>NC_088690.1:38492500-40992500 GCF_028017835.1 Emys orbicularis
TGTTGATCTTCCCTCGTTAGCATATTCAGAGTACATCCTCAGTACATTCAAGGACAATAGCCAGAAGGGTTAGTGCCTCACATTTTAAATATGAATCTGGAAAACTTCCAGGGTTATATACCTCCTGTTCCCCAGAGGATGAGGATGTCTGCAGATGTAGCATGGACAAATACATTTATTCATAGTGACAGGAATACTCTCTGTTTCAAGGAAAAATCTGTGGGTGATTTTTCTTCACTCATTAACCAAACATCGAAAAATATCTGGGGTGAAATCCTGGAGTCTGGGAGTTTTACCATAGACTTATATGAAGACAGGATTTTACCCCTGGCCTTTTGTCTGCAGGGTTAGCATGTACAAACACAGAAGGCCTAATTTTCTCTCACTTACATATGTATAAATATAGAGTAACCCCACTGAGGTCAATGGAGTTACACCAATGTATAATAGGTATAAGAGATCAGAGAATCAAGCTCAGTAGATGAAATCCTGGTCCCGCTGAATTCAATGGGGTTAAGATTTCACCCATTTTCAGGTATGCTGAAATACAGAAGGCTAGCTCCTAAACAACTGTAAGTCAGCAAAACTCCGTAGACTTAAATGCCAGCTGAAGAACTGACCTATAAACTTTGTGAAAGCCAGTGGTAGGAGGTACCTTAGAAAACACAAGAGATCTATTATATTATTGTAGTAGTCAGTTCTGTAAAGTGGTGGGTTTCCTTGGCTCCAGTTGAAATAAATGTGTGTTGAGGATGTTCAGTGTATCTCAGGACCAGACACTTAGTTCCCATTCATTTCTAATTTATACTGACAAGGGTAGATTCGAAATGTCAGATGTGGATGCACATCACCAAGTATCTCAAAAATTCCACTTCTCAGTCATTTCTGGATTTTTTTAGGTATGTAGACATGCATGACACACATCTGCATTAAAATTATACGCTTAGGACTCTGCAAGCTTTTTGGAGGCTTGACTTCCAGGATATGCATTGCCTATGGGAATTTAGTGATTAGAATGGGAGTTTTACCTGTATAAGGAATTATAGGATAAGCCCCTCAATTTCAGGGAAAGGGCAATTGCTGTATGCTAATTAAAGGGTTCAGAAAGAGTCAGAGACTACACCAATGTCTGTTGGAGGCACAATGGAGGACTTTCCTCCCTAAATTTAAATGCAGTGAAAAAGCATCTTTAACCTTAAAAATGAAAATAAAATAAAAGAAAATTAAAAAATTAAAAAGCAACCTGAAACACTGATGAGCTGCACACAATCATTTTGATGATTTGATCCCATGAAGGGGAATTTCCACTTTCATTACAATAAAGATCATGTGTCCAGCCCTTTACCTTGTGAAGATAGCAGCATCAGTTTACTATTCCTAAGCTAACCATGTGAGCAACTGTGAGGGGTGAAATGGACAAGCACCTGGGCCATGCAGTAGCAGGAGGCTGGGGAGGGGCATCCTAATGACTCTCTCTCTCCTCACACACATACCTTTTTATGTGAAAGGTGTCAGCTCAATCTGGTGTGTACCTGAAAGAAGCTCTAAGCCGCACTGAAATCTTTTGGCTGGCCCTGAAGTGTGGTCATGGTGCACAGGAGTCAGTTTTGTTTGGGGGAATTTTGTTCAAGACCTGGCCAAAGCATGCTAAGGAGAGCTCTGCTTATTAATACTTCTAACACATTCAGAGGTAGGGTGACCAGATGTCCCGATTTTACAGGGACAGTCCTGATTTTGGGGTCTTTTCCTTATATAGGCTCCTATTACCCCCCCACCCCCTGTCCCGATTTTTCACTTGCTGTCTGGTCTCCCTATTTGGAGACCAGGACGGAGGTGTCTGCTGCTCAGTCGGGCAGCTGCCACCAAGAGTTGAGACTGCTCTGGCAACTGCTACCCATTTATCACTGCTTATGCATCACTCCCTGCACCACTAGAAGTGCATGGTGGATGCACTTGTATACCTGTGTCCCACACCACCATCCTGCCAGCCTCTCCAGCAGCTCATCAGAAGGAGAGGAGGTGGGAATATTGTGCCCTGAGCACATTTGCAGTGTTGCTCTTGGGGCCCACCCCAATGACCCTCCTAAGCTGTGGAGCAGACAACAAAAACTATATAACTGTGTGCCGTCTCTTTAAAGAGAGTTCTCCCTCAGAAACACATGATTTAAAGTATTACTCACTTCCAGAAAAGGGGATCATGTTCTTTTAACTCTAGCCCAGATTTCCACATTGAAATCCCAAGGCTAAGAAGCAACGTGGCGGATCCCATGACTCACTCCCTTCCTGTGCTCAGCACCAGTCCCTATGCCTCTCGAGGTCCTCGTTCAGCAAAGCACTTAAGCATGTGCTTAGCCTTAATCCCTCTTCAGCATAGAAGTCTCACTGAAGTCAATGGAATTTAAGCACAGATATTGCTAAATCTGGGCTTTAGTAAAGAGTCTGCAGCAGAGCCCAAAGACCTGAAGTGCAGCACAAAAGTGCAGTATTTGGGTAAATCTGAAAAAAAAATGATTCTGAAATACCTGCACAGGGAGCTGTAAGCGATGGAGAAAGAGGCAGAGTGCAGCACTGAAGTTGCCTCACCTCACTGCTGCAGCAGGAACAGGTGAGGAGGAGACCAAAAGCTGATAATACTCCTGTCCTTCTGTTACGTACCATGTGTTTAGAATAGCTGGCAATAAACCCACATGGAAAAATAGTATAGGAACACTTGTTTTCATCTTTAATTGACTATATTTTAAAAGTATGATCCTGCTCCCATAAAGAGCCAATCTTGCAATAATATCCAGGTGGGTGGACCCCTGAGCCCACATGAAACAATGTTGCATGGTCAGGGCCTAACTCAGTAATAAAATTTCCACTGGTTTTAAATGGGAGTAGAATCAAGACTTATCGGTAATTTGTGGCAGCTGCAGCTCTTACATCAGTCAGAGGTCGTGTGTCCCCCCTGCTCTCTCCCCCCCTCCCCCGAACCCCGCGAGGGCATTCTCAGTTTGGGAGGAGACATCCCTGTGTATGATTTTAAATGACAGCTTATAATCAAAGCTGTCATTTTAAATGTATTCTGAGGAACGGATACTGCTCTCACTGTGTGAATTCAGAATCAGGCCCCGTATCTGCAAGCAACCACTCATGCATACAAGTATTAAAGAGAGTTGTTACATTGTATTCACAGGGTAATTTAAAAAGTATACAACATATCTGCCTTCACCATGTGTCATTAACAATGGGCATAAAAAAATAACTAACAAATAAAACCCCACAAATCTTGAGACACCAAATGTAAATACTGTACTAGAATCAACACACATATAGTCTGCAATGTTTTTATTGACATCCTTTTAAAAACATGAATTTATGTTCATCTCAGATTGTGTAATGTTTTTAACATACATATTCAGGTATATTTAGAAGTACAGTAGTAGAAACCTAGGGTGAAATCATGGCTCCACTGAGGCCAATGGGAGTTTTGCCATTGAGTTCAATGGAGCCAAGATTTCAGCTCTAGTCTTCACAATAAAATCACATGGCACACCATTCATAAATGATTGGGGGTAGGGGGAGAATATTATATTTCATTTTCATCCTAGGGAGAGGAATGAAAAAGGAACCAGACATGAAAGATGCTACTCACTTTGCTTAATGCATTACTGGAAGGCACTTGGACACCATGGTGATGGTCTCCCTATTGGAACTTGATAGGATAAAAGAGGATTGCCCTCCTCCAACTCCCTCCTCCTGTCTTCCATAAAGCACAAACTACAACCTAATTACCGTTAGGCATGTGGACCACTGTGATCACTACTACTGACTGGCTCAGAATAGTGCACTTCCTACTATGTTTGTTACTCAGTCTACCCAAATCCACCCTGGGCTTGCTTATTTGTCTCACCCATCTGTTATGTTTTGTCATTTAGATCGTAAACTCACCGGAGCTGTGGCCATCTGTCTGTTTTGTGTTTGTACAGTACCTAAAACAATGGGGTTCTGGTTCATGACTGGGGCTCCTGGACCTGTGATAATACAAATAACTAAATATTTACAGAGCCTAGCACATTGTTGTGGCCTCTCTGTGATGCTGCAATATATGGTATTAAATAAATTAATAAACAACACTGTCCTTTGGCTTAACCAGTTAGCCAGTATTCAGGGCCTTGCTGGATTGGTTATACTAGTCAGATATTTCTTTGGTGCAAACTTGTTTCTTTGTGTAGAATGTACCCACAGTCCTGTTTCCCTGATCACAGTAGGAAGGAAAAGCAGGAGGCAGAGGAGGCAGTTTCCTTACTCACAGTTTCAAAGCCTGTCTTTTCCAGCCTGTACTCTGCACAAAAGAAAGCTCTCTGTTGGCTTCCTCCTAGGGCAATGCTCACATGGTTTCTCTTGCTATCTGCCCACTTTCCCATTCTTTTCACACACTCACGGCAGGTTTACATTTAAAACTCTGCAGCAGCGCAGCAGTAGCACTTCAGTGAAGCTGTTACTATGCTGATGGCAGAGCTTAGGGTTACCATATTTCAACACTGAAAAAAAGAGGACACTCCATGGGGCCCCCACCCCACGCCAACTCCGCCTCTTCCCTGCCCTGCCCAACTCCGCCCCTTCCCTCCCCCCGGCCCCACCCAAACTCCGCCCCTTCCCCGCCCCCATTCCAACCCCTTCCCCAAAGTCCCCACCCCGACTCTGCCTCCTCCCCTGAGCACCCCGCATTCCCCCTCCTCCCTCCCGCCCCCCGGGCTCCGGCTGCTGCTGCGCTGGGGAAGTTGCTTCGGCCCCCGCCGTGGTGGAGAGCAGCGGAAGCCGGGACAGTTGGAGCCCGGGGAGGAGGCGGCTGCACGCTCGGATGCCACCGCCGCCTCTGTGCCCCAGCAAATCAGGGGAACTGTTAGTTTTGTTGCAGCCACTCGCACTCGGGGTCCCCCGAGCATCTTTTGCCCGAGCGCTACCTGCTTCACGGTTTGCCGTGAAGCCGGTGAAGCCGGTAGCGCTCGGGCAAAAGACGCTCGGGGGACCCCGAGTGTGAGTGGCTGCAGCAAAACTAACAACTCCCCCGATTTGCGGGGGCACAGAGGCGGCGGGCGGCATCCGAGTGCGCAGCTGCCTCCTCCCCGGACTCCGGCTGCTGCTGTGCTGGGGAAGTTGCTTCTGTCCCGGTGCGCAGTGGAGAGCGGCGGGAGCCAGGAAAGTTGGAGCCCAGGGAGGATGCGGCTGCAAGCTCAGATGCCGCCCACTGCCTCTGTGCCCCAGCAGATCGGCAGATCGCGGGAGTTGTAAGTTTTGCTGCAGCCACTCGCACTCGGGGTCCCCTTACCATGCCTCCCTATTTTCCCTGACATGTTTGGCTTTTTGGAAATTCCTCCCGGACGGGGATTTGAGGCCCAAAAAGCCGGACATGTCCGGGAAAATCCGGATGTATGGTAACCCTAGCAGAGTTTCTTCCATCAGCGTAGTTAATCCACGTCCATGAAAGGTGGTAGCCATGTCAATGGGAGAAGCCCTCCTATCAACATAGGGTTGTCTGCACCAGGCGTTAGGTCAGTATAACTGTATCGCTCAGGGATGTGGATTTTTCACACCCCTGAGGAATTTATTCATACCGATGTAAGTTTATAGTGTAGACCTGGCCTCAGACAGCTGCAATCAAATCAATGCCCCAGCCCCTACATTTGCAGTCAGGCTCCAGGCAAACCCCTCTGGCCACATGGCTCAGCTTTTACTCAGGCATTGCCTTTGATGGTTTCTTCTGTTGTTTCAGTTATCATGAAATGAAGAGGCTAACTGCTCCCTCATTTAGCCTTGATAGAAGGCAGCTAACACATCCACCAGCTTCATAGTCTATAGACCTAAGACATGCCTGCTGGCAGCCACACACATGCTCCAGCACAACAACAATAATATAAATAAGATAATATCAAATACTTTACGATCAAGAAGAGAGTCATAGGTTACAAATAACAGGTGTAGAGTACAGCATGTTATGAAGAAGCACAAAGATTGCATAGATGCATCATATAAAGTATTATTGATACATAGAGGATCAGCTGTTCTGCTGGGGTCTGTGGAGCTACTGCACTGAAGTCAATGGAGCTGCGCCCCTTTACACCAGCTGAGCCCACAGGGTTTAATATTTCATGCAGGTAAAGATTTAGTGTGAAGTCTTCGCTAGGTGAGTTGTTGTAAAGACGTGAACCAGAGCTGACCATCAAGGTGTTTAGTTTTTTAGTCAGGGAATTTATGATTTTTGTGTTCCCTGAGCATCAGCAAAATACTGCCATACTGGGGGGACCAGATTGCATTTTCTTTGGCAGAATAATAGGCTTTTCCAACTGGGAATGTGTTTTTTATTTGTCTCTTTCCTTTTGTTTAAGAAAACATACATTTTGGTCCTAAAGGTCTTGACAGTGTCATTTTATGAAACGGTCAATATTTGCTTGCTAGTGACTCAGAGCAAACATCACTTGCAGAGAAAATGAAGCTTTGATTTGGAAAATTCTCCAAGGGGGGAGGTAAACCTTGTTTTTTTTTCTGAGGGCTGGACAGCATGGTTATCATCTGGCAACGCTTCAGTTCTGTCACTGTTGATGTTTGGCCTCAGTGACTGAGAAGTTGTAACTTTCAGGATTGCAGCAAGGTGTGCATCAGATAGTTGTGTTTGGTATTTTGACTTGTTTATATTCATTGTGGAAAAGAGTGATGCTGCCTCCATGGCTGACTCTGCCCGGCAACTAATGATGCTGCCTCCATGGTTGACTCTGCCCAGCAACTAGTGATGGTATCTCTGTCCCTCTCTCCCAGCCAATGGGAGCTGCGGGGGGCGGTGCCTGCAGCCAACATTGCCGGCAGCATGTCTGCATGTGTCTCTCCTCCGTGGGCCGCAGTGGGGAGGTTCTCGGGCTGCACATGGCTCGCAGGCTGGGACTTTGAGACCCCTGCTCTAAATCATTAATGAAAATATTGATTAGTACCAGACCCAGGACTGACCCCCTGTGGGACTCCCACTTGACTAGACATTCCCCCCTCCCTCAGTTTGACAGCAAACTACTCTTTGAATATGGCCACAAAGGCATATGCAGTGTAGAGTGGCTGGTGCCTGGCTTTTCCCCCTCCCATGCACTCGAAACTATGAATGTATGAGTTTACAAAAATCTCTTGGAGGGGCTTCCACCAGATCTGGGACCCCTTCTGCAAGATTTGGGTCTTGCTGACTAATTAGAGCTCCTTTGCTTTGCACTACACCATGCAACACAAAGGAGCATTTGGCCTTTATTCTTCTCCTGAAAGTATTTGTGTATATGTTTATCTCTTGTTAAGCTTTTTGGGGAATGGCATGATAGGGCTAGGTCCCCTGCAATATAAATAATAATAATCATCATAGTAATGAATAATACAACTCTTCGGCTTAAGAAAGCCTCTTAACTAGAGTGGGGAGAGGAGGTTGTTTCTTTTTCATGAAAATTTGACCAAAAATGGGCAACCTTTGAAGTTTTGTAACCAGCTCTTCTCCTAACTGTGCTGATTATGATCCTGATACAAAGTCCTTTGAAACCAATTGGAATCTTTCCATTGATTTCACTAGGTTTGGATCAGATATTCTATTTTCAGGGATAAATTATAATCCATAGCAGAGGTTAAAAGTCAGAAATTTCTTAATCGACTGAGCATGTCAGAATATGAAGACTCATTAGCCCAGGTCTTTGGGTTTACTTTTTTTATTCCAATTAGAAATAAGAAAAAGAATTTCTATTTTGTAATTAAAACAATGCACATTATTACCATCTAATTATGTCTGACATGTTCAGGGTGTCTCAAGCTAATGCCTGTAATTACAACGCTAATGCTGCCCTAAGCAGAATACTCAATAAATATTCATATTTTTAAACAGCCACTTAGAATTATTTAGAATAGTGAACAAACACTTATATTGTCTTTGCCTTTTTGAAGATGCATTTTATATTTAGGTTGATAAAAAAGATATGAGAACAAGACGTCCTATGGGACCTGACATACAGTATATTGCAAATTGTCTATAAAAGTATTTGTTAGTATTGCTGAGGAATTATTGTAGGGGTTATTAGGCCTTTATAGTTATTCTTTTTTTTTTGGTGGGGGTGGGGGGTTATGTTCCGAAAGAATATGGTAATCCTAGAAGTGAAAAGCACAATGGAGTCCTATCCTTTGTTGGGGTTCCTAAACACCACCGTTAAATGTGGATGTTTCCTGGATTTTGTAATTAGCAATAATAAAACTGCAGTTAGCATATGCAGAATGCAGATCCCTTTGAAAATGATCTGTATGCACATTAACTCATTATACTACATCACTATGTAAAATATTACATATTTAATAATAGCTGAATCTCACTATATAAATGCAATTATATAGATGGGAAACAGTCAGATAGGAAATATGGACTTGTGGGTAACATACTGCCCTAAAACTCAAGAAATCTGGGTCCACTCCATGTGACCTGGAGCAAATCACATAATCTCTTTGTGCCTTAGCTCCCCATCTGTAAGAAGTAGGATAATTATTCCTTTGCCTGCCTTGTTGATTTAGCTCTTGGAGGCCACTGTCTCTAATTATGTGATTTGTACAGCACCTAGCACAATGTGGCCCTGATCTCGTTTGACCCCCCTAGGTACTACTGTAATGCAAATTAAATAATGATGTTTGTGTCAGATTTTACACTTGCCTAAACCATGATGTGTGGTGTCAGTGAAATCACAGTGTGTGGGCCTAGGCGTTGGTATTTAGCCACGATGGATTGGTGCAGAGATGCACTGGCCCAGGTGGAGCTAAGGTAGGATTGTGCCACTATCCCTCTCTGAGTTTTCCAGTGGTCGGGGACAACACGTACGCGGTACCATTCCATTGAATGGACCTCTCCCAACCTCCCCCAAGCTGAGGCACAAAGAGAGTATGGCCAGGTCTACACTACCGCGGTAGTTCGACAGCTGGCAATCGAACTTCCGGGTTCGATTTATCGCGTCTGGTCTGGACGCAATAAATCGATCCCGGAAGCGCTCGCCGTCGACTGCGGTACTCCAGCTCGGCGAGAGGAGTACCGCGGAGTCGACGGGGAGTCTGCCTGCCGCGTGTGGACCGCGTCTGAACCACGGTAAGTTCGAACTAAGGTATGTCGACTTCAGCTACGTTATTCACGTAGCTGAAGTTGCGTACCTTAGTTCGAATTTGGGGGTTAGTGTAGACCAGGCCTATGTGATTTGCTCCAGGTCACACAGGAGTGGAACCCACCTGAACAGCTCTGGGTGAGTGCATTGGGGAGGATAAGGGGATACACCACTACATTTGTGCACCCAGAAGCAGTCTCAATAATCCCCTGAGCACAGGGACTGTGACTGTCCCTTACAGCTGCTGGGGGAGAAAACAGGGGGAAAGCTCCTTGCATATCCATGCAATCATACTGAGTTACTACACATGCAGGACTGCCACTGAAAACAAAGGGAGTGCCCAGTGTGAGATGAGAATTAAACAATTCATCTAACTAAAAAACTTTGCTACTTCCAATGATGGCAGAAATGACAAAATTCAAATTGGATGCATTTACTCTTTATTTAAGTAAATCTAATGGATTTCTTGTGTTATTTTCAAGACACTCTTGGGAATGCCACTCTTCGCTTTATTCAGGATATCAATTCACATTCCTTTCCTCTGCAATCACAATCAGCCTAAAAAATGAAATTACAACACAATCAACCTGACCATTGAGAACAAGGCATTCCTTAGACTACCTTCAGCGCACTTTTCATAGCAATACTTTTGAAGACAAGCTAAACTCTGCAGCTCTTTGTACTGTGTAGCACTTCAAAGCAAAGCTGCTATTTTCAAAAACCAAGCCCCATTATATACCCTGTTTCAGTGGAGTCCAGCTAACAACCACCCTACACCTAAAATTACATTTTCTTTTTAAAAAACCTGCACTAAAAAACACAAACATTTTAAAGTTTGGAAATGGCCAATTAATGGATCCAGCCAGTTTCCCACTGCCCTTTACAAACATGATCATTCATTATCTTGTCACCTGACATACATTGCACTCCCAGTCTTCACTCCGTTTTACTCTAGAATGGAAATAAGTAGAATGTATCATTTTGGTTGTATCCGTTTTTATGAAATGTGCAAGGAAGATTTCAAAAGCAGCATAATCCAGTGGTACATTAAATTCTGAAGAAAAACTGTACATTTTCTCAGTGTGATGTGTTGGCATAGAAGAATATTTTCTGCAAGGGAAATAGAATAATTCACGTTTGGTGCTATGAAATATCTTCACTGTATGGTGCTGTAGGTATATGCAAGTCTGTGCGGACCTTGTAAGTTTGTATTTTTAGCTATATTAAGAAGTGGAGAAAAAGCAAACGTAACAGCCATCTTCAAAATAAGAAGGAAGAATAAAGCTAGCAATTACTGTTCCATCAGTCATATTTACCTTCAGTGCCACAGGGAACTGCAAATATCACCTCCCTGTGTCAGCCAGGTTTGTTACATCCCAAGGGGTTTCAGCCTAAGGGAGGGCAGGCAGTGTGCTTCTACTGTGGCCCTTCTCACTGGATGATGCTGGGTAAATGCAGATTTAAGTTCTATTGAGCTTTCAGTGAGGACCTCATCAATGGAAACTGACAAGCAAGGGGATGCAGTAGGGTGAACAGATGTCCCGATTTTATAGGGACAGTCCGGATTTTGGGGTCTTTTTCTTATATAGGCTCCTATTATCCCCCACCCCTGTCCCGATTTTTCACACTTGCTGTCTGGTCACCCTAGGATGCAGTGAATCATCATATGCTGCTGTCCTCCAGCCAAGCTGCCTCCCCCACCCACCACTGGTCACTTTGTGGACTGTACTGGCCCTTGCATGCACCCTCGTAGAAAGGTGCTTTTGCCTGCTTACCATTGCCACAGCTTCCCTGGTACATTGTTTGCCAAAGAGGGCCCTCTGATTGAATCGGTGCTTTCAGAAGCTCATGGAGAGCCTGGGTGAAGTTTCCCCCTTAAGTCTAACTTTTATCCCTAATGAATTAATGGAACTAATCTCTAAAGGATAAAATCACTAAACATCTAGATAAAGGAACCATGACCCATAATCATCTGTGTTTTCTACAGGAGTAAATCCTGCCAGGCAAAGTTAATTGTTTTTTTTTTTAATAGAAAAAAGCCTTCACCCATAATGAATAGGTGAAGGCAATTCACTCTCTCTCTCTCTATATATATATAAAAGAAAAGCATTGGATACAATTACATTAAATCTTCCTTTGAAATTGAACTCAAATTGGCTGGGGTATATACACTTTCATGTGAATTGAAAACTGGTGGAAGTACCCTAAACAAAAGGCAATGATAAACAGCAAAGCACTGATTAGGATAAAAGGTGGCTGTTGGTGTACTTCTGGGGCAAGTGTAAAGTCTGGTCTGATTGAACAGCTTATAAAACATATGTGAAAGAACAAGGGTGTTTGAAACTTTTGATGAATACGTCATTCAGGCAGGAAACAGAAACAATAACGTGATTTAGCTGAACAATCATTCACTATAAATAGCAGATAGTCAGACTTCATTAACAACCCATATGTTGGCATGTATTTGTGTAATCTTTTTGACAAACAGTTATAAATAGGAAATGAGGCCCCAATCCTGTAACAAGTTGACCACTGCACCTGTATGTAGTAATCCTTGGGGGTCCACACATGTGAAGAGGTCATCCAGAATTCACTATGTTGCAGGATTGGAGCCTACTTTTGAAAAATCAAAGTCTGTTCATGAATGTCTCACAGATGAAAAGGCTAAATTGTTTGGGAAATAAGATTGCAACAAATAGTTTGACCAGCTCAATTGACTAAGGCAGTGGTGGGAAACCGGTGGCCCACGGGCCGCACACGGCCCATCAGGGTAATCCGCTGGTGGGCCACAAGACAGTTTGTTTACATTGACCATCCACAGGCATGGCCGCCCACAGCTCCCAGTGGCCACGGTTCACCGTTCCCGGCCAATGGGAGCTGCAGAAAGTGGCGTGGGCTGCAGGTTGTTGCTTTTGCAAAAATATTATAGGGTTGTTTGAGTGTTTAGGTTTATTATTACAAAGAAATAACAATGAATTGTTTTTCCTTCCTTCCTTTCCAGTTGCCCATACTGGCATCTTCTGTTGTTAGTCTCTATTTTCTTGAACTTACTGATGTCTTCAAGCCAGTTCACTCTGGATTCAGCTGCTATGACAGGAGTCTGAGTATGCCATACATTGAACCTACACAAGAGGCTGTTCCCTTCCTGATGTTGCTTAGTTTGACTTTTGCTGGACCTGCAATCACGGTAAGTTATGGGAATGTTCACCTGCCTCCCCTAAAAAA
The DNA here is from genome assembly GCF_028017835.1 of Emys orbicularis. Lineage (NCBI taxonomy): Eukaryota > Metazoa > Chordata > Testudines > Emydidae > Emys > Emys orbicularis. Next base: position 38,504,857 of record NC_088690.1, read on the forward strand.
AGATTTAGGAGCAGATCTTCAGTTGGTGTAAAGCAACATGGCTCCATTGACCTCAATGAATTACATGAACTGATGATCTGATTGTTAGGTTTTAACATGGAATTTTTATCCTTCTATAACAAGTGTTAATAGGGGTCCCAAACTTTACAACAGAAAAAGTGGGTTTTTTTTAAATCTCTTATTGACTTTTAATAGGGTTTAGGGTTCCCAAGTCACTTGAGCAATTTTGAAAATTTTACCCATTAATCCTAAGTAGTACAGTTATGAAATAAGAATAAAACATTCACCGTATTGAAATTTACAATGGAATCTCTCTCTCTCTCTCTCTCTCTCTCTCACACACACACACACACACACACACACACACAAATGAAATGTTAAAATATCTTAAAAGGCTGAGAGTAAATAAGAAAGTTTCCTTCTTAACTGTTTATATTGAGATGCCAATCGGAATGCATAGTCAGGCAAAGGCTATCATGGAAGACACTCTTAAATGCAAATTAATTTTGTTCTCTCCTTTTCACTCAGACTTCAAATACCATTTCACGTGTGCTAACGTTTTTGTCAAGTAAATATTTCTGTGGTTACAGAGCCAGAGACAAATTTTGCTCTGAGTTACTGTCAAGCAATCTACAATTCCAAAGAACACTCACTGTAGTTGCCTGGGTATAAAGACAACAAAATGGAGCCCAGTACATTTGTGTGTAGGCTGGGAACAGCAGAAAGTTTCTACACAATGTGAAAAAAACCCTTAACACTGTCTTAAAATGACTCCTAGTAGCACACCAGTAAATTATGGTTGAGATTCACCCCTCCCTGAGCAACTTGGCTTTGTGCAGAGAACAAAGATGGGTGGGAGGGATAGAATTCACCTTTTACAACCTGGGATGAAAAGCAGGCTGTGTAAGGCTGTTCATTCAGTGCATTTCCCAGCCTCCTCCACAGTGGTTTTTGACCATTCATTTGCATAAATTGAGATCCCACTGACTACCCATTGGCCAATCAAACAACTCCTTAACACTGACCTAATTAAAACTAGCATAAAGATAATTCCCTCTGTAGCCCACAGGAGAGACTGTGGAGTTCCACCCAGGCCCTCTTTGCTATGGGCATGAACGTTAGAGGGCGTGCATGGATTTTCTGTCCCTTTGTGAACATCACCCTATATAAATCACTGTTCTATATATTATGCTGAATGAAATAGTGTTTGTACAGGACCTTTCATAGTCTTGTTAATGAGCGAGATCACTAGAGCAGGATTTTTTTGGCAAATGGAGATGCCAGGTTACACTCAGCAGTGGCTCACATGCAGTTTTAGATATAACAGCCAGGTTTCTTCAGTGAGCGAATATTGATCATGATGCTGTGGTTATTTATTATTCTTTCCAAAACTGCCCTGGAGTATCTAACTTGTAAGCTATAGGATGGGCAAGAAGGAAACTAGTTCAATGGCTCATCCAGAGGGAGAACAAATTGTTAACAGAACAGAACTTTCCCAATACAACACTTAAATATCAGTGAATGAGCAATTCAACCCCTTTTGTATAGTAAATGAAATAAAATGTCTGATCTTTACTAGTATAATAACCCTGCTGGAATTACAATGTGAAGCTAAAATGAAATGTAAAGACTTTATTTTTATGTACACTTAGAGTGCTGTCTACACTGCTTTACTGGGACACTCATTTGCTCATTTAACTGTGTACTTAGATACCTCAATGCTATAGCTACCTCTAGTACACAAGGACAGGCAGGCCAACTGACAAATTCATCCTTGTTCCTAGACTGCATTGAGTTTAACCAGGGATTAATTCATTCCTTTGTGCTTTATCGGAGAATCTGAAATTGTGAAAACTCTAAAATGCGACCCTGCATATATAGAAATGCAGAGAAGGGGTGAAATCCTGCCCCCACTGAAGTCAATGCCCAATCTCCCATGGAGTTCAGTGGAGCCAGGAATTCACCCTATGAGTTTTTAAACAGAGGTGTGGCACTCTGGTTAACATCTGTGTCATTATTTCTGTTCAGGTATCCCGCCTTTTTGAATGTGAAACTCAATGAATGACAAATTTCCTTGAAAGTGACCTATGGGCCCTGTATATACACTGGGAGAACTTTGCTAAGTACAACCATGTTCATAAACTGGTAGGAAGCTCACCTACATTCTTTATCATACTTGAACAGCTGCTCCTCTCTTGCCCATAGTCCCTTCCATCTCACCGAGGAATTCCTCCTCAGGATCATTCATGTTGGTGTGCACCTAATTTCAGTATTGCCAGCCCAAGCATTTCAAAATCATGAGTGGAACCCAAAAAGTCATGTGATTGACTTAAAAATCATGAGGGCTTTTTTTTTTTTAATGGTTTCTTTTTATAGGCCTCATGTAAATAATATGGTTTCAGCAGCAGGGGCTTTAAGAAAAATAAGAAAATATGAAATATCATGACACTTGTGATAAAAACAAGAGATTGGCAATGTTGCTGTTTATGTGGCCATCTTGGGCTTATTCACTGCTGCCTAAACTGGATCCAAAATGTTTGCCCCTGGAAAACAGATTGGCTGGGTAACTATGTTTTTTTTAAATTCTGTCAGAATGGATTTTCACACTGGCATCTACAGGGAACAACTGCAGGAGTCATACTGAAGTCATACAGGCTCAAGGACTATGAGCCAGGTGCAGTCTTGGCATAAGTGCACTGAACTTTATTGATTTCAGTGGATTTACACCAAAGCTGACTATTAACAGACACTTTCAATGGAGGTAATCTCTGTTCTGGGAGCACTTCTAGCCTGAATGGAAGAACCATGCTATATTAGGAGTTTTTCATGTCTTTTTTGACACTGGATCCATAGGACTTATTTAGTCATGGCTCTGGGCCAGGGACTGGGCTAGATGATCTAGTAACATCCCTTCCAGTCCCACATTTCTGTGATTCTATGTACCAGTCAACTGGAATGCTCTAAGATTGCAAAACAGTTCCTATTTTAACCCCTTGATTTTATATGCTCATAATTTACTCAGCCACCCATTGGATGGAAATTTTCAATACTTTGTATATGCCTGAAGATTATGTTTTCTAAGGGTTCATTTATACAAACACTTAGATCACAAGAACCTGGGGTGTAATCTACACTGCACCAGAAAATTTTTGCTGCATAGCAAACTGGGTCCACATGGAAACTGGGTCCACATGGACAGGCTAGTTCAGGGTAGATTTACACCAGAGCTTGCTGCGAACTATGTGTTTGTGTAGACAAAATCTAAGTCTGAGCAAAATCCCTTGAACTAGGCTTCAGTTCAGTGAGAATGCAAAAAAAAAAAAAAAAGAACTTTCTCATTTTAAACAGTTCTAATCATAATGCTGTTTTAGACAGGACTAAATGCAAAAAAGGCTGAAAATTAAAACCTACCTTGAAAATAATCCTCACTGATGACTAGTGATTTTTCTTGCTTTAAAAAAAGATGGTTTTGATTTGCCAGTTATGATTATTTTAAAATTGTATGAGACTTTGCAGTAGAAAATGTTGTCATCAATAAGTGCATACTTAAGCCCTGGTCTTGCAAAGATTTACATGTGAGATTATTTTATGCACCTGAGTAGTCCCAGTGAGTCAGTGATACTACTCATGCATCAAGTTAAATAGATGTGTAAATCAAGTAGGATTACGGAATAAAAGAAAGGTGCATTGTACATGCATCACAGCTAGTTCATTGTGCGTTTTTTAAAACTATCTTGCTGACTTTAAGCATTCATAATGTTGAAACTCCTGAAGCCATTTTCTCCAAACTTGGCTTGTCTATAATTGTCTGAGTATTTTTTTAAATCTTTTTGAGACTTAAATACTGAGCCAAATTTGAAGAAAATAAGTCCAGAAGCTTCAAAGTTATAACCATTAATTAACAGCAAGCTCTAGGAATGCCTTAATTCATGCATACTGATAAGGACATACACCAGTACATTTCCTTGTACCAAAATGTGTACTTAGCTTGCATTAATAATAGAAACTAATGACAGTTGTACTCACCAGTTGGCTGTTACTCACTGGTTCCTGTGAATTATGGAACTAGAGCTTCATTTTTTCTTCTTTCCTTTAAATAAAGATCCTAGGAAGTTAGATGCACAAAGAATACACTTATGCAAAATTCAAGTTACTTAAATACAAGTATTTTGTATTTAAATTTTAATTAATTTTCTAAGAAATCATAATTCATACAAAAGATGTAATATATAAAATGAAGCACCGAGAACCATACCAGGAACTCCAATAATGTAACATATAATTTCCAGGAGCCTAAGAGATCTGTACATGAATTACTACGTTATGGGAGCAACAGGAACTCAATATCATGTAAAAAACCCCTCATACACAAAATCATGTTGATGCAATATTTAATAATTTTTAAAGATCATGTCTAACAAAAAGGAAAAGGGAGAAGGAAAACAAATCCCTTCTGAAACCCCAACCTCAATCCCTACCCAGAGGCCTAGGAAGGTAAAAACAGTAAGAGCAGGAATCAGTTTGTCTATGTTGTCTGGTGAGATATTCACTTGCTTTATTCCATGTTTAGACTAGAGTATGTTTTAGGTCTATTTCCTTTAGAGCAATGGTTCTCAAACTAGGGCCGCCGCTTGTTCAGGGAAAGTCCCTGGCAGGCCGGGCCAGTTTGTTTACCTGCCGCGTCCGCAGGTTCGACCAATCACGGCTCCCACTGGCCGTGGTTCGCCGCTCTAGGCCAATGGGGGCTGCAGGCAGGCTGGTTCTACCATTTTTGCCGCCCCAAGCAAAAAAAAAAAAAAAAAAAGCCGGCCGAACTGCCGAAGTAAAAAAAATAAAAAGCTGCCCAAACTGCCGAAGTTAAAAAAAAAGCCGCTCAGAGTGCCGAAGCAAAAATAAATAAATAAATTTTAAAAAGCCACTCGGACTGTGCCGTCCCAAGAATGGACGGAATGCTGCCCCTTAGCATGTGCAGCCCCAGGCACGTGCTTCCTCCGCTGGTACCTGGAGCCGGCCCTGGCTGCAGGAAGGGCGGCAGGCATGTCCCTCGGCCCGCGCTGCTTCCTGCAGCCCCCATTGGCCTGGAGCAGCGAACCGCGGCCAGTGGGAGCCGCAATCGGCCGAACCTGCGGACGCAGCAGGTAAACAAACCGGCCTGGCCCACTGGGGGCTTTCCCTGAACAAGTGGCGGCCCTAGTTTGAGAACCACTGCTTTAGAGTAAATAGTCTTTACCACAGTATCATACAGTAACTTATTTTCCCAAACTATTATTTTAGGAGAATCTGTGTCATTCCATTTAAACCACATTAGTTTTTGCTCACTATCAGTTCCATAAAACAGTAGCAGTTTTTAACTGGACTTATTTGCAGCCCTGAGGTGCCTCCTAAAATGACTGTACTTGGTGTAGACATATGTTTTGTGTGTGTGTGTGTATACACACACACACACACACACAGAGACATATATATTTACACATTTACACACACAGGATTTTTTTCCTGTAACTCCCAATGACAAGACCACTCTGAAACTCTCAGAATGGGTACTGCATCTCCAGCATTTGCCGGAGTTACAAGCTGACCCCCGTTCACTTCAATGGACTTTGAATCAGGCCGCTAATATTTTTTCCTCTTATAAGGAAAATAAAAGCACTATAAAGCATACAAATTTCATATGGTGTGGTTGATTTAGCCATGTCAATGTATGTTAGACAGCTAAAGACTGTTAGGTTGCACAAAGGGAGCAATCTGCTTTGTCACAGAGTAACAGAATGTTAGATCATATAGTTTATCAGATAGTTTGCAAGTTTGATTGACAGTACCAACGCAGAAAGAATAGAGGAGCAGCTTTATATTGTCCCCTTCTCAGTCAACACAACTACCCAGTTAGGTAAAATAAAATAAAAAAAAAAGTCCCAGAAATATTTAGTAAAATGGCACAAGTTTTGGCTTTGCCAGGGGCCAAGCTTTTGTCCTGTAAATTACCTAAGAAGGAGAGCAAATTCACAATCTGCTGAATCTGCCAGCCCTAATCTCCAACATGATTAATCCAGTTTTTAGGAAAGACATCAACATGATCAGCTGAATCTACTACCCCATGTTGTCCGCTTTGTTTCCCTGGTTTCCCTTCTATAACACAAGACGGTCTATCTTTCCAGGTTTTTTCCCCATGCCAAATATCCCCTGATGCTTGCCAAAAGCTATTTAAGATTCTGTAAAATTTTAATTTAAAATCCAATTGCTTGCTCCTGGACAAAGTCTTAGCATTATAATGGCGATACTGAGATGGATAATAATGTTATAGACCCTGTGAAATTAACTCTTAGCTAATAAAATTCTCTACATCTCCTCTACCATTGACTTTCCCATATACTGATGCAATCTTCACTGCATTTATTTTGCTCTAGGGGAAGAAAGGAAACTCAATTAAGACCAAATGTGTGGTCAGCAGGGGGTTGATTGTCCAGAAACTGCTGTCCCATTTAATTTCCACTCCCCCGTGTATCACTGAGATAGTACAATGCGTCAGCACTTGTCTGATGGTTCCATCAGGTCATACATAGTTTAAGTCTTAATTTTATTTTATGTTTAAGTTTTTAGCGTTCAGCTGCATTGCAAATCTTTTGAATCACACCTTGCACAGTGCTGTTTTATTGAATCTGCAGACAATCAATCTGTTCTGAGGTCTGAACTGCCCATTCACATCAGTGCAGTGTTAACTCTGAAGTCTAACAACAATATACATGCCAACATAAGAGCTGGACAAAATTTTTCAGCCAAAATGTTTTGGTGAAAAATGCAGATTCATTGACACTAAAACATTATGCAGAGATGTGTCTGTTCCGCCAAATTGTTTATGAAAAAAACATAAAGAAAGAGTCTACGCATTTTGTTTCAACATTTTCTGAAGGAAATATTTCAGTTTTCAATTTGAAATTATTTTTGTTTTGAAATTTTTTTCAATTTCATTTAAAAATATATAAAAATGTTTAAAATACCTTTGAAAGTGAAACAAAACATTTAGTTTCAGGTTGAACAAAACGTTTCATTTGACATCCACCGACACATTTTTTTTTCTTTTCAATTCTCCAAAAGTTTTGACCCAAAATGATTTTTTTTAAAGATTTTTCAAAATTGCCAGCAAATCAAAAAAATCACTTATTCACACAGCTCTGGTCAGCATTGTTGACATAACTATTTCACTGCTGAGAATTTTAGCGGAAACATCAAATAAATCTGAGTGTGTGGAATTTAGGATCATGGCCATGGCTTCCATAGAGCAGCATCACACTTTCCTCCTTGTAACAGGGTGACTTGCCATGGGCAAGCCAACCCTGATTACAGAATGAGCCCCACTTGAGGGGAATCAGGGACTTTCCTATAAGGAGCCATAGTAAGGGAGAAGCTCAGAAAGCCCTAGTGAGATTGCAGTGAGTGAGAGAGGCTCCTGCAGGGAAGACCCTGAGACTAGGGGAATTGGTACAGCTAGGAAGGACTGGGAGTAGCCTGCCAACACAAGAAGGACTCTGCCCAGACCAAGGGAGTTGGGCCGTACCTGGCTGGAGAGAAGACTTTTATATTTAGTTTTGAACTTTAATTAATAAATCAGCCCCTAAGGAAGGCTGTTGTGATTGGACTGGAAACCCAGTGTGGATTTTATTTGGGGATCCAAGAAGGGAAACTGAGATGAGGGGTTGCATACAGGCAGGGTTGCCCTGAGGCCACCAGGGTGGAGTGAAGCAGCCACTCATCTACACTTCTACTTTCTCCTTCCTAGCGCCACTCTAACTCCTCAGTAGGCTTGCCATTTCTCTCACTCTGTTAATTTACATGGCCATACAGACAGAACCCCAGTCTCTGCAGTGGATCTGGTTAAAAACCAAGCCCATTACACAATTAGGGAAGAACAAGCTGTCATGGCATTTTAGGCTGCCAGGGATTGCTAGGCAGGCAGCCAAAGGCTGAGTGCTACATCCACCCCAGAAATGCTATGGGAGTGCTATGGCTTTTCACCATTTATGATGCAGCATTTTCTAATTATTAGTTTTTATATTATTGTATCACTTAGCAGCCCCAAGCAGGGCCAGTGTTCCATGCACTAGGCATTATACACACACACACACAATGAAAAGATGGTCCCTGCCCCAAAGAGCTTATGTCATTTATATTTAATGTCAATGCCATCCTCTCGCCTGCCCTCACTTAGGGGAAACTGCATATTAATGAAATTCTTTAAAAGCAAGTACACTTCTGTGAATGATATTTGTTCTATTATAATTATATTTCAGCCCTTAAAATCCAGTCACTAACTGCTGCATAACTGCTATCTATGCCATGAATACCTCCTTTGTCATTGCAGATAATGGTAGGAGAAGGAATTCTCTACTGTTGCCTGTCTAAAAGAAGAAATGGGATTGGAGCCGAGGCCAATATTAATGCGGGAGGCTGCAACTTCAACTCTTTCCTTAGAAGAGCTGTCAGATTCGTTGGTGGGTTTTGGGTGTTAGTTACCAAAAAATGCCTTTTGTGATGTATTTTTGATTTTAATTACACAGGTTTTTTCATTCTTTAAAATAGCTTTTTAGGACAGTAAAGGGCAGTTATTGGCACAGCTCTCATCCGCCAAAAAAAAGTGCAAGACAAGCTGTCGAATGGTATTGCAAAGTAAAAACACACATTCAATAATGTAACACATCTGTTGTCCATTTTTCACTTTCATCTATTGCGTTATCATCAGTGTTGCTAAATCAATAATTTGGCTTATCATTATCCCACCAACCCCCCCATCTCCTTTCAAAGTCCATTTAATTGTTAAGATGTATGGGTTTTGTTTTATTTTGAATGCTTTTTCCCCCCTGTAAAAAGAATCACTGTTCATGAGCAACACAATAGAAACAGGTTGAGCTGATAGCCCTATCAAAAAACGTCAGTGGATTTGATATTCCATGTGTGGATGGTGGGTCTCTTGGCCTGGATTCACAAAAGGACATAGGTGTTATAGAAGACCTCCGTTATACCCAATGGTTAGATTACTCACGTGGAATGTGGGGGATCAACAGTTCAAGTCCCCCTTCTGCCTCATGAAAAGAATGGATCTGAACAGGAATCTGCTACCTCTCAGGTGAGGGGCCTAACCACTAGGCCATAGCATCATTCTAACTCTCTGGCCCAAATAATATTTAATTATTCAGTTATTTTATTAGAGAGGAATAACTTCAATAGCAGAGATGAGAGACCTCCCCCGCTGTCCCAGCACAATATCCTGTAGCCCAGTGGTTAAAACACTCTCCTGAGAGGTGGCAGGTGCCTGTTCAAATCCCATCTCCTAATCAGGAAGAGGGAAGACTTGAACTAGTGGGCTTCCACATCCCAGGTGAGTGCTCCAACCTCTGGACTAAAGGTTATAAAGGAGAGCCTCTTCCTTGGCTGCTCTGTGTGGAGGTAGGTGGCCTTGTGTATGCTTGCCAGATTGGGTCTCCACACAAGTTATGTGGAAGAGCACCTATCTTCCACTGGTTTGTGAATCACTCTGAGGTGGAGATAGGCATCTGGATACAGAGTGAGACAGCGGTGCGCATACTCAGAAACATAGCTGTGGAGGTGCAGAAACAAACCAAGCTTTGGAAGTGTGTGGATTTCACCCTTAATTTATTCCCTGAATCTGATCTTTCATTTATGTGTCTTATTTAATCATCTCATGATAAAGCAATAACTTCAGCCTTCTTCCAGTTCTCCAATCCCAAAAAACTACTTTTAACAGTACAAGTTGATCAGGGAAACAAATCTAAAACCCATCCAAAGCAGGAAAAAATGCACCGTAAAGCAACCACATTTACTTGAACTATATATATTCAGTCTCAGGAATTTGGCATTCAAGATACGAGTGTTATTAGTTAGTAACAAAAAGAGAACATTTAGAGGAAGACTGCATTTTTCAATAGATAAACTGCACTTCCTGTTAAGAGTTTAACTAAACATATTAGTTTGTTTTTTGTAATGTAATGAAAAAGAGTGACAGTGTGATTCAAGGGTTAAACCACTGCATGGACACAGACAAGGTCTGCAATGCCCAAAAGTCATTACCATCTGATTGGTGTTTGGTGGTCTGTGGGATGGTGCTCTCGGATCCCTTACTAAGAGACAGATGTCCATACTGAAAACAAAAGAACACCACACATCCTAATTGGCATTATTTGGCACCACAGATGGTCGTCTCATGAGAATGAACAAGTATTGAATGAACATGCATATTCTCATGTCTAGAGAGTAGCCCATCCTTGGGGCAGTGTGGGAAAGCTTGCACTGTCATCACTTCCATTTCCTCTACTGCCAGTTCAGTGTATAAACAGATTAATGAATTATTGAAAATATTAAATAAGATTGGTCCAGAGACAGATCCTTGAGGAATTCCACTGATATCCTTCCTCTAGCCCAACAGTTCTTCTTTTAGCACAACCAGTTGTTGTGTCTCCTTTAGCCAGTTCCTTACACACCTCATAATTCTTGTAATAATCCCCATTTTATCCAGGTAAGATAATTTCCCAAATAGAACTGTATCAAATGCTTTACTGAAGTTCAGATAGATTAGATCTACCACATTTCCCTTATCTGAAAGATCAGTTAGCTTAAAGAAAGATCGGGTCTATGTGACACAACCTACGTTTGATAAACCTGTAGTTATCTAGATCACTTTTCCCCTCTTTCTTAAATATAGGTACTAGGTTTGATATTATTATCAGATGCCTAAGAACCCCAATAATGGGCTGGGATGTTATTAGGTTTAGTACAAACACACAACAAAAAGACAGACCCTGTCCCAAAAAGCTTACAGACTAAATAATATTGCACTTAAATCCTACCTAAACCCTGGCATAAGCAAGCTTAATACCACTGAATGCAATGGAGCTGTGGTTACTTATGTTGCTGTGAATTTGATCCAATGATCTTAACTAAGTTTAACCAGCTGGTTTGTTTTACTTTCTAGGTGTTCATGTCTTTGGCCTTTGTTCTACTGCTCTCATTACTGACATCATACAGCTGTCAACAGGGTATCAGACACCATATTTCCTGACTGTATGCAAACCTAACTACACATCCCTAAATGTATCCTGCTCAGAAAATTCTTATATTGTGGAAGACATTTGTTCAGGATCTGATCCCATAATCATCAATGGTGGAAGGTTAGTTCCATCTTTCATTGTGTAATAATCTTTTCTTACATACTTGCTTTTAAAGGACGTAGGTATTCACTCTTATTTTTAATTATCAGTCCCACCTACCGGACTTAATCAGTAACTAACATCAACTCTGAGTGAGTTTTGACAGTTTTTATAACAAAACTCAGTGAATAAGTTGATCTTTAGTTACGTTTACTGTCGACATATCTAAGGCCTAAGGGAGACTTTGGAGAGTATTCAGACAGACTTGGGTGCCTAACAGTGTGGTGGTATACACTATTAGCTAACAATTTTCTTCCCTTTCAAGCAGGCACAGTATCTAATTCATTTTTCAACATGGGTTGCTTCTACTGTTACTCTTGATAGGGTCTTCATAAGTTCTACGTGCTGAGTAGGGAAAGATCATGCCTAAATACTCATGTTACCTGAGGTTTCCTTATACCTTAGTTCATGAAGTCCACTACATTTTCGTTCTTTATTACTTTTTTGTGTATTTTCTGCTTGTTTAAAGTCGGGACATTGACAGACATTGAGACTGAAGTCCCTTATTTAAGAAAAGATTGCAGCATTGCAAACTTCTCCACACTCCCCAACCAATATGACCCTGAATCCTGACCTGTCTAGGGACAAGAGGATAGTTCATTCTCCCAGACAAGAGGATAGTTCATTCTCCCAGGTCACTCAGGGAGATCACTCCCATTGAGATGGCCAACAAGCATGGAAGTTAACGCTATTTGTGGTAGTTTATGTATGCTGGACACCACTGGGAACTTAGAGACCACAAACGCGTTTTGGACAGGCCAGCAGTCATCAGATGGTAAAACAGTCACTGCTAGAGATGGGGGGCTCTATATCCTATTGCTCTGATGCACCTGGTCCTCACCATGAGTCTTAATATTTGATATTTAATTCAAGAAACGTATCTATACTACCCTAATTATACTTGTTAGGCTCTTGAAAAATGCTGTCACGTCTCCTCTTAAAACTCTTTACCTCCATTGAACACACCACCAGTTTTTCCTAGCTCTTCCAAACTAGGTTAACTCTCCTTTCTTATTTATCATTCATGTTGCACTCCCTTGAATGTTCTATATTGTGGTTTTCTAATTTACACATAGCTATCTAAAAGAGATCCAGCCAAATTATAGAATAGGAATATAGGAGCGTGTGAGCTGCTTGGACACAATAGTGTGACCAGGGACAACTGCCGGTAAGCCTGGTGCCCACCCCAGTGAGCAGGGCTGGGGGCAGTACAGCCACGCCGGAGGAGCTGCTTGAGCTGGGCACTGGCTCCTGCAAGTGGCGGCCCAACATGCGGATATCTGTGGTTCCTGGCCCAGGTGCTGACCATGACCCTGCTGGTCTCGCTCGCTGTCACTAAAGCCTTGCAGCTCTGCGGATATCTGTTTTCTGTCCACAGATATAAATTGTGTGTACATGCAGGGCTCTAACTATAATATAATTAAGTACTGGAATAGACTTCCAAGGAAGGTTGTAGAATCCCCATCATTGGAGGATTTTAAGAACATATTAGACAAACACTTGTCAGAGTGGGTCTAGGTCTACTTGGTCCTGCCTCAGCACAGGTGGCTAGACTAGATGACTTCTCAAAGTCCCTTCCAGCCCTACATTTCTATCATTCTATAGTGGCTAATTCTTCACTTTGTTCTTTCCTGCCCCATAAGCCTTTACTCTTACCTAGACTCTGATTCTGCAAGGTGACTGGTGCAGGCAATACCTTGCATCTGCATGGAATCCCACTGAGTTCAGTGGGGCTCCATATGGGTCCACCCCCTGCACGATCAGGCTCCAAGTAATTTCTTTATCCTTTCAAGAAGGGCATCTACTGTTCTGTGTTTGCTGCACTTATTAGTCCACTGTGTCAAATGCCTTTTAGAAATTTCAGAAGAGTACTTCACCCCTCACTTTGCATGTCATCACCTCTAAAACATCAATCATATTTGTCACATCAGATGAATATTTTATGAAGCCAGTGGCCAATTTTAATCGGCTCATATTTCTTCAGAAATGTTATGATCTCATCTCATACTCTATGTTATTCCTGACACTGAGATTGCATTTGATGATCTATAATTTTCTGGCTTCTCCTTAATTATTATTTTTGCTTCCTTCAAGTCCTTCTCCATTCATGCTGGAGTGATAAGTTATCTGTTATTGGTCCAACAGACTCTTCAGTCATCCCTGTCGGGGTTTTATGGTGCAATCTCTCCAACCTTGGAGATTAATCTGACTTTAGTGATTTTAACTTGTACAAGTCTTGTTTTTGTGTGATTGCTAATGGCCTTCATTTTCAATTTATAATACACCAGAAACTTTGTTTCCATTTGTGGTAACTAGCCTCCAGACTCCCCTGTGAACAGTAAAGAGAAGAATTTGTGTAATTATTCAGCTGATAGAGAAAATTAATTGTCTCTATTATCCCTTAGTGGTCCAGTGGCTTTCCTCATCAATCTCTTCCCCTGTTTATAGTCAAAGTGCCTTTCCATACTTTTATTCATATGATAGGTGATTTCTGTCTCCTTTTGTTAGTTCTAGTTTTCTTAATCAGTTTTATACCCTCACAGTTTTGTTTCATAATCCTCTTTATCCCCTTTGCATTGTGTGTTCTTACACTCTGCATGTTATATGAACTATTTTTCCTCTCATAGCTTCCTTAATTTTATCCCCCATGTTTATATTTCATACCTCTGAGTGGTAGCTTATTTCTTTTCTCAGAGTAGGTTTTCTTTCAGAACTCTGAATGTATCTACCACATTAATACTAGATGTCATGCTTTCCATACACAAAGAAGAGCCATACATTTTCAGCCAAATTTTTTCATTTTAAAATTAAAAGATAACAAAACAAGAAAGAACAAAAGTAAAGTCTCCCTGAGAGAGCCCTGTATGTACATCTCTGTAACAGCCTGCATTTTCACTGAATGCAAAGAAACTAAAAGTTTCAGTAAATAGAAAATAAATCATAACACAATGACACAGCCACACATCAAAGTCATGAAATTAAAATCCAGATCTGAACATTGTCAAAGTTTAGAGAGCTGGATCCAGTGCTGTGCTCAGGCCTCTCTTTCTGTTCATTGGCACAGCTGACTCTTTGTCAAAGATGTGGAGACCATAAATGTATGGTTTCATTCACCCAAATTGGGGGAGAAGCTAAGTGGCTTCTACCACAGCCTGTAGAGGCTCCATGTCCTGGGGAGGGAAGATTTTTGTCTTTCTTCCCCTGCCACTCTTAATATTCACAGATATTCCTTGTGAAAGGCTCTCAGAATTTACAAAGGAGTCAAAGATCTAGATCTCTGACCTTACTAATGAAAAATTCATACATTTCTATTTAGCCAGAGTCAAAACTGAGGAATTGTTAGACACAAAGTTCAGATCAGTGGAGTTGCATTCACAGTAGTTTTGAATTTGGCCCACAGAGTTCATTTACATAGAATTATTTAGAGAAGACTAAGCAAAATGCAGAATTCCGCTCAAAGGAAAACCAATTCTTTAATTCACCAGGACATACTGTAGACTACAAAGGCTTCTTAGCATTGCTATAACATTCTAAGGGGGGCATATTTATGACAGCAAATTGACATACATTTTCTATTTATAGTGCCCCTTTTTAAAGGTCAAAGTCGTTCTGTTCATCTTCCACAGACCTTTAACTAGGATTCTGGTCGAGAACCCTGGCTGTCCAACAGACTTTTTTTTTTTTTTTAAACTGAATCTAGCCCTGTATTTTTTTTCCTCTCATGCCCTTGTGACTTTTTTATTCTTCTTTTCAGAGAAAAGAAGGTATTGAAATGCAACCATAAAGGGGCAAATGTCAAGAGTCAGAATATCTGATGTGACAATTTTATTTAGCTACTGCTGTTATGGTCCTGGCTGCGAATGCTCTAAAATAATAGAAGCTAAGCTGCACATTGTAACTTTCATCCTCGTTATAGCTCCTTATTTGGGACCTAATCCTGCAATGTGCTGAGAGCACTCAACTCTGTCATCACTTGGAGCTGAGGACCCCCAGCAAGTTGCAGAATCAGGCCAAAAATCAGGAGTCCCCCACAATCTTGACATCTTCAAGGAATCTTCTAATTTTTTTGTCCTGCTGGTCTGCTCCTTTAGCTCTTGGGTGGAGGGGCTGGATTACTTTATCCTGGAATGCCTTCTCCAAGTTTCTTTGCCATATGTGATCCTGTCATGTCAGGAACTACTGGGAACTGAATCTGAGGAACCAGAAGACAGAGCAAATGAAGGTTCAATAAGCCTGCCTCCCTAAGACAAGAAAGCTCTATTGTTATTCCCCCCCTTTTCACAACAGTAATATGGGGAGGAAGGAGGAGAAAGAAAGCACAGAGAGGATGCAGGGTCTCCATGCAGTCAGAGGGTGACATTTAGGGGGATGTCAGACCGCTGCAGAAATCAGACCCTCCAGACCAGCTACAACATTTCAGGAAGCTTTCTGGTTTCCATAGTATCAGTCTTATTTATGGGCCCCCATTTCTCATATACAGCAAGGCAACTTTGTACTATTCAGCCAGTGGATCCTGGCATCAGAGGAGCTCTTCTGCTTAGGGTGATCCTTGGTTGGTGTAGAGACACTATAGCAACTCCTATTCTAATCACCGTCCTGACTGCCTGTACGGGGGGCACGGCTAGGGAAAACAGGGTGTGACCACAACTCCCTCATGCCCCAGCAACCCCCAGTTACTATAACAGCATGTTGGCAGCAGTCACAAATTAGAGCAGCCCCCAGGAGTGGCATTCAGATGGCCCAACATTTGGAGAAGCAGACTGCTTCCTGACCTGTGATGCGCACTCTTAGGCCACAGCTAAGCATCTGAGCCATGAACTTTATTGATTAAGATTATGGATATATATATAATGTAATTAATTATTTGCAAATATTATTTGACTAGCTGTAGAGTAATATTGCTGATGAATAAATTATTCACAAATAATAAAATCCATTATTTGACTAGCTCTATAGATGGCTAAACAATGTTCCTCAAATAAATTATTCACGTTTTTCCCCTCGATCAGAAGTAACCTATATTGCTAGAAAAGAAAAAAACAAGGTAGATAATGTGTAGCAGTCCTCCTTTAATACTCATTCCAGTCACTAACCACTTAAAGAAAGAATTTAAGAAATCCCAATCTGTTTACTGTGTAAGATATTTTTTTAATGAGATTTTTGAGCTTATCTATTCGGGATCTGATCCTGAGAAGTGCCACATATCCACAACATGATCATTGCTGGCGCTCAGCACCTCTCAGGACTAAGTTCTTTGGGCCCAATCATCCAAACACCTACTATTAATTCTTAGTCAAAAGGGAAGTCCCTCTGAAGTCAATGGAATAATTAATTACATGACTCATATGAACAGACTTTTGCAGGATTGGGCCCATCATGAAAAAATATCCAGATATGTAATTATATATATTTGCCCATTTTAAAAAATCAAATATATCAGAGTTCGGTGCATCGAATTAATTTTTTAATATCAGAAAATGACTTGGTGTTGAATATTTAAAACAAAATGTGATTATTTTATTAACTCCGTTCTTAGCTGATACTGTCCCCAGAATACGGAATGGAGACTTAGGAAAAAATATAAAAGATAATTTATTTGCTTGTGATTTGTAAGTTAAAAAAGATTGTACCACCGCACGTGTTTTTAAATGAGCGGTAGCAGAGTGTATTTGAACTGAGAAGCATAATTTGAGTGTCCTTCCTTGGCAGAAAATCATTCCCTTCTCAACATGCTACTCTGGCAGCCTTTGCAGCTGTATATATTTCGGTAAGTAATCAACTCTGTTCATTATTCATTTGTACTAGAGAAAAGTCAGAATGTCATTTACTGTCTAGCGTAAAGTGACTTGACTTAGATTGTTGCCTAACGTAGTAAGGAAATAAATAAGCTCTTATCCTCTGAGCCTGACAGCAAAATGAAATTACAAATAGCTAAAATAAACTCAATATTACTATAAAAGATACAGTAGGGACACAGTAGTTCCACACAGTTTGTTATCTAGCAACATTATCCTCTGTAGTGGAGTGTAACATTGAAACATATTTAATGCTTCATATTATTCACATACAAAATTTGATACTTGTCTTATAAAGTGATATTTTAGTTTGCCATTCAAATAATGCTCAACATATCCTGCCTCTTTTCTTCCTCCCATCTTACTTCAAACACTGCATCCAAACTCTAGACTCTAAGGGACAAATTCTCCCTTGGTATTGCTGCATTGACTTCAGTGGAGTTACAGCAGGAATGTGTTTGTTTGATGTGAATAGCTCCACTGATATTTACTAATAGGATTGACTGGCTAATTTATAGTTAATTGTGCCTTTGTTGAATGTTTAATTTTTAAAATCTAGGAGGAGCACAGGTCAGAGGCTAGGGACTCAGTAAGATTCAAAGAGCAAGTGTCTGTTTATGTGAACAACAAGAATATCTAGAGTTAATGCTAACAGAGGATTGGAAGCAATGTGAAACCTTATGTTTCTGGGCTTAAATCAATTACTTGTTCTGTGTTTGTACAGTGCCTAGCACAATGGGGTCCTGCTTCATGACTGGGGCTTCTAAGCACTTCTGCAATGCAAATAAATAATAAATAACAACCACCATTACTGATTAAATTGAAACCTTCCTGGGGGTGGGGGTAGGGAATGATTACCCCACATCTGCCTACTGTGGGATCTCTTGCACCTTCCTCTAAAGCAGTGTTTCTCAACCTTTTTAGGTTAGTGATTCCTTATTCAAAGTCAAAACATTTCACCATCCCCTTACACTTACTATCCAAATAAGAGTAAAAAATATATTAAGGATAACCATGATACGTCTATGTAATTTAATTGTGTGCGTGGTTACATATTCAACAGACAATACTTGACCATGAAGGTTAAGGGAAGTGGAGGAGCAAGATTTTCTTTGCGTTAGATTATAACAACATTTTCAGCACATCGTGATTGCTTTTTGTGACATACATGCAGGGGTCATGACCCACTGGCTGAGAAACACTGCTCTAAAGTATCTGGTACTAACTGCTCTCAGAAACACTGTATTAGATGGACGATGGGTCTCATCTGGTAGGACAATTCCTATGTTCCAGAAGCACTAGCTCCTTAGCTAGTTATATTTGCAACACACCAAATCCTTACTCAGGTCTGAGTTGCACTGTCTTCAGTGAGAGTTTAGCTTGGATAAGGACTTCAGAAGTGGTCCCATTGTGAATAAAGATTTTTCTATAGCAGTTGAATGGATTTTACCAAAAATTAAAAATAAAATCAACAAAATTGATGCAATAAGAATATACCAGGCATTCCTTTGTATTCAGTTGAAGAAACCATACATGAAATAAAGTCATGTCCTCTTCGGTCAATCTGAAATTTCATAAATCACTTTTTCTTTTCTTTTCTTTTCTTTTCAAGATGTACTTCAATTCCACTTTAACCGACTCCTCCAAACTTCTGAAACCTCTTCTCGTCTTTGCATTTATCATCTGTGGAATTATATGTGGCCTGACTCGAATCACCCAGTACAAGAGCCATCCAGTTGATGTCTATTGTGGTTTTCTAATAGGAGGAGGAATTGCTCTCTATTTGGTAAATACGGTATGAATGTGTTCTAAGTTTTAGGGAAAAAAGGTCATTCAGATTGCAGTGGGCTAACGAATTCTACATAAGTGTCATTTCTGGAGATAAACTGATAAAGGGGGAACAGGAAGCAGGTCTCTCCATTTAAAATGGATGCCTGTCCTAGGGATGACACCCCACCTGGGATGCCCGCATGCAGCAGGCTGCAGCACAACAAGTGTGCTAGCATCAGTTTCTCTTTTCTCCACCGATGAAAGGAACATAATTTCTCAGTGTCCAACACAAAGCCCCATTTCTAGGCGTAATTTATTCACAAGCAGCAGTTTCCCCATAAGAAGGTACAATAAATTGCCAAGTTGGTAACAAACTAAGGGCAATGTAGTGCCCTTGTACATCATTGGAACATGTGGGGAGGTTGTGCAGAACTGTGCTGCCTGAGCAGGGATCCTCTGAGGCACTCCACATGTACAGGGTAGAAGCAGCTGGAAGGATTCAAGAAGGGCTTAGCTCTCCTTACATCTGTTGGTGAAAAGCATAACAAATATTCCTCCAGTGCTTGGTGTTGTGTGTGCTAGGAAGTGGGCCTCTGGACACATCCCCAGTCTAACTGGTTTACGTCTTCTTAAGTCTGCAGAACACTGCCAGGCTAGCTACCCCCTTGCCTCACCAGTGCTCAAGGAATTCTAGTGACAGCATTTTGCCTGGGTCCTGTGTGGGTGAGGAGAAGATGTTTCCCTGCATCCAGTTATGAACCAAAATGAGTCAGAAATGCTTTTCAATATAATATTAAAATAGATGATGTTCCCAGTCACATCATGATAATCACATAACAGTACAGGCTGTACGCCAGGGGTTCTCAAACTGGGGGTTGTGACTCCTCAGGGGTCATGAGGTTATTACATGGGGGGTCGCGAGCTGTCAGCCTCCACCCCAAACCCTGCTTCACCGCCAACATTTATAATAGCATTAAATATTTTTTTAAAGTGTTTTTAATTTATAAGGAGGGTCACACTCAGAGGCTTGCTGTGTGAAAGGGGTCACCAGTACAAAAGTTTGAGAACCTCTGCTGTATGCAATGCCCTCACCAGAGAATGATTTTAGAGGCAAAAGCTTTTAGAGTGGTAGAAGGAACACCAACATGAATAGACTATTGAAACCACACTGTATAGGAAAATGGTCAGTTCCTGTGTATTGCAACCTGATCCGGAATTGTAGTTTTTTTTACTACTGAATGCCACCTAAAATGACAAGTGCATGTAAAGATTTACAAAATTCACAAAAAAATTGAGTTGTGCCTATGTTTGAAACACACACTCAAGCATGTTCTTGACTCAGCATGCCCATAGGCTGTTGCATGATGGCTTACTTCAGAGACTCGTGATTCTAAATACCCTGCAGCCAGCAAATCTGCCCAGAAAAGTAAAAATCAATGGGGAGGGGGAGAAATTAATACTGTGTAATTACAAACAGATCTGGGAGTAGTGCAAAAAATTAACCTGAGTGATTAGCTCAAGCATTTGGACTGTTTATTAAATATTCTCTCTCACTAGAATTTCTTTAAATGATATTGTTTTACAACTGGCTCACTGAATGGAGTAAACGTCGTGAAGCTAAACCTTGCTGAAGTTCTGCATACCTTGGAAGCCAATTGTTTCAAAGCTGATAAATTGTTCTATCATGTAGATATTGTATTACATGGTCATTACGCAGTAGAAAGGGCAGAACCACTGAGCAGAGAACTAATCAGGCTGGAACAAGATTCAATAAATCAGAGCAGACAGTTGTGTGGCTGTAAACATTACTTAAGCGAAGGCCAGGAATTGTGAAAACATTATTTTAAAAACAAAACACTCTCCCTTGTACTGTATCTGCTGCTTTGTAGGAGGGGGAACACAGGAGGGGGGAAATAATCCTCCGCTTTTCCCAGGTATTCTCTTAGACTACATGGGTATAACAAAGGATCACAATGGTACCACTTTATACATACCTGCATGTACAGAACTGAGGACAAAATTTGGAACAATGAATAAGATTTGTATTGGTGATAAGTAGTAATAGAAAGAAAACAAACTGAACAAATCCTGTCCATTTAGCTGTATTAATATTATGAGTTTTCTGTTTATTTAAAGCCATGAAAGTATAATTGAAGTGTCTGAAAATATTTGTTTTTCCATAATTGTCTAATGCTTCTATCCAAATGTCAGGGTCTGTATGCTGTGGGGAACTTCCTACCAAGTGAAGAGAATGTATTTCACCAGAATCTGCAAAGAGAACCATTAAGATCTCTGACAGACCTTAGTCAAGATGCCAACAGAATTTTACCAGGTAAAAATGGTGGCAATAGTGATGGGCGTTCCTCTCACCATTCTGAGAGTATTCTGAATCGAAACCACAGAGATTCTGGATCCCTGACTAACATCAAGAGAGCAAATGCTGATGTAGAGATTATAACTCCACGAAGCCCCATGGGAAAGGAAAACATGGTTACTTTCAGCAACACTTTGCCAAGAGTCAACACGCCATCACTGGAAGATCCAGCTAGACGAAATGCAACAATTCATGCATCAATGGATTCTGCCCGTTCCAAGCAACTTCTTTCTCAATGGAAGAACAAGAGCGAAAGTCGAAAATTGTCTTTGCAAGTAATAGAGACTGAAACCGGCCATTCGCCACCAAGGGCTATTGAAATGAGATCAAGCTCTGAGCCATCCAGAGTGGGCGTTAATGGTGATCATCATGGCCCCAGCAATCAGTACCTGAAAATTCAGCCTGGCAGCATTCCGGGTTGTAATAATGCTAGTCTTTCTGGCGGGCCAAGAGTTTCTATTCAGTCACGTCCTGGTTCTTCACAGCTAGTCCATATTCCTGAAGAGACCCAGGAAAATATAAACACATCTCCCAAAAGTAGTTCAGCTAGGGCCAAATGGCTGAAAGCTGCAGAGAAAAGCGTTGTATGTAGAAGCAACAGTCAGCCAAGAATCATGCAAGTAATAGCCATGTCAAAGCAGCAAGGAGTGCTTCAGAGCAGTCCTAAAAATTCAGAGAGCAGCACAGTCACCTGTACTGGAGCCATCCGATATAAAACCTTGACAGATCATGAACCCAGTGGTATTGTAAGAGTTGAGGCCCATCCAGAAAATAACAGACCCATAATTCAGGTGCCATCAGAAGGTGAAGGGAGTGGATCTTGGAAATGGAAAGCTCCCGAGAAAGGTAGCCTTCGTCAAATTTATGAGCTAAATGATCTCAATAGAGACTCTGAGAGCTGTGAATCCTTGAAAGACAGTTATGGGTCTGGTGACAGGAAAAGAAGTAACATAGATAACAGTGAGCATCACCATCATGGGATTACCACTATAAGAGTCACACCAGTGGAGGGAAGTGAGATTGGCTCAGAAACTCTGTCCATCTCTTCAAGCCGTGACTCCACACTTCGAAGAAAAGGTAACATTATTTTAATCCCTGAAAGAGGGAGCAGCCCAGAGAACACCAGAAACATCTTCTATAAAGGAACATCCCCCACAAGAGCTTACAAAGAATGAAAGGAGAAATGTCACCTGATCCATATTACCAAGAATTAACACATTTTGATAAAGCTTGGGCTCTATTTCTTTTTGAGCGGATTCAGAAATATTCTTGATGTGCCAAATTTACTGACCATCAGCCTGACTATTGTTGGACATTGCTGATGTATGGTGTGCATGAGCTTGTGGGTTTCATGCGATTGGGGGTGGGGTGGGGGAAGCACAATGCAAGAACTTAATGTGAAGAGTTTTCTTACAACTTGTTTCACCAGACTACAAACATTACTCTGAGGGTGACGATATCAATCAAAATGATGGTCTTGAACACAGACACTTTATTTCCTGGATGTGCCAACTTTTTTATTTTATTTATATTTATGTCTGAGGACAAATGAATTTTTCACAGCAAAGGCTGTATCAGTGTTGTATATTCACCTTTGCAGATTTTGCACCAAAACTTTAATACAGGATGGTGCTGATTATAACTTTACATATTTTGAAAATTTACATACCCATTAAACTCAGACACATGACATATTGATGTGCAGTTACTTTAAAAGTAATATTGCTAATACTATGACGATGCTGGCTGCATTCATGTAGAGTAGGAAATATTTACAGCTTTGTTATAGTGGATTTGTCACATTAAAAGATTGCAAAGATTTTGTGTAGTTCTTTGAAATAATGTTTACTGCAACAAAAAATATGTGGGTGACGTTCCATTAGAGTGGAATAATTATCTAGTTTGAATAGTTTTGCTGCTGCTGCTCAACTTTTGTTTAAGTACAGGTGCTACTAATGAAGAGGCTTCTTCTTAGTGGGCTAACTTGTAGAACTGTTTTAAATATTGTTTTTAAAGGGACCTTTTAAAGTACATAAAATAATACAGATTTAGCATTTTTACAAGTGCTCATTTTGTCTCTCTGCAGACCTTATCTTTTTCTGTTAATTTTTAACTAGATAATGCTTGACACTGATAACTGCAAAGAAATTTGCTGTGAAAGAAGGTGAGCCATGAAAACTGAAATTGCTACTGCCTGATCAGTCACTAGCTATTGATTAATAAGCCTTTTATCTCACACTTGGATATACTCACTTCACTTGTTTAGGTTAGCACAAAACGACCATAAGCTTCACTCTAGTCATAGTGGATCCTTATTTATAATGCTTTGCTTTAAATTTGGAATGTCTTAGTATGCAGAATCAATACACGAGTGTTTCATAGTGCCTCAGGTGCTATTGGGGTCCCTGGGACAGACTCAATAAGAGCCTCCTTAAACATGACTTTTTTTCAGTTAGGAATCAAGTGGGTTGTGTCCTGCCACTGGAGAGAATATGGATGAACTCCTAATGGTGTGATCCTTCCTATAATGCTTTTATAATATGAGGAAATAACTTGCTTTCTTGGAATCTGTGTTGCCAGGAATTACTAAACTAGACTCTAAAGGGAACTAAAATGGCTTTGTCCTGGACATACAGGAGTACAGACAAGATGCAAGGGATTTGGTGTAATTAGGCTGCAACTTTATTAATTTAGCTCATCTGGGGACTACCAGGCAATACCTTGTACAGTTCAGGTCCTGATTTATTTCTTAATTATTTCCACCTAGTGGATCAGTCCCCCAACTCTCGGGACCCCCCTGGAAGCCCTCATAGGAGGGCTAAAGGGCTAATGATAGGGGGTTGTCTTCCTGCTGAACCAGACATTAGGAGCCCTAACCCCATTCCTCTCGAGCTGCTTTAGGGGAAGGCCCCCCTAAGTCAACTTCCAATTCTGGTTCATGAGGGAGCTGTGCCCCTATGGAATGAGTACCTGTACTGGACACCTTCCACCTGCTAAATTGCAACAGCTTGAACCTACTGCACCAGGTCACTGAGCTGCTGTGGAGGAGGCAAAAAAACCCAATCTGGCAGTAAGGGAAAAAATCCTTCCTAGTCCCAAATAAGGTGCCTCGTGCAATGCTCACAGCTGACCAAACAATCCCAGGACCTATTTTAATCCCAGGGGCTGGAGGCATGGAAGGCGATTCCAGCCAGAGGCCCAGGGCTTAGATACCCTCTCCCCACAGCCCTGCCCGCTCCAGTGTACAGGGACCAATGATTGACCTGAGCCCGGCTGGCCAGCCCACCACCTCAGGTGATTCTTCCCTAACTCCCTGAAGGAAGGGAGCAGGGAGACCCTTAATGGAGCCAGTATCTGTTTTCCCCACTAGTCTGAACAAAGATGCCCCTACCCCACCTCTGAGATTCCAAGGGTGAATTCTGCAGATTATGTTTAAGGAAATGTCCTGTGGTGTTGTAGCCTGCTACTAATGGTGAGTGTTACTACTGGGCACTATAGCTGGTGAACGTAACCACAGAAACTAGAGAATGGTGAGAAAAGACAAGTAATTTTTAGAATATGCATTTTCAGATTATAATATTTACAAGGTTTGTTTTGTTTTATTTTTGTCATATATATATATATATATATATATAAAATGGAGTCTTCAGTCCTTGGTATTTAATATCAAACCTTTTTTTACACATTTCCTAGGGATTGCAAACACATGAATTGTCTTGGATAAAAAATTGTTGGCTTTAGCTTAGTTTGGGTACACAATTGAGCAGGTAGGATTAGCTTTAATGGAATGGGTATGACACAGTCATCGCTGGCCTATAAATTCAAGAAGGGGGACATAAGTAGATGAACCTGAAAAAAGAAATGGAAAACTGCAACTGGAAATACTGGCAATAAACCAAGGATTATACAATACGCTCTCCGGCAATATAACTGTTTTGGAGATGACAGGGTTTCTGGTGGGAGTGGTTGCTCTTTATTCCTTGGTTTTAGTTGGGCCATTTATGGGCATCTAGCATATGTTGCTTTTACTACTCTGAAATTTGCTGCATTATTTCAAGTGCAGTGCGATATTTTTCCTATCAAGGTTTCCTATTTCTTAACAAAAGATTTTAAAGCACTTGTGTAATCACTGAAATTGTGTTCTTTACATACTATTGATATACGGTATTCTTTTTTTACTCAAAGTGCCAAAGGCTACTCTTTTTAATAATGGCTTATCAAATTATATTACATTAGAAAACAAATGTAATAAGATATACATTGGAACTCAGACCTCTGCATGTATATCTGATAAGGAGCCTTTTGTAAAATTAGCCTGTGTTTACATTCCACTAATACCTTAATTTAAAATGGATGAAATAAATTGACAAGTGGCATCTTCTTAGTGTTCTAATTTTTCTTACTTGCGAAAGGGGGAACCAATTTCTTTGTTAGGCTGTGCTTTACTGAGAAAAAAATACTGGAAATATAAAATTAAATATGTTTTTCAATGAAAATTCTATATATAAAATATTGTGTTTAATAAACTGTTATGCACTGTTTTCAAATGGAAAAATTTGTAAATTGCTAGAATGTATTTTGTTAAATAAGTACAGATCAATGCTACTGTGTGAGTTTATTGTGCTATCATAAAAATAAAGATTAAATTCCTCATTGAAGTTCAGTCATTTCATCTGTAGCACAATAGAAGTCAAGTTCCCATTTCCCCTCTCCTTCCCCGCTCCTGGCCCCCTTCTTTTTTTATCATTAATGTGTAGCTTAAGAAATGTAAAATCTGGCAGCACTGGCAGCTAATCCCAACCATTAGCCGTGCCATCTAAGATATACAGGAAGGCATAAGGGACTTCTTAAGGACAGAAAGTCTTAGATCTATGTGAAAAAATCCACAAGAAAATGTGAAGCCAGTGAATCTAGACATGAAGGGCCTGATCCTAAGCCTGTTAAAGTCAATGGAAAGATAGTCTTTGACGTCAATGTGCTTTCGATTGGACATGCCATTTCCACAACAGGGGACGGTGCAGTTTTTCATTTGTTCTCACCAGTAAAAGGCAAGGGGGTTTATCCGCTTCTTGTCATGCAATTTTAGAGGCTGAATTTTACCCACACAATCATGCTCAGAATGCAAAAAATGGCGAGGAGAGGGGGTCAAGTGGAAGGAAACTGAGAAATGTCATAAATTAATTGTTGTGGGACATAAAAAAATTAACTTCTTGTGGAGGGAGAATCAGAAAGACAGGACTTAACATGTATGTACAATGGAAGGAAAAGAAAAACGGGGAGGGTAGAAGAAAAGCAGCGGATGAGAATTCCTCTTCTACCCACACCAGCAAAGTTAAGCATTTTCCTAGAGAAACATGTAACAAAGGCAGGGCAGAGACAAAATCAGCAGTTAGAAAGCGTGTGGATGATTGAGAGAGACAGAGATAGATTCATCAGGTAAATTAGAAAAGAGAAGTGTGGTGTAGAAAGAGATTATTGGGATGGGAAAGAAGGCAAAGACAGGAAATACAGTGAGAGAGAGAGTGAGCGAGAGAAAGAAACAGTCATAGATTCATAGATTCTAGGACTGGAAGGGACCTCGAGAGGTCATCGAGTCCAGTCCCCTGCCCGCATGGCAGGACCAAATACTGTCTAGACCATCCCTGATAGACATTTATCTAACCTACTCCTAAATATCTCCAGAGATGGAGATTCCACAACCTCCCTAGGCAATTTATTCCAGTGTTTAACCACCCTGACAGTTAGGAACTTTTTCCTAATGTCCAACCTAGACCTCCCTTGCTGCAGTTTAAGCCCATTGCTTCTTGTTCTATCCTTAGAGGCTAAGGTGAACAAGTTTTCTCCCTCCTCCTTGGCTGAAGAAAACTCGGGAGAAGATAGCCCATGTCCGATTCTAGGTAAGAAAAAGTTTAATGAAACCAGGAAGGGAAAGAAAGGAAAATTCATGCATGAGATGGAGTCATTTTTATATTTCTATATATATACACTAAACAAAGATGAGGGACAATGTTACCATTAAATAATAAAGTACATAGCATAGACCATGCAAGTGTGTTAGTGTTTTAAACTGCATGGACATGCCTTTAGGTTTTGTAGCCTTGGAAGGAATGGTGGCCCAGGTCTCTTACGCTGTGGTTATTGGGTATCAGATAAAGTTTTTAAGCCCTGACCCTAAGTGAATTCAGTTGAGTTCACATTATCATTCACCGTGCCTATCTCATGTATGTTACCACCAGGCCGAGCTGGGACATTACAGCTCTATGCAAGTGTGGATGCCAAAGGCCAGGGAATTAAAAAAAGCAAAAGACTGTGCAGGTGGTATTTGCAGGTGCTGCATCTTAAGGTGACTAGACCTCTGAGTACTAAGAGCCTGTTAATATGTAGCCAAGTACAGTGAACGAGATTCTCCATTGCCCTGCATCTCTTGTAGTCCTTAACACCAGCGCAAAGTGGGTGTAATTCATAACTATTCTGATTCACCAGTGTTTTATGCCCACTTTGCACTGGTGTAAATAACTACATGAGGTGCAGGGCCATGGAGAATTGGGTCCAATATGTCTTTCTCTACATTTCCAGTTTTACTGAGTCTACATACTTGGCTCAGAAGTCAATCTTTCATAAATTGTTCCTGTGTCTGGTTTTTAATAGAGAAACCATTGATTGCCTCAAATTAATTATGCCAAGAGGTCTATTCAAGGCATTTGCAGGCATGAGTGAATAAAGTGAATCTATTAAACATATTTTGTTCTGGATTTAAAGCAAGCCGCAGAGGTCCTGGAAGTGAGAAGTCAGATGAGGCCAGATTGTACTGTAATCACTTAACTATAAATCTAAAGACCTTTTATGTGACATAACTGCACATCTGATTTGGCAGGAATATTTTAAAGGCCTTTACAAACAAAGATTCATAAATAGCTTGAGGTTCTGAGTAAATTCAAGGTTGACAAAAATGTAGATAAAATATCTAACAAATCCTATAGCTCAGCATGAATCAGGCATCAAAACTCAAGCATTAACAAGTGGCTTAAAACCATACATAGAAAAGGAAAATATGACAGCTTTCCACCACAACCCATATGCGCCTACACATGGGTACATTACCCACTATTGCCTTTAGTTCATGCTTTAAGGAGTGGAATCAAAATAACTAGTTTACATTTAGGGAAGTATTGTGTCTAACCTTCAGCTGTTCTATATAAACATCCTTAGTCCAGTAGACCTTCACCTGTCCTATGGTAAATTCTTCAAGCGCTTTAGATGCTCAGTAACACATTCAGTTATGCCTCTCATAAAAGAAATCCATTCCTCCATCTGTGAGCCATGTTGTGAAAGCATGGGAGAATAGGAACCTTGCATACTTTGCGGCTTTAATAGAACATTGATCTCCGGTATGCTATAGGAAAAAGGAGGCCTTCAGATGCCAGGAATTGGGGAGAGAGAAGTAGTTTAGAACTCAACCAGATTGGCTGGGCCTTATGAATCTACAACAGTAAGATAAAAGGAGCAGCTTTGGAAAAACTCAGCTTGGACCTGGGGTGGGGATGTCAGGCAGTTGTAGCACTGAATGTATGGAGTTAATGGGAGGTAAAAGATTGAGGACCTGATTCAAAGCCCATCAAAGTCAATGGAGAAGCTTCCACTGACTTCTCTGAGCCTGAATGTGGTGGAGTCTGAAGTAGGAATGATACCCAAGTATTTGAGCAGTAGGTGACAGTCTACAGTGGGAGATAAAGAGGAAATGGGACAGAAAGAACAAGTGGAAGTAATGGGGGAGGGAATACTTATATACATGGATCCAAACCTTGAAAATTATTCAGTCATTCTTACTTTGCCCCAATTGGTTTACTTATACCCACTTACTAGAGCTCGACAAATAAAACAAAACAGTTTTTTCTGCAATTATTTCCTTGAATTGAATAATTAACTCACTCCACCCATGTTCAAACCTCTTTTGTGTTCATTTTCTGAGGGCATATGAGACCTCAAAGGAATTAAGTTCATGGCACTTGAGTACTGCAGAGAGTGAACCTTAAACTCATGCATGAGTATTCACACTGGATGTTTTATATTTTATATGGGATGAAACACTGATTGACACAGCAGAGGGACAAAATATCTGGGACCCATACCTGATCCCTGCAAATTACCCAACAATAAATAACCTTTGGAATCAGGACTGTGCACATAAATGCAATTACTTTGTTTCTGACAAGAAACAATTACATTTAAAATGTTCATACAGCCAATTAATCTTACAGTATCCTAACTTGTATAGAAATAATGCTTCTAATTAGGCCTGTGATATTCAGAAAGGAAAAGGTTTAACATTTCTCTAAGTGGGAGAGGGTTGGGCACAAAAGGTGGCTTAGGGCCAGCTCAGGATTGAGGTAATAGTTTTCTGTACTTCTGATTTCCAAGAAAAAACAAGGATTATCCACTGTCAACTAGTGCTACTGTCATCCAGCTGTTTCCAAATTGCATTACTGCTTCATGTGGTGGGCATGAACATTAAGAAGACTCTGAAACCTGTCAAATATCTGCCTTTTCTAAATACAACATAATTGAAAGCACCATTCTCATCACACCAAAGCATTCAGAGCTGAAATTAGCATGTGTGTATTGTATCCAATAGGTGTTGGGGGTTTTTCCTGTTCTTGTAACTACTGAAGAGCATTTAGCTTGGTAATTATAAAATCTGATTTGCTTCATCACTCTTTAGGTGTTTAGAAATCTAAATCAATGATCATTGCAAAGAGGATAATGTTACACATTTGAGGGCAATAGCTTAATTTACTGTTTCTCTAGGGAGAAAACGACAGCACAATGAGTACTGGAAACAAATAGTTTTCTTTTTTCCTGTAGGATTTTTTTGTATTTTTTTCTCTTCTCCCCCTCCCCCTTGGCTTTCTCCTTAGCTACAGAAGATAGCAGCAGTCTTTTGGACCTTAAAGATGATAATTTTACTGCAATAAGTAACAGCTCAACAATAGCTCATACTACACATTCATGTTAAACACTTGCTTCTCTAGCAGCACAAGTATATACAGAGCACAGCTGAAAAGACTTCTTGACAACATCCACTCTTGGCATGTGCTTTATCTGCCAATAATTGGTTGGTGCTTTCATTTGTAAAATAGTGGACCACAAACCAGTATGGTTAGACGATGTTTTCGTAAAGATGTGAAGTATCCTAGAGTGGCAATAAGTGCAGGTACATATGAGCTTACAATACATTAGGGTTATCAAGATTGCAGTGGCATGTATAAAATGGAAAATTCCTCTACTTAAAATGGCAGGTTTTATAAGTTGTTTGAAAACCTGGCACAATCTCCTCTAATGCAACAAAGACAGCCTATTTCCTACACTGGTATGTCACCCTCTAGCCCTTATATATTTGCAAAGCACTGTGACAACATTAACTAATTAATCGTTAAAAGTCACTATGCCCTGTGAGGCACGGGCATGCTGACACGCAAAGAAAAGTTATGTGTAGAGATCACTGAGTCATAGTAGACAAATATTTTATTAAGCAAGTAGAGCCATTTTTCCATCTAATAATGTAGTGAGGTAACATTTTGGGGATATTCAACTAGCTCTATTGCTGGTGAATATTACTATCCTTTTTCAATGAATACCAGCTATATTTGTCAAATAAATTATTCAACATGTATATTTTTCTGGTATTTCATCAGCCTGAGTTATGTGACTTGCCCACAATAACATACTGAGACACATTTGCAGAACTGGGACTAGAACTCAGGAGTTTCTGCATCTCAAGCCTGCATGGAATTCCAGCCTGGACCACACTATCACTTCCAACTATGCTTTGCTCTGCAACATGCCAGCTGTGCTTTAAATATGCAGAGATGTTATCAGTGGCTGAAAGTTCTATTCCCTAGCACATCAATAAGAGTAGCTGGGACCTACTGAAGGCATCACTGGCTATTCTTGCTTGTATTTTTACTCATGAATGTTATCTAATAGATCAGGGGTCTCATTGAGGTCTAAAGATTTAATACTACTAACAGAAAACCAAATAAGATTCCAGGGGGAATTTAGAAAGGCAGGATGTAATTACTGCAAGATAATTTTGGCCATGTCACCAAAATTAGTGCCCTTATGAAAATGGTCATGAATTTTCTATTTACCACCATTTATCAGAACCTTCTTTTTCTATACCTCATCTGAAAGGCAGTACCACCATATTTGGTTCTTTTCAGGGGAGCACTGATTCAGTACTGACTATGGCCCGATCCTATGCCTGTTGAAGCCAATGGCAAACCTCCCTCAAGTGGGACTAAAATCAGGCCTTGTGGGAAAAGCACCACATATTGAATCACCCAGACCATTTTCCACAGCACTTAGTAATGTCTCCATCCAAATTGTAAACTGGCTTGATTCTGCTTACCTTATTAAGTGGGTAGAGCTCACAGTCCAAATGGGGATGTCTGCATTAATTAAACACAGTATTTGTTTCACTGTTGTTTAAAGGCAAATTTAACAGTTATCCTGAGTTATAGGGAAGTACAATGCAAATATACATATAAAAACTCCAGTAGCTTTTCACTGTAAGCATCCATCTCATTTTGTTAATCTGTTAATCTCAAATCAAATTAATTAACACTCTTTCATAATTGGCACTTACATGTTTGAAATCTTCTACTGACTTATTTGTCCTTGTTTGTATTTCACTTATTAGATTAAAAGCAATTTCTCATCATCTGTGTCCAAGCCTTCCACTGTCAAAGCTCTGAGGTTATATAAACAAGGCATATTGTTTATCATAGTCTTGGATTCATGTGATTCCTTTTTTTCCTTTGCTCATTCTTCAGTCAATGTTATGAGCATTGTCAGAGGAATTAAGAAAAATCTGAACATATTAATTATCTGTTCACGAGGCTTGTTAAATCTCAGGTATAAATTTACTAAAAATTATCATTTTGTTTTTTGCTACAGGTGCTCAATCTTTTCTCTAGGAAAGCACTTAACTTTTCTCTTAGGTTCCTTTGAAAATCCTAGCTTTACATGTTTCTTTTCCTATTTATGTCATGAACTGTCTGTTTATTAAATCTTTTACTACCTGTGTATCAAAAAGACCAATAGAAACAAAGGGAATGATAATTTCCCATACACAGTGATAATGTTACAGGAGAAATGCGGGGCATTTTAAAAGTACCTATCCCCTTAGTATCTGCACATATTATCCCTTTCATCCAAGTGCTGTATTTTACTCAGTGTATCAGCTGTCATATTAGGCTCACCAAACAGATTGTGGTGTTTTTACCTCTTAGTTCCTGTAACAGGGTGGCTTGACAAGGGACTAGAAAGCATGGTGCTAAGCCAACCCTGATTAATTTAGGGAAATCAGGTGACCTCCTGTTATGCTACACTATATATCAGGAATAGGCAACCTATAACACGTGTGCCAAAGGCGGCACGCGAGCGGATTTTCAGTGGCACTCATGCTGCCCGGGTCCTGGCCACTGGTCCGGGGGGTTCTGCATTTTAATTTAATTTTAAATGAAGCTTCTTAAACATTTTAAAAACCTTATTTACTTTACATACAACAATAGTTTAGTTATATATTATAGACTTATAGAAAGAGACCTTCTAAAAGCGTTAAAATGTATTACTGGCACGCAAAACCTTAAATTAGAGTGAATAAATGGAGACTCGGCACACCACTTCTGAAAGGTTGCCGACCCCTGCATTAGAATCTAGTATCTTGTTTTGAAATCCATTGCAGAAATGTCTGCACCAAGCTGATTTGTCAAACAAAGCCCTGCACCATATAAATAACCTGAAAGATTGCACTGCATTGATATTAATAGAAAATGTAAAAAATCATTATATAAGCAAATGCAGCAGAGCAATCTGTACTGACTGAGGATACAGAAGGGATGCACAAGTAAAATAATATTTTAAAATCTATATTAAAGGGCTATTTTATATGTTGGTTCTTTGAAATCATTATTTTTAAAACAATTATTTTAAAATGTAATTTTTAAAAAAAAACCACTCTCTAATTATAGGATTATAACACTTCAGACCATGTGATAGTGCTGATAAATGCAATTCAGGTTCTTGGAAAATTCGTGTCTTCTATTTGCATCTTGCCCACACCCTGAGGTGTGCTTAACTCAGAATAACTGTTTGGCTTGTTCTGTCTCACTGTTTAAATACAAACAAATTTTCTTTGATAACAGTCAGGCAATGATTGATGCCCTGATCTTACAAAGAAATCCATTAAGACTGATCCTTTCAGAATCCCATTGACCATGTTAGCAGATCCCATTGCATGATCAGGTATTAAAAAGTGGATTTGTTAGCAAGGATGGTGAGTGGCTGATGTTAGACAGTAATAGCAGAAGATTACTAAGCAAGTTATGAATATCTCAATGGTTTGCTGGTACAAACAGTAACCTGTTGCTAGAGTGATGGAGAAGAGATCTGTTGCCATGGAAACAAATATAGCATAATGGAGAAACCTGATAGATGTACAGCACCATTACTTCATTTTAGACAAACACAGCTCAGCAGCCTATTATACCTAGCGCCCCTTGTTCAATGAGAATTTTGATTTTAAAATCTTAAACTGACATGTAACAGTTACTTGTAATTTAAGGAAGTTGTACAAACTTCACATTAGGG
This sequence comes from Emys orbicularis, assembly GCF_028017835.1. NCBI lineage: Eukaryota > Metazoa > Chordata > Testudines > Emydidae > Emys > Emys orbicularis. The sequence continues at coordinate 38,538,663 of NC_088690.1, forward strand.
ATAACAAAACGTAATCTATTGAAAACGCACTATGAAATGAAATAACTAAGCTTTAAATAAACATTGAAGATAATTAAATCTTGTGTGTAAATTCTTTAAGTTTCCAATGAAATAAAAATATGACTATAGGGCTTAATCCTGCAGTTCTTACACAGACAAAACTCATACTGAAGGTAATGGAGTTTTGCTTATGTAGGGACTGTGTGAAACACAGAATAATGCCCTAATTCCATAGTCCTAATGCAAGAAAATCTTCCATTGAGGTCAACAATATTTTTTCTTACGTAAAAAACAGGCAGCTGAAGCCCCTATAGTCATGATTCATCTCTGCACCAATGCTAAGCCCTGTGCAGGGCCCTAGAAGACAACAGTCCTCCTCAACCTCAGGGCTTTTAGGGCCCTGGTTTGACCCCTCTCACGGATTAGAGAATGGCAAACAGTCTGGTGCCCAAACACTGTAGACTCCATTTTTTCATCTTGAGTTGAGGAGTTTGCCTTGATTCAAAACAGCTGAACAAATTTAGTCATTGGTTTAATAATGTCAAACTTTAAGAAAACCATAACAGTGTGAAGTCAATGGGTGAGCTCGTTCTATTCTCATTAACATCTAATTGTACAGTTTTAAAAAAAAAATTGTTCTTCTGTTCTCTATTTAAAAAGCTTTATTGGATTTTACAAAATGCAAAGATACAAAAACATAGCCAAAGTCACATAGGGAACCAAGAACTCTTGTTCCTTTGCAGCATTACATATGGATTGGGAAATACATGGTGTCACTTTCTTATCAGAGGAGGAAAGGATTAAAAATGGCGGGATGCTTCCCCAATCAGGAAATGCCCCACACAAAAGCGGTGGGATCTGGAAGACTGTGTTTACAGGATTGCTTTTTTCGATTTTCCCCCTCAAAAAACTAGGTGGGACTTGTTTTATCTTCCACAGAAGAGTCTGGGATTCCCGCACACCCTAAACTTATGTATTGCCAGGGTTCAGCACAAGTCGGGGGTGGGGGAGGAGAATAGCAGAGAAAAGAAGGGGGAAATTTCAGCAGAGACAACATGTCCCTTTTACATCTAGCTTGTCCTCTAAGCCTATATAGGCAAATACTGGCCCCATTCTTCAGGTATATACAGAAGGGTGCTGAGTGGCCTATATTTCTAGGGTCCCACCACCACCACCACCACCAGTGAAGTAGAAAGTTTCTTGTTTAAATTTTTTATGCTTTTGTCTCCTGAGCCAAAGTTCTCTGGTTACCAATTGATTCCCACCACTGTACTTTCTGTTTCTATGGTAACTATGCCAGTTGTCTGATTAGCCATTTATAAAGCATCTTTTCCATTTTTAATCACTCTTCTGCACTAACAGGGAGGGAATGCCTGAAAGTCACATATGAATTCAAGGAGATAGGTATTTTATTTGCAAGTCTTGGTGCATTTGTAGACAAATACAGGAGGATAGAATGATAATTTTTGGAGACTCTTACTGGTATGAACCTGATGTAAAGCAAGAGTGAACTTGCATGCTAAAATGGATATGGGAAAGCACTTATCTTTTTGATCACCAGTAAAATATACATGGGGTCTTAATTAATAAAGAATTTATAAGCATTACTTTGCAGTAGTCAGGAACAAGAGTGAGGTGGAAAAGAGTTGTTCCATTATCTCTGTCTCTCTCTCTCTCTCTCTCTCTCTTTCACACACACACACACACACAAACACAATTTGACTCACAAATATCTCTCCCTCTCTCTCACACACACACACACACACATAATTTGACTCACAAATCTCATTTTAGCCTCACATAATCACTCATCTCTTGTGACTTACCTAAGACACTTTATTAATCCAATCTGCCTCCCATTAAAACAAACAAACAATGGAAATAGTCACTGACTTCAGTGGAAGGTGGATCATTCCCTAGTATTTTACATGAAAGAGTAAACAAATTATATTGGGCCAGATGTATTCCTGGGATACTCAATGGCCCATTGTATGTACAGTCCAGTGTTCACATCAAAGTAAACATAAATTGGGGATTTGGGGAAATATTTCAATGTACTGTAATTTTTTAATCATATTATTTTACAGCTACCATAAATTACTAGAGGCTATAGCAGCTGTTGGTACACTAAGGTCTGGTCTTCACTATGGGGAGATCAACGCTGCTGCCTGTTTGAGCATATCCTTTATGTAGCATGCCCTGATTTTTTTAAATATTCTTTTAAAACATTTTATAATCTCCTCCCATGCTAAGATTCAGGAGGGGCAGATCTACAAGTATCACCAAAATGTTTATGCACACTCCACCTTCTCAGACCTCCCTTTACTTACATGTGCCTGCATACTGCCTGTTATCGCTACAGTTTTCTGCTTTGCTGCTGCTGCTACTGCTAAATGCCCTCTTGTAGGACCTGGAGCAAAATGTGCCCACAAGTTCCCCCCAGAAGAGTGCATGAGAGTGATGTCATTATGAGGCAGGAAGTGCAATTGACTGTCAACAAACAGTGGAACTGATTATATTCAAAATGCTGTAAAATGAACACAGTAAACAACCTGAAAAATTGGGAGGACGGGGTTTCTAAGCCTTTTCAGTTTTAACAATCTTACTTATGAACTTGCTTCACTTTCCACATCTGTTTACTGCCACTGAAATCAATAAACTACTCACACAAATAAAGTTAAAGCACATCCATAAGTCATTGACGAGTCAGTGCCTTAAAGGCTTCTTGAAACACAAACAGCAAAATTTTCAGATGGAAATGTTATTTTCAAGTTGAAAGTGTCCCTTTAGGCAGAATTCCACAATGAAGTCGATGGGGAATTCAGCTTAAAAATTGATGGCACTATATAGCCCTAAATTCTAAAGAAAGTTTGGAGTATGTACATTGAAAAGAAAGCTTGGGGGTAGACATACTGAATTGTGAATTTACCAGATTCTTGCTTCCTGAAAGGATTTTATGACTTCAAATATAATTAGTGATATAATCATTTACAAGTAGGAATATATCTGTTATATGAATAATTTCTAATGAAAGTATTTAGGTTATGTACATGACATTCACTATAATTCCTAAATAGGAAAACATGTAAAAATGTTACCAGCCATCTAATCAAGGATTAAGCTTCACTGAGTTTTACCAATTTCTGGAGGAATTTTAAATGCAGAGGGGACAGTGTGTTAGAAAATTATTCAGTTTTGTTCTCTTCAGTGAAACCAAAATGAGAGGTTTAATTTAAATTCGCTCTGCATAGATTTCACTTGATGTTGCTTAATGGAATAGAATGCCAGCAGGTTACACATTAATGCTGTTTTACATTTAGAAGCATGAGCTGACCCTATCACTTTATATAAACTGCAGTAGTTGTCTACTGCATTATTGGAAGGACCTTCCATCTTTCCACTTTAGGAGGTACAGTTACATTAAGCTAATAATTCAGAAGTTCAGGTATTTAGTGTTTACATATTTCTGGTGTCAAAATACAGTACAGTTTCTGCAAGTAGATATCTTTGAATCTGAATCTCTCAGATCCATCATATATAGAATAAATCAACAACCTTCAATCCATGCTTTTTTATCCAAGAGGTAAAATAAACCGACCTACATATATGCTTTTAAAATATGCAACTAATTCAAAAATCACTGTATATGTAACTGTCTATCAAAGAAAAAGGCTATAATTTGTTTTTTACACAATTTCTCCTTGAGCATTCAATCAGCAGCATCCAATTACCAGTGGTGATCTTTGCTTTATATGAAATTAGTTTGCCAGAGAGTGAATTAACCCTTCTGCTACCATATAAAGCTGCCATAGGTATGCTCAGATTTAGCCACAGCACTCCATCCTTTTTTAACATCTAAGCTTCTATAATGCATTTCTGGGGATACCCAGAGCTGTGAGCCATGGTGTTACCTCTCTGCCTCAGCAAGAGTGAGAGTTGATGGAGATTAGACTGTGTCAGGTCCCTGCCACACCAGTCTGTCTTCCTTACCAGCAAATTCATTGAGAGTCTAGCCAGTAACAGTGAGCAAACTCCAGACCCCAACCTCCTCTGAGATGTGTCTCTACCATGCACAGCACTTATCACTGTGCATTTACAGCAGATATTAAGTTTGCTTCTGTTTTAAAGAGTCACTGTTACAGTTTATTCATTGGGGTAAATACACATTTCTAACACAGCACTGAGTTGGTTTATAGTAAAAATAAAAGCACATTTATTAACAAAAGGACATGGGTTAAGTGATACCAAGTGGAAGGAATAAAGATACAAAGGTTTACAAACGAAACTGAAAATACACTTTTGTGGGCTAAGACCTAACTTAACAGCCACAGTCTTTTTTCAAGGTAGTTTCCTCACCAATCTTCCTTTTCCAGCAATAATAGCTGGCTAGCTCTTAGCCAGGATCCCCACAGAATCCAAGACACTTTTCTGTATCTTCTCGGGTAAAAGATTACTTAGTCTTTCCGTGTGTTGTTAGATCTCAAAGTCTGCCTCGGTTTACAGAGCCAAATTGATCCCCTGAGGTTCAGTTTGCTGTCTCTTCCTGGTGGTTGACTGTATTTTGATTAATGTGTCCCCTTGTGTGCTCCTATGTGATACTTCCTGCTGCAATTTTAGAAAGTAAATGTTTTCTTCCTGCAATCTTTGATACAAATCAATAGCCTATTAAATTTGTCTGCACCTGGTTTGAGGTGTTGGACTCTTTCCTTTGTCCAGAGAAAACCTGTTTATCAACTCCCCCTGACGTAGCTGGTTTAAACATCTTCTAGTCACAGACTTTAAGGCATAATAACAGTGAGTATCCATAATTCCACGCACAGCATTGTCACATACATTTCACAACGATATTACTGATCAGTGAAGTATTAGTTTTTTCAAATGATACCTCAACAAGGCATCTTTTGTACAAATATCATTTGCAGTAATGTGCAGGGTATGAACACAGGGGTGCCTAGGGTCTCAGCTTGACTATTGCAATTCTCAATATCTATTATGAAGTTAAATACCCTATAAAACCTCCAGTTTGTTTAGAACATGACAGCCCGCATGCTCAGCAAGACAGGTCACTGGGAATACATCAACACAAACCACTGTTCTCTGCACTGGCTCTCCATTGAATATACAATCCAGTTCAAGGTCACTGTCCTGATTTTTAAACGTCTTCATGGAATTGGTCCTAGCTACCAATAAGATTTGGGGGAGATGAGGGTAGAAAATGTTAAATGAGAGACAGATCACGACAGTTGTTTTTGAGCTCTTGGGAAGTGTGTGGAACAAACTTAAGTGATGGATGCCAATATAAGAATCTAAGATAGAAAGATTGCAACATAGAGTACTTCTTTTAACATCAGCATCTGTATCAATTTGAAAAGGTATGTAAGGCCTCTTGTGGCATAAAGATGCAGGACTCAGTTGTAATGAACAGAATTCTTTATTGACAACATTGGACATTGAAAAGGTATCCAGTTGTTCCTTGCTCTCAAACCCACTAAGCGGGTGCTTAAGGCTCTGATGCCCGATCTGAACTAAACTAACCTAACTTAACTAAACATCAGTTCTCCAATGTTCATTTGGTATATTTTAAAAAAGACTGATATATGTAAAATTACTGGAAGTGGATAGTGCCGTTGCAGATAATATAAGTTCTGCTTCACTGACTGGATAAGCAATTGTGTCTTGGTGCTGCTTCTGCCAACAATATATGTCCATGCAAGCAATCAAAACATGATATATCAAAATAGTACAACATACACATACATATAATGCATAGAAATATTTCTAAAAGTTTTTTAAAAAAACTTCCAAACAATTTTGACAGTTCCAGTGGAAGAGGCTGCTTGCTATTCGGTGATCAGGAGTGAAGCAGATGAATCTCCTACTGTTTTTCTATTTTCTCCTCTGTTATGAGCATAAATCAGTGAACTGGATCAGAGATTTTTATGGTGGGCCAATGGGTACAGAACAGTCATCTTGCTGGAACTGGCATAATTAAATTTATGCTAAACTACTGCAGGAATCAAAACATCTTTGTTTCATGCTAAGAAAGGCCCAATTTAAGTAGGCTATGTTCAGGTAGACAGCAGGAATTATTTGATATCATCAATCTGTTTTTTATTTATATTTGAAGAAAAAAATTCTGCTAACTGTGTACTGCAATGCTAAGTAACCATCTAAATCTATCACTGTTACCCTCTCCCTGCCTGTCTCATTCCCACTGTTTGTTTGTTGCACCTGTTTGGTGCATCTTGTCTTAATTTAGGCATTGATTCTGCAAACCCTTATGCCTGCAAATAACTTTCTAGAACTTTGATTACAAGCTTTTTAGGACAGGCTCTCCCTTTAAACAGTGTTTGTAAAGTGCCTAGCACAATGGAGCTCTGGTCTGAGTGGGGCCTGTAGGCACGATACAATACAAATAAATAATAATAGTTGTACAATATACCGTGCATTCCAGCTGGCCCAAAAATGGATTAAAAACTGAAATCGAAACGTTTGCAGTTCCTACCTGTTTTCTGATTCGCTGTGCTTCACATTCTCTACCTGAACACCCTCCTAGAGGTATGTTCCTTGCATGGAGTTCACCGAAACAAACCCTGTTTTCTGTTTCCAAGGCCTATCAGTGCCCTCCTTCAAAGTTGTTGGATTCTTCCATTCTATCCACACTATTATTTCTTCATGACTTACTACACAGAAGCAAGGAAACAATACAGTTATACAACCCCTTTGCCCTAGCCAAAGTTGTTTTTTCTTTGAAATTTCCAAGACAGCACTTAATAGATATTGAATTGTGCCATTATTGTCTTAATTCAGATTGCCTGCGTTTGTTTTCTACAAACAGAGACTCAGTAATGAATAGCTGATACTGTTTGGAGCTGGAAAGCAGATGCATAATCACTTACATTAACCTTTGGAATATTTGGACTCAGCCGGGAATCACAATTTACTCCTTGCTCTGGGGAAAAGTAACCTGCCAGCCCTATACCTAGCACAGATTGTTTCCCACTCCACACCAGCTCAGCTGGTAAATAGGTGAAGTCAAGACTCCACCCATTCTTTGCCCATGCTTCCCCATTCCCCAGCCCCTGGTGGAGGATCTGCAGCTGCTCTTGCACTCATTTTCATACTGATCAACAATGTGATTAGCTCATGTAGGATATTATGATAGCAACTCATGCCCTCTTAATCCCCTGCATAGACAGAGTATGAGTGACAATCTTGCCGATAATGAGTTGTACCCATTTCACAGCTGAGTTGCCAACTGTCAAACCAACCTCCTGAACTTTGGAGTTTGAAGTGTCAGTTTGGGAGTGACAATGATGATTTCTCCCATACTCTTGAGCATTCTTCTCACTCTCACCTGCTTGGTGGCTAAAGCATGACACTTGATCTCTCTTATGTATACATACCACTTTATCGTATGCAGGGCCGGCACCAGGCACCAGCCGAGCAAGCTCGTGTTTGGGGCGGCAGATTCTACGGGGCAGCATTCCGCCCAATCCTAGAGCGGCAAAGCTGCTTTTTTTTTTTCTTCTTTTTTTTTTTGTTCGCTGATCCGGCCGCCCTGTAGGAGGAAGGGAGCGCCCTGCTGGGAGTGGGCTGCGCGCTCCATCTGCCCCCGCTGGTGCCAGGTCTGTAGCCAGCCCGGCAGGGCAGCCCGCGTCCTTCCCTCCCCGGCGACCGGAGTAGTGCAGAGCCCTCCCGGCAGGCGGCGCGGCAGTCAGGGCCGCGTGGCGAGCTCCCTGCTGAAGCCCTGGCCGCCCCCCTTCTCTCTCTCCCCCCACTCCCTACCCCTCCCCCCCCCCCCCCCCCCCCGCTAGCCAGGGCACGTCTGCATCGCAGGGAGTCCCCCTGCACCCTGGCTCCGGCCGCGCCACAGGTTTTTTCTTTTTTCTTTTTTTTGCTTTGCTGTTCTGACCACCCCCCTTTTTTTATTTTTGCTTGGGGCGGCAAAAAACCCAGAGACGGCCCTGATCATATGACCTATTGTTTCTCTTTTTATAACCTTATTAGAACCTATTCTCTTTTCTGGCTAATCTAATTTTCTTTAACAACCTCTTTCCTGCAGATGCTGCTGTAAATCTTCTTCCTGCTTTTTCTACTACTCCTCTCACTTCAGTTTTTGTCCTTTTTCTCTCACTCTCTTCTCCTTCTCAGTTAGAATGATTCAATCTGTGCTCATTTTTCATATCTTTTTTATCTAAATATTTGTCAGCAGCATCTGCTCCAGATGCCTTACTAGAAAGTTGTTACAATTAAGTTCTTGACTTGTTATTTGAAAATATCATCTGTATATGTGGGATCCAGGGAGCTGGGCTCTGTAAAATGCTGAGATTTGTTACTTTTGGTTTCATCCAAGAATCAGAAAGTGCTTTATGAACATGAATTAAGCCTCACAACACCACTTGGATGTAGGTAAATATTATTTTACCTATTTTGTGGCTGTGGAAACTTGAGCAAAGAGAGATAAATTGATTTGTCTAAGCCATCAGTGATAGACTCCCATTACTAAAATAAACCCAATAACAATCACTCACCTTGGAAACTGAAGGAAGGAAAAAATCATAACTTTTGGTAGTTTTTATGCTCTCTTTGTAACTGATGTTTGGTTCTTATACACCAAGGTGATTGGCAGACCATAACGGAGTATGCCTCATGGCTTCCTGATCTAACCACTACACAAACTTCCCTCTATTCTGCTCACTTTCCTCTAAACCCATTTAGCAAAGCTGAAACCCAGTATGCTTGAGTTCTGTAGATCAACAGCCAGAGTGTAGCTGTTTTTCAGAAGCTTATACTGTATCAAACATGGCAGAACCCCAAAGCAAGTCCTTTTGCCCTCTCCCCTCATTTCCCACAAAATCCCTCAATAGGCCCTGCTTGTATTTTCATGCCTTCCCTTTTATTTTGTTTTTATCTACTTTAGATTGTAAAATACTCAGGGCAGGGGCCAGTCTTCTTGTGTGTTTGTGATTTGCAGAAGGAAGAAGCTAGTGATTGCTCAGTAGATAAATAATAATATGGCTTTGATTCATGTGTCTACAACTTATCATAGAGGCTAATATATAGCCAGGCATTTTAAAAAGGAACTAGATCATTCATTCCCACCTACTCCAATGGAAAAACTCTCTTACACCAGGCTTAAGACAGCAGGTTAGCTCTGGTTGAAGTCACTCAGCTAGGCCTGACTTGCTGTGCTGAAGGAGCTCCAATTTGCTCTGCTCCCAAGATATGGCAACTCTGAAACTGGCTGTGGCTACCCACCACTTCTGGATTCTTCTGAGTATCTCAGCAGATACTGGTAGCATCCTACTGACCGATCCATATCAATGTCCTGCAGACATAACCATCGTATCCTCTTGGGTCTCTCTAAGGTTGATCACACTAGGCCCAGACCATCTTCATTCCCAGATACGAAATAAAAGGAGCAAATCAGATGAGTTCTTTAGCCAAGATTTTTAGAAATCCTGAAAATGGGGCATCTCACAACATAAGTGAGTGATCTTCCCCCCAGTACGAAGGAAAAGCTAGCAATTCTCCTAGCATTTCCCTGGAAGCAAGGAAAATGAGGGCTCCTTTCTCCCATTTACAAAAACTCTTGCTTTCAGGATTGCCTGAAAATAGAATCATCTGCTTGTAAGCAAGGAGCATTTTGGCCAACACTAGATCTTTAGTTCAGGCTCGAAGAGCTTTTTAATTCCGCATCCCTAATTGTGACAATTATTGCAGATAAAAAGATATAACAACCCCCCTACCCGCATTCAAGGATACCACACACATATATAATGTGACAGAGCACAAGGAGAAAGAAATATTTGACAAATACTATATACAGAAGCCTTCATAAGAGGATAAATAATTATTCTTCTGCCTCTAAAATCTGGCAAATCATCTTTTCTATGCAATTTGGTGGAAAGATGTTATCATACCTTTGATCCATTAAAGAACAAATGCTGACCTAAATCCAAACCACCCTGAATAAATATTGAAGGTTGTAACAACAGAGGTTTACATCTTTCCAATCCTCAGTGGCATCATTGCATTGAACTGTGCTCATGCCAACAGACTATTGTCTTTTTTCCTTCCCCCACTTCATTTCCACTAAATTTAATCCAGTTTCTCCAGTATTGCTTTTATCAATGAGTCTGGCCATTCTTTCAGCTGTAAGACAGTGTTTAATATACCACAATTAATTTTGTAATCCATAGATGAAAAATTAAACTTCTCTTATCAGTTACTAAACTTCTTCTTTAGGCAGAGCCTTTGTGCCAGCTTCAAATAGGCTTGTACACAAGTATATAACAACTACGAGAAAGGGAAGAGAGGGCTGCTGCAGCCTCTTATCATAATCCTATTATGTAATGACTGCTGGAGACTCATAGCTCTGAGTTTCAACTAGTCTGGCTCCTTGTAGGTACTGCAGACATTCACAAGTGAGGTACTCAGATGGCCATACAAATGATGTCATTAAATGGAGACTAGAAATGGGAACAGATCATTTTCACAGCAGCTTTACTTCAGCTCCCCTGAAGATGCTTGGGGAGGTGAGGCGGGAATAGTGGAGAAGATGAAAAGAGAAACATTTTTCTTTCTCTGTGAGAGCATTTATCTTTAGAATCCCTGTGCTGCAGACAAATTGGGGTCTGCTAGATATCTATTGCTACACTACCCGGGCCCTGAGAAATCTGAATGGCAAATGTATAGTGTGAGGAAGGGTAATTATTTGTTAAGAGGTTTAAGAACCTGGGGTTTAATTCTAACGTAAAATACTTGGGTGCACAATCTGCACCTGGAAAAATCTTCTGCGCTGGCCATGAAAATTAATTTTTAACATGTCAAAAATTCTTATTCTTGAAGTATTCACACATCTGTGAAATAATTTAGCTATTCTTTCCTTTGCCCCATAAATCACACTTTAAAAAAAATTATGATCATTAAAATATCCACAAAGAGCCCTTCATGCCAGATCTCTGAAGAGAGAAATGTTACCAAAAATAATTATTACTAAGAAATTGAACAGAAAACTAGCAACAGGACATAGGGACTGCTCCAAAGCCTACTGAAGTCAATGAAAGAAGAATCAAGTCTAAATGAAGAAAGATGTTCCAGAGTCTCTGTTTCATATTCTAGCCTGTGTTCTATATTATCAAGCTACTAGGTCTGGACTAAAATAATGTATTATTTGTTAACAGCAAAAGTGCTTCAAAGATGTAGCGCATCAGGTATTGTAACTTAGGATAGATTTTGTTATTCCTTACTGTAGCTTTCAGCAAGAATATTTTGACATCACTATTGAATCTCCAGCTGTAGCTGTTTACATTAATGCTATATGGGCGGTACCAATAATAGACCAGTAGAAGTGGTTGGAAATTTTTCGACAAATATTTTTGTCAGAAAATACTGATTCATCAAAATCAAATCCTTTTACAGAAATATATTGGTTTTGATGCAAGAGCACTCCAGCCTAGAATAACCACATTCGATCAGGGCTTGAAACTGTCTTCTACTCCCAGGAGAGTGCCCTAACCACCCAGCTATAGAATCAGTGTGTCTCTCTCTGGCGCAATGAATACAAACAATTTTGGAACGTCTAAGTTTTCGTTCTGATATGGAATGTCAAAAGCTTGACTTTTTTGTAGAACAGAATTCTTGTGTTCTGGCCAGACACAATACTAATAAGACACTAATAAGACACCACAGCTTTTTGAGAAAAGCTAATGTCAATGCTATTTTTGTATTATATAGATTGCCATGCAAATACTAGCAGATGAAGAAGTGAATTTCACAAGATGTCATTTCCAAGATAGGACTTAGAGCTTTTAAATGTATAAAATGGAGAAAGTGTGAGGAAAATATTGTAGTGCCAAATTCAGCTCTCACACATCAAGTCAATGGAGTTACAACTGATTTATTCTGGTCGTAATGAGAACAGATTCTTGCCCTTCAATGTGTGAGAATTTAGTTGCTGTAGTATTGGCCTACTGGTTGGAAATCTTTATGTTCTGGGTCCAAATATCTTGGCAAGTGATCTGTGAATATGTAAGTAAAGAAAACTGCAAGTCTGCTTCCATTTTTCACTCGTTCATTAATGGGATACTAGGACCAAATCTTCAGATCAGCACCCAGCCTCAGTAACTGCACTGGGCAGTGACCTCATGCTCATGAGAAACAGAGGAAGTAATCCTCTCCATCAGACTGTGAAGCAGCTGTGGAAATACTCAATGGGGTTTGTATCTGTCCAATAACTAAATTATTGCTCCATAGTTCCAATGGAGAGGCAGGATGTGAAAAATGGGAACAGTCACATTGAATGAATTTCCAAGGCCATCTCATCTTGTCCATCAGAACTGAACAGGGGCAGTAGAACACTAGTGCTCAGTGGTGTTCCTAATCCACAGACTAAACAGGATGTAGCTTTTAGTTAAGGTTCCTACATCATTTTCCTTTTCATGTACAACTGCAAAAGGCCCTATCTATATTAAAATTTTAACCAAGGGGCTGATGCTCTAAATATTAATGCACAAGCTTAATTTTATTGAAGTCCACAAGACTAGTTATGTGTAAGTGTCCACACACAACAGGATTAAAATTTGGTTAGGAACTGTGTTTAGGTAATCACATTTTGTTTCAGTCAGAGGCCTTGTATGATCAGTATTTTGCTGTTTTCTTCCTGTAATTGTTTATGGTTTGTGCAGACAGGAATCTTGACCATATTTGTGTAATTGATTTGGCCAATACTCCTTCCTCACAGTTCTCTGTGGAGTAGGACATCTCATATTGCATTACTTCCCCAGCTGCTGGTAAAAGTATGTGCATGTCCTCCAGGCACTCCATTCCCTGCTGAGGCACTATAGGATAGCTGCCAACATTTTCCCGGAAGGCAGGATAGGTTTTGATACACAAACAGTTGTAATGGCGGATAAGGTGTGGCATGGACAAAAATTGAACCACACTATTTGTGACTAGCTAAAGGGACCACGTCTCTAACCAGGTACAAAGTCATGGTGAAAAACTAATGTGGACTGGGCCAAAGAATGTTATAGGTAAAAATTTAAACATGCAAAATTTAGGAAATTCTCAGAGAAAGGTGCTAAGATTATTATTTCGTACTGACTGAGCATATATACATTCAGTACGAGAAAACAAACTTAAAAATGAAGCTCAAGCACAGCCCACTAAACTGCCTGCACATACACATTTTACATCTTCTACAGTTTCAGGTTAAGATTAGCTTTTGTATTTTACTGAAAAGCAGAATTACTCATTGACAAAAGATAATTTCATTTAGAAAACTTCTTAACAAACATAAAGGTTCATTATCTACAATGACAGAGATCAAGTCAAAACTTTTGAAAACATAATTGTCTTTCATTCCTTCTCTATAACTTTAACGCAAACATTAACCTAGACTAGCAGCCAATATAGCATTTGTTCTAAAATTGCTATTTCACTTTGGAAGACTAATACAGATATAAAAAAATAAAATGTCTACAGAGGTGGGCCCCTAATCACTCTAGCAAGAGACGCATAAAGCTATAGTCAATATCAAAATTATAAATGCGAGTAGAAAATGAATTGAAACTCTTTACTGAGCTTGTCTGAAGTACAAGCTCCTTAAATTTGCTTCCTACTGCATTTTGGAAAGAAATGCCATTTGAGTAATCCAGTACTTCCTACTAAACCACCGTGGGCTGAAATGCATCCTTAATTACACCTAAACAACCCCCAAAAAGTCCAGGGGGTTTTCACAGGTATATAAGGGCACACTTTGGCCTTCTCTATGTTATTGTGAAAAAGAGACAAAATTGATTTGACCAGAGCACACTCTCAGGATTTGCAAAGGACTTGAATTACTTCTTTCCAGGGAAGCAATTTTGAGAGTGTTTCATAACCACAGTTTTAAAGCTCATTCCAGGGAAACATTTTCTGTGAAGATTTCCATCTACGCTAAAAGCTTTGAAGGATAAGATGGCCACCCAAGAATGCTAAAATGGAGTTTTCTTGTGGATGAACAGGCTTCCTTTTATTCCAGGAGCAGCTAGTAGATCTTTTACCTTCTCATTCCAGAAGGCCACATTCTGAAACAGATCTGGCATCTGGCAGTCTGCCCTTGAGTTCGTGATTCAGTGCAAGGATATTATTACAGCAATTGCACTATTATGAACTCAAAAGCTTTGGAGTGCTAGTACCTCTGTAAACAAAAACAAACCCCAGCCCAACTAACCAAACACCTGGTGTTTGATGTTCATTCCAGTGCAGGGAGCCCAAAGAAGCTCCATTGCACCACTTAACACAGTTTTTAAGTGGTGCACAAGGCTTTGAACTGATCCCCAGTTAAAAGCCCTATGCACTCACCCCACTGGGGTGAGTTTCACTTTAAAGTAGCCACAGATATAATGCAAAAATGATTTCCTGTTATCAGTAATCTCTTCTATACTTTCAGTGATCACATATCATAGCTATTCCACTGTCTTCACTCATGCGATAAAACCACTCTCTTCTTAAAGTCTTTATGAAACAGTTAAAGGTGGAAAATTATTCAGCAGACTTTTCTCTGCTAGTATAGACTTATATACTATTTAAGAGATGTAATATATATATGTGTATATATTCTGCATATTTCTGATCAGTTAACACTAATATTATAAAACAGCCAAATAATTATTTTGAGTCATAAAAATGATTTCAGGGCTATATTGCTTACAGAGACAAAATGTAAAGACTCCATACTTAGCGCACACACCCCACCCAACATTTGTTGATGGTAGGAGTGACCACAGGTCTATTGTGCTAAATATCTTCCTCTGGGTGGCTACTGCCTGCCTCCAAGAGGCTCTTTGGGAGGCCACCAGTAAATGCTAATGTCCCAGACTTCTGGAGGAAGCATGGTATATAGATCTGGATGGTAATTGGATTTTCTATTTCACAGGAACTTCCACAGTTTTGAATTCTTTTCCATCCCCAAATAAAGTTACGGGGAAAAATTGCCTTGGGTTGAGCTAAACAAAAAATCAAACCATTTCATTCCAGAAATGCTGAAATTGAACATTTCAATTTTATCAAAATATTTTTTCTTCATTTTCCCCCCAAAATGAAATTACATCAAAACAGACATACGTCAGCAAAATGTTTTGCTTTCAATTCACACAGCTCCCTTGAAGTCAGCAGATGGCACAACCCTCATCAAAGACAAGGAGGGAATCATACAGAGATGGGCCGAACGCTTCAATAGTCTACTCAATGGACCATCCACAGTCGATCAGCATGCCCTTGATCATTTACCCGAGAACCCCATCAAAGAACATCCCGACCTACCTCCATCAGTTGAGGAAGTTGTGAAAGCCATAAAACAACTGAACTCTAGCAAAGCCTCTGGAAAGGATTGTATTCCAGCAGAACTGTATAAAGTAGCAGGCCCCAAGGCCCTCAAGGTGTTTCATGAAATCTTGAGTAGCATTTGGGAGGAAGAAGAAATGCCACAAGATTTCGAAGATGCTATTATTATATCAATGTTCAAAAACAAAGGCAGCAAAGCTGACTGCGGAAACTACAGAGGCATTGCTCTCCTCTGTACAGCAGGGAATACACTAGCTCGCATTCTATTGAACAGATTCATTGTGAACATATCTAAGGAGAATCTGCCAGAAGCGCAGTGTGGTTTCAGACCAAGTTGTAGTACTATGGACATGATCTTGGTCGTGAGGCAGGTCCAGGAAAAATGTTTATAGCAGAACATGGACCTGCGTGCAGTTTTTATCAATTTGACCAAAGCTTTTGATGCGGTCAACAAAGAGTGTCTGTGGGCAATTCTGCATAAACTGGGCTGCCCAAGAAGGTTAATACAAATCGTCAGTCTGTTCCATGACTACATGACAGCACAAGTGCTCGCCAGTGATGACTTTTCTGATGCATTTGAAATCTCAAATGGAGTGAAGCGAGGCTGCGTATTTGCTCCAGTGCTGTTCAACTTGTTCTTTGCCTGTGTCCTCAGCCATGCCACAAAGGACTTGGATCAGGGGCTATACATCTGCTACTGACTCAGTGGCTCCCTCTTTGATCTTCGAAGACTCAGTGCTAAGACCAAGACACTGGAAAGACTTCTCGGCGAGGCACGTTTTGCCGATGACTGCACCTTGATAGCCCACAGACCTTCAGGTCATCGTTGCTAGATTTTCTGAAGCATCCCAGCTCTTTGGCCTCACCATCAGTCTTGGGAAGATAGAGGTCTTGTTCCAACCAGCTGTGGTGTTTAGATGCTGCATGTGATTATTAGAACTGGGAGCACTGGCTGTTGGGAGTCTGAAAGGACAGGAAACAGGAAGGGGGGGGAGGAGTTGAGGAGGCTGGGTGAGAGTTACAGAGGGTACAGCTACAGCTTGGTAAAGAGATTTCCACTGTAAATAAAGTTCTGTTGAAGTTTGTTAATACCTTGCCTGGGTGATACAACATTTTGGCAACGAGGATGGATCTTCTGCCTCTGAACCCACCTGCACCCTTTCTGCAAAGCCCAGGTGAGCCTCCAATTGCTTTTACTGTCTGGATCCATATGTTTGAGACTTATCTGCTTGCAATCAGTGCTACAGAGATTTCTGAAGTAAGAAAGCGTGCTCTGCTAATCCACTGCCTTGGAGCAGAAGGGCAGCGTATATTTTACACTTTTCCCCTTGCAGATGATAAATATGAGACTGCACTCACTGCATTAAAGAACTTTTTTGTGCCAAAAGTGAATGTAGTAGCTAATCGCTACAGATTTAGCCAGCATGAGCAGAAACCAGGGGAGACTATAATGCAGTATATTGCTTCCCTGAGGAGTCTGATTGTAACTTGTGACTTTGGGAATATGGCAGATGAGATGATTAGAGACCAGCTCATTGAGAAAACAACCGTGCTTTGTGTAAGAGAACGCTTACTTCTAGAACCACAACTTACACTAGAAAAAGCAATAACCATTGCTACTCAGATTGAGTCAGCTACAGCTGAAGCCAAAATAATGAGCAAGGGTACAGGAGGCCCAGTCCAGGCTGTGACTCCTTTGCAGAAAAGTTCACTATCACTGCAGACAAACAATTGCAAAAGGAAAACTAATGAAAAGCCACTGAATCAGCAAATGCAAAATACAGTAAAAGCATGCTTTCGCTGTGGATCCCCACAACATCTTGCAAGCTACACAGGATGTCCAGCAAAAGTAGCTCAGTGCAATCATTGCCAAAAGACTGGGCATTTTGCTAAAGTATGTCGTAGTAGTCAGTTCAATCAACAGGTACATGCAGTTACAATACCAAATGTTACTGTGCTGAGTGTGGACAAAATCACTACTGCACATATTCTAGAACAGATAAAGTGCACTGTAAATGTTTCTGCCATACCCTCAGGCAAATCACACTCTATTCAGCTAATGTTGGACACTGGCTCAGCAGTATCTATACGACCTGATTCCATCTATTTGCGTTACTTTAAAGATGTGCCTCTTACTGAACCCAAACTTCACTTGGTGTGCTATTTGAAAAACCATATTCCAGTACATGGCTGCCTGCCAGCAATAGTTACTTTTGGTGATTGCTGTGTAACTGCGGAGTTCTACATTGTCCACAAAGGCACTGCTATCCTTGGCAGAGATTTATTAGCTGCTTTAAATCTCAAGGTAGTTAATGGACGAATTGATCTTCCTCAGCAAAGCACTCTTGCGGTACACACACCAGTTTCAGCTGGGACCCAACTCCAGGTTGAGGAGAAAATCGGCCGTGCTTATGGGTTTCTGCATAAAGTTAAAATGCGGAATAATGTGATGCCTGTACGACAGAAATTACAGCGCTTACCATTTTCAGTCAGGGAAGCTGTTTCAGAGGAACTTAGAAAACTTGTTCAAAAGGACATTATTGAAGAGATTAACTCCTCGGAATGGGTTTCACCTGTAGTAGTGACGCAGAAGAAGGGTGGAGACATTCGCCTTTGTGTGGACTTAAGGGAGCCAAATAAAGCTATTGTGATTGACAGCCATCCTCTTCCTCACATAGAAGAAGTATTTGCAGAACTCCGTGGAGCAAAGATGTTTTCTACTCTTGATTTGCAGAGTGCATACCACCAGGTTATGTTGCATGAAGATAGCAGAGACCTCACAGCATTTATTACACATGAGGGACTATTTCGTTTTAAACGTGTTCCATATGGTCTCGCATCAGCCCCAAGTGCCTTCCAAAAAATGATGTCATTGATTCTGAAGAATCAACATGGAGTTCAGTGCTATTTGGATGATATTATTGTGTTTGGAAATACTACTGAGGAGCATGACAATAACCTGCAGTCTGTACTAAACTGCATCAGCAAAGCAGGCCTCAAGCTCAATAGGTCCAAATGCAAATTTAGACAAACTGAACTCTCCTTTCTGGGGCATACAATTTCACAGGCTGGACTAAAACCTGATCCAGATCATATCCTGGCAATTTCAAATGCTCCTCCTCCAACAGATTTGCAAACCTTACGTTCCTTCTTGGGTCTTACCTCCTGGTATGCAAAATTCATTCCCAATTATGCTTCTGTCATTGAACCGTTACGAGAATTACTACGGAGAAGTTCAACCTTAGTGTGGACAATGGATGCACAAGCTAGTTTCAAAAGGGTGAAAGACTTGATTGTGCATAGTCCAGTACTTGCACTATTCAGTCCCGCATTGCCCACAATTGTAACTACTGATGCTTCTGATTATGGACTTGGGGCTATCCTCACACAACTTCATGAGGACAACACTGAGAGGACTGTTGCATTTGCTTCAAGGACACTAAGTAATGCTGAGAGAAAATATTCTACAGTTGAAAAAGAAGCACTTGCTTGTGTCTGGGCTACTGAAAAATTGAGAACTTACCTGTGGGGCCACACGTTCAAGTTACGCACAGACCACAGCCCTTTGACGACGTTGCTCACCATGGAAGGACTGGGAAGAGCAGGATATCGTATTGCTAGATGGTCTGCAAGACTACTCTCTTTCAATTATGAACTGGAATATAAGCCTGGAAACAAAAATGTGGTAGCTGATTGCCTTTCTCGCCTGCCTTTGCCTTTACCAGATGGTCCACCAGAGGATGAGGATGTAGTAGTTGCGCTTATTACAAGCACTCTTACTGCAGTTACAAGAGAACAATTTCAAGCTGCTTGTTCAGCATGTCCAATTCAACAAAAACTACGGGAATTTCTGACAAAGAGATGGCCCAGTAACCCTAAAAACCTTGACCCAGTTTTGCTGCCTTATTTTAGAGTTCGGGATGAACTTTCTTTGCTCGATGGCTATGTGCTACGAGGTACACACCGGCTACTTGTGCCAGAAGGATTACAGTCAAAACTCATACACGTGGCACATGATATTCATCAAGGAATTGTCAGAACCAAACGACGACTATGGGATCTGTATTGGTGGCCAGGGATGGACTCTCAAACTGAAGCATTCATAAAATCCTGTGTCACTTGCCAAATGCATGATAAGACAGCAGTGACATGTACCCCTCCATTGCAGCCTGTTCCTCTTCCTGAATCTGCATGGGAAAAAGTGGCGATTGACATTGTAGGACCCTTTGATACTGCTCCAATTGACTGTCGTTATGCCATCACTTTAATAGACTATTTCAGCAAATGACCTGAGGTAGCGTTTACATCACAAATTTCTTCTGCTACAGTAATTAAGTTTCTCTCTTCAGTTTTTAGCCAGGAAGGTAACCCCAAAGAACTGGTTTCAGATAATGGTAGTCAATTTACTTCCCTGGAGTTTGAAACTTTTCTAGCAGAGAGGAACATTTTACACAGGAGGTCATCCTTATATTACCCTCAAGCCAATGGGGAAATCGAACGGTTTAACAGAAGTTTGAAAGAGAGTTTGCAAACAGCTAAACTGGCAGGGCGATTGTGGATACCCTTCACTACTGATTTCTTGCAAGCATACCGGGCTACACGACATGCCACAATGCAAAGATGACCCGCAGAGTTACTGCATGGGAAACAGCTGAATACTAAACTGAACATTGCTGGATTGTTAAAGGCACGACCTGATGCCCCAAACAAGGATGATGTGAGAAAGACAGTTGAACAGAACCAAGCAAAGTCTAAGGCTTTTACGGACAAACGGCGGGGTGCTAAGGAACCAAAGTTTGAGTGTGGTTCCTTTGTTAGAATACGAAAACCTGGAATCTTACGCAAAGGGGACCATAAATTCACAGCTCCTCTTAAAATCATAGAGAAGAAGGGCCCTTACACCTATCGACTTTCTGATGGGCGGGTATGGAATGCTTCTTATCTTGCACCTGCCTATGCACCAAGAGGAGATTATGCCAATATCCAGTCTGCATTGGATGACTTCACAGTAGAACCAACACCACAAGACATTGCACTGGAACCGGGGCTTGAGAGACAGCCTGTCAGACTCAGACGACCACCTGCCTGGACTAGAGACTATGTTATGTAGTATCTACAGTGTTTTCAGTGTAATATTCCTGCCAACAGTATAGTGTCTTGTTTCATATTTGTTCCTGGGGTTAGAACAACAATGTTTATTTTAATTTGGAAAGTTTCTTAAGAGAGGAGGGAATGTGGTGTTTAGATGCTGCATGTGATTATTACAACTGGGAGCACTGGCTGTTGGGAGTCTGAAAGGACAGGAAACAGGAAGGAGGGGAGGAGTTGAGGAGGCTGGGTGAGAGTTACAGAGTGTGCAGTTACAGCTTGGTAAAGAGATTTTCACTATAAATAAAGTTCTGTTGAAGTTTGTTAATACCTTGCCTGGGTGATACAACACCAGCACCTCATTCCAATGCCCCAATGCCAGCCATTTTCATCCAAGGCACACAGAGGAAAAATGTGGATCAGTTCAAGTATTTGGGCAGCACCATCTCCATTGACAGTTCCCTTGATAAGGCAATTTCCTCCAGAATTATTAAAGCCAGCTAGGCCCTTGCCCGACTCCAAACAAAAGTACTTAATCAACACAACATCTGTCTCTCCACCAAATTGAAGATCTATAGTGCAGTGGTTCTAACATCTCTCCTGTATGGATCGGAGATGTGGACTCTTTATAGACATCAAATTAAACAGCTTGAGCAATTTCACATGTGCTCCCTCCGCTCAATAATGAGCATTCACTGACAGGACAGAGTGTCCAATATTAAGGTCCTTGAAAGAGAAAATACAACCAGGATTGAGGAAATGTTACTGAGAGTACAACTTAGCTGGACCGGACATGTCATCAGAATGGAAGTCCACTGTCTCGCAAAACAGATCTTGTATGGGGAGCTGAGTCAGGGCAAAAGAAAGAAGGGTCGTCCATATAAGCACTTCGAAGATAATCTGAAGAGCAGTCTCCAGTGGGCTGGCATCAATCCCAAAGAACTTGAGCAAATGGCTCAGAACAGGACTCACTGGTGGTCTCTGACAAGATCAGCATGTAACAGGTTTGAGCAGGATTGACAAATTCATCTACAGGCTGCATGTGAAAGGTGCCAGAGAGCTGCATCATCAAACATCATAAATACACACTTCCCATGCCCTCAGTGTGACTGACTCTGTGCATCGGGGTTCGGACTTCGGAGTCATATGCGTAGCCATAGATGAGAACTGCGACAATATCATCATCATCATCAGCGGTGGTCTACGAACACACATAAGAAAACTGAGGAAAAGAGTTATGAATGTTGCTGTGTTTAAAATGTTTTCTCTGTGAGATGCAAGGGTGCAAGTGCCTGTTCTGAAGCCCATACATGATGCTCCTGAGCCTGTCTTTGACACAGCCACAAGGTAGGCATAACCCTGGCCTCAGTTTGAGCACTCTTTTCCTTCCACTGGCTCCCACTCTGAGTTGTATTATTTTCTACCAACATACTAACACGGTGCCCTGCTTTGTGTTTCTGGGTCATTTTTCATCAGCGTCATGATGGATTACAGGCTCATGATGAAAAATAAGGGCACTAGGCAAATATCAATATACTCAGGAGCTAAAACTTAAGAGTCTTAAGGAGCTTCTCTGCCAGAGTTACAAGTTACAGTAGAGGTGAATACCAACATTAACTGTCAATGCACATATATCTTCCATTGTTGTTTACGTTGTTGTTTTAGCTGTGTTGGTCCCAGAATATTAGAGAGACAAGGTAGGTGAGGTAACATCTTTTATTGGACCAACTTCTGTTGGTGAGAGAGAAGAAAAGCTCTGTGTAGCTTCAAAGCTTGTCTCTTTCACCAACAGAAGCTGGTCCAATAAGAGATATTACTTTACCCACCTTGCCTCTGTAATGCAGACATAGATGTGCAGGTGTTTAAAGTTTAAAGCAGAAGGGATTCAATACAATCTTTCTTCCAAAGAATGCTAACTCGCAGTCTGCTTTCCTTTCTGATCACCAGTGCAAGATTTAAAGTTTGTTTCACTGGAAAAAAAACCATTAAAGCTTGAAGAGCAGGGGAAAATAAAACTATTTGAACTGGACACAGAGTCAAGGTATTTATCAACTTCCATAAGGCTGCTTCCCTCACCTCTTTGAAATCCCTTTTCAAGTCCCACTTCTGCTGCAGTGACTGAAAGAAGTCAGCCAGCATAGACTAGCTAGTTTGAGGGACAGCTAGGGAATTGAAAGTAACTACTTAAGTAATGATAAAAAAACACAGGAAATGTTTCTATATACATAAAAGTGCATAGAGGTGTATAAAAATGTGAGTCATGAGCTTAATTTAAGTGTTTCAAGATTGGGGCCTAAGAAGTCATGCAGCTTTTGAAGGGCAGGGAAAATGGGGACCATTATATATGTACCATTTTAATATACATATATGCATCATGGGCCAGAGTCTCAGGTGGTGTAAATCAACATAGCACCACTGAAGTCATTGGAGCTATGTGGATTTGCACAAGCTGAGCCCTTTCTGTTTACCCTTGTAAGCGTTTGGAGCACGGGTGGGCAAACTTTTTGGCCTGAGGGCCACATCTGGGTGGGGAAATTGTATTCAGGGCCATGAATGTAGGGCTGGGGCAGGGGGTTGGGGTGCGGGAGGGGGTGCGGTGTGCAGGAAGGGGCTATGGGCAAGGGGTTGGTGTGCAGGGGATTGGGGTGCAGGAGGGGTGCGGCAGGGGGCTCAAGTCCGTCAGTGGCTCCTGGGGGTGGAGTGGTATGGGGTGAGGCAGGTGGCTCCACCGCATGCTGCCCTCACCTGTGGGTACCACCACCAATGATCCCATTGGCCACGGTTCCCCTCTGTCCCCCACCCACCCCTAGGGGCCTCAGGGACGTGATGCCGGCTGCTTCCGGGAGCGGCGCAGGGCCAGGGAGCCTGCCTTAGCCCTGCTGTGCCATGGGGCTGTCAATCCCGCAAGCCAGATTGAAAGTCCTGACAGGCTGGATCTGGCCCGTGGGCCATAGTTTGCCCTCCCCTGGTTTGGAGGGTTGGACCCTGAGGCTGTGATCATGCAGTTGGAGCTCCACAGGTGAATCTTTGTGCCTATTCAGAGAATCATTAAGTTTCAGTGGAACTCCACATAGACATTGTGGTTTGTGCACAAGGATCCAGTGGCAGGATCAGGACCTTAAATTGTAAACTGTTTGGGGCCGAGGCTGTGTCTACTTCTGTTTGCACAATGGGTCCCTGATCCTGCTGGGGGGCTCTGAGGTGACAGTGATATAAATATCTATGAAATAAATATTATTAAACATCTTTACACCCCCTCCTGGAAAAGACAATATTAATAGAAGGGAGCTTCATTTTTCCCATTTTATTTTTAATTTTGTAGAATTTACAAAATATGTCATTAGACCTCACAGGAAAAGAACAACCTATCAATGGCTGTTAAAAAAAATAACTTTCTTGATATCATATATATATATATATATCTCCTTAAAAAGAATAGCAATTACTAATTCTTTTCCCTTGACCCTGACTTGTACAGGAAAAATGATGATAACAACCATTATCCTAACACCTTAGCGTCTGAGCTTTAAGTATCCAAAGGCTTTGTTAATAATAAAAAAATACTGCTAAAAATAAAATGGCACCATGAATCCTATTTATGTGGGTTTCGCTCCTCTAATTCTTCCACGGATTCTTCTTCCATGGATAGGTCCTCATTTTTATATAATTTAGATAACAAAAAAACTTGGCCTCATCATAGTTACAAAACAGAAACTTATCATCCTTAATTGGTCTAGGTTTATCGGTTACCATAATCAATGCATGGGAACCTAAAGTCTGAAATTATAATATTAAAATAGGAACTGTTTTCCTTCTTGGCTGAGTCATTTCATTTACACCAAAGAAAGGTGTTTCAAAAGAAAATGCTTACCCTTGAAAATTCAGACTTGATTCATAATTCACAGATGATCATTTGTCGATCCTTTGTTGTATCCTACCCATACCCATGGCAGTATGCCTGTGCGAGCGTGGGGTGGACAACACTGGAGTTAATGATCATTATGTTATGATTAACTCCTGTAGAAATTTTCACAACTTGTGGCCATGCAGAATGTCCTTCCCACAGCTCTCTCCAAATGACAATCTCCACCTCCCCCCGCCATCCTAAATTTGCAGAAGCCTAAGAACATAGAATCCTTTCTTTATAAATACCATGGGGCTGACAGACAAGCTGGATGATGCCAATGCAGCTCAAATCCTTACCCTGAGCCCAGATCTGGAGTCATTGTAGCAGATTTCTTGCTATTTCCATTCACTCCACACATTTCAAACCAGAGGAAACTATATGATCCCAAGAATGTTTGGTGAGATTTTCAAAAGCAAATAAGTGACTTAGACTCCTTGAAAGTCATGGAATATGAGCTTCTAAGTCACTTAGGCACATTTGAAAATCTCACTTATCTTGCAATTGTTATTAACAAAACACCACATCCATAGACATTAAGGGTTTCCCCACACACTCTGCTAGTCTACTGTTTCATCAGCTGCTTGAAGGTCACCATTATGCACTGTCTTTGTTAATTCACAGTTTCTCCCAAGTTTCCTATGGGTGGCCTAGGGGAATGTACACTTTATTCAATCATAACTGCCAAAGCAGAGAATGTGTGACCCCCCTCATATTCCCACAAGCCTTCTTCTCTGGAAGCCACTTGCTTTTTGCTACCTATGATATAACTTCTTCCGGGCTTTATGCAGAGCTTGCAAATGGAAGGGCCCCCAATGAAAGAGATTTTTGCCTCCCCAATTCCATAGCTTTAACCAGGCTAAGTTTCCAACTACAAATGAAAAACCTTAACAGATATCTTTTGAACTTTTAGTCGTTTGTCTGTCCAAGATACTACACCAAAAAGTTCTCATTTCTGATGAAGTATTGCACTTGACATCACTTTTAGGTAGTCAAGAGTAAGTTTACAGTAGGTCTCAGTAGGAAGAAATACATAAGAAATCTTGGTTCAAATGATCTTACATATAATATACTTGCATCACTACGTGCTGAGTGGCTATTGGTTCCGACTCTCTCCCTCCTCCTACCTCACAGTCTGACCCTTCTTCCCTTCAGCATCTCTTCTCCCTTTCCTTTCCTTTCCATTTAGTTTATCTCCTCTTAACTAATAACCCCCTCATCCCCCCCCCAAATCATAGAACTAAGGTGATGTTTGCTATCACACTGTTCACTCTGGTTGTGTGTTCTACCCTTTCCCTGCACCCTTTGTCTGTCTTGTCTACGTATATTGCAAGCTCCCTGAGGCAGGGACTATCTAGTACTCGATGTTTGTACAGTGCTTAGCACAATGGGTCCCCACTTTTGGCTGGTCCTTAGGTACCACTATAATAAACAAGAATAATAAATTACATGTATCTCCATTGATTTAACCTGGGCATGATCAGTCTGTCACCTTGCAAATAAATGCTGTGTGTGCAGAAGAAAATCATATGACAGTAGCCAAATTAGGATTTCGCTTATCAATGTAATCAAAAGTAGCTCCACTGGAGTTCTATTAAAATTGGTGCAATATGTCCAATGACTCCATAATAGTTATATGAGGTTAATAAACTCAGTCATAAAAGTAAAATGTCAGCAGTTTTCTGAGCATTGTTTTCCCTGGAATCTTATTGGATTATGTTTTCTTGGATCTGTTCCAAAGGTTCACAATCTAGGTGTAATCATGGATTTTAAAATATTATTCCTTTCACACACATTTTAGACACATGGCCCAAACTTCCATTTCAACTTCAAAATCTTGTGAGACTTTTATTATTATTATTATTATTAATCATGTGTTGAACACTGTCATTGTGGCTTAGACCTTCTCAAGTTGATGCCCCAATGGCCCCAGCATTTATAAACTCATGGATAGATTTGCATAATGCATTGGCAACAGTCTTTCTGCATCGGCTGTTTAGTTACTCTAGTTCATACAAAATGAATCAGTAAAAACGGTCATGATCTATATAGGCCAGCATTATATTTTACCACCTTTTAAAACATTTTTATTGACTGGTAGTAGAGTATTTTTACTGATTTAACTGCAATAGCTTTTACAGATACCCACATTTCAATCTGCATGTGCAAATATTCACTTTGGAAGTGTTTGCCCATTTATCCAGCCATGGAAGAGAAACAAGACATATTTATTTGGTCATTCAAAAGTTTGAGACAGCTGGAATGGCAAATACTCACAGAAATGTTTGCCATCAACCCATAGTGTTAAAACAAGACACAAGTAGCAAAAAAATAATAGTTGCCTATTGTTGAGAACCAAATACATCTAAGCAATCAGCTGTTAGGGATTCTGTGAGCAGGAAATTAGCAAAATTCATCAGGTGACTATTCTGACTGATCTATTCGCAGTGACCCATAGGGGCTTTGCTCTGCACAGTTCTGAGCACTTTCAACACCCACTGAAGCCAAAATGGATTGAAGGTGCTCGGCCCCTGATAGGATCCAGTTTTGTCCGACTTTACTGGTACCTAAAAGAAACGTTCCTTGTGAATGTCTATTCAGCTTCAGAGCAGAGACGTTCTGAATTGGATGAAAGTTTTAACATTGCACTCTTTTATTGCTCAGTTTGGAGGGAAATATATTTGTCAAAGTGACTGTGGTCCCACTTACAAGAGCCTGAAAGGACAATTTGTGATGATTCAGATATGTACTTAAAGCAAAGGTTAACACTGAATACTAATAAACTAGGTTTCCTCTGAGATTTGTTACACAATACAGATTGTTGTAGTGGTGTCAGGAAGCTCCGAATCAGATCATTAGTTTAAAATGCAGCTCCTTGTCTGTTCTTGTGAATTAATTAAGGCTGAATATCCAGCTTTGAGGCAGGTCTCTTGCTGCTGTCCCCGATTCCTTCTGATAAATGAACTCAAAGTGACGTGGCACTGTGAGCAACCCAAAAACATTGCTCCCCCCTGAGACTGCTGCCTAATGTGCCCTACTTCTGTGACCCACTCTTACAGAGGAAAATAAAGGCTGGATGTAGGTCAGGTCTTCAAAGTTTGATCAGTCAGGCTGTGGTCTTAGTTACTGAGAAGTAACAGTGTTCTCTAAAAAGAAAACAAACAAGTCAACTAAAAAATAAATAAAAAAATCTCATAATACAACTAAAAACAATAAGCTAATGCAAAAGGAAGACTGTGCTATAGTAGGTTTCAAGGCACCTTGAGATATTATAGGTTTTGCATCCTTGAACAGTGCTAAGCTAAATGTGTACTTGTGTGCAACATATTGAAAGGAATAATACAGCACAGTGCATTTTCTGGCACTTAGGACAGGCGGAAGGTGCTGATGTGCATGTTGTGATGTGCAATTAGGGGTTGCCAATTCCAAGGAAATGCCGTGCCCTGTGGTCATCTGAAATAAATTGAAAATAGGGGGGATTGGCAGATGAACTTTATTATTTCATTTGTTATATACAGATAATTCATGTCCTGTTCATTAGTCAAATTACACAGATATCCTTCATCTTAGTCTAAAGATGAACCACAGTTATTTTATGTAGTGTGCTACTGAAAGAGAAGGATCACTAGGTGTTGAGGGCATTCAGTTTCTTGTAAGATCTCACCTTACACCTCTATATTATTTTTGTTCATTAAGGATATGTCTATACTGGAGCTGGAGGAAGGATCTTCAGCTTGTGTAGATGTATATGCAGTCGCTTTGACTGAGCTAGCACACTAAAAATAAAAGCGTAGCTGCAATAGTGCAAGAATTGGGAGGAGCTAGCTGCCCCATCTGAGAACATAGGCACCTACTCGAGCGCTCTACAGCTATACTTCTAATTTTAGTGCACTAGCTGGAACAGAGCTAGCAGGGGTAAGTCTAGACTGGAGCTGGAGGTATAATTTCCAACTTAGGTAGACAAGCCCTTAGAGTCTAATTCAATGACAACTGATGTCAATGAAAGCCTTTCCACCAACTTCAGTGGGCATAGGATCAGGCCCTGACAATTCTCCTGTCATACATGCCTTGATTCAGCAAAGTGCTTAAGCCTATTGTTTAACTTTATGCTCATGAGTAGTCCCATTGACTTCCCTGAAACTAGCCACATAAAGTCTGGCATGTGGTTAAGTCACTTGCTGAATTGGGCCTTACTTTGGGTATAAATCAAGAGTCCAGCCATTGAAGTTAATAGAGTTACAGTGGTCTTAAAAGAGAGTTAAAATGAGATCAGAATTTGGAACAAGAGGCAAAAAAAGTGAGAGCAATGAATGAAAGCAAGGAAGTGGAGGGGAAGGAGGACAACAGTAATTAAATGATCATACAGTTATATAGGTTTGCTATTGTGCAGCTTAGTGGCTTCAAGTCTTCTGAAGGGTTTATCACTATAACGTTGTCATTTTATTCCATGAATATATTCTTTCCATCTGTCACTTTATGTCCAAATAATTCCTCTTCATTATCCAGCAAGTCATTTTCATCATTAATATCATCCTTATCTCCTCATTGCACTGATTCTTTTCTTTCATTTCACAGTTCATAGACAATTATTGTTTGTTCATATCATTCTAATTTCCCTCTTAATCATTATCTTTTATATCAGATTTATTAGCCACTAAGATTTTGTTACTTTCAGATTCTCATAGTAGTGGTGCAGAGAAGCAGGGTTTTCTAGGCTGGTGGGCTGTTGAAAGCCAAATATATAAATGAAGCAGTCAGAAAAAATCTTTAGCTATTGAGTATATGATTTATTTAATCAATAGCCTATTAATTATATATAATATTTATTTTTAAACTTTACACAGGCAATGAACTATGCAACGTTTTCCTCATGTTGTTTATGATGGATTGGCTTGAGTGTATGGGTGAGTCTGTACTGAGACTTAACCACATACTTACATTTAGGCATGTGCTTAAGTGTTTTACTAAATGAGGTTCTAACTACAGAAATTATTATGAAGACAACTGATTGCATGGAATGGTTGGTTGTCTTACCATGGCTTAGCTGTACATCCACACTGTAACAATGTTTTTGTCAGAACTATTTAAATACATCCACACACAGAACGACGTATAGTTTGGTGCCAGAGCATTCTTGGACTCCTGGGGGGCGTGGGGCTGGCAGTGGAGCCCTGCATAAAACGTGGGGGTGCTACAGCACCTCGCGCACCCTAGTTCCTCCTCTATGTGAACTCAACGGTTAACCATTTTACCAATAACATTTTAATACGTTACACGGTTACAATTTTTAAACCCTATTTACATCCCTAGTTTCCATAAGTTCATTCTATTTAATGCCCTAAAAGAGCATTTCCTTTAGGTCAGAGATGTTCAGAGTCATGAGTTCTGGGCTGCATGTATGGATAAGCATGTATGTGTATTCTTTCACCCAATGATAATGAAGGGGTCTTGTTTTTCAGTTGTCTTTAGTATGCATTCGCCAATCTCTCCATTTATTTTAAACTTACTGCAATATTTGCACCTCTAAAGAACACTTTATCCAAGGATCAAAGGCACATTATGAACATTCATTGTTACTACTCCCCTTGAGATATATACAGTAGCATAATATATATATTACAGCTAGGACAACTGACGTACACAGATGATGAAGTTCCTAAAGTCACAAAGAAAGTCCCTGGCAGAGCAGAGACTAGGGGCAGGTCTATACTACACATTTACCTTGGCGCAGCTGCACTGATGCAGCTACGCTGCAGTATCACATTTGGTGAAGGAGTTCTAAGGCAATGGGAGAGAGCTCTCCTGTCGACTTAATAACTCCACCTCCTTAAGAGGCGGTAGCTATGTCGGCGGAAGAAGCGCTCTCACCAACATAGCGCTGTCTACACAGGGGGCAGGGGCACGGGGCACAGACTACCCCCCCTCCAATCAGCAGGGCCGAGACACAGAACTCCTCTGGGGTGGGGAGAGGAGGGAAAAGAGAGCTCATCCAGCCACAGGGGTAGAGCCAGCTCCTCTGGCCGCATGGGAGGGGTGCGGGGGGGGGGGGAAACCAGCTCCTCGGGCCACAGGGGGCACAGAAAATGGCCCTCCAAAAGTGGCCACATTATTATTTCTCTGCACACTCCTGACAGGGGGTTAAGATCATGATAACTACATCGCTCAGAGGTATGGATTTGTCATACCCCGAGCAATGTAGTTATACCCAAGTAAGAATGCAGTGTAGACCAAGCCTTAAACTTCGTCCTAATTGCCAGTCCAGTGTTCTAACCAATAGACCTTGCTTCCCAACTCACACTGATAAATAATGTAGCAACAATACAAAATGTAGTATTCACACTTGTGGGAATACTTTGTGTATCTTGTACCAATTGATACGAGAGATTTCATAACAAAAATTCAAATTTAAATACGGAATTGATTCAATTATCATTTCCATCCATTGATATTTTGTTTATTTTCTCCTGGACTGTTGCTAATTATTTTTTGAAGCTCTGATGAGAAGGCAAGTGTTTGCATGAAGGTGAAAGAACAGCTGAAGTGCTGGAGTTTATATTTCCTATAGAATACGGTAATAAATATGTGCAACTAATATACTGAAGATTTAATACAATACAAAAAATAGCCAAAATAATGAGGGCATACATATTTTAGTATTCACATCCGCCACTTCTCCTAATTGTATTCTCATCTATTTACTTAATAAGCAAACTGTAACCCACCCACCCCCATCACATACACTATTGCTAATACTTTACCTTAACAAAAAGCATACATACATTGCTGAGATACAAAAAATATAGTAACAAGATTTGATCTAAAGGCATCTGAATGCACTATGATACTTTGTAGCACAGTACACATATATAATTCAGATGGTGTTATTTCCCACTATAGAAAATCATCATCATCTAAGTTACAAACTTATAAAAAGGAAGAACAGATTGAACCCTTGGCATAAAAAGATAACAATCGTAGCTCTCTCAAATATGAGGAGCATTTATAGCAAGTGAGAGCTGTAAAAAAGGCCATATGTTAGCTTTTTCAAGCGGCTTAGCTAAAACTGCATCGGGAGTTGGCATAGATGCCAGAATAACGAGGTACATCACAATTTGACCTAAATAATCAGACGTTATCTTTAATATTTACATAGCATGGCCTGTTGCATTTTTATTTAACATCATAGAAGATGCAGCCCAAGGGGAAGGATTATTGTAAATATCTTGATTTGGGGATGGAGCAAATGAGAGCAACCCTGAAAGCTGCTCTAGTTTACAGCTGCTTTACATGAGCTACCTATTATAGGCTCGCCAGACTGGAGCAGCCTATAATTTCTGTATGACTCAGTGCTATAGAGTCTCCTCTTTCTGCTCCCACATGTTCTGCTCCCAGCACATTCCCTATGCCTGGGGCTTTGAAGGAACAGCACAGGCCCACTTATGGTGGCTGTACTTTTCTCCTGTGTTGGAGGGTGTAACCAAAATGGATGTAAACCAGTATCAGATCAGAATGGTAGCATTTTACACCAATTTTGCACAGGTGTAAATGACTCTATAACATGCAAGGCAATGGAGAATCATACCTTCCTGCTCGTCTAGGAAACATATTTGCGTCTTCCTTGGTGGAGGGAAGGTGTGACATCTTTGAGAATGGCAATAGCCTTGGGGAAGGGTGAGGTGCTGAGCGGATGTTGAGGAGTTGTTTTGAGGATGGGCCTGGGAAATGCAGATAGTGGTAA
Source organism: Emys orbicularis (assembly GCF_028017835.1). Taxonomy (NCBI): domain Eukaryota; kingdom Metazoa; phylum Chordata; order Testudines; family Emydidae; genus Emys; species Emys orbicularis. Next base: position 38,570,726 of record NC_088690.1, read on the forward strand.
TAGATTGTTGGTTGTGAATGTCATCTTGGGATTCTTGTTGTGATAGTGGTTGTAATGGAATGCTTAAAGGATGCAGAGATAGATAATGAAGGTCCTAGAGATAGCCGTAGTGGCAATAGTGGTTGGGTAAGATATTAACATTGGCAAATGATGGCTTAAAGAAGATGACCTGTTGTATTCTAGGCAAAGGAGATAGTAGTCTTGATAAATCCCATAGTACAGATGGTAATGGGGACAAGAACAAAGTATTATTATTATTTAGTTGGGGATTGTTCCTGCTTTGAGCAGTGGGTTGGACTAGATGACCTCCTGAGGTCCCTTCCAACCCTGATATTCTATAAGTCTATGAATATCTAAGGGAATATTGAAGAAGAAAAAAAACACATTTTTGATATTTTGTGGACATTTGATTAAATATGTTTAATTGACATGCATTCTTGTGTTATGTATAAGATATTCAATTAGTATAAATAATGCTGGAGTGTGAGAGTCTGAACCAGTTAGCTGGCAGTATAATTACTTAGGCACTCTGATACCTTGCAATTGGGCACAGCACAAATTTGAAGGGTACAACAGATTCACCACATAGCTTGGAACTTCTTGCAATTTCTCACAAATAGAAGGCCATCCCAATTCCAAACAACAAACATCTGCTCAGGGATTCATTCTACTGTCACCCTGATGAGTACTCAGGTACTAAAAATAAAAACAGAATAAAAGACCTCAGGATTTACCCCATAATGATTAATATACACATCTTAGAAGTGTTTGAGGTAAACTCAACTTCACATCAAAACTTCACTATATGGCCAAGATATGCACTAGTCAGGACTACTAAATGATTATTGGTGTCTTATTACTTAATTAAAACCTCCTGTGGAGCAAGTGGTGTCATGAAAAATACTATAACTGTTTCAGCATGGACCCAACCTGAGTGACTTTCAACTCTACTAAAAGTTTCAACCTGTATACAAGGCAAGGTAAGGCCAGTTGCTGACTAAGTTAATTTGTTCAAGTGGTAACAACTGTCTGGGTTTTAATAATTTTGGAAAATGTTTTTTTTCTGCTATCGTGTAGTTAGCACATTTCTAAGGAAGAGCAGGGAAGGGAAAGGAAAGGAATTCCCAGAAGGCATAACTTTTATTATCTGCTTTCTTTATATCAAAGTGCAGTGTAATGGAAACAGAACACATATTGAACTTGGGGGACACAAACTTCCATTTGTATAATATGCAACTGATCAGTCCTGTTCTTGCTGACAAGTTAGCTTGATAATGGGAAATACTTACAGAATGTTAGCAAAATGGACAAAGTGAAAGAACTGGCTTCTAAAAGAGTCAATCTCCTGCAAAGAAAAAAGGTATTGACTGTCTTTAGAAAAGTGCCTCTTGAAAGAAAGCACAGCATCAGCAGCAGTGCTGTGGATGAATAGACAGCTACTCATCCATCGGGTGTTTGAAGGAATTATGCCATCAAGAAGAATATATGAGTTAAAAGGGACAGTATATTAGCTTTTTTTTAAAATAAAATCCTCCTACAAAAGTACGTAGATATGTTTCTTTATCAGTACTTTGAAGAAATCCAAGTATGATGTAATGTAGAATTTGCTGCATTGATACACGATTATATCAACCTCCCTTTAAATGGACATTTATAATAACCATTACTTTAAATTCATGCACCATCTCTTCCTTTTATCCACCATCATCCCTACCTGGTCTATATATGCAGACTTTATTCCAGTAAAAATGTTAGTATTCAGTCCTTTATGCCATCTACAGCACAGTTGCATGGCACCAGTTTCGGATGCACCACAAACAAGTGCCGTTCTTTCTCTCCATACATCATTAATTCTCTGAGACTAACAATCTTTGTGTTTGTGTGAACTGTAATCAGGGCACAATGCAGGTTCAAGGAAAGAAATAGAGAAGAAATAAAAAATGCTGCTGCTGTTCTACTGTAGAATGTCATGTGGTTGTGAAGAAAAGGCTATATACAAAATGAAGAATAAAAAATGTGAGCATGCCTGTATAAAAAAATTCTAGGTACTGCTAATTTTATACTCCATAGATTTTAATTGCATTAATCATCTGCTTTACCATGGTCAAAGATTAAGTGATTCCTGTGGATTCTGTTCATTAAGTGCCAAATCGTGTTACATGGAGCAAAACTGTGTAAGTGAAATTTGCTCCATGCAAGAAGTTTCAGAGGTGAGGAATGGAATCCTCAGACCCAGCTAGCCAGGCTGCTGTACAGCGAGGCTTTACCCACCATACCAGGGAATGAAGAGAAGGAGCACCCAGAGCACTCCCTATGCCTGGGGTTTCAGAGCAGAGGATTATAGAATGCACCCACCATGACTCCAGTCCTGTCTACAATCCAGCTCATGGGGAACATAGAGGGGAGCCCAGAGGACCCTGCATAGGCTCTCCTCAGCCTGCACTGCAGAACCATTGCATTTGGGCTTTTCAGTGCATGTATCGAGAGCCAAGTTTTACGTGATTTACTTGCAGAAAGACTGAAATGCATTATATGGGGCTGTGCCGAAGCCCATTGAAGTCAATGGAAATCTTTGCTTTGAATCAGGCTGTAGGTAAACAACACTGGGGAGACAAATTTTGTAACACAGTGGTTTATTTCTTCTATGGTACTTTGCATCTGACATTATAGGTCACAAATGAAGAGAGATATTTGGCCTCACACCTGTAAACATAGGTTTAGGTCTGATCCAAAACCCGTTGAAGTCAATGGGAGTCTTTCATTTGACTTCAATGCGCTTTGGATTAGGCTCTGTATACTTCTGAGGGCTCTGAAGTAACGTTTTCATCCCCCAGTCAGCAGGGGCGGCTCTATGGTTTTTGGCGCCCCAAGCACGGCAGTCAGGTGGCTTTCGGCGGCATGCCTGCGGGAGGTCTGCCGGTGCCGCGCCTTCAACGTCCCCGCCGCCAAATTGCTGCCAAAAGCGCGGGACCAGCGGACCTCCCGCAGGCATGCCGCTGAACGCGGCCTGACTGCCGCCCTCACAGCGTGCTCGGGGAGGGGGCGTAGCAGAGGTGAGCTGGGGTGGGGAGCCCTGCGGCAGCTCCCCCCCCCGGCCCTGAGGCACCCCTCCCACACGGCAGCTCCCCACCCCCCCGGCCCGGGGAGATATGCGGCAGCTCCCCACCCCAGCTCACCTCTGCTACGCCCCCTCCCCGAGCACGCCATTGCTGCTCCACTTCTCCCGCTGTTTGGCGCTGCAAGCCTGGGAGGGGAGGAGAATTAGAGCAGGGGTGGCGTGTTTGGGGAGTAGGTGGAGCAGAGGTGAGTTGGGGTGGGGCGCTGCCGCATGGCTCCCCAGGCCAGGGGGGTGGGTAGCTGCCGCAGGGGGGAAATTGGGGGCACTGCTTTTTGGCACCCCCAAATCTTGGCACCCTAGGCAACCGCCTAGTTCACCTTAATGATAGCACCGGCCCTGGCGACCGGCAGGCTGCCCCCCGCGGCTTGCCGCCCCAGGCACGCGCTTGCTGCACTGGTGCCTGGAGCCGCCCCTGCCAGTCAGGCCCCAATTCAGTAGGGCAGCAATTCTCAACCAGGGGTTTGGGGTCCCCTGGGGGGGCTGTGAGCAGGTTTCAGGGGGGCTGCTAAGCATGTCCGGCATTAGACTCTCTAGGGCCCAGGGCAGAAAGCCAAAGCCCCTCTGCAAGGGACTGCAGCCCAGGACCCTGAGCCCCACAACCCAGGGCTGAAGCCAAAGCTTGAGCAACTTAGCTTCACGGTGCCCCCTGTGGTATGGGGCCCTGAGCAATTGCTCTGCTTGCTACCCCTTAATGCCAGCCCAGGCTTTAAATGCAGAAAAATATTTGTTGTGGCACAGCTGAGCCATGGAGGTTTTTTTGCATGGGGGGGGGGGGCTCAGAAAGAAAAAGGTTGAGAACCCTTGCAGTAAGGCATTTAAACATGAGTAGTCCCTCTTGAAATCAATGAGGTTCATCACATGCTTAAGGTAAGGCATGTGCTCAAGTACCTTGCTAAGTCAGGAAATGTATATGCATCTCTGACCAAAGGCCATGTAAGCATAACTGCCATGGAATTTCCTAGTAGTTCCAACCTAATCCACATCTGGATACTGAAAACTTTCCTCTTTGAAAAGTACAGCAGCGCTACTCTTATGTCCCTGCTTGTTTGTTCTATGAAAATTGTGGCTGCCTCTACCTCATTAAGGCTGCATGAAACATCTGTCTGTCTTTAAACACATAATCAACCTCCCCATGGACAAAGCTGACAAAGTATGTTTTTTGTTTTCATATTTTCCCTTATGCCAATTTAAAAACAAACCAACTAGATATTTTGTTCTAAATGTCTTTGATGGACCATGTTACTGGCAGCATGTTCCACTTCAATTAAAGCCTTTGCAAAGAGCTAAAAAGACAGGCACTAGGAATAAAAATGATCAAAGCTGACACTGATTGTGCACTGCTTTTAGTGGTTCAAAAATGCATTATCACGTCTGTTTCCACTAGCTGACAGATTTATGATTCCGCCAAAATATTCATGCCATATTCCATTTTCTAGTGCCAGATGAGACTTCTGCTTTCAGATGTTACTTGAAGGAAGATTCCAAAGTGCACCATGGGAAACACTAGTCATTAAAAAGCCCTACTTCGTGTCTCCCTTGATACTGCATCATCATATTACAAACACATTTGTGCCAGAAAAATGTGACACCATACAATGAATTACAGAGTTTAAAAAAAAAAAATACGGGCAGTCATTTACTTGGAAGATTGAGAAGATCAAAATATAAATTAGGCATTTAAAAAAAAAAATCACACATGCTACTTCCTATCAGAACAAAACTAAAACTCTAATGAAATTCAAAGAAACTAGGCAGCATTTTTTTTAAAATACATGCATTATATTGCCATAATGATTAGAGAAGACTTCATCCAATAGACCAGACCGGATTTTTTAAATATCCATTTAGGTAATTTGAAAATATAGATATAGCTGACAGAATGGAATGGAAGCCATTCCACTCCATCATGTATTCTGGCATCTGTTATCTGTAATAAATATCCTTATAAAAATACATTCATGGAAAGACTTTACTTTCCATGGCAGATTTGAGTTTCAACTCACTTCTTGTTTTGGTTGAATTTTTAAACTTTTCATTTTTCAGATTGTCAAAAACAAAAATCCCATGTTATGGAGAAAAAAATGACCTTTGCGTTGAAGCCATTTATGAATGGCACAGTAGAACCACAATGCTAGTGAAGCCGGAGAATATAAAGGGCTGGAAGAAGGAGGTGAAACAACCAGTTGGTAGTGGGCTGATGAGCTGGGCCTGATTCTGCTCTCACTAGCACCAGTTTTAGGCCTATTACACCATTGATGCCAATTGGTTTACTCTTGATTTAGGCCCAATCCAGCAATCCCTCCTTACTCAACATTTCAATAGAATTTAGGCAAGTGGGATAAGGAGTAACAAAAGCATGGGCTTAAATCATTTGCTGAACTGGGGTCTATACAGGTGTGAGAGAATGAGCAGGCCCGTTAGGTCTGTTTAGGGCAGAGGTAGGCATAATGGGCCTGATTTTCCACTCAGACCAGTGTAAATAATCCAAAGTCAATGAAGTTGTACTTGTGTAAATAACTAAGGAGATGATCAGCTCCAGGGCCTTGAGGGGTGCTGAATGGCATGTGCTCAGATGCAGTGTGCACTCTGCCCTAGAGTGTAGGAGAGAATGGATCCTACACATGCACGGCCGGCTCCAGGCACCAGCGGAGGAAGCACGTGCCTGTGGCAGCACATGATAAGGGGCAGCATTCCATCCACTCTTGGGGCGTCACAGTCTAGGCGGCTTTTTTTTTTTTTTTTTTTTTTGGCTTGGGGCGGCAAAAATGGTAGAGCCAGACCTGTACACATGCCCATAGCATGTCAGGTCACACTCACTGTAGAATCAGCAGCACCATCGGCAGCACTAACTGTCCGCCTTCCTCACCCTCAGGAGTGTTTGCCATATCATATTTACCTCCTGCATGGCTACACTGGCTAACTGGGGAGGAATAGCCCCCCTGCACCATTTCTTCCCTCTAATCCATCCCTCCAAGGGAAGCCACAATTTGATCTCTTTTCTGAGAGATGAGGACATACAGATTTGTGCCAGAACATTAGTGTACAGGGCTGCTAGTATTCTTCCTGTAAAGGTTTATAGTCCAGTTGTAAATCCTTGAAAATATGGGTTTACAATTTAAGTATTCACCCTCCATTAAATATAATGGTGTAGCTAGTGCAACTTCAATGTGTGTTGCTGCACAAAAGCCCAGATTCTTTTCTTTATAACCCAAAATTGCTAACTAGAGACCATGAGATGAGCACTGTGGGCAATCAAGTAAATATTAACCTCAAACAAAATGTGACTCCACTCAAAGCTTGGTAATATTCTAAATAAAATAAATGCAGGTAATCAGGGAAGGTCAAGGTCTGGAGGTTCAATTCAGTTTAAATTGACACTTAAAACTTGTGATGCTTATCCAGACTTTATCCAACTTAAGTTTGCATCCTCACTGCAAAGTGGGTAGGTTCCAGCTCTAAACCACACTTCCCGCTGGGTCAGCTAGCTCGGCTTGAAACATCTCCAAACCCAAGTCAGAGGGTTATGTGGGTGGAGGGATGGGGGAGTTAAGCTAACACCCAGGTAAGAGCCAGGGTTAACTATGCAGTGAAGATATACTCTAAGACAGGGGTTCTCAACCTTTTTCTTTCTCAGGATCCCGCACCCCCCCAAATGCAATAAAAACTCCATGGTCCAGCTGTGCCACAACAAATGTTTTTCTGCATATAAAAACCAGGGCCGGCATTAAGTGGTAGCAAGCAGGGCAGTTGTGCATGGCCCCACGCCACAGGGGGCACCGTGAAGCTAAGTTGCTCGAGCTTTGGCTTCAGCCCTGTGTCGTGGGGCTCAGGGTCCTGGGCTGCAGTCCCTTGCAGAGGGGCTTTGGCTTTCTGCCCTGGGCCCTAGAGAGTCTAATGCCAGCCATGCTTGGCAGCCCCCCTGAAACCTGCTCGTGGGCCCTTAGGAGGCCCCAGACCCCTGGTTGAGAACCACTGCCCTAAGAGAAAAACTGCACTGATTGAGTGCTGGCCTGCAGCGGGGGCTGCCAAGTGCAGATCTGCACCACTCCCACAATGACCTCATCACATGCAGCTGTAGGAGAGTGTCTGGAGCAGAATGCCTGCAACATTAGGTATTCACAGATCCACCCCAGGTAAGTAACTTGGAAGTACTACAGAGCAAGCCAGCCAGTCACAGCTACTGCCCGGCCTTAGACGAGAAGAACAGTGTAGTTATCACCTCCCAGCTCTATTGTGTCAGACTGTCTGCAGACTCTGCAGGACACCACCACATTGGTTTATGTCAGGTCACAATTGTAAAGGTTTTCTTCAACCCCATGAAAGTTTAGATTCTGGCGAACATTTCTGCAGCAAGGAATGGATTCCTCAGCAGATTCCATGGCTGCAGAATATTTGGTGTCCTGAAACCTTCCCACTTTTACCCAAGATAAATAATTTAGGTAAACAGAGCATCTGCAATGTTCCTCGGACTTCCCTACACTCACTATTGAGAATACCTGGAGAACTACTAATGCAGAGAGTTTACTAAGGCAGTTGGCATGTTTTTAAAAGTCTCCACTGTATCTCCAAAGCCCTAAATTGTCTAGGTCCTGGTTTCCTTAGAGACCACCTCTCCCCTCTCCATCCTAACACAGCTGGAACCTGTCAGTTGACTGCCTCAACAAGCGAAGCCAAAAGCAAAGTATTCTCTGTATGGGGGTCCTTGCCTCTAGAATTCACTGCCACCAGAAATACATCTGAATTCTCGAGGCCAGGAATCCCCAGGAAATATAGCTACTGCATCACTCTGGATTGCACTGTGTTCTGCCTCACAGGTTGGGCCAGCTCTGCTCATGAGTCTGGATGGTTCGGCGAAGAGAGCAGGGCTCTGCCCTCTCTCTTTCCTCCCTGCCCCTTTCTGGTGGAAGTGATAGCCTGCAGCAGTGGTTGCACTCAGCAGCACAAGGACTTCCACTTATCCTGACCCGAGTGAGTGAGTGAGTGAGTGTGTGTGTGTGTGTGTGTGTGTGTGTACACAAGTGGAGAAAACTCTTTGTGCCATCTCCCTCTCCTTGCACACCTGCTTAGGGGCTGAACACAACTGAGTGAGCCAAAAGATGTACCACTTTGTCTAGTGCAGGTTCTGGAATGGCTAAGTTAGGTATTTCTGTCCTTAGCTTTGATGATCAGGGGGCAGGTTTATGGTCACTATAATCTGTCTTAATGTTATTTGTTTTTATTGTAACCCATGTAAAGTGCCCCTGGACACAACTGTGAAAGGCCTTTTAAAAATGTGGAGCACTCATAATTTATCATTATAAACTATCTTGCTTGCATGTTTGCCTTTGTCTTGTATTGGATGAAATCAGCCAGACTTGCTCTGTACTTATACGAAGACTGTGGGGGGGGAAAAAATCATTTGTTAATTTCCCTTCTGGCATCTTTGTACCCAACAAAATTTAGGGTGAGTTTCAAATGAACGGCAAAATACAAAATCATTCCCATTTACAGTGATTTCAATATTATTGCCAAAAATATCACTTCGCTGTAATTTACTGGTTCCCTTTAGAGTGTAGCTGAGCTAGCGGTGATGGTCAGTTATCACACACAGAGCTGTCTAACAACAAACTCTTTCAGAACAGAATATTTATTTAAAATATTTTGTAAGCTGTCTGATACACAAGTTTCTTCCCACCCCAGCAATAAACTAAAATAAATAAAGCAAAAAAAACCCATCACAAACTTTCCTTTGCACTGGGTAGCTACATGTAGAAGATACTGGAGAACATATTTTATAACACTCAGAAGGAAATATTTTAATGTTGAAGAACTTGAGGTCCCCACACACCTTGTGGCCCTGCACTTTGTGTAATCACTTACACCAGTGCTAAGTGAGTGTAATAGAGTGTTGTTCAGATCTGGTAGTATTTTACATCCACTGGGGTGTATTTGTTGGTGGTGTTTTTAATGTGCCATTTGAACCTTGAGCTTTGCTCAGCTACAGGTTTCTAAATATCTGATCTTCTGACTTCTGCTGAAAGAACACCCATTGTTTCCTGGAAAGCCTGCTGTTATCATAACACTAAAAGCACAAGCCTGACAGCTCTGTGAGAGCAGGTGCCTATCAACTGCAATGTGGCAGTCAGATATTCATCCATCCATCCATCCATCTTCTGCAGAGTGACACAGCCTAAAATAAATTTAAAAAGCCTTTGGTGTTGTTAGCATTTCTTCTATATATATAAGGAATCATAATTATTTAAGAAATTCTTTTCTTAAAGAGAAAACTGGTTAACAACAGTATTCTTGCAATGTGTGTATGTCCTGGAATTCATTTGGAGGGTCTGCGAGCCAATGAAAAGGCACATTTCCTTCTGCTTTTAGGAGCCTGCAAAGGTTTTTTCTTCCCTTCCTCTGTAACCATGGTAGTTAACAGGGCTCAAATAATGTTGCATTAGGCTGGTTTGTTGTAGCAGCCTTGACTGTTTGTTCCAATATACAGTGTAATTTAATGAATCAAGTTGTCAGATGTAAAGTATAGAATATTTTCCACATTATGTTCCAATAAAAGTATGAATTGTAAATCTTTTATGGCTGTGGAAACCGTATAAAGTCATCCTGATAATCTGAGAAGCACATCCTATATAAAGAAGAACATGCTTTTCAATCTAAATTATTGCCTATTAAACTCCTTGGGCCCCAATTCTTTAGTGGGTTTGGGTGGCACAAAGCTGCCGGGAAGATAGCAGAGGCAGATCCTGGAGGATTTTCTCTGCATATGGAAGTCCCTTGGTGCTATAAAGCCACTGCAGTGGCTCTTATACCATGTCCTTCCCACTCTCAACCACAGGGATCATAGCTGGGGCTCCTTTATGCCACTGGTGCAGATTAGAGCAGCCTGAACACTACTCCAAATTATGCTGTGAACTGGATGGGCCCCAGGATTGGGGGAACACACAAGTGGCTTACAATCTCTTTGCCTGAGTGTTAAACAGGAACATTTTTGCTAAACTACAGCTGCACCAAGATGCTACCATCTTCCAAGGGTGTGTCTACACTGCAATGAAAAACCCATGGCTGGCCCGTGCCAGCTGACTTAGGCTCACAGGCCTTGGTCTGCGGGGCTGTTTCAATTCAGTGTAGGCTTCTGGGCTAGAGCTGGAGCCTGGGCTCTAGGACCTGGCGAGGTGGGAGAGTCCCAGAACTCAGGCTGCAGCCTAAGCCCAGAAATCTACACGACAGTGAAACAGCCCCACAGCCCAACTCCCCCCCCCCCCCCCCGGAGCCTGAGTTGGTTGGCAGGTGTCTAGTTGCAGTGTAGACATAGACAGTGCCAGATTCTCAGCTGGTGTGCACTGGCATAGCTCTATTGACTTCAATGGAGCTCTGCTGATTTACACCACATATTTCCAAAGCATCTGAAAAGATCATAGAAGAGGGGAATTGCTGAAGCCACAGAAGGAGGTCATTGATCTATGCAATAGTAATTTATATTTCACATAGCAACCTCTGAACCAAACACTTCAGGAACATCCTTCTTCAGGGTCCTTATGACAGACTTTTGCTGAAAGAAACAAAGTTCACTACCCTCCGCATGTATGTAGCCAATGTGGAGCTGTCTGATGACATTAGTTATTGCACATCTTTCAGCTAACTCAAAGATCCAAATGCAAAACACAAACACTTAGGGACATAATGTGCATTTGTGACCTTCTCCAGAAGACTTGTGGGTCAGTCTGTACAGACATGGATTACACTTTTCTACATATGCCATTTTCCCATGTGTGGCATATATACACTATATATAGTGTATAATAACGAAAATCTTAATTTAATAGGTAATTAAGAAAAATTCATCATAGATTACAAATCTAAGATACACATATTCTTCATTTTTCTTAACTGTTCAGAACATTATGTTGGAGGGAACACAAACAAGTAGAAATTGCTTATACATTATTATTTGTATTACAGTAGTGCCCAGAATCCCAATCAGGGCCCTGTACACATACAAAGCATCAGATCTTATAAAATATGACAGATATTTGGGCCCTGATCTTGCAATGAGATCTATGCAGACAGACCTGGGTGGTTGCACCAAGCTAGAGTGAGTCTGAACTATAGTGGTCCATGTACAATATCCTGTTTTTTTCTTCATTAGTTAATAAATTCTTTGGGAGTAGGAACTGTATCTTCCTGTGTTTGTACAGCCCCTAGCACAATGGGGTCCTGATATTGACATATGTCTTTGGGTACTATTGCAATATAGATGAGAATGATAGAAATAAATACAACAGCACTACTAGTAATCAGCCCACTCGTGCAAGCAAGGATAGGGAAAATAGGTAATTTTTTCTGAAGGCCTCCTACACCCATGAACTATTCTCTCCCTAAATATTTTTCAGAATAGAGGAGGAACCATACTTGGAAGAATTCTCCATCTCTTTGATTTTACCCTACTATTCTTGCTCCCTACAAAACACTGGATGGCTAATTCCAGATTCTACCAAAGACACAGAAGCGTGCAGTGGTATTCTGTCACAGCTCCAGTATGAACAGAAGCAATAACATGCTCTTTCCTATGGGAACATAAGATTATAAATAGTATAAATGAAAGGGGATAGTAAGGAGATGGAACCTTGAATAGACTGGACAGATCAAAAAAATCTAGCCCCAGAATTGTTATTCATGCTAACAACAAGTGTTAGAATTCTTATGCTTTGTTCTCAAATAGTTACAAGTACCAAAAAGGCACAAACATCAATATACTTTTGCAACACAGGTGAGTAACAGGAAAAGAAGGGTGAAGGATTTTTGTTATAATTTTAAAATTGTAAACTCAGAGGCTTTTTGCAATGGTTATCAAAGGCTTCCTTTTTTGTGCTTGTGCCATATGTCAGCATTTAATATCCACTTTAAAGGAAAGCATGATTTTAATAATAACTGCTGAGGATTTTGATGGGTTCAAATTCCAGTGTGATACATTACTCTGAGGTTCTTCATATTCTGTAATTCCCCATGGCTGTGAATTTAGAGCACCTATCTGAGTCCAGTATATAGTATCTGACATGAAGAGGGCCCTTCTCAGTATACAGGTTTCATGAATATTATTTTATAAATAAATGTAGCATTGTGCCTAACATCAGAAATCTGAAGAGAAACACAAGCTAGTACTAAATACAGTTTTATGTTTTTAATTATCATATTTGTTTTCAAATAATAAAAATACCAACCTAAAATTTTCAAATGTAGATGTCTAAAGTTAGGCTCTGAGGGGGAAATTTTCAAAGACACAAATGGAAATTAGGCAACTACCACTGACTTTCAATGTTTCCCCTCCCTATTTCATATTTAAATGCCTAGTGAAATCTTGGTTCCATACAATCAATGGGATTTTTACCACTGACTTCAATGGAGCCATTACATCATACCTAAAAAAGTGGCCTGATTTTTAGAGGCACTGCATACTTGCAACTCTCATTGATATTAAGGGAAGTAGTGGGTAAGAATTAGGCCATTTATTTAGGTGGCTAAATTTGGAGTTAGATGCCTAAGTTTAAGCATCCAGTTTTGAAAATGTTGGACCCTAGCCCATACTATTAAAAACTAGCCAACTCTCTGGAAAGGAAACTACTGTACTTGAACTGATCCGACTGAAAAAGCATTTGCCAAAATAGAATGTTGTGTAAGACCCAGTCATCACAGGCTTTTCCACTGCACTTTGACATAGCTATGATGATAATGAGAATGTTCAGAGGACCGGATAGCCCCAGGTCACCAGACTTCCTTTACATGGTGGGCTGACCCATTAAGCTCGGCTGAGCCAACAGAATCCTTTTACTCCATATGTACCAGGAGGACTCCTATGGACAGTTCTGGAGGCCAGGAGCAGAGACTGGAGGATTTATGCTAATCAAAACTCACTTTAATCTTTAATATCCTTCTGTAAGGATTATAAAATCCTCTCTTGTGTAAATTTTTAATCCTGAGGAACTGATTCTGACCCACAGTCAGTGGCCACAGAACAAATTGGTATCTAATCCATCTAGAGGCTGGCTTTTTTTTCCCCATGCCAACAAATCTTAGCCAAGCTCATGCTTTGAGCCAGCAACACACTCAAATAATGCAATTTAGAGGAAAATCTTACCTTGGTCAGTCTGGGATCTTTTAGTCTATGGTCAGTATTAATTTAATATTTTCAAACTTAGAGTCTCTTAAGACTGTACCTTCATGGCACTTGGCTTCCTGCCAACCAGCAGTGAGAAGATCCTCTCTCCCATATAGATATCAAAAGACTCTTTGCCCACGCTGAATGAAGTCATTCTGTTGCCATCACTAGTGGCCAAGCATTTATGCTTGTTAGTAGCCAGCAAACAGAGGAACCAGGAGAGTTGGAACGATCAGAGTAGAAAGCCTGAACCAGTTGACTTGAAGCAGTTGTCAGAACACAATGCTGTTATCTGAACTGGGGACTGAATTGGTTGAACAGGCATTAAGCTGCAGAAGCATGACAAAAAAAATTGAGGGAGTGTACCGATTATGATTTGTAGAAAGTATCATTACCCACTGCTTTGAAAAGCAGTTACTCACATGAGTAGCACCAGTGGCATTAATGGGATTTCTCATGTGAGTAACTGCTCTCCAATGTTAATAAGTGATTCACAATCTGGCCCCTTGACTGCTTTGTAAATCTCACCCACTAGTATTTTTATAGTAGGTGCAAGTTCCATTCAACAGGCTGGGCATAGTTTGTCACAAAATAACTCAGTTTAGCCCCAGTATAAAAGTTCTCTCATGGAAGCATATCCCTGAATATGGCCAGTGGCTGCATTTGTAGAGAGCAGTAAAGTCTTCTGGATACACCAAAATAATTTAAAATATACCACATGTACTAAATTGTCTTTTTACAATAATTGCATGAAGGAAATATAAATACATTTGAGAAAGTCAGAAATGGATGCCAAGGTAAATGTAGCAATTAACAGCATTAGAGCTGGTCAGAAATTCTTCAATGGAATGTTTTTCCATTAAAAAAATGCAGATTAGTCAAAACTGAATAACTTTTTAAAGGAAAGGGGCAGTTTAATTGAATTTCCCATTTTGAAAAAAGTTTCAGAAATTGTAGCCAATATAAAAATGGGATCTTTCTATTTTGGGGGGATCAAAACAACATTTCATTTCTAAATTTAAGTTAATGTATAGTAAAAAAAAAATTTTAAACGTCAAAATAAAAAAGTTTCAAAATTTTGAAAAGAGAAACATTTCAATTTTTTCAGATTTTTTGTATGCCAAAGTTTGAATATTGACATTTCATCCTACTTTGGGACAGGAAATTTTCTTGAAATCTCTAACATTTTCATTGGAAGGGACAACCCAGCTCTAAATAGCATGACTTTTATTCAAAATTGCTCAACCTTGTTTCAGTAGTGTACAAAATCATTCTATCCTGCTAGTGCACCACTGAGTTAATACAATATCCACAAATAGCATGATCTGTGTAGAGGGAAAAATTACACCTCTACCCTGATATAACGTGACCCGATATAACACGAATTCTGATAAAACGCGGTAAAGCAGTGCTCCGGGGGGGTGGGTCTGCGCACTCCGGCGGATCAAAGCAAGTTCGATATAACACGGTTTCACCTATAATGTGGTAAGATTTTTTGGCTCCCGAGGACAGCGTTATGTCGAGGTAGAGGTGTACCATGAAAAAAGAATTGTTTAGTTTCCAACAGGTCATTTGGCTATGGAATATCTTATCCACAACACACAATATAAATTGCTTCCCTTTTGTTGGTGTGTAAAACGCTAGAGAAAAGCTGACAGAGATAACAACAAACAGGCTAAGTGTATGGCAGCTAGGAAGGAAATTTCTATTCCATATCCAATGCATTTGACAGGCAGCTATTTGGAACACAAATATTAGCTAGCAATTAGATGGGAAACCTAGGAAATGTTCTGGTGGCAAGCAGAATCCTTTTAGGTCAGATCGACCCCATGGCATTCTTTTCTCAGCCCCATCATCCATTTCGAAAAACTTTTATGTTAACATTTCCCTGTGCTGTTTTCTCTTTAGATAACACCCCCTGGAGCTATTTGGAAAAACCTAGCAGATAGATATAGTTAGATTAAAGCTAGGTGGAGGGACTATGTTTGGTCTTTGGGATTTTGTGAACAGGTGGGAAAACACACAAAAAGAAAGAGAAATCGGAGAATAAAACAGTCTAAATAGCAAAAAACATATTTGAGTTTTAAAGCCCTTCCATTTCAAAATGCTAAATTTGATATGTAAAAAATAGGCAGGGAAATTTAGTTTATAGAAATATGAGGCCAGTTACTAAGATCCTTAATCTAGTTTTCACTCAGTCCTTACTCCAGAAAACTCAGCCTGAATTGTTCCTGAGTGAAAACTGAACAAAGCTTTTCAGGATTAAGCCTATGGATTTTTAATCTGACTGGATCCCTTTAAATCTAGATTATATCATAATTTGCCCCATCATCCCACAATGCCTTTCCCCCGGCAGCTGTTGCATAGAGTTGACTGAATTCTTGGGACTGTAGTAAACCACCGTAGGTGAGACAGAGGGGCCAGAACTGAGATGGACGGAAGAGGGTCATTTGCCTGAATTTCAAGCACTGTTTAACTGGTCCACAGGACCCAACCTCTCAGAGCTGTCCTCTTCCGCACTGGCCTGACATCCTCGGCCTATTCAGGTGTAAGGGGCTTCCATGTCTCTTAGGATCTAGGCCATTTTATTGAAGAGCAATTTTTCCCTACCCATAGTTATTTCCTTTCCCTCCTGCCCCATCAAAATAGATTCCCATACTGGGAGCTCCTGCACTTGTCAGTGTGCCACCCACAAGGTGTTATACAAGTGGAACCCCTACAGTATTTATAAACTGTGCAAACGCTGCCATTCAGAATATATTTTTCTGCAGCAGATGTTTTCCTTTCCCCCTGCTTTCATGTTTAGCATGTATCTTTTAAAAAATAAACAAGACAGTTTAAAATGAAAAGATGATAGTGATATAATTGCAGCCAGCTGAAGATTAGAAAGAAAGCTTCAGTTAAAAATAAAAATACATTGGAAGGAACAAATGCCCAGCAGTAGGCCTGAGTTTTGGGACTTGGGGCATCTCCTACCTCTGCTTTCCACTTCAGAAGTGAATGCAATGGTGGGGGCTTTGGGGCCCACTATAGACAGGGAATGCTGAACTGTCCTTGTCTATAGTGGGCCAAATTGTCAAATATGTGAACAAATGCACCTGAAAAAAAATCTGCGCTTGTACACACAAATGTGTGCATTTACCTCATCCACATACAACTAAGAGATTTAGGGCATGGCTACACTTGCGAAGTAGAGCACATTAAAGCAGCCCCGGGTGCCCTAACTCACGACTCGTCCACACTGGCAAGGCACTTAGAGTGCCTGGACTCTGCAGCTGGAGCGCTCCTGGTAATCCACCTCCATGAGAAGATTAACGCTTGGTATGCCCCAGCGTCAGTGTGAATGAGATGTTGTATTACTGTGCTCTGATCAGCCTCTGGAAACGTCCCATAATCCCGTTAAGTCAAGTGGCCACTCTTGTCACTGTTTTGGAATTGCTGCAGGAATGAGGATATGCCCTTTCAAAGCTCCGTTTCTGACCGCCGGCATGCTTATCTGCTACGAGACAAAGAAAGCCATTACTGTGGAATGCTGTGTGAGAGAGAGAGAGGCGGGGGGGAGGGGGTTCTGAACTTACAAGACAGTATACTGACTTGCTCTCAGCCCCCCCAAAATCACTCTTTCTCCCCCCACATACACACAACACACTCCCTGTCACACTCCACCCCACCCCACCCCCCCATTTGAAAAGCACATTGCAGCCACTTGCATGCTGGGATAGCTACCACAATGCACTGCTCTCTGTGGCCGTTGCAAGAGCTGCTAATATGGCCACGCCAGTGCACTTGCAGCTGTCAGTGTGGACAGACAGCAGCGCTTTCCCTACTGCACTCTACAAAGGCTGGTTTAACTCAAAGCGCTCTACATCTGCAAGTGTAGCCATGCCCTTAGTGGGTGTCTGTTTGTATCCATATTTGAAAATGTGGTCACATATGTTCCTCCTGATCACTACTTGTTCATCCTTTATTTATTTTGGTGTTATTTTCACCATTCATTCTGAATGTTTTAAAAGATCATGAAATTTATTGGATGCACTTTAGTGCTCATGGTATGTCATGGAGACACATTGACATTGTTTGTATTAGTCAGGCATAATACAGTTAAAGTCATTACCTATTTCCATATACATTTCTATCAATACTCCTCCTGCAAAATTGTTCAGAGTCCAGAACTCTCCAACATCTAAGACTTCTGTTATTTCTCAATATGGCTAAGATATCTGTTAGAACAACTATATCCATTAAAAATTAGACAAGAATGACCAAAACTGTTTTTGATAGGGGGTCTGCTGTCAAATTCGTCGCCAATGTAATCCCATTGACTTCAGTGGCATTTACAGTCAGGGATAAATTTAGCCCCTTGTCTTCAAAGATAAGTCTAGTGCATCGAGCCATTGTTTTACTTAACTTTCCCACAAAGAAATATTAAAGGGGATGAACGGTTTCATCTAAGAACAACAACAGTTTAAAAATGAACCTTGAGGGGGGAAATGTAGGAAAAAATCTAGGTGATATATGTTCATAGTGAAAACCACTGGAAAAAATTCATTCCTACTGCTAATTCACTGAACTCAGTGATGCCATTATTTGGTGTTTAATTTTTAATTAGAATGTTACTGAAGCTTTTGAGTGATAAAAAGAACAGAAGTTCACGGAGTAAAAGTTATGTTGAAAAAGTAGCATCTGACATGCAAATAAAGAATAAGACCAACATTCGATGGATATATAATGTAATCATTTGGAAGGCCTAAATCAATGGGAGTTGGAGCATGTGCATAATTATGAGGGCAATAAGTAGCAATTCATCCAGCTGTGGGAACATGTACTAGACATTATTTGAATTTATGAAAAATATAAGGGAGAGAAAAAAGATAGTTATTCATCACAGATTTCCAATACAACTAGCCACCACATAATCATACAATGCCAGGAGTCAGAAGACAGCCAAACCAAGAATCAGGTATTTGGAATTTAATTTTAAAAAGAGATTTGTCAAATGAAAGTATGCATCTATAATGTTATAAGCTATTTTGAGCAAAAAGGATTAGCCATTTCTTACAGGGCAGAATCCCTGGTTTTGCTTTTCCAGCTCATTAATATTATTTTATTTGCTGCAAGTTCAGTTCCCAGAATCCATTTCCCCCCCAACCATCCATTTCACAAGGCTATGAAGAGCAGCGCAGCTGTATTTTTATCCAGTTCAGTAGTTAATGGCAACTCAGTTCTTTTCAAAAGTGCAACTCAAAGGGAGCTGTGATAGAACATTCCTAGAGCATACAGATAAATGTAACCTTGCCCATACCACATTTTCAACACTCATCCTTCTAATTCTCCGAGGCAATGTAATTGTGTTGGGATCCAATAGTGTTGGGATTCCATCCATAAAATGTGAACTTGTTATAACGTAGGACATAAAAGCATTTATAGTCAGAGCTCCTGAAGATAAAGCCTCTACATTTTATTTGATTTAAATGCTATTTTACATGCTGATATGCCACATTCATGAGGAATGCAGGAACATAAGGGAAATATATCAACAGTCGCAACTAAATTGCTTTGGACAAATCTGCTAGCCCTATTATATTATACAGTAGGTCACATTTCATTATAAGATGCTATAATTACAGTTTAGTTACATTACAGATACAGTAAAATCAGACATTTTTCTTTTCCGTATGTAATTACCATTAATTCACATAACCTGAATTTACATGTTATGTAATGTATACACTATTTCCTTCACACCCCTTTGGTGTCCTACTAAATACAAATATTAATAGACTCTTCTAGGTATACTAAATACACTCTATGTCCACTGTAAATATCTGTCATTTAGAGCCAGATCTAAAGCCCATTGAAATCAGAGGAAGTTGTATAAACACAGTGGGATTGTGACACAACTAAAGCTCCTTGTACCTATTGGGCTTCAGGAAGTGGGTGGGCATAAGCCCGCCCACTGCTAAAGGATCTCCCCCCCAGCCTAAGGGGAGGACCCACAGGGTAAAGCTCCTTGTAGCAGGGTGGTCCCCCGCTCCTGCCCTGAAGGGCTTAAAACAGCCAGGGAGCAGGGCTGGGGCAAAGGAAAAGCTACAAGGCTGATTGGGGAAGCAGCCGCAGCTGGGCCACGCCCCAATCAGGCCTCAGCTGGCCTGTATAAAAAGGCTGGGAGCCAGGAGCTCAACAGTTTCTCTCTGCCTTCAGAGAGAGAAGGGCCTGGCTGCAGCAAGCTAGAGATAGGGTACCTGAGTGGAGCAGGGCCGGGGACAGGCTGAGGAGCTCCAGCCTGGAAAGCCCCAGGCTGTGGCCCAGCGGAAGGCCAAGGGGTACTGGGGGTTGTAGAGGGCAGCCCAGGGCTAGGCCAAGGCAGCAGGTCCAAACCCAACCTTACCTCTGATGAGTGGCCTATACTGCAGTCTGCCCCAGGGAGCGGGGGCTAGTTGGTGACTGGCAGTGGCCTTATTCTGAGGTGAGGTAGGGATAGTGGGTGGGGGTTCCCCAGGGAGGGGAGACCCTAGTACTGAGGGGTGTACTGCCAGGGGGCAGCACCCCAGATACAAGGGCACTGGGGTCTGGGAGGGACACAGGGGCCAGAGGACAGGTGGATCACTGGCCTGCAGGGGGCGCTCCAGGATGCTGGAAAAGCTAATTCCCAGAAGAGACCAGCAGGAGGTGCTGCAGGGGTGAGTCCGCTCCTCTACACTCCTATATTATAAAGTGTGACTTAAGTTCTAACAATGCAAATAAGCTGTTCGAGTATAGGTCAGCCCACTCTAACCTTAGCTCCTGGGTGCTCTTGTCTTTAAAGACTTTTTTGCTATAGGTTGTGTAAGATGTGTTAGTTTACAACAGGGGTTCAAGAGGTTATTACATGGGGGGGTTGCGAGCTGTCAACCTCCACCTCAAATCCTGCTTGCCTCCAGCATTTATAATGGTGTTAAATATATTAAACAGTGTGTTTAACTTATTAGGGGGGCTGCATTCAGAGGCTTGCAATGTGAAAGGGGTCTCCAGTAAAAAAGTTTGAGACCCACTGGTTTACAATACATCAACAACATTATGATTTACACAGCATCTTCATGGTCCACCAAGGTGGTCAGGGAACAAACTAGTAGTTAAAAATACCAGAAAGCGATAAAGAGGCAATAAAATAACTTTTATAAAAACAAATAAAATAACCACTCATCATCATCATCACCACAATAAGCTGCAGAAAAAATATGTTTTTGGTTCATGTGTGTAAGGATTTGCTCCGCAAAGACAAGAGTAAGAGTTTACATATAACAGGCTCTAGTGAAACAGGAGTAATGCAATACCTGAAAAGAGGTGTTATAATGAAGTCTCTGGTATTTTATCTCTCTCTATAGAATTACCTCATGGTAAAGGCTAGACAACAAAAGTGCACATCTGCCAAGCCTCTCCTGAATATTTCAGTGAGGATGCCTGTTTCAGAGCTTTTTACCAAATTTGGAACGTACACGTTACATTCATATATTAAGCATAACGTGCCCATTAAATGTCAGAAAATGTATTTCTGCCTAAGTTACCAAAATAAAAACGAAGATGCACTATACAAAACTGACCCCTGAAGTCTTAGTCACTCCACTTTTGTTTGGGTAATAAAGACAGAAGATGAAGCCACTTAACAGCTGCATAGCAACTGTCTGCCCTAAATTTTTTTTTAATTGTTTTATTTAAGTGAAATAAAATAGTGGGAGAGACAATACAGTACAATGGAAAGCAAAAGTTCTGGTTGCAATCTTTGGAATAGATTCCCACAGGGTAAAATCTTTAGTGGGGTCTTTCTGGGGGTAAAAGCCTTCTGTAATCTGTCAGACAGACAACCTCCCAAGACTTCTCCACTGTTCAGTCTCAGCCAGTGCATCATCAATTGAAAATCATTTGCTTTTCTCATACCTAGCAGGGTGCTGCTGATCTGATGGGACATACAAAGCTACAGATCTGATTATAGGCCCTTTGTACCAAATGACTAACGTGGTAAATAACGTGTTTGTGCGCATGCACAGCCTCTCACGAGGCAATTGGGAAATAACTCCCTGTTAGGGCAGGTCGAAATTTTTCCAACAGAATGTTTTTCCTTTAGAAAGTGCTGATTTGACAAAAGTAAGTGTTCCGTGGACATGTATCAATTTCATCAATTTTTCATCAAAAATTATCAAGAGATTTTACTTTAATAAAGTCAAATTGTTTTGTTTCATCTTTATCATCATTTATAATATAATACAAAAGTTAGTGTCCAATTTGTAATATGACATGTATTTGGTATAATGGGAAAACATAAAAATAAATGACATTTCAATAGGAAATTACCAATTTACCTAATCAATTATCAAACCAATTACCAGGAAGAACTATTACAAGTGACCAACTAGAATACTAATTAAACTACAATACCAATTACAAAACCAATTAGAATCCAATTATCAAACCAAAAACTATAAATTGGAATATCATTTAACAATTAGCCAATTTCAAAACCAAGTTTAGTGTATAAAAATAGAATATAAGAGAGAACATTTCTACTATTTTATAATATAAAAGTCAAGTAGATAAATCTGAAAAGGAACAGTCAACTTCATAGAAATGAAACTATTCAATAAAGTTATTTCAATTTTTCCAAAATGAAATTTCAGAATTCCATGAGAAATTTCAATTTTTCCTTCTGATATAGAACAAAAACTGACATTTCAGAATATCTAGTGGAATGGGAGATCAGGGTTCTGACCAGCTCTGACTCAAGATGTTTGTAATCAAAAAAGCAAGCAAGGGGAAAAAAATCTTGCTGAACCCACATGAATTGAAAATTGGGGAAAACATTCGTGGTAATGCTATATTTTTTCCTTCTGTCTCCAAAAGAGATTTTTCTACAATATGAGACAGACCTATTGTGCTGAAGACATACAGCAAAAACAAAGCTGCCTGTTAATGCCCCTCTGAAAAATAGTCTCATGAAGATGCTACCTTAAGGGATCATTCTTTTACCATGAAGTATCTTCAAAGCACCCAAAAAAACAAAACACCGCTTTAATAAGCTACCCCTTCTGGACAACTTAACTAATCCCTCTTACTTTAGTAGGTGGGATGGAAGGTAGTAGTTTCCTTTCAGTAATTGTACAGAGAGATCTATGTGGAATCTGAGTATTCAGCAGAATATGAAAGGAATCTCCGAATACTTAAATGTGTCTCATTGAGGCAGGTGTAATGATTTTCCACTTAATCTAATCACTACCAACAATAAAGAACTTAAACCACCATCTTGGTAGTTTTTTCTATTACTACATATGTTATTATCATGTTGAGTTGCTTATCCATTACATCAGATTACAAAAGAGAAGACACACCAAAGCATGCCATCTGTGGGTCTGGTGTTCAGTTTGTATTGGTAGTGGAGATGCTACAGAAAATAAATCCAGGTTTATTCCTCAATACTATAGAAAATAAGTAGGTAAACAATCGTGCAGGATGCTGAACTACCTCAACTCCACTGGGCCCAATCCTGCAAGCCACTGCACACCTGTGAGTGGCTCAGGCCTCATTTCTTGGGCCTGGATCCACAAAGGTACTTCGCCACCTAACTCCCCAGACTCAGGCGCCAAAGTTCAATTTTGGTTTGATAATTGCAATTCACAAAACTCCCACCAAACCCTTCAGGCACCTAACTAATTTTTTGCAGTTAAAGCTCCAGACGTGCCTAAGTTTCCATCTCTGAACATGTGCACTATTGCCTGCTAGGCACCAGGGCTTCTAGCTCTGCCAGAGCAATCTATGAAGCAGAGGGAAGATAGACTCTCACGTGTGGGGCCTGAACTGGTAGGTGTACTCAGAGGCCGCCTAACTCTACATAAACCAGGCAGAAGTGGGGCCTTACACTCAAACTCACCCAGGATATGAGAAACCACATGTTCAAGTCCCTTCTCTGCCTGAGGACAAGTTGAACAGGGATCTGCCACCTCTCAGATGAGTGCCCTAAGCACTAGGCCATGGAATAGTCTGATGTGGGCCTCCCCAATCTCTCCTACTGCAGTTGTTTCACCTCAGTTAAATAATTAACTATTAAGTGGGCCAGAGAAAAAGTGAGTGACTCTACTGTGTAATGGCTAGAGCACTCAGCAGAGAGGTGGCTGATCTGTGTTCAAATCCCTTCTCATCGGGCAGAGCGGGGACTTGAACAGGTGATGTCCTACATCCTGGGTGAATGCTCTAACCACAGGGCTAAAGATAAGGAAAGGCCACCTCCTCCTTTTGTATAGATCTAGGTGGCCTCTGTACATGACTACTGGATTCGGCACTATCTGAGAGTTAGTAGAAGAGCACCTGATCTCCCCCACTTCATAAAACACTAGCAGAGACAGGCTCCTCCCTGAAGCCTGGACTTCAGCACCTATTCCTGTGAAAGGAGTAGGGTTTAAGACACACCCCTCTTACCATCATCCCCCATTGGCTAGTTTAGATGAGTCCCCCTATCCCCCTAGCATGCTGGCTTTGTGGATCACATTCTAAGGTGCCTATCTTCCCCCCCTCCCCACCCCCCCCATTCATTATGTAGGAGTCGAGGCTCCTAACTCAGGCTTTGTGGATTGCAGTGTTGTTTCTGGTGATTTTACATAGACCTAAAAGTTTGGTGCCACAATGCTCAGTGTCTCAACCTCTAAGTCTCTTTCAGGATCTGGGATCCACTGATGTTGCCAGAGGAGAGTGAAAGAAAGTCACTCTGTGCATGGATTGTGGGATGGATGGCCCAGATCCCTGTGTTCCTACCCCTTCACTCCACTTTTATACCCACCCTGTATCCCTGCAGCCTCCTAGACTGTGTAGTTTTGCTCTTATCCATGTGTCTTTTCACAACAGGGGAGCATATGGGCCACTATTTTTTTTTTTAAAGAGTGTCTCCTGGAGAGAATGGCTTAGTATAATGTACAAATATATTGCTGTTCAGAACATTCTGTGCCAAGGTGTTACCAGAAAAGTTCTCAGAAGCGGAAGAACATTTTACCACCACTCCCCTATAAAAAGACTCCAAATTGGGGCTTTTAAAATGGAAGTGATCTTAATAAATAAGAACCAAGAGAACACAAATGACAGAAGCATGATCTCCATTATTTTTGTAGATTAAAAACAAGTTGGCAGATGCCACAGGGAGAAAAAAAAATGTGATATGGCATATTGCAGTCTTTTATGACAGATGGTTTCAAATAGATTAGTGAGGAGTGTGCTGCATTTCTAGGCTGTGGTTAACATTTCACATCCAGTCCACAGACATGTCTAAGATTGTTACTCTGGAGCAGTGTGGAGACCCATTCTGCAGAACAATGGACATATAGTGGTAACTAGAAGAGCCTATTACAAAGGAAGAGAGATGGCGGGGGTGGTACGCCCCAGGGGAAGAGAGAAGAAGTGGTAGAGGCCTTGTTGTCTCAGAACTAATGTGTAATTAATTGTTTTGTGAATTAATTGAGTATTTCAGGAGATGAATCTATAAATCCTGCACTTTTCATGAGCCCTTATCCCCTGCTTGAAGTGCTACCACTAAGCCGACAGGAATACACACACACACACTTAATAATATCATATTGCAGCCAGGCAGATAAGAAAGGGGCTAACATGGGAAACATTTGCTATATGATTTTAGAGGGGAAGCAATCTTGTCCTCCATATAAACAGAAATAAAAATATCAATGCTTTTAGCAACAATGTCAGTCTTTGCTGTCAATGCACTGGGACACATTAAATAAATGACATTCATAGGGCCAGCCATGTGACAGATCATGCTGACTTCATGACTGTCATTTGGATTCACTATGCATCTGCAAATGCCTGAGAGTAATCCTTGCTCAATCGAATAGCTCCATTGCCTGTAAAGGAAAAGTTAGGGTCCACAGCAGCTATATGCAAGACTTAGGCTTCACAGATTTCAGCAATAAATTCCCCAGTCTGTTTAATAAAGATAGTAACATTTTAGTGTTACTAAAGTGGTGCTGATGTGGGCTTGTATTCTGATCCAGACAGAGCCTTATGCAGATTATTGCTATAAAGGGTCCAATTAATCTGAGCAAGAGATGGGGGTGCTAGATCAGGGAATGTACATGCTAAAATTAGCTGAACAGGCCCTCTTATCCTAAGCACTGTCCTAGAATATCCCTTCAGTGACTTGGCTATGAAAGATCTGCAGTGTAAAAACCAGAGATCCTGGAGTTGGGTGCAACAGTTCTACCTCACTTAGCTCCCTCTTTTTCTATGTACACATGTGGAAGAGGCAGCCTAGATTTCTCTATACAGTATCAACACCAGCTTTCAGTTGATATTTCTGGGCAAATTTCCTGAAAAACCAAGGTTCTGTGTTAGTAAGCCTCTTGGGGCAATGAATTTTTATGGGAAAAGACAAAATTGCTACAGAATATATCATGATGTTTCAGATAACTTAGAACTATACTGAAAAAAAGTTATTTAATGTGACCTGTATATCAGGATCTACTGTCGGAAATTCTTCAGTTGATCAAGATCTCCTAAGCCAAGGTCATCTTCTGCATTTGCCTAGCACAATGGAGTGGAGATCCTGATTGGATGTGATAGGCACTACCAGGATACAAATAATACAGTCACAAAGGGGAACACACCTTGAGGTTTCAGCTTTTAACATGAAAATATAAATTATTTTTACATTGTGAAAAACGCTGTTTTAAAATGTGCTTTTTGTTTGTTTTTCTTGGAAGCTTTTGTCACAGTTGACTGCTGAGGAAGCCCAAAGCAAGGTATCAGTAACATAAAATTGTTTTTAATAATCATCTGTGAAGGCTGGCAGGATTATACAATCTAGGGCAGAATCATACTGAGGCCCCTGGATGCAAGCATGGATTTTCCCTGTTTGCCTAAAGCAGCATGAACACTAGATCCAGTCCTGTTGTCATCCATTTACCTTTTGTTGCTGGCTAGTGTGAAAATTCCCCACTATGACTTTAAGAGCCATTAAAGCACTCCTCAGGCCCTGGGGTGATGGATGTTCATCAAGCATTGTAGCACTGGAGCCCTAGAGTCTGCTAAGAGGGAGATGACTTTGGTAGAGCTCCTTGAAATGCTTCATCAAGGCAGTCCTTCCTTTTAGAAAAATGCCTTGGGGAAAGTGAAGAACCAGCTTTCCCTCCTATTTTAATTCAGTGTATAGTCAGGGTAATCCAAAGATAGGGCCTGATTCTGCTCCCACTGAAGTCAATGAGAATTTCACGATTGCCCGCAAGAGGAGCAGGAGCAGGTCAATAGCTAGGTTCTTGCCTTTCACTGAAACGAATGGCCTTATTCTGCTTTCATTGACCCCCATTTAAGTCAAGAGTAACTGCCCTGAAATCAAAGTTACACCAGTATAAACCTATTCAAATGAGATCAGCCTCAAGCCCAAGGGAGTTAGATATTTGTGTGAAACATATTGCTGAAAGTGGATTCAGGCCAAAAGCCTAGTCTAAATGAGGATTTAACAGGTGGTGTAGCACAGGTTATCTATCACTTGCTAATACATTTTAAAAGTCTAGTCTAGACAAGACCCGGTCTTGTTAAAGGGTAGTATGTGTTAGAAGCACATGATAGCTCACCTGTGCTACATCATACCTTAAATCCTAGTCATGACAAGGACAAGTGTCCACAGCATGGAAGAGATTGTCCTTCCAAACGCTAACTATTATTTATTTTCAGCAGCAGCCACATTTTGTTCAGTGCTTTCTAAATGGATAATAAACTACCAATCACATTTTAAACTAGACATGTGCTGTGGTTGGTTAGAACACTAAAATAATCATCAAATTCTAATCCACTTAGAGAATGAAACAAGGAAAATTAAATACCGAATGTCTAATTGAGAGCACAATTACTCTGAATATCTCCACTGAACTCAGAGAAAGACAGCAGAATCTAGACCCCCCTCTTTAACATCCCCATGTGAATAAAGTTCATTTGGCTAAAACAGCAGAAAAAATATATTGAATTACAATACGTTAGGTACTTCCACATACTAAATTAAAACTCAAAAATAATTGTAGGCAAGACCTAAAGTCAGAGATTGTATTTAAAGCAGTCCAACTGAGGTTTATGTGAGTGGTGTTGCTAGTTAAACTTTTATGGGCTGCTTCCTGTATTCACCATGCATCTACATTTTTAAATGATCAGTAAGAAATGCAGTGTACAATATTGTCTCCAAAAGACACTAAAATGGATGGGAGTCAAATGAAATCAGAAATATTAACAGTCTTCCTGTAAATATTTAATATCATAACAAAACTAAAAATTAACCATTTCACTATCTTTGAGTCCAGTTCAGTTTCTTGCTAAAGTGTAGATGAAGTGAAACTGAAGCAAGGTGTTGTCTTATCTGAAATCCGATTCTGCACACTTTAAATGAAAAGGCAGGAAACACTGACTATGACCAGGCACCTGGGAAATAACTATAGCAGAGAGTATGTGCTCAAGAAGAGCTGCACAAAATGCATGTGATTTTAAAAAAAAAAAAAAAAAAAAAAAAAAAAAAAAGGTCCCTGGAATATAGCATTTTGTCAAATTCATAGCCCACGAGGAAATATTTGAGAAGTATTCCTTGTACTCCAAAATAATGGCAATAAAGAGATTCTCAGTTGGCTCTTACTTAAAAGCAAGAAGCCAAAGGTGAGAATAGCAAATCCGTTTGAGTTTGAAGAGTCTTAAATAAGCAAGCAGATACATCTTCACTCACACCCTGTGGGCCACAAGTGACTTAGTTAGCAAGTAATAGATTCATATTATGGCAACCATGGGAGGGAAAGAGAATCAGTCAAGACAACACACTAGATAAATGCTATTTAGAAATCTATGGCCTGGGTTTTTCTGACATAACTGGTTTTATACCAAAGCAACTTCATTGGCTAGAATGGTGACTCCCTATTGACACCAGTGTAAATAATATCAGAATAAGCCCTCCAAAGACATTGTCCTTAATTTCAGAGCCAGGATTTAGCTACAAGCAAGAGTCAGATCCTACCATGGAGCCAAGTGTGGAATTCCTATTGAATCCTATAGATTTTATTTATTTATATTTTGCATAATAAATACAGCACAATGGGATAATGTTCTAAATATGATTACAAGTCAGAAGTGAATTCAGTTTGTACTCATTAAGTTCAAGCAGTAGCAAATATATGGAAAACTAATTGTTTTGTAACAAGAAGTTTATTTTATATATAGTAGTACATTTACTATATAGTGTCTATGGGCCAGATAATGCTCTCAGTTACACATGTTTACATCTAGAGTAACAACTGAAATCAATGGAATTATTCAAATGTACACCAGTGCAATAGAATTTCACCCTTTATAAGCAAGGTACTTAAGTCATGCCCATTCCCTGAAATTTGGTTTTGTCTGGATATCACAGCTTAATTTAGCCTAAAATTAAGTTCTCCGTTCACATTTAAATTAATTTTGCAGCAACTTGTTTCAGTGCAAGTTGTCAGCATTAAAATAATTCTTTTCATAGAATCATAGAAGATTGGGTTGGACGAGACCTCAGGAGGTCATCTAGTTCAACCCCCTGCTCAAAGCAGGACCAATCCCAAATAAATCATCCCAGCCAGGGCTTTGTCAAGCCAGGCCTTAAAAACCTCTAAGGATGGAGATTCCACCACCTCCTTAGGTAACCCATTCCAGTGCTTCACCACCCTCCTAGTGAAATAGCTTTTCCTAATATCCAACTTAGACCTCCCCCACTGCAACTTAAGACCATTACTTATTATTCTATCATCTGCCACCATTGAGAACAGCTGAGCTCCATCCTCTTTGGAACTCCCCTTCAGGTAGTTGAAGGCTGCTATCAAATCCCCCCACACTCTCTTCTGCAGACTAAATAAGCCCAGTTCCCTCAGCTCTCCTTATAAGTCATGTGCCCCAGCCCCCCAATAATTTTCATTGCCCACTACTGGACTCTCTCCAATTTTTCCACATACTTTCTGTAGTGGGGGGGCCCAAAACTGGATGCAATACTCCAGCTGTGGCCTCACCAGCGCTGAATAGAGGGGAATAATCACTTCCCTCGATCTACTGGCAATGCTCCTACTAATGCAGCCCAATATGCCATTAGCCTTCTTGGCATCAAGGGCACATTGTTGACTCATATCCAGCTTCTCAGCCACTGTAATCCCCAGGTCCTTTTCTGCAGAACTGCCGCTTAGCCAGTCGGTCCCCAGCCTATAGCAGTGCATGGGATTCTTCTGTCCTAAGTGCAGGACTCTGCACTTGTCCTTGTTGAACCTCATCAGATTTCTTTTGGCCCAATCCTCCAATTTGTCTAGTTTCAGAGTAGCAGCCGTGTTAGTCTGTATCCTCAAAAATAACAGGAGTACTTGTGGCACCTTAGAGACTAACAAATTTATTAGAGCATAATATGTATGTGTGTATATATATCTCCTCAATATATGTTTCACTCTATATGCATCCGAAGAAGTGGGTTGTAGCCCACGAAAGCTTATGCTCTAATAAATTTGTTAGTCTCTAAGGTGCCACAAGTACTCCTGTCAATTTGTCTAGGTCACTCTGGACCCTATCCCTACCCTCCAGCTTATCTACCTCTCCCCCCAGCTTAGTGTCATCCGCGAACTTGCTGAGGGTGTAATCCATCCCATCATCCAGATCAATTAATGAAGATGTTGAACAAAACCAGCCCCAGGACCGACACTCCGCTTGATACCGGCTGCCAACTAGACACAGAGCCGTTGATCACTACCCACTGAGCCTGCCGATCTAGCCAGCATTCTATCCACCTTATAGTCCATTCATCCAATCCATACTTCTTTAACTTGCTGGCAAGAATACTGTGGGAGACCATATTAAAAGCTTTGCTAAAGTCAAGATATATCACATCCACCGCTTTCCCTATATCCACAAGGCCAGTTATCTCATCATAGAAGGAAATCAGGTCAGTCAGGCCTGACTTGCCCTTGGTGAATCCATATTGACTGTTCCTGATCACCTTCCTCTCCTCCAAGTGCTTCAAAGTGGATTCCTTGAGGACCGGCTCTATGATTTTTCCAGGGACTGAGATGAGGCTGACTGGTCTGTAGTTCCCTGGATTCTCCTTCTTCCCTTTTTTAAAGATGCGCACTATATTTGCCTTTTTCCATTCGTCCGGGACCTGCCCCAGATCATCACGAGTTTTCAGAGACAATGGCCAATGGCTCTGCAATCACATCAGCCAACTCCCTCAGCACTCTCGGATGCATTAGATCTGGACCCATGGACTTGTACATGTCCAGCTTTTCTACATAGTCCTTAACCTGTTCTTTCACCACTGAGGGCTGTTCACCTCCTCCCCATACTGTGCCGCCCAGTGCAGCAGTCTAGGAGCTGACCTTGTTTGTGAAGATCGAGGCATAAAAAGAATTGAGTACTTCAGCTTTATCCACATCATCAGTCACTAGGTTGCCTCCCCCATTCAGTAAGGGTCCCACACTTTCCCTGACCTTTTTCTTGTTGCTAACGTACCAGTAGAAGCCCTTCTTATTACCCTTCACATCCCTTGCTAGCTGCAACTCCATTTGTGCTTGGGCCTTCCTGATTACACCTCTGCATACTCGAGCAATATTTTTATACTCCTTCCTAGTCATCTGTGCAAGTTTCCACTTCTTGTAAGCTTCCTTTTTGCGTTTACGCTCACCGAAGATTTCTCTGTTAAACCAAGCTGGTTGCCTGCCATATTTGCTATTCTTTCTGCACATCGGGATGGTTTGTTCCTGAGCCCTCAATAAGGCTTCATTAAAATACAGCCAGCTCTCCTGGTCTCCTTTCCCCCTCATATTAGCCTCCCAGTGGATCCTGACCATCAGTTCCCTGAGGGAGTCAAAGTCTGCTTTGCTGAAGCCCAGGGTCCGTATTCTGCTGCTCTCCTTTCTTCCTTGTGTCAGGATCCTGAACTTGACCATCTCATGGTCATTGCTGCCTAGATTGCAACCCACTTCTACTTCCCCTATCAATTCTTCCCTGTTTGTGAGCAGCAGGTCGAGAGGAGCATGGCTCCTAGTTGGTTCCTCCAGCACTTGCATCAGGAAGTTGTCCCCAGTACTTTCCAAATCTCTAGATGGATCTTGAATCATTTTACATGTTTTTCTGAGTATGCAAATTAATGTAGTATAAACATACACTATGGGCATGATCCACATCATTGAGTCAATAGGTCATTGACTTCAGTGGGAACTAGATCTTGCACTATATGAATTAAATACACAAACTCATGGTGGCAAAATTAGCCAACTTTTCAATACTACAGAACAGTTTGGGACAGGAAGTAAAATGGAGCTCAGATTTAAAGTACAAGTGGATTATTTAATTAATCTACTAATCTAAGTACACTAACTTTTAGAGAAGGTCATATTCAGAACTGTGGAATATTTTTACATATATTGCTATGGTATTTTTGTAACTTTTGCTAAGAAAAAATTATATGGGACACTAACTGATGGCTGGCTGCATCCCCAGCATTTAACGTGGTTTCTTACATTTGCTTTAGGTAGATGCTCTGTTTTAGAGAAGATGGATTTTAGTTAGGCAAAAATAATTACCCAAACTGACATTTACACTTCCTGATCTTACAAAAGTGTGAAGGGATTCTTAATGACCACAAAGGGCCAGGGGGTGGGGGTGGGGAGAGGGAGTAGGAAGCTGTTGTAATTATGAAAACTGACAATTAAGATAATTTATCTGAAATGCAGAGCAGCTCTGTTCAAAGATGTACCCATTTGTTGTCAGTTTCTGCTTAAATGGGCTGAGAGCAAACTGTAGTTCTGTACATCTGTAACCTGCACTCCCTGTAGGCATTATAAATAATTTCCATGGAAACAGTGCTGAGGAAAAGATCTGTGAACCCAAGAGATATCTATGGCACTTTTGTGAGGTTTATGCCTTCTTTTTTCTTCCTTTTCCTCAGATAGACACATTTTACCATTGGTTTATTTTATAAAACACCATACAAATTGGTTTAAAAGCTACGGAAGAAAGGAAATATACGATACAGAAATGAAAAGGCATCCAATTTCAGATTAATGCCCACAGTATACACAATATTTCATACAGATTACTAACATACTCTGGTTTCCCATCTATTCTGAGGAAATGGGTACATTGCTTCTGGAATGCACTGCTGCTTTTCTTAACTGAAAAAGGAACGCTGTCTTGCTCTCGCTCTGTCATTGGGGTCATTGACTGTTTGTAAACTGTCAAGGGAAAGTAAGTTTGATTTATACTGTTGGTGAGGCAAACTGGATAGATGAGAAATTGAAGCAGAAGGCTTCTGATTACTGAAATGACCTCACAAAAAAAGAAACACCAGAACACACTGGAAAGAACTGAGTATTCTAAGATGCACTGAAGTCAGGTGGAAGGACACAAATGGAGCCAGGAGCTCCTGAGGTCTACTTCTAGCTGTGCCATTAATTCACTAAAAGACTTTGGGGAAGTCACTTAATGCCCCTGCCTTATTTTATCTCTATCCACAAATGTTGGGATACTAGTTACAGAGGTGATGTAGGGATTTATTAGTAAAAGTCTCTACAGAAGCTTGGGAGAAAAAAAAATCTCTGCTCAGTTTTTTAATCTGCTTCGCCTCTCTCTGGCAATGCAAAACTACTGAATGCACAGCAGATATAGTACCCTCAGGATTATCTGTAACTAGAGAGAATCATTGTAGCATAACAGTTATGTGGCATTTCCTTCACTGTCTCCAGTGCAGTAGAAAGGGTATGTGATCAGAGCATCTTCTGCACTCTACAGATCCATGGTTGCTTGAATGGCATCTTGAAGCCAGGGGCCCCTTGAGACTTGAGCAAAGCCTAAACTAGAACAGACCACTTTCACCAGATGTGGTATCAGTGCCCAGATCAGGGGAAAATAGAGATGTCATAAGGCAACCTTTGCTCCACCTCCCTGGATCTGCATTGAGCATAGCTCAGCTGAACCAGTGAAACAGGGCCATAAAGTACTATATAGGGACTTAGGCCAACATTTTCAAACTTGAGTGCCTAAAATTAGGCATTCAAATCCATATTTCCATACTTGAATTCTCGTTTTTTTTCTTTTTAAGTGTATTAAGAGTGGCCACAGGATTTGACAGTAAATCTAAACAGTAAATGTTAAATGCAGTATGGTTCTTGAAGGTTCTCCTCCCCTTCCATCTTTCCTTTACAAGAGAATAAATTAGTTTCTAGAAGTTTCACATCTTGGCCCATAGATTTTCTGTAGTAAAATGAAGTTGGAATTGCAAGTATGCTTGCAGAGATTACCTTTTGTATTTAGCTGGTCTGGTGTCTCTTGTAAAGGAGTAAATCTGATACAAGATTTTTCACTCATCTCAGGAAGATCTGCTTTGGTTCTCAGTATTCCCAAACCTTAATATTTAAAAATCAGGAGACGGGCCCTCAAAACCTCACATTGTCTTAAAAGTCAGGAGACCAATATGTTGGGTTCTTTGAATTTACCTTCTGGTATCTGAGATTAATTCTATACCAATCAGGAACATACTTCTCCAGTTTTCCCCATTTTCTTCAAAGGCTGCCTTGGTTAACTTGGAATGGCTGTAGACTTCATATTCAATTCCTCTCATGGCTTTCTGAAGAAAAGGACAGTGTACTAGGCCAGTGTTTTTCAAACCGTGGGTGGTGACCTAGTACTGGGTTGCAGCATGTAAAGCACTGGGTCGTCTTGCTCTGGTCAGCACTGCTGACTGGGATGTTAAAAGTCCTGTCAGCGGTGCTGCCCAGCTAAGGCAGGCTAGTGCCTACCTTTTACGACAATGCACTGTGCCCTGGAAGCGGACAGCAGCGGGTCCAGCTTCTAGGCAGAGGGGCCACGGGGCTTTGCGCGCTGCCCCTGCCCCGAGCACCGGCGCCTGTGGGCGTGAGCCGCGCGAAGCCGCCTAGGAGCTGGACCTGCTGCTGGCCGCGTCCAGGGTGCGGCACAGTGTTAGAAAAGGTAGGCAAAGAGCTTACAATCAAAGTGTAAGACAACAGATGGATACAGACAGAGCAACAGGTTACTTCATTTCCTCCAACTAATTCTTTGTATTTGTTATAAAGTTGTACTATGGATTTGGGAAAATTACATCCCTCTCTAAAAAGTACAACTATACAATGTGCGCTTGAAGATAAAATGACTATTACTGAACCGAAACACTGAGGTGAAAATTGATATTAATGGTCTAATTAATGATATAATTGATTATATAAAGGAATTGTTTTCCATATATTCAATATGTAGATATCCGTTTTCAATATATTTATCAGATCCATATGTAATACGAGCAGTTTCTCAATAGACAGGCTCTTCCATGATTTAGTAAGCCCTTTATTAATAGGAATGTTTCCTGGAGATTTCCCTTTAGTAGCTATAATCATTCTGGCAGCTAATAATAAATCTTGTAAAAGGAAGTAGAGGATCCATTAGCAGAATCTCCTTAACCTAAACATGCTAATCCTGGTTTTAATTAACTGGGGATCATGGAATATTGAACAATTAAATGATCTGGTTTCTCACACATGAATAGTTTGGTATTAGCTGACAAGATACTTGAGGGATTATAAAGATATATTTTATTCTTGTTCTAATTAATAAAAAGAATCCGTTTGCTCTTACAACTGGAGAGTTTGAACGCAATTTACCTGGAAAGTTGACATTTTGTAAACATTTTTATCACTGAGATTTACTAAAATTCATACACCCACCACGTAAATGATTTGCATATATCCAGTAGTCCCCTGGATTTCATTTATTGTAGAATATGAGCCAGATTCTGATCTCAGTTACATCGGTATGACTGAGAATCCATAGTAACTTCATATATCAGAACCTGGTTTAACGTTCTGTGCTGGATTGGTGTTGGACTTACCAGTTTCCATTTAAACATATTGTGGTCATGTCACGATATTAAGTTTCTTTGGGAAAAGGTTATATCTATTGTACAGTACATGAGATCTACTGAGATTCCAGCTCACCTAGCACTTGTTTGTTAGACTAGATGTGGGAATACAGGATGGTCAATTATAAAAAATAAAATTGTCTTCTTCTGGGACTCCTCACCCTTGGTTGCTCTGATATTTACATCAATGCATAAACAACAAATAATGGGCTAATCTACATGATAATTTTGGAACTAAGTAAATACTAGACAGAAGCTGCAGAAAAATCACTCATCACCTGGGAACCTACTAACCAATCCATGATATACGCAAATGTCAAAACCAGATTCCTAGAATGTCAATCATACAGTGCTATGCTCCAACAGAGGAACATAGTGACAAGGATAAAAATGAATTCTATAATTGCTTCCAAAATGTGATTGACAGGATACCAAAACATGATTTACTCCTTGTGATGGGCAATTTTAACTCTAAAGTTGGATGTGACAACCAAGAAATGGAAAGAGCAATAGGGAAACATGGGTTGGGAATCGTCAACCAAAACAGTGAGACATTTGCCAAACTGTGCTTGGTATCTGATTTAGTTATTGCAAGCACCCTGGCCCCTCAAAAAGACTTACACAAAGAAACATGGAATTTTCCAGATGGCAAAATGAAAAAACAGACTGACCACATCTGCATTACCTCAAGATTCTGTCCAAGATGCAAGGGCACATGAAGCGGCAGATGTCAGCACCGACCATAATATTTGCATTGCTAAACTGAAATTAAAACTGAGAAAGATCCTCTTTAAATAGAAATCAGTAAAGTAAATCAACAAGTGCAAAACTAAAAACAAGAGAGCACTGTGAGAAATTCCAACTCAAAGAACATATCTGAAGCACTGCCAGAAGCACAGGAAGGTGAGAGACAGAAGAAAAAATGAGTAGTACTCAAACAATGTGATTGTAAGAAAGAGAGCAATAATTGGATAAACCAAAAGTCTTGAGGAAGGAAAGTACTGAAAGGAAACTCCTGAATGCGAAGACCAATGAAATATTGGAAAAAGCACAGGAGTACAAGAAAGGGGCTAAAGCAGTAAAAAGTAACACAGGAAAGATAAATGGAGATATGTTGAAGACCTAGCAGCTGAAGCTGCTGCTATGATAGGAAATCATAGAGCCATTTACCAAATAACTAAACCCTGTGTGGAAATTTCAAAATAGGAAATGAGTCAGTAAAAAGCAAAGATGGAAATATGCTTACAAATGAGGTAGACCATAAAAATGGATGGGCTTAGCACAGGGTTTGGGAACCTTTTTTGTATCTGGGCCATTGACCAACTGAAAAAATCAGTGGCGGGCCACACACGTTCAACTCACCTGCCTGGGGGGGCGCCGAGGTTCGGGGCTTCCTGCCAACAGTGGGGCGAGCCGGAGCACACAGCTCCAGCTCTGTGTAGGCAGCTGAGACTCGGGGTTTCCCCCCGTGGGACTGGATCTACGAGCGCCAGCTTGCCCCATCATGGAGAGGAAGCCCCGAGTCTCTGCGCCCCTCCCCCCCGGCAGGTGAGTTGAACATGTGTGGCCCGCAGGCCAGATGAAAATGATCAAGGGGCCAGATCTGGCTCACAGGGCATAGGTTCCCCACCCCGGCTTAGCATTTCAAAGACATCCTCAACAGACCAGTTCAGCACCAGACTTAATGAAGCATGTGAACTTGATCAACATTGGTCTAACAGAGATGTCAAAAGTACAGGCTGCAATCAAGAAGCTGAAAAATAACAAAGCTGCAGGAGATGATCAAACAACAGCAGAAATGCTAAAAGCATTTGATACCATCATCCTAATGAAACTGACAGAACTGTTTGATAATGTTTGGGGAAAGAGACCCCTCATGATCAGTGGAAACATGGAATCATTGTCAGAATATCCAAAAAGGGTGAGCTTACTGACTTAGTAGTAGAGAGGACTTACACTACTCTCTGTTGATGATGACAGAAGGCTTTCCCTACATCAAGGCCACATACAGTGATCTGTAACGGTGAACAACCAGACAAAGTGGTACAATGTGCACACTGGCATAAAACAGGACTGCATTTTATCTCTGTTTGACATTGCCATAGCCTGGATAATAAAGAACTGTATTAGTGGTATAGCATGCTTAGATGACAAATGCCTTGAAGAGCGAGATTGTGCTACTGTACTGTGCAACTCCCCGAAAAGTTACAAAGACAGAACCTGGCAGCATCATACTGGCCAACAGAGACCTCAAAAAATAAGTGCAACAATAAGAGACATCCACAGCATGTACTAAACTTAGTAAATGTATAGAAATCAAAGATACATTGCATCAGAAAAAAACTGAGAATTTTCAATTCAAACCATTTCTGTGCAAACAAACCTGCAAAGCTGGACAGAAAACTAGATGCCTTCAAAAATAAGTGCCTACTTAAGATTCTGGGGCACTGATTGGAAAGACTTCACTACCAACAAAGAGGTCTAAGAAATCACCAACCAGCAGCTTGGGGCATGTACTCCACATTCCAACACTCAGACTCACACATGCTGCTGTCAAGTGGAAACCAACTGGTGTGAGGAAACAAAGGCACCCAAGAGAAACCTTAAGAAGAGCCCTTATCGGGGAGGGCGGAACAATAAATTTCAACACCATACAGCAGATGGGAGCAGCAGCTAATGACAGAGAGGAATGGAAAAAGGCTAATTTCCATCCTGTGCACAAACATTGGCTCAGAACGTAATAATGGAAATACTGTGAAAGATTCCACAAGTATTGATTACCATTTTTGAATGACAGGTTTCAGAGTAGCAGCCATGTTAGTCTGTATCTGCAAAAAGAACAGGAGTACTTGTAGCACCTTAGAGACTAACAAATTTATTAGAGCATAAGCTTTCGTGGACTACAGCCCACTTCTTCGGATGCAGCCCATGAAAGCTTATGCTCTAATAAATTTGTTAGTCTCTAAGGTGCCACAAGTACTCCTGTTATTTTTGAATGAATAGTCATTGTGTTTGATTTTGCTATCTGAAAACATTTCGGAGATTGAATTTTACTGATATGAATGCTCATGGAAAATGGATTTACAACTTTTCACATTAAAATACTTGGTAAAAGCGAGCTGCAAATATTCTTTCCATGAACTTCTCCTCCAGAAACCTGAAGGTTACATCCACCCAAAGAATAGAAACAATATTATGTGATGCATGTGATTGCAGAGCCATTGGCCATATTGAAAACTCATGGTGATCGGGGAGGTCACAGATGATTGGAAAAAGACAAATATAGTGCCCATTTTTTTAAAAAGAAAAGGAGGAGAATCCAGGGAACTACAGACTGGTCAGCCTCACCTCAGTCCCTGGATAAATCATGGAGCAGGTCCTCAAAAGAATTCATTTTGAAGCACTTGGATTCACAAAGGGAAAGTCATGCCTTACCAACCTGATTGCCTTCTATGATGAGATAACTGGCCCTGTGGATATGGGGAAAGCGGTGGACGTGATATATCTTGACTTTAGCAAAGCTTTTGATACGGTCTCCCACAGTATTCTTGCCAGCAAGTTAAAGTATGGATTGGATGAATGGACTATAAGGTGGATAGAATGCTGGCTAGATCGGCGGGCTCAGTGGGTAGCGATCAATGGCTCAATGTCTAGTTGGCAGCCGGTATCAAGCAGAATGAACCCGGGGTCGGTCCTGGGGCTGGTTTTGTTCAACATCTTCATTAATGATCTGGATGATGGGATGGATTGCATCCTCAGCAAGTTCACGGATGACACTAAGCTGGGGGGAGAGGATAGGGATAGGGTCCAGAGTGACCTAGACAAATTGGAGGATTGGGCCAAAAGAAATCTGATGAGGTTCAACAAGGACAAGTGCAGAGTCCTGCATCTAGGACGAAAGAATCCCATGCACTGCTACAGGCTGGGGACTGACTGGCTAAGCAGCAGTTCTGCAGAAATGGACCTGGGGATTACAGTGGACAAGAAACTGGATATTAGTCAACAGTGTGCCCTTGTTGCCAAGAAGGCTAACGGCATATTGGGCTGCATTAGTAGGAGCATTGCTAGCAGATCAAGGGAAGTGATTATTCCCCTTTATTCGGTGCTGGTGAGGCCACATCTGGAGTATTGCATCCAGTTTTGGGCCCCCCACTACAGAAAGGGTGTGGGAAAACTTTGAGAGAGTCCAGCATAGGGCAACAAAAATTATTGGGGGGCTAGGGCACATGACTTACGAGGAGAGCTGAGGGGACTGGGCTTATTTAGTCTGCAGAAGAGAAGAGTGAGGAGGGATTTGATAGCAGCCTTCAACTACCTGAAGGGAAGTTCCAAAGAGGATGGAGCTAGGCTGTTCTCAGTGGTGGCAGATGACAGAACAAGAAGCAGTGGTCTCAAGTTGCAGTGGAGGGGTCTAGGTTGAATATTAGGAAAAACTATTTCACTAGGAGGGTGGGTGGAGTACTGGAATGGGTTACCTAGGGAGGTGGTGGAATCTCCATCCTTCGAGGTTTTTAAGGCCCGGCTTGACAAAGCCCTGGCTGGGTTGACTTAGTTGGGGTTGGTCCTGCTTTGAGCAAGAGGTTGGACTATATGACCTCCTGAGGTTTATTCCAACCCAATCTTCTATGATTCTCTGTGACCAAGCATAACTAAGCTTGAATTTGGATTTTGAAGAGCAAGTAAATAAAATTTGTAATAAATGTCATTGAATTTCAAATAAAATATAGCTAAGAAAATTATGATCTGTGCATGGAGATTTTGGGCCTAATTCTTTAAAATGTTTTTCTACACAAGGCACTCTTATGAGAAAGCTAACCCGTGTGAAGGAAATGCATTACAAATATCTGTCTGCCTTAAATAAATAT
Source organism: Emys orbicularis (assembly GCF_028017835.1). NCBI lineage: Eukaryota > Metazoa > Chordata > Testudines > Emydidae > Emys > Emys orbicularis. The sequence goes on from NC_088690.1 coordinate 38,610,784, forward strand.
ACCTTTTAAGATTGTGATGATAGGATAGATACATGAAAAGATTCATGGTCCCAAGTCAGAAATTATGGCTAACATACTCTGTTAGGCCTCCTTGAACTTATTTAGACCCCCTAGCACTAGAATCCCCTAGATCTGTTTACACCTTCTTTGAGCCATGTGTATGGGAGGATAATTTGATCCAACTTCTGGCTCCTTGGCATCCAAGTTACTCCCTCTGTGACTCCTTTAGTCATGCATGATGGTGGAAGGTGGTTTCTAATATCCCATTATGCTTTACTACTGCATTTGGTCTACTATGCTAAATGGCAAACCAAGCCTCCAGGTTCCTGGAGCTGGACAGGCCATGCAGCCTTTGGATTACTTATAACTCTTTAAACATTAAACAAGGTTCAGCATGCAATCTCTCTTTAAAACGGGGACTGTGCCAAGGCCCTATAACACACCTTTGAGGAGGCTATTGCTGCAGAACAGTCTTTGTATTGTGTGAGCACAAGCAGCGGGGCAGTTTCTGATCCCTAGACAGGCTTGTATGGCAAGTGAAGACTTCTTGCATCCTCTCCCGCACTTACATAAAGCCAGGCATGAGCAGAGCCTGAGGAAATGGCTCCAGGAAGTTCAGAGCTTGCTGTTGCATCATTGTTTGTTTGTAAAACATTTAAAACTATCTAGAAATGAAAGTTAAATATTTGTTATGGTGGCACTTTCGAAAGTAATGATCAAAATCACTGTCACACTCAGGGCAGGCTCACACCCAGGGCAGTTCAGAAATTTTCCATTTAAACGTTTGTTGTTTTTTAAATATAGAAAATTTGGTTTTTCCAACTCAAGAAAAATTGTCATGAAACATGTCAACTTTCCAGGGAGACATTTCCATTTTGTCAAAAAATGGAATGTCCTCAACTCAAAATATTTCATCCAAACCCTGAAATGTTGCCATGGTGCTGCCAGGGAGTTGTAGTTCAAGTGCTTCATGCTCCCACTCTCCTCTGTGGGTCAGGTTTCCCAATGGACTTCATCTCCCATGACAATTGGGAGTACATCATGATGTACTGCCACACATCACCAAGAGGTTGTGGTGCATGATGGGAGATGTACACTCACCATGATGAGCCCATGAGTCACCCCAGCCACATTTCAGAATAGAAGTATTTCAGTTTGGGGCTGAAATATTTTGAGGTTCCATTTTTCTCCAAAAACTCAACATTTTCCACAGGGAAAAAACCTATTATCTGACCATAGATATATCACAGAGTTTGTTCTGGATCAGATCTTCCCCAGAATTTAAGAAGCAAGTTTGGATGCAGGCTTTTGGTTCAGGACTGTCTCTATATTTAATATGTATAATGCAAAATACAAAGCAAGTAACAATAATAGTGGAGCAGATTGCATGCATTTAAAATGGTGTTCAAAATGCCAGAATTTTGCATGGTCTGGAGAGTTCCATGGCAGCTTCCATTCAGTTTCACTGTCTTCCTTTGCACTCCATTGGTTTTATTAAAAATACCTTTAAAATATGTTTAATCAATATCCCTTCCTGGCACCCACACTATTAGAGGGTACATATATCTACTACTACCTACCCACCTCCACTGTGGATTTAGAATTGCCTGTAAGCTAGTTGACACATTTTTCTATTCCTCAGATGAATCATCTGGGATTTAAAAAAAAAAATTTTTTTTCAGGTCTAAGCTAGACGTTAGCTTCTGCTCTGTAATTACCAGAGTCTTTTATGATCTTTTTGCTCAGAGTTGAGCATTCAAAGTAGTGAGACTAGAGACTAAGTAATTATTCATTGTGAAAAGTATTCCTTGCAAGTTCATCCATTTTTTCTGATTTCTGAAAATGTATTTGTTCATCACAACTAATTGCTGGGTAGTTGGCATCACAGTTACAAGCTGAGCTGCACTTTAGACCCTGTTTAGTCTCTCAAGTGGGGACAGGTTTCCCTACCTTCACCAATTCTGCATGGAGCCATATGGCCCTATCACTCTTAAAAAGGAGGGCTACAGCCTAGAAATCTGGTTTCCCAACTGTGTTAACATAGCAGGCCCAACTACATTTGGTACCTGTTAAGCCCTTTCATTCCAGAGACTCATGACAGCAGCTGATAAAAGCAACTCAAATACAGAATCTTCAAAACAAATCATTATTTATTCACCACCACCCCCAAAGGCACAAAGCAAAGAGCAAAAACAATAAGAGGCCTATACAGCTGGGTATATTACTATTACCTTAATCTTTTTTTGCCAGCTTTTGTAAATTCCCCTAAGCCCAGCTAACCCCTATCTCTGGCTGGGAGAAAAAGAATGTCCTGCTTGCAGCATACGTGTTCTACTTCTGTGACTCAATCAGTTTGGATGTCAGCCTCAGTCTACTGACAACTCTCTCACCTCTCCTGCTTCCCCAAGCCAGTGTTTTTAAGGTTTAGAATCCCCTTTGATCCTAGGCTGTCAGCCCCTGGGTACTGTAACCTATGCCAGCCTGGATAGAGCCATTCCCAATGGATGGTGCAGCCATTGTTATCTTAACTCCTTCAAAGCTGTTTACCCTAGGTGTCTTGTCTTTGTCACTGTTTCATTTCCTGTTGGTTTCTCCCTTAACAGCCTCTTTGATTTAATTCCTGGCAGTCAGGCATGTTGATATCAAACAGATATGCCCCTCAGGTTACAATATTTATTAAAAAAAAAAAATCTGACCCACAACACTCCCTCATACTCCACAGTTGGGATCAACGGTCTTCAGACTATGGACCATTCACACAGTTATTGGAGAATTCTCTCTCAGACAAAGATACATGGTATAACAAGTTCAGGCAATAGACAGTGGGGGGGGGGGAGGGAAGAGAAGCAGTGGACAAAGATGGTCTCCAGGAAAGTAGAAGATTTTAAGGAGGGATTTGAAGGAAGAACTCTGCACTTGTATTCATTTCTCTGAAGAATATCAGCTTATGGTCCTAAGACTCACTAGGACTACATTTCACTGTACAAATAAGTCACTGAAATATCTTAGAAAGTAGGTTTCCTTTTTCAATATTCCTAGACATGAGTATGGTCTACAAATCTTGTGTAACTGGGCATGATTTAAGCCTCAGGCTCCTGCTACTCTATTCTCAGAATAGACAAAAATGTTGTTACAGAATAGAATCATAGCATGTTACAGTTGCACATTATTTTCAAGCCATGCTCAAAAAAAGGTAAGGAGTTGCCAAAATACTGCACATGGTATTTCAAAGACTGCTGTATGTTGCAGCATAGAAAATTATAGCAATTTATTACATCCCACATTGTACTGCCCTTAAAACATTTGCAAAACTATCATATGATGCACTGTTATGTGACTGTTTACACAGACATTCCTCAGTATCTCAGAAGCAGTACCATACACATTAATTGAAGTGGAGGCTGATTATTGATTGTTTACCAACTAGTAGATGAAGAGGACAGAAAACCAACATTCAATCAGACAAACTCATGCTGCTGCCTAGTGTGGTACACTCTGCTTTTTTAAGGTTCTCCTTAATATTGCTTTAACTGAATATCTGTCTGACTTTGCCCCCTTGTGGCAGTGTGTACTCCTCACCTTGGATTTGTTGTTCTGAGAAGGATATATGGGGGGGACATACAGTCACGAACAACCTCATACACATATAAAATTAGCTCAGGGGAGGGGTTAGTGAAATAGAGGAAAGGCACTTTTAGTAGTGTTATGCAATACGCAGATTTATGTTGGCTGAGTTACAGTTTAATAGAACACATGCATGTAAAAAGCACTTTCAACCTTTTTAAAAAACAGCAGCAATAAATATCCTTTTGTCTTGTGATGCCGCTGTGTAATCTATTCAAACCTGTAAGAATCAAGCAGAAATGGAATAGGAATGGGTAAAATAAACAGAATTATATTTATTATTGTTTAAAAAGGTGTCACGGAGTGTGGGGGAGTCAGGGCCCTGCACCCTCCCTTCCTGTGATTCACCGTGACTCTCAGCCAGCCAGTAAAATGGAAGGTTTATTAGACGACAGGAACACAGTCCCAAACAGAGCTTGTAGGTACAACCAGGATCCCTCAGTCAGGTCCCTCGGAGGGGGGGGGGGGGCAGGGAGCTTAGACCCCAGCCTTGGGGTTCCCTCCGTTTCCCCAGACCGCTCCAAACTGAAAACCCCCTCCAGCAGTCTCACCCAGACTTCCCCCGGCTCCTCCTCCAGCCTTTGTCCAGTTTCCTGGGCAAAGGTGTCACCTGGCCCCAACCCCCCTCCTGGCTCAGGTATCATCCCTCAAGTGACGTCACCCCCTGCTATCCCATCTCCAATGCAGACAGTCCCAGTAAAACTCCCCTGCGATATCCCCAGGTCAATTCTCCCCACTCCGTCACAAAAGGATATAGGTTTTTGCACAAAATCTGTATTTTTCTATAGTTGAGAGAATGAATTTATTCTCCTTTATGTCTAAAATAATCTCTCTGTAAAGATGAGAACATGTGCTACACGTTGGTAATTTATAGGGTAGTTTATACCTGAAGGATTGGGTCAGAGGCCTTCAAAATATCTTCTAGGCAAGCTAATTTGTGTCATCCATTTGATTGCTGCTTTCTACAAAATGATTTCTTGTGCATCACCAAACCATCCAGACCCTGAGTTTCATTATTTAGTCTGCCTCTATCTTTTAGAATCTTCCTTTGACAGAGTTCTAGCACGAGCTCTCACTATCTCTTCAGTCTTTCAACCATTCGGGCCTCACCCAGCATACCTGTGAACTCTGGACATTACTCCCAACACAGCCACCCCAGGAATGGATCACATTCCTTTATACTAAGCCCAAGCTGCTTCAAATTTGAATATCGTTCTCTGAGGCATGCAATATACTCTGCTCTTGTCTACACGTGACTTTCAGAAAAAAAAGTCTGCCCTTCCTCCCTCCCGGTGCTATCACTGGCTAGAGCCCCCAAATCCTCTGGATGCTGCTAGAGACTTGGTTGCAAGAGGGCTCCCACCAGTGCAGCTGGACTGATGGTAGAATCGGGGGGATTTTTTCCTGCATGGCCTACATGCAGTCCAAGTGTATAAAGTATTAGAATTAAGATGCATTGGAGTCCAGGAGAAAGACTGAAGGGAGTGTTGGGATCTGTCACTGTTGGGAGGATTCATACTGCATGTAATCTAGTACCTTCATTGATTTCAACTGCTGCAATCTGGTGCAAGAAAAGAAGCAAACTCTCAATCTGGTCCCAAATGAACACCTTCAATTCTACTTGAAATTCACTAGAAGCTAGTGCAGTTTCCAGAGCACTGGTATTATGTACCGTCAGCATAAGACCCTGCTCAGCCAGTAACGGAAGTTCCTGAAAAATGTGGCAGCCTTTCAAGCAGTCTCAAGATGTAGCCTCAATTACCTATTATCAAAATGGCAATGGCACACGTAAGAGTAGCAAGGCCAGCATAACAGGGTGTCTTTGCTGGGCTGGAGATCCTAAGGCCAAGCCAACGCTGATTACAGCATGAGCCCACCTCAGAGGAATCAGGCAATTTCCTATAAGGAGCAGAAGGTGACCAAAGTAAAGGGAAAGCCCAGGAGGCTGTAGTGAGATGGAAGAGAATGAGAGGGGCTCCTGCAGGGAAGGCCCTGAGACTAGGGGAACTGCCCAAGCAAGGAAGGGCTGGGAGTAGCCTACTAAGGCAGGAAGGACTCTGCCCAGACCAGGGGAGCTTGGGTGTACCCAGCTGAAGTCTGGAGGGAAGACTTTTGAACTTTAAATTAATAAATCAGACCCAACCCTAAGGAGCACAGTTGGGGTTGGAGTGGAAAAACCCTGTATGGAGTTTACTGGGGATCCAAGTGGGTGAGAGGCTACCTCCAGAACTGCTCTGACGCAGCCACTCATCTATAGTCAACGTAAGAAATAAAAGGTTTCTCACCAAACACTGATGCAAAAAGAGTTCCCTTGACCCCAGCTACCACCTGATAAGCTAGCTACAGCCTCAGCTCCACCCACAAATTATGTGTCTGTTACCACTGACAGCTGCCCTGCCTTCTATCTGTGGCGCCATTATTATCTCTACCAATTCTTCTGGTTGCTTTGTCCAACCTATCAGCTTATGCCACATTGAGCCCTATCCACCTAGCTCTCTTCTAGTCCCTACTTTACACTGGATCATCCCCTCTTGGTGCCGTGGTCGATCTTTGCATTAAGTCAAATAAATGTTCATAAATACTCCTAGCCTTCATTTATTACAGCAGATAAAAAGAATTGCTTTTGAATTAGTGTGTAAAAAAAATAAATAGCACTAACTAAACAAAGTGCCCAATTCTGATCTCACTTAACTGTATAAATCAGGAGTAACGTCATATAAGTAAATCACATAGTTGCAAAATGGTATAACTGATATCAGAATCAGACCCAGAGCATTTATAGTGCCTGTACACTGTGGCCCAGACCATCAGCTTCTGTAATTCAACATAACTCCATTCACTTCAATTAAGCTGTGCCAATATACACCAGCTGGAGGATCTAGCCATGTGTGATTGCTCTGGGCATAGAAATAGCAGAAGGCATTACCCATCTTATTACAATTGTGTAACAAATCACCACACTGTGAACTTACAAGTAACAGAGATGGAATGGCCCAGCAAATATATATATATATATATGTGTGTGTGTGTGTGTGTGTGTGTGTGTGTGTGTGTGTGTGTGTGTGTGTGTGTGTTGTAAAAACTCCTTTGGATAAACAGTACATAGTGAAGAAATGTCTCATTTTAAATGATAATGAACACCATAAGGAGAAGTAGGCTGCACCAGAAAATGATTGGTTTCTAGTAGCTGCCAATTAAAAAAAAAAAAGAAAAACACAAACAAAGAAAAGTTAGAGAGCAGCTTCAAGTCTCCATCTGAATCTGAAGAGGAACCAACCAACCTATTCCCCACATGGCAAAGCAATGACTGGCAATCAAGACTGATTCTTTCACAGGCATTTGAGAACTGGATGAATCTATAAACTGGTGAGTGGGGGATTAAAAAAAAAAAAAGTTGTGTTGTGATGAGATCTTAATTTGTTTTAAATTTACGTAAAGTGCCAACAGTATAAAGAAATAAGAGCCTGATTCTATCACTGTCATTGAGAGATCCTGGTGTAACTCCACTGACTTCATTGGGTAACCCCCAATTTATCTCAGGGTAAATGAAGGTGAGAATCAGTTCCTAAATAATTAAAATGAGGACCTGATTCTGACGCCTTTATTCATGCTGAGTAGTATCAGATGAATTAACTTTTAAAAAAATATGTAGAAGGAGCCCTATAAATCATTCCTACATTGTTGTGGATTATCAGAGATCTCTTGGAGCCTGAACCAACACTCATTGAAGTTAATGAGAGTTCCCATGTCCCTGACACAGATAGCTCAGAACACTTTATACACCTAGTGTGGGACTTATGACAGAGGGAGCAAAAGAAAGGATAGAGAAAGTACACACATGTTGGAGTACCAAGGGATTAGCAACAGGACAGATCTGGAGTCTTGCCTTTAGCATAGGTATGTCACTGGTTTACATCCATGTCAGGTCAGTAAATCAATAGAAGTTAGGAGCCTAAATACCTTTGAGGATCTGGGTCTAGTCGTCTAAGGTTTCCATCATCTAATAGCTGTTGACAATCTAAGCCTATCTCCTTGTGGACAGTTCTGCACATCACATAAGCTGTCATTGTCACATTTGGCCCCAACGTGCACCTTTTTGGATGTCTCAGCAAAGACGCAAATGATTGGCCACAGATATTAAATTAACTCTCATCCTTAAAGATACTGGGTAAGGTTCAGTGTCAGCACAGCACTCAGAGCCCAGGGGGAAGGGGTCTACTGTGGCTTTATCCAACTTTACATCTTCCAGATCCTGGGTTGGTCAGGGAGCTGAAGCAGCACCCATGCACACTCCTCTTGAGGGCCTGTCTGAGTTATGGCAGCCTTCATGGAACTGCACTATAGATCACAGCACTTCCTGGAATATCTGCAGTGCTATAATCCTACTCCAGACAACCCCCAGACACCAGAATTTATAAAGGGGTCCTCAGAGGACAGCCTAATCGCTAAGAGCCAGAGGAATCCTTCCGTAGTGACAACTGGGGCTTTTACAGTCCCTTTACACCACTCTGTCCCTTCCACCCGGTACAAAGAATTTGGAATGAGGGCAGGGATCTCACCTGGTCTTCTTTCTGTCAGCTCCCAGGCACAGCAGTGGAATGGTGTGAGGAAAGTTGCACAGCCACCACCAATTCTGTAATAAAATAGAGGACTGCAGTTTCCAGAATTCTCAGTCCAGCATCTTTCTTTAAACACACCTCTCATAGAAAGTAAACCCAGCATCTGTTTAATGCTAAGGTGGGAGTGATGATCGCACTGTTTCTTGGTGCTCGTGTGTTACTAATATGGAATGTTGACACACCCACCCCACATCCACATTTAAATTATGCCACTAGCTACGAGGTAAAGTTCAGTTTGTTCCATTTCATGCCATTCCCTTTACATGGCATTTCCCAGGGCTGGCCCCATAGACATCCAGCTTAAAGATGTGCTTTAATGAAAGCAGTGCTGAAGGAGGGCGGTGTTTCAGCCATCTTCTAACAGTGATACTCAGAACCATGGCTCTTTAATGTGTCTCCTGCAGCTCTTTGCAGTACATGATGGTAAAACACTGTGATTTAATTAACAACCAATCAGGATACTTTTAATATGTTATTAACCAATTGTAGTTGATAAAATAATATTTTGTTAGTCATTTCGCTGTGAAAATAATAATATATATAAACTAAATATTTCCCCTAAATATTTCCCCCTAGTTAAATAGGAATGTATAGTACTATAGGAAATGAAACAATGAGTTCACACTACTGTGGCTCTTGGGTATTTTTGATCCACTAATTTGCCTCCTGAACTCCTGAGGTCTGAGTATCACTGTTCTATATGGTGTGAAGGCTCCTTTAGAAGGTGTAGGTCTCTATATAGCCTTGGACAGCCTGACATACTGATACATATCCCATTATAACACCACTAGGGTGCTTCTGTTCAGTGAGCAGAAATAAATAATTAAATAACCTGCCTCAATTGCAGCATGTGACATTTTTCTGTTTATTGTGTGTTTAGTAGTTTGGATTTCCCCCACCCCAGACACTCCTCTCCTTCCATTTCCCCAGCCTACTGCCATGAACTAGTGCTCTCTGGCAGGGATTGTGTGCATTTATTGTTCCCTAAGCAATCATGTTTGGTTCCTTTTTGTTCTCCGATGATCTAAAATGTAAACCTATGTCATGAAAAAGGCAAAGGAAAAATATCAGTTATTACTAATCTCAGAATGACAGATTCTAGCCCACTTTCCCCAACTGCCTCCTGCAGAGATTTTTGCTACTACTGCTTCCTTTTAGAAGCTAGAAAGAGCTTTGTGTTGCTTTGTCAGGGGGCTGAAAAAGAACCAGCTGATCAGTGGTGTGATGTTCTCCATCCCAGTTATCTTATGGTTTGTTTGTTTTTGAGGGTGTAGGAGTTGTTTCCCCCAGCTGTTTGGAGAGGGTGGAAAGCAAGGCTCTTCAGGCTCATGATCCATTTATTCTTCCCTCTTCTTATTTACACCCTTCCCACCCGAATAGGAAGTAGCCCAAGCACTTGCAGAGTCCAGGGAACTTGGAGAACTCCACAAGCTCTGTGGCTTGGGAAGGCAGGACAATTTGGTGCTGAATAATCATGAAGCATGATACCTGGACCACTTCACTTACAGCCTAGAATTATGAAGAAAAAGACTTTTTTTAAATCAAATCTACAACAAAATTCATTCCCAACACCATGGACATATGCACATAATGCCTCCCAGAGGAACATAACTGGAAAGAGTCACAAAATGAGATAAATAACCCTCTGCATCCATTTACAATAGATACACTGAGGCCAAGTACTAGGATAGTATTTGCTTTGAAGAAAACAGTGTGGGGGGAGGCATGGTATTCAAAATTGGCTGAGTCAATATCACATCCACAAGACCACCAGATGTGAGCAAATCTTATTAGACAAAAAATGACTATAATTAGGCTGTCTAAAGGAGAAATAACTAGCAAATACCTAGCAATGCAGAACTTCACTCCTCATATACTGTATGTGCTAGATGCATAGCTGGAGTATACAGAGTATCCAGTCTAGTTGTGCAGGGTTCACCACAGGCTGCACCATGCTAGTAACTGTAAAGTGTCTATTCCATTAGTAGGCACAAGAGGTGCAACACTCTGCACACTGATATGAAGCTGTTCTGACAAGATTTTCACAGATTTGGAATCTGTATAATTGGCTTGTAAACACTTCTTTTTATACATTTTACAGGGTATGCTATGTAGTTACTTGCACAACTGCTTTAACATATACCTTTCTGCAGTTTTTAGCCGCTTATTTAAAAAAAAAAAAAAAAAAAACTGAAGGGCATCATGGTCCCTATGAGAAAGTGAGATATGCAGAGATACGCAGGACTTTAGAAATGGGAAGCTGAGAGAGAGAGAGAGAAAGTTTAAAAAGAAATCTCAGGATAATAAGGGCATTATCAAAGGATCCAACTAAGTGAAATCCATCCAGATGAGAGCTCTCTAAGCATAATGGCTGTATTGATTATTTTGTTGTTGTTGGATGATTCCAGACAGTTCTTGTTAGAATGTGCTGAATTCTCTCCCACCCTAGCTTCCCTCTCCCCGACCAACACTTTCCTCTTTTTCCAATGTAGCTTCATTTTAGTAACAGGTGAAATAATCTATAATTCCCCACAGTGAAGAAAGCATGTTGAGGTTTAGTTCTTCTTTATGAAAGATGTCATTACTGTAATGAGTGGTTACAATTAATTACTCATATAATTTATTGGCAGCCATAATTAATTGATTCTGAGCAGTTTCCATTTGAAAAAGCAATGTGTTTTTTCCCCAAAAAAAGTCTTTCCCAAATTTCAGGTATTTTTCAAAATATTCAGAATTTGTCAGTGTGTCCAAAACAGGTTCCAAAATCACATCCTAGATTGTCCCAAATGAGAATTTTATTTTTCCCATCCAATCAGCAAAGAAAAATATATTTTAAAAAAGATGAATAAGAAACACCACTGGTGTTCTTCATCTGTTATTCCAACAGATACTTATAGTACAACAAAATGAAGCTGGTTATATAATAAACACCATTATGGAAAAAAAAAAACTAGGTAGGATTCAAGGTATTACACTAATCTACTGAGTTCTGAGTAATTGATAATAATCTTACCCTTCTTCTGAAAGATCTGTGCATAAGATACAAGCCCACTTATCTTCTACTAGTTGTTCAGGACAATCTGAGTTTAGGTGGGGGAAGACAGCCAGAAACTCAGACTTCTGGAAAATTTTCATGCAATGATGAAGTCTTTGCCTTACACATCTGGGCCCTGATCTGCAAATATTTTCATAGATTTGAAGGCCAGAAAGGTCCATTAAATCATCTAGTTTGACCTGCTGTATAAGACAGGATATATAATTTCATCCAGTTACTCAGTACTAAGTCAAATAACTTGTGTTTGTCTAAAGCATATCTTCTAGGTAGGCCTCCAGTCTTGATCTGAAGATTTCAAAAGATGTAGAGTCCACCTCTTTCCGTTGATAGTTTGTTCCAATGGTTGAACACTCTCATTGTTAAGAGTGTGCCTTAAACACTTAGGACATGCATAGCTTTACCCATATGAGTAGTCCCCTAGACCACAAGGGATTACATAGGAGTAAACCTACACACATGTTTAAGTATTTGCTGAACCAAGATTCAGATTTTTACAGTATGAGGTTAAAGAAAGAAGGTGGTACTGACTGGGAAGAGAGTCCAGAATCCATCCTACCCCTTCAGCGCTGTGAAACATCAGTGATCTTGTTTTTCCAGGTCCCGCATCTGATGATGAGCACTGCAAATGTTCTCCTGCCCTGCTGCTGAGTGGGTGCATTAGGAGAGAAGGCTGTCTGTGCCTCCTCTCTTCATTAGATTCACCCAATTTACACCATCTGAAGATGTGGCCCTTCATTTTTTCCATTGGAGTAGACTCAGGGATGGTGTGGGGAAGAAATCATCATGAGTTATAAACTACTGGCTAGAAAAAGCTTTAAAAGTCATCCTGTTATTATTAGTTACCTTTTACACTGCAGTAGCAGTCAGAGGCCCTGCATTAGGAATATGAGCCCCATTGTACTAGACACTGTCTACACATGAAATATAAAAGCATGTTACTGTGCAAACAAGTTTACAATCGAAGTATGTGATGAGATACAACAGATGGAGAAAACCCTAGAGTATTAAAACACACCAGAAGGGATTCTTTTCCCACAAATGAATTATACTGTACACTGTTGCTACTTGTACTGAATGTCCTTGGACTAATACCACTTTATGCAGGACTGGAGGTGGAATTAGATTTCCTTTCAAACTATCCAGATTGAGTACTGCCTCCCACACATTTTGTTATCCTGCTGTCAAAGTTCATTCTGACTTGCACTGTCATATTTATTTTGAAGATGTTTTCAGATTACAGGGGCTGCAATGGAAAGAAACACCGACACAAATTTTGCACATTTTTCTGTAAGCAATAGACATAAAGGTGTTTCTGAATTACGGCCATCACAATCAGTGCATACAACTGGTAAGAATGTTGTGCAGTTCTGATCTGAACGCATCATTGAACATAGCTACAGTGAAAGCTGTCATTTACCATTGTCTGCACCCCTTTTTGTGGCCAGATAGTGGGGATAAAATTGATTTTTTAGCGAATTATCCTATGTAGAGGTTGAGTTTGTGAGTTCAGCACACTGCTGAAGCCAGCCAACTATTGAACCAAGTCCCAAGTGGTTTGTTAACAGTACCTCTAACAACTTGGTTTCCCTCTGACCAAGGCAATTTAAGCTCTAAGCTTGTTTTTACTGTCTCTTGCATATCTTAATTCAAACACTATAGTTTTCATTTTTGAGTGGCTTTGTTTCTTTCTGGTGTCTAACATAATTGAACTGCCTTAGAAGTACCAATCAAATTAAAAACTCTTCCTTACATACCAAAGATAGATGAACATCCACTAGTAAATCTTTATTTTTATAAACTAGGACATGACACTTGTGGACCCAGCTGTGCTTCCATCGACATTACTAGGAGTTTTCCCCATGGATTTTAATGGAAACAGGAACAGTCCATATGGTACTAATGCTAACCATATATAGCACCATTTATCCCCAAATATCACAAAGCACTTTGCAAATTATGTCCTGTACAGAAAGAATTTCACTGAGAACTGAAATGCAAATACCTTAGGAGTGAAAAATGGCAGATGTTTAACAGCACACAGCAATATTACCAAAATGACTTAGAACCAGCAGTGAAGAATACCATCAATCAGACAAAGTGCACTTGGAATCTAGGTTGACACAATATAGTTACCAAAAACTGAGGTTAGCCTGCACAATTTGACACTCTGTGAAGTAACAATTCTTTAGGGCTAAATTCTGCTTATAGATGCATACATGCAGCTCCTACTAAGTGATAAGTGGGGAGAGGTTACCCACAATGACAGAATTTGACTATTAGTAGTGCAGATTTAACAACATATTGTGAACTTTTATGAATCAACTTATTGGGCTTGTTTCTTCAAAATATTGTCTTCTTAGGTTAGCTTCTCACTGCTTTTTGAATGACCCAACTTCCTTTTTCCCCCCCACCTCTGAATCTGTTTTGAGATGCCTCATGTGGTGTAGGAGCAGGATTTTATAATGTCCCATGAGAATTAATGTATGATTTGATTTCATCCTGTCGGCCACCCTTTTTGAATAACAGAAAGGAATGACAGACCAGAACAATCCTTATGACTGATTATGGTCACCCTTTTGTTTTAGGATAAGTTATAATGTCTACTATGGTTTCCTATATGTATTACAAATTAGGCACTCTAGTTAAATATACATTTATTTGTTTTAAGGTTTTAGTAAGTAAGAGACAGGATCTTGTATTGTATCTATGTTAAGGAGATTAGAGGAATGTTGAGGGCCTGAAGCCCCAATGTGAATTGTTTTAGTTATAAGATTTAGCAAGGCTTGATTTACAATGTATTCTGCTGAATATACAATACTGCTGTCTGTATACCTTTGAAGGTTTCTGTAAGAGATTGTTTGTGTGAATGAGGAATGCATGCATCAGGAAAAGATAAGGTGTGAAAGCCATCACAAATGTCCAGATGGTCAAGAAGAAGTGAGAGACTTGGAAAGACCAGGAGACAATCAGAAAACATCCATTGTATCCGATGCTAAACATGTTAGCAGCATTGATGACCTCAGAGGTGAGGCAGGCACCCCCGAAGGCGAGACAACAAATAGGAGATAACGACGGGAAGCCCGACAATAACCATCAAATAACAGCAGAAAACCCCAAGATTAACACCACTTAAGGACTAATAATTACAGGATGACATTGCAAAATGCATGGACTCAAATGGGAATTTACAACTATAGAGCTGGGGTGTTTTGCTATGGAACTTAGGGTTCAGTCCTGCAAAGCCTCGGAGCATTGGATCGCGACCGACAAGAGCCCAGCTCCTCACTCGTGCTCAATCTAACTGGCCATTAGATTGACTTGAGCTACAACAGACTGGTAACTATAAACATCACTGGCAGGACTCTGTGTGTGTGTGTGTGTGTGTGTGTGTGTGTGTGTGTGTGTGTGTGTGTGTGTGAAAAGCATATGCTAACTGTTGTATTTTCAATAAATGCTGCGTATTTGCCTTCCTCTATAAAGATCCCGTGTGCTTTGTATGAGCATAACAGTGGATGTATTTATAGTATGATTTATGTATGCCACGAAGTCCATTCCAAATACTGCTCAGCAAATTAAATTAATCTTAAGCTATACTTTTGTATTTGTAGAGCACACAACCTTCCAGGAAACTATTAATAGCACTTGAAAGAACAAAAGATTAATCATCCCCATGATACTGTACATTCATATCAATGGATTTGGGATGGGATTTTCAAAGGAGCACTGAATTGGAGTTGGTCACCTAACACCTTTGGCTCCTTTGAAAATGCCAGCTGGTGGCCCACCTTTTTGTCTGTCTTTTTCTGACAGTTGGGACCCTCCGGTGCCAGGCACCATAGCTTGGGTATACTATGTCACACTATTGACCATATTGATCTTAGCAGCATTTCTTAAACCTAGCTATTGGTGGTCTCCCTCTTACCAGAAAAGTTGACTATGTAGCCTCCTCTAGTCACTGTTACTGACACTCACTTTTCTGACACCTTATTAACTGACCAGTAGGTCTTGCCCTCACTGGAGATCAAGTGCAGCAATTTACAACTGTGACATTACACCCCATATTCTTCATAGAAATATGGTTATGATATGAATATGGCATAACTAAGATATACTTTATGCAAGATGGCTCATGTAACATATCATTGGAAAGGTTATGATTTACTGAATGTGATTATCCAGTTGTATGCATGTATCATTTCTGTATCAAAGTTAGGAATATTGACGATGTAACAATTACAACTGTGTGTGTACTTGGGGGGGGGGGGGAGGAACGCCCACCAGACAGTAGGCAATCCTCCTGAATGACCCATTTAAGAAGGACAATAGAACTCTGATGCTAATCTCCCACCTTCCCGAGGTGCTTCCTGGGATGCTACATTGACACTATAAGGTCAGGTGATAATGTCACCCGATAAAAATACTCTCTTGGACACTGCTGGTACTTTTCCTCTGTAGAGGGATGGGGATCAAACAAAGGATTCCCACCTTAGGTAAATCCTTTTTAAGGGCTGGGGAGGGGGTTGATACGGACTCTCCTCCATTGCCTACCCTACTGCTGAAAGTACCTGAGGGGAAAGGCAGGGGTGAGTCCAGACAGACAGGGGTCCGGTCTGTAAGAAGCGATAACTGGAACTTTAAGCTACAGAAACTCTGCATCCTGCCTAATTCAACATTTAGGGGTGAGAAATTACATTTTGTAACCTGTTTCTTTAGTGAATCAAGCTTAGTTTGCGTGTTTTGTTTTATTTGCTTAGTAATCTGCTTTGTTCTGTTTGCTATCCCTTATAATCACTTAAAATCTGTCTTTTGTAGTTAATAAACTTATTTCTAGTTTAGAACATAACCCAGTTTGTGCAATCCATACCTGGGGGGGGGGGGGGCAAGAAGCTGTGCATATCTCTTTTCACATTGAGAGAGGGCACAAATTTTTATGAGCTTCCATTGTGCAGATTTTTCTATACAGCACAAGACAGTATACCTTTGGGTCTGCACTGCAACGGAGGTGGGCACCTGAGTGCTGGGGCAAGTCCCTTAAGCTGAATCTTCCCAGATCTGATCTCTGTGTCTTTCTGCAGCTGGGTGTGGCCCTGCCTGTGTGTGCGCTAGAGGAGGCTTAAGAGCCTGTCTCAGCAAGACAGAGTAAAGGGGTCCTAGGCTGGTGGAACGGACAGGCTCAGTACATCAGGTGGCACTTAATGGGGAGCAACCTGTCACAACAACATGCCTGATCTTTTGGAGCTTGGACTGCAACCTTATCATCCTGGCAGCTCTACTGTTATTACCCATGCATGGATAAATACTTCATGGCCTTTATCCCATGAAATCAGTTACTGATTAGGAATAAATGTTTTATTAAAGATATTCAAATGCTTTAAAACTAATAGCAAAAAGAAATATTACAATATTTCTGTCTACTCCAAAGGAGTAACTGCAAATAATGTACAATATGAATACTGCTGCTTTCCTGGCTTGAAAATCATAGGGTAGAAAAAGATGGTAAAGAGAACATGAATAGAAATTAATATTTCTGGGGGAAGCAGCAAATAAACATGCTGAGCCACCATGTCATGTGCCTAATTAGTATTCTAAGAGAGATCCTTCATCTGTTTACAGCACCATCTCTCCACAATTATGAGGGCCTTTGCCATGGACATGTTTTGTTCACATGCCTGATTGTAGTGCTTGTAATCAGGGATGCAGGCTAGCATGAATGCAGTGTACTCAGCCTCAGGAGTGATTTTGTTCTTTATTTCTTTTTAATAAGAATCATACACTCTAAAGGACGTGAAAAGACTATTATTAAAATACCTTTAAATATGTTTAATGGTGCCACCTGCTGACTCAAAAATCCCTTTCCTCCAAGCCTGAACAAAGTATTTTGGCTAATTGTAAGTGCCCTCATCACCGTGCCTATAAAGGTACCATGTTATTTAGTCTTTTCAGAAAGACTTGATAAAGACTCATTTCTAATAAAAAGCCTTAAGAGAAAACTCAAATATTTCTGCTTAGAAGAGCAAGCTTAATATCTAATAGCACTTACTGTATTTTAGATCTTCAAAGTGCTAAGAAGATATTTATTAATCTATGCCTCCATTGGAAAGGTCTGAATTTAACTTTGTGTTGGATGATGGGTAATGAATATCAATAGGTAGCCGGTTTCCTTCTTTCAATTAAAGTATTTTCCTCCCCACCTTATCATGTATAACACAAATTAAATTGTGGCAAAACCTCTCTGTTTCTTTGGGAATTCCAAAGGGCTGTCTGTTTGTAGTATGTGAGATATAGTAACAAGGGGCTGGTGAATTTTCAGTTTTTCTGGTCTTTTTTCCTCTCATCCCCTATCAGTTTTCCTCTCTAGAGGCTACCAGCCTAAGGATCTATTCTCCCATCAAAGTAGAGAGGAGTTATTCAGATAATCTAAGGTTAGATTAGAACACTATCTTGAATAGGGGGTAGCGCAGAAACATACTGTCCCAGATGGAGCTCAGGGATGGTTCAACACTCCATGGGCTGGTGCGCAGGGGGTGGAGCCATTAGCCCTGCTTCCTCTGCACTTGACAACCAGGCACACACAGAGGGAGCAGTCCGAAATGTACTCCTAAGTGACTTGGCCTTTGTGTACCCAGCACAAGGGGGTGTGAGTCCCTCTAACACCTCCTCATGCCTCTCACACCTCCTCCCAGCACACCTACGGAAAGGCCAAGGAAAATCTAGCCCTAAATTTGTATCCAGAACAATTACAACAACATTGCCCCCTCTGTTTTATTTCATTTCTCCAGCTTTCCTCCAGAGATCATCAGCTGGAGCTAAAGTTTGTTTTAAACCAGCAGGTACAAATAACTTCCATCCAAGAGTTTTAAAAAGCTGGTTGAAGAGCTCACTGAACCCTTAATGTTGATTTTCAATAAGTCTTGGAGTATAGGGGAAGTTCCAGAAGACTGGAAGAAAGCTAATATGTCAATTGTTAAACTGATTAAGTTTGCAGATGACAAAAATTGGGGGAGTGGTAAATAACAAGAAGACAGGTCACTGATTCAGAGTGATCTGGATTGCTCGGTGAACAAGGCACATGCAAACAGTATGGTTTTTAATATGGCAAAATGTAAATGTACACATTTAGGAACAAAATATCTAGACCATACTTATGCAATAGGGGATTCTATCCGGGATAGCTGTGACTCTTGTTCAGAGTTCAGGATTGTGGTGGACAATAAGCTGAACATGAACTCCCAGTGTGAGCCAAAACAACTAATCACAGAAGTGTAGGACATGAAGGGACCTTGATAGGTCATCTAGTCCAGTCCCCTTCACTGAGGCAGGATTAAGTATGTATCTAGGCCATCCCTGACAGGTGTTTGTCTTAATTGTTCTTAAAACCCTCCAATGATGGTGTCATAACTATAAAGGGAAGGGTAACAGCTCTCCTGTGTACCGTACTAAAATCCCTCCTGGTCAGAGACTCCAAAATCCTTTTACCTGTAAAGGGTTAAGAAGCTCGGGTAACCTGGCTGACACCTGACCCAAAGGACCAATAAGGGGACAAGATACTTTCAAATCTTGGGGGGGGAAAGGCTTTTGTGTGTGCTCTTTGTTTGAAGGGGTTGTTCGCTCTTGGGACTGAGAGGGACCAGACATCAATCCAGGTTCTCCCCATCTTTCTAAACAAGTCTCTCTTATTTCAAAATTGTAAGTAAAAGCCAGGCAAGGCGTCCTAGATTTACTTTGTTTTCTCAACTTGTAAATGTACCTTTTACTAGAGTGTTTATCTTTGTTTGCTATACTTTGAACCTAAGACAGAGGGGGGTCCTTTGAGTTCTTTAAGTTTAATTACCCTGTAAAGTTATTTTCCATACTGATTTTACAGAGATGATTTTTACCTTTTTCTTTAATTAAAAGCCTTCTTTTTAAGAACCTGATTGATTTCTCCTTGTTTTAAGATCCAAGGGGGTTTGGATCTGTATTCACCAGGAGTTGGTGAAAGGAAGGAGGGAGGAAGGGTCAATTTCTCCTTGTTTAAGATCCAAGGAGTTTGGATCTGTATTCACCAGGGAATTGGTGAGAGGTTTTCTAAAAGCTTCCCAGGGTAGGGAATGGTGGCAGCGGACCAGAACTAAGCTGGTAGTTAAGCTTAGAAGTCCTCATGCAGGCCCCTACATTTGTACCCTAAAGTTCAAAGTGGGGATACAGCCTTAACAGATGGAGATTCCACAACATCCTTAGGTAATTTATTCCAGTGCTAATGTCTAATCTAGATCTCCCTTGCCGTAATTTAAGCCCATTACTTCTTGTCCTATCCTCATTGGTAATGTGAACAATTTATCATCCCCCTCTTTCCAATTTTTTATGCACTTGAAGACTTATGTCCTCCCACCCCCTCAGTCTTTTCTTCACCAGATTAAACAAACATATTTGTGCAGTCTTTTCTTATAGGTTATGCTTTCTAGATCTTTAATCATTTTTATTGCTCTTCTCTGGACTTTCTCCAGTTTGTCCACATCTTTCCTAAAGTGCAGTGCCCAGAACTGGACACAATACTCCAGCTGAAGCCTTATCAGTGCTGAGTAGAATAGAATAATTACTTCTTGCTTATAACACTCCCGCTAATACATCCCAGAATGATGTTCACTTTTTTTTGCAACGGTATTACATTGTTGACTCATATGTAGTTTGTGATCCAGTATTAACCCCAGATCCTTTTCTGCAGTATTCCTTCCTAAGCAGTCATTGCCCATTTTGTATTTGTGCAATTGATTATTCCTTCCTGGGTACTTTTCATTTATCCTTATTGAATTTCATCCTGTTTATTTCAGACTATTTCTCCAGTTTGTCAAGATCTGAATTCTAACCCTATCCTCCAAAGTACTTTCAAGCTCTCCCCGCTTGGTATTGTCTGCAGTTGTTTCTAGGTCATTATCCAGATCATTTATAAAGATATTGAATATAACTGGATCCATTACATATCCCTGCAAGACCCCACTCAATACTCCCTTCCAGCTTGACTGTGAACCATTGATAACTGCTCTCAGAGTATGGTTTTCCAACCAGCTGTGCACTCACCTTAAGTAGGTTCATCTAGGCTATGTTTCCCTAGTTTGCTTATAAGAAGGCCATATGAGACAGTATCAGAAGCCTCCCTAAAGTAGAGATATATCATATCTAGTAGTTCTTCCCATCCACAAGGCTTGTTACCCTGTCAAACAAAGATTAGGTTGATTTGACATGATTGGTTTTTGACATATCCAAGTCAAGTGTTACGTATCACCTTATCTTCTAGGCAGAGGTGAAAGTAAGCTGGAGCCCTGCTGCCACTACCCCGGGCTCCGGCAGCCATGCTCCATTGGCGATCTAAAGGGCCTGGGGCTCCTGCCGCTGTGGGGAGCCCTGGCCCTTTAAATCTTCAATGGAACCCTGCTGCTGCTACCCCGGGGCTCCGGCAGCTGGGCTCGGGTAGCAATTTAAAGGACTAGGGGTTCCCCGCCGCCAGAGCCCGGGGCTCTTTAAATCGCCGCCTGAGCCCGGCTGCCAGAGCCCCAGGGTAGCGGCGGCAGGTCTCCGCCGGAGATTTAAAGGGTCCAGAGCGCTGCTGCGGTAGCGGCGGCCAGAGCCCCGGGCCCTTTAAATCGCCCCTGGGCTCCCAGTCGCCTCTGCAGCTGGTAGCTCCGGGGGTGATTTAAAGGCTCTGGGGCACCCAATCACAGGTGGATCTTGATTTAAAGGCCCTGCTTCTTCTGGTTGAGGCCCTGCCTCTTCCTGTGGAGGCCATGCCCCTGCCCAGGACTCTGGCATACCGGTAAGTCCTTTAACTTACTTTCACCCCTGCTTCTAGGTGCTTACAATCTGATTATTTGCTCCATTATCTTTCGGGAATTGAAGGTAAGATAACTGGTCTATAATTCCCTGGGTTGTCCTTATTCCCATTTTTATAGATAGGTACTACATTTGCCCTTTCCCAGTCCTCTGGGACCTCTTCCATTCTCCACGAGTTCTCAAAGATAATCACTAATGGCTCAGAGAGCTCATCAGCCAATTCCTTAAGTATTCTAGGATGTATTTTTGTCAGGTCCTGCTGACTTGAAGACATCTAACTTGTTGAAATAATCCGTTACTTATTCTTTCACTATTTTAGCCTCAGATCTTACCCCATTTTCACTGACGGTCAGTATGTTAGTCATCTAATCACTGCTAATCTTTTTGGTGAAAACTGAAACAAAAAGGGCATTTAACACTTTGGTCATTGCTGCATTTTCTGTTATTGTCTTTCCTGCCTTATTGAGTAATGGGCCTATCTTGTCCTTAGTCTCTCTCTTGCTTCTAATGTGTTTGTAAAGGGTAACAAGCAAACATTTTATGTCCCAAGCTAATTTAATCTCATTTTTTGCCTTGGCCTTTCTAATTTTGTCCCTACATTTTTGGGGGGGGGGGGTGTTATTTTCATCTTTCATAATTTCACCTAGTTTCCACTTTTTATGACACTTTTTTTTGAGTTTCAGGTTCTTGATCTCTTAGTTAAGCCAAGGTGGTCTCTACCATACTTTCTCTCTCTCCTACGCATTAGGATAGTTTGCTCTTGTGCCCTTAATAATGTCTCAACAACTGCCAATTCTTGGAGACCACCATTTTTCTCCATCATCCATACCCCTTGTAGATGGCCAGGAACAGAGTTGAGGCAAACTGCTTTATCCAAGGCAAATGTCATTTCTGCTCTAGAGACTGGGTGGCAGCTGGAGTTTGTGTAGCAAGAGTCTGTCACTTCAGCAATGTGCTTGAATTATGATGGCTGGAATAATTTGACATTCTACGGGGCACTTGAACTTGGGTCTCCTGCACCACCACTACTGCTCTGAAGCCACTATGTTGGCACGTTGAAATATTCCTTTCAATTCACAGTAGCTTTAGTTTACAGCTGTCTAAACTATTCTTTTTCCTGTGATTTCTAATTATGTCAAGGAGGATGGGGATTTTGCTAAGCTAGACAGTGTTAATTTAGCAGTCTCCATTGGCAGGAGAATATTAAATGTTTAAGTGTATGATAGAAATTATTTCCTGGATAGTCTGAGGATAAATGACTATGAGCTTATGGGGGGAAATTATGCAAATGGATATTAAATACAATCATTGGAACAGCTTGACTTTTAGAATTTATCCAGAAGTTGAGAATTAAGAAGCAGGAGTAGAATATTGCTGTGTGCATCACATCACCTGCTCCCACAGAGAAACTACAAAAGAGGACTTGAGAGGAGGAAAAAGTCCATTATGTTTATCACATGGAGATCCTTGGGAATTATGCTCTTTAAGGAAGTCTTGGGGTGGAGCACAGAGTTTGTAGGGGTGCATCCAAACAAACGCAACAGATCCTGGGAATCCACAGGCAAGGGTGTGCCTTCATTAGCAGATATGAGCAATCCTGTGCTGACAACTGACCATCCAGATGGTCTCCCTGCCTACATCCCCTGCCCCTAGCAGCATGGATCTGGCAAAAGCCCCACTGCTCTTGATTAAGTCCCCTATGTCTGCTTGGGTACAGTAGCAAGGTGACTTAGCAGGACTTAACACAGCACCAAACTGTGTTACCTCCCAACTGTATTTGCACATAGAATCTAGTGGGTCTAGAGAGAATGGTGCTGGTACAATGGCCATCTGCCTACACCATCCAGCCCAGGTGAGTAGCACCCCTAGGGCTCAAGTAAAAAGACACAAGCAGTGGCATTGCAACAGCAGTAGCACTTCCTCCCTGTCACATGATGAAAGGGGGTGCTCAGCTACTTAAGCACACAGTTATCTAAAAATCAGCTATTCCTTCTGTTATGCTCTTTCCTTAAGGGGCTAGCACCGGTGTGGGGTTTGTAAGCCCCATTACATTTGGTATCATCTTCTGGGTTCTGCTTCTGTGGCCACCAGGTTTACAGTAGAAGTAACGATAAAGGTTTCAGCAGAACTGCTTCCAGTGACATCACATAGGAAAGATTTTTCAGTGGTTGCTGCTTCTGAGCTAATAGATTGCATAGGCCATTAAAGATCTCTATGTGTAAGGAACAAAATCATTGCTTTCCTTTCCCCTTCCAAGGGTCACAAGTGACTGCTGCAAGAGCAGTTTCCAGGAGCAGAAGGTGAGGTGGGAGGGTCCAATCTTGTCCCCTAGCAGAAGTGAGGGCTGAACCCCTGGTTCTTTTATTTGCTATTTAACATGGAGATTTACATGGCTTTCTAATACATTCTATGCTGCCACCATCTGGCCCTTGGTATAATATTAGGTTTTCTAGTTTTCAATTACCTACAGCCCTATCAGAGTTTTCCATGGGCTGGAAAATAGCAATACTTTTCCTGAGGTGACTTTACAAGACTTTAAAGACTTGCCATTGACCAAGAAGCCCAGGAGCATTTACATTGATATTTGTAGCATAGATATGCACCCCAAAATCTGTCAGCATAGGAGAGGCTGACACCCATCAACATGAATAACTATCCATGGCACTCACTGCAAAAGTGCAGCCACTCTGAAGTGACAGAGAGCATGTCTTCTCCTGAGTGAGGTGCTTAAATGTCCTTTACCACCAAGATATAGGCCAGGTCTACACTACACACTTACTTCAGTATAACTACGTCGCTCAGGGTGTCACCCCAAATGCCGTAGTTATACCAACCTTAACCCCCCGTGTAGACAGCACTATGTTGGTGGGAGAGCTTCTCCTGCCAACACAGCTACCACCTCTCATGGAGGTGGAGTTAAGCCGACGGGAGAGCCGTCTTCACCAAACGCACTACAGCAGCACAGCTGTATTGGTGCAGCTGCACCAATGCAAGTTTGTAATGTAGACTTGCCCATAGTAAGCTAGATCTATTTTCTGCAGCCAAGGCCCAGGAAATTCTGCAACAGCTTTATTTGAATTAAATACTAGAAATAAGAAAATGACTAGAACAGTCAGTGCAATAATCAGTATGCTGTTCACTTGTATATTAAATTCAAATTACAGTGTCCCTACATTTTCAGTTTTCAAGGTGGGCAGGGGGTTTTCAGCACTTAGGGAAATGATTCGACACTCTGCAATAACCTAAATGTTTCTACCAATATGATCAGCAATGAAATAGTTAATCATATTGATATTTAAATTATTACATTTCCTAGTTAACATCCCTTTGTGTGAAGGGCAGCAGCTCAGAGCACTCTGAGCTATTGTTTCAGGCTGTCTGCCGCCTCAGGGAGACATTGCTACATCAAGTTACACTCTGGTAATAGGCAACAGAGGGTCCTGTGGCACCTTTAAGACTAACAGAAGTATTGGGAGCATAAGCTTTCGTGGGTAAGAACCTCACTTCTTCAGATGCAAGTAATGGAAATTTCCAGAGGCAGGTATGAATCAGGATGGAGATAACGAGGTTAGTTCAATCAGGGAGGGTGAGGTGCTCTGCTAGCAGTTGAGGTGTGAACACCAAGGGAGGAGAAACTGCTTCTGTAGTTGGATAGCCATTCACAGTCTTTGTTTAATCCTGATCTGATGGTGTCAAATTTGCAAATGAACTGGAGCTCAGCAGTTTCTCTTTGGAGTCTGGTCCTGAAGTTTTTTTGCTGTAAGATGGCTACCTTTACATCTGCTATTGTGTGGCCAGGGAGGTTGAAGTGTTCTCCTACAGGTTTTTGTATATTGCCATTCCTGATATCTGATTTGTGTCCATTTATCCTCTTGCGTAGTGACTGTCCAGTTTGGCCAATGTACATAGCAGAGGGGCATTGCTGGCACATGATGGCACATATAACATTGGTGGACGTGCAGGTGAATGAGCCGGTGATGTTGTAGCTGATCTGGTTAGGTCCTGTGATGGTGTTGCTGGTGTAGATATGTGGGTAGAGTTGGCATCGAGGTTGTTGCATGGGTTGGTTCCTGAGTTAGAGTTGTTATGGTGCGGTGCGTGGTTGCTGGTGACACCATGCAAGATACTTGACACTGTGCAAGGCACTGCATTTAGCCGTATGGAATGGAAATCTATCAACCTCATGAAGAAACTTGCACAAATACAGACAGATATCATCTTCCTTTCCAAATGCAAACGGATGGACATCATACCAAATGGACTGAAGGTGAAAAATCCATTGCTATCTACATACTGCACAGACCACAGTGAGAGATTATGCCATACACTATCAAAGAAACTGAGGAACCACCTGATCAGCATCCTATACAGCAAACAGAAAAACATCAAGAAAGAGCTCTCCAACCTGGAGACTTTCATAAATAACCAACCCTCCACACAAATGGACTTTACTAAAATAAGACAGGAGATCTACATTACACACTTCACCTCTCTACAAAGGAAAAAGGACCGTAAGCTGTCTAAAATCCTACCTGCCACATGGGGCCACAACAGGGGTACCCCTAACTCACCCTGCAATATCATCAATTTATCCAGCTACACACTCAACCCAGCAGAAGAGTCTGTCCTATCTCGGGGACTCTCTTTTTGCCCCAGCACCCCCACGAACATGATACAGTTCTGCGGTGATCTGGAAGCCTACTTTCGCCACCTCCGACTCAAAGAATACTTTCAAGATAACACTGAACAGCGCACTGATACACAGATACCCTCCCACCAACAACACAGGAAGAAGAACTCCACATGGACTCCTCCTGAGGGTCGAAATGACAGTCTGGACCTATACATAGAATGCTTCCGCCGACGTGCACAGGCAGAAAGTGTGGAAAAACAACATCGCTTGCCTCATAACCTAAGTCGTGCAGAACGCAATGCTATCCACAGCCTCAGAAACCACCCTGACATTATCATCAAAGAGGCTGATAAAGGAGGTGCTGTTGTCATCATGAACAGGTCTGACTACCAGAAGGAGGCTGCCAGACAACTCTCCAATACCAAATTCTACAGGCCACTTTCCTCAGATCCCACTGAGGAATACACTAGGAAACTGCACCATCTACTCAGGATACTCACTACACTAACACAGGAACAAATCAACGTACCCTTAGTGCCCCGACCGGGGTTATTCTATCTACTACCCAAGATCCACAAACCTGGAAATCCTGGACGCCCCATCATCTCGGGCATTGGCACTCTCACTGAAGGACTGTCTGGATATGTGGACTCCCTACTCAGACCCTACGCCACCAGCACTCCCAGCTATCTCCGTGACACCACTGATTTCCTGAGAAAACTACAATACACTGGTGACCTCCCAGAAAACACCATCCTAGCCACCATGGATGTAGAGGCTCTCTACACAAACATCCCACACACAGATGGAATACAAGCTGTCAGGAACAGTATCCCTGATGATGACACAGCACAGCTTGTTGCTGAGCTCTGTGACTTTATCCTCACGCACAATTATTTCAAATTTGGTGACGATATATACCTCCAGACCAGTGGCACCGCTATGGGCACCCGCACGGCCCCACAATATGCCAACATTTTTATGGCCGACCTGGAACAACGCTTCCTCAGCTCTCGTCCACTCACGCCCCTTCTCTACCTATGCTACATTGATGACATCTTCATCATCTGGACCCATGGGAAGGAGACCCTGGAAGAATTCCACCATGATTTCAACAGCTTCCACCCCACGATCAACCTCAGCCTGGACCAATCTACACGGGAGGTCCACTTCCTAGACACCACAGTACAAATAAGCGATGGCCACGTTAACACCACCCTATACCAAAAACCCACCGACCGCTACGCCTACCTTCATGCCTCCAGCTTCCATCCCGGACACACCACACGATCCATCGTCTACAGCCAAGCGCTGAGGTACAACCGCATCTGCTCCAACCCCTCAGACAGAGACCAACACCTACAAGATCTTCACCAAACATTCTCAAAACTACGATACCCACACAAGGAAATAGAGAAACAAATCAACAGAGCCAGACGTGTACCCAGAAGCCTCCTGCTACAAGACAGGCCCAAAAAAGAAACCAACAGAACTCCACTGGCCATCACCTACAGTCCTCAGCTTAAACCTCTCCAACGCATCATCAGTGATCTACAACCCATCCTGGACAATGATCCCTCACTTTCACAGACCTTGGGAGGCAGGCCAGTCCTCGCCCACAGACAACCCGCCAACCTTAAGCATATTCTCACCACCAACCACGCACCGCACCATAACAACTCTAACTCAGGAACCAACCCATGCAACAACCTCGATGCCAACTCTGCCCACATATCTACACCAGCAACACCATCACAGGACCTAACCAGATCAGCTACAACATCACTGGCTCATTCACCTGCACGTCCACCAATGTTATATGTGCCATCATGTGCCAGCAATGCCCCTCTGCTATGTACTGTGGCAAACCCAGGACAAACAGCTACAAAGGGGGTAATAATCAGTCCCAGGGGGTTAAAAAGGCCTCTCCCAAGCCACTGAAGAGAGAGAACCCTGGGGAAATGAGGTTCAGCTGGGCAAGGGGTTACTAGGGAACTAATTAGGTTCAGCTGGCTCTAACTGCTTGGGACCTTTTTAAACCCTCCCCGGCGTGGAAGGGGGGGGAGAGAGAGTGAGAGAACCAGGGAAGCTGCCAGTAAGCTAGGAGCAGCAAGGCTCTGAACCCTTCCTGCAAGGAAGGCTGCACTCTGTCCCCAGAAGGGAAGATAAACAAGCACAAGGGGCTGACTGAGAAAAGGAATAGCCAAACCCTGTGCTACCTGCAAGGATTTGCCTTGCCCAAGCCTGTGTCTCCAAGGCTAAAAAGGACTGACCCTGCTGAGGAGAAGAAGGTACTTTGCCACACTTGGTGTCAGAAGTGGGATGTAGTGAGGCGTTGTGGCAAGCCATCTCAGGGCAAGGTAAATCGCGCACACACACGCACATGCACACGCACGCACACACAAAAAATGGAGGACGTAGTGAAGGCGTTGATTCAGGCCACTGCGGCTCAACAAGAGGCTACCAGAGTACAGATGACAGCCCAGCAAGAGTCAGTACGTGTCCAACAGGAGACAAACCAATTGCTGATGAACCAGGCGGCCCAAGATCGAGCCACCCTGAATGATGTAGTGAACCAGTTGAAAGCCCTGACCGCGCTGACGCATGGGCCCCAGGGGACCCGGCCGCTACGCGCAAGCAACTATTTACAGAAGATGACAACGGATGACGATATAGAGGCGTATCTCCTTGCATTCGAGAGGACGGCACTGCGGGAGGCCTGGCCCCAAGATCAGTGGGCAGGCCTCCTGGCTCCATTTCTGTGTGGGGAGGCTCAGAAGGCCTATTTCGATATGACCATAGAAGCAGCTATGGATTACCCCCAGCTGAAGGCGGAAATCCTGGCGAGGTCAGGGGTGACGCCGGCCATAAGGGCCCAGCGCTTCCACGAGTGGAAGTACCGGGACGACAAAGCGCCGAGGTCCCAGCTATTTGACTTGATCCACCTCGCCCGGAAGTGGCTCCGCCCTGAGACCCATGGGCCGGAGAAGGTGGTGGAAATCCTGGTGTTGGACAGGTACATGAGGGGGTTGCCGCCGGGCGTACGAGGGTGGGTCCGCCAAAATGATCCCTCCTCGTATGATGAGCTAGTTGCCCTTGTAGAGAGACACTTAGCAGCCCAAGAACTTTCTCGGACCCCCGGGGAAGGAAGGCGCCAGAATCGGAGACCAGTCTCTGCACCGAGGCCCCGGTTTGCCCTAGCGCCAGGCCGGACAATGGAGGGGAGGAAGGAGGCAGAAGAGCAGCCCGTGGTCCCGGAGAGACTTGAGGACGGGGGGAGAAAGACTCGAGAGATAAAGCCCAGCAGCCCGAAAAATAGGGGGCTGCCCCGAGCGGGGTACCGATGTTATGCCTGTGGCGAAATGGGGCATATCGCTGCCCAATGCCCGAATCTAGGAGAGCCTATGCAATGCGAACTGGGAGATATAGGAGGACCATGTGATCTAATAAGTCTAGTCGGGGTTGCGATGGTCCCTCATAGATACACTAGGCCAGTTAAGATGAATGGTATAAAGACCACAGCCTTAGTAGACTCGGGAAGTGCAATCACGTTAGTCTCAGGGAAGCTGGTCGGACAAGACCAACTATCCCGGGCCAAACGCTCGGGAATATCCTGTGTGCATGGGGATGTCAACTATTATCCAACCATCCCCGTAAAAATAGAAGTTTTCGGAAGCCCCACTAGGTTGACGGTGGGAGTAGTTCCAAAACTCCC
Organism: Emys orbicularis; assembly: GCF_028017835.1. Lineage (NCBI taxonomy): Eukaryota > Metazoa > Chordata > Testudines > Emydidae > Emys > Emys orbicularis. Next base: position 38,640,237 of record NC_088690.1, read on the forward strand.
CTACCCTGTCCTTATCGGACGAGACTTCCCGGGGTTTGATAGCCTACTCCCTGGGGAGAAGGTAGAAGAAAATAATGACCCTGGGACCCAGGGCGTGGCCCAGATCGTTAACCCTCCCCCAACCTTCCATGAATTCAGCCAGGATTTGTTCTCCCCGCCGGGGAAGTCCAGGAAGACTAGGAGGGAACGGAGGGCGGATAAAAGGAGGGGGACAAGGGTCCTGACCCAGTGCCAGAAGTCTACGCTTGTAGGGGAAAGAAGGGGCTCGACTGACAGTGGGACTGGGTCGGCGATCAACAACCCTATCGCCGGACCTGGTTCCCCAGGGGCTTTCCCCGAGGGGGAGACGGAGGTAGACCCCCCCGAGTTTAGACAAATGGGGACCGCACGCGGGAATTTTGGTCAGGATCAGGCCAATGATCCCATATACCACAATATTCTCAAAGAAGTAGTCGAGGTAAATGGGGTACCCGTGGAGGGGAGAGTTAAGGGCGCGGGGCCATATTATATGATTAAGAATGACCTGCTATACAGAGTAGTCCGGGTCCAAGAGCAAGTCATACAACAACTCTTGGTCCCACGGAAGCATCAAAGAGCCGTAATGGAGCTGGCCCACAGCCATCTGTTCGGGGGCCATCTAGGGGTAGATAAGACCCTGGATCGGATTCTACAGAGGTTTTTTTGGCCTGGCGTTTATGCAGCGGTCCGACGATATTGCACATCCTGTCCAGAATGCCAGATACATGGGCCCCGACCCCACTTAAGGGCCCCTCTGGTACCTCTGCCAATTATCGAGGTCCCATTTGAGCGTATAGCTATGGACATAGTAGGGCCATTGGAAAAGTCAGCCCGGGGCCATCAATACATTCTGGTAGTACTAGATTATGCCACCCGATACCCCGAGGCCATACCCCTACGGAATACCACGTCCAAGACCATAGCCAAAGAATTAGTCCAGATTTTTTCCAGAGTAGGAATACCTAAGGAGATCCTGACGGACCAAGGGACCCCCTTTGTGTCTAAGCTGATGAAGGACCTGTGTACAATGCTCCACATACGGACCCTTAGAACATCGGTCTACCATCCCCAGACCGATGGCCTGGTCGAACGCTTTAATAGGACATTGAAGAACCTGTTACGTAAAGTGATTAGTCGTGACGGGAAAGACTGGGACGCCCTGCTGCCTTACTTGCTGTTTGCCGTACGGGAGGTACCTCAGGCTTCCACTGGATTCTCCCCCTTCGAGCTGTTATACGGTCGCCACCCCAGGGGCATACTGGACCTGGCTAAAGAAGACTGGGAAGAACAGCCGAACCCTGGGAGAAACGTTGTTGAACATGTGTTGCAGATGAAAGACAGAATAGCCCAAGTCACCCCCCTTGTGCGCGAACACATGGAGAAGGCCCAAGGGGCACAACGGACAAACTACGATCGCCGAGCAACGACCCGGAAGTTCCAGGTGGGGGACCGGGTGATGGTGCTCATACCCACGGCCGAGAGCAAGCTCCTGGCCAGGTGGCAGGGGCCATACGAGGTAATAGAAGCGATAGGAGAAGTCGACTATAAGGTCCGACAGCCAGGTCGCCGGAAGCTGGAGCAGATCTACCATATAAATCTGCTGAAACCTTGGCACGATAGAGAAGCTCCGGTGGCTGCACTGGGGGTGCCATCCCCTAAAAGCAACCAGCCCGACCTGGTGGGGATATCCCCGGAGTTGACTCCGGAACAACGATCAGAAGTGATCAGCCTGATCAAACGCAACCAGGATGTGTTCTCCGAAAAGCCGGGCAGGACTACGGAGGTTCACCATCACATCCTCACGGAGCCTGGAGTGAAAGTGAACGTTAAGCCATACCAGATCCCAGAGGCCAAGAGAGAAGAGATTAGGACAGAGGTCAGGAAAATGCTGGCCTTAGGAGTCATTGAAGAATCTCATAGCCAATGGTCCAGCCCCGTGGTTTTAGGGCCTAAGCCGGACGGCAGTATGAGGTTCTGCAATGACTTCAGCAAACTCAATGAGGTGTCCCAATTTGATGCCTACCCTATACCCAGGATAGATGAGCTGATTGACAGATTGGGAAAGGCACGGTTTATGTCTACCCTTGACCTTACCAAGGGCTATTGGCAGATCCCCCTGGCCAAGGCCGACAAGGAGAAGACCGCCTTTGCAACGCCAGAAGGTCTATATCAGTACACTGTTCTCCCCTTTGGGTTGCATGGGGCCCCCGCTACTTTCCAACGGCTAATGGACAAACTGTTGCGACCCCATGGGAAGTACGTGGCAGCCTATCTCGATGACGTCATCATATATAGCCCCGACTGGGAGACTCATGTGGAGAAGGTGGAAGCGGTCCTGGACACCCTCAGGAAGGCAGGGCTGACTGCCAATCCCTCCAAATGTTCGATTGGGTTAGCTGAGGCTAAGTACCTTGGGTATATAGTGGGGAGGGGCGTGGTGAAGCCCCAGCTCAACAAATTAGAAGCTATACAGAAGTGGCCCCGACCACTCCGGAAGAAACAGGTCAGAGCATTCCTGGGACTAGTGGGGTACTATAGGCGGTTCATTCCCCACTTCGCCACCAGGGCATGCCCATTAACGGACCTAACAAAAGCTCGGGGCCCTGACATAGTAAAATGGTCCGCGGCGGCCGAGGGCGCTTTTGCGGATCTGAGGACGGCCCTCTGCACAGACCCCGTACTAGTAGCCCCAGACTGGGGGAAGGAGTTTATCTTACAAACCGACGCCTCTGAAGTAGGGCTGGGAGCGGTGCTTTCCCAAATGGTCGGAGATGATGAACACCCCGTCCTCTTCCTCAGTAGGAAGCTCCTACCTAGGGAACGGAAATACGCCGTGGTGGAGAAGGAATGCCTGGCTGTGAAATGGGCCATAGAGAGCCTCCGCTACTATCTACTTGGACGGAGATTTACCCTTGTCACAGACCATGCCCCTTTGCAGTGGATGCACCAAAACAAGGACAAAAACGCGAGAGTAACAAGATGGTTCCTGTCGCTTCAACCCTTCCACTTCACAGTACGACATAGGTCTCGGACCCGACATGGCAATGCGGATGGCCTGTCGAGAGTGCACTGCTTTCCGACCCAAGTAGCCCAACCCCGTAGTGTTGAGCAGGGGGGGGGGATATGTGGCAAACCCAGGACAAACAGCTACAAAGGGGGTAATAATCAGTCCCAGGGGGTTAAAAAGGCCTCTCCCAAGCCACTGAAGAGAGAGAACCCTGGGGAAATGAGGTTCAGCTGGGCAAGGGGTTACTAGGGAACTAATTAGGTTCAGCTGGCTCTAACTGCTTGGGACCTTTTTAAACCCTCCCCAGTGTGGAAGGAGGGGGGAAGAGAGAGTGAGAGAACCAGGGAAGCTGCCAGTAAGTTAGGAGCAGCAAGGCTCTGAACCCTTCCTGCAAGGAAGGCTGCACTCTGTCCCCAGAAGGGAAGATAAACAAGCACAAGGGGCTGACTGAGAAAAGGAATAGCCAAACCCTGTGCTACCTGCAAGGATTTGCCTTGCCCAAGCCTGTGTCTCCAAGGCTAAAAAGGACTGAGCCTGCTGAGGAGAAGAAGGTACTTTGCCACAGTACATTGGCCAAACTGGACAGTCACTACGCAAGAGGATAAATGGACACAAATCAGATATCAGGAATGGCAATATACAAAAACCTGTAGGAGAACACTTCAACCTCCCTGGCCACACAATAGCAGATGTAAAGGTAGCCATCTTACAGCAAAAAAACTTCAGGACCAGACTCCAAAGAGAAACTGCTGAGCTCCAGTTCATTTGCAAATTTGACACCATCAGATCAGGATTAAACAAAGACTGTGAATGGCTATCCAACTACAGAATCAGTTTCTCCTCCCTTGGTGTTCACACCTCAACTGCTAGCAGAGCACCTCACCCTCCCTGATTGAACTAACTTCGTTATCTCCATACTGATTTATACCTGCCTCTGGAAATTTCCATTACTTGCATCTGAAGAAGTGAGGTTCTTACCCACGAAAGCTTATGCACCCAATACTTCTGTTAGTCTTAAAGGTGCCACAGGACCCTCTGTTGCTTTTTACAGATTCAGACTAACACGGCTACCCCTCTGATACTCTGGTAATATTTTCAAAGTTTTCTTCATGGCTAAAAAGACCAGAAACATTTTAAAATGAAAGCTTGGATTCTAGAGCAATATTCTGCAGCTACATAATGAAACAAATTTCCCTAGGTATGCTGTGTGCTACCCAACATCCTTACTGTGGGGTATCTAGACAAACTGGGGGGAGAGGTTGTGAGGGACCAGGGGTGACTATACTATGGTCACACGCACGTGTACACACACATAGTGACTCTGTCGTGATCCCTCCTTCTCCCTATGCATCTACTCCATGGGAATTATTTACATCTTCTTAATAGAGAAAGGGAGCAGACTTTGTAGAAGGCCACTTGAGTTATGGGGAGCTCGAGTACAAGAGGCACATGGTACCCCACACATCCCTTTCAGTTCCAGTGACAGATCAAATGTCAGATCCCTCTGTGCTCCTTCCACATCCAGTATATTCTTAGAATTGGTCATTGTAGCAGGGTGAACACCCGCGCCAGCCCGGAAGGGGTTGGAAAAGCCCTGCAGAGGGCTGTGGAAGGGAGCAAAATCCCGGCTGATTGGCGGAAGTGGCTGCAGCTGGGGCCACGCCCCAAACTGAGCAACTAGGCCTTATAAGAAGGCCAGGGCAGCCAGAAGCTGAGGAGTCTCACTCTGACTGAAGGCAGGCAGGGGAACTCACCGGGGTCCTAGAGTGAGGCAGGGCTGGCGAAAGGCCTTGGGGGCAGGGAAGCCCTAAGCCAGCAACTCCCCAGGCTACAGGGCCTGGTCCTAGGCCCACATAAGTATTGGGGTTGCAGAGGGGCAGCCTGAGGGTGGGTAAAGGCAGTCAGTCCAAACCCCTTGTTGCCTGTGATGATTGGCTGATAGACTGCAGTCTGCCCCAGGGCGCGGGGGCTAGATGGTGACTGGCAGTAGCCACGACTGAGGTGATGTGGGGATAGGGGGTGGGGTTCCCCTGGGTGGGGAGATACAGAGAGAGAGAGTGGGGTACTGCCAGGGGGCAGCACCTAAGCCAAGGGCACCAGGGTCCGGGAGGGACACGGGGGGGCCAATGACAGGCAGGACACCTGGCCTGTAGAGGGCACTCCGGACGCTGGGTGAGCTAATTCCAGAGATGACCAGCAGGAGGCGCCGCAGGGGTGAGTCCACGCCTGATTACAGTCATGCTAGTTACTCATCTAGAAAATAAGATACTTATTCAGTGTACTAATTAGAGAAGCAGCTGTTTTCAATATCTGTTGAAAACAACTGCTTCTCCAGTTAGTAAACAGAATGCTTATTTTCTTGTTGAAAGTGTCAAACTGTCATTACAACACATACAGAAGACACTTTCAGCAAGAAAGAAGGTATTTCAATCTATACTAAATAGCAGCTTCCCTTTAATTATTTTTAAAATAGACTATTTTGATTATTTCAGTAATAGTACATATTATGATGTCATTACTCACTACTACTACTGCTGATATGCCAAATTATGTAAAAATAATTTGAAAGTTTAAAAAAAAAAAGTTTCCATTTATTTTAACAGGAAATTTCATTGAAATACACCTCTACCCTGATATAACACAAATTCGAATATAATGCGGTAAAGCAGTGCTCTGGGGGAGCGGGGCTGCGCACTCTGGCGGATCAAAGCAAGTTTGATATAACGCGGTTTCACCTATAACGCGGTAAGATTTTTTGGCTCCCAAGGACAGCGTTCTATCAGGGTAGAGGTGTAATACAATTTCATGATAAAATATTCAATTCCAATGAAACAGCTTTTTCTGACAAACAATTTTGATGAAAAATTTCCTACCAACTCTACTTAGGGGTTCAAAATCTGGATCTGCATTTTAAAAACATTTGTCACTGTCAGTTTTGTTATTTCTACGTTATGGTTTTGCACGGACAGAGAATAGCCACGTACTTTCTATAAAGATGACCTTTGATATTGGTATAAAGAAGAGAACAAAAAAAAAATCTCTCCATGAGAGACACAGCGTGTGTCCGTCCGTTTTCTGAAAAGATCATTGAACTGAATACAAAATGGCTGCCTTCCTCTAGTCCATAGTGATTTAGAATGAGGTTTTCAAAACCGCCTAAAGGAGTTGGACTCCCAGTTCCCATTAACGTTAATAGAAATCCCACAGCCAAAATACCTCAGTTTTAGAGATATACAATGAAAGCAAATGCTTGACAATTATATAACTAAATTCACTAGAAAACAAAGTTTTCACTTCTAAAATGGGACGATTACAGAATGGTTTTGTATCTGAGGTAAAGATAAAGAGTTGTTGGATTTTTCAATTAGGTGGCAATTTTTAAAGAAAAAAAATAATTCCAGATTGAATGAAATGTTTTGTTCAACCCACAACAAAATGTTTCATTTTTGGTTTTGAGCATTTAACATTTAATTTAAAAAAATAAAGGAAGTTTCTAAATAAAGCCATTTCAAAATTTTAAAAAATGAAACATTTCATTTTGAAAATATCAAAACAAAATCTCTTTAAAAAATTATTTTCACCAAATTATGTCAGCAAAAATTATCATTTTGTGAAATGTTTCGGTGTCACCAAATGTATATTTTTCCACCAAAAAAAGTTTAGTTCAAAACATTTCACCCAGCTCTAGTTGCAAACCTTTGAAAATAGGTGTTTGCATCAAAAATATAGACAAACCTCATAATTATAGGTACTAGTTTAGTATAGTTGGTGCTTGCTTACATATCCAGTTTCTCTGGCCCCAGTTTTTCCTTAAACATATTTTTGGTGGGAGAAGATGTGAACACTATAGGAACTGGCATGCCATATGTTTCCTCACTTATGGGGATGAACAAAATAAAAAATGCTTCATTTCATTTTTAAAGCAGGCTGAGTGATTTTGGAGTACATTGATGCCCTGTGATATCTGCAGAACACAGCACTGGGACTGTAAACTCTGTATTCCTCCTTACTTTTGTAATAAAAGAATAATGAGCTCAGTGGTGCAGAAGCAACACACCACACTCTGAAAGATACCTCAAAGCCCATTCTGCCGCTTCATTGGTGTGTATTAAAATTAATGAGTTTCTGCTAGAGAAGGAAGGAGGTGTCCCTACATGCGAATGAAATCTCTAATCTTTACATTGTAGCACTACTGCTGAGCAAAGCCGCAATCTGCGCAGCGTAGTCTCAAAAGAGTTGACTGCTTTTTTTCCAGGGGCAAAGTGGGGACAGAGTGAAGATGCTGCAGGAGGAAACAAAGCTTTTCATTTACATCTTAACATTAGTGAAATCTGGATTGCCAGGAACCATTGCTTTTTTTCCTAATTTCATTTATATAACAGAGTAAAAAAACTGTCCATGCTGAAAACCAGCCAAAACCTGAAGCTGCTAGCTCAGCCAATATAACCCTAATAGTTAATGGATCTCAATTATGGATTATTTATTTTTGTTCACAGGAACAGATATCTGGAAATGAATGCATTCGATTTATACATTTTGATGAACATGTCTTTCACAGTGGTTTTGAGCCATTAATGAAGCATAATTGTGAAGCACCTATTGCATTGTTACTTTATCCAATTATAAAAGGGTGGTTTTATTAAAACTGCTCAGTTTCATCCCAAATTCTTCAAGTTTCCATATCATTTCAAAGAGGACCCAATACGACATTGCCACACCAACATCTTTTTCAAGTTTTTTTTTTTCCTGCCTCTGAGGTCCAGTGGTGGATCTGAAAAGCTATTCACCATCCTGAGGAAGAACTCAGGAAAGTTTGACAGATGGAATATCATTAATTTCACCAGCAGTTTCAGGACTGATGTCTGATGGTGGGGTATGTTACCTGGAGATCTGTGCTGCATCAGTGTGCTTTCTGCACATTTTCTTGAGGTTCAAGCCATGTCAGTTTAGTACCCGCCGGCCTCAGTTTTTAAGTGACTGATGAATTTGGGTATCCAACTTGACAAACTTCAGAGGATTTGGATTCTCTGCAAGTGCAGACCAGCAGTTCTTTGAAAGCTGGGCCCTTTCCAAGGTGCTTCAAGTTGAATCCCCCAAAACTGAGGCACCCCAAATCACTAGTAATTTTTGAAAATGTAAGCCCTACAGTTGAATGTTTGGCCTTGTAGCGGGGTGGTTACCCGCTCCTGCCCGGAGGGGTTTAAAACAGCTCTGGAGGAGGGCTGTGGAAGGGCAAGAGGCCTGGGCTGATTGGGAGGAAGCAGGCTCAGCTGGGGCCACGCCCCAATCAGGGCCCAGCTGGCCCTATAAAAGCTTGAGCCAGGAGCTCAAGCAGACAATCTCTTTCTGACTGGAGAGGGAGACAGGGCTGGCTGCTGGGGAACTCACCCAGGAGACCTAGAGTGAGGCAAGGGTGGGGAAAGGCCTTAAGAGCTGGGAAGCCCTAGGCCAGCAACTCCCCAGGCTGCAGGGCCTAGTTCTAGGCCTACCTAGGTATTGGGCTTGCAGAGGGGCAGCTGGAGGGTGGGTAAAGGCAGCCAGTCCAAACCCCTTGTTGCCTGTGATGATTGGCTGATAGACTGCAGTCCACCCCAGGGCACGGGGGCTAAACAGAGACTGGCAGTAGCCACGACTGAGGCGATGTGGGGATAGTGGGTGGGGGTTCCCCGGGGAGGGGAGACCCTAAGACTGAGGGGTTACTGCCAGGGGGCAGCGCCCTAGATAACAGGGCACTGGGTCCGGGAGGGACACGGGGTCCTAGTGGGACACCAGCCTGCAGAGAGCACTCCAATGGCTGGATGAGCTAATTCCCGAGAAGACCAGCAGGAGGCGCCGCAGGGGCGAGTCCCGCACCCTTACAGCCCTAATCCTGTGACCTGTGCCATACCAGCCTCATGGGACACAGAGAGGCCAGCTTGGTATATAAAGGAGAAAAAAAAATACCAACCACGTGGGACAGCACTGATTCCTGAGCAATGCCACTCCCTGGAACTGCACAGCCTGCAGAAGCTGTTACAATCCCAGTGCTGTAAAAACCCCTGCAGGGACCAGGGAGATGGATGGGTCCCAGATGGTGTGTTAAGCTGACAGAAAATACACGTGTGCTTAGTGGGATGGAGGCCTCTCCTGCCCATGAGCTCTGCATAGGAGCGGATAACGGTAGGGTAACCCGCTCCATCATTACTGAAGAAGGGGTTCTGCACTATGATGCAGGTCCTCCCTGCTCCAAGTGGAGATTGGTGGAGAGCTTGAGACAGTCTCCCTGGCTGTGCTCCCTACCAGGTTGTTCGCTTGGGAAGGATTCAGGCTATTAATCTTTGTACAGACAGATTTTAGGCCAGTAGTTGACCAAGCACCTTGCACTAGGGATCACAACTCACAGAAGTATTAGAGTGATTTTTTTCAAAGCATGAACAGAACCTTTGGCTGGACAGCACCATCACACGGGAACTCTGATGCATACCTCGCTTCCCAAAGCCCTCTACCCTGGGATGGGAGGAAGCACAACTTAAAGAAGATCAGCCTCTTTTTTTTTTTTTTTAATAGATATCTAGTGGGCTGAAAATAAGACATAATGGAAAGCTAGCTTCAGTCTTAACTATGGAGTTATAATGCTGAACTGTAATGAAAATCAGTGCCCAAAGACCACCTAAAACTAACTTGGATCCTCCTATAGACACCAAGTATATCTGTTTAATTGAGTTCACAGCCATTTGATCCCAAATTCAATTTGAATTTCATGTGCTCTGGGGATTTCTACCCCAGAGCATATTGCAACACAGAGAAACGTATTCAAGTTTTTATAAGCAAAACTCTGGAGAAGCATCACCACTCAGTCCACTAACGTGGGCAGCTTTCAAAATTTGTGTAGCTCTTTTTGACTCTAATTTATAGCTGAAAATCTTTCCCATGCCATTGATCTAGGTCCCCATGCTTCCACAATATAGCCACAATCTGCTTCCTGTTCTAATTTCATCAGGTTCTGCCTTTTAATAGCATTCTATAAAGGGCAACTATTCTGTTTATCTCATGAAAATCTAACATTGTGCTACACTGCTGCAGCATTAAATGCCAGGCAGTTTAGGGGCACTCCATTATGGCCGCATTAGTTCATCATTACTGCAATTTTTCAGTTTAATCTCAGAGTAAAAGTCTTCACCAAAAGTGGCGGGAGTACAAAAAACGGGACATAAGAGAACTACCCACCTGCCCCTGCCTCCTTCAAAGTAGCAGGGAGGGAAGAGAGAGGGAAATGGGTTCCTGAAGCCAGCACAGAGAGGGTTTTATTTATGTGGTGCAGCAAAGCTGTGTGCCGGTCTGTCATTTCCTTGCTGCTGGCTGGCAAATCTCCCTGTAGTTCTTTCTCCTCTCTTCTACTCTTTCTAGTAGAGTTGGGCCTGAAGCCAAATTCCAGATCAGAGCATCCCCACTGAAGCCTGAGAAAGTTCAGATCCAGAAGTAGCAGCTCGCTCATCTTCTCTAGATTAAACCGAAGCAGAACTCCAGCTCTGAACAACCTCCCACACCTTTAGGCAACATTCAACTTGGACTCAGCTCTGTTCTCTAACCCACCACTCTTCCCCACAGAGTGGAAGGCACAGTTGGAAGTGTTACCACAAAATGTAACTGTCAAGAAATGCTAATGCTTTGCTGATGAGCCTCTGAATTTGGAAGGGACAGACATCTCCTCTGCTAAGAGGACTGTATTGGTAAGATCCTTGCATTATGTGGAGATGCCCAAACAATTACACATGCTCCATTAGGAAGCATGAGAGAAAATATTTCTATAGGCAGCAGATTTACCAGTGTTTCATGTTCACAGTCTGAGTCAGGACATGCCTTATAAGGAGAACTGTCCGCAGTTGTGAAAAATGTGGAACAAAACCAAATTTCAAAATGTTGACATCAGAACAAAAATGAGACTGATTTTTTTTGCAAAAAAATGAGAGAGAAGGAGACCCTGACCTCACAATAGCCAGCCGCAATGTAGGGAACCCAGGTTCAAGTCCCTGCTAGGCCTGATTTGGAGTAGGGACTTGAGCATCACCCTCCCACTTCCCAAGGGAGTGCCCTGATCACTGGGCTATTGCAGGGTGAGTCTGTACGAACTGTTCCACTTTGTTTATGTAATAAAATATTAATTGGATGAGACAGAGAGAGGAGTGACTCTATAGAGACAACTGAATAGGGCAGAGCAGGAACTTGAACCTCAGCCTCCACAACTGAATAGGGCAGAACTCAGCAAGGAAGTCCAGAACACAGGGTGGTGGGATGTTTCCAAATGCAAAAAGAGTGAATCACCTTTGTTTGCACTAAAATCGATTTTAATTACAGATTCAATAAAACAGGAAAGGCCCCAAGTAATGTTACCATGAGAATGTGTGTTGCCTCTAACATTCAGCAGCAATCCTGAGAACAAAATGGCTGCTGTTTCTGCACACTTTAAGCAAACTTATAAAAGCAAATTTTACAGACATGGGATACAAGGGAAGGTCCTCTCATGGCTCAGTAACTGTTAAAAGACAGGAAACAAAGGGTAGGAATATGTGGTCAGTTTTCAGAAAGCAGAAAAATAAATAGCAGGATCCTCCAGGGATCTGTACCAGGACCAGGTCTGTTAAACAAACTCATAAGTGATCTGGAAAAAGGGGTAAACAGGGAGATGGCAAAGTTTGCAGATGATAAAAAAATTACTCAAGACAGGTAAGTCCAAAGCAGTCTCCAAAGAGTTACAAAGGGATCTCTCAAAACTGAGTGATTGGGCAACAAAATAGAAGATGAAATTCAATGCTGATAAATGTAAAGTAATGCACACTGGAAAAAATAATTGTAACTGTACACACAAAGTGATGGGGTCTAAATTAGTTGTTGCCACTTAAGAAAGATCTTGGAGTCACTGTGGATTGTTCTCTGTAAACATCCGCTCAATGTACAGCAGGAGTCAAAAAAGCTAACAATGTTAGGAACTATTAGAAAAGGGATAGATAAGATGACAGAAAATATTACAATGCCACTAAATAAATCTATAGTGCACCTGCACCTAGAATACTATGTGCAGTTCTGGTCATCCCATCTCAAAAAAAAATGCATTAGAATTGGAAAAGGTACAGAGAAGGCAACAAAAATGATTAAGGGTATAGAACAGCTTCCATATAAGAAAAGATTAAGAAGACATGCTTCCATGCTGATGATGCTCATTTAAAAAAAAATTTGTTAATTTAATTTGTGACTGAACACCTTGGGGGAGAACTGTATGTCTCCAGTTCTGTTTTACCCACATTCTGCCATATATTTCATGTTATAGTAGTCTTGGATGATGACCCAGCACATGTTGTTTGTTTTAAGAACACTTTCACTGCAGATTTGACAAAACGCAAAGGTGGTACCAATGTGAGATTTTTAAAGGCAGCTATAGCACTCTACCCAAGGTTTAAGAATCTGAAGTGCTGTCCAAAATCTGAGAGGGATGAGGTGTGGAGCATGCTTTCAGAAATCTTAAAAGAGCAACACTCAGAAGCGGAAACTACAGAACCCGAACCACCAAAAAAGAAAATCAACCTTCTGCTGGTGGCATCTGACTCAGATGATGAAAATGAACATGCGTCAGTCTGCACTGCTTTGGATTGTTATTGAGCAGAACCCATCATTAGCATGGACGCATGTCCTCTGGAATGGTGTTTGAAGCATGAAGGGACATATGAATCTTTAACATATCTGGCACGTAAATATCTTGCAACGCTGACTACAACAGTGTCATGCGAACACCTGCTCTCACTTTCAGGTGACATTGTGAACAAGAAGCAGGCAGCATTATCTCCTGCAAATTGTAACCAAACTTGTTTGTCTGAGCGATTGGCTGAAGTAGGACTGAGTGGACTTGTAAGCTCTAAAGTTTTACATTGTTTTATTTTTGAGTGCAGTTAGTTTTTTGTACATAATTCTACATTTGTAAGTTCAACTTTCATGATAAAGATATTGCACTACAGTACAGTATGAGGTGAATTGAAAAATACTATTTCTTTTGTTTTTATAGTGCAAATATTTGTAATCAAAAAAATTGAGCACTGTACACTTTGTATTCTGTGTTGTAATTGAAATCAATATATTTGAAAATTTAGAAAACATCCAAAAATATTTAAATAAATGGAATTCTATTATTGTTTAACAGCATGATTACTCGCACGATTAATCTTTTTAAATCGTTTGACAGCCCTAGTATAGAGTCATATTGATTTTGAATCTGAAAGTTATATGATGTGGAAAGTGCCTTTAAAGGCATTGTCAAGGCTGATAGGCCAATAGATATAACCAGGTGTGTATGTTTCTATACCTGGCCAGAAATGATGTAACAGACAGCTGGAGAGCTACAGGATGCCAAGAAAAGAGAGAAAGACAAAGGTTTGTTTGTTTTGCAGGATTAAGTCTAAACCGATATTCTCGTAAGGACATGAGACTTTCAAATTGCTCTTAAAGTAATTTTTTGGGGGGCATTTGAAGCGTTAAATTTTAGATCTGGACTTCCATTTTCCTCTTTCCTCTGATTACAGCAATCTTGAGGTCCCATGTAATTGGCAGAGTTATCAGCTCTTTTGTTTTGCCTGTATTGCTGGTTGTATGTCTGATGCTTAAGCACGGTTAGTCACCTCATTTTGCTGATTTAATGCAAGTTATTTAGCAGTTATCCCAGAAAGGCAGAACGTGAGATACACAATTCCTATAGCCCCCTTCATTTCTGAAACAGCACAACATTCACTGCTAGGAGAGAGTCTTCTTCCTCAAGGTCCTGTAGTAGGTCACTTAAAGTCCACCCTCCCTATGTAGCTGGCATACACCCCCACACATACTTTTGTGTAAATCATTGTAATACCACAGAGCTCCCACAAGGGGGAAACTTCACACTAGACCTAATTATATATTTAAAATGTAACTACTCTTTTATCAAAGTCAAAACAACACCTATGGCTGGACAAATTTGATGAGACTTAACTCACATGTATCCTTTTTTAAAAGCAAATATATTAAAAATAAAATATTGCTTCCTATCTGATATAAAGATGTGAATTGTGCTGTAAAGCAGTTGGGCATACATTTACTTGTAGTTAAAAATATTTAACAAGCATGTTTTTATATATTCATTAATCAATGTTTAATATAGTTTTAAAAACTTCTCTCTTGAAGGCAAACTGCTTGGGCTGTATTTACGTAGCAAATATAATTTCATCAGGAGATTTCCCTCTCTAAACTACACAGAGTGCACCTAACAGAAGGTTTGATTTTCCAAGTCATTAAGGCCTACTTATCTCAAATATGTGATCACTAGATTACCATGGGACTTGGAGCTAAAGGGAGGCTGGGTAGGTAGAATGGATTAATCCACTAACCTTCAACTCTGGTAATCTGAGGCCAAACGCTGATTTAGGTTACAACTCCTTTTCACTTCTATCTCTTATCTTAGTCTTCAAACTGTAGGCAGATGTCAAAATTATTGAAGGCCAGATCCTGCCAGCCTTACTTACGTTAAGTAAGCCTTAGCTCTAGGGATACTCTCACTGAAATCAGTAAGCCTACTCTTAGAGCAAGTCTCTTCTCAGCCAGAGTAAGGCTGGAAGAATTTGGCCCTAAATCACCACACAACTGGCCACTTTGGTATAACAACGTAAATGCCAGTGGAATACAGCTCAACATTCCAGCTGACCATTAAATTTTGCAGTACTGTATCACAAATGAAGATCCCAGACTGTCAGTTTGGACAGAACCGAAAAACTGCCTTATTATGGCAGTTTAGAGATAGCACCTTTGCAGATATCCCCGGCTCTAATTTTAGCAGTAGCAGTTTTCACCAAACACTCATATTTATTTCTGATCTCTCTCTCAGCAGGACTGTGTGTATGTATGTTTGCCTTGTTCCCAAAGGATCCATTTAGACGAGAGACTGATATACAGTGTGAATGCTGGGGGCTGTGTACTTTTTTGGACAAATACTTTGCCATTTGATCCATACATTCACTGCAACAGAGAGATAGATGGTGTATTTTGAGCTGTCTAAGCATTACCCAGCTGGAAAGCCATACTTTGTCTCCTGTAAAACTTGCAGCAGCGTTTCCTTTCATTCTTCACCCCCTATAAACTGAGGTGTCGTAAAAGTCACAACACTGCAAAATTCACTGGTTGCCATGAAATTATTGATCTCAAAGCATTCTGGTATGAACCATAACGCATACTGATTCCTCTCCCTGAGGAAGGGGGCATAAAAGAGGCTATTTTCCTTTAGGAAAAATTATTCTGTCCCTTAAGTGATAGTGCTGCTTTCCTTTAGATGCTGTTCAGAAGTTTGTTAATCATAGAAGTTAGTTTTTAAGAGGGCCCCCCCATGACATTTTACACTATTATTGGTAATGTATTTATTTCATGCATACTAAATCATAAGTGAAGTTTTACCATATTTGCTAGAAGTAACCCATAAAGCCTGCCATTTTCCTCACACTGACCCACAGGGGTTCAGATTTGGAGGTAGTCCTACAATGGTGTAACTTACATCTGCTGCATGTGACTTACAGCAGTTTAGCCTCATTTAGATTAATTAGGCCTCCCCTGAATTTGGCTCAGTATGGGCAGACCTATTCACATCCCAATGGTAGCATCTGAGGAAAACATACGTGCCTTTGCACCCACTGAGCAAGCCTAGAGTCAGGCAGTTTTCTGGTCAGATGTGTTCTCAAGAAGTAGAAATGCTGTGGTAATTATTTAGCTCTTTTCCTACTCATTAATGAGTAAAAATCTATTTTCTGTTGCACTATGGGTCTGATTTTTAAGAGGGGCTTTACCTAGCTTCCAATTTGTAGGTACTGTACTTGTGATATTTACCTCAAGTTTATCCAAACCCAGGATTTTAAATGACTCCTCTCTCATGACCCTCTACCATTCTTATGGAGTGTGCTTCACTGCCCCCAGCAGGGGCAGGCAGCAGCACTAGTCTTTTTCCTGCTCCTCTCAAATTTGGTACCTATGTGGCTTCCCAGATACAGATGCCTCAAACTGCAGAGGACTTGTAAGCCCTAACTAGTCTGAGATTTCCTAGGTTGTTGTGCCTTCTAGGGTACCATTCTTGGGGAATACTCTAGACAGCAGCAGCAGATTGCCAGTATCCAATAAAGGCAAAGATGAAGGAATTTGAATAGCTTTCCCCAATTTCAGTCCAGTTTAGATTTGGTTCTAGTTTGAGGTGGCTGAAGCCCTGTGGTGTTCACACACACCCCAACCCTTCTACTGCTAAGGTTTTTTCCTTAAGACCTTTTATCCTGTCCTCTGAATGACAAATATTCACAATCACTGTTTCTCCTTAGGAATGTCATTTCTTCTCTCCATGGAGATTTTGTGCACACAGTGATGTTACATTCCATTTCAATACACTTCTTTCATTTGGTGGAGCAGTGAAGTCAATACAAATTTGACTTGATTAAGCACTGAAGGACTTGGGCCAGTTGGCCAACTCATACATCCCTTCTTACGGGCCCAGAGCAGGCCGTTAAGGCCTGTTACATAGGGGGCAGGACACAGAGCCCACACAGAGTTCATTCCTGCTGCACACTACAAAGCTGTGAATGAATCCTTCCATGTCACAGTAGACAGACAGATTCCCCCAGTCGTTTCCCTGCTGAGAAAGATCACAATATACTGTATGTGGGGGATCTTGAAGTTGTAGTAGTGAGCTACACTGACTGTCCACCCAACTGCTAATTTACCCAAGCAGTGTCCAGAACAAAGATTTGCCCCAATACAGCCACACCCACATATATTACACCACTCCAAGTTCCAGATTTATCAAGTTAAATATTTACTAATATTGCTGTGACTAGCAAATCTTTTACAATAACAACATGAGTGTGGGGCTGGCATGTTTAAATCAATACATGATTTCCTAGAATATACCCCGCTAGCATGGAGCTCTAAGCTTCACTGAGGAAAGTGATTTCTAAAAATGACTCAAGCTATCAGATTTTGGGGGGGGGGGGTAAACACTATCGATGCTGGCCAATCATTCATGCAAGCATCTGAATAAAGGAGTCCAATAGAATAGCATCAGATGGAGTCTATCACTTGTATCTCTCTCCCATGCAGTCTCTGACCTACATTAATTTATGAAGTGGCAGTGATGACTATGACAGAGTGAAGCAGTCTCTTGATTTCATTTCTACAGAGTCATGGAACAGAAGGTAAGAGCCCAACTTAAAACTTAGATAGCCTGAATTATATTTTTGAGAAACTTGAGGTCATTTCCTGGCAAAGAGTTTTATACTCTGCAGTCAGTTTTTTCCTTGATGGAGTTATTTAAAAAAAAAAAAAAGTTTTCTTGTTATATATTTACAGTGTTCTGCATTTGTGTTAGAGGGCATTTGTGTCAGACGAGAGGATAGGCCAGATCCCACACTGGTTTAAATCAGCATAACTTCAGTACAGCTATATCAATTTACAACAGCTGAAGGATCTGGACATACATTCAAAGTTTGAGCTACAGAAGCCTTAATATATCTCAGTGCAATTGCAACAATTCTTTGGGAAGAAATTTAACTTCAGTTGTGTTGAATATGAGTGATGTAACCCTCTTTCTATAGATTTCATAAGATCCTGTTTTATTATCTAATGATAGGAGGTTGCAGTAACACAAAGTGGACTTAAACTGTAAACCAGAGGGACCCTACACATCAGCAATCACAGTTTACTTATGTGCTTTTGCACTAATTTGTACTATCTGAAATGGAACGGTCTGTTTTGAGGTAAGGAAGTCTGACTAGCTGCCTTTGGTTTAACAGGTATTCTATATAACAATATGGTGAAAAGGGGTGGAAAAAGTTATTCTGAGACGTGTCACTACAGTAAGACAAGTACAAACAAAGTAGACATTTGTCCATTAATGTGCATCTTATTGTTCAGTTGTTTAAAGTCCAATACTTTAAACAACTGAACAATAAGGGTTGTCTTAAGAGTTCCACAAAATAGGGCTTTCATCACTTCTCTCAGGAAAAGATTCCACAATCTGAAATCTCACTCACAGGAAGTTCACATTTATCTTCTAGGGTTCATTTCATTATTTCTAGTTATGCCCTGTTATTCCACCCTTATTTATTCCTCTCCACTGGCCCTTCAAGTATTTGCAGGCTGCCTCCTGCACCTTAATCACTTAGTTAAGTTATCCATGTTTAGCTCTTTTAATTTTTCCTCCTAAGTCAAAACCTCCAGCTGTCTGATCATTTGTCACTCTTCTCTGAATTCTCTCTTATGTGTCTACAACTTCTTGCAATTGCTCTATAGAATCACCCTGGAGACATTGAATCCTTTTAAATACATGTTAGTTTTCTGATGCCTACATGTGATTCTCCCCTCATGGCTATTTCTTTTTGCACAAGTCCTCCTTTAATATTAAGGCCTCCAATTTTCATTTCAAAACAAACACTCAAAAAAAAATTAGACATGGTCACAGACATTACTGTGCTTTCAAATAATAAATCAGCAGCATCTGAACTAGAATCTGGATAAAAATTTACTGACCTCTTTCCGTACTGTTTCCTCTATCTCAACATGACATTTAATTATGAAGGATTATTGTTCCTTTAAGTTTAGACAAAAGCAGGAGCATAATGTAAGCGATTTAATTTCAGTGTGTTTACTTAGAAGCATTATTAAAAGCTATCCTGGTTAGTAACTAGGAATGTACAATCTCACTTGTTGCCATAATCTTGTCCCATAATAATCGTATCAGGTCATGAAGTTCAAGAATGAACGTGGTGACAAGATGTTAAGTTCCATAAGGAATGGGATGGTAATTACTACAAGTAATATTATATAGCCTTTATGTAAATAAATGGTGGGGCCTCACCTGGAACACTGCGTACAGTACCGGTTACCCTAGCTCAAAAAGAACTACAGGGGGTCAGCAACTCAAACTTTTTATGCAGAACCCTGTTTTGTCAACAGGGAAACAAATACATCATCACCACCACAAACCCCACTCCAGAACTTTAGTGCTTCAGATAAAATGTCTTTCCAGCAATGTCATGGGAAACTGCACTCAGAAACCTAGGCTCTGGTGGAACATAAATTAATTCTAGAGCCCACAATCCCTCACCCAGAATACCTTGTTGCCAGGCAGTATTAGCTCAAGTACTTTGGATTTCAGCTACTGTGATCTCACACAAACAGAGGCGGTCACCCAAGTAGCTGTGGCTCAAACCATTTTAAAAAGGGATCTCAAACTGGACACCCATGAACTGAAGCAACCCAAGTACAATACCTTAAACTTCACCCAGCAAATCAATTGATAGTCAGTGCCGCTCACAGAGCAAGGGGGAAGAGATTCTCCACTTTCAACAGAACATTACAGTGTATTTCATTTTGGCCAGCTACCTCTGACAACATCCTTCCCCTGATCCTCAGAGGGTTCAATTTGCTGGTGACTGAAATAGCTCTAGCACAGGAGAGATTCATATTAAAAGCATTTTTTCCCAGGATCAGAATACTGGCTGGATTGTGACCAAGCTGGATACAGCATGACTACAAAGAGCAAAAGGCACACAGCAAATAGACACAGACACAGCCTGGCACCGTGTGTATCACCTCAGTGCCCTGGTCATGGACTTTACGATCACTTACAACGGGCTATGCAACTGATAGCAACGTTTATCTTGCACACAAAGCTTCGTGAGTCCATGTGATTTCACTAATGAAATCATTGGGTGCAGCAGAAAAAGCTCATGCTGGTCTGGGTCTTGTTACAAAGTCCTGTAGAAGAGTTGTGGAGAGGACAGAAAGGCCAGGGTGTTGAATGTGGTGGTCTAGACTGAATCAGAATAATATAGGGTAGTTGTGTGAGCAATTTGTGGCAATAATAAAGCGTAATAATCAAGGCAGGGATCACAAGCCACCACTTGCCTAGCTGCTTTCAGATGGCAGTTTTCTGTAAGTACCCAGCAGAGGAGAAGTTTAGGGAGGTGGTGGACAAGGTGGTACTTCTGGATTGTGTTAATTTAGGACTCTAAGCAAAATACAAGAATCTGCTTAAAGAGTCTTCAAGTTGAGTAATGTGGAGTCTCCAGATGAGAAAAAAATTCACAAGCTAGTCTGGGACCACAGGGCCAGATCCTCAGCTGGAGTAAACATTCATAGCTCCATTGACTATCAGTTTACACCAGCTGAGGGTCTATGTCGTATTTTTAGAGAAGGGGACAACATAGGCTTGATTCCTCACTGCCTTGTATAGTCAGTTTCATCTGTGCAGCGAGGATGTAAAGTACTACCCTTCTGATTTACCACCATCTCAATACTTTGCATTGGTGTAAGTGATGACAAAGTGCAGGGCAGTGAAGAACGAGGCCTGCAGCAAGCACTCTAAAGGTCTAGTTATACCCACCCTTCTGTTCTCTCACGCTGACCCCTTCACTCATTAATTTCATTTGCCTCCATTGGAGCTCATGGAGTTCTGCAGCCACCCTTTCACCACAAATCCTGTACACCTCAGCGTGAGTTAATTTATATTGATTATAAGGTTAAACAAGCAGCAAGATTCTAAAGTGCCAGTGATCAGGAAGGAAGTGAGAAAGACCCTTGCTAAAGAGACTACCTAAATGAACACCACTATGAACCACAAACCAAAAAGTTTCAATCATTGTGCCACAGGGCCTGTTGGCCAAGAGCTACTTCTGCAGCTAGATTACCTAAATTTGATTAGCACACCTGGAAAAAGGTGCGCTCAAATAATATTGGAGGCAGAATAATTTTTAAAGAGTGAAAAGCAATGCAAAGAGTCAGAAGGATTTGGATTATTTTAGCTCCATTATGCTACAATTAAATGCATAGAGTTTTGTTGTGCTGATAGTCCAGTTCATTTTCCTTGGTGGACATACCAAGCACTGAATAAATAGTTCAATATAGGTCTTTGGACAATTTAAATCACAGAAGAACAGATGAATTTTGTTTCCTTGTTTGCTTTATAACTTTGTACTCATCTTTGACCTACAATAAAATCCCTGAAAGATGCACACGTCAGCAGTTTTAGGTACGGTGTCACACAGTGCATGCTCCAAGGGATCACTGACACTGCAAGCATTTGACAAGCCTCTCAGTTAATGTTCTTATGAAAACAAATAAGTGAAGCAACTGAGAGGTTCTTGAACTTCTCAGCATTTCTGCCGAGTGACCTGACACCAAGTGATTGATCAGTCACATTCTCATGCCTCCAATATTCCTGCTAGCAACTATTTTCAGCATTTACACTAAGATTTAATATATTTAAATAAATCAACTTAAAGTGCTGCATTGATAAACGCCACAGGAAAATTATAGTAAAACATGAATTTACTTTGAACTGAACAGCCATTCATCAGATTTCCCCCCCCCCCCCAAACTCAAACTATCTACCCTAAAGGACCATTCAGTTCTACAGATAAAGTCACAGAAAACAGGAAATGCAAAGATTTTTTCTACCTTAGTTGTGTTTTCATTCCTGTGGGCCTGTTCTCATTTACACTATTTTTTTCACCTGTGAAACTACATCAATAGGTCCTGAGAGGAGGAGTAATTCTGTTTACACATTTCACAAGCACTGCATTGTCCCCTGACTGCATGGGGAATAAAGTGACTAGCAATGCTGTTATAGTGACCTAAAACTGCCGAGAGGAGGAGAGAGAGAGAGAAGAGCTAGCGCTGCAATATCACCTAGCCTCCATCCAAAACTGCAAAAGGCCCTTTATAGGAGCACTGCATGCATTGTCTCACACTCTGGCTGTGCCTGACATTTGACAGTGCCCACTTCCAGAGCTGGGTCAGCCAGCTAATAGGAGAGTTGGGGATGCCTTTGCAGGTCTACAGCTCCACTCTGAGATAGGCATTTAACCACCAGAGACCTGGGCTTCAGTTTCCATTGGAGGCTACTGCTGGAATCTGGGAGTGAACCCATCTGTTTTACAAAAAGAACAGGAGTACTTGTGGCACCTTAGAGACTAACAAATTTATTAGAGCATAAGCTTTCGTGGGCTACAACCCACTTCTTCGGATGCATATAGAGTGGAACATATATTGAGGAGATATATATACACACATACAGAGAGCATGAACAGGTGGGAGTTGTCTTACCAACTCTGAGAGGCCAATTAAGTAAGAGAAAAAAAACTTTTGAAGTGATAATCAGGATAGCTCAGTACAGACAGTTTGATAAGAAGTGTGAGAATACTTACAAGGGGAGATAGATTCAATGTTTGTAATGGCTCAGCCATTCCCAGTCCTTATTCAATCCTGAGTTGATTGTATGTAGTTTGCATATCAATTCCAGCTCAGCAGTCTCTCGTTGGAGTCTGTTTTTGAAGTTTTTCTGTTGTAAGATAGCCACCCGCAGGTCTGTCATTGAATGGCCAGACAGGTTAAAGTGTTCTCCCACTGGTTTTTGAGTATTATGATTCCTGATGTCAGATTTGTGTCCATTAATTCTTTTGCATAGAGACTGTCCGGTTTGGCCAATGTACATGGCAGAGGGGCATTGCTGGCACATGATGGCATATATCACATTGGTAGATGTGCAGGTGAACGAGCCCCTGATGGTATGGCTGATGTGATTAGGTCCTATGATGATGTCACTTGAATAGATATGTGGACAGAGTTGGCATCGGGCTTTGTTACAAGGATAGGTTCCTGGGTCAGTGTTTTTGTTCAGTGATGTGTGGTTGCTGGTGAGTATTTGCTTTAGGATGGGGGTTGTCTGTAAGCGAGGACAGGTCTGTCTCCCAAGATCTGTGAGAGTAAAGGATCATCTTTCAGGATAGGTTGTAGATCTCTGGTGATGCGCTGGAGAGGTTTTAGTTGGGGGCTGAAGGTGACAGCTAGTGGTGTTCTGTTATTTTCTTTGTTGGGCCTGTCTTGTAGGAGGTGACTTCTGGGTACTCGTCTGGCTCTGTCAATCTGTTTTTTCACTTCAGCAGGTGGGTATTGTAGTTTTAAGAATGCTTGATAGAGAACTTGTAGGTGCTTGTCTCTATCTGAGGGATTGGAGCAAATGCGGTTATATCTTAGAGCTTGGCTGTAGACAATGGATCGTGTGATGTGTCCTGGATGGAAGCTGGAGGCATGTAGGTAAGTGTAGCGGTCAGTAGGTTTCCGGTATAGGGTGGTATTTATGTGACCATCGCTTATTAGCACAGTAGTGTCCAGGAAATGGACCGCTTGTGTGGATTGATCTAGGCTGAGGTTGATGGTGGGATGGAAATTATTGAAATCATGGTGGAATTCCTCAAGGGCTTCTTTTCCATGGGTCCAGATGATGAAGATGTCATCAATGTAGCGCAAGTAGAGTAGGGGCATTAGGGGACGAGAGCTAAGGAAGCGTTGTTCTAAGTCAGCCATAAAAATGTTGGCATACTGTGGGGCCATGCGGGTACCCATAGCAGTGCCGCTGACTTGAAGGTATATATTGTCCCCAAATGTGAAATAGTTGTGGGTGAGGACAAAGTCACAAAGTTCAGCCACCAGGTTAGCTGTGACATTATCGGGGATACTGTTCCTGATAGCTTGTAATCCATCTTTGTGTGGAATGTTGGTGTAGAGAGCTTCTACGTCCATAGTGGCCAGGATGGTGTTTTCTGGAAGATCACCGATGGATTGTAGTTTCCTCAGGAAGTCAGTGGTGTCTCGAAGATAGCTGGGAGTGCTGGTAGCGTAGGGTCTGAGGAGAGAGTCCACATAACCAGACAAGCCTGATGTTAGGGTGCCAATGCCTGAGATGATGGGGCATCCAGGATTTCCAGGTTTATGGATCTTGGGTAGCAAATAGAATACCCCTGGTCGGGGTTCTAGGCATGTGTCTGTACAGATTTGTTCCTGTGCTTTGTCAGGGAGTTTTTTTAGCAGATGGTGTAGTTTCTTTAGGTAATCCTCAGTGGGATCAGAGGATAATGGCCTGTAGAATGTGGTGTTAGAGAACTGTCTAGCAGCCTCTTGGTCATATTCCAATTTATTCATGATGACGACAGCACCTCCTTTGTCAGCCTTTTTGATTATGATGTCAGGGTTGTTTCTGAGGCTGTAGATGGCATTGTGTTCAGCATGGCTGAGGTTATGGGGCAAGTGATGTTGCTTTTCCACAATTTCAGCCTTTGCACATTGACGGAAGCAATCTATGTAGAAATCCAGTCTGTTGTTTCAACCGTCTGGAGGAGTCCACGCAGAATCCTTTTTTTTGTAGTGCTGGTAGGGGGGATTCTGTGGGTTAGTATGCTGTTCAGAGGTATGTTGGAAATATTCTTTGAGTCGGAGACGTCGAAAGTAGGATTCTAGGTCACCGCAGAACTGTATCATGTTCGTGGGTCTGGAGGGACAAAAGGAGAGGCCCCGAGATAGGACAGACTCTTCTGCTGGGCTAAGAGTATAGCTGGAAAGATTAACAATATTGCTGGGTGGGTTAAGGGAACTACTGTCATATCTCTAGATGAGGAGGAGGTAGACCAAACCAGTATCCATGCACAGAGTTACATTTCCTCCTGCATTGTCTTTGCCAAATCTCCCTTTTGGAAATAAGGCCACCTCCCCTAAGAATAAAGTCTACAGGAGCATAAAGGGAGAACAATCTTCTACACTTAGTGAGATGCTTACAATGCTCATTTCTATGCAAATTTCCAGAATGCTCTACTAGCTCACAACTATTTCAGACAAGTGCCCAAGGAATAAGAGCAAAGCCCATTCTATTTGGGTATTCACGGTAAACTCACCTTTGTGCTTTGTCTATATACCATGCGCAATTACATACTTTCCATACAATGGGCAGAAGCACAAGATGCTTCCTTCAGTAAAAAGTTTCCATTAGGCTGGGAACAGATAGAATTGGCACTGCTGGCTGAAGAAACAGTGAGTCAGAAAATGCATCATCTGTTACTTAAGAGCACAAAGTGGAAAACTAATGAGTGTTACTGTTCATCTTGAAGCATGGGTTTGCCCATCAATTAGAGTTCAGGTGTGAAGGCTGCTTGGTAGCAAGTTCTGTATTTGCAGCTAAATATTTGTGTAGCACCTGGATGGAATGCCAGGCATGTGACTTGCATTTGCTACTTGTGTGGATTTGTTCTACTGAAGTCACCTAAAGGAGCTTGCTAAACCAGGGAGATCAGACTAGAAATCTAATTCAAGGATTGTCAAGTGTACAGCAGCAAAACCACGCATTCTTTAGAGAAACAGGCAGCCACAGAGAAAATGCCATGGCCAGTAGCAAAGATCTGGGGTTGGATTATGCCATGGCCGTTATGTGGGTACACAGACATGTGCAAAAAACAGCTTCTACTATATGTCCTGCTTCTAAGTGGGAAGGCCCAGTCCCTGCACTCAAGGGAGCACAGGTTTTTCACTCTTGAGGTGCAACCCATGCCAGAGGTTGAGTTGAAACCAAATCCTTCTCCACTTGTACCGCCCAAAAGAACAGACCAAGAGCACTGAGCCACATCCTGACCTATCCCTGAGAGTGCTGGGGAGCTCCTTGTGGGGTGGTGCTGCTTGTTACTTAACCCTCATACAGGATTGTGTACAGAATACCCTGTTTAGCCATTTCACTGGTTGCTCTACTTACCGCTGTATGGCGCTGCCTCCTGGTGGTTCTGGGGATTAGCTCAGTCAGGCTGATGCCCCTTCCAGGGTTACATCCTATCAGTTTCTCCTCTGTAGCTCCTCTCTGTCTCAGGGGCTGCAGTTGTCCACTTCATGACTCCACCCAGGTCACTGTTGTGATATCCCCTCCCAGGGGGCAGAGAGGAGCATATCAAGGTTCCTGCTCTCCAGTAGTCCCAGGCAGTCTTCTGCTTCACAGTGCCACTCCCACAGTGGCTGGCAGGGGAACCCAGGCCCACCCTCTACTCTAGGTTCTGGTTCAGGGACCCTCTACACAGCAACCAAGGTCCATTTCCTGCACCTTTCTGCCTTTTCTTGTGTTGCTTCCATACCTCCTGGCCTTCCCCATTCCTCTGGGTTTGCCAGTCTCTTCCATCCCTTCTCCCAGGGAGTAACTTTAGGCAACCTGTCTTGGCAACCTCCAAGCACTCCTCCCTCTTCCCAGGGAGAGGCTGTTTCTCTCTAATTAGCTGCATCCAACCTAAAGCTCCTCCATTTGCAGCCTAATTAGCTTATTGGGGCCATCTGGCCCAATTCAGCTCTTGCAGGGCCAGTGTGTGGAGCACATCCCATCTCCAGCCAGTATTTTTGGCATTAGGAGTCCTTTAAATGCAATAACAGAGATGGAATAGCACCAGTAAAATAACCTCCACCCTAAACAGCCTGTCTTCTCATTAAACTACAGTATAGTGACTGTTCAATCCGAATGCTAAAGTGTTTTCATATGATTTATATTTTACTGACTGATGAGAGGAGAACACTGTCACATATATCCATAGCAAATCAGACTTAGAGAGAGGGACCAGGGTGACTCATGCTGAATAATAAAGGAACTGAGCTGCAATGCAATAATTTAAAGAAAAGCTTTCAACATGGATACTCCCTGAGGGCTTTGTTGAATCCTCAGTGCTAAGACTATATGGGCCAAATTCAGCTATATTATAACTCCAACTTCAGTAGTTACATCAGGGATGAATTTAGTCCAGCTGGCTTCTGTCTTTTCTGCCTCACTATTATATTCCAAGTAGTAAGTTAAAAGTCTCAAGAGGTACTAAACCAATAAGGTTTCCCTCTCCCCTAATGTACTGTATGCAAACAAGAGAGTTCCCCAGCAGATTCAGAATGGCCATGCTGATTTGTGTCTTGGCTACCACTTGCTCACATGCTGCTGCGGGAGAGCAAAGATTCATCCTTTCCAAACAAATCCTCTCCAATTGTCCTTACAGCTGGAGAGTAACTTAAACAGTGCAGTGAAACTTACCAGCAAATGAATGCACTTTGTCAGGGGGTTTGGACTGGGGGCCAAAACGAAATCTGTTACAGACCGAATCCTGCTATTGCTACCATTTGTTTTCATAAAGGCCTTGCACTAGTACTGTCCCAAGGCCTGAGTCTGACACTGGATCTGCATGTGCGGACCTTTGCACCTGGCAAGAACTCCAGGATCACCTCTACAGTCAGTGCACCACACAGGAAGTGGATAGGTCTGTATAGTCTAAGAGGAAGTCAAACAACAAATCAAATGAAATAACCTGTTAACCATTGTACTGCTCATTATAACAGGACCCAGATAGGAGACGTCTCTCATTCCTCCTCACTTTTCAAGATGGCCCCTTCGCTGCAGCAAGCTGAAAACTAACTTGATTAGTTGCTAGAGGGCCATTTTTACTTTACTTTAGAATTAAACAATTCTATGACAATTCTGGTTTTTGACATGCAAAGCTATAAGTGTAGATAGGGCCAGAAATCAGCACCTACGAATGGGACTTACACACACACATTCAAAAAGAGTTGTTTCAAAATATGTAGCTCACTGCAAGGCACCTCATGCCTCACCATGATCCCACAGTGTGCACAGAGGGGACCTTCCTATCTAGTGAGAATTCAGCTGGAAGTAAAAAGTGGTATTTCACACCCCTTTCAAGGTCTCAGGTGCAGGAAAGATTTGGATTCTCTATTATGACTAGTATAACTTCACCATATCTATCAAAGCAACAGGCTGTGGTATTTAATTTTCTTTACAGACACCATTCTAGAGGTACCCAGACTAGATGTTTGGCTTTATAAAACTAACCCACATGAAAAAAAGCTAATCCCAAAGGGCCTACAAATGGAATAAAAACTGCCTTTGTTTCGCCCTCTGAAAGTTACCCTATGCAATCTAGCTTCCCAGTCCACTTTTGAGTGTTATAATAACAACAGTTACCTTGTGGTTAGTCCCCTATGCATAGAATAACTTCTAAGCTCTTTTTTTTCGAAGCTTCATCCCCGGTGATGTTATAAAGAAGAGAAATTATGCTGCACAGTCAGAACCTTCTTAATGAGACTGCTCTCTCCAAATAATTAAAGCTATAGTTTTCCCCCACCAAGTGAGAGCTAGTTCAGTGTTGTAATCAATGGATTAAAATACCTTTGAACCTAACATTTCAGACCTGGGATTAACACCACTCGTAGTTGTTTTTTCACAGAGAACCCGAGTCTCCATATATTTATGCTTATGTAAATCTGAAGTAACTCCCTTGAAGTCTATGGAGTTAAGTTAGTTTTGAAGTGGTGTCAAGGAGAGGAGAATCAGACTCATTATATTTAATCTTTGCCAAATTGCTCTCAGCTGATTCATTTGATAATACTATTTCCCCAACAACATAGCCTGGAAAGACTAGAATTAATATATGGGGTTTTCATATGTTATTGGTGTACAAGTGATATCTATCCACCCATGCAGGTACTCAGCACCGCTAACCATAGTATCTGAGCGCTGTATACATTAGCAAAATAGGTTTCATCTCCATCATGAAAATGAATAATGGGAATGGTAGGAATAACTGCTGGCAGTTGTCATTGTGAGCAGTCACCATTTCAGGATCTCAGAAGACGGGTATCACCTATTACTACTATAATTTTCAGCTCAAACAGTGCGTCTCTGTTAGCGGTAGGCTTTGTATCAGCTGGGGATTGTGCCCTTGTGTTTTTTTCAAGCCGTGCTGCAGCCCATGTCATGCTCCATCCTTACATGGCATGACAACAATCCAGCTTTCTTCATGGGCAGCACTGGAGCTTACCATGATGTGCCGTATGATATACATAGAATCTACCCATCTGCCACAGAGGGCAAGTCTGCAAGACTCGGCAGGTTCAGCTCTGCAGTACTCCCAGCCTCTGTGATTTTTGTTTGGAAGTGCTGCCTCTGACTCCTGCTGAATTGGCAATGCTAACTGTGCTGTCAGTCATCCCTTTCATTCGATCCCTTCTGCTACAAACAATGGTTTGTCACTCTG
Organism: Emys orbicularis; assembly: GCF_028017835.1. Taxonomy (NCBI): domain Eukaryota; kingdom Metazoa; phylum Chordata; order Testudines; family Emydidae; genus Emys; species Emys orbicularis. The sequence goes on from NC_088690.1 coordinate 38,669,172, forward strand.
TCACTCCTCTGCTATTATTCCACCCGATGCCACAGTGGCTCCTGCTTATTGCTTGCCCTGTAACTCAATTTATTTGTCAGAATGGGGAGATCAGCGGAGCAAGCTAGCCTGCCTTATTCTCAGGGTGTGAGCAGGAACTACTGATTAGAGAGCTTTCTACTTCTGACATGCCACATCTGTTTTTGCTCATCACAGTGACCAGACTGCAGAATGTGAGCATTGCTTCACAAGCAGGCTGCTTCCTCCTATACCCATCGATTCTTTCCAAACAGCCCGTGTGACCTCTGGTTCTCATGATTCAAGAAGGATGTTGATAATTGGAGAGGGTTCAGAGAAGAGCCATGAGAATGATTAAAGGGTTAGAAAACATCCCTTATAGTGATAGACTCAAGGACCTCAATCTATTTAGCTTAACAAAGAAAAGATTAAGGGGTGACTTGATTCCCAGCTATAAGTACCTACATGAGGAACAAATATTTAATAATTGGCTCTTCAATCTAGCATATAAAGGTAGAACATGATCCAGTGGCTGGAAGTTGAATCTAGACAAATTCAGACTGGAAATAAGGAGTAATTTTTTAACAGTGAGAATAATTAAACTTTGGAACAATTTACCAAGGATTATGGTGGATTCGCCATCAGTGGTAACTTTTTAACCAAAACGGAATGTTTTTCTAAAAGATACGCTGGAAGTTCTATGGCCTGTGTAATACAGGTGGTCAGACTAGATGATCACAATGGTCCCTTTTTGTTTTGGAATGTATGAATGATCACATCCCGAGAGCCCCACTTCTTGGAGTGATAAAAACTCTAAGATCTGTTCCATACACAGCCATGCCCTGTCCAAATGTAGTGTATTATTTGAACATTTCAGGAAGTATTTATTGCTTCGAGTCAGGGAGCCAGAGTTAAAAGCAGACCAGTGGCTAAAGAAGTGATACTGAAAGTCAGAGGAAGGCAACCAACAAATAGGAAGCAGACTGGTTGCTTTTTTGGTTTCATTTTATCCTTTGTTATTTTTCTGGCTCTGCACTATCCATTCTGGGCTAATTTCCCACCCTCTACCCCCAACCAGCAGCCATCTGTCAATACCACCAGCCCTGCCATGTCTCCCATAATGATATACTTGCCCTTTGATGGACTCACATGCCAATTCCCTACCGTCACCAACCCATCTGCCTCCTTTTGAAATAGCTTGAGGCTAGTCTTACATTGTGTTTGTCCAGGATCTTGACTGAGAGTCTCTCCCGCTGTTGCCCCCATTTCATTTGATAAGCTCTACCGCACCCTGTCAGGCCAGGTCTGCAGTGGGGAAATGTGTTTAATATATTTTCTAACATGACATTAAACAACTTAGTAGCCAATGTGGGCAGGGTTTAAAAGTATGTTGTATGGCTGCCGTTAAACTTAGGAGGCGGCCCAGGGTTAATCAGCTAACATGTTTTTAAATATGACAATCCTCGATCACACTAAGCCCAAACCTATGGTGTGTTAGTTAAAGTACATTAACACATGTTCTAACACACTGCACTTTCCCCAGTGTAGATAAGGCATCCTCTATTGCTGGCAAGGCAAATTCTGTTAGGCAGGGAGAAGCAGATTGGATCACAAACCCAGTGGCTGGGAGGCATTGGGGCAAGGCCTCCATGAAGGTCCATTTATCTTCTAAGTTCCTCAGGGCAGGGACTATTGCCTGTGTTTGTAGGACCCTAGCACAATGGGACCCCAATCCTCATCAGGGCCTGTAGGTGTATAAAGAACCTGTGATTTCTCTGCATACCACAGCTGCCTGGAGGAAATGAGAGGTTATTTATGGTAGATGTGTAAGAGAAATATCTGATTTTTCTGGGACTTAAGTAGAAAGATACACGTTTTCCCAGTGTGCACAGAAAGCAGGTGACTAGTACTGAGTAACATGTTGCTATCGCGTCTCCTAGATACTGTGGTGACTTGTGCTCTATAAATACCTTAGATATAATCTGTCTTTGTGCAGTGCCAGTTACTGAGCCAGACGCAATTATATGTCTGAGAGTCTCTATGCATTGGCATGTCAAATGCTCTTCAGAATCCAACACAGTTACCCAAGTCTTTGAAAATAAAGCAACCTGCAGTTGCTACACATGTGCAGTTATTACACATGGAGGCAAATTTTCAGAAGTTTGACACCCACATTCCAAGCAGATTTTCCAAAGCATTCACATCTCACTTAGGTGCCGGATTTTCAAAAGGAGCTCAGTACGTTGGGGGTTGAACTATTTAGAAAAGTCAGGCCGTAAGTGACAGAATGGGAACTGAACTTTTGAAAAAATCTTCCCCCGGTTGTGAATACTGAGCACTTGAAAAATCTGGCCCCTCATGCCCTCACAATGACTTTTGAAAAAGGTAGTTGTGTGTGCTATAACAGCTATACAAAGTCAAAAAGATTTTGCTGTGCAGTGCAGAGATCTTGCAGTAGGCAGTCACTTAATTCCAAAGGTTGTAGTTCTGCTGAATGAGTGTATCTGCATCATTCTTTTCTCCCTGTTACCATCCATCATCATCTCATCAAGCTGACCCTTGCAGAGACAAACAGACTGAAGGAGACAACAGAGTTGCCTTAAGCCCTGCTAGTTATATTTCCCCCCACATATCAAAATGGTGGCTTTTGCACAAGCTCAGGATTTCTCCTGCAGCTAAGGCAGCCCATATCTGAACCTCCGTCCTCTCAGGGTGAAACACATCCCTCCTTGCCAATTCCAACTTCCGACATCTGTGAATTCCTAACATCAGTCTGGGGGCTGATTTAGGAGAGCACGAAGATGTGATTTGAACTGTGGCCCTTCAGGCAGACAGTCAGCCTATTGTACTTGAGCAGCCTCAGAGTGCAGAGAATTGAGGAGCCAGCCAAGCCGCACTGCCTCAGAAATTTTTCAGACACTAAATCACATGACAGGCTCTTCCTTTGGCAGAGTGACAGGTGCAGGTTGCACTTATTAAATGAAGCTACTACTAAAAAAGGATGGTGAGATCATGAAAGGATTAGCATATGCGCGTCTGTTCAAGGGCAAATCACATTTGCTGATGACAGCTCTGGTTTATGTGGCTGCGGCTGGGAATGAGCCATCCCCTCAGTCAAGGATTCTTCCCAAGAAATTCATTAAAAATCATAAGTTATGGATTCCAACAGAGCAGAGTGGTATACTGCATTGGGAATAGAGTAATACCAGGAAGGGAAGAAGTGTTCTGGAGTCAGAATGTTATTTAAAAAGCTAGAGAATATGTTAAGGCTTAGATTTATCACTGCCAATCACAAAGTAGGGTTTTATCCTGAAAGGTACTATGTACTATTGGCTTGATACAGTAAAATACTTGGGTATGTGCTTAACTTTAAGCACGTGCTTCAGTCCCATTGGCTTCAGTGGGAGTTAAAGCACTTCTTTAAGTACTCCTTTGGATTGGGGTGAGAAACAGTAGCAGAATGATTGAAGTCACAATAATTTCTGAGATCAGCTACTTCAGTGGAATAATTTTAGCAACAATCAATAATTAGCTCTTTACTGTCAGTTGTTACTGGTATTCTGCATGAACACTAGTAAGGAAGAATTGCTGCAATCAGCCTTATTGAAAGTACATTTGTTTTTCCAACTGACAAACTAGTTTCAGTTGGATTCAGTGTTCTTTTCTAGCCTAAATTGCCATGCAGTGAACCGTTAAATAGCTGTTATATTCCTCCCCAAGGGTGGAATGCATTATTCTGATGAATGAAGTGATTTCTATATACCCTATAGAAAGCATTTTGGAATCTCAGGATGAAAAGCCCAATAAAAGAAAAAGAGGATTCAGTGGATCTATCATACATATAGGGTCCTCCTTAATATAATATGAGAGCCTCTCACAATCTTGTATGTATTTGTCCTCAACACCTTTGTGAGGTAGAGAAGTATTAGCCTGCCCATTTTACAGATGGGGAAACTGAGCCCCCAGAGTGAATAAGTGACTTAACCAGGCTCACACTTGAAGTCTGTGGTGGAGCAGCTCTGATTCTCTACTCAGTTTTTCCACTGGTGCAGCTCCATTGATTTCCATAAACTTATTCCCAATTTACATTCACAGTAATAGAGTGAGAGGAGAATCAGGACCTATACTTTTGATTTAATACTAAGAAGGACAAAACTTTTTTTCCCAAATTCAGAGCCCACTTGAAAGCCCTTGGCTCTAGATTTAAAAGAGAACTCAAGATGTACAAGGTTCCAAGCATTAGACTGTAAGCCGTTTGGAGCAGTAACCATCTTCCTATTAAATGTTTGTGCACTGACATGTACAAAGGGAGCCTGACTGAGATCTTAACTGCTACCAAAATAAATGCAATTAACCATCAATACCATTTGCCTCTGTCATATAGCAAGTTTTAGCCTGTATATTTTTAATTTATTTTCCTGATTATGCTAGAAGTCAGGCAAAAATTACTTTTAAACATAATTTTCAATATTTACATAGTACAGGCCATGTTATTAGAAATATATTAGGGAGAAGGTTAAAACTAAATTTGCTCCTGGGATATAATGGTTTCAATTATGAAGAAAAATATTTCATTAACTGAGAAATTTCAGAATTTTTTTTTTAAAAAGTGCCAATGGTGTCACAAAACCCAAGATACCATCCAACTTGCCAGTCCCTAGTAATTATGAATAATTAAGACTGAATGCTTTCATTTATCTACAATTCATAATCCTCAACTAATACTAATCTCCTGTAAAGGAGTAGCTGAAGAGATAATTGTATTCAGTGGGTATATTGTTCTGATATGGCTAGCCTTAATTAAACTTAGTTTTAAAATAAGTCATTTTTTTATTTGCAGTATTGCTCATGTCTGTCAGTCACTAGACTGATGTTTCTTCAGAGGAAGGCAAAGAAAATGCCTTATTAGAACCAAAAATTGATATTTGAGAACTCTCTGGGAAAATTAGGAGTTGCCACAACTTCTTAAAACTTGCATTAGAGAAACTAAGGACAGAGAGCCTTAGAGATGGCTGAAGATGACAAAATGTCATTCAAGTGTCATGGCTTCATGAGAATATACATATGTAAGTGAGTATTCTGCATTTGTGTCATATTCACATTTTCAGCTCCCCAGCTTTAAGTTCAGAATAGCAGTAGCTCTGAAAATCATGTTGTGTACTGAGACACCAGAATGAGGTGTCCCTTCATGCAGAAATATAGTCCATCATCCAAAAGGCTAAGGTCATCAGTCAGGAATAGGAGAAAGGCAACATCAATTATTTTTCCCTCCACAAAATCAAGTTTTCATGCAATTTCACCATAATTGTAAATATATCTTTAAGCTGCTCCACTGAGGGAAGGAATGGAAAAAGATGTGTGCTGGGAACTAGATGAGAGGAACTAATAGCAAAGATCATCTGAGATAAGGTAGAAGAGATCGAAATATAGGAGCTAGGGAAAAGAGTAATGGAAGCCGAGAAAGATAGTGAGAAATGGAGCTCTAGAAAGAGAAGACAATAGGGACTGAGACCCTGCAAATAAAGAGGAATCTGGCTCTCGAAGTAAAGGAAGTCTAAGTCTGACACTAGAAAATATATACTTTAATATGTTAATTTCTTTATTCAGCTACTAGATATCTTTGTATGCCTTAGTGTGTCACACTGTGTGTGGTCCCTAGTAAACATTGGAGACAAAGTTGGCACTCAAGTTCTGTAGAAGCCTGTTTTGTCTGTGGTTTCCTATAATCAGGGTCCTCTGCATTCTGCAGGATTTACCACAAATTCACCCCCATAACAAAGAATTGTGCTCCAGAATCTGACCTTAAAATTTAAAAAAGAAGTTACATAACATAAGAACATAAGAATGGCCGTACTGGGTCAGACCAAAGGTCCATCTAGCCCAGTATCCTGTCTACCAACAGTGGCCAATGCCAGGTGCCCCAGAGGGAGTGAACCCAACAGGCAATGATCAAGTGATCTCTCTCCTGCCATCCATCTCCACTCTCTGACAAACAGAGGCTAGGGACACCCTTCCTTACCCATCCTGGCTAATATCCATTAACGGACTTAACCTCCATGAATTTATCCAGTTCTCTTTTAAATGCTGTTATAGTCCTAGCCTTCACAACCTCCTCAGGCAAGGAGTTCCACAAGTTGACTGTGCACTGTGTGAAGAAGAACTTCCTTTTATTTGTTTTAAACCTGCTGCCCATTAATTTCATTTGGTGGCCCCTAGTTCTTGTATTATGGGAACAAGTAAATAACTTTTCCTTATTTACTTTCTCTACATCACTCATGATTTTATATACCTCTATCATATCCCCCCTTAGTCTCCTCTTTTCCAAGATGAAAAGTCCTAGCCTCTTTAATCTCGCCTCATATGGGACCCATTCCAAACCCCTAATCATTTTAGTTGCCCTTCTCTGAACCTTTTCTAATGCCAGTATATCTTTTTTGAGATGAGGAGACTACATCTGTACGCAGTATTCAAGATGTGGGCGTACCATGGATTTATACAAGGGCAATAAGATACTCTCTGTCTTATTTTTTATCCCCTTTTTAATGATTTCTAACATCCTGTTTGCTTTTTTGACCGCCGCTGCACACTGCGTGGACGTCTTCAGAGAACTATCCAAGATCTTTTTCCTGATTCATTGTAGCTAAATTAGCCCCCATCATATTGTATGTATAGTTGGGGTTATTTCTTCTAATGTGCATTACTTTACATTTATCCACATTAAATTTCATTTGCCATTTTGTTGCTCAATCACTTAGTTTTGTGAGATCTTTTTGAAGTTCTTCACAGTCTGCTTTGGTCTTAACTATCTTGAGCAGTTTAGTATCATCTGCAAACTTTGCCACCTCACTTTTTACCCCTTTCTCCAGATTATTTATGAATAAATTGAATAGGATTGGTCCTAGAACTGACCTTTGGGGGACACCACTTGTTACCCCTCTCCATTCTGAGAATTTACCATTTATTCCTGCCCTTTGTTCCCTGTCTTTTAATCAGTTCTCAATCCATGAAAGGACCTTCCCTCTTATCCCATGACAACTTAATTTACATAAAAGCATTTGGTGAGGGACCTTGTCAAAGGCTTTCTGGAAATCTAAGTACACTATGTCCACTGGATCTTCCTTGTCCACATGTTTGTTGACCCCTTCAAAGAACTCTAATAGATTAGTAAGACAGAATTTCCCTTTACAGAAACCATGTTGACTTTTGCCCAACAAGTTATGTTCTTCTATGTGTCTGACAATTTTATTCTTTACTATTGTACAGACTAGGGACCGAATGGCTAGGTAGCAGTTCTGCAGAAAAGGACCTAGGGGTCACAGTGGACGAGAAGCTGGATATGAGTCAACAGTGTGCTCTTGTTGCCAAGAAGGCTAATGACATTTTGGGCTGTATAAGTAGAGGCATTGCCAGCAGATCGAGAGACGTGATCATTCCCCTTTATGCGACATTGGTGAGGCTTCACCTGCAGTACTGTGTCCAGTTTTGGGCCCCACACTACAAGAAGGATGTGGAAATATTGGAAAGAGTCCAGCGGAGGGCAACAAAATGATTAGGGGGCTGGAGCACATGACTTATGAGGAGAGGCTGAGGGAACTGGGATTGTTTAGTCTCCAGAAGAGAAGAATGAGGGGGGATTTGATAGCTGCTTTCAACTACCTGAGGGGGGGTTCCAAAGAGGATGGAGCTCGGCTGTTCTCAGTGGTGGCAGATGACAGAACAAGGAGCAATGGTCTCAAGTTGTAGTGGGGGAGGTCTAGGTTAGATATTAGGAAACACTATTTCACTAGGAGGGTGGTGAAGCACTGGAATGCTTTACCTAGGGAGGTGATGGAATCTCCTTCCTTGGAGGTTTTTAAGGCCTGGCTTGACAAAGCCCTGGCTGGGATGATTTATTTGGGAATTGGTCCTGCTTTGAGCAGGGGGTTGGACTAGATGACCTCCTGAGGTCCCTTCCAACCCTGATATTCTATGATTCTGTGATTTTATGATTGTTTCAACTAATTTGCCCGGTACTGACATTAGACTTACCAGTCTGTAATTGCTGGGATCACCTCTAGAGCCTTTTTAAAATATTGGCATTACATTAGCTATCTTCCAGTCATTGGGTACAGAAGCCGATTTAAAGGACAGGTTACAAACCATAGTTTCTTGCCTTTATAGTTTCAGAGAAAACCTCAAACACTAACATATTCAGTTTCATCAGCAGAGAGCCTGAAACAATAGCTTTGCCAAATGTCATCTGCCCCATTGATCTGAGAGCACTGTGGATTTAATAATTCCGCATCTCTCTAATTTGGCATTCCTCACCCCCACCCCGCACACAACAACATCCAAAGCAATTCAGAGTTTTTGCCACAAATTCATCATTTTGCTTCAGCCAACCACGCACCCATCCAACCAATAAACTAATAAATGGCCCCTGTGCAAGACAGCAATATCAGAGCCTTTGACACTCCAAGGAATGGTTGAGGGTGAGATTTGGGGGGAAGAGAGAGTGACTATTAGTCCCACCAAAAGAGAGAGAACCAAGGCCAAGACTTTAGGTTTGGTTTTAATACTACAGAAGTCCAGCAGGAGAGTAACATAGTCAGCTAGAAAGCCATATGGCAATCTGTGTAGTTGCAGTGCATAGAAAGAGAGATGGATGTGCAGACTGTTTCTCCCACTGGTATCCTTAGCCACATTTCATTCTGCTGCTGGACTTTGAATTCTAACCATGATCACCCAGAGTGCTGGAGGAAGATTAATTTCAGTTTTCACTGAACTCTTCTAAAGCATTGTCAGTTTGCAAGAGGAAGTTGTGATATACAAGCAGTGAAAAAAGGCCTTTCCCATAGTTATGAAGATAAGTTGTATGTCATCAATATACTTGTTTACCCTTGCAACGTAATGCAACAAAGAAAAACTTTTAGAGATGCTAGTAATTTTCCACCACTGACTTATTAATTCTAAAGCACATGCCGCTTTAGTTGAGAAATCTATCAAAGAAGCCCTTGCCAATTGTGTTAAATGTTTTTGGGGTTGTTTGCTTTTAATCAATTTCTATTTAGAAAAAAACAAAACAAAAACACATACCACTGCCAAATAGATTTCATAGTACAAAACTCCTCTTATAATTTGAGATACATAATAGTTTTCCTACTGCATAGTGACATGAAGCATTTTGGATGTTGAACAGCTACTTTAGCTCCAACCAAAGTATTTAATTTTGGGAACTATAATAATCATGAGACAGCTACTATCTTTTACATTATTCCTTCTATGTCAAGAAACTTTTTTTTTTTTTTGAGGACTCACTTTCCTAGATCTGCAACAGGCATATTCCCAGCAGTTTTTCATTTCTGAACTGCACAGGGAGCAATCATAAAAACTCTGTCCCTATATCGTCATAACTGGCAAAAGGAAGACGAGAAACAATCTCTTCAGTTAAGAATCTTCCTAGTGTTCTAGGAACCCAAAGGAGATCAAAAAGTTTGTGGTTTATCTGTCCTTACACTGTACATTGTCAATATAGGAAATGTGAAACAGAACCTACCACTTCCACTCCATTCGAGCAATGTGTGAAAAGTTGTCTTCACTTTTGAAAGCTGACATGTGTGCGCGTGCACACAGACACACACGGGCACACCCCTTGTTAGACAAATCTAATGGTTTTATAATTAAGCAGATTGCAGACAGATGCCATCAAAGATTTTCTCTGTAAACTTCTGTGGCTGGAGAGAGATCAAACTAGGCTGATTACTAATTTAGCCTACAGATAAAAGGTGCATGCATGACACACAGCTCCCATTCTGTTTACAATGCCATCCCACATCCACTAATTCAAAGGAAGAATTGGCACCTGGATTAACAGTCCTTATAAACCTTTTTCCTTTATGCAGGAAGATCCAATTATTCAGGATGATTGAATGCCAACATAATTGAATAATTAAAGCTTTACAAACCTGAGAATTAAAACAATTCTTATTCCACTTTCATATCTGAAGCTCTCGCTAACTAGGGACCAAGTGCGTGAGTTGCAAAGAATTAGTCATTGTCTCACAATAGGAATTTCGTTATAAACCAGACCAAAGTTTATTGGCTAGTCATTCAAAACGTGAATCAGGTAAATTAAAGGCAAAGGTAAATTTCAGATAAAACTGATAAATTAATCTAGACATGATATTATAGGATCCAAAGGGGGTGATGTGAGGAGAAAGCAAATAAAAAACAAGGGTTAGAACTACAAACGCAACTCAGATGTCTCTATCTTCTGCACCAAATGGTTTTCATAACTGCATTATACACAAATTTTACCTGCAACAATTAAACAATCAACTAAATTACTACTTAAAACAGCAAGTTAAGGTGAGAAATTTTGAGTCAAGAAGAGGGCCTTAAAAAAAAAAACTTTATGAAGTCAAAGCATTTTCTTGAATCACATTACTGAATTGTGATTCCTCTTTTAAGGCTCCATGTAACACAAACCAAATCCTAATAGCCTTGCTTATGTGAGTAATCTATTGAGGTCTATCCCTCATTCATTGCTCATAGCATTTTCAAAGCTGGCATTTGATTGCACCCACACTGACAAAAAGCCCTGTGGCTGGAACTCGCCAAGAAGATGGCTTGGAAGCATGGTCTGGTGGACAGATGCCCATGGAGGATTTTTCAGAAGGGCCCAGGACAGCTCCAAGGCTGTTCTAATTGCTTAAAAATTAGTTGCAGTCTAGATACAATTAAGCCAGGAGGCACAGGCTACAGTGTCCAAACAGCAGCCCAACACACACACACACACACACACACACACACACACACACACACACACACACACACACACACACACACACACACACACACACACACACACACGTAACTTGAAAGACACAGAAAGGGGCAGACAGGAGTTGCTGAGGTTTTATAGGATTAGTATGGGGAAGGAGGAAGGGCTAGGAGAGGAGATAGAGACTGGGACTCAGAGAAGAGATGCTGTGGGTTAGGGGAACAGTATCAGGAAGAGTCTCTAGTGCAGCACGTGATCATGCTGGGGCTGATACATCATGAGACAATTTAGATAGGAGCCAGTAGGCCAGGGGTAATCAATAGGCATACCACGGGCCAAATCCGGACCACCAGATGCTTTTGAACAGACCCCCCCCAAAAAATGTATTTACTTATTATTATCAGTATTGTTATTATTTTCTCTGGAGTCTGGACCTTAACTATACCTTGACCAAAAAATTTGGACCTTGACAAAAAATCATTGACTATATCTCCGAAGGGGAAGCAAGGCTCAGAAAAGGAGGTGCATTTACCATCCTAATAGGATCTATGAGCCTTGAAGGACTTTCATCATCCTAAGGCACAGGTCACACAGGGATATAGGTTATTCTACCCTGTCTATTCAGGTTCTCATACTACACTCAATATAGTGGTATTTGTGTGCCTAGACTCACTGCTGAAGTCATCCAGCATCTCTGTACGAGCTGAAGGGGGAGCCATGGGGGCAGCCATGCCTTCTCTGTAATAGTCAGGGTCACCATAGCATCCAGTAATTCTTGCCACTTGCCCTGTCAAAGGACCCTCTCTGTACCTAGGAGATGGCTTAAAGGCTACAATCCACAGGGGTTTAAGCTTCCCTATGGATAGATAGATCCAACACCAAATTATATAGTTATTCTTTGCCATGGATCTCTTCCCATCTGTACTGAGCACAGCACACACATGTTCTGAAGGGACCAAGGGGAGACAATACAGCCAATAAATAGACCACATACCTATTCCATGGATAGATGGACAGTTATGGTGGCTGTCTACCCAAGACCATGTCACAAGTTTTATACCCTGCCATAGACCCACACAGCATTTATCCAGGACATAGCCTGAAGGCACAAACTCTACATACTGTCAGCACAGAAGGTTCGTAAATATTTGCCCAGGAGCTCATCCTTGAGAAGGAGCATTTCTGTCATTCTGGTGTAAGTTTCTTAGTCTCCTTAGATAAGCTTCCTTTTGTCTGTCCCCATTCTCTCTGCTATCTCCCTCATGACCTGTCCCTGCATGTGGCAAATCTCCAAAGGTGCCTAAAATAGCATACGTTTACCCTGCTCACCACTGGTATCCAGGCCTCAGATGTGATGTGCTAATTTACAACTGCCAGGTTTCTATTCAACTCCGACTCCTCAGGTAATTGGCATGGGTGCAAGCACCAGGTGCTCAGGCAATTTGGGTGTAGCCAAACACCAGCTTTGAAAATTCCCTGGGTGCTCAACTCCCACTTTAGCCCCTAGATCGAGACCTACATTGCTTTTTGTGCTTCTCCAAACTTTTTAAGAGAGTGAGCCACAGTGTGTAGAAACTGCTCCTTATCCGCTTCACATTCCACTTCCACTACATTCGAGCAATGTGTGAAAAGTTGTCTTCACTTTTGAAAGCTGACCAATTCTCCCTGTTTATTTGATGCTATTTCTGAAGCGCCATGAATTTAGAGGCTGGTGAGGCCATTTTACTGTTCCAGCAGGCTTCAGGTGCCCCATGAGAGAATTGCTGAGGTGACTTGAATGAGTGACCTTAGAGCAGCAGGGAAAGATAGTGCATTTAGAAATAGGGAGAACAGCGGAGCACAACATCATCTAGCGGTGAAGATGTGAAAATCCCAGTGCCTGGGTACCCAGCAGAACTGAATACATAAATGAAACAGGCTCCCAGAGCGGTTAGATTTACAGAAAGCACCATCTCATTCTACTTTGAAAATGCCTTGTCTGAGTTTACCAGAACTACTTGCTCACATCCTCCTCAGAGTGTCCAAAGGGGGCCATTTGAAAACTCCCCTGGGTGTCTCCTACATGAAACATAAAACTTCAAGCTTAGAAGCTAGTTAATTTTGCCAACTCATCTCTAGGCCTCCTGCTGTCTATTGCCACATGGGAATAAGAGTTATGTGGTGTTCTGCATGGGCTCTCTACACCTTTATTACAGGAAATAAGATTGTATCTCACTACCAGGTTAGGATGCAGTCCTCCAATAGAAAACTTTAGCTGTTAAATTGAAAAACGTCTTAGCCAGGGCTGTCCAATTATTCTCATTCCTGTCTCCTCAAAACTGTCTGAATTGCATTAACAATTGACCCATGCCCTCACTGTGATCAAATATTTCTGAAGGGATACAAGCAGATTCCAAATTGATGTGATCAAAAATATCAGATATACAATTTGCTTAGAATGCTATTAATCTAAAATATAAAAATAAATCAAACAAACTATTAGCAAATGGGCACATTTCTGTAGTCTTTATTTGAGCAGAATTCTCATTTGAATCTGGGTCTTGGAATGTGTGGACTTTATGGAATTTAGTGACTTTGATGCTGTTAAGGAGTCAGACTGGATATCCCACATAGGGCTTTTTAGGGCCAATTCTGCCAATGGGCCCTGATCTAGCAAAGCATGTAAGCATGTGCCTAACTTAAAGCATCCAAGTACTCCTATTGAAGACAAATGGGACTATTTGCTTTTCAGGGTCTATATGAGGGCAGAATTTGCAGATAATGAAAAACCTTGTAGAGAAAGAGTCCTGTATCACATGCAGAGAGTATCACACCTCACTCTTATACAATGTTTTTGTTCTGTAGATCTCAAAGCACTTTACAAAATGAAGTAAATTTGATCATCCCTGTTTTACAGATAAAAAAATAAGAGAGACAGAAAGATGAAGTGACTTACCCATAGGCACCCTGAAAGCCAGTGTCAGACCCAGGAATAGAACCCAAGTTTTATATTTAAAGGGGACAGAATGAGAGCTTTAACTGGTTTGGGGACTGAAGAGTCAATTTAATTTTACTTATTCAGGCTTGTGTATTGCAATTAATATCCAGGAAGGAGCCTGTAATCCTGGTCAGTCAATACTGTACTGAGATCTATAAGGAATTTTAAAATAAACTCTGGGAGATGAATTCAGGAATCTGCCTGATGATTAACAGGAATTAGTTCTCAAGATCTGCACCAGCCATGAAATAATTCCATACAATTACATTTGTTAAAAATAATCAGCTTATAACAATAATGACCTTGATGTGGGGCATTTCCTGGGGATTAGTGGCCACATGAGGCTCCTTGGCTGTGTTTTAAGCCATATAGTCCTTCCAGCTGGTCATTAAGTCCTAGGAAATGCCCTCCACCTCTTGCATCATTGTCTAAATTGATGCTGTTAAAAAGTCATACTTTAGCTTTCTTACTCCAGTTTAAATTTAGGGTTAGGGTTAGGACCCGCTGAGTCCTGTGCTCAGATTTACCCTAGGAGCCAGCCTCTTTAAATCTACCTGCACTGCACACTTTTAAAAATAAAAATATATAAATAGAGAGTATGTCTACACTGCAGTTGCAGCTTCGCTGCATCGGGACCTGAGCTAGCTAAATTAAAGCTAGCTCGGGTTTGTCTACACAAGCTGCAGTCACAACCTGTGAACATATCCTGAATCTTATCCTTATTGTCCCCATGTACCATGCCTCCACAATGCTGTAAGGAAGGTGAATGTAACCAGTGGACACCTTACCCAGAGCAGAATGCCCTCAGGAGTAATATACTTGGCCTTATTCTTTAAAAGACTGGTGTACAGCCAGTATAACTCCATTGACTTCAGTGGAGTGTCTCCTCATTTCAGCCAATGAAAATGAGATGAATATGAATATCTGGTGCTTAGCTGTAGTGTTACCAAACATAATGATGTAAGTAATTAATAGTACTTAGTCTGTGAAATTAATGATAAAAGTCATAAATGGGCGATACTAGACAACAGCATTAAACTGTGCATTCTTTGCTTCTGTATAGTTCTCACTATTTTGTGATATTGGTCACAGTAAAAGCTGGTTAAATAAATACACAATTGTGTAATTTGTGAATAATTTTAGAGAATAAAAGTGAGAAGTTCAGTTTCCTGCTGGTTGTGGGATGATGACATTTGTTGTTCATGAGTATTTAGATTATTTCAGGTATTCATGAATCTTTTGCAAATGTTAGCATGAATGATGTGCTATTCATTGTTCCTTTATTTAAAGAGATCCAGTCATCGAGCAGAAACAATCCTGTGTAATGTAGGTGACATGAACTGCATTACAAATATAGAACACTGAAGAGTTGAAGTGAATTCTTTGAGAATGACTGACGGGATGCAAGTTGTTCTCAGCCTATTTGGTGGATACTTACCAATATTGAATACATTAGCCAAAAAAAGTCAGGATTGGTTTGCAGAGAATGTTACTTGCTACAAATAATTTGTTCTGCTCCACTGACATTAATGTTACACATTAGCTCCCGCCATTTATTTTTTCCTCTTTAGTACTATGAAAAGCTTAAGCAAAGTGACTCCTGTGTTAGCTGGTTTTCTGACCACCCACACTCCACAGCATAGTGCGGAACTGAGAGCATGGTAGGGATTGACAGATGTCTGAAGTCACCATTCTTTCAAGCAGTTTTAAATTTCAAACAAACAGCTGGGTGCATAAAGGAAGTAAACAGTAGCTAGACAACTGTTACACAGCTGACCAAAGCTCCAAAAGTAAGTACAATATGTTTTGAAGCTAGGGGAAGGTTTAAGCAAAGTACTGTTGGAAAAGTCTCCATACATTGTAACACAAGTGCAGATAATCCAAAGACATTATTTCATATGTAGCTACATGTGTTACATATTTGCAGGCCATACAACTGCATGAATGTTTTCAGTAAGTTTAAGCATTCCACAATCAGTGTTACATCTAAAAGGACTGGGGCTGGAGAGAAAGAGAATGGACGCTCACCTCCACTGAGCTTTATAATTTACTTAAGATCCCACTTCACTTGCATCTGAAGAAGTGAGGTTCTTACCCATGAAAGCTTATGCTCCCAATACTTCTGTTAGTCTTAAAGGTGCCACAGGACCCTCTGTTGCTTTTTACAGATTCAGACTAACACGGCTACCCCTCTGATACTTAATATCCCAATCATTCTCTTGCTAAGACAAAACTCCCACTGGAATCGGTGGGAATTTTGCCCAAGTAAGACTATTAGGACTGAGCCCTAACTTTTGTACAGAAATCCTGACCTGCCTTACACACCTGCAGACTTAAAAATGATTAGCCATGAAATGGAGGCCATAAACAGCAGAGTTCCAAGGCAGAGGGACACTGCTCATCCGTGAGCATTGTGGCGATCTCAGTAATGGATCTCTACAGCTCCTTACTGTGCACCCACACACTACTGATCTACTGGGCCAACACCCCATATGGAAGGGGAACAGCAGGCTGCATCTGCTTTCCCCCAATGCTCTGTTTGAATAGCTGCAACCCAGCTGCATAGGCTCAGCCTCAAGCCATCTAATGTGTGTGTGCACGTGCAGCATAGTGCTTTTATGTGAGCTTTGCTCCATTCCCTAGGGTTTGACCTCACTTACAGTGTATTTGATTTCGGCTAAAATGAAACAACTCCACTACAACAACTTAGGCTTAAGTCTCAAAGCGCGCTTCTAAATATTCCCCAGCACAGTTGGCATTGTGGAGTTTTAAGTCCTGCACTATTCTTAGATGGAGCTGCAGCAGTTGGAAAATGCTCGGTTGCAATCAACACATCCCACAACATGTTCAAGGGCTGCTATCTTATATAAAAAGTGCCTGTCCCTGATCTAGGCACTTGAACAATTGCTATTAAAAAAAACCATATTCATAATCAGAAGAGCAACTTGTTTTAAACTAAAGTTTCAGCTGAAGTGGGACATTTAAATACAAAATAGAAACCATTTGTTACTTTCTTTGGATGAATTTCCATTTTCAGAAATATATAAATGCTTTTCCAGGTATTTATGGCCCATTAATTGTTATATTGTCAAGGAATATATGGTAAACCATGGAAATGATTCAAAAAATTGAATATATTTGGTCAGCTTATTGAATAATCCTAAAAAAATATGGACAAGATACAGTTAGTACAATCACTTTTTGAGGTTGATTAATCTGTGCAATATCAGGTATGTTGAATATAGATCCAACACAGATATATACACAGTAGATACTCTCTAGGATGTGCTATGCTAAGCAAATATTCCTAGGACAATTAGAGAAATTAATCTGCAATGTAACATTTATATATCATCTTTTATGAACTGGGACAAGGCATTTTACTATAAAACATGATCAAGATAATCAAAGTTTTAAAATAATCAAAAAGGCAATGGCAAACAGCTGTTTCTTTAGTTTGGTTTAAAAGCTATAACAGATTTGGGGTTATGAATAGAAACAGGAAGGGAGTTCCACCAACAGAAACAATCACTCAGAGCTCTTCCTCCCAAACATTCAGGGTGTGGGCTTGCTTGGGCAAGCAAGGAAAACAGGATTTTTTCAAGGGAGCTCAACATGCTGGGTACCAAACACTTGAAAGTCTGGACCTGAGCTCTGGAAAAGTCTGACACCAAGGGTGAAATCCGAACCCCATTGTCATCAATAGGAGATTTTCCATTGACTTCAGTGGAGCCAGGACTTCACCCCTATTACCTAAGAAGGAGAGAGAGAGAGAGAGATTTACATTACTATGTAATTTGATGGAAAGCCAATATGGGGTAATATGTTAAATCTACTGGGTACCTTTAAGAATACAGACTACTGTAGTGTAATTGTAAAATATAATAGGGAACATCTGCAAACAAGTTAACAGTAGCTAAAGGAAGTCAGAGCAAATCTCCCATCCTGATGATACCATGGGTATGGTTGGAAAACATTCCATTTTCAAAATATGCAATATTACAAGTCACTAATAATGTTCATAAACTCTTTAGTCACCACCAGTAACTACCCATATTCTAAGGGTGATATTTAAAAAGCCATGTGTTCCTAGTTCTTCTAATAGTTTTAAAGCTCGCTCATATTTGGGACCATTTCTTATTATGGAATCTTTTCATGAGCCATTGCCACTCCCAATCCTGCTCGCAGTTTGTAGTCCTTGTGGATACAAGTGTTTTCCGAAGGCAGTATCAAGATCCAATGAAAATAAACTCCTTTTAATGTGCTGGGTGTTGCTTATTGGTAACTTCCTCCCATTTTGTATTGTCCCTGTGTTATTTGTTTCCATTCCTTGCATTTAAGATTTTATGTTTCTGTAACTGAGTCTTCTCTCATTGCCTAAGTCTGCCAGTACACCAAATATCCAATTCATTTGCAGGTTGTTCTGGCCTACTTGTGAAACATCTGTTCATTGGTGTGCTTGTTGGTCAGAAAGAGCCTCTATAAACCAGCAAAAAAGTTCTAGATGGGGTAAAATTATCAGGGCATACCTCTGGATGAAAACTGACCCATGCCACAACACTCTGAAAGCACAGCTGGATGAAGCAGCCCGAAGTAAATTTCAGAATACCAATGAAATTGGCCCTTGACCTTGAAAGACATTCTGGGTAGCCTAAGGGTGTAGCTGCTGAATTTCATTCCTCAGTGTTGAGCAAGAATACTCATAGTTGATGGGCAGATCTCCCCTAGCACTGCTTGTTTAGAAACTGCCCAAAAGTTTTTTATGCTTATCTAAGCTGCTTTTGTTTATCATAAATTCACCATGACTTCCAACATTATTTTTTTTCCTGTCAATCTCCCATAAGAATGGTCTTATTTGTTCTATTAGTTATCTTTAAAGAACTAAATTGCTTGGATCCTGGCTATGCAAGAGACCACCTACTCCTCAGTGGTATTACGGCATTCAAGGTCAGCTAAGCCACTCCAGCCAGCAGCCTTCTGGTTTAATTAACAAAAGGTTATGGCAAGGCATTCTCAGTGAGAGAGGCCACAACTCTAGAATTTATTGTCTCTCTCCCCCCGCCGCCAAAAAGACAAACTTAAAGCTACATATAGACAAACTCATGGTGATGGCAAGTTTACTCTCTTAAAAACAATACCAGCACTTAGCAGGAAAGAGAGACTAGTCCATCAGCTGGTGTAAATTGGACTCACTCCATTGGCTTTTAAAAAAAACCATAAAGATGTTAATGGGAGCTTGCCAATTTACACCCACTGCAAATCTGGTCCTATAATTGTAGTCAAACGTCTATTCCCTAACAAACAAAGGGGTTGTTGACTAAGAGGAGTTGTTTATAACCTCAATAATACAGAATTCTCTTTTGATTTAGTTTAATGTTTCCCTTCAGACTGCAATTTCAGTTTTCAGGGCCCATTTCTATTTTCAGTTATGCTGGATTACACAGTTTAACACTATTTTTACAATTACCATTAAAATCCATAAGCAAAGATATGGAAAAGTGGGTGAAAGGACAGCTCGTGCAGTTCTGATGTGGCATGATTTTTCTGTGCTGCTCTTTAGAATTTGCTTTTAGGAGCACAAATCTCAGAAACAAGATCCATATTCATTTCCAGCTGTGAATGTGTTTCTTCAGGCCCACTTGTGAACTTTTATCACAATGTTCTGTTCCCCTAAATTCCCACCCACTTCATTACATGACTATGTAATGCAATTGTTTCACCATTTGCCTTGGATACACATTAGGCAATCTGACTCCTACATTAGGAATCCATGGCAAAATGGAAACAAATGAATAAAGGGGATGAACACAAAAGAATGTGATTTGCATGACAGATCAAGTGGCACAACCACCCTTTTCTAAGTAACTCAAAATATCAGTCCATCCAAAGCAGAAATATACATTGCATGACCACCCAAAATAGAAAAGACAGGTTAAATACACTTTTCCACTAGAAGATTTTTTTCCCCCTTTAATTTATGGACTAGGTAAGATATTTCCAAAGGAAACTATTTTATCTGTCAGCTTTCAGGAATCTTGCAGACTGAAAGCACAACTGTTTGGATCCACTGATTTGATAATATGTAATGTCTTGGTTGCTGCACTGTCATTGGCGAAGCAGGCTTAAGGGCAGACAAAGTGACAGCTGGCCCATTTCTTCTTTTGCCATGTAAATCCAGTTTAGAATAGGATTAACATAACTGGAAAATAACCTAGTGGCTGAACCAAAAAATCTACCTAGCAACAGGTTAATTGAGAAACACACTTTAAATACTTTCATAATAATGGGCACTTACAGAGCCCAGTAGCATTACTCATACTTGCCTTTCCTTTTTAGAGTAACCTTGAACTCTGCAACATAAATGAGGGAAAGAAAACATTAAATCTTAGCTAGTACATCTCCTTATGGCCACTTAACTGCTAATAAAGTACTCTTTAATAAATCCCACTTGTAGACTATGTGATTTAGGAACTTACTTCCTTTTGAAAGTCAACTGGACTTAGGCAATTTAAGAAAATGTTACCATACATCGATAGCATCTACTATAGTTGAAGTTTGAATGATACTGGTAGACACCAAAGGAAGTCTCATCTAGCTCTTTTCAGCTGGAGATGTGGTAGATAGAGAACACATGATTCTGTTCCCACGCACTGTGGGCAGTCATTTACATCAGTGCTAAGTATAAAATGCTCCCAAATCCAAGTGACAGGATTTTACACCCACTATGCAATGGACTTCACAAAGGTGCAGATAAAGGGAGAATCAGGACCAATACCTTGGACAGAATGGGGGCTTCTCAGAGCTACTCCTTCTCCACAAAAAGATTGCTTGTAGATTTAGAACATTCAAATCTTTGTTTCAAGCTTACTATACACATATAATGGAAATACAGATCATAAGTTAGGCTGGTTTTCCTGAGGGTTGTCACTTGGCCACCATGAACTACATCTAGCTGAATCACTGCACACAAGTTGTCTGCCTAGATGTAATTACTATTTTGGGTCTTGGTCTTGAAAAAGATCACATCAATAGCTCCACTGGGCCTAGTTCTCCAATGCCTTGCACGTTGTGTAGTCATTTACACTTCTCCAGAGAGTGTTACCAAACCAGTTCAGAATGGTAGAATTTTGTAATCATTCATGCCTATGGAAAGAGTGTACAAGAGGTGCAAGATAATGGAAATCAAGGGGCCATTTGAAGTCAAGTTTGAACCCATACTGGTTTTACATCCATGGAATTCCACTGATGACAGAGAGCAGAATTTGGCCCCAAATGGCTTCTTTATCTTGGTCATTAGCATTCATCTCCTTTAGGAATTGGAGGGATAGCTCAGTCGTTTGAGTATTGGTCTGCTAAACCCAGCGTTGTGAGTTCAATCCTTGAAGGGGCGGGTTAGGGATCTGGGGCAAAAATTAGTACTTGGTCCTGCTAGTGAAGGCAGGAGGCTGGACTCAATGACCTTTCAGTTCTATGGAATAGGTATATTTATTTTTACAGTTCTAAAACTCAGGTAAGCATCCAAACCATGAATCTATAGGAATTATCTTAAAAGGCCAGAAGGGATCTCTGATCATCTATAGATTTTAATAAGGATGAAGCAAGTAGGAGTCTATGAAAAAGTAATAGGTTCGATAGAAGTATATCATGTTACAGAAAATGCTTGTCTCACACTAGGATTCTATAACAGGGATATTATTAAATTCTATGGGGGTAGTTAAGTTGTTTTCTTTTAAATCCATAAGGGAATGTTTATCTGGACATATCCAAACTTCCATGGCCTGCCACACTTGCACAATCAGGCTCTTGTGATAGCTCAGTACTTCGGGCTTTGAACAGCAAACTTCACCTTTCTTGTGTTATTTTTAATTTTTGGTGCTGACCCAAACCAGGAAGAGCAGAACATGTTAATAGTGAAACAAAAAAAAATTAGTTCTCTCATCACACAATGAACATGGGATAATGTCAAGTTTTGAACAAAAGTTCAAGGTGGATCTTGAAGACATTAATGCATCCCTAATCTCTGCCTGAAGGGAAGCATACTGCTTAGATGCATGGGCAAATGATGGCATAGCATAAATATGGTATATGCAATTAAGTATTGAATCCTATCAGGATCTGTAGAGGGAAGATTCACTCACTGGATAGATCACTTGTAAGTTGTCAATTCTGTTGCATCTCAGCATTTGTCAGTAGCTGGTCTATACCCATTATGGTGATATACTGCTAGTTATGTAGGTGGGCAGCTTTTGGACCCAGCCAGGGGAATAAAAAGTGCTAAGTCAGGAGCCTGAGGCAGGTAGGATTGGAAGCAGCTTGGATCTTGCATGTGGTTCAGAAGCAAAGTCCAGGTGATGAGCTATAGGCAGGTACTGGTGGTGCTGACTCAGAATGGAACATGGGGTGAGGGAAAGATAGTGAAATACCAAGGTACTTGCTGGAGGTTTACACATCTATAAAGTCATTTCCTTGCACCAACTCATTACATATGAAGCGATCCCATGATTTGAATCACAGTGTATTTAGTGTCTGTGCATTAAGTGCAAAAAGAGTGGAGACACTGACAGATCCTTGCATACAGCATATTTGCAGAGATTACAATTACACATTGCTGAGGTCTGAAGCGATTCCAGACTCACATTACATCTTATGTGTACCCAGCTTCAGCTTTTACACATGTGCTAGGATTTTTTCGGTGAGTGGATTTTATTTGAGGCAGTTCCACCCATTTTGCAGGTTTCCTAGTCTGATTTTAGAAGGCTCACTCCCAGTCATGTAACCAGAAAGGTGAAAACGTACACCATCCCTTAAGCAGCATAATACCGAGTTCCAAAGCACATGACAGATATACACATCTCATTCCAGTCAGCTGAACAGCCACCCAATATGAGAGCTCTGTTAGAACACAAGCACTAGAATTCTAAAAGGCATACTGGTGATGTTCAGGTAGAGAGCCTGACTCTGTAGTCCTTATCTAGGTTGTTGAATCCTGAGGATCTGACTCCTTTACTATGTACAATTATTGGTGCTTTCAAGTCTACAGTATATTGCTTTAAACTTTTTTCATTAAAGACATACATATAAGGAAAAGTGAATTGTGGCTTGTGTCTGAGTGCATTTGTACCATGTTCCTGGACACTGTGCTTTGGGCATGAAACAGTTAAAGAAACTATGGCCAGCTAACTGTGCACATTAAAACAAAGAGTTGGCAGCTTCTGAAGGAAAAGGGCTTGTGCTCCACTGTTCAAACTTGTCAGTCAGCTCATGCCAGCACTCTCCACGGCTGCCTCCCCACCGCACCCTCATTACATGTGTCTGCCTCGGCTGATCTGCTCATCTGTTCAGAGCCTCGCCGGATAAGTCAGGAATTCTCCCTTCTCTCTGCTGTGGAATTGGATCACAAACCACCCAGCTTTTCTTGAAACCCTCACAGGTGGCTCTTTGCCTATGGTATCTTTTCTTCTCCCTTCACCGCTTGTCTCTTTTTAATTTCCAGAATGGAAGAAGCTGAACTGCTGAAGGAAAGGTTCCAGGCCATAACAGTAAGTGCTTACAGTTATAACTCATGAGGATAGGCTTAGAAAAATCAATGCATTAATACAATATTGTATGTTTTCTGAAGAATCATTTGTTCCCTAAAGGAACAAGAAAAAATCATCTATTTCTGCTGGAAATGGTTACTTTTCCTTTATTTGCTTTGTAAGTTATATGCTGTGATACAGTAAATTCGCCAGTACTCATTTTATTGTGGTTTACTAGGTTTAAAGACTAAATCCAGTGCACTGAAGTCATTATTACACCTCAGATCATACATACATAATGCTATCTTCATACCAGAGTGTGTGTGTATGAAGGATGCCAGGTCAAAAAGCAGGTCTTCTTGATCTACAAGCTCTGCAACTGATAAATTACCATATTTCACAGGCAAAAAGTAACTAGGGCCCTAAAATCGTTTTGCCCCCCTATATCATAGAATGAAGTAACACTGCAGGATTGCTAGTTTCTACAAACGTTAAAGCTTACATTGTAAAAGTCAGAAGAAAGAGCATAGGGCTGACTGAATTCCAAGCTATCAGCTTTCCGTAGAACAACAGATTGAGGGATATTTATAAAGAATGTAATGTATGCCAAAGGCTGTAGAAGACACCTTCATTACTGCTCTAAACAGAATTCTGCTTTGAAAGTCTGAATGTTTATGTATGGGGGAAAAATAACAGGAGTACTTGTGGCACCTTAGAGACTAACAAATTTATTAGAGCATAAGCTTTCGTGGGCTACAACCCACTTCTTCGGATGCATATGTATGGGGGGAACTTTTAGATCTCTTTAAAACAAGGAGCATAGATGGCTAAAGTTGATGTAACAACAACAAAAGTCACTCAAATCTACAGGACCCTGATTTAACCCCCAATGAAATCAATTAGATTAGAGAAGGGTTAAATTGGGGCAGAATTCAGCTCTGGAGGAGACAAAAAGAAAAGAAAATCTGTAGTAGGATAGTTCAGGTTTGATTAATTACAGGCAACCTTTAAGTCAATGCCTTTGTTTTCAAGCCTCCCCCCTCCCTCCCCCCCCCACACACACTCCATATGGTGGGTTAGAATTATTTGATCTTGCAATTAGTGGTCAAAGATAGATTATATTGCCTGGATAAATAGCCAATGGCATTAAAAAAAAACCTACCAGCACTAAGCACATCACGGATAAACATGAAGGATCCTAGATGGAAATTCTGATAAAGAGTTGAACTGGACTTTGTTTTTACTTGTTGCATCTTAAAACACCACCCATCTACTAGACACTAGGACAATGGTTTTCAAACTTTTTTTCTGGTGACCCAGCTGAAGAAAATTGTTGATGCGCATGACCCAACGGAGCTGGGGATGAGGGGTTTGGGATGTGGGAGGGGCTCAGGGCTGGGGCAGAGAATTGGGGCATGGGGTTGGCGCATGGGCTTACCTCAGGCAGCTTCCGCTCAGTGGCGCAGCCGGGGTGCAGAGGCAGGCTTCCCACGGCCACCCGGGGGGGGGGGGGGGAGAAAGTGGGGCAATTTGCCCCAGGCCCCGGACCCCGCAGGGGCCCCCACAAGAGTTTTTTGGGGGCCCTGGAGCGGAGTCCTTCACTCGCTCCGGGGGCCCCAGAAAACTCTTGCGGGGTCCAGGACCTCGGAGCTTCTTCCTCTCTGGATCTTCGGCGGCACTTCGGCGGCGGGGGGTCCTTCTGCTTCGGGACTCGCCGCCGAAGTGCCCTGAAGACCCATGGTGTGGGGTCCTTCCACTCTGGGAACCGGCCAATGGGAGTATGGAGCCAGTGCTCGGGGCAGGGGCAGCGCGCAGAGCCCCGTTGCTCCCCCACCTAGGAGCCAGACCTGCTACTGGCCGCTTCCGGGGTGCAGCACAGTGTCAGAACAGGTAGAGACTAGCCTGCCTTAGCCAGGCAGCACCCCGACAGGACTTTTAACGGCCCGGTTGGTGGTGCTGACCAGAGCTGCTGCGACCCAGTGTCTTACATTCCACGACTCAGTACTGGGTCATGACCTGCAGCTTGAAAACCACTGCACTAGGAAACAAAGGTAACAGCATATTCATTTAAGGCCTGATCTATTCCCCCCCTAAGATCTTTGGATATGTTTTCATTAACTTTAATGACATCTAGACCAGGCTCAAGCTGGAACCTGGTTTTCAGCGCACAGCCTCAATGCGGAGAAGTTTTTTAGAGGCTAGCAGATGGAATAGCTGGAAGGGGTTGAACTTTTCTCTCCTTAGAAACACTTGAGAAGCAGTTTTTAAAGACTTGTGACTACTTCCTATACCCTGTGCTGCCTGTTATAAGACATGAGAAGTCAGGCTTGGGGTTTTAGCCAGGTTCTTATTTATTGTGCTTGCTGCCTGAAGCAAGTACTTGCCCCCTAACTGTAGAATCTGTAACATTGGCTTTAGCAAACTGATACTGAGACAAAAAACAGGGCTAAGTCCTCCCTTCCATGGGAAAAGTAATAGTGGAAGTATTTGGGAACAGTTCTAGATAATGGTGTTTCCTTGGCCTCATCCCATTAGGGGGGCATTTCCCTCCCTGCAGAAGAGATGAGGGTGTGTCCTCAAAAGGCTATTGTCTACTTGGATGAGCAACAAGCACTCCCAGGAATCCTTGTAAAAGCAAAGGTGCACAGGCTGGCTCGCTAGCTGTACTGATTGCCCTAACAATACAGACCCTCTGCTGTGGGGCCTAGCAGACAGGAGAAGAAGCTGGAATTGCTGGGAGTGGAAGACTATGGGTGCAGTAGGATTTCTGCATCAGACAATGTTGACAGGGTCTGTATTTTCTTATGAAGTATACTTCTCCGGCTCTGGTGGTGGAGGGGACCATGGAGAGTGGCTAAACGTTGGCTCCACCCTCCCAAAGATGCACATTCACAAGCAGTGGAACCACAAAACCGTATACAGTTAGCTTGGATGACAGGCTGGAAGATCCATGATGTGAGACTGCTGTCTCATCCCTTCCCCTCCCCTAGGGTTTGCACAGGGTTCCTCCCCTCCGCACATGAATTTTGAAGGACTTAAGGTGACCCTGAGTATTTAGTTAGGCAAGACTCCCATAGACTATAATGGGAGTCAAAAATTAAGGCATAGGGCCATGTCCCACTTCGGTATATGGATGAGAGAAAGGGGCATAGGTACCTCTTTACCATCACACAAACAGAGCAGCTCTCTCTCCATTGTGAAGAGCGCTAAGAGGCTTCTTGCCTGTAAGCTGAATCTTCAAGGGGGAGTGTCCATACCCAGTTGACTAATACTTAACATTTATTCAGCTATTTAAAATGCAGAGCCTGTACTGCAGTAAGAACTAGACAAGGCACAGCAAAGTGCACCCTAGGGAATGCCCCAACCTGCCTTAAATCCTTTCATGACTAGAAGGCTGCACCTGTGTTCAGCCTCTGTGTGGAATTTGGCCCACTATATTCAGCAATCAATTTCAGAGGAACAGGTGTCCATACAGCACCAAAAATTTGTTTTACTTTACTTAGTTAATGGGTAGTTACTTAGGGAGGTGTTATCTGTGGCAATTGCTATTATGAAGGATGCAAGTACAAAACCTGAAGATGAAGCAGAGCATAGGAGGAAACCTGGGGATAAAAGTAAAACAAATGTGCAAGGTGTTCACTAAAAAAATGTTTCCTTCTTTTAATGTTGTACATTGATCTCATTTTCAGTTGGATTTTTTTTTGTTTCTTTGCATTCTACTTTTATCCCTTTATGATTGCCTTTTTGTACAGTATTCTTATATACCACTCTTCTGTGTTAGTTTGTAAACAGTATAGAAAAATGGTTCAAGGGGAAATGATTGTTATTGGACGATTTTTGTCATTTTGAAATGTATTTGCTGCCTGATTGTTTACTTTGACCTCTTAATGCTAAAATAAGATTTTTTTAGTGAGTATGTGGACTCCCAAGGCATCTTTCATAATTTATTATTTGTACCAAAGTTAACACAGGTATATTTTAGCATAAACTTAAGGTGGGTGCATTCTCTGGCTTAAAAGGTGACTATTAAGAAAATGCGTTCCCTTAGAAAGTGGACCAGTCTGTAAATGTGTGTAGTCCGTCGGTTCAACGATGATGTTTTCATGCTCTCTCTTTTTGTGGATTCTGGAGTGACTCTGAAGTCCAAAGCATGAAACGCATGCCCGTGAGCAGATTGGGCAGACAAAGTCATCGGTGAGCGTCTTGGTAGCTATAGCAGTAGTATGACGCTTTTCCCTTGCAACTAACAATCGATTATTTCTGTCCTCTTCAAAGAATTGGAAAGCTCTGAGTGTTTTGTGCTGCCAGGCTGATCTATTTAATGCAGCCTTCTCAAGATCATTTGGGTTTTTTGCACCAAAGTGTATGTTGTTCTTGATGCTGTCCTTGTAGCGCTTTCTGGGGCAGCCTTGATTTCAATGTCCTTGTGCCAATTCTCCACAGAAAATTTTTCTGGGGAATCGATATTCAGGCATCTTAATGACATGTCCAACCCAGTGTAGTTGAGCTTTATCAGCATGGCCTCAATGCTTATGGCATTTGACTTTTGGAGAACCTCTAAGTTGGTAATTTTGTCCTGCTAGCGGATCCCCATAATGGCGCGCCGAGACTGCATATGGAAGGCCTCTGGCAGTTTGATATGCCACTTGTATGATGTCCAGGTCTCACAGCTGTAGAGTAGAGATGTGAGCACAAAAGAATTATAAAGTTTTATTTTTGTTGAGAGGGTTATGTTGTGGGATTTCAGGACTGTGATAAGTAACTTTCCTAATAACTGAGAAGCTTTCTGTATCCTGTTCTGTAAACACGGGCTGACTTCATGACCTGTTCATCTAACGATTGGATTAATTCAAGAACACTTATACAGTGATATTAGGAAAGTTCTGTATTAAAGAAAGCTGTGAAGTTCAGAGATGGCATGTTCTTGAAATCAGGATAAGTGGAACAGTAAGAAATCTATGATAGCAGATCTTAGACAAAGGAAATTTTATAATAGATGCTGCTGACAAACATCACACACTAATATTTTAAATCCGTTGATTGTTAGGTTAAATGAGTTACAGAAGAACAAAGAATCTTTGATGGATAAGTATTATAGGGACTGTGTCAAGCTATATTCCAAATCTAAACTCACCTTTAAAAGTTGTATCTTGTATTGCAGAGATGGGTCAGTAGCACCTTTCAGAGAGATGGAAAACAGAAGTTATGCCCGCTTGTAATTTGACACTTTTCAGAAGAGAAAGTGTGTCAATGCTAATTCACTTACTACAGTCTAACATGGGGGCAATCATACTCTACCAAGCTACATTCCTCCCCATGTACTTCCAATTGGTTAGGTGTTTATCACTTGCTGTCCCCCAGACAGGTACTGTTCCTACCAACAGACACACAGTTGACAGCCTTCACACCAGAAGTGGCTGACTTTCAATAGCAAGTGAAGGGCTTCTCTGACAGGACACTAGTAACCCCTGGGGCTTGGGGCTACATGTCCATTAAGGCAGGTCCAACATCAGTCAAACACACACATTCCATCTCAATCATGAGGGGGAAAATAAACCATCACAGCAGGGCAGCTGCCTTAGTCGTGGCCCCTAACTGTAATGACGATCCTGTTTATATTTTGATCATTTACGAACAAAGGGGTGGGGAGAGGCTGCCCTAAGTCCAAAATGTTCATAAATGATCAAAATATAAACAGGATCGCCTTGCACCAAGGAAGGCTTCTATTCCCCTATTTACTCCTTTTCTTGCTTGGATCAGGCACTTCCCAGGCAAGACAGTGGAGTAAAGACCAGCTCCTCTCCCTTCCAAAAAGAGACTGAGCAATCCTTTGGGAGATGCCACTTCCTTTTTCTTGTCTTCCTCCACAGCTGTCAGTTCCTCCTCCTAGCAGCTAGGCCAGGCTCATCCTGACAGCTCTTCCCACCACATTTGGCAGCTCAGATAGTCTGAGAACCAAACATCCAATTTTTTGCCCAGTAGAGGGACATAACCTTTTCCTAAGTCACATAGGAGGCACATACACCCCTGTCAGAGATCCCTATATGCAGTCTTTTATAACCTCTAGTCATTACGTCAGTTCTTATTATGGTGCATCATAGTATAGAACACCAGGTGAGACATGAGTTAGTTACTGCCCTACCACACATTAATGTAAATGAATAGGTGCCAAAGTTGTTATATCTAATAGCAATACATTGTGAAAGCAATGATTGGCAGTAGAGTGGCCCATTAGGGGTGCTTGTAATGGTACAAGTTACTCTGTGTTTGATTCAATGCCCATTGAAGTCAATAGGAGTCTTTCTTCTTACTTCAAAGGGAGTTGGATCAAGTCATCTATCACCATAGTATGTTCTCCCCAGATTCTGGACGCCACTGAAAGTGGCACTGGAACAATTTTTATAGTGGGGGTGCTGAGAGTCATTGAACCAAACTGTATATGATGGAAACCACTTCAAGCCAGGGGGTGCGGCATCACCCTTAGTTCCAGCACCTATGACACTGGGCACCAAATCAGTAGTCTCCTGGTGACAGGTAGAGCAACCACAAGGTTATTTTATATTATGGCAGCTATCTGTGGCTCCAAGGGGCCATCCCAGCAGGTGGGTATTGCCTGGGTGTAGGGACACCCCAGGCATAACCCTTTTCCTTAGCCATGACCTCTGCGCTGTAAATAGGAAGGAAGGTGGTGCTGTGGTGGTGCTACATCACTTAAGAATTCCCCCCA
Organism: Emys orbicularis; assembly: GCF_028017835.1. Lineage (NCBI taxonomy): Eukaryota > Metazoa > Chordata > Testudines > Emydidae > Emys > Emys orbicularis. The sequence continues at coordinate 38,699,153 of NC_088690.1, forward strand.
GGGGTCCAAGTTAAAGCACCAAAGCAGTGACATGTCACTTTAAAAATTAATGTGTGGGTTTTTTTAATTTCCAGGACAAGAGAAAGCTTCAAGAAGAAATTACACAGAAGCGTCTTAAAGTAGAAGAAGAAAAATTAAAATACCAGCATTTGAAGGTATTATTTTGTCAATATCAGCAGCTTAAGTTATTCAACATTTTAAAATATCTATAAGAGTCAAATAATAAACACAAGGAAAGTCCTAGCCCTGCTATTAACATTAGGCAAGACTGCTATAATTAAGTGTTGCTTCAGCCTTCAATCTAAGCGTCCTTCCATTTATGGGTTTAAGTCATGCGTTTACTGTTACATTTGCAGAACTATTTTGAGTTTTACCAGAATGACTCCAATTGACTTTAATAGGCATCGTGCAAAAGCTTCACATAAAGGGGCTAATGTTGTTTGATAATTTTTGTAGCTTAAAGTAAGATCACAACCAGAAATAATTCCCAGCTTTAAACTGGACTTCACATGTCAGACTGAGTGTGTTCACTTTATAATTTCAGCACAAAATGCAATATAATCACCAGATGCAACCAAATGGCAAATAGCAGCTTCTTGATAAAATCATCAAGTAGCAGATTATTTTTATCTGGCAAAACATCTATCAATTTATTTAATGCATCTCCTTAGTGAAATAATGTTGTGACCCTGTGTGGGAAGCATATAGGAGAAGCATCTGCAAATTTCGCACTGATGTCAGACTTGGCAAGTTCACATCAGTATGGTGTTCAAAACACTGATGTGACCGGACAGCCTGGATGGGCCACACTGAGAATGCTTCACTCAGGGCTGACTCCAAGGATTAGGGCAAACAATGCCTCAAACTGGGGGGTTATCCTGTAATTAGATTCACCAAGCCAGTAACAAAACAGCTTCTCTAATACCACGTTGGTTAACAAGAAACCAAATACAGTCCCTTTTAAGCATTCCAGCCCTTGACTCCCATCTAGACAGCCAAGTCTAATATAGTGAGGGGTTATTGAAAACCTGATTCACCATAGGTGAGGTTCACCAATTCCAAAGGACCGGACACTTATCCCCAGGTCAATACAAGTCTCAGCTCTTACCCAATAATCACACTTACAGCCAATCCTTAATAGCTAAATCTAAGATTTTAATAATAAAGGGGTGAAAAAAAGAGTTGCAAATGGTTAAAAAGATCAATATACATACAAATGTGTGTAAAATCCTTAGGTCAGTTTCATAGCAGAGATGGTGTGGCTGCTGATTTGTAAAAGTCTTTCTGGAATCAATTTAAAAATTTATAGTCCAATAGGCAGTCCAGATGTAGAGTCTGTCCCAGTCTTTCCACGCATCTTCCAGGTTATTCCAAATCATTATTTGGAAGATGTCTGTCTTACAACTTATACTTTCTCTGTTCAAAGTTTAAGCAAACTAGAGATGAAAAGGATCAGGCCCAGGGCTTCCTTTATAGTTCTTCTAGCAAGCTGACAAGCCTCCTCACAGAAATTGTCACAGTAGGGCCTTCTCCCGAGGAAGATGCTTTGAAGCTAATCTTCTATTTCCTATGCATACACTGGTAAACTACTTACACTCATTCACATAAGGCATTTAACCAGTCATGCATTATAACAGAGATATTTAAACCAAAGACAATGTGGATAATATTAGTTTCTTGCAGTATCTTATATCTTTGATCTGAAGGTTAACTGGACACAGTCACATTCATAATTAAGGCAAATAAGACATGAAAGGGAATTAGCACCTACAAGATAATCCGGTTACATTGTTAAACTTCTAACAAGATATAGATAAACACAGACCAATACACTTAGCCTCTACTCTGGATTTCTATTACTACAAATGAATGAGTGTTGACGATTGCTAGTCTAGTACAGCTCTTTGAAATTCACATACAAGTAGATTGTCTTGATTACCACTGTAATGCCTTCTGTTACATTGTTATTGGTCATACACACGTTGGCTGGTCTGTCAGCGTCACAACTAATGAATCAGATGATCCACCTCTTCAATCATATTATTTAAAAAATGGGATGACTATTTTCTCAGGCTTCCCTTCTGTCTAGGGCAGTTTGGCATTTCAAGTAATTTAAATAATACATAAGGCTTGCTTCTTGAAAGTATGCAGAACTGGTATTCTGCTATCAAAGATCCTAAGCATATCTTGACCCATATTAATTGCGTGTCTGGATGGAGGGATCCAGCAAAGTGGTATTGTTTTCAAGACCAGGGGTTTGGCTTGCTTTCCTGAACAAGTTACACAGAATTGCCTCTCCCACGACACAGAAGTGTATCTAAAACTGAATCATCTTCAAATTAAGCACATGTAGCCTGGTCCCATTCATCTTCCTCTTTCACCCACACAAAAACATAGGAAGCTGAGTTTGTCACGCTAGATCATTACATCCTTCAGTTCCGGGTCCTGCTGCTTTAGAGGAAGGCAGGAAAAACTGCAATGAACCTGACCAGTTGTGCAGTGCTGTATGTGGGAAAAGAAACACCCTACTCCATAAAACCTGCAACTAACAGATTGCAGGCATATCATTTGCTTGTCCCTGTTTTAGCACATACACATATGAAGTAGAAATTTCAAGGGGATAATACCCTATTCTTATACACTTCAAATATTGATGGCATCACAGGGCTCTGTTCTTGACTGGTACCTCTAGACCAGTGGTAGGCAACCTGCGGCCTATCAGGGTAATTCACTGGTGGGCCACAAGACAGTTTGTTTACATTAACTGTCCACAGGCACGGCCGCCTGCAGCTCCCAGTGGCCGCGGTTTGCCGTTCCCAGCCAATGGGAGCTGCGGGAAGTGGCCGCACCACTTCCCGCAGCTCCCATTGGCCGGGAATGGCAAATTGTGGCCACTGGGAGCTGCGGGGGGCCATGCCTGCAGACGGTCAACATCCACAAAACGTCTTGCACCACTCAATCAGCTTACCCCGATGGGCCACGTGCGGCCCGCAGGTTGCCCACCACTGCTCTAGGCCCTACCTTGACTCAAATTGTGGATTTAAAAGATTTGTCACTTGCTGCCCCCAAGCACTTGCAGTAAGTGAAATATCTTCCTATACCAAAGTAAGGGGAGGCCACATGATCTTGCAATCACTGCAGCATGGCAAATGGGGCCCAATGTCACTGGCGGAAAATTTGTACTGGCTTCCCCCCACTCTCGTCGGCCCTGGCCACAGCAAAGCCATATGGAAAGGTATTACCATCCCCTGTTCCATGACTGGTTGTATTAGCACACAACAATATACAAACCAAGATTATGTTGGCCTGTTTTGCTTGCATATTACACAGCAAACTGATGTCTCATTTACCATCCACTATCACCCTAGATCTAGTTCAGCATTCTGGCTTTCCAAGTTTGTCCCTTTCACTAAATTGCTTTGCATTGCATCACTTTTCTCCATCCCACAACTATGGGCTACTTGCTCCTCTCCAGTATGTGGTAGAGGGAAACAAAACAGGGCAGGTAAGCCCCCAACCTGAATGAGGCTTTCATGGATTAGCCCCCTTACAGCAGTCTCACTCCAGATCAGTTAGATTAGGGCTCTGTGGGTCAGGAAAAGATGTGTCCCTGGGCCAAGGGTAGCATGCCTCCCCTGTACAGAGCATACATTAAATCTGCATGGGAGTGATTACTGGTGCAGCCAGCAGTAACTCCCCTCTGCACCTACAATCATTCCTATTGAGAGGATGGGGAAAGGTATAGGGACCACAGTTATGCTGCTGGAGGCGATGTGCAGGGAGGATGGGACTCATATAGTTCTGGAAAAAGAACGAGGAGTACTTGTGGCACCTTAGAGACTAACAAATTTATTTGAGCATAAGATTTCATGGGCTAAAGCCCACTTCATCAGATGCATGCCATCTGGGAAGACTTTCCAGCAGATTTTATGGATCCTTTCATTTTACCTGGTGAATCTGTTTATCCCCACCCCCTTCAATGTCTCTCCAAGTGCTATCTCATGGAGGTCATATGTGTTACCATCCCAGGGGTTTATCCTGTGAGAATAGTATGTAACTCTATTTTTCAAAGCTGTTAAAATATGAAAAACTCAGACCTTTTCCTAGATATAGTGTGTGGGTTTGCATTTTGCACATTGGGAAAATAGAATATGCACCTGATGGCCAGCCACAAAATTTACATAAGACTCTGGAACACCTATGCAGGGGACAAAATAATGACATCCTGCTACATTACTCCAGACTTGTTCTATGGTCTCTGACCAGCTACACCCCCCTCAGATCATGCTCAGGAGTTTGTTCATAGCAGTGTAATCTATTGTCAGTACCACTAGCATGATGGAATATGAACCACACGGGGCAATGATAACACTCTCAGAATGGCTGGAATGCTAGCACATCATATTGTATTAGCATCCTTTTCTTCTATACAATGTACAGAAGTCAACATGATATCAGAGGTACAAACATACTGTAGCATGCATAACTTTGTACCGTACTGGAGCCACTTTCATTCTTTGTAATGAAGGAAGAGCAAGATGGCTCTGCAGAAAGTTTCTGCATGCCTAAAGGCAGCTGTTATCGCTATACCTCAATGAATTATACTGGTTTCAGTGGAGCCATGCAGGATTCGTCTCAAGCCAGAGCTTCTCCCTTTATACAACAAACATTTCCAAGATATACAGCATGTAAGCCATTCATGAAAGTGCGACTAATGAAATAAAATGTGCAAAAAAGCTATAATAGGAAATTTACCCACAGTGCTTATTTTTTATATTATTGTGCTTATATGGATGGGGATTATCCCTGTAGTCCTTGTACAAAAAACTTCCATTGACTCTAATATGCATGTCTGAGAACTACAGGATCAGATCTTATGTCATATTTGGAAATTATAATCTCCTTTCCCCAAAAGCAGTGCTAGGTCAATTCAAAGCAGAGCAATACCTGGAAAGTCATTACCCTGAAAGCCCTACCTATCATAAACATTTAAATAAAAGATACCTTGGTTCCTAATCAGACTAGATTATTGTAGGAATTGTCCCGATTTGACAAGGGGAAGACACTCTTTGAGTGCCAAATATTCTGGCATAATCCCAGTCATCTCCTTTCTGGTCACAATCACACATCTGATCATGCCGAGACCAAGATACATTCGTTGACAGGGCTTGGTGATACAGTTACAGTAAGAGGATTGTGCTTGTCTTCAGATATACTCTGTCTTCTCTCTTGTTTTAAGTCTCTACCCCCTTGATAAAAAAAAAAGTTCTGTTAATCAAACTTATCAAATGCAAGCCCAGTGGAGGGTGCATTAATATTTAGAGCTGAACAAATCATTGGGGGGGTTTTTTGGGCCAGTGGCCAAATTTAACCCTCCCCCACCAAAAAAACCCAAAATTGGTTTCTTTAAACCAAACTGAGGTTTTTCAGTTTTTCCCTCACCAAACCAAATATTCAAAAATTGTTTGGGGGTGAAACAAAATGTTGAATGGCAATTCAAGAGTAACATTTTGCACTGAAATGGTTTGTTTTGAATATGCTGAAATCAACAGTTTCAACCAAAAATAAGGGAAGGATTCGGGGGGAGGGGGGAGGTCAGCTGAAAGATTTGCCGAATTCCACCCAAATTCATAAAGTTTCGGTCACTCCAACACTGCCTCTTTAACAAATTTAATATTCAATGTAAAGAAATCCACCCAGCTCTAGTAACATTTTTTTTGCCCCCTCTGCACTGGCCTCCCTTCTTAAAGGTAGGGTCCCAGGGGTGATTGCTAGCTGGGGATTCTTTGGCAGCACCACTGAGATGGAGTTGTACTACCTCGGAGTTGAAAAAAGGACCAGGAGGCCCCAGAGCTAGTTTGGAGACACATTTCAGAGTAGCAGCCGTGTTAGTCTGTATCCACAAAAAGAACAGGAGTACTTGTGGCACCTTAGAGACTAACAAATTTATTAGAGCATAAGCTTTCGTGGGCTACAACCCACTTCTTCAGATGCATATGTTTATGTTTATGTTTCACTCTATATGCATCCGAAGAAGTGGGTTGTAGCCCACGAAAGCTTATGCTCTAATAAATTTGTTAGTCTCTAAGGTGCCACAAGTACTCCTGTTCTTTTTGGAGACACAGGGCTTCAGATTCCACAGGCAGATCCACAGCTTATGGAGGCGAAAAGAGCTGGCCATTCTGCAGTGGGGAGGGATAAACCCTGTCCTTGTACTTCACAAAGGAACCATCTCAGGAAAATACTGCAAGAAGAATCTCACAGATCATCTATCCAGATTTCCCCTCATGTGGGTACTTCCATGGAAGGGAGTGAGGAATCCAGGTGTGTGTTAGCAGTCAACATCCACCTTTGTCAGATGCTTACATGGAACAAGTTTGAAACAGGTCTTTTGATTGCACTCTGCCCCAATATGCCCTCTGTCTTCAACTGCCCCCAATCAATAACCCTACATCTAGTTCAATGTGACTGGAAAGATTTTCAGAATCAGCCCAGTCAAAAAAAAAAAAAAAAATAGGTTGCATGCCTCTCCTCTTTGTACAAGCACAGAACTAGCTTCTTGTGATGGCTTAGTGGTGAACTAAACAAAGTCACTTCCCATTCAAACAGTTTCATTAGGAAGCTGATGCTGTGCTGCCAAAATGAAGGAATCATTTGTCAAGTTAAAGATTGTTCGCAGAACACAGCAATGGGTGAACAGACTAGGGGTCAGCCAAGGGCTTCAGTACCCACCAACATCCCAGGGGTGGCCTCCAATCTTAGGCTGAAATATTATGTTAAACTGGCATTTTGACTGAATTTTATGTTAACATCTCTTCCTAGTTGTTTTCACTAGGAATTTCAATATTGTCCTGCAAGGCAAGAGGCATTATCCATCTATGGCCCATACTATCTGAGCACTTCACAATCTTTGTATTTCTCCTCATACCACCACTGTGAGGTAGGGAAAAGCTGTTCTCTCCATTTTTCAGATGGGGAACTAAAGCACAGAGAGGCTAAGTGACTTGCCCAAGGTCACACAAGAGGTCTGTGGCAGAGCAGGAACTTAATTCAGGTTTCCCAAGTCCTAACCATAGGACCATCCTTCCTCTGCCACATCTCCATCGATCAGCAGCAGGTTGGAAAGATACCAGGGAGTGCAGTTCCTAGGGAAGGAAAGGCTACTTCTGGTTGTCCTCCTCAGGGCTACTCTTCCAGCCCTTCCAAGTGCAGGCACATTGAATTTGTCTTGGGGAAAGTTTCAGAGCCTAATCAGCTTCTCACAGCTCAATCCTATTTCTATTTGAAAGTGAATCTACTCAGTGAAGGAAAATGTATATATGGGTAAAAATACACTTGTAGCTTCTCAGAAGCACTTTGAGAAAATAACACATTTCCTCTTATTTATTTTAGATTTTAGTGATGAATACCTACACATTTCATTCTAGATGTCTTTCATTTACAAAGTCTGGGCAAGATTCTCTACACACAGTTATGGGGCTTTGCACTGCTCCGGTGTGCAAAGGAGCCATAGCTTTCACCAGCACCCCACAGAGAATTCACCTGTTGGAAGGGAGCTCCCTGATGGCATAAACATGACAGATCTGGCCCTGTACCCGACACATCCTTCCCCTCTCTCCCCACTCCCCCCGTCTTCCCAGCACAGGAACGCATCAGGGTAGGAAGGGGCATGCTGAAACATATCTCTAACAACCCTACACCAATGGTGCAACTTAGAGGAGCCCAGCAGCTGCTCTAAGCTGTGTTGAGACCAGAGCAGCTCCCGTTCCTGCATCAAGCACAACTCTGGCATAGGAAACACTATAGCCATCTGATCCAAAGCAAGTTCTAAAGCAATGGGAGTAATAACTGAGTGTGCTTTATAATCCCGTGAAAAGTGGATCAGCAGCCACTTCATGCAATTGACAAATACATAAATGAATAAGTGACTCAGAGCATCTTCTGTGTGATCGATTCACCAGCTCAAAAGAATCTAAACCACAGATGAAAGACAGACTCATGTTTTAATTAAGTAATGCTCATTAACATTACAGGTGCAAAAGTCCAAACACCTACTACTAATGCACGGTTCCACTCGTTAACCAGCCATGAGTGCCAGTTCATTCCAAAAGGACTGGGAGGTCTCCATCTGTACTGCTATGGTTCAGGAGGCTATGATGGAGCACCATCCTCAAGCATGCCCCTTCACAGCCTACTACCCTTTTTCTGTCTTGCAGTGATTTACTTCTGCACCAGAGTACTCAAGGCTTGGATTCCTGCTTTCTGGGACTTATGTATTAGTTCTCATACAGAGTCCAAACTCTCTAGCCCCTCAGCACCCAGAAGAAGGGCAAACCTAATTCAGGCAGACCTCCTCTTCTAAATTCAGGAATCCAACAGCCCCCCCTTAGGTCTGTGTAATAACTCAGATAGGCTAACCCTGCTTGTATTCAAGAGTCCCACATGTCTTATCCTAGGATCTGCATTAATAATTCAGTCCTTCCAGTCCTGCACTGGGAAAGCTCAGCAGGCAACAATTCTCCTGGTATTTTCAGGAGCTCTTCTAAATAACCCTTGCAACGGGAATTTTGCACACAGAGCAGAAGACTGACACAATGAGAAAAAGGCAAGGCAACCTGGGGCTCTAGGCATGCTGATACAAGCCATTCCCCTACACCATGGTTCCACCTCTGCAGCCCCACTCTGGTACCACGTTCAATCTCCAAGTGAGCAAGGGACAGCTCTCAGAGCTATTGTTTCAGGCTGTCTGCAGACTCAGGCAGTCATCACTTTGTTGACTGTTTCAAGGTTTTCTTTATAACCATCCTGGCTGGAAACTGTCATTTAAAAATAAAAAGATATATATATACACAGATGTAACCGCAGGACTTCAGGAGCTAGGGCCCTAGGCATGAGCCCATAGTACCTATGCTTTAATGCAGCACAGAGTAAAACAAAAAATTTCAAACACTGGGTCAGTTTACAAATGTTAACCATCACAGCTAATAAGTGACATGTGGTCTGCTCACCTGTTAATTCAACCCATCTGTAAAGGCAGAATGATTGATAATGAAAATGTTTTGCTGTTAATTACTCTATTGTTAAACCAATCACTAAACAACAACAGTTTACTCTGGTTTATTTCTATTTCTATTATGGGAGTCCAGATGCTCCCATCAGGTCTCATTGGTGCTGTACAAACACATACAAAGACATAGTCCCTGCCCCAAAGAGCTTACAGTCTAGGAAGCAGATAGGGAAAGTTACTGATTAGCATTTTTTAAACACACTTGTCTTTATCTTTTCTGAAATTAGAAAAAGGCCCTTCGGGAGAAATGGCTCTTGGATGGTCTGAGTGCTCTCACTCCAAAAGAGCAAGAAAAAATGCAAAAGCACAATAGGGAAGACCAGGAACGGACCAACGAGCTGCAACAAAGCATCCTCAGGTACAGCACAAATTTGTTGTGGCCCTCTGTAGTCATTAAAATGGTTCATTCTTAAAAGCATGAAGGAAAGGAGAGGTCCCACTCTCCATTGTTACAGGTAGAATGAAGTATCAGCTAAGGCTAATAATTTGCAGTGTTTTATTTAATTCCAAGGGTGCGATACAGTCTTTAATATATTTGAAGGGCTTCTGCAACAATCAGAAGTATAGCATGTGGGTTTGAAAGTTATTATTCCTACATATCTATATAATACCCCTAAAGGATTTGTTTTCCTGACTCCACATTCACCATTCGTACTGTTCTCTACAGAGGCAAGCACCAGCGTGTGGATTTTGCTCAGAGATGCTAACAGTAAGTCAGATAATGCACACTTAAAATTAAGATAACCAATAAGTTCTTAATTTTAGCTAGAGAACATGTAGCCTTCAAAACTTGACCCCTTGCAAAGCATTCCACATCTAAGTCATGTAATCATTTGTGCCCTGTGATTATCTCCTGTCATGCTCTCACTCATAACCCATAGTGTTAAGCGTGTCCTAAATGTAATCCTCAGAACCCTCCCGCAGAGTCCTTCCTTTACCCTTTTGCTACCTCATCTTACCAGTTTCTACAAATCTCACAGCTTGACTCTCCACCACATATAGCTATTTTTAAAGCAACATAAGCAGATTCAGACATGGCGGCCCTATTTGATCACAGGCATGTTCTTCAGGATTGTTAGCCGCATTCAGTACTTCTTGAATGCTGTGGGGTTTGTACTGTACACATGTTGTAGCTCCTCTGTGGCTAGGCGTACCAACATTTGCTCAGTGAGGACTATAGCAAAGATGAAGAGCTGTTTCTTTAGATCCACAAAGTTGCCTCGTCCCTGAAGTCTTGCTGAGGCTTCTTCCTACTTTATTTTAATTTAACGGCATCTTCATCTGAAGAGTCCTCTTCCTCAGCTCTCCTCCGCCACACACTCCTTTGGCTAAATTGTCGTCAAGATTATCTCCCATCCACCTTCTCCCTACTTCCTGTCTTATTGGTACAAGTGATATTTGTTTGCTGATAGGCAGCACTGCTGTGCCAGATTGTGTCCCATAATTAGACTGATTCCTTCCATGAAACACTTTTCTCAAGGAGAATCACTTTTTGAGTACATCAATGGAATGCTTTGTTGTGGTGACAAGGGTATATGTGCCTAGCTGGTTGTAAGACCCAGTGAAAATGCACCATCAATGTATTCCACTGACAACGTGATTGTCAAATATTACACACACACACAGGGAAGGATAGGCTCAGGACCAAGCAGAGGACACACAGCACGCGGTGAGCTGCTGTCCTATTGTTAAGGCCCCAAGGAATCCTGTTGCTCTGATATACTAGGAGGAGATTTTTTCAAAGGCTCACAGACTTTCAGTAGGAGTGGGGCATCTAACTCCGCTTTGAGCCTTTGGGAAGAGAAAGAAAAAACCTAGCCTCCCCAGCAATTTTTTTAAATGCTATTTTTAAAGCCATCAAATCAGGTCAAGAATGTTCATGTTTTTCCTTTCTCCTCCCTGTAGCAGTCCTCTGCACTGTTTCAAATTCATTCAGTGGCACCTAAATAAAGAACAGACAGTGCCCTTATCCTGCAGCTCTGTGAATAGTAGTAGAGCTAAAATGAGAGCTATTGAACTCCTGACAGATTAAATGCCTTGGAGACCGAGACACCCCAGCGGGAAAATACTGTAACTCCAGAGTATAAATCCAATTTGTCACCCGATCAAGGTACCTTAAGTGCTCTCTGTGCCTGAGTCATAGTATCTGGCAGGTCTCATAGCAACAGTTGCTGCAGGTCTCCTGCATCCTATCAGTAGAGAGGACTTAGAGTTAGCATCAAAATAACTCCTACAGTATTAGCTCAAAGCTTTCAGCAAGTTTTTAAGTCCTTATAATAAATGGTCAGACTATGGCATAAAAAAAAGACTCTACATTCTTAATATTTACCTAACCAGGTTTCTAATAAGGTTAAATCCTACTAGAATCACCCATGTAGTGATGATATTTTTGTACATCTTACTATGCTTGGTTCCTAAGGACTGTTAAGGATGTTGCAGAATCTCATTATAGAGTACATACTGTCCTTTGATGCTGCCTTTATTCAAAATATAGCCATTATTTCCTCATGCACAGGAGGTTGTATACACTGATAGTACACTTTCTTTTGCACCATATGGAACATTTTAATTGCATATCATTTATCATTGTTCTTACTATAAAGCCAATATATTGTAAAGGCGAGAACCCCCCTAAAACAGAACTAAATACTTCTTTGTATTTCAGGGAGATGGATTAGAATCAGAGCCCCTACTTTTCATTGCAGGTTGAGTACAAAAGTAGACAAGGGGTAAAAATTTCAGAAGTGCTTAAGTGACTAAGGCTCCAAAGTCCATTTTCAAAAGTGACTTAGTGCAGATAGGCTCTTAGTGAGATTTTCAAAAGCACCTAGACATTGAAATCCTATTTGCTTCAATGGGAGTTAAGCACCTAGATACTTCTGAAAATCCCACTAAGCACCTATCTGCATCGTTAAATGCGTATATTTAAAAATATGGCCAATAAGCTCCTAGGTCAGTTAGGCACTTTTTGTATTCTAGATCATATTTTTACCAAAGCCTAGTTTGTGATTCTGGTTCAGATGTAGCCAAAGCTTCACAGCAACAATAATTCTCATGAGGTTTGGCCCCGAGATGTTGAAAATCTCACAGCTGGCCTTGCAAGTTTTCTACTACACCTCTACCCCAATATAACGCTGTCCTCGGGAGCCAAAAAATCTTACCGCGTTATATCGAACTTGCTTTGATCCGCCGGAGTGCGCAGCTCCGCCGCCCCCCCCCCCCCGCCCCGCCCCGAGCACTGCTTTACCATGTTATATCCGAATTTGTGTTATATCAGGTCGCGTTATATCGGGGTAGAGGTGTATTTGGAAATAAAACTACATCAAATCAGCTCATAGATATAAGTGCCATCTAATCCATAATCTAGACATGATTCAGCCTTGAACCTGAGCCCAAGCATAACCCTCCAACACAGATCCAAAGACTAGCCCATCTCTGATTGTTTTCTGCTAGTTTTCCATTATTTTTACATTTACTATCAAATAGCTTAGTTATAGAATACAAATATCCATTATAGTCCTAGTGGAAATTTAGCCTGAAAGTTTTTAATTGTTTCCACTATATCTTCACTGAAGATCTATTCGCAAATCCCTTCCCCAAACACAGTGTTTTCCTGTATACCGGGAAGCCAATTTTTAAAAAGCTAGCTTCTATTGCTGTGCCTGTAAATTTCAGGTACTAACAATTGTAAAAGCAAATTTGAGCCTTCAGTTGTTTACAGACATGATTAACATGCCATAGGTGTCTAAACACCTGACTGTGACTATAAATCAGTTATTTAGATTTAAAATAATTTTAATTACTCCCACAATCATTTACAGATGCAAAATCAGAAGCTTAGTTAAACTCAGGGTGAAAATTTCATCCTAAAAGTCCACTGCCCCCCAATATTAAAAGCTTCCTCTCTTCATATTAGGCTACTTCATTTTGCTACTCATGAATAGTAGAACCCAGAACTGTTGCTGATTTTGTATGCACCCTTGGGGCAGGTGACCTTTTGCAGTGCGATATGGACATTTTCACAGCTCTGTGCTATTATTATTTGCGTCATTTACTTAATTTTGTTGCCCAGCTAACTTTTCCTTCACTTTGACCTTTCTTTGCAAACACTCTTAGATCATTTTCTCCTCCAGATGATTTCCACTTCTTCTTGATGCACATACAAAATATCCTAGCTTTAATTGGAGTGCAAAGAGAGCCTGACACAAATGGCATGAGTATAAAATGCAAAAGGTTAACAGCCAAGGGAAATACAACACAGAGAAATTCACTGTACTCACTTTAAGAAGAAAAGATCTAGTTATGATGTAATGCTACTTAAATAGAATGAGGATCAGTAAATATCACTTCGTTTTGTTTTGAATGTGCTGTGTTTGAGAGAATGTAGAAAGGAATCAGTGCTATTACTCAGCAAAAATATTTCCAAAAAAAAGATATGAGCGAACCGAAGTGTAGAACGAATCACACACACAGATGCACACACAGAGCTCTTTCACATAACTCACATTCTTAAAGCTAACACATTTGGCAGCCAAAGAACTACATTCAGACCCATTGTAAAATACTGCTGGAGATGCTCAGAGCTCTGAGCCATCGTGTTCTCTCTCTGCCTCAGCAGGAGTGGGTTTTGCTGGAGAGTAGAGTGTGTGTCAGCTCCCCCCCCCCCCAAATCTGTCTTCCTCACCAGCCAACTAGACACTCTTCCAATCTTCATCTTGCCTAGCAGGTAAAAGTCAGTGAACTCCAGCCCCAGAGCTCCTCAGAGATGTCTCTCTTCAACGCACAGCCCATCATTGCACATTCACAGAAAATACTACATTTGTTGCTCCTTTAAAGAGTCAATGCATTTCAGCTCATTAATGTAGCTGGTATTTGACACTCTTATTTCAGTCACAGCACTGAACTGGTTTATAGTAAAGGTAAAACAAGTTTACTATATAAAAAGCCATAGGTTTAAGTGATACCAAGTACTAGGAGTAAAGGTAGAAAGGTTTACAAACAAGCAAAAGAAAGAATACGCTTTCTAAAGGGCACAGAATTAATTTAGCAAGCTGCAGTCTTCATTCAAGTCTTCATCCTCACCAATATTCCTTTTTGAGCAATGGCTGATAGCTCGTAGCCAGGTCCTGGCTTTCTTTGTCTCCTCAGGTGAATTATAACTTAGTCTTTGTGTGTGTCCTTATATCTCAAAGTCTGCCTTTCTTTCCAGGGTCAAATTGATCCCCTGGGGTTCAGTCTGCGGTCTCCTCCAGGAGACCAACTCCATCTTGATTAAGGTGTCCTCTGGTGTATTCCAATGTGATGGTTCCTGCTGCAATTTTACAATGTAACTGTCCCTGTAGCAATTCCCCATGCCAAATGACTGGGAATTGTCCTTCCTTCTGTTTACCACACACATAAATTGCAATCCCACCATCGCTGATCAACCATGCTTTGTTTGTATTCAACTCCTGGGCAGACCTGTTTTCTACTTTGTTCAAATACAGACTTTAAAATCCAATATCGAGGCCATCCACACTCAGCATTGTCACATACATTTCACAAGGATATTATTGACCAGTCTGTTGTGACTTGTCAAATGATACCTCACAAGGCATATTTTGTATAAATATTTATTGCAATAGTGTGCAGGGTGTGAATACAAGAGTACCTAGGGTCACACCCAGGTCTGACATAATGCAATTTAATTCCCAGAGAATTTAAAAGACCACAAACAGGAAACAAGCTGAAATGAGTAACACTCCAGGAAGTACAAAGGTATAATGGGATGGTGCTAGCTGTTGAAAGCATGATCTGAATATCATCAACTTCTCTGGGAATTAAATTGCATTATGTCAGACCTGGGTGTGACGTTAGGTACCTTGTATTCACACCCTACACACTATTGCAATAAATATTTATATTATTAAAATTATTATTTATATATATTAAATTCTAATACCACAAAATATTTGGGGTTCGCTCAAACTGTAACAAGCTAAAACTCCATTCAGAGCAAAACATAGCATAAAAGCATTAAAATCTTTGAAAGTGAAAGCCCTGTGTGGGTGTGCCAAAGAGGAGAGAAGGTGTAAGAAACTCCCATCATTTCACCAAGCCTGCTAGGCGTAATTCAGCTGTCTGCACACAGGAGCACAAAAGATAGTGACCTCCTAACACTAACCAGGCCAGAATGGGTATGGCTATGGTCCAACCTTCCTGCACACTGGTAAGTGCTTGCAGGTGAGCACAATTACACCTTTAAAAAGATATAGCAAGACCTACTCCTGGTCAGACTTCCCAGCCCCTCTGTTCTGCATTATACAGGTGTAATAGCTCTGTCTACCATTGGTGGAGATCTAGCTGTGCTTTAAAGGTTTTCAGGACCTTAATATACAAGAAACACCTAACATGAGCACCTCACAATCATTAATGGATTTTATCCTCAACACCTGTGAGAGGTAGGGAGTCATTATCCCCATTTTACAGATGGAGAATTGAAGCATGGGGTAGATTAAGGCCCTGACCACAAAAAGATTTAGGCACCTAACTCCTATTGAAATCAATGGGAGTTAGGCTCCTAAATACCTTTAAGGATCTGGGCCTAAGTGTCTTGCACAAGATCACATATGAAGTCAGTGTGTGACCAGGGAGTTGAACCTAAGTCTTACAAATCTTAGTGTAATGTCCGTTCCAGTAGCCCATCTTCCTACCACTATGCTATAACTACCTATCCAACAGCTCTGAAAGAGAAGACAGATACACTGCTCATGTGCACACTTGCCACTGAGTAACAATATATTATTGAAAATCCCAGAGAAAGAATTTTACTGTTCATCTGAATGTCAAACTGGAGAGTGGATGGCACATGTACTGCCAAGAGGTGAGTTATTCTGTGCTTCTTTCTTTCTCACTCTTCTTTAAGAAAAACATGTAAATTCCTTTAAGGAATATTGCAGCATTTCTTTAGCTCCTGGTTTCTTTCTGCTGTTGCAGGCAGATTCATAGTGAATGCATATATCTTTCCCTCTCTTCCCCCTAAGGGGCCTCCAGTTTGAAGCATTTCTTTTTTGGAGTGTCCAGTAGGTCAATTCGTGCCTGTTAATCATCCAGTACACAAGCAGGATTTCTGTTTTTTTAGATAAATGAGAGAGTTCCGTTCTTTGTATCAATACTGAACAATTAACAGTGGCCTGAACCAAAACGGCAGGCAAGTAGTTCAACACTCAGGTTACGGACAGGAATAGCACTCACAGTGTCTATCCCATAATACCCTGTTTACATGGTAGAGGTTACAGGGCATAAAGCCAAACATTCTCTGCTGAGGGTGCAAACTGGCTGCAGAATCAGGTAGACATATTTTGTCACTTAACTTGACAGCTTGGTTGCAAAAAAGGTTCATTCTCGGTAGAATTAGTTGCTAAACAACTTATTTAAAAAAGATCACAAACAACATAATGTTACCAAGCACCATCCAGCCAGTTGGGAATATCCAGTATACTCCCAATTATCCAAATAGCAATGGGAACATGGATTTTATTCAGATACTCAGGAATTTGGATAATTGAGAGGGCAGAAGCCATTCAGCAGTGGAGTGGCCTCCCCTGCAGCCTGGGGCTTGTCCTCTGCCTCTTCCTCACAGTCCTGACCAGGGGTTTCTGCTCTGCCCACCAAGACTGCAACCTTCTCTGCACCTTGCACCTGCAGGTATTGGGTGTCCCTAGCCCAATGGCAGCCAGGAAGCCCTCTGCAACTCTGCTGTCATGGCCGCACTTAGTCCTTCCTGTGACAGTGGTCTGCCACAGGAGCCATTCAGCAGCAGGGTGGCATCCCCTGCCACAGAGTCTAGTCCTCCTCCTTGCAGTCCTGGCCCAGGGTCTCTGATTAATTACTTGAACGTCTGCATTATCCAAATCCCCCCCTTGTCCCCCAGCATTAGATACCTGCCCTCTGCAGCATGGATCTCATGCATCTCATGCTGCAGGAAAAGGAAGGGGTTCAGATAAGGGGAGGTTCGGATAATAGGGTTTTGGAAAAACAGAAGCATACTGTAATTTATGAAGGGAAGTTATGGCTAGGTGGAGCCCAGAGCTGCTAAAATGTTGGGCTCACCCAAAACAAGTTGCCCCCCCCCCCCCAACTCCAAACTGACTTTTCCTCTCTTTCTGGTATCCTCCAGTCAGACTTTTTTTTTTCCACTCCTGGGTCCTTGATCTTTCTTCCAGGTGAGGCAGAGCTGCCTCTTCCCGCAGGCAGCAGCAATCAGTTGTGTGCTGTACTGTTTCCTGAGTCAGTCATTGCTCTGATTGGGCACCCTCTGACCTGAAGTCCCAGTTCCAAAGATCCTGCCTTAATCTATTCCTGATAGAAATGGAAAACTGCCTCATGCCCTGAATGTTACTCAAGGGCAGATGGACAAATACCCACATCATGTATTTAATATCAGTAGATATGCCCAGCTTCCCTACACCTGAAACCTGTACAAAGCAGTGAAAACCTCCAAAGATAAGTACCCCATAGCAGCCAAATTCCTCTTAGAGCATATGTATTTTTTAAAACGTAAACACTAAGAATGGGAAATAGTTAAATATCAGAACTTTTTTCCCCAAATAGAACATTTAAACATTTCTAAATCAGATTTTAAAAATATAATTACAAAAAGCTGTTCTGGCACAATTTTCAGCCTCTCCAGCTATGCATGTGAATCTTTGAACACATACAGCACCGGGCTTTTGCAAGAATGCATCCCTACAAGTTTCAGTGTGAAAATGTATAAAATTCTTTGCAAACTGACCCTAAAAATTTTAGACATAAGCATGAAATGGCAGGAACAAGTGCAAAAGCATTTATTTTAGATCCCGATCCAATGCCCACTGAAGTCAATGGGAATCTTTCAATGAATCCAGTTGAAATGTACCTATGGACTTAGGTGGAGTTGGCTTAGGACCATAGTTATTGTTCTCTATTTTGGGCTTGAATAACATATAGCGGGGCTGGTGAGAAAACAAGCCTTCCTTTTCACAAAAAATTACACAGTTTCAAAACCTTCATGACATTTTCCTCAAATCCAGTCCCTTTCTGTGAAACACTTCACTTTCAACAAAACGGCATTTTTGATGGTAAAAAGTTGTGCTGAAGTATTTTTGACCAGCTCTAACATACAGTTCTGCATAACAACAACAAAAGAGAGGGAGGGGGGAAAGAACTGTGATTTCTTATAGATATACAGGATGCACAGAGAGGCCACACACAACTAGTAAGAAGACATGGTGAAATCCAGCATAGACCAAGAGATGAATTCTTTCAGCTGGGTATCAATGTGTCTCTTCTGTAACAATAAAGGCTTTAAAAGCAACCAGACAGCCAACGTGTCTGGCAGGGAGGCTATTTTGGGTTAGTACTATTGAAATCTGGAAGGGAGGTAGCAGGATCTCCAGTAATGGAAACACTGTCTTTTAATACCCAAATTTAGTTTACTAAATATTCGTGGAATATCTGTACTCTTTGCAAAACACAGTGGTATTTTAGGTTTATGCTTGCATTGTATCTAATCTGCTTATAGAGGCCTTTGGTTACAGCCAGGCATGACCCAAGAGATTTTCCTGTAATAAATGGGTCCCTTAAAATTACCTTCTTGTTACAGAACACGTCATCCAAATGGGAAGAAGGTTCAAAAAGGGGATGTCATTAATAACCCACTGACATATATCCTGCTTATCGAAGCTGACAAGCTTCTCTTGCAAACTGACTGGCTTAGGGTTACCATATTTCAACAATCAAAAAAGAGGACGGGAGGAGCCCCGCCCTAGCCCTGCCCCCATCCTGCCCTAGCCCTGGCCCTGCCCCTTCCACTCCCTCCCACTTCCCGCCCTCCTCAGAACCCCCAACCCTCCCCCCCCACTCCTTCTCCCCTGACTGCCCCCTCCTGGGACCCCTGCCCCTAACTGCCCCCCAGGACTCCACCCCCTACCTAAGCCTCCCTGCTCCTTGTCCCCTGACTGCCCCCTCCTGAGACCTTCCCCCCATCCTAACTGGCCCCCTAGGACCCTACCCCCTACCTGTCCCCTGACTGCCTCAACCCTTATCCACACCCCCACCCCCAGACAGACACCAGGGACTCCCACGCCCCATCCAACCACTCCCCACCCCCTGACAGCCCCCCCCCAGAACTCCCGACCCATCTAAACCCCTCTGCTCCCTGTCCCCTGACTGCCCCCTCCTGGGACCCCTGCTCCTAACTGCCCTCCAGAACCCCAACCCCTACCTAAGCCTCCCTGTTCCTTGTCCCCTAACTGCTCCCTCCTGAGATCCCCCCACCCTAACTGCCCCCCAGGACCCTACCCCCTACCTGTACCCTGACTGCCCAAAACCTTACACCCCCAACCCCCAGACAGCCCCCCCCCCGAACTCCCGACCCATCCAACCCTGCTCCCTGTCTCTTGACTGCCCCCTCCAGAACCTCTCTGCCCCTTCTCCGACCCCCTGGCCCCCTTACCATGCCGCTCAGAACAGAGTGCTGCGGAGCGGGGCGCTGAGCAGCAGGGGACGGGGGAGCAGGGGGAGGAGCTCCAGACTGCCGGAGGCCCGAGGCGAACGGCCGGCCGGCGATCTGCGAATGCAGGGAGGGGGAGGGAGGGAGAGAGAGGAGGGGAGTGGTCTCAAGTTGCAGGGGAGAGGAGGGGGAAGGGGAGAAGGGGCTCTGGCTGTCAAAGCCCCGTGCGAGTGGCACGATCCGGCCGGCTGCCCTGTCAGCCACGCGCTCTCTGCATTGGGGAGAAATCCGGACATTTACAAATTCCCCCCGACGCTATTTTTAACTCAAAAAAGCCGGACATGTCCGGCAGAATCCGGACGAATGGTAACCCTAGACTGGCTGCAATTGTGAGGACATTACCTTGTACACTTGTGGCCCTGTCTCAGCAAGCACAATTAACATTCAGCTGCCTGTCCTTGGTGCATTGAATCATCATTTCTGGTCGTATTACTGTTCTTCTGAAAAGAGATACTTCCAGAGATGTGGAGCCAGCACTTCTTCCACAGAGCAGGATGTATAGAAATGTTGAGTTATAATGGTAAAGGGCACATGGCAGGAAGGAGGATTTTAGAGACCATTGATAGCTGGCACATGGCTCCATCTACTTAAAGCTGGTCAATGCTGTAAAGTTGTAGAAGGTATGCATCCAGTTCTCTACTTGTACTAAGGTGTGCCACATCTAAAACCCCATCATCACAGTACTTTGCATTTATGCATCACCCTTCCTTTCACAATTAATCAAGCCTCATGCAGTAACATGCCTGGGAGTCAGGTATTGTTACACCCTGTTTACGGATTGTAAAGTGTGAGACAGAGATGGGGGGAAGGTAAATGTTCAAATCCCACCCTCTATATGTGGACTTGTGCACACACATACAGAAGAGCAAGTGTTAGAATATTCATCCCGCAACCCCTTGTCACTGAGTATCTGTAAATCAGTTGTACTTGGTCCCAAACAAATGAAAGGGAAAGAAGTAAAGCTTTAATCCCAGTCTCCACAGAAGCTTTTGTACGTGGGTGACTTTGTTTTTGCCAGATACACAATTAACACTGGTTTGAAGCATTTGTGCTAGTATAATTTAAAATACTATTATCATCACCATTATGATTAGTAATTACAATTGTTTTCTAAATTGAAATAATTACACTGAAGAAAGATAATGAGATCACTTTATTGGTTTACTTTAGTCCTACAAAGTGAACTTTAGTTATTTGTAGCTGGGTTTTAAAACTCAAACAAGTGCTCATAATCCCAGTTCCAGTGTGTGCCAGCTACAAGGAAGGAATGCAATTTTATCTCCAAGGGCAGCAGTTTAGCTCTCTGTATCTTCCTCCATTCTTTTGAGCTCACTTCTGCCATCCTTGCTCACACAGAGTAGTACCTTATTCCACAAGAAGTCCATCTGAAATCATTGCGGCTATTTATGTAGTAAGGGACTAATCCACATTATGTAAAAATTGTCAGAATCTGGCCCCTTAATTATAATCGTGTAAATTGTTGTTTATAACTTTCCTACAGGGCCGCCGGGTGGGGGAGGGGGGCGGAGGGCAAGTGCAGCAATTTGCCCCAGGCCCCGGGCCCCACTGGGGCCCCCACAAAAATATAGTATTCTATAGTATTACAACATTTTTTTATGTAAGGGGCCCCCGAAATTGCTTTGCCCCAGGCCCCCTGAATCCTCTAGGCAGCCCTGCTTTCCTACCACCAAGCAATCAAATTGCTCTGCTTGTTCTAGAACAGTGGTCCCCAACCTTTTTCGTCTGGTGGGCACCAGACGACGAGCCACGGAGGACCGTGGCGGCGGACGAGCATCCGCCGAAATGCCGCCGACAAGCGGCAACGTCAATAGGAGTCACCGCCGAAATGCCGCCGACAAGCAGCGTCATCCAGAGGCATCGCCGCCGAAATGCCACCGAAAATCTGCAGCATTTCGGCGGCGACCCCTCTGGATGACGCTGCTTGTCGGAGGCATTTCGGCGGATGCTCCTCCGCCAGCCAGTACGCGGGCGCACTTAGACGCCCTAGCAGGCGCTGCGTTGGAGACCCCCTGTTCTAGAACATGGGAGAATGGTGATCCAGAACAAAGAAGTGAGCAAATAAACACATTCACCCCACTGTCTGTGAACTGGCCTAATATCTTAAGTCATTGTTATGGGGAGGTGAACACCATTTTAGTTGTGATAATGCTTGAGAGAGTTTAATTGAAGGTGAAGAAATCCTTTAGGGGCCTCCTTTCCTCCCTCCACCCCCTTCTAAAAGAGTTAATAAGGAAATTTTACCAGGGTGCCTTAATCTGTTTATTTTCAAAGTATCCTCTGAAGAGATCTGTGACAAACACATTGGCCTGTAAAAACAACAGGCATATTCTGATTTCACACCTTCCTAAATCAAGAGCAAATCAGTTTCATCAGTGTAAAAATGGTGTAAGTGTGAGAGGAATCAGGTGCATCGATATCGCTGTAGGAAATATACTGTAAGCTTAATTGCATTTTAATACATATTCTTTAAATATTGTTATATAAAATAAATTATGCTTGCAGACTTGAGAAAGAAATTGAAGCTCTGGAAAAAGAAGAGATGAAAATCTCAGTTAATGAACAGGCAATTTTAAAGAAGCTTAAATCAGTTGAGAGAACAGCAGAAGATATCTTAAAGGTTGGTGTTACAACAATTCAGAAACAGGATTCTTTAATTCATTATTATAACAAATAGATTTTAGTAAAGAGGAATTGAATGGATCATGGGACTGATCTTGAGATACAAGGTATTTCACCTCAGTAGTTCAAATCTAACACAGAAGAGTGACCAAAAGATTACACCATCCAATGGCTACATGATCTATATGGAAAGGGTTTGGTGGTTTCAGCCATTACTCAATGGAAAAAATATCTACAGCACATCACAAAATCGACAATTGGCAGCTTTGCAGGCAATCTCAGCAGAGAGGGCACGGAATGAATAATGAGCATGGACACTGAGCTATCTAAACCCTTGAGGTGGTCACTCCAAGCAACTATATTGTGACAACTACCTTGTCTCTCTAGTATCCTGGGACTGACAAGGCTACAGCTACACTATATTGTGCACCTGTCATAGATCCTAAGTGCACTTACAATAAAAATCTTGTGGAACCATTAATCATTAGTCAGCTATGCTGACAAAATGTCAACAGCATTTTTTAAAACCTTCCTATCTCCCACTTGAAATAAAAGAGAAGCCTTATCCCATAACTTCAGGAAAACCCTATCTAAACAGATTTTCAGCAATATGCCTGAAAGTCAACAAACTTGGGGCCAGATTGCACACTTGCTCATGCAAATAGACTCATTGACTTCAATGAGACTACTCACGGCCATAATTGCCTTGTGGCTTTGTCAGCTCCAGGGGAAAATGTAATTCCTGAAGTGAGGGCCCTCCACTAAGAACACCCTGTCCTCTACACTCCAGATGTACAAATCTATGGGTTGTTCTCCAGTGCCATGTGAAACTATGAGAGAGGCCGTCAGGAGCCAGACTCTAAGGGGATAGATAAGGCATGCTGTCAAAGTGGAATGGGAAAGCTTGTCCCACAACTGCAACTGTCCTGTTGAGAGGTTATTTCCATTTCCAGGTATCTTCCAGTTCAAACTGAGCTACACAAAAACTTAAACAGTTGTGCAGTAGAAAAGTCTCTTGTGTTTTGAGTTAATTTCTTAAAACCGCAATAATCACATATCACTTTTTGTTGCTCTTTCTTCATAGTCTGTGAAGGCAGCTAAAGCAGAAATTCAAGAAGGTATGTTCAACCAAAGCATTTTATATTAAAAAAAATAAAAATTTAATGTTTGTTGCATGAAGGCAATGAAAAGTACTCTGGATCTCCTATTTATTTATTTTTAACAGAGGCAGTGGACTACATATATACCAATATACCTGACCTTCCAAAATCCTTCAGACCTTCTGCACTGAAAAGGGCAGGACATGCAGGAACTGAGGATGAGGAGGAAAACAGAAGAGGTACAGATTGGTAGTAACTCTAGAAAGAGTGCAGATTTGTAATGGTTCATAAGCCTCTTAAAAAATTAAAGCTAACTTATTTAGGGAAAGAATAGAGAGACTACAGATAATAGGCATAATTCTCTTCTTACTTACACACAGTAACTCCATTGTAGTCAGTTGTGTGGCACTGCTGTATAACTAGTGTACCATTAAAAATGAGGCCCAATGTTTTCTAGCACTTTCATCCAGCACTTACTTACTGTACTTGATGTAACCCCTATCTGGTTCTGATAGTAGTCCACATAATGCATTTTCTATGAGCAATTATGCCTGCTGAATAACCCAAATCTAACCATCCCCTGACCTCCACAAAGCTTCCTATCTCCCACTGTCTTTAAGACTGAGACTCTACTCCTGCATAGTATTACGCTCCCTCGATTCCCATTGACTCCCACTGCTCAGCACCTTGTAGGAGTTGGCCTCAAGAGACCAAGTTTAACCTGGCTTTCTCATTTGGTGTTGCATAATGGAGCCTCAAATAGCTGATTTTCTATCAGAGATGAGTCCCAACCAAAATATTGTTTCTTAATATCTTCAAACTTTGAGGAGGGCAGCAGGGGATAAAGTGGGGGTTCAATCTCAGAACTGAGATCTGGATTCAAATTACAAGGTTGACCATTTTCGCTATACTATGCTGAACCAAAAGCCTAGGTCTGAGTGCATGCCTCATTCTTTGGTGCCTTAGACTCAGGATCCAAATTCTGTGGCACAGGCCAATCTCTGCTGAAAACTGGACTACGAGATTTGACAGTTTATCCAAACCACCTATCATAAGGATAAAATCTAAATATTTGTTGCAGCTACTATGTTATCAATGTTAAGTTCTTGTTTCTCTTAACAGCATTGTTTGCCATGGAAATTAAAGTTGAGAAAGACATGAAGACTGGGGAAAGCACAGTTTTGTCTACCATACCTCTTCCATCTGATGAGTTTAAAAGTACAGGAGTAAAAGTCTATGACGATGGTAGGAAGTCAGTCTATGCAACGTGGTCCAATGGCAGTGTAACACACAATGGCATAGATGAGCTTGCACCTGTTGAGGTGGAAGATCTTTTAAGAAAAGCAACTGAAAAAAATGCTAAATCTCCTACAGAGTATCATGAGCCTGTGTATGCAAACCAGTTTTATAGGCCAACAACTCCCCAGAAAGACAAATTAGTTCCTGGACCAAATTTGGAAGACACTGTTAAAAAAGAGACTAATGAACTTGGCAATCATCAAAATGAATCTTTCTATAACAAAGGCAACAGGCAACACAATGAAGAAAATGGTTTTGATCTTCCCAAATTAATACTGCCAAAGTCTCCCTCTCCAGGGTCTCAGCAAAAAGAGGGAAAGGTACACATTAGTCCAAAAACCAGGATAATACATAATGACGAAAGAGGAGTTCTACAAAAGGATTTGGAACCCTATCAGAAAACAAGAGAGAGTGATTGTGAGGCAATGTTTATGAACTCAGAGAATACCAGTGAAAAGTCTCCTGTCACTCAGGATGCTGATGAAGATGTTAGGTACAGCATTGTTCAAGCTGTGCCATGTTATGTGGATGATACAGAACCGGTTACAATGATTTTCATGGGTTATCAGCATGTAGATGATGATGATGAAGAAGCAGCAGCAAACAAAAACTTGTCCAGATATGATGGAATTATCCATGCGGAACTGGTTGTCATTGATGATGATGATGATGAAGAAGACAGTAAATCTGAGAGACCGTCATATCATCCTGTAGGCCATTACAGTCAAGTTTACCAGCCACCCAACAAACAAATAGCAGAAGTTCCACAGAGGATCCCAGAGGGCAATCTAGGTGGAAACATGAATAAATCATCCCACAAAAATTCCATATCACTGCAAGAACAAGAGGAAAGTTTGAGCTCTCCTATGTACCATACTCATCTCGATGGCCAGCTATCTGGAGATGGTACAGAGGATCCCTCATTAACAGGTAATAAAAAAGGAAAGTCATGTCACTGCTGTTCACTCATGTAACAACTGATTGCTTCACTCTTTTTTCCTACTAACAATCCTTATCACTTTCCCATTCTTCTGCTGTCTTATGGACAATTACACAATTATTGGTCTATGTCTTTACTCTTTTTATTTGTTAACATATGTTAATCTGAATTTTTAGTACTGTGGAATGCTTTTTTCACCTTCAGAAATGCACTAGTTGCCATATTTTGAAATAATGATCATTTTGAAAATTAATCTCCAAAAACCTATTTCCATAATGTTCAAAGATTAAAAAAATGAAACAGAAACTTGACACTCTTGGTTCTTCTAGAAATGCCAATTTAAAATTCTTCTTTTGGCATATGATATATAAGAATAGATTCACTTTGCTTCTGGGTGACTAATAGCATTGCTTCTTACACTGTGTATCTCCTTATTGGGACATATCTGTGCCTGTGTTCTAACTACTTCCTGTATAATCTAATTTATGCCTTAAATTAGAAAGACTGTTTAGCAAGCAGCTTTACATTCTTCTTGGATCAATTTTGCCTCCCTTGCCTTGACTATGTTTATGCACATTTTAATATTTTTTCTAGCCTGAGTTATTTAGATATTTTTATAATTTTTAAATTATGATAAAATGTCATTTTCCTGTCTGTATGTTAACTTCAGTCTGTCTGTATTGTCTGTCTGTCTTTAATTATTAAAATACTTTACTTTTTTCTAATCTGTTAACATATACAGTCTTGCACTCTTTCTTGATGTAAAATTTTATAAAAATGTTAAAAAGAAATCCTCAAATAGCAATAGTTGTCTATCAAAGTAAGCTAATATGTTTTATATTTATACTGTAATTTAGCTATCAGTGAAATATATCTAAAGACTAAGAGGAGCATGTTTCAATCAACTGGTAAAGGTTATATTACATTTAAAAGAAAAAGACATCATCATAATATAACTCAAATGTATTCAATTGTGTCCTGATCCTGCACCCCCCTCCCACCCTCCAAAATTCCCAGTAGTTTTGATTGCAGTAGACATGCAAGATTGGACCTTAGCTAACAAGCCACTGGTGATCTAGCAATAGTTAGAATATTAGGAAAGGAGTAGCAATTTAAATGTAAATATCTCCAAAGGACATGTATACTTCATTGTATCAAGCTAGCAATTTCAAGTAATATTGCCTGTGTATCTCTGTACTTGGAGAAGTTTCTGCATAGCTACTGTGAAAGGATGCATTCACTTAATTCATGTTGTCATGGTGCATTCATGCACCATGCAGTCAGAAATTTTAAAGTTTACTTTTCTTTCACTTTCAGAAGCTGAATTTCTTTTGGCAGATAGAAATACACTCACAGGCTGGTCCTGCCTCATTTTAACAGTAAACTAACAATTACTTCAGCGGGAATAAGGCAAGCCTTACATGTAGTAAAAACATAAGAGAATCTGCTCCATTCTTTTAAACCATTTTTATCTTTGCATAATTCTACTGATTTAAAAGTTGTATGAGAGAGAGGAGAAACAGGTCATTGGATGTAATCCTGGCCCCATAGACATCAATAGGAGTTTTGTCATTGACTTCAATAGGGACAGAATTTCACTCACTATGTGCAATACTATCTCTAACAATGTATTTTAAAGTTCCCAGTGGAACATGGAACAGGGCCACATCCCTCTCCTTCCCCCATCTTTTTGTCTCCACCCCTTGCCATATTAGATGGTGGAAAAAGCCAGGAAATGACTAATTTTTCCAAATAACCTTGTAGTCATACTGCTAGTTCTAAAAAGGAAACAAAAGCAGGAAAACCTCTTATATTCAAAGTAACAATGTATTACAAAGGGCTACTGCTTAGAGAAAGAAAAACTGTTTACAAATCAATAATTCTCTCAAATCCCACTACCAAATTCATCCTGGTAACACCACTGAAATCCGTGAAGTTACACCAGGAATGAATCTGGCACATTACCATTAATTGTTATCCCATTCCAAGCTCCTGTTTTGTGTTTTAGACCAGTAACTCTGGGTCAGATGCTTCATGTAGCATAGAGAGGAAAACAATCAACTAGGCACTAGAGGGTTGAGGAGCCAATGGTTACATGTGCACATGTGCTCTGCTAAAAATGAAGGGGAAGTGGATGGCAAATGAGACTAGGGCACAGATGTCTTATGGCAAAATTAATTTGAAAAGAATCTCCAGAGTAAATTGCTGTAGAGGTTAATGCTAGTCAGGGTCAGCTCAGAGGTACGTGAGCCATGTTCTCTGCCTATGTATATGGGGATCCATGGGTTTGAACCAGAGTTTCCTACACATCCCCATGCAGTACTAGAATTGCAGAACAAACTCCTCCCCTTTCCACATGGCAACCATACTTGCCTCCCCCTGAGAATGGTGGTGTACTCAGGACACCAAGATACAGTTACAGTCTACTGCTTCCATAGGGTCTAGCCCTAGGATTACAACTTCAATGAAAAAAAAATGTATTAGAACATTTCATTTTCTTCATTTAATTTCCAGCATGTGAATTAGGGTCTACAAATGTTGGCATGAGCCAAACACCACTCAGGGAGAGGCAAAGCTCATGGTGCCCGTGCTCCACCAATATTTAGGAACATGGGCCCAGCTCCACCAATGTTTGGGCTTACCGTGCTTTGGGGGGCCCCATGCTTCAGGGGTACTCAGGGTCCCGGGCAGCCTGGGGGATTAGCAGGGGGCCTGGCACTGGCAACGACGAGTGACCCAGCCCCAGCCTGCCCCGCCGGCTCCTGGTGTCACTCAGGGAAGGGGGGCGGAAACTGGAAAGAGGCAGGGCAGGGGCTTGGGGGAAGGGGTGGAGTGGGGACAGGGTGGGGCAGGGGCAGGTTGGGGCTGGGTTGCTCGCTGCAGCTGGTGTCAGGCCCCCCTGGACCCAGCATCCCCCTGAAGCAGTTGCCCCAGTACGTCCTATGGATGTGTCGGCTTTGGGTCTAGGGCAGCCTGGGGACTAAGCAGGAGGCCTGGCGCCAGCAGCAGCGAGCAACCCAGCCCCAGCCCACCCCTACTGCACCCCTTCCCCCGAGCACCCTCCCCTGAGCAATACTAGGAACCGGCGGGGCGGAGTGGGGCAGGCTGGGGCCGGGTCACTCGCTGTTGCCAGCACCGGGCCACCCTGGACCCCGCATCTTCCTGAAATGCAGGGCCCGGGGCAGTTGCCCCGGTCCATCCTAGGGATGGGATGGCTCTGCCCAGACCCCACGTCCCCCTGAAGCATGGGGCCCAGAGCGGTTGTCCCGGTCCGTCCTATGGATGGGACGGCTCTACTTGGAGCTCTTCTAGGCACCACTAAAAATTATACAAACCTGGCACCCGTGCACTTAGGGTCACACAAACTAGGAAGAATGGGATGAAACAAATAAAGGAAATATTTAGGCTGAATAGCAGGAAAATCTCCTACCAGAGACCTTTAATAGGGTGGTAGAACATTCTATCAGGAGAAGTGGTGAAAGTCTGGGCCTTTGGGCAGGGAGTTGGAGTGGATGAACTAATGTTTTCCTTACCTATTACTTTGTTGTGAAGGGAAAACACAACTGACATGCAACTAAATTCATGTGGAGACAAACAGTATGCAATAAAAACTCAATACAGAAGAAAAAAAATGTGTTCCACACTACTTCTGTAAAGCAAGGGGCAACGCACATCCAGGTGGTCAAATTACGTTTTTAAATCACGTGCTTAACTGATCATTCTTCCAAACCATGATAGGATTCATCATCCAAAATTCCTAGATCTAAAGGTGGTAGCTACAGAGCCTTCGGCCTTTGGCTTCCCCAAAGCCTAATCAGGACTGTGGTCTGCTGAGCAGGTTTTCCCCATAGATGTAGAGTGTAACCTATGATTAGCAATAACTTTCAAATTTCATATGCACACTTAGTGGCTCCCCAAGGACAACTTGCTGATCCTCATAAATCAGATAACAGATGACTAAATCCTTGAGCCCACTTATCTCGCAGTAGATAGAGCTAGGCAATGGGGGCGGGGGGGAGAACACATCTATGACTGTAGCTTTTTTAGACATACTATAGAAATTTTCTTTAAATAAAGTAGTAGTATATCATTGTTTTAGAAAGAACCTTAATATTTAATCACCTGCATTTCCATTGTAACTTTGAAATTAGCTACAGCGCTCCAGTCACAATTATAATTAGTCCCTTAGTACTTAGAGAAACCACATTACCGTGACAAATTGAACTTGGGGTAAGATTGTGACATTGCTGCCCCAGTCCTACTCCAGTGTGAACGGAATCAAATCTTCTACATATGTTAATCCAAAAGTAGTGTAGTGCAATCGCTTTATCATGAAAGTTGAACTTACAAATGTAGAATTATGTACAAAAAATAACTGCACTCAAAAACAAAACAATGTAAAACTTTAGAGCCTAGAAGTCCACTCAGTCCTATTTCTTGTTCAGCCAATCAGGTCCACATTGGAGTGTTGCGTCATCAGCATGGAAGCATGTCCTCTGGAATGGTGGCCGAAGCATGAAGGGGCATACGAATGTTTAGCATATCTGGCATGTAAATACCTTGCAATGCCGGCTACAAGAGTCCCACATGAACACCTGTTCTTATTTACAGTGTCACCAGAAAGTGAGAAGTGGGCAGCAGCATCTCCCATAAATGTAAACAAACTTGTAAACGTAAAATGTAAACGATTGGCTGAACAAGAAGTAGGACTGAGTGGACTTCTAGGCTCTAAAGTTTTGCATTGTTTTGTTTTTGAGTGCAGTTATGTAACAACAACAAAAATCTACATTTGTAAGTTTCACTTTCATGATAAAGAGGTTGCACTACAGTACTTGTATGAAGTAAATTTTAAAATATCTTTTGTTCATCATTTTACAGTACAAATATTTGTAATAAAAAATAATATAAAGTGAGCAGTGTATTCTGTGTTGTAATTGAACTCTATATTTCAAAATGTAGAAAAATATCTAAAATTGTAATAAATTTCAATTGGTATTCTATTGTTTAACAGTGCAATTAAAACTGCAATTAATCGCAATTTTTTTAATTGCGATTAATTTCTTGAGTTAATCGTGTGAGTTAACTGCGATTAATCAACAGCCCTATTTTAAACTAAACCACTAAGTGAAGGCTATAAACAAAGAGTTTAGTTTAATTACTCATGTTTTCTTTTAAACTTGTCACCTATCCAATCAAGAACCATACCAGCTGTTTGCTGTGCATTAAATTAAGCAAAAAAAAAATTAATAAGCTTTGAAATTTAGCCCACCTATCTTCTAAAAGTGTTAATGGATTCATTCTCTGTACTTCATCTATGCTATGAAATTACCAGCACTAATCCTGTCTACTAATTTCTTTCTATAATACTAAAATAATGCTTAGTCTGTTGGATCTAACCATTCGGGTAAGTGCATTCTTCCTTATTCTAAACAAGGAGATTTATATTCAGAAGCAGAAAGCGAATCATACTATTCACTAAGGTTTTCTGTTCTCTTTTCTATCCACAGCTCTGAGGATGAGAATGGCAAAGCTGGGGAAAAAGGTGATTTAACAGCTGGAATGACATGGAACTAAAATTTAGGCTTTGTTAATCAAAAGAGAATAAAGTTAAGACTTCCTTTCCGGCTGTTTTTTCTGGACTTCAATGTGTTTTGCTTATTCTAAAATGAAAATGTGAATTACATATTACACATATGAAGCCCTGTCCCTCTGCAGAGACCCAGTGACTTCACTAGGATTCCCCCCGACATAAGGGGCATCTGCATAGAAAAACAGTGCAATCAAATCCTGGAGTCCTTACACCTAAATAAAACTACTACTGATGTCAATAGGAAATTTGGCCACATAAGAACGATCAACTTTGGCCCTATACAAGCACACACACACACACACACACACACACACACACACACACACACACACAGAGTAAAGAATAACAGTTGCCATGAGTACAGCACGGATAAGCAATTAAACACCCCTTGAGGAAATTCCAGTATTCAATTTTCAAGGACACATGCAGTGTGAAAGTGAACCAACCTAACTGAAGATGCTGTTGCAATGTATTTCTAGTTTATTAAGTTAATGTAAAA
The DNA here is from genome assembly GCF_028017835.1 of Emys orbicularis. Taxonomy (NCBI): domain Eukaryota; kingdom Metazoa; phylum Chordata; order Testudines; family Emydidae; genus Emys; species Emys orbicularis. The sequence goes on from NC_088690.1 coordinate 38,730,819, forward strand.
AAACAGCTATTTAAAGTAGAAATATGATGGAATGTAAATATGCAGAGAGATTCCCATAGCATAAACGGATGTAGCACCACTGGACTCCGATGGATTGGTAGCAACTGCCAACAGCTGAGGACTTGGTTCAAAAATGTTTTGGTCAATAATTACAGTTCAGGCTGTAGCTCCTATCAGGAGGCTCTCTCAAGTCAGCTGCAACCCAGCAGGGATGTAAAAGCAAATCCAAATTCTCTCTCAGTAGGTAGTAACTGTCTGTCACCGTGCCGGCTGTGGGTGGGCGTTCCATAGCTGTACTCCTACACATAGTCAGTGAGCAGGCAATAGCTAGTGCTGAATCTGGTGATAGACTTAGGTGTAACTCACACAAAGCACCCTGTTGTGCTTGGCAAACCCAGGTCTGGTTATTTAGCTCCCCATCTAGTGAGCTGTCATCATACCTGACACAAACACCTTCTGAGAGATACACACGTGTGTTTAAAATGTAGGGCTGCAAAATCTCAAATGTTAGAACTTGGCCAAATGCAGGAAAATGAACAAATAAAACTGAATAAGGCAGAAGCTGTTGGGTGGTAGTTCTTTTCCACTTGCATTGTTTTCTCTCTCCTTCCATCTTTAGTAATCTCACAGTCTCGTATTGTTTTGCTTTTCCCTTTTGTCTGTTTTCTCCCCCTAATCTGACCACCCCGTTCTCCTTCTAGTACCACATTTGCTCTCAGGCATTTCCATCCTAAGAAGATTGAGTCCCTTCCTTTTTCTGTATATTAAGTACTGTAGTTTAAGTAGTTTTCCACAATGTAAGGAAAATGCTCCAGTATTAATGCCCAATTTAAATATATTTCAGAGCTGATCCAAAAATCGGTCAACATAAACATTGCTTGAATTCATGAGAAATGCGTGGTACAATGCCCTAATCACAGGCTGCCTGTGCTGCCACAGCTGGGGGAAATATGCTGCCCCTACACCCTCAATACCTGTGGCCAGACTATCATTAGCAAAACAATCACCAGCATTTTTCAGTGGTAGCATAGTTTTTAACAGTGACTTATCTCCTCATCTCAGCACACAAGAGCTCAGTGCATCACTAAACTGAAGGGCAGTGGGGGGGGGGGGCAGGGAGGAGGAGAAGAGAAGAGCATTAAAAGAAGACTGGGATTTTCCTTGCTACTAAACCACTAAATAAAGACTTTTGGAACTTAACCCTAGTGAAGTTGTACAAGTGAAAATATAAGCTCTGTAAACCAAATCGCAGTCAGTTCAATATTCAGTTTATTCACCCAATTATCTAATATTTTGATATTAATTATAATAAACTTCTTTAGGCTAATTTCTTTTTATTGACCCTCTTTTGTACATATCTCCCATACCTGCCCCACATTTACAGTTCTAAAAATTGGGGAGGGAGGAGAAAAAAACTCCCCCAACAACCTGACTTCATGTTATTTGAACAAGAGCGCCACGTAGTGTCACAAAAGCTGCAGTGAGCAGGAAAGAGAGGACAAAACAACTTTGTCCACTTATGTATCCCTGATAGCTTCAAATCCTAAGAGGAAGAGGAAATATGGAGTAATTTTAAATACATTTTCTCCAGCTGGTACTTGTTGACAAGAACAAACGAGGTAGCAACAATGCAGGAAGTCACAGTGATTGGGAGGAAGAAATCTTTTACTTAAAGTGCACTGTACAAGCTACCACTGCATATAATTTTAAATTAAAGTTCTGTTGAACAGTTTTCATAGTCAAGGGAATTGACAGTCTCCAGCACCTTTATAGCATCACTTGTGTGTATTTTCACCACTCATTTTTCCTCTAAAGTAGATCAGGGTGAAACACTGCTTCAGCAATAGGAGTTTTGCATTAAGGAGCAAACTTTGGCCCTATTGACTTTATTGGGAACAAAATTTGGCCCAGGAGTGAGTTTACACTGCACCTCAGAATCCTTCGTTTCCTCTTTGGGAATATTGGAGGGTGACAGAACTTCAGCATAACAGATTACAGAAGAAATGACTTCTAACCAAAGCCCTGATCCTTAAACCCTAACTCAGAGGAGCAGTTCTGTTAACATCAATCACACAATGTAAGTGGAGCCAGAATATGGCTTTAAAGCAGAAATGCATTACCAGAATGAAACTATTCATGTGATTAATTACATCTTGTGTCACAAAGAGTTGGAAGTAAGGGGTCCTGCTCACCTTCTCATTGGAGTAGTCCCACTGAAATCAATCGGATTTCACACAGGAGTAAGGAAGCAGGATTTGATGCTGGTAGTAAAGTAATATAGTACATTAAACATGAAATGACTTGCATGGAGGAAGTCAAAAATCGGTATGCCTAATTCTATGCTCCCTTACACAGGCAAAATTCCTCTGGATTTCAGCTGGGAGTTTTGATTGTGTCATGATCAAATCAGTCCCACAGAATTAGTTATCATTTTGACTGAATGTATTTTAATAGCAAGATATAGCCTTAGAAAGATACAGCCCAACAATAATTCACCCGCCTTTATTTAAAGCTAGATTACCAAACGATTGGAAAGGAATACTAGTAGCTCTCAATGGCTCTGGAAATAAACCTGCTGCCAGTGCCATCTGTTCTGCTGCTGCCATGGGATGGCCCATCAGTCATTAAACAGAGTTATAAAAGAGGAAAGGGGGGCAAGCTCCAGAAAACATACCTGAGCAGTGTTTTGTACTCCTATTTGTGCTGAGCCTGGTCCAACACCCATTGTCATTCATTCAAAAACTACTATCTTCACTGGGTGTTGGTCAGGCCCGTTGTGCAGAGACTTTAAATAAGGAGCACCAAGTGATAAATGTTAGCTGAATGATCCAGTGATTTTTCCCCCCCTCCTTTTGAGATGAGCAGGTTAGTCTCACTATCATCATCTGGGAAGGTGACATGAGCAGCAATCCCTGGAAACCCTTTTGGGGAAGGCCAGTAGTGCAAGAGATTAATAAAAAAAGAAACAGACCTTTAAGGTTTAAAAGTTGAATAGGTTTTCTTTTGTAGGAAGGAATCTTACACAATATTTTTAATTTAGAAAATAAATTCATAACTGTACAAAAGTGATGTCCGAGAGAGAAAAGCAGCAGCAGATCAAAGGGGAATTTTCTAAATAAAGCTATTCTCTTGCTTTTATTTTGAAGTGTCTTTATCCCATTAAAAAAAAGACAAGAGAAACTTTAATTTCAAAGTACTTATATTAATGTTTTGGTTTTTTTAAAATCAAGACGGTGTTCACATTTCCATGACAGAATGGACAATGTTTGAGGTATCAGAGTACACAGCACATACAGCTATCAGTGTAAAAACCATGCAAAAGAACTCAACACTGATAATTAAACAAGAATAAAAACCTAGTGAAATATCTGGTTTGACAGCTCTCTCTTCTGTAAAGAAATACATTTGTACGCAGAGTCCCTAGTGACTTTAGATCTGCTCTGCTCATATGAAATCCCCATATTCCATTGCAATCAATTCCCATACTCATATCCCAGTATAGTTCCTGCCATTTCTTTCCTTCTGTATCCACACCTAGGGTTTTTGGTAAGTATTTCCTCTTTTTGCTTGGTGGGTTTTTGTTTTTTGTTAGCCCCACTCCCTCCTTTCTGCTGGTGGTGGTTCTTCTCTCGCATTCCTACAGCCACTTGAAGGCTATCATTGCTGCCCGTGAGGTTACCAATCAACAGCTGGGGGCTGAAACACATGTTAAGATAGCTCTGGAGGAGCCAAGAAGAAAATAAGCTTGAACCAACAGCCTGAGCCCTACACTGAGCTGCTCCTTTAACCAACTACATTAGTGGGTACCAAATGGAAGGAGTACAGATGGGTTATACAGGAGACAATCGGTAGCCACCACTTAATCCCCATCTGTGACAAATTCCACAGCTACATCATGCTTGCTAAGAGAGTGGTGGGTGGATAGGTCTGGTTTTATATACCTTTCTTCATCCCAAATCTCACCCCTCACAGCTAGTCAGGTATTCCCTGGTTGGCAAAATATTCTGTTATTATACCTAGATCTTTAGGCTTTGAAACATCAGAACTAGAATAAAGCATGAAAGGAAGCTGTTCAGGGTTCACAGGGGGTATTATTGCAGTTATACACTAGTAAAACACTGCTTATAGAATGCTTTGACTATATACTTGGCAGAGCTACTGCCACCCCTAGACAAACCCACAAAACAAAAACCAAACAATTTAAAACAAGAAGTGGAGAGGGTTGCTTTTATCTAGCCGATGTTGCTTATGGGAATCCCTTACTGCTTAAAGTGCGGAGAGGCACCCCCCCACGCACAAGTATTCCCGTGCACATGAAGCAAAAGGTCATTTTCCTGTTGGATGGACATGTTAATTCAAAAAGAGCTGTGGGAAAGCAGCTTTTATCAGGTTAACCAAGAGGTCAAGAAAACTCCTCCTTTCTAACAGTACCATGTTTAATCACAAAGTGATGGAACAGATATTTTGACTTAAGTGGCCAGAAGACACTATGACTATATAGACACATTGCGGAATAGTTTCGCTAAAAGTTTCTCATAATGAGTTTGCAGTGTGTCTTCTCTTTATAGTCTAAAGATTAAAAAAAAAATTATGATTGATGCAAGTAATGACAAAGTTACAGGACTGAAGCTCAGCCCAGTTTGTGTGTTATATGGAACTGCTCCTAGAGCAGAAAGTGTAGGTTTTGCATTTAACTGCAGAGAAATATGCCAATGTAGTCTTTGATGCATCAACTAGTGTTTGTGACAATCATTCTGAGCACAGATTTTTGGAGTGCACAATACCAACATCACATACTTTAAATAAGAGCCATTTAGGCAATACATTATTCATTAAGCAACATGGTAAACTGAACTATATGACAAGCAGATTTAGGACTGGTCTATTCAGTATTCCAAATAATATACGTGTAGGTACAGAGAATGACGACAAAAGTTCAAAACAGTGATTTCCACCCATACCAACCAGTAGTTATAATCATACCCTCTCAGCCTACACAAAACAAACAAAAAGTTAAGTTACTGGGTTAAAAGAGTTACTGCAGTCCTTACTCAGGAAAAGACTCCCAAAAATATAAATATATATATATCAAAAGTAGTTTGGGCCGGACTGCAGGATCAGTCTTTAGAATCTAAACATACATTCTCTCTGTTGATGATCATGATAGCACAGACAGATGAATTATCATCACACACAATTATTCTTCAAGTATAACTTCAGGAAGGTATTGAGGCAACACTGGTATCTGTAAGAATTCCTTGAGTGGTGCTTCACTCTTGATTTCACTGCAAATGCTCAACATCTAATGTCCTTGCCAGAAATTCATAGTTTTCATAGTTGGTGGATTGCTGCCAGGAAGGTAATAAGGAATGCTATATTTCCACAGATGTAGATGGTTAACACAATCTCTTTAAATGTATGACCCTGTAAGAGAAAAATACACATTTCACAATTACAGTGTTGGAAAGTATTTCACGGTATGTGCTTTTCTTTACAAGGTAGCAACTTGCCTCTGCCTCTGCCGATGTAAGCGACTGCAGAATTTGTATTCTATCCTCATCAATCACTTCAACTGTAAAACCAAAAACAAACATATGGTTAGCCTTGTACTTGATAAGAAGAGATGCAATGTTTCACACATACTTCTTTCTGGCTAATGGTTGATTAATTCAATGGATGGCATGGTATTAAGCCTGATCAACAGGCGTCTCTACAGCCAGTTCAGAAACACCACTGAAAAAGCCTCATGCAGTGCATCCTCTCATGGCCTACACTTCAGTGTTCACAGTTAAGTAGAAATAAGGATAGAAGGTTAATGAAAATTTGGAAGAGCTTGCCAGAAGCATAAAAGGACACTCGGTGTTTTGTCTTTTCAATGCTAAAGAGCAGTGGTTCTCAACCAGGGGTACGCAGGAGATCTTCTAGGCCAGTGGTTCTCAAACTAGGGCTACCGCTTGTTCAGGGAAAGCCCCTGGCGGGACAGGCCGGTTTGTTTACCTGCCGCATCTGCAGGTTCGGCTGATCGCAGCTCCCAATGGCCGCGGTTCGCTGCTCCGGGCCAATGGGAGCTGCAGGAAGCAGCGCGGGCCAAGGGACATACTGGCCGCCGCTTCCCGCAGCCCCCCATTGGCCTGGAGCGGCGAACCGCGGCCACTGGGAGCTGCGATCAGCCGAACCTGCAGATGCGGCAGGTAAACAAACCGGCCTGTCCCGCCAGGGGCTTTCCCTGAACAAGCGGTAGCCCTAGTTTGAGAAGCACTGTTCTAGGCAATACATCAACTCATCTAGACACTTGCCTAGGTTTTACAAGAGGCTATATAAAAAGCACCACGAAATCAGCATAAACAAACACTTCATACAGACTATGACTTCTTTATACTGCTCTATGTACTATATGCTGAAATGTAAGTACAATATTTATATTCCAATTGATTTATTTTATAATTATATGGTAAAAATGAGAAAGTACACAATTTTCAGTAATAGTGTGTTGTGACACTTGTATTTTTAGGTCTGATTTTGTAAGCAAGTAGTTAAGTGAGGTGAAACTTGGGGTATGCAAGACAAACAGACTCCTGAAAGGGGTACAGTCCTCTGGAAAGGTTGAGAGCCACTGCTAAAAAGGACAATTCTATTAGGATTTCTACATCGTCTCCTGGATTTCTCATGGTCAGCTGGAATTTAACTCCTCTTTCCTCCAAAAATCCTCTGTCCCCCCCCCACACACCTCATTTTGAGGCATTTGATGCTGCTATCCTCTGGTTACTCAAGTCAGTAACCAGAGAGTCACCCAATTCTTCTCCCCTCATGTATAGACAGCATCTAACTCCTCCCACTTCTCCACATAATAGAATGAAGAGAAGAGACCAATTTAGCTATTTTATTAGTAAATATCACCCTTCCTGTCTACTGTAACCAGGGGTGAAAGTAGGCCGGTACCGTGTATCGGTAAGAAGCTGGTACCGGCAGGGCTGCTGACTGGGGGCAGGGGGGCAAAAGGGGCAGCTGCCCCAGGGTCAGCGATTTAAAAAGGGCCTGGGGTTCCCAGCCACCACCACCACGGCAGCAGCTGGAGCTCCAGGCCCTTTTAAATTGCTGCTGGAGCCCCGGGCAGCACAGGCCAGGCAGCACAGATGGGCTGGCTGGGGGCGGATGACCCCTCCAGCCCTGCCCATTCTACCCGAGGCCCTGCCCCTTCCAGGTAAGAGTTTAATATTATTTTCACCCCGACTGTAACAACCGTTCTCCATCCTTCTTGACAACTATGCAGTGGTTTATTTACTTGTGTGTGTAATCTTGACTCCTGGTGAGATACTGACCAAAGTGAAGATAAGAACTTGGGATGAAATCCTGGGCCTTACTGAAATTAACTTCAAAACTCTCAGACTTCAATGGGGCCAGAGGCCCTGTAGTTAGCAGCTAATGAGTTACCCATTTTTGCTCAAATAGTGTTTGTGCTTAAGGTCCCCTGCTGTTGACCAGTCTGTTCATAGGTAGGCAGCCACAGCTAGTTACAGTAATGGTTTATCAGAGAGGATCTCAAGCGACAGTACCTGCTTTCCCACCTAGTTTCAAAGGACTGAGTTCACTCCCACACTATGCTTGACTTTCCCCATACTATCACAAAGGCTGTGTTGAGCTAGCAACACAAACAGAAGATTTTTGGTGTACATTTTAGAGATTCGCGTGACCCTCTGGCACTAAGTTTTGGGATTTCATGGCACACAGGCCAATTCAAAAATGTACCAGCACTTATAGCCAGGAGAGTCTAACCAAAAAAAGTGTCAAAACAATTCACTTATTGTTTTCAAGAGTGGTCACCAAATTTACATACAAGTAGTCATCCATGCATCTATTTCACATATCCAAAATCACCTAAATGAGCCGATATTTGCAAGCACAAAATTAGAGGCTGGTTTAAGCCTCTTAACTGAGTGAACTAAATTATCCAAGTTTTTGCATTTCACCTGGGAAGTCCTATTTTGCACTACCTGGCAAGCAAGGCAGTGACACTAGCCGTATTGTTTGGTTTGTACCTTTGCGAATGAGACAGTAGCTATGTATCTCCAGGAGAATATCAATACCGACATGCCAAGCTACAAATCCAATCATTGTGTAAGTGTCCCATGGGTCTGGAAGGTTGAGTGCTGGTAGGTCCATTCCCAGGAACATAGTTACGACTGTTGTTAAAACAAAGACATAGTTTAAAGACGTGAAAAGAAACATTGAGAAGTATTTGTGACCGTGTACCCCATAAGGCTTCATGGGGAGGGGGTGCTTATAAATGTATGTATGACGTAACTGGAATATGTTTTGTGCTGCCTGTGCCATGTAACATATCTCCGTAAAGGTTATGGTCTACTGTATCTATTCATCCTATTTGTACATATATATCATTTTCTACTTGAGGTTAAGAATATGGGCTGTATGCTTGCTTGGTTTCTAAGTAAGCTCTGTGAGGCATTTGGTCAGCTTCTTTAGGAAGGAATTCGCCAGGTTAAGTACCTGATCAGGAAACACTTGGGGAACAATGCATCTTGGAATGCTCCAATCCACATAAGAAGTCTTCCTGGAGACATGCAAGATACCATGTGGACAATGGCTTCAGCCTGTAAAGACTGAGTCATGCAGGGACATGTGACTTGCCCAGGTGACCCCAGAACTCCATCTTGGAGCTGGACTTTGCATAGGACGGGGGGGGGGGTCTCCACCCACAAGAGAGAGTCTATTTAAACCCGTGGGAGACCCCTCCATTTTGTCTTCAGCTGGCTAAAGAAGGAGCCTCTCCACCCCTCCCAGGATACTTGAAGGAGACTGAAACAAAGGACAGTAACTACAGGGGGTGTGAGTGATTGCTGGACCCAGGCTAAAAGGAGATTAGCCTGTAAAAGGGAGTGCTCTGGAACTGGTGAGGAAGTTATCTGTATTTAGTTTGATTAGACATAGATTTGCGCATTTTATTTTATTTTGCTTGGTGACTTACTTTGTTCTGTCTGTTACTACTTGGAACCACTTAAATCCTACTGTCTGTATTTAATAAAATCACTTTTTATTTAGTAATTTACTCAGAGTATGTATTAATACCTGAGGGAGCAAACAACTGTGCATATCTCTCTATCAGTGTTATAGAGAGCGAACAATTTATGAGTTTGCCCTGAATAAGCTTTATGCAGGGTAAAACGGATTTATCTGGGTTTAGACCCCATTGGGAGTTGGGCATCTGAGTGCTAAAGACAAGCAGACTTCTGTGATCTGCTTTCAGGTAAACTTGCAGCTTTGGGGCAAGTGATTCAGACCCTGGGTCTGTGCTGGAGCTAGACAGGAGTGTCTGACTCAGCAAGACAGGGTGCTGGAGTCCCGAGCTGGCAGGGAAAACAGGAGCAGAGGTAGTCTTTGCACATTAGGTGGCAGCTCCCAAGGGGGTTTCTGTGATCCAACCCGTCACAGTATTGTCCTTAAGACAAAGTAACACAAGCTTATGGCTTAGTGGGTGAATGGTTATCAAGAGTTAAATATACTTCTGGAGGCTTAAGAGTGAAAATCCACATCCAACTATCTCTAACTGTATGGCTCAGGATAACCATGATCCTTGTTATACATTGATCCTATGAAATAACCTCAGAGTCCAGAGCTACTTTACTATATAGATTGTAAACATGCTAATCTAAAAAGAGGTTTAAAAGGACAATGATGTGATACACAGCCACAATGGTAACAAATTCCTCCAAATAAATGGAGGACCGCAACTGATTTGAAAACTCTGGTGATTATATATAATTTAAAAAACAGAACAAAACAAATGGTTCCCCCCAAAACTACAAGATGAGGAGAGAGAGAGGTGCCTCATGCAGGAGATGGGCCACCAGAGTCCCTGAAGACAAGAAAGTCACATAAGGGGTCCCAGTACTCCATATCGATAGGTGGAGACTTAGGGAAAGAGGAGGAGCTTTGAATATACAAGCAAGCTTGTAAAAATTTGTCTGGTTGTTGCTTACCCTTGCTATTGTACAGGGTTAAGTCTGGTTTGTATAGCCCATACAGACAAAACCCTTATTCTAAGACCACTTTGGTGATTAACAAGATTGAAGTAGTCATCTACATTAAGATCCATGTTTGAGTAACTAGTGTTCAACCACCACTCCATTTCTGCAATACCAATGTATCTCAAGATGCCTAAGCAAGTTACAAATGGGCTATAAACAAGGAGGTACACTAGATATGCCTAGACAGGATTACAATTACTCACCAGCTAGTATTCTAGCTGTTGTGCCAGTACTCCAATGAACCCAGTTAAATACTTGCCTTCTACAAGAAGAAAAAATAATCAGTGTTATATCAAGTAATTTAGTTGCCAACATGGAATCTTCCAAAGGTTGGGGGGGAAAAAAGAAGATCCTTAAACATGCCATGTTATCTTGAAAAAAATATAAAGTTTGTATCTGTATGAAACATGTTTAAAACTTGTTTTGTATACTATCAGTGTAATCTCCTGGAGAAGTACATTATAACATTTTAAGGAGTGTAAATATCCGTGTACCTTGGTGCATGAGGAGGTGGTCTGAAACCTGCCATCAGAGGTTGAAAGATTGCCAGAGCCATCACGGTACAGCCAAGGTATGGGTGAAAACCTGCCCACTGAACAAAGGATTTCTTTTTATTAATACTGTGACGTTCATACTAAACAATGGAAGCAACATTCAGACCAAAGAACAGGTCAGGAACAACTGTACACAATTGCAAAGCCTTATTTTAATACCGTTTCTTTCAGGTGCATTCCAAGCCCCTATCCTCAGCTACTAGTGTTCCCATCTCACATACCTTTTGGTCTAAGTCTTGGCTATGAATAGAAGCACTTTTTCTCCTGGTGTATGTTTTTAAATTAATTTAAAACTGAATTGGTATTTATAGTGTAAAAGGCAGCTTGAGAAAAAACAGAACTAGTGGAACATGGGGACAAAACTAAGAGCAAAGGACAAACAGGAAAAGGAAGATTCAGACAGTGTTGGGATGAACTTGCTGTCAACTACCATCATCACACATAGAACAGTTTTCTTAAGAGAAGTGCTTTGCATTCCATCATTTAAAATTAGGCTAGATAAAGCACTAGAAAATTATACCACACAGAAGAATCCTGTATTAGCTGGATGAGGGGAGGGGGAAGAAGCAGCAGATTGATTCAGGACCTAGATCTTTTTCATCTCTAGTTTCTGTGGTGAAACTAGAAAAAAAAAAAAAAAGTGGGCTCAAAGTGGGTAGAATAATTCCAAACAAGGTCTTTCACACACAGGGGGAAGCCAGAAAAGGTGACTCAAGTGCAATTTTTCAACTGAAAGAAGCAGTAAGTAGGAAAACAAGGTAAATGCCTGATTTGTACTTCTTTGTCTTCAGATCACCACTCAAGCACAGCAATGAGGTAACCGCTTTCATGGTAATTTCTTTGGAATTAAATAACTACTTATGTCATGGACATTAAAAAAAACCAAATCTACTGTTCATACTTCAAATGACATTTATCCGGGAAACAATACAGACTTCAAATCTCAGAGGCAGCCCAAAAAGGTTTTACTCACTTCACTCCAGCCTCCTCTGTATATAAAAGGAAGAACAAAAGCGATGCTCGTAAGAAGCACTGTGGTCAACATCAGCATACGATGTACCTATGAACATTTAAATAGGTTTAAAAAGAAGGAGTGGCAGTGTATTTAGAGGAAACTGTTAGAGTTTGCATTACATTGGCAGGCAAGCAGAGATTACTAGTAAAGACAAAGTCCACTGTAAATAGGAGACAATACCTAACTGAACTCATTGTACTTCACAAGTCCAAATGAAAGTTATGACCTGTCGTGGCACCCCAGGTCAAGAAATAAAAGAAGATGTAGTTTAAGGAGCATGACAGTCTCTTGTGTTTTATTCTATTTGTAATAAGATTAATACATACAGCTAAACTTTTATGTAGAGTTTTTTTGCCCACCTGGAACCAAATCTCCTTCTGAAACAACGAATGAGGCCAAACTGGTTTGAAGAATCTGGCAACAATAACACCAATACTAACTGTAGTCATCCATGCAACAAACATTAATGAAGCTGAAGGAGAAAATATTCACATGTGAAAATTTGGTTATAACACTGGATATGAACACAATTGACCAAATATTGCAGGGGACAAGCTTCAAAATGTAACTTTAGAAGAACATAAGAGTAGAGGGTCAAATCCTTCTGGTACTTGGTTCAAAAATGCCTCACACATTGGTGTACTCTTGCTATGTTATATATCTATTTTTGAGCGGAGACCAGTCAATAATAGGACTAATCTGTATGGATAGCACTGTAGAGAGATCGGTGCCAGGTCAGGGAAAGCACATGCATGAAGATATAGATTTCACTTCCAAACCAGAGGGCAGTCTATTGCTGCCTCCATGAGCCGGTTCACTGTGCAATAGCACAAGTCAAAACAGAGGCAGTAATGAGCAGCCTGTGCTTCATCTGCTGACCACAGGTTTTTTGGTGAGCAACTACACAGAGAATTTTTGAGTTAGATTTTAGTATCAAAAGTTTAACGGGTTAATTCAAAACAGGTCTTTCTTTGACAGAAAGTAGAATTTTCATTCAGCTCTTTATGGACCTGTTTCAAAACCAATTAATGTGAACGGAAAGACTCCCATTAACTTCAATGGGCTTTGGCTCAGGCTCCAAACCACCACCTAATGAGTGTCTCATGGTTAAGGCTGCGTGTCTGTCACGGAGGTCATGGAACTCATGGATTCCGTGACTTTCCGTGACCTCCATGACTTCTGCAGCTGAGCCAGGCAGTCCCTGGGTCAGCAGCAGTTTGGGTGTGTGGGAGGGAGCTCGGGCAGGGGTTTGGGGTACGGGGTGGCGCTTACCTGGGGGGGCTCCCTCTGGCATGTCCCTGCAGCTCCTAGGTGGAGGAGCCAAGGGGCTCCATGCGCTGCCCACACCCACAGGTGTGGTCTCCCCAGCTCCCATTGGCTGCGGTTCCCAGCCAATGGGAGCTGGTGCTTGTGGCAGGAGCAGCACATGGAGCCCCCCTGGCCACCCCTCCCCCTAGGAGCTGCGAGGACATGCTGGTTGGAGCCAGGTAGGGAGCCTGCCAGCCCCACCAACTCTCCCCCGCACAGAAGGGGTCCCAGGCCACACACCACACCTGCGGTGGTCTCGGACCACCACCATCCCCAGCACCACCAGCCTCCCAGCCCAAAGTTTTAGTTAAAGGTATATAGTAAAAGTCATGGACAGGTCACAGGCCATGAATTTTTGTTTACTGCTTGTGACCTGTCCATGAGTTTTACTAAAAATATCTATGACTAAAATGTAGCCTTACTCATGATACACATTTACTTTACATAGTATTGGAAAAAGGGAACTTCAAAATAGAGATGCAATTCTAAATTTAGACTGCCAAGTCCTAAAAATAAGACGACAAAATTCCTTTAAAACAAGGGAGCTAGTAATATGCTTGACAAATGAGTAAAACAAGTTCCTCTCTCTGGATGAGTAGAATCCTGCAAAACCATGTTACAGTTTGTCAGGTTTTTTTAAAATTAAGAAAAAAAAGTTTCCCTACTTTCCCCCCTAGTTTTCCAAACCAGCTCTTATATCAGGGGAAGCAGATACCCCAGTGGACTGACACCACAGGAAATAGCCTCTTTACAAAATTTTCATCCTTCTTTCTGCAATCAACAGTAGCTTCTTCAGCACTGGGCAAATCTAGTATTTGCTGTTAGAACTGTAACTTGCCATGGAGTTTAAGAAGAAGTGGAGAGCGGGATCCCCCTACATCCTTTGGAGAGTCTGTGACATTGTACATTCCATTGGTGATCAGAGGCTGACGATGATGTTTGTGAATTAGACCTCCTATGCAAAGATACAGAGTAGTTTATAGATAGTTAATGAAAGTTGCTGTGCTTGTATCCCTTCCCCTCCTATCCTTAGTTTACAATTCAGTGAGCACCATGTGTTGTAGGGGGATGGCGATTGTGTTTGTAAATTTCACCTCTGCAGATTCTGACTGGAATCTTTTGGATTAAACTCCACCCGCCCCCCAAGATTTTTTCAAAAAAATATAAACATGCATAATCTACCTAAAGAAAAGAGATCACTCTCTATTAGATCTATAGGGTTTTGAAGAACATCTTGTACACAATGCTATTTATTTCCATTTTAGTTTAATCCCTATTAAAAATTGTATAGGATTCTCTCTCAAGAATACTACTCCAAGCACCAGATAGTTATGGAACACATTTATATTAAGAGCAAACCAGATTTTTGTTACATTTCCAGAGATGAGCCAGAGCTCATCACATTAAGGTCATGTTCACTGGTTACATGTGAAACTTGAGACAGAAGTCAGATTACTTCTCATGTTTATTTTTAATACACCTTATAGGGGATAGTCCTTGTTTAGCATGGTTTGAGAAATGTGAATATTTAACCCATATCTTCAATCAGACTTACCCTCACTCGCCTCCCCATCTGCCAGAAATATATAATAATTAGCATCTAGATTAAACCTCCCTTTATAAGCAGGAAGACGAAGGTTTCTTCTGAAAGAGCACTGAACAAGTCCGTCAGCCACCCTCCATGAGATATCTTCAAGGCCATTCTATGAAACATACAATGAACATTTAATACTCGTTGTGTGGGGTCTTTCAAACTTGAAAACACATTTACTCCACTCCTTCCTCAAGGCCAGTGATTTTGGCCTGGCTCTACTTGACCAATGTTGGACAATGAGCCAATGTTCACTATCTCTTAATAGCCCATATCATAAAAAGAGTTAGCTGCACCAGCATAGTCAGCGATGCCAGCAAGAATCTGAGAGTTCTCTTGGTGTGGTAGGCTTCTAGGCAACAGCTGCAGGGACATGCTTTCACACACTACATTTTAGGGCATGGTCTTCAAAATGGTGACTAACAAAGTTGTGTCTTACACGGGTGTATTTACAGAAAGCTATTTTAAAAAGACAATAGATGCACAGGAGCACTGTGAGGTTAAATTACTTGCTCAAGGTCACACAGAGGGCATAAGGGTAAAGACAGAGTGCTTCCCTGGATAACAGAATCAGGAAGTTTGCATTGTATTACCCATTTGTCTGCCATCTCAGCATGACCTTGAGCAAGTCACTTCCCTCCTACCATTTTTACTCTCAGTTAACCTTTTGTAGAGTCACTGCAGGGCTCTTGAAAAATCACTTACACTGTGGAGTTCCATCAGCAATGGTAGGAGATTTTTAGAAAGTTTCCCTAGCATAGACTGGGCAATAACAGACAACTACCTCACAGGTTGTTCAAATAGAAGTAATAAAGAAGCCAGCAACAGATCTGGGTCTCGACATGTCTTATGCATCAGAAATAAGCACCTTCTATGTGAGGTGGGTCAGTGAGTCCAGAAAGGGAAAAATCCTGGGGTCTTTATCATAAGATGGCTACTTATAGAACTACTGCCTTACTAGCTTCATTCAAAGCTATTGGATTTAAAAAAAAAAGAAGACTACATCAGTGAAATATTGACAAATTAGAACCCAGCTGCATGCAAAGTGTCTTAACTGTCACACACCATACCTCTGAGTCCAACACAGGAGGAATTCGCCCACTAAGATAGGCCGTGTTTACATTAATACGGTGATCTTCATTAATACACAGATATGCATCATCGTCACCCTGAAAATAAAAGCATTTTCCCCCAATTTAGATAGTAATTATAGGCAAAGCTATATGCAGATGAATGGTTTAGTCCAAGCTCTCCTTTCCACCTGCACTATACCCGGAGTAACTTCATTGCCATTACAGCAAGTTTACAATGGTGCAACTAAACTGAGAGTATAGCCTGAAGTATTGTAAGAGTTGAAAGTTTGAACTTTCAAAATCAAATGGAAAAACTACTTTTTTGAATGACATTGGCTAGAAATATACAAGGTATTAAAAGTTATTTAATTGCACGCTATATGCCAATACCAATCTTTGCATTGTTAAGTTGAAGAAGATAATGTTATAGTTAAAAAGTTTACTCCAACACAATACACCCTACACTGTAAGATATAGTGCTTGAAATGATAAAGGCTTACCACCAGGGGTCAATGGTACATGTACTTTTAAAAGTATTTATGCAGTGAGCACCAGGATAGTCTGTAAAATGGTTTGATCCTGGTATCTGACAGCCCATTGACAGTGTTTTGGGGATGCTAAAAGTGTTTTCATCTAGACCTTTTGAACATCAGTGCCAAAAAGGGGTGGCATTTTAATTCACCCATGAAAGCTTATGCTCCAATACATCTGTTAGTCAATAAGGTGCCACAGGACTCTGTCGCTTTTTACAGATCCAGACTAACACGGCTACCCCTCGGATACTTGTTTATAAATAAAATTACTCTATTACTTTTTCTACAAAGTATCCCCATCCACATCGCCAGAGTCACAAATACTTCTAGGAGTATTAATAAATACCTCTGATTATTTAAGCTAAATAGATCAATTTACATTATCAAATTATGTGATTAAAACTGGAATTAACTGTTGAGGTCAAAGAAGAGAATGTTATTTCTTCCTATATTTGTAGAGTGAAGAACTACTTTTTCTTGTGACAATGGACACATAGAAATGCTTTAAGAATGTTACTCTGTTCAGTAAGGAAGTTAGATATACAGACTAGTGCATAATACTCTTGCACATTGTAACTCTCTTCAGCCATAAGAATCTCCAAAGGGCTTTCGGGAATGACTGCATCCACCCCTGAACTGCATACTTATTTTGGACAGAAACCACAGTGAACATACAGAGCACCTTACAGAGATTCCTTTTAGGATAGGCAGTGGAGACCACCACCTCTAACTGCAACTACCCAGGAATTTAGTTATGCCACAACATAACTGTCTGGAATTTGACCAAGACAGAAGGCAAGTTCTCATTCTTTCAGAGAGTGCCAGAGGATCTTAAATGCAACTGTTTAGTCCGGGACTACATTTTTCTATCCATACCTGTAAGAGGCCACCTCCATCCAGCAGTGCTCTCGAGCACCACATGGGAGTAATTATTAGTGGGGGAAGTCCCACTATCACCTTTTCAGTTTCTCGTGAAGGGTTCTCATCTGACTACTACTCAGGCTCAGGTCTATTTAACTTATAAAATCTGATGGACATGCAGCTGAGAATGGTGGGGCTACACCAGTCTTCATCCTCAATTTCTTGACTAAGAATAAATTATGTATTTTGTTGTGCTACTTAGATGGCATAGGAAATACTGTAAAAGGGATACTCACCATCCACTGGTCATGAGATAATGCAAAGGCTATATATCCTTCACTAGGACCACTCATTTCAATAAGTACTGAGTGGTTATTTTGTTTGAAGGACAGAAAGAAACAATAGGCAGCCCCAGGATCACATTTTGGAGGATTCCTTATGCAGAACTTTGTACTTCCACAGCCGGAGGCATTAAACTGGACGGACAAGTAGAAAATTAAGTTAACAAACAAGCTGGTCATTCTCCACCCCACCCCACCCACAACTAAAATTACTATAGTCCCAACTAATATAGAAGTGAAGATCTACACAGAAAATGCATAAAGAAACCCCCCTTCTCCCCCACCCCACATAGCCAATAATTACTAACCAGGATTAGAATTCACTGTCATGGTAGTTATTAAATTGTGAGCTTTGAATTCACCAATCAGTTTAAATGAAAGAGTTCGACATCATAGTGGTAACAAGGCTATAATTTGGAAGTGTAATACAATCCCCTCCTGTTCAAGGACATTTCTTCTGTTTAATAAAATAAGTTATAATTAACTCAAGTAAAAAGTTTCTATATACTTTTCAGACTTCCTGGTGTCTCACTTTCCCTAGACTATTCCAAGTCATTAACAGCCCCATAGTGCTTAAATTATTAGAAAGATGCTCCTGTGGACTCTTACAAACCTGAAATAACACATTCTGGGGAGAGAAAAAAGTGTCTATTTTTTCCTGAATGGTTGGTTAAAAACCCACCAAGAAAAGTTAAGCTGCACAAATGCCCAATACATAGCATGGGGGGGAGGGATAGCTCAGTGGTTTGAGCATTGGCTTGCTAGACCCAGGGTTGTGAGTTCAATCCTTGAGGGGGCCACTTAGGGATCTGGGGCAAAATCTGTACTTGGTCCTGCTAGTGAAGGCAGGGGCTGGACTCTATGACCTTTCAGGGTCCCTTCCAGCTCTATGAGATAGGTATATCTCCATATATTTAACTTTAGGAGTACTTTAAATACAACAAATTCAGAACAAGCATGTTCAAGATAGCAGTAAGTGGAAAAGATGTCATATTGCTAAGCCTGGTCATGTTAAATGAGAATACTATGGCCCAACTTTAACTAGAACTTCAAGAACCAGTAATGGAAGTCCAAACAAAGACAAACCCATGTGAACAAGCAATTATAAATTAAGCCTACCCACTCATATATAGAAATAATCTACTTTGTTCCTGCCCACCCACACCCTCATTTTATTAAACTTGAATTTTATTTATACAGAACCACAGGTCAGCATGGCTCTTTATACATAAAGCATGACATGACTCCCCAGATGAGCTTAGGTATTTGTCTTTTTCACCATCTTACTAAATGGTGCTTGAACTGAGTTTCCTTCCCCCACTCCTTTTCTCTCAACATCTCAATAGTTAATAATCTCATAGACACACATGGTGGGTGAGGTAATATCTTGTATTGGACCAACTTCTGTTGGCGAGAAAGACAAGTTGAGACAAAGAGAGAGAATTGGTCCAATAAAAGATATTACCTCACCCACCTTGTGTCTCTAATATCCTGGGACTAACCTGGCTACAACAACACTGCATACAATAATCTGATAGGTCATTTCCCATCTTCCACCTTCTGTCAACACAGTGGCTAAGAAAGCCGTAACTGCAGCCCTACTTGGGAAAAACTCCTATTGAAGCCAGGCATAAGAACTGAATAAAGGTTGCAGAATTTAGTTCATAATAGAGAAATATACCCACTGATTTTGTTAGATGGAAAACTGGCTGTGAAGTTGGTAGAGTCTCTGGTGTAATACTTGTAGGTGTCGTCAAAGGTGGTGCATTAGGTTGGGAAATGACGGGACCAGGAATCTTCACCCAAAAGATTTTATATTTCTTTACAACTGTGGCTCTGAAGGGCAGGGAGGAAACCACACAAAAATTCAGTACTGTGAGGGGTGTGCAAGTACTAAATGAATTACTAAATCATGCTTTACAAAAAAGGAGGGAGAAACTCCTTTATTTAGCTGGCCAAAAAGAAACATACTTGTCATATTGTGTCATACAACTAATCTCTCCAAACTTGGCATCTACACAGGCACCTGATGGGTTTTTTGGGGGATGAGGGAGAACCCTCCAGCCAGAAGGATCCACCACACAGCAGATCAAGCTTCAGAAATGGATTCAAGGCAGTCACTTCTCAGCTGCCTGCTGCATAACTTGCAGCATCACAGAAGGGTGGCATTTAATTTCTATTTCAAAACATATGAGTGTCACTGCTCATACCATACATTCTGGGTCCAAAATGTAAAGCCATATAACGGTAGAACACATGTGCAATTTTGGTTAGGAATTAAACTAAAATTTCCACATCAAAAAAATATTTCTATCACTACATTTGTAAATCACCCCTTGCCAAGTAGTAGGCCATTGTCAGCCAGTAACATGCCTTGCAACTTCCCCACTTCAGAAGAGGAGAGAAAGTTGATAATTTTCTTTTTTTTAAACCCTCCTTCAGGATTGTAATTTTATTTGGGAAATGCACAAAAAAGATCTTCTGCCTTGATATTCTCTTCCACAAGGTTCTGTATTAAGATTGCTTCTTGTTTTTATTGTCCTTCCAGATGCAGTAATTGAGCACAGAAGCCAAAAGTTAACCAAGCTAAATAAGAGGACATCAAACATGCTGCTTTCTTGTTGACATGGTACCAGGTGACGGTTGTAGCTGTTGCTGCACCACTAGTGAGTAGGAGATCAACCAACCCTCATCTTATTTTGTGAGCTCCAAACAATATGGAGTCCATGCCCAGTTTAATGCCAGCTGCCCTGCATACAGCCCAAGTGGAACCATTGACTCTTCATTGAAACCTCCCAGCTCCTTCCATAGGCAGCAGAGCCAGTTCTTGAGCAGGAGTTGGTGTGGGCAGAAAAGGGAGGAAGCTAACAAACAGTTTCCCCCAGAGACATTTCCTGGGTGCTAATCAATATTTATGACAGATAGAACACTATATATTCACCTACTTTGGATTTCTAATAAAGGATCTCCAATATTGTGTTTACTTACAGAAATTGTACATGTTCTGGTGCATCTGTAGGAGCAATCCAATAAGCCTCTACATGGGTCTTTTTTGATTTACTTGTGTGACTGACAGCAGAATTCTGAAACAGATATATCCAGAATCAGAGAGAACCTGCACATAGGAGTCATATAGCAACCCTCCTATAGTTATTCTACAAGGCAACACAATGGTGCACCAGAGATGCAGTTAAACTGAGTCCTGAACAAGCCCACAGACCCACCCCACCTTCCATTGATTTCAATGGAAAGCCTCCATACTGACTTTAGTGGGAAATCAGTTGGGTCCTATGAAAGGGAATCAGTTATAACCTGGCTGTGGCAATTATCAATGTCTGCAATATATGCTGTATGGAGTGCTGTGTGTTCTACTTAATATTAACACACTAAGAGGTATAGTCTACTTGCTGTGTGCAGAGACAGTTGGCACTAACCATTTCACATTAGTGGAAGCTGGAGGCTTTGGCCGGAGCAAAGTGCAGAGAGCCACACCTCCATCTGCAAGTCACTGCCCAACTGTGTTGAGCCGCCTGCCTAAACAGCTTAGGCCATGTCTACACTGGGGATTTTAGCTATTGGTGTAGCTACACCAATGCATCTTAGTTCCTGTTTGAAGCACATATCATACCTTTACAAGTCCACATGTCAGGAGCTGAGAAATCCTTTCTTCAGCTAGCATAAAAGAGCCAACTGCAGGGCCTGCCAAGTTCTCTGCATTCCGGGCTTGTATGAAAAATCCTTCAAAAACTGGACCAGATAAATTAACTAAAATAAGGAGGCGGGGGAAAGGTAAGATGTTTCCAATGTAATCTGTAAAAGTGGAAGTGAACAAATATGCTTCCCCTGCCCCCTGAACCCCATGCCTTAGCAATGACCACTGTTTAACATTATTTTAGAGGTTAACTGTACTGACTTGGATGAACACTCATGAGCATCACCAGGACATTTCAACTTTCTCAGGATGGGGCTGTCTATGGTTCCTTGAACCAGGTAACCAAAAGGTGAGTGAGACAAGACAAAGCACTTTCTTTGACCACCGTACTTTACCACAACTGCAATGCTGGACAATACCTTTTATATGGTCCCCTGGTCTAAATTTGGTCTCATTCACTGATATAGTGTGCTCAGGTGATGGCTGTGGAGAATGTTCATGGCGAGGCATCATACTACTGCAGGCCTCTCTTACTTTTCCATTTGGATAACCAGCCGCAGGAACAGAAAGAAAGGCAAATATCCAAAGAGTGAAAGCCAGTACAGGAGGCTCCATCTGAATAAGTTAAAGTCACACATTATTAACCAACACTGTAAATGCTATGCTGTTTATAGAGTAGGAAGACTAATGTTGTCTTTAGTAGACATGATTAAATTTAAAAAAAAAATAGGTTTGCAAACAAGCAAAGGCACCAGGTTCAAGAATCATAGCAAACTGGAGTATCCAGACAATTGCCAGGCATTCATGAGATTGTTTATAGACACCAAGCATTTAACAAAATTTTAGTATGAATGATTATTTGTTCAAGAACTCCTGTGGTTGTGGCAGATCATCCAGTCATGTGGTACTGTTTGTCCTCTCTGACCAGATTTGTGTTGTGGACAGGCTACCATTTAAAGCAAGGTCTATGTTTATTTTCCTCCTTTTAAAATAGCCCTTTCACAACTTTCAGAAGAGTTTTTTCTGCCTTCCTGCTGATATTTATGGGTCTTCTCAACAGTGGAGAGAAGATAGGACCATGAGCAATAGCCCCCAAACATGTGTGGGCTCATCCTTTGCTTCTTCTATATTCATATACTTGAAATGAGTATACTTGGCACTTATTACACGGTACAGGACACTCCTCACTTTCCTTTTCGATTTTCAAAATGCTTCACAAAACACTAACATTCTCACATATGTAAATATCATCCCTGTTTTACAGATGAGGAAACAGAGGGAGAGAGATTATGTGACATGATCAAGGCTGCAAAGAATCTGCATCCTAGGAGTATAACTCAGGAATTCCTGCTTTCCAGTCTCGTGCTCAGCCCATGCTACAATCTTCAGTTGCATTCTTCAGTCAGTCCTAGAAAAGATAAGTCAGCCTCAAGCAGGGACTGGACTCAAAACCCTCCCTACATGGCATTACACCCTTTCTCATCTGACCACTCCAGTCAGATGAAGCCCACCAGTTACATGGGACATATGCAGCTTCAAAATCAACCTAATAAAATACAAATGCAAAGGATCATAGTATTGAGGAACAACAAAGCCTATGACAAGTCCAGATGTTTATTAATCAGAGTGACAAAGAAGTCCAAATCTACATCATGCAGTACTGATGGTGAACCAGTCACATAGTATATATTTATTCCTTTTTACATGACTAAAGATTCGCCAGTGACAAGATCTTCCCCAGTGATTACAATGGCCAAGTAGTGGAAAACATTTCTTTAAAGTCAGATGAAACAAACTATTACTGTGACATCCTAAAAAAATCAAGCTACTGTTTCAAAGTACAAAGTTCTGACTAGAACTAAACTCTGATCTTATGCTCTAGTAAAATATTTGTCTGTTTATTAGTTTGGGGGGGGGGGGGGAAACCTGTATCTCTATTAGCTACAAACAGGTTTTCCCAAAGCACTCCCCCATGGAATTTGAACAGAGTAGTTCTGGACTTTTTTTCCCCACCTTTCATCATGAGAAACAAATATTGATGCAAAGAACCATGATCTATTAGGACTGAAGATCATGACGAAGGGCAATGTAGATCTCACAGCAGAGGTTTAAAAGAAGGAAAATTTACTTTGTTCTGCCATACTCCCCATTGTGGCAGAAAGAAAGGTAGGTCTGGGTTTTTAATGTTACATTTATGTACAGTCGGATCTTTGATGGGGTTGCTATTCTGCATGTTAAGCAGAACATTGTAAATAAAGTTTTCAATTATTATGAGGAAATTGTTCAAAATAAGAATACATTTGATACTGATTTTGCCTCATCCTCGTGTTTCCTTGCATTATGGTACTGTTACATGAACATTATTTGTATACACAACAATACGTTCTGTACTTACAGGTATAAGGTAGACATTTGATATTATGCACAATATTGTTCCAAGACAGATGCTGAGGGTGGCAGCATTATTTCAGGGTGTACTCATTAAATGGTATCTGGGGTTTTGACATGTACCTGGTGCATCTTTACCATATGATGAAAAGAACTTGTTTCTATTATGGTCAAACAAAATGGTAAGAAAGACTCTTGAAATCTTCACCCTCACTGAGGCATCAAGGTTGAAAGCAGATTACCAGAGAGTAGAGTGCCCCCGTTCAACTGTGTAGGAGAGACATACCCAAGTCAGAAGTATACGAATGTGAGGTCCAAAGATCTGCTTTCTGGGGAAGTACAGTCTATTTTACACAAATAGATCAGAAAAACTGAGTTATGTGCTTAGGAAGCTTACTATGGATGTAAAGATAACACAGGCACAGCACCATTTCTCAGATAACATGAGCCCTGCCCTCTGATAAAAGAGAAACCAGAAAGGCTACAAGGCCAGAGTAACCATTAGAACAGGGGTTCTCAAACTTCATTGCACCACGACCCCCTTCAGACAACAAAAGTTATTACATGACCCCAGGAGTGGGGACTGAAGCCTGAGCCCGGGGGGGGGGGGGGGGAGGGGGGGTGGCCCAAAGACAAAGCCCAGGGCTGAAACCGAAGCCCAAGTACTGCCACCCAGAGCTGAGGCCCCTGGGCTTTGACCCCAGGGGGTGAGACTTCGGCTTCAGCTCTAGGCCCTAGCAAGTCTAAGACCAGCCCTGGCGACCCCATTAAAACAGGGTCACAACCCACTTTGGGGTCCTGACCCACAGTTTGAGAACTGCTGCTCTAGAAGCATGTAATATTAGCTCTTTTCCCAGAGTGCTGGATGCAATTGTACAAAACAATGCAGGATTTGTGCTTCTACATACAGCAAACAGCTCTTATGTTCAGTAAATTTGAGAAAAATCCAGGTCTTCAGAATGATTATACTCCAGGGACGACGACTACTACAACAACCCTAAAAACAAAACCATTGTTTTCCCTAAGAATATTGAGACACAAGACAGGCTAGTATACAAACTCACTGTGTCATCGATTACTTCTAGAGAGCTGCTTTCCAAGCTTATTGCAGATGACAAATTAAAATGAATTTGGTGAGCTCCTCCTAGTCCCCATTCGAGCACGTCTCAAAAATCCGTCACAATTCTCAATCACCACCAGAGTTCTGCGCTGGAGAGGCAGAGGAGCACATAGAGGATATAGTATGCAAGAACTAAGTTGCACTGGATTTTTGGTGTAAAGAAAGTTTGCATAGTCCTTGTTGAGATCACTGTATGATGGCTCAAGTCACTGCAACTTTTCCCCTCACTGGCATGAGCTCCTAGTAACAGAAGGTATAACAAGCTTCAACATGTTGACAGTTGCCAAGAGATAAGACTTGTATGTGATAAGGCGATAACAAAACAATGTTTAGGGTTCCAGTTTAAATAGTAGAGGATGTGGTACAGATTTTTTTTTTTTTTTTTTTTTTTTTTTTTTTTTTTTTAAGAGAAGCCAAGGTTATTCTTCTGCAAACTGAATTGGTAACAATGCTACTTTTTCCCATAAAGATAAAAATGGCTTTGCAGAGGGGAGAGAAGAGGGAGATGTGAAACAATTGTTATGCTGAACAGTAATTTAAAACGGGAGATGGGGTGGGGAGACATTTACACAGGAATAAGTGAGTTTCTGCTAGGTATCCCAATTTTTCTACTAACATTTATTTGTCCTCAAAAAACAAAAACAAAAACAGCTAAGTTTCCTAAGAAAGTCCCTTACTTTCTTTGAGTTAAGATTCTTTCACAGCATAACATTTTTCTCAGGGTTCTTCTCCCAGTAACAGGAAGTTATTCTCTGAAACTCAGTTCCTTCTAGTACATGTATATACAGCAGTATTTTGATTATTTTGGAGATTCACTTTCTGTGGAATGTCAGAGAGAAGAGGAATTTGGCACTGAAGAGAAGACAATTTTTGTAAGATTTGAGTCCAACCAAATACCTCAGATTCAAAGTTGCCCAAATTCTCTGAAAGTAGTTCAGTGTTTGAAACCCAATCCAAAGCAGAATGTCATGCCAGACACCATTCCACATACACCTCTACCCCAATATAATGCGACCCGATATAACACAAATTCGGATAGAACGCGGTAAAGCAGTGCTCTGGGGGGAGCGGGGCTGCGCACTCCGGTGGATCAAAGCAAGTTCAATATAACACCGTTTCACCTATAACACGGTAAGATTTTTTGGCTCCCCGAGGACAGCGTTATATCGGGGTAGAGGTGTAGTAGTAAACCTAAACACCTTGAAGTTTGGGAATTAAAGTGTAGAGCCAAAGATCAATCTCACCTCCAATCTGTTGCATATCTTACCTTCCTTAAGGGACTAGAAAAACTAGACTAGGAGAGAATATCAAGGAGCTGACTTGCAATAAAGCCTCAGCATAGGTACATTTTGAGACTTGTGACTTGTTTGCCGTTAAGTCCATAGCAGTAATAACTGTGAGACAGAACACTTCACAGCCTTGTGAATATGACACCATTAACCACACATTAACTAAAAGCCATGAAGGAAAAATTGAATTGCTTGGAAAATTGAATATATATCATCAGTAGGTCAGAATGGTATGATATTCAGAGTTTTAAGGGAATTAGCTAATTAACTTACTGAACCAGTAATAATTGCTTCAGAAAAGTCACCATAAACAATGATGGAAATACCATAAGATCTCAATAATTCAAATAATGTGTTGAAATCAAGAGTGGTAAGATAACAAACCCGGTAAATCTGTATCAATCTTTAGTAAAATTATGGAACATTTGTATTCACTCAATACAGCCAAACTCTCTGAACCCTTTCTCATGTAACATCTTAATGGAATCTAGAATAGCTACCCTTCCCTCCATAAAATTAATAGGGCTACTTTTTCCAATAATTACAGTTTTCCAGTCAGTAGCATAGATTTGCTTTATCATCATAGGCAATTTCCAAAACATGAAGTCATTCATGTTATTTGCTAAAAATGAGCAACCATCATAGAAAAAAAAAATAAAACTCTGAACACATTAAGATTATTGCTACACTTGCCCAGTAGGTGAACAAATTCAAATGTCATAGTCTGTCCAAAAGCTATTAAAGTTGCAATAAGTGTATACACAATATACTGTAGCGCTTAAGAGATTTATTTTTCCAGGGTAACAGTGAGATATACTTACATTAAGGAAAGGAAGAAAATTAGGAAGGAAAAAAAAAAAAAAAAAAAAAAAAAAAACCACAACCAACACCACACTGTTCCTAATCACGGTGCTTTGAAAACACACCAGAAAAATTAGACTTCATGTGCATCCCATTTTTTGATCAGGCTCTTCTGGGGTAAAAATGCACATAGATCACATTTGAGTTATTTTGTTTGAATACCGCATTTTGTTGTTTATTTTTATAATTCACCATGAAAGGGAAGAGGACTTTCAAAAATTTTAAACACGCCTCCTTTCCCCCAACCTGTATTGAATAATTTGGAAGTGATTTGGCAGCTATAAATGTCTTATAATAAAATGAAAAATAGGATTTAGTTAGATTTTTCTCTCCCAATAGTATGGCTTATTAAATTATTTCCAGCTCAAAAGCAGTGAATTGATTTTTGTCAGCTGATCTCCTAAGGAAAGCTCAATCAGAAGGTCACATTCAATCCAAGACTCTAGATAAGATTTAGTAGCATTTAACTGGGAAAAGACTAGCCCTTAAGCCACACTACAAATAAAACTGAAGGCTACCCACAGCTGGTGCCATACGTGAAAAATCCATAGTGACCTTTTAACAGGAACACACCCATTAGAAGACAGCAGTACTGGATAACTAATATTCTCTAGCGTTTATATTAACTTTAGAGCCATCTATATACAGTTTGAAATGGAAAAACCATCATTGAGTTTAAGGTTTTGTTCACAAGTTAACCAAACTGCACCATCCAACAACAAACTGCAGTAAATCACGAGAAGAAAGTCAAGCTGTTTTATCCTAGCTTTTTTACAGTCCAGAAGTATTTTCAGAGTCCAGAAGTATTTTCTTATGACCTTATGACATGGTTGTCCTATATGGTGTGAGCACTGGCAGACCTTAATGTCAGCAGATTGTTAGTTACAGTTAATCATATTATAACTATGTATTCTAGCACAGTAGATTATCAAACTGTTACAGGATTTATATCTTTATTTACAGTGGTTACTTGGGAAATGCTTCAGAACATGCCAGTTAGAGGGGGGCTTTTGTATGTTCATTATGTACTTTGTAACTCATTTCTATGCAATACACTACTCCTTTTCCACGCTCTCATTAGAGAGAATTGGTAATCCACTAGCTTCAAAATATACTGATCTAAATAAACCCCCACTTGCAGAAGTGTTATACAACAATGCTTCAAACACTGAGCTATAAAAAGTACTGAATCCGGAACTTTCCACAGAGTCTGAAAGCCTTCTAATTATGCAATGTTCAGTAGATCATGATATTTGACAGTGCCTACTTCCTGTCTCTGCGCCCAATCCTAATTCAGGAGGGACTGACTCTCTCTGGAAATGAATATAGCTTAGTTTCCAGGTCCATTTCATCCTTCACTTCTCCATGATCAGATTAACCCAATTAACAGTTAATGCCAGCTCTGGTGCTAGTATTTGTGGTACAAACACTTGTTTACTTGGAACAGGACTATGACTATAAAACAAGTTTTACAGAGGTCACCTAAACAGCCAAAAGCTGATAGATAACTTGTAATCAGTACTGGCCTGAGCTGGAGTTGAATTGTAATCTTCAGTCTATTCCCCGAGCCATGTGTTACCCAATGCCTTCCATTTTAAGAAGTCTCCCATAGGATAGGCAAGCTACTGAGGGCTCAAGCAGGAGCCTTCTGTGCTAGAGGCACCCAGCCCTGACTCCTGCACTGGGGACAATCCATGCAAATAGGGTAAACATGTTAGTAGGCCAGCAAGGATTGCCTAAAAACCCAAATATTATTCCCAGGAAGCTAGTTATTTCAGAGGTGAGGAACAGATATTTTGGTTCTAAACAGGATCTGGATTTCCAGTCAGGTCTTCTGGGTACCTGCAAGAGACACTCCTGAACAACTGGTGAACTGAAGTCCCTCGCTCTTCAGCTTGTCTGAACTAAGGGGAAACAGCTGTGCTTATTTAGATATGTAATAGAGCAGAGCAAGAGTACCTCTTTACCTGTAACCTCTAACTGATGGAGTTTACAGAGGTCATTTTGACCTCAGAAGAGAGACAGAAGGGTCTGTCCACAAAAGCTGTTATGATCGAGAAGCCAGATTGTTCATAACAGGACCTGCCAACTTAAAGGTTTATCCCCATTTTAAGTACTGAAGTACCTAGCACTGGCTAAGTCCTTTGGAGAGAGATGGAAAATAAGAGATTCTACTTTCATGGACTACAATGACCTTTGGATCAGGCCCTTAGTAGATGTGGGACAGTGAGGACTGAAAGATACAGGATTTGACTTCAGCTATTATCAGGACAATGTATGGTATGAGAATTTTTAGCTTTGGATTTTGTGCAGATCACAAGTTGTAAATAAAACAAACCACAGAAAAGATCGGTTTTTAAAAAATGAAAATGGATTCCTGCTGAATGTGCCCAGCTGTGCCAACATTCCCTCTCCATCCTGCCACACCCAAGCACCATATTGCATTTTTAGAGGGACAATATTTAACATTAATGGGCTAAAAAGATGCACCCGTACCTCACCCCTCACACACATTTTTCTAGAGAACTAAAGGCTGTAAGAAGAGGATTAGAATCCCAGGACCTAATCATTCCTTTTCCCACCTGACATGCGTGTGCACACAAACTACCCCTAGATGAGAGGCCCACACTAGGTAGTCAGGTACCTCTGTAGCACCAGCACTATCCCACCTCCCAGGACATCATGGAGGGTTCTCTGCAAGATAAACAATCTTCAGCTGAAGAGAAAAAGTCAGATGGACGCATGGAGAATTTGCAGAAAAAGCAGCAAAGCCTCAGTCTGTGCTATCTTCCATGCCAAACCCCTACACGTGGGGAAATGTTCATAAAGGGGGCCCTGAAGCAACTGCCAAGGAAGCTCTGAGAGCATGGCCTCATTCAAGCCATACTGCCAGGGATTCAGAGAGGGAAAAGAGCGCCAGTGCATAACCACCGGCCTCTATACCGGAGGCCCTGGCATCCAGCAGGTCCCACAAGCTCCATGAGGTTTTGTGGGCAGGAAGGGGGGGGGGGGGGGGAAACCAACAACTAGTTCCACTGGCGTGATGGCAGAGCTCACCCACCCTTCCCCAAATTGAACAGTCTAGGTTCACACACTCCATCCCAGAGGAATTTCTTCAGAAGAGGGAGACTGAGCATCTGAATTAGAAACTGGGTGCGCTGCTGTTCAGATTCTGCATGCACTTCTGTGCATATCACACTATGCCATGTTTTCACTATTCTCACAAGGCAACAGGGAACAGAGAGCCCTGCTGTCTGAGCTCCACGTCCCTGAGCAATACAAAAAGGAGGGTTGTGGTCACTTCTGATCCCCTGCCAGCTCTAAAGAACAGAGCAGTCACAAAAAGCAGAAGGACAGCGCTGTTTGCATATTCAGGTTAGCAATAAACTCAGCACCCTGTACTAGTAAGTCACTTAGAAGTTGGAACTTTAAGACTGAGAAATAGGAAGACAGATACATATTTCACAATCTGGGTGAAAGAAAAAGTTGTATTTCAAAAATTTATTTTATAATAGAGGAAGGTGGTTATATTTTAGTCCTATCATCCTGAGCAATATAGTATCCCTTTTAAATTAGAAGCTCTCTGTATTCTGTCCACATTCTTTGTTAGCTCGCAAAAGACAAATATACATTTCAGTGCAAGAGCAGGAATAATCAGACCAATTCAAGTCTGAGCAAAGGAAAAATTGGGTCTCATTTGCTGTTTGTAGTGTGGGACATATTACAAAGTTTTTTATTTCAGTTAACATTAAAGCTGCATACATGGAAGATTAAAAGTGTCTTTTTAGGGCAGGTCTACACTACAAGGTTAAGTTGACCTAAGTTATGCAACTTAGGTCGACTTATTACAGTGTCTACACCACGCTGGGTCGATAGGAGAAACTCTCCTGTCGACTTACCTTACGCTTCTCAGTCAACAGGAGAGCAATCTGCGGTCAATTTAGCGGGTGTTCACTAGACCCACTAAATCGACTCCTAGTGGATCGATCGCCGCAGCATCAATCCATGGTTAGTGTAGACATACTCTTAGAGATACAAAAGCTACACAAAAGAGCAAAGTGCATTAGCTTTAAAATAAAGAAACCTGACATTGTCATTTTTAAAGCCTCCCAAGTTCAACCCACAAACATTTCACATATGCATGTATGTAAAATAGTACACCGGTGAACAAGGAGCTAATCTTGCAACTTGTTGCACATTGGCAGACTGCTGTGCTAGTACAGGATCAGAGCTTTTTTTTGTTTTTTTTAAGCACACACGTGTTTTTCTAGTACAAATCAGGAAGCTTCTTTGACAACTTGTTCCTGAAAATGCATTTTTGCCTTGTAATTTCATACAATAATTTCTGGTTATAATACACATTTTGCTTTGTGCCAGGTAAAATTCATATTTTTTAAAAAGAAAGAAAGGGATAATAGCAACTTAAAAAACAAATATAAGCCATACTTCTTTCAGAACATATTCCACTGAACAGGTATAGAAGTGAAAGAGTAGAGAAGAAAGTTCTCTTTTTTCCTTATCCAGTTTACTTTGGTCACTTAATAATACTATGCAAGATTGGGGCTTGCAGCGAACATTTATGCACATGCTTAAAGTTACTACAGGAGTAAAGTTACACACAGGTTTAGAATATGTGCAAGAGGGGAGTCAGCTTTCCCACCTTTGGCTCCAATCCTGCATCCAGTTAATAGGGTCCACTTGTGCAGGTTGAGTTACAAGATCAGGGCCTTTGGATAGTTCCCCCCCCAGGAATAGAGAAGAGAGTTTTCTTTAATAATAATAATAATAATAAAAAAAAAAAAGATACAATTGTAAAACACTTAGAGGCAAATGTATTTTTTTTTAAAGTCAAAATTGTTTCAATATAAAGTAGGCTGAAATTTAGTTTAAACAGTATCTCTGTTACTATTTCAAACTTACAGCAATGAACATGCTTACTAAATAATTAGACCTCTTTGAAGTCTTCCGTGAAAGGCATTGTATAAACATTTTTATTATAAAACACTAAATGCAAAGCATTTTCATTTATTTTATAATGGTTAGAAACATAGCTTTCTCTTTGCACATGTCTTAAGAAATTTAGACTTTAGTATAATATAGAAACAATGCTGGAAGTGTATGGCATTAAAATAGTTAATGCTTTTGAATGAACACAAATTCTGGACTTCCAGAAAAACTTTATATATATAAAGCTTAAAATAAAAAAGTTATATTCTCTGCAGATACCAAATTATAATAATTGACTTTTGCTATACATACCTACAGTTCTCTATAGTACAAGGAACACAGAAACTGAGTCCTCCCCCCCCCCCCATCAACATACATTTTTTAAAAATTCTATTTACAGTTATTACTTTCTAATCACAGGAAAGCAATCATTAACCTTATGCCTGACCTACAGTATCTCAACAGAAGCTCTTGAACCAGACTGTAGGACACTTGTTCTTTACTTGCTACATACACCTTGCTCAACATAAAGCAGTCACTTCTCCCAGTACCACAAACACTCTTAAAACTAGTATTTTGGTAAATGGTTTTCAAAGCATTTTGGCTACCAAGAGAATCTTAACATCACGCTTACCTTATCAAATCATGCAGAATGCTCTAGCTAGACTTCCTGCTTTCTGACAAGTTGTATCATGCTTCAGCAGAGGGGTGGAGCCAAACAGCTTTTTAATCAGAAGGGAACAGGCCCTAGGGAAAGCTCGTTAAAGCAAGCAGGAGGTTAGGAAGAAAGGGAAAAAATAGTAATGCTTTAAATTAACTTTTAGAAATACCTGTCTTAATAAATTGTCATAAACATTTACCACACCACATATAAAGTCTACTTTACTTCCCTTTACCCTAATGAAAAATACATGATATTTTACTCACTCTGGGGGGAAAAACACTCTTCTTAGGCAAATAGGCAAGAAGAATTTTGCCAGGCTGCAACAATTAATGCATATAGTTATGCACACACTTAACTTCACTACTGGATGTAGCCCATTGATTTCAATGGGACCATTCAGAGTAGTAAAGTTAAACAAATGCATGTTTGCAGAATTGAGAACTAAGGCCCAGATCCTCACAGGTATTAATTAGTGCCTAACTCCCATTGAAATCAATCTGAGGATCTGAAAGCTAAAGTCCTAATCATGTAATGAGCTCTAGGCAAGCAGACCTATTTCCATGAATAGCTGTATTAATTTCTGAGGGGCTTTATGTGTGCACATGCCTCTGCCTGCATGTTCATTTTGAGATTGGGTCCTAAAAGATCAAATTCATATTTCATTAATATGTATTTTTCATTTTAATTTTCATTAATAATAAGATGTGTTAAAGCAAATTGCAGGGAAATCTTAAAAAGTTATAGAAGCAGGAGAGCTATATTTGCCTCCAAATGAAAACATTTGAGGATATTTTAGAATAATTTATTGGTGGGGGCACTATTTCTAATAATTGTTAATTTGTAATTAAGGGCATTGTCTTGCTATCATTATATAAGAACTTCCCCCAGTTGCTTCCATTGAAAGGCAAATTAAAATGGTTTGTGTAAAACTTAGGACTGATCTTGCAAGTTGACCTATACAGCTGCACCCCTATACAGACCCCCCAATCAAGTCAATGGGGCTTTGTAGGAGTCAACCTTGCAGGATCCAGTGCAATCAATAAGCATATTTTGTTTTGCAAACTTGAAATGTTAAATGTTACCTAGTAATGCTCTCAAGATACAATCAGACCTTTGTACCTGTGAGGTGCCCTGTTAACTTCATTGAGGCTCTGGTCCAGATCCTCAATGGCATCTAGGCACTTAATTCCCATTGAAATCAATGAGGATCTGGCCCTCTGTGGCTATGCAACGATCCTTCCTGCAAACCATTATGCCTGTGAGAAATCTCACTGACTTCAATGAGACTACTACTCAGAAGTGTAAAGTTAGTCCTGGGTGTGCATGTTTGCCAGATTGCAGCTTTTATTACCAGCAAAGCAAATATATACTGTCTTTAATTGGAAGTCTGCTTGCATAAGACTGCCAGGGGGCCCTAAGTATTTATGCAGACATCTTCTGTCACAACTTTAATGTCCCTCATGTTTTGACTAAATCTTTTATTGCTCAGAAACCACAGTATCCTTAAAAAAAAGGAGGGGAGGGGAAAGTAGCCGCAGCAAATATTCATAAAAACTCAAAAGATATTCAGAAGCAGTAAGTACGTCCCTTTTCAGCCCTGTAGAGCCTCTCCTATTTACTGCAAAGAGAGAAGTTTTTTGTTTTATTAAGGTTTCCATAGTTTCAGCCCCACTCACTGAGATAACAACATAGGGCCATGAGATAACAAGCTCTTATCCTCTTTTCCAGACCAGCCAATAAAGGGAGCATAGTTCAGCACAGCTGAAGTCTCAGCCCACAGACTTTAAGAGAGAGTATAAGTCTTCCAATGAATTACATTAATCAAATGTTCATATTGTGTGTTTGAGTGCTGGGCAAAACTGTATATCTATATTTAGCTGGTTATATGTTAAAATTGAAGGGGAGTTTGTTGTGGAACGAAGAGTCTGAGAGTGTTTAGATATCTTGATGTGGTATTTGGGGCTGGTATGGAGGGGTATCTTGTCTTAAATGGTGACTTTGACTTCCTGGAGTTTTAGATGTTGCTTTATTAGGAAATGCACTTATGCAAACTCAACTGTAAATTAAAGATTTTTTTGTGTGTGGGAATTTAAACTGAGCATTATGACATAACATTATGATTTCCCTAGCGTGCTCTCAATGAAAAATCATGACTTTAATAAAGATACTGATCTGAGTTACTATATCCCTTCCTAACTCCCCTAATGCATTGCTGGCCTCTGCACAGGAGTGAATTTCACTTATGATGATGCACAGTAGCAATATTATATTTATATTATGTTTTGACATGATGTGCAGTTAATCCACTCAGCGGCTTATTTACTAGTAAACTGGAACAATTTTTATGACCTCATTGGCATTCAGTTATAATTAATGCTAGTTAGAAAAATATAACTATCTACTGAAATATAGGAGACTTGCTTAGTATCATATAATTTCTCTCTAGTCCCACTTTTCCTAGATTACGTCGACCACCAACCAACTTCAATACTATGATGCATTTTAGAGATGATCTATAAAAGCATATTCCAAGGTAGGTTTACGGTGCAAAATAATAATGAAATATCGATTCCATAAGCCATCAAATTGTTAGTGTTTAAGGCCCCGATCCTGCAGTGATCTTCCTCAGTGAAGTCATTGCATAAGCAGTGTAGTATCCTTATTGTGTAGTATCTAAAGAAACACCATACAAAATCAAAATATAGGGGTGTTTGTTCCAGGTCAGTAGCAAATAAGGTTACTTCATGTCCACTTTCCACTCATAAGTAAACCTAAAAATACAGTCTTTTTGATAAAATTATGAGTCACAAAACCCACCAAAATAAGGTAAATCTGAATTGAAAAGTGCCCAATCCATTTCTCTGTTCTAATTTACAACCACTTTGCTTGTAACTGTTATTTGTAAACCACTTAAAATATAGCCAAGTTAGGAGAACTCAGTTGGAATTAAGGTCTCAGCAGTCGGCTTGTGCAGATCTCATTACAGTATGAAGATCTGTGCCTCTGAACGATGGGCTGGAATTATAAAAGATACAGCTAATTACCTGATTTTCATCTTCACAGAGGGAGGCTCAGCTTTGAAATGTAACCCTTGATGCCGTTTTAGTGTACATTTTGCTGATAACAGTAGTTAGACATTGGAAAAGTAAATCCATTTGTCCCTCCATGTTAAACTGGGCAAAAGGAGGGGATGACATTTTGTTGTTGCTCACTTGTTCAGCTCCTCTGATTTCAATAGCTATTAGTGACTGTTTTATAACAGTTTGGCAAATATTATTACACACACAAAAAAGAAGGAACCAATAATAATAAGTGAGAACAGGTGCATATGCTCCCCCTAAAACAGCGGCCCTTAATCTTTCTCCAGGGATTCTGCAGCTTTTCAAGCTTGTTGATCCCATTTCCAAAATACACGAACAGGTGCACAGTCCTAGTGAAAATGTTTCCATAAACAAGATTCTTATGCTGTAGGAGGCAAATCATTTTTAAATTTAATATTTCTGCACAATATGCAGTCAAAGCCAGAAAAGAGTGTAACAGTTATATCATGGAAATATACCCCCACAGGGTTCCTGCAGCCCCCATTGGCCTGGAGCGGCGAACCGCGGCCAGTGGGAGCCGCAATCGGCCAAACCTGCGGATTCAGCAGGTAAACAAACCGGCCCGGACCACCAGGGGCTTTCCCTGAACAAGCAGCGGCCCGACTTTGACAAGCACTGCTTTAGAGGAGATGCTCCTGTATTACCACACTGAGCCTCAGGGAGACTAGCCCCTGGACTCCAGAAGCAATGGCGATAGAGGCTCAGGACCCCGCTTCTCAGATTATTTTAGGCTCCAGGGCACAGATGGAAGTTGCTAGCAACACAACCAGACCCAAGCATAAGCTAGAACTCAGAGACAACGGGTTTGGTTTTGCTTTCAGTTTTGGCTTTTGTTTGGAGATGGAGTGTAGCAGAGAGAGAACCATCACAGCTAGGGAGAACCCTTCTGTTATCCACACTCCTACCCAAGGGAAGACTTTGAGCCCTTTGGGGATTTCTGGGACATTGGACAGTGTCATCTCAGCAGAGACCAGAAACCCAGGAGCCTGAGGAGAGAGTCATAGTTAGGCTACCAAGAGGCAGCCTAACTCCACATTTGAATCCAGACCAGAGAGCCACAAAGACACTCTTACAATTCTTAGTGTGGATACTTTAAGAACACCCTTGTTTGTTTATTTTGATATTGTGTTTTAAGCCATTCTCTGACTTCAGCACTGCACCGCCCAGCAAAGACTGTGCCTAAACTCACTGTTTGCCTAGGCAGGTGCTGGGAGAGAGCGCAGGGTGGTGTGTACTGGCTGTGAACATTTGGAGGGATACAGTTTATATATTGTTGTTTTTGTCTTTTATTATCCTGATCCCTGGTTTCCATTGTCCCTTATCCTGAGTGCCCCATACTTAATAATGGCCAGGTACAGTTTTGTTACTTTGGGAATTGTGATAGCTATTTTATGGTTGTGTGCTCTCACTGACACTCCTCTGTATGAGAATATTTACACAAGGGACAGAGCCTCTGTGCTGTCTGCACTAGAAGGGGTTTCCTTGCATGGAGGGATCTGGTGCCCTTATAGGTGAACCCAGGACTCATACCCCAGAAAAGAAAAAGAAGAAGGCTGCAGCCAGACTTCAAGGCTGGATTAAATATGCTTTTTTCTTTCGGTAATAGTGTATACATATGCAGTCATTTAAATTGTAGTTATTATTAGGAATAGAAAACTGCTCCTCGGGGGTTGCTCTGTCATTTTCCCCAGGTCAGAACAGCTTTCTTGTTTCATAGTCTTACTGCCCTATAATTGGAGAGTAACTGATACAATATTTGTGTAAATATAAACATTGTTTTTGTACAGTATCTTCCATTTGACTATGGTTATCCTCTTGGGATCAGCAATAAGTACAAAAGAATAAAAATGTCCTCTCTTCAAGGTCTCTCTATACAGATAGAGAGAGATCTTGTACAGATCTGTCTGATTCTCCCTTAACATCCTAATGTAAAGTTTGGCAACTAGACTTGTCTGCAGTCCTTGTGATCAGCATGGCACTCAAGAAGGGAACAACACAAGCACTCAGAGAAGAATGCCAACTTCTGTTTCTTTTGTAGAAAGTTTGGT
Organism: Emys orbicularis; assembly: GCF_028017835.1. NCBI lineage: Eukaryota > Metazoa > Chordata > Testudines > Emydidae > Emys > Emys orbicularis. The sequence continues at coordinate 38,768,208 of NC_088690.1, forward strand.
CATTTTGCAAATCCAGCTGCACGAACTGATTCTGCTTCATATGCCTTCATCACAACAAGATACTAAAATTGGAAGCAGGCATTTAGAGGTTTTGGAACGCATGTTTCCTCATTAAATACAAAGCTGCCTGGTGCACCTGGGAAGCGAGACAGAGGAGGAAATGGATTAATACCCACATCAGCATTTTACTTTGTATGGGGCTCTTTGAGTGTAATGGATTCTGTCCAGCAGTAGCAGAGGCTGTGCATTCCTTGGTTGTGAATGAACAACTGCTGAGAGGTGGCAGGATCAGAATGGCACATTGACAGCCCTTCTGAGTTATTTTCTTTTCAGCTCTTCAGTTGATCCAAGTGGAAAGATTACTCTGGCTGCAGGGTATCACAATCCATGCTGAAGTGAGGAATATGTTACTAGAGATTCAGAAGAAGGTTACTCCCTCCCTGGCCTCATTGAACAGGGAAACTATTGCAGAAGATGTTCATAAAACTGAAGCAGAGAAAGGGTGTGTCCACAATCATTCAAGACTGATGGAGGCAGAAATTACATTTGTAATAAAGCTGTGACACAGAAGTGTTGATAAATGATTGATTTTTTTTATTTCTCTCCATTTGTATGACATGAGCCAAGGTTACAAAAGGGTATACCCCATTATATGGTACAGGTCAGTATCCACTGACTCCAGTGGCTACCAATATAGTACTAACACTGAGAACCTTTCCTGTGGGCATAGGAATAGTCTCCATGGGATAGTGATCAAAAGGCTGATGGATGTAATACATATGGAGCTCTTGGATCCTAAGACTTTGGCAAACAGTTTTCTGTTTGTAATAACTGAGTCTGATGTGGATTCTGGTAAAATGCTAAGTCTAAGATGGAACCTCTGTCATAGCCACCTGCCTCATTATCCATGTCATGAGCAAATTCAACAAGTTTAATCATACTTTAACTAGTATGTGACTACTGATATAATTTCTGATTTTGCTTCATAAGCCTTCATCACAATACGAAGGCATATGAAGCAATGTAGTAGTCTATAGCAGTGGTTCTCAAAGCCGGTCCGCCGCTTGTTCAGGGAAAGCCCCTGCCGGGCCGGGCCGGTTTGTTTACCTTCCACGTCTGCAGGTTCGGCCGATCGCGGCTCCCACTGGCCGCGGTTCACTGCTCCAGGCCAATGGGGGCTGCGGGAAGCAGCGGCCAACACATCCCTCGGCCCGCGCCGCTTCCCGCCGCCCCCATTGGCCTAGAGCGGCGAACCGCGGCCAGTGGGAGCCGCGATCGGCCAAACCTGCAGACGCAGCAGGTAAACAAACCGGCCCGGCCCAGCAGGGGCTTTTCCTGAACAAGTGGCGGACCGGCTTTGAGAACCACTGGTCTATAGTAGTGGTGGGCAACCTGTGGCCCACTGGCCGCATGCGGCCCATCAGGGTAATCTGCTGGCGGGCTACCAGACAGTTTGTTTATCTTTGCATGGCTGCCTGCAGTTTACATTTGCGGTACGGGCCGCAAGGATGTGCTGGCTGCCACTTCCCGCAGCTCCCTTTGGCCAGGAACAGCGAACCGCGGCCACTGGGAGCTGCGGGCGGCCGTGCAAATGTAAACAAACTGTCTGGCGGCCTGCCAGCGGATTACCCTGATGGGCCGCAGATTGCCCCCCTCTGGTCTATAGTGATCAGAAACTTAAAAGCCTTCTTAGACAAAGGCTTTATCTTCACTGCAGACTTAACTCATGTTCAACAATGGGTTTTCCCCATAACACATTATTCATTCATACATCCACATGCCTCTATCTGTGCCATATGGAAAAGCAGCCCTAAGGCAGACACTGAGATAGCGTATCCTGTGTATTTCTAACTCAGGAGATTGCAGTGAAAATGTACAGCCACAGCCAGTCATGGCAATTGATAGATGATGGTCTTCCACTCCCTTCAACAAGTGCCTGGGCAACCATTCCTGTGTACTATCTTGAAATCTACCTGTGCTTTGACCCCTGACCGGAAGTAGTCTACTTTCATATGCCTCTGCTCAGCATCCTTAATCCCACACTGCTTGCCTGCCTGCAGTTCCTTCAGTTTCACTCATTTCCAGAATGCCTTGTAAGAAGCCCATATATCAATGTGCACCTACCTGGCCAGGGATGATACCAGAATCTTGGTGCAAAATAGCATCAGCTCATTCCATGCATCCATGTCCACATGATCCCAGTCTGTTGTTGTGATTCTGCTTGTAACTGTAAGCCACTGCCTCCATCTTCTGCAGGCTAAATGCCACCTTTGAAACACCTGCCACCATCTCTTGGAAGCAGTGTCTGCAGAGGCATGCCAAATAAACACTGTCTCCCTGAAAAGCAGCAGCTGTTAGTCCCAATTATTAGGGAGAGTGGGCTCCATACCTTCGGCACATAACAATGCATCACCCTGCCAGAGTGGGTCCTGCCAGGAAATGAATTTCCTGGGCCTAGCTCATTTCCTCCCACAGTCCCCAGAGTGGGCAGACAAGATGACCCACGACAGTCTTCAGCGATGAGCATCGAGCGATACAGTGCGTTGTTGCACTGTGAATCACAGGATACACGTCTAGAAAGCTGTATTGCTTGTCACAGCCAGATGCAAGGCCAGTGACAAAGTGGACTCATGGTAGGGGTTAGTTTACCCATGGTTAGCATGCAGTGAAGACCTAGACAAAGAGGGACAGGGTATCTTTATACAATAGGCTATTTCTGTGGTCCTGTGATGAAACAATGGAATGGCTAAGCCATATACAGCAGGGGTTCTCAAACTGGGGGTCAGGACCCCTCAGGGGGTTGCAAGGTTATTCCATGGGGGGTCATGAGCTGTCAATCTCCACCCCAAACCTCACTTTGCCTCCAGCATTTATAATAGTGTTAAATATATAAAAAAGTGTGTTTAATTTATAAGGGGGGGTGCACTCAGAGACTTGCTATGTGAAAGGGGTCACCAGTAAAAAAGTTTGAGAGCCACCGATATACAGGATTTAACCACTCTTGATTAAAAGGTATCTACTGAGCCTGCAGCTTTACTAGTCAAAATAACAAACCAGAATGGCCTGTTGTAGCTCAGATCATTGGTTCGCTTTCCCCAGCTAACTGGATCATATAGTCAGAGGTAAGATACAGAACAGAACTTGCTTCAAATAATTCACTGCAGGAATTAAGGGCTACCAATGGTACTATAAAAAGAAGGTTGATTTAGGTGAGCCAGGCCTGGGTGACCTGGACCCCAAATGTAAGCACTATAAAAACTCAAGGTATTCTAATTTCATTTGTACCATATGTGTCTTTCAGATATGTTATGATTTCGGTGGTTATACACCCCATTTTATCCGACTAGTCTGGACTATTTGTAGCAAGTATAATCTAATGGAGACAGCAGCTATCCCAGATGTGAAGTGAGACTCTAAGGAACTTCATCTGCTTATTACAGGATTGACTATTAGATGATCCTATCAAGTGGTGACTGTCATGCTCCTGTACCAGATATGGTATAGACCCCAGATGTGTTCGTCATAAGATCCTTTAATGCTCTGCCAGGTATAGCTGAGGTTCATTTAAATAAAGTATTTTATACAGTGCCATCTAGTGGCTGAGCAGTATAATATAGGTTTCAGAGTGGTAGCCGTGTTAGTCTGTATCAGCAAAAACAACGAGGAGTCCTTGTGGCACCTTAGGCCAGGTCTACACTACCGCGGTAGTTCGACAGCTGGCAATCGAACTTCCGGGTTCGATTTATCGCGTCTGGTCTGGACGCGATAAATCGATCCCTGAAGCGCTCGCCGTCGACTGCGGTACTCCAGCTCGGCGAGAGGAGTACCGCGGAGTCGACGGGGAGCCTGCCTGCTGCGTGTGGACCGCGTCTGAACCGCGGTAAGTTCGAACTAAGGTATGTCGACTTCAGCTACGTTATTCACGTAGCTGAAGTTGCGTACCTTAGTTCGAATTTGGGGGTTAGTGTAGACCAGGCCTTAGAGACTAACAAATTTATTGTATTTTATACAGTGCCATCTAGTGGCTGAGCAATATAATATAGGTTTCAGAGTGGTAGCCGTGTTAATCTGTATCAGCAAAAACAACGAGGAGTCCTTGTGGCACCTTAGAGACTAACAAATTTATTTGGGCATAAGCTTTTGTGGGCTAAAACCCACTTCATCAGATGCATGGAGTGGAAAATACAGTAGGCAGGTATAAATACACAGCATATGAAAAGATGGGAGTTGTCTTACCAAGTGGAGGGTCAGTGCTAACAAGCCAATTCAGTTAAGGTGGAAGTGGGCTACTCTCGACAGTTGACAAGAACGGGTGAATACCAAGGGAGGAAAAATCACTTTTGTAGTGCTAATGAGGCCAGTGTAAGCAAGGTGGCCCATTTCAAACAGTTGACAAGAAGGTGTGAGTATCAGCAGGGGGAAATTAGTTTTTGTAGTGACCCATCCACTCTCAGTCTTTATTCAGGCCTAATTTGATGGTGTCCAGTTTGTAAAAGGAGTGGTCGTCCCCATATTCTGGGGCTCCTGGCAATCAGGTTGTCTCCTAACTCTTAGGGTGTTTATACAACCACACTGGTGTTTCAGTCCTGTACTTGCTCAATACACATATAGCCAGTTTATATAAACACAAAATGACCAGAGGCATAGACAAAAGTCAACCTAGGGATTTAGCTTACTTGTAATTCCACTACACTGGCATTGCTGCCTGTGACAGCACATTCCCTATTTTCATCTGGATACTTACACCACATCATTGAGCAATGCTGGAAAAAAAGAAAGGCTGATCTTATTTGGTTAGCATTTAATTAGGATCTAACAACCCATATTAGATCTCCCTGGTGTATCTACAGGAAATTTTCTCAGAAGCCATCTCCAGTCATTTTGATTTATGACAGAATGTTCTAATTGAAGGGATGTGTTCATATACATGGAAATATACACCAAATAAGTTTGAGATATTCTGGATGATTTCAATGGAACTTATCTCCATTATTATTATGTATTTATTATTTGTATTACGATAGTGCCCTAGGAGCTGAAGATGAGAATCCCCCAGTAAACACCTTGTTCTCAGGTTACTGTATTTTATATTGCTTAGACTATAAATTGGTAATGTAAAGGTCTATGCATAAAGGGAAAAATAGGTTACAAATTTCTTAACCTTATTCTAGCAATCTCCTCTCATGTGTTTAGTGTATGTATAGGGGTATCTATTACCACTAATACCAGTACCACATGAGAGATGGTGCCTTCCATAGCTCCCCACAACATTCCCTACTCTCTGCACATTTATGCCTGGCTGGCTACAGGCCTGGACTTGATCTACATGTGGAGGCACTTTACATGTCTGCCTCTCCACCCATGTCACTATCATGCATACTATGGTTCGGTGACAAAGCTTCTACACTTTGGTCTGAAGTTTCTTAATAGGCCTAATTATCTTAGCTTTAATTTTTTTGTCACACTCTCAGTAAAACACATGCATGAGTTTAGATGATGATTCACCCAGACCAACCTACATAAGAAAACCAGCCTTAACAGCCTTAGCTCTTTTGAAAAAAATCTTTTGAGTCATTGGAAGAATCCTGATCCTCTTTGCCCAAATTAGTGGATACAAGATATTGCAGCATTAATTATGGAGAAAATTACACTGTCTTGAAATGATGATCTTGACTTTTTATATATATTATTTTTCACGTGGGACCATTTCAAAGAGATGTAGAATCTATTGACCACCTGCTAGGGCCGGCTCTAACTTTTTTGCTGCCCCAGGCAAAAAAGAAGAGCGCTGCCCCGCCGTAACACCCCCCAGCGCCGCGCTGCGCCGGGCCGCCGAAACCCCAGGAGGGCCACACCGGGCCGGGCCGCCCAAACCCCCCGAGCGCCGCGCCGGGCCAGCCAAACCCCCACCCGAGCGCCGGGCCAGGCCGCCCAAACCCCCGCCCCCCGAGCGCCTCGCCGGGCTGCCCAAACCCCTGGAGCACCTCGCCAGGCTGCCCAAACCCCTGCCCCAAGCGCCTCGCCGGGCCAGCCAAACCCCCACCCCCCAGAGCACCGCGACGCAATGCCCAAACCCCCGCCCCCCGAGCGTCTCGCCGGGCCAGCCAAACCCCCGCCCCCCAGAGCGCCTCGCCGGGCCGCCCAAACCCCCAGAGCGCCGGGCCGCCCCCCCCACGAGCGCCACGCCGGGCCACCCAAACCCCCGGAGCGCCGGGCCGCTCAAACCCCCGGAGCGCCGGGCTGCTCAACCCCCCGCCCCCCCAAACGCCGGGCCGCTCAAACCCCCGGAGCGCCAGGCCGCTCAACCCTCCGCCGCGCCGGGCCGCCCAAACCCCCACCCCCTCGCTCCCCCCGAGTGCTGAGCCGCCGAAGCCCCCGCCTCCCCCCCAGCGCCGCCAAAACACCCCCCACACTGCCCGGCCGAAACAAAAACAAAAAAAAACCCTTGAGCGCCGCCCCGCCGAACAAAAAAACAAAAACAAAACCACCGCGAGCGGCCCCCGCCACCCCAACATTGGCCGCCCCTTCTAAGGTGCCGCCCCAAGCATGTGCTTGGTTGGCTGGTGCCTGGAGCCGGCCCTGCCACCTGCTATTCCCTGTACCCTGCGAGCTAGTTAAACCTATTCCCCTTGTCTCTAAAATCTTCATATCACTTATCTGCTTTCCTTTTCGTTTGCACTTTTTTCTTAATATTAATCACTTCTTTACTCCCTCTTTTTTACTTTTTCTTTTAAAAGACTATGTGCGTTTAATTGAATTATGTACATGTAAGTTTATTTATGAAGAGGTTATGGAAAAGACACAAACAAATCATGCTGTACATTAAATGGCCACATGATGGCATCAGACACCAGGAAAACAGGATATGCTTCTCCACTTCATAATGGCTGAATATGAACATATTTTCTTTTTGAATCACCGGTATTGAAAGACAACAGCTAAGGAACACACACAATAGCTTCTTAGCAAGATGTTCACAAATTGCTTAACAAGTTTTATATCTTAACTTCCCTCCTCAGTATTACCTCTGCCAAGTCTGCTAGATGCAGTGAGAGATTGTATACAGTATATTCAAACATATATACACAGAAGTTAATTTTCCACTCATATTCCAACTGTGTTATATGACCCAGACATAATCTGCATATTCTGTAAAGTTTTCACTGTTGCAAAGTATTAGCATAGACATTATGTACCCCGGCACATAGATTAAAAGAGACCTATATCTTTAGAGACTTCTTTCTATCCAGATAATTACACACACCCATTAAAATAATATTAGTAACATTGTAAAGTCAAGTACTTAAAAATTAGGAAATGCCAAAATTAGGGTTGCCTAGGTAACCTTAATTCTGCCCCTTGTGCACGGCATTATGATACAATCATTAATCACATGCTATTTCTTCCACGGGACCTCTGCCCCATTCAGTGCACAGAATGGGCAATGCTCACGTAATGAGCAGCTATTCAATATTTTCTTTTATCCTCATTGTCCAGTGTGTGACCCTATGCCTTATTTACTGCACACTATTCAAACCCTGCTCTGAAAACAAAATTATTAATTTTCCTCATGGGCTTTCCTATGGCACTCATCATTATGGTATCTGACTTATTCACAAACATTAATTAACCACTAATTTGGGGTGCCCAATTTAGGATGTCAAGGACCTGATTTTCCAGAGTACTTAGCATTATAATAGCACTTTATATATACTCAAGCACTATTTCCATTCACTTCAGTTGCAGCTATGAGTGCTCAGCACTCCTGCAAATCAGATCCTAGGGTCTCAAGTTGGGCACCCAGAAAATGATGAACACAAATTAGTGACCACTTATGAAAAGTTTATTTAAGTGACTTGCCCAGCATCACATAGGAACTCTGTGACAGAAGCAGAGATCGAATCAGATTCTCCAGGGCAACTTCTACTGTCTTAACCATAAGACCCTCCTTTCTCTTCCTATAATCCCCTGCCTTCTTCCCTACCCACCCTCCAACTTCTGCAACAAATGAAGTAAGGGTCCTACAGAGAGCAGCCTCCTTCACTACAGAAGCCTGATTCATCTCCAAAGGAGGTCTATCCTGTATACTGAATGAGGCAGGGATCCTGTGGGAAAAAAAACTCTGTGATCACATAATTAAAGACAGTATCATAATGCACATGCACAATGGGGGGGGGGGCAACCTTAATTCTAGCATTTCCTGACTTTTCAGAGCTTGACTTTGAACCTTAATAATGTTCTTTAGTGTTCTATAGTTTTTGTGTAATTTCCTATGTTTTTAAAAAAGAAAACTAAAAAAACAGAAATTCCATCATGTGGCATTATATTGACACTCACATGGTTCATCAGCAGGGTTAGAACCTTGAGATCCACTGCACAGACCTCTGCTGCTTTAGCTAATGGAGTAGCTGATAGCAATAGTAGGTTGTCATCCTCCAGGTGTACCAACACAAGAAGGGGGTGAGACATATGCTGTGACAGTGTGTTTTACAGAGAATTGCTGACAGCAGAGGAATGGTGAGACTCAGGAGCTTTGGGTTCCATTCCGGGATCAAGAATAGTGTACTTTTGTGTGCACAGACGCTTTTGCCCCTTTCCTCCAACCTTGACCCCTTCTCCCCATCCTGTTTCTGTCCCAGTCCCGTCCCTCACCCACATCTAGCTCCTTCTCCCAGTCCCATTCTCCTTGCCTACTTGAGTCCCAGTCTCCTTTCCTCAGGCTTCTCATCCCAGTTTCATTCTCCTTACACAACTAGGCCTAGTCTCCCACTACAGACTTGCTGTCCAAGTCCCAATCTCTCCACCTCCCTGAATCCCAGTCTCTCCTCCTCCCCACACCCAATAATAGTCTCCTTTCCCTGCCAGTCCCAGTTTCTCCCTCCCAGACCCTCATCCGATTTGTCTCTCTCCCTCCACTGGCTCCCAGTCCCAGTCTTCTTCCCTAGGCTCCTCATCCAATCTCAGGCTCCTCCTCCATCCCTCTCCCTGGCTCCTTGTCCCAGTCTCTTTGCCCCCAAACCTCATTTCCTTGTGAGATCTGTCTGTCTCTCTCCCCCAGCCCCATTCCCTTCCCACTAAATCCTAGTTCCAGCCTTCTTGTCCAGCCTGTCCCAGTCTCCCTACTCCCTTGAGCTCCACATCCAATCTAGGTCCCCCCAGCCAACTGGCTCCCACTCCCCACATTTCCCTCACCAGCTCCCAGCCCCAGATTTCCCTTTCATGACTCCCATACCCAGTCTCCTTGCTCAACCAATCCCAGTCTCCCTTCCCTCCAGGCTCCCAGTCCCAGTTTCCTTGCCCAGCCAATACCATTCTCCCCTTCCAACTCCTAAACGCAGTTTCTCTGCCCCTCCCAGTTCCAGCCTCACCAGACTCCTTTGTCTCAATCTCTTTTCCTTCCCCCGTCCAGCTCTTGTCTCCTCTACATTTGAGTCAGGTGGCTTTCTCCTTCTTATGGGTGTCTGCAGGGGGAGGGAAGGTTCATTGAAAGCACAGGAGAGACCAGCTCCTGCTCTCAGTTCTGATGCCCAACCCCACCCCAGCCTGGAGCGGTCATTACAGAGAAAGTCCAGCTTTGACCATATAGGCCTAGGTTGAAGTATGCTCAGTTGCTCTGCAGACAAGGCACATGCGCAGTCCTGTCACATGTGGGAGCTGTGATGGGATGAGAGCATGCTCGGTTGTTCTGTGTGGATGGTCACGTATCCAGGCAGAGTTCCTCTGGGCAGCATCTGCTGGCTCCCTAGACACCTTTCAGGAGCAGTGGGCGCTGTCTGGGGTTCTCTGCTCAGTGTCCCCCTCCAGATCCCTTATTATGTCCCTATGACCTCCATGCCCGCTCCTGTTTATTCATTTGTTGTTCCCCGCATACAGTTGAACCCTGGGTTCAGTGGCTTCTCTCTTTAGGCTGGGGGAGGGGCCTTCAGCTTGTGCCTGGCCCCCCTTCCCAGGATTCAGTAGGTGCTCTGTGAGGATGATGCATGTCAGTCAGGTCAGCCCTAGGAGCTGTGAGAGGCTCAAGCATTCTTGGTCACTCTGTGCAGATGTTGGTTGCACAGTCTGGTCAGCACTAGGAGCTGTAAAAGGCTCAAGCACGCTCAGTGAGGATAGGATCTACAGCAATTTTAACTGTTAAAACCAAGTCTCCGTTGAATATACGTGAACTGAAAAGTTTCAAAGGCTTATAAATTGGCCAAATTTGGGTGGATTGTCTCCAGGATAGCAAAAGGCACATCACGGACACAAAGGCCACCCAACTGCCAAATTTCAAGCTCCTGCTCCAAAATATGGGGCACTAGAGCATTTCAAAAAAAGTCTCAAGAATTTTTTAACATGAGTGAACCAATATATTTTCCCCCAATCTTGTTCTCAGAAATAGCTGAATACTTTTGGCTGGGGGGAAAAAATGCAGACACACAGCATAAGAAATTTCAGTCCAAATAGTTAAAGTTTGGCAAAGTTATGAGCAACTGAAAACAGGGTCTTATAATGGGAAGTGTCGGGCAACCTTAATAATAGGTGGTGCTACCAGACCAGACTATAATCATATGTGCCATCACTGTTGTATCTTTGCATTTGAAATGCCCAGTAAAGTTTGAGAAGAGAGTTAACACATAACTAAGATCATCTGGCAATCAACAATTGAGGACCAGTTTCTCAAAAATACTCATAAGGGCAAGTTATTTAAGATAAGTGCATAAAAAAATTGGAGTTTCTACGCCAAGCCATTCCTGGGACGTGAAGTTCTAACAAATGTTAGACCACAGTAACAAAAACCTTCCATATTTCAAATGCCTGAAACTCTATAAAGCACCTCACCCCAACTCACTGCAAATTTAGCAATGTCAGTTCTTTTAAGGCATGATACCACAAGGGATTTGTTTTGAGGAAGTCAGATGAGGAAGAGATCAAAATTGAGTTTATAATTTAAAGCTAGTTACATTCTTAACGATGTACAGCCTACTGTCCCACCACAACATATGCAATGTCCCATTTTTGGCACCCTGTACATAGACTGTTCAAAATATTAGGGTCTGAATTCTGCCTGCATTGACACCCTGTACAACCTCATTGACTTCAGTAAGGCAGAATGTCATATATCAGGGCAGATTTTGCCCCTACCTGAACATGTTGTACTTTTTGGTGAACAATCATGTGTTCATAGGATAGAATAGCAGCAGGACTATTCAATTATTTAGCTTGTGAATTCCATTAAGAGCTACACAGATGAAATTAAAGGATCTTTTATTTTTATTGGCCATTTCTTTCACTATGTTTTGACCATAAATTGGCTCAGTGATCTGAAGGCTCTTGTAGAAATGTGATGGCAAAGCTACAAGAACCATTGGCATATTTTCAACATTTCTTTTTGAGGAAGAAGTTCAGATGGCTAAAGCACAGTTCAGTGTAGTGAAATAATACCTGAGTTCCTTCCGAAACAGGGCTTTTAAAAAAAATCTCAAGGACTGGCATATCTGACAAGTATGCATAGGAACCAAAAGAGCAGAAATTATGGGAGAGGCCCTGAACATGAACATACCATATTTCACTTTGTAAGTGAAAACTGGTGCTGTATGATATGTAAATAAGAGAGAAAACAGGATTTTTTTTCTCCATTTTTACACTTTTTCATTAAATTAAGTTGTGCAGGTAAGAATGTCATGGATAAATTTTAAAAGGTATCAACCCACACTTTTAAAAACTCTGTTTGCCATCCCACCACATTCCCCTAAGAATATTCATAGCAAAATTAGTCAAACTGATGCTGTTAGCTGAAGCTCAAACAAACACGTCTTCAGCAACTGTGCTGAAAATTATAATAATTATACTTAGTATTTAACTAGTTCATTACATGACCAAAGCTGAACAACCATAACCTAATTAAATTCCCAACTTCCTGGTGAAGTAATTATTGTCATCCAGATTGTATATAGAGAAACTGAAGCAAACAGATAGCATGACTTGCCCAAAGCCACACAAATAGTGGCAGAGTTGGGATTAGAAAAAGCCTCTTTGATCCAAATGTTTTTAACAATGTAAGGTTCAGATTTCAAAGGTCAAAGAGCTATTGTCAGGTGGCCAGAGTAAAAGGCACTTACTTGTATTAGCATACCATCAGCCAGGCTCCAGATCTCTACATATCATCTGATAACTCACCTAAATGTATGCAGTGTTGTTGTAGCTCACCTAAATGGCTTTTTAACTCCTTCAAACCATGACTCCTTGCCTACATTATTAAATGTGCCTATCTGGCTGTTTCAGTTTACCTGGCTGTTTAGAAGGAAGCTGAAGATCTTTGTGACTCTTTTAGAACAATATAGGCTAGAGGGGATAGCCCTGGTGACCTGGCCAATGATGTCTTTCTCAATTGTAGGTTCTGTCCAAAGGCTGTTTGTGAACTTTCACTGAACGTACAATGTCTGTCTAATGATGGTAGTGTTTGGTTTCAGCCACTGCACTGCTGGAATCTAACCCATTATTTTGTAAAGTGATTTGAAGCAACTCAAGTATGAAGGTGCTGTATCAAGCTTAACTCTGTTCTATGGAGACGGCCACTTCTGTTTCACTGTACTTTAGATAAATACTGAAATTCTTTTTAAACTAGTTTCAAAAAAGCAAATTAAATGCCTATTTCCTGAAATAGCAAATCCCATATTAAATGTTGTGAGTGTGATGGAGTGTATTCCTCACACTGGCCATGAGAGGGTACCTTAGGCCAGACAGGCCTAATTAACCAATTAAGCAGCAGGTTGGGGAGAGATATAGGCTACAAAGAGGCCACTAATTAGAAACAGGCTCAGCTGCACAGGAACAGACAGTGCCTGTATAAAGCCCAGGAGCCACCAGTAGTTGGGGTTGTAGGGGAGGAATCTATAGCCTTTTCCTAAGAGGTAGGTGAGTAGACTAACAAACCCAGAGAGGCAAGGCAGCAAGTTATGTAGGAAGATACCTAAGCAAATAGCAGCAAATGCTAAGATAGTACAGGCCTTGGTTGTATGTTATAGGGATCCTGGGCAGGAACCCACTGTAAAGGATGGTTCTGTGTTTCCCCTGCCAGCCCCTGGGTAGTGGCACAGGTGTCAGCCAGGTAGCTAGTCCAGAAGGACTGTGGTTCCTCTGGAATGGAGGAACTTAGTGATCTGGCCAGAGGACTGAGACATGAACTGGAAGCTGCTGCTGCTCTGTGAGTAAAAGAGACTGCAGACTGAGAGAAGAAGGTATGTTGAGAGAGTGCTGTGGAGGGTACAGTACCTGGCAGAACTAATCTCCAGGATGGCTAATAGGAGGTGCCATGATTGGTGAGGGAACCCTATCACAGTGGGGAAACTGTTTTAAAACCAAAGGTCTTTCTACCTACAGTAAATGCAGAGTACTTTTTGAAAACATAAAATTTAATAGAGAAATCTATTACTAAAGTACCTATGTTTGTGACTACTGCAGGCCAGGTGCCAACTTGTACCAAGGTCCCCATGTCCCAACCAGACCTGGACAGATTCCAGTTATGTGTCTATCTGGCTTGCTTGTGGGTTGATATGGGTAGGACCAGTATAAGAATTCTACAGAAGTGTTTAGGCTTGCTTGAGTTGCTGCATTAATTAATTAATCAATCTTTCTTGGAATATCACATTACAATACAGAAAATATCTGAGCAGTTGCATTGTGAACCTCTGACTGTCTGAATCACCATACAGGAGAGGGACATTAGTCTGAAGAGCTGCTCACCTACAGAAATGGTCCCTTCTGAATGAGGAGACCCATGAATACTAGATGAGCTATACTGGATCTCACAAGTAGAAACCATCAGCAAAAGGACTAAAGACTTATTGTTCTGCTCTGCTTCCTGTGGAAAGGAGTCATGCAAATGGACTCCTCCATCAGCTGAATGTGCAGCTCGGAGCACAAGGCAAGAGGGGGGGATAAAAACCCCAAACCAAAGGGAATAAGGCTCTCTGCTGCCTGGACTCAGGATATTGGGGGGGGGGGGATGTTTCTAGGCATAAGCAAGAGATCTCCAGATGATTAGGCTAGGTTAGCCTTAAAGGACAATCAGAGTTTGCTGATTATAGAAGCCTACATTACCTTTGGAAACACAAAATTGTAACTTATGCATGTCTGTTTTCTGGCTTTACTCTTGTAAATAACTCTCTAATTTCCTTTTCCTATTTAATAAATCTTCATGTAGCTTACTATAGGATTGGCAACAAGCTTTGTCTTTGGTGTGAGACCTAAAACATAATTGACCTGCGGTGAGTGACTGATCCTTTGGGATTAGAAGTAACCTGAGTATTGCTGTGACCCCTTGGTGTAAGGGGTTATCTATCACAGAGATGCATTCACCTGGGTGGCAAGATAGACTGGAGTATGTGTTAAGGCAACTCAGGAGTTTGCATTTGGTGCAGCTGGTTGGTGAAATCTAAGTTGAGACCTCCCAACCAATTTAGGGATACTGCCCTGAGTTTTAACAGTTTACCCAGAGGTTGGTAGTCATGCTCTTGTCACCATTGGGAGCATCATACTCAGTACTGCTTGAAAACAGTGTGACAAAATTGTATAGTTTTCTGCACTCAAGTCAAAGCACTTTTTTCCTCCTAGAACTTAAGCATGTGTAAGATGTTCATTGTTTTCTCATCCCAGGGTGAGAAATTTGGCACATGTTAAATTACACCAAGCAAGGACTCAAGTGTGCCTTGTACATCAGAGCACACAGATTACTGGGTTGGGCTAAGGAATAGGCAGGATGGTGGGGAGGAGTGGCGCATGTTGTCATCCTTCTGGCCCCATGGAGATTCCTAGGTAAAGGTAAAATAACTTTAGGGGTGTTACAGGGAACTGTGGCCACATAGAAAATTGGCCTCCCTTCCCTGGCATGCAGCTCAGAGTAGCTGCAGAGTCTCCCCTTCTACTCTTCTCTCTTCCCCCCGCCCCCCCACAATGTGAGGGGGACCTCTTCTTGAATATTATCTCCCTGAAGTGCCTTCCTCTCTCTCAAAATATGTGAGGGGGACATGGATATTTGCTTGGATAAGCATAATGCAGGAGCAAAAGGACTCCGATGTCCAGTGTGTGTAAATGAGGAGAAAGATTCATTAGCTGGGGTAGTGAGCTTAGAGTCTGGTCCAAAACCCCAGAAGTCAGTGGGAGTCTTTACATCAACTTCAACAAGTTTAAGATCCGGCTCTGAGTTTAATCAGATGACCTTAAATACATGGTGACACAACTGCAAGCATGTTAATCATGCATTGATGTCTGCGATAAACCTCTAACAAGGTAATGAAAGACTTTTTACACCTGGCATCACACAGCTTAAAGAACTATAAAAAGGTGCTCTTGGGTTACACAATGCTCGTCTGAGAGGCAGCCATGAGACAGGAGGTTGATCAACAGACTGGAACTGACATAGCAAACATGGTTCAGGTGACTTTATTTGTTCTGCACACACAAGATAAAATCTGCCATAGCATAAAACCTTCTCTCGTATACATGCACACAGGTACATATGAGAGAGAGAGTGTGCGCAATGGGATTTTGATATGGTAGCTTTTGTATAACCAATGTGCTGTAACTAAAAGATCCAGCCTAGTTAGCTAAATTTTTCACAATGTTAGACTACTTTTTATATTTTCCCTTTATTTTGTATGCTAAATAAGCTTGATTTCTTTCAGATTAGAAGTGTTGACTGCAATGCTAAGGGATAATCACAGCAGAGATTAACAGTGAAGGTACTATAGTCTAGGTGCTCAATAAAGGCAAAGGAAACTTTGCAACATTTGTGGGGGAGGGTGGGGAGGGAGAAGAGTCTCAAACAAGTCGTGTATATGGGGCATGCAGAAGCTGGTATGGGGGACACCAGAAGAAACTAATCTCTTGGTTGGTAAAGTACGTTGAGAGAGTATCCTGTAGATGCTGTGCAAGGTTTCAAGGGAATATGTCTTAACACAGGTTAACTAGCAGCATGTATCAAAAGAAAATCAAATTATGTAGACTCAAATGGCACGTAAACTCCACAAAAGGACTTCATTTCAGCCTAATTCTCCAGGTAACCTGGACACTTAAGGTCAAATGTCTTTAGATACAAGCATGCAAAGGAGATTTTTCTAATAGCCTAAGGCACTGGCTCCCAACCAGGAGTACATAGTTTTATAACAGGCTACATAAAAAGCACTAGCGAAGTCACTAAAACTAAAATTTCATGTTGACTGACTTATTTATACTGCTCTGTATACTATGCAGTGAAATGTAATATAAATACTGTACTTATCATTTATAATATGGTAAATGAAAAAGTAAGCAAGTTTTCAGTAACAAGTGCTGAGACTCTTGCGTTTTCGTGTCTGGTGTAAGAAAGTAGTTTTTTAGGTGAGGAGTGTTGTATGCAAGACAAATCAGACTCCTGAGAGGGGTACAGTAACCTGGAAAGATTGAGCCACTGGCCTAAGGGATTTAGGAGCACAAATCCCATGGATTTATTAATTTGTATTGCAATACCTAAGAGCCCTAATCATGGATCAGGATCCTACTGTACTAGATCATACAAACCCAAACAAAGAGTTCCTTCCCTAAAGATCTGACCATTGCAAATATAAGATGAGATAACAGCCTGCTAGGGGTGCACAGAGAAAAGAGACTGTATTAGTTGGCATGAGTGTGGCTTCAACACTCCAGCATCATAACAGTTGTAGGCATCATGGGAAAGAGTTTTAAGGGGGGATTTGAAAGAGAACAACAAAGTGGCTTTACACATTACAGGGAGTACCTCCCAAACATGAAGGGCAGCAGGGGAGAGAGCACACAAATATTTGTTTTGGAAAATTTAATAAGTGGGCAATCCTAGAATATCAGGGTTGGAAGGGACCTCAGGAGGTCACCTAGTCCAACCCCCTGCTCAAAGCAGGACCAATTCCCAACTAAATCATCTCAGCCAGGACTTTTTCAAGCCTGACCTTAAAAACTCCTAAGGAAGGTGATTCCACCATCTCCCTAGGTAACCCATTCCAGTGCTTTACCACCCTCCTAGTGAAATTTTTTTCCCCTAATATCCAACCTAAACCTCTCCCACTGCAACTTGAGACCGTTACTCCTTGTTCTGTCATCTGGTACCACTGAGAACCGTCTAGATCCAGTCTCTTTGGAACCCCCTTTCAGGTAGTTGAAAGCTGCTATCATATCCCCCCTCATTCTTCTCTTCTGCAGACTAAATTCCAGTTCCCTCAGCCTCTCCTGAGAAATCATGTGCTCTGGACCCATAATCATTTTTGTTGCTCTCTGCTGGACTCTTTCCAATTTTTCCACATCCTCCTTGTAGTGTGGGGCCCAAAACTGGACACAGTACTCCAGATGAGGCTTCACCAATGCTGAACAGAGGAGAATGATCATGTCCCTTGATCTGCAGGCAATGCCCCTTTTTATACAGCCCAAAATGCCATTAGCCTTCTTGGCAACAAGGGCACACTGACTTGTATCCAGCTTCTTGGCCACTGTAACCCCTAGGTCCTCTTCTGCAGAACTTCTGCCTACCCACTCAGTCGGTCCCTAGTCTGTAGCAGTGCATGGTATTCTGTCCTAAGTGCAGGACTCTGATGAGGTTCAACAAAGACAAGTGCATTTCTTTTTCTGATGGAGAATTGCACCATGAGCCAATCAGAAGCACAAGTCAACCTCTCTATACTGAAGGACTGATAGGTAGTGTAGTGAGTCGGTATGGCTCCCCTCCTGCCCAGAAGAGGGAGCACCCTTGCAGGCCCCCGAGTGGGCGGAGCCATCGCCGCCTGTTCCCGCCCCCGGAAGTCAAGGGGCGGGACAGGAAGTATAAAGGCCGGCCGCCGGAGCTCAGTCTGGGTCCAGCCACCACAGGGAGCAGACGTGCGTCAGGGAGCTCCGGGCTGGGAGACCTCCAAGGCCCGAGGCCATTGCCCTAACTGGCCGGAGTTACCCCGGGCCCACTACGAGGAGGAGCTGCCGGAGCCTGTCCCCTCCCGTCGTTGGGAGGAGCCCGTGGAACTCCCCCACACAAACCCCGAAGACGAGACCGTGCCGGAGCCCCTCCGCCCCTGCTGTTACCCGGAGGAGCCGCCCGAGTGCAATTGGCCGGATTTCCCAACGGAGCTGCCGGACCTGCCACCAAGCCCCGGCCGAGAGGAGCCCATGCTGGTGGACTGGACCGGGCCCAGTGCCACGGACGAGGTAGGCCCTGAGGGGGATCTTGGAAGTAGCCCGGGGGTAGCCGACCCCGGTCAGGCTGCAGACGCATGTGAGCCAATGTCAGTGTGTTTCGGTCAGGATACCCCACTGACCGGCAGCGGCAGTACCCGCTGCTAGGGCCCCGGGCTGGGACGCAGTGGAGTGGGTGGGCCTGCGTCCCCCCCTGCCACCCCCACTCACAGGTGGCAGGCTTCCCCCTCACCCAATGCTCAGGTAGGAACCTGGGCCTGATTAACTGCTTGTTTGCTCAACCCCTGCCCCAAAAGGGTTTGAGCTGTGACTGTGTGTGCCCCGCCCTGATCCAGGCCCTGGGCCTTCCTGAACTGTTTGCCTGCCCAGCCCCTGCACTAGAGGGCCTGGGCTCCTGAACTGTTTGCCTGCCCAGCCCCTGCTCCAGAGGGCTTGGGCTCCTGAACTGCTTGTTTGCTCAGCCCCTGCACCAGAGGGCCTGGGCTCCTGAACTGTTTGCCTGCCCAGCCCCTGCTCCAGAGGGCTTGGGCTCCTGAACTGCTTGTTTGCTCAGCCCCTGCACCAGAGGGTCTGAGTCCTGAGCTAACTGGTTGCTTGTTCTGTCAGTAGGGAGTCGGTGTGGCTCCCCTCCTGCCCAGGAGGGTTGAGCCCCGGCACGAACCCTTTACAGGTAGGATGGGGATAGGTCAAAAATTAATTCAAGTAGCTTATGTTTGATATGGTAGAGAAGAGGGAGCTAGTGGACAGATGCAAATAGGGGTGTGAAATGGTCAAAGCAATTGCTCAGAAGAATGATCTTCGCAGCAGCATTCTGAATGTGTATGAGCGGGGCAAGATTATATTTGTCAAGGCCAGAGAGATGTCCAGGCTCTCAGCTTGTGTCTTGATTACTGCAACAAGAGTTTTAGCTGTGTAGATGGATAGGAAAGACCTTCTCTTATAGATGCAATGCAAAAAGAATCTGCCTGATTTAGACATAACCTGGATATGAGAACTTGCAGAGAGGTCTGTGCCAATGATGACACCCAGGTTATGGGCCTGAGCGACAATCATGATCATGTTGAGGTAGCAGGGAGGTTGTGTGTGTGGGGTGGGGGGGGGTGGATGTGTGGTTTTTTCTTTTTCTTTTTCTGTGAGCACTGTTTTAGCCACATTGAGCTTGAGCTGACTATTAGACATGCACCAGTTGATGTCAGAGACAAGCCAAGATTTATAGTCCTAAACCCTGTACAGGCTTGGAAAAATCTTCCCCAGCAATTCCTGTTGACTTTTAATGTGCGAAAAGGTGTACCCAAGGGGAGAATCTGGTTCGGTATTCATGTAAGATTACAAGCACTGGAATCTTGCATTAAGTAACTCCACACTTTTATATTTGGATTTTATTTTAAATGTATTACAGATGTGGACTATAGGGCCAATCCTGCAAAATGGATTTTGGAATTTGAGGCTGGTCATCACCTTTCAGAAGATGCTTGGTATTTTGCAGAATCAGACCCACAAGGACTTTTGCTGTATGTCCAGTAATGGCTAGCTGCTTTGCCTTCTATCATTCACTGAACATGTGCTAGATGAACAGGGTAGTTTCTCGATCAGTATATCTTTCCAGATGCTGTATTACTGAGTTTTTTCAATTTGAAAAAAGTATTGCAATGTTACCTGCTTATGTCCTAATCCTCTTTAGGATTCAAAATTTCTCCTATAATCTTGTATGATTTCCTTCTGCTCTTTTGGGGGTGCTTATGTATGGAGAAAAGTTGTTCTAATGGTGGTTTTATGGAGAATAAAATCTTTAAAATTCATAAATTTGAAAGCTTTTTAATTTTTTTGAAAAATATTAAACCTGGTATATAAAGTTAGGAGTCGTCTTGGTGAACTTTAGGAGAATAATATATTATTTTAACTTAATAGGATACTAGTCTCTTTAGCTTGTTACAAAAATAAACATTTGAACAATGAAATTAAAAATATGCTTATTTACACTTTTTAGAATTCATTCACATATCCCAACTAGGGTGACCAGATGTCCTGATTTTATAGGGACAGTCCTGACTTTTGGGTCTTTTTCTTATATAGGCTCCTATTACCGCCCCCCCATCCCAATTTTTCACATTTGTCTGGTCACCCTACTCCCAACACACAAACCTTTACTTTCCTGTAGTGGTGAAAGCATTCAGACACCACTCTAACTGCTTTAATTACTACAAGAAGAGTTGCTTGCTCTGCTGCTTTGTGTGCTCTGTGAGGTACACAGTCTCTGTAGAAGAAGAGGAAGAAACCTTTCAACAATTATCTCCATTTTCTCTTCTCACTAGCTTTTTACTTATTACTCATTTCACTCAGCAACATGCTGCCTGTGCAAACATAAAAAGCACTAAACAGTCAGACAGTGACTGTAACTTGAGAAGTGTGTTTTTATAGTCCTAGGTAATGAAAATAGACTGACCTTCCCTAGCTGCAAGATTGACCTTTTTGGTGGTGTCAGTTAATGATAGATCAGTGGTGAGATGCTCGTAGCAACTGTTCTGACTATTTTGTTGCAATATTAGGCTGCTAAGGCAGTGATCAGAGAGGCTAGGTGACCATATTTCAGATTACAGTATTCTTCAGAAAACTATGAAAATGCCTTCACAGAAGTTGTGCAGTTTACAAAAGCAAGATTATGTATTGTACATGTAGTAGACATTTAAGGTTTCTTTCCTTCCTTACATTCTGGCTCAGTATAGATCCTTATACTTTAATCTTATTTGCTGGTGGTGTATACACCAGCTGACATCACCTTTTTACCATAGAGTATAGCAGAAGAACTGGAACCTATGGATGATTTTGTCCCCTGGAAGCATGGAGCAGTGTGCCTATTTACCACAACTTCTGTCCACTGTCACCTTATCTGTGTGTACTGTATGCTGTCCCTTTTTCTGCTGAAAGAGCTTGTGGAGAATTGGTGGTGTACAGAACATTAAATGATTAGGCCTTTGGTAAGAGACAACTCTATGTGATGTGGTTTTGAAACCGGTTTAAAATAACTTAACTTAAATTTGGGTCCATTTTGCTATTAAGGACAGATTATATTACCAGAAACGTTTCTTTAATTACAGCTGCTACATAATCTGTGGTGGGTGCTTTAATTTGTATAATATGCAAACACCTACACCATGTTAAATTCATTGGCACAGTTAGTAGCAAGTATCCGTTAGAAAAACTGAATAATGGTAACACTACCTACCCCCATCTCTGAAAGCTTTTCGTGTCCAGGGACCTTAGAGTGAATTACACGCGGTGGAAGAAGACAGAACTGTGGAATGGGTACAGCTGTCAGGGCGGGCAGACAGATGATTAAAACTGTAGGGTTGGGGTAACTTCTCCTATAGTAGTGAATGGAAGCTGAGGCGCCCTAGCTTGACCTGTCAGCTCTCCCTCCCGACCTGCTGGGCGGAGATAGTCCACCCACAGGCGTCTGTTTTTAAATAAATACAGTAGCTAGTTGCACAGCATTTAAAATTATCCATTTCAAATCCCATCTCCCAGCAGCGCTCCTGCCCCATGCAACCCCCTCTCCTCCCTCCGGCCACCATCAGCCGCTCCTCTCGCGGGAGCTCCGCCGCCCCCCGCCCTGTCAGTGTCTGGCCGCGGCGGAACCAATAAAGTTGTTGCGAGGCGGGAGGGCCTGGGCGGTGCGTGCCGGTGAGGTGAGGAGCCGCCCGGCCTGTGGCGGACGGAGGCCCCTAGTGCTCGCAGCCGGTGCGGTGCTCGGCGCGGAGGAGCCGCCCGTGAGTAGCCCCGCGCCGGCAGCTATTTATATAGCCCCTGGGGTGGGACGCGCTGCCAGGCGACGCCCCCGCCCCCTGCGCGCCCCGGCCGAGGGCGCATTGCACAGCGAGACTGACAGGCGCAGCCCCTCCACCTGCGCTGCAGCGCGACCCCGGCCGCCGCTCTCTGCCTGCGGCTCGGCCTTGCGCGCCGGGACTGGACCCCCAGCTCCCGGGGCTGCCTCCCTCCGCGCTTCTCCCCGGGCGCTCTGCAGGCTGGGCAATGTAAGTCTGGCTCCCGCGGGGCTGGGACTCCTTCCTGCTTTCGTGGCTGTTGACTTGTGGGGGGGGGCTGTTTGTTTTTGTAGGGGTCGCTCCTGTATTTCCGACATTAAGTGTCCCCCCTTGAAAGAGGCCAAGTCACCGGGTAGCAAAAATGCCCCCCAGTAACCAGACTCGAGTTTTGCTTCTGAACGCCATGGAAAAGCGGGAGAAGACCCTCTTCAGGCTTCAGCAAGGTCAGTGCTGACATGTAACGGCTCTGCTGTGCGCAGCGCTGGTTAGTAACCGAACGGAGAGTCTAGGCAGCTCTTAGGTAAGCCAGCATTGACATTCATTAATGAAAATGATCGTGGAGAGCTGGAGTTTTTCCCTCCCCCATCATCTCTCTCACACACTCGCACTGTGTTCAGGTTAGTTGCTGTCCTCTGGCACTGTAGTGCTCTTTGTATGGTGTTGATTGTTTGTATGGTGATCGCTTTAGAGACCACAATCATGGATCAGTGGGTGACCAGATGTCCCAATTTTATAGAAACAGTCCTGATATTTGGGGCTTTTTCTTATATAGGCTCCTATTACCCCCCACCCCCATCCCGATTTTTCACACTTGCTGTCTGGTCACCCTGTCAGTGTGGGTTGTAAAACACTTTCAGGCTGAAAGGCAAATTGTATATTTAAAAAAAAAAATTAGCAAAATCACTATTCCAATTAAATATGAGCCTAGTTTCTGACCGCACCTGAAGGATGGTATAATTATAGCACTCCCATATCCATCACTACTTCAGTCCCTGTCTTTGCTATTTATAAAAGTTTTCATAATCCAGCTTTTTTTGTGCAATACTAAATCTATTATGTACAAATCCCATGTCTTAGTTGTAGGGATATGAATTATATTTATATCTTCAATCCTTTTTTTTGGGTCACAGGTAAGATTTGGAAAGACATGTTTGTGTACTAAATTCATTACAGCAATGCTGTAATTTGCAATGATTTCTCATGTTAGTAAGTACTTGGAATTATTTTTATTTTTAAGTATACCCATCAACCTGTTAGTGAAAGGTATATTTTGCCCAGTATCATCTTGGTCAGCAATCTCCAGCCAATGAACTGTTTAAGATGAAAATTCTGGCATACATCGCTGATCGGGAATATTTCCCAATTCCTCGGGCCAGCACTGGGTTCTAGAAGGAAGATGGCAGGCGAGAAGAAGGCAAAGAAGCCTAAAAAGCACCATCAAGCCGTAACCCAGTGCTGGCCCGAGGAATTGGGAAATATTCCCGATCAGCGATGTATGCCAGAAAAGCCATCTACAAGCGCAAGTATGATGCGCCAGAAACAAAGATAGATGAGATGAAAATGTTATCTGATATCTTTATTCTTTCTTGCATACTGCTTTTTTTTTTTTTTAAAGGGGCAGCAGTAAAAGTTTTAACTTTCACCAGGAAGATTTAAAAAATATTGTCCAAGAATGGTTGATTTATGAATTTACCATACTTTCAAAATACTTTCAGAACAGCACAACTTTTTTTTACCCTTCTATAAAACTAGAAGTCTGCTTAAATACTTAGATTTCAGAATTTGCTGAATGATTAGTATGTGAATTTACCAGAAACTTTTATCATTAATGAACAAAGTGCAGAGTCAGTTCTGACCTCCTTATTAACTTTTCTTCAAGCTATGTAAGCTTTGTTTGGAGGCCGCTGAAGATTTGAAAGCCATACATTTCAAATTGCCTACGTTGATAGCTAGTTGAGGGAGAGAGTAGCTAATTTAGGCAAAGCATTCCTGGTATCAGTACTGTTACTATAGGGAGTAAGATATCTAAGGCCTATAACCCTGTAGCCTGATCTAATTTTAGCAGACTTAATAAGGAAATGTCAAGATTATAGTGAGGAGAAATTGCCTGAACTTTCTGAGGGCACATCTTCACTAGCAATGTTAAAGCGCTGCTGCGGCAGCTCTTTAATGTGCCTTGTGTAGTCGCACCACCTCCACGAGAGGAATAGCTACCAGTGCTGGGAGCGCGGCTTCTAGCGCAGATGCACTGTCTACACTGGCACTTTACAGTGCTGAAACTTGCAGCACTCGGGGGGGGGGGGGGGGGTTTCACACCCTCGAGCAAGAAAGTTGCAGCACTGTAAAATGCCAGTGTAGACAAGCCCCAAGAGTGATTTTTGTGTACAATTTTTGCAACCAAGTTAGCTATGTTTTTAGTTGATAGGCACCCAAATCCTGAAACTACACCTCTACCTCAATATAACGTGACCCGATATAACACGAATTCGGATATAAAGCGGTAAAGCAGCGCTCCGGGGGGGCGGGGCTGCGCACTCCGGCGGATCAAAGCAAGTTCGATATAACGCGGTTTCACCTATAATGCGGTAAGACTTTTTGGCTCCCAAGGACAGCGTTATATAGGGGTAGAGGTGTATTGTTAAGCCTTTGCACTATTATGTGTTTGGAGGGTATTTTTCCCCCCCTCTTTTTTTTATGTTTAGTGGATGATGGGGTAAGTAATGTACTGTAAACTTTCATTGGCATGGGCTATTTAAATGTACTTGGATAGCTGGACTCTGATATTTGGTTGTGCTGGCACAATTCCATTTGTTGAGCAACTTTTTTATTTAATCAGGATAGTGTGATTCAGTTGTTTAACTTTTTTACATGTTACAGCACAATTTTAAACTCTCTTTTTCTCATACACGATTGGTTTATCTGTTCTTCAGACTACATGTAGAACTTTCTTACCAGGAAGACAAGACAGCCAAGAGTATTTTGCTTTTTAACTGAAGAATGAATAAAAAAGCACTTTTTTAAAAAAGTCATGGATTCTAAGATCCTGGTCCTGCAATTGACTGTCTGTTGAAGTCACTGTGGCCCTGCAGGGTTGCATGGCTGTATGTGGGTGTAGTCAGTTGCAAGGTTGAGGCTTCAATCAATAATGGTCGTTGCCTTGCAAGTGTATCTGTCCAGTTTTACACATGTGAGCAGACCAGGCTTTTAAGGCCATGATACTACAGTCCGATTCATTCAGGCACACACATGCACTGAGACCTGTTGGCTTAAATGAAATTCCATGTGAACAAGTGGATTAGATAATAGAATTGGGGACAAATGTTTTCATTTTAGAGTATTAAGGCTTCAATCTTGCAATTTACTATTTGTGGATGAGCTGTTGCACCCAAGAAGAGTCCCATGGAAGTCAGTGGGGCTCCATGCAAGTATAGCTGTAAATTGCAAGAGTGGGGCCTTGGTCTGTAACTTCATTTATATTTTCAAAAAATGTAAAGGTTTTTGGATTTGTTTAGTTGAATATTCCATGAAATGTAAAAATATCTAAAATATTTTCATTTTCAAGTTTGGTCTTCTACTTTTCACAAATACCCATTTTCCCAGTTCAGTTAAATTTAAAGAATGAGTGTCAACTTAGAACCTTGTCAGTTTAAAAAAAAAAAAAAAAACTAAATTCAGGTGCTACGTATTCCCAAGTTCCTGTGCCAGTGTATGTGGTTTGAGAGTCATATTTTCCTGTTGTGCTTTTATATTTAAGAATTATTTTCTTTCTCTGTTATGTGAAAGGTTCACATAAATATGAGAAACTGACAAGACAGAAAATGCTTTCAAGTGCACAAAGAGAAACAGACTAGAGAAAAATAGCTTTTTTCCCTTACTTTGTTTTTCATGTCAATTATAGTAATGTTGGGTGTTACACGTAACAAATAATAGGTAAAATATGGGCTTTAAGTTGACATTTAAATTAAATAAAAAATGTGTGTACCCCATCTCTCTATATTATGTATTAAAATGAGGTGTCTGTTTAGCTTGTAGTACTCCTGTCACCTCACAATTCTTCCAAAACTGTAATAAATAACTTTTCCCAGGCATTTTTTTGTTACTGTATTGTATTTGAGCAGAAGTAGAAATAAAGTGCTCTGAAGCGGGATAATTAGTTTCCCATTTCAGGGTTCTGGTTGGTTTTGAATGGTAACACCAGCAGAGAAGCAGAAATAATTATTACAGCATCATTATCTGTTGATGAGAAATGGCAGTAAAATAAAAACATTCTCTTAACTTTACACCCAATACACCTATTTAGAATTATAGTACCCATCTATTAACTTAAAATCTTCATATTGTGAATCACAATAATAAACCAAAAGATTTAGTCTTTAATTTTAATAATAAATGAGATTTTTTTTTTTTTAAACCCATTCTCTTTTCTGTTGAGGTTTTGAACTGCAATTCCGACTGGGCCCAACATTACAAGGCAAGCATGTTACAGTGTACACTAATTACCCAGCTTCTGGAGAATTATTCTATCGCCGCAAGTTCAGGGCACTGTCATGGCACAACCCAACAGGAAAAGAAGATGATTCTGACAAATACTGTAAACTGGATCTCCAAATTTCTGGATCATACCAGTATTATTTCAGTCATGAGTAAGTGGAGCTTTTTACATATGAAAAACTGCAGTCTTCCCCTCACTACTCCATGTATCTCAGTCTTGACCTAGGAGAACTATGAGGTGTAAGAGGATAATTCAGTTTCCATATCAGTGCAGTCATTGGCTTCTGCAGAGGACTGCCCACAAAGGATGCAAGATGTAGTTTTTGATGCTGCAGTGTTTTGGGGAGTACTCGGAACAAATTTAGTCATCTATTTGTTTATGAATTTTGGAAAGGCAATCCATGCCTGCAAGGTTTCAAAGTCAGCATTCTAATAGTACAAATAATTTATTAATAGACTTGGAAGGTTGTGAGAGATCAGACATTAAAATAAGTAGTCTTTCTTGCATATCTTCAGGTTTTGTTCCACTCAGTTCTGACCTATAGCTGCTACCAGAGCTAGAAATCATTATGTTCAAAACCTATGCAACATTAACCCATTCATCTCTAACTTCAGTGATTTTTTTTTTTTTGAGGTCTTGAGACAGTGTAAGACTAAAAGTAAGATGGTAATCAGAATTCAGTTTTTTTTATAAAGTCTAATGCAATCAATCAATCTGTAGTGTATTGTACCTCACCTATTACCATTGTTTAAGAGCTGATAGCTTTGGGACCATTCTGGCTGATCAGGACCATCAAAATCTTCCAGGTTCTCAGCCTGGACCAGTAATCAGAGGAAAAATTTTGATCCCTGTTTATAATTTTTCACCATCGGCTATATTTCCTCTAATCATGTTTTGAGAATACTCGTATTCATTCTATTAAAAAGTTGCTGAGTAGAGGAATGGGGGAAGGGGTTAAGAATACTTGGCACCTCATAGGTTCAGTCACTGTTTTTGACCCCAATCCAATCCATGCAGGCTGATTGTCAGATATTCACAAAGCCACATTGAAATCCATAGGACTTCAAACAGTCCTAAAGGTCTACTTCCATGGTTCCAACTGCAGGACAGGTCTTTTGTATGTTCTTTCTCCAGAAAAAGGCCTTGTTGTAAATTTCAGAGGCAGAACATGAAGTACATTTGAGTCTAAATGCATCCATAAATTGGGGAAATGGTGGGAACTACTCTGAGTTTGAAAGATTGGTAACTGTTTTGTGGCTAAAATGGGATGACTTTAAATTACCAGATTGTGGATTGGCTTCTGGTGTTAGAAATGGCTGGTGCAATGAGCATTTGCTTTTCCAGTGTTTAATAGACTCAATTTATTTTAGAAATGAGAAAAGTGGTGGAGGTTACATAGTTGTGGACCCTATTTTGCGTGTTGGAGCTGATAATCAAGTATTGCATTTGGACTGTGTTACACTCCAGACATTCCTAGCTAAGTGTCTGGGACCATTTGAGGAATGGGAAGATCGTCTTAAAGTTGCAAAAGAATCAGGTAATAACCACATACTCTGTAAAGGTAATTTTTAAGGGATACTGTTTATGTTCTACCAGTATCTGTTACACAGTTCATATATCTTTTTGTAGTTTCCAGTTTAAGTTATGAAAATAGTTATGAAACTGAATTCAATGTTAAACATATAATAGCGCAAACCAGTCTGATTTACTAAAATATTTGCTTTGAAAGACAAGTATTTGGGAATTATCTTTAAAAACGTGATCTAAATTTTTAGATTGTTTAATTTGTTTCACATAGATGTGAAGTTGGTAGAATTGATTGGAACAGTGGACAGGAGGTGGGGATAAATCTGAGCTGGGAAGAGTGGTTTAAATCTTACCTTAAAACAGGGGCGGGCAAACGTTTTAGCCTGAGGGCCGCATCGGGTTTCGTAAATTGTATGGAGGGCCGGTTAAGGGAGGGGGTCGCGGCCCGGCCCCCAACTCCTATCTGCCCCCCCCCCCCGGACTCCTGCCCCGTCCAACCCCCCCCGTTCCCTGACGGCCCCTCTGGGACCCCTGCCCAATCCACACACACCCCGCTCCCTGTCCTCTGACTGCCCCCAGACTCCCGCCGCCCCATCCAACCCCTCCTCTCATTCCTGATGGCCTGCCCCCGGAACCCCTTCCCCATCCAACCACCCTTTCTCCCTGTCCCCTGACTGCCCCTGGAACCCCTGCCCTGACTGCCCCCTGCTGCCCCATCAACCCCCCATCCTTCCTGACTGCCCCCCGGGACCCATACCCCCATTCAACACCCTGTTTCCCCCTGACCACCATCCACACCCCTGCCCCCGACCACCGCCCCGAACTCCCCTGGAGCACCGGTGGCTGGCAGCACTACAGCCACGCTGCCCGCTGCCACCACGCAACACAGAGGGTCAGGCTGGGCTCTGCAGCTGAGCTGCCCCAGGAGCTCACAGCCCCACCACCCAGAGCATTGCGACGGAGCGAGCAAGCTGAGGCTGCGGGCGAGGGGGACAGCGGGGGAGGGGCCGAGCCGAGCCTCCCAGGCCAGGGGCTCGGAAGCCGGGCCGGATGTGGCTCACGGGCCGTAGTTTGCCCCCGCCCTAAAACTTTTCTTAGTTACGTGAAAAGTTTTGTTTTCAGTACGTACTATGATTATACAGTTTATCATAGAATTTCCTCATCTTCATTGTAACGTTTTTCTTGTATTAACAAATGGTTTCCTTGTCGTTTTTGTAGGTTACAACATGATTCATTTTACGCCATTGCAAAAACTTGGATTATCTAGATCATGCTACTCTCTGGCTGATCAGTTAGAAGTAAATCCTGACTTTTCAAGCCCAAATAAAAAGTGTACTTGGAGCAATATAGGAAACCTAGTGGAAAAAATGAAAAATGAATGGAATATGCTTTGTATAACAGACGTAGTCTACAATCATACTGGTATGATTTTTGTTATACTATCTTGGTGCTTTTTATTGCCAACTCAGTAACACGGTCAAAGCTATTCTGGTTATTCCACGATTTTTTCCCTTGAATAGACCTTTTAAAAGGCTTTTTAAGGAACTTGTTCTTCTTTATCTGCCTTCTGAACCCCTTAAGTCTAGGGCATCTCTTGTGTCTGTCAGGGAGAGTTGTGTCTATTAAAATGACAAAATGAGAATTCTTTTTCGGTGCTTAAAACATTAAAAATCTAAGGAGATCCTCATACATATCTATAGAACACCAAGTTGCATGTCTATATTTTCATAATACTAACTGTATTTATATATACCGCAGGGCATTGTTCAGGCATAAATTCACTGGATTACACTGTTTAACAATGTAATGTTCTTCACTATTTAAAAAAAACCACACCAACTTTAGGATACTATTATCAGAGGAGGAAGAAAGAAAAGCAGAAGTGGGGGTGAATGGGGGTGATGGTGAGAGAAGGTATGGAACAAGTCCATATAATACTTTTAAAAGAAGACACGTTCAAGGAATATGATCTCGACATTAGTAACAGGATCAATTTTGTATCCCAATAATTATAAAGTCTAATTATTCCACATAATAGTGCAAAAATAGATCATATCTTCTCAGCCATTAAAAACTTTGCTTGGTTAGATATACATGCATTTTAAAAGGTTCCATGATTTTATTTTGTTTGCTGCTGATAAACTAATATTGGTGGTGGTTCTTTTTTTTATATAAGTTGGTGAAAAAGATTTCAGTTGAAATATTTTAATTCTAAGCCTCTTTTAGGAAGCTTCTTAATAATTATTTGACTAAAATAATTTGATAGACTATTTAGCTGTTTGCATATTCAAAAAAAGCAGGCTTAGTTCCATGCAGTACTCTTAAATAATTGAATGTCTGATAACAGGATCAGCAGTAAAATGGTTAAACATGTTAGTGTCACAATCATTTCTTTAAATGAAATGCAGCTCTGTGTAAAGCAAACAAAACTTGCAGTTTATTTCTTTTGAGCTAGCTATCCTCGCACACAACAAATGCTACTGGCCTAGTCTGGTATTCTTGCCACAATAAGCTTTTTTACAAATATAGATTAAAAATTTGGGCCCTGATTCTACAACTTCTCATGCATGTGTGTAACTTGTGTGTTTGCAGGACTGGGGCCTTATAATGTCCTCACAACACCAGATGAGAATTTTATATTTTAACAGCTGTAACCACAGTTCTCCTGCACCATTCTCTAGCTACCAGCCCTGTTTATCAATTCTGTCTTCTTTCTCTGCCTAGCGTGTATGTGCATTGCAGTTTAGGGAAATGTTTCCCATTTCCCTATAGCCAGAATGTCTTCAGTAGCACTTAAATTTTTGTGGTAAATCAAACTAGTCATCAGAGTCAACTCTTATTTGAGATGAAAGGGAAAAGTCTGAGTGCTATTGTTTGTGCATCTGGCTTCACACTCAAAAAGACAACATTGCATTAATTTCAGTTCTGAAACTAATCTTCACAACAAAATGGGCTAGTAAACTTCTTCCTTCCTCTTTTCTTTTCTTCCTTCCTTTTTTTTTAAAATGAAGTTTATATTATGGTGAATATACTACTACATCTGTGAATTTCTCTAATCAGATATACGTATATTTTCCCGTCTATTTCATTTCACAAAACAAGAATAGTTTGTCAAGCATAATGCTGTGTGTCTAGTGTTTCTCTAGAAATAAGTTTCTCTCACTAAATTCCAATTATTGAGAGGATTAATCTTCAAAGCAATTCCTTTATCGCAATGATTAGAAATGTTTTCATTTCCCCTCTGTAGGCTAGAAAGGCAGTTTCTCAGAATCCAGTGAAAAGTTGTCCTTTTGCTGCCTTATATTTTGTTGGAAAGAATCAACCATTTCTGAGGCAAAAGGAGAAGTCTTTTTTAGAAGCATCTATCATGCTTTTTGCTCATCTATGCAGAATAGGATAACTTTGCTTTTTAAAGAAAAAATATTTTTCATACAGATGTCTGAGGTAGTATGTATGTATGTTGAATAAAACCCAGAATAAAATATTTACAAGTGAAGTTTTTAAAGGCCCGAGGTAATGTTGCTTTGTGGTACTTTCAAGTGAGCAGGCTGCTTTTAGTTGTGAATGGCAGAGTTCCATATTTATAAAGGTCAAATAGTCAATGCCAAGTTCTAAATGATATTGAGATGAAATGGTAGAGGTCACTTTGAACAAGAAAAAACTATACATACTATAGGGTGAGCAGTAGTTCTGTTTCTTTTCCTTTGATATAAAAAAGAAACCAACCCCCTGTGACGGGTTCGGTCACAGAAACCCCCTTGGGACTGCCACCTGATGTGCTGAGACTATCTTTGAGCCCATTTTCCCTGGCAGCTTGGGACTTCAGTACCCTGTCTTGTTGAGCCAGACATGCTAGCCTGCTGCAAACATGGACCTAGGTCTGAACCACGTCCCCCCAAAAGCTGCAGACTTAACTTAAAACAGCTTAAGAAGTGCTCCTGCCTCTAGCACCCAGACACCCAGTTCCCAATGGGATCCAAACCCCAAATAAATCCATTTTACTCTGTATAAAGCTTATACAGGGTAAACTCATAAATTGTTTGCCCTCTATAACACTGATAGAGAGAGATGCACAGCTGTTTGCTCCCCCAGGTATTAATTACTTGCTCTGGGTTAATTAATAAGCAAAAAGTGATGTTAAGTATAAAAAGTAGGATTTAAATGGTTCCAAGTAATAACAGATACAACAAAGTAAATTACCAAGCAAAATAAAACAAAAAACGCAAGTCTAAGCCTAATACAGTAGGAAACTAAATGCAGGTAAATCTCGCCCTCAGATGTTCCATTAACCTTCTTTCACAGACTAGACTCCTTCCTAGTCTGGGTCCAGCAATCACTCACCTCCCCCCCTCCCCCCCCGTAGTTACTGTCTTTTGTTCCAGTTTCTTTCAAACATCTCTTTGGAGTGGAGAGCCAGCTGAAGACAAAATGGAGGGGTTTCCAGGGCCTTTTATATTCTATCTCTTGTGGGCGGAAACCCCTTTGTTCTCCTGTGCTAAATCACAGTAACAGGATGGAGTCTGTAGCCACCTGGGCAAATCACACGTGTATGAATGGCGTCGGCCTGCAAAAAGCTGAATCATTGTTTACATGTTAGTTTGAATGTTCCCAGGAAAACTCAGATGTGGATTGGCATCTCCCAAAGTCCATTGTCAGTTAAGTGTTTCTTGACTGGGCACTTACTGAGAATAGTCCTTTCTCAAGAAGCTGACCAAATGCTTCACTGAGGCTACTTAGAAGTAAACAAATACATAGCCAATATTCATAACTTCAAATATAAAAATGATACATGCATACAAATAGGATGAATATATTCAGTAGATCCTAACCTTTGCAAAGATATGTTACATGGCATATCTAGCATAAAACATATTCCAGTTATGTCATATTTACACTCATAAGTGTATTTCTATAAAGCATTATGGGGTGCAAGGTCACCTCCCCCCCAAAAAACCCCAACAAATCCTCAAAAACAGTTAGTAGTTTTTATTAATCAGCCCATGTTTGTGGTTCCATTGTGATGTAGGGGATTTTGACTCTTCCTTAATATTTATTCCACTTGTTTACCAAGGTTAGAAAATTACTTGTGGATAGTAACTGACACCATCCCTTTTTCCTCTTTCTTTGAGTTAGGTATCACATTTGATTTACTTCAGTCTCCCATGACTCTACTAAAACAATTCAGTGCTAAGAAAACCCACATCTAAAAGTCCTGTAAGCATTATACAGAGGTGAAACCAATAATGTTGAATGAAATTGCTCCCAGAAAAACCCTGTAGAATTTAATAGTGATAATTTTTGTTTGGTTGTTGAGCCATTCTATAGCAATTATAATGCTCTGTTAAATTACATAGACTAGTTCAAAAGATCCCATGAAAATAATCATTTTTCTATGAAGCTGGGTCTAGGACTTTTCCATGAGGAAAGAGAAATGAAGAAATG
This sequence comes from Emys orbicularis, assembly GCF_028017835.1. NCBI lineage: Eukaryota > Metazoa > Chordata > Testudines > Emydidae > Emys > Emys orbicularis. Next base: position 38,801,658 of record NC_088690.1, read on the forward strand.
GGAATTAGATGCTTTTTCTCCTCTTCCATATTCTGCCAGTGATTTATAATCTCTTCCACCCTTTAAGTGTACCCACTGTTACTACAGGCATAGCCCTGTGTATACTGCAGTGGGTTGCACTCAAATTCTGTGATAATGACTCCTTGATTTCTGTATTGTGTTCATTTTTAATTTTATTTAAAAGAAAAATCAGTGTTTTTCTCTATGCTGCCACAGAATGCTACTGCATAGCTTTGTCTTAGAAAACAGGAGTGGTGATGAAGGAGTCTTACTTGAACTGTCATTCAGCTTGCTGCATGCACCAGAGGGAAGGATGTGCTTATTACTCTGTAGCAGTGTTCTGTAATGAAGGTTTATGATTTGCCTCCCTTCCCATCACCCAGTGGCCTGATAAGTTTATTTACAGCATAGGGTCATATATAAATCCTCTACTCTGGGTTCACCTTTCCTCTACCCTCCCAGGCATCCAAATCACTACTCTAAAGGTTCTGTTTTTTTGGAACATCTTGTATCTTTAGGCCATTTTTAGCACCGTACTTGGGGAGAAATGATCTTCTTGATCTTAAACATATCAAGGGGGCTATTCTGAGAGAAATAATGCCCAGCAACCAGTGTGTGTGTTATTTTGCAACAAAAAGTGTAAAATTCTCTCTGATATACTAGAAGTGATACCTGTTTGTCTACTGACTTTTTATAGTCCTATCAAAGATGTTAGTGGAATGCAAGCTTTCACATGGCCTGATTCTGCATTAACTAAAGTCAAACCTTCCATTGGAAAAGGAACTGATTTTACCTCCTGTGCTATCCTAAAGTTTTGGTCCTAAGATGTTTGTATGAAACAGTTAAATAATTCATCTTGTTTAATTATTTTTTTTTCTCCTCTTCTTAAATAAGCTGCTAACAGCGAATGGATTAGGGTGCATCCAGAATGTGGTTATAATCTTGTAAATTCTCCCCACCTGAAACCAGCCTGGATATTAGACAGGGCTCTCTGGCATTTAAGCTGTAGTGTGGCTGAAGGGAAATACAGAGATAAGGGGCTGCCTCCTTCAATTGAAAATGACCATCACCTGAGTGTAAGTAAATGAGAAATATAGCATTTTACTTTGTAATAATAAACAATGTAACTGGATGAAGAAATGTTTAGTTATTTATATTGTGGTAGTACTTAAAATGTGCTGATGTTTTTCAAACATATAGGAAGACAGTTCCTGCCCTGAAGAGCTTATTTTTTTAATGGCAACATTTAATAGTTTTATAGGACTTGCGTATTGTAAAAGTAACTTTTTTTTTTTTTTTTTTTTTTTTTTTAAACAGTGTATCCGTAAAATAATTTGGGAGGATATTTATCCCAAGATAAAACTATGGGAATTTTTCCAAGTAGATGTTAACAAAGCTGTGCAGCAATTTAAAACCCTTCTGACTCAAGGTAAAAACATGCCTGTTACACATAAGTAATCCTTATACTTCAGTGTGTTATGTTTATCTGCTGTTGGGCAAACCTTGTATGTAAACGATAAACACAGTGGGGTGGGGAGGAAAAAACAATGTGGGAAGTCTTAACTTAGACGATGTGTTGAAGGCAATAGTTTGCCAGCTCATTCATCTACAAAAAAGCTTTGGTAGAAGAAAGTAGGAATTGAAAATGTGTGTGTGTGTGTGTGTGTTTTCCACAATTTAATTCATGCTAGAGCATGGAAAATTAGATATATAATTCTTCTGAAATATTTGTATTGTAATATGGATACTATCTAAAATAGTACAACATATGAGACAGGTTAGTAGTAGTTAGTGGAGAGTATTGCAAGAAACCCACAGAATATAGTGGGTTTTGGTTTTGTTTTGGTTTTGTTGGTGTGTGTGGGATGCTTTTTTTGGTGTTGGTTTTCTGTTTGGTTTGCATCTGAGCATGTATTCATCTTGAACACTATCAATTCTGACAAACTTTATTTTTGTATCTTTCATCAATATTCACAATTGACAAGTACTTTAAAGACTACTTTGTCTAAGAATTGAGCTGAAATCCTGACCCGACTGAAGTCAATGCGTGTTTTTGCAATTAACTTCAGTAGACCTGGTTTTTCTCCCTTATTGTCTATATTTCCGTTTCTAGGTAAACTGGAACAGCAAAAACTGTATTCTTTGTTTAAGATTTATTCTGTGTGTTGTAAACTTCCACTCTACAACATTTTGTTTTCAATTTTTTTTCTTCAGGTAACAGGAAAACTAAATCTGATCCAAACCAACATCTTCAAATAATTCAGGATCCTGAATATAAGCGACTTGGCTGTACTGTAGACATGAATATCGCATTGGCAACATTCATACCACATAGGTACTGTAATATTGGGTTTGTACAAGAGAAACTGAACCTTAACTTTAAACTGAAAAATCTAGTATGATGATATGCTCTGGATCGGGGAGGGAATTAGAATTTTCATTCATCAATATTTGAGTTACCTTTGATTATAAATATATGTATTTTTAAAATTTAGGAGCTTTAGACAGGTGTATAGTGATATCTGAACCTAATGGCTTTTAATTGCTGTTTTTCTCTTGTTTAGCAATGGGCCAGCTGCAATAGAAGAATGCTGTAACTGGTTCCAAAAGAAAATTGAAGAATTAAATGCTGAGCAGTTGCAGCAAACTGCCTACCATCAAGAGCAGGTCTTATTAATGTTGCACTTAAATGCTGAATTCTTGCTTTCTATTATAAATAATAATTTATTATATTTTATTGAAATAACACGTAATTTAATGTACTTCCAGGCAGTCACTTGTCTTCTGGAGACTGTGGTTTATGAGAGACTGGCTGACCATGGTCCTAAACAGGGTTCTGTTAGTAGGAAATACCCTTTAGTTACCAGGTATTATGTCTTTGTCTTCCTCTCAAAAACCCATTTAAAAATTTTTCTACTTTCTTCGATTGACTAGAACTTCTAGATTTGATGTTCCATACGATATTATCGGCCTGACTCTGATCATCTTTAAGGCCAGGTCCTACATGGAACTGATCACTGTCATGAACTTCAGCAGTCCTGCTGAACACCTTGCAGGATTTGACCTTTACACTGATATAAGTTAGGAGTAACTCCCCTTAGGTCAATGGAGTAACAACTGTGTAAGAAGAGAAGAATCGGGCCTTATATCTTAGAAACCAAACTATGTGGAACTTATTTTAATTGAGGAAGTATGAATTTGGAACTTCAGCTTTATTTCAGCAAGAGTTAGTGTTTCTTTTGTAAACTGCTTGTGCAAGTTGCACTTATGGAGGAGAGACCATCTCTGGTGAGGTGAATGCAAAATTCAGTCAAACTAAACCTCACCTTTTTATCATAACCACATCGGATGCCTTACTTATAGTAATTGGCTTCATAGCTACTCTAATTTTAAGACTAAAATCTTCTGTTTTGAAAATGGAATTTTGCAGGCCAGTAGTTCACATTCTGAGCTACACTGTAAGCCTTCGCAGCTCTTTCCCCATCTTTCCCCTCCTCCCTTACCCACACAGATGGACAAATGGTCACTTAGTAAGACTAAGCACTGATAATGCTTTGTTAGCAACTTCGTTAGCAATGACTGAACTTGATAAGAATTTTGGGTAAAATCCTACCCCCAAAATAGTGGGCATCAGATGGCTCTATAGAAGACCGTATAGTGTTCAGGACTCCATTGAAATCCAAGGGATTTTGCATGGTGTTCATATAGCGCTCATCTGAGGGGACCAGGGAAAATTACACCATGTTGCCCTTGCCACATAAGCTGCATAGTGGAGCTTTGCAAGGGTGTGAAGTGCAGCCTGAGGGAAATCGGGTGTGCAGGGGATCCGTTGTGTGGTGCTGTTAGAATCTTTGCATTAGTGTGGAAGTAGTGCAGTACTGCTGTACAGTGCAGTACAGTAGAGAGGATACAATGACCCAAAATCCCTACTTATTGAGCATAATTTGGAATATGGAATAAAACTTAAATTGAACTATTTACATCCATAAAATTAAGGCTATGCATGAGTGTTTGCAGGTTTGGGATCTTAAATCCAGATTTTTGAAAGGTATTTAGGCATTGCTGTGCTCAGTGGTGCAATCCATAACTGATTTAGGTGTCTAAATCTAATTTTCAAAAGAGAGTTAGGCATTTAGGAGCCTAAATTCCATTGTCTGTAAACACCTACATACTTTTAAAAATATGGGCCTTCAGTGAACTATCACATTTCAGCAGTTTATCTTGTCATCCCAAGTTATCCAGCTATGTTGCAAAACAGAAAACAGCCCTTCATTTATGTTCTAGCAATAGCAGATACTTTTTACAATGAATAAAAACTAGGTCTTCATGCAACTTATTGGTTGATATAAGGGAGGAGGTATTTCAGTTGTCTTCAAAAATTAAGACAAACTAAAATGCACTTTAAAATAAGTATTTGTGCAATCTCTAGATACTTTACTTACCCATTTAAAGAGATGGCCTTGGAAGAAGAAGAACTTCTGATGCATCAGCCTGATAAAGCTTGTCACTTCTTGGCTCATAACGGTTGGGTAATGGGAGATGATCCTCTGAGAAACTTTGCTGAACCAGGTTTGTGAACTGAACTTCAAATCACTTTATAAACAAAGCAAAAAGGGCATTTTTCTGGATCTATCTCAACACAGTTCCAAATTTTAATTGAAAATTGTGCCAGTATATAGCATTTGTGTTCCCATTCAGCATGCTAGTGACACTAAAAATTCGTCCGGATTTAGAGAGCGAGTCTTTCAATGTAGATAACTTTTCATTCTCTGGGTGCTGTTGACTGTTATCTTTCCATGTTTATAGCAAACACTGGTAGTACCTATTATAGTTTAAGCTGCAAAACACTTTACTTTCTGAATAGGTAAGAATGGGCTTATGTTATGATCGTGATTTTCTGAGACCTTCACTTTTTTTAAATGAAATTTTCTATGCTTAGTGTCTCTACTTGAAGGGATGCAATTTAAGTTTAAACATATCTTTCCTGGCATTTGAGATAGGAGAACTGAACATATTTCCCCCCACTTTTTTATTCTGACTGCATTTTTCTATATAGATAACTCAAATACATTCAAACTTTGAGGGCCAGATCCTCAGTTTTGCCTTCAAGGTACCCTCTACCCCACAATTGTCTTAAAATAAAAGCTACAGGTGATCTGAGAATTTATTTGGAGAAAACTCAGAGCAGTGAAAGTTTTTGTCTAGTGCAATGGAGTTTTAATTCCAATTCAGGAACCAAACTGTATCTTCACCTGCACAGTCTGGTCTCTGATCTTGGATTCTCTTATTCCCTACCCCCTCTGGAAGTTTTGCTAACGACTAAACTGAGAACATTGATGTCAGTGCTAAAGGAAGGAGTGGGGAAGCTCCGTAAATCTAGCTGATGGACAACATCACGGCAACTGTTCACTCTTAAAGGGAGACTCATAAATTTACTGAGTGCCTGTCAGAGCTCTGCCAATCGGCACTTTCAGTATGTAGCTCTTAATTGTTGCAGAATAATTGACTTCCTTTTTTTCTGTATATAGTCTCTTTAAAAGTCAAGGCATAGTTGAAGATAATACATGTTTGTCCAGTGTGGAATTAATTCTTTTTTACTCATTCTTCAGTTGGCTGACCTTTCCTGTTGGCAAATATACACGTATTTGGCTAGTGCAGTTGTCTCCCATTGTCTAGTTTTCACTAAATGGGTGAAATCTTGGCCCCATTTGAAATCAATGGGAGTTTTACCATTGAATTTGGGGGTTCCAGGATTTCACCCGGGTGTTTTAAGATACTTGTGTCTCAATATATGACAATCCTTTGTATTCTCCATTAAACCAGTTTGCCTTAAGGGGCCACTAACCCCATGACTTGCACACTTCCATTGATCAGACATTGTGTGGTGATGCACAGGTAACTGCAGTGCAGGCTGTCAGTGTGTCATAGCTCTCCTTTTTCTGTGATAGCAGTTAACAGGTACTTGCTAGGACCGAAATGTTTGGAGGGGAAAAAATTCACAATGAGGCACAACCACAGAAATAGCAGAAGGAGATGTTTGAAGTGATGCAGCATTAGTTTCTCAAGTGTGTGCAGAAAGTTTTCCTTATGGTTCATGACTCAACATTTTTTACTTCGCTAACTGAGTAGAACAGTGAGAATAAGAAGAGGTTATTGTAGAATGAAAGCAATCATCAGACCATCAGAACTCCTTATTTCAAATGACTGCATTTGACGAACAATATGTTCCTTGTGCATGATTGTAAGCAATTACCCAACTGACTTGACAGCCAATACTGAATATCAAAGTAGTTTCTGTAGCCTTCTTGGATGTCTTTAGTAGATCATAAACCCCTTTTTCCTTGTCTGACTCTGACAAAATACTTGTAATTAAATCTTCAAGGGCTGTGCCTTGTTAAAATAGTAGAAAATCTCATGTTTTGCGTTGGAGTGGAGCATCATTTACAGATACATTGTGATTTTAAAATTTATACTGATCACATCTAAAAGACTGCAATAAGTGAATAAATGAAACCGATTAGGAGTACAATTTTCAAAGTCATCTCAGTGACATAGATGCTTTTTCAAAATGTAACCCTAGATTAATAGGAATAGAAACTGCTGCTAAAATAGATTTAAATTTTAAAATTGAGGCTGTTTATATTACACACAGAGATGCCAGTATGAACCTGTTCACTGTCAATATTTGCTGTCAGTATTTGAATTATTGTTTTGTAGATAACTGAAAATATGGAAAAGATTGTAGAGAAAGGGAGACCTTTAATGGAGTTTGAAGTGCTATTAATTTTAATGCCCAGTGCACCGTTTTCTTTTATTCCATTTAATGTACCATTGTTGTACCTTATTTGAGATTTAAAATACAAATTGGTTTGTTTATAGAACTATATAAATATCAGTAGAGATCTTAAATGCACCTTTAATATAATCTGATATGGGGAGCTGTAATTTAGTGTACAGTACATAATTTGGGAGTTGATATGGTATAGTTAGGAATCTTGTTTTAATATTAATTTTTTTACTTCTCTAGCCATAAACTCAATGTGTCATATGCACGTGGTACCAGTGGTGTATTGTAGCTAAATGAATTTCTTTTCTTTACAGGTTCAAATGTTTACCTAAGAAGAGAACTTATTTGCTGGGGAGACAGTGCCAAACTGCGCTATGGAAATAAACCAGAAGACTGCCCTTATCTGTGGGCACACATGAAAAAATACACTGAAATTACTGCCAAATATTTCCATGGAGTACGTCTTGACAACTGTCACTCAACCCCTCTTCATGTAGCTGAGGTGTGGAAAGACTAGGCATTTTTATCATAAAGTTGTTTTTGTCTGTGAAATAAGATTCACAGTGCTGTTTGTGATGGAAACCTGTGTATGTCCGCATAGCAAAAATTGCTCATGCATTAGCCTATCCAAGCTAGCTTGAATCCAGGTAATGCAGATAACAATAGCAATGAAAGCCAGCACAGGGTTCACAACAGACTAGTGAGCTGAGTGCATATCTAGGGTCCATGCCAGGCTTGAACTACCTGTGCTGAAGCCTATGGTTGTATTGTCTTCACTGTTGTTGTTACTTGTGCTAGCTGGATTCAAGTGTTTTAGAGCCATACCCTCTGTATCTCCTGTCACAGAGCTTTGTCAGAGAATATTGTTTTAGGTGTGGTATCAAATTCCTTGAAGGTTATCTATTTTTTTTTTTCTACTTTCTGATGAGTGCCTTCTCTCCTCAAGACAAAATCACTCTTAAACAATACAGGCTACTCCTATCTAACTTATTGTAATTGGTGTTGTCCTTTGTGAATGTGACGGGTTGGATCACAGAACCCCCCCTTGGGAGCTGTCAACCGATGAGCCAGGACTACTTCTATTCCTGTTTTCTCTGCCAGCTCAGGACTCCAGCACCCTGTCTTGCTGAGCCAGACACTCCCGTCTGCTCCAACTCAGACCCAGGGTCTGAATTCCCTGCCCCAAAGCTGCAGGTTTACCTGAAAACAGCTCACAGAAGTGTGCTTGTCTATAGCACTCAGATGCCCAACTCCCAATGGGGTCTAAACCCAAATAAATCCGTTTTACCCTGTATAAAGCTTATGCAGAGTAAACTCATAAATTGTTCGCCCTCTATAACACTGATAGAGAGATATGCACAGTTTGCTCCCTCAGGTATTAATATACACACTCTGAGTTAATTACTAAGTAAAAAGTGATTTTATTAAATACAGAAAGTAGGATTTAAGTGGTTCCAAGTAGTAACAGACAGAACAAAGTAAGTTACCAAGCAAAATAAAATAAAATGCACAAATCTATGTCTAATCAAACTAAATACAGATAATCTCACCCTTAGAGATGCTTCAGTAAATTTTTTCCTCAGACTGGACACCTTCCAGGCCTGGGCGCAATTCTTTCCCCTGGTACAGCTCTTGTTCCAGCTTAGGTGGTAGCTAGGGGATTCTTCATGATGGCTCTTCTCTTCACTTTGTTCTGTTCCCACCCCTTTATATATCTTTTGCATAAGGCGGGAACCCTTTGTCCCTCTGGGTTTCCACCCCCCCCCCCCCCACTGGAAAAGCACCAGGTTAAAGATGGATTCCAGTTCAGGTGACATCACATGTCACTGCAAGACTTCATTACCCACTTGCCAGCACACACATATACAGGAAGACTCGCAGGTAAAACACAGCCATCTGCAGACAATGGTCCTGGTTAATGGGAGTCATCAAGATTCCAAACCACCATTAATGGCCCACACTTTGCATAATTACAATAGGCTCTCAGTTATATTTTATATTTCTAGTTTTAGATACAAGAGTGGTACATTTATACAAATAGGGTGATCACACTCAGTATGTTATAAGCTTTGTAACGATACCTTACAAGAGACCTTTTGCATGAAGCATATTCCAGTTACATTATATTCACTTATGTTTTTATAAAACCATATAGACTACACAATGTCACAGTGAATTAATATTTTGACACTTGAATCTAATTATTTTGTTTTAGATTACTATGGAAAATATTTTTTTTCAAAGCTGTGTCTGATCAAGCATCGTGTGAGTGACTATCCAACTAGTTCTCCCAGATGCATTTTTTTTCCAATTAAAGTCTAGTTAATGAATATTTTCACAATAGTTATTTTTCTGATGACTGTATCAAAGCAGGATTGAAACTAATTGCAGATCTATAAGTCGTTTCTGCATTTGGGGAAACAAAATACTGATTCAGTTAAACCAGTTCTCACCCCCCTGGGAGCCATAGTGCAGACAAGCCTCCCACAGCTAGACGTGCTGTTACACCATTTGAATTAGACCTGCTTTTCAGCAGGTTTAACTGAACTGCTCATAAAAGAAGGCATAGCCATGAGACTCTTGTATAAGGGTATGTCTACTCTTAAAATACTACAATGGCACAGCTGCGCTACTGTAGCACTTCTCTGAAGATTCTGCTTACACCAACTGGAGAGGTTCTCCCATCAGTGTAGTTAATCCACTTCCAAGAGGCAGTAGCTAGGTCAACAGAAGAAGTCTTCCGTCAACCTAGTGCTATCTAGTCCGGATTTTAGGTTGACTTATCAGCACCGCTCAGGAATGTGAATTTTTCATACCCCTGAGCAACGTAGTTACACTGAACTAATTTTCTAGCATAGACCAGGCCTACCTCTGGTTTAGCTGAAATGGCGGTAGAACTGATGAGAATTTTTTTTTTGCACATTTCTCCAGAGTAGACATGGATATATCAAGTCCAGTACTGAGTGTCACAAATGTCATTTTTCAGCAACATCACCAGCAACAGTGGGTGCAAATGACCATGAATTGGTTTTCAGCAACTTTTCATAGTTACTATATTATTGAAAATGCTAGTGTTTCCTATAATGTAAACTCTTGTTGCCGACCTAAACTGTGTTTCATCATAGCCTTTCACAATTGGTAAAGTATAACCTACAACAATATAGTTTGAAAGGGTTATTTTTAAGGGTTCTGCTTGTTGTGTGTTTTTTTTCTTTTTTCTTTTTTTACCTTAGGACTTTTCTACACAAACAGCTGCACCAATATAACAAAATTTGTTTCTAAATCAATTTAGTTAAGCGGATGCAACCCCTTTGTGTGACATGCTTAGATGTTAATGCAGTTTCTTATTAAATTAAGCTAAACTAATATGAGGCCCTCTTAAACTGATTTCAGAATGTCCACAGACAGGTGTTGCACAGAATTAAATCAGTTTAGAAATTATTTAAATTAAATCAGTACAGTTTCTAGCTGTAGACTGGGCCTTAGAAATATGAAGTCTCATTTTCTCTGCTTTTGGTCCTTGAAGGTGCAGAGGACTAGAATGGGAACTTTCTCACCCTTAATTTAAGTATTGGTGTTGTATCTTAAACAGAGATCTTTCCTCCCAAATGTTTGTTCATGCAATTGAGTTTAAAAGGTATTGACAAAAACAAGCAAAAAAACCCTCAAGTTTGAAGTAGTTTGACTAAAAATCCTGTGAGAGTTTTCAAATTATTCAGGAGGCGTTCCAAATCTTTATCAAAACCATATCAGATCTTGTAAATGTTCACAAGCACACCATGGGGGTCTAGCTTTTTTGCAATAAATACTGTATATTTATTGAATTCAGTATATTTTTGTTTTCTTGAACAAAATTGTTTAAGAACTCAACTATGTATGGTTAGCATGCATATTAATATATTATGGTATATGCCTAGGTTTCAAGGGGCTTTTGATGAAGATAATTAAAAAGTTTATTATGATCTATAGGAGATGCTAGCAGCAGCCAGGTCAGTCAGACCTAATCTTTATGTGATAGCTGAACTCTTCACGGGCAGTGAGCACATTGACAATGTCTTTGTCAACCGCCTGGGAATTACCAGTCTTATTAGAGGTACAATAGACACCTGAAAGCCATATAGGATTGCTACATATGGTTCAAAGTTTTTAATGTGAAACTAACATTGGTTTGTTTTTTATTCTTCTTGTATGTTTGTCCTTTGCAAATTCAAACATCTTTCCTTCTTCCTTTTTCTTTTAACTCCTCCATCTGTTGTATCCTTCTATTCCTGATTCGGCTTTTTCAATTTGTTAACTTGTACAATTGAACTTGTTTGGTTTCTTCCTGTTTTGGCTTTCCATTTTGTCTCTGCTGCATGGCATTTCCCTGCTGCCCAATCCATGCCTAGCCTTCTATCCTTTCTTTTTTTCTGTTCTGCCTTTTCCTTTTCTGTGGCTTCCTTGGCTGTGCTTTTTGCAGTACATGCTGGACACAGCTAGAAAACTGCGTGCTGATTTGTATGTAGTGGCTGAGCTGTTCACAGGAAGTGAGGAGTTGGACAATATCTTTGTGACTAGATTGGGCCTTAGCTCCTTAATAAGAGGTAGGCTTGCTATGTGTGTGGTTCCCCATCACCTCTGACACTGCATGTATGGTATGCCATTTATGAAGAAAATGTCATGTATTGGACGTGCACAATTTATCATATTTCATGTATTTAACAAGTGCTCAAAGATTTAATATTATGGTTTGTTTTATATTTATCTATTTAAGTATGTTATTGCATCATACACTTGGGATGCATCTCTCAGTTTAAGAGGCCTAAAAGGAATTGTAATATATATCTCAATCGGGAAAGGTAGGAATATTTGTGGCATAGCTTTCCCATACTTCCTGCTGATTGGTGGGGTTTGTTTTTTTTTTTTTTTTTTAAATTAATTGATCACCTCCTCTGAAGCCTGGTGGACCTTGGAAAGGGGATCCTAACTTTTTAAAAAAAAATTTCCCTCTTCCACCCTAACACACGATGATAAACTACATAGTGGATGCCCTCAAATTATGGACACACTGCCTATAATTAAAGTTTAATGTTCTATTCATATTATTCATTAATATCTTTGATTATTTAACATGCCAAATGTAAAACCATTTATTATAATCTCTTTATTGGATATCCTTTAGTTATGGTAGTAATTCTCCTGTAAACACTCATGCAAGTTTTGTTCTGTAGAGGCAATGAGTGCATATAACAGTCATGAAGAGGGAAGATTAGTTTACCGCTTTGGAGGAGAACCAGTTGGGTCTTTTGTTCAGCCGCGTTTGAGACCTTTAATGCCAGCTATTGCACATGCACTGTTCATGGATGTTACACATGATAATGAATGTCCTATTCAGGTGAGCACTTAAGTTATGTTAGATTTTCATGTTAAATACATGTTTTTTGTACTGTGATTCAGTCATGCCAATTCATAAGGGTTATGTAAAATGAAATTACTGTTGAATGGTGTTTTGGAAAGACATGACTGTAGTTAAAAGGTTGCATGAAATAAGTGGAATTGTACAGTAGTTCCCACTGCCTTTCAACCTTCTGTCCCTTTTGGGAGAGAAGCATAAAAGCTACTAAATATATCCTGTTTTGTCTCTTGCATGTCCAGCTATTATGAACCTAATAATGTTTGCTTGTTCACCTGTTCTCTCAAACTTATCCTGGGAAGGATAGAATGGGTAATAGTGGGAGGATCAGAGGAAGATTGCTGGGGGTTGGGATGACATTGTTAGGAGCTCTGCTCTTTTAAGCCTCGTGATGATTTTATTTGCTTGTTTGTTTTAAATAAAAGCCTGTAGAAGTTTTAATCTGTGATTACAGTGTGATAAGCACATCGATAAACAATGAGTTCTTCTGTAAAACTGGGTTTTCTATGTGCTGTATCTATGTGTTTGGAAGGAAATAAGAAGATGATAGACTAGGTTCATTTTACTGTTTTTATTCTTATCAATAGCACCGATCTGAGTATGATGCTCTTCCCAGCTCAATGATTGTGTCCATGGCATGCTGTGCTACAGGAAGCACCAAAGGCTATGATGAGCTAGTACCACACCAGGTCTGTCTCTCTTTAAAACTTCAACTGGACTAATTTTTTTTTTTTTTTTAAAGTGAATCACTACTATAATACTGGAACACACATATTAAAGTATATACAATAACTTGGGTGACTTACTCATTTAAAATTTCAAGTAGATAGCTTATTAGCTATTTCACTATATCAGTGAAAAATGAATTTGTAATATAATGTGTGTGTGAGTAAAATATGGCATTTCCAATTATTTTTCAGAATAGTTGATGTATGGCTAAAGTTTAATTTATTTGCAGATTTCTGTAGTCTCTGAAGAGAGGTTTTATGCCAAATGGAATCCAGCAGCAACACCCTCTACTCCTGGTGAAGTTAATTTCCAAACTGGAATTATAGCAGGAAGGCTGGCCATGAACAGGCTGCACCAAGAGCTGGGAGCCAAAGGCTTCATTCAGGCAAGAAATTGAAGTAAAATGTTTCACTCATTTAAATTTATTTTCAGAATAAGAATGTGTTAATTTATGTATTTTGTAGGTGTTTGTGGATCAAGTTGATGAAGATATAGTAGCAGTGACTAGGCATTGTCCTAACACACACCAATCTGTAGTGGCTGTGTCTCGTACTGCTTTCAGAGATCCTAAAACCTCCTCCTACAGCAAAGAAGTGCCTCAAATGTGCATCCCAGGTATTCAAACCTGTTTTTGAAGAGTTGACAATATCAAGGAAATTTAAGTTTAAAGCTGAAACTCTGAGTGATTGACAGACTCCATACTTGTCAGGATGAGTCTAGTTGTTGAAAGTTATGTGATTAGTACGCAACATTAGGTACCTTTATATGCTTTAATATCTATGCATCACAAATAGTTAAAGGGACACCAACTTGAAGAAATCACTTTTGACTTAAAAAAAGATACGTCATCTGCCCCAATATCCCCACGGAAATGTTGTGGTTTCATTTCCTTTCTTGCTCTTTGCGAATGAGCCAAACAAACAGGGAAAACTAATTAACTGTAGCAGAAAACCACTGGGACTGACTATATGAAAAGTGTTTTTTTTTTTTCTTTCTTTTTTGTCTGTATACAGCAATCTTAATATCTCATTTTACAGTATTCTTAAGTGTTACTAGTAGTTATAGGTAAAGAATTTTCGATGTGTGGGTTTAAGCTGGTTGAAAGTGGTAGTTTAAAAAGAAGCATCCAAGTGAGTAAGAACTGGCACAATAAATTGTAGATATGTATTTTTGCAGGTCCATAAGACTTACAGTAGACAGCATTAGATAATTGAGCATTCTGCATTGAAGTGGATATTTGATCTGACCTGGTGTAACATTTTTGAAGGAGACATTGCAATTTTTCGTATTAACCTTTAGTAAGGACCCAAATCTGCAAACATTTCTTCACTTGCTTGACTTTTCTCACATGGTAGTTCCACTGAAGTCAATGGAACTGCTAAAATGCTTAAAGTTAAGCACATGCGTAAGTGGTTGCAGCATTGAAGGCTTAGTTTTTAGATCATGAATGGATAGAGCAAATAAGGTCTTGAATGTCAATGTGGTTGCTCTGTGTATTTAAAAACTGATGTCCTCTGTTTAAAATAAGATCTGTGACTGCTGTTTGGGAAGTGGTGCAGAGCTTTGCCCAATTCAGAACCCCCAAATAGATAGTCATATCTAGCAAGTCACCTGTTGGGTTTAATGCTGCAGGGTCAAGCCCTTATTTGTAATTTCATGACTGATATCCCCATAACTCATTGTGAGTTAGGAAAGTTCTATCTTAGATTACATTATGGCCAATAAGTGTATAGTGAACATGTTTAATCAATCAAGATTGAGTCACTGTAATGTACAGAGTAGATAGATAGATAAATATATAAAATTCCCTTTCAGATCTGTCAAATGTATTTAGTAATTTAACTGTGCAATTGAGACATGCATTTTCTATAGCTAAACTCAAAAATCTTGTTTAGTTTGTGTTTCAAGCAAGATTTAAACTTATTTTAAAACCAAGAATGCCTATATATATATATATATATATATATATATATATATATATATATATATATATATATATATATATATATATATATATATATATATTCATATTCATTCACTATCAATAGTTTTGTTTGTGTGTATGTATTTTAAGAGTTATGATATGTGATTTAACTGTTTATAGGCAAAATTGAAGAGGTAGTGCTTGAGGCTAGAACTATTGAGAGAAATGTTAGTCCTTATAAAAAAGATGAGCATTTTATCAATGGATTACCTAATTACACAGTAGAAATCAGAGAACACATCCAGGTAACTACAATCTTTTCTCTATACCAGTAGATGCAACAATTTTTCAGAGAAGGAAAACTGAATTCATTATAGTTTCAACTATTTCTTCTTTTCTAAGATCCGAGAAAGTAAAATTATAAAGCAAGCTGGAACTGCCATAAAAGGTCCCAATGAATTTGTTCAAGAAATAGAATTTGAAAACTTAACACCAGGAAGTGTGATAATATTCAGGTATATGATGATGATTATCAACTTACTAAATGTGTGTCAATTGGCTGCACTAAATTAAATACACTGGAGGGGTGGGTTTTTTTCAGTCTGTTAATTCTGTTACTTCAAAAAATAGTGGTTGGAGGTGCTAACTTCTACAATTTGTGCATTGATATTTACAGAGTTAGTCTCGACCCAAAGGCACAAGAGGCTGTCGGTGTACTCCGTAATCACCTGATCCAGTTCAGTCCTCATTTTAAATCTGGAAGTCTTCCCGATGACCGTTCAGCACCTATATTAAAAAATCTTTTTTCTTCGTAAGTATGCCTTGTTAGAGTACATATAGTAGAGAGCTGGATTAGAGTCAGAGATCAGCCTGCAAATGCTAATGAGTGACAATTCTTTGCCAAATTCTGGGTCTGTTTTGGTTAATGTATGAACAACTGTTTAGCCATCTTACTGCTCTATACAGAAAGTAGTGGTTCAGACTTTAAAAAGTCCTCCTCTTTCACATGAGTAGTTCTGTGTGTTTGCTGCTGGCAGTAGATTTTATACCAGGAAATTTTACATCATGCAGCAAGGTGTTCAGATGACTTTGTCAACATGCTACATAGGTTACCAATTCCAGCTAAGTGGCTTTCTTAAAAGAAACTCCCATAGCAATCCAAAAACCAGTGGATACTACATTATGCTTTTGTGGAGAAAAGATTTATCATTTTTAGTTGAATAATATTGAAATCTGTGATCATTTACTTATTTGCAATGATAAAAAGAGATCTAGTGTATAGTTAACATTGTGGAAAGAAGTAAGCTAATTTTAAATCTTGTAAAAGAATAAGGACAAAAAGGAGGGGGTTGTTTTGTTTTTTTGTTTTTTGTTTTTAAAGGAGCCCATAGTTACTCTTAAATCCATGCTATGGTTACTAAATAAGTGGCCAGATTTTTAAAGTCAGTGATAGCTGCAAGGTGCTTGGCACCCTTGAAAATCAGGCCCTGTTTTCAGGAGCCTAAACATGGAGTCTAACTGTAAGCATCCCTTTTTAAAAATAGCTTGGCCTAGACCAAAACCACAATTCTTCATGAAATTGATGTCCGTTATATAGTTAGTTATCAATGTTGGGTTTTTTCCCTTTCCCAGTATTGCTTCTAAATTAACCTTGGCTGATTTGAATCAAGTACTGTATCGGTGTGATGCTGAGGAACAAGAGGATGGTGGAGGATGTTATAACATACCAAACTGGTCACCCCTTAAGTATGCAGGCTTGCAAGGTAAAAATTCATGCGTGCTTTCTTGGGTGGAGGAAAAAGAGGAGAATGAATCATCTCAATCTAGATCTAAAAAGTCAAATAGTGTTAGATTTTGTGCATGTTTGCTTTTCAAATAGAAAAGACCAAGTTGCTTCTGCTTGGTCTATGCAGTATGTACTTGAAAGAGAGTAACAAGCAAATGGAGGCAAGATACTGAATCAAGAAACATCTTTTAATATTGGGGTAGAGGATGTGTTTAAATATTTAATTTACAGTCAAACTGTGGTAATCTGACCTTTGAGAATACTTTAAAACCTGTTTAAGTACACCTCTAGTCAGAAACGACCTTATCTAAAATCCACAAATATTACCTATTACATGAAGTGTCAGTAATAGCTGTCATTTTAACATCTGAATGCCATTGTGATGTATTTTATAATTATCTGAGTTAGATTTTAAGCCATAAAGAAGCATGGGCTCTGTGATTACACAGTATTTTGTCTCAAACTTACTGTAGGTCCACTGAGCCATAGCTCCTTCTCATTGTACAATCAGGCTAGAGCTGCAAGTCACTACCGCACAGCTGAAGGAGCCTACCAATCTATTTCCTGTCTCAGAATGTTCTGTTTCTGCTAACGGGCCTTGGAGCTTTAATCCATAACTAAAACTCATGTTCTTAATAAAGAACTGGATTTATGTCTCATTACAACAATCTGTAACCCACTAACTCCCCTCTTTTTTTTTTTTTTTTTTTTTTGTCCTGTGACTTCAGGGGTGTTAACTGGCCTCTTCACCTTAAATGGTCCTTTAGAACAGTGGTGCACAAATGTTTCCAGAAGCTCCCCTGCCCATCATTAATGGAATCTGTTTGCGCCCCGCCCACCACCGGTAACGGAATCTGTCTGTGCTCCCCCTCCATTACTGCACAGCCAAGACTTTCTCAACAGTGGGCCGCTTGAATCTTACAGCCAGGCTGCACCAGTAGGGCAGGGCCAATACCTGCCCCTTCTCCCCCTTAGGTTTTCAGGGTGGAGGAAGGTGCGTGTGATGGTCTCTGGGAACAGAGCCAGTGTTGGGCGTGGAGGCTGTCAGGATCGTAAATCGGCACATCACACTAACCCACAGGCTGGGTAGCCCCCTGAGATGAGTTGGTGTGGTGGTGACGCTCCCTCCCTGTCCCCCCCAGGGGGCTGACCTGGGCCCTGCCGTGTGGGGCTGGCATGAGCTGTCTGGCATCTCTGCTCACCCCCCCCCCCCAATGTTCCCTGGGGGTGCGTGCCCCACAGTTTGCACAACACTGCCTTAGAAAATTGTGTTAACTACTTATGCTAAACAATCTGTTCCATCTTGTATTTAGCTGTGATATTCGGCGTACCTTTCTCAGACCTGAAGAAAAGCTCTGTGTAGCTCGAAAGCTTGTCTCTTTCACCAACAGAATTTGGTCCAATAAAAGATATCACCTCACCCACTCTGTCTCTGCTAAGCAGTGCACAGCAGCTTACAAACCTAGTTCTTCAAAATACTTAAGCATAGGCTTGAATATTTTTGAACTCCAGTGGGACTTCAGCACATGCCTAAAGTTAGTTAAGCATATGCTTAAGTGCTTTGCTGAATTGGGCCCTAAAGCTCCATCTAGCCTTTAGAACATATGAAGAAAAATGACATCAGGTTAAAAAATGTATTGCTGGTCCAGCTCTGGTTCATAATTTTTCAGACCTGCAACGTTGGATTTACTCCTTGAAACTGGAATTCCAGGTTGTGATCATCATGTGGCCAGTAATACAGTGTGCTGTATGTTTTGATTTTCAGGATTAATGTCAGTGATGGCAGACATTAGACCAAAGAATGATTTGGGTCATCCTTTTTGTGGTAATTTGAGATCCGGGGATTGGATGATTGACTACGTCGGTGACCGTCTAATTTCACGTGCAGGAGCCTGTGCAGAAGTAAGTAAATTTATTAAGTGGTGATTTTCCTTTCACTTATTGATAGGTAACTGTTGCCATATAGATCGGGGTGACCAAACTTACTGACCCTCTGAGCCGCATACGACAATTTTCAGAAGTTCAAGAGCCGGGGCACACCTTACAGGGCTTGGGGCTTCAGCCCCGCTCCTGCTGAAGCCCCGAGACCCCCCCCCTCACCACTGGGCAAAAGGCCCTACTACACCATCCTGCTGCAACGCAGAGGTCCTGAGCTCCCTCCCACCCCACCCCAGTCTGGTAGGTGGAGAATGGGGAAGTGTTTCTGCGAGCCGCACTTTAACAGTAAAAGAGCCATGTGCAGTTCGCGAGCCAGGGTTTGGCCACCCCTGATATCAATCATACTTATCTAAAAACTACTCCTGGTGCAGGCATCTTCATTTAGGTAGCCATTTAGACCACAGAGGAAATGGAGCACTGATATGTCTCTCCCATTCGAGTTAAAGGAAATCTTCGAAGAGGGAGTGGAAAACGTTTGTTCCTTTTTTATTGTATAAAGAAGGCCTGAAAGTTCCCCCCACCCCTTCTGCCTCAAAATAAATTTAAACATAAGCTTAAAGGGAAATATCTGCAGGGTCAGGGCCTAAATATATAAATATCTCACACAAACAAACTATGTTAAAAGAACATTGCAAAGTCAATCACTCAACGGATAAGAAATGCCAGAATGAAGGTTAACAGGGGACCTGCTTTGGGGATGAATCAGTGAACGAATTTGTGAAGTGAAAGGAGGCTGCCATCTGTAGGATCCCTACTTCATTTGTTGAAGAAATTGAAAGGATTGTAGTGAATGTGGCAGGGGATTGCAGTAAGAAAAGGGATGGTTAGGACAGTTGAATATTGTCCAGAGGAATTGGAGTCTATCTCTGTCTCTGCCACAGAGTTGCTATGTGGTGCTAGTCAAGTCACTTAAACCAAACAAGTGGTCACAATTGTGTGCCTCATTTTCTGGTTTCCAGACTTCAGACCCTAGGGTCTGTTTTGGACCCCTGTGCTTTATATATTCAAAGTGTTATAATGCTAGGTACTCTGAAAAAATCAGATCCTAGGTGTCTACCATTGGATGCCCAAAATTAGTGGATATTTTTACCTCAATCCCTGTTACTCAATTCATAATACTATCCCCCTCATTTCACACGAGTGTTATGAAAATAATTTTGTGACATACTCAGATACCATATTGATGAGCATCATTAAAAGGTCAAGTGGAAATTAATAATTCTGTTTTCAGAACAAGGTTGAATAGTGTGCAGTAAATAAGGCATAGGGCAACACACTCAACAATGAGGAGAAAATAAAATATTGAATAGCTGCTCATTAACTGACCACTATCCATCCTATGCACCGAATGAGTTAGTAGTCCAATTGAACATAAGAATGGCCATACTGGGTCAGACCAAAGATCCATCCAGCCCAGTATCCTGTCTACCGACAGTGGCCAATGCCAGGTGCCCCAGAGGGAGTGAACCTAACAGGTAATGATCAAGTGATCTCTCTCCTGCCATCAATCTCCCCCTCTGACAAACAGAGGCTAGGGACACCATTTCTTACCCATCCTGGCTAATAGCCATTAAGGAATTAAACTCCATGAATTTATCTAGTTCTCTTTTAAACCCTGTTATAATCCTAGCCTTCACTTTACTTCATTGAAAAAGTAGTACATGATCATATAATTGAAGACTATCATAATGCATACACATAACCTTAATTCTGGCATAACTTTTGAGTGCTTGATTTTGTAACCTTAATGTTGTTTTAACATAGGGTTTGTTATGCCTAATATCGAAAGTTTTATAAAAGCCAACTGAAAAAACAAATTCCATTATGTGCATCATATTGATACCAATGTGTTTTTTATCTATAAGGCTGGAACCTTTAGATCTACTTCACAGACCTCTGCCACCTGAGCTCATGGAGTAACTAATAGCAGTAGTAGGTTGTCATCCTTTGTATTGACCAGCATTAGAGGGGGAGTGAGAGAGACACTCTGCCAGTGGGTTTCACAGATACTTGCTGACCGCAGAGGAATGATGAGCCCCAAGAATCTTGAGTTCAGTCCAGGCTCTAGAAAAGAGCATGCTGTTGTGGTGACAGCCCCTTCTGCACCACTACAAGATTGACTCCCCCCCTCCGCCCCATCCCCTCCAATCTTTCCCTGTCCCAGTCCTAGTCTCTTTTCCTACCCAATCCTAGTCTCCAATCCTCAGGGTTCTTATCCCAATCTATTTCCCCCACATTCCCGGCCCTTCATCCAATCTGTTTCTCCTCTGCCCCCACACACTGACTCCCAATTCCAGGCGTCTCACCCAATTAGGCCCAGTCTCTTTGCTCAGTCAGTCCAGTTCTCTCCTCAAACCCTGGCTCCTTGTCAGATTTGTCTCCCCATTACTCTCACCTTGATCGTCCCCCACAGCTCATTCACCAATCTGTTTCCTCTCCCCAACCCCATTTCCCTGACTGGCTCTCGTTGGTGTCCTTGCCCAATCAGCCCTCCTCTTCTCCCCCCCCCCCTTAGGTCACAGTTTCTCTCCTCCCTCCCAGTCTTCAGTCCCAGTTCTACCAGGCTCCTTGTCCCAATCTACTCCCTTTGGCTCTTCCCCCAGTTCGTTTCTTGTCCCCTCTGCATTTGATTGTCAGCTTCTTCCTCTGCCATGCTGCCTGGGCACCAGCAGGGGGATTATAGAAGTGAAGGCCTGGAAGGGACCTCAATAGGTCATCTAGTCCAGTCCCCTGCACTCAAGGCAGGACTATGTAATAACTAGACAATTCCTGACCGTTGTTTGTCTGACCTGTTCTTAAAAACCTCAAATGACGGAGATTCCACAACCTCCCATGGCAATTTGTGTTTAACTACATGGACATTTAGGAAGTTTTTTCTGATGTCCAACCTAAACCTCCCTTGCTGCAATTTAAATCTATTTCTTCTTGTCCTACCCTCGGAGGTTAATGAGAACAATTTTTCACCCTTATCCTTGTAACAACCTTTTATGTACTTGAAACCTGTTATATCTCCCATCAGTCTTCTCTTCTCTAGACTAAACCCAACTTTTTCAATCTTTCCTCATAGGTCATATTTTCTAGACCTTTAATCATTTTTGTTGCTCTCCTCTGGACTTTCTACAATTTGTCCACATCTTTCCTGAAATGCGATGCCCAGAACTGGACACACTATTCCAGCTGAGGCCTTATCAGCATGAAGTAGAGTGGAAGAATTACTTTTCGTGTCTGGCTTACAACACTCCTGCTAATACATCCCAGAATGATGATTGCTTTTTTTTGCAACAGTAATTCTGTTGACTCATATTTAGCTTGTGATCCATTATGACCTCCAGATCCCTTTCCACGGTACTCATGACTCCCTAGGAAATTCCCACTGTGTATGTGTTCAATGGGTTGTTCCTTCCCAAGCGGAGTACTTTGCATTAGTCCTTATTGAATTTCATTCTGTTTACTTCAGACCATTTCTTCAGTTTGTCCAGGTCATTTTGATTTTTAATCCTATCTTCCAAAGCACTTGCAATTCCTCCCAGCTTGGTATCATCCACAAACTTTATAAGTGTACTCTCTGACATTATCTAAATCGTTGATGAAGATATTGAAAAGAACCATAACCAGGAACAAACCCTGCAGGACCCCACTTGATATGCCCTTCCAGCTTCACTGTGAAACACTGATGATTACTCTCTGGGAATGGTTTTCCAACCAGTTATGTGCCCACCTTATAGTAGCTCCATCTAGGTTATATTTTCCTCGTTTCTTTATGAGCAGATCATGTAGGTCAATATCAAAAGCCTTACTAAAGTCAAGATATACCACATCTATCACTCCCCCCCCCCCCATCCATATGGCTTGTTACTCTATCAAAGAAAGTCATTGGGTTGGTATGACATGATTTGTTCTTGACAAATCCATGTTAACTTACTAATCACCTTATTATCTTCTAGGTGTTTACAAATTGGTTGATTATTTGCTTCATAATCTTTCAGGATACTAAAGTTAAACTGATTTCATTAAGAGCACTCCCTTCTCTTGGTTCTAGTGCCCTGACCTGAACCAGAGCAGCAATTACAAGGAAAGTGAACCTCTCTACACCTGCTGTGGAACATTCTCAGTCGCTCTGTGGGCTGGTGAATGCGCAGTTTGGTCAGCACTAGGACCTGTGAGGGGCCTGAGCATGCTTTATTGTGGATGCACTGCTAAATTCTTAGTCTCTAGTGCGCATGTGCAAACTGAGATTTTTTTTTTTTTTCAAAGGCTTATAACTTGGCCAAATTTGGGCAGTTTTTCACAGGAACAGCAAAGGGCACATCCCTGACAGAAAGGCCACTCCCTGCCAAATTTCAAGTTCCTGCTCCAAAGCACAGTCTCTAAAGCGTCTCAAATAAAAGGTGTCCAGAATTTTTTTAAAACATTACAAAGCAACAATTTTCCCTAGCCTCATTCTCTGAAACAGCGGAACCAATTTGGCTGAAACATACAAAAAAAAATTTCATTCTGAGGAAGACGTGTGGCATGGAAAACTTCAGTGTGAATGGTTAAAGTG
Organism: Emys orbicularis; assembly: GCF_028017835.1. Taxonomy (NCBI): domain Eukaryota; kingdom Metazoa; phylum Chordata; order Testudines; family Emydidae; genus Emys; species Emys orbicularis. The sequence goes on from NC_088690.1 coordinate 38,824,757, forward strand.
AGGCAAGATTACAAGCAACTGAAAGCAGGATTTATGATGGGAAGTTTCTGCCAACTGGAATAGGGGGTGCTACCAGTCCTGCCTATAATACACTTTTTAGGCCCCTATTATGTTTTTTGTATGCAAACTGTAACAGGAATTCTACCTGTTTTCCAGTGCAAAACATGATTGCCATAGTATTAATTCCCTGAAAGTAGCCTTTGCTGCATTCAGGAGTTGTTAACTTACAAAAATATTATTCTAATAGGTCGGTAAATGGTTGAAGGCCATGTTCGTCTACCTAAAGCAGATTCCACGTTACCTTATCCCATGTTACTTTGATGCCATATTAGTGGGTGCATACACAACTCTTCTAGATCTGGCATGGAGTCAGATGTCTAGGTATGTCTAATAGTGTTGAAAGAAATGTATGTGTATGTTTACATTGTGTTGTATTATCATTTGTGCATCAGGATAGTCATTTAAACACTTTACATATGCTTACTTAAAAGGCACTAAAAGTTTTCTGGCCAAAATTTTGTCTTCCTTGAAACTGCAATAATCTGATTAGAATCCAAAAAAAGGTGCTCTCCTTATTAATCTTTCAATCCATTGCAAATGTTAAATGCACAAATGCAGTGTCTTCTGTTAGGTCTATCTCAGCTGCCTAACACAATTCCTAAACTATATGGCCGCCTGCATAATAGTACTGATGTACTAGAAGATACACTGGTGTAAGGCAAAAATAAATATTCATGTTGGTCAATGGAAAAGCATAAAGCTGATAGAAGGTACATATAGTTTTCACCAAGGGAAAATTATGAACATTGGACTAGAAGGTCAGTAATTTATTGTTGCTCCAGGACTTGGATTTGCAGCTAATGCTGGCAGTGCAATAATAGGGAATGAGACATTAAACAAGTGTCCGTCTTCCAGTCTTGAAAGGCTGCCTTTTCTTCATTTTTTTTTGTAATTGTCCCTTTTCTCGTTTTGTTTTGTTTCTATTCTTTCTGTTTTTAAACATGGCTAACATTAATTTCCTGTAAAAACAGATACCCTCTCCATCTTGGAACAGTTTTGATATCTGATATTGGTGTTTTGTTATTTTTCCGGGAGGGGGGTTGTTGTTTATGTTGTACTAGTCAAGCATGTAGACCCAGGCACAAATTAATAAAAATCATTTAAATGTATCATCTTTTTAAATATAGTTGAATTTTTAAATACTTTGTGTAGAGTTGAGATTTTTCTTTGCTTTAAGATCAACTAGGTAATAAAATACCAGAATGTTTTATCGTCTCCTTTCAATATAAATAATTTTTTTTAAATTAACATAAAAGTAAAGGCCAAGATTTGGAAGAAAAAAAAATGGGTACCTGAAATTAGGGGCTCAGATTTATCTTTAGGCACCTAAATAAATGGCCTGATTTTCAAGTGCTATGAACTCAGCAGCTCCCATTGGCATTAATAATTTATGACTTAATCTTAGGAACTCACTTTTGAAAATGATTACAGTATTTTGCAACTGGAGCACCCTTATGAAGCGGGTTTTTAAACTATGGCAAGGGGGGAAATGGGTGAACTTTTAACAGTGAAGTTGCTGAATTTGAAAAGAGATTTTTGTTTTTGTTTTTTTCAATTCAACTACTTTGATTACAGCTTTGTTCAGAATGGATCAACATTTGTTAAACACCTTTCCTTGGGTTCAGTCCAGATGTGTGGGATAGGAAAATACCCTTCTCTGCCAAATCTGTCTCCTGCTTTACATGATGTCCCCTATAGGATGAATGAAATCACAAAAGAGAAAGAACAGTGCTGTGTTTCCTTAGCAGCTGGTAAGTAAGGGCTGATTCTATGATTGTGGAAGCAGGTTGTCTTACAAAACAGTGCAACTACTTAGAAATGTGTAGACAGCAAGATCAATGTGCCGGGACCATGATGTTTAGAGACCAAATAAAAAATACTGTTTCTTTGTCAGTAGCTGTTTACTTTCCACTGCCTTAATCTGCTCTGTTTAATGTGAAGGTTTTTTTTATTCTTGGGTTTGTTTTGTTTGTGTCTGAGAGAAGCATAACCAGGCAATGTTTCTGCTATTGCTGTTGAAGGAAGGCTTGTGAAGAATTTCACTTTTGCTATATCTTGAACTATAAGCAACTTGAGATACTCTGTCATATTCTGAGACCTTTTGAGCTCCAGAATTATGTTCTCTTTCCCTGTAACTCTTCAGCAGTTGAAATACGTTGTGGAACACTTCTCATAAGTTTTCTAGTTTATCGTTTTAACTATGTTTTTATTTTCCTCAACTGTCACCTCTAGAACTTTTTTTAACCCCTGTTGAACTAAAAACATTCTTGCTAACAGTATAATCTTTATTCGCTTTTGTTGTTAAAAAATTGCCACACTTGATCTTGCCTTCAAGTGGTCACTAATTCCACCAAATATCTAGAGAACTGACTTTCCCCAGCTGGACATGAAATAGATATGGAAATTCTTGGTAAAATAGCTCCTTAAATCGTCATGCAGAAATTGCAGGTCTGTGACAAAAATTAGAACTTGAGCATGGCAGAATCCAGCATTCAGCTCCAGAAAACTCATTCAACAAGACAGTAACCCTGGTTTTAGGAGGAGATAGTAAGTATGTGGTTTCCAAACTAATTAAGTTAGTTAGCTGCCTAGAAAGTAATTGAGAGAGAGGACCAGGGTTGAATGGTAGAGGCAGATTGTTTAGTGCAATTTCTACTAAATTGAGATTAACTGTTCCTGATTTTGGATCACTTTTTGCTGCAGTTACAAGCAATCTTTAAAAATATACGTGTTCAGAAGAATAAAGCATAGAGTAGTATGTGCAATTTCTGAATGAACGTAATTTACATATTTCCAGATATATTTGTCTGTCTGGTATATTTTAGAATGTCTAAAATCTGACAGTTTCTATATATAAAGACAGTTATTCTGGGAAATATTTTTGCCTTTGTTTCTTTCAATAAAAGTTTCACCTCTGTTTATAAAAGTGTTTTGGATTTTCTTTTTTACATCTCTCTACATTTTATAGGTTTTAAACCTTATTGAAATGGGTTTTTCTTCGTTCTAGAAGGACAAGTAATGAAAGATTTTTTTTCCTAATTTAAGTTAACTAAAACTTGGGCAGAGGCCCATGGGTGCTCTGGGGGTGGAGGCAGTCCAGGGCGACACAGGTGCTGGGGGAGGTGGCCCAGGACCCCTGCTGGTTCTGGGGGGATGGGGTTTGGCAGGGCTGGCTGGGGCTCCCTACCCTGTGTGTCTCTGCAGCTCCGTGGCAGTGGAGGGGCCGGGGGATCCACACGCTGCTCCTGCCACAAGCGCTGGCTGCACAGCTCCCATTGTCCAGGAGCCACAGCCAATGGGAGCTGCGGGTGTGGGGCCTGAGGGCACGGGCAGCGCATGGAGCTCTTTGGCCCCTTCGCCTAGGAGCTGCAGGATCATGCCAATGGGAGCTGGCAAGCCCCCCCCCCCCTTAGGTAAGCATCCCCCAACCCCTAGCCCTGAGCCCTCTCCCACACACCCAAACTGCTGCTGCTGCTGGCCCAGGGTGTGTGTGTGCACATGTGTAGAATTTTCATATTAAACAGTCTAATGACTTAGTTCATCATGTTTACTCTTTAGGTTTACCACATTTTTCATCTGGCATTTTCCGCTGCTGGGGAAGGGATACCTTTATTGCACTGAGAGGTCTAATGTTGATTACTGGGCGTTATTTAGAAGCAAGGTAAGAATGACTGTATACCAGTCTTCATAGGTATTAATCCAGCTTTCTATATATAACTGGAAGAAAGCTTACTTTTTTTTCTGAAACAATTGAAATGCTCTCTTATTTACTGTGGCACTAGGCCTTTTTTGAATTCTTAGCAGATAGAACTACAAAATACTTACCATGCATCTCAGTTGTTTTTAAATGTTGGTGTGAAGCGCCTATTCCATTTTTTTTATATGCATAACTTCTTCTCCAGCACATTATAGTGCTCATACTAAGTTTGAATGAAATGTATCTGCTACGGGTTTTTATTTCGATATAAAATACTTGTATCAGTATTGGAGAACAGCGGATTTGAGAATCTCTTTGCAATCAGATTTGAGGTGTGGGGAGGTGTCTTTTGTGTTTTGTGGAGATCCCTAATACAGCTATCAAAGCTGGAAGTCAGTGTTTTGTGGGTCATTGCAAACTAAATTTTGTATGTGCAATGTAAGTCTAAAACCTAACAAATAAACATAAGTTTGTGGGCATGTCTTTTCCACTAGTCAGTTTTAATTTTTTTGCCATGAAATATTGGTACTGAAGTGAGCTGAGAATGAAAGTATGGATTTCTCAAATTAACTCATTCTCAATGAAAACTTGTGTATGTATTTACTTTTGGTTATGGAAATATAAAACCAATGAAAGGGTCAAGTAACTACTAGCCTCACTCTGCAGTACTCTCTTAGATTCTGTTGTTGCAAAGGGATCTGCTAGTATGGTCCCTTATACCAGCCTGTAATTCCTCTTAAAGACAATAGGATTCCAGTAATGTAAGGGTCTGTAGTATTGAATGCCATTACAGGATTATGCCTTTAGGTAAAACTCCCACTAAAGTCAATGGAGGTTTTGCCTGATGTAAAGAGTCCGAGACTGATCCCTGTAATCAGAAATTCTCTCATATATATGATAAATTCTTTTCCCCCATTGCCTCCTTTCCCTTTTTGAAAGGATCAGAAGACAATACCACTTGAGAGTGTCACATACACAATCAGGCATTCCTTTTGAACTTTGCTAAGGAACTTGGTTTTATTCAGTTATGAGATTCCTAATCTCCTGTTTATTTACAAATACAGGAAAAATACGTTTAGGATCAAGCACTCAATATTAATTTTAAAGTCGATATAAAATGCGGCTGAAATATTAAGCATTCCAAAACACAGTTCTGTTTAGAACTCTGCTATATAATGAAGGTATTGGGGAGGGGTGTGTGTGAAAGGTTGAGCATACACCTTTAAATATATCCTTCCATGTTTGCGTTGGTTGGCATTACTGAGTATATGGACGGTTATTTTTTTAAAAGCTTGTATTATGTGTAGTCACCTTTGTACCATGAAACACCAGGATGTTGACATTTGCCATTCAATCCTAATTTCCCCCCCCAACATATCTTGGTATAAAAATATATTGTATTTTTTAGTTTACTACTTGGAACTTTCACTACCTTGAAAGCCAATACAGTGTATATCGGATTTTTTTGTTTTTGTTTTTAAGGAACATAATTTTAGCATTTGCTAGTACCATGAGACATGGTCTTATTCCCAATCTGCTTGGCCAAGGGACCCATGCCAGATTCAATTGCCGTGATGCTGTGTGGTGGTGGCTTCAGTGTATACAGGATTACTGTAAAATTGTTCCAAATGGCACAGACATTCTCAAGTGTCCTGTTTCCAGAATGTATCCTACAGATGATTCTCCTGCTCAGCCTGCAGGCACATTGGTAAAGATAATTTCTAATAAGCTGTTTACATACTACAAACATAATTATAAGTAAATTAAATCCTAAAAAAACAAAAGAATCACTATTCAGCACGTTCTCCTACTCAAAGAAATATTTTTGCAGAGGTTAGCTTTTACTGGGGACAGCATTCGTAGTATTTTGAGGGACAGTGTTTGCTTATTAATGGAGGGCTTCATGGAAGATTTTATAGCTATAAAAATTCTCTCTCATTTATGGTGGAATGTGCAGTAAAACAGGGATGTTCCACATTTTTGGTTATTTGCCACACAGTTTGATGACTCGTATCAAGCACATGGATGGTGGAGAATAAAACTTTTTTGAAACAAGGGCAAAAAAAGTCACCAGTTTTATTTCTAGTGTTCTCCAATTTTTCAACATTTGAAATTTCAATAAAAAAAAAAAATTGGCCAACTCTGATTGAATTTCTGTTGGATTGCTTGAAAAGTTTAAGTACTTATCTGAATATTACATACAGCCTCTTTGTCTTTCTCCCTTGTCACACAAACAAACAAACCAGGACCAACCACTGTATGAAGTAATACAGGAAGCTATGCAACAACACATGCAAGGCATAGAATTCCGAGAAAGGAATGCTGGTCCACAGTTAGATCAAAATATGAGGGATGAAGGTAAGTAACTCGTGTTACTTAACTTGCTTATATGTGAGTAAAATTGTTGTACAGATTTTTTTCTTTTAGTTAAGCTAATTTCTGCAAAACTATTTTTACATTCAGTGCATCTAACAATGTAATATTATAAATATACGTGTTAACACTTTAATTTCAGCTATTCTGGCATGAGTACTCTGTAAATAATATTAGCATATCCATTACAAAAATGTACGTGGTGGTTCTAGGAAGACCTTCGTCTTTTTCTTTCAATGGTTCTTTAGAAACAAGCTGACTTCATTCTGATTTTCTTGCTGGGTAGGTTTTAATGTGACTGTAGGTGTCGACCATGAAACTGGTTTTGTCTTTGGAGGGAACCGCTTTAATTGTGGCACATGGATGGATAAAATGGGAGAGAGTGATAGAGCTCGCAACAAAGGAATTCCAGCTACTCCAAGGTACAAACTATAAGCTGTATTGTATTACTTTAGAATAAGTCAAAGTTTAGCCTCTTGCATGGCGAGATCCTTGCTCTTGGTTCCTATGCCACCAGTAATAAAACATGAAGAATGATATGTGAAATATTCCACACCCTTCTGAATTCTATTTGACTATTATAAAACATTAACAGAAACCTTCTGTGTACCATGCAGATTCAGAGGAAAAGAACATTGCAAAACATATAATCTGTTGACATACTCTGTTCAATATGCTAGTCAAATATAATGTTAACTCTTCATGTCTGATGTAAATTACACTGCTGTAGCACTAAATAATTAGCAAAGTTAACTATTTAGATGTTGAGAAAATACCCAGTAATATTCTATGTTGATGCTTGTTGTGGGATTTGAGTGCTACCATATGTAGAACTTGAAATATTTGCAAAGGTTTCTTTCTTATCCTCCTTCCCTACTGCTAATATTAAAATGTTGTCAGTGAAAGCTCTGTATTCTGCTAACATCTATTCAATTTTAGATAGATGAAACATTTTTAAAAAAAACGTTACTATATGCCTGTAAACTGGTGCAGACTCTCTGGCTTTGACACAGGACAGGAGAAATAAGGTTGCTCAGATCAGTTGCCGTTGTGCAAGGCAAGGAAAGGTATTTGAACTATTATTGCAAAGCTTTCAGTGTCTTTCCACAAAATCGAATACTATGTCTGTTTGGTGGCTCTTTGAGTCCTTGCTCATGTCCATTACACTGTTGGTGTGTGTGCTCGCTACATGCACTGGTGCCAGATATTTTTCCCTCAGTAATATCCGTAGGGGACCAGCTCTGGCACCCTCTGGAGTGGCATGCATTTGCACCAGTAATAAGAAGCACTGCGGGCTCCATCCTCCCTCAGTTCCTTCTTTCCACCAGTGATGATGCTGGAACATCTCCTTGCTTCGGCATGATTTCCTGTCTCTATTGTGTCTAGTAGTGAATTTGTTGTATATAGTTGTTTAAGGTTGTATAGTTAATAATTCCCTTAGTGTTAAATTATAAATAATTAGTCCCATATGGGACTCAGCCTAGGGATGGGGCATGCCCAGGTCCCCAGGCTTCAAACCTTGTGACTGTTGCAAAAAGCCCATGCCAGTCAGTGATCCCCATAGAAGCTGCAAGTGTTTAGGGGAAACCCACGTGAGCGACAAGTGTCACATTAGCAAGATCTTCAGGCCACAGACCAGAAAGGAGCGGGACATTCGTCTCCGAGTGTTCCTTACAGAGTCGGCCCTCGCACCGGCCTCGGAGCCGATGAGATTGGACTCTGCTCTGAGCACTGTGGCCTTGGTGCGGAACGCGCTGCCAGCAGCGACCTCTGACTGGCACCAATCCCCATCCCGGTACCAGCTAAAAAGCAAAGAAAGGCCGGGAGGGGGTGTTCTCCTATGTCCTGTAAAGGGAAAGAGAGAGCTGGAGGAGAGCAAAGACCTGTTTGGGGCAGCTCTTCCCCTCCGGACTGTGGCCAGGCTCAGACTCCCACTGAACTGTCAAGCCCACTTCAAGACCTACCTACCACCTTGGAAAGGGGCAGAGGCACTCGGCACCTGGCGGTGCTGTCTACACCAGAGGCCTTTCAGGCCACTAAGGACATCTGTCCCTTCCAGTGCTGCCCACGCCAGCCACTGAGAGACCCCATTCAAGGGGTAAACCTTCCTTGGGACCCTTCCAGCGGTCACCATTACTGCGGCACTGTTCCTCGCTGCACGGGGTGCCCAGCCAGTGCTCACCGGAACAGTGCCACCGGGTCGGCTTACCTGCCAGTTTCTGACCCCAGACTCTAGGCAGCATTCCTCAGGCTGTAGGTGTCAATTGCCAGCGGTCTGGCGCAGACCCACAGAGGCATGACACCCCTAGAGCCCTGGTGCCAGGAGCACCAGAGCCGCTCTCACAGCACCATTCCGGAGGGTCAAGACGTCGGTCCCTGGAGCCCCATCACTGGTCGCCAGATCGCCGGTATGGTTCACTGCGGGCATGACGTCGGTCTTCTCGCTCCCATTCCTACTCACGATCTATGGAGCGGCATCGCTCTCTAAGGATGAGCCACCGATCACCAGGCTCACGGCGCCGAGAGCCATTGCCCCCATACAGGTCCTCAATGGAGGTCCATGGCCAGAGCCGACGGGATCGGGGTAGACAGGTGGCCTCGGTACTGTCCTGATCCCCCAGACAAGTCTCTCCCTTGGACAGCGAGGAGGAGAACCTGCCCACAGGCCACAGCCACCCACCAAGGGCATCGGCATTCCCTTCTGGGCCACCAGTGGCAGCATGGCCCCAATGCCAGTGGCCAGCCCCCTGCAACTATGGAACCCCTGGGGGTTTCCCCACCCATCGCAGGGCTTGGGCCGGTCTCAGGGACATCTGCAAAGACAATCTGCAACGGTCTCCTGCCCTGATTCAGATGCAGAGTTGGGGTCAACCAGCCTCGGCCGAGGCTCCCCTAGCAGAAGTGGTGGAGTTGGCAGACCTGCTTCCTGATCATCTTCACCTGATGAGGCGATAGCAGGGCCCTCTCACTCAGTTCGGATGATGCAAGGGCCCACAAGGAGCTTTTGAGGAGGGTCACCTCAAACCTGGGGCTGGAAGCCGAGGAACTGGTGGAGTCCTCAGACTACCTGTTCAATGTTCTAAGTGCAGCTGCCCTCCCCAAGGTGGCATTGCCAGTGCACGAAGGAGTTGTAAAAACTACTAAGGCCCTGTGACAGACACCCTCCTCCTTGCCCCCATTTCCAAGCAGATGGAAAGAAAATACTACATCCCCGCTAGGGGGTATGAGTATTTTTATACTCACCCTGCCCCAAGCTCACTGGTTGTCGGCAGCCAATGAACATGATGGACAGGGCCAACCAGGATCGACACCTAAGAACAAGGAGGCAAAGAGGCTCGATCTTTTTGGTTGAAAAATTTATTCTACGTCTAGTCTACAGCTGAGAGTGGCCAACCGTCAGGCTTTACTTGGCCATTATGATTATGGACTGCCAAATATTATGGCCAAGTTTGCAGATTTGCTGCCAGAAGAGCCCAGGAAGGAATTCCTGGTTATCCTAGATGAAGGCAGAGCTGTGGCCAGGGCAGCCCTCTAAACAGCCTCAGATGTGGCAGACTCTGCGGCGTGGACCGTAGCTTCAGCCATTTCTGTGAGGCGCGCATCCTGGTTGCAGTCATCAGGCCTATCGATGGAGGTTCAACAATCTATCCAGGTCCTCCCATTCGATGGCCTGGCACTGTTTTCAGAGCAAACAGACAGTAAATTACATGGCCTGAAAGATTCGAGGGTTACCTTGCACTCCCTGGGCCTTTTCATGCCAGGGCCGGCAAGGAAGTGGTTTAAGCCGCAACAGCCACACAGGTTCAGGAGCCAACCTTGATCAGCGCCCTTCTGCAAGAAGGAAAAAGCTATAAGCACTGGCAAGGCCAGCAGCTGACACCCTCAGCTCACTTGAGCTTCACCCGTAACCAACCGGGTAACAAGCAGGCATTTTGAGGGTGCGCGTGAGGGCGACCTTTCTGCCTGTGTCCTAGATCCTGCCTCCCCGCCTGAGCCTCTATAACATTGGACCAGTGGGTCCTCAGCACAGTTGCAGGGGGATATGCCCTCCAGTTTATTTCTATCCCACCCTTCCTCCCCGTCCCTCTTCAGGGACTCTTCTCATGAGCATCTGCTCGCTCAGGAGGTGCAGAGCCTTCTGCAGGTGGGAGCTGTGGAGGAAGTCCCTCTGCACTTGAGGGGGGGAAAGGGTTTTACTCCCGCTATTTTTTTGATCCCAAAAGCCCAGGGGGGTCTACACCCCATCTTCGACCTGTGGAGCCTCAAGTATCTTAAGAAATTGAAGTTCCGCATAGTCTCCTTGGTCTCCATCATTCTTTCCCTGGATCTGGGAGACTGGTACGCCGCTCTCGACCTGAAAGACACTTACTTCCACATATTGATATTTCAGACACAGATGGTTCCTACGTTTCGTAGTTGAGACTGCCCACTACCAATTTGCACTGCTACCTTTTGGCCTAGCAATGGTGCCAAGGGTGTTTATTAAATTCATGTCGGTAGTGGCGGCCTACTTTAGACATCGGGGTATCCAGATCTACCCATACCTCAATGACTGGCTCATCCAGGGCTGCTCCAGGGTCCAGGTCCACCACAGCATTGAGATGTTCCTTTTCAAGCTCTCAGCCTATTGATAAACAAAAATCAACATTGATCCTGGTCCAACGGATAGATTTTTATCGGAGCAGTGCTCGACTCTATCCGAGCCAGAGCATTCCTGTCAGAGGCCAGGTTCAGGGCAATGTCAAATCTGATTGCCAGCATCCCCGCCCATCCGCTCACCATGGTCAGGGTCTGGCTCAGACTATTGGGGTACATGGCAGCATGCACGTACATTGTCCAACGTGCGAGACTCAGGCTGCGTCTCATCCAGTTGTGGCTGGCATTGCTCTATTCCCCAGCCAGACATCACCTAGACAAGGTCATCACGATCCCCCCCCCCAGGGGTACTTACCTTTCTGCCTCTCGGGTGGTCTGACCCAATTCTGGTATTGGAAGGTGTGCCATTTGCGACCCACTGTCTCCCTGATTTCGGATGCGTCCGACCTCGGTTGGGGAGCGCATCTCGGTACACTGCCCCAGCTGTCCGGTCGGATGGTGCAGGTGTTTAGAGGTCGTCAGAATGCTCTTTCAGAAGTAGGGAGCTCCCCGCGTGGGCCTGTTTGCCACCAGACAGAACAGAAAGTGTCATCAGTTTTCTCTTTGAGGCCTCGGCAGAGGCTCACTCTCCGATGTCTTTCTCCTGTCTTGGTCAGGAGACCTGATGATCATCTTCCCACCAATTCTGATCATCAGCAAAGTCCTCTCGAAAAATCAAGATGGACAAGGCACGGGTCATTATGATCGCCCCAGCATGGCCTCACCAGCATTGGTTCGGCGTGCTCATGGACATGGCTGTTGCAGCCCTGTGGCCACTTCCCAGCCTCCCAGACCTACTCTTGCAGGATCATGGTCGACTCCTGCACCCAAACCTCGCCTCTCACCACCTCACAGTTTGGATGCTGCGTGGTTGAATCCAGAGGAACAAGCTTGCTCTGGTCAGGTACAGCAGGTTTTCTTGGAGAGTAGAAAGCCTTCCACCAGAACAACGTACCTGGCAAAGTGGAAGCATTTCTCCTCCTGGGCGTCGGAGTGGAATATTTCCCCGACCCAGTCATCTCTTCAGTCCATCCTGGATTACCTGCTTCACTAAAAGCATCAGGGTTTCTTGCCTTCTCTTTGATCAAGGTGCACCTGGTTGCCATATCAGCCTTCCATCCTCGCATCCACGGTAGATCGGTGTTCTCGCATAAGATGTCAATCAGGTTTCTGAAAGGCTTTGGAAGACTCTTTCCGCTGATCCGGAATCCAGTTCCACAATGGGACCTCAACCTGGTCTTCTCCAGGCTCACGGGTCCGCCCTTTGAGCCTATGACTTGTTCCCTTTCTCATTTATCATGGAAGGTTGCATTCCTTGTATCTATGACCTCGGAGAGATGTCTCTGAAATTAAAGCCCTCACTTCGGAGCCCCCATTTACGGTATTCTACAATGACAAGGTCCAGCTGCAGCCCTATCCGGCCTTCCTGCCAAAGGTGGTGTCGCACATCCATGTTAACCAGGATATCTTCATTCCAGTGTTCTGTCCAAAGCCTCACATGACCAATGAGGAGAGGCGGCTGCACACTCTAGATGTCAGGCGCACCCTGGCTTTCTACCTGGAGCGCATCAAGCCCTTCCACAGATGGACTCTCGCTGAGTTAGATGGGATGCCATTTGAGTAGCTCTCTGCTTTTAGAGAATCATGTTGGACATTTTGTTTTTCTTCCTCAGGCCTGTCTGGTGAGACTGTTGCTCTCCCCATCCCAACTTATTTTAATATGTACATGAGGCCACTAGGAGAGAATTGAAAGTGATATGATGCTGTCAATATTTGGATGACTGGCAGCTAAATCTCCTTTTTGCCCACAATAGTCATTTGTGTTTCCAGTTTTTGGCAGAAATTGAAGATTGAAGTATTCAGTTAGAGCAAGTTGGGTTGGGCTCATCACAGATGCTGGGAGGTAATGGAAAGTGTCTGGGAAGGGCATCAGGAATGGTATCTGCCTCTGTATATGGAAGGGGGATATGTTAATGATTTGTCAAGAAGTTTCACTTTCTAGAGCATCAAATGTGAGTTTAAACTGACAGTAATTAATCCTTGTTTTTTAGAGGTTTGAATATATTCATGGGGGGGGGAAATCCTCAAATGTTGGTATCTGCATAAAAAGTCTGTGACCTAATATCTTCATTTAAGTTTCTTCTTAAAATGAGTAGCTGTTCTTTTTTCATCTTAGAGATGGATCTGCTGTGGAAATTGTTGGCCTGTGTAAATCAACTATTCGTTGGCTGCTGGAGTTGTCAAAGAAAAAAGTGTTTCCTTATCAGGGAGTCAACATAAAAAGGCATGGTAAGCAGGCTTATCTCACAAATGTGTGATCAGTGTAGAACCATGATAATTGAACCAGGGTCAATATTGTCTTGCAATCTGTCTACCTTGTGAACATTTTATTAAACATTATGTTTGGGGAATGGGTGTTCATAAAACTCTGGATAAGGCTAATTGTTGTTTTGCATCTAAGTAGCAAAATCTATGCAAAGCCCACAAAACACACTTTTTTTGTAGAGTATATAACTAAACCTCACTAGCCCAGCTTTCTGCTTCTGTAGGGTACCGATATGGTTATGAATTCACTTGTTAGTTTGAGCTGGTTATGACAGGAGTTATAAGACCTCTTAAGAGTTAAGTGAAAGATTATTTTTTAGTTGTTTGTACTGTATGCTCTTCTCACGATAGTTTCTGGGGAGAATTCAGTACATATTACTGAAACTGAATATGTAAGCTGTTTAAAACCTGTTAACAAAATAATGATTAATCTTGGGAAGCAACTATTTTAACTGTTCCTTTATGCAGTACTACAAAATACAGAAAAAACACTGCCATCAGCATCTGTCATCGTAGATATTTCAGCTTTTATTTAATCATGTAATTGACTCATTTTTCTTTTAAACTTTTTAATCCATGGCTTGAGTGGGACTGTTTATGATTCAGTACTTGATAAAAATTGCTTACAATTTTGATTTATAATGTCTGCAGCTCCTTCCCTGACTTGCTGCCTCAGGTACCACACATAGCTGTGTTCCCAGAGCCCAGTTTGTTTAATTTGTATGCTTCACCCTACTGTTGTAGGTAACTTGAATCACTGACAAGAGCTTAAAGTGCATGCAGCTCCTGATGACCTACACATTTATTTTAAAATTAGCCTTAATTTCCATCCACAATCTCTGGCCTGTCTGCTTGTTTAATTCATGTCAAGGGTTAGTTTCTAGAAATTGCCTACAACATAATACTACAAAAATAGAAATATTGCAGATGGAATCTAACATATGGCTTCAGTTGCCCTTCTGTTTTTTTGCTTTCTTTTGGCTGATTTCTTACAAGTAAAAGATCTTCTACACAACAACCAACTATATTCGTAACATGCTTTTGATAAACCACATAGTTGGGGGAAAAAGCTTTATTGGTGTTACATTCTAAGTCCCTCTAAGCTGCGCAGCTGTGCAGCAGCCTATTAAGCACCTTGCAGGCTCTCAGGGCTGCGGCAGGGAGAGATGCATCTTCCCCCAGCCCTGGACCTGCCACCGACGGGAGAGGCACCCCTCCCCCAACCCCGTACCTGCTGCAGCCAGGGGAGAGGCGCCGCAGCCTGGCCCCGGCCCGGCCCTGCCATGGCCAGGGGAGAGATGCCCTGGCCCAGACCTGCCGCAGCTGGGGGAGAGGCGCCGCAGCCTGGCCCCGGCCCGGACCTGCCATGGCCAGGGGAGAGATGCCCTGGCCCAGACCTGCCGCAGCTGGGGGAGAGGCGCCTCTCTCCCCCCCCACCCCCCAGTCCAGGTGCTGCTGCAGGGAAAGAGAACTAGGGGAAATCCTCTCTCCCTGCCGTAGCCCTGGGGCAGCCTGCACCCCTAGCCCCACCCCAGAGCCCGCACCCACAGCCAGAGCCCTCACCCCAACCCTCAGCCCTGGCCCCACCCCAGAGCCCACAGCCAGAGCCCTCACCCCCCCCTGCACCCCAACCCTCTGCCCCAGCCCTGAGCCCCCTCCCACACTCTGAACCCCTCAGCCCCACTCCCGCCACATGAATTTTGTTATGTGCACCAATGTGGAAGTGATGTGTGACCCATCACCTCCATATTGGTGCACGTAACAAAATTCATTCTGCACGCTTGTGGGAAAAATTAGAGGGAACACTGGTTACATTCCTATGTCCACCCAAAGACTTGTGCCTCCATTTTGTATTTATTTTTGGAATGGCTCTTAGATAAGCAGTGTGTTTACAAATGATTATATGTAGTACATGTAGAAGAAGATCAGGTGTTAAGTGGGATTGTACAAGTTTCAGTCAGTACAGAATTTAAATAAAAGCACAACATTTGATTCCTAACGTTAAAGTATTTTATATACTCTTTTAAGAGACTAAAAACGATTATATATTTGGGCTACCACGGTTTTCCATACCAAACACTTAGTTCTCAAATAAAAAGACTTACTTTCCATCAGCACTGAAAACTCAGCATGGGATCTAAAAGCTAAACAGTCTTCTTTCTAGCTTGTTTTTCGTGATTTGAAGCTAAATTTAAACAGCAGAACTTTTTATTAACTATTCTGTTGGTGATATATTAGCCAGAATAGAATCAAACTAGCTCATCGTTACATGGGCTCTGTAAAGTTAGCCAGAGTAAAAGTAGCGAATGACCTTTTTATTTTAGGTCACTAAAACAAGCAGATATTTGTGTGTGTGTATGTATATGTGTATATATAGATATATAAAAGCAGCTGTTCTGTTGAGTAAGAAGGTGCCATTTTTCTATTATTATTATTTTATTGTGATCTTTGTGTATTATTGTAAACCTAGGAGGCCCACTCATGGACCAGGACCCCTTTGTGCTAGGTGCTGTACAAACACAGAACAAAATACACTTTCTGCACCAAGGAGTTTTATAAAATGAAACATCAGATACAGATAGATGGGAGAGTACAAGGAAACCATGAGATAATATTAGTTAGCATGATGGTTTGTAGTCTCCGCACTTCAGCAGCCTAACAGTTTGAAGGTTTTTGTAGGTACCATGGCAAAGAAGAGTTTCAAGGAGGAATTTGAACATTCTATTGGAATGTATCAAAAAACAAACATATTCCAACTTGGAGAAGAACATGCAGATTTTAGACTATTGAGATGATGTGCAAATCATATTGTTGTTCTCAGACATATTATAGAACAAAGTGTGGAGTGGCAAGCACCTTGTGATAAATTTTTTATAGATTTCCAGAAGGATTTTGATAGCATCCAGAGAGGCAGTCTTTGGAAAATTATGGCATACTATGAAATACCAGCAAAAATAATTAGAATAATCAAGGATCTATATGATAATGTGCCATCAGAGATGGTGACATCATTGGCCAATGGTTTGCAGTGACAACTGGAGTAAAGCAAGAGTGTATTATATCCCCACTGTTTGCACTGGTCATTGGCTATGTTATGAGGAAAGTAGCCACAGAAAGCAATTGAGGAGTTTTATGGACAAATGATAAAGCACAATTGAATGACGCTGGTTTTGCTGATGACATCGTCCTGCTTAGTTCAATACATTGCTTAAAGGAAGAAAAGACCTAGCTTTTGGCAGATACAGCAAAAAGCAAGTTGGTTTGTTCAGCAACAAGGGGAACAGAAAATAAATGGCTATCCATGTACCAAAAGCATTGAATTTGTTCTCCTTAGAATTTCTAATATAAAGTATCAAATGTGGTAAGAAGACAATGATGGGCATATTTAGGACACACTTTAAGGATGTCACCAACACAACGTCTATGTCAAGTGATAATATGGACACTATCTGGAAAGAGAAAAGAGGGCAACCTAGAGAAATGTTACATGGAACAATGGAGAGAGAAGCCAAATCCATCAGCATGAATCTCAGAAACCTGAATAGGCCAGCAAAGATTAAATTAAATGGCGGAAACTGGTGGATGCCCTATGCACCTAAGAGATCAGGAGGATAAAGAAAAGATATATTTGAAGAAGAACAGTGAAGTGGCTTTACAGATGATTACAGGGAGCTCCTCCCAAGCATAAAAGGCAGCATGGGAGAAAGCATAAAAATACTTGTTTGAAAATTTGACAAGTGGGTGACAGAGGCTGGTATTCTGGGGCTGATTGGAGTTGACATTTCAATACTGAATGAGAGATGATAGGGTGGGAGTTGGCCACGAAGGGCCCCAAAAGTGAAAACAAGTATCTTATGTTTGATACAGTAGAGAAGAGGGACCCAGTGGAGAGATGCAAAGAGAGGGGTGACATGGTCAAAGTGACATTGAACCAAATTCAGTAGTACTTACTTCAGCAAAACTCTATTTCCCCTTACCTCAGGATAATCTCCAAGTGGAAAGTTGTGGCCTTGTCCACACCTTTTGCATTGAACACCAAGCAGACCAGATAATCTATCCTTTAGTCAGTTTGCGGTGGGTACCAGTCAGCACTGAAAGGCTTTAAAAGGGATATTTGTGGAGAATAGGAACACCTTTTAGCTTCATTGAACTGAGATTTTTAGAGGGACAAGGGTGGGAAAATGATAAATACTTAACCTTAAGGAGTCTCTTAAACATTGACAGGTATCTATGCTAGTTGTTGTAAAAGAAGTAGTCTGTTGCCATGTCAAAATGTGTCCTGAAAAACTAGAGATTTATTCACAGAGCAGTTTAACAATTGTTATATATAACAGAGGCTACTACTATTAGTTTTCACCTAAGGAGAAAACCCAGCCTAAAAAACCAAGCTGATCTGATGCATTCATAGTTGGTCTATGTTTAAATCACACCCCAGAGGAAGACAGACTAGGCATAAACCGATATAAAACAAGATCTTCTACATCTCATTTTTCAGCAAAAAATACAACATTTACCCCCTCCCAGCCCCTGGCCTTGGATTCACTTAGCTTTTGTCCATCTTGATGCAACAGTTTAAAAAAACCTAAACTATTTTTTAAATTCTCATTAAAAACTAGTTCATAATAACAGTTTAAACACTATTTTCTGGTTAGTCTGAATGAGGCATAACCATGTGCTAGACTGCAAGCTAACTAGTAGAGCCTGGTTTAACTACACCATTTCTTAAAATGGCTACTCCCCATCCAGACTAGCCAGGCAAAACCCTTTGGGCCTGAACCAGTATTAAGCCATGTTTAAAATCTACTCCCCTAATACTGTTTTATTCCCAATATTGATAAGATTTCAGTCCACACTATCTCGGGAAAAGGGAAAAGAATTTCCCACGCCAGCTTTTGAATCTAGATAACCTGGATATCCTTGAAAGCATTTTGGGGGCCATTGGCATAACCTTCAATTTTCACTTTTATACACCTCTACCCCGATATAACGCGACACAATATAACACGAATTCGGATATAACGTGGTAAAGCAGTGCTCCGGGGGGGCTGCACACTCCGGTGGATCAAAGCAAGTTCGATATAACGCGGTTTCACTTATAACGCGGTAAGATTTTTTGGCTCCCGAGGACAGCATTATATCAAGGGAGAGGTGTACTAATCTACACGTTATAATGGCCATTCCTTATTCTACGGCTGCTGATAAAAGTTTCTTAAGACTTCAAGTATGCAAGAGTCAGTAATATTTACAAAACTAAGGAGAGGAGTAGACTTATTGCTAGAAAACAAATCCTGTATATTAACATTTTTCAGGAAAAAAAGAAACCATCACATATGACGAGTGGAACAGGAAGATTCAAGGGCACTTTGAAAAGCTGTTCTTTGTCTCTGAGAACCCAGCAGATCCTAATGAAAAACATCCAAATCTGGTTCACAAGCGTGGCATATACAAGGACAGCTATGGAGCTTCAAGTCCTTGGTGCGATTACCAGCTCAGGCCAAATTTTACTATAGCAATGGTTGTGGTGAGTGGAAAAACATGTTCATAGTCACAGCTCCTTTAACTATTTTGATTGAATTGAACTAAACTTGAGGGGATTCACTTGCATGGGGTAAACCGGGAGGGACCCATTGCTTGGAATACACTTGTATCTTTAATGGAGTAGTGGTGGTTTTTTTTGTTTGTTTGTTTGTTTTAATAAACTTTCAGCATCAGCCCATCTAGAACCTCTTCCAAAGGACTTGCCTAATTATGTTTAGGCCTGCTAACCAATGTGTCATTAGGATAAATATAAAAAGGAACTTCCTGTATTGAAGATGCGTTTGCACGGTGCTACTGAAAATTGCCTTTTTTGTGTTGTTTAATTTCTTTATGGAATTTGTGAGGAGTCCTGATACATTTTATATCTATTATATAATTTTCTTATATAATTTTTTGTAGTTTTCTCCATGAGCATATTGAAAAGTAATAGAAATGTTTGAAATGCACTATGCAGTTTGTTGATTTCATAAAAAATACTAATTTTTTAAATGCAAAGTTCATTGATTAAATCTCTATTATTCTGCCAGGCCCCTGAGATATTCAGTCCTGAGAAAGCTTGGAAAGCTCTTGAGATAGCAGAGGAAAAGCTGCTTGGTCCACTGGGAATGAAAACGTTGGATCCAGAGTAAGCATATTAGAGATCATTATGTGTAGTATGCATAGTTTTAATCATGTAACCAGACTAACAGTAAAAAATTCACTTTGATATGTTTCATTCATTAAGAATACCTCAAGAAATGCACTGGCTAATTACAGTATATAATATATTTATTTTAGTCAAGATTATTTAGCTGTTCTAAAGCCAGTTCAGATTCATTTAGTTATTTACAAAATCACCATTTTATTTACTATTTTGCTCCCATTGGTCATTAAATTTTCAAAAACTTCGAATAAAACTGGCAATACAGTATTAATATTAGTTTGAAAAAAGGCAGCACATAGAATTTTGAGCATAAGTTATGACAGTATTGTGACCAATATACTATAGTTATGGACTGAACATAGAGTTCATAGTATTAATGCAATAGGTCTTGCATAAACTAACAACTGAAGAATATTAATGCTATAATTATCTTGTTAGGGCAACGATATAATGGTCCTTCCTTACTGTCTCCCTTGTGCTGTGCTGAGTACCATCTAACCATGTGAATTCATATTATTTTGAGTTATTTCTCTAATGCATTGCATAAATTTTATTTAACTTGTTGCCTTGTCTAAATCCTTTACTTTCTTACAGTGATATGGTTTACTGTGGAGTATATGATAATGCCCTGGACAGTGACCACTACAATGTTGCCAAAGGTTTTAATTACCATCAAGGACCTGTAAGCTCTAAAATTCCTGAGTTTCACATTAAATTAAAGTCAGTTGATATCTCAAATTGATAGCTATTCTATTATCTCTTATATCTTTTTGTTTAGGAATGGCTCTGGCCTATTGGATATTTCCTTCGTGCAAAGTTGTACTTTTCCAGGTTAATTGGTCCAGAGATGTACGCAAAGACTGTGGTTTTGATTAAGAATGTTCTCTCTCGCCATTATGTTCATCTTGAGAGGTAGGTCATCATACAGTTAAAATATTAATCCAAACTAGTGGTGTCCAATGTCCAGTTGCATATAAAAGATATAGAGACACACAAACTTTCTTCAAAAAATGTTTTTGAGCATTTAAGACCTACAAAATAAGCACCAGTGATTTGGTGTTTTCTGAGTGTAAAAGTCACCACTATACAGTGTGCCATTTAAATCCTACATCAGCCTTCAAAATAGGCTAAACATTACTGCTTTTTTTTATCTGAAATATTTAATATCTGCCCTATCACAAAGTGAGAGCAATTTTAAAATCAGTCATGGAGAAGAATAAATAGAAAATATTTATTAAGAGAAAACAGAATTTGAGGTCTAAATTGCAAGACTACTTACAAAAAATGTGATGCAGAAGAAAAAATATGGATGTGTACTTTCAAAACTGCTCGAGCTATATTTTTCAACAGTCTGAGGGCTGATCACAACAGGTTAAATAATGTAAGGAAATAACCGTTAAATTGTATAAAATGGGATTACATAACTTCTGAAGTTGATTGGGTAGGTCACGTGAATGTGCCAATTAATCATTACTATAGAACTGCATTTCAGAAACTCATCACTTCACTGCACAATGGAAATATTACTTCATTAAGAAAACAAAGGCATTTACTCTCCTACAGTGCATATGGCCTTCTCTAATCTTTCCCCTGGTCTTTTATTCTCTTGTCCGCTCTTTAGTCCTTCCCTGTTCTTCCTGCAATGTTTTTTCTCTATACACTTCTTCTTCTCCACTATAATTCTGAATAATTCCCATTTTCACCCCTCGCAAAGCATTTCTAGATATACAGCGATCCTTCAATATGCCACCCACCCAGTTTAATGGGTGGGAGACTTGATTGGACCTGCAACATTCTGGACAGTTTTAGAATAAAATGGGGGGAGTGTTCTCCCTCCCCATGTGTGCTCTGCCACCCATTGGCCAGCCAGAGGGAGATGGGAGTTAACTGACTCCTTGCTCCCGACCATTATCAATTCAAACCCTTGCATGGGGTTTCTCAAGCCTCTTACTCCATTTTATTTGAACCCACTCTTCCTTCCTGTAGTTATATAGAAGCATATAGTAGTATAAGAACTGTGTTTGAGGATCCTGTGGGTCTGACCAATTGCCTGTGTTAGGGAGAAGGAAGCAATTTTTCACATTGGGGCCAAATTAGCTGAGGCCTAGGAAGTTTTTTTTCATAGCATCATGATGGCAGTTAGGTTACATAGGAATAGCACCTAAAAAATCTAATATTAGGAATTTGTAGGAATGGTTAATTCATCATAGTTTACGGCTAGCGTCCAGTGCAGATGAAAGGCCAAAAGGACCAGCACCATCCTCAACCTCAAAATCCAATGACCAAACAAAAAGTAGAATTGGTAGTGCCGAAACTTGTGGCCTTGGGATGTCTATGATGGGCAATCTATAGTTTTATTTTCCTGTGTTATCGTTAATGTCTAAAAGCAGCTCTCAACATTTCCTTTGGTTCTCAGATACTTTATTTCAGGGGTCGGCAACCTACGGTACGCGTGCCAAAGTTGGCATGCGAGCCGATTTTTCCTGGCACGCGGTGTGGGCTGAGCCGCCCACTCTGGAGTTCCCTGCCGGCTCCTGCGGGACCCGCTGCGGGTTCAACTCAGCACCCGCTGCTGGCCTGGGGGGAAGGAACCCCAAGCTGGCAGCGGGCTGAGACCCCAGCTGGCAGGAGCCGCTGGTGAAAATCCCAGAGCTGCGGTGGGCTGAGCCGCTCAGCCCGCCCCGCTCTGGAGTTCCCGCTGCCGGCTCCTGCCAGTTGGGGTCCCGCCGCGGGTCCAACTCAGCACCCGCTGCCGGCCTGGGTGAAGGAACCCCAGGCTGGTAGCGGGCTGAGACCTCAGCTGGCAGGAGCTGGGGGCAGAAACCCCAGAGTGGCGGCAGGCCGAGCCAGTCGCTGCTCTAGGGTTCTGGCTGCTGGCCCCTCGCCAGCAGGGGTCCCTACCGCGCAGCTCCACTCACCTTGCTTCCGGTTGGAGGCTCCCTTGCAGGCAGGGTCCAGGCCTCCAGCCCTGCTCAGGCCTACCAGCCACCTACTCCACTCACCTCAGCTTCCAATCTTGGTTTCCAGCCCTTGCTCAGCCTGCTTTCGGGCCTGGAGTCCCAGCAGGCCACCCTGGGATCTGCTCCTGGCCTTGGATCAGTCCTTTTCAGCCTCCCTGCTGTGGCCCACTGTCCCCAGCCTGGGACAGTGAGGGTTGCACGCCAGGCAAGAGAGGGTGCAGCTCAGCACCCCATCTTAAAATTGCTTATCTTAGACCACACTGCCTTGGACCTTGTGCCTGCCTTCTATTGCCATTTTTTTTCCCATTGAGAGTTGAAGGGAACATTTGACAAAATGGCAGCTCCTAAGAAAGCAAAGCTAGATGTCCGATCATTTCAGCCTGCTTGGACAGATGCATTTGGATTTATTGAAAAGAAGTGCTATTTGTGCTTTCTGTTATGAAAGTGTTGTTTGTCGCACATCAAGTGTTCGACGACATTTTGAAACGAAGCACGAGAAAACCTTTCTTGATGAAGCAGACAAGACTGAATCAATCAAAAAGGCAGTAGCAGCCTATGAGAAGCAAAGCAGTGTTTTTAAAAGCTTAAGTGTAAGTAAAAATCAAGCTACAGAAGGAAGTTACAAGATTGCACAGTGCATTGCAAAAAACGGAAAGCCGTTTACAGATGGGGAATATATAAAAAAATTTTCTCAGCCGTTCAGAGATTTTATTCAATTATTTGCCAAATAAAGATACAATCATATCTAGAATAAAAGAACTGCCCGTCTCTGCCAGAACAGTTGAGAGACGCATAAGTGAAATGGCAGAAAACATTAAGGAAAAGCAGACGACTGCATTGAAAGACACAGCAGTGTTTAGTGTTGCAGTTGATGAGAGCGTGGATACAAATGACGTTCCACGTTTGGCAATTGTTGCAAGATACTTTGCTTCCGATGAAATCCAAGAGGAACTTTGTTGCCTAAAATCCCTGCATGGCACAACAAAGGGGGAAGATATACTGGAAAGTTTTGTAAACCTTTTTGAAGAACGAGGAGTTGACATCAGAAAAATATTTTGTGTGACAACAGATGGTGCTCCTGCCATGGTTGGAAAACAGAAGGGATTTGTAAAGTGACTTGAAGATCAAATTGGCCATCCAACAGTCAAATTTCACTGTATCATCCATCAAGAAAACCTGTGTGCAAAAATTTCTAATTCAGAGCTTAATAATGTGATGAATACAGTGGTGCGAATTGTGAATTTCCTTGTTGCTCGATCTGCTTTGACTCAGACAATTTCAAGCACTGCTAGAAGAGATGGACAGTGCTTATAATGACATCCCACTTCACAGCAACATTCGGTGGCTAAGTCGTGGCAAGGTTTTGATGCGCTTTGTAAACTGTTTTGAGGCAATCAAGGCCTTTTTGTCGGAAAAAGAACAAAACTACCCCGAACTGGATGATGACTAATGGCTGTGTAAGCTCATGTTCCTAACTGATATCACTGCTCACCTGAACGAACTCAACCTCTGTCTCCAGGGTGCAGGGCAAACAGTTCTGGATCTTTATGAAGCCTGGAAAGCATTTGTAGTGAAACTAGCAGTTTTTTCTAGGGATATTCAAACTTCTACTTTCTGCTACTTCCAACACATAAAAGAGCTATAGACACGTTGCACTGTCAGTGTCGATGAGATTGGAAAGTACATGCAAGAACTGGAATCAGAATTTTCTGACAGATTTCAAGATTTCCAGCGATTTGGCCCAATGCTTTCTTTTCTAATTAAACCTGAAAAGTTCAACGAAAGCGACTTGGATTTGTCTGTATTTCAGTGGATGGGTGTTGAAGATTTCGAAATGCAACTCACTCAGTTAAAAAGCTCAGAATTGTGGACATCAAAGTTTGTGGATCTGTGGAACGCACTTGAAGCTACCGAGAGAGATCATGGGGCCTCTATTCTGACCTGCTGGACGTCCCTGCCAGTGAAATTTAACTGTTTGAAGAAAATTGCATTTGCAATGCTTTCAGCATTTGGATCCACATACCTGTGTGAACAGGTATTTTCACACTTGAAATCTGTCCTCTGTCCCTCTCGAAGCCGGTTAACAACTGATCACTCAGAAGCCTGTGTGCAGTTTAAAGTATCCAAATACGTGCCAGATATTGGAAAACTCAGCAAGGAAAAGCAAGGGCAAGGATCACACTAAACTGATAAGATCTGCATTTTAATTTAATTTTAAATAAAGCTTCTGAAACGTTTTGAAAACCTTGTTTACTTTAAATATAACAGTAGTTTGGTTATATATTATAGACTTATAGAGAGACCTTCTAAAAAGCGTTAAAATGTATTACCGGAACGCGAAGCCTTAAATTAGAGTGTATAAATGAAGATTCGGTACACCACTGCTGAAAGGTTGCCGACCCCTGCTTTATTTCATTCAGTTAATGAAAAACTGAAGGGAGAAGTGAAAAATAGAAGTTTATTTAAAACAACTAGACTTACCATTTAATTTGGAAATCTTATAACAGCTTGAAATACACTTTCATAAATAGCATGGATAAAAACACCAGTCAGGCTAGTAAGAACCTTATGTGCATGCACAAAATCATGCTGATGGTATTATTTCAGTCGCACTGCAAAGATAATCTGTACTTCTCAGGTTATTGAAGGCTCCCCCGCCTGGAGTCTCAGGAAGCTCCTGCAACATACGCATGTTTTAGTATTACCGTGTACCTTGTCATATGTTAATGCTCTCTTATTTTTATTTCATTGTGTTTGGCATTTCTTCTTTTGTACACTTGGCTTAATTGACTCATACTTTTAAAACATGTTAGAAGTATAATCCTACAAGAGAAATGTTCTTTTAATTTGTTATGAAATATAGTATTAATCATATTTTACACTGGGATTTTTTAATTTTTTTTTTTTTTTTTTTTTTTTTTTTGGTCAGGTCATCCTGGAAGGGGCTTCCAGAGCTGACAAATGAAAATGGGCAATATTGTCCTTTCAGCTGTGAATCACAAGCCTGGTCAATTGCTGTTATCCTTGAGGTTCTTTATGATTTGTAAAAGTTGGCTTTAATTACTTGGTAAAATTTGCTATGTACTTGTATTCAAAAGGTACAAATGAACAGTTTGCTCATACTGTAGTGAAAATGTTTTGCACAGTCACTTAAATAACTATGGTCTGATTTTTTTTCAAAGGTGCTTAGTATCTGTATCTCCCATTCACAGAAGAGGTATTTAAGAGTGCTGCTCAGCACTTCTGAAAATCAGGTCATTAGTATGAATATATATACACTTGATACAGAAAAGCTTATAAAGCAGCAACTTGGAGAATGTACACAAATGCATTTAAAATAGCTTTTGATTTGTAGACATACTAAATTAAACTATATCCTGTATAGCAAGATGTTAGAAGAATAGTCTAGTTCCAAATTAGAATATGAATGCCAAGTGGTTCCAAAAATCTGAGTTTAAACTCATGGGGTTCTCTTTTCCATATTTTCTCTTAGTCAGTAGATGCTATGCACGCTCATCATGGGGGAGAATAGATTGTACAGGTATAGGTAGTATGATGTGTTTTCTGCCACAGTCATGCATTTCATAGATTGCACTTTCATTAGTGTTTTGTCCCTCTGTGATGAACTGTGTGGCTTTTCCTAACAATTTCTTCTCTTCCATGTTCAACTGAACACTCCATTAAAAAAATAAAGTTTTCACTCTTTACAGATAATGGTAGTAAATTAATATCTTCACAAACTTTAAATGAAATTTGAAGACTGTAATTCTGAGCAATGACGTGGATGTATCCTGTGTGAGATACTTTATAGGTTATTTTTTGTGTTGTGGACCGTATGGCCAAATTGTATTTCTTGAATTTAATTTGGTTTAAAATAATGTACATCTGTCAACAAATTTGTTCCACCAGTAGGAAACCAGAAGAAACACTTTATCATGCAATGGCCTGTACATGTATCAGGTGAGGTCAAAGGATCCAGGAGCCCACAGGTTGGGTGCTGACTTAATGATGAATTTGAAAGAATTGTAAATTTATTTCAGCCGTTGCTTCGAGTAGTCTTCTTCCCTGGGGGGTGAAATTCTGGCTCTACTGAAGTCAATTGAAAAACTCCTTTTGACTTCAGCGGGGTCAGGGTTTCACCCCAGTTGCAGAAAGGGGGCAGTCTGATTCCAAAGTCTTCGGATGCGATGCTAATAAGAGCAAGGGTACTGACAGCTGCCTGTTGCTATTCTTCCCTTGAATGTTACTTCCATAAAAGCATTTGTTCTGTAATATATAGACACACAAATACCTTTACCTGATCTCAATCCAACCTTTTCAAAAATTTGGGTACATGGATGGAGTGGGAAATGTATCCATTTGAATCTTCTGTCGGTCCCTAAAATAATGAATAGACAACAGCTAGATTGACCAGTAATGTCCTCAACATCACAAAAGGAAGTACAGCATTACATTGTAGAAGAAATGGGCTGACAATACAGATTGAAAATACAAACCTGCCCTACTTCTTATTGTTCTGTCATTCATATATAGTTTACATTCATGTTTTAAAATTTACCCAACACATTTAAAATGTGGTGTTGCACATATCTACTTACTTCATGAGAATATACAGTTACAGGTGTATTTAAGAACAAACTGCTGAGAGAAGCATTTAGGCAAGCGGATTAAAGCTAAAAGTCCAGTGCAGTTTTATTTGTGATGGATTTCAGAGATTTATTTTCTAGAAGCCAGAGTTTAATTTTGTTCAGGTTATCATTTAAATTTATGGTACTTCATTGGTTACAGTTGCACTACTCAGATCACTTGGTCATATTCACTTCTTTAATCTAACCACTGTTTTTTATTTGTGTGACATGCTAGTTCGGGTACATGAGGCAATATCATGCTTTCCCGATATAGAGTTTTTAGTTGAATAGAACTCATAGTTTAGTAATTGGTTATAGGTCACTCTGTATTATTAGTGTGGTGTTCTTAAATTTTTATATAATTGACTTTCCTTAATATGGGTTCAAATAATTGGAAGTGATGCTTAAAGGAAATTTCTCGTTCAGATTTTCTATTGTGCTCAGGTTGTGAGCAGTTTGAAATGGATTCTTTAGGAAACTGTCTTCTAGCCTGACAGATTGCATAAGAGATGAGACAAAAATGTAAGTTGAAAGGAAAATGATTCATTGTTCTGTTTATTTAAAGAATATCTCTTTCTTTATACCTTTCGTAATCAGGATTTCAAAATTAGGATCCAGATTATTTTCATTCTCAAATACAGTTTTTTGACTAACTGTATTTGTTGAAAAGTCAGCAACAGCCCAGTAAAGGAACATTTATATGCAGTCATAAATCAGCATGCTATTTTACGTGTTTCTGTGTGCATTTGAGGAAATTCAGACAGTTTTATTATTGAAACATTTAATAATGATACATAAGGAACGTAAGAAGTTACTGCTTTCCCATAAAATTATGGGTTTATTTCTAGTTTAGCTCTTCATTA
This sequence comes from Emys orbicularis, assembly GCF_028017835.1. Taxonomy (NCBI): domain Eukaryota; kingdom Metazoa; phylum Chordata; order Testudines; family Emydidae; genus Emys; species Emys orbicularis. The sequence continues at coordinate 38,852,479 of NC_088690.1, forward strand.
CTCTGGGTAGAATTGGAAAGTGTACAGTGGGATAACTTTGGGAGAGGAGGATTTATTCAGTAAGGCTCTCTTGAAATTGGAAAGAAGTTTGAAGAGCTATTATTGTTGTAAATAGATTGGGATTATATTAACTGCAATAACAATCTCTAAATGTAAGAAATATCTGGGAGAAATGATGCTTCAAAACTTTCCATTCTATCATGGCTAACTTTAAAAAGTTTTGTGAATTGCACTGTTGACATGAACATAATACACATTTCTCATTGCTAGTTTATTTTTAACTTAATATTAAAATATTTAAAAAGAGAAATCACAGAGATGTACACAGATATATACATTATGCTAATTATGAATTTTGCAAATAGATGCATGTTTAAAATGCTATTTCTGCACTGATTAACTAAATGTAATTCTAGTGACATATATACTTTTAAGAATAAAGTAGGTAAAATTATATATTATGGGCTGGTTTTGCCCATGGAAACAAGAACATTTAGATTTTAAATTACTATTCAATCCTTCTTGCTTTGATCTCAAACACTTTCGATGCTTTTGGTCAGACTGGACAACTTAAGAATGAAGTGAGGAAGTCATAGGCAACATTTCTTGAATTTTCCTCTGAACATATTAAAAATGAATAGTGTATGACTTATATTTAATTTTGGGGGGTAGAGGGAAGAGAGAAGAACTGTTGATCTAACATTTTATTTTGTTGGGCTTCAGCACCAAGTAAACTGTATACAGCCCAAAAAACAACAAGGAGTCCGGTGGCACCTTAAAGACAAACAGATTTATTTGGGCATAAGCTTTCGTGGGTAAAAAACCTCACTTCAGATGCAGTGAGGTTTTTTACCTACAAAAGCTTATGCCCAAATAAAACTGTTTGTCTTTAAGGTGCTACTGGACTCCTTGTTGTTTTTGTGGATACAGACTAACACGTCTACCCCCTGATACTGTATACAGCCAAGTTATAAACACCTTTAAAAATAGCTGGTTGTAATGTAGAAATGTTGACTGATCCTGAACCATAGTGACACTAACACCGTGGTATAATATACTGTAAAACTTAATCACTCAAACTTACGGTCAGTTAAATACTTATTTTTGTAGGTAAACTGAATGTGAACTTTGTACCTCTACCATGTACCAATCTGTTTCTTGGTCTGTATGCTATGGAGCAGAGACCTACTGGCATTGCTTCACCAGATCTTTTTTGTCAATTCAAGTAATGTGCATTATTTCTAATGTTTTCATTCTTTTAATAGATTTTTACTGATCAAAAATGGATAATTTGAGAAAATATTTAAAACAAGGAATCATTCTAGTACTGCATGTTGTAATATAAAATAAAAAGATTGAGTCTGTCTAGCATAGCAACTACTGAATTTAGAAAAATGTAATTCTTCATTTGTCTGTGAAGAGCATAAAATAAAAGTATTTAACAAAGTTGTGTTTTTCTTACTTTGTCACTGGAGTTCCACAACAGTAATTTTTAGATCTTAAACTGTTAATGGAAAATCTTTTTTACAATTGTTGCTGTTTGAAAATCTTGAAATCCTCTTACTTAACAGCAGAAATGAACTGCTTATTTCCATTGTTTAAGCTGAAGATATAAAGCATCATTCTGTAGTTCACTTTTTTCACACATAGCTACGTATGAATATCTAGCTAATGATGACCCATTATGCCTATGTGCTTAAGTGCATTAAGTCTGAATCCAAATATCTAAGTTGAAACAACACTATTACAAATTACCAAAAAACAATGAGGATAGCAGTCTGTCACATACGCTGTTGTAAAACCCTTTAATGGACACATCTTCACCATGTAAGTTGCTGTGTGAAGTCTCAAATGGTAAATGAAGGTGTTGAACTTCAGGTTCTTTTGCCAAGGAAGAAAATACCCAGTCACATAAGCTTTTGACCTAAAGAAAAGAAGATTTCCACTAAAATGAAGTGTAGGAATTGTGTGGTTGGTGAAACTAATTTCTCTTTGGGTTTTTGTTTCTGATACAGGTTAGATGAACCTTCTGAGGTCTTTCCCTAAAACTAAGCAAGATTACCATACGGTAATTAAGCTAAATTGGGAGACAGTTTTCTTTATATCATGACTTCTGCTAGAATGTGAGAATCCAGGAAATATTGTACAATAGTCTTATACCAATAGTCAAAACATATTACTGTGTATGAATTGGTGTCCAGTTACTAATAGTTTTTCAAAAGAGCACAATTATTAACTAGTCTTTTCATATATAGAAACTTGTGATTCAAATCCTAAATCACAAGTAAATGGAAATAAGCCTACATGAAACATGTGCCATTGGTTTATCTTGCATTTCAGCCTTATTTCTCAGCCCATCAGAAAGATGGTTTTCCAAAGCTTTGTGAGGTAAAAGTCACTATCTCCATTTAGTAAACTCTAACAGAGAAGTGGAGAGGCAAAGGAATGGAAGCAGAATCCCTTTTTAAGGTTGATGAGAACCTCACAGTTTTGGTTCCTGACTGAAGCTAAATATCAAGAGGGTTTTGTCTTTTCTTTTTCTTTTTTTTTTATTATTATTTTTGAGCCATCTATGCAGACTTAGTTGTATCACCTTTAGGCATTGTCCAGTAAATGTACTTCCTTTCTTGAATATTTCCCAACCTGTGAACTGTATCCTGCTAGATGCTGTGCATTGGTTTCTTTAACTATATTTCGCAGTTCTTCTGGAAGATAGCACAAATGACCATTTGCTTCTGAGAGTATTTGCCTCTCACTTTGTCTTTTGCTTGAAGGGCACGCAATAGATATAATTTATTTAAAAAAATTTGACCATTGAATTTTGTATTTCTCCTTCTCCCTTTTCCCTCTTTGCCCCCCTACACCCTTCAACAAAATACCCCTCTGCCCTTCAAAAAAAAAAATACAATGTGTACAATTGATTATATGTGTAAGTTTTGTATTGTTGACTAAAGTTTGGGCATACTACTCATAAGGGCAGATAACTTTTTATTGCACATTTGAATATACAGGTAGTGGTTGAGAGTGGCTTACAGTATACATAATATGTAAGTGACTATAATTAGAACCAAATGTAAAAATATTATTCTTTGGTCCTTAATGATGGAAAAATTGTATGGCATGGCAAAAGCTTTGCCGCGAGTACTTTCTTTTGGAGAGGCAAAAAAACAAAAACAAAAAACAGATACAAACGAGATTAGGTATCAGCTATAAATACTAGAGATCTTTTTCGTTTACATGTTCTGTTAGTAAGCAATGTGAAATATGCCACTCTGTAGTTCACTTTAAATGCTCATGCGATTACACGCTTATACCATAAACTCAAACCAGGGTTAGTACTTTGTTTTCCATGATGAAACATTTGTATATGTTTTGTGTATCTCCGCATCCACTGACTATGGCAATAGGTGTAGTTAGCTGTGCTTTCTCTCCCTGAGAGAACATCTTTAAGATCCCTATCTTGTGAAAATCTTTGTCTTAATAGAAACCGATCAACTAAAATTCATATTTTATTGTGTACCTTTGCAGTGAGACAATGTAAACGGATACATTGTAAAGTCAAAATATAAGCATGCTGCAAAGGCAAGAGTAATAGGGATAAGAATAAGGTTATTGCAGCCTTAACTCATTCCGATGTGCTGACCATTTCATATTACAACTTTTTTATTATTGCATTCACTACAGACCTGCAGTATATCTGTTGGAAAATAGTGTTTCATAAATAATATCACTTTGCAGTCTAAACAGAGGACACATGCAAGGAATAACTTCAAGTAAGAATAGGACCACTTCTGAATGGATGACTGGAATCTTGAAAACACTCAGCGCTGCAAAAGTAATTCTACTCAGCTAAGCCTCCAATCCTGCAAAAAGATCAAGAAAACAGTTCCCCACAGAACCCCTGTGCAGGCCTTAATATGTTCACGATCTCCCTATAAATAGTGAGGTCTTTACTTTTAGTAAGCACTGGATGCTATTGTGATGATGTTGAACTCAGTAGTCTTTCCATCAAAATCTTACCTATAAAACACCAAAAATTCAGTGTTAACGTAAATCATGTGACATTCCTGTTACTGTTAAAGCTAGTCAAATTGAATTCGCTGGGGGGGGTTTCAACCAGCTTTTTGATGTTTCAGTGAAAAGTTTTCGAAGTCTGTGTGACCTGGTTTATTTAGCACTCTTTCATTTGACAATACATTCTCCCCCTCTCCCCCCATTTCAGCTGGGGGGGATGTTCAGCTGGACCAGCAGGGGAAAGACCACCTATGACGAGGCTGTTGGAAGGGGGAGAGAAGAGTTGATATACCTAGATCCCTACCAACTTCAGGGTCCATTTTGGTCAATTTCACGGTCAAAGGATTTTTTAAATGGTAAATTTCACAATTTCACCTATTTAAATCTGAAAGGTCAGTGTTGTAATTATAGGGGTCCTGACCCAAAAAGGAGTGGGGGGGTCACAAGGTTTTTGTGGGGGGGGGGAAGCATACCCCTACAGTAGTAGGGTGGCAAGACCGTGACCCCCTAAAATAACCTTGTGGCCCTCCTGCAACTCTTTTGGGTCAGGACTGCCAATTTGAGAAACACTGGTCTCCTTCGGTGAAATCTGTATAGTATAGGATAAAAGTACCCAAAAGACTAGATTTCATTCTCTGATGTTTTTCATGGCTGTGAATTTGGTAGGGCCCTACTCATGCCCCATTCTTGTATATTATGCCCTCAGGGGAAGCAGCAGCCATTCTGTTGTGGTTGTTGCCCCACTCTCCCACTTGAATAATCGAGACATAGTTTGAGCTGTTTCTAAGATGCTGTGGTCTGACCAATCACTAGTTTTCAGTACAGCTCTACTGCCAAAAACCCTTAGTGTAGATTCAGCTTATACCAGCAGCAAGAATTATTTGGTGTAGTTAAATCATCTCCCCAACTACCCTAACCTATGCCAGCACAAAGATTCCTGCTGCTATAAGCTGTGCCAACATAAGGATTTTTGCCAACATACCTATCTGAGTTCGGTGTGATTTCTCCCTCCCACCGCCTCTCCAGTGCCGTTGCTCAGCTACCAAAATTTTGTAATGTTGGGCTCAATCCTTGGCATTAGGTTGAAAGGCCAACCCTGAAGATTGGTTATTTGACATGGAGACTTTTAACAGCACAGTGGACCTAAATATATGTAATAGTAGATCTCAAAGTACAGGTACTCCTCCAAAGAAGGTATCATTACCCACATTTTACAGATAGTGCTAATGCCTGGAGGGTTTTTTTTTTTTTCCCTGGCGGGGGGCCAGGGGAAGGGGTGTTAACGTACCCTAAAATTGTGGCCTTCGCATTGAAACACAGACATGGGAATAGATTTTATTCCCCTGCATGTCTTGATAAGGGAAATTTCATACTGTGGATAGTTTTGACTTACATAGAGCCTGCCTCAATATCTCAAGGTTTTTATTTAGACTCTGCCCCCTCCGTGTGAATTCATAAAGGTGATTTTTTTTCAGTCTTTTCTAACTGTACTGAAGCAATTGCTTTAAGCAAACTGAGTTTGCCTTTCTACTTTACAAAGTGTCACTAATAGAGCAGGCAGAAACTGGAATTCCTGTTCCTTGGGAAATTCTGAAACTTCAGAAACAATAGTTCCAAATTGGAATGAAATCTCAAAATTTTGTTTTGGAAAAAGCCAGTGCCACTTTTTGACCTTTCTGAAACTTTTCTGAGTCTCCCTATGCTACCCCAGACTCCTAGCAGGTGTGCAGGGAAACCTTGCCTAGTTCCCATCAGGTTTTCACAAAATTGTCACATTCCAGTGGAATGCTTACCCTTTTAAATATCTTCCATCAGAAAACTGTCTATCCAGCTCTTGTCATTAAGTTATTGTAGGCTATACCTTGACTAGCGGCAGCACTCCTAAACCTTTTGCAGGCTTATAGCAATCTGAAAATAGGTGCCTGAAAAATCTGGCATAGTTCATAAATAGCTACTAATCAACTATTCTATTTCAAAGTGTTTGCCTATTATCTTAATAGTACTTGATAAGAGTACTTGGCTCAGATGGAGCAAAGAGGGGAACTGGGATTAGAGCAAAGATCATTTTTGTATAGTCCAGCTCCTGCTAAGTTTGTAATAAACATCAAAATAATGGCTAGGTTTAGTATTGAGCAATTTTGTCCATGTAAATTCTAACAAATGTGTTATAACAAGTTCCCTAAAGAAATGACCTTTCTAATCATTCGTTCCTATTGTCTATCCTCGAGGTTGCGGACTGTAATCTGAGGCAAGGTTAGCTTAAGGCATTTTCCCTTTTGTTCGTATTGTACTAGTATGTGGCATCCCTTCCCTTCCTTTATATCCCCAGCCTGGTTGTCTGGCCGAAAGGGAGGGGTCCTCCCCTGCCCCCTGGAACGAACGCAGCAGGGGCCCCCTCTGGCTGGAGGACAGGGCCTCTGCACTAGCGTTGCGCTTTCCTCCTACTAGCTCTTAGCCCTAGGGGCGGTTCTACCCTGGGTGGTGGCGCCCCCATGCGGCAGCACTACGGTGCAGGAGGGTTTTCTGCCGCGGTGGGGGTAGACTGGTTTTCCCCCCACACCACCCTCCTTGGCTCCCCGGCTAGGGTGACCAGATGTCCCGATTTTATAGGGACAGTCCCGATATTTGGGGCTTTGTCTTATATACGTGCCTATTACCTTCTTCCCCCCTCCCCCCATTTCAGCTGGGGGGAATGTTCAGCTGGACCAGCAGGGGAAAGACCACCTATGACGAGGCTGTTGGAAGAGGGAGAGAAGAGTTGATATACCTAGATCCCTACCAACTTCAGGGTCCATTTTGGTCAATTTCACGGTCAAAGGATTTTTTAAATGGTAAATTTCACAATTTCACCTATTTAAATCTGAAAGGTCAGTGTTGTAATTATAGGGGTCCTGACCCAAAAAGGAGTGGGGGGGTCACAAGGTTTTTGTGGGGGGGGGAAGCATACCCCTACAGTAGTAGGGTGGCAAGACCGTGACCCCTTAAAATAACCTTGTGGCCCTCCTGCAACTCTTTTGGGTCAGGACTGCCAATTTGAGAAACACTGGTCTCCTTCGGTGAAATCTGTATAGTATAGGATAAAAGTACCCAAAAGACTAGATTTCATTCTCTGATGTTTTTCATGGCTGTGAATTTGGTAGGGCCCTACTCATGCCCCATTCTTGTATATTATGCCCTCAGGGGAGGCAGCAGCCATTCTGTTGTGGTTGTTGCCCCACTCTCCCACTTGAATAATCGAGACATAGTTTGAGCTGTTTCTAAGATGCTGTGGTCTGACCAATCACTAGTTTTCAGTACAGCTCTACTGCCAAAAACCCTTAGTGTAGATTCAGCTTATACCAGCAGCAAGAATTATTTGGTGTAGTTAAATCATCTCCCCAACTACCCTAACCTATGCCAGCACAAAGATTCCTGCTGCTATAAGCTGTGCCAACATAAGGATTTTTGCCAACATACCTATCTGAGTTCGGTGTGATTTCTCCCTCCCACCGCCTCTCCAGTGCCGTTGCTCAGCTACCAAAATTTTGTAATGTTGGGCTCAATCCTTGGCATTAGGCTGAAAGGCCAACCCTGAAGATTGGTTATTTGACATGGAGACTTTTAACAGCACAGTGGACCTAAATATATGTAATAGTAGATCTCAAAGTACAGGTACTCCTCCAAAGAAGGTATCATTACCCACATTTTACAGATAGTGCTAATGCCTGGAGGGTTGGTTTTTTTTTTCCCTGGCGGGGGGCCAGGGGAAGGGGTGTTAACGTACCCTAAAATTGTGGCCTTCGCATTGAAACACAGACATGGGAATAGATTTTATTCCCCTGCATGTCTTGATAAGGGAAATTTCATACTGTGGATAGTTTTGACTTACATAGAGCCTGCCTCAATATCTCAAGGTTTTTATTTAGACTCTGCCCCCTCCGTGTGAATTCATAAAGGTGATTTTTTTTCAGTCTTTTCTAACTGTACTGAAGCAATTGCTTTAAGCAAACTGAGTTTGCCTTTCTACTTTACAAAGTGTCACTAATAGAGCAGGCAGAAACTGGGATTCCTGTTCCTTGAGAAATTCTGAAACTTCAGAAACAATAGTTCCAAATTGGAATGAAATCTCAAAATTTTGTTTTGGAAAAAGCCAGTGCCACTTTTTGACCTTTCTGAAACTTTTCTGAGTCTCCCTATGCTACCCCAGACTCCTAGCAGGTGTGCAGGGAAACCTTGCCTAGTTCCCATCAGGTTTTCACAAAATTGTCACATTCCAGTGGAATGCTTACCCTTTTAAATATCTTCCATCAGAAAACTGTCTATCCAGCTCTTGTCATTAAGTTATTGTAGGCTATACCTTGACTAGCGGCAGCACTCCTAAACCTTTTGCAGGTTTATAGCAATCTGAAAATAGGTGCCTGAAAAATCTGGCATAGTTCATAAATAGATACTAATCAACTATTCTGTTTCAAAGTGTTTGCCTATTATCTTAATAGTACTTGATAAGAGTACTTGGCTCAGATGGAGCAAAGAGGGGAACTGGGATTAGAGCAAAGATCATTTTTGTATAGTCCAGCTCCTGCTAAATTTGTAATAAACATCAAAATAATGGCTAGGTTTAGTATTGAGCAATTTTGTCCATGTAAATTCTAACAAATGTGTTATAACAAGTTCCCTAAAGAAATGACCTTTCTAATCATTCGTTCCTATTGTCTATCCTCGAGGTTGCGGACTGTAATCTGAGGCAAGGTTAGCTTAAGGCGTTTTCCCTTTTGTTTGTATTGTACTAGTATGTGGCATCCATTCCCTTCCTTTATATCCCCAGCCTGGTTGTCTGGCCGGAAGGGAGGGGTCCTCCCCTGCCCCCTGGAACGAACGCAGCAGGGGCCCCCTCTGGCTGGAGGACAGGGCCTCTGCACTAGCGTTGTGCTTTCCTCCTCCTAGCTCTTAGTCCTACCCTGGGTGGTGGCGCCCCCATGCGGCAGCACTACGGTGCAGGAGGGTTTTCTGCCGCGGTGGGGGTAGACTGGTTCCCCCCCACCCCTCCTTGGCTCCCTGGCTAGGGTGACCAGATATCCCAATTTTATAGGGACAGTCCCGATATTTGGGGCTTTGTCTTATATACGTGCCTATTATCCCCCACCCTGTCCCCATTTTTCACACTTGCTGTCTGGTCAGCCTATCCCCTTCCCCTCCGGTTAGAGGTTTTGTATCTCTCCCCGCGCCAAGCGGGGGACTCGGGTCCACATTTGCCCCTGCGGGGCTGACGCTGCGCCCAGCAGCCCGGTGTTCCCGCCTCCCCGGGCCTGGGCGTGCTGGGCTGGGGTAAGGCGCGATGCTCCGCGCCCTTCACCCCCGAACTGCCTGTGCCGACGAGGCGCGGCTCCTTGCGGTCCCTGCGGCCGGGCGGGGCAGTACCTCACCGGCTGGAATGCGGCTCCGCCGGCTCCGGCCACGCCTGTCGCTCGCGGAGCTTCCGCCGCCCTGGGGCCCCTCGTCTGTCCTCCCAAGACGGGCGGTGCCAGGCTGCAGCCCGCGGCAACCAAGGGGAGAGACGCAGCCGGGCAGCGGTAAGAGGCGCGGGGCCAGCCCCGGGCAGGAGAGGGGCTGCTGGTGGCAACCCCAGCGGTTAGTGCCAGTCCAGCACTATACGGGGCTGCTAAGACCCAGTGGGGTCTGTCTATCCATCCCTCACAGCTGTGGTATCTGAGGGCTCCTGAAGAGAGCAGGGATCTGAATGAGTAGCGGTCCACCCATCTGGATTCGCATCTAGACCGGCCGGTTTGAACGCAAGTCCATGAACCGGTGTAGATCTGAGCACGCGTTGTGTGCTTAGGCAGCAGCAGCGGGCTAGGTGCTTGTCAGCCAGAGACTCATTTCGGGTCTGTGAGGAAAGCAGATGCAGCTTGTCTTGTTTAAACCTCGAGGATGGGGAGCTGGGTTTGTCTTGTGTTGTGATGCCAGCTTCAGAGCTTGTGGGCTTTTCCTCTGAATGCTTGAGAGCTCTATCCTGGGAGGTCCTGAGTGGCTCTTGGAAGGTGAGGGCGCTCCTTACCTGTTGACTTTAGTGGGACTTGAGTGTGCCCAGTACCTCAGGATCAGGCCTGTGCTCACTAAAATGTTAAAACTGAAGTGTGTGTATGGGTTGGTTGAGTCTCCAGTTTGTATATCCAAGTGCAGTTGTGTGCATCAGAGATCAAAGGAATAAACTCGTCTCACAATGTGGCAAAGTCCACTTCTAATGGGGAAAAAAAAAGATTAATTTTAAAACACTACTTGGGTGTAAGGTACAGGTGCTTCCGGCTAATTATAACTTTTATATTGTTCACTTTAGTAACCAGGATGTCACACAAGGCAAGTTCAAGTACACAACAGAACAAGCAAGGAAGCAAACTTGCTGATAGCAAGTGGGAAAATCACTGTGGGAGCAATACTGAGGGGGGGAAACTGGGCTCCTGAACAGCTTTGGTTGTTGTTGGATTGACCCTAAGAGCTGTTTTGATGCTGTCTCTTCAGGGGTCACTTGCAGTTTTGCAAATCCATGCATGACTCCGTTTCTTTTGAAAGGTGAAAGTGGAGAGGGCTTGTGGCAGGGATGCCATTTCAGATTTGGGGGGAGGGAGACTTTAACCATGATTCCAGGGGATACTTTTAGGCACTTGAAAACTCTAGTTTTTTGGCAGATAACTTAGCAATTAGCTGATAGGAGCACTGTATCTAATTCCTATATAAAAGAAAGAAAAATAAATAAATATTAGACCCACTCAGCTCTAATACTACCATGTTCTGACATCTTGTGGCAAGTCACTTAAGGGACACTGGTTAGGTTTAAAATGTTAATGTATATTCTTATTTTGTTAATAACTCTGGAGAGAGAGAGAGAGAGAGAGAGAGAGAGACCCCATCAGGACTCCTGGGGTCTCTCTCAGCTCTGGTAGGGGAGTGGGGTCTAGCGGGTTACAGTCGGGGAAGGGGAGGAGGGGGAGAAGGCAGATAAATCTGGGTTCTATATAAGAACATCATAATGGCCATACTGGGTAAGACCAATGGCACATCTAGCACAAAGTGGCCAATACCAAGTGCCTCAGAGGGAAAGAACAGAGCAGGGAATCATCAAATGATTCATCCCGTCGCCCACTCCCAGCTTCTGGCAAACAGAGGCTAGGGACACGCAAAACATGGTGTTGCATACCTGCCCATCCTGGCTAACAGCCATTGATGGACCTATCCTCCATGAACGTATCTAGTTCTTATTGGAACCCTGTTATAGTTTTGACCTTCACAACATCCCTTGGCAAGGAGTTCCACAGGTTGACTGCGAAGAAATATTTTTTGTTTGTTTTAAATCTGCTGCCTATTACTTTCATTGGGTGACTCCTGGTTTTTGGGTTATGTGAAGGAGTAAACAACATTTCCCTATTCAATTTTTCCACGCCATTCTTGATTTTATAGACCTCTATCAGATCCTCCTCCTTAGTCATCTCTTCCAAGGTGAAAAGTCCCAGTCTCTTTAATCTTTCCTCATACAGAAGGTGTTCCATACCCCTAATCATTTGTGTTGCCCTTCTCTGTGCCTTTTCTAAATGCAATATATCTTTTTTGAGATGAGGTGACCAAATCTGCATGCAGTATTCAATATGTTGGCATACCATGGATTTATATAGAGGCAATATATGATATTTTCTGTCTTATTATCTATCCCTTTCCTAATGATTCCCAATATTCTGTTAGCTTTTTTGATTGCCACTGCACATTGAGCAGATGTTTTCAGAGAACTATCCACAATGACTCCAAGATCTCTTTCTTGATTGGTAACAGGTAATTTAGACCCTGTCATTTTATATGTATAGTTGGGATTATATTTTCCAATGTGCATTACTTTGCATTTATGAACATTGAATTTCATCTGCCATTGTGTTGCCCAGTCACCTAGTTTTGTGAGATCCCTTTGTAACTCTTTGCAGTCAGTTTTGGATTAAACTATTTTGAACAATTTTGTATCACCTGCAAATTTTGCCAATTCACTGTTTACCCCTTTTTCCAGATAATTTATGAATAGGGTGATCAGATGTCCCATTTTTAAAGGGACTGTCCTTTATTTAAGCCCTCCTGCAGGTGTCCTAACTTTCTTAAAAACAGGCAACTTGTCCTGTATTTTCTGTCTCCCTCCATCAGTACTGGAGCATCCTGCTACTTGCTGGATCCCTGCTCACCAGCCCACTAGCAATGAGTGTGTGTGTGGGGGGGTCCAGTGGATGCTGATGGGGGTGGGTGTGCAAGGCTAGTGGTGGGGCGAAGATGCAGCGCATAGGGCTGGCCGCTCCCCCATGCTGGTCTGTCAGCGCAGCCCCCGCTGCGTGCCGGCTGTTGGCCAGCAGGGCCCTGACCACTGTCCTGTTTCCAGCCGGCACTGGCTGCGTGCTGTGAGCTGCGGTGGCTGATGAGTGCGGGCAGGCACCAGGCAGCGGGCCAGTTACATGTCGTCTCTGCTGCCCACTCATTGGCCCTTTACATGCTCCCCCTCTCGCTGTCCTCTCCCTGTTTTGCCCCTTCCCCCCTACCAGCCCTGCTGCTCCTCCATATCCCCTCCGCCCCCGCCAACAGGTGGACCGTATCCCGCTCCCAGTGCTGTGCAGAGAACCGGCCCCTGGTCGGAGTGCTCAGCTCACCAACAGCCTGGCTGGCATGCTCCTTCCTTCCTTCCTCCACTGCCTCTGGCTGGGCTTACACCCCAGGAAAGCCCAAGACCCTTTGGCCAGGAGGGGGCGAGCCCTGCATGTGCCAAACCCCACACAGCGCTGGCACAGGGAAGCCTCTCAACCCCTCAGCTAAGTTCTGGAGTGACGGGTGGGGAGGGGCGATTTCCAGCCTGTTCATGCCCTGAACTTGCAAGCTCCACAGCAGGCCCCTGGGCAGGGGCTTAGCACCCTCTTCACCCGCCCCTCCCCCCCCCCCCGGGTCCTGCCCTCCAGGGAGCATGGGGCTGCTCCAACCCCTAGGCACCCTCACCTGCTGAGCCATCTCTCTGGCCCAGTTCACTGAAGCCCCTGCAGTCAGGTTCCCTGAGCCCTAGTGTACAATGCATCCTTAGGGCTTAACCCTTTCCTGCCCATGCTATAGCTGGGGGACAGGAGATGATCAGCAGCACCCTGGAGGGGTTACCTGCCTTTCCACACTGTGTGGGCAGGAAGGGACAAGCTGCATCCAGCCACGGGGGGGAGATGAGCTCTGCAAAGACACGAGCCAGGTCATCCCTTCCACCTCCTCCTCCCCTGCAGCTGGAAGCAGCTCCTGTCCCTTCCCTCCCACACAGTGCCAAAAGGCTGCTGCTGGCGACATTCTGGTTTGAACCTGACAGAAATCTGGGGAGGGGGCATGTGATCCTGCATGTGCGCATGCGCGCGCACACACACACACACACACACACACACACACACACACACACGTTGCCTCGGGAAGACAGGAGAGATGGGTCCGTCCCAGGGGCCCAGGCAGGCATGGAGGGTGGAAAGTGCTGGGAAGGGAGGGGAGGGTCAGTCGGTCAGCCCCCCCGTGTGAAAGAGGTGTGTGTGTGTGTGTGTCACCCCTCCCCGTGTGAACCCTAAAACCTTAAAGATAAAAAGATAAGGTAAATAAAAAGAATCCAACTACTCAGTGTGACACTCTTTACCTCAGGGGAATACCCTTCACCCCCATGTTCATCCTTATAATATGATTGTGTGGTATCCAATGCAAAGTTTGTCATGTCGGGTGTCTTCGGAAGGCTCATGATGCACTGTTATAGTAATGCTATAGGTTGTAATTTATGTAAATTATGAGGCTGAAATTGTGTCCTCATGGCTTAAAACAAGCCCAGGCAAAACTCTCCAGGATCAGAGGGGCAGTTCACACCTCATCAGGGCATGTATGGGACAAACCCAGCCCAGCCTCACAGGAACAAAGGACATGGGCCTAGACAGCAACAAAGGATCTGTTGGACTCTTGAGTGAGTCATCCCCCTTCCCTTGGTCAGTTTGGGACTACGATGAGGTAATGCTCACCTGACTCTGAAGGGGTGGGGGGCAAAGCCAAGAGGGAAGAAAGAACATGATAAAAGGGAGAGACGTTTGCCATCTCCATCTACAGATACCACCACCAAGTGACTGAAGCGCTGATCAAAGGGGAGAGCCTGACTGAAGGGCAACCAGCCAGCCTGTGGTGAGATGCATCTAAGTTTGTAAGGGCACTGAAAGTATTAAGATCAGCTTAGAATGCGTTTTGCTTTTATTTCATTGGACCACCTCTGACTGGTTGCACTTTGACCTATAATCACTTAAAATCTATCTTTTATAGTTAATAAATTTGTTTGTTTATTCTACCTGAAGCAGTGCATTTGGTTTGAAGTGTGTCAGAGACTCCCCTTGAGATAACAAGTTTGGTACATATAAATTTCTTTGTTAAATTGACGAACTCATATAAGCTTGCAGCGTCCAGTGGGCATAACTGGACACTGCAAGACAGAGGTTCCTAGGGTTGTGTCTGGGACTGGAGATATTGGCTAGTGCCATTCAGTTGCATAATCCAAGCAGCAGCTGGCTAAAAGTGCTCACTCACGTAGCTGGGAGCAGCTTACATGCTAGAGGCTGTGCGTGAACAGCCCGGGAGTGGGGGTTCTCACCGCAGAGCAGGGTAATGCTGGCTCCTAGAATCGAAGATTAGAGTGACCTAGTAGATCACCGGTCCAGATAACACCAGGGGAACATCACACTCAGTATTTCTTTTTAACGGGCTCAGTCAACTTGATGTTAATTTGAACTTTTGTACTGCATAGTTCTGATTGATTGCTGTTGAACTTGCTTGAATATGAGTAATTTTACCCGGTGTCCCGTATTCAGGATAGGGAAATATGGTCATCCTATTTATGAATGTGTTGACCAGCACTGGTGCCAGTACAGACTCTTGAGGAACACCCCTATTTACCTCTCTCCATTCTCACCATTTATTCCTACCCTTTGTTTCCTACCTTTTAACTGGAGTGCCTGGCAATGCTTTCAGGATCATCTAATGATCCTTAATTTAATTTAATGACAAGCCTTTTGTTATCTTAATCACCCTGCTTCTGTTTATAAACAAAAAGACCAAAGAGTACTTGTGGCACCTTAGAGACTAACAAATTTATTTGAGCATAAGCTTTCGTGGGCTAAAACCCACTTCTGTTTTGTTAGTCTCTAAGGTGCCACAAGTACTCCTTGTTCTTTTTGCTGTTACAGACTAAGGCCTGGTCTACACTAGGAGTTTATGTCGAATTTAGCACCGTTACATCGAATTAACTCTGCACCCGTCCACACAACGAAGCTATTTAGTTCGACATAGAGGTCTCTTAAATTCGACTTCTGTACTCCTCCCCAACGAGGGGAGTAGCGCTAAATTCGACATGGCCATGTCGAATTAGGCTAGGTGTGGATGGAAATCGACGGTAATAGCTCCGGGAGCTATCTCACAGTGCACCACTCTGTTGATGCTCTGGACAGCAGTCCGAGCTCGGATGCTCTGACCAGCCACACAGGAAAAGCCCCGGGAAAATTTGAATTCCTTTTCCTGTCTGGGCAGTTTGAATCTCATTTCCTGTTTGGACATCGTGGCGAGCTCAGCAGCACTGGCAACGATGCAGAGCTCTCCAGCAGAGATGGCCATGCAATCTCAGAATAGAAAGAGGGCCCCAGCATGGACTGATCGGGAAGTCTTGGATCTGATCGCTGTGTGGGGCGATGAGTCCGTGCTTTCCGAGCTGCGATCGAAAAGACGGAATGCAAAGATCTACAAGAAGATCTCAAAAGCCATGGCAGAGAGAGGATACAGCCGGGATGCAACGCAGTGCCGCGTGAAAATCAAGGAGCTGAGACAAAGCTACCAGAAGACCAAAGAGGCAAACGGACGCTCCGGATCCCAGCCCCAGACATCCCGTTTCTACGAGGCACTGCATTCCATCCTAGGTGCGGCTGCCACCACTACCCCACCACTGACCGTGGACTCTGAGGATGGGATATTGTCGACGGCCGGTTCCTCGGAGATGTTAGCGGACGGGGAAGATGAGGAAGGAGATGAGGAGGATGAGGCAGTCGACAGCACTTACAACGCTGATTTCCCCGACAGCCAGGATCTCTTCATCACCCTTACAGAGATCCCCTACCAACCGTCCCCAGGCGTTAACCCGGACGCAGAATCGGGGGAAGGATCAGTCAGTAAGTGTTTTAAACATGTAAACATTTATTTTTAACAGAACAGGAATATTAACAATATTAACAATGGGTTTTTCATGATTAGTTTGCCCTAGGCGCTTAACATTTCAGTCCTTGGCAGTGCAACTACTGAAAAAAAATCTAACAATGTCCGGTTTAGCATGATTGGTTTGCCCTAGGCGCTCTACTGTTTAGTCCCTGCCAGTGCAGCTACAGTAAAATCCGGTCTATATGTCCGGGGATAGAGCAGAAATCCTCCTGGGACATCTCCACGAAGCTCTCCTGGAGGTAATTGGAAAGCCTTTGCATCAGGTTCCTGGGGAGAGCAGCCTTATTGGGTCCTCTGTGGTAGGAAACGTTTCCGCGCCAGGAGACAATCAAGTACTCGGGTATCATTGCCTTGCAGAGCATGGCGGCATACGGCCCTGGTCTTTGCAGGCTTTCCCGAAGCATCCTTTCTTTCTCCGTCTCTGAAATCCTCATCAGAGTGATGTCGCTCATGGTGACCTGCTTTGAATTAGGTAGGGGAATGTTAGTATTGGGACTGCTTGCCTGTTCCTTTACAGAACTGTAACCGGCGGTTTACAGCCACGCGGTGGAGGCGGGAGAGGAGCAGCATAAAGGGATCTTTCCCTGGGACAGCCGCGAGGGGGTGGGATAGGGGCAGAGTTCATGCTTGCCGGATTGCTGGCAGCAGGGACTGGCATTGCTTTGAACGTGAAAGGAGGCCAGTGCTATTATTAAAGTTTTAAGCAGCCACAAGTCTACAGCTTACCATGTCAGCCTGTTACCCAAATTCCGCTGTCCTGCCCCGCTTGTCTGATCTGCACTGCAAGACCCCAGGCACTGAATGCGAAGGCCGAAAATTCGACCTTGTCCTGAGTGCGCATGTGATAGGTGCTGTGCATGGTCTTGTTCACAGAGAAAGACTATGTTCTTTGTTCACCCAAAAATTTATCTTTCTGAGGAATTCACTCCCTTTTTCCCATCCCACAGCTGCGACTGTCTCCCGAACTACCCTGGCATCACACTCCCAGAGGCTAGCGCAGATTAGGCGTAGGAAGAAGAGGACACGGGAGGACATGTTCTCGGAACTTATGGGCTGCTCCCGAGCCCAGGCAGCCCAGCAGACCTAGTGGAGGGAGAACTTGTCCCAAATCCACCGATCACACATGGAACGGGAGGAGAGGTGGTGGCAGGAAGACCAGCAGGCGACTCAAACGCTGCTTGGACTAATGAGGGAGCAAACGGACACGCTCCGGCGCCTTGTGGATGTTCTGCAGGACCGGAGGCAGGAGGACAGACCCCCGCTGCAGTCTATCTCTAACCACCCTCCCCCGCCACAAAGTCCCATACCACCCTCACCCAAAGTCCCAAGAAGGAGGGGCGACAGAGTCCGTGAAAACTCTCACTCCACCCCTGTAGACCGCTCAAGTACCAGAAGGCTCTCATTCCCCAAAATTTGATAAGTCCTTTCCTTCCCGCCTCACCCAAGCCCCCGTCCCAGTTTCATCCCCCAGTTTCATGTGTAGTTGCTAATAAAAAATACGTTTCTGTTAATTAGTGTTTCCATCATGTTCTTTTAGAGGAGAGTCTGTTTGAAGGGGGGGAAGGGGGTTGGTAATTGGACAGGACAGTCACCTTTACCAGGGTACAGACGCGGGGGCAGGTTCAGCAGCAGGGCACACACACATTGCAGTCACTAGTTACCCTGGTCAGTCTGGGAGGTGGTTTTCATGTTCTCTGTGTGTGTGGGGGGGGGCTATGTGACTTTGTGGCGGGGGAGGGCGGTTAGAGATCATATGCAGCGGTCCTTATCCTGGATCACAGAGCCACGCAGCAGGGGATCTGTAACCGTCCTCCCACTGCCACAAAGTCACATAGCCCCCACACACAGAGTCCCAAACAGGAGGGATGTCAGGCTCCGTTGAAACAACCAGTCCACCAGTGCGGAGCCTGTCATTCCTCGAGTTTAGAAGCGTCCTTTGCATCACTACACTACACCCGCTCCCCACCACAGTCTGCGTCCCAGGTTCAACACTTTACCGTGAAAACAGTAATAAAGAAAACGGTGTTCATTAACAAATTTCAAGTGATTTTATTTTTAAACGTGTGTTGGAAGGGGGGGAACGGGGTGAACGGGGTATGTAACTGGAGAGGATAGTGAACATTCACTGGGTAAAGAAACGGGGCCAGGTTCAGCTTCTCTGTAAACAAACTTAATAGTCACAGGTTACCCTGCTCACTCAGGAACCTAGCTTTCAAAGCCTCCCGGATGCACAGCGCGTCCCACTGGGCTCTTCTAATCGCTCGGCTGTCTGGCTGGGCGTAATCAGCAGCCAGGCTATTTGCCTCAACCTCCCACCCCGCCATAAAGGTCTCCCCCTTGCTCTCACACAGATTGTGGAGCACACAGCAAGCTGCAATAACAATGGGGATATTGGTTTCTCTGAGATCAGAGCGAGTCAGTAAGCTTCTCCATCTCCCCTTGAGACGTCCAGAAGCACACTCCACCACCATTCTGCACTTGCTCAGCCGGTAGTTGAAGAGTTCTTTTTCACTGTCCAGGGCGCCTGTATAGGGCTTCATGAGCCAGGGCATTAGCGGGTAGGCTGGGTCCCCGAGGATCACTATAGGCATCTCCACATCCCCAAGAGTTATTTTGTGGTCCGGGAAGTAAATACCTTCCTGCAGCCGTCTAAACAGACCAGAGTTCCTGAAAACACGAGCGTCATGAACCTTGCCCGGCCATCCGACGTTGATGTTTGTAAAACGTCCCCTATGGTCCACCAGTGCTTGCAGCACCATTGAAAAGTAGCCCTTTCGGTTAATGTACTGGCTGGCCTGGTGGTCCGGTCCCAGGATAGGGATGTGAGTTCCATCTATAGCCCCACCGCAGTTTGGGAATCCCATCGCTGCGAAGCCATCTATGATGACCTGCACGTTTCCCAGGGTCACTACCTTTGAGAGCAGTAGCTCAACGATTGCGTTGGCTACTTGCATGACAACAACCCCCACGGTAGATTTGCCCACGCCAAAGTGGTTCGCGACTGACCGGTAGCTGTCTGGCGTTGCAAGCTTCCAGAGGGCTATGGCCACTCGCTTCTGGACAGTCAGGGCTGCTCGCATCCGGGTGTCCTTGCGCTTCAGGGCAGGGGACAGCAACTCACAAAGTTCCAGGAAAGTCCCCTTCCGCATGCGAAAGTTTCGCAGCCACTGGGATTCATCCCAGACCTGCAGCACTATGCGGTCCCACCAGTCCGTGCTTGTTTCCCGGGCCCAGAATCGCGTTCCACAACATCAACATGACCCATTGCCACCATGATGTCCTCGGCGCGGGGTCCCGTGCTTTGTGACAAGTCTGTGCCACTCTCAGACTTCAGGTCCTCACCGCGCTGCCGTAGCCTCCTCGCCCGATTTCTCAGCATCTGCCTCTGGGAAAGGTGGATGATAAGGTGCGAGGTGTTGACAATGGCCATAACTGCAGCGATGGTCGCAGCGGGCTCCATGCTCGCAGTGCTGTGGCATCCGCGCTGTCACTGACCAGAAAAGTGCGCGAACTGATTTCCCGCCGGCGCTTTCAGGGAGGGAGGGCGGGAGTGACGGTTGGATGACGACAGTTACCCAAAACCACCCTCGACACATTTTTTTCCCCAGAAGGCATTGGGGGCTCGACCCAGAATTCCAATGGGCAGCGGGGACTGCGGGAACTGTGGGATAGCTGCCCACAGTGCACCGCTTCCAGTGTCGACGCTTGCCCCGTTAGTGTGGACTCACAAAGTCAAATTACTGTCCTTAGTGTGGATACACACGTTCGACTTTGTAATATCGATTCCACATATTCAATTTAAGTAAAATCGAACTACTCTCGTAGTGTAGACATACCCTAACACAGCTACCACTCTGAAACCTGTTTATAAACAAACTCCCTGCCCCAAAGGCAGAAGCTGGGAGCAGCACAGAACTCATCACATATCACACTCAAGCTGTGTTGTAGTTAAGAGCTCTGGGTGGGGCTAGGATGTGTGCTGTGAGCAGACCTCAGGTACAAAACTCGGGGAGGGGCTAGAGCCCCCTTTTCCCCTCTGGCTTGTGGGTTGGAAAAAGAAGTGAAATGAGATCAATGAGACTCAAGAGGGGGAAAGGAAAAAAGAAGAAAATCAGGAAAATAGAAAGAGAGATACTGAATGGGGCAAACGTTTTCTGAAGACAATGATGGTAGGGAAAGAAACCATTTTAAAAATAGATAAACTAGAAAGCAGAAATATAGACACTAATGTAGGAAAAGCTACCAAAGATATAAAAACAAGGGAAAGGAAAAGTGCAGGGGAAAAGGAAACAGACCAAAAGCACAAGGAAATATGGGGGGTTGGCAGAATTCAATTTTTGATATTATCAGTCAAAATTATAAATAATGTTTATTTTTGAGCAATTTTTATTTTTTATTGATTTAAAATTTTCACAATTATGCAAAATTATGGGGATCACACAATAATTATTAACAGTAGACACTGAGATTCAAAAAGAGAAAGCTTTATAACTAGTAAAGTAACTTGTCAACATCCCATATCAAGATATACAAAGTAAATATCCTTAAATCAAACTCTAGTAAGTTCTCAAGCAGCATTATTTTATCTATATGTACATTTTGATTATTACTGGTGGAAATGTTTTTTCATCACTGTGTGTATGTACGGTGAAATTGATGTTTCCTGACATTTACCATAAAATTCTAATCCTACCAAGCCTAGAGATATAGCAAGTTAAATATTTATATTATTGCTAATAATACACATACTACAAAAGTGTTTTATGAAAACACAGATCGGTAATCAGTTTGAGGTGTATTTATACATGCACACCTATAAGGCTTAATTATTGGCTTACGTTCAGCTTGTTGGCATTTCTCTCTCTGTCTGTAATTGCAATAACTTCTGAACACTGCATCTGATCAATTGCAAAATTTCAGGGAATGTTCTATGCATCAGTGTGTACAACTTCGTTGACTTTGAGGAAAACTGAAAGAGGCAAAATGGGGGCGGGGGGGGGCATATGGAGCCTCTGCCATCTGTTTAGCACAGCCACAGCTTCAGGCACCCCTGAAATTGTCTACAGATAAACAACCGCTTGAATGCACCTATTAACACCTTCCAACATAACAATATCCCTGTTCATCATCCAATAGAGTTTAGCATGTTGACACCTTGAATGACTTATCTCCCAGACAAATACTCATGGTAAGAGGAAATGTGGGACCTTGATACACAGAAGAGGGAATGGGGGACACACAGAGCCCCTGGCATGGGGGGAGAAGGTGGGAAGGAACATAAAACCCCTTCTTTTGGATTCAGGAGAGGGAAATGGAGGGCACCGCAGGAATTGTGGGGGTGCACACTGAGCCACTAGCATACAGGCGAAAATGGGGGACCCTGGTAGGGGATGAGGGAAGAATGGGAGACAAAACAGAACATCTGACATGGGGGAGCTGCAAGGAGTCCCTGAAATAGAGGGGGATGGGAGGGTTGTGGATGCAGCTTGTGGGGTGTGCAAGGAGCCCCTGGTTTGTGCAATAAGCTCGGCCTGGAGAAGTGACGCATTGAGATCCTCTAGTTTATTGTGTTATTTAAGTAATTATTTTGAGACATAGCAATGTAAATGTAGGTCACGGGATCAAGGTCATTGTTGGAATCGACTCTTTGTCCCCTCCACCATATAATTGATCTGAGTTTGGGATGGCTGCATTAGTCTCAAGGAGTGAAGCCATGTCTAAGTTGTGTATGACGTGTGTGCGATGAGCTGTATTTGTGTCCTATTTAGCAGCTGTTTAGGATTGTAGTGGAGTATATTACAAATGTGTATCTTACAAACTTTGCTGCAAGATTAGCTAGGCTGAACTGAGAAATCATGAAATCAAAAAGGAACTTGTGAAATATTGTCATTAAGAATGTTTTAACACAGAAGAATTCACATTTTCTAATGAAAAGCAGTTCTAGAGAGCGGGTAAGTTGACATTCTAGTTTGGAGAAGCATTACTGAGAAATTGGCACCTAAGAGAGAGTTAAAATTTGCAGGTTGAATCTAGAATGGAGGTGAAATTGAGCAGGACTCTGGTATTTCGGAACCTGGGAGGAATGTCAGAATACGTTCTTCTAATCTTTTTGTGAAGAGGAAGTATAAGGAAATCTAGAGCTAGTGAAATACATTTGAGAATGGAGATCTTGGGCTGTCAGGAGAGACATAGTGGGAAGAAAAGCAAGGGAGACAAAATTTGACAAACTATGTTCTTATACAGGTGCCATCATAAGGTACATAGCCCATTTACATTGTAGTGGACGGTATCCTAGAGAAATGGAGCCTTACAGAAAAGAACATTAAAAAATCATTTATATTTTTAAATTAAGTACAAACACTGTTTTACATTCTCTAATAATTTCAGACACTGAGACAATAATTGGATTGGGAATTTCAGGACTGTGGTAACAATATGCAGATCTGTGAAGGGAAGGTTGAAGAGTAATCCTATATTACTCTTCAGCAACTGGTCATGCTATCTGTTGTTTTAGTGTACAACAACATGCTCGATAGGCACATTGTACCTTTGTTTTAAAATTTCTGCTTCCATGAACCATGAATAAAATACTGCAGCCAATGTTTGTTTTGCAGAGACTATATGCACATACAATTTAAACTACTTAGCACTATGAGAAGATTTTATTTTTTAATTCAATTTTCTCTTTAGATAATATCTTCCCAAAATCGAAAAGGGAAGGAAGAAGTCTTTTAAAAAAACAACAACGAGGAGTCCTTGTGGCACCTTAGGCCTGGTCTACACTATGAGTTTAGGTCGAATTTAGCAGCGTTAAATCGAATTAACCCTGCACCCGTCCACACAATGAAGCCATTTTTGTCGACATAAAGGGCTCTTAAAATCAATTTCTGTACTCCTCCCTGACGAGGGGAGTAGTGCTGAAATCGACATTGCCGGTTCGAAGTAGGGTTAGTATGGACACAATTCGACGGTATTGGCCTCCGGGAGCCATCCCACAGTGCACCATTGTGACCGCTCTGGACAGCAATCTGAACTCAGATGCACTGGCCAGATAGACAGGAAAAGCCCTGTGAACTTTTGAATTTCATTTCCTGTTTGCCCAGCGTGGAGCGCTGATCAGCACAGGTTACCATGCAGAGCTCATCAGCACAGGTGACCATGCAGTCCCAGAATCAAAAAAGAGCTCCAGCATGGACCGTACGGGAGATACTGAATCTGATCTCTGTATGGGGAGATGAATCTGTTCTATCAGAACTCCGTTCCAAAAGACGAAATGCCAAAACATTTGAAAAAATCTCCAAGGCCATGATGGACAGAGGCCACAACAGGGACTCAACACAGTGCTGCGTGAAACTTAAGAAGCTGAGATAAGCGTACCAGAAAGCCAAAGAATCAAATGGACGCTCACGGAGGGAAGGGCGACTGACGACTGTAGCTATCCCACAGTTCCCGCACTCTCCGAAAACCATTTGAATTCTGGGTTGAGCTCCCAAAGCCAGAAGGGTCAAAAACATTGTCGCGGGTGGTTCAGGGTATATGTCGTCAGGCACCTCCCCGCCCCCTGTGAAAGCAAAAGGAAAAAAATCGTTTCTTGCCTTTTTTCACTGTCGCTGTATGTCTACTGGATGCTGCTGGCAGACGCGGTGCTGCAGTGCTACACAGCAGCATCCCCTTGCCTTGCCTTGTGGACGGCAGACGGTGCAGTATGACTGGTAACCGTCATCGTCGTCCCGTGGGTGCTCCTGGCTGGCCTCGGTGAGGTCGGTTGGGGGCGCCTGGGCAGACATGTGTGCTCCTGGCTGGCCTTGGTGAGGTTGGTCGGGGGCGCCTGGACAAAAATGGGAATGACTCCAGGTCATTCTCTTCTTTAAGTTTTGTGTAATGGAGATTCAGTCCTACCTGGAATATCATGCCAGCTGGAGGCTTCTGCCTGAGACTGCTCTCCCAGTCGGCAGCACCACGCGGTCGCACCTACCCCAGCCTACCCCTTGCTCCCAGGGCTCACAATCAGATACTTAGACCTCTACATTTTGCTGCAAATAAAAAAATAAAGCTGCCATTTAGAACTGTCCCCCAACATACATATCCTGGGACATTTTGTATTTTACCAGTGTCAACCAAAGCCCACACTCAAATGGAGATTCAGTCCTGCCTGTGCTTATCACAGATTCCCATTTTCAGCTATAGGCTGAGCAAGTGCAGAATGGTAGTTCACTCGACTTCGCTGTAAGCCAACCGCCCTCCCCTCCCCCCCTTTGATCTCTGCTTGCAGAGGCAATAAAGTCAGTGTTGTTTCAAATTCATGCATTCTTTATTACTTCATCACACAAATAGCGGGATAACTGCCAAGGTAGCCCGGGAGGGGTGGGGGAGGAGGGAAGCAACGGGTGGGGTTGTTGTGGGGGCACCCCCTAGAATGGCATGCAGCTCATCATTTCTGCGAGATGTCTGGGGCTCTGACCCAGAGCGGCCGTTTGCCTCTCTGGTTCTTTAGTAGGCTTGCCTGATATTCTAGGCAGGACTGACTCTCCATTAGACAAAACTTAAAGAAGAGAATGACCTGGGGAGTCATTCCCAATTTTGTCCAAGCGCTCCTGACTGACCTCACTGAGGCCAGCCAGGAGCATCCATGACAGCAGCAGACGGTACAGTATGACTGGTAACCGTCTTTGCCAACTTGCAAAGCAGCAGACGGTACAGTACGGCTGGTAACCGTCTTTGCCAACTTGCAAAGTAGCAGATGGTACAGTATGGCTGGTAACCGTCTTTGCTAACTTGCAAAGGCAAGGGGATGCTGCTGTGTAGCGCTGCAGTACCGTTTCTGTCAGCAGCATCCAGTACACATACAGTGACAGTGGAAAAAGGCTGAACGGGCTCCACGGTTGCCGTGCTATGGCGTCTGCCTGGGCAATCCAGGGAAAAGGGCGCAAAATGATTGTCTGCCGTTGCTTTCACGGAGGGAGGATTGACTGACGACATTTACCCATAACCACCCGTGACAAATTTTTGGCCCCATCAGGTACAGGGATCTCAACCCAGAATTCCAATGGGCGGGGGAGACTGAGGGAACTATGGGATAGCTAAGGGATAGCTACCCACAGTGCAACGCTCCGGAAGTCGACGCTAGCCTCAGTACATGGACGCACACCGCCGAATTAATGTGCTTAGTGTGGCCGTGTGCACTCGACTTTATACAATCGGTTGCCAAAAATTGAATTCTGTAAATTCGGAGTAATCCCGTAATGTAGACATACCCATAGAGACTAACAAATTTATTTGGGCATAAGCTTTCGTGGGCTAAAACCCACTTCATCAGATGTATGAAGTAAAAAATACAGGAGGAGCTATAAATACATGAACGGGTGGGGGTGCTTTACCAAGTGTTAGGTCAGTCTAACGAGATAAATCAATTAACAGCAGGATACCAAGAGAGGAAAAATAACTTTTGAAGTGGTAAGAGAGTGTTTCATTACAGACAGTTGACAAGAAGGTGTGAGTAACAGTAGGGAGAAATTAGTACTGGGGAAATTAAGTTTAGGTTTTGTAATGACTCAACCACTCCCAGTCTTTATTCAGGCCTAATCTGATGGTATCTAGTTTGCAAATTAATTCCAGTTTTGCAGCTTCACGTTGGAGTCTGTTTTTGAAGTTTTTTTGTTGAAGAATTGCCACTTTGAGGTCTGTTATTGAGTGACCAGAGAGTTTGAAGTGTTCTCCTACTGGTTTTTGAATGTTATGATTCCTGATGTCAGATTTGTGTCCATTTATTCTTTTGGGTAGAGACTGTCTGGTTTGGCCAATGTACATGGCAGAGGGGCATTGCTGGCACATGATGGCATATATCACATTGGTAGATGTGCAGGTGAACGAGCCCCGGATAGTGTGAAATTAATGGCACCCCCATCCTTTCATGTATTTATACCTGCTCCTGTATTTTTTACTTCATACATCTGATGAAGTGGGTTCTAGTCCATGAAAGCTTAGGCCCAAATAAATTTGTTTCACAAGGACTCCTTGGTTTTTTTGCTGATACAGACTAACACGGCTACCACTGAAACCAGTCTTTTCAAAGACACTGTGATCTGCATTGGAATTAAGCTGCTAACAAAACATCCAGTAGTGTATCTGCTCCCCCGGTGGGGCTGATTTAACTACAAGTGTGTCCTTTTTTCTTTAAAACTGTCATGGACTTATAGATCATGCCCACTCTTGGCCCCATGCAGTCCGTGGGGGGTGCCCCTTTCAGTGAGACAGCCCTTCTCGGGAGTCCACTCTCTCTCGGGGTCAGGCCCCTTCACCTCCTTGAGCCACACCTCTCTGAGCCTTAGCACACCTGTCTCTCGCCGGGGGCCCCCTCAGGGAGTCCACTCGCTCTGGACCCCCGGGGCCTCCACCCCCTGAAGGGGTTGATGCAACCCTGTTCTCTAGACCGGAGTGACTCTCAGCCAGCGTAAAACAGGAGGGTTTATTGAGCGACTGAACACAGCACAGGAAACTCTCTGACCCTCAGGCCTGGCCTCCCTCAGCACAGCACATCCCAGTCTCCCCTGCATCCAGGTGGGTTCTGCCTGCTCCCCCTCTCCAGCCCAGAGCCCCCCTGCTTCCCAGCTGGGCATCTGATATCATCGGCCCCAGGTCCCGCCTCTGTCCATTGTCTTCTTTCCAGATAAACAGGGTCCTCTGGGCCTCCTCTCCTCTCCGCCCCCCTCTGGCTGGAACCGGCTGGTTAGGTCATGGGGTCCTCTCTTCGAAGCCCATTGTCCTCCCACTGGTCAGAACTGGCTGCGACTCCTGAGCTGGGTCTCCGGTGAGGGTCGTCGCTGGGGTGTCCCTCCTCTAGGCCATCGGCTGGGGTCCCAAGTTCCCTCTCCGGTCCTCTGCAACAACAAACTCCCTCTCCCCTCACCTCGTTAAACCAGTAACACCCCGGGGCTCAGTCCCACTCCCTCTGCATGCAAACCATTGGAAAACCACGAAAAGATAAGAAAATCCCCCACTTCGTCACAAAAACCACTTCACTTAGGACTGCTTACAGAATATTGGTTGGTTGGTTTTTTCTGTAGAATATGTTTCTGACCAAACTGATGGACCAATTATAGTATTCAGTGGTTGTTTGAGAATGCGGATATAGACTGAAGAGTGTTACCAAGCCTACTTTGGAAATGAGATATCTAGTTGGTGTAAAGGTCTTGCTTCAACAAGTTTATATTCGTATTATTATTGTAATTGTATTCCTTTCTAGAATAATGATTTTTAATCGTTTAAAAATATTGTCCTATATTGTCTCACATCTTGTGAGATGGAAGTGTTTCCAGGTTTGTCCTATTTAGGTAGGATCAGAAGTCTGAAGCCACCTAGGAGTGAAAAATTGATAAAATGTTATTAAGTTGGGTTTTTTGCTTAATATGAAACTCTTAATGACTTCCATTAAAAGCAAGTGATGCACATGCAAAATTCCTATGGATTGCAATGCGACTACTGGTGTGCAAGTAGATTTTCAGCAAGTACCTCGTTGCCTACTCTGTCCCCATATCTACTCTGGCAACAGCATCAGAGGACCCAACCACATCAGCCACACCATCAAGGGCTCATTCACCTGCACATCCACTAATGTTATATATGCCATCATGTGCCAGCAATGCCCCCTCTGCCATGTACATTGGCCAAACCGGACAGTCCCTCCGCAAAAGAATAAATGGACACAAATCGGACATCAGGAATGGTAACATACATAAGCCAGTAAGTGAACACTTCAATCTCCCTGGTCATTCTATTACAGATTTAAAAGTCACTATCATTGAACAAAAAAACTTCAGAAACAGACTTCAAAGAGAAACAGCAGAACTAAAATTCATTTGCAAATTCAACACCATTAATCTGGGCTTGAATAGGGACTGGGAGTGGCTGGCTCATTACAGAAGCAGCTTTTCCTCTCCTGGAATTGACACCTCCTCATCTATTATTGGGAGTGGACTACATCCACCCTGATTGAATTGGCCCTGTCAACACTGGTTCTCCACTTGCGAAGTAACTCCCTGCTCTCCATGTGTCAGTATATAATGCCTGCATCTGTAACTTTCACTCTATGCATCCGAAGAAGTGAGGTTTTTACTCACGAAAGCTTATGCCCAAATAAATCTATTAGTCTTTAAGGTGCCACCAGACTCCTTGTTGTTTTAGCAAGTACCTGTGTTTGTTTGTTTTTTAATTGTTTTCTTCTTCCCTACAGATGGAAGACTGGGTTTACTGTCTCTCTCTTTTTTGTGCGGTGTTTTCTGCAAGAGTCCTTGGTTTTCCAGATGGAAAAATCAACCCAGCTTGTGATTCTATGTTACCTAGTCATGGTTACTTTGTTTCACAAACTACCTCAGCACCTTACAGGATCTCCATATCCAGCACTTCATTTGACCCAGGAAACAAGATCACAGGTAAATTAGAACTTTGAATAATTTGGAGTGTCTGGATGGGATTTAAATGAATGTAAAATTTTTAAAGAAATATCAAAGAGACTCGTTATTTCAGCTCACTGACTGTGGCTGTTTCAGTGATATTACATTGTGCTGTGCAGAACCAGAATACCACTGTAGTTTTTACAATGTCTTGTGCTCTCCCCCAGTAGTCTAGCCTTCAGAATTCCAACAACATGGGACAAGACTGAGCCCTGTTCACAGGGGAACAACCTCCTGCAAGCCTCTAGTTAATCTCTGTTTGATTTAGCCATGTGTCCTATTTTATTGCTTTTGGTTTTAGATAGGTTTAAAATGTGCCTTTCATGGTCTTTAGGTGTATTTACATAACTAAAGTAAAAGCACATAGCTCTCTCTCGGCCTTTATATATAGTTCTTTGTATTTGTAGATCACAAAATTACAAACATTCTGCTTGCAGGAAATCTGCTATTGTAGGTAACTGATAATACAGAATTAAGGGGTCCAATCCTCAGTCTGCAATTCTTATTTCCTTCATTATCAAGGTTCATATGTTCAGAATGCAATACACATTTTCACAAACAATACAAAATTCAGCTAGAATCAAACCGTCTGTCTGTCTAGTAAGAGGTGTGGAAGCAAGCCATACTGTTTCTTAGAAAGGTGATACGAAGCTGAACGATGCTATAAGTGGTTATTACTGTCACTGTCTTACGTTGTATGCAGTGTTGTTGCAGCCATGTCAGTCCCAGGATATTAGAGAGACAAGGTTGGTGAGGTAATATCTTTGGATCAATTTCTGTTGCTGAGAGAGACACGCTTTTGAGTTTACACAGAGCTCTTCTTCAGGTCATCATCATTATTAGACAATGACATGACAGAGAGTGAGTGACAAGTAGCTAATATTTAAATTGATTATTTTAAGTAACTTCCATATCTTTTTCCCTCAGTGACTCTACAAGGAATTGACAATTCCACTTTTAAAGGATTTTTACTGCAGGCCCGAGCAGTTAGCGGAGATGGTATTGTTGGTACTTTTCAAATCATAGATCCAAACACGCAAGGTCTTTTGTGTAACCAAGTTCAGGTATGTGGTCACATTTTAAACTAGTTTGTTGAACTCATAAGTTATTTTCCTTGCATTGTGTAAAAGACATGATAAATATTTTCTTTTTGCATTAGAGGTGACACTAAATGTGATCTGGAGGCAGCTTCATGTTTTCTAAAAAGTGTTTAATTGTGCTAAATCACTTTAAAAATAAAAGATATATGCTAGTTTTTCTGTGATGTAGACTAATGTCTGTGAAAGTAATAACAAATAGGGCTGGTTTGCAAAGGTAACAGTTTTTGTGGGAAATACTTTTTAAATGTTTTCAAAATATTTCAAAATTTTAAAACAGAAATTTCAGTTTTTGAAAAGCAGGAAAGTTTCTGGGTTTGAGTGCTCCCCCACTCCTCTTTCTTGGTTTCCCCCTCTCCCTTTTTTGTTTCCCTTATAAGAGGAAAAAAGGGGACAGGGGAAAAAACAAACTAACAAAAAAACTGATGGGGGGAGGGTTGAAAATGAAACCAAAGTACAAAACTATTTGATTTAAAACAAAACTATTTTTTTTTTCATTTAATCAAAAAATTCTTTTGGTATTTGCCTTTGAAAAGCCTTTTGTCATTGTTGAAAAAACTTGACCCGTGGAGTTTTTCAGGAATAATTACTCTATGGGCTGGTCCACACTAAGCCCCCAGTTCGAACTAAGATACGCAACTTCAGCTACGTGAATAACGTAGCTGAAGTCGAAGTATCTTAGTTCGAACTACAAGGTACTTACCGTGGGTCCACACACGGCAGGCAGGCTCCCCATCGACTCCGTGTACTCCTCTCGCGGAGCAGGAGTACCGGTGTCGACAGCGAGCACTTCCGGGATCAATTTATCGCGTCTAGACAAGACGCGATAAATCGATCCCAGAAGATCGATTGCTTACCGCCGAACCCGGAGGTAAGTATAGACGTACCCTAAGTGTAGACAAGCCCTGAGAACTGCATCTTGGGGATCCAGATTTGTGTCTCAGTGATTTCTGCATCAAATGTGCCTAGTTTGTTCTAACAGCCAGCTTTGCAAATCATCTGGGCCCAGAGAACCAAGCGGAGTATTTTTTTTTGTCATGTTTCAGAGTGAGTGTAAACAATTGCATATTAAAATCATGCATGTTATTTCCTATTTCTGTGAAAAAGCACAATTACTAGGTATGTAGCTAGTCTTGTTTTCTAGCACTATGGCCTCCATTCAGATTCAAAGTGCTTCTTTGAACTTAGCTACCAGGTCTAGGTGTTACAGCATTAATGGGGAACATACCCCTGTGATTCCACCTACTTATCTTTGATTTCAGGCAATTGCAATTGAAAGAGTTTAAGGATTATCTTCAAAGAGAAGGCAGTTTGGGTTAGATGTTTTTACTGTCAAGGGAGGAGATAAATGTTTGGGAGCCACTGTAGGATTCTTGCCCCTCTGGCCACTGGACAGGGGACTTTGTATTTTTCTTTCCAGCCCAATAGCTGCTGCTCACTCAGCAATATAATGGTGTCAGAGGAAACTGCCTGCCTTCCCCTTCCCTCCCCCCCCCCTCCCCCGTCCCGATTTTTCATACTTGCTGTCTGGTCCCCCTATGGGAAGAACACTGTACTGTTCAAAGGGAATAGCTGGCTCAGAATGAAAGGATGAGTGGAAGCTCTAAAAGTCAGCCAGCTTGAACCAGTTAATATCCTGGATCACTGCTTCAATGAGAGGAGGACCTCATGATATTTCAGGGGGAAAAGTGCATTACTTTCTTTCATTTGAGCATTCGCCTTGGTTTTTAATTGCAGAATTCTTCAATGAGTCACACAGATCGCAACAGCAAGCAAAATGTAACAGCAATTTGGGTAGCACCATCAGGCACAGGAAATGTACAATTCAGGTACATTTATGATTCCTAATATACTAACATTTCATAAACAAATTAATTTGCAGAAGGAATAAAATCTGTTAGATTTTGCAAAGGACTTACCCTTAGCAATATTGTACTGACAGTGATTTGAGATTTGCCCATCATTTTTAGTACCTCCTGGCCTTTATGTTTCATTTCTAATACTTTTAAGATATGCTGGCAAGATGAGGTTTCATCTTTTCATAGTTTTGTCTTATCATAAGTAGTTACTGAACAATGTTTTCCCAAACAATGAACACCCTTAAAATTAAATCCCACTTCCATCTCTGAAGGTAAATGCCTCTATCTATTTGAAAAAGTCAGTCTTGATTACTGCCAGCAAGATGTCTATCATATATCTAGAAACATTACTGGTGCCTTATCAGAACATTTCCCCAAATAATGGTTCAAAACGATGTGTGTGGTGTTTGTTTTGTTTTGTTTCCAGAGCAACTGTTGTTCAGAATGTGAGTGTTTTCTGGGCTAATGTCAGAAGTCAAACTCTTGTGTCTTCCAGTTCCTCCGTTGACTCAGTAAGTTGTTTCATTTTGATATTATTGTGAATATATTGTTTCACAAATATACATAACAGTGAATCATATGAATGAATTTGGGGCAATTTTTCCAGGAAACTTTTGGTGAGAGGTTTTATTAGAGCTAAACTCCTTCAAAGATTATTATGTTTTCTAATCAAATACTGTAAACTATATTTAAACTTAGATGTTTAATTTGCTTTTAGTCCATTTTAAATACCTTTATGATAATGATGGTAGTTTTACTTAATTGTAAATATAACTATTATAGCAGTTGCCTCTTGGGCAAAATCTGCAATTGTCGGTCTTAATTTAAGAGAGACCGAGAAGGGTAATAGCAAAGATGTTGTAGACCAGGATTGAGGTGATTTGATAGAGCTACATGAGGAAAGATTGTATAGCCTCTGTCTGAACCAGACCTATCTCAAACCAATTAAATTAGCTTTTCATGTACAGAAACCCTCCTGTCTGCACTCATGGCATTCCCTCAGATTTCTGTCGCTGTCACAGTCCACCTGGAGGGTCTATTCTTTAAACTGCTGCCTTAATACTCAGAGCTGATGTGCGGAACCTCCAGTCCATTTCTACCAATGCCATCCATTCAGTACAGAACTAGATTAGCGGGCCCTGCTAAAGGCTCTTCTGTCTCTACTCTCTCTCTAATCCTCAGAAGGCAATCAAACATACAGGACTTAGTGTGACCATATAGTCGCACCAGCTGAATTTTAAAGCTTCAAGTCATCTGTCTCCATTGTTTTTTTTTTTAGTGCAGCATGTCCTGGGTAATTCTGAAGGTAGGGGGTTGCATCTCACCATTGATATGTGGACCGGTGGTCAGGCAACTGACTATGTTAGCAGAAGCAGCAGCAGCACAGGCAACAGGTATGCCCTCAGTCAGCAGCATACCTCACTGTAGGGGGGTGATTTTGAACAGCCGCACACTTGCAGGGACATGGAGAACCTGTGTGCTCTCTCAGAGGAGTGGCTAAGGCCCCTCGCTCTCTCTGCTGAAGTTGTGGCAGCAAACAGTGAATTAAATATCACAAAGGCTGTGCATGATTTTAGTTTCCAGCATGTTCCTTGCCTTGCTCTCTGCCTCAGTCTGGTTCGTAAGGGAATTTCTGAAAGAGGATGCCCAGTCCAGGCACTGCTCTCAACAACCAGGAAGATCTGCAGCCACATCAGCCGATTCTGGGAAGTGTGACACAACCTTACACAGCCACAGGCTCACTCTTTCTGCCAGGCCACCAGATGAAGCAGGAGGTGGTGACCAGATGGAACGCCATCTTTTACCTGCTAGAATATCTGTATGGGCAGAGAGAAAAGCCATGCTAAAAGTGGGGAGTCATCACAATCTGGGAGCAGCAGTTTTGGTAAGACTGTGCTTCAAGTGGCCTGGCTCAATTTGTATTTACTTATTTATTTTTGGCCGAGGGACTGACCCCTGGCAACCTCCCCCAACTTTTAAGCACTGAGAAGCTGTGCAAGTGTTGTACATCCATGGGCCCACACAAGCATAGACAGAGACCAGCCTCCACTTGTCACCCTTCTGCTGACTGCTCTAGAAGCTAATCAACATCCAATGGCATTTTGGTGAGGCTATATAGCTGGTCAGAGGGAGTGATGTGGGAATCAGCCAAGAAATTCCCTTGCTGTGCCTGCTGGAGAGAGAACTGACACATGGAGACCCTCTTCCATCAACAGAGCAAAAGCACTGGGGAGTCGTGCTGTCTGCTCTTCTGGGTAATTGCCATCTCCAAGCCATCAAGGAGAAGCAGCAGTATTTGATGGCAACATGTCTCAACCCCTGATTGAAAGCACCATGGCTTCCTTCATCTCAGATAACAGGGATGCTGAGGCAGCCATAACCTACTTTAAAAATCACCTGGGAAGCATGGTGGCTGAAGTCATTGCTTGTGGCTCTCCAAAACATAGGCCACAGCATCATCCCCACCAGGAGGCTCCGACACTCTTCACTGCTGGCAGTTGAAGAGGGATGTGCGACCAGCATTGCATCAGCTGGCTGTCGCCCACCTCTCCTATCCACCATCACGCCGGCATTTGGAGCACCTCTTTAGTGCACCGGGCAGTATAGTCTCTGACAGGTACACGACTCTCCCCAGGGAATGAGGAGAGACTATCATTCATCCAAGTGAATAGAAACTGGCTTCCCCAGAAGCACATCCTGATGGGGAGACCCTGAGGGAAAAGAGCCACTTCTCTCCGGCCGCTGGCTGCGTGGCTGCCCCTGCTCCTCCTGAGTCCTCCGGCCCGTGCTTGCAGGGCTGCATTCCGAAAGGGGTTTTAGAGCTGCAGGCCAGGGCCCCGGGGCCCCCTTAGCCCAGGGCCCTGCAGCCCCTAAAGCCCCTGCATTCCGGGTGGCCCTGCCTGACAGGGAGGAGGGGACAGCTCCCAGAATCATGGCCATGGGGGCGGTGCTGCGCTGGGCAGAGCCACCTGCACACCCCCTGCACCAAACAGGAGCTGCCCCAAGTAAGTGCTCTGCACCTCCTGCCTGCTCCAGCCCTGAGCCTCCTCCCGCACCCGCACCCTGAGCGCCCTCCCGCACCCTAACTCCCTCCCAGACCCTGCACCCCCAGCCCTGAGCCCCAGGGGTAAGCCAGGGGCACCTCCCCACCACAGTACAGTACTGTACAGTATATAATGCCTTTTGTCTGCCCCCAAAAAATTTGTTCTTGGAACCTAACCCCCCGCATTTACATTAAATCTTATGGGAAAATTGGATTAGTTTAACATCGTTTCACTTAAAGTTGCATTTTTCAGGAACATAACTACAACGTTAAGTGAGGAGTTACTGTATTTAAAAAACAAAGTGAATCTGAAAACCACACATGGGTCGGATCCCACTAGATTAGATTAGTAAATTAGTCAGTGAGTGCCTGTCATAGAACAAGTCAACACAGTTTTTTTTAATTTCTCTCACATCTGGTCTGGCACTGGTTTCAGTGTAGAAACCCCAGAGTAGGTGGGTGCAATGTACTGGGAGGATTTTGGATCACCTGTACGAGCCCATGATCAATAGTAGAATTTATGGTTGAAATTTCCCATTTGTTGTTTTAGAAATCAGTTTCCTAAATAAAACAAAGGTGTGTTTAAAATGAGAGGTTGGCTCTAGAACAGTTTCATTAAGTTGTTTTTGGGGGCATAATGAAGGAGTGATGAGCAGGGATTGGGAACACCTGCCCCCACGGGCCAAAGCAGGAGGAAAAGACTCTAAGCAAAGTGTAGCAGTTGTGGGTGTCAGTAATATCACACACACAATGCAAGTGAATACTGTATGCAGTCAGGAGTCAGCAGCAGCATCACACAGTGTTAGGGAGCAGAAAGGAGGCCTCTGCAGGATGCTAAATGAGCCATGTGGCAGCAGTGTTGTTTATACATGGAAGCCACACAGAGTTGTAATGTGTGTGGCTAAGAGCCATCTTCATACTCTAGTAATGCAGGGCAATTATGTTGGAGATGGTGTTCTAGGCCCAGTGTTGCCAACTCTCATGATTTTGTCAAGTCTCATGATAATTATTTTCTTTAAAGCCCCAGTTCTGATTATTTCAGCCTTCATTCTTAAAGAAAAAGTAAGCTTCTAGCCCGGGCCGGTGCAAGAAAGTTTCACGCCCTAGGCGAAACTTCCACCTTGCGCCCCCCCCCCCAGCCCTGCGGCAGCTCCCCGCCCCCCCTCCACCCTGAGGCGCCCCCCCGTGGCAGCTCCACCCCCTGCCCTGAGGCGCCCCCCTGCGGCAGCTCCCCTCCCCAGCCTGGGGAGCCGTGTGGCAGCTCCCCACCCCCCAGCCCGGGGATCTGTGCGGCAGCTCTGACCCGGGGAACCCCTGGGCTGCCTGCCGGCGGCTCAGACTCCCTCTCCCTCCCAGTGCAGCGGCCACTGTAAAAAAAAAAAAATGGGGGCACCGCTTTTTGGCACCCCCAAATCTTGGCGCCCTAGGCAACCGCCTAGGTGACCTAAATGGTAGCACCGGCCCTGCTTCTAGCTCTTTTGGCTATGGAGTAATGTGATCCCAGTGCACCCTAAAGACTCAAAAAGCAGAAGGAAAATAAAAAGAACTCCAGATCTATCATTTTTATGTAATCTTGTGATTTTAAAGCCAATCTCATGATTTTTGATGAGCCTGATTCATGATTTTTGAACATTTGGGGTTGGCAATACTGTAGGCCCCAAAGAACAACAGACAAATAAAACTAACATGAATATTCACATTACTATTTAACAACTTTTTATGTTTATACTTTTAAAAATAAGAAATAAAAATTAAGGAAGGGAGTGGGGAACCATCTCCCCTGGATCCATTAGCCTTCCTCATTTAAAGGAGGACTAGAACCATTCCCCTCTACCAGGGCAGGGGGTAGATGGGTTCCAGAGGATGTAGCCTGGCTTAGCAGCTGGTTCATAGGCTCTGCCTTCTATTTCAGGAACCCCTTCCATCCTGCAGGCATTGGGCATGGAGGTGCTCTTGAGCCTGCATTGCTCTTTGGCAGGCTGTGACAGCCTGCTCCTGGCCCATGCCTGCCCCTTGCCAAGACTGAAATCTATAGCATAAACTAAAAGGTGTATCAAAACCACTTCTAGCGTGTTAAATTCTTGTCTAAAAATTATTTGTTTTAGGGGTTACGGATAGAATGTAGGAACCTGTGAAGGAGCAATCATCTCCCATCAGGCATGTCCCCAGGTAGCAGTTAGGGGAACATCCTGTAGATGCAGGACAGATGCAAATATCCAATAAGCAGTTGCAGACCAACTGGCAGCATCTCTGAACAGGGTGTGGTGAGGTGACTGGTGCCGGGGCTACCTCTATAAAATGCCACAGAGGTCCCATGACGAAGACATCAAGGCAAATAAAGACTGCCTGAAAACAAGTCTTGCTGGGGCAAGTGGAGTTTGGTAGGCAGCTCACCTAGGAGCAGGGAAACTCCAGTTTCATACCAAGGATGTCAGGCTTGAACAGCCAACCTGGAAAGCTTGTCCAATAGATATGGTCACGCCAACCCTGAATAAGGAAGTGGCAAGGAAGAAGAAGAGGATAAAAGAGGAAAATGTTCCAAACAGCTGCAGAGTTGCAGGCAATCCAAAAGCCAGCATCTCCCCAGAGTTACAACAACAAAATATCTGAGATACACAGTTTCTCCCTATTCTAAGCATAGGGAAATATGGTTGTGTGACGGGTTCGGTCACAGAGACCCCCTTGGGACTGTCACCTGTCGTGCTGAAGTTACCTCTGAGCCTGTTTCCCCTGCCAGCTTGGGACTCCGGAACCCTGCCTTGTTGAGCCAGACACACTAGCCTGTTGCAACACAGATCCAGGTCTGGTCCACGCACCCAAAACTGCAGACTTTAACCAAAAACTGCTCAGCAGGTCACCTATCTCCAGCACCCAGACACCCAGTTTCCAATGGGATCCAAACCCCAAATAAATCCATTTTATTCTATATAAAGCTTATACAGGGTAAACTCATAAATTGTCCGCCCTCTATAGCACTGAGAGAGAGATATGTACAGCTGTTTGCTCCCCCAGGTATTAATCACTTAATCTGGGTTAATTAATAAACAAAAGTTATTTTATTAAGTATAAAAAGTAGGATTTAAATGGTTCAAGTAATAACAGACAGAACAAAGTAAGTCACAAGCAAAATAAAGCAAAAGCACGCAAATCTAAGCCTAATACATTAAGAAACTGGTTACAGGTAAATCCCACCCTCAGAGATGTTCCAGTAAGCTTCTTTCACAGACTAGAGTCCTTCCTAGTCTGGGTCCAATCCTTTCCCCTGGTACAGTCCTTGTTAGTTCCAGCTCAGGTGGTCACTAGGGGTTTTCTCATGACTGGCAGCCCCCCTTGTTCTGCTCCACCCCCTTTTATAGCTTTGGCACAAGGCAGGAACCCTTTGTCTCTCTGGATCCCTGCCCCTCCTTCTAAATGGAAAAGGACCAGGTTTAAGATGGATTCCGGTATCCTGTGACCTGGTCACATATCCTGTGAGACCTCATTCTTCCAGGGCTGGCCCGCATGTACCCAGGGAGGTTTGCAACTAAACAGAGCCATTTAGCTCCCATTGACTAGGACAATTGGTTGTATCAAGCTTCCAAACCACTATTAATGGCCCATGCTTTGCATAATTACAATAGGACTTCAGAGTTATACTTCATATTTCTAGCTTCAGATACAAGAATGATACATACCTACCAATAGGATGAACACACTCAGTAGATTATAAGCTTTGTAATGATACCTTACAAGATACCTTTTGCATAAAGCATATTCCAGTTACATTATATTCACACTCATAAGCATATTTCCATAAAACATGGAGCTTGTCCAATAGATATGGTCATGCCAACCCTGAATAAGGAAGTGGCAAGGAAGAAGAGAATAAAAAAGAGGGAAATGTTCCAAACAGCTGAAGAGTTGGTGGCAATCCACAAGCCAGCATCTCCCCAGAGTTACAACAACAAAATATCTGAGATACACAGTTACTCCCTATTAAATAAATTAAAATAAATTAATGGAGATATCCCATCTCCTGGAACTGGAAGGGACCTTGAAAGATCATTGAGTCCAGCCCCCTGCCTTCACTAGCAGGACCAATTTTGATTTTGCCCCAGATTCCTAAGTGGCCCTCTCAAGAATTGAACTCACAACCCTGGGTTTAGCAGGCTAATGCTCAAACCACTGAGCTATTCCCCCCCAAGCATAAGCATAGGGGGATATGGTGGTATTTAATGTTCTTTAAGGTGGCAACAGTTCTACATATAGATCCACCTATTTTCTTTCTCCTAACAGCTGAAGAGTTGAAAGTGAGGTTTTGGTTTGGTAAATAGGAGACTGTAACTTCATTTAGATAATATTGCCTAATTAATATTGGTAAATTAATTTACAATCTAATAGTTTTTCATGTTGTTACAAATTACAGACCTCTGGACGTGAAGGCTGTGGCACACAGAAGTTCTGTTTCATCAGTCCCACTGGGTGTAATCTGGATGATCCAAATTGTTATTTCATGTCTTCTGAGTCACTAGGTGGTGACGCTTTTAAATTTGAAATGAGCGGCCTTTCTGATGGATATATAGCCATTGGGTTTTCTGATGATACACAAATGGTAAGATACTATCACTGAATACACTATTGGAACAACAACAAAGTTCTGTTTTGCAAACTGCGGAAACTTGACAACAAACTATTCAGTGATTACAGTGGAGAGAAAGGGGAGACCTGTAGAGCAGGAGAGTTCCACTATGTTTAGCAAAGCTTGTAAGAGTGTTGATTATTCAGATTCCAAGGCCAGAATGGACCTATCTGATCATCTCTTCTGCCCTCCTGTATAACACAGGGCATAGAATTTCCTTAAATTAATTCCTAGAACATATCATTTAGAAAAACATTCCATCTTGATTTAAAAGATGTCAATGATGAAGGATCCGCCATGACACTTGGTAAATTGTTCCAGTGGTTAATTAACCTAAAATTTATACTTTATTTCCAGTCTCAATTTGTCTAGTCATTGGATTGTGTCAGACTGATAGACCTATAATTACTGGGGTTATACTATTTACACTTTTTAAATATTGGCACAACACCAGCTTTCTTCCAGGCTTCTGGAACTTCCCAGTGATCCAAGACTTATTGAAAATCAACATTAATGGTCCAGCAGGGTTCTCAGCCAACTCTTTTAAAACTCTTGGGTGCGAGTTATCTGGGCATGCTGATTTTAAAATGTATAACTTTAGTAGCTTCTGTTAGCATCCTCATTAGATACCAATGGAATGGAAAGAGTGTTATTATTATCATCGTCATCATCATCTAATATAACTGCATCAGCTATTCTTTCCCCAAATACAGAACAGAAATGTTTATTGAACACTTCTGCCTTTTCTGCATTATTAATGATAATTCTACCATTTCCATCTAGCAATGGGAAAATATCATTGTTAGGATTCTTTTTGTTCCTAATTCAATTACGAAACACCTTATTATCCTTAACTCTAATGGCTACATATTTTTCTGTGTCCCTTTGTTTCCCTTTTCAGTGTTGTATAATTCCTTGCTTTTGATTTATATTCATTACTATCAACTTCCCCTTTCTTCCATTTGTTTTAGATTTTATAGCTGCCTTCACTTCCCCTCTAATCCAGATAATTCCCAATTATCATTTACCTTTTTCTGATAACATTCTTCTTCCTAGCTGATTTGGCCCATAATTGCTTTCAACTTTGTGAAATTGGCCTTTTTAAAGTACCAAGTATATATATTATTGGTCTGTACTTTATTCTTTTTTCACATTATTAATGTGATCAACTTATGATCACTTGTACCTATGCTACCATTAATTTTTAATTCTGTGATCAGTTCCTCTTTATGTGTCATTATAAGGTCTAGTATGGAATTCCCCCATGTTGGATGCATCACTTTTTTTGAGTTAGGAAATTGTCATCTATAATATTTCAAAATTCTAAGAAATCATGAAGCACGGTAAGCACATTACCTGAATAACAAACACTGTTATAATATTACAGTTCTGTGCACCCCAGATACAAATTCCAGTTAACTGGCATTGTTTATGAGATTTCATTTTTCTTGATATTTTTTCTGCTCCATAGTTATAATTCTATCACCCAATTCAGCACTTACACTCTGAAGTCAATTTGAATGGGGTATCAGTCTGAGTCAATACAGCATTTGGCCTTTAAACGTAACTCATATCTTACTATTAGGGAACTTGATTACCATTGTGCTTGCTGTGTGCTGACGTGGAACTACATCCTTTAAGTGATACATCCCAATAATCTTTTTTTTTTCTTTTTTTGTTAAAGTATAGTGTTATGGACATCTGCAACTCAAACAGCTGCGGGACAAGATTTTCAAAAATAGGAGTCTAAAGTTATGCACCTAAATAAGACTCCAATTTAGCAAAGCACTTAAGTTAACATGCTCAAGTGTTTTGCTAAATCACGTTCTGAGTAGACAAATTTTCAGAAGTTCTGAGCTGCCTCCCATTGAATTCATTGGGTGCTTGGCCATTTATATAAGTACCAACATATGGATTTAGGAACCTAACTTTAAGCTTCCATGGTTTAAAATCTGGCCTTGATCAATAAATTGCATTTTTAACACAGACATGTGAAAAGTGGTGGAAAAAAATATAAAAACATCTTTTTGGCATTTTTTCCCCCAAAATGAAAAGCTGATGATGTAGTTCCTCCAGGTACACTGACTTACTTTAGGGTATGTCTACACTACGAAATTAGGTCGAATTTATAGAAGCTGGTTTTATAGAAATCGGTTGTATACAGCCGATTGTGTGTGTCCCCACATAAAATGCTCTAAGTGCTCTAGTCGGCGGACCGCGTCCACAGTACCGAGGCTAGCGTCGACTTCCGGAGCATTGCACTATGGGTAGCTATCCCACAGTTCCCGCAGTCTCCGCCGCCCATTGGAATTCTGGGTTGAGATCCCAATGCCTGAATGATGCAAAACAGTGTCGCGGAGGGTTCTGGGTACATGTCGTCAGGCCCCTCCCCCTCCGTCAGAGCAACGGCAGACAATAGATTCGCGCCTTTTTACCTGGGTTACCTGTGCAGACAACATACCACGGCAACCATGGAGCC
This sequence comes from Emys orbicularis, assembly GCF_028017835.1. NCBI lineage: Eukaryota > Metazoa > Chordata > Testudines > Emydidae > Emys > Emys orbicularis. Next base: position 38,894,284 of record NC_088690.1, read on the forward strand.
CGCTCAGCTCAGCTCACCGTCACCATATGTCATCTGGGTGCCGGCAGACGTGGTACTGCATTGCTACACAGCAGCAGCAGCTAACTGCCTTTTGGCGGTAGACGGTGCAGCATGACTGGTAGTGGGGCTGGCAGCCGTAGGGCTGCATTGCACCAGCCCCTTGCCTTTTGCCTTTTGGCAGTAGATGGTATATTACGACTGGTATCCATCGTCGTCATATTGCGGTTCAATCAGAGGCACCTGGGCAGACATGCTCAGTCCTATTGAACTGTCTTGACGATGATGGCTATCAGTCGTAGTATGCTATTTTCTGCCAAGCGCCCAGTATTTTCTGCTAAGCACCCAGAAGAGGCCGAGGGCGATCTGGGTTCTGGCAGACGTGGGGCTGGCAGACGTGGGGCTGCATTGCTACACAGCAGCAGCCCCTTGCCTTTTGGTAGAAGATGGTATATTACGACTGGTATCCATCGTCATCGTACTGCAGTGGCTATCAGTCATGCTGCACCGTCGGCTGCCAGCTTAAGATGTAAAAAATAGATTTGTTCTGTATTCATTTGCTTCTCCCTCCCTCCGTGAAATCAACGGCCTGCTAAACCCAGGGTTTTGAGTTCAATCTTTGGGGGGGGCCATTCTGTGTGACGGTTGTTTGTGTTTCTCCCTGATGCACAGCCACCTTTGTTGATTTTAATTCCCTGTACCTGTACGCCATGTCGTCACTCGCCCCTCCCTTCCTCCCTCCTTCCCCTGGTCCGTCAAATACTAGTTTCACGCCTTTTTTCAGACCAGACGCCATAGCTAGCACTGGGATCATGGAGCCCGCTCAGATCACCGCGGCAATTATGAGCACTATGAACACCACGCGCATTGTCCTGGAGTATATGCAAAGCCAGGACATGCCAAAGCAAAACCAGGACCAGCCGAGGAGGCGATTGCAGCGCGGCGACGAGAGTGATGAGGAAATTGACATGGACATAGACTTCTCACAAGGCACAGGCCCCAGCAATGTGGAAATCATGGTGTTACTGGGGCAGGTTCATGCCGTGGAACGCCGATTCTGGGCCCGGGAAACAAGCACAGACTGGTGGGACTGCATCGTGCTGCAGGTGTGGGACGATTCCCAGTGGCTGCGAAACTTTCGCATGCGTACGGGCACTTTCATGGAACTTTGTGACTTGCTTTCCCCTGCCCTGAAGCGCCAGAATACCAGGATGAGAGCAGCCCTCACAGTTGAGAAGCGAGTGGCGATAGCCCTGTGGAAGCTTGCAACGCCAGACAGCTACCGGTCAGTCGGGAATCAATTTGGAGTGGGCAAATCTACTGTGGGGGCTGCTGTGATCCAAGTTGCCAGGGCAATGAAAGACCTGGTGATATCAAGGGTAGTGACTCTGGGAAACGTGCAGGCCATAGTGGATGGCTTTGCTGCAATGGGATTCCCAAACTGTGGTGGGGCCATAGACGGAACCTATATCCCTATCTTGTCACCGGAGCACCAAGCCACCGAGTACATAAACCGCAAGGGGTACTTTTCAATGGTGCTGCAAGCCCTGGTGGATCACAAGGGACGTTTCACCAACATCAACATGGGATGGCCGGGAAAGGTACATGATGCTCGCGTCTTCAGGCACTCTGCTCTGTTTCGAAAGCTGGAGGAAGGGACCAGAAAGTAACCGTTGGGGATGTTGAAATGCCTATCGTGATCCTTGGGGACCCAGCCTACCCCTTAATGCCATGGCTCATGAAGCCGTACACAGGCAGCCTGGACAGGAGTCAGGACCTGTTCAACTACAGGCTGAGCAAGTGCCGAATGGTGGTGGAATGTGCATTTGGACGTTTAAAAGCGCGCTGGCGCAGCTTACTGACTCGCTCAGACCTCAGCGAAAAGAATATCCCCATTGTTATTGCTGCTTGCTGTGCGCTCCACAATATGTAAGGGGGAGACATTTATGGCGGGGTGGGAGGTTGAGGCAAATCGCCTGGCCGCTGATTACGCGCAGCCAGACACCAGGGCGGTTAGAGGAGCACAGCAGGGCACGGTGCTGGGAGGTGGTGGAATCTCCTTCCTTAAAGGTTTTTAAGGTCAGGCTGGTGACCTTAAAACGGTGCACGGTGCGCATCAGAGAAGCTTTGAAAACGAGTTTTGTGACTGGCCAGGCTACGGTGTGAAACTTCTGTTTGTTTCTCCTTGATGAACCCTCCGCCCCCACCCACCCGGTTCAGTCTACTTCCCTGTAAACCAACCACCCCACCCTCCCCTCCCCCCTTCGAGCACCGCTTGCAGAGGCAATAAAGTCATTGTTACTTCACATTCATGCATTCTTTATTAATTCATCACACAACTAGGGGGATAATTGCCAAGGTAGCCGGGATGGGTGCGGGAGGAGGGAAGGAAAAGAACACACTGCAGTTTAAAACTTTAACTCTTATTGAAGGCCAGCCTTCTGATGCTCGGGCAATCATCTGGGGTGGAGTGACTGGGTGGCCGGAGGCCCCCCCACCGTGTTCTTGGGCGTCTGGGTGAGGAGGCTATGGAACTTGGGGAGGAGGGCTGTTGGTTACACAGGGGCTGTAGCGGCGGTCTCTGCTCCTGCTGCCTTTCCTGCAGCTCAACCATATGCTGGAGCATATCAGTTTGATGCTCCAGCAGCCGGAGCATCGACTCTTGCCTTCTGTCTGCAAGCTGACGCCACCTATCATCTTCAGCCCGCCACTTGCTCTGTTCATCCCGCGATTCAGCCCGCCACCTCTCCTCTCGTTCATATTGTGCTTTTCTGTAGTCTGACATTGACTGCCTCCATGCATTCTGCTGTGCTCTGTCAGCGTGGGAGGACATCTGGAGCTCCGTGAACATATCGTCCCGCGTCCTCCGTTTTCTCCTTCTAATCTTCACTAGCCTCTGTGAAGGAGAAACATTTGCAGCTGGTGGAGGAGAAGGGAGAGGTGGTTAAAAAAGACACATTTTAGAGAACAATGGGTACACTCTTTCACGTTAAATTTTGCTGTTCACATTACACAGCACATGTGCTTTCGTTACAAGGTCGCATTTTTCCTCTTATATTGAGGGCCTGCCAGTTTGGTGTGAGAGATCACTCACGCAGTGCCAGGCAACAGATTCTGGCTTGCAGGCAGCCACGGTAAGACACAGTCTTTTGGCTTTTTTAACCTTCTTAACATGTAGCGCTCTCATTTCCCATACCAAGCACCCGTTGGGTTGGCCATTTAAAATGGGTTTGCAATGTAAAAGGAGGGGCTGCGGTTTCCGGGTTAACATGCAGCACAAACCCAACTAACTCCCCTCCCCCCCCACACCCAGTTCTCTGGGATGATCACTTCACCCCTCCCCCCCACCGCGTGGCTAACAGCGGGGAATATTTCTGTTCAGCAGAGCAGGAAGGGGCACCTCTGAATGTCCCCTTAATAAAATCGCCCCATTTCAACCAGATGACCGTGAATGATATCACTCTCCTGAGGATAACAAAGAGCGATAAGGAATGGATGTTGTCTGCATGCCAGCAAACACCGGGACCATACGCTGCCATGCTTTGTTATGCAATGATTCCAGACTACGTGCTACTGGCCTGGCGTGGTAAAGTGTCCTACCATGGCGGACGGGATAAGGCAGTTCTCCCCAGAAATCTTTTGCAAAGGCTTTGGGAGTACATGAAGGAGAGTTTTCTGGAGATGTCCCTGGAGGATTTCTGCTCCATCCCCATACACGTTAACAGACTTTTCCAGTAGCTGTACTGGCTGCGATTACCAGGGCAAATTAATCATTAATCATTAAACACGCTTGCTTTTAAACCATGTGTAATATTTACAAAGGTACACTCACCAGAGGTCCCCTGTGTGCCCTCAGGGTCTGGGAGCACGCCTTGGGTGAGTTCGGGGGTTACTGGTTCCAGGTCCAGGGTGATAAACATATCCTGGCTGTTGGGGAAACCGGTTTCTCCGCTTCCTTGGAGGATTATCTCCATCCTCATCTTCCTCGTCCCCCAAACCCACTTCCGTGTTGCGTGATTCTCCATTGATGGAGTCAAAGCACAGGGTTGGGGTAGTGGTGGCTGCACCCTTCTACGTGGAGCATGGCATGCAGCTCCACGTAGAAGCGGCATGTTTGCAGCTCTGCCCCGGACCTTCCGTTTGCTTCTCTGGCTTTGTGGTAGGCTTGCCGTAGCTCCTTAATTTTCACGCGGCACTGCTGTGCGTCCCTGTTATGGCCTCTGTCCTTCATGGCCTTGGAGACCTTTTCTAATATTTTGCCATTTCGTTTACTGCTTCGGAGTTCAGCTAGCACTGATTCATCTCCCCATATGGCGAGCAGATCCCGTACCTCCCGTTCTGTCCATGCTGGAGCTCTTTTGCGATCCTGGGACTCCATCACGGTTACCTGTGCTGATGAGCTCTGCGTGGTCACCTGTGCTCTCCACGCTGAGCAAACAGGAAATGAAATTCAAACGTTCTCGGGCCTTTTCCTGTCTACCTGGTCAGTGCATCTGAGTTGAGAATGCTGTCCAGAGCGGTCACAATGAAGCACTGTGGGATAGCTCCCGGAGGCCAATAACGTCGAAGTCCATCCACACTACCCCAATTCCGACCCGCTAAGGCCGATTTTATCGCTAATCCCCTCGTCGGAGGTGGAGTAAAGAAACCGGTTTAAAGGGCCCTTTAAGTCGAAAGAAAGGGCTTCTTCGTGTGAACGTGTCCAGGCTTAATTCGATTTAACGCTGCTAAAGTCGACCTAAACTCGTAGTGTAGACCAGGCCTTAGTTACAGAGATCTTTTAAAGCATAGGTGCCTTAGATTGGAATGAAAGGTTATTTGTAAAGGGAGATCATTGTTGCAGTGGCTTCTTTAGAGCTACAGTGGAAAAAAGGCTTGTGTGATGAGAGTGGAACATGCTATACACATGCTCTAACTATTGCTCCTTTGCAAGAAACTGAATGGAAGATTATATTTAAGGTGCAAAGCTACTGGACCATATGCCAATTGTCTCTAATGTAGCGGTACCCTCAAATATCGTTTGGGTTTTGATTTTATTACTATGATGGTGCTCAGTTCCATAGTCTTGGTGCACCTGAAACTCCAGTCAAAGTTTGTGTGAGAGTTCCCTGTGTAAGATCTGCATGCAGCTTTACTCAATCACCACTGACATGGGCAAATCTGTGCTTTTACAGGGGAATGACGACATTTATATCTGTGGTAAGAATGCAACAGGACAAATAGAAGTTCAACATGCCTTTTCAACTGGACGAACTAGTCCCAGTGGTTTGTCTCTGGTAATTTAATTCCAGATTATGTTGTATGTATGTGTAGAATAACGCTATTTCATATTTTTTACTGTTGCATGCTTTTTATTCCAGAGTTGTTGCTGAGCTACAATATCAGTGCTGAATTCCAGACAGGATGATAAGATCATCAAACTGTGAACTATCGTATCGAAAGCTAGCAGTATAACTTTGCTCTGAACAGAGTTTATCCCTTAAAATTGATTTGGACCATCTACATATTTTCATCTACATTAGCTTTTCTCCTGGCTCTGCTCTGAGTTGGTATTAGCAAAGACTAATAGCTAGTCAGAGACCAAGATAGACAGGAGAGAAAAAAAAGTGGATCAGCCATTGATTTATGCAGTAAAACTTAAATCAAGTAATATTCTGCTAAACATTTAACTAATCAAAAATGTAAGCCTAGTAAACAGAATCATGTTGTTTATGCCTCCTGCAGCAGAGTGGGAAAAAGTACATTTAAAAAAAAATTAAGACAAGTGTATAAATGTTGGTTTTACTTTTTTAGTACTTATATCAGAAAAAAAATTATTAGCAAAGGAATAATCAATATATCTTCTGGAATATGCTACATCAGAGATGTCATGCTTTTGTATATCAGTTATGAATATCTACTATTAACTATACTCTAGTTGACCCCACTGACTTCTTTCTAGTTACTCCTAATTTACATTGATATGAGTGTCCAGGGGAATGAGACCCTAAGCCAGTGGTGGGCAGCCCACGGGCGCACATGGCCCATCAGGGTAATCTGCTAGCAGACCGCGAGACAGTTTGTTTACATTGACCGTCCGCAGGCATGGCCACCCGCAGCTCCCAGTTGCCACGGTTCACCATTCCCAGCCAATGGGAGCTGCGGGAAGCAGCGGCCAGCATGCCCCTGCAGCCCACGCCGCTTCCCGCAGTTCCCATTGGTTGGGACTGACGAACCACAGCCATTGGGAGCTGCGGGCGGCCGTGCCTGTGGATGGTCAATGGAAACAAATTGTCTTGCGGCCCGCCAGTGGATTACCCGGATGGGCCAATCTGCGGACCATGGGCCGCAGGTTGCCCGCCACTGCTCTAAGCTCTGATGTCATAGTTAACACATTGGGGAAGAGCAATATACATATTTTATTTGTGGCAAGTTAAAGAAATGACACATTTTAACTAAATGATCATATAGTTTTGGGTCTAATCCTGCACATATTTGTGCATGTGAATACCTGCTCACATGAGTAATCCCATATTCACATGGGTATTTCCAATGAAGAGAATGGGATTTCTCCCTTGATTAAAATTTCTCAGGTGCATGTATTCAGAATAAGGCCCTTGAGCACTAGTAAAGAAAAACTAAAAACCCAGCATTGTTGAATCACTGTTTACTTAAAGTTGTAACGTGGTGCAAATCCATAAATGACTCTTTACTAATAGCACATAATTTTGTAATTAGCAATTGATGAGGTAGATGCTATTTCTGCTGAACATAGAATCATAGAATATCAGAGTTGGAAGGGACCTAAGGAGGTCATCTAGTCCAACCCCCTGCTCAAAGCAGGACCTAATCCCCAACTAAATCATCCCAGCCAGAGCTTCGTCAAGCCTGACCTTAAAAACCTTTAAGGAAGGAGATTCCACCACCTCCCTAGGTAACCCATTCCAGTGCTTCACCACCCTCCTAGGTGAAGTTTTTCCTAATATCCAACCTAAACCTCTCCCACTGCAACTTGAGACCATTACTCCTTGTTCTATCATCTGGTACCACTGAGAACAGTCTAGATCCATCCTCTTTGGAACCCCCTTTCAGGTAGTTGAAAGCAGCTATCAAATCCCCCCTCATTCTTCTCTTCTGCAGACTAAATAATCCCAGTTCCCTCAGCCTCTCCTCATAAGTCATGTGCTCCAGCCCCCTAATCATTTTGTTGCCCTCCGCTGGACTCTTTCCAATTTTTCCACATCCTTCTTGTAGTGTGGGGCCCAAAACTGGACACAGTACTCCAGATGAGGCCTCACCAATGCCGAATAGAGGGGAATGATCACATCCCTCAATCTGCTGGCAATGCCCCTACTTATACAGCCCAAAATGCCGACAGCCTTTTTGGCAACAAGGGCACACTGTTGACTCATATCCAGCTTCTTGTCCACCGTAACCCTTAGGTCCTTTTCTGCAGAACTGCTGCCTAGCCACTCGGTCCCTAGTCTGTAGCAGTGCATGAGATTCTTCCGTCCTAAGTGCAGGACTCTGCACTTGTCCTTGTTGAACCTTATCAGATTTCTTTTGGCCCAATCCTCTAATTTGTCTAGGTCCCTCTGTATCCTATCCCTACCCTCCAGCATATCTACCACTCCTCCCAGTTTAGTGTCATCTGCAAACTTGCTGAGGGTGCAATCCACGCCATCCTCCAGATCATTAATGAAGATATTGAACAAAACCGGCCCCAGGACTGACCCTTGGGGCACTCCGCTTGATACCGGCTGCCAACTAGACATGGAGCCATTGATCACTACCCATTGAGCCCGATGATCTAGCCAGCTTTCTATCCACCTTATAGTCCATTCATCCAGCCCATACTTCTTTAACTTGCTGGCAAGAATACTGTTTGTTTATTGCTGTATGATGAATGTTCTATGTCAGGGGTCGGCAACCTTTGGCACGCGGCTCGCCAGGGTAAGCACCCTAACAGGCCGGGCCGGTTTGTTTACCTGCTGCGTCCTCAGGTTCAGCCAATCGCAGCTCCCACTGGCCGCGGTTCGCTGCTCTAGGCCAATGGGGGCGGCGGGAAGTGGCAGCCAGCACATCCCTCGGCCCGCGCCGCTTCCCGCAGCCCCCATTGGCCTGGGACGGCGAACCGCGGCCAGTGGGAGCTGCAATCGGCCGAACCTGTGGACGCGGCAGGTAAACAAACCGGCCCAGTCCGCCAGGGTGCTTACCCTGGTGAGCCATGTGCCAAAGGTTGCTGACCCCTGTTCTATGTAATAATTACAGATATTCTGGTTTTAGGGTGATGTTCAGAGCATAATGACTTCCTTTAACAATGGAATCATCAACTGCTCTTTCATTACAAGAAATCCCATATCGACTCAGTCAAAAGCTGCCAGCAATTTGTACTTCATATTTCTGGCCCAGGGACCATCATCAGCTGGTGAGTGTTGCCTTATCATGCAATGTCCAAATGGAAGACTAACAATTGCGGAGGTGTGCGCATATATACATACATACGTGCACACACACACACATATATATTTTGTGGAGGAGAGGAGGCACAGAGAATGAGAGGTTTGAAATGTGATCAGGATAACAAATCTTTTTTGGTCTGAGAAGATAACATGCTGACGTGATGGCAGCAGCTTGATACATGTGAAGCTTACGCTATTGGAAAGAAATATATTCTTTCCAAGTGTATTTGTCTTTTTTTTTTTATTGCTTGTATAAGAGCAACACAAAGAGACCACCTCCAAGATGACAGCCCCATGGTGATAGGCATTGAACAGACAGTCTCTGCATCAAAGAGCTTACAGTCTAAATAAACAAGACAGGGTGGGAGAGGAAATAGAAGTTGGTAGCTTACCAAAGGTCACACAGCAAATCAGTGGCAGAGCTAGGAATAGAACCCAGGACTCCTGAGTCCCATTCCATGGCCGTACATACTGGGTCATGCTACTGAGTTAAAATATGTACAAAAATATAAAGAAATATTGTCCCAACCCTTTCCTACACTTAGGGTGACCAGATGTCCCGATTTTATAGGGACAGTCCCGATTTTTGGGTCTTTTTCTTATATAGGTTCCTATTACCCCCCACCCCCTGTCCTGATTTTTCACATTTACTGTCTGGTCACCCTACCTACACTCCAGGGACTTTGTGCCACTCAGGCAATGCAAAGCAATTGGAAGGCTGGCTTAGCTGGCTCCACTCAGCAATCCTCTGGGGTACAGGAAAATCCCCAGGTTTGTTAGAGCTCCCATGGTGACCCTATGCTCCCTTCCTCTTTACCCCTTGGCATATAGGGGTCATGGCTGGGGAAAGGAGCCCTGCACTTCTATTATCCCAGCTAATAGAACGTCCCTTTAAGACCGTGCACAGGTAGGTGTAACTTAAAACAGCTCAGAGGCTGCCGTGTTGAGGGGACAACCTGGCACCAGGACAGGACAGAAATAGGGATGTAAAGGAGGCTTTAAGGTACCTTTTGTGCCCACCTTTTTGAGCTGTGCTAAATTCAGCTCTGGCATGGTCCGGGATTTGGCTCATTCTGTTACCATCATGATTAATACAGTCTGTTAAAATATTTGTGCTGCGGATTGGGGAAAGGTTTGTTACAGTCTGTTTAAGGTTTGCCACTGTGCACTTATCTATTTGGTGCAGTGATGTGCACTTCAGGGGGTGTGATTTCTAAAGCATACTAACGTGTTGCACACTCACTTGTCTGTGTAGACCCTGCTGGTGTGCACTAAAAGTTTCCTAATGCACTTTAACATAGTGCTGTTTGAAACACTACTACATCAAAGTGCCATAGGGACCATTCAGTGTACACCAGCAGAGACTATGTGGACAAATTAATGCCCAACACATTAGTGCGCTTCAGAAATCACACCCCTGTAGTGCACATTACCCCACCATATAGACTCCTAAGATTCCAACTCTGCAAGTGAATCAACCAACATGGATCCTTTCGCTTTCCTGTAGTCCTTATTAAATCTCTAATTTTTGTATTAAAATAAAAAGTAATTTTGTAGTTAAACCCCAAGAAACAGTGACAAATTAGAACAAATGACATTGCATTTGCAGTAGAAACTGTGACTCAGGCCTGGTCTACACTAGGAGTTTATATCGAATTTAGTGCCGTTACATCGAATTAACCCCGCACCCGTCCACACCACGAAGCTATTTAGTTCGACATAGAGCTCTCTTAAATTCGACTTCTGTACTCCTCGAAAACGAGAGGAGTAGCGCTAAATTTGAAATGGCAATATCGAATTAGGCTAGGTGTGGATGGAAATCGACGGTAATAGCTCCGGGAGCTATCCCACAGTGCACCACTCTGTTGACGCTCTGGACAGCACTTCGAGCTCGGATGCTCTGACCAGCCACACAGGAAAAGCCCCGGGAAAATTTGAATTCCATTTCCTGTCTGGCCAGTTTGAATCTCATTTTCTGTTTGGACATCGTGGCGAGCTCAGCAGCACTGGCAACGATGCAGAGCTCTCCAGCAGAGATGGCCGTGCAATCTAATAGAAAGAGGGCCCCAGCATGGACTGATCGGGAAGTCTTGGATCTCATCGCTGTGTGGGGCGATGAGTCCGTGCTTTCAGAGCTGCGCTCCAAAAGAAGGAATGCAAAGATCTACGAGAAGATCTCTAAAGCCATGGCAGAGAGAGGATACAGCCGGGATGCAACGCAGTGCCGCGTGAAAATCAAGGAGCTGAGACAAGGCTACCAAAAAACCAAAGAGGCAAACCGACGCTCCGGATCCCAGCCCCACACATCACGTTTCTACGAGGCACTGCATTCCATCCTAGGTGCGGCCGCCACCACTACCCCACCACTGACCGTGGACTCTGAGGATGGGATATTGTCCACGGCCGGTTCCTCGTCGGAAATGTTAGCGGACGGGGAAGATGAGGAAGGAGAGGAGGAGGAGGAGGCAGTCGACAGTGCTTGCACCGCTGATTTCCCCGACAGCCAGGAGCTCTTCATCACCCTTACCGAGATCCCCTACCAACCGTCCACAGCCGTTACCCCGGACACCGAATCAGGGGAAGGATCAAGCAGTGAGTGCTTTAAACATCTAAACATTTCATTTTAACATAACTGGAATATTTATATTGTTAAGAATGGGCTTTTCATTCACTCATTTAAACATAGAAACTTTTATTTATAACAAAACAGGAATATTAACTATATTAGCAATTTGGTGTTCATGATTTATTTGCCTTAGTCAACTATTGAGTCCTAACTATGTATAAAAAATCAAAAAATGTCCGGATATTCATGATTAGGCCACTACAGGACGCTCCACTCTGTAGTCCCTTATACTGCACTTAAAGGAAAAGACGGTCAATGTGCCCGGGAATGGACAGAGAGTCCTCCTGGGATAGCTCGGCATAGCTCTCCTGGAGGTACCGCTCAAGCATGCGCATCAGGTTCCGTGGCAGGGCGATCTTGTTCGGTCCACCGTGGTAACACACGTTCCCACGCCATGAGTCCATTAAGTAGTCCGGGATCATGGCACGGCACAGCATGGCGGCATACGGCCCTGGCCTCTGCATGGTCTCCCGAAGCATCCTTCCCCTCTCGGTCTCCGAGATCCTCATCAGAGTTATATCGCACATGACGCCCTGCTTTAAATTAGGGAGGGGAATGTTAGTATTGGGACTGCTTTGCAGCCACGCGGTGGAGGCGGCAGAGGGGCAGCATACAGGGAGCTTTCCCGGGGACAGCCGCGAGGTGGTGGGACAGGGGCAGAGCTCATGCTTCCCTGATTGCTGCCAGCAGAGAGTGGCCTTGCATTCAGTGCGAAAGGAGCCCAGTGCTACTATTACATTTTTAAGCTGCCACAAGTCTACGGCTTACCATGTTTTCCTGCAACAAAAGTAGAGGTGTCCTGCCACGCTTCTCTGATCGCAAATGCAAGACCCCAGGCACTGAAGGCGAGGGCCGAAAATTCGACCTTGTCCTGAGTGCGCATGTGAAAGGTCCAGTGCATGGTGTTGTTCACAGAGAAAGACTATGGTCTTTGTTAGCAACTTCATTTATCTGTCTCAGGAATTCACTCCCTTTTTCCCATTCCCACAGACACATCTGCGACTGTCTCCCAACCCAGCCTGGCATCACACTCCCAGAGGATAGTGCAGATTAGGAGAAGGAAGAGGAAGACGCGTGAAGACATGTTTTATGAACTTATGGACTGCTCACGAGAGCAGGCAGCCCAGACGACACAGTGGAGGGAGAACTTGTCACAAATGCACAGAGCAGTCATGGAACGGGAGGAGAGGTGGCGCCAGGAGGACCAGCAGGCTACTCAAACCCTGCTTGGACTAATGAGGGAGCAAACGGAGACGCTCCGGCGCCTAGTGGATGTTCTGCAAGACCGGAGGCAGGAGGACAGAGCCCTGCTGCTGTCTATGTCTAACCGCCCTCCCCCGCCACCAAGTCCCACACCCCCCTCACCAAAAGTCCAAAGAAGGAGGGGCGGCAAGGGCCGTTAAAACTTTCAGTCAGCCCCTGCACACTGCTGCAGCAATGGAAGGCTCTCGTTCCACAAAGTTTGAAAAGTCCTTTCCTACCCATCTCACACTAGCCCACGTCCAAGTTTCCTCCCCCCCCTTTTCATGTGCGGTTCATAATAAAACATCTGTTTCTGTTAAGTACTGTTTCCGAGAGTGTCTTTTAGAGGGGATTCTGTCTGAAGGGGGGGAAGGGGTTTGTTACTGGGACAGGACAGTCACCTTTAGCAGGCTACAGAGGCGGGGGCAGGTCCAGCATCAGGACACATACACAGTGCAGTCACCAGTTACCCTGGTCAGTCTGGGAGGCGGTTTTCATGTTCTGTGGTGCGAGGGGGTTGATCTGTGACTTTGTGGCGGGGGAGGGCAGTTAGAGATCTTATGCCGCGGTCCTTATCCTGGATCACAGAGCCACGCAGCAGGGGGTCTTGTTACCCTCCGCCCCCTGCCAGAAAGTCACTTGGCCGACACATACACGCAGTCCCGCCCAGGACTGCTGGCAGGCTGCGTTGAAACAACCAATCCAGCACTGCGGAGCCTGTCATTCCCGGAGTTTAGAAGCATCATTTGCATCAGAACACTAAACCCGCCCCCCGCCCCCCGCCACAGTCTGCGTCCCGGGTTTAAAATATTCCCGCGAAAACAGTAAGAAAGAGAACCTTGTTCATTAACAAAACGGAACAGATTTTATTTGTTGGGAAGGTGGTGAAGGGGGTATGTAACTTGGAAGGATAGTCCACAGTAACTGGGTAAAGAAACGGGGGCAGGTTCAGCATCTGTGTCCACAAAGTAAACAGTCACTGGAGACCCTGCTCAGTCAGGAACCTGGCTTTCAAAGCCTCCCTGATGCACAGCGCGTCCCGCTGGGATCTTCTAATCGCCCGGCTGTCTGGCTGGGCGTAATCAGAAGCCAGGCTATTTGCCTCAACCTCCCACCCCGCCATAAAGGTCTCCCCCTTGCTCTCACACAGATTGTGGAGCACACAGCAAGCAGCTATCACAATGGGGATATTGGTCTCGCTGAGATCACAGCGAGTGAGTAGACTTCTCCATCTCCCCTTGAGACGGCCAAAAGCACACTCCACCACCATTCTGCACTTGCTGAGCCGGTAGTTGAATAGTTCTTTCCCTGAGTCCAGTGCGCCAGTGTAGGGCTTCATGAGCCAGGGCATTAGCGGGTATGCAGGGTCCCCGAGGATGACTGTAGGCATCTCCACATCCCCAACAGTTACTTTGTGGTCCGGGAAGTAAATACCTTCCTGCAGCCGTCTAAACAGACCAGAGTTCCTGAAAACCCGAGCGTCATGAACCTTGCCAGGCCATCCAACGTTGATATTAGTAAAACGTCCCCGATGGTCCACCAGTGCTTGCAGCACCATGGAAAAGTATCCCTTTCTGTTGATGTACTGGCTGGCCTGGTGGTCCGGTCCCAGGATAGGGATGTGAGTCCCATCTATAGCCCCACCGCAGTTTGGGAATCCCATCTCGGCAAAGCCATCTATGATGAGCTCCACGTTTCCCAGGGTCACTACCTTAGATAGCAGTAGCTTGACGATTGCCTTGGCTACTTGCATGACAGCAACCCCCACGGTAGACTTGCCCACACCAAAGTTGTTAGCGACTGACCGGTAGCTGTCTGGCGTTGCAAGCTTCCAGAGGGCTATGGCCACTCGCTTCTGGACAGTCAGGGCTGCTCGCATCCGGGTGTCCTTTCGCTTCAGGGCAGGGGACAGCAACTCACACAGTTCGAGGAAAGTCCCCTTCCGCATGCGAAAGTTGCGCAGCCACTGGGATTCATCCCAGACCTGCAGCACTATGCGGTCCCACCAGTCCGTGCTTGTTTCACGGGCCCAGAATCGCCGTTCAACAGTATCCACAAGACCCAGTGACAGCGAGATGTCCTGGGCGCTGGGTCTCATGTTCTCTGAGAGGTCGGAGCTAGTGTCCGACTTCATGCCGTCACGGTGGTGCCGTAGCCTCCTCTCCTGATTTATGTGCAGCTGCCTCTGGTACAGGTGGAGGAGAAGCTGCGAGGCGTTGAGAACTGCCACAACTGCAGCGATGGTCGCAGCCGGATCCATGCTCGCACTGCTGTGGCGTCCGCGCTGTCAGTAATCAGAAAAGCGCGCGAACTGATTTCCCGCCGGCGCTTTCAGGGAGGGAGGGAGGGAGGGCGGGAGTGACGGACGGATGATGACAGGCGCCCAAAAGCACCCTCGACACATTTTTTTACCCAGAAGGCATTTGGGGCTCGACCCAGAATTCCAATGGGCAGCGGGGACTGCGGGAACTGTGGGATAGCTGCCCACAGTGCACCGCTTCCAATGTCGACGCTTGCCCCGTTAGTGTGGACTCACAAAGTCTCACAAAGTCGAATTACTGTCCTTAGTGTGGACACACACGTTCGACTTTGTAATATCGATTCCACATAGTCGAATTAACTAAAATTGAAGTACTCCCGTAGTGTAGACATACCCTCAGTGACTCCAAAAGATCACTATAGACATTTATTTGGCCACCCTAAATCAACATTAAATCCAGTCCAAAGTACTTTAGTTTGAATATGAATTTAGGGTCTGATCCTGCAGGGTGGCCAATGCCCTAATCTACAATGGTATTTTCAGGGGTTCAGCACCTCTGAAAATTAAGCTATTTGTTTAATTCCATAAATATGGATTTAGAAGCCTAACTTTAAGCATCCAAGTTTGTAAATGTTGGTCTAAGTGCTCTATATGCAAAGAACAAATGATAAAATGTTTAACAATTCTGATAGCACGGGCTACATGTTCTGCAAATGCCAGAGATGACGGTAAGTGTCTGAATAATAATTATTTGGAAGTAGCACATCTGAGGTGAACCCGTAGACATGAAACTGATTTCTGGCTCTCCTAGCATTCTGTGGACAAACATTCAAAAGAAAATCTAAACCTGAAACTAAAAGCCTCATCTTGAGGTATCTGTTGTAGGAGACATGCCAAAACAAAAATATTAAGCTGCTGTTGTGCCACACATTCTTGGTTCCTGGGATGTGCCAGCATGTATTGTGGCAAATTCAATACTTACTGCTTACTTTTGGCCAGTGAATAATCTTTTTTTTATTTCTTTATTGAGCATTGGCCTGCTAAACCCAAGGTTGTGAGTTCAATCCTTGAGGGGGCCACTTAGGGATCTGGGGCAAAATCAGTACTTGGTCCTGCTAGTGAAGGCAGGGGGCTGGACTCAATGACCTTTCAAGGTCCCTTCCAGTTCTAGGAGATAGGATATCTCCATTAATTTAATTTACTTAAAGAGCCAATAGCTTGAATAATGGTTGCTTAATGTTTTCAGGACAGATACAGAAGCATCCTAGGACACCCCTTATCACTCCTCAGAAAGTGAACATTTCAAGCTATGAAGCAGTAGGTGGCACCAGTTCTACACCTTCTATTATTAAGGCTCACGGTAAGAATATTTTAAAGAAAGTAACTGGATGACTCAACTATCCATTCCTTCCTTGTAAGGGGGAAAGTGTATGGTTTTTCATAGATATGCTCACACTCACATCCTTTCTTATGAAATAAGGCTCCCATTTCTAGTCCTGCAGATTCAAATCATATTGGACTTTAAAGTCATTTATTTTTATGTATAGAAAATCGGTCACTGGTGCTGAATTGTACCCATCTTAGAGGGGTGGGATGGGGAAATTCCACATTTGGGAGAAGGAGGACATCAAACCGCTGCCATTTTTTAAAGTTGCTCAGTGGATTGGACTACTAGAATAAGTCTTAGAGTAGATGGATTACTGAGTTGGGGGTAAGGGGATAGGAGAGGAAGCCAAAGGTGCACGATGAATTTATTTATTATATTGTTCTGCAACTGATCATATGATTCTCTAATTTATCACATGGGTATTTATCTCCACATGTTTGGGGGGGGGCGTATAAACTGCACACACACACATATGTAGTGAACCAGATCCTGAGCAGATGTAAATTAGCATGGCTTTATTGAAGTTCTGTGTCTATATTATGGGAAGTAATTATCTTCTGTAGCTGACACAGTAAAAAAGGCTAAATAATAATAAAGTTGAGCAGGAACTCGTACAAGAAACTTAGAGAAGAGAATTCATATTATATAGTTGATAATCCTCTGTATCAATTATGAGTTATTTTACAGTGATCTAGAAAATTTGAAAATTGATTTTCCACCACACAACAGATTACCTTTAATTTTCCAGAGCTCATTCATAATCTGATCTTTCTTGTGTGATCTTTCAAAAATAACATGATAGTTTTAGTTCTGGGAGAAGTATTTTGTAATATAGAGCACAGTAGTTTTTAAAGGGTGTATATAATACACTTCCAGTCTGTTTCAAGGAAGATCAGTTGCAGTCATTAAAGATAAAAAGAAGATTAATCTTTAACTAAAAGATACAAAATAGAAATAGATTTTGGAATATCTAAAATCCATATATTTGAACATTTGTTTTTTCTGGTTTATGCTCCACAGAGAGCTTTGATCTTGACAACTTGGATTTCTCTATACAGAATATCTTCAGTATGTTACAATATATGACAATAACAGATTTACAACAAAAGATATCTAACTGTTTCCTAGGAATGGCACAGTTCTAGACATTAACTGTACATCTGGATTTAAATTCAGGAAAATTACATGGTTCTTTCATGATAATGTACCTGGTCATATTAATCACCTCGATTTTTGTTATTAAATCTTTCTTCATTTTTACAGAGTAACAAAGAGACACATTTTGTGACATTGTCAAGTAAAAATCACTGCTGTGTATGTCTAGTGTAGGAAAGAAGATGGCTATAAAGAGAGGCTTAGAAAAGAAGAGAGTACCAGGGAGAGGAGAGAGATCCCCCTACAGAGACTCAGGCTCAGAAACAGGTTTAGAGAAAAGAACTGAGAGAGAGAGAGAAAGAGAGAGGTTAGAAATGTATAATGACCCAGTAGGTGACTTATTTATCACTTATACTTGTTACTCCTGGGGGCATTGTGCACCCAAAAATTAAAAGTTCTGTGCGAAAAAATTAAAAATTCTGCAAATTTTATTTGTCAAAATAATGCTACATAATATTTATCTTGGTAAGTTATTTCAAAATACCTGTCAAAAAGTATGTCTGTAACAATGCAGAAACACACAAAAATTCCCCCAGGAGTAGAGAGTTAAAGAAACCCCTATGACAACTCCTGTTTCTCTGCCCCCTTCACCCCACTTCCACCCCCAGAGCCCAGCTAGGGGGCCAGACACCCACAACTCCTCCCCCCCAGAGCCCAGCCATGTGACACCCCCCCCCAGCCAATAAACCTGAACCCCCTCCCCATCCAGAGCCCAGTCGCAGGGGCCTCCCAGGCCAGATACCCGCACCCCCCCCACAGAGCCCAGCCATGGGCCCCCCTTTGCCCAGATATCCACACACACCCCAGAGCCCAGCCAAGGCCCCCCCAGCCCAGACACTCACCCTCCTCACTGCCACCCTCCAGAGCCCAGGGATCCAGAGGGAGAAACAGCCTGATGCTCGGTCCCAGGCTTGCACAGAGTTTCCTGCGCACCGCTGTCTCCTTCCCTCAGGGTGTGCTGGGAACTGCAGCTGTCAGGAACCCTCTAGCTCCCTCCCCCCCCCCTGGCAGTGTCTTCTACGTGCCAGCTGGGCTCTGCTGGGTCCAGTAGTCCCTAGTGGCAGCCAGCAGCACTGCAGCCCATTTCTGTGGGGAAAAGGAAATTCTGCGTGCACAACATTAATTTCTGCAAAATTCTGCATTGCGCAGTGGCGCAGAATTCCCCCAAAAGTAAAGACTTGTATATAAAATACAATTACATAGCAAAGTCTGTAACTAAAAGAAAGTGCATCAGTCCTGCAACTTTTTGAGTTCTTGCCATTTGTATGAGTTTTTCAAGGGCTGCAATTTCTGATACGTTTTATACCAGTCTCTGACTTCTAGAGATGAACTGTGTTTCCACTTTTGCAAAATAAGCCATTTGGCTACAAGTGCAGCCTAAAGGAACTAGAGTTTTTGACAATTTGTAAAGCCTCATTTTTATCTGCATCTGACCTCTGGCTTGTCTATGCAAATGTTTAGTTCACTCCAAGCTGGGGTGAGACATTAGCTGCACTAGCCTGCTGCAGTGTAACTGTTCGTGTGCACCCTGCTGATGGGAACTAACAATCTGTCTATGTGCTTTGATTTAGTTCTGTTTCAAAGAAGACTAGATCAAAGTGCTCTAACGAATTGTTAACATGCATCCCCAGGGTAGACAAAGTTACACTGTACAGGTTAGTGAGGGCTAGAGTCAAACCACAGCTTTCTGAAGTCTAATTGTTTGTGTAGACAACCCCTAGTGTGAGAGTTTCAGTGTTAAAGGAATATTATTAGCATTTAAAATAAAGTTTGTTCTGTTACACACCTCTCTCTAACAGCCTTAGTAATACACCTCTACCCCGATATAACGCTGTCTTCGGGAGCCAAAAAATCTTACCGCGTTATAGGTGAAACCGCGTTATATCGAACTTGCTTTGATCCGCTGGAGCGCGCAGCCCCCCCCCACACACACACAGAGCGCTGCTTTACCGCGTTATATCTGAATTCGTGTTATATCGGGTCGCGTTATATCGGGGTAGAGGTGTACTATCGTGTTATTGCTGGAAGAAACAGAACTGTGGAGCTTCCCTCTTAGCAATGAAAAGCAAGTGTTTATTATTTAGTTTGAAAGAAAGAGAGAGAGAGAATGTTAGCACACTAGCTTAATTACACTAAAAGAAAGAATCCTTTAGGGAAAGACCTAAGTAGTCTGGCTTCTATCCAACAAAGCACTTGAAAACTTGAGCAGTCTCATTGAAGTCAATGGAATTACCTACATGCTTCTAGTTAAGCACGTTCTTGAGGCTTTGCTGGATTGTGGCCAGAGTGCTCAGCACCTTGTAAGCTTGAAGTGCAGCATTATTGTTGTGCTAACACAAATACACTTGCCCGTGTTTTCTACTTGCTTAGTACTGCCTGAAGGTATGATTTCGATTTTTTTAAATTTGGAGTGGATTGGAATTACTGTTTAGAATTTGAACATATCATCTATTCATTGTCTTGCTTTTTCATAAGGGGCCCTGATGCTGATAGCCTGGATGACCACAGGAAGTATAGGAATGATATTTGCTAGGTATTTGAAGAATGCTATCGGAAAAACTCTCCTTGGCAAAGATATTTGGTTTCAGGTATGTAAATAAATGGAACAAAAACTATCAATTACTAGTTTCAGAGTGTATTTTTCTCTTCATTCATCTGATGAAGTGGGTTCTAGCCCACGAAAACTTATGCCCAAATAAATTTGTTAGTCTCTACGGTGCTACAAGGACGCCTCGTTGTTTTTATCAATGACTATAACAGCATCACTGGCAAAATGAAATGATACAATGGGCAAACGAGTAAAAAGAAAAACTCTGATAAGATTGTTTTCTCTATTTCTTCTATCATTTTGCAGTGGAAATGGAGAAGCCGTTTCTAAACAATAACTGATCAAAGGGAAGTATGTGTACACACACACTCACAAAATGCATAGGACATCCCATGTATTAGAAAAAACATCTGGAACTTTTATATTCAGTAAATGGTTATGAACAATGACTATATTAACAAAAACCAGGGTTGGTAGCACTCAAAACAAAGTAGAATGATTCACTAGCCTACAAAGAGACTAAATGTGTAGCAAATATTATTCATTATGAATAGTTTGACCAGCTCTAATGTTTGAAGAGAGTATTTAAACAATGTTGAATACTACAGAACATCACAATCATATGAATGACATTGTTTTGGTTAACAACAAGAAGGAGAAAATGAGATCAATACGCTATAGGAAATAAAAGGCCAACACAGGAAAGTTCTTGCATGATGTAAAGAATGCCAGTTTACACCTCTTGCTCTCCTCTTTTTGTAGGGTTTATTCCAGGGTAAGGAAGAGGCATGTCAGTAGTGTGAGGGGGTAGAGCTGGATGACAGTGCACTCTAGCACCCCTGTGGCTGCTCTAATTTTTGCTGGGGAACCATTTTTGCACCCATATGGTCTCAGGGTTAGAGAAGGTATAACAGGTAGCTTAGAACCACCTTTGCCTCCCCTTCCTGCAGTGGCGCCAAGCTTGGATCGAAGAAGTTGTAAAATAATCACTGTTAACAAAAACTTTGTGTGAATTTCCACACTATTACTAAAGAAATTAAAGAGGGTCATCTTAGACACCACATGACTTGTAATGCCTCGTCGCAAGCATGGAAGTTAAGAACAAGCTCTGAATTTATTGCCTTAATTTGGTGGTTCGACCACAACTATTAGCTGAATTGTTATAAGTTCTTTTGTATTTCATGTGTCTAAGTTATGGCTATTCACAACTCTTCAATGGAAGGTACTGCTATCAAAAGTTTGTCACGCAGTTCTATGGGAAGTCTCATTGAAAGTCTCCTCCTCGGTGCAATAGACCTCTGTGTAGTAAAATTAATACACAGTGACTGTGCTGCCCGGAGTGTTCAGAGTGATGCATTTACTTGACATAATTCACAAGAAGCTGTTATCCTGGAGGATCTCTTAATCCCAGGGGGGTTGGTCAGACTCTTGACCATTGAATGTATTTATTTGATGTTCATGGTAGATTCAGATTCTTGAGAATGGAAGCTTTCATTAAAAAAAAAAAGTTCATAACCTGGGATTTTTCAAAGGAGTCTATGGAAGTCCCAGCCCAAGTCCATGTGGTTGAGAAGATAGCCTTCCCAGTGCAGAACAATGTAGTGCTGTTCTAGTCAGCCTGAAATGGCAGCTAAGACAGGCATGAACTGCCTTATTTATTTAACTTATGTTGATTCTGAAGCTTAACAATGGCACTTAAGGGCCATATTTTTCAAATGTAGCCATGCCATCTCATGCCTAATTTGGACATGTAGTTACCATGATTGTCATAGAAATTGAGCGATTGCACACCCAAGTGGTCAGTTGTCATCAGTGGGAGTTCTGCCGTGAGTCAAGGCCAATATATCACCCTAAATTTGTAGGCTCTTGCTGTGGAGCACAGTTAAACATAATTCTTTGTATAATGAATGTGACACTTCCGTTCTACATGCTATTACTGTGTATTGGAACCAGATTTTTCCCTTTTTTGGAAAATGGTGCAGACAGAAATATGCTTATTTTCGTGCAGTTGACATAGCAGTCAAAAAGTGTTTCTCTGGTTAGAAAACCATACACATCTTGAAACCATAAAGGTGCATTGCTTGGGGTATATATGTATGACATGGTGTGAACAGGGAGATGAAGATGATAATTTGAACATTGTATGGCAGAGGTGGGCAAACTACGGCCCGCGGGCCACATCCAGCACGCGGGACTCTCCTGCCCGGCCCCTGAGCTCCTGGCCCGGGAGGCTAGCCCTCAGGCCCTCCCCCGCTGTTTCCCCTCCCCCACAGCCTCAGCCTGCCGCGCCGCCGGCACAATGCTCTGGGCGGCCGGGCAGCGCAGCTGCAGAGCCCGGCCTGACCCGGTGCTCTGTGCTGTGCTGTGGCGTGGCTGGCTCCAGCCAGGCGGTGCGGCTGTAGCACCACCAGCCACCGGTGCTCCAGGCAGCGCGGTAAGGGGACAGGGAGCAGGGGAGTTCGGGGTGTGGATAGGGGTTGGGGTGGTCAGAGAGCAGGGAACAGGGGGGTTGAATGGGGGCAGGGATTCCGGGGGGGCAGTCAGGAAGGAGGGGGGATTGGATGGGGCGGTGGGGGGCAGTCAGGGGACAGGGAGCAGGGGGGGGTTGGATAGAGGGCAGGGAAGTTTGGGGTGGGGGTGTGGATAAGGGTCAGGGTGGTCAGAGGGCGGGGAACGGGGGGTTGAATGGGTGCAGGGGTCCTGGGGGGCAGTCAGGAAGGGGGGGGTTGGATGGGGCGGCAGGGGGCAGTCAGGGGTGGGTGTTTCAGGGGCAGTCAGGGGACGGAGCGGGGGGGATGGATGAGGCAGGGGTCCTGGGGGGGGGGGGCATCAGGGAACGGGGGGGTTGGATGGAGCAGGAGTCCCAGGGGGCGAGAAGCGGGGGAGGGGATAGGGAGCAGGGGTCGGGCCATGCCTGGCTGTTGCAGGAGGCACAGCCTCCCCTAACCAGCCCTCCACACAATTTCCAAAACCCGATGCGGCCCTCAGGCCAAAAAGTTTGCCCACCCCTGTTGTATAGCGTCATTAGCTATATTTTTTGCTGAGTAGACTGAATTGCCTCAGAACCTGATATGCTAACCAAGGGTGTTGTTGTTACATAGTGCTACCAGCAGATGGAGACAGAGAATATATAAACTTTACAAAGAGTACCATAGCAGCTGAACTGTACCCCATTCCTCCCTGTCTCCCAGCAGCTGGGGATTATCTTCTCACCAGCTGGACTAAGCTGTTTGGTTTCTCACACTACAGTTTTCAGTTTCACAGAGATCACTTAAAGCAAAATGTTCTAATTTGGGGCTAGATTGTACAACCCTTACTCACCCAGGAAAGCACCAACCCAGATGGTCCCAGTGACTTTGGCATGAGGGTATACAATCCGTGGGGCCCTTTGGTACCCAAAGTTGGACATCTTGGGGCAGTTCTTCAGCTGGTGAAAATTATCAGAGCTCCACTGAAATCAAAGGAGCTGCGACAATTTACACCAGCTATGGATCTATCGCATAATTACTGACCCAATTTTCAGAGGTTCAAAATTGATCTTCCACAACTCCCATTGATCTGAAAATGTTGACCTTAGTTTTGAATGTAACATACTCCATGGCATAGAGTTTTATTTTCTCTTTTCCCCTTTGCTCATAATGGAAGTCTCCATAGAAAGTAGGCTGACCATTTTTAGTATCTTTACTTCCTCCTCAGAGGCAAAATTCTCTCCTTTTGCTTTGTGTAGATTTCTGAAATTATTAATTAACTAAATGTAAGCCCTTGGTTTGATAAGAAGTATGTTAGTTACAGCTATTTTAATAGTTTGGGATAGGCTGGTAAACCCAAAAATTCCATTTCTGCTACTTAATCGTGTGACCTGCTGTATGGGAGAGTTTTTTAGAAATTCAAATATTGGCAATAAAAGGAGTTAATTCATTGACCTGCAGATAGACATTTTGCAAACTGTTTATAAAGAAGCTAGTTGTCAAACACTAACCAATACACTGTCTTTTAGTGGTGCCATTAAAAAATGAAAGAAATTCTATGTTCAGACAAGACACACAGATATGTGAAGCTGCATGAATCAATGGATAATCAAAGGCAAAAGTAGAATAATATTTTTCACCTCTTTAAGTGAACCTTAACCAACTTTGTCTCTAACCATACATATTAAGGTTAACAGGTTTACAACATCTTACAAATTTCCAATATCTAACAAACTGTGAACTTTTTCAGTTGTATACTAACAAAAATTCTTCAACTTGTACTATTGCAACAAAATAACAAACACATTAATATATACTATGGATGAGTTTAATAACCTGTAATCTGTTTTTACTTAGATTCATTTGTCTCTGATGGTGATAACTGTCGCAGAAACAATAACTGCCTTCGTACTGGCCTTTGTAGAAGTAATGGGATGGGCTAGTGTAAGTTTTACCCAGTTTCTCCCCACCAACTTTCTTGGTTAACACATTATAGAAAACATTTCCTTCTCATTTTTGTGCCTTCAAATGTAAACACAGAACTGAGTGTTCACTAAGACCTTCCAGTGTACAACCCACTGCTGTTAGATTGTTATGCCCTTTTGCTAGTTTAAGAAAATTGTTCTTATGCAATATAATCTCTCTTGTCATGTTATTCTAGACACAACACATCCTGCATTTTGGCAGGGGGTTAGACTAGATGACCCTGGTGGTATCTTCTAACCCTATGATTCTATGATCCCCTTTATTTCTTGCCATTATGATGTACTGAGTAACTGATGAAGTAATTTCTCTACCTGTTCTGTCTTCAACATTTCACCTCTTATCTCTCCTTGTTTGTTTCACATCTCAGCTATATACATGCCTTCTTTCCCTATCATGGAAATCTGCTTCCCTTATTCTTGTCAGAGATCAGCCTGAATCAGAGGCTTAGAGCCAAACCCTCTGAAACCCTGAAACTTTTGGAAAGTTTCTGTCCAAACGTCACATCTATGACGGGGCTATCTATGTAATTACCCTGAATCAGAACTTCTCACAACCTTGGGAAGCTTCAGATCTGGAATCCAGGTTGTGTAATTCATGTTGCAATTACAGGTCCTGATCCTGCAAAGGGATTACTTCACTCCTTACTCCTGAGCAGAGTGCCACTGATGGCAATGGGACTGCTGTGGGAGTAAAGGTGTGCACGTGCAGATCCCTTTACAGGATCAGGGCCATATAGCTACTTACCTAACTCCCTGTCTGTAATGTTTTTCTTATCTCACCATGTAACATACTGTAACACATGACCCTATTTTTACTTTTTCCTATCAAAACACAGTTTTCCTTTAACAAAAAATGCTGCTCCGCATAACCAGTATTACCTAAAGTTTGGAGGAAAAGGGTTAGGATAAGAGGTTCTGATTGTTATTCTGATTATTATTATTATTACTTACATTATCAGTCTGCTTTGTTTCCCCATCTTTGTGGGGGAGAGTGGAACTTATTTCAATACTTTACATAATGTGGAGCTAAAACTATAGATTTCTGCAAGGAAAAATAAATTTAAAGATTCATTACTATACACTGGCCCTTTGATGGATTTACAGTGAAATTTAAGGGCCAGATTCTACTTCCAGTTGGACCAGAATAAATCTGGAGTGACTTCTTTGACTTCAGTGGAGTCATTCCAGTTTTATTCTGGTATAACTGAGAGCATGATTCGGCCCTAAGCTGTCAGGAAGCATCTTTAAAAGTAGCGATTAAGAAACCAAATCCCAGACATCAATGCTATGTGCTGTTCTCTTCCACAGGATGCAGAAGCCCATGCTGTCATCGGATGCATTGTCATGATTCTTTCTTTCTTTCAACCAGTGATAGCTTTTTTTCGGCCTTCTCCTCAAAGTAAAAGGTATGTACATCTAAGCGATCCAACAGAATGGACTTTTAAACCTGGTCATTTATTAAAAAGACTTACAAAGTTGTCATACTGTAGATATGTCAAGTTGGAGCACATATTGTATGTAGGATTTTTAAAGCCAAATCATGAGGTGATGATTTGCTGGAAGTTAGTTGGAGCAAAGAAGCGTGCAACGGCATGAGGAGACAGTCCTTTGAATCCAGCTGCTCACTTCTGGGATTTATGTAGGGCTTCTTTGCAACAAAATAGAAAAATAAGTGTAGTCACTATGGCTTCCACTCACTTTTAAAGGTGATCTACATAAGAGTTTTGTATGCTTGGGGTTTGGTGGGTGTTTTCTGCTACTTTTTGCTATTAGAAATTCACATCCTGTCTATGCTGGAAGACTGAATGGAGAACTAGTGGAATGGTGCTATCACAAGAGTCAATGAGGGAAGGAAGAGATTTTCACTGAGACTGTTTAAAACTCTTATTGTTTGGTTTTGTGAAGACCTACAGAACTCAACGATTAATTCACTATTCTGGAGAAAGAGAGACTTTGTTAAAGATGCAACAATCCAATCCTTTCCATATACAGCCTGGAGGTCCTCCAGCAAACTAGGGGGGCAAGCTAGACTTAGCACATGGTAAACAAACAAAATAACCCTAAAAGCCAAGCAGCAGAAACAAATACTAAGTCTTACCAGCCTTCTTTCTATATTAAAAAGAAAGGAAAGGAAACCAGTCCAATTAAAAATATCCTCCCTGCTCCACCCAGGGTCTGTGTGGTGGCAATAAGATACTTCCCCCTATTTGAGGATGATCTTCCTCTCCACCACACTGTCTGGTGAGTGTGGCTTGTCCCATTCTGTGTACCTTTCCGCTCCTCCATGCCTGCTTGCTTATCAATATCAGAAGGCTCACCCTGCCCCCCCCAATGGGACTTGGCCACTCCAATGTGGCCAGAGTCTCAATATGACAGAGGATTAAGGTGGGTCTGACTCTCCCTTACCCTTCTACATGACCAGATAAGAGCTGTGGGAACATAACCCCTAAACCCAGATTGCTACTACAGTGGCCTCTCCCTAGAACAAGTGGCGCACTTCGACAAGCTGGTGCACATGATCTGCCCATGGCCTTCTTCTGATAAATCCAACCCATGCAGAATTAACAAGCTATTGCATGACTGATGATTGCTTCTGGATGTTAGGAAAGCAGCTTACCCAAGATTTTGATGTCACTGTTTTAAGCAATGCTAATGGGTGGTAGCTGAAGTAGTCATCGGTGTACCTACCTTTGGATACAAGGTCATATTAGTTTTCATTTAGACCAAAAATGCTCTGTGAGCCTTTTAGGATCTGCAACAACTTATTTGTTATCCATAAAAGATTTTGACTCAAGTGTGTTGATTGGCTCGTTCACTTAAACCACAAATTGGAATGATAGCTCAGATTCATCAGGTCTTGTATTTTCACTTACAAAAAATTGACATCTCACTTCATTGCATTAGCTCTCTTCCAGTCCACTCTTGCTAATACATCTTTCTACTACAGATGAGTCAGAGACAAAACTCCGTATTCAGACACCCTTGAAATTTGGGGAGTGTTAATTTTTTTTCATGCATTTGAAAGAACAATGAGTCTTGGGAAGTTTTAGGGTCACAACAAGTAATATGTGATGGATTTATCAGACTCTGGACATTCTCTACCGGTACCTACCAGATAAGAACTATAATTTGGAATCCGATTGTAAAAGGCAAGTGGGCAATCTTTGGGAGGTAAAGAGAGAGAGCGTGAGTGTGTCTGGAAGGATGAGGAGGGCAGCAGGAGGAAACTGCAGAAAGTGGGAGAAGATGAGAGGATCTTGAAAAGGCTACTTCTTGTGTACAGCATAATAAGCATTCAGTAACAGACTGCAAAAACAATTTTTTTTTTAATGAGAAGTGCCTTTTGCAGTTCTCTACAGGGAAATCCCTCCTGTGTGAGCCATCTGCCATTTCTTTCCTGGCGTTCAGCTGAAAAATGATCTAAAGGCATCTGATACCCTTAAGAACCTAGAGTGTTTCCTTGAGGGATTTATTATCTCTTAAGAGTTTTGAAAAACTAGTCTGGCATATTATTCACTGTCTGTGTTTTTGAAGTAAAATTTTACTACGTCGCACTACTGTCACATAAAAGAACAATAATATTTAACACATCATTTCTATTGTACCAACAGGAGATTTATTTTTAACTGGTTTCATGCTCTAAATGCCTTTGTCATAAAAGTCCTGGCTGGTGAGTTGTTGTTTTAATATTTAAATAATGTTGATATAACTACTACAGATTCCCCTTTGGAGTGCCCATATATTCAGACTAGAACTATTGAACTGAGTTTACAATTCCATTTTTAATATTATTCATCTTATTGATCAATTTTTCAGAGGAGGCAGGTCTGGGAGTCAGGATAAGGACTGGTTGAAAAAATGTCATCAAAACTGTGTTTGACAGAAAATTGTTTTGTTTTTTTTATTAAACTTTTTTGTGAAAAGTATCTGCTTCCTACAGAAAAATTTTCATTTAAACACTTTGAAAGTTTTCAGTTGTCAGTTTTGGCTAAAATATGAAATAATTCAATTGAGAAATGCTACCACAGTTCTCATCAGAGTTGTAGTTCAGTTACCTAATGTCCCCATTTTCCTCTTTCAGCCAAGCTCCCAAACTTGACTACATCTCCCATGGTACACCACAGACATGGGACTCCACTGATGCATCAAGATGAGAGATTTTGGTGCATCACAGGAGATGCAGTCTGACCAAAGAATCCTGTCTGGAGAGGAGAATGGGGACATGAAGAACTTAAAGTACAACTTCAGTGAGGTGTGCATTTCCAAATTAAACTATTGTGGTTTTCAGCCAGTTTTCAGTTTTTTACCAGTAGGTCAAAACTATTAGTGGAAAATTTCAACGAAAACAATTTTTGTCATTTACATTGACATTTTCCATGGGAGAGGAGGGATGTCCATTTGTCAGGATTCCTGCATTCTATTCCCAGCTCTCCCACCAATTTGCTGTGTTACCTTGAGCAAGTGTCTTAATTTCTCTGTTCTCAGTTGCCCCATTGCAAATTGCTTAAAATATTACAAAGAGCCTGATTCAGAGTCCACTGAGGTCAATTGAAAGACAATGGGTGCTATATCAAGCTCTTACTTCACAAGTATTTAAACTTAATTAGCATTGAAAGGTCTTCCGATGTAAAGTGCAATAATAGTGAAAAATATGATGATGATGATGATGATGATGATTATAATTATGACTAATAATTAGTGTGGGTTCTTGTGTCATCTAAAGTTAATTCTTAGCATTCTCTATTTTATTTGCCTTAATTATATTTTGAACGTACAGGTAATGCACGGATTCAACTTGAGTCATGAATTTTTAAGCACAAAAAACACAGCAAAAGTAAAGAAACTATAACACCTTAAACATTTTTAGAACATTAATTGAATTTGTGTTTTACCAAATATTGCATTGGCATGAAACTGGAGCATATGGATGCTTTTACATATGGAAGTGATTACTTTTCTAACAGTAACCAGTACACGTCATCCTCACAGGGCCATTACAGAGAGTCAGGAGTGGTAGGGAGTGCCATGAACTGGAAATAGAAGCGTCATTATTATCTGTGTGTGACGGGGGGGCCTCTGGGCACTTCTGAAATGCTGAATAAGCACCCTTCCTACTCCCCATGCCCTGGCTCCACATGCTGCACTCAGAGCACTTAGTGGTTAAGTGCTTTCCTGAATGAAGAAGAGACTCCCATCAGCTCTTCTCTCTTTCTTCCAAGTGCAATGCCCTGCCACTCCACTTGTGGCATTCACTTACCCAATCTCCATAGGATCAAAGCACTGAGGTCAGGAGCTAACTATCTGCTTTTACGGCATATCATCTTGGCTGACACACAGGGAATTAAATGGGGGCCGGGGGCAGAAGTTTCTACAGCTTGAGCTGTACCTGATTCATATCCTCTGTAGATTGGCCACCTACTAGTGGGTTACATCACCATTATTAATGCTGCTTTCCAAGCTTCTGAATAGTATTTCCAGATCAAACAATCACACTTAAAAAATGAAAATGTCTATTGAAATTGTGAATGGAGTCCATAATGATCAATGGTTTTATATCAAGTGTGTGTTGCTTTGTTTTGTTGCTCTTTAGTTGCTGTCATATTTCTGGGACTGCAGATGCTTGACCCCTCTCCCAGCCGATGGATGGTCAAAACTATGGGAGGATTTGTAGGATGGGAGGCATTAGTGTACATAATGCTTGATGCAAATGCTTGGTTGAAAAAGAAAGGTAAAGATCAGCCACAGTTCATATGAAGAAATGTTTTTCTTTTAGCAAAGGCAAGAAGTAAAATGAAGACTCACAATTTTCTTGGTTATATTTTTCAGAGAAATATGAAGATTCACATAGGAAGGTAATGTTGATATCACACATTTTAAAACATTAATGAGGTGTAAAATGTTTTATTTTTCATACCGCTGAAAATACGTTTTGCATCACTTTGGGATGTGATCTTGTCAGATCTCTTGAGTTAACTGGAGTAAAGCTGAGTCAATACTCAAATGGGAAACCACCACACAAAACCCAGGGTGCTGCAGGAAGATGAATTCATAGATTTATTTTTTTAAGGCCTGAATTATGATCACCTAGTTTAGCCTCCTACGTCAGGCCCTTAGTGCATATTTTCAAAAGACCTCCAATCTTGATTTAAAGACTTCAAGTGATGTAGAATCCTTCACATCACTTGGTAAGTTGCTCCATTAATTAATTACAATCACTTTTACAAATTTACACCTTATTTTCAGTCTTAATGTGTCTAGCTTTACATTTCAACCATTGGATCTTGTTATATCTTGTCTGCTAGACTAAAGAGCACTCTACTATCATAAATCTTCTCCATATAGGTACTTATAGACTGTGGTCAGGTCACCTCTTAACTTTCTCTTTGGGTTGAGTTTTCAATTGGTGGCAGTGAAGTGGCACTGAATAAGTGACAGTGATGAGAGCTGGGGACACTGTTGCTGGAGGTGCTCTCTTTCAGATGAGAGGCAAACTGTGATGTGATCCCAAAATATCCCTTGAAACTTTTTGCAAGTGTAGAGTTTCTAACCCCAGTACCCTGTTCAAATTCTAATTTGGATAATTACAATCTGGTTACCTGTACTTAAAACCCTCAAGCATTTTCAATTAGACACACAGCTTCTGCTCTTTTCTCTTTTCCCAGTCTTCTTCAGAGTGACTCCTTCTCTAAATTCCTTCTAGTGTTGCCAAGTGTGTATTGAACTTATCAATTCTATTTAATTTTCAACAAATAGAAAACTGATACAGCTGCTTAGTACGTACTTGGGCTGTTACTAAAACTGATGTACAAATAGAATTTAATTTTATATTTCTTTTAATAACGCTCTTTTAATGTTTTTATCCTTTCTAGATAAAAAATGAAATGGTTCTATTTTTAATATATACATGTGGAAACCTGGCATTTTTAATAGCACTGCTTGTGGGAATTGGAAAATCCTAAAATGGACGGAATTTATCTTGGAGGAATGAAGATTATTCCTATCTTGAGACACTTCTAGAGTAAATACAAAGAAACAATGAACACTGAATAGATGTTTTAGCAAGTTTTTAATTTTGTTTGTTTATAAATAATATTTTAGGTTCTCTAATTGACACATTATCATTTTCTACACAATAATTGAAAATAATTTTTATAAATGAGATTCCATTAGCTACTTATTGGAGATGTTCTACACAGTATAGTATGATGCAGATAATTATTTCTGACGTGAAAGGTAAGAAGGCAATATATAAATGCTAGGTGTTCACAGTTGTTTCATATTACACTCCTTTCTAACCTTTGTCGATGTTTCCATCTTTAACAAGAGAGGATTTGTTTGAGTAGAGAAAAGAAAGTTGAGGACCTGATTTTCATATGACTAATTTAGACTGAGAACTGCACAGGCAAATCTCTGTGCCCACCAGAGTCCTGTTGGCTTCAGGATTTCAGTGAGGCTCAGTGCAGGCTCAGAGGTCCATCGGCAAGGTTCCCAGTACAAGGTCAGGGCCACAGAGCATGTCTACACAGGAGCTGGAAGGTGTAATTCCAGCTCAAGGAGATAGACCTATGCTGTCTCTGATCAAGCTAGCACTCAAAAAAACAGAAGCGTCGTCATGGCAGCACAAGCAGCAGAACAAGGTAGCCACACTGAGTACATACATATGGTCTTGGACAGGATCGTACTTGAGGCACCTAGCCCATGCCGCTCTCATGCCACAGTGGCCATACTTCTTTTTTTAGCATGCTAGCTTACTCAGAGCTAGCTTAGCTAAGTCTCCTTGAGCTGGAATTTATACCTTCCAGCTCCCGTGCAGACATATTCCCAGACTACTGTAGGCTTCTGTTCCCATTGATGTCAACCAAAAAACTCCCTCTGACTTACATGGTGCAGGATCCGACCTATAGTCAGTGCCTGGCTGTGTTCATGCTTGTTCAGATTTAATGGGTATTTCTAATATAATTCCCTGTTTTCAAATGTTCATAACTTTCTTTTTTAGTCTGAAAATAGGAACATGAGATTACACAATGAAACTTTAAAATGTAGCTATGTTTTGAAAATTGTAAAGGTCCCAGAACCCATGATGTACTCTATATAAGCTTCTTTTTTATTAATTATATTTGATTGTAGTTTTATAATGCAATGTACATATGATGAATAATAAAGCAGGTTTCAAAACAGGCTAACTAGTCCATAACCTTCAGTTGTGTAAAGCCATATTATATAGTCATCTACTGGATAGAATGTATATAGGGCCCAAATTCTGCTCACCTGCCTCATATGAATGGTCCCACTGAACTTCAATGGGATTTGGCCCATGATGGATACTTTTGAATTTTTGGTGAAATATATTTATAACACTTAAGATATTAAAAACAGTTATCAAAAGAATGGCACAATGTACCTTAGACTTAGAAGAACCCATTGATTATCGTGCTATAGGCCTTTGGATGAAAAATGGCTTTATGGAATGTATAGGATTGCAGCTTTTATGCAATAATATATTATCCCTTTTGTCACTGCTGAGATAATAAAGCAATATCACTGCATACAACTGTTTTATGCAGTGTTGTTGTAGCCATGTTGGTCCCAGGATATGAGAGAGACAAGGTGGGTGATGTATTATCCTTTATTGGACCAACTTCTGTTGGTGAGAGAGACAAGCTTTTGAGTTTACACAGAGCTCTGGGTAAGTACCTGAAGAAGAGCTCTGTGTAAGCTCGAAAGCTTCTCTCTCTCACCAACAGAAGCTGGTCCAATAAAAGAAATTACCTCCCGCATCTTGTGTCTCTACCACTGTATTATTTTTTTTAGCCAAATAGTAGGTTTGTGGTGTTATCCAAATATCTAAAGAACAAGTTTATAATGTGTAGTTCTTTAAAAACAAAAGCACCGTACTTCTAATTTCCATGCCAAGAAAAAATGAATTTTTAAATGATCCCAAATGATGTTGCTTTATGCCTACAATCAGGGGAAAGGAATAGAACTATGAAGGTGACAGAGGCCTAAAATCCAAGAAGTAAGATGCCTTTCCACTAACCCAAATCTGAATTGAATGCAGCTGATCCCAAAGCTGAGTTCTCAGGAATGCTAAATTATGGGACATGTGCACATTTTCACTCACTTCTTTCTTACATGAAACACAGAATTATATTCAGTTTTTTCTTTGAGAATTTTGTTACTGTTTCGGGAGAAGTACGGATCGTGATTTTTCTACATATCCAGTAATTTGGCCCACATTTGCACAGTATAGATGCATTTGTCATGCCCCTCGTCTCAGACTTATGGCTACAGTTATAATTGCTGTTATTGTTTTTTCCATCCAGTTGTGGTACTCTATTTGAATGAATGGTTGCAATAACCCATGCTGAGCCACACCTACTCATAGTCTGGACTGTGTATGTCACCATTGTTTGATCCTTTGAAAATAAAGGAGAATATAATAAAAGTGCCAAAACATCCTTAGATGTAGGCTGTGCAAACAATACTATTATATTGTTATGGCCAATGTGGTAATGAAATGTATTTTCTGGAGTTATTGCAATGGTTCCCAAACCCCTGGTCTGTGAACCACGGAGGGTCAACAGCATACTTGGTGGTGGTTGCCAGCTAGCCAGCTGGTCACTTTGGTGTTAGGTCTCCAACTTGTTTCCAGCTGCTATTTCTAATTAAAAGATGCATTAGTTATTTTCCTAATGCCGTTTTTCAGTATAAGTTATTGTTGTGGTTATGTTATGTACTCATGAATGGGAGGGGAGGTGTCCACAAACAATCTTTCTTTCATAATGCAGATCACATCAAAGTTTGAGCCATTGACTTGGTGTATTAGATGAATAGTTGGTATGAAGTGCTCCATAAAAGGGTTTGACAAGCTTACCTCAGAATCAAGATGACCTGGCCACAGCAGTCATCAAGGGGGTCATTCAGGGTACTGGGTGGAGTGCTTGTTACTTGTATTAATGGCCAAACCTATTGGCAAAAATATGTACAAAGGCCTTTATGTTGGATGGCTTTGACTATGCTACATTTCTTGCCAGAACAATCCCCACTTTTTGCTACCACCATTTGAGCTCCCTGAATGAGAGCCCTGTTATATACATGTTATCTAGACCTGCTCTGAATGGTATTCGATGATATGGTGATATAATGGCAGCTCCTTGTTTACACTAGTTCAAGTCCACAAGTCATAGCAACAGTAGGAAATTCAGGAGGAAAAGGCTAGTGCAGGCAGTGCCTTAAAGATTGACATGGGTCCTTCTTTGTCAGCAAGACGACCTAGGTGAACCAGCACTGACCCAAGAGAACTGGGAAAACCAACTTACGCAACGCATCCATGACCCTATGTGAAAATTAAGTGCTAGGCCAGACGGTTTCCTTAGTGTGTGTGTATTTGGTGGTGACTGAGATACAGACAAGTAAGACACAGGATCAGAAATGTTGGAAGCAGGATCCAGACCCAGAATCAGATTGTGAAGCTGCTGATGAAGGGCTGGGATATAGGTGTTTTGGCTGGATTAGAAAGTAGAACAGCTGGTGTGCAGATTTGCTGCTGTTTGCCATCTTTGTGAGGGTGAACAGAATGTGTGTTCATGTGACTGATTTTTTTAAAAAATAAGAAGAAATCTCCTGTGTCTGGGCATCACTTATCAGTCTCTGCCCTAAAGAACAGACCCATTGTAAAGTTCCACCTTCCACCCATGAAAATGAGATAGTGATTATTTTATTTGTATTATTAGCATTTCTAAGGTGCCTACTGTCATAGTCTCAGGATAACTGCATGTGTATCCCCCGGCCCCCTCCATGGTCCACTCCACAAATGCCGTTCAGGTCTCCAGCCATCACCTGTATCTGGGCAGGGACCCTTGTCCCATTCCCTTCTGACTGGCTGCATAGCACCTTGCCTTACACTGTGATGTCCCCAGAAAGCCAGTCTGCCTAACAGCTAGTGCCTGTGCATTGCTTTCTATCTCTAAGGGCTATGACCAGTGTATTGCCAGCAGTCAGGAGTTACTAAGCAAGCATATTTATTCTTAAGGTAAAAGCATTACACAGAAAACATAAAAACAATAAACAGATTTAAACACACACTCAACATAGCAAGAGTTGACCATCAGTCTTATGGGGCCTGAGTAGGCCAAAGTCTTTGCAACCCTTCCACAAGAAGGTACTGTCCATTTTCTGGATTAGAAAGAAGGTCCTGAGTCAATTTAACTCCAGCCTTTTTATATCAAAATCCCTTTCTTTTTCTGTGGGTCTCTGGAAGACCCAATTTGAACCAGAATATGCAAGCCTTCCCAGGGATGGTACCTCTCTAGAGAGGAATACAACCTAAGCGATTCACCTTAATCATCCCCCCACTGTTTTTGGTTCTTAGAGGAGCTGTGGTAACCCTCCCCGCTGGAACTGCATACAATCCCTGGCTCACAGTGATACATAAACCATTCATAAAGTGAATGCAATACAGTCCCCAAAGATATTGCACAGGGTTGCAATATCTGTCACACCTATATCAATGTATGGAGGTACCATTACATAGCTTTAGAAAAACAACACTTCCTTATGGGGAGGGAAGCAACAAATAATTATCATTGGGGTGTGTAGCATCCAGCCATGAGTCTACAAATATTAATCAGAAAATGGAAGGAAATCTTGGCTTGAGCAACCCTTCTGAGAATACCAAAGTCCACTCTAGAACACAGGACCTCAAGTGTGTCATGGGACGCAATTAACTTGTGCCAGTAACTGTCTTCATTATCTCATTATGTACAGCTCTTACAAACATTGTATGAGGGCTGTATGTACAATTCCTACAGCAGGGGGATGCTGTAACCTGGCTTTCAGATCTTGCCCTGCCACTTTCTCTTCCCTCACCTATGGAGAGCTTTTCACTCCCCCACTCAATAGTTAGCAACATCTGGCTGCCTCTGTCTTCACTCTTCCAATAGGAATCTGCAGCTGGGCCGACTGTGCTGAGGACAGTAACAGCACCCAGCCATCTCCTCCTCCCTCTCCTCTGGCTAAACAGAGGAGGAGGGAGAGGGATTATTACCTGTGGAATGCGGCAGATCAAACCTTCTGGTTTGGTAATAATTGCTGCATGCCAAGGAGGTTAGCAATAAAAGTTCCCTGGTGTGTGTTACTGTAGTACTGCTTGAAACAGGGTACCACCCTTCTGAATCTTCTGCAGTACTTTCCCCTTTCTCGGCATTATTACTATTTGAGTAGTGCTCAAAAGCCCCATGCAGGATCAGTGCCCTGTTGTGCTAGACATTGTACAAAAACACAGGTAGATATGGTCTTTGCCCAAAGAGCTTACAGTCTGAGAAGACATACATCATATTTTATTTATTTAGATTTAAAATGATAAAAAAGATGCCTATCTAAGACTCAAGGCACCCAAACACATTCATTAATTATACGATTCAATTAATCCTAGTGTTATTCAAATAATAATGTCAACAGGAACCCGCCAGCCAGACACCTACAGAAATTCCCTTCTGCCCATTCATCCTGGTGGGGAGCACACCCTCAACCCTCTCCAAAAACCCTATCAATCAGGTGTCTTTTGGAGCATGCCCAAATTCGGCCTACTTCAGAACAAGGGAGGTAGTTTGTTCCAGAATCTCAGAGCCCTCATAGAGACTATGAAGGGCTGTTCACATTTATATAAAATATGTACATGTGCATCCCATGCACAAGTCTCTCCAACATTTTCTGATGGATTTCTTATAGGAATGATAAGAGAAGTGTGTCTTGGGCATAGGATTGCCAGGTGTCTGGTTTTTGACTGGAACGCCCAGTCAAAAAGGGACCTGGTGGCTCCGGTCAGCACGGCTGAGCGGGCTATTAAAAGTCTGGTCAGCGGTGCAGCAGGGCTAAGGCAGGCTCCGCGCTGCTCCCAGAAGCAGCGGCATGTACCCACTCTGGCTCCTATGTGGAGAGGCAGCCAGGGGGCTCTGCACACTGCCCCCACCCCAAGTGCTGGCTCCGCAGCTTCCATTGGCCAGGAACCATGGCCAATGGGAGCTGCAGGGGCAGCGCCTGAGGATGGAGCAGTGCACACATCCACCTGGCCACGCCTCCGCATAGGAGCTGGAGGGGGGACATGTTGCTGCTTCCAGGAGCTGCTTGAGGTAAGTGCCTCCCAGAGCCTGCACCCCTGATCCCCTCCCATCCCCCAACCCCCTACCCCAGCCCTGATCCCCCTACAGCCCTCCGAACCCAGTCCCAGCCCGGAGCACCCTCCTGCACCTCAAACCCCTCATCCTCAGCCCCACTCCAAAGCCCGCACCCCCAGCTGGAGCCCTCACCCTCTCCTACACCCCAACCCCCTGAGCCAGCCCAGTGAAAATGAGCGAGTGAGTGAGGGTGGGGAGAACGAGCAACAGAGTGAGAGGGGGATGGAGTGAGCGAGGGTGGGGCCTCGGACAAGGGGCTGGGCCTCGGGAGGGGCAGAGCAGGGGGCGGTGCAAGGTGTTCGGTTTTGTGCAAGTAGAAAGTTGGCAACCCTACTTGAGCAGGGATTTAAGGGAGGAGAGGTTAGTGGTTTAGGGCTCAATTCAGGGTTTGAGAGGGATGAGGGTTGGGGAAGGAGGCATGAAGAGAGATGTGGGCAGGGCCGGCTCCAGGCACCAGCATTCCAAACAGGTGCTTGGGGCGACAATCTGCAAGGGGCGGCAGTCCATGTGTTTTTGCTGCCCCAAGCAGTGCGCCGAATTGCCGCCGTGGACGGCGGGGGCAGTCCGTGTGCCATTAGGGCGGCACGTGCGTTTCCGCGGCGGTGGCAATTCGGTGGCAGCTTCTGCGTTCAGCTGCCCGCGGCGGCAATTCGGCGGCAGCTTCTGTCTTCCGGCTGTAGCTACAATTCACTGTTCATAAACATTTCCTTGTTCATTATAGGAAACATGTATCCATGGTTAAGCCACAGGACTGGAAATTAGGATGTCTATCATAGAATCATAGAATATCAGGGCTGGAAGGGACTCAGGAGGTCATCTAGTCCAACCCCCTGCTCACTAACTAATCCCAGCCAGGACTTTGTCAACCCTGACCTTAAAAACCTCTAAGGAAGGAGATTCCACCACCTTCCTAGGTAACCCATTCCAGTGCTTCACCACCCTCCTAGTGAAAAAGTTTTTCCTAATATCCAACCTAAACCTCCCCCACTGCAACTTGAGACCATTACTTCTTGTTCTATCATCTGGTACCACTGAGAACAGTCTAGATCCATCCTCTTTGGAACCCCCTTTCAGGTAGTTGAAAGCAGCTATCAAATCCCCCCTCGTTCTTCTCTTCTGCAGACTAAATAATCCCAGTTACCTCAGCTTCTCCTCATAAGCGACCTGATGGCCTATCCTCCCTACACAATCTTCTACAAAGACAAAGTCACCGTGAGACCACATCCTAAGTTTCTCCCTAAGGTGGTGTCCACCTTAACCAACCAATATACTTACCTACTTTCTATCCCAAACCCAAAAGCAGTGAGTTTGCCTCATTAGAGTCTGAAAATTGGGAAGAGACGAGAAAGCCTGAGAAAGAAGCAGAGTAAGAAGTTTCCTCCAAATCCGCTGTTGCACATTGGTAAGTATTAATTTGTCTTACACTGAGGTCACTGGTGAATACTCTTTGATTAAATACATTATTAGACATGAGGTCAGACAAGCCTTAACCTAAATTACTGTAAAACGAACAGCCCAATCAACTTAATATGTGAAGTGTCTCTTTGCCTCAGTCCATTAATTTATTTTAACTTGATGTGTTGGTTTGATCATGATTAGATCTGATTAGAAAATGGGTGTCTTTTCACAATTTTTTTTGACTTGTTGAAAAACAAACTTTATGGCTGAAAACCAAAAGTTTGGGGCTGAAAGTTTTCAGTTATTGCCAAAAAAAATTTATAGTCTTCATTTTTTAAACAAAAACTTTTGGTTAAAAAACACTTTTAGTTAAAAAATGTGTTGTTAAAAAACTATTTAGGTGGAAATTTTTCACCCAGCCCTATAGTTAGGATCTTATTCTTGTGTAGACCAACTTTGGGATGTAGTTGACATTATTCCTTTTTCCAGACAGTGATCAACAGCAGCCTTTTATTGAAGACCCAGAGGTGGTTTAAGCTCTTCTCCACCTTCTCTAGGGATGGTTGGAACTTGAAGAAATTTTGCATTTTGGAAAGTTAAAAAATGTATGACTTTCTCTCTCTCCATCCTTAAAAGAGGAAGCAAATTTCAACAATGGGTGAGAATCCTCCAACTCATAACATACTAAAACAAGCAATTTACAGTGTTGTCGTAGCTGTGTTGGTCTCAGACTATGAGAGAGACAGGGTGGGTGGACCAACGTCAGTTGGTGGAAGGTACAAGCTTTTGAGGTACACAGAGCTCTGGGGAAGGAAGCAGAGTGGCTGAGCTAAATACAAGATGATACATATTGTTAAGTAGAAGGGGTAACACATGTTGGAACTTGGAGGCAGTCACTTGAAATGAAGTGGGCAATTGGGGTCTATGCATAACATCTAACCCCCAATTTCCCACTTCATTTCAAGTGACCACCTCCAACATGTGTTACCCCTTCTGCTTCACAATGTGTCCCAACTTGCATTTAGCTCAGTTTCCTTCACCAGATCAGAAGAGCTCTGTGTAGCTCAGTAAAAGGTATTACCTCACCTACTTTGTCTCTCTCTTCAAAACAAGTGATGACTTTAATTAGGTGATGAATTGTTGTTTCTCCGATCCCTAACTTTATGCCAAGCAGAACAAGCATGTTAGAAGAAAACTGCATTAGCACAGAGACTAAACAGTCTCTCTAGATGCTTAATATCTCTGTCATGTTTTTTATAGTAAATAAGTCTTTGACTATTTTTTTCCGGTCCTATTATTCAGTGTGTCCCACTGAAAACTGTTTCCTCGAGGATACCGAAACTAGAGAGGTTTAACCATATCTACTGGAAATAATCAGAATACTACAGTAGTTAGGCTTCTTCTATAAACATTGGCCTTTTCCAGAAGCTATCGTTTTTTGCTAAATAAACATATTAGCATGGCAAGGCTGGAATGTTTCTCTTACAGAAGGAACAACATAAAGTATTCATTTATATTTATGGTTTATTCAGTCCTTGTCTCTGATGTTTCCAGCTGTTCAGCTACCCAAATGGGCCACTTAAAAGGGAGCAACACAGTGGACAGAAAAGGGAAATGGACAGCAGCCATGAAACAGAGGGCTCGCTGTTTGTCTATATGATTTACCAGGAGACTGTGTACTCTACGTGGGGAATACGTGTGACTTGGCAGGTAGGAATGGCGGAAAGAAACAAGAGTTTAAGGAAAACATAGATCTCAGCAATGCAACATAACACAACTTTATTCTGTATAGCCATACAATGCTGTATTCCAAAGCATTTTGCAGAGTTAAATATAACAAGATTAAACAATAAATAAGGGCCAAGGGAAGATGAGAAATACACAAGAATCATGTTTTTTTCAGGTAAGATTTGAAAAAATGAAGCTAGTCAATAAGGTGGACTTATAAAGTTGATTAAATGAAAACAACAGATTTTTGTGAACAATCTGCAGAAAAGTCCTGTGTGAAATTGTGTAGAATCTTTCTAAGTGAATATAGTTGTAAGCTGAAATAGAAAAGGTTAAACAATACAACATCACTTGTTCATTCACTATTATTTCAGTGCAGCATTTACTACATGGTGTAAGTTTGCTGTAGCTTCAACAGACATTGGTATGGCTAAACGTCTAACCAAACTGCATAATTTGCAGATTTTTCTTTAATACACACGCACACACACACACTCCTGTTCTACTTCACTAAGAAAGCTTTTTGACTTTTTATAGAGGTGACTGAGGAAACTGTATAAGGGGTTCCTTGTTTAGTAGCTGGTAACGTCACATAACACTTTCCATTAACATATTTGAAATATTTGTACAGGGCTTCATTTAAATCAATGGGACTATTTGTGGAGTATGGTACTATTTAACCTGAAAATGGATGGCTCAATCTGGCCCATAACATTCTTCGGGGGGTTGGGGGAGAGCCATTTTTATGTCAGACCAATACAGAATCAGCCAGGCAATGAGCTCCATGCATGACCAAAACTTATTTTATAATGATCTTAATATCAAATTATAGTGGTTCTTGGAAGGTCACACAGCCCATGCAGCTGATTCTATTTTGCACACACAAGAAGCATATATTCCTTCTAAAGGATACTGCTATTGTTCAGCCATTCTACTTAATTTTCCAGCTCGCAACAAGAGGAAGATCCAACCACGAACGTCAAGGTATGGGACTGACTAATTACAAGGGCCAGATTTTCAAAGGTATTTAGTCATCCAAATATGTAGCTAAGCACTTCCCTGGATTTTCAAAAGAGCCTAAGCAGATTAGGCCTCTAATGTCTATTGATTTTCATGGCAATTAGGTGCCGAACCAACTTAAGTGCTTTTGAAAATCCAAGTAGGCACCTAAATCCCTTTGACAATCTGGCCCTAAACGATCAGGGAAAGTTAATTTATTTTGAGTAATGTACTTTTAACCTGCAGAGTTATTAATACTCAGAGAAGGTTTGTATGTGTATGAGGCCTCGTCTACACTACAGAGTTAGGTTGAAGGAAGCCGCCTTAAGTCGACCTGTTAATGTATGTGTCTACACTACTGGGTCCTTTACAATGACCTAAGTCACCTCTAATGTCAACTTCTGTAATCCACCTCTGCGAGAGGTGCAACACTTAATTCGATTTTCATGGGTCGACTGTGAGGTACTGCAGACGCAGCATTGTGTAATTCGACTTAATTGGCCTCCAGGTGGTGTCCCACAATGCTCATCTGTGACCACTCTGGAGAGCATTCTCAACTCTGCTGCACTGCAGTCAGGTACATAGAAAACAGACCCTCCCCTGCTAATGCCCTGGGAATTTTTGATTTCCCATTTCCTGTTTGATCAGCATTGGGAGCGTGCCAGCTTGAGCACAGCTGATCATGGAGACTACACAGCCCCAAAACGCGCTCCAGCTTGGTCTGCATAGGAGGTGCTGGATCTCATTGCTATGTGGGGCGAAGAGTCTGTGCAGGAAGAGCTCCGATCCAGCAGAAGAAACGCTGACATCTATGCAAAGATCACTTGTGGAATGGGAGAAGAGCTACATGAGGGACACGCAGTGGTGCGTGTGAAAATAAAAGAACTTCACCAAGTGCACCAGAAGGCAAGGGAGGTGAACAGTCGTTCTGATGCGGAACCCCACACATGCTGGTTCTACAATGATCTGTATGTGATTCTCACAGTGACCCTACCAGTACCCACACAAGCAACGTGGACACCTCACAGGTGTGTGAGTCTAGGGACAACAGGGAGGATGATATGGTGGATGATGAGGAAGAGGAGGAGGAAGAGAGTGGGAGACAGGCGAGTGGTGGATCCATTCTCCCCAAGAGCCAGGAAATATTTTAACCCTGGAGCCCTGTGGGTCACAGGACATCACAGTGGCCAATGGTGATGCTGGGTAGGCACCTCTGGTGAGTAAACAGTTACAATCAGAGTCCAATTAAACTTTAATGGGCACACACATGCGGTGGTATTCCATGTTTACTGTGAAGAAAAAGCGATGTGCTGTGGTTCTCTGCTTACAAGAGGCCGCTCCAGCTATGCAGAGGGTGGCCCCCAGAAAAGACTGTTTATGTGGACTGGGATAGCCCAGGAATTCTCCATAGATATCTCTAGGAAACTTTTATGGAGGTACTCTGCAAGCCTTTGCAGAAGGTTTCTGGGCAGACTTTCGCTGATTAGAAGGAGAAGAAAGAATGCAGGAGGATGTGTTCACCAAGATAATGAACGCCTCTGGGACAGCTGAGACAGAGCTGAGAGCGTGGAGGATTTCACTGTCTGAGAAGTTAGACATGGACCTGGAGAGCAGCCAAGGTTCCCATGAGCATGAGTGTGCGGCGCAGGATAAGATGCTTCAAATTATGAGGGACCAATCAGACATGTTGAGGCATCTGGTTGAACTGCAGGAACAGAAGCAGGAGGGTAGAGTCCCTCTGCAGACCCTGGTAGACAGCCAGCCAGCATCGCCTGGCGCAGAATCACCCTCCCCCAAGTGTTCCATGAGGCGTGGGAGAAAAGTCCATTATC
The DNA here is from genome assembly GCF_028017835.1 of Emys orbicularis. Lineage (NCBI taxonomy): Eukaryota > Metazoa > Chordata > Testudines > Emydidae > Emys > Emys orbicularis. Next base: position 38,937,525 of record NC_088690.1, read on the forward strand.
CCTTTCACTTAACTCAGGGGGAGGGTATAAGGAACAGAAGGCGCCTATTCACAGACCTTTGATGGTCTAGAATGCGGTGTTATGTTACACAGCTGGAAATGATTCTCATGGTCCAACTTTACAACCCCTTTACCTTTTCTTTCTGTTCTCCCTCTTTACTTCTGTTTGTTAAATAAAAGTAAATAGATTTGAGAAATAAATGTTCTTTATTGAGTAGAAGCAGTGAGCTTGGGCGGGGGTTTGGCTTTACAGGGACAGTGTTACAAGCCAGATGAAGCTTTGGGAAAGCACAATGCAGACAAGCAGCTCACATTTCTGTGACTCATTACTGAAACGGCTTGCTGTGCTCTTCTTATTGCCCTGGTGTCTGGCTGCTCAAAAGGGAGTTGCAGGGGTCACAAGGTTATTTGGGGGGGGGGGAGAGTTGTGTATTGCCATCCTCACTTCTGCGCTGCCTTCAGAACTGGGCAGCTGGAGAGCGGCAGCTGTTGGCCAGGCTCCCAGCTCTGTAGGCAGCACCCTGCCATCAGTAGCGCAGAAGTAAGGGTGGCAATACCATACCATGCCGCCCTTACTTCTATGCTGCTGCCTTCAGAGCTGGGTGGCCGGAGAGTGGTGGCTACTGACTGAGGACCCAGCTCTGCAGGCAGCAGTGCATAAGTAAGAATGGCAATACCATACCATGCCATCTTTACTTCTGCGCTGCTGGTGGTGGTGGCTCTGCCTTCAGAGCTGGGTTCCTGGCCAGCAGCCGCCGCTCTCCAGATGCCCAGCTCTGAAGGCAGCACCGCCGCCTGCAGCAGTGCAGAAGTAAGGGTAGCAGTACCACAACTCCCCCACAATAACCTTGCGATCCCCTCACAATTCCTTTTGGGGTCAGGACCCCTACAATTACAACACTGTGAAATTTCAGATTTAAATAGCTAAAATCATGAAAATTACTATTTTTAAAATCCTATGACCATGAAATTGACCAAAATAGACATGAATTTGTTAGGGCCTTAGGTATAGTGTTTCAAGAACACACTTTTGAATTTACACTTCTGTTAAGAAACCATGTTGACAGAAGAGCGCTGTCTGGAAATATAAGCTAAAATTAAATTCTATTATATGCCATTCATTGGCTATAAATAATCCCTAAAAATGTAATAATCAGTTATAAATAAACATAAGTGAAATCACAAAAGTTCAATTATATTTTAGTTCATTGAGCACCGAAAGGGACTAAGTCAAATTTACCAGCTATTGGCTTGATCCTCAATGACATCAATTGTTATAGTCTATTTTGTTACTTAATAGTTTCTCATGCATATTTCTCATGCACAGGTCATCACAATAGGGGTGGAATGCCTCATGGCTCTTCCATGAAATATGCCATCTTGGTTCTCCTGTGAAATGACCAAATTACAGAAATGTTCAGGTGGCAGATAAGAGATAAGCAATCACTGTGTAAAATAATACTTGAAGGTAAGATACACCAGCAATAGCCATGGACTCCTCATCCTGATCTGACATTCCCAAAAGAACTTCAACCAAAAGAGTGAGCTTTCATAAGACATGAAATGTGATGACCATGCCAGTAAATCAGTATTCCTGGTACTGTAAGGTTATTGGAGAAGACAAAGCCTCCTAATATGGCAGCTTCCCTGCGGATAAACAAATGTATGAGTACTAAAAGAATTATCCTTCCAGCAACCTAGTAAATTCTGCCATCTCTGCAGGTAGCTAAATCTCATGGGAGCACCTATGATATAATCTGTGTAAAGTATGTATAGCCAGATTTATTTAATCCCATTAGATGCTTCTTTGTAACAACGATTCCAGGGGTGACCCAATAATAATTATTCTAAACCATTCAGAACTTCTCAAATATGTAAATGAATTGGCAAAGACAAGACACCAACCATCTTTTCTACTGCTGTCCCCACCGGGACGATGGATATTTGGGGATAGAGAGGGTTATCATTTAGCTATATAGCTGATTAGAGCACACATTCAGTTCTTTGATATACATAAGTAGCATTTGGTAATTTTTCAATAGAGAATACGTGCATTGTATGTTGTCATATGGTGCTACCTTTTGATTAGTTCCACCCTTTTTTCCCAGCACACCTCCATACCCTTTCTCCCCAGGCCTTTTCTCAAAAGTACAGTTCCTGCCCTTGTATAACTGCCAAGCTCTTTGAGATGAACTCTCTATTGGAAGCAGCAGAATATGACTTGGATGTGAAGTAGAAAACAAAGCCAAGAAAAGTGCTCCCACTGTGCAAAGCCCTTAGAAACAATGAGTTGCTATCACATAAGAGATTGCAAAATAGTCTGACAACCTATAGAGAGATAATAGGTATCATTAATGCCTGGCACACCCAACTTTTCATTTCACAGGCCAGGTGAATAAGATTCTTCTTTGCAACTGTAAGCAAAGCCACACCTCTACTATTCCATTTGAGTGTAGGAGGGGGCTTCCTTTTAGAAATATTACACCATATTTGGAAGCTGACACCCTCCTAATGATATGATTAGTCACTTAGAAATCCCAGTGTTGTTGTTACTAGTTTCTAAGCTCCATTTTTAGGAATCTGGTCTTAGATGGTCCCAGAGACAAGAACTGCTTCAATCTTCAATTCAGTTTGTTTTCTCTCATATTCTGTTTATTTTTACTTTCTTTTAATTTTATCAATTTTTAGAAATAGGCTCATTATGGAATAACATTTCAAACATGTTTTTCTACCTCCTGAACTTCACTTATTCTTAAAAATTTTCTTTCTAGACTTTCTGAACTCATTTCACTGAGGTTTTATCACCAGCTACTTTCTTGTGTCTTTTAATCTCACTAATAAAAAATGCAGGTTAGGCCATTTTAGAGTTTGTATGTTGTGCTTTCCCTCCTGACTCAACTGTGGGGAATTAATTTTCTAAAATCCATTTGCTTTCTGTATGTTTGGCAGACAACTGCTTCAAAGAGTCCCCTTTGTATGTGCGTGGCTTTGGGGTGTTTTTGGATTAGGGTTCAAAGTAAAAAAACTGTAAATGGTTTAGGAAGTAACTCAGAGCCCCATAGTAGAGTCAAGTGTGTGTCTCAAGCTTGCTGCTTTGCTCAGTGGCTTGGGAATGCTGCAGACAGAGCCGGCTCCAGGCACCAGCTGAGCAAGCTGGTGCTTGTGGCGGCAGATTGTTGGAGGCGGCATTCTGCCCAATCCTAGGGCGGCACGGCCGCTTTTTTGTTGTTGTTTGTTTTTTGTTTTTTTGTTCTTGTTCCGCTCCAGCCACCCTGTAGGGGGCGGTGGCGCAGAGAACCAGAGCGCCCTGCAGGGCAGTCCTCTTCCTTCCCTCCCCGCCAACCGGAGCGGAGCCCTCGCGGTAGGCGGCAGGAGGCAGCGCAGCGGGAGGGGCCGCGTAGCCCTGGCCGCCCCCTTCTCTCTCTCTCCCGCCCGCTCCCCCCCCCCAGCCGGTCCCCCTGCACCTGCGCTCCGGCCGCGCCGCAGGGTTTTTTGTTTGTTTGTTATTTTGGTTTTTTTTGCTTGGGGCGGCCAAAAAGCCAGAGCTGGCCCTGGCTGCAGAACAGCGCTCCTCTGACCTCTGAGCAAACTTGAGGGTAGCTGGAAGAAGCCCAGGGCTCCATGGCTAGAAGAATTGTTGATTCAGTGTGGGGTTATTAAGAGCAAAATGGGGGAAAGAGTGAATATCCTTGGGGTGCTGTGAGATCTACTCCTAAAAATAATTATAGGTTAAGCCTGATGAAACAGTTCAAAACAGGATGTGCTGAAGCACACAGCCTTCCCTCTGCAGCTCTCCCACACGTACCTGGTGTTTGGCAAAGCTCTATCTACACCTGCATCGGGATAAACAGCTGCAAGTCCTTGGTATGAGAACACCACAAATGCTACACATTCCTTTTTAGAGTCCGGTGGTGGTTGTCGTTGTTCTAAATATTGGCTATCGAGAGTTATCGTGTGAGTGTGGTGTTTCTCTCTCTCTCTCATATCTCCATTCTCCTCTCCCCTGTAGGCCTACCAGTTGTGTACCCACAACCCTGGTAATTACACTCATGCAGCTGATAGGATAGTCAAATAACAGGAATTTATTGGCCCATGTTGCTTTTCTTTTAATAATTACTTTGTCTCTACTAGTATTTGGGCACCAAATAAGTAACAATCTCTTTGTAGGATTATTGTTACTTCACTGATATTGATTGCTTTCTTTAGGATGATGAGGATTAATCCTCCTCCCATGTCACAATATTAAATTTACTCAGAGTTGCACCCAGTTCCAAATTTGTCACTACAGTGAAAAATACAACTCAGCAACTTTCCATATTGCACAGAGCATCTGGATTCCCTGCTGTTGGTCCCATGTTATCCAACATTCCTGCTGTACATAGGATGGGTGAAAACTGAAAAGGTTCTAATTAAAATGAGAACCAACCCAGAAGTTAGCCCATTCTTTGAACTGAGTGTGAACTTTGCCCCCGCACTTCCTGTTTTAGTGGTTACAGGGGAAGAAATAATTATTTACTATTGTTAGCATTTCTAAAGCACTCATGGCCATAGTGTCTAGCACTATTATGTAACTTTAGGAAAGAGACAAGTTCTTTCACTTTCCCCTTGAATTAAAGCTGTTTACTTTGGAGAAGTTAAGTCCAGGTTGTTATTTCCAGGAGTAGCATGGCCAGTCTGCAGCAATTTAATGGTTCATATTCAGGGCCCCAGCCCTGAGCTCCCACCAGTGCCCCCCCCCACCCGCACCCCCTGCTGCCCCAGCACTGGGCTCCCCCACAAATGTGGGATCCGCTACCAGCACACGGCGGCCGAGACCTGGCCCAGCCACGACTCTGTCCCCATGCGGGTGGAGCTGCTGGGCGGCACGGAGCAGGAGTACTTCCAGGTGACGGTGCGGCTGCGGGGTGGCACGGAGAACCCGGCCCCCTCCCTGGGCTTCGCAGCGCTGCTGGTGGCCGAGGTGGATCAGTTCGTTCTCACCGCCCTCACCCCCGACATGCTGGCGGCCGAGGACCTGGAGAGCCCCCGGACCTGCTGCTCTTCAGCCTCACTGCACCCTGGCCCAGCCCCCGGACCTGCTGCTCTTCAGCCTCACTGCACCCTGGCCCAGCTGGAGGATCTCCAGCTGCGGGGCTACCTGCTCAGCACCGACGAGCCCAGCCAGCCGCTCACCTCCTCACACACTCCGGGAGCCCCTCTCACCACCGCAGCCTGGGCTCGGCTCCAGAGGACCCCACTTCCCTCCCTCCCCGGCTCTTCACACACTCTGGGAGCCCCTCTCGCCACCGCCGCAGCCCGGGATCGGCTCCAGGGGACTCCGCTTCCCTCCCTCCCCGGCTCCTCACACACTCTGGGAGCCCGGGCTGCGGCTGCAGTGAGAGGGGCTCCCGGAGTGTGTGAGGAGCCGGGGAGGGAGGGAAGCGGGGCCAGGGAGGGAGGAGGGGTCCTGCTGCCACTGCCGCTCCAAGTCTCCCCAGGGCAGCGCGGCATTTCCCCGAATGGGCTGTGCAGGGCGCTGCCGGGCTGGGCAGGGGGCGCGGATCCCGGCTTGCGCTGACAGGGCGAGTGGCTGGGCCAGGGCTGGCTCCTGGCAATGCCGCCCCAAGCAAAAATATAAAAAATAAAAAAAGGGGGGCCGGAGTGCCACCCCTTAGAAAGTGCCGCCCCAAGCACATGCTTGGAGGGCTGGTGCCTAGAGCCGGCCCTGTTCATATTCTAGGAGCAAGCCTGACGAATAAAGCCAGGGTGGCAAGAACTCTTGGTCAGCCTCAACTCTGTTGACAGTTTGTTCCACAGCTGAGAACAGTTTCCTTTTCTAACCACCAAAACAGCAGAGCTAGTTGCAGTGTTGCCAAACACAACATTCAAAAGTCATGAGATTAAAAAAAAAGCTCTTTTTCTTTGCCTTCTGGTTTCTGAGTCTTTAGGGTGCGCTCAGGTCAAATTTTCCAACTTGTCTTTGCAAGCATGAGGGCTAGAAACATACTGTTTTTAAAAATGAAAGCTGAGACTCTCATATAACTGCTTGATTCTAGGATCTGGGGCTTAAAGAAAAGCACACGAAATGGTGAGATACCTGATTAAATCTTGAGAGCTGGCAACAGAGGTTTCCATTAAACAAGAGAACAGAGAAACTTGTGATGTGCGCCAGCCAGGGCCATGATAAAATGGGAACCACGCAGATTCCCTACAGGTTCAAGTCTGTAAATGTCTATCAGGGATGGTCTAGACAGTATTTGGTCCTGCCATGCGGGCAGGGGACTGGACTCGATGACCTCTCGAGGTCCCTTCCAGTCCTAGAATCTATGAATTTATAAGTCATCACCACATAGGTCTATGTCACACCTAGTTCCTCATGCTGCATGCCAGCAACAATCCCCTGCAGTTGCAGGTTTAACCACACTGCTAGTCTGGGCTTGTCAAACAACGTACCATTAAAGAAGCTGCTTTCGCTGTCTTTCAAGCAGGCCCATTACAGGACCAGAGAGAACTCTCTTTATATATTTTGCAGGATGGAAGGACATGGGCTTTTGTGTATGTGTGTTGAGGGAGTGGGGTTGTGCTCATTTAGTGCAGCATCCTGACCATTCAGGTGGAGTAGACTATCCAGGAATACCATATTTGATAGGGAACTTGAGGCCCCGACAACATAAAACCGGCTACCTCCCCCTAGATCCTCTAAGTGATCTTTAGACTCTGAGTCATGATAACAATATTTACTGGGCATAGGTACACACCAGGAAAGAAGTGGGGGGAAATGAAAGGGTAAGCCACAACCTTATACCTCAGTCATACAGAACACAATTGCTAAAAATTGCCCTGAACATCCCTCTTGCTGGGCACATGGGGTAAAAAAGAACTTGAGCCCACATCCTTAAGAATTTCTTCTGGCCATTTTTGTGTGACAGGATATTACCACATGTCATGCAAGACAGAGGAGTAGGGAAGACATATGACATAGGAAAGCTGCCCTTGTACCCAGGCCTATTAAAACCATTCCCTTTCAAGGGGTAGGAGTTGCTTTCAGGGGACCACTAAGCATGCTGTCACAACAGGGCAGAGCTTTTGCCTCTCAATGGTAGATTATTGGACCTTGAAGGTGTATCACTGAGTCCCATCAAGTCCAATAAATTCACAGATACTTTGACTGATTGGATTTTCTCAAGGAGAAATCTTCTGCCAACAGTGATTTTAATTTCAGAATGAATAGGAGACTTTGGGAGAAACATGGAGTGAAGCTCTAATATCATCACTATCAACTCCAGACCAATTGGCTGATTTTCAAGGGGTTGGAATGATTAATAATATTTGAAATTATTAATATGGGAAACCACCAAACACTAATTTAACCATAAATTCCTTTATTAAATCCGAAGGCCAAATGGTACTTATACAATTGCTCTAAACATGCCTAAAAACCCTAAATAATAAGCAATTTGCTACATCTAAACAGTAACAAAACATGTATAAGTATTTCATCAAACAAGTAATGTCATTGCCAATTACTGACCAGCTAAAAACCAATTTGAGACAGTTCACCCTTATTTCCAGTCTTAATCCAGATAAGACTTAGAATCTTCTCTCTTCCCAAGGCCTTTCCTTCCTTCCTCCTTACTGTCCAACAGTTTTCCATTGCACCTGGGGTCACGTAGGCTTTTACACTGGTGTGTGGGTTGGGAAAGGGCCGTGTTGGCTCATTTTAAGACACATTCTCATTGTTTCATTTAAAACCGTCTGCAGGCACCCCTGTCGATCAGAGGCCTTGTTTTTAGAAACTTCCCTTTATCTCAATAGTTATTCTTTGAACCAGACATCCTCTCTACTTCATTCCTTCTGGCCTTATAACTTATTATTTCAAGGCCTGCCTTCTACTTACTAGTCAGGGCCTTTCTTTATAACATATATGTATTTCTTTAACCAAACTTAAGCTAACTTTAATTCTTTAATTTTATACTTATCCTACACAAGTTTTCATTAAATCCTTTTGCAAACTTCACTAGAGCAGCACAGCAAATGGGATAAGTCATTCACAACTATTTCTCACTGACCAAGGGTATGTCTACACGGCAATGTAAGCACACGGTTAGGGGGATTTGAGTCAGCTGACCTGTATTAGAGAACCCCGGGGCTTGAGAGTCTGCACTGATTCTTAACCCTACTTTAAGACTTTTCTAACCTGGGCTCAAACCTGGGATTCTGGAATCCATACTGCAGCATGCAGACCCAAGTGAAACCAATCATATCCCAGACTCCCTAGGACCGTCACAAAATATTGCTGCACTCTTCAAAATCTTTGTGGAGCCAGAGGTGAGCCATTTCCTCCTGAATGGACCTGTGATAGTGAGGGGCCACTGAATGGGTACATTCAGCCAGAAAGTGCATCTCCCACAGCTGGATGCACCCGGGCAATAGAAAACACTCAGGGATGCTTTCTGCTCCCACATTATGGACTTGCATGACCTCAATTAATGTGCTTTTAGGGCAGGAGTGATGGGGCTAATTGATTGGGTTCAGTGCTTGGGAGGGGCGGGGGCTTGATTGCCAGACAATGTAGTTGTGAATGGTTTAGGAAAAGGAGGGCAGGGGTGATTCACAGTACGGATTCATATAAGGAAGTGATTGAAGTGTGGATTGCTGTACCTAACTGTATAGAGCAATAGTATTTGCCTACTAATTCCTAATTGTTCCTGATCATGTTCCTTATTATTGCAAATCATGATTGTAGGATAGCAAATTTTCTTGATGCGGACTGTGGCGGGCCTGGCACCGCAGCGCCCCTTTGTGGCAGGGGTAGGATGGGGTGTCGGCGGCTCACCACTCTCGAGTCCTTGCGTCCGCCTCTCTGCAGGCGGTCGGTTATGGCCTCTTGGCCTTCTTCCCCACTATCACCCCTGTCTGGCAGGGTAGTGCAGCCTAGCGGCCGGAGTCCATACAACCCCCCTTATGAGCAGGGTAGCGCGGCCTAGTGGCCCAAGTCCCTACAACCCCCCTTTACGAGCGGGGTAGCACGGCCTAGCGGCCCGAGTCCCTACAACTCCCCCTTACAAGCGGGGTAGCGCGGCCTAGCGGCCCGAGTCCCTACAACCCCCCCTTACGAGCGGGGTAGTGCGGCCTAGCGGCCCGAGTCCCTACAACCCCCCCTTACGAGCGGGGTAGCGCACCCTAGCGGCCCGAGTCCCTACAGCCCCCCTTATGAGCGGGGTAGCGCAGCCTAGCGGCCAGGGTCTCTAGTATTACTCACGGTTCAGGAGTGAGGTGGTAGGGGGACTCGGGCCCACCCTCTCCACCGAGCCCCAACCCAGGGCCCTGGTAGTGGCAAGCTCCTCTCGCCACTCGCTCGGCGGGGATCCGCCCGCAACATGTCGAGCGTCAATGCAGCTCTAATGCCGTTTGTCTATAAAGTTCTACTTCCTATCATGAATGCCAGTTCATCTGCTGCGGGGGGTCCTCCGGTCTGTTCCCCTCCTGGGACATCCACCGTCGGGGTCTCAGGGAGTGTCTCGGCTTGGCTGACTCCCGGATCCTGGCACTCAGGTTCTCCCTCCTCCAGAGCTAGCATCGTGTGTCCTTCTCCAGTGGTCAGCCCAGAGTGAGCTGGCCTGCAGGCTTTTATATCAGTTCTCCCCTTGGAGCATGCCCAGCAGAGCTTCCGGGGTGTGGCTTCCTCTGCTAGGAAGGAAGAGTTAACCCCGACGGTACCAGTGCGGGGCCACTCTGCCCCCTCACACTGATGTAAAAGACTTTATTTATAAACCTGTGTTAAAACAGTACAACAGTCACCTGTTGCCAGGCAGGCCAGCTGCCATCACAACACCCAAACACCGGTTACAAAAGAACATTTCCAAAACAAACAAAAGTGCATCAGCAAGTACAAACAAGACAGAAACCCCCTAGCACTCATGTCCCCAGACCCCGCATTCTCCTTCTTTCCCCATTTTCTGTGCACTTGGCACCGGGGATTGGGGGTGGAGATATCCACTGGAAAGGAGGTCAAGGCAGAGGGTTGCATGGGGTTTAGTTGTCCTGCCCAGACACTCAGAGGGTCTGATTGCATTGGCCACCCAGACATGGAGTTTTCCAAGCTGTTTCTGGACTGAGGGTACGTTGCAGGGGAATCAGGCTGCGGGGTGGAAGAGACAGCAGAATCTTGCAGCCATGATTGAGATGAGCCGCTCAAACAGTTCTCTCTTCAGAGTTCTGTCCTTCTCCCTGAGCCACCATTTCTGTCTAGGAACTCCCTAGCAAGGGCCTGCTCCGATGCTGAAACCCTGTCCTCCAGCTGTGCAGCAAGCCTTAGACTGCCCTCCTGCCTGTGAGCATGCCTTTCCTCCAGTCTTAAGTCTCTCTGCTCCTGGTACGGGACCCAGGGCCGGCTCTAGGCACCAGCAAAACAAGCTGGTGCTTGGGGCGGCACATTTTTAGGGGCGGCATGGCCGGCGCCAGAATGCCGCCCCTAAAAATGTGCCCTGGCCGCCCTAGCTCACCTCCGCTGCTGCTGCCGCTCGCGCGCCGCTACTCGCCCTTCCTCCCAGGCTCTCAAGCCAGGCAATGTAGTTGTCTCAAGCCTGGGAGGGAGGGGGAGCAGCGGCACGCGAATCAGCTGTTTCGCGCGCCGCGGCCGCTCGGGGTCTCCCCCTCCCTCCCAGGCTCTCAAACCTGGGAGGGAGGGGGAGATCCCGAGCGGCCGCGGCGCGCGAAACAGCTGTTTCTCGCGCCGCTGCTCCCCCTCCCTCAGAGCCTGGGAGGGAGGGGGAGAAGCGGCGCCCGCGCCGCAGCCACAGCAGAGGCTCTCAAACCTGGGAGGGAGGGGGAGATCCCGAGCGGCCGCGGCGCGCGAAACAAGCCTGGGAGGGAGGGGGACACTCCAAGTGGCTGCGGCGCGGGCGCCGCTTCTCCCCCTCCCTCCCGGGCTTGAGAGCCTGGGGGGAGGAGGCAGGGAAGGGGCGGAGTTGAGGCGGGGCCGGGGGTGGGGTAATTAAAAAATGTGGGGGGGCGGCCAAAATTGTTTTTGCTTTGGGCGGCAAAAATCCTAGAGCCGGCCCTGACGGGACCTGCTTGTTGGCCTGCTCAAGAACTTCAACCATCAGTTCATCACAGAAACACTTCCTCTTGGAACAGTCTGTGAAGAAACATTGGGCCAAGCCTGTGGCTGAATACATGGAAACTGGAGTGCAAATCACGTGAATACCAAGGACTTAGGACATTAAACAGATGATCAGTCATGAAATCTTATAATACTAAATTATGAGGGAAAATTTGCCTCTTGTCTTTCTGTTTCTATCTTCTACATTGTAAGCCTTCTGGGACAAGGACTGTTTTTATATTTGTATCTTGTACAGTGCTGAGTACAGGCTGTCACCTGACGAATAATAATAGCTGGCATAACTCAGCTAGGGTCACTGAGCCATCAAAAAGCCCCTGGCTTCACTAGTCCTAATTCTGAAACCAGATGGATACACCTGTTTTGTAGGGGTTACCATAAAAGGAATAGTCATTGTGGCAGATGCCTTTCCAATACCCAGAATAGATTATTTAAAGGAGAAGCTGGAGCTGGTCTAGAATGTGACCATAATTGACTTAACAAAGATAGGGGGACAGGCTAGAGTCTGCTATTGTAAAATTAAATTAGATCACATGGGTTCCTGATGTTGTCTGTCAGCATGAAGAATGCGCTAGCTACATTGTGGAGGCTGATTAATGGAGTGCTGACAGGTCTGGACAAATTTGCAGTGGCCTATAACAACAACATAGCCATGTACAGTCAGAGACCGGACGCTTTCTTACAACACACAAGGACAGTGCTTATCAGCAGGACTTGATGCTCAAGATAGAAAAACGTGAGCTTGGCATGGCTGAGATAGCACATATAGGACACACCGTGGGGAGTGGATAATCTAAACTGGAACCAGGAAGGTAGAGACTCTTAAAAACTGGCCCATACCCACCACTAAATGCCAGATGAAGGTTTGCGCAGGGACAGCAGCTACTACTGCAGTTTGTGAGTAATGCTGTCTTTATTACTGCTCCTCAAATGTGAGGAAGAAGAAAATGCTCTACAAGTCTGGATGGAAGGACAAATATGAGCAAGCATTTAAAATCCTCAAAGAAGAGCTTGCAGATTTCCCATGTTCATGCTCTCAAGTTTGATCTAGAGAAGTGTTCAGGTGAATGAAGAAAGGCAGAACATCCTATCTGCTAGCAGTCAGCTCGTTCTCAGCCCGGATCCCCAGGTTGATTGCTGTTCTCCCAGCCCAATTTGTATCCTTGTGGAATTATAAAGAAGATAGTAGCTACCTGAGTGTGCATCTTATGACATCCTCAGAACCTATGAGGCCAATGTTTGTCTCAGAATTATTGTGTACCTCCTAAGCCGAACAAGCTATTAAGTCTGGTTCAGAAGGTGGAAACTGTGAAGCACATAACAGCTGAGTTGGGAATGGTAGTAGAGGTGGTAGGGAAGCTGTAGAACTCCCAACTAGCCCAGTGCACTGAGGCCCAAGTGTGAGCAAGGAGCTACAGACGGAATGCAGCTCCTAATCCAGTGTTTCCAAACTAGCAATACCCTTTGGGGACCACAGATTAGCCTAGGTGGGGTGCAGAACCGAGAAAATCAGCCATGCTCCCTAATGCCTTCTCCCTTGCAGCTGTGGGTAAAGCAGGAAGTGACTACCTGAAAGTCTCCTGCCTTCCATCCCTGCTCCTACAGAAGCCCCTAATGCAGCCAGCCACAGGAGCCGCTCACAGGTACTCGATTGCAGGCTTATATAGCACAGCAGCCGTCAGTTTGAAGCTTCTCCCCTCTGTTCCTGTAGCACTCAGCTCAGCTGCCAGAGCATATGTGATCTAGCCCAATGCTGCCGCCAACAGATGCTCCAAATCCCAGTGGTGTGTAACCTTCTGCTATGCAGGAAACGGGGAGGGTGAGTCACAAAACAAGCCTGTGTTCTCCAGGTCACAATTCTTTGCTTACCAGTGTCCCCCTTCTCCTTCAGGTGCCCCTGCTATTCTAGTCTATTTCACATAACTTCTAATTTATTTTAAGTGAGAAATAGGTGCCTGTATCAATGGTCAATACCTAATTGGGTTGCGTAATGGGCAAATAGTTAATAATTGAAGTGTTGGTATTCTTTCATTATAAGTCATATGTGGAAATAACCTTGCAGGGCAGTGTTCATGTACTTAGCTGCAAGGGCGCTGGAGTTTCATATGTTGGTAATTTATACTTTGAAATTATTTTAAGTCTTTTTTAATTACCTTGTGTGAATGGAGAAGTAAAGTGTTGTGTCCTGTGAGTCAGTGTTGTGGTTGTTTGGTGAATGCCTTGTATGCATTTGTATACATCTGGATTTATTTAAATACCAGCAAAGTAGGAATTGGATATTTGGGGCCAGATCCTCAGTTGGTGTAAATTGGCAGAGCTCTATTTACATCAGTTGATGATCTAGCCCAGTAATCTGAGGGAGCAGAAATAGATCAATGTGTTGTCGCTTGCTGTGTATATCATCCTAGAGGGTTCAGGGAAACAATGCGGGAGAGACCTGGGCACTTTATACAAATGAGACGGAAGTTATTGTGATAGAAACAGAAAATATTAAGCTCTCCCCTGAAAGTAAACGAGTCTATAGGAGATGATCTTGACAGTGTTTATATATAATGTATATGTATATGTTAGGTTGGTGCTAGGGCTGTGTGACTAGTAGCTACGTCGGACAGGGGTGTGAAAACCCCCCATCCCAACCGACATAGCTCTGCTGACAAAACCCCCAGCAAAGACACAGCTATGCCTATGGCAGAGTGCTTCTGTGAACATAGCTAACATCACTCAGGGAGGTGGTGTTCCTACACTGAGGCCTGGTCTACACTACGAGTTTAGGTCGACTTTAGCAGCGTTAAATCGAATTAAGCCTGGACACGTTCACACGACGAAGCCCTTTCTTTCGACTTAAAGGGCCCTTTAAACCGGTTTCTTTACTCCACCTCCGACGAGGGGATTAGCGATAAAATCGGCCTTAGCGGGTCGGAATTGGGGTAGTGTGGATGGAATTCGACGTTATTGGCCTCCGGGAGCTATCCCACAGTGCTTCATTGTGACCGCTCTGGACAGCACTCTCAACTCAGATGCACTGACCAGGTAGACAGGAAAAGCCCCGCGAACGTTTGAATTTCATTTCCTGTTTGCTCAGCGTGGAGAGCACAGGTGACCACGCAGAGCTCATCAGCACAGGTAACCGTGATGGAGTCCCAGGATCGCAAAAGAGCTCCATCATGGACCGAACGGGAGGTACGGGATCTGCTCGCCATATGGGGAGATGAATCAGTGCTGGCTGAACTCCGTAGCAGTAAACGAAATGGCAAAATATTAGAAAAGGTCTCCAAGGCCATGAAGGACAGAGGCCATAACAGGGACGCACAGCAGTGCCGCATGAAAATTAAGGAGCTACGGCAAGCCTACCACAAAGCCAGAGAAGCAAACGGAAGGTCCGGGGCAGAGCCGCAAACATGCCGCTTCTACGAGGAGCTGCATGCCATTGTAGGGGGTGCAGCCACCACTACCCCAACCGTGTGCTATGACTCCCTCACTGGAGAAACGCACAGGGAAGCGGGTTCGGGGTACGAGGAAGATGAGGATGGAGATAATGTAGATAGCTCACAGCAGCAAGGAAGCGGAGAAACCGGTTTCCCCAACAGCCAGGATATGTTTATCACCCTGGACCTGGAACCAGTAACCCCCGAACTCACCCAAGGCGTGCTCCCAGACCCTGAGGGCATACAGGGGACCTCTGGTGAGTGTACCTTTGTAAATATTACACATGGTTTAAAAGCAAGCGTGTTTAATGATTAATGATTAATTTGCACTGGCAATCGCGGCCAGTACAGCTACTGGAAAAGTCTGTTAACGTGTATGGGGATGGAGCGGAAATCCTCCAGGGACATCTCCAGAAAGCTCTCCTTCATGTACTCCTAAAGCCTTTGCAAAAGGTTTCTGGGAGGGCTGCCTTATCCCGTCCGCCATGGTAGGACACTTTACCACGCCAGGCCAGTAGCACGTAGTCTGGAATCATTGCATAACAAAGCATGGCAGCGTATGGTCCCAGTGTTTGCTGGCATGCAGACAACATCCATTCCTTATCGCTCTTTGTTATCCTCAGGAGAGTGATATCATTCATGGTCACCTGGTTGAAATGGGGTGATTTTATTAAGGGGACATTCAGAGGTGCACCTTCCTGCTCTGCTGAACAGAAATATTCCCCGCTGTTAGCCACGCGGTGGGAGGGAGGGGTGAAGTAATCATCCCAGAGAATTGGGTGTGGGGGGTGAGGGGAGTTAGTTGGGTTTGTGCTGCATGTTAACTCGGAAACCGCAGCCCCTCCTTTTACATTGCAAACCCATTGTAAATGGCCAACCCAACGGGTGCTTGGTATGGGAAATGAGAGCGCTACTGTTTGAAACCATTCCCACATGTTAAGAAGGTTAAAAAAGCCAAAAGACTGTGTCTTACCATGGCTGCCTGCAAGCCGAAATCTGTTGCCTAGCACTGCATGAGTGATCTCTCACACCAAACCGGCAGGCCCTCAATATAAGAGGAAAAATGCAACCTTGTAACGAAAGCACATGTGCTGTGTAATGTGAACAGCAAAAGTTAACGTGAAAGAGTGTACCCATTGTTCTCTAAAATGTGTCATTTTTAACCACCTCTCCCTTCTCCTCCACCAGCTGCAAATGTTTCTCCTTCACAGAGGCTAGTGAAGATTAGAAGGAGAAAATGGAGGACGCGGGATGATATGTTCACGGAGCTCCAGATGTCCTCCCACGCTGAGAGAGCACAGCAGAATGCGTGGAGGCAGTCAATGTCAGACTACAGAAAAGCACAGTATGAACGAGAGGAGAGGTGGCGGGCTGAATCGCAGGCTGAACAGAGCAAGTGGCGGGCTGAAGATGATAAGTGGCGTCAGCTTGCAGAAGGCAAGAGTCGATGCTCCGGCTGCTGGAGCATCAAACTGATATGCTCCAGCGTATGGTTGAGCTGCAGGAAAGGCAGCAGGAGCAGAGACCGCCGCTACAGCCCCTGTGTAACCAACAGCCCTCCTCCCCAAGTTCCATAGCCTCCTCACCCAGACGCCCAAGAACACGGTGGGGGGGCCTCTGGCCACCCTGTCACTCCACCCCAGATGATTGCCCGAGCATCAGAAGGCTGGCCTTCAATAAGAGTTAAAGTTTTAAACTGCAGTGTGTCCTTTTCCTTCCCTCCTCCCCCACCCATCCCGGGCTACCTTGGCAATTATCCCCCTAGTTGTGTGATGAATTACTAAAGAATGCATGAATGTGAAGTAACAATGACTTTATTGCCTCTGCAAGCGGTGCTCGAAGGGGGGAGGGGAGGGTGGGGTGGTTGGTTTACAGGGAAGTAGAGTGAACCGGGTGGGGGGGGGCGGAGGGTTCATCAAGGAGAAACAAACAGAAGTTTCACACCGTAGCCTGGCCAGTCACAAAACTCGTTTTCAAAGCTTCTCTGATGCGCACCGTGCCCTGCTGTGCTCTTCTAACCGCCCTGGTGTCTGGCTGCGCGTAATCAGCGGCCAGGCGATTTGCCTCAACCTCCCACCCCGCAATAAATGTCTCCCCTTTACTCTCACAGATATTGTGGAGCGCACAGCAAGCAGCAATAACAATGGGGATATTCTTTTCGCTGAGGTCTGAGCGAGTCAGTAAGCTGCGCCAGCGTGCTTTTAAACGTCCAAATGCACATTCCACCACCATTCGGAACTTGCTCAGCCTGTAGTTGAACAGGTCCTGACTACTGTCCAGGCTGCCTGTGTACGGCTTCATGAGCCATGGCATTAAGGGGTAGGCTGGGTCCCCAAGGATCACGATAGGCATTTCAACATCCCCAATGGTTATTTTCTGGTCCGGGAAGAAAGTCCCTTCCTCCAGCTTTCGAAACAGAGCAGAGTGCCTGAAGACGCGAGCATCATGTACCTTTCCCGGCCATCCCACGTTGATGTTGGTGAAACGTCCCTTGTGATCCACCAGGGCTTGCAGCACCATTGAAAAGTACCCCTTGAGGTTTATGTACTCGGTGGCTTGGTGCTCCGGTGCCAAGATAGGGATATGGGTTCCGTCTATGGCCCCACCACAGTTTGGGAATCCCATTGCAGCAAAGCCATCCGCTATGACCTGCACATTTCCCAGAGTCACTACCCTTGATATCGGCAGCTCTTTGATTGCGTTGGCTACTTGGATCACAGCAGCCCCCACAGTAGATTTGCCCACTCCAAATTGATTCCCGACTGACTGGTAGCTGTCTGGAGTTGCAAGCTTCCACAGGGCTATCGCCACTCGCTTCTCAACTGTGAGGGCTGCTCTCATCCTGGTATTCTGGCGCTTCAGGGCAGGGGAAAGCAAGTCACAAAGTTCCATGAAAGTGCCCTTACTCATGCGAAAGTTTCGCAGCCACTGGGAATCGTCCCACACCTGCAGCACGATGCGGTCCCACCAGTCTGTGCTTGTTTACCGGGCCCAGAATCGGCGTTCCATGGCATGAAGCTGCCCCAGTAACACCATGATTTCCACATTGCTGGGGCCTGTGCCTTGTGAGAGTTCTATGTCCATGTCAATTTCCTCATCACTGTTGTCACCACGCTGCAATCGCCTCCTCGGCTGGTCCTGATTTTGCTTTGGCATGTCCTGGCTCTGCATATACTCCAGGACAATGTGCGTGGTGTTCATAGTGCTCATAATTGCCGCGGTGATCTGAGTGGGCTCCATGATCCCAGTGCAAGCTATGGCGTCTGGTCTGAAAAAAGGTGCGAAACTAGTATCTGACGGACCAGGGGAGGGAGGGAGGGAGGTGCGAGTGACGACATGGCGTACAGGTACAGGGAATTAAAATCAACAAAGGTGGCTGTGCATCAGGGAGAAACACAAACAACTGTCACACAGAATGGCCCCCCCCCAAAGATTGAACTCAAAACCCTCGGTTTAGCAGGCCGTTGATTTCACGGAGGGAGGGGGAAGCAAATGAATACAGAACAAATCTATTTTTTACATCTTAAGCTGGCAGACGACGGTGCAGCATGACTGATAGCCCTCGGCCTCTTCTGGGTGCTTGGCAGAAAATACTGGGCGCTTGGCAGAAAATAGCATACTACGATGATAGCCATCATCATCAAGACAGTTCGCTAGGACTGAGCATGTCTGCCCAGGTGCCCATGATTGACAGCCACTGCAATATGACGATGATGGATACCAGTCATAATATACCATCTTCTACCAAAAGGCAAGGGGCTGCTGCTGTGTGCAATGCAGCCCCACGTCTGCCAGCCCCACGTCTGCCAGCACCCAGATCGCCCTCGGCCTCTTCTGGGTGCTTAGCAGAAAATACTGGGCGCTTGGCAGAAAATGGCATACTACGACTGATAGCCATCATCGTCATTGTGAAGGCAGCAGAATATGACTGGGGGGGATGGGGGACTGGGGGACATACGGAGTTCCAGCCACTGCTGTACGATGACGACGATTACCAGTCGTAATACACCATCTACTGCCAAAAGGCAAAAGGCAAGGGGCTGGTGCAATGCAGCCCCACGGCTGCCAGCACCCAGATCGCTGATGAAGGCTACCAGTCATGCTGCACCGTCTACCGCCAAAAGGCAGTTAGCTGCTGCTGCTGTGTAGCAATGCAGTACCACGTCTGCTGGCACCCAGATGACATATGGTGACGGTGAGCTGAGCTGAGCGGGCTCCATGCTTGCCGTGGTATGATGTCTGCACAGGTAACCCAGGTAAAAAGGCGCGAATCTATTGTCTGCCGTTGCTCTGACGAAGGGGGAGGGGCCTGATGACATGTACCCAGAACCCCCCGTGACACTGTTTTGCATCATTCAGGCATTGGGATCTCAACCCAGAATTCCAATGGGCGGCGGAGACTGCGGGAACTGTGGGATAGCTACCCATAGTGCAATGCTCCGGAAGTCGACGCTAGCCTCGGTACTGTGGACGCGGTCTGCCGACTAGAGCACTTAGAGCATTTTATGTGGGGACACACACAATCGGCTGTATACAACCGATTTCTATAAAACCATGTTCTACAAATTCGACCTAATTTCGTAGTGTAGACATACCCTGAGGCCTGGTCTACACTAGGAAATTAGGTCAGTATTACTATATCACTCAGGGGTGTGAAAAATCCACACCCCTGAGCAATGCTGGAGATAGCATTGGGAAAAATTCTCCTGTCAACCTAGCTACAGCCTCTCGGGTAGGTGGAGTACCTACGCTGAGGGGAGAAGCCCTCCTGTCAGCGTAGGTAGCATTGTCACTGTGCCACCATAGCAGTTTATGTGTAGACAAGTCCTAACAGAAAAACTCCTGTTGGTGTACACTGCCTCTACACTGGAGGATATGCTGCCACAGCTATGCCAGAACAGGCTCCATAATGTAGACGGAGCCATATACTCATTTAGGCTCACTCAATTTTAGTGAAATTCTGGTCTATTTACACCTCTTGCAAACACATTTACTACAATGGGATTGCATAGGAAATAGGTCAGAACAGAATTTGGCCCTTAAAGTCCCACCCACTTGCCAACATAAAAGTTACATCCCTTTCCCCACCCGACACCTCTCTTGTCTGCATGAGGACATGCAGGAACATTAATCCAAATTAACTAAAGATGGGAATTTAAACTGGATTGGTTAAACTGCATTAAACCCCTGTGTGGACACTTACACTCAGAACTGAAGTGGCCTTAAGTTGGTTTATTTTGCTTTGTTTCCACATAGGGGTTTACTGCGGTTTAATTAGTCCACTTTAAAAAATAATTTGGTTTAACTTTCCTGAGTGCTCCCAAGTAGACCAGCTTAATTGGGTGTAAGGAAGTCCAAATGTGTCCAAGCTGGTGTAACCACACACCAAGAGGCCAGAAGGGAGCAAAAGAAGCAACTCCTGGACCTAAAGCCTGGTCTATGTGGGAACAGTTACCACCCAAGATGACCTAGAGTCTGAACACAGTTTAACAGTCAGTGTGGGCCAGGACAAATCACGTACATCATCATGTCAGCTAATTGTGGCCAGACTCTGAGATTTGCTGACATGATTTATCCTGATACATAGTGTGCCCCTGAATTATCTAATATGATTATTGACAACTGTATTCAAATGTGTCAACAGTTCATAGAAGGGACCAGACCTTACATGCTTTTCTCTCTTCCTTTCTGGCCCCTTAGTATGTGCTTACATCAATTTAGATTCATTTTAGAGCAGGCTTCACAAGTAGGTGTAGGAAGGTTCAAGTTAAAGTAGGCTGTACACTATTTAAACTTACACCATCATCCTGCTGCTTGGCCTATAGGTTATACCATCTTGAACTCCCTTCCACTCACATTCTCATCAGTAAAAGGCTGCAAGGAGGATTAACGGTATGTCTACACTTGCCGGTAGATCGGCACTGCTGCAATCAATGCAGCGAGTGTCGATTTAGCAGGTCTGGTGAAGACATGCTAAATCAATGGGAGAGCACTCTCCCATCTATTTGTGTACTCCACCTCCCTGAGAAAGCGTAAGATTCTTACGCTTAGATTGATTTACTGCGGTAGTGTAGACCAGCCCATAGGTACTAATTGTACAGAAGTCTGCATTATTGCATAGGCATCTAACTTGTGTGTAACCTTTTATATTGCCTCTGAAACTGAGCCAGTGAATCCAAAACCAAAACCAAATTCAAACCTAGGTTTGGTTTTACAAAAACATGCCCCGCCCAATGATGTTCTGCAAAAACAGAAACATATCCAATGCTGACAATTTCAGATTCCCAAGTGATTGTGCTAGGGAGACATTTGCTTTACTCTCACATAGACAGAGGCAAAGAGGGAGGCGTCACTCATGTACAGTGCCTTCATCCTAAAGTCAGCAGTGAGATACCTTTTTGCTGGCTATACTCTGATTATACATTGGGTGACTTGACTCATCTTTAGCCAATTGGTTTACAGTCTCCTGGTCAGCCTCAAATGGGGGGTGGGAGTAAAACAGAATTGGATGCTTTTTTCTCTATATATCCAGGATCATAAAGGTGTCTAGTAGAATACATAGACAGCAACCCATAGCAGAAAAGCATGGCACTACATTCCTGAACTGAAGGTACAGATACAATTCCCTTCTGAGCCTACAGAAGAAACCCTTTATACATGAGCATCACTTCTGTTTTGTCTGGACTTACTTTCAGACAGCTCCTTGCATCCAGATCCAAACCTCTGTTAGGCACAGAGAAAGCACCAAAACAACAGAATCCATTATTCAGTAAAACTAAATTAGCATTAGGTTCAACATCTGCAGGGTCTCATGTAATTATAGGCCTACATAAATTGCTCCTTAGTTGCCCTTCTTTCTGAAATTGCCACATAATTGTGCTCCAGAATTTAATATTTAATGTAACAAAATGATTCTAGTCCTTATGGTGGCAAATAAAACCTATTAAAATGTGAATGATGTCTGCCTGAGTCTGCAGACAGCCTGAAACAAGAACTCTAAGGATAGGAAGTGCCCCTTTCATCTCAGTGGAGTGTTAAATCTGAAGCCTAATGATCCTAATTTAAATGTTAGCATTGACCATTTCACTGCTGATCATTTTAGAAAAAGCAATAAGCTAATGTGCTTTGCCACCATGGTTGGTGTGATGACAGAGCGTGAGGCAGGGTGCAGTGGGACAGGTACTTGCTGTCAAATGTTGCTACGTGCAAAAAGAAGAGAACCTTTCGCTGCTTTTTGTTTCTCTCATGGAGCAAAGCAGTCAGAAAGCAAGCTTCCCCAGATACTTGGGAATTCTTCTGGCATAAGAGAAATCTTGGGTGGCAGAGAACTAGCTACACTCCTCCTGATCCCTGGCACAAGAGGTATTCTGGGGAAAGGTACACAGTCAGGGCACCTGTCCACTCTGGTTTCCTTTGGCTGTTGGTTGGAATGGCCCCTTGAGGTTGTAGGCAGAAGTAGATTAGAGCAACGCTTGGGTCTTTTTGTTTTGTTTTGTTTTGTTTTTTTACTCCAGGGACTGGAGCATTCCCAGCCAGTACCCAGATCCAGGGCCATAAAGCTCCCCTGTGTCTCCACAGGTCCTGCACTGAGCACAGCTGTGACAGACCAGAGGCTCTGGCTCAATGCTTTAATAACAAAGTATCTATTTTACTAGTTCACTGTCTGTGGCTCAATTATAGGAAAAATACGACACACCCTCTAGAGGTGCAGCTAGCAATTCCCAGAGCCTCCCTCCTCTCACATCCTGCATCATCTTCCCGTTTTCTCAGGTCCTCCAGTGCCAAACACTTATTTTTAAAAGCAATAGCAATAATTACCCTAATACTGGAGCTTTAGTGGACTCTCTAGATATGGCTTGAGGGATGTTGTGAGGCAACCTCCCATGTGATTGCTTCCTGTAGTGTGTCTGTCCGGTGGCTTAAAAGAAGACTAACGTTACCTGAGCTGTCAGCCTAACCTCTTTCTGAAACATTACATTCCATTTTAAAGAAAAAAGAGAAACATCTCCCTTTTTCATTGAACAGGGAGTGAGGTTTAGATGCAGGTGTGGAAGAAGAGATGATGCCACATTCTCTTCTGAATTAAAGCAATGGAAGCCCAAATAAAGTAAAACAAAGAGTGGGACCAGAGAAGGCAATGCTCATGAAAGCCAAAATTATCAAACTTGTGTGTCTGTAGGCACATACATCCATAAAGAGTGATCTGAAAAGTGCCCAGATTTGATGCTGTGATGCTGAGCAACTGCAGCTCCAAGTAATTTCATCGATCTCAGTAACTAAATTTGGTCATTCAAGTTTGACAATTTTGGGCGAAATCTCTAGGTTTGATGCCATACAGGGGCATGGGATTGACAGAGACCCAACATTTTCTGAAACAGTCATAAAAAGGGGCAACAGGGAAGTAACATCAATCTGTACTATGCTACCCACAATGAATCTGACTGTCCACAGGGAGGAGCATGTGATGTGGGGGGCACAGCACCCTATGACAATGCTTGAAAATTCCACTATGGACTCCCATCCTTTTTGCATGGGAGCTTCCAGAGGAGAGAAAAAGTCCTCTAGGGAAGGTGCTAGGAGTTAAATCATCAGCCCAGAGACCGGAAGTGCCAATCTGAGGGTATGTCTATACTTGACATCAGGGCCGCCCCCCCCCTTTTTTTGGCTTTTACACATGTTTGCACTTTGCAATGTTTTTTGTTTTTGTTTTGGCTCCCCAGGGATTCCACTCACCCCCCAACCCAAGCAAACAGGAGCCCCCCTTGTTCCCTTTTTGTCTCTCTTCAAGCTTCGCACTGTGCTGGGAGGCAGGGGTGGGGGTACTCTGGAAGGGGGGGGCAGAAGTGATGTGCCTGGGTCAGGGGCTGGGATTCTGGACTGAGGTGTGCCAGGGGCGGAGGTCAGGACCCTGGCCTGGGACAGCCTGGCCCCTGGCGGGCTAGGCTGGCAGAGCGGCAGCCAGGGGTGGGTCTCTGGGTGTGCCACAGGGGGCAGTGGCGGGAGCCCCCTTTATAGGCGGCGGGCGGCGGGGCACAGTGCGGGGCCATGGAGGACGCAGCCGCAGACCCGCTGGGCGGTGAGCCCTACTATTCCTATGGGGAGGCAAACAAGAGCAGGCCAGGCGCTCAGTGTGAGTGGCCGGCAGACTGGGAGGTGTCCTTCTTGCTGCTGCCTGTGCTCTACATACTGGTCTTCGTGCTGGGGCTGTCGGGCAACAGGCTGGTGATCTTCACCGTGTGGCGGGGCCCGCGGGCCAAGCACCTCTCCACCGACACCTACATTGGCAACCTGGCGCTGGCCGACCGGGGCTTCGTGGTGACCCTGCCACTGTGGGCTGCCTACACGGCGCTGCACTTCCACTGGCCCTTTGGCTCGGCGCTGTGCAAGCTCAGCAGCTACTTGGTGCTGCTCAATATGTTCGCCTCCGCCTTCTGCCTGGGCTGCCTCAGCTTTGAGTGCTCCCTAGCCATCGTGCGCTTGCTGCCACGCTCCCGGCCCATGTGTCCCCGCGCCGCTCTCGCTGGCCGCGCTCTGGCTGCTGGCCCTGCTGCTGCTCGACACACAGCCCAGCCCGGCTGACAACCGGAATGCCGCCTCTGGAAATGTGCGGCCCCAAGCACGTGTTTGCTTTACTGGTGCCAAGAGCTGGTCCTGCTTGACACTGGCGATGTGATTCTCAGCTCATGCATCCGACGAAGTGGACATTCACCCACGAAAGCTTATGCTCCAATACATCTGTTAGTCTTAAAGGTGCCACAGGACTCTCTGTTGCTTTTTACAGATCCAGACTAACACGGCTACCCCTCTGATACTGGAGTAGCAAAGGCAGTGGCACAGGCGAGCTATAGCTCAACTCAAGGGATTCAAGCGGGTTTGTACTCAGGGCAGCTAGCCTGAGACACTGCTTGCTGCTGCCCATGTTACCGTGGCTACACTACTATTTTTAGTGTGCTAGCTCAATGACAGCTAGCACGAGTATGTCTATGCCAGCTGGGAATCTTACCCCTAGCTCTTAGTGTAGGCATAACCTTAGGCTTTGTCTTCACTACCCGCCGATCCGGCGGGTAGCAATCGGTTTATCGGGGATCGGCTTACCGCGTCAAGTGAAGACGCGGTAAAATCGATCCCTGATCGCTCTGCCGTCGACTCCGGAAATCCACCTCGGCAGGAGGCGGCAGCGGAGTCGGCGGCAGCGCGGCAGCGGTCGACTTTCCCGCGTCCTCACCGCTAGGTAAGCCGACCTAAAATACGCAACTTCAGCTACGGTATTCACGTAGCTGAAGTTGCGTATCTTAGGTCGGACCCCCGCTGCAGTGTAGACCTAGCCTTAGAAAGATGAAGGTATCACTTTCCACCGAGCTAGGTGCTTACCAGGGAGGGTGTGATGGGGTATGCTCCCCACACTGGCCCTGCAAGAGTTGAGTTGGGCCACGTGGGCTGAATATCTAATTAGGCTGCAAAGGGGGGGAGGGGGAGCTTGAGGCTGCAGGCAGCTAATTAGATAGAAGCTCACCTGTGGGTGATGGGCGGGGCTTCTACAAAAGACAGGACATTGGAAGTTGAGGGGCCTGCCGAGATGAGTTGCCTAAACTTGCTCCCTGGGAGGAGGGAATGAAGAGATTGGCAAACCCAGAGGAGTGAGGAGGGCCAGGAACAGTGCTTAATTTGTGCACCTCTAGGCTTGTCAGTTCATAGCCCCAGCACCTCTGGGCTTGCTGCATCAGTTATGAATGTAAAAAAATTGCTTGAGCTCTGGCACCTGTTTAATTACAAATTAAGGAGGTATGGCAGCAGCTCAGGAGAAGGCAGCAAGGTGCAAGGAATGGAGCATTAGAGCATCTCTGTGTAGAGGGTCCCTGAGCCAGAACCCAGAGTAGAGGGTGGGCCTGGGTTCCCTTGCCAGCCTCTGTGGGAATGACAGTGAAGCAGAAGACTGCCGGAGGCTGCTGGAAAGCAGGAACCTTGATGCTCCCCTCCGGAAGGGGAAACCACAACAGTGACCTGGCCAGAGGGCTGAGTCACGAAGAGGCAGCAGCAGCTCATGGAGCAAGAGAGGGGCTGCAGACTGGCAGAGAGAGACAGAGTGATGGTGTGCAACCATGGGATGGGGTGTTGAGCTGGCAAGCTATTCCCCAGAGTGACCGGGAGGAGGTGCCATCCTAACAGTGAGAAGAGCATGGTGAAAAGAGGGAAAGTGTGTATAAATAACACAATTTATTTAAAACACAAACAAACCTTCATTTCTGGCTCAGTGACTAACCTGATTGACCAAGGGTATGTCTACACTACGAAATTAGGTCGAATTTATAGAAGTCGATTTTTTAGAAATTGTTTTTATACAGTCGATTGTGTGTGTCCCCACACAAAAAGCTCTAAGTGCATTAAGTCAGCAGACTGAGTCCACAGTACCGAGGCTAGTGTCGACTTCCGGAGCGTTGCACTGTGGGTAGCTGTGGGTAGCTATCCCACAGTTCCCGCAGTCTCCGCCGCCCATTGGAATTCTGGGTTGAGATCCCAGTGCCTGATGGGGCAAAAACAGTATTGTGGGTGGTTCTGGGTACATGTCGTCAGGCCCCCCCTCCCTCCCTCCGTGAAAGCAACGGCAGACAATCATTTCGCGCCTTTTTTCCTGGGTTACATGTGCAGACGCCATACCACAGCAAGCATGGAGCCCACTCAGCTCACCGTCACCATACATCTCCTGGGTGCTGGCAGACATGGGACTGCATTGCTACACAGCAGCAACTCATTGCCTTTTGGCAGCAGACGGTGCATTACGACTGGTATCCGTCGTCGTCGTACTCCTGGGTGCTCTTTTAGCCAATCTCGGTGAGGTCGGTCAGGGGCACCTGGGCAGACATGGGAATGACTCAGCCAGGTCATTCCCATCTTCTGCCAAGCACCCAGGAGATGACGATGGCTAGCAGTTGTAATGCAGCATCTTCTGCCGAGCACCCAGGAGATGACGCTGGCTAGCAGTTATACTGCACCGTCTGCTGCCAGCCTAAGATGTAAAAGATAGATGGAGTGGATCAAAACAAGAAATAGACCCGATTTGTTTTGTATTCATTTGCTCCCCCCTCCATCCCTCCCTCCCTCTGTGAAATCAATGTCCTGCTAAACCCAGGGTTTTGAGTTCAATCCTTGAGGGGGCCATTCTGTGTGACAGTTGTTTGTGTTTCTCCTTGATGCAAAGCCACCCCCTTTGTTGATTTTAATTCCCTGTAAGCCATGTTGTCAGTTGCCCCTCCCTCCATCAGAGCAACGGCAGACAATCGTTTCGCGCCTTTTTTCAGCGTAGACGCCATAGGACTGGGATCATGGAGCCCGCTCAGATCACCGCGACAATTATGAGCACTGTAAACACCACGCGGATTATGCTGCAGTATATGCAGAACCAGAACCTGCAAAACCAAAACCAAAACCAGGCGAGGAGGCGATGGCAGCACAGTGATGAGAGTGATGAGGACATAGACATGGACATAGACTTCTCACAAAGTACAGGCCCCGGCAATGTGCAAATCATGGTGTTAATGGGGCAGGTTCATGCCGTGAAACGCCAATTCTGGGCCCGGGAAACAAACACAGACTGGTGGGACCGCATAGTGTTGCAAGTCTGGGACAATTCCCAGTGGCTGTGAAACTTTCGCATGCGTAAGGGCACTTTCATGGAACTTTGTGACTTGCTTTCCCCTGCCCTGAAGCGCCAGAATAACAAGATGAGAACAGCCCTCACAGTTGAGAAGCGAGTGGCGATAGCCCTGTGGAAGCTTGCAACGCCAGACAGCTACCCGTCAGTCGGGCATCAATTTGGAAGGGGCAAATCTACTGTGGGGGCTGCTGTGATCCAAGTAGCCAACGCAATCAAAGAGCTGCCGATATCAAGGGTAGTGACTCTGGGAAATGTGCAGGTCATAGCGAATGGCTTTGCTGCAATGGGATTCCCTAACTGTGGTGGGGCGATAGACGGAACCCATATCCCTATCTTGGCACCGGAGCACCAAGCCAGCGAGTACATAAACCGAAAGGAATACTTTTCAATGGTGCTGCAAGCCCTGGTGGATCACAAGGGACGTTTCACCAACATCAACGTGGGATGGCTGGGAAAAGTACATGACGCTCGCATCTTCAGGAACTCTGGTTTGTTTCAAAAGCTGCAGGAAGGGACCTTCTTCCCAGACCAGAAAATAACTGTTGGGGATGTTGAAATGCCTATAGTTATCCTTGGGGACCCAGCCTACCCCTTAATGCCATGGCTCATGAAGCCATACACAGGCAGCCTGGACAGTAGTCAGGAGCTGTTCAACTATAGGCTGAGCAAGTGCAGAATGGTGGTAGAATGTGCATTTGGACATTTAAAAGCACGCTGGTGCAGTTTACTGACTCGGATAGACCTCAGCGAAACCAAGAGAGTAAGGGGGAGACGTTTATGGCGGGGTGGGAGGTTGAGGCAAATTGCCTGGCCACTGATTACATGCAGCCAGACGCCAGGGCAGTTAGAAGAGTACAGGAGGGTGTGGTGCACATCAGAGAAGCTTTGAAAACCAGTTTCATGACTGGCCAAGCTACGGTGTGAAAGTTGTTTGTTTCTCCTTGATGAACACACACACCCCTTGGTTCACTCTACTTTCCTGTAAGCTAACCACCCTTCCCTCCCCCCTTCGATCACCACTTGCAGAGGCAATAAAGTCATTGTTGCTTCACATTCATGCATTCTTTATTAATTCATCCCACAAATAGGGGGATAACTGCCAAGGTAGCCCGGGAGGGGTGGGGGAGGAGGGAAGGACAAGGGCACACTGCACTTTAAAACTTTAAAACTTAAAATCTTTAAAACTTATTGAATGCCAGCCTTCTGTTGCTTGGACAATCCTCTGGGGTGGAGTGACTGGGTGGCCGGAGGCCCCCCCATCGCGTTCTTGGGCATCTGGGTGAGGAGGCTATGGAACTTGGGGAGGAAGGCGGTTGGTTACACAGGGGCTGTAGCGGCGGTCTGTGCTCCTGCTGCCTTTCCTGCAACTCAACCATATGCTGGAGCATATGAGTTTGATGCTCCAGCAGCTTGAGCATTGACTCCTGCCTTCTGTCAGCAAGCTGATGCCACCTATCATCTTCAGCCTGCCATTTACTCTCTTCAGCCCGCCACCTCTCCTCACGTTCATATTGTGCTTTCCTGCACTCTGACATTGTCTGCCTCCATGCATTCTGCTGTGCTCTGTCAGTGTGGGAGGACAGCATGAGCTCAGAGAACATTTCATCCCGAGTGCATTTTTTTCGCCTTCTAATCTTCGCTAGCCTCTGGGAAGGAGAAATATATGCAGCTGGTGGAGGGAAAAAAAGGGAGAGTGGTAATTAAAAAGAC
This sequence comes from Emys orbicularis, assembly GCF_028017835.1. Taxonomy (NCBI): domain Eukaryota; kingdom Metazoa; phylum Chordata; order Testudines; family Emydidae; genus Emys; species Emys orbicularis. The sequence continues at coordinate 38,966,412 of NC_088690.1, forward strand.
ACATTTTATAGAACAATAGGTACACTCTTTCACGATAAACCTTGCTGTTAACATTACATAGCACATGTGTTTTCGTTACAAGGTCGCATTTTGATGGCTTCACCCCTCTCCCCACTGAGTGGCTAACAGCGGGGAACATTTCTGTTCAGCCACAGGCAAACAGCCCAGCAGGAACGGGCACCTCTGAATGTCCGCTTAATAAAACCACCCTATTTCAACCAGGTGACCATGAATGATATCACTCTCCTAAGGATAACACAGAGAGATAAAGAACGGATGTTGTTTGAATGCCAGCAAACACCGGGACCATACACTGCAATGCTTTGTTCTGCAATGATTCCCGACTACGTGCTGCTGGCCTGGCGTGGTAAAGTGTCCTACCGTGGAGGATGGAATAAGGCTGCCCTCCCCAGAAACCTTTTACAAAGGCTTTGGGAGTACATCCAGGAGAGCTTTATGGAGATGTCCCTGGAGGATTTCCGCTCCATCCCCAGACACGTTAACAGACTTTTTCCAGTAGCTGTACTGGCCGTGAATGCCAGGGCAAATTAATCATTAAACACGCTTGCTTTTATACCATGTCTAATATTTACAAAGGTACACTCACCAGAGGTCCCTTCTCCACCTGGCGGGTCTGGGAGGCAGCCTTGGGTGGGTTCGGGGGTTACTGGCTCCAGGTCCAGGGTGAGAAACAGATCTTGGCTGTTGGGGAAACCGGTTTCTCTGCTTCCTTGCTTTGAGCTATCGTCAACCTCATCATCATCATCATCATCTTCCTCGTCCCCAAAACCCGCTTCCGTGTTGCGTTCTACTCCATTGACGGAGTCAAAGCACAGGGTTGGGGTATTAGTGGCTGCATCCCCTAGAATGGCATCATCATAGAAGTGGCATGTTTGGGGCAGTGACCCGGAGCGGCCGTTTGCCTCTGGTTTTTTGGTAGGCTTGCCTGAGCTCCTTAATTTTCATGCGGCACTGCCACGAGTCCCTGTTATAGCCTCTGTCCTTCATGCCCTTGGAGACTTTTTCAAACGTTTTGGCATTTTGTTTACTGGAACAGAGTTCAGCTAGCACGGATTCATCTCCCCATACAGTGATGAGATCCCGTACCTCCCGTTCAGTCCATTCTGGAGCTCTTTTGCGATTCTGGGACTCCATGGTCACCTCTGCTGATGAGATCTGCACGGTCACCTGTGCTGATCAGCTCGCCACACTGGCCAAACAGGAAATGAAATTCAAAAGTTCGCGGGCCTTTTCATGTCTACCTGGCCAGTGCATCTGAGTTGAGAGCGCTGTCCAGACTAGTCACAATAGAGCACTCTGGGATAGCTCCCGGAGGCCAATACCGTCCAATTGCATCCACACTACCCCAAATTTGACCCGGCAAGGCCAATTTCAGCGCTAATCCCCTCGTCGGAGGTGGAGTAAAGAAATCGATTTAAAGAGTCCTTTAAGTCGAAAAAAAGGGCTTCGTCGTGTGGACGGGTCCAGGGTTAAATCGAGGTAACGCTGCTAAATTCGACCTAAAATCATAGTGTAGACCAGGCCCAAGCTTCCCTGCATGATGCAGACAGGGCTGTGATAGTGATGCCACAGTGACTCTTCCAAAACCTTCACAGCAAACACAATAATCAGGCAATTACTGTGCACTCAGACCTCACCTTCTATCTGAGGAGCTCAAGTACTTCACAACCAGTCATTAAGCCTCCCACCATTCTATGAGTTAGGTATGGATCATCATCCCTATTTTACAGATGAGGAAACTGAGGCACAGAGAGATTAAGTGACTTATCCCAACTCACCCCGGAAGTGGGTGGTAGAACAGGGAATAGAACTCCACTCCCTGACTCCCAGTCCTCCGTCTTAACCATAATACCATCTTTTCTCTCCATAACCATAATCACTACTGGTGTCTGACCACCAACAGTAATGCCACATATACATACTGAAAGAGAGAGACAGTTACTGAGTGGGATTTTCAAAAGTGCTCAGCATTAGCCAAATTCTGCTCCTGTTGAAGTCAGCTAATTCCTATTGACTTCAATGAGATCAAAGTTAAGCCAGTTGAACACTTTAAAAATTCCACCTAAAATTTCCATCTCTGAATGAAAAAGAGCTTGTTCGGGTCTTTCTGTTTCATCTTTAGCTAGTAGCTTCCTTGCAGCCTCTCCCATGTCCTCACAGGAATACCCCTGCAGTATTTTCCTTGTCTTCCTGCACTGTGTATTCCTCAGCTCTGAACTGCCTACAATGGAAGAAATCAAAGAGGAACATTTGGTGATCTAGGCACTCCTCTATGATGAGATATCTTCTTTGGCAGCTGGAACAAATATTTCTCTTGTCTTCTTTAGATATATCTCTTTCTCCTGCTGTAGAGATAAATAGCAGAAACTGTACTAAAAGAGAATATGAGACTGGAGGATGAAAAATGTCTCTTGTTTTACATTGTCACAACACAGCTGCATCCTCTGGACCAAATTCAGAGATGATGTGCTAGACCTCCATACACCAACCCCATATGCCCCCTTCTGCTCAGAATCCCTCAGAGCAGGGGTCCCAAACATGCGGCCCGCGGAGCTCTTCCCTGCTGCCCGCCAAGCTCCCCACGCCCCCACCGTTACTTCCTGTCACCGCCAAACTCCTCTCACCCCCACCCCCCAAGTTATTTTATGTGGCAGCTAAGCTCCCTGCATGCTGCTCCCCAATGTTTGGGGGCCGGGGTCTCTCCCCGGCCCCGCCTGCCACCCCCACACACCTCCCCCAAGTGTCCCCCGGGCTCACTTGCTGCCCCCTCACCGCCCCAGAGCCTGCAGCTCACGCTGACTCTGCTCTGCTCTGCCGGCTTCTAGCATCACCTGCTGCCGCAGGGTCCTAGTGCCCCCCTCCACTAGGGCCAGGGCAGGCTGCCCTTCCCCTGCCCTTCTGCCCTAGTCCTGAGCCTCTCCAATGCCCCGAGCCTCTCCAATGCCCCAATCCCCTCATCCCCAGCCCCACAGCCCTCACCCCTGCACCCCCTCCTATCCCCAAACTCCATCCCAGAGTCTGCACCCCCACCCCTGCCCCAGCCCAGAGCCTGCACCCAGCACCCAAATTCCTTCCCAGAGCCTGCACCCCAGACCCCCTCCCCCACCCCCACCCAAACTCCCTCCCAGAGCCTTAGGCAGGTGGGGCGGAGTTGGGGGGGGGCAGGTTCTGGGCACCACCAAAATTTCTACAAACCTGCCACCCCTGGAAGAGGCAGAGCAGGGGTGGAGTGGTGGTGCAGCCCAGTGCAGTGGGGGGGGCTTTAACAGAAGTAAATCTAACTAAGTGCGTGTTTTGTCCTTTGAGTGAGGTGCATTACTGAGTGTATATATTTTATTAAAACCGCTTGGAAATGACTTGTTGTAGGAGCAGCATTGATCTGTATGCTCTGTATAACGCTTAGCACTTTCCAGGAGGGGGGGGGGAGGAGGTGGAGAAGAAATGGGGTAGGGGCGGGGCCTCATGGAAGGGGTGGAGTGGGGGCGGGGCAGCGAGGGGGGGTGTCAGTGATGCGGCCCTCGGGCCAATGCACTAGTCCTCATGTGGCCCTCATGGTCATTTGAGTTTGAGACTCCTGCCTTAGAGCTACTTATATCCATCCTACTGATCTCTAAAGGTGTGTAAGTTGGCATAATTTGCAGGCTGAGTCGTCAAAAGAAAAGTGTATGCTAAGGTAGGTTGAGAACTATTATTAAGTTAAACCTTCCACCACTTTCTTTCAGCTACACAGGATGCAAGTTACACCAACTAAACTCCCTTAAATATTGATACATTAGATGAAAAGAAGTCTACTTGAGTGTAAGGGGATCTAAGTTAATGGAAGGGGACCTAATTTACACATCACCTCTGAATTAGGACATCTGTCTTTACTGTCATGCAGGTGTCAACTATTAGAAACACAATATATCCAACATCACCACCTCCAAGTAATAATGTACTGCTTCCCATATTCTCATGTTACACATTTGGTCAGTTTAGTAAAGAATAGGTTTTAAATGCCTTTATAGTCTTCTTTCTTAGTAGTCATGCATAAGTCATGGGCATAACCAATTCTTCATTTCCATGACAATGTCTGGGTATATTCATAGTATGCCTGCTTCCATTGTGAGCAGCATCTGTGTCAGCTACCCTCTTAACTGACACACCAATTGAACCAGAACTAAAAGCATAAACTGCTACAGATTGAGCTAAAGCCCCCTAATTGGGGGCCAAAACAACTCAGATCTAGCAGGCTACACATGCACATATACACTTTACATCAACATCATATACACAATTGTGTCTGCAAAAAGAACAGGAGTACTTGTGGCACCTTAGAGACTAACAGACTAACACGGCTGCTACTCTGAAACAATTGTGTCTGAGTCCCCTTGGCTACGACACTGATTCAGCACTTGTGCTATTTTTCAAATGGCCTTTCCCATCCATACACTGTGGTTACAGTATCCTGGACACGATATAAAATACTTGCAAACACAAACATGCAGTGATTCTAATAGGTGTTTTGTGTAAGAAAAACCCTATAGATTGCCTATGAATGCAAAATTAATGATACCGTACGTCAATATTATGGCTTTCCTGTCTCATGGATATAACCTTATAATCACATCCCAGTTCTGTAGCATACCCTCAGCATGGTGAATGGATGTTTAAATTGTGTATCTATGGCTGGGTGTAAAATAATCTACTATGGTGAGGCACGGTAAATCACCTGTAAATGGTAGTTAATTAGATGTGACTTTGCCTTGCAAGACATATTACATGTGTTAGCAGTTACACCCAAATACCTAGCTTAAAAGTATGCAGAAACTACGTCAGGTCTTGAGCTGCATTATATTGCACAATGCATAAGATAAAAATGAAACAAGTATCATCACCCTTACACATGCTACTCATGTCCCTTGACATCTTAGGCAGCATGTAAATATACAGCAGCAATAAGCCACAGCAGGGTGTGGTTTGGAGGGATACTGATGCATATCTCAGGTGCACCCATAGCTTTCTCATGACGCTGTTAGCATAAATTATTCCTATTAGTGTATGGCTCCTTCATTTTCAATTTAATATTTTTAAACGTTTTAAAAGTAATCTTCAGAGGAATTTGTGCAGTGTGCCTTTCTACTGGGGATAGTATATTGCAGTAGAACTAACTGAGTGCATTGTCCATTTCTACTCATTCACACTCGTGTGAAAGTCCCACTGGCATGACCTGAGTAAGAACTTTAGGATGTGGCCCATTATTATTTATATAGTGCCACGGATGTGCATAGCACTTTAGAGAGGGAAAAGAAGAGAAGAAATGAGGATTCAATCAGTCAGACTCCCATACATTATTATCATGCATTGGCCAAAGGACTTCACCTGTGCTTTGAGCTCTTTGAAAAAACACTAGGCTCCTTGAATCGGTTAAGCAACATCAGCTGTGAAACCTTGTGACATCTGATCGGTTATCAAAGAATACTGCAGTTCATCTCCCACCACTGTCCTACTACCAAGGTCCTTTGTATTCCACAGCAAATAGGACCTAAATTTTGCTGCAAAGTCCCTAGATTATTTGGCGCTTCTATGCTGTGGACTGAAAACTGAGCAGCAGCTTCATGTGGATACTAAACACTGATGTTTTTAAATGATAACCGCAGCTTTCACCCTGTGTTTATTTTAAACAGAATTTATCTTATGCTTTCTGTTTTCCGTTTTCAGTACACCAAAGATTATTTTTAATGGACAATACATGATAGCTTCACAGAAGTTGTCAGAAGAATGCTGGAGGTTTTGGCAGTTGGGTAGGGGCTTTTGGCACCAGGAGGGGGGGAGGGAGAGTTTGGGAATGTATGGTAAGCACATTAGCTGGATATTTCTGCTAAAATGATCAGCAGTAACATAATTAAATGCTGACAGTTAAATTGTCATCTTTAATTAATAACCCAGTGAGAATGAAGAATTTCATCCCTCTCTTAGAACTTTTGTTTCAGACTCTCTGCAGACTCAGGAGGACAACACTATAGCAATTTACATTCTGTTTATGTTTTCAAGGTTGTCTGTACAAAGATCAGAAACAAAAAACCTAAACCAAAAGCCTAGATTCTACATTTGGGGTGGAATACATGAAGGCCTGTCTATGACTCAGATCAAACATAAGTTCCTCTGAAATAAACCAGAAGAAGAGAGAGGCAATATTCCTTATAGGATCAAGGTACTAGGTTTACAGTCACTGCCTCATGACCTAATGGCCTAAGTCTCCCCTAGCTGCCTTTGTACACAGGCTATAATATTGCTATACCAATATTATAGCAAACACAAACATGTAACTAGCCTTATCAGTATTGCTTTATAACTGATCGTGCACTGTAGTGACACTGCTAGCATTACAACTTCCCACAAAACTTTTTTTAAATATTAGATGGCACAATCCAGCTTCATTTGGCTCTTTGGAAGAAGGAGGATGCAAGGGGTACTTACTAGCATCCCCCCGATTTGAATGCTCCATGCTGTAATACTGGGGTGAAACAGTGAAAAGCTGAACACAGGAGTCATGGAGCTAAAGTGAAATAGAATAGAATATACTGTACTTTCACTTGAGATCCTTATGAAATATTGATGTCTCTTGTATGTGTATTTTCCCATAGATTTTAGCCAATAAATGTTGCTTTAAGCCATCATCCCTCAAAAGTTTTATGTATCCCAATAGCAGTCATGGCTTTAAGGTCAGAGAAGGCATGACTCATTTGTGATCAGTATGCGTTGTTATTGCCCTATCTGGATGGGAGAATTCCATCTGTTGTGTCCTAATTTCCACAGTGGAGATGCCAGTGTCACTGATTGGCTGCTTGCCTTTCCCCACCCTGTCTGTGATTGGTGGATCCTCCCACTTCTGCCTTGATTTCTGTCTCTTTCCTTGCTCAGGTTCTTGCACTTCACAGCTGCAGCTGTTCTACACTGATCACAGAGGGACCAGGGGTTGCTCACTGATCAGGACTCAACCAATAAGGTACATTGCTGGGATTTTGGAGGGAAGATGTACTCTGATCAGATGCTATTTGTTCTCAAAGGCTTAAGAGCAGTGGTGGGCCACCTGTGGCCCAGGGGCTGCAGGAGGCCTACTACTGCTTTAGAGTGTATTTATGGCTAATGAACAGGATTTAGGACTAACAAGGGAAGGAGAAGGATGTTTGAAAAGAATGAGTCTGTGAAGAGGGTGTCTGTTGGGTTTAGGGGATGCAGGATTTACCCCTAAATTGCAAGCATGGAAGGGCTCATCCAGGCTATATTTCAAAGGGAAATGTTTAGATTTAATTAAAGTGACATTGTTCATTATATTTTAAGGCTTTGTTTTTAAACAATTTTAGTCTTCATTTAAGGGTTTGCCCAAGATTCTATGGGCCAATGGGAATCAAGTCACCAAATTGTCTGTATCTGAACCCCCCAGATTTAGGACAGGGGAAGGGTCAATACTGAAATAATTAAATATATTTACAAGGACTTATGTTGGTGTGAAGTTATGCTAAATTAAATGTGGCTGGAGGTTTTGAAGGCAAGGGATTAGAGACTACAGTGATGAGGGCCATGTAAGTATTTAGAAGAGAATGTATCCAGGATGGGGATAGCAAAGAAAAGAATTAGAATTTTGCCATTAGATATGCGCAGTATAGAACACTGCAATCAGTGGGGGCTGACTACATGTATCTGAGGGCACAGTTAAAGTTTTGTATATTTAAAAAAAAAACCTCTTAGAAGCATGAAAATAACATTTTTCCCTAAAAATTTTGCCTGTTTGCGTTTGACAAATATTAATTTTTAGATTTGTATCAGAAGGATGTTTTCATGGAGAAAATTATAGCTTTATGCCAGCAAGAAATTATAATTACACTGGAATCTCTGTACTAAAACAAAATTTCCATGGGAGTTATTTTTTCTATTGGGATCTTCTGCACTTATCTCTAGTCCAGACTCAAAATTTAATAAGGTGTTAAGATAGCCACCATTTTTGCTCATTTTTAACCTAGTTCCCCAAGATGTCATGTCACAGATATATCTCCTGGCCAGAATGAGTGGACTTCCTTTTACAAATTCTTTGCATTGCTTTTCATCTGAAGGAGCAGAGGGCTGATGCAGTCAGAAGTCCCTATCACTCATGGTTCAGCATGCTGCCTTTGGTCCTCTGTCTCCCTACCATCCAGAAATTGAGAAAATAAGAAACTTAAGGCCAGTTTTCTTGCATGACAGACCAGTGTACATCTAACTACAAAATTGCTCCAGACAACAAATATTTTAGGGTGAATTTTCTAGTCTTAGCTAATTTAAATTCCATGGATGCTATGCTTAAAAATAAAGCAACTAATTAGAAACCAAAACACTTCTACCTATGATATGAGTCAAACAGAAGAATCTCAACAAGACAAAGACTAGTGATTTAATTAGAACAGCTTATCGCAGCAGTTAATACAGTAGCACCACGTGCTATACTTAAATTTTAATTAGAAGTGGGCTATGTCAAAATTTTCACAGGGAAGTTTGTAACCACACCCACCTGAACATAATATATGGAGATATACCTATCTCATAGAACTGGAAGGAACCCTGAAAGATCATGGAGTCCAGCCCCCTGCCTTCACTAGCAGGACCAAGTACTGATTTTTTGCTCCAGATCCCTAAGTGGTCCCCTCAAGGATTGAGCTCACAACGCTGGGTTTAGCAGACCAATGCTCAGACCACTGAGCTATCCCTCCCCCCTTAACATAATACTTACAAGATTTCCATTTAAATGGCATTTTCCATGAGAGTTTTGGGGGCGAGAGTCTCTTCTTTAAAAGACATGGTTATTTGTTTAGACATCTTCCTGGTTGCTCACCACACTTATTGATTTGTGGCATTTCACAAACGCTCATAAGCTTCTCCTCATGGGATGGATTATGATGCAGACCTCACAACTGTCCATTTTGTTATCTGCTGACGGTGCCTTGTTGGCAAGGCGTTCAATTTCAGTTCAAAGTTAACCCAGTATATTCTTGGTCCCTTGCATCAGCTTTTTATATTTTTCTTACATCTGATTCTGCCTTCCCCTTTTTACAAGGTAGTTTACTCTTTTTTCCACACATGTACAAAATCAAATATTCCTCTATTCTAAATGTGGATGCAGAAATATGGCTCAGTGGAAAAAGGACAGGCATTCCTAGTAGACAGTGTTAGAAGTCCTTTAAGAAATCTTGAGCCAATTTCTCCTTTTTGATTTATTCTGTAGCCTAACATGTCACCACAAGACAACCCACCAACAAGCAGACATGAAAAACAGGGAGGGCTTTTACATTCTGAAATCCCAAATAGTATTTATCAGCACAATTATAACTGGGACAAAGTAGAATATTCACAAGGTTTAATGACCTTATCAAATTATGTGGTGGCATGGCTCAATATTAAGATTGCTTAGACAGTTGGTCAATAAAATCTAATTTTACAGGCTTTAGCAAAATTTTGGAAAATGTTCTCTCTGTTCTTCAAGAGAACCATTTGTGCCACCACTGGAGTGAATTACAAGAATACTTCCTTCTCCCTCAACTCTTTATCTCATTGAAGTTCTTTGCAGCATGGATGTATTTTCACTCCTGCTCCCCATCATTATTTTTTGTGAAGTTGCACCTCTGAGTGACATTTAGTCTTAACTTATCTGAGATATATACAGTAACAAAAAATCAAGCTAAGAGTTTAACAGGGGATTTAACAATAAATTTCCTGGCAACCATTTGGCAGTGGAAGGGATGGGAAGAGCCCCCGCCAGTCATGATTTTTCTTAACAAGAAGCATGCTAAGGGACAGGGGCTTTTAAATTGACTATAGAGGGGCCTGAACCAAAACTCTGGAGCCACAGACCTGGAGGTTTAGCAAATGCCTCTTTCTAGTTTTGAGAGGCCATCATGAAACCAAAGAACTGGAGCCTTCAATTAAAGGAAGCTCATTGTTTAAGAGAAATATTGGTTAGGATCATTTACTGCACCTAAAAGGTTTGTTCTGTTTTCTGGTCTGGGGAACAGGAACAAGTATGACAGCTGTTGATAGGGGCTGGTCTACAGTGAAAAGTTACATCAGCATAGCTACGGCTCTCAGGTGTGTGAAAAATCCACACCCCTGGAGAAGTAGTTAGGCCAGCCTAACCCCGGGTGTAGACAGCACTTAGGTTGACGAAAGAAGGGCTGGCCTGTGCTAGAAAATTAGATCACCCCAGCTACATTGCTCAGGGGTGTCAAAAATCCACACCCCTAAGTGACATAGTTAAGCTGACCTAAGACCCTGTGTAGAATTCTTCCGTTGACTTAGCTACTGCCTCTCTGGGAGGTGGACAATTACAGCGATGGGAGAACGTCTCCTGTTGCTCTTGTAAGTGTCTATGCTGAAGTGCTACAGTGGCACAGCTGCACCACTGTTCCATTTTAAGTGTAGATATAGCCATGGCAACTTCTCTATGCTCTCTGTTTTTCCACAGATGGACAGATATCCCTTCTTCGTGTTTGTGTTGTGTGGGGTATTTTTGCCAAGAATCCTTTGTTTTCCACATGAAAACCCTACAATAGATTGTGATACTATGCTACCGCACCATGGAGGTGAACCACAAAAATCCACTCCACCATATGTTATTGCTGTATCTTTTGATAAATATGATCCAGGAAACGAAATCCAAGGTAAACTATTTAACTCATTTAAAAACTCTGTCTCCATGTAAAGGTGCAGGCAGTCCTTGAGCGCCCTCTTGCAGCCTGGTGTGGCCCTACAGGTGTGCCCTTCCTTAATTTCCCTAAGTGGAGCAGCAGTAGATTTCAGTTTAATAGTGCTGGGGCAAGGAGGAGCTGCCACAGATTAACAAAATGCCCTCACATTTTAATCAGGTTTCAGGCCAGGAATCTTTACAACAAACAGTTCATCAGGCCCCAGGTTCAGGGCATCCAAATTTATAGTCCTCCACACCCAAGTCTCTGAATCAGGTTAAACTTGTCTCCAAGTGCCTGAGAGAGAAACCGCTGGCTGGCCTGCCTGCCTGCTGACTCCCCTGTTCTGCTTCCAGTCTTGTTCCTGTTTATATGGCTCAGCCCTCAAGATGGGTATGGCCTCCTTAATTATCCCCAGGCTGCAGGTTGTGGGCTATTGCCAGTCAATTAAAGGGCTAGTACCCTTTTCCCCATACACTCTTTCACTCTCCTTCTCCTACTGAATTCAGGCTGCACCAAAATTTCACCTGGTTTCCTTCTGCAGCATCCCCAAAATATAGCCCTTTCTTTCATCCCCACTCATCCATACTCAGTTCATATCTTGCCTCTCCACGTGGGAAGATGTTTTTCCCTTGCCTATTGGGCAAATATGATTTCATCCCATTACACAATGTCTGTGATGAAACTAAAGTCAACTGGCAAAACTGAGCTATGCTATTATTTATTTGATTTCATTTCATTTGTTGAATACTGGTTGTGTGCTGAGCGCTGTACAGAAGAAAGGGGAACTACCCTCAACTTGCTACAATACTGCAGGAGCGTAAAATTTGCCTACAAAACTCAACGTGTTAGAACTCCAAGGGTGGCTTTGTATGTTGTGCCTTTCAGAGGCTCAGCACTGAATTAGCAGCCTAGGCTTTACATCACCTTTGCACCTGCCCAGTCCTGGGCTGGGGCAGCACCTGGTGTAATTTACACATCCCTGTTTAGGTTACAGCAGCCTTCCTGCTGCCATGTGAACAACAGGGCTGCTCAGATTCTCACTATTACCAGCCTGAAGCATTCAACACGCATGAGTCAGACCCCGAAATTTCATGAGATTGGATGAAAAGTCATGAGATTTCTAAAAATAATACATTTTGGGTGCTTTTTATTTGCCTTCTGGTTTCTGAGTCTCTAGATCATGCTCACTTCATGTTTTCCAGCTTTTCTGAGCAACTGAGAGGGCTAGAAACTTTCACTTAGGTTTTTTTTTTTTTTTTTTTTAAACTATCTAAGATTCTCCTGCAATCTTGAGTCCACCAGCTGGGGCTTTAAGAAATACACCAAAACTTGCGAGACTTGTGATTTTTTTTTTGTTTTTTCTTTCTGAGAGTTGGCAACACAATGTCCACAGTTCTGCATGCTACAGCCCCACCCCGACACATTCTTCCCGCCACCATTCCTGACCTCAGCATACCTTCTATGCCGAAGTTTGAAAGGGGGTCCTCAGAAGGAGCACAGTTCTGGCTCTTTCAAGGGGACAGAGCAGGGGTGAGAGTCTCTCTCTGAAGCCACAAGAAGCTGGGGGCCCAGCTTAGCACATCTCAAGCCTGCTCCCCAGCACTGATCTGTGGGCCCCTCTCAGCTTGGTGGCAAGGCTCCTAAAGCAACTTCACGACTATTGACTAACTCCAACAACAAGCCTGCAACAAGCCCCCACTAAGATGAGCAGGCGGTGTGAAGGGGAGTTAGTCAGGTCAGTTTCCACTTTGAAATCCAGGCAGCTCAAAATGGAGAACAGAGCACCTGCTGTCCTACTGTGCCCCTAGAATGCCTTTGGAATCCCAGGGACCCAGTCCCATGGAGTTGAGATGGAGGGGCTTTCACGGGGGACAGGATACCAGGGGCAACATGTAGAAGAAGGGGAACATGTGGCTCATTGTGACTGGAAACATCAGGCAGAATCCATGCAGCTCTGAAAAGAGGTTTTGTTAATAGCTCTTCCAAAGATGGCAGGGCTGTTAGACTACTCAAAAGTGCTTGTGAGTTTTAAAATAATTCTCAGCAACAAAATGATGGTGGATTTTAAAGGAACATTTAGGTGTGGGAGAACATTCCCATCACATTATATCATAAAGAAACAGTAAAACAAGCAATGGGCCTTAGCAGCTACTAAGATCTTCCTTTCCTGTCCCTCTGGCCTTGCCCTTTTTTAAATCCTGCCACTGGCTCCCTATTTTCCATTGCTTCAGATTTTAAGGTTCCTACACTTGCCTTCAAGACCCTGCATAATTCTGCCTCTCCCTGCTCATCTGCTCTTATCTCTTTTTACATTGTCCCCAGCTCCACCAACGACATACTCTTTATCTGCTTCTTTTACAGCCACTTCTGTGCCTTAGTCTACACTGCCCCCCAGTGTATGGAATGCCTTCACCTGAATTGGCCTCTAGGCCACTACTCTTTCCTCCTTCAAATCCCTCTTCTACCACGACACTTACAAGAAAGTAGTTGACTAATTATGGGCAGGTTGAGGATTAATTGGAGATAGTCTACTATATCTTTTTTAACGTTTGCCCAAGTACAGTATTATCAAGACATAGCCAATCACTACCTTAACCTTGACTTGTATGTTGTCCCCTGGGTCCTCTATCATTCCTCTGGCTATCTTTGTTTTTAAGACAAGTTCTTTGGGAAAGGGACCAGGCTTTCTATTATATTTGGGAAAACACCTAGTACTTTGTTGGCATTACCCGAATACATTTATAATAATAAAAACTCGTCTGTGTCCCTTTAAAGTATGGTTTCACGTTGCAAAGTGACTCTTCAAAAATGACATTGTGCGGTTCTCTGTTTACTGTCTCTCGAGTCTTTCAATAAGAGTTTATGAGTAAATCAGTGTGTTTCCTAACTTGCAACTCTGCATACTCAGCAGCCTGGTATCTGAGAGCCAAGTTGGGTTTTTTCCTACCTTGTACCTCACTGAAAATAAAGATTCTGCAGTTGGAACTTAGCTAACAAAATACCGGCCCCCTACTTCTGGAACTCAGACAGAAGAGAAACCATCTCTCTCTTTCTCTCTCTCTCTCTCTCTCTCTCTCTCTCTCAATACCTCCTAGCCCCCTACACTGTTGGCTCTGCAGGCCTAACAAGTAAAAGTAGAAAATCTTTGTCACTAAAGCCAGTAGGTAGGACTCTGAATACACACAAGGAGCAGGTTGGATGAATAAGAAGATTTTGATTTTACAGTTCACTGTGTAGAGCATCTGTATTGCATTTTAAAGTTGTTCAAAGTTGTTTGTAAATTATATGGAGTGTTAAGTTACTTCACAAATGTATTTAGTAATATGTCACACAGATGCCTATGCTACCTTTGTTTCTTTTCCTCCTTGTCAGTCTCGGTATTGCTAATAAAAACTGCAGTTAGCCATAACATTTATATATAAATGAGCATAAGGCATTTCTGTAGATGCAGGATGCTTTGATGCATGGGAAATGTGATGTTAAGTATTATTTAAGACAGCTCCACAGCATGTGAAACTTACATTTCTTTAAATGACTGTTTTCTCAGTGACTCTAGAGGGAACTGCAGAGCGTGGTTTTCAAGGATTTCATCTACAGGCTCGAGAACTTGAAGGAGATACTCCTGTTGGTTCCTTTAAAATTACAGATCCGAGCACGCAAGCCCTTGCATGTCATAATGTTTCGGTATGTGCTCACTCGTTCAGATTAGTTACTTAGCTTGGTTAACTTTTACATACTTGTATTGATACTGATCAAAAGAAACATACATTTTTCATTTTGCAATACATGTGAAATTATATCAGAACTCCAGGGTTCTGGCTCGCAGAAAGAAAAGGACTCTTGTTCAGACAAATCATTAGAACTATTCACCGGTTTATGGCCTATGATTTCCAAGCCTGTTTGCTATATGATATGTCGGACTTCATAGTGACTAGAATTCAATGTCCTAGAAGACACATTTGGATGCAGATCAGTACCCTTGGATTTTTATGCACAATATTGCAGAGGGTCGACTGCAAAATCAGAGTAAAATGTTTGTGGTGCATGGCCCAATTCTTAGTACTGAACTAATGTTCCAGCATGGCGCTAGGGGGCTCTGCTGTGCTGCTAGATGTGCTGTCTTTTGGATGAGGTATAGATCAAAAGTCCTGACCTCTTGTGGTGGTGAAAGATCATTTGTCATGGCTTTTTTTTTTTTTTTTTTTAACAAAAATAATACAGCAGTCATGATAAATTTAGTAAAAACCCATGGGCTTAAGGGGAAATAGTGTGTAAAGTCATGGGTATGGACAGAGAAGGGGGATGGATTCTGTGCACAACCCTGTGCACCAGGTCACCACGCCACTTACTCAAGTTTGGTCCGGCCACCGTACATCATGACAGAGGGGCATCTGGGCCAAATCTGAGTGGAGCTGTGACCCAATGTACCAGGTCAGAACTCCTGGAGTGGGAAGCTAGGCCCAATCCTGCGGGACAGGAGCTGCTGCTGTGGGGTGAGTGCCGGTAGGGTTCACTCTCCAAACCCTCTTCTTCTCCCCACACCCTGGGGTCTCCCCTCTGCATGGGTGCTTTATTAAAATCATGGACAGAAAGAAAAGTCATGGACAGAGAAATCACTGTATCTTTTCAACCACCGTGACAAATCTGCAGCCCTACCCATGGTGTTGTAGCCAAATTCCTTTACTAATATTTGCAAGCACATATAGATAAAAAATGCTTTTGCATTTCATATTTATTTTTTTATTACAGAATTCAGCAGTAAGCCACACAAATTCAGAGGTGAAGCACAAAGTTACAACAACTTGGATTGCACCTTCGGACACCAAGAGTATTCAATTTAGGTATATATTTGATTTTTTTGCTTTGATATTTTATTTTCATGGGACAATTCAATATGGTTTCCTTGGGTGTACACTTTCATTCTGGCATAACCAGTCTATGCTCTCCATATATTTTCCCTGGTATTGTTTTGTTTCATTGTTTGCATTATCTTCACATTGTATTAGTATAATAAAACCACTACCATTTTTATGTAAACTTTGTTAAAAGTAACTACTGTATATGTGGCCCAGTCCTACAAACCTCTACTCACACAAATAGTTCCAAGAAGGTCCATAGCATTACTAGTGGACCCTGGCTCAGAAAGCAATTTTTACCCTTTAGGTCCCCATTCCTTATGCACATGAGAAGCCATATGCATGTGAGTAGTCCCATACATGAGAGAGGCCTTTTATTGATTTCAATTGGCTTTGGCTCAGGCCCTAATACAACACTGATAAAAATATTTGCTTTTTTAATAAAATAATTTCTTTCATATTGAATATGGAAAAAATAATGATTAGAAGTGGGAATCCTTGAAGATTAATTTTTAAACATCACTTTATTTATTTGTTTATTTATCTAATTCTGGCATTTTCATAACCTGTTCTCAGCAAATATTTTTTTCATGCCCTTTTGTGGAAATGGCACAAGACACACATTGATTGAGTGAAGAGAGCTGCTAAAGCCAAATGTATGCCATGTTTTATGTAACTTTAATTAGCCTGGCATATTACAAAGTTTTGATTAACAACAAAAATAACATCTGGGGCTAACAATATGTTTGCCAAGTGTTAGTCAAAATCCATTTGAAACAGCTGAGATATTAAACTTCTGAAGTTTACAGTAGAAAGGCCAAATCAGTAACTCCCTTAAGTCCTTACAAGTACAAAGAGGAGCAAAAAGACACAGAAATTGAGTAACTCTTCCACAGTATGATCATCTCCTCTCCCTGGTCCAATCAAAGCCATGCTTCAGCCATAGGTTGAGACTATATGAAAGTGAGAAGGTCTGCCAAGGCCTCTCCAACACTGGTGGATATTTGAGCAGATATCCACAAAGGAGTCTAAGCTTCTCCAAGCAGCTTTCATTCCTCTTCCATGCCTTCTAACCTTCTATTTTGTTGATCCTTAGCATGATGTTGGACATTAATATAGGAATTAGAAAATAAAAAAGTTTCTAAGATTTAATTACATACTCTTGAAACTTTTTTCTTACACCTTTTCTTGAAGGCTGCAACATGAATTCATACTGAAAATCATACATTTTCAAATAACTCTAACAAGCGTGAGTTTTCTTAGCTGAAAGAAATCTTGTGATTCTATTTCATAATATACTGAAATATAATTTGCTAGAGAAAGTAAATTGTACTGATCTTATTTTCCCTCTAGAGCAACATTTGTTCAAGATTCAAAGAACTTCTGGGTTGGAGTTCTCAGCAAAACTGTCACTCCTAGACCTTCTCAGTCAGCCAATGTCACAGAAAGAAGGAATAAGAAGAAGGTATGTTTTGAATTTATCTTTGTCTGAGTAGTATAAATAAATGTGGAAGTCAAAATATACTTCCATGACAATGGGCCCCATCTGAGGTGTTTCAAATTGGACATCCATAAACTGAGTCAGACAAAATCGGTGGCTGCTTTGGAAAATTTGACCCTACCTACTTAATCCTCACAATACTTGAGTTACAGTAAGTATTATTATCCCATCTGACAGTAAGGAAACTGAGTCATTCTAGCCAATGAATACCATACAAGGAACAGGAGAAGGGTTAAATTACAGAGCGAGGTGATCCAAGAGGCATAACCCACATCATAAGCCCTGTCCTCCATGGCTACCCCGGGCCATAAGGATTGCGTGACTACACTGGATGTTCTTAGAAATGAAAGTTTAAGTATCCAGTTAATTTTCATTTTCAAAGAACTCCTCATACTAAACTTTCCCATAGTGTCGGGAGGTGAGGTGAAGGAAGAATAAACCAGGGGACCAGATCTTTCGCTGATGTAAATCACCATTGTTCCATTGAGTTCAATGAAGCAATGCTGGTTTGCACCAGCTGCTGATCTAACCAAGAGTGAACATCTTTCTCTGGCCCTTTATCTCACCAAGTAAATGGGAGTTTCTTTCCCAGGAAAAAGATAATATTCAAACAAGCTCTTTTACAAAGTAATAACTGGCTTCTGTTTTCTTTATAGGCTTCACGGATTGTGATTGAGATGGAATGTACCAAGGTAAGAACTATTTCTCTACATTTTCCCAGTGTCTTTTATTTTTTAATTGCATTGTGTTATTATTTGTTTTGTGGGAGCATTTAAAAAAGAATATCACCATGTGCATAAATATTTTTCTCCTGAATGTTTGGTGTGGCTCTCACAGAAAATCTTAATAAGACAGATTGACTTTTGAAGGACTGGCATTAATTTGAGGCTTTGATGATCTCAACTTTAGAATTCCCATCCTTCATACTCCTCATCCAGTAAGTTCTGGTCCGTTCATTCTATTGACGCTATAGTAGGACATGGACAATGCTATTCAAACACTTTCACAAAAAGTTGACACTGCCTGTGGTTTCTACTCAAATCTGAGTGCATCAGTATCCAGTTTGTTTTTATTTTCGGGGAGATACCCTATCAGTTCTCATATCAGACCATTACATAGAGTAGGGTGATAGAATGGAAACAAACTTCTCGGGTTCTTCACTCAAACCAAGCATGAAAAAGTGTTTATTTTCCTGAAACAATATGGTATTTATACAAGCTCTTTAAGAAGAAGTAACTGGATTCTGCTTTTCTTACAGAAAGGAGGAACTTACTCAAGTAGTGGTGGATGTATTCAGGTAAACATTCCTTCTCCAGAGAGCACTGATTCACTACTTGCCATCCACAAATGACAAGAATTGCTTACTTAGAGTTTCTCTCTCTTAAATTTGAACTGGTTGCAGGAAGGAGAAATGATTACTCCCCATTCATCAGAATTTCTAAGAATGTTTCTACTTGTGATAGGCAAAGCTATCACAGAAACTGACCTATATCATGTAGTATCTCTAACTCAATTTCTTCTTTCCATTTGACAATTTGCCTTTGGGTGAATAAAATCCGCCAAAACTTCTAGATATCTATTTGTCATTCCTGCTATAGCCTCCAGATGTTTCTCTCTAAGGTCAGATAAGCTCAAGACTTTCCGCTGTCAGCTTATTTCCTTTATCTTCACTTTCCAGCCATAATGATTCCTTCAGGTTTTGTAGTTCCACCAATATCACTTACCTCACATATTCTGAAATCTTCCTTTCAGTATACAATAATTTCTATATGAAACTGAATAAAATATGAGTTTTGTTTAAGAAACAAAAAGGTGACAGCTCAGTGAAGATGTCTTTTGTTTTGCCTTTCTTGCTCCCAGCAACTATGCTATACATTTCATACACTCCAATGGTTGTGTAGTCAGATTGCTAAATAGCTGCGTACAATCATTTTTCATCTGAACATTACTTAGTTTGGAACACCTAAAAGAATTTACCATCTCAGGCTCACTCCTAGTGCTGGGCATTAAATATGAGGCTGAAACCTCATATTTAGTAAGTAAATGGAATAATGCCAATATAAACCCACTGAAGATCTGGCCCAATATGTATATTTAGGTTTGTTTGTGTGGAGAGGGGAATAGGTTTAAGTTCTCTGTAGTAAACTTTTTAATGGTGTAGTTTGGTGGAATGAAATGACCAAAAAATGTCCCCTGTGGTATTTCATTCCATAAGGTAGTTCTTTTTTTTCCCTGAAGCAGCAGTTTATATAGAACTAGTCCTTTGCAAAATTAATAATTGATTTCTGATTTGTTTACAGGGTGGATCCTCTGGTTCCTCTCAGACCAGCTATTCTATTGGTCAGGTAAGTACCCTAGCTCCTCTCTATTTATTTATAATTTTTCCCCAGTGTTGATTTTAGTATACTTGAGTATCCAAAATTATAGAGATAGAGACTGACTGATGTTATTCAACTCTGTGGTAAAATATGTCTCTGTCAGTAAGCTCAGGGATTCCAAACAGTTACTGATCCACAAATGCATGGTAATAGTCAATAATCATACAGGATCTAAGTCCTTGCAGGTTAACTTGTTGTTGCACTCAGAACTCACCATCCTCATCCTCACAACAAACATGGCCACCTCTACTTTATTAACCAAGCATTAAGCTGATACTGTCAACAAAACAATAAATAAATCCTTGTTTCCTTATTTGTGGTGTTAATGCTATCTGGAATTATTAAAAAATGAAATTATTCCACGTAGCTAACTTGTTGTTTCACCCCTTTAATAGTCACCTATTTTTTTCATTCCACTTGGACAATAAAAATAGAATGTGCAGTTTCTCTTTTGTTTCTAGCCATTTTCATTTTTTCCTTTTAATTCATTCACAAAATGTTACAAAACTTTCTGACCTAACATCCTTGACATTCACTTAATTCAATAATATTTGCAACACCATCTCTAGTGCACAGCATATGACCCCTTCAATGTGGGACTACTTCTGTAATTGATTTCATTTCCTATTGGCCTTTTTAAATTCCAAGTTATATATGTGTTGTTATGGAACAATTTACATCTTTTTAATCCAAGTTGTTTTGGGCACAATTATATTTGCACTTAATTTCCTTCCTAATAGATATGGGCCTTTTTAAACCCACAGGGTCAAATTCATTCTTATTTTATCTCTGTTGGCTTGAACTGAGTTATGCTGTAGATGTACTTAGTGTATTTATTAGTGAGTTATTTGGGAACAGTTTCCACTCCACATACCCCATCCCCAAACCTTGTTGATTCCAGTTATGTCCAGCTATTGTGACACTCTCTGAATAGGTATTTCTTAAGCAATACTGTTACACAGCAAATACTGATTTCCTTAATCTTCAGTTTCAAGCAATAATTCTGTTTTCTCTCTCTTTTCACCATATGTATGGACTGGGATTTGGATTGGCATGCCTTGTGTATGGATCTTTTTCCTGGATTTTGCTTACACTTAGGAAATCTTACTAACTCAGACTGACTCCTGAAGGAGACGTATTAAACTGCTACAGCCCTAGGCAGGTCACTTTCATTAGAATTTCTCTCCTCCATACCCAAAGCTCACTGAAGTCAATGAGTGTCTTTCCATTGACCTCATTCGGATTTGGATTAGGCTCCATATGACTAGTTCAGGTCAAATATCCCCTCAGCATATGTGGTATTTTTTCAGTTCTGATGACTCTTCAGCAGAATCCTTCTGCTACCACTATATCAAGACTTTCTAGTGTAAAGCAATAGATAAAGGCAGACAAAATGGAATGTGAAACTTCTGTTACCCTTCACCTTACCACACAGGAAATTACAGGAAGGTTATTTTTCTAAAAAGCTATTGTAGTCTAACAAGTCCTTCTACAAATAAATGGCTGATTTATGGTTTCTTTACAGGGTGTGCAAGGTTCCTCATTGGCTGGCAGTAGCTATATGAGCTGTTTCTCCAAAGTATTCGTTTATTTATTTATATAGTTGATCAGCATTTAGCTCAGTAAGCGCCTGATACAAAGTGAATTGAAATCAATTGAAATACTCCCATTGATGTCAATGTTCAGGACCACACTGCAGTGATAGTTATCAGTTTCATTGGGTTCCTTACTTTTTGTTGTTGAGGCTCTTGCTGAAAGGTCACATTATTACAGACAGAAAGCAAGAGAATCACAATACTTCTTTTTCTCTTGTCATCCCAGTAAATTGTTTTCTTCTATTTGTTGCATTTCAGACCTCTTCATCCCCACCTCTTTTCAGTTTGCAAAGTCACCTCACTAAATTGCATGTACAACAATTGTTTTTCTCCTCACATGCACTTCTTGGAAATTTTACTTACCTCAGTCTTGACTCCTGAAGGCTGAGTATGGAATTTTTGTGGGCTTACATACCTCACCCTTCATTAAAATTTTCCTTCCCCTCCTTCATGCTTCCTCATGTGATTAGCTCGGCTCACTGCATTTATTCCAAACCATGGACTATTTTCCATTTTCAGCATCTTTCAGACAAACAGAACTTTTTCTCCAGTAAAATGATACCTTCTATAGTGTGGGCTTGAAATCTCACTATATGTAGTTAATTTACTTTTATTTTCTTTCCTTTACGTCCCAATTTTATTTTTATGAACGTGTTCATTACAGTGGTTCCTGAAGGCCAACCAAGAGTAGGACCCCCTTGTGCTAGGCACTGTACAAACAGAGAAGTAGAAGATCCTTACTCCAAAGAGCTTACAGTCTAAAGAGACAAGACAGACACAGGATGGAGGAAGGGGTAGAGCACACAAGCAGAGTAATGTGATGGCAACAATTATTATGTTCCATGATTTTTTGTGGGGTGGTATTTAAGATGGGATCAACTACATGGAAGGAAAAGGGAGGGGAAGGGGCAAGGGGGAGAGGACATGAGACGAGAGGGTAAGAGAAGCAGGTGTGGAGTGAAGTTGAGGTGAAGAGACTATGAAGGAGGAGAGGGAAGGAAGGTTGGATGAACAGTCAGTCAATGCAAGGCAGAGAATATCCAGTCAAAACTGTAGAAAGTTCTTTGAATGTCTGAAGGACCAGAGGTCCCTGCTTCTGCCTATATTGGCTGGCAGCTCTGGCTGGTTAGTGTCTCCAGTTTTCTCCCAAGCCCCATGACAAGCGGAAGGGGAGGCACCGCCTGGGTTCTAGAGCCCCCAGAGTCAGTATGGGGGGGTCTCCCTTCACAGTGTTATATGCAGGAGAGTGATGGGGGGAGGGGTGGTCCCAGCTGGGTCCATTTGACTGCCTCCCCGCCAGTGCTGCTTTTGGCTGCTTCTGCCCCTTTCAGCTAGAATCTCAAATTGAAGGAGGGAAAGTCTTCTGAGGTGAAGGGTAGGAGAATGGATGGAGACATCATGGAACGTGGAACCTGCTCTTGTCCTTCACCTCACCAGGGAGGTAGCCAGAGGGAGTTCTCTGTTCTTAAAACAGTAGCTTAGTTTAGCAAGCCGTGTTACAAGGAAATATATTATTTCCAATTTCTTTATAATTTATCCACGTTTCACAGGACAGCAACAGCTATTCCCAAGTCAGCCTCTTTCTCTAGTTTGTAGAGGGTATCCCCACGATGCAACTTTTAGTAACTTTCCAGGTGGAGAATTAGTTCCCTACTTCTGTGGTGAGGGGTTTGATGAAGGGCTACCTGCCTAAGGATGAAATGGTATGGAAAGTAAGAGGATGGCTGAGGTTATCCTACTGAAATGGAATTGGTCCAGGCAATCACAGCATATGTGTGTGCCACAGTTACTGACTCAAGCGGTATAATAACGTCCACCTGTATGTATCCCCAGTCTCCACATATGGCTGAATGGCAATACAGACTTTTGGTGCTGAAAATTGCAGCTTTCTTTTCGCTTGTTTCATAAAGCATGGAAATAAGTGGCATCTTCTTTCTTTCAGGTTGGAGTCATTCCTCCAGGAAGCAGCCAGGGTGGATGTGTCCCAGTAAGCACTTTTCTCATCTTCACTGAATTTTGTTCCAGTGTGACTATTTTAACTACAATGCTTAGCTATCCGTTACATTAGTGTTAATGTAGGAGCTTTTGTTTTATAGCAAAAGTAATGTAGAAAAACTAAGAGATGATTTTGACAATGTACTATTCAAGTAGAATAGACTCAGCTAGACTCAGCTAATCAGAAAGCAAGGATGCTGCCCAGTTCGTAGACTCATAACATTTATAGACTATGCCTGTCTGTGTATTCTGATTTGCTGCTGACCTCAGAATTCAGCAGCTGTAACTCCACAATAAATATCGCTACTTCCATTTTATATTCCTTCCTGTATTAAAGGAACACTGTCAGGTTAAAATCTTAGACAAGTAAATCCAATTATCCGGTAAAGCGCTAAGCACACTCAGTTTCTACTGAAGTCTGTGGGTTGAGAACACTCAGCACCTCACAGGACTGAGTGCTTGGAGAACATCTGAAATGTTCATATCATGAGAGGCTGGAATAAATAAAACTCACTTCTGTATGAATTTTGAATTCAGCAGAAAGAAACTAAAATTTAGTAATCAGTGTTTACCTTTATTTTGGAAAAAAACATCCTTGCTTCTGTTACTAATAACACATAAGATTGTTACTATTAAAAGAACTTTTAAAATGTACACTACTTTTCACCATTTATGCTGGTTCTTGACATTTTACATTTCATTCACTTTGAACAATGAAAATAGAAGGCTCCATTTAACTTTTATTTCTATTCAGTTTAAGCTTTCTGTTTTACATGCACCAGCAAAATACTTCAATGTTGGGCTGTGTAATGGGGTCTACAAACCCCATACTGAGCATAAACAGAAGGGAGAGGAGAGTCTCTCCTGTTTACAAGCGAGCAGTCAGAGAGGCAGGCACGCACAGCCGCAAAGGAAACAAGGCCTGCTATAAAGGGGAGAGTACAGAGAAGGAAGAGGAGGCAGAAAGGCCTGGGACAGCAAAGCGGTAACCTGCGCCAGGCTCCCTCCACGAACACAGCCAAGAGACTAGGTCCAAGAACTGCCCTGACTGAGAGCAAACTAAGGAGGGCCAGTCAGGAGAAGCAGAAGTCCCTCAAAAGACCATACCAGGAGACAGTGGCAGGCTGCAAACACAATGCGGGCGCTTTTTAAAAGCAAATTTAAATTATTTTTCTATTAAATAAACTATTTACAAAATCTGTCAAACATTTCTGTTAATACCAGCATATATTAATTTATTTAGGGCCAGAATGTGCCTAGCTCTTTTGTGGAGGTACAGTGCAGAACTGGGGGAGGCATCAGGATCTTTTGCATCTCCCAGACTTGAGGACCAGCCAGAGTTGAGGTTCTGTGTACTTGTGCTTACTCTCCTCTAGTAATTATAACAACAGTAACAAAATAAGTGCTTTCTGTTTCCTCTACAGGGCACTGATGGCATATACAGCAAATATGGCTGTAAAGATGTAAGTATTTGTTTGCCTCTGTATTTGATGTTTTCTCCCAAAATGCAACTCAATAACTCAACAGTTTGTTGCAAATTGTATTAGCTCCATTACAGTCATTGTGTTGCAGAGTTGGATTACTCTGGATAAAGATGAGGCAGGAGCTAGAGGATGTCTGAGGTTAGTTAGCATTATACTGAAACAAAATTGTCTCAGCTAACGAAGCACGAAGATATTGTAGGGTTACTGACCCAAAAGTATATGCTAATTGTCAATAACCATTCCACTAATTTGTTAGTGGTCTGATATGTCAACATCCGTATCTCTAAAACAAGAAAGACAACCATAACTGTTAGTTTCTATCCCCAGTTCCATATTCTGCATAACTATTCCCTACCTTCATCTGAGATGATGCTCTTTGTATTATTCTTAGTCAATTACTGCCTGCTTTTAGGATTCCTCTTTTAAATATTGTCATCCACCCCATATTGTGTAGTATATCACACTCACTGATCAATTTAGTCTTTCTTTTCTTGGTGGAGTTCCCTTTGCATGGCTGAAAAACATGTCCCATAATATCAGTTGATTCTTTTAGCAACGGTTTTGGTTTTTTTTGTATTAATCTAGAGAATTTATGTACTATCAACTTCCCTTTTTTCTTATAATTATATTGAAATGACATTATTTTCTATTTCTATTTTGAATACCATAGAAACAAGCAAAATATTTTCACCAGAAAGGTGGCATTTTCTCTGATGTCTACTGAGAACTAAGGCCCTGATCTAGCAAAGCACTGTTTACAATGGGACTACTGCCATGCTGTGCTTAAAGTTAGGCTTGTATTTACATGCTGTGCTGGATCATGACCTAAACATATGAGTGTCAACTTTAATTTCAAAAGAACACCATCCATTAAACTTACATATGATGTAATGTAGTTGAATGTTGGAAGAGTCTGATCTCTGGATTTACACCAAGGTTACTAAGTAATTTAACTGAAGTCAGAGGAGTTACTCTGAATTTATTCAGATGTAACTGAAATCAGAATTTAGCTTAATATTTGTACCTTCCCCTAGTCCTCCACGCCACCAAATAAAGAATTCCATATAGCAGTGGTTCCCAAACTTGTTCCACCGCTTGTGCAAGGAAAGCCCCTGGCAGGCCGGGCCGGTTTGTGTACCTGCCGCGTCCGCAGGTTCAGCCGATCACGGCTCCCACTGGCCGCAGTTCGCTGCTCCAAGCCAATGGGGACTGCTGGAAGCAGCGCGGGCCGAGGGATGTATTGGCCACCACTTCCAGCAGCACCCATTGGCCTGGAGCAGCAAACCGCGGCCACTGGGAGCCGCGATCGGCCGAACCTGCGGACGCGGCAGGTACACAAACTGGCCCGGCCCGCTAGGGGCTTTCCCTGCACAAGCGGCGGAACAAGTTTGGGAACCACTGCCGTATAAGTTTCATTTCCAAAAATGGTATTTTATTGAAACACACCATTTTAGAAAGAAATAACTAGTCTGTGATTTGTTTACAGACTGCTGTCTCAATTAACACCGGCATGTCCTATGGCCAGGTAGGAACACATTCTCTACTGTATTTAGAGTTTAAACTTGCTATGCAACTCAGTAATTTAAACAGGTAGGCCCAAATGTTGCCCTACTGTGGGGAAATCCATGGGAGGACCTCAGAGAGGGATGTCCTGAAATTATTAGGTAATATTACTAGCCCAAATGATTTCAGCAGATGAATGCTGTATTTATGGGGCATTACATGGCTCCACCTTGTTAGTTTCCTTCTTCCTGGTTAAACTGACCCTGGGTTAGTCATTTTTTCTGCAAGTGGACAGCAGATATTTTCTATTTTGATTACTATTGGAAACAAACAAAATATTTTCACCAGAAAGGTTTTATCTGGTGGATACTCAGAACAAAAAGCAAAGCTCACACATAGGAGTTTCCTCTGATTCTGCTGTATGGGAAGTGTATGTGTGGGTCAGTGTGGTGGGAGGTTCCTGGAAATTGTTTTAAACTTCATAAAAGCATTTCTGTTCATATGGAGAATTCCATTACTTCCAGCTGGCTCTGTTCCTACAGTCTTCTATGTTCTCCTGATGTTTCTACCTCTGATCAAGGGAATCAAGGTCTAACTTTCTACTATCAATGTATGACTTATCTTCCATTTCAAATAATCATTTCACTCTACTTAACATTCCACCTAGATTTGTTACTTCAACTATTTGAAACTTTCTTTTCAACATAAATTTGTTGTGTATGAAACTGGCAGAAATAACGGTATTGTGCTAGAAACAATGGCGACAATTGGGTTACAATAACTCTTTTCCCTCTTGTGCTCCCATTAATCTGTTGCATGTATTCTTCATTAATTGCCTCACATAAGAATACTTTTCATTCAAATGTTTCATGGTTTGGCAATGCAAGAAGATCTTAGAGCTATTACTGTCTCCTGTCTGATAGGTACTGAATTAAATTTAGCAAACTCTTTTCTAAGTAAATAATTTGTTTCTGTATTCTTCACAGTCTGTCTCCTCAGGCAGTGGTGTTAAAAAGGTAAGCACTACTTCTCTGTTGAATTTAAAGGGCCAGATTCTCTGCAGGTGTAAATCGGTATAGCACCTTTAACTTGAATGAAGCTATACTAGTTTACCCCAGCTGAGATGCTGGCCCAAAGCTGTTTCCCATATTATCTCTCAGTAACTGAATACTTGGTTTACTAGCTGTCAAATGCATTAGGTTCATTAGTTATATTATGGCAACTTTTCTTGACAGGTTGACTGTACTGTGGATAAAGTAGTATAGTTACAAAGCTGTCTATGTATTTATTTATTTATTTATTTTTTAATTTTTTTTTAGACATCCTAGGATGGAAGGCACTATAGTTATTGTTACAAAGGGAACTTTAGGATGAGATTGATCTAAACTCATCCCTGGTGTAAAGCCAGTGGAATTGGCACCAGGGATTAATTTGGCCCATAATATTGAAACCGAATAGTCTCAGACAAACAATTGGAGTACAAGGATGTTGTACAGGGACTGAGTCAGTATTGTATGGAAATGATCGATAAACACATAGTAGGCAAATCCCTACACTCAGATTTGTGACTGGTCAGACCTCTCCATCCAAATCACCATAACTATGGCCACTTCAATTTTCTATTTATTCCGGCATTAAAAGGATACTGTCAGGTTTTTTTAAATTACCTATTTTTAAAATCAAACAACCCAGTCCTCCCTCTCATCAGAATTCCCTTGTATATGCGATTTAAAATCACTATGACACTAAGAACAGCTATGTAGACCTTGCAATTAGGGCTGAAGTTCAGGTTCTGAAGCCCATCCTCCACCCTAGGCTTCAGATTCCAAGCTCCAGCCCAAGCCTGAACATTAACACAACTATTTTTAGCACTGTAGCACAAGCTCCTCCAGCCTGAGTCTGTGAGCCCAGGTTGTGAGACTCACTGCTGGGGGCTGCCACTTGCTTCCCAGTGACTCACTGTTGGCCTTGGGCAAGTCACTTAGCTCTTGGTGCTTCAGTTCACGCATCTGTAAAATGGGGATAATAATACTTTTTGTAATGTGGTTTCAAATATATAAAAACGCTATATTGTGTAAGTGCTAGTCATTATTATTCCATCAGACTTTTAAGTGCAGAGAGGTTTCTTTTCATGAAACAATACTGCATTTTAAATAAACCCCCATTATGAGAAAACAACTTGTTTCTGGTTTCATTACAGCCAGTGTCCTATCCCGACAGCAATCCCTACCCACCTGTGGTAAGCATCCTTTCTCCACAACTCTTAGAGTTATGAATCTAAGTGCTTCTGAATAGCCACATGCTTAGCTCTCAGATAGATACAGCAGTCTGGTTGTTGGGCGGAAGCTTTTGTTGAGCGGGATTATATTACTGATGCAATAGTGCATAGAGAAAGAGGCTGACTAAATAACTAAAAGTTACATCCAGATCTAAGAGATCACTGCAATGATTTGATGTTATACAGAAATGAAATTGTCTCAGTCAGGTTACAGGAATGTTGTTATTGACTCACAAGTATGTGATTACGTTGTGTAATTGGATAGTGGTCTGATTCACTGCTGATCCCAGAACTCACTGTCCATTATGTCTATCTCGAACAAGGCCACTTCATCTTCCTGTTTCTATTGCAACTTTCTTCTGTAAACTTACTTCAGTCTTTAGTTTCCAGCTGTTGAAGTTCTACTGTACCCATTCACTTTGAAATCTTTCTTTCAGACTAAAATAATTTCTGCCTAAAAGTGGATGAAATATTTAGGGCTTGTTTCAGAACGAAATGTGGCAAAAAACCCTTTTTTCCATTTTCCTCCAATAACCTTCCTTAGAACTAAATCCTTCAGATTCCTCTATTCTTGGTGTAGTCAGCTGACTGAAAAGCTGCACGTATCTCACAAATGATGGGTGTTAAATGTATGGACACCTCACCGTGCATCAGAATTCTCCCCCCCACCCAACACCCCCAATATTCTAGGGTACAAAGAGACTCCAACAGACTTCCAGGCTTTGGATCAGACTCTGTGTACTCTATAGGAAGACATAGACTACTATCATTTTAGTTGCCATTCAAATGAACAGAACTCTTTCACTAGGGGACAAAAAGTGTCATAATTTCTAGTGTGTACTCAAAACCGAATGGAGACGTATACACACTACTTTAATTTTCAGAGTCTCATCATACATGGTAAACCTTTCCATAGTGTAGATGGTGCAAAATAAAGAGAGACAAAATAGGCTGTGCACTTGCCTTTGGTCTTTCACTTCACCCAGGCAATAGGGTTCTTTTTCTGAAGCAGTATTCGATCTTAAACAAACCCTTACACAAAATAATCAGGTTTCTGGCTTCTTTTACAGCGTGAAACTTTCCCATCGGTAAGCATATTTTTTTTCTTCTTCTGTATTTATAATGTCATGCTATTATGAGTGCAAATCCTATGCCTGGTTTCTCCCATATGGAAGGATGTCCATGATCCCTGCAGAACCAGTGGGACCGATCTATATGGAAGTGGCATAGGATTTTGGGTGGATTGCTGTTAGGAGGTGGAATGGAGTTTCACCTGAAAATTTTCATTACACTAGATAAAATGATCAAAGGACAGATACTATGCATCCATATAAGGCCCAGGCAGAGAGGGTGAGGGAGCATAAAGGTTTGTCCCCAACCTATTATGGCCCACATAAAGGCGAGGCAGAGTTCCAGTTTGTTCAAGGGCAGCTCTATCCCTATTCACATTGCAACAAGGCTCCAACCCCCTCTCAAGCACCAACAAGCTGAGCACTGTGGCACTGTCAGCCACAAAGGGCTGTAGTAGCAGGCACTCTAAGGCTATGTCTACACTGTGAGCTAGGGTGTGATTCCCAGCTCATGTAGACATACTTGTGCTAGCTCTCATCATGTGGCAACACAGGCTAGCTGTGCCAAGTACAACCCCACCTGAAGCCTGTGAGGTACATACTCAGTATGACTAGCTTGTGCCACTGCCTGTGCTACCATGGCTATGCTTCTATTTTTAGCACACTAGCTCAATGAGAGCTAGTGTGAGAGTGTCTACATGAGCTGGGAATCACGCCCCCAGCTCTGAGTGTAGACATACCCTAAATTAAGCTAGGGACCTGCCAGCCTGCTTCCTGAGCATATATGCAGAGCATAGATCAGCCACATCTGAAGATCTAGCCCAGAATTATATCCAGTTTATTTTTAGTTTCAAAGAATCTCTATAGTAAACCTTTCCATAAGTATTGTGTGGTGGAAATGAGGAGACAAAATCAAGTTTCACCTGCTGCTTTACTCCCTTAAGCAGGGAAGTACAAATCATTCTTTTCCTGAAAGTGTATTTCATTTAAACAAGCCCAATTCAATAGCCCCTGGTTTCTTTACAGATCTTGGCCAATTCTGGACATGCCGGCAGCAGCATTATCCATTCACAAGTAAGCACGCTTTCCTGATTGTGTTTACAGTTTAATCCCAACATGTC
Source organism: Emys orbicularis (assembly GCF_028017835.1). Lineage (NCBI taxonomy): Eukaryota > Metazoa > Chordata > Testudines > Emydidae > Emys > Emys orbicularis. The sequence goes on from NC_088690.1 coordinate 38,996,911, forward strand.
TCTAAGTGAACTGAATGCTTATTCAGCTCCAGTGGATTAGCTGAATGGGAGCCTTCATTGAAAATGGACAAACTATGGACGGAGAGCTAGGGGATGTCTAAGATTATCTGACAGTGGTCTCAGCAAGTCAAGGATGCTATAAATTAGTGACTCAAGACTATGCCGTTATTTTTAGTAACAATACAATCATGATTCTTTAGTACTCTCAATATCTACGTGACCGTAAGCATCTAGGCCTGCACATCTTCCAAGGCCAGATCACAAGGTGATGTAAACTGGCAAAGCTCCACTGGAGTCCATGAAGATTGATTTGTACCAGCTGAGGATTCTGGCCCGCCGTTTTATTCAGTATTAAAAAGATTTTGCAGGTTACAAGTTAAAATTGTAACCTGAGAGTTTACAAACTCTTTTACATGGTAATAAGTAGTTTGATTTCTCTACAGACTTCTTCCTCATATGAGATGAAAGTCCATACTCAAATGAGCATTTTCCCTTCTGTACTTATAGTTTTGTGTCAGCATGTCTCTTTGTAACTGAACAATTAATTAATTAGCAATTAGATTATGTCCATTACTTTTATTGAAGGGTTAAATCATACTTTTATATCCTACGAGGAGATAAATGGCTTCTGGATTATACATAGTCTTACCCACAAGGCAAACAGTCACCTGCCCTCCACTCTTCTTCCCTATTATAATCAGTAAGGCCATGGGCCAGATTGTCAGTTTCACTGAGGTAGCTACACCAGTTTACACAAGCTGAGAATCTGGCCCAGTGTGTTTCTGACTGTCATGGCAAAAAACAGTTACTTTAAGGATATTTTAATACATTTGCCAGCCCAGTATGAAGAGAGATCCCTCCATGATTTTTTTTTTTTGGTCTAATTTGGCTCTATAAATGGTCACTAGTGTGGATTATTTGGTTTTTGAAATGGTTTTAAACAATATTATGTTGTAAAGTGAAGAAGATTTGTCTCATAATTGCACATGATTTTTATTTTAAAGTTGTATACCATGGCTTTTCCTTTTAAAAAAAAAAATCTATAATTGAAGGTTTGCATTTTGCATTTGGCCATGGCAAATCTGTATTAAGACAAATCTGTGTTTGGTGAACAGGATTATTTGGACCCCTTGGAAATACTATAAAATCAAACAGAACTTATTCTATAAAATGACATTTTTCTCTGAAAATATAACAACTGGCACTAGATAGTGGTGGAATAACAGGAGGGAAAACTGAACCTCGTCTAGTTTTTCATACCACAAGTATAGTATGGTTTCTTTTCTTGAAACAATATACTATATGAACAGTTCCTCATCAAAAAGAAATTGGCTTCTGGGGTCTTTATAGAGTGGACACTGTTTCTCGGGCAGCAGCAATATTTATGTAAGCAACACATTAAGAACTTTGCCATTGACTTGAGCAGGAACAGTAGAATTTTGAAACTGCTTCCCCAATATTTTATCCATTGTTTAATTTTATTTTAGGTTTCCCAGAACTTTTTAGATTTATTTATGGTTTTTTTCTGAAAAATCATCTTTATGTTCCCTAATAGATGCGTGTAAAATGTCAGGGCCCCAAAACATTCTTTATCCATATTTTTGTGTGTGATAAGTAAAGGCAAATCAGTATATTTCACTCAGTAGAGGACATAGTCCACTTTCTCTTTGGAAAAATTACATAAATAACCAGAATTATCTTGCTGAAAGACAACATTTTCTCTTACTTAGAAAGAACCCCCACATGAAAACTTCCCATAGATGTTCTTTGTACAAACAGTACACTCTTTTAACAAACCCCGTTTCCAGGTGATAACTGGTTTCTGATTTCTTTTAAAGAGATCACAAAAAAAGCCAGTCCTATGGCCGAGTAAGCCTCTCCCACCGCAGTTTTACTTCAATGTGCTGCTTTCTAACTAAACATATGCTTACCATTTGATTGTGGCTAATTGTTATGGTTGTTGGAGCCTTGCTTAAAGAATTAAATAAATGTGATTAAAAATTGAGAGAGGTGAGTGAGACTCTGGGAAAGCTCATCTAGCTAGCCAGTTTGGGATTCCCATGTCATGTAGAGCCAATATGGCCAGCACATCACCTTCTAGTATATGTAGAACAATGTAGTACATTACTTGCCCCCCACTCCTAAGCCCAACGTAGTAGGTGTTGCAGGAAGAAGGAACATGGCCAAAACACTGCTGTGCTCTATCAATTGCCAACTATGGAACAGTCCCTTGCGGAGATTCAGGTGTTGTCTACGCTAGATCTGACACTACCACCAGTGTGTTAGAATAGACAGGACTCACCCATTTTTACCACAGTTTACTGATGTGGTGATAAAACCACTTGTGCCTGTTCTACAGTAGTGCATCATCTGGTACTAGCAGGAGGGTAGCACATCCCACTGGGAGTAACGCATGAAAATTTCTAGTGTGGACATGGCTACAGTGGAGTCTTCTCCTTCCTCTAGTCTTTCCCTCCCACATATAGGCAAATAAAAATAAGTGTCTTTTGAGCAAGCAGTAAAATATTCAACATACAAACTCATTTACAAGGAAATAAATGGTTTCTTCACAAGGTTGTCTTCATCACAGAGTGGCAGTATCTTTGGTCAGGTAACCACCTTACAAACAAACAGATCCTATTTGACTAAAAATATTACATTTCTCAAAATGAAAATTGTCTTTGTATTCAATTTATTTAATATTTGGAGGAATCCCACCCATACTAAACCAATCCATAGTGCAGGGTGGAACCTCCTGTGGTCCTTCACTCCACCAAACAGTTTATACGTTTCTTTTCTTGAAACAGTGTTGTATTTAAACAATCTATTTTACAAGGAAATGACTAGGTTTCTGGTTTCTTTACAGAGTGGACAGAGAGTCAATCCTTGTGATCAAGTGAGTATTCTCCCTTCCCTACTTCCTCCCACTGTACTTGTGTTTTTACCTAACTTGCCTCTTAGTCCAACTCGCAACAAAACATTTATTTACTACTTCCATTAATTGTTGTGTGGCAGCTTTTGTTGAAAGGTAGCATTACTATGGCTAAAGTAATAGAGAAATCTAGAGGATGATGGTGGCTACTTAAATGATAAGTACAGGGTTCTTCCTTTTTTATGAGGTAATAACAATATCCTGGGTTGAGTGAACTCTGAGGCTGAAAATCAAGGTGTATAGAACAACTCCTTGGCCAGAGGTGGAGTTTACTAGCCAGTATATGATTTATTACCAAGTTGAAAGATTGTTCAATTATTATTATTTATTACACTGACTTTTTTAAAGTTTCAATTAAATAGAAGAAAAAATACCAATAAACCGGGCTGTAAAACTGCTGAGACACAAATTGTTTAAAAATTAATTAATTTCCTACTCCATGTTCATATTTATTTATATTTTCCTTACCCAGGTCAGTAAGGCATTTCTCCACAGTATAACTCTAATATGTGTGTTTACATTGCATTGCAAGACTGAATTGGGGTGCTTGAAAGACCGGAATTTCCTCACTGTTTAAAAAAAAAAATGGAGACAGGAGTAGTTGGCCCATTAGGGAGAAGATTGTTATCCAAACGTTGGATACATCCTCTGAGGAGTGACTTCAGGGCAGGAAACTTTCTATGTGGAAACCATATGTACCCAGGGGGAAATTTTCAAAGTAACATGGAATAGTTAGACTCCCATCTCTTATTGAAAGTCAGTGGTCACCTTACTCTTAAAAAATGTGCCCCAAAGTCCTCTAGGCACACAGGTTTCAAATTTTTGTCCGAAGTAAGGCACCTACAGAAAAGTGGACTGATTTTTTCCAGAGGTGCTGAGCACCCACCTCTCCTATAGACATGAGTGGTAGCTAGAGATGCTCATCACCTCTGAAAGTCATCAGTTATATTTAGATGCCTATAATATGGATTTGGAGACAGATTTGAGATATCATTAGAGACAGATTTGAAAATATTGACCTTAGTACTTAGGTGCCACACTGCAGTTTATACAGGACATTTTGCAGAGCTAGACCACCATAGGGAGATTTTGGGAATTGTGCCGAAATTGTAGCCATGGGGGCTCTAGGAGACACATTCTACCCAGAGTGGGTCTGGAGAGAGGAGTGCAAGTTGGGACCATACTTTCTTTCCCCCCTCTAACCACCAGGCAGTGTCAAAGCGCTCTGGTTGTGACACATTCCCCCTGGCAATTTCTTCTAGATTGGTATGGCCTGACAGTGCCCTTCATATAGACCAATGTATAATTCACTAATTTGGCCCATAATTATCTGGGGTATTTTTGGTTTTGGTGTCTGGTGGTGATCAGTAGGAGCAAAATAAGGACTAGGCAACTCTCTGTAGGCTCTCCCCTAACTGTGTAGATAAATGCAAATCGTTTTCTTTTCCTGAAATGTGGTTGTATTCAAACAACCCTGCATACACAGAAGTAACTGTTGTTGGGTTTCTTTACAGAGTTCATCCTCCTACAACATCATTATCTGTAAACTGGTAAGCACAATCTTACCACTGTGTTTAAAGATTTGTCCTGATGTGCCTCTCACAGTAACCAGAGATGTAGGGCTAGATTCTGGATGGTCCTTACACAGGCATGCAGTGGGGTGGGGGGAAGAGAGAGAGTTTTGAAGGATTACCGCAAAAAGAATGACCAGAATTGCTGCCCCTTCACAAAGGGGAGCACTGTACCCTGAAGGGGCGGATAGGAAGGAGCATAAGTTAACCATGGCTCTGCCCTCCCCATCGTGGGACATGTGTATGATGTACCCCTTGGTAGGGGTGTAGCAGTTTGCACCTCACCCACTGCACTGGAGAAGTGTGGGAAGCTTTATGAGACAAAATGTGTCTTCACTGCTCCCTATCAATGGTGAAAAGTAAAATAGGAGCTTATCCAACACTGTTAACTCAAGCAAAACTCTCATCAGGTTAATATTCTGGCAAAACACTTCAGATTCCTCTGTAGTTAAATAACCTGTGTATACACATTTGTCTGACTTTCCTAGGAGATGCTATTAGCTCAGACTGACAGTTAAAGAATAATCATTGAATGTACACACACCTGGACATATCAATGTTCATTAGAATGTGCCTCTTCTATGCCTCTGTATAGATTCAAGGCCACTCAGTATATTTTCTCTGGAGGAGATTTGATTACCATTCAGTAAATGGTGCTCTTTCACCAGATATGACACTTTCGTAGAAGTATACTCTCAACTTTCCATACTGTAGCCTAATGGAACAGAGACAAAGCTTGTACCCTTCTCTGTATATTCCTTCTGCCATCCAGATAAATACAGATGGGTTTCTTTTCCTGAAACAGTATGGCATTTAATCAAGCCTTTTCACAACAAAATTACTGATTTATGGTTTCTTTACAGAGACAATCTTCTACCTCACAGAACAGCAATACCCAAGTCCACGTATGTACTTTTATATCCATTCTATGGGGTTTTTGTGTGTGTTTTTGTTTTGCTTTTAAGCACGGCAAGCTTCTAAGCAGCCAAAATCTTAAAACACAGATTTGGTATATTGGTGCCATTGGTGGTGAGAGCTGTAAGGGAAAAAAAAATTTTTTTTATATAACTACAGCAATCAAATTTACTTCTGTGAATATTCTAGCAAAGCACGCACGTTTGTGGTGAGCCAATACAAATGGTCCAAAGTCAAATAAAGAGCCATTGAGTTGACTGCAATTATTTGTGTTGTTCTTAAACAAGAGCAGAAGGATGCTGTGTAATTATTGACAATCAACTCTACATCCAAGTACTCCAACTCTACATCAGTTAACAGATGTATCCATGCAGTGGATAAATCCCTTTCTGGTGATTTGTTTCTCTCAGAACTCAATATATACAGATCAATAACAGCTAGAACCTCCACGGTTTCTTGTTTCTGTCTAACATTAATGTCAATTTAATCTTAACTTAGATATGTATTCAAGTTGCTGAGGTTCATACAATTAATTTAAAAACCAAGGAACCATTTTTTCACATCTCTGCTTATTCAGACTGTCCTCTTTTTACTCCTGTCCTAACTTTATGTTTATTATTGAATAATTCTGGAACAGTTTCCACTTCCTCTGTTTCTTTTTCTTTCATCTTTTTGGCCTCTCCCAGTTTTTCCCAAATTAATTTCAGACCAGCACATTTTAAAAAGGAACCACACCTATTTGCATTAGGGTCACTATTGCTTAGGGAAGCTGTCATATAGTTTCCAACCCTTTTGCAATTCTAGTCATATCCTCTGTGTTATTCAAATGCTAAGAATCAGGCATAGTTAGATTCTTTCTTAAATGTTGTACGGACGCGATCATGTGGTTTATCCTTTCATAAAAAAATAACTGGCTTCTTTAGAGAAATCAGTCCTCCTCACAAAGCCAGGTAAACCATATTTATTTTTCTCTCAATTTTTTCCCTGAATGTTGCTTGCAGTAGTTGAGCACTCATAAGAAAACTTACTAGCTCAGACCAGCATCTAAAGGATGGTCATTCCATTGATGGGATCATGGATATCTCATACCTCATTAAAGGCTCAGGTGCACTTAACTACACAGACTCCATATATTCACATGAATACAATTTATGAATACAATTTAAATGAACAGCACTCTTCCATCTGAAAATCAAAATGGTCTCTGCATGCTCAAAACACAACATAACATCACTTTAACTTCTGCAGGTCCCATATTAAATCAGTGGAGTGGAGTCAAAGGTCACTAATACAGTGTTTTCCACCTGTTCCTTTCCTTTCACAAGTAGGAAAATACCAATAGACATCCCTTGCACAAATAGTACAGTATTTAAATATGCTTTTTTTTTTTTTTTTTTTTTTTTACAATGAAATAAATGGCTTCTGCTTCCTTTGCAGGGTCAGTCCACTTTCTCACAGGGCAGCCAAGTAAGCAACCTATTCTCCTCGCTCTTAGTTATCTTCTGAGTAATCAATCGCTTCCCTACTGTTTGGATTATGTCCTTTAGTTTTGGTATAATTTGTTGTTGCAGGGTTAAATTACTCTAGGTTAATATAGAGAGAGGGCTGATGGCAGGGGATACAGAATGCAGAAATGCTGTTTGCAACTGGTCCAAACTAGAACCGTCACAACATAGGCAAATCACTGCACTCTTCTTCACTAGTGCCCTGAAATTATGTCAAAATCTATGGGCCAAATTCTCTACTGGAGTAAATTGGCACCACTCTATTGAAGTGAATAGTGCTATGACAATTTATATCACCAAAGAATTTGGCCTTATTTGTCTCTGTCAAACATGACTTCCTTGGCTTCTTGTTTCTTCCTGTTGAATGGCATTCAAAGATCTAGTAATGCATTTTCACCAGAAGAGCAGTGATAGCTGGTGAGCTTTGGGGCAAGTGGTGCAGAGCAGGGGGAAAAAGAAAAAAAAAGTCTGGTCCCGTGAATAACCTACCTGGCCCCTGGAGTCTGCACCAGGGCATGTGAAGCTGGTCCCTGAAGTGTATATGTGGACTGGAGAGGAGTTAACTGTAGAGTGCTCTAAAACTGTTGCAAGCTAACTTTTCCACGTTGGCCCTTCTGGCGCACTCTAGATCAGTGGTTCTCAACCTATTTACCATTGTGGGCCGCTTTGCAGCTCTCTGTGTGTTGTGGGCTGCATCCACATGCCATATATGTATGTATATAGCGTGTATATATCGCCCAGAGGATGTCACATGGGCCGCAGCTGTGTGCTGATTGGGCCACAAGCGGCTCAAGGACCATGGGTTGAGAACCACTGCTCTAAAGGGTATCTAGAGCACGTTAACATAGTCCTGATTGAAAGGAGACTACATCAATGAGCACTAGGTACGTTTTAGTCCCCCAGCAGGGTTTAACATGGGTCAGTAAGATATGAACACTTTAGTGACACTCTATAGTCACTGCAGCTTGTGGCTTGGGAAGTGAATCCAGTACCCTAAACACCACTGAAAATCAGTGTTGGCTTCACCTTTGGTTAGACCTTAACTACACACGTGCCAGAGGAGTGGTGGTGGAGAACACCTTGCTACTAAATACGAATTAAAAATACTGCAAATCTGTAGCAGGCTGCTATAGATTTGCTGTGTTTGCGATTCATATTTAGTCACATGCGTGTGCTCTCTCTCGTTCTCTCTCACACATACATTCTATATGTGTGGACTTGCATACTTTGAAGAGTAATATCTGTTTTCAGTGTATTCGCAACCAAGGGCCAGGGGTAGAATTTTCAGTCATCTGAGTGACTTAGGACCCTGACTCACATTTTCAAGAATTATTTAGACACTTAAGAGCCCAAATCCCATTGACTTTCAATGAGATTTAAGCTCTTAAAGTAACCTGAGTCTCTTTTGAAAATGGGAGTTAGTTTCCTAAGTCACTCAAGTGCTTCTGAAAATTTTATCCCAGGTCCAAACCCCATTGCAGTCAATGAGACTTTCCATTGACTTCAGTGGACATTGGATCAGGCCCTAAATGTATAAGTACCTTCTTCACTTTCATTTTGAAAGGTAAATCTTTCCATAGTGTAGGATGGCAAGATAAAGGGAGGTAAGTTGGAGAACTTACTATCCTCTGGTGCTTCTCTCCTTCAGACAGAACCCTGTATATTTATCTTCTTGAAACATCATTTCTACAATGAAAATAAATTGTTGGGATTTTTTTCCCCAGCAGGGTGGATCGGCTTCCTCCGGTGTCAGTACGGGTTGTGGAGAGGTAAGTCCCTTTCCTCCTCTATATGTGAAGATTTGTCTCAATTTGCTACTTAGTATTAAAACATTTTGTTATAAATTGCATTGTGCCCATTAACTGAAGTAGGAGCTTTTTGTTTCCATTGTTGTGCCTGAAATTATACAGTGCAGAGAACCAGAGAGACTGACCTTGGCTACTGTACTGAACAGGAATGGCCTCAGTTAGACACTAGTATATAAATAATAGGTACAGTTAATGACCCATCCATTTTGAGAATAATCATTAACCATATAGTTCATAAGTACCTGAATTCGGATTCTCTACTCCTCCTAAATCACAAACAAGCACAGCCATGTGTGAATATTTCTCAACTAAATGTTGCTTCATTTAACACAACTACAATCCGAGATACTCTCTCAGGCTGACTCCTCAAGAATGAGAGTTGACTTAGTAGCTTCCTGGTCAAAGACAACCCTTCGTTGGAATTTCATTTCCCCATGTGCACACTTGAAATGAGCTCAGGCTCAGTAACTCTGTATTGAATAGTGAGAACCTGGCTATGTGAGGAGAAAAAGGGAGTCAAATATGAGGTCAAAGTAGTGATAGCGAAACTAGGTAAAAGAATATAGTGGAGTTAATAATGAAAAAGACAGACTGAGACTAGAAGCTTCAGGAGGAAAGATAAGTTGTTTGCAAGGAAATGAATGATTTGGGTGTCTTTTTACACAGGGTACTTCATACGACAGCAATCCCTGCCACCAGGTGAGTAACCTTTCTCCATTGTTTTTAAGGTTTGCCTTTAACTGGTTCTTAGTAATGGAATGTGTTGTCATAAATTTAATTTCTTGTTCTCAAACGGTGGAACAATGCTGCAAACAATTTCTCTGAAAAGTATGTACAAACCTCATTAGATTTAGTTTAAAAAAAAAAAAAAAAAAGCGCACACACCCCTACATAACTTTAGAGAATTTGACTTGTCACTAAAGTGCCTAAATGATTTAGGGCAAAATTTGAAGAACACCTAACTTACTTGGCTTTTTCTTTTTAATTTAATTAAATTGTAGATCCAGATCATCCCCCCCCTCTCCCACCTGTAGGAGGAGGTGTGCGGGATCCTTTCACAGTGATCCCCCTCCCCAACACCAACGTTACCCCTTTGAGGCAGTGAGTTTGGCCCCTTCTGCTGGACCCAAACCCAAACTTATCTGTGTCTCTGGCCCCTGGCTCCCTGTCATCGTGACTACACTAAAGCCATACCCAACAATATTTTTATGTTTTGAAACTCGTGTTAAGCACAAGAAGAGAGGGACCCTCACTGTGCTGGGTGCTGGTGAAGAAGCAGCTCCTCAGCACCAGAGAACTGAAAGACAAGTGACCAGAGAATAGAACATTAGCAAAGACAGAGAATTCCAGGGCCCCGTATTGGGAGTGGGTTGTGTCCCCTAGTGGGGGGAGCACTAGCTCACAATTCCCCTTGTGGCTCATGTCTGTGGTCAGCATTAGGGGAACCCAGGCTCTCTCGCTCCACCAGATTCTAACCTGGGGCCCTGGAACTGTCAGTTCAGGCATGCAGCCTGGGCAAAAGTATCACGATCCCTGTTCCCTGGATCACTTCCTACAACATTCAGTCTCTTTGGAGGCCCAATGTGGGCCCAGCTGTCAATTCACAACATGCCCTCAACTGAGAGGGGTCCAGGAACTCAACTCCTTCTCCCATGGGCAGGCGTTCTGCTTTCTCTCTGGAGCTGGCCTGCAGCTCCCTATTGAGGTTTGTTCCAGGCAGCATGGGACTTCTGCTGTCCCCTGGTAGGAACTACTTGTGCAGGTCTACTCCCTTGCACTCACCACCCCGACTGACCTGTGCTGCACCCTTTTAAGCTCCACTTACCGCATGGAAATTTATTCCAACGTGCCTCTTGGTACTGGAACACTTCACTGTAATTTGCATTTTATCCATTAGCTGTTGAGTGGGAATTTTTGTTGAAGGATGAAGTTATATAGAAAATTAGAAGTTGAATTATATTATTTGCTACTAGAGAGACAAGGTGGATGATGTAATATCTTTTACTGGACCAATTTCTGTTGGTGGAAGAAACTTGAGCTTCACGGAGCTCTTCTTTAGAGAAGGTAAACAATGTCACAGCTAAATACAAGGTGGAACAGACTGTTAAGCATCAGACGAAGTGGGCAGTTAACACCTCTGCAGTCCTAGAACAAAGGAGAGTTAGGTTACAAATTGTTGTAATGAGCTATAAAATCAGTGTCTCTGCCAGTAACCAAACTATAACATAAGAACATAAAATCCTGGGCTCAATGAAGTCAGTGGCAAAACTTCCATTGACCTCAGTGGGGCCAGGATTTCACCCATTCTTTGTTATACATTTTGTATTTCCCTATAGTTAGAAAAGTCATCTTGCTGTCTGACCCAGGTATGAACCATTATCTCCTTGAAATGCCAAAACTGACATTACTATTGTAGATCAGAGTTCCTCCTCATGGATGAATGTTGACCATCTTGGAACCTTCACTTCAGACCATTCATTAAAATTACCCTCCTTGAAGCTTCCAAGTTCCCATGTGACAAACTTATGGTCATTCACTATATTAATGCAATAGAAGGACATGGAGTGCTCCATTTTTAATGCCATCCACTTAAACAGAATTTTTACTGAAAAATGATACTTTCTGTGGAGACTGTTCAAAATTGGGCATCTGAGTGCAGTGTGGAGCATTTAAAAAGGGATGTTTATTGCTCCCCAGTATTTACCTTTTTACTATTTTCAGTTTACATTTAAGTCACATAATCATCAAGTCTGCAGTATTCACCATTTCCCTAATCCATCCTTCCCCTAAATAAATATCAATAGGGTTCTTTTCCTTAATAAAATCATAGTGAACTAATCCCTTTTACTAAGAAATAATTTATTTTTGGTTTACTTTGAAGACTGGATCATTGTCCTCACAGAGCGATGGCAGTAGCCACATAAATAGCTCTTCATTTTGCTTGTTAAGGTCTCATTTTACTCCTTATCACAAACCTTAGACTTTAGGGACTCTTTATACTACCAAAGCTTTCTATTTGTGTGACCTTAATTTCCAAGCTACAGGCCCCAAGATCTAGTCCATTGTATTTAAGCAATCCATTTTATGAGGAAATAACTGATTTCAGGTGTCTTTACAGGGTTCACAAAGTAATTCAGGCAGCAGTAACCGTGATTGTGATCAGGTGAGTACTTTTTTTCTCCAGTGTGTCTAAGTTTTTGTCCCAACTTGCCTCTTAGTACATGAGCACTAATTTACTTGTCAGTCTATATACGCTCTCCTAATTTTCACCTTTCATTCAGCTGTGAAAACTACTAGCCAGGGTCACTTCTGTTTCTAGACACTACCACTTTTTTCCTCCGGCACTAGCACAGTGCTGCAGTGTTTTCATTGAAAACACCAAAGGGAATGTCTCTAAATCCCAAATAAAACTCATGAAAATATTTGAATTAATATTGGAATTTCTAAACTATTATATATGTGACAACACTTGTATTATGTGATCTTTAACATTTATTTAATCATGGTCAAATGAAACCCTCATTAAAAAGCTTTCAGTGAAGCTACACCAATTTATGCCAGTAAAGAATTTTGGCTCAAAATGCACCAGTGTCCATTTTACTGTCATTTTCAATGATACCTCCCTGCAACTCTAGGAAGCCTTTCATTAGCCTAAGATGAGTGAATAACAGGAGAAAAATTGTGCCTGGTCCTCCCTGTTTTGCACATTGTTCAAAGAATGTACAGTGCTAACAGATCAGAATGGTAAGATTTCAGATTCATTTGGAATCTATTTTACAGCAATATAAACGACTAGCCAAGATACAAGGCAGTAAAGAACCAGGCCCACGGTATGCAATCTCCTATGCTTTCATTGCACAAGAGGAGGCAAATTTCTGTAACTTTATTCTATTTAAATAAGTTCTTTAACACATAAATAATTGGTGTCTTTCCAGGTTGACTCTTTGTCATAAGGTGCTGGCCCCTTCATGGGAAGCCTGGCCCCAGAACCCTCTCAAAGAGCTAATTTCAATGGGAAGGAGCCTACCTAGGCATATAATTGAATAATAAGAAGCTGAGTTGGATAAAAGGCTATCAGAGCCAAGCTGTAGGGAGATGCTCACAGAGAGACACTACCCTATGGGACAGGAACTCTCTGAGACTGTAGGCTCTAAGCAGTAGGGCTGTGTAGCCCTACAGCCAAGGAGTGAGACTTTATTTCAAGTTTATTTTAATTTAGTAAAATAAAATCCCAGCAAGGGAATTTTGCCTTACACTCTTTGAACTTGTGGAGTTCTTAACATGTCCTGGGGAAAGGGAAACTGAGGCACAGATTGCCTGCAGCACCATACTAGGTCAGGAGTGGGTGCTATGGGGCAGACCACCCTGTGTCACTTCTCTGTGTATGAAGTTAGTGGTCAAGTAAGCTCTTTCTTTCTCCATAGTATTGAAGTTCTTGTGCTGAGGTGCTTCCTACTAACTGAACGCTTCAACATCAAAGATCTGGGCCAATAGTGTGGTGTATGGGTTTTTTTACTGTTCATTTGATCATTTATATAAAGACTGAAGCTATTTGATCTGTATTGACCCCCTTCAACCAGCTTTTAATGCTGCTGCACAGTTGTTCAAAATATATAATACTTCAATTTTTAGTAATCATATAGTATTCAAACCCATGTACTCTGACTGAATACTTCCCTGAGAACTCACCCTCCATATGTACACAGCACATGGGCACCTCGAGCTCTTGTGTCACCCAGAGTTAGCATTCATTTAAATCTACATATATGCCATTAAAAAAAAAATAGTTCTCCTCTGGCTGCATTTACCCCATTAGGGCTCTGCTCCTGGGCTTTCACCTAGTGGAAGCCAGGGTAAATCTAGGCAGAATCTGTCCCAGGGAATTTTACCTTTGTGTAGGTGAATGGACCATCTTGTTACTTCTACAAGACAATAACTGTCTTCTGTTTTCTTTCACAGAGTTCATCCAATTGTGCAGGCAACAAGGTTATCGTTGCCCGGGTAAGCACACTTTCTTCATCATATTTAGGGTATTTGCTCTAGTATGTCTCTAAGAAAATGAACACTTGGTTTATATATTTGAAGAGTAATTTTACTGTAAAGAGAGTTAGTTTTTAGGAGAAGACCTGATCTTGTAAGGTCTTGCTCTGGGGTTCGGGACACCCTCAGTTTCCATTCATCTTGCAGAACTGGGACATACTGAAATTAATGGACATTAAACTGGAATAGAATTATTTCATCCAAGCAGTGCTCAGGAACGCTGTACAGTTGTTGCACTCAACAAACATGGGGGGTGTGGACCTGGGAATTATGTACAAATAAGCATTTATATTATACTTATGTATTATACCATTTAATTTATAGGCCAAAAGGTCTCTGGATATCAGAACAAATAAAAATATAGCCCCAAATGAGGCATTGTGCCTGAGTGTACATGTCAAAATTTTCTTGGGCTCATTTAATTGTCTTTTCACAGGATACATCTCATGCTCTAAGCAGAAGCAGTTACAATGGACAGGTAAAGCAACGCCTGTCATTTTTTTCCAGAATTTTGTCTGAGTAAAGCTGTTGTAATGCTAGCAGTTTTAAGGGTAGACATACGCTAAGGCTATGTCTACACTACCACATATGCTGGCAAAACTTATGTTGTTCAGAGTTGTGAATATTCCACCCCCTAGCTGTCACCTAAATTAGTGGCTAAAGACAGGGGTACAAGGTCACTGGACCATATTCACCTGTTTCCATAAGATGTCTCCTGGCAAGTAGTAGTTTTTCAGGATAAAAGACCCAAGGTGATATATGCCAAGAGAGTAGTATTCAGAGTCTCTTTTATGTGATGAACCCTCAGAACAGAATAAATATTGTTAGTGACCTGAAGAGCTCAGAGGCAGATCCATCCAATGGAGACAGAGCACTTCCTGCTACAAGTGCATTCTAGATAGAATGTTATGTGTGTATATGCATGGAGAACCCAATATGCACTATTGGCAAACAAGAGTGCAAATCTGGCCTCTAAGCCCGTATAGTACTACATTTTTGGGGAAAACTTCCAGTAAAATTATGGTGGTATAATTGTTCTCACAGGGAAATTACTCATTTTTGTTTTCTTTACAGAATGAATCCTCTAGCACAAACAGCAGTAGTGCCAATGTCCAGGTAATAACACATTCTCTACTGAATTTAAAATCTCCTCCCAAAATGCTTACTAGTGAATGAATGTTCAAGTTTCAGAAATTACCTCCACTTGTGGTGTACAGTGAACATGGTTACATAGGGATTGAGGTTATTTGATGATGATCTGATTTGGAATGTCACCTTCTGATCAGATCTAAACTCCTACATGAGTTATCTCATCTTCCTTAGAATCTCCATCCTTCATACTTCCGCAGCTGATAAAAGCCTGTCTAATCATTATATTTACTCCATCGCAGGACATGAGCTGTCTTTCATTTTGGCTACTTTCAACAGAAAAACAAACATTCATTTCTCCTGCTGTGGTGTAAACGGATCAACATCCACTGAATTTAAATTTTCAAAGAACCTTCATGTAAAGACTGCATAGTGTAAATTGCTGGAGTGAAGTAATACGAAAGAGACTCTGCATTTTCTGCTTACCCTACACTTCACTAAGCAGTTAAGCACAGACTGGGGTCTTCTCTCTCTTTTTTTTTTTACCCTGAATGAAGTATGGCACTTAATCAAGTCTCTTCACAAGAAATTGACTCATTTCTGGTTTCTTTAAAGGGTGGAGCATTTATCTCATTCAACAACACTTCCAGTGGCCAGGTAAGACTACTTTAGGTTTCTCACTCTACTTTAGTGTGTTGTTCTAAGATAGGGTTGTGGAATGAAGGGAAACACAATAGTATTTTCACTCTCCTGTTTTTTGTTTTCATTCCATTAAGCAGGAAAGTACAAATAAAGTAAATATCTGTTCCTCAAACTGAACTATAGTTAAAGACACTTTTACACTAAAATAACTGGTTTGTACCTTTTTACAGGGATTACCTTCAGGAGGAAAGCAGTCTGGTGGAGACGTAAGTCCTGTTTTCCCCATAGTATTTACCACTTTCTTCCAGTAAAGTGAAAACATAGATATCGTTTGGATTAGGTCTGTCAGTTCTGATGTGAGAAATATGTTCAAGAATTACTTTACTCTGGATAAAAAATACATTAGAATACTGGATGTTCCTACTCTGCAATGGAGTAGTAGCACAAATGCTGCACATCACAATGGGGAGCCATTACAGTTTTAATCTATTCTGCCACTCAATAAATCAACACATGTGTAGCATAATGTAGTTCTCTCTCTCTCTCTCAAACTAGTCATGCATAATCACCAGAGGGTCTCATTTATGATGCAGGCACACTCCAGGTCTGCATGCTCAGTCTGTAGGCACCATCTTTTCATGTAACTAATAGAGTTGTGGTTAGAACTTTATATTCCTGGTATCAGTCTAAGTGCCTTAAGTACAGAGGCTGCAGCAAACTCATGAGACGATACTCTGAGGCATGGTTGTTGTTTGAATGGCACCTATTTAGTTGTGACATGGGATATTTCATTGAAGACTTCCTTCAATTTCAAACCATAATGACACTATAGTAATCCCATATAAGGAATCACATCTGACAGAAAATTTAGAGTCATTCAACAACAACTTCCTTTTTCATTAACCAGAATGAAATAGCTTGGTCTCCTTGCAAAAAAAGAAATAGTGGCTGCTATTTTAAAAATACTTGGGTTTTTAATCTTACTGTAGCAGACTTTTGTGCTGTATTAAGACCACATAGCTCACAGTAGTTGGCTCATGTAATGGTGGAATTCAAACCAGTGCAGAGGGCCAGCACAAATAAATTTTAGGTTGCTTTTCCTCACAGACCTATAATCACAGAAGTTTTTTTTTTTTTTTAATACGTTATACTTTTTTTATACTTTTTGTCTGCTAGATTGAAGATCCCTCAGTTATGAAATTTCTGTTCTTCGTGTAGGTACTTACAGATTGTGATCAAGTCATTGATAAACTAAATAGATATTGAGCTCCTCGAGTCTTTCACTGTAAGGCATATTTTCTAATCTTTTAACCAGTCTCATGTCTCGTCTCTGAACCCTCTCAAAGTTTTTCAACATCCTTCTTGAATTATGGACACCAGGCCTGTGTGTAATGTAAGGTAGCTGAATGAAAGGAAACAAAATAAATGTTCTTTCATTCCATTTAGCAAGGATTTTTAGATAAAGTAGATGAGCCTGATTCACGGCTCCATTTTGTCACGTTTTATGTTCATGCAACTTTGTCTTTGAGATTACAGCAGTTTCAATCCACTTTCTCAGAGTAGAGAGTCAAACCCTCATACCAGAAATTAAAAACCATTTTACATGTGGGGGGAAATAACTGTTTCCATTTTTTTTTTTAAACAGGGCTCACATTCCTCAGACGGCGGCCAAATAGTAAGCACTCTTCCCTTATAGCCTTTACTGTTTTCTTCCAATATGCAGCTTACATTGAAAATATGAATATAACTTTGATTAGATCTGTTTGTGATATGAGGGATCTATCAGAGTTCCTTTAGTCCATACAAATATCTGAGAATATTGGACATTATAGTGAAGTATAATAGTCTCATCAAATTTGAATAGAAGTATACAAAATACTGAATTTCCACTGTATTACTTCGATTCAGCCTGCCACTTAGAAACTGAATGCGTGGTTATTATTTAGATTAGGTCTAATAATTGGAATATTTCATTATTCAGAATCCTCTGCCTTTAAAGGACCACCAGTATTTCCTTTTCAGTACCAGGTAACTGAACACGGCACCCCATTGAAACCCAGCATAAATGAGCACAACTCTACAGGAATCTCTGGCATGCACCTCCTTAAACCAAGTCTGAATTTGATGCACAGATTCTGAGTTCTGCAGACAAGCCAAAAAGGCTAACTGTCACACACATTCCTCCCATACAGTATTTTTTGTTTACCCCACCACATAAATAACTTTATGTAACATACTAGCTAGCCAGTACTTCTACCCAAACCACACAGTAAACATTTATTAATGAGAACAGATAAGTAGTACAGTTCTCTGGAATTTACCATGCTTTGAGAATCACAATGAATACAATTATTCTTTGCTTCAGATTTATCAAATTGTTCCTCATTGCCTGGCTGTTTCTGAGAATGAATAACATGTCTTTCTGTTCTTTGTAGAGCTCTGCTGGGAAACAGTCCAGCCCTAGCCTTTTGCTGCTATTCAGTGTTTTGAGTGCCTTTGCCACCTCTTCAGTTGTGCCCAAGTGGTTTATATGAACATCTGAATACGTGACTGGAGACCACGAAGTGTATTCTGTAATAACAGATTAATTTTTTGTACAAAATTCTAATCAAAGTTGAATATATAATTTGTCGGTTTGTTGTAATGTCATTATGTATGGCTAATATGCCACGCTTTTGATTAGTTCTACCTTTTTTAGTTTACAGTATATGCTGGTTTATTTTTCAGTATTTTAGGCATCATTTGAAAAGGAGATATTGTGCCCTAACTATATGAATTTTTATTTCTAACTGACGTGATGAATACCTGATTTGAATCTGATCTAGTTGTGAATCCAACCACTCAGAAGATATCTGGAACCACATGACTATTAACCCAGGGAAAAAATAACAGCAGATTGTCATGTGTGCAAGCTGAAGGCTCTCACTTGTCATTACGTAAAATAAAGCCAATCCTGTAATTTTTTTATAAAAAAGCCTCAATGGAACAGAAAAGGAATGTTGGAATATTACTCTTAATCTATTATAGTAATTAAACTAGAGTGAAGTGTAAATCTTGCAATGCAGAAATTTCTTATTGCAGTGAAACTTTTGGATATTCCACCTCTTCCACAAAAGGCCACTGAAGGCAGACATTCTGGTACTTAGAATAGATCACCATGTGTCTCGACCAGCGGTTTTCAACCTTTTTTCACCTTTGGAAATCTTAGACATAGTCTGTGGACCACAGGTTGAAAACCACAGATCTAGGTACACTCCACCTAGAGCTTTAGTAGGGAGTGTAGCCCAGAAGAGGCTCTGGAAGGCTAATAACCTTGGAACTGATGAAAACCACCCACTCTGGGAATGTTTGAGAATTACTCCGGCTACTGAAACTGCTAGTATCTCTGTATCAGCTCTCTTTCAGCAAGTATTTTGCCTAAACTACGAGACCTGATTTATTGTCAAATTTAATTTCAAGAATGATATTGAGATCCATAAAATAGTATCGCTGTGCAGCAGACATAGTCCCAGAGAAACGTCATCTTTGACTGGCAAGGATTTCAAGGAAACAAAGTTTCACATATAGCATCTTTTAGCAGTGTTTTCCCTTGGAGATCTATTCAGAAGTGTTGCCTTTGAAAGGCTGGATATGTAATCTGGGAAGATGCAGATTACTCCCAGAAAATGCAAATGCTAGTAGTTTTAAAATGTAACCTGTTCATACTCACTTTCAAGCAATAAATTCCTAGCAGCAGGTAAATGGTGTTTAATAAATTACATCTTTATTGTATAGTATTGTCTCTAACAGATGTGTACAACTGTCATTGTTCTACTAGCATGGTATGTTTTAAGATAGGTCAAATGTTAACCAAGTACACCTAAAACACTTTAAAAAAATCAATCCAATACCTATAGAAGTTGTTTGTAGTCTTAAAGCACTTAAAACTACATTCACACTGTAAACCTCCTGGGGTAGGTACATGGATGAAATCCTGTCCCCATTGAAATTGATGGGGAATTTTGACATTGACTTCAATAGGGCCAGGATTTCACTCATTGCTGTTTTTTCCCCTATGTTCTATACAGAGCACACTGTCAGCACTCCATAAATTCTTAATATTCTCAAACCAAATCCTGAAGTCATTACTCATTCAAAATGAGTTTTGCTTGAATAAGAACTCCCAGATTTGACCCATCGTGCATATCTTTAAAACAGATTAATATATACAATAAAATAGCTATCTAAAATACAATATGCTGTGTAGTGTTCATTTGCATAACTTTATTGAAGCAGGGCAATATCTATCATTGGGTCCATACAATGTCTTGCCATTCATCACTTTTCTGAGGTATAAAAAAATTAGTTTTTAAACTGTTTTTGGTATAATACTGGTGTGCAGTTTTATGTGAGTTTCATAACACACCATAACTAAGTGTGGGTGAGTGAAAATGCAAGGATTGTAGGTGTAAATAATGTGGACCTGAGAATTATGAGTTTGGGTGAAGTGATTTTTGAGAGAAAAATACCACCATTTCCCCTTATTACAAGTTGTTGTTTTTTTTAAAGTATTCACTGTGTGTCTTTGTCTCTAAATCAATAGGAGGAACAAAGGTAACATGGGATAGTTGGAATGAATCTTTTCAGTGAATTAATAAGAGAAAAAGAGGCTTTATATGTAATATTGTTTTTTCCTTATTCTAATAAAACTTGTTCAGCTATTAGAAATTTTCTGTCATTATTTTCCATTGGCACAAGACACCCACCAATAGATTTGATCTGAGCAGTTTCTATAGTGAGCTGGGAGTTTTGGGCTGCCACTTCTAGATGGGAAAGAAATTGAGTCAAAACTATTCTTTGGGTAAGATGAGCATCAAGGATGCAACTCTAACAACCTGAGTACACGTGTCATGAAGAAAGCTGTGGAAATCCGTGGGACTTCACCTTTGCTCCAAGCACTTGCCAGGATTATTGTTTTCTATAGCACTTTTCAGAAGCATTAAAGTACTTTACAGAATTATAGACAAAGCACATACTGTAGACATGATCATGTCATTAAATCCTCTTGTGAATAGAGTAGCCATAACCCCATACAGCAAAATTGCACAACACTTTTAGATTGGGAAGTGAAGACTATTGGATTCAATTTAAGTGAGGGGAAGTGGGTGGGCAAAAAGTAATTACCCAAACTGGAACTTGGCCATGACACCAGGGCTTAGATCTTTATTCTTGCAAAAACAAAACAAAAAAAGCCATGTGCTGTTTAACAAGTGGTCACATCCTTTGGTTTTGTGTCATCTGAAAAATGGCATTTTCTGTCGCTTAACACCATAGTAGGACATTTGCTCAGTACTACTTACCTGTTTGCCAATAGTGCATATTAGAGAAAGTTTGCAAACCTTCCCCACTGTCTGACACTGAGAGCTTCAGTGTTGACTGGCTGTTTGCTGCTTCTTTCTAGTGTCATCTAGTGTATGCTGTTAGAGAGATGGATTATTAAAATGTCAGTATCAGCTGGCCCACAGTAGGAATGCCAACAGTGTTAATGCTGGCAGAACTGAATCAGTACTAGTAACAGTGAGAAATCTTTCTAAAATCTCCTTTAATGTGCACACAACTAGAAGAAAAGTGTTAGCTTGAAATCTTAGGAAATCAGTCAGACTTTGATTGCATGAAGTTTAACTGATGGCTTATGGCTGATGTTTTAGGTGTTTTTCTTTCAGCCACTGTTTTATGATTTCTTCCCATTAAATCTACAATTTGTTTTCTCCCCCCCCCCCCCAAAAAAACAATTTAAAGGGTGGAACCAGGTTTGCCAAACTTGGCATGTTTGTGAGGCCAGACTGGTTTTTCCTGTTCAGCATGGAATTTCAGTTCAGTAGCTCAGGTTTCAGAGTAGCAGCCGTGTTAGTCTGTATCCGCAAAAAGAACAGGAGTACTTGTGGCACCTTAGAGACTAACACATTTATTAGAGCATAAGCTTTCGTGGGCTACAGCCCACTTCTTTGGATGCATATAGAATGGAACATATATTGAGGATATATATATATACACACATACAGAGAGCATGAACAGGTGGGAGTTGTCTTACCAACTCTGAGAGGCCAATTAAGTAAGTGGGGAAAAAAAACTTTTGAAGTGATAATCAAGATAGCCCAGTACAGACAGTTTGATAAGAAGTGTGAGAATACTTACAAGGGGAGATAGATTCAATGTTTGTAATGGCTCAGCCATTCCCAGTCCTTATTCAATCCTAAATTGATTGTATCTAGTTTGCATATCAATTCCAGCTCAGCAGTCTCTCCTTGGAGTCTGTTTTTGAAGTTTTTCTGTTGTAAGATAGCCACCTGCAGGTCTGTCATTGAATGACCAGACAGGTTAAAGTGTTCTCCCACTGGTTTTTGAGTATTATGATTCCTGATGTCAGATTTGTGTCCATTAATTCTTTTGTATAGAGACTGTCCGGTTTGGCCAATGTACATGGCAGAGGGGCATTGCTGGCACATGATGGCATATATCACATTGGTAGATGTGCAGGTGAACGAGCCCCTGATGGTATGGCTGATGTGATTAGGTCCTATGATGATGTCACTTGAATAGATATGTGGACAGAGTTGGCATCGGGCTTTGTTACAAGGATAGGTTCCTGGGTCAGTGTTTTTGTTCAGTGATGTGTGGTTGTTGGTGAGTATTTGCTTTAGGTTGGGGGGTTGTCTGTAAGCGAGGACAGGTCTGTCTCCCAAGATCTGTGAGAGTGAGGGATCATCTTTCAGGATAGGTTGTAGATCTTTGATGATGCGCTGGAGAGGTTTTAGTTGGGGGCTGAAGGTGACAGCTAGTGGTGTTCTGTTATTTTCTTTGTTGGGCCTGTCTTGTAGGAGGTGACTTCTGGGTACTCGTCTGGCTCTGTCAATCTGTTTTTTCACTTCAGCAGGTGGGTATTGTAGTTTTAAGAATGCTTGATAGAGATCTTGTAGGTGCTTGTCTCTATCTGAGGTATTTCTTTAAAAAAAAAAAAACATTTCACTCTTCGTAAATGTGTAACTAAGACTAAGTCTGGGATTCTCTTCCTATGCAAAAGAGCCTGTTGCTAACTGTGCCTTCAATGCTAAACCTTATTTCCTTGAATTATGATGTTGAGCATGCATAAGCACCATGTATGTCACACTTTACACATGGGCAAGTGAATCATTTGAGATTATTATGTTAAATGCTTGCTGCTGTGGAAAGCATACCACAAACTATCGTTCCTATGACCTGGAGGTTTCCATCAAAACAGATGAACAACACACGATGGACAGAGAGAGGAAGGCTCTTCCTTAGGTTGTATTTTTTCTTTTTCACTTTAACATACTAGGGCACTGCTAGGTCACTGCGTTTACAAAGCTCTTATTCAGGGGTGAAAGTAACACTCAACACTTACCGGTATGGGGCTGGCTCCCCCAACCAGCCCATCTGTGCTGCCTGGCCTGCGCCGCCAGGGGCTCCAGTGGCAATTTAAAGCACTTTAAGCAGGGTCCTTTGCCACCGCAGCGCTTTTAACATTGCTGCCCCTTTTGGCCCCCCTCTCTGTCAGCAGCCCTGCCAGTAGGGACCTGGCAGGGCCGCAGATGGAGGGCAGAAAAGGGGTAGTGACGTTAAAGCACGGCCAGCAGCGCTTTAATGTCAGCTGGTATTGGTGGCCACTTTTTACCGGTATGCCGTACAGGCCCGTACTGGCTTACTTTCACCCCGATCTTAAAAAAAAAATAGTGAACAGAGTTTGAGCAAAGAAGTTTCTGGTTATCAGGGAATAACATACAGATTATAGAGGGTGCAAAGTTTGTTTTAAGATAAAGTGGCATGAGGAATACATAATCTGCAATATCCCCGATTGGGGGTAAAAGGTTGATGGGTCAAAGTACAGACATTGAGATATGAGGGTATGAAGTTCATAAAGTGGCTATGTTCGGGTGTGGATTATAATGAGTGGATATGATGATGAGGATGGATTGACCCTCATTTGGTGAGATTTAATGTTTAGGGAGTTTATGGTTCCAGTTCATATGATCCAACGGAGAAGGTCACTTGGTCCCTTTCTCGTAGTGGGAGAACGATGTCACTCTGGCTCACGCCTCCTGGTACTGTTGGTGGCAGGTGATGTGCTCGATGTAGATGTCCCTGGACCATCGGATGGTGTCTGAGACCATGAGGGGCCGCATGAGACGTGCGTAGCGTCGACCGATCCCGCAGGTCCGCAGCACACGCTCGTTGCAGGGGTCCCAGGCGCCCAGGGCTCCGACAATCAGGGCGTCCATCTGCACCTCATAGCCCTTCGCTCTCAGGGTGTCAGCCAGGGGGGCGTACTTTTCCAGCTTACGAGCTTTTACAACGTGGGTTACATTTTCTCTCCTCCTTGCTGACTTTCCATCACACTCCCAAGCCATGACCTCCCCTCTCTGGCTCTGAGTATTGTTCCCCTGCAGTCTCTGACTCTCAGGGTTTGGCACAGCATGTGTGTGCTTGGCCTGCCCCCTCCTCTCTTATTAGTACCTGTGGGGGAAGACAGATTGTATCACCATAATGATCATGCTGTCTCTTCCAGGCACTGCCCCACACCCTGTCCCAACACCTGTTTGACTGCTGGGTACCGACCTTACACCCCATGGCCCATCACCCCTAGATACCCTGTGCCCCAAACACCCCCACGTACACACCACGCTCCTAGCCCTTGCTTTTTTTTTTTTTTTGACGCTGCCCTAAACCGTCTCCTCCCGCAGCGCCGGAGCTGCGGCGGCTCCGGGCTGGGGCGGGGCAGCCCAGCCCCTTCCCGCGGCGCACGAGGCTAAGCCGGGGGCCGCCGGGGGCGAGCGGGCTCAGACCGAGCCGAGAGCTGAGCCAGCCTCGCTGCGCGCCGGGTCCTGGGAACGGAGCAGGCGGGGCAGCGGCTGCAGTCGGGGCCTTTGCGGAGCTGAACCGACCGGGACCGGGGCACCCGGAAGCGCCTGCACAGCGCCGGGCGGGCGGCTGCAGCGAGCGGGGCGCCGGGGGCACCCCGAGCCGGCGGCGAGGGGCTGGCAGGGAGCGGGGCCGTGCTCCCAGCGCGGGAGGTGAGACGCTTCCTGGGGTCGGGGCAGGGGCTCAGCTCGGTCAGGGCCGGCACCGGGTAGCCATGGGACTGAGGGGCCGGGCATGGGATTGGGACAGCCCCGGCGAGGGGTTGGGGTGGGGAGAGGGGGCTATATGGGGGCAGGATATAGGATTAGGGTGGCCCGGGGAGCAGAGGGGGGCTGTATGGGTGGGGGGGGCACGGGATTGGGGTAGTCCCCAGGGGAGATGTATGGGGGGCAAGATATAGGATTAGGGTGGCCCGGAGGAGGAGAGGGGGGCTCTATGGGGGGGGGCACGGGATTGGGGTAGCCTCTGGGGGGGAGAGGAGGGATGTATGGGGGAGGGGGTGATGTGTGTGAGTGGGGGATAGGTTATGATATTGGGGTAGAGGATAAATGATGGTTTGAGGAACAGGGAGTTGTGTTGAAATAGCCAGGGAGAGGATGATGTGAGATCAGGAAGCAAAAAAACATGGACAGCAGATGTTTCTCAGTTCCGGATGATGAAATCCCAGTTGTCACTCACCTGCCTGGGATAGTTTCTCTGATTCACACCAATATAAAATACACACACAGCTCCTTCCAAATAGCACATAAATTAAACCATATTTAACACAGTACTAGGTATATTTTATAAGAAAAATGTTGTAACATTGGAACTTTGTGTGGGGCTTTTGAGATCAAAATTTTTACAATCTACATCAAGCAAACAGAAAATGAAGACAAAGGACACAGTAGGCAAGAGTAAACATAGATACTGAGAATTGCATTGAATGAAGTTTATAATCAATATTTTAATTGAGAATGTGGCAGATCATGGTATATAGTATGGGAAGGGAGGTCACTTGGGAAAAGCAGTGACTTTTGAGGAAGAATTTGGAGGAGACTGAGAACATTTGATACTCTGAAAGAAGGATGTCATTTTGAGCAATGTGGAAAACACGTACAACAGACCATTCAACAGTTAAGTTTCCACAACAATGTTACTTCATCTGCATTGTACAGAAGTATAATTTCATTTGTAATTACTGTTTTTTGCTGATAAGCACCTGTGGGTTTGTCTTCATTGTGACAGTTAGCTCAAGTGAGAGTGGCCACACTGTGAAACAACACTCGAACTACACAGAATGGTTGTATTAGCAGTTATTTGTAGTTGCATCCCCATTACTAGCTCAGCCATCAGCAGCATTCATGATTCAACCCATAACCCTGCAAACTAGCTTGAGTTTAAAGCACAAATTAATTCAAATTGGAGGTTTTTGAGTGCGGACAGGAGTTGGGATGGGGACAGTAGTTGAGTTATACTTGGGACTAACACTGTAGTGAAGACAAGCCCTATGTATGCGTTTATATTTGAGGTGGGGCCTGAACCAAAACCCAGAACTGAAGACCCTCAAATTTGGGGGAAATTCAGATTAGATCTGAATTTGGCAGTTCAGGCCTGTCTCTACAGTGATATGTACAACGAATAGTACAGTGTATGTACTGTTTTTTGTTTTTTTAAAAAGAGGGAGAGAGAAATTTGATACCATATGCCTTACTGCCTATGTTGGCAGACAAGGTTTGGCTTGATAACTGTTATGTCAATATAAAACTTTTGCATCAGTATGCGTGTACAGTAACTCTTAATCTCATAAACACTATTGATATTAGATTCAACTCAATGACTTCCTCAGTTTCCTACGTCAAGGAACACTGAATGTTTACAGGTTCAATATTTGATCTCGCTTATTGGTCATCTAACTGGTGAGATCTTATTTCTGGGTTCTACATTTGTGTGTAAGAGGTGAGGTAGAGAAGGAGCCGCAGATTTAACTTTAAATATCTCATGCAATACTTGAGGTTTTCAATTTCCAATTCTTGCTGTTCGTATATATGCATATAAGATTGTGGTATTTTTATTTATTTTTTTAAATAAAAAGGGTTTCCAAGAGATTTTTCATTTGACAAATAAAGAAAATAAAGATGATTTGTTTTGCAATAGCTCCTGAAAGCCCACAATCAGAATGGAGTCCCCTAAGTTCCCTGTAAGCTGCATGGCTACACAGCAGCCTATTTAGTGCTGTGCAGGAACTTAGGGAACCTGCCCTGCCTTGGCCAGGGGAAGGGCACTGCGGGCGCCCCTCCCCGGCCCCAACTCAGCCCCAGACCTGCCGCAGCTGGGGGAGGGGCACCTATCCTGCAGCCCCAGCCCTGGAGCTGCGGCGGGGAGAGGCGCCTCTCCCCCCTGAGCCCAGGTGCTGCAGCGGGGAGAGAGAGCTGGGGGGAGTCCTCTCTCCCTGCAGTAACCCTTGAGCACCTTTGTGCACCCCAAACCCCTCATCCCCAGCCCCACCCCCGAGCCCGCACCCCCAGCTGGAGCCCTCACACCCCTGCACCCCAACCCTCTGCCGCAGCCCTGAGCCCCCTCCCACACTCCGAACCCTTCAGCTCCACCCCCACCACATTAATTTTGTTATGTGCACCAATATGGAGGTGATGTGTCACACGTCACCTCCATATTGGTGCACATAACAAAATTCATTCTGCACATGTGTGGGAAAAATTAGAAGGAACACTGGTTCCCACGCTGCTAGGTTTTCTACAAATACTGGAAGAGACAGCCGTTGCCCCAAAGAAGTTACAGTAGTATTTGAAACTAGACACAGGCAAGTGAGCATATCATTGGACTCCTTGTCAGACATCAGTGATATTGGAGTTTTCCACTTCGATGTGCCAGAGTGTCAGTGGCATACCCTCCCTATCCTTGAAGGGGCCCTAACTCTTAGCCACAGAAGACTATCTAATTGAAGCAGAGTTGAGAAGGATTCATAGAGAGAGGAATTTTTAGCAAATAAGTTTTCTTATGTAACTATCCTGTGGAGAATTTTTTAAAAATGCATTTTCTGACACTTAGTCATAGCAGCATGCTTGTAAATGGGGGAAATGTAGTATTGTGCTCTGAGAGTTCAGTAGCTGTGCTGGAACAATCATCATGTTTTTTGTACTGGATGCATTTTATATTCCCATCATGAAAATATTCAGTTGCAGGTTGTTGTTGTTTTTAAACTCCTTAATTGGATAGAAAAAGTAGAAAAGCTGCCCTTAGGAAAGCTCCTATTGAAAACAAAGCTTTGTTGACTGAGCAGGTTGTTCAGCTTCAACAAGTGGAGAGAGGGGAGAAACTTTGCTTGAGCATTTTTTATTTAATGTGAAAACATTGCTGAAGAAGGATGTACCAAGAGAAATACAACTTGTTTTACGGTATTGTCTGTAAAGTGCCTTACAAAGAGAATGAGTCACAAACAGAAGAACAAAAGAAGGTGACTAGGTGAGATTTGAAATGATAAAAGGATTTAATGGCTTGGATGGAAGAAGTTCCAGCTGTATGAAGAGGTGCAGTTGAAAGTGTGCCTGACAACCATGGAGAGTTAATAGGAGGGGACAGAGGGGAAACCAATGTTAAGAGTGCGGTTTGAGAGTGGAGCTGGTCTGTGGAGAGGTTTTAAAACAAGAAGCATAGTAATTGGGATTAGTCCAAGTGAAATTATTTACAAAACCAATTGTGACTTTGCACACACAGTATAGAGACTACATATTGAAAAAATGTCATTTTTCTGACTCTTACTATTTAGCAAAAGCTTGTGACATTTTGGAAGTATTAGTGGATATCTAAATTCCAGCACATAAACTAGTTCAACAATACTTTTTGGTAGACTTTTAGTTATTAAGACTTTCTGTGCATTCTAATTGCCATCTGTGTCCTGCTTCCCACTCACAGAATATTTTACTACCTTAGATATTCTTTAGGGCTGTTGATTAATTGCAGTTAACTCACGCAATTATCTTTAAAAAACTTAACTGCGATTAAAAAATTAATCGCGATTAATCACACTGTTAAACAATAGAATACCAATTGAAATTTATTAAATATTTTTGGATGTTTTTCTACATTTTCAAATATATTGATTTCTATTACAACACAGAATACAAAGTGTACAGTGCTCACTTTATATTATTTTTATTACAAATATTTGCACTGTAAAAATGATAAACAAAAGAAATAGTATTTTTCAATTCACCTCATACACGTACTGTAGTGCAATCTCTTATCGTGAAAGTGTAACTTACAAATGTAGTTTTTTGTTGTTGTATATAACTGCGCTCAAAAACAAAACAACGGAAAATTTTAGAGCCTACAAGTCCACTCAGTCCTACTTCTTGTTCAGCCAATCACTAAGACAAACAAGTTTGTTTACATTTATGGGAGATAATGCTGCCTTTTTCTTATTTACAATGTCACCTGAAAGTGAGAACAGGCATTCACATGGCACTTTTAGAGCCAGCGTTGCAACGTATTTACGTGCCAGATACGCTAAACATTCGTGTGGCCCTTCATGCTTCAGCCACCATTCCAGAGGACATGCTTCCATGCTGATGATGATCTTTAAAAAAATAGTGTGTTAATTAAATTTGTGACTGAACTCCTTCGGGGAGAATTGTATGTCCCCTGCTCTGTTTTACCCGCATTCTGCCATATATTTTATGTTATAGCAGTCTCGGATGATGACCCAGCACATGTTGTTTGATTTACGAACACTGTCACTGCAGATTTGACAAAATGCAAAGAAGGTACCAATGTGAGATTTCTAAAAATAGGTACAGCACTCGACCCAAGGTTTAAGACTCTGAAGTGCTGTCCAAAATCTGAGAGGGACGATGTGTGGAACATGCTTTCAGAAGTCTTAAAAGAGCAACACTCAGATGCGGAAACTACAGAACCTGAACCACCAAAAAAGAAAATCAACCTTCTGCTGGTGTCATCTGACTCAGATGATGAAAATGAACATGCATCGGTCCACTCTGCTTTGGATCGTTATCGAGCAGAACCCGTCATCAGCATGGATGCATATCCTCTGGAATGGTGTTTGAAGCATGAAGGGACATATGAATCTTTAGTGCATCTGGCACGTAAATATCTTGCCACGCCAGTTACAACAGTGCCATGCAAATGCCTGTTCTCACTTTCAGGTGACATTGTAAACAAGAAGTGGGCAGCATTATCTCCTGCAAATGTAACCGAACTTGCTTGTCTGAGCAATTGGCTGAAGTAGGACCAAGTGGACTTGTAGGCTCTAAAGTTGTACGTTGTTTTATTTTTGAATGCAGTTATTTTTTTGTACATAGTTCGACATTTGTATGTTCAACTTTCATGATAAAGAGATTGCACTACAGTACTTCTATTAGGTGAATTGAAAATACTGTTTTGTTTTTTACAGTGCAAATATTTGTAATCAAAAATAAATATAGTGAGCACTGTACACTTTGTAGTCTGTGTTGTAATTGAAATCAATATATTGAAAATGTAGAAAATATCCAAAATATTTAAATAAATGGTATTCTATTATTGTTTAACAGTGCAATTAATCACGATTATTTTTTTAATCACTTAACAGCCCTAATATACTTTATTGAACCCTTAGATCTTGTGCAGAAAGACTTTCTGATACACTCAGCTGCTGAAAAAGATTTAAGGAATAGAACCATCATACGAAAAATTTTAGTTATTTTAAATAGCCCATATTCATGTTATCTAATATGGGCGGAAGAGTAAAATGTCAGAGTTGGACTGGAGTTTAGGAAGAAAGAGAAGGCACATATGACATTGTACAGAGAAATAGCATTTGAAAATGGATGCTTCAAATTGTATGTACCAGAAGCTTCATACTCTGTGCATTGCATCAGTTTTTAGTAGAATTCAGATAGGTTTGCTTCCACTCAGTTTTTCTTCTTCATTTTCCCTTCCTTGTTTGCCAAAGTCTTGTTAATAACATTTTCCTCTGTACTATATTTGTCAACTGTGGCATTAACAACTCAAAGAACAAGGAGTCCGGTGGCACCTTAAAGACGAACAGATTTATTTGGGCATAAGCTTTCGTGGGTAAAAAAACTCACTTCTTCTGTTGCATCTGTGAATTGTAAATGGTAAATCAGTTAGTTTTATTTAGTGTTGTTATAGTCATTTGTAACTTTAACTGGCCCCTTTCTGCTTCCCACGACTTGTTAGCATGAGTGATTACTTGCATTGTACTTTGCCTGTTCATCTGTGTAATATAGAATCATAGAACTGGAAGGGACCTCGAGAGGTCATCTAGTCCAGTCCCCTGCTCTCAAGGCAGGACTAAGTATTATCTAGACCAGGGGTCGGCAACGTTTGGCACGTGGCTCGCCAGGGAAACGGCGCGGGCGAGGGATGTGCTGGCTGCGGCTTCCTGCCGCCCCCATTGGCCCGGGACGGCGAACCTCGGCCAGTGGGGGCTGCGATCGGCCGAACCTGCCGCGTCAGCAGGTAAATAAACTGGCCCGGCCCGCTAGGGTGCTTACCCTGGCGAGCCGAGTGCCAAACGTTGCCGACCCCTGATCTAGACCATCCCTGACAGATGTTTGTCCAATCTGCTCTTAAAAATCCCCAATGATGGAGATTCCACAACCTCCCTAGGCAATTTATTCCAGTGCTTAACCACTCTGACAGTTAGGAAGTTTTTCCTAATGTCCAACCTAAGCCGCCCTTTCTGCAATTTAAGCCCATTGCTTCTTGTCCTTTTCTCAGAGGTTAAGAAGAACAATTTTTCTCCCTCCTCTTTGAAACAACCTTTTATGTACTTGAAAACTGTTATCATGTACCCCCTCAATCTTCTCTTCTCCAGACTAAACAAACCCAATTTTTTTCAATCTTCCATCATAGGTCATGTTTTCTAGACCTTTAATCATTTTTGTTGCTCTTCTCTGGACTTTCTCCAATTTGTCCACCTCTTTCCTGAAATGTGGCGCCCAGAACTGGACACTTCAGTTGAGGCCTAATCAGCGCGGAGTAGAGCGGAAGAATTATTTCTCGTCTTGCTTACAATACTCCTGCTAATACATCCCAGAATGATGTTTGCTTTTTTTGCAGCAGTGTTACACTGTTGACTCATATTTAGCTTGTGATCCACTATGACCCCCAGATCCCTTTCTGCAGTACTACTTCCTAGGCAGTCATTTCCCATTTTATATGTGTGCAACTGATTGTTCCTTCCTAAGTGGAGTACTTTGCATTTGTCCTTATTGAATTTCATCCTATTTACTTAGACCATTTCTCCAGATCATTTTGAATTTTAATCCTATCCTCCAAAGCACTTGCAACCCCTCCCAGCTTGGTATCGTCCACAAATTTTATAAGTATACGCTCTATGCCATTATCTAAATCATTGATGAATATATTGAACAGAACCAGATCCAGAACTGATCCCTGTGGGACCCCGCTCGTTATGTCCTTCCAGCATGACTGCGAACCACTGATAACTACTCTCTCTAGGAATGATTTTCCAACCAGTTATGCACCCACCTGATAGTAGCTCCATCTAGGTTGTATTTCCCTAGTTTGTTTATGAGAAGGTCATGCGAGACAGTATCAAAAGCCTACTAAAATCAAGGTATACCACATCTACCACTTTCCCCCCATCCACAAGGCTTGTTACCATGTCAAAGAAAGCTATCAGGTTGGTTTGACACGATCTGTTCTTGACAAATTCATGCTGACTGTTATTTATCACCTCATTATCTTCTAGATTTTTGCAAATTGATTTCTTAATTATTTGCTCCATTATCTTTCCGGGTACAGAAGTTAAGCTGACTGGTCTATAATTCCCGGGGTTGTCTTTATTTCTCTTTTTATAGATGGGCCCTATATTTGCCCTTTTCCGCTCTTCTGGAATCTCTCCCATCTTCCATGACTTTTCAAAGATAATTGCTAATGGCTCAGATATCTCCTCAGTCAGCTCCTTGAGTATTCTAGGATGCATTTCATCAGGCCCTGGTGATTTGAAGACATCTAACTTGTCTAAGTAATTTTTGACTTGTTCTTTCCCTGTTTTAGACTCTAATCCTACCTCATTTTCACTGGTATTCACTATGTTAGACGTCCAATCGCCACCAACCTTCTTGGTGAAAACCAAAACGAAGTCATTAAGCACCTCTGCCATTTCCACATTTTCTGTTATTGTCTTTCCCCCCTCATTGAGTAATGGGCCTACTCTGTATTTGGTCTTCCGCTTCTAATGTATTTGTAAAATGTTTTCTTGTTACCCTTTATGTCCCTAGCTAGTTTGATCTCATTTTGTGTCTTGGCCTTTCTAATTTTGTCCCTACATACTTGTGTTATTTGTTTATATTCATCCTTTGTAATTCGACGGAGTTTCCACTTTTTGTAGGACTCTTTTTTGAGTTTTAGATCATTGAAGATCTCCTGGTTAAGCCAGGGTGGTCTCTTGCCATACTTCCTATCTTTCGCAGTGGGATAGTTTGCTCTTGTGCCCTTAATAATGTCTCGTTGAAAAACTGCCAACTGTTTTCAATTGTTTTTCCCTTTAGATTTGCTTCCAGTGGGATTTCACCTACCAACTACCTGAGTTTTCTAAAGTCTGCCCTCTTGAAATCCATTGTCTTTATTGTGCTGTTCTCCCTCCTACCATTCCTTAGAATCATGAACTCTACCATTTCATGATCACTTTCACCCAATCCAAACAGCAAAAATTAAGATGTTTGTACACCAATGTGAGGAGCCTAGGTAACAAAATGGAGGAACTAGAGTTACTGGTGCAGGAATTGAATTATATTATAAAGATATTATAGGGATAACAGAAACATGGTGGAAAGTAGTCATGACTGGAGTACAGGTATTGAAGGGTATGTGCTGTTTAGGAAAGACGGAAATAAAGGCAAAGGTGGCATTGTGTATATCAATGATGAGGTACACCGTAAAGAAATAAGAAGTGATGGAATGGATAAGACAGAGTCTGTCTGGGCAAAAATCACATTGGGGAAGAAAGCTACTAGAGCCTCCCCTGGGATAGTGCTTGGGGTGTGCTATAGACCACCGGAATCTGATTTGGATATGGATAGAGACTTCTTTAATGTTTTTAATTAAGTAAATACTAATGGGAATTGTGTGATCATGGGAGACTTTAACTTCCCAGATATAGACTGGAGGACAAGTGCTAGTAATAATGATAGGGCTCAGATTTTCCTGGATGCGATAGCTGATGGATTCCTTCACCAAGTAGTTGCTGAACCAACAAGAGTGGATGACAGCCTTGGTTCGAGCGATCATGAGCTAATTCAGTTCAAACTAAATGGAAGAATAAACAAAAATAGATCTGTGACTAGGGTTTTTGATTTCAAAAGGGCTAACTTTAAAAAATTAAGGAAATTAGTTAGGGAAGTGGATTGGACTGAAGGCGGAGGAGGCCTGGAATTACTTCAAGTCAAAGTTGCAGAAACTACACCTCTACCCCGATATAACACTAATTCGGATATAAAGCGGTAAAGCAGCGCTCCGGGGCGGCGGGGCTGCGCACTACGGTGGATCAAAGCAAGTTTGATATAACACGGTTTCACCTATAACGCGGTAAGATTTTTTGGCTCCCGAGGACAGCGTTATATCGGGGTAGAGGTGTATCAGAAGCCTGCATCCCAAGAAAGGGGAAAAAATTCATAGGCAGGAGTTGTAGACCAAGCTGGATGAGCAAGCATCTCAGAGAGGTGATTAAGAAAAAGCAGAAAGCCTACAAGGAGTGGAAGGTGAGAGGGATCAGCCAGGAAAGCTACCTTATTGAGGTCAGAACATGTAGGGATAAAATGAGAAAGGCCAAAAGCCATGTAGAGTTGGACCTTCCAAAGGGAATTAAAACCAATAGTAAAAGGTTCTATAACCATATAAATAAGAAGAAAACAAAGAAAGAAGAAGTGGGACTGCTAAACACTGAGGATGGAGTGGAGATTAAGGATAAGCTAGGCATGGCCCAATATCTAAACAAATACTTTGCCTCAGTCTTTAATGAGGCTAATGAGGAGCTTAGGGATAATCGCAGGATGACAAATGGGAATAAGGATATGGAGGTAGATATTACCATATCCGAGGTAGAAGCTAAACTCGAACAGCTTAATGGGACTAAATCAGGGGGCTCAGATAATCTTCATCCAAGAATATTAAATATTAAACATGAAATTGCAAGCCCATTAGCAAGATTTTTTAATTAATCTGTAAACTCAGTGGTTGTACCGTATGACTGGAGAATTGCTAACAAAGTTTCTATTTTTAAGAAAGGGAGAAAAAGTGATCCGAGTAACTACAGGCCTGTTACTTTGACATCTGTAGTATGCAAGGTCTTAGAAAAATTTTTGAAGGAGAAAGTAGTTAAGGACGTTGAGGTCAGTGGTAATTGGGACAAAATACAACATGGTTTTACAAAAGGTAGATTGTGCCAAACCAACCTGAGCTCCTTCTTTGAGAAGGTAACAGATTTTTTAGACAAAGGAAATGCTGTGGATCTAATTTACCTCGATTTCAGTAAGGCATTTGATACGGCATTTGATATGGCTGTGAAAAAAGCTAATGAGGTCTTGGGATGCATCAGGCGAGATATTTCCAGTAGAGATAGGGAGGTGTTAGTATCGTTATACAAGGCACTGGTGAGACCTCATCTGAAATACTGTGTGCAGTTCTGGTCTCCCGTGTTTAAGAAGGATGAATTCAAACTGGAACAGGTACAGAGAAGGGCTACTAGGATGATCCGAGGAATGGAAAACCTGTCTTATGAAAGGAGACTCAAAGAGCTTGGCTTGTTTAGCCTAACCAAAAGAAGGCTGAGGGGAAATATGATTGCTCTCTATGAAAATATCAGAGAGATAAATACCAGGGAGGGAGAGGAATTATTTAAGCTCAGTACCAATGTGGACACAAGAACAAATGGATATAAACTGGCCATCAGGAAGTTTAGACTTGAAATTAGACGAAGGTTTCTAATCATCAGAGGAGTGAAGTTCTGGAACAGCCTTCCAAGGCGAGCAGTGGGGGCGAAAGACATATTTGGCTTCAAGACTAAGCTTGATAAGTTTATGGAGGGGATGGTATGATGGGATAGCCTAATTTTGGCAATTAATTGATCTTTGATTATTAGTGGTAAATATGCCCAATGGCCTGTGATGGGATGTTAGATGGGGTGGGATCTGAGTTACTACAGAGAATTCTTTCCTGGGTGTCCGGCTGGTGAGTCTTGCTCACATGCTCAGGGTTTAGCTGCTCGCCATATTTGGGGTTGGGAAGGAATTTCCCTCCAGGGCAGATTGGCAGAGGCCCTGGAGTTTTTCGCCTTTCTCTGTAGCGTGGGGCACGGGTCACTTGCTGGAGGATTCTCTGCACCTTGAAGTCTTTAAACCAGGGGTCAGCAATCTTTCAGAAGTGGTGTGCCGAGTCTTCATTTATTCACTCTGATTTAAGGTTTTGTGTGCCAGTAATACATTTTAACATTTTTAGACGGTCTCTTTCTATAAGTCTATAATATATAACTAAACTATTGTTGTATGTAAAGTAAATAAGGTTTTTTAAATGTTTAAGAAGCTTCATTTCAAATTAAATTAAAATGCAGAGCCCCCCCAGACCGGTGGTGAGGACCCGGGCAGTGTGAGTGCCACTGAAAATCAGCTCGCGTGCCGCCTTTGGCACGCGTGCCATAGGTTGCCTACCCCTGCTTTAAACCATGATTTGAGGATTTCAATAGCTCAGACATAGGTTAGGGGGTTATTACAGGAGTGCGTGGGTGAGATTCTGTGGCCTGCATTGTGCAGGAGGTCAGACTAGACGATCATGATGGTCCCTTCTGACATTAAAGTCTATGAGTCTAAGGCCTGGTCTACCCTACGAGTTTAGGTCGACTTTAGCAGCGTTAAATCGAATTAAGCCTGGACACGTTCACACGACGAAGCCCTTTCTTTCGACTTAAAGGGCCCTTTAAACCGGTTTCTTTACTCCACCTCCGACGAGGGGATTAGCAATAAAATCGGCCTTAGCGGGTCGGAATTGGGGTAGTGTGGACGGAATTCGACGTTATTGGCCTCCGGGAGCTATCCCACAGTGCTTCATTGTGACCGCTCTGGACAGCACTCTCAACTCAGATGCACTGACCAGGTAGACAGGAAAAGCCCCGCAAAAGTTTGAATTTCATTTCGTGTTTGCTCAGCGTGGAGAGCACAGGTGACCACGCAGAGCTCATCAGCACAGGTAACCGTGATGGAGTCCCAGGATCGCAAAAGAGCTCCAGCATGGACAGAACGGGAGGTACGGGATCTGCTCGCCATATGGGGAGATGAATCAGTGCTAGCTGAACTCCGAAGCAGTAAACGAAATGGCAAAATATTAGAAAAGGTCTCCAAGGCCATGAAGGACAGAGGCCATAACAGGGACGCACAGCAGTGCCGCGTGAAAATTAAGGAGCTACGGCAAGCCTACCACAAAGCCAGAGAAGCAAACGGAAGGTCCGGAGCAGAGCCGCAAACATGCCGCTTCTACACGGAGCTGCATGCCATTTTGGGGGTGCAGCCACCACTACCCCAACCGTGTGCTATGACTCCCTCACTGGAGAAACACACAGGGAAGCGGGTTCGGGGTACGAGGAAGATGAGGATGGAGATAATGTAGATAGCTCACAGCAGCGAGGAAGCGGAGAAACCGGTTTCCCCAACAGCCAGGATATGTTTATCACCCTGGACCTGGAACCAGTAACCCCCGAACTCACCCAAGGCGTGCTCCCGGACCCTGAGGGCACACAAGGGACCTCTGGTGAGTGTACCTTTGTAAATATTACACATGGTTTAAAAGCAAGCGTGTTTAATGATTAATTTGCCCTGGCAATCGCAGCCAGTACAGCTACTGGAAAAGTCTGTTAACGTGTATGGGGATGGAGCGGAAATCCTCCAGGGACATCTCCAGAAAACTCTCCTTCATGTACTCCCAAAGCCTTTGCAAAAGGTTTCTGGGGAGGGCTGCCTTATCCCGTCCGCCATGGTAGGACACTTTACCACGCCAGGCCAGTAGCACGTAGTCTGGAATCATTGCATAACAAAGCATGGCAGCGTATGGTCCCGGTGTTTGCTGGCATGCAGACAACATCCATTCCTTATCGCTCTTTGTTATCCTCAGGAGAGTGATATCATTCACGGTCACCTGGTTGAAATGGGGCGATTTTATTAAGGGGACATTCAGAGGTGCCCGTTCCTGCTCTGCTGAACAGAAATATTCCCCGCTGTTAGCCACGCGGTGGGGGGGAGGGGTGAAGTGATCATCCCAGAGAATTGGGTGTGCGGGGGAGGGGAGTTAGTTGGGTATGTGCTGCATGTTAACCCGGAAACCGCAGCCCCTCCTTTTACATTGCAAACCCATTTTAAATGGCCAACCCAACGGGTGCTTGGTATGAGAAATGAGAGCGCTACTGTTTGAAACCATTCCCACATGTTAAGAAGGTTAAAAAAGCCAAAAGACTGTGTCTTACCATGGCTGCCTGCAAGCCGAAATCTGTGGCCTGGCTCACACCAAACCGGCAGGCCCTCAATATAAGAGGAAAAATGCGACGTTGTAACGAAAGCACATGTGCTGTGTAATGTGAACAGCAAAATTTAACGTGAAAGAGTGTACCCATTGTTCTCTAAAATGTGTCTTTTTTAACCACCTCTCACTTCACCACCACCAACTGCAAATGTTTCTCCTTCACAGAGGCTAGTGAAGATTAGAAAGAGAAAACGGAGGACGCGGGATGATCACGGAACTCCAGATGTCCTCCCACGCTGAAAGAGCACAGCAGAATGCGTGGAGGCAGTCAATGTCAGACTACAGAAAAGCACAATATGAACGAGAGGAGAGGTGGCGGGCTGAATCGCGGGATGAACAGAGCAAGTTGCGGGCTGAAGATGATAGGTGGCATCAGCTTGCAGACAGAAGGCAAGAGTCGATGCTCCGGCTACTGGAGCATCAAACTGAGATGCTCCAGCGTATGGTTGAGCTGCAGGAAAGGCAGCAGGAGCAGAGACCGCCGCTACAGCCCCTGTGTAACCAACAGCCCTCCTCCCCAAGTTCCATAGCCTCCTCACCCAGACGCCCAAGAACACGGTGGGGGGGCCTCTGGCCACCCAGTCACTCCACCCCAGATGATTGCCCTAGCATCAGAAGGCTGGCCTTCAATAAGAGTTAAAGTTTTAAACTGCAGTGTGTCCTTTTCCTTCCCTCCTCCCCCACCCATCCCGGGCTACCTTGGCAATTATCCCCCTAGTTGTGTGATGAATTAATAAAGAATGCATGAA
Organism: Emys orbicularis; assembly: GCF_028017835.1. Classification (NCBI taxonomy): domain Eukaryota; kingdom Metazoa; phylum Chordata; order Testudines; family Emydidae; genus Emys; species Emys orbicularis. The sequence goes on from NC_088690.1 coordinate 39,035,629, forward strand.
TGTGAAGTAACAATGACTTTATTGCCTCTGCAAGCGGTGCTCGAAGGGGGGTGGGGTGGTTGGCTTACAGGGAAGTAGAGTGAACCGGGGGGGGGGGGCGGAGGGTTCATCAAGGAGTAACAAACAGAAGTTTCACACCGTAGCCTGGCCAGTCACAAAACTCGTTTTCAAAGCTTCTCTGATGCGCACCATGCCCTGCTGTGCTCCTCTAACCGCCCTGGTGTCTGGCTGCGCGTAATCAGCGGCCAGGCGATTTGCCTCAACCTCCCACCCCGCCATAAATGTCTCCCCCTTACTCTCACAGATATTGTGGAGCGCACAGCAAGCAGCAATAACAATGGGGATATTCTTTTCGCTGAGGTCTGAGCGAGTCAGTAAGCTGCGCCAGCGCGCTTTTAAACGTCCAAATGCACATTCCACCACCATTCGGCACTTGCTCAGCCTGTAGTTGAACAGGTCCTGACTCCTGTCCAGGCTGCCTGTGTACGGCTTCATGAGCCATGGCATTAAGGGGTAGGCTGGGTCCCCAAGGATCACGATAGGCATTTCAACATCCCCAACGGTTACTTTCTGGTCCGGGAAGAAAGTCCCTTCCTCTAGCTTTCGAAACAGAGCAGAGTGCCTGAAGACGCGAGCATCATGTACCTTTCCCGGCTATCCCACGTTGATGTTGGTGAAACGTCCCTTGTGATCCACCAGGGCTTGCAGCACCATTGAAAAGTACCCCTTGCGGTTTATGTACTCGGTGGCTTGGTGCTCCGGTGCCAAGATAGGGATATGGGTTCCGTCTATGGCCCCACCACAGTTTGGGAATCCCATTGCAGCAAAGCCATCCGCTATGACCTGCACATTTCCCAGAGTCACTACCCTTGATATCGGCAGCTCTTTGATTGCGTTGGCTACTTGGATCACAGCAGCCAACACAGTAGATTTGCCCACTCCAAATTGATTCCCGACTGACCGGTAGCTGTCTGGCGTTGCAAGCTTCCACAGGGCTATCGCCACTCGCTTCTCAACTGTGAGGGCTGCTCTCATCCTGGTATTCTGGCGCTTCAGGGCAGGAGAAAGCAAGTCACAAAGTTCCATGAAAGTGCCCTTACGCATGCGAAAGTTTCGCAGCCACTGGGAATCGTCCCACACCTGCAGCACGATGCGGTCCCACCAGTCTGTGCTTGTTTCCCGGGCCCAGAATCGGCGTTCCACGGCATGAACCTGCCCCAGTAACACCATGATTTCCACATTGTTGGGGCCTGTGCCTTGTGAGAGGTCTATGTCCATGTCAATTTCCTCATCACTCTCGTCACCACGCTGCAATCGCCTCCTCGGCTGGTCCTGGTTTTGCTTTGGCAAGTCCTGGCTCTGCATATACTCCAGGACAATGCGCGTGGTGTTCATAGTGCTCATAATTGCCGTGGTGATCTGAGTGGGCTCCATGATCCCAGTGCTAGCTATGGCGCTTGTTCTGAAAAAAGGCGCGAAACTAGTATCTGACGGACCAGGGGAAGGAGGGAGGGGCGAGTGACGACATGGCATACAGGTACAGGGAATTAAAATCAACAAAGGTGGCTGTGCATCAGGGAGAAACACAAACAACTGTCACACAGAATGGCCCCCCCCCAAAGATTGAACTCAAAACCCTGGGTTTAGCAGGCCGTTGATTTCACGGAGGGAGCGGGAAGCTAATGAATACAGAACAAATCTATTTTTTACATCTTAAGCTGGCAGCCGACGGTGCAGTATGACTGATAGCCACTGCAGTATGATGACGATGGATACCAGTCGTAATATACCATCTTCTACCAAAAGGCAAGGGGCTGCTGCTGTGTAGCAATGCAGCCCCACGTCTGCCAGCCCCACGTCTGCCAGCACCCAGATCGCCCTCGGCCTCTTCTGGGTGCTTAGCAGAAAATACTGGGCGCTTGGTAGAAAATAGCATACTACGACTGATAGCCATCATCGTCAAGACAGTTCAATAGGACTGAGCATGTCTGCCCAGCTGCCCATGATCGACAGCCACTGCAGTATGATGACGATGGATACCAATCGTAATATACCATCTTCTACCAAAAGGCAAGGGACTGGTGCAATGCAGCCCTACGGCTGCCAGCCCCACGGCTACCAGTCATGCTGCACCGTCTACCGCCAAAAGGCAGTTAGCTGCTGCTGCTGTGTAGCAATGCAGTCCCACGTCTGCCAGCACCCAGATGACATATGGTGACGGTGAGCTGAGCTGAGCGGGCTCCATGCTTGCCGTGGTATGTTGTCTGCACAGGTAACCCAGGTAAAAAGGCGCGAATCTATTGTCTGCCGTTGCTCTGACGGAGGGGGAGGGGCCTGACGACATGTACCCAGAACCCCCCGCGACATTGTTTTGCATCATTCGGGCATTGGGATCTCAACCCAGAATTCCAATGGGCGGCGGATACTGCGGAACTGTGGGATAGCTACCCATAGTGCACCGCTCCGGAAGTCGACGCTAGCCTCAGTACTGTGGACGCAGTCCGCCGACTAGAGCACTTAGAGCATTTTATGTGGGGACACACACAATCGGCTGTATACAACCGATTTCTATAAAACCGTCTTCTATAAATTCGACCTAATTTCGTAGTGTAGACATACCCTAAGTTGCCTTCCACTTTCAAATTCTCAACCAGTTCCTCCCTATTTGTCAAAATCAAATCAAGAACAGCCTCTCCCCTAATAGCTTTCTCCACCTTCTGAAATAAAAAATTGTCTCCAATACATTCCAAGAACTTGTTGGATAATCTGTGCCCAGCTGTGTTATTTTCCCAACAGATGTCTGGGTAGTTGAAGTTCCCCATAACCACCAAGTCCTGTGCTTTGGATTATTTTGTTAGTTGTTTAAAAAAAGCATAATCCACCTCTTCTTCCTGGTTTGGTGGTCCGTAGTAGACCCCTACTATGACATCACCCTTGTTTTTTACCACTTTTATCCTTACCCAGAGACTTTCAACAAGTCTGTCTCTTATTTCTGTCTCAACCTCAGTCCAAGTGTATACATTTTTAATATATAAGGCAACACCTCCTCCCTTTTTTCCCTACCTGTCCTTCCTGAGCAAGCTGCACCCTTCTATACCCCTATTCCAGTCATGCGTATAATGTTGGCATGCGTATATAATGTTGTCACAATGCTTTCTCTTTTATCTTTTCATTTGGGCACTCCTTGTTTCAGTATTCTCTTCTTGCACTCACAACTTCTCTTTTTAATATTCCTGAAACAGTGTTTCTCAGACTGTAAAGCTGGCCTTTCTGGAGAAGTTTCACAAAATGATGTGTAGGTGAGCTGTAGTAGGTGTGGGAAGAGGAATACAACAATTCAGCTTGAAATATTCAAATCTAATGGAGGATATTAATTTTGGATAATCAGAACGCTGTCAGTGTGACTGATAGACACAGGAGCAAGGAGCCCAGAGTCAGATGACTGAAATTTGGATAATCATGGTCAACTGTAGTCGTTGTTGTTTAGTTCTTGCCAAAAATAGAACCCAGGATTATTTTGTACTGACTCCTCCATATATGATTTCTCTCTCCGTAGCGGCCAAATTGAAAATGACCCAGCAAAAAAGGATCAGCCTGCCTGCATTCACATCATTGAGATATATTTCCCAAAAGAATTTATCTTCTAATTTTCCCCCGCAAAATACTTGTGTAACAATAAAAAACAGGTTTGCAGCAGGAGAGGCCTCACTACTTTTTCAGCGTTTCAGAAAGAAATGCTGTGAGAGCTAGCAGAGCTGAGCGCAGAGTATTGGGCTTCCTGATGGACAGTAGGCCAAATGTTCATTCCTGTGGAAAGTGTAAGTAAATAAGCTTTGTTTCGGGGGTTTTCTGTGAGGATCAGGGTAGGACAGAATCTTATTCCTTCCTAAGCTGTATAGCACCAGTGGAGGTGCTCACATTGCTACTGCAGCAACTGCCACAGCCTTTGCACTCTCCTCCAGTTGAAGTTGGCAAGTCATGGAATTGCTGCTGAGGCCCCTGCTTTCAAAATCCTTTGAGTGGTATGGTATGGGGAGTCATCACATATCATTGTTCTATGGCATGCAGGAGGGACTAAGTTCTCCTGTGCAGCATCTCTGCAGCTGGGACTTGCACTCAATGCTGGTTTAATGCTCTTGGAGCTTTCTGCAGATCTTCTACAGGAATTGACCTTTAGTGAGCAATGTATAGCTCACTAAAACTGGATAGAGTACATATAAAACACTTGATGAGGCCATACTACTCGGACATGAAACTGCTGCTGAGTCCCTCCTTCCTAAAGGATGTTGGGGGCCTTTTGAAGGGCCACTTCTGGGAAATTCTGTGGAGGATTCTAGCCTCTTGATGCTCCTGCAAAACGAGTTGTGGGGGTGGGGAGGCTACTGAGACCAATGCAGTGTATGGCAAAGGAAGAAAGGTATGATTTTAACACTTGTTAAAATCCTAGTGTAGATAATGCATTTTTAGTTTTAGCATGTTAGTTGGTCGAGGTAAACCCTGGCGGGAGCCTGGTTTTCCTCAACCAGCTAACGTATGAAAACTGCAAATTGCCTTGTATATGCTAGGATGTTACACAGGGTTAAAAACACACTTTTTCCCTCATGAAGGCGAAGTACCTATGCCACCAAATTCCTAGCTTTGATTAGCCCCTCCCTCTGCCTTAGGTGCTCCTGGCAGCCACTGCTATTTTAATGTCTTGCAACTGAGCACTCTGGCTCCAGCCTAGCAACTCACCTATGCATATGCTTGACTCCAAGCATGTGAGTAGTCCCACTGAAGCCAATGAAACTATTCACAAAAAGAACAGGAGTACTTGTGGCACCTTAGAGACTAACAAATTTATTAGAGCATAAGCTTTCGTGGGCTACAGCCCACTTCTTCGGATGCATCTAATAAATTTGTTAGTCTCTAAGGTGCCACAAGTACTCCTGTTCTTTTTGCGGATACAGACTAACATGGCTGCTACTCTGAAACCTGAAACTATTCAGATGCTCAAAAGTTCAGTACCCATTTGTGTTTCAATGGATCCAAGTCCAAGTTTGCACTGAGTTGTACAAGTTGATATGTGATCCTTCTGGAAAAGAATAAGAAGAAAGACACAAAGCAAAGCTAGTAAACTTACTGGGGAGTTGCAAAGGTGAATGAGTGGGTGATTTATTGGAATATGTACATTCAATTGTTACACAATTCCTGGCGTGTGACTTATCTGATATATAGCACCCGCTCTACCACCTAGAATTCAGTGTGATTATTGTGTACAAACCTGTGTTGCTGAACACTGCTGAGGCCACTTTTCATGGAATCTATCCTAAATTCAACTCTTAACTCCGAGAACAATCTTTCCTCTTAGGTTTTTGGGGTTGGGTTGTTGTTGTTTTTTTTGCATCATTTGTAAAACTCTGTGGCTTCTTCAGGGAATTATGAAATGCAAATATGACATTCTACTGCTACTATCTTTTTGAGGCACTTTATCCAGTTTAAAAATCTGCTTGGAAGGAGGGGTGTGGGGAGGGGGAGAGAGAGAATTGGTTGAAAAAAATAACCCAAGGATTTGTGACCAATTTTAAGGAGGCAAGCTTAAATAAATAATGTTGCCATCTTAAAATTTCTGTCTTCCGGGATCGTGGCAGCTAATGAACAGAAGATTGTACTACAAACCAACATTTCTGTATGTATTTTTCACATTTGTCTAGTGTATGTTTGTTTTGTTTTAATGGAAAAGCTTTTGTGATGGTATTTGTGATGCTGAATATTAACTTGACAATCATCATGGCTAAACCATTAGTGCTATTTTTAAATTACTTAATAAAATGATGTGTTTCAATAAATGGAAATGGGCAGTATTTAACGATACTATGACCCATTTTAAAGGTCATCTCAGAGCACTGTTCAAAACTCCATTTGTAGGGATGACCTATATTTCAGTATTGCTTTGCTAGTTCCCAGAATACAGAAGTTCTGCAAAGATCTTTATTCTAATTTATATGTATTTATTTCAAAGGAATTTGTTCAGAAGCATTTTGATTGTGAGTTTTAAAAGTTTTGAAAAAAAACTTATCTGTAAATGTATTTTAGGAGAAACACATATTCTCTTTAACCATCTAATGGTGATTGTGTAACCAGATCCCAAATACACCTTGTTAAAAGAAAGGGTGGGTACGGCAGAAGGTAAGAGGAATTGTTTGGTGTGAATGAAAATGAGAATTGGCAAAACTCTCATATTAATATGCAAGATCACCTTCATCCAAAAAAAGAAGAAGAAAATATGGTGGCTTGGAATTCATACAATGTAATATGAAATTAATTTCATACAATACTACTGGGTTCAGCCCTAAGATCTGCTGGCTGAAGAAGCAATCTGATACAATGTGGACACGCTGTAATCCCACACCTATGAAAATAAAACGGGGAAATACTAGGTCTCTTCTATAATGGGAAAATTAGCTCCTCTGTTTCACCATCAATGTAGCTTCACTATGCCAGCAACAGTGAAGGCTGTAGTGTAGACGGGAGTCAGGTGTTTGTCAACTGTATAGCCTCCACCATTGCTACCACAGGTGGAAAGTTATCCAAGTTTTCTTTGTGTAGACAGCCTAAGAATAATGTGCTTATCTCACAAACTCAAATGCTGCCTTCTACACCATTCCAGGTGTCAAAAACTCCAAGTGCAGAAATCTTCAGCTTTACCTTAACATCTTCTCTAAAATAGTACATCTCCAATGCATTGAAGATATAAAAATGTTGGAGTAGCATAAAACTGAATTTAATATAAAATTATGTAAATAAATGATATTGTAGTAACTATCATTCATTTTCATATTTAGTTAAATAATTCAGTTTTTGCATTTATCTAAAACTGCTAAAAAATCTTCAGACTACCGTACCTGATTGCCACAGTGTTGAGGTCAGACTTGCTGCAAAGAACGTAGGGCTTTTATATTGCTCAATTCTGGTTGATGATCAACCAGATAATTTTCAACACCAGTAGTCTTGTATTACCTCTTACTCCAGAAGTTTTTCTACTTGATTTATTCCAGTAAATAGCACAAACAGTACAAATGGGCTTTTACAAAAATGTATGCAGCCAGATACTACATGCTACAAATAATCTTAGTGCCTAGAGAACAGAAATGCAGTTAATCTCCATCTGTGGCTGAATGGTTACAAATCTTGTCAAATTTTTGTTGTTTCCTTAGGTACCCACATTTTATAGCCACTTTACATACTTACCTGGAAAAAAATCCATCTAAGCTCTGAGACACCATATCTATATAAGACAGAATTATATTAATAATACAGCTGTGCAGATCTGGGAAAGAACAACTAGTTTTATAAAATATATTTTGGCACAGAACTGCAGTCATTTTTAAATAGCTTTAATTTCAGGTGCAAATTTTCAAAGGTATTTGCATATTTTCTACATGTTCAGCTTTACACACGATGCCTGATACTTGCAAGTCAAGCTTTATATATCACCTGTGTGTGCATGTGGACCTCTCCACCTTGTGCATGCATTGGGTATTGCATATATCAAGCACAGAAACTTAAAAATGTGGACCAGAATGACTTGTCTTGAATTTTACTCTTTGTTTATTCTACTTGTATGCTCATGGACTTCCCTTTTTTTAATCTTTTTTTAAAGTATTATGATTTTGGTTCAATATACAAATAGTGAATGCTGTAATTGGTACATTTTCCATGGAATGTAAAGTTGATGTGTCTTCTGTATGAATCTATTTGTATGGTAAGCATTCATAACTAATAACTGGGAGGAGTAGAAGAAAATGAGGTAACCATCATGTACTTAATTCCAGTGATACTGTTCTGGATTTCCTTGTTAACACGAAGCATTTTGCTAGTTCTCCTAAAACAGGCCTAATCATTTCTCTTGCTTTCTGTACTAGGTGCTGCTTAGCTCAGATCTGATAAATACAGTGCTTAAAGTGATGATAGTAGCCAGAGGCCTATATACTTTATGATTCCTGATGTTGATTCAGCTTCACTGGTATAATCAGTATTAGCGTCAGTGAATTTTCATACTTTAGACAGGGCATTTAGGCTTTGCCACTTGCTGATGTATTTGCAGAATTGGATTTTTGTTCTTTTCATCTTACTGATATGATGTAATTGAAGTTACACCTGTAGTTTCAGTGTTGGCCTTTCTCGAGGCTACATCATTTGACATTGTTTGACAAACAGATGAATTTTCAGTACAGGGATTAGGTTCATCAACACTGATTATAACTGGAGTTACTGTAAATGTAGTTAGTAACTATTGTACTGTGAAACACGTTAAACGTGCATAAGTGTTAGCAGGTTTAGGGCCTCTCAACATTTCAAATGTTTGTAAAGTAGAAATGTGAGGGACTATTTTAGCGACTAGTATATGGTCTCTTATTGGTAAATTAGAAGATAATATGTAGAAATGTACATGTACAGTGGGAGAACCTGCATTAATAGTTATCGTAAAGATGTCTGTGACATTTTTCATTGCCCAGAGCAAATATAAGGAATATTTTATTTTAATACAATAATCAGCATATTGTTTCTGACATCACTGCAATGTTTGTTGTCGGATCTATATTCTTCTTATCTATAATTATGTATTATGAAAAGTATGTAAGGTTTTTAGGCTTTTATATCCCTTTTTATTAACATTGTCAAATTAGATTTATTTGTTTCAATAGATCTTTGAATGTGCAAAGAACTGTTTTATTCATGACTGTCATGTTACTATACTAAACCTTATTATGTGGAATATTTACTTTCCATAATCTCTTAAGTATCAAAGTCCTATTTAAACATGTTTATTCCACCCTTGACTGGAATGAAGTATTGCATAGTAATAATAAAAATTGAGTGAGAATCGAGAGCATTATTACTGCAGGTGTTTCTTATGCAATAAGAATTATTCTTCCTAAAACTTTGATAGTATCACCATACGTTATTTTACTACATACAGCCCCCTGGAAATGAATTCATTCTTTACACCATTGTTTTCTGATTAGGGAATCGGATAGACAAACTCTCTCTTAATTCCCTTCAGTGACTATGTTCCCTGGATACCCTTTAAAAATGCTAATTCACAGAGAAACTGTCTGTTTTTGGTTTTAACTTTTAATTTTTTTCCTTTTTATTCTGTTTCAGAAAACTGAAAGTCAAGCAATGTCTACCAATTTAAAATACCTTTCCTTGGGGATCCTGGTCTTTCAGACCACTAGTTTAGTTTTGACTATGCGATATTCTCGGACATTGAAAGAGGAAGGACCTCGTTACTTATCCTCTACTGCAGTAGTTGTTGCTGAATTTTTGAAGATTATGGCCTGCATTTTATTGGTCTACAAAGACAGCAGTATGTTTCAGATTTTAATCTAGAAGTAGCTTTCCTATATTTTACCAATTGTTGTATTTCGGTGACAACTGCAAAAACAGGTGCTCGAATGCTGTGATGATAAGGAGCTATGCGAATGCCAAGATAGAACAAAAGATTGCCCATCCCACATCAAAATATGTGAAAAGAAGATCTAAAACCATTTCTATGAGAAAGTTAACCTACAAGCAGGGAAGACTTCTGTTTTGTCCCTCATACTTAAGCACACAATATAATCTTTTGTAAATTTTGTATAAATATATACCCAAAAGATTCCACTTGACGGGTCATGGATGTAGGGTAAGAACTGTTGTCCTGGTAACAGGCCTGCACCTTCTGTTCACCCAGAAAGTATCTCTAGAGAAGAACGAGTAGGAGTAGGAGAAAGGGAAGGTACAAAGCTGTAAATGTGCTTGAAGCATAAGTGACAAGTGCATGAGCCACAGTGAGGTCATGCAAGCACGAAAGGAGAGAAGCTGTTTCAGTATTATAGAAAGAACCACAATATTTAAGATAAAAATAACTTGCTGTATTTTCAAACTCACTTTAGTTCTCACATTGTATGTTTTATATAGCACAATCATTTTCCTCTTTCCAGAATCTCAATATCTTGTCCTTGGTTTTCAACTCTCAAACAAAAATCTTCACATTTGGTTCAAGTGACACATCCATAAACACATAGGGGTTTTCATAAGCTTGGTATAAATGTAAAGAAAAGATTGAGCTGCAAAATGTTGAATGTTTCAAGTGGAAAGATTTCTACTTAATTGCTTTTTTCTTTTTTTTTAGGAAGCCTTATTAAATTCTTAGTCACAGAAATTGTAATCAACATAGGATTTGTGAACATTATTTTGGATAATTGTTTCAGCTTTAGTATTTTGGGCTAATGCGGACACTTTGTATGATAGCATACCTTATAGAATCAATGTAAAAACCTGAGAAAGATCATACAGCATTTTGAGTTTTCTGAAAACAAAAGTTGTCATAAAAAGTGTGTAGCAATCTAAAAAAAACTGTTACAATTTGTAGCCCTCCCGTTTTCCCTGTCTCTTTTTTTAATCTTTATCTCTTTTATTGTTTCTTTGAGTAGAGTGCAATTTACGGGCTCTGAACAGAGTGCTACATGATGAAATCCTTAACAAGCCTATGGAAACACTTAAACTTGCTATTCCATCAGGGATTTATACTCTCCAGAATAACTTGCTGTATGTAGCACTGTCAAATCTAGATGCAGCCACTTATCAGGTATTGTGTTTTTAGATTTTTCCATAATTGTACAGACAAAAAACGGGTTGTATAGTAATAACTTTATTTTGTCTTTTCAGGTCACATATCAATTAAAAATTCTTACTACAGCATTATTTTCTGTGTCCATGCTAAGTAAGAAATTAGGTGTATACCAGTGGTTATCATTAGTGATTTTGATGACGGGAGTTGCATTTGTACAGGTAAATATTATTATGTGTCTACGTTATTTGGGATTCCTTTTATTCTTTTTATTAAGGAACACAAGTATTAGAATGTAGGTAATTATATTGTGCCCCTGGAACTAATCGAGTCAAATACAAAGTTTCCAAAATTTCCAGGGTAGAATCATAGGATAGGAGAGTTTGCTGAGATGGATTCAATTTTTTTTGTCTGCTCTGAAGTTTGAGAGTTACTTTTTATTTTTTTAACCTCTTACAGGTCTTAAGAAACTTTGTAATATGCCTTTGCCTACAGCCTTGCATCATTTTTGTAAAATAATAAACATAATACACACAAACACTATATATAATATCTAGCCTGCCATTCATAAGATATCTTGGGTGAAATCCTGGACCTGTAGAAGCTAATGAGAGTTTTTCTGTTAATTTCAGTGAGCACAGAATTTCATCCCTTATTCAACAAGATACAAAGGAAAAAATTTTTACGGTAGATTTGGCTGAAATTTTCAAAAATATGTGATAACAGAATACAAGACTTTACAATTGTGCAATAAACCTCTCTGCATTTATCAGCAGTATAGACCCTTGATAGAAAACAAACGTGCATTCTATAAACATTAAAACTTAATTTTATGAAATAATTTGTATCATATTTTAAAATGTACATACATTGTTTTGTTTTTACACTTAGTGGCCCTCAGATTCTCAAGCAACAACTACTAAAGAGTTGTCAGCAGGATCTCAATTTGTTGGTCTTATAGCAGTCCTTATAGCCTGCTTTTCAAGTGGATTTGCTGGGGTTTATTTTGAGAAAATTTTAAAAGAAACCAAACAGTCTGTCTGGATCAGAAACATTCAGCTTGGTAAGTCCAGTTTTGGCCATTTAAAAAAGAGATACTGCATTCAGATGAACAGTGAACAAAATTCACATATATAGTAAAATAAGGGCTGGTCTACACTGGGGGGGATCGATCTAAGATACGCAACTTCAGCTACGCTATTTGCGTAGCTGAAGTTGAAGTATCTTAGTTCGACTTACCTGGCCGTCCTCACGGCGGCAAGTCGACCGCCGTGGCTCCCCCATTGACTCAGCTTACTCCTCCTGCCAAGGTGGAGTACAGGCGTTGATTCGGGGATTGATTTATCGCGTCTAGACGAGACGCAATAAATCAATTCCCCGATAGATCGATTACTACCCGCCGATCCGGTGGGTAGCGTAGACGTGGCCTAAGTATAATCATATTTTATCATGCTGTGGATAATCAAATATTACATAAACATTTAGCAAGTTTTGATATGTATTTTGCTAACAGGAACACCAGGAGTTGCATCCTGCTCTAAACTCACTTATTGTATTTAACTTGCTAATTCAACATTTGTAAGTCTGTTTACTTTGCTTTAAAATGGAGACTAATGGGTTCTAGAGAACAGCTGGAATATTATCAGTTGAATTTGGACTGTGGAGCATTTGAAATAAGGGTATCCTATGTGACTTATTTGAAAGATGGTGTGATTGTCTTATAAAGTAATTAAGTAATATGTGTCCATTAATATGAATCCAACACGTTTCATAAACACTGAATTGCTTTTAAAAGTATTGACACTATCTAACGAGGTTTTTATAGAATTTAAACATACAGTAGAACAAAATAAATGTTTAAAGCTATATTTGTGTAAGAATTTAAAAATAAACATAACTCATATCTCTGACTATAGGGATTATAGATTGACATTTTTAAAGACACAGTGAATTCCTTCATTACCCACATTTGTTCACATGGATGAACTTTGATCCTAGCTCTCGGTGCTAGGATCATGATTCTACCATTTCACTATCCTCATCTACTGCATGCTCTATCTCTCTCACACCAACCATCTCAAAAGTGGTTCTGAATCCCCTGGAAACTGGCTTTTGAAGATGACAGGGACAATCTATTTTGAACTAGCTTCCACTCCTTTTGAAACCAGTTTCCTCACATAGGTGGAAAAAAGCAATACCTCCCCTTGTTCTCCTGCCTCTTAACTGGTCGTGGAAAGAGACACCCTTCTTCTTCTAGTAGGCAGAGGATGGACATGTAATCTCCATCTATTGCAACTGTAGTCTACGTATTTACATTTAAGTAAATGCCTCCAGCAGGATTTGAACTCTTTTATTTTTCCGTTGAGCTCTCCTTTTTGCAATGAAGTGAACTAAAATTATTCATAATTTGACTAGAATATAGAGAAGAGTGTTATAAGATTTGAATACACTTTGAAAAGGTATTTTAATTTAGGGAACTGTTTATATTCTTACTCTTTCAAGATAGAGGGAAAATTAATGCACCTGTTTACTTATGGTTACTTATTGTTGTATATATTTGAACAATCTTCTTAATCTATTTTCTGGTTCCTTTCCTCCTGCTTAATAGGAAAACAGGATTCATTATACTTCTAACTGTCTACACACACACGCACACACGTCAGGTCTGAATACATTAGTTATGCTTACTGTCTCTTAAGGTCCCACAGATTTGATCTCACCCACCCTTTTCATAGCATAGAATTTGGGTAGAGGGTGAGAAACTTGCACTGAATCTTGGGTTTTCAGATGTGGACCACAATCATAATCCAAGTACTTTGTAGGGGAACCCACATTTATTTGAACCAGGCCAAGTCTAAAATTTAACTAAAACTCTGGAGTCATCCTCACTGTAAGGATCTAACAGCAGTACACACACTTGAAATGATTGCAAAGTAAATATTCATAACTATGTTGAAAAGTGATGATTCTTTGATAAATTGTTCTTCAGATTTTCTTCTACAGTGCAGAAAGGAATCTACAAAAACAGACAAGTTTATCAGTTTGATGTTGTCCCTGATTTCCCCCCCCCCCCCAACCCCCAGTGTTCCATTACTTGGTATATAAGAACAATTACGTTCTCAAAACAGGGTTTTAAAGTGACTGTATGGGGTAATGGTACATTGAGCTATGAGTTTAAATTTAAGGTTTATAATAGTGAAAGGCATGTCAGCTTTTTCAGAAAAATATTTAACATTTTCAGTTATTTTAACTTAAGCTGATGCAATAGTTTGAGTAATGTCTGTTTCATTATGTTAAATGTTTAGAAAGTTTTTAAGTTTTCTATTCAGAAATTAAAAGAATATTAGTCACAATTTCCTTTTTAAATCTTTTTCTAAAATTTGTATAATACAGGATCACGATCTAATAGATTTTTTCCCCCCATCATTTATTTCTGTAGTAGAAGTAATGCTCTAGCACTTCCAACTCCAATACAAACACAACATTCAGGAGAAATTCTGTAACAACAAACAAGTTTATGAAATAGAACTTTTAAAAAAATATAAGGAAACAGATTTTAAGCTTCTTAAAGGTTCATTATAAACTGCAAATAATTTTTAAAATAAAAAAATCCTTTGAAAGTATCTTTTTTAAAAATTATATCCATACACCAGAGTTATCTGCTTATCTGTAAAGCAACGTAAGCCAAGAATACATCAGTCTTATAACTGAAATGATCAAAATCTCTTATAAGAGGAAAAACTATTTAAAAAAAAAAAAAGTTCCTGTCAGATCCACTGGTTGGTTTTAAACATGGTTATTATATTGCAAACCAAAGCCTGATCTTGAAACTTGATTTACTTGGGCTGACCCCAGTAGTCATGCAGATCCAGTTATAGGAATGGGGACACCCCCCCTCCTTTTTTTTTTTTTCGTTGCAAGCTTTCAAGTCTGTCTTTTATCTTTTAGGATTTTTTGGTAGCATATTTGGATTGATGGGTGTGTACATATATGATGGAGAACTTCTGTCAAAGAATGGATTTTTTCAAGGATATAACAAACTTACTTGGATAGTTGTAGTTCTACAGGTAATGTATCTAAACCCATATGCTTACATAAAAGACACTTGGAATCTATTCCCCCATAAATGCTTGGGGAAATTACACTGGTAGTTCCCATTAATGCTAATAGGAATTTTGCAAGTAAATGTCCCTTGCAAAAATGGCAAAATAGACCTCTAAATAGAGAAATTGCAAATTATTAGCAATCCAAGCATTGAGTTATCAAACATTCTGCACAATAAAATTCTATAACAATATTGATTTTGTAATATTAAAAACAGATTAATAAAGAAAATAAAGCCTACCAGCAATTATACAGCCCACCCTCATAACCAACTTTCTGAGCCAAAAATGTACACCCACTCACTAGTAATGTCCTCTTGATAATATAATCAGTGATCTCTATTCTACAGAAAGAGTTCTGTTGTCAATTGCTTTCATCCACCATATCTACAACAGCATAAAATATACCCAGTGCCTTTATACATAGCTAAAAACTTTTTAAGAAATGTGTACAAAGATATTGAAATAGATGTTACCACTGAAATCATCAATTACATATCACAGTTTCAGGTAACAGCACCTTTAATTCCTGTCTTCTGAAGGAATGCCCGCTCAGGTCTCAGGCCTTTAGGCTTCAGCTCTCCTCTGATCAGGGGCTGCATCCCCACTATCTTCTGACCAGGATTTTAGGCTGCAGCTACCTGTAGTTGCATTGTGATTCTCTGCAAGCATGTCTGACCAGTGTCTAGCTCTTGCTCTCTGCTTTCTCAACAAGGACAGTGTTCTTATCAGTGGTTAGTGTTCTTACTAGTGGTTACAAGTTACCACACAGCTCTTTCAAAGCAGAGCACATTCAATCTAGGATAAAAACGTTAAGAGAAATTTTATAAAACGAAAACAGGATCTCAAGCACTTGGCCGTAGCTCCCCATCAGTCCTGTGGAGACCCTGACAGACTCCAGTCTTCAACTGCAACCCTTCAACATGGTTGGGTCCTCCCTTGTAGAAAAGGACATGTCCTTTTGCCGAATCAAAAAGAAAATCTTTGAGTCTGTTTACACTCAGCCTTTATACCCCAAAGGCCTTTGTCTCCAAGCCTCCCAAAAACAGGTAAAACCAGTCATTGCCCCTTCCTCTTCAGGCAGCCCAAGCCTCAAGAGGCTGAGACTCTACATAGTCAGCTTTGGAATTTTACAGTAATTGCCTCCTAGTAATTTCAGAATCCAAAGGAAGCCTTCCCCCCTCCCCCATGAGTTAGGAACATACGAATACATATAGCATGTATTGATACAAAGGTCTATAAATATTCCACTGGCTCATATCTTCTTGCCCATCTCATTATAATGGTCTTTGAAATTTTCATGTTTTCAGTGCTCAAACACACTGATTAACATTTCATAACTTTAAATACAATAGTCTGAAGATAGGCCTGTGTTTGCCATATCTCTCATTTTAAAAAATATCTAAAATATGTGCTAATCTTAAATGTGTTTCAAACTTTTTGCAGGCACTGGGGGGCCTTGTGATTGCTGCTGTTATAAAATATGCAGACAATATTTTAAAAGGATTTGCAACATCTTTGTCAATTATATTGTCAACATTGATCTCCTATTTCTGGCTGCAAGATTTTGTCCCAACCAGGTGAGAGTTATTGTCCATGCATACGTGAATATAAAAGTTGCTGAAAAATTAGGTACTTAGTGAGAGTATTGGTATATATAGAAGAATGGTTGAAATTATTTTTGAAGGGATTAGATGGATTCCTGAGCTAAAATACAGAGTTAAGGATTCTGAACTTCATTTAATAACATGATAGTTCATTACATTTTGCTCAAGTATTGAAGTATAGGTGACAATATTATGTTTTCTCTGAGAGCTCTCCAACCAGAGCCCAGGAAGTGATGCAGAAATCAGGGCCGGCTCCAGGCACCAGCCCAGCAAGCAGGTGCTTGGGGCAGCCAACGGAGAGGGGCGGCACGTCCGGCTCTTTGGTGGCAATTCGGCGGCGGGTCCCTCAGTCCCTCTCTGAGGGAAGGACCTGCCGCTGAAGAATTTAGCGGCACGGTAGAGCTGCCGCCGATCGCTGCTCTCTAATCCCCCTCCTTCCTCCCCCCCCCCCCCGCTTGAGGCGGCAAAAACCCTGGAGCCGGCCCTGGTAGAAATGAACTTCCTGCTGCTGTTTTTCTCGAAGCACTCTGCCCTGATCTCTCCCCCTTCCCAACCCACATGCTTTTTAGCTTGCTCTTTTCCTTCCTCTCTTTTGCCTGTTTGCCACCCCCTGTTATTTCAGCTTCCCCAAACCTTTGTTCAAGTATGTGGTTTCTCTCTGCCTGTCTTCCCACCCCCCTTTTTTTAGTTTGTCCTTTCTTTATCTTATCTTTATCTTAATCTTATCTTTATCTGGTTCCACTTTTTTGTTTGTTTTTCTCTTTAGCTGGTTCTATCCCACCAGGTCCTCAGTTTTTATCTTATCCCTCCAAAATGTCTGTCCTTTCCCCATTCCCAATTTTACACTTTACTTCTACCACTTACTTTTCTCCAGGGCCTGGGACTTCTCTGAACTTAGTAGCCTATATGCATTGCAGCACCAATGTCCAAACTGTGCTCCCCGATGGCGGTTCTTCACTCTCCCTGGTTCTTCAGACTGACTACTGTTGCCTCTCCATGTTCGGTGTCACTTTTGTTCCCCTTTAGAGCAGCATACCAATCCCCAAGATTGTCACAACAGTATTACCTGTCCTCCCCCCTCCATTGGCTATATCTCGTGTTCCTTGGGATAAGATGAGTGATGGTTTAATAATAATACCTAGTTCTTACATAGTGCTTTACAAAGGAGGTAAGTACCATTATCCCCATTATACAGATGGGGAACCTGGGACATGGGAGGGTGAAATGACTTACCCAAGGCCAGTGGCAGAGCCAGGAATATAATCCAGGTCTCCTGAGTTTCTTTTTGTTTGTTGATTTTTTTTTTTCAAAAACAATATCGTGTGTTTTAATGCAGAATTTTATTTAAAAAAAGACACAAATTCCAAGACCCTCCAGACTTAATACAATGTCATTTGACCTTATGATTCTTCAGATTTTGTAAGGTCTTGTATACTGCCCTTCTTGTACATTGATAAATTGTGCTATAATGGCTTTTAATACTGCAACACATCATTGTGGCAATATGCCGCCAAATTTCAGTTAAGTTAATGGGACTTTGCACATATTTGTAATGGATCTACATTATTCAGAATGGACTAAAGATTCTGAGTGGAAAATAGTTTTGAAAAGTAGTTGTTTGCGATGCGCAGAAGTTTCTTTCCAAAGCAAACTAGAATTATTTGTAATGTTTAAAAAGGTAAGTTGCATTCTGTTGTTAATATTTTCCAAAATGTCTAAAAATGAAATAAGGCAATTATAAGGCCACAAAAAACAAACAACCAAACCAAACTCTTGCACATTTTAGAGTTTTGCTATCAATTTATAAGAAGCTGACACTTATTTTACCAAATAAAAACAAATTTAAAATGTAGTCAGAGGACTGATATGTTAAGTTTCAGCCAGAAATACATTTTAATAGTTAACTTATCAGATCCTGACAAATGTGGTTTATAATGGAAACTTGAGTAAATAATTAAATGCAATTCAGCCCATAAGCAGGATTCAAAACTTCAGTTGTAAGCCAGTGTTTGTCTTTATTATGTTGCTGGTTGGGTGCCAAATACTATATATCTCTGAAGAGAAATTTTTAGGTGGTTTCTCCATTTTCTGTGAACATTTCTAAGTGGGATAATTATGTAAAGTACATAATTGTGTATGCCTATCATCAGGCTAAATAAATTATTAGCTGGACTATAATGTAGTGCACCACTCTAATTTGAAGTGCACTTCCAAAATACTACATAATATGTTCAGAAAACTCAAATTATCAAAATTTTACACATCTCCAAGATAATGTTTTTTAAATATTTATATACTATCTTTGAGCTTAGATACTACATTTCAAACATTTCTCTATCTAGAAAATTGTAAAGTCTCCCTATAGTATTTGAGTACCAGTACTTCATAAAAAAGATGTCTGTATGTATGTATATGTAATATAAAATATATAGTGTGTATGTTTACATAAACACCATATTACAACAATTAAACCCTATCTACCCAAGAACCAGTTTAAATGTAACAACAACAATCTGGTTGCTGCTCATCTGTGTTCTGATATGATTCGGCACATTGTCTCCCATAACAGGGTTTAAAATAAACATATCCTAGCTTAGGTCTCTAATACAGAAAAACTTTAACACTGTTTGACACATTGCACATAGGACTGGCAAAACTATGTTAAAACATGGTTGGACAGCAAACAAATATAACTACTGTGGTTAGTTTTGCATGCTTATGTATTGTAGATGGGGAGACAAAAGGGACTAAGAATATGCAGCTAGACTGATTATCCTTTGGCAATTGCTTCATGAAAAGACAATACTGTTTAATCTTTGGCGTACTTCAGTGAAATATCATGTTTTTGACTTCACTGTTGATAGGTTCAGGCTTCTTAGTTCCTTTCCATCTCTCCCTATTCTCATAGTTTAAGAATAATAGATGAGTAAGTTGCCAGTTCATTTCAAATTGAAGGAACATATTTTCCCCCACTAGAAATAATGTAGAGAATGAATGTCATTTCTTCTGACCAGATAATATAAATACAATTGTACTGACTGAAAAGGGTTACTTTTTTCCCCCCCCTGTTCCATTCAGTGTCTTTTTCTTTGGAGCCATTCTTGTGATAGCAGCTACATTCCTATATGGTTATGATCCAAAACCTGCAGGAAATCCTATCAAGGCATAGCAGATTTCGTTATCAGCCTGTTTCTCAAGACTGTGCATTAGGGACCTCAACAAGAATTCTGTATGGAAGATTTCATCATGCACTGGAAGGAAAGGATCACTACACTGAATCTGAGCAAGAACATGTTAATGGTTTTGGAGAACCAAAGGGTTAAAGACAGAAAATAATGTATGTAAAGCTGATGGTAAAAATTAAAGGGGAAAGCCTAGTGCAAGTTGCTAATAAAAACTTGAAAGGAACAAAAGTTTCCAAGTAACTACAATTAGGAATGTTTACAGCTTGAACTTGAGGTTATATTAGATGATTTTACTGTTTTGATTGCTGCAGAAATATATCCTATGCACTCTTTGCAAGAGCACATGACAATATTTGTCAGACTGTATCTGTTTTTGCAAATTGATTATATTTAATGTTAGTAAATATGTTTTTAACTGTTTGTCTATAGAGATCAAATTGAATATAATGGTTTTGATTAGGGGTTCCTTATTAAAGCTGTGAAGACTGTGATTGAAAGACATTTTCACACATATCCAAGATTTTTATATTTATGGAAGGCTGATTTTAATAAACAGAAATCTGAATTCTGTTGCTTAACTATATAAAGTTCTTATAAGGTCAAGGTTATGACCTAAATCTGTAAAAGAGAGAAATTCAGTTAGGGCTATACATTCCAACCTTAACTAAGGTGGTCACTAGTATTATAAGCCATCTAATAACTCTACATGAACACACACCATAGATTCCAGCAATTACCCGGCACAACAGCATTGGTGTTAAAGATGGAGTGCTTGCTTGGATAACATTCATTAGTTTATCCCTATTGGTATAAATCAACTTCTTAGTATTACCTTAAAGTAGCTTTTATGGTTTGTTTCCTTTGGAGATTTTTTTTAAATTGTGATTTTTTTATTTTTTTTTTAAACCTTAACAAATAAATGTTTTAAATTATTGTTATCTTTTACAGCTTGTTTTGGATCCATTATGGTATATAATGTATATACTGTAATGTACCATATTACAAAGGTTTTTTTTAAATCGGTGTTAACTCATAAGAACTCCTCCAAGGCTATTTCAGTACATTTGTATATAATGGCTTTATATAATATAAAATCTCTTGATTAGAGATTTTTTTTGTTTCCGGTGTGTCTGAACCAATAGACTAAATGAGTCTTCTGTAGCTATTCAGTCTAGTGTTAGAATTACATAATTAGGAAACATGCTAATTATAGTAAACAAGAAAGTCATGGGGAATAGTTATTGTGTAATAGATTAAATAAAAACATATATTATCCTTTTTTACCTAAAAATACCAAAAGCAATTAGACCATGTTATGGACAAATCTCTTGCTAAATTATTTACATATACCTATTTGATCCACTCATACTGTTCCCTTCCCCACCCAACCCCCCCAAAGGCTTAAAAATAATTTTTTTTCATAAGATCTTTTATGACAAGTATTAATGTGGAGTGACTCCTCATCTAAGTATTATACTTGTGAAAGTATAAATTTTTAATAGAAATGTTGACAGTCCCTTACCTGTAGCATCACAGATAGTGAAAATCAAAGTATTTAATGTCACACATGTACGGGTCAGCAGATATTAAAATTGTTATGACAGAAGAGTTTTAAAAAATGTTTACCAAAGTATTGCAACCAGTTTTCCAAAATGTTTTAGTGATGGACAAATAGAGAATTTCACAGAAAATGCTGTAAAATGCCATGAGATTTTAAAGTAAACTATTATAATGGAGAGGGCAAAAATCATTCTTATTTCCAGCAGGTAAGAATAATGCTTTTTTCTAGGCAATGATATGGATTTGACTTTAATCGAACTTTTGTGTTTACTACTAGGGAAATAGAATAGAGCAGGGGCTCTCAAACTTTTTTACTGGTGACCCCTTTCACATAGCAAGTCTCTGAGTGCGACCCCCCCTTATAAATTAAAAATACTTTTTTATATATTTAACACATTATAAATGCTGAAGGCAAAGCGAGGTTTGGGGTGGAGATTGACAGCTCGCGACCCCCCATGGAATAACCTTGCGACCCCCTGAGGGGTCCCGACCCCCAGTTTGAGAACCCCTGGAATAGAGGACTCCCAAAATGTATGCAAGTGGTTGAACTAGAGATACTATCGGCTCTAAGATCTATGGATAATTGTTATGCTCTCTGATCTCCAGATCAAGGAATATCAGACCTTCAAGACCTATCTTATAGTTTATCATAAAGTGATTTACAAACTGGATCAATTCACTGAAATACACTGCTGAGGTAAAGGGTGGTAACTAACCATGCACAGCAATACTTACATAGCAGTTTAGGACAGGAAGTGAAGGATGCCTTATCTTCTTGAAACCACATAAGGAATTTATGTAGTTGGAATACAGTTACCTGAATTGGAACTTGGCCAGGACAATAATATCCTCAATTTCATGGTATTTATAGCAGTTGTAATTAGCAGGTGACTACTATTGTCTAATCCATTGAGAAACTTCTTTCAATTTGAAGAAAAGCAAGGGAAAGTGTATTGGGGGAGGAACTGGAGTCAAAAGGCACTGCGTTGTCAGACCAACAGTGATTGGCAGGGTCCGTTGTAAGAAATCCAGTCTTGCTCTTTCACCCAGGGCTGGACCAATATCACAACAAGCATCAGTTTAAAGGGAGGAACAGACACATATGACACTGTGAATAAAATAGGTCACCTCCAGGCTTTGGAAAACATCTCTCTGGTGCATTAAGGGGCATATCCTGTTCCTGAGATACATGGAACTAATGTGGTTGCTGTGGAAAGGAATAGGGCAGGATTTTAAGAGGTTACATAGGTTGTCTGCATCTCGTGTGTGAAGCAGTGCTGTCTGGAGGGCACAGTTACACTTTCTCACAGGAATAGTTTCAGAGCCAGGTAGGATGACATGCAACTGTGGATCCACTGGCCATCCATTCCTATGGAGAAAGTACAGGAATTGCAGAACCATGGCCATTGCAGAGCATTCAGAAGCCTGGAATGTAGCAGGGACATGGTGTGCTTTACACATATCCCAAAGCTAATTTTTAGCACACAGACTAGCTTTCCAGGTCTAAGACAGACTCTCTGACCCATCTTTTCATTCTTTAGAATAGTTGATTAATTAATTTAGTTTGTATATTTAGGTAGCTTATAGAACAGGAGTACTTGTGGCACCTTAGAGACTAACAAATTTATTTGAGCATAAGCTTTCGTGGGCTACAGCCCACTTCTTTGGATGCATAGAATGGAACATATATTGAGGAGATATATATACACATATAGAGAGCATAAAAAGGTGGGAGTTGTCTTACCAACTCTGAGAGGCCAATTAAGTAAGAGAAAAAAAAACTTTTGAAGTGATAATCAAGATAGCCCAGTACAGACAGTTTGATAAGAAGTGTGAGAATACTTACATGGGGAGATAGATTCAGTGTTTGTAATGGCTCAGCCATTCCCAGTCTCTATTCAAGCCTAAGTTGATTGTATCTAGTTTGCATATCAATTCAAGCTCAGCAGTTTCTCATTGGAGTCTGTTTCTGAAGCTTTTCTGTTGCAAAATTGCCACCCACAGGTCTGTCATTGAGTGACCAGACATGTTAAAGTGTTCTCCTACTGGTTTTTGAATATTATGATTCCTGATGTCAGATTTGTGTCCATTAATTCTTTTGCGTAGAGACTGTCCGGTTTGGCCAATGTACATGGCAGAGGGGCATTGCTGGCACATGATGGCATATATCACATTGGTAGATGTGCAGCTGAACGAGCCCCTGATGGTGTGGCTGATGTGATTAGATCCTATGATGATGTCACTTGAATAGATATGTGGTAGCTTATGTATACTTAGTACCAAGCTTTTATTTTAATATTTATAAAGTGACAGCATAGTATTTATTTACGACGACATGTATGTGTGATCATTTGTTTTCTGAAAGGCAACATTATGGAATTACTAGTATTTTATTTAATACTGTATTTGGAAATCACCTTAGGACCTCTAGCATGTGCAGCAACAGTAAAGTGTCAGGCCAGCTAGAACAAAATAAAAGCATCATAGCTTAAAACTACTGATATATGGAATTTATGCTGCAAGTGAAATAAACCAGCAACTCAGTGGTGGGAAAAACATGTGAGGTTGAAAAAAAAAAATTTCTTCACAAATTGACATAATCTATCCACAAGTGCCCATTAAAACTGCTGTATCACAGAGAATTCAAATAAGTTTGCTTGTAGCTTTATTAAACTTATTTGTTTTTGACAAAGTACAACACAGTTGCTCTGTCACCAAGAATTTTGAAACCTGTGGGTAGATCGTTAGATTAGTGTTCTAGTTCTTAATTTTATAAAATAACTTGTGTTTCCTGTGTTTTTTTTACCTTTTTGTTTCCTTTCTCTTCATGAAATGGATCTTGTGTTTTGGCATTATACTTGCTTTTCAGTTACTTAGACCAGTGGTTCTCAACCAGGGGTACGTGTACACCTGAGGCTACGCAGAGGCCTTCCAGGGGGTACATCAACTAACCTAGGTATTTGCCTAGTTTTACAACAGGCTACATAAAAAGCACTAGCGAAGTCAATACAAACTGAAATTTCATACAATCACTTGTTTAAACTGCTCTGTATATTATACACTGAAATGTAAGTGCAATATTTATATTTCATGATAAAAATGAGAAAGTAAGCAATTTTTCAGTAATAGTTTGCTGTGACATGTTTGCATTTTTATGTTTGATTTTGTAAGCAAGTACTTTTCAATTCAGATAAAATGTGGGGTACACAAGACAAACAGACTCCTGAAAAAGGGGTACAGTAGCCTGGAAATGTCGAGATCCACTGACTTAGACATCCTTTCTTTGGTTTGGGGAACATGTAATTGGTGGTTTTAAACTTATTTTCATGGGTATAATTTAGAAGAATGTAATTGGTTTGCTTTTTTTGTTCAACTGTTTTTCAATTGACAAATCAATCTGGCATTTGTTATGCCACTGGTTCTCATGCTTTAGCAATCTGAGGACACCCATTTTGATTTAAAAATTTTCACGGACCTCTGGCTTGGCTTCTAATTTTCCCTGGGGGTGCTTAACCCTGCTCAGCCCCCAGCCCCGCCCCCATTGCACCTCTTCCACCAAGGCCCCATCCCTGCCCCACCTCTTCCTGCCCCTGTTCCACCCCTGCCCCTCCTTTTCCCCACCTATTTCCACCCCGTACCCCAAGCGTTGCCCCATCCCCGCTCCTCCCCCTCCCTCCCGGTGCCTCCTGCATGCCTCAGAACAGCAGGAGGGAGGGAGTGCTGAGAGGGAGGGGGAGGAATTGATCAGTGGGGCCAGTGGCCCCAGACATGACTCACGGACCCCCTGGAGTACCCTTGTGAACCCGCAGGGGTCCACAGACCCCAGTTTGAGAACTGCTGTGTTATGCTATTCATGTATTGCTTATTTATCAAGACTTTTAATATTATTTCCTGATCAGCCATTCATGCTCTACTCCCTTGTAGTCAGATTATTCCCTGATTAGTCACTGTGTCCAACATTGCTCATGATTAATTTTGCTTGTGTATTACTGATATTATTTCCAGCCTAACATTATTGAGAAAGGGGTTATAATATTCCTTTTTCCTCCCCTCCTAAACTAGATATTTTCCTGTAATAATGATAAATATAACATTACAAATCAAACTGCTTGTGTTACAGAAAACTTAATGTAAAATAAGTGTCTGTGGCAGTCAGTTATTGTGTGAAGATCCAAGGAGTGGTCCTAGACCTTTGTTTAACTGTCCTGCCCATTTGTAATGTTAATTTTTTTCTATAGTAAATCAATCCAGAATAAGGAATTCCACTCTTTCCAGGTGAACACATTGTGTGTATTCATACATACAGGGGCGCTGGTGCCTGGAGCGGCCGCTGCATGCATACTTAAGTGCCTGAGAATCAAAAGACATTAGTGGGAAAGATATAGGGAGAAGTAAGCAAAATACACGGGTTCATACTGGATGACCTAAATGGTCTCTTCTGAACCGTCTCTTTTTCAGCCAAATTCTGCTCTTGTGCAATGCGACGCCCATTCCTCAATGAGTGCTCCAGGTATACATCCAAGGGCAGAATTTACTATCACCATCATATGGTATGATGATGATGATGATAGTTTTAAAGGAAAAGGTGCAAAAAGCTTTGGCCTTTGAACCTGCCTGTCACATTCAAATACTAGCCTGTGTGTGAAAGGCTTTTCAGAGCTGATTACTATTCCAAATGCCTGAGCCAGCCAGTCCTCCAAGATGTGTAATTGAATGCGGTGGGAATCCCAGCAGGTAACCAGGCAAAGTTCTCTGTCACTTTGACAAATCATGACCCAAAAGCTGGTTTTGAGCATAGCCTAAAGTATCCTACTACTGATTCAGAAGCACCATTTTTGGTTTGGCTATTGAGGAATCCACCCCCTCCCCTAGGGCCCCTGCTCTTTGGAGATGGCTACAATTGTGATAAAAAGAACAGGAGTACTTGTGGCACCTTAGAGACTAACAAATTTATTTCAGCATAAATTTGTTAGTCTCTAAGGTGCCACAAGTACTCCTGTTCTTTTGCGGATACAGACTAACACGGCTGCTACTTTGAAACCTACAATTGTGATGGGACAGTGTGATGCCAGAGGCTAGAGCCACGGCTGCTCTATGAATCAGCTTGAAGGGGGTGTACATGTGACCGGCCGTCTCCAACCCCATGGAGACCAAGTGCCATAACTCTACTTTCATAAGGAGCTAGCAAGAGACCCAGTTCACCTCTTGACTCAGGTAGCTGCTAGCACAACGTGATCTTTGCTCCCAAGCTGCCAAACTGATGCTATTTTTAAAACGTTCCCATACAGATTAATTTCAAATGATGCAGTTCAAGGGCAGCATTTTGTAAAGAAAAATGGCAAATAAAAATGACAACATGATAATTTCCACATCCCTTTCATCCTAAAACGTGCAAGTAGATTATTGCAGCTTCAGTTAAAGTCAAAAGTCCTCTCTCCAAGTTACAGAAACCAATGGCTTTTCTCTTCATTGTTGTCTGTGTAAAAAACGGTTCTATTTTTGCTCTTTGACTCCATTCTTTCCCATGCATTCTGGTTATTCTACCACTCTCTCTCACGACACCTCTTTATTTCTTTTCCAGATCATTAAAGTCTTTACTGCAAGTTTCTACGCCTAGTAAAAGCATTTATTGTGTATGCTCAGGGGACTTAGATGAGGTTGTTTGTACTGAGTGGCTGGTGGAAGACTGACATGCACATGATAAATAAGAAACTAAGGGACAAATCCTTAATCCATGGATGTATAAACAAGGTGAGAGAGGTGATTTTACCTCTGTGTGCAGCACTGGTGAGACCAGTACTAGAATACCGCATCCAGTTCTGGGGTCCACATTTTAAAAAGGATGTTGATAAATGGAAAAGGTGCAGAAAAGAGCCACAAAAATTATTCAAGAGCTGAAGAAAATTCTTTAGTGAGAAAGTTGAAGAGCACAATCTGTTTAGCTCACCAAAGAGAAAACTGAGAGGTGACTTGATTACTGCGTATCAGTGCCTTCACAGGGAGAAAATACAGGGGACAAAAGGGCTCTTTAAACTAACGGAGGAAGGCATAACAAAAACCAATGGCTGTAAGCTGAAGCCAGACCAATTCAAATGAAAAATAATACACAATTTTTTAACAGTGCAATTAACCATTGGAACAGACCACCAAGGGAAAGAGGAGATTTGTGATCTTTTGATGTGTTCATATCAGGACTAGAGGCATTTCTGGAAGACATTCTTTAATTGAACATAAGTCACCAGGCTCAGTACAGGGGTAACTAGGTGAAATTCTGCAGCCTGTGTTATACAAGAGGTTTGACTAGTTGATCTAATGCTTCCTTCTAGCCTTAAAATCTCTTTTTAAAGTCCTGCTTTGTGGGTGTGGACAGCCCTTAGTAATGGAAGTACAGTGGGAGTGGTTCTGTAGGGGAGGGAGAATCTGGTGTGTGGGCTGAGTGGTCCTGAGGGAAGAACTCTAAGAGCAGCCGAAGCTGGAAGAAAGGTCTGATCTTTATTATTTTATTGCTATTTTGTCAATGAAGCCAAACCCCAGATCCATGTTTGTGGAGCAGTTTTTGAAAGGTATCTGCTCACACATGGCTTCTGAAAAACCTAGGGTCCCTACCTGGCATAGAACCCACTCAGAAAGCAGGTCTACGGTATTACAAATGTGGCTGAGGCAAGAATCATAATAATCCCTGATCTTTTCTGAAGGCAGTTATGAGGTGGAGCCGGAATGCCACTCTTAGAGTGGCAAAATTGTAAATTTAATAATGTATTAATTCATTACACGGCAGGATGACAGTGCACACCATGCTCCTCTTGTGCTCCATCTCAGTCACACAACTAAGTGTCCCCTTTGCTTCCTTTGCCCACTCTTGTCTCTGTGCCGTCTTCTCTGATGCTCCCTATTACTGGAACTCCCCTTCCTCTCCTTGCCCAGTATGTGTCTACCCTCTTCTTCACATCTTCCCTTAAAACACATCTTCCATGATCCTAGAAACCTTACTCTCCATTCAGAGAAGAGTTGACATCACAGTTAACCACTTTGATTTCTGTTGCATCTCAGATCTCTTTATCTGGTCAGATTAGAAGCCCTTCCATGTAGGAGTCTTGGTTTCTGCAAAGTGCTTGCTTCAGTTTTCTGCTATTTGAATAATAATACATAACTAGTAAAAGGGTGGGGGGGGGGATTTTCTAAGGTGCCTTAGGGAATTAGGCTCCTAACTCCCATTGACTTAGCTCCCTTAGGCTCTTTTGAAACACCTACATTAATGGTTTAAATTTCAATAACCATTTTGGGCATTTATTCTCTTTTTTCATTTTTTATTTAATACTTTCACACTTTTCCTTATGTGAGCAAGTAATTGCCTAGTGCCTTCTCCCAAATGGACCATTTCACACTAAATAAATTGAAACCTGGAGAGTTTTTGGCTTGGAGGAGTATTTGAAAACAATGTGGATATAACACATGGATAAAATCCATCATGTTCCCATTACAGAGTGGAGAATCATATAACTGGAAGGGACCTCGAGAGGTCATCTAGTCCAGTCCCCTGCACTCAAGGCAGGACTAAGTATTATCTAGACCATCCCTGACAGGTGTTTGTCCAATCTGCTCTTAAAAATCCCCAATGATGGAGATTCCACAACCTCCCTAGGCAATTTATTCCATTGCTTAACCACTCTGACAGGAAGTTTTTCCTAATGTCCAACCTAAACTGCCCTTGCTGCAATTTAAGCCCACTGCTTCTTGTCCTATCCTCAGAGGCTAAGAAAAAATATTTTTCTCCCTCCTCCTCCTTGTAACAACCTTTTATGTACTTGAAAACTGTTACCATGTCCCCTCTCAGTCTTCTCTTCTCCAGACTAAATAAACCCAATTTTTTTCAATCTTCCCTCTTAGGTCATGTTCTCTAGACATTTAATCATTTTTGTTGATCTTCTCTGGACTTTCTCCAATTTGTCCACATCTTTCCTGAAATGTGGTGCCCAGAACTGGACACAATACTCCAGTTGGGCCTAATCAGCGTGGAGTAGAGCGGAAGAATTACTTCTCATGTCTTGCTTATAATACTCCTGCTAATACATCCCAGAATGTTTGCTTTTTTTGCAACAGTGTTACACTGTTGACTCATATTTAGCTTGTGATCCACTATGACCCCCAGATCCCTTTCCGCAGTACTCCTTCCTAGGCAGTCATTTCCATTCTGTCAATTCTGTCAATAGTCAGCACAGGGGAAGATTAATTTAAGATAGGAAATCAGCAAAATAACCTTTTAATCTTAAAAGCAGTATTGAAGCCAAGCGTACAACAGTTCTAGAACAGAGTGCAATGTGTTTGTCCTCCAGTTATCATTTAGGGGATGACTTGATCTCTCCTTTGGCTTTTGTCTTATTTTTCTCTAATGGACAGCTGTTTCCTTTCGTGATAATCAGTAAGGCCAAGAGAACAGTGCTTTCTTCTTTCCCATTCTGGTCTTTTTGTGTGCTGGCACAGGGTGACATTTATGGGGAGATGGACCAAGCTTTGCCTGTCATTAATCTGAGGCGGTGGGACTAGGGATCAGCTGGTAGCCTTGTTGAAGGACTACCAAGAGCTCCGTTGAGGGAGTGAACTGCAAGGAGCAAGGGGAAGAACCCAGTTATTAGCTGCCTCCCAGATGGCCTGTTAAATGAGAACTGCAGGGAGCAGGAAGGCTCCCACAGGAGTCCCTGGGTTAGTGCAATGACCCAGAGGGGCCAGGAAAAGTCTCTGGGAACTGTAGCATTGTTGGGCAGAGGAACTACTTTATTTTGATATTTTACCTAAGTTCGTGCTTAACCAATAAATTGTTCCCTGTGGCAAGGGCCTGAACCAGCTGCTGGTATGGCACTGATCCTTCCCTGGCTGGTGAGAGAGCCCACCAGCTTGCACATGGGTACAGTGGTTGAGCGTCTAGCACATTGCACTGAACTCTTGATAAGTTCGAGACAAATAGTTCTGGCCAAAATCTGAGCCAGCCCCAAGCCAGCCAGGTTGAGTCGGCAGGACATCGTGAACTGGAATCAGTAGACATGCAGCATTGCACGTCGCAGTACTGACATTGTCAACCCAAGTTTTCAACACAGAAGAGCATCTCCAGGAGCTGCTGCTACTTTGGGACGCGGCATGTCTCTGTGAACAATCAGAAAGGGGAATGCTGGCTTAGATCAATGTTCATTAACCTTTCATGATCTGACATTTCTACTTTATTTTAGGACTATTACTTGGAGGTTGCTACATCAACCTTTTTTTCAGAACTTGTTCAGACTGAAGCTTACATAGTTGGTGACGTCCAATGTATTTAGGAAAACATTGCATTCTTCTTTGAGTGCTTGCTCATATCGATTCTGTCCCTGCCAGCAGGTATATGGGATCTTGGGGAGCAATTACCACACAGGTGGGGTGCCAATTAATTTCTTTATTAAGAAAATGCAAAAACAGGGAAAATTCAATAGTGAGGGGTATGGGGTTTGTTAAAGTAGACAGTTGGGGAGGGGTTTCTTTTAGTAAATGGGATAGGGGGTTTCAATAGTGGGATACAATACAGTGGGGTACAATACAGTTGGTAACCAATTAACACTGAAGTATAAATGTAACAGGTAGCTAACAATTTCTATGTAAAGAGTGTGTCACAGCAGCATATAACCAACTAACAGTATGGGTAAAATGGGTTAAATAACCAACAACTTTAGGTAAAAATGTGTCACAGTGGTGTAAATGTAAAATATGAGGTGTGTTAGAGAGAAAAGGGGTAGAAAAGGGGTAACCAATGGGGGTTTATGCTAGAAAGAGAGAGAGCAGACAGGCTGCAAGTTTAAACAGCAGAGAGACAATTATACAAAACACAGCAAAATCTTATCTATGATTTAACTTAACCAAAACTACACAAATTAGCAAGTAACAAAACACAATGCAACAGTTCTTTAAGCCTAACTTACAGGGTACAATGCAAGCAATTTTCTAAACCTAACTTAACTACAGCTATGCAAAATGAAATTACAATTTATCTAGACTAAAAGACAAAATCTGACCTAATGGGTGCACCTTATACTAGGGGTAGTTCCAGAGGGCAGAGTGGTGTGTGCCCAAGATACAGCTCCAAGGGGGGAGGGGGATTTAACTAGTGGTGGCTGCAAGCTGGCAGCCCAGGATACAGTCCAGGAAGGCACAGGCTTATTTCTAGCAGCAAAGGCGCTGCAAAGCAAGAAACAGATTACAGATACAGACCAAGGAGTTTAAGAGAGGTTTTAAGACACAGACCAAGGTTTAGCTTTAGTCTGTGTGCTGGGGAAACAGAGCCAGCAGCTAAAGTAATAAAAGTATAGAAAGTTTCACAGAGGGATTCTTACCAGTCCCCAAGGCAGCAGCAAAGGCAGAAGCAGCAACAACATCAGAAGAAGCAAGGAGGGCTCGGTACAGTCTTGATAATCAGGAGGTCTCTCAGGCAGCAATTCGTTCTTTGTGGGGGGGGGGGTTAAAAACGGGGGTACGCTCAAAAATAAAACGAGAGCGGAGAAAGGACCCCCCAGAACCCCTGGCTGATCAGACCAGGTAGCAATGCAGGAACCTTTCTGATCTTTGTTTTAAAAATGCCTGTTCTTAAAGGCAATCTCAGGCAGTTTCCCCACCAGTAATCCTGATAGGCTCCTTCTGTCACAGGGGAGGAGATACAGGGAAAAACTGCAGGTGAGCATAGAGACATGCCTGGGCAGAGTCCTGGACCATAGGCGTGAGTTCCCACCTCAGGACTCAAAAGCACATGAGGCCTATGACTCATGCCCAGGATCTTAAAAACACATTAGGTCTTGCAGCTCTGGACATTGCCTACCCTACACCGAGCCCGGGTTTAACAAGGTGATAACAGGACCAACCCTTTGAACATGGCAGTAGTCCCACTTAGCACGTAGCACAAGTGGCCATCCCTTTGAGAAGGGCAATGGCTCTTGGTAAACAACTTAAGGGGCCCTCCCTTTGAGAAGGGCAGTGGCTCTGGTAAACAACTTAACAGCCAGGGAGGGGCGGCCACAGGAGGAGAACAAAAACAAAATGGAGTAAGGGGACAGCTGTAAGAAACAAAATGGAATAGGGGGAAAGCTGTAACAGACAGATTCCAATTAGGTGTGCGCGTGCCGCGTGCACGATCGTCGGAGAATTTTCTACCCTAGCAACACCCGGTGGGTTGGCTGTGGAGCCCCCTGGAGTGGCGCCTTCATGGCGCTGGATATATACCCCAGCCGACTCAGCGCCCCCTCAGTTCCTTCTTACCGCCCCTGACGGTCGTTGGAACTGTGGAGCGCGGCATAGCTGTTCTCCACTCTCCCTAGCTTATCCTGTTAATTCTGTAGATAGTTGTAGTTATAGTTGTTGTATAGTGTTAGATAGTTATTCATCTTCGTTGTTAAATAGTTGTAAATAGTTAGCGGGGGTTAAGGGGGTTGTTCTCCCCCCTTTTCCCCCCGGCGCATAGCTGGGCTCATGCCCAAGGCTCCTGGCTTTAAGCCGTGCGCATCCTGTGCTAAGCCTATGCCTACGGGTGATCCGCACGACTCGTGTCTGAAGTGTCTAGGAGAGTCCCATCAGACAGATAAGTGCAAGATCTGTAAGGCCTTCAGACCGAGAACCAAAAAGGAGCGGGACTTTAGGCTTAGGCAGCTCCTCATGGAGGCGGCACTTAGCCCGGATCCTCCCTCGGCACGCCAAGCCCCGGCACCGAGCGCCTCGGTGCGCAGCGCCCCTGCGGCACCGACCGGTACTGCACCGCGGGCAGAATCGGATAAGGCCTCACGGCACCGGCCTCATTCGGCACCGCGACCGCCACAAGGGCCTCGGCGCCGTTCCCTGTCTCCGGGACACAAGAAATCCCGCAAGGCACAGGAGACTGCTGTCCTGCAGACGCCGGCTCCCCTGGTGCCGGGGGTAGAGCCGCGTCCGCCTTTAGAGCGCCAGAAGCAGCAAGTACCTGCTACACCGTTGACTCCGGCGCCGCGGCCATTGGTGGTGGAGCCTTGTCTCCCGTCCACTCCGGAGACCTTTGCGATGGCGAGAGACCTTATCGCTCTCACGGAGCCGGCGCCGTCTCAACCACCGGCACCGTCGGCTCCTCGCGCAGTGCAATCCAGGGGCAAGCCTGCCCTGGTACGCCCGCCGTCTCCGGACATGGACTCACGGCACCGCTCCAGGTCTTGGAGCAGGTCCCGACGCCGCTCGCAGTCCCGGCGCCGACTATCACCTCGGCACTGGTCGTACTCACAGCCTAGATCCTCTTCACGGCACCGGTCTACGTCTCGGCACCGTCAGGATCATCGGCACCGATCGGACTCAAGACGTAGTTCTCGGCACCGGTACAAGCGCCGCTCCAGTTCGAGGGGCCGCTCCCGGTACCACGTCTACTCGCGGTCATCATCTTCTAGGTCCAGATCCGGATCTCGGCACCGACATGGCCAGCAGCACCGATCCCGATCCCGGTACCGCGTAGGGACCGATCGCCTACGGACCGGCACCGATCGGCACCGTATCACACCGAGCCGATTCCGGCGCGTTCGGCACCGCCTTGGCCCTCGAGATCAGCGTCTCGCTCCTCCGACGGGGCTTCCAGATCAGCATACCCTCCTCAGGGTCAGGCTGCTGCGGCTGACTTGGGCCACTGGCAGGAGGCGGCAGAGGACCCTGCGCAGGACCCTACGCATTGGTCTTTCTGGACCCCGTGGGCATATCACCAGGCGCAAGGGGCTCCACCATCAGCCTCTCGCTCAGCACGCTCTGAGCCTAGAGTCCCGGAGGCCACCATCTCCCGTCCTCCCCCAGGGGGCATGGAGGCTCCCGTTCCTACACCACCTCAGGCCCTGGTTCCAGGGGCAGGTGATGCTCCGCTCCAGGGACCCTTAGAACAGGACCCTCCGTTAGACCCCTTGCCCCCTGAGGCATCCTCCTCATCTTCCCCGGATGAGGCGGTGGCGGGTACAACAGCCTCGGGCCCGCCCCCGATAGATCTTCGTGCCCACCAGGACCTATTACGTAGGGTGGCGCGTAATATGGACCTCCAGGCGGAGGAGATAGTAGAGGTGCAGGACCCGGTGGTGAGCATCCTCTCGGCTGATGCCCCATCCCGGGTAGCATTGCCACTAATTCGGACGATTCAGGCTAATGCCACTACCATATGGCAAACTCCTGCCTCTATTCCACCCACAGCCAGAGGGGTAAAAAGGAAGTACTTCATCCCTTCCAAGGACTATGAGTACTTATATACTCATCCCCCACCGTGTTCACTAGTGGTGTCATCGGTAAACGCAAGAGAGCGTCACGGCCAGCAAGCTGCAGCGCCCAAATCAAAGGACGCTAAGCGCTTCGATTTGTTCGGGCGTAAGGTGTACTCGGCGGGAGGGCTGCAGGTCAGAGCGGCAAACCAACAGGAGCTCTTGAGCCGCTACAACTTCAACTCTTGGAACTCCATGGGGAAATTCAAAGAGTTGGTTCCCCAGGACTCAAGGGAAGAGTTCGGGGCCTTAGTGGAGGAGGGTAAGAAGGTGGCGAGGACCTCCTTACAAGCCTCATTGGACATAGTGGACTCGGCCGCCAGGACGCTGGCGTCAGGTATCGCCATGCGGCGAGTCTCCTGGCTCTAGGTCTCGGGCTTGCTGCCGGAACTACAGCAGAACCTGCAGGATTTACCTTTCGAGGGCCAGGGGTTGTTCTCGGAGAAGACGGACTCTCGGCTGCAGAGCCTCAAGGACTCGAGAACTATCATGCGCTCCCTGGGGATGCATGTCCCAGGGCCCCAGCGCAGACCCTTTAGGCCCCAGCCTCAAAGGTTCTACCCTCCCCCGCCCCGTCCGAGACAGGACTTCGCCAGAAGGCGGGGACGAGGTGGTAGGCAAAGGTCGACCGGCCCTCAACCCGGTCAGAACCAGGGCCCGCCTAGACCACCTTCAGGTCCTAGGCAAAACTTTTGAAGGTGCGGTCGAGGACGGCGCCTCAGCCACTACCCGGGATCCCCTCTCCTGTTTCCACCGTGCTTGGTCCCTCATAACATCAGACTGTTGGGTCCTTCGCACGGTGGAGAGGGGTTACGCTATCCAATTTTCTTCGTTTCCCCCCCTCCCATCCCCCTCCCCGTCCCTCTTCAGGGACCCTTCTCACGAGCATCTCCTTTTACAGGAGGTTTTTGGCCTCCTATCTATGGGAGCCATAGAGGAGGTGCCACCAGAGTTAAGGGGCAGGGGGTTTTATTCCCGCTACTTCCTGATCCCCAAGTCAAAAGGGGGTCTGCGACCCATTTTAGACTTATGCGGACTCAACAAATTCATAGTAAAGTTGAAGTTCCGCATGGTCTCCTTGGGGACCATTATCCCTTCCCTGGATCCTGGAGGCTGGTTCGCCGCCCTCGACATGAAGGACGCATATTTTCATATAGCGATCTACCCCCCTCACAGGCGCTTCCTTCAATTTGTGGTAAACGAGGTGCACTACCAATTTGCAGTCCTTCCCTTCGGCTTGTCCGCGGCTCCGAGAGTGTTCAGAAAATGTATGGCTGTCATGGCAGCATACCTTCGTCGACAAGGGATACAGGTGTTCCCGTATTTAGACGACTGGCTGGTGCGCGGCCGCACCAGAGAGCAAGTTCAAGCTCACGTCCACATAATAGTACAAACATTCCACGAGTTGGGCATTCTACTCAACAAAGAGAAGTCCACTCTAGAGCCAACCCAGGGGATAGAATTTATTGGGGCAGTCCTAGACTCCAGACTTGCCCGAGCTATTCTACCAGACAGTCGTTTTCATACCGTCACAAGCATCATTCGAGGGCTCAGGGCCTTTCCGATTACCACAATAAGGATGTGCCTTGCCCTATTGGGTCACATGGCCTCTTGCACTCATGTAACCAGGCACGCCAGACTGCAACTTCGCCCACTGCAGGCCTGGGTATCGTCAGTGTACCGCCCTCATCAACACAGCTTAAACATGGTGGTCACAATCCCGACCTCGGTCCTGGCCTCTCTCACCTGGTGGCTGGACCGCAAGGCGGTTTGCGCAGGAGTGCCGTTCCACGCCCCTCAACCCTCCCTGCACCTGGTCACGGATGCCTCATCTCTAGGTTGGGGCGCTCACCTTGGGGAGCACCATACCCAGGGAATGTGGACCGCACCCCAACTAGCCTTGCACATCAATGTTCGAGAGCTGATGGCGGTGCGCCTGGCCTGTCAGGCATTTCTCAGTCTCCTACAGGGCCGTTGCCTGTTAGTCCTCACCGACAACACCACGGCCATGTTTTACATCAACAAGCAAGGAGGAGCCCGGTCGTCGCTTCTATGCCAAGAGGCCATTCGCCTGTGGGAATTCTGCATTGCCCACTCGATACATCTCACGGCATCGTTCCTTCCTGGAGTCCAGAACACGCTAGCGGACCGTCTCAGCAGGTCCTTCCAAACGCACGAGTGGTCGATTCGCCCGGACATCATCTATTCCGTCTTCCAGAGGTGGGGATTTCCCCAGGTCGACCTGTTCGCATCTCAAGCCAACAGGAAGTGCCACGCGTTCTGCTCCCTACAAGGGCGATCTCTGGGCTCCCTGTCGGATGCATTCCTTCTAACCTGGAAGGACCACCTGTTCTACGCTTTCCCTCCATTTCCACTGGTCCACAGGGTACTGCTCAAGCTACGCAGAGACCAGGCACGGGTGATTCTAGTCGCTCCAGCTTGGCCAAGGCAGCACTGGTACACCACGCTTTTGGAGCTATCAGTTCAAACACCGATCACGCTTCCCTTGTGCCCAGATCTGATCTCTCAGGACCACGGCCGACTATGTCACCCTGACCTGCAATCGCTCCACCTCACAGCGTGGATGCTCCATGGCTGAATCGGACAGAGCAGCAATGCTCGCATTCCGTCCAACAGATTCTGCTGGGAAGTAGAAAGCCCTCTACACGGACCACTTACTTAGCCAAGTGGAAACGGTTCTCCTGTTGGTGCGAGCAGCGAGCCACGCCCCCCTTGCAGGCGTCTATTCCTCTTATACTTGAATATCTCCTATCCCTAAAACAGCAGGGCTTGGTGATATCTTCGGTCAGGGTTCACCTGGCCGCTATTTCGGCGTTCCACCCAGGAGAACTCGCTTCCTCGGTCTTCTCTAACCCGATGGTCGTTAGATTCCTCAAGGGCTTAGACCGACTGTACCCACAGCAACGCCAGCCCGTTCCGACGTGGGATCTCAACCTGGTTCTCTCAAAGCTCACAGGGCCCCCGTTCGAGCCATTGGCTACCTGTTCACTCCTGTACTTATCTTGGAAGACAGCCTTCCTTGTAGCCATCACTTCAGCAAGGCGCGTTTCTGAACTCAGGGCGCTTACGTCTGAGCCTCCATAGACTGTTTTCCATAAGGACAAGGTGCAGCTTCGCCCCCACCCTGCCTTTCTTCCCAAGGTAGTTTCACCTTTTCATGTGAACCAGGATATATTTCTCCCGGTCTTCCATCCTAAGCCACACGCTACCCGTCAAGACCAGCGTATGCGTTCCTTGGACGTACGCAGGGCCCTGGCTTTCTATATTGACCGTACAAAGCCGTTTAGGAAGACGACACAACTCTTCGTTGCAGTGGCTGACCGGATGAAAGGCTCACCGGTCTCCTCACAGTGCCTGTCCTCTTGGATCACATCCTGTATTCGTGCTTGCTACAACCTGGCCGGTGTCCCGACGCCGCGCCTCACCGCCCACTCCACGAGGGCCCAAGCCTCCTCGACCGCCTTCCTGGCTCAGCTCCCGATCCAGGACATCTGTAAAGCGGCGGTTTGGTCATCAGTCCACACATTCGCCGCTCACTATGCGCTGGTACAGCAATCCAAAGACGATGCTGCATTCGGATCAGCGGTTTTGCACACAGCGATGTCTCACTCTGACCCCACCACCTAGGTAAGGCTTGGGAGTCACCTAATTGGAATCGATATGAGCAAGCACTCGAAGAAGAAAAGACGGTTACTCACCTTTGTAACTGTTGTTCTTCGAGATGTGTTGCTCATATTCATTCCAAACCCGCCCCCCTTCCCCACTGTCGGAGTAGCCGGCAAGAAGGAACTGAGGGGGCGCTGGGTCGGCTGGGGTATATATCCAGCGCCATGAAGGCGCCACTCCAGGGGGCTCCACAGCCGACCCACCGGGTGTTGCTAGGGTAGAAAATTCTCCGACGATCGTGCACGCGGCGCGCGCACACCTAATTGGAATGGATATGAGCAACACATCTCGAAGAACAACAGTTACAAAGGTGAGTAACCGTCTTTTCCTTCATATGTTAGTAGGTAAAACCCTCTAGGCTGAGACTGATACAAGATTCCAGTTCATTCTGATCTGTTTTCAAATGGTAAAAGTGTATACTGAAAAAGGGGCTTCTTGAAACAACACACTTGGGCTTTTGTTTTCAGGTTACATTGAACTTGCTGACAAAGGCCTCCACAGTCAAGCTAAAAGATTATTCGAAAGAAATAATAGCAACACTATTCCTTTAATTCCTCAAAAGAAGCGGATGGGCTAGTTTCCATTGCCATCTAACATCTGCATTAGAAAATAAATTAAAACCAACCAGAGATTTTGGAACTGTGGATATTTTGACAAGGGCTGTTATTGAGGTAAATAGCTTAGTACTATCAGGGCCGGCTCCAGGGTTTTGGCCGCCCCAAGCAGCCAAAAAAAAAAAAAAAGCCGCGATCGCAATCTGCGGCGACAATTCGGCGGAAGGTCCTTCGCTCCGAGCAGGAGTGAGGGACCGTCCGCCGAATTGCCGCCGAATAGCTGGACCTGCCGCCTCTCTCTGGAGTGGCCGCCCCAAGCACCTGCTTGCCAAGCTGGTGCCTGGAGCCGGCCCTGAGTACTATATGTTTTTGTTTGTTTTGCTTAAAGGATTGGGCATTTATAGAAATAAAAATAGCACCTACCTCCCGTAAACTAGGTGGGATAAAATTACAAGGGGGAACTACTGTATACTTCACTGCATAAAGGGTACTGCAACATCAATTTATAAAAAGGTATTCAGGGTAATGATGCATGTGCCCCAGAAAGGTTTGGGATGCTTTATATGTCCGGCAAGTGAGCAAAGAGGACCGTTATGTCAAAATCAGCACTACGGCTGGTGGGTTTTTGTTTTGTTTTTTTGCTAAAACTTTAGACTGAAACAATGGATTTTCCACCAAAATGAAAACATTCATTTTGATAAAAATTTTGCAGTTTTTCAACAAATGAACAAAAATGGTTCCTTCCTTATTTTTATCTTTTGTAGTGGAATTCAGGCACACTGGAGGGCAGAAGGTGTCTCTGTGCTTTGGCATAATTATGTCTCTTTGTACAGCCAAAGCATCTAACAAACATTCACTCTCCAGATAAGTAAAGAGATCCATCTGAAAGACTTTTTTTTCTTTCGTTCCTTTTGGGCCTGTATTTCAATTAGGTTTGTTAAAAGGTTTAGTGATGTAGTTTATTAATAATGAAAACTTTTTTTTTATCCCAGCTCGAACAGTGTCCTGTACTTCTGGTGATCTTGTTAAAAGAACTCAAATTAACAAATTTCATCAGATTAAGGAGTCCATAATCTCCCTTTAGTGTGTGATACACACTAGATCCATTACTGTTAATGGCAGTTATCTCTGTAAATCAAAGGGAGAATAAAGCTTTAAAAGCCTAATTATTTATGGCATCAAATTACAGTAAAGTGGGGACAGCTTTAATTGTAGGTTTTCTAATCTCACGAGCGATCAGACTAATACCATGTTGAAGCTCATCAGGATTCTCTCTTCCCTATACCATTTATTTATTATTGATTATATAGACCAGAGCTGACCCTAGACCAAATGGCACCACGGGCCAGGAGTGTCTTCGGCACCCCCATCCTCCTCCATTTGTTAAACTTTTGAATACCTTACTTTTTATTGCAGTTGCAGCCCATATCACAACTTTAATGCACAAGTTGCATTCATGATTTATCCCTGTCATATAAGATGGACTTCAGACCCTGGACTTCAGAAAAGCAGACTGACTGCCTCAGGGAACTGATGGGCAGAATCCCCTGGGAGGCTAATATTATGGGGAAAGGAGTCCAAGAGAGCTGGCTGTTTTTAAAAGAAGCCTTATTGAGGGCACAGGAAAAAACCATCCTGCTGTGCAGAAAGAATAACAAATATGGCAGGCGACCAGCTTGGCTTAACAGAGAAATCTTTAGTGAGCTTAAATACAAAAAGAAAGCTTACAAGAAGTGGAAACCTGGACAGATGACTAGGGAGGAGTATAAAAATATTTCCCAAGCATGAAGGGGTGTAATCAGGAAGGCCAAAGCACAACTGGAGTTGCAGCTTGCAAGGGATCTGAAACATAACAAGAAGGGTTTCTACAGGTATGTTAGCAAGAAGGTCAGGGAAAGTGTGGGATACTTACTGAATGGGGGAGGCAACCTAGTGACAGAGGATGTGGAAAAAGCTGAAGTACTCAATGTTTTTTTTTTTTGCCTTGGTCTTCACAGACAAGGTAATCTCCCAGACTGCTGCACTGGGCTGCACAGTATGAGGGAAGAGGTGAGCAACCCTCAGTGGTGAAAGAACAGGTTAAGGACTATTTAGAAAAGCTGGATATGCACAAGTCCATGGGTCCAGATCTGAGGGTGCTGAGGGAGTTGGCTGATGTGACTGCAGAGCCATTGGACATTATCTTTGAAAACTCGTGGCTATTAGGGGAGGTCCCGGATGATTGGAAAAAAGCAAATACAGTGCCCACCTTTAAAAAAGGGAAGAAGGAGAATCCAGGGAACTACAGACCAGTTAACCTCACCTCAGTCCCTGGAAAAATCATGGAGCAGGTCCTCAAGGAATCAATTTTGAAGCACTTGGAGGATAGGAAGGTGATCAGGAACAGTCCACATGGATTCACCAAGGGCAAGTCATGCCTGACCAACCTCATTGCCTTCTATGATGAGATAACTGACTCTGTGGATATGGGGAAAGCGGTGGATGTGATATATCTTGACTTTAGCAAAGCTTTTGATACAGTCTCCCCCAGTATTCTTGCCTGCAAGTTAAAAAAAGTA
This sequence comes from Emys orbicularis, assembly GCF_028017835.1. Lineage (NCBI taxonomy): Eukaryota > Metazoa > Chordata > Testudines > Emydidae > Emys > Emys orbicularis. Next base: position 39,076,739 of record NC_088690.1, read on the forward strand.
TGGATTGGATGAATGGACTATAAAGTGGATAGATCGTCGGGCTTAATGGGTAGTGATCAAGGGCTCGATGTCTAGGTGGCAGCCGGTATCAAGCGGAGTGCTCCTGGGGTCAGTCCTGGGGCCAGTTTTGTTCAACATCTTCATTAATTGATCTGGATGATGGGATGGATTGCACTCTTCGCAAGTTCACAGATAACACTAAGATGTGGGGAGAGGTAGATACGCTGGAGGGTAGGGATAGGGTCCAGAGTGACCTTGACAAATTGGAGGATTGGGCCAAAAGAAATCTGATGAGGTTCAACAAGGACAAGTGCAGACAATTTTGGATGGAAGAATCCCATGCACTGCTACAGGCTGGGGACCGACTGGTTAAGCGGCAGTTCTGCAGAAAAGGACCTGGGGATTACAGTGGACGAGAAGCTGGATATGAGTCAACAGTGTACCCTTGTTGCCAAGGCGGCTAATGGCATATTGGACTGTATTAGTAGGAGCATTGCCAGCAGATCGAGGGAAGTGATTATTCCCCTCTATTCGGCACTGCTGAGGCCACATCTGGAGTACTGCATCCATTTTTGCCCCTCCCCCTGAAAGGATGTGGACAAATTGGAGAGAGTTCAGCGGAGGGCAATGAAAATGATTAGGGGGCTGGGGCACATGACTTACAAGAAGACGCTGAGGGAGGGGAACTGGACTTATTTAGTCTGCAGAAGAGAAGAGTGAGGGGGGATTTGATAGCAGCCTTCAACTACCTGACGTGGGGTTCCAAAGAGGATGGAGCTAGGCTGTTCTCAGTGGTGGCAGATGAAAGAACAAGAAGCAATGGTCTCAAGTTGTAGTGGGGGAGGTCTAGGTTGGATATTAGGAAAATCTAGTTCACTGGGAGGGTGGTGAAGCACTGGAATGGGTTACCTAGGGAGGTGGTGGAATCCCCATCCTTAGAGGTTTTTAAGGCCTGGCTTGACAAAGCCCTGGCTGGGATGATTTAGTTGGGGTTGGTCCTGGTTTGAGCAGGGGCTTGAACTAGATAACCTCCTGAGGTTTCTTCCAACCCTAATCTATGATTCTATGTGACATCAGAATCAACTCCCTGGAAATCTTTTAGTATTCTTTTTACTTAAGTTGTCAGCTCAGGCTACCCCACTAAGTTATTAGATTTCTCCTAAGGCCCATTAATATGGGCATAACTGCATCCACCTTGAGTTATACCAGTATAACTCTACTGTTTTTTTTTTAAATATCATACACCCCCCTTGCCAACACAGTTGTACTAGTAGAAAAACTATTTGTACACAAGGGTTTAGTTAACTTTAACCACACTTCCAACCCTATTATGAGTATTTCCTACCCAGTTTAAACATCCTCTCTAACGGGTGTCTCAACCCCATTTCTTAATGTTATTTTGCCAATACTATTCCATTGCTCTTCTATCCCATGGATGGTGGAGTCTGCTGTCATAAGTGGTACTGGGGCAAAGAGGGTGAGAAAATACAGTATTTGTAATTGGACCAACTTGTGTTGGCAACTGAGACAAGCTTTTGAGCTACACAGAGTTCTTTGGGTAGGGTGATGCAACAGTATGATGTCCAACAATAAGTGTAGTAGTACTACTCTTTGTCTGTTATACATAAATCAAGCTTAATGGGAACCTGGATTGGTCCCATGGGGAAAGGATACCATTCCATGCCTATCGGGACAATGAACCCCCTCTCCCCCGGGCCTTGCAGCTCTTTTAAACAAACCAAGGACCCTGGAGCCACTTTAGTCAGTCCTGGTTGATGGGTGTGGTGGGGATGAGGGACAAAAATCTTCAGCGCTTGTGAGCTATGCTGGCCCAACCCCTTCGGTTTATGATAACCTCAGGGCTTGTCTGCACTACACAGCTTTCAGCAACAGGCTGTGTCGCTACAGCCAAGCTGCTGGGGCTGCCGGGGGAGGGCGCAAGCCCCGTGCCCCAGGGAGCCCGGTGAGAGGGGCACTCTGTCGTCCCTGCCTGGGGCAGGTTAACCCTCCTCGGCAGCGGTGGGGAGCGACAGAGAGGCGCTGCGGAGGCTGAGCGCCGTCCCTCCACCCGGAAGCGGCGGCGGCGAGTTGGGGCGCCGGCCGGGAGCATCGCAGAGCTGGGAAACCCCAGCGACTGGCGGGCTGGAGAGCGCTCGCCCACCGTCAGGCGTTCCCGCCCTGCTGCCTCGTTCCAGCTCGTGAGGAGGCGGGGTATCCGTGCCCACGTGCCCCCGCTCAGCCAATCGGGGGATCGCGTGATGTGAGTGTGGCCGGTGCTGTTCCCCAAGATGGCGACGTGTGGTCCGTGAGCGGCGGCGGCGCTAGCTCGGAGCGGCGAAGCGAAGGCCTGGCTGCTGGGGAAGGCCCCGCGCCGCTCGCCGCCAAACGTGTCCCCCCCCCCGGGGCCCTAGGATGGTAAAATGACCCAGGGGGGGAAGAAGAAGAAACGGGCCGTGAACCGCAGCATCATGCTGGCCAAGAAGATCATCATTAAGGACGGCGGCACGGTGAGGCCTGGGGGGCTGGGGCCTGGCCTGCGCCAGTTTCGGGGCGTGCCGGGGGCTGGTTGTGGCACGGAGGGGAGTGCTAAGGCAGCTGGGGCGAGGCAGGCTGAGAGGGTCCGGCTGAGATGTGGGGGCGCGTTGAGGCCTTGGCTGGAGGGAAGGGGTTGGCCTGGAGGCGTGCGGGGACGCTGGGTTAACCCAGTGAACCAGGGGCAGGGAGCGTGGGGTGAGGTGAGGCCCGAGTGCATGTAGGGGACTGGCCTTTGCTATGGGGAGGCCAGGCTGGTGCAGTGCGGTCTGGGGGTTGGCCCGGAGCCGATGAGACATGTTGCGTTGGGGTTCGGTGAGCTGGGCCTGGGAAGGGGCGGACCTAGCAAAGTGAGGCTAGTCTAGCTAGACCCCGGACCGGGGGAGGGCCATTGAAAAGCCGAACGCAGTGAGGTGGACCCCTGAGGCTCAAGTGCCCAGAGAATCTGTCTGGTCTGTAAGGGAGTTTGGGGTTGGCATCAGGGTGGCCCGCTGCCTGGTTTTCAGCCAGAAAGTCTGGTCAGTAAGGGGACCTGATAGTGTCTGGTCAGATTTACTGACTGGACACTCAAAGTCTGGTTACTGCGGGTGGGGGAGGCGAAGAGGCACCGGTCATCACCTGTGTCAGCTCCTACTCAACTGGGGCTGCCTTCTACCTGCCTTGGGTGGCTCCAGCTTCCAGCTGAGCTCCACAGGAGAGTCTTTTCTGTGGGGGAGAGGGAGAGGAATGGATGGAGGTGGGCCTTGAGGGAAGAGGTGGGGCAGAGCTTTGGGGGGGGGGGAAGGAAAGAGGTGCAGGGAGGATTCCAGCATGCCTCCTGAACTTTCCTGGTTTTTAAATATTATCAAATTGGTAACCCTAGTTGGCATGGTAGGTCCTGGCTTGAGGGCAATGCCTAAAACAGGTCAACCTGGGACAGAAGTCTGGTGCTCGCTAATGGGGTGATGAAGGAGACAATGCCACATTGTCTCTACTTGCTAGTTTGTGGGAAGATCCTCTATTTCATCAGTTATCAACCAGGAGTCTGGGACTCCTGTGGGGGCTGTAAGCAGGTTTCAGGGTGTCTGCTGAAATAAACCAACCAGAGAGCAGGGCCAGCGTTAGACTCACAGGGTAGAAAGCTGAATCCCGAGCCCTGCTGCCCAGGCTGAAGCCGAACCCTGAGCAACTTAACTTTGCGAGGCCAACTGTGACATGGGGCCCTAGGCTACTGCTCTGCTTGCTACCCTCTAACTCTGGCCCTGGCTTTTAATCTACTGAAAAACAGTTGTTGTGGCACAGGTAGGCCATGGAATTTTTATAGCATGTTGGGAGGTGGCTCGGAAAGAAAAAGGTTGAGAAGCCCTGCTCTAGGTGGAGCTACCTGGAACCTGTGAGGAAGAAGCTACCCTATAAACTCTTCTGTTGCAAGGGCTCATGCCTCTGATGTCCAGTCAGATGAACATTTCACCTGAGGCCTAACTTGGCCTCCACTCCCTCTGGTTGCTTTCTACCAGAGCTGGGTCCATGCTGTGTTCTGAAGGTAGCACATGGACTGGGCATATGAACTTTGTTCCCAAAGAACGTCTGACACTTTTTCCCTGGTGGGGCTGGCTGGCAGCCTTGGGTGGGAGGGACTAAAACTATGTTCTTTGCTGCTGCCTCATGTGGGATCAAGAATTCTGGGCTGGTGCAGGTTTTTTTGCCATTATTTCATGATAGGTTTCCTTGCTATCAAGTGTTTCCTCTCTATCTTATTGGCATCCATCTGGTCATCATTTGTTAGATTATTTAAGAAATACTTTTAAACTATACCTAGTATGGTGATTTGCCTTTACTCTCAAGTAGTAAGTTTATGAGTAATGAGCATTTGTGTCACGACTCAATATAAAGTAACTTTACTTAAATCCATGCATTTACCATTCTGTATAAATATGTGTAAGTCTACAGCATTTATGGATTAGATAATATTTAAACTCTTAATCTTGAAAGGAAATACCACCTAGAAAACTGCTGTGCATTTTCAGACAGCAGTTGGTTTCACAATGGCCTAGGATGATGGCAGGCATCCTAGAATTGTAGAATAGAGCAGGGAGTTCTGAGTATAATAAGTAGGATGTGGTTCTGCTGTTGGTGAAAAGCCCATCTGTGATGTGCTTTACCCATACAGTGTGTCCATCGCCATCATGGGATCCTTTGGTCTTTGTTCTGTCTCCTTCGGCTTCCATATTCTGAAAAAGAATAGGTGGGTAAGTGTGAGACAAACTTCTGTATCAAAGTAGTACTGTAAGGTTTTCCAGTTCACTGGAAGTGTGATGAAAATGTTTCCCAACAAATAGTTAAGTATTTTATCTAACAGAACTTGGAATACTTAGTGATTGAATGAAGTTGCCATAGATGCTTTTAAAAAAAATACATTTATAAGCAGCATAGTTTGGTTATGAGAGAGGTATAACTTGGTCAAAATAACTGTAACAATGTATGTCTTGCTTTACTCGTGTAGTTTAGATAGCTTTTCAAAATGCATTAAAATCATATTATTGCTTTTAAGATAGGTCCTTCAAATAAAGGTAAAACATCAGTTTGCTGGTCTTTTGTATAAGCAGCCAAGAACTGCCATCATCAACTTGATGAGCTACTGTCTAGATTACTTAAGGGTCGGAGGCAAAGCAAGTTCAAATTTGACTGATAAATATCTACTGTGAAAGACCAATATTACTGTTTGTAATTTCTTTACAAAGTAAAAACTTATGGCATTACAAACATGTAGGCACATACGTTTTTTACAGGACTAATATAGTGAGTGAATACAGACAGAGTAACTTTTTTATGCTCTACTAGTTCATACAACTGGTGAAATTAGAATTTCTTATTGGAAAAAAATTGAGTTATTACAAAAGTGCCATTCTTCTAATTTCCATTTGGATGAACTGCCTCCAGGGATAAGGAGAAAGATTTAATGTATCATCCAGTTGTACCTTAAATAGTGCCTTCAGTGTCAGTTACCGGTATTAAAAGCTGAGTGCAAGCCCATTTGAAAGTACATTAAGTTCAAATGTACAGAAACATGGAGTAAAAAACAGGGCTGCAACTGTTTGGGAAGTCATTAGACAACAGATATTGGTTTGTGATCTGTTTGTGGAAATATGTGGCTATTCTCAAACTCAGGTAGGGAAAGAGTATTCAGACTTTTTATTTTTTGTGAGTTAATGACCTGTTGAGGCTGTATGCTGTTATACTAGACTATGTTCTTTATAATTGCAGCAAGAACTGCTTAGATGCATGGATCACACTGTAGACATAAAAAAAAAATATCCATAAATTAGCCCTCAGTTCTATTCTCATCCTCCCCAATTCCTCACTTGCCTGACATGCTAAACAATATTTTGGGGAACAGGTAAACTGAAAGGGCCTTGAATTTCTCTGATTTGCGGACCAGTAGAAATAAAAAAAAATTTAAATATGCGTATTTAAATTTATCAATTACTTATGGGGTAAAAACATTATATTTTGAAATTTTTTTAGCCCCAAAGAAACTCAGTAGTCCTTTTTCTCTGCAAGAATTCATTGTCAGTGGCTCAAATGCATGATAGGGTAGGTCTGTAGGTCTACTATAGTATATGCTTATCCCTAGTGATTGAAACCATTATTACCCTGGTTCCCCTGTGCCCCTCTCCAGTTCTGCTACACTAGCCCAATGTTAGCTTTGTGATTGGGTTTCCCATCCAAGCACATTCACAAATCTCTCTTCAGAGTGTGGGGGTATATACTTTCCTAAACAAGGTGCAGAGGTACCTACACCATTAATTTCAGCGAGATTTTCTGTAAAAAGACTGGAGTATGGTGGCAATATGTAGGAATGTCTTTTGGAATAATAATGTGGCTTCTTGTGTATTCTGTAATAGCAGAACATCAGTCAAACCTGATTTCTTATAACTCAGTCCTGATTAAATTTAAGAGGATGCTTACAGCAGTGACTGCAGGTAGACTTCCTGTACAACTGCGATAAAGATCTTATCGGAGTGCTATCCTCCTTTGTACAGTTGTTAAATAGCCATAGTCAAATAAATGAAATACAAAATACATTTAGTAAAATACTTGTGATGTAGATTCACCAAAGGAAGGCAATAATAGTAGTTCAGACCCTCTCCTTAATTCATCCTGTTCTAATGATTTATTGCAATTCATATCATATGTACAATACTCATTCTTATCAGACCATGGGGGGGAGGGACAGCTTAGTGGTTTGAGCATTGGTCTGCTAAACCCAGGGTTGTGAGTTCAATCCTTGAGGGAGCCACTTAGGGATCGGGGCAAAAATCAGTACTTGGTCCTGTTAGTGAAGGCAGGGGGCTGGACTCAATGACCTTTCAGGGTCCCTTCCAGTTCTATGAGATAGGTATATCTCCATATATTACCACTGATGAAAGGAAATTTGAACTATGATACTTAGGTATGACAGGGTGAGTTAGAGCAGGAGAATTCAAATCTTGTAATTTACTTCTAAACTTATTCTGGTTTGTAAACTATATTAATAACAAGTGGATTCTCAGCTTTTATGATTGTACATTTGAAGTTGTCCTTGCTTTAGAGTTTTTACAGTGTTGTATCAGTAGAAGCATCTTCTAGCTATGATCCACATATAAGTTTATTTTATCGCTGGCTTGATCTATAATACAAAATCCTCTTGGACTAGAAAGACACCTATCTGACCTGGCAGATGGGGTTTCTGTAGTTCAGCTAATGCGCCACCTGTCCCAAAACAACTGCCATGCTCGGAATAGATAAAGTCAAAGAACATCTGCTTCTACCATGAGTGTCAGATCCCAGTTATAACTTGAATATTTAGCTACACTTTTGTCTTTAGGCTTTAATGTTTGTAGCTAAAATACATCTCTGTTGTGGAACATGTAAAAATGTTGTTCCTGTTTTGAAATGCATTTAGTGTTTTCTCCTTTAGTTTGTTCACACTTAGTTGATGCATACTACTACAGTGTTTTATGTAATTCATTTTCAGACTCCAGGCCTACTTGATGTATTAATCAAATCCCATGACAGTCAAGGTTCTGCAGAATCTTAAAACTTGCATTTTTATAAATTAAGTTTCTTGTACTTGTGGTTACAACAAAAATATTCTAAATGTAGTATTGTCTTTTCATTCAGTAGACAGAGAAGCTGATATGGTAGCTCTAAGAAGTTAGCTCCCTTCCTGTCAACTCAGTTGTCTGTTACTGCTTAAGCCTATTGATTTAAATTTCAACACTAATTCATATCTGATCATTTTAGCACAAAGATCCAGCTAAATGATCTTATGGCTTGTGCAGTGGCAGATAAGGGTAGTCATTTTCCTCCATCTCTTTAAAAATATTTACTGCTGTAAGCAGTGAAGCTCTTCAATGCAGTCCCTGATTTATTTCCTTGACCTGCTCTCACCTGCCCAAGATAAGGTGTTAGTGGGGTAGAGATAAACTGTTATTTCTTCATGCCTTGCCCATAATTGAAATGTTGGAAAAGCTCTCGACCTCTGACTCTTGGGGTCATAAGGTGGTTGTCTTCTGAGCAGCTGCTGGTAACTACTTCTCTTACCCCCACTCTGCCAACTGTTGCTTTACTCCCTGGTACAGTGAGGAAGCAGAGATAGCAGCTGAGAGGGAGGCTCCATTGTGCAGGAGCAAGTCTGATGCTGATCTGTAGCCTGGGAGGGAAAAGAATATTTGTTGCCCGTGGTAGTTACAGAAGTTTACTCTTTGGATCCTGTACTGTAGTCAGGGTGTGATGGGAGTGAAACCTAGAGCTGCTCCTCCAGGCATTGGAGCTCCTGCAGGCATGGGTGGTGCTGTGAGTTCAAGCTGCTCTCTGGCCCCTTTACAAAATTGTAAAGTCATCTCTGCTCATTGGAAAACAGAAGTGTAGCAAAAGAATATTTATGAATATGCTGGGCATGTGTGTGGTAACTAGGGAAGGAAGAAGAAAAGGGTAGAAGTAACCATGGTACTAAAAGTACTCTGAAACATGTTTTCCACTAAACATTACAGAATATAAAGCTTTTATTAGAGATGGGTCGAAACAAAGCTTTTTTCCAAATCTGTTCAAATTCAATGGGTGGTGGGTGCAGTTTACCAGTTCCAGTAGCTGCTCCTATAGCTTTGGTTACAAGTCACCTGATGCAAAACCAGAAAGTTTACTTTTCTGGCTTGGATGGAGCCAAAATCTTGTAAGCATAGCTGAATTAGAGTGGCAGAAATCTCAAGATGGCAGAAATTTTGCAAGAACAGCTCATAAGATTTGAGCACTGTTAAATCCAAATCTTTGTCTGTTTGTATTTAGTCATATGAACACACTAGACCAAATCTAATTCAGGGCTGAGAATTGCCTCTTCATTCTCCAGTCTCCCTTAAGGGTTGAAAGAGTAGGTGTTGAGGCAGAGCGTTTGACTTTTAAAAAAAACAAAACAATCCACTTGTGTAGCATTTTTAATTTACAGGTCATTCATGTCATTCTGTTGTGAAATAATTCTCCGTGTTTCCTGGCATGGGTAGTAATGCACTGTGGCAAGTTGACATAGCATGTAATAAAGTATCTGAGCCTAATCAGGATTTCTCTCCCCACCCCAAATCCCTTCCACACTTAACTTTCTATCTCCATACATTCCCTTTTCTGGAAGCCACTTTTAGCTTAACTCAACAATAATATAAAGAAACATTTCTAACTCTGTCCCACATTTGATGTGCATATTGAGTCTATTTGTTGTTTCCCCCAGCATTTGGGGAAAACCTTCTAATACTAGTCTCAAGTTAAAGTTGTGGTGGGCTTTCCATTGTGTGAATTTATTTTCTTTCACGTGGGTTTTAGATAATTTATTTCAACAGGTTTTTGTATTTAGTCAGACACAAGCTTTTACTAATAGAAGCACTCTTTGGTAAGAACCAAAGTTGGTTGGTAAGCCAGTTAATCAGGATTTGGAATGTGGCATTGTGTGTGAAAATAAGCAGGGTTTGAAATAATTAAATCTTGGTTTTTGACTTCTAATTGCTATGTAAACTTAATTGTTTCCTTCCCTGAGGGAAAAAAGATATGAAATTCCCCAAGAAAAGAGTCTCAGTTCAAATAGTGGAATCTTGTTAGAGGGAAGTCATTTTTCCTCAGAGTTTTCTCTGTACATGGAGGTTTATGGTAATTGGCATTGCAGTTTGTACAGTGCTGGTTTTTAAGACACTTCCAGTCATTCATTATGCTTCACCATATGCAAGACAGTTATTCAGATTCCTGAAACAGCTTGTTTTGAGCCATACTTCATCTTAACAATTTCTTGCTTATAAACCAACATTCAAACAACTTTCTTATTAATAAAGCAGCTTTTTAAATATTCTGTAGTAACAACTTTTTTGTTTTTGTGTTTTAGCCTCAAGGAATAGGTTCGCCTAGTGTCTACCATGCTGTCATAGTGATTTTTTTGGAGTTTTTTGCTTGGGGACTTTTGACAGCACCTACTTTGGTGGTAAGTGATGTGGTTAATGAACTTCTGTATTGCATGAAAAGTTTAATAAAAAAAAAAAAGGGGGGGGGGGAAGAAAAAACAGCTAAAATATTAAGTTCATTGCAGTATTATCACAGCATTAAACTTGAAAATAAAGTTTGGGTGGAATTGAGCTGGCCTGAACTTCACACTTGGAAGAACATCTTGTGTGTTATGTTACTGAATGTGGTCAAGATTAAACAATCCATGTAGAGTTGGGCTTATTGATATCAGCCACATATCAACATATGTAATCTATGCTAATTGCACACTTTTGAGAAGAAATACTTTTAAAAAAAAAAAACCTCAAACCTTCTATTCCTGTCACCCCCACAGACAGAGGTCTATCTTGAGCACAAGAGTAGGATCTAGGAATGTGTGGGATTCCAGTCCCAATTTTAAGAACTTTCTGACTTTATCTTAAAGGATCATTACTGAACCTGGCCATTCTTGCACAATATTTACTGAGTTATTTTTAATTTGTCTGTACTGTCTTTCTGACCTTTGGTAATTAACAAGGTGATGGCAAGCAGAAACTTTCTCTTTTGTAAACATGTTTTCAGTCCTGCCTAAGTAATTCATTTATGCTACAGTCAGTGATATGACTTAACTTCTCTGAAATAAAGTGTGATACCACCCCTGAAGTCTATGGACAGATATTGTATCCTGATAAACTGCAATATAAGGAAAGGAGATTTTTAACTTTTGTTCTTGTTTATATGCCATAATTGTGCACCATGGCTTACAGAGATTAAGGTTAGGGTTAAACTTAAAAGTTTTGCCAGCATAGCTCTGTTGGTTAGGGAAGTGATGGTTTGGGGGGGGTTTGTGACATGGCTACAGTGTTGAAATCTATAGGTAAAAAAGTGTGTTTAGCTTTAATCTAATGTTCCTATCAGTCCCTTCAGTCAACCTAATGCCCATTGTAGATGTAGGTAGGCTGACCTAATTATGTTGCACAGGGCACAAAATTTGCACAGCTCTGAGCGCTGTACCTAGATTGATATAATTTGTAGGTGTAGCTGAGGCTTTAGTATGCAAAAAAACCAGTGTATTCAAGCCATCTGAGCAGTACATTCATTCACCATGCAGTATCTACCTGTGTTGTTGTGGTACTAGTTTTGTGTTCCATGATATTGAAGTCCTTTTAAGTAGTGTTTATTTGGTATCTGAACCAGTCTATCACATAAGTACAGCATGTCCTAATTGATGTGTACTTTCCTTAAATAAGGAAATCCTACAACAGTATTCCTCTTAATTGAAGTAGGAATGATACTTTTATCAAACGTAATGAAATTTTCGCCAGTCTTATGTGGTAAAAAGTGGAGAAAACACACTGATTTTGAAGATTGTTCTTTCCTAGTTTTACTGACCTGCAGCGGTAGTGCTAACATTGTAGCTTATCCACTGGTGCCTTTATTTCTGGAAAGTAAGAAGCATAGCATAATTTACTATTAGAAATTGTGTAGTCTACTATGTAAATGTCTGTAGTGGACTATTTAACAATGAGATTATTGATGTTGAATTTATGAATTTCATGGTGGATTTTACTGTAATTTATATTAAAATTGTTGGTATAATATGCCTCAGATATATTAATCTTTGAGTCTGTATTCATATTTAGTATTGTGAAATATGGATAATGCAGTATGTAATGCACATAATTCTTTCATAGGTGTTACATGAAACCTTCCCAAAGCATACATTTCTAATGAATGGCCTAATCCAAGGAGTAAAGGTAGGATGAAAATTCAGTCTAAATCAATAATTGAGTACAATTTAAAATAAATCAATAAAGGGTACATACATGAGTGCTGATGCTTTATTAAGTGGAATAAGGAGAGCCTTCCAATATAGCTTTCAAGCTGTGAATAAAATGTGAGGGTAAATTTACCACAGAGAGCTCAAATGCAGCACTTAATTTTAATAAGATCTTGCTTTTGCTAAAAATTTTTACTTGGTTTGACTGAGGAATAAATAGGCCAGTTGAATAGCCCAAGATCACACCATCAGTTGGTGTCACAGCACATAAGAATGCAAGATACCTGTTGACACCCAGTCCTTTGCTCTGATTGTTAGACCACACGTCCTCAATGTGTTGAAAAATGGTATCTCTCCTAAATACAGCATATAAAAATGCAAAGTGCATTTTATTAAGCTGCGTGTTGACTGCATTTGGATTTCACATTTTGGATTTCTGTGGGATAGTAAAATTCAAATTGCAGGTAACTGCTGCTGAGTGGAAAAGGGGGATGAAGGATACTCATAGAAGATATTGCTTGACATATTGTTCCATATAGCCAACATTTATCATTAATCTGCAAAACAAAATCAGTCCGTTTCTAACAATCTTTCAACTATTGTATTTTCTTTCATTTCTTTGTTTTTATTTAAAATTTGTTTTTACTTTTCAGGGCTTGTTATCGTTTCTCAGTGCCCCTCTCATAGGTGCTCTCTCTGATGTTTGGGGACGAAAGTCCTTCTTACTCTTAACAGTATTTTTCACTTGTGCACCAATTCCATTAATGAAGATCAGCCCATGGTTAGTAACAAGCATAGTTATTTATGGCTTTGTCTTTAGTGTGTTCTTGCTGTACGTAATTAATAACGTAGCATTTATAATAGCACTTGTATTCCAGTTAATTTACCAGATGTTGTTTAATTCTTAGCGCACCTCTGTGAGGTAGGTGCGGAAGTACTAATCCGTTGCAGAGTTGGGGAAACTGATACAGGGTGAAGTGACTTGCTGAACGCCTCAAAGCCAGGCTTAGAATTTTGGATCTCCAGACTGTTAGCCCATGCTTGCTTCTAAGCTAGTCATTAGTACTGGAGTGACTTGTGACTTTTTAGTGGTGGTTGTTTATGTAGCAGAGAGCCCAAGAACTTGAAAGATGTATGGCCTGTGAGCTGATATATTTCTTGTACTTTTAAGCCTCTTGGGGGTCAATAACTTAATAGTTGAGTATAATTTTATACGGTATATTTCCCAGTACCTTCGTAGAATGTCTCTCTAATCCTTGCATATCTTTATTTGGCTGTAATTTTCAGCAAAATCATTTCAGTACTAAGTAAATAGTCACTAAGAATTGAAAATAGTCTTCAGAACTAGCATATACCTTTAAGCACTAGTGTGTAACATTAAAACTGGTACTGAAAAAGTAGCTGCAGCTTTTTTATTATAGCTGTGCTTATCAAATATTAGAATCAGCAAATTTTGACTAACTGGAATTTTAGTAGTCTGTTGATACGCCTCCATTCATGAGTCTAATGTCCCTAGGATAATGGCTAGTTCACAATTGTCTCAAATTTGTACTGCTCCTGAAGATAAATCTGAAATAACATAGGACAAGGTCTTAGCACTGATAGAGGTCTGAGAGTCAACTGTTCATGTTGTATCAGAGGCTAATTCAGTTTGCTATCTAGTCTTAAGGTCTTTTGTGGTCTCTCCATTTTGATCCCTATTCCTGGGTGATAGGCTATTTGTTTAACAGTTTATATTTTGCAACATGCATTTTGAATGGAGATAATTGCTAGTCTGTGGACTCACGGCTAAGGCTAATGTTGAAGGATCTGTAATGAGCTATCCTAATTTAACCCACAAAGCATTTTTTTTTTTGTAGAATGGCAGGTAATTCTGTTATACACTCAGTGCACACTGGAGAGATTACATAACCATATAAAGACACATGCATACTGACTTTATAAATATTTAAATTACTTGTCAGGAATAAGTTGGACAATCATAGATACCTTAATCTGTCTGGAAGTGTTTCAGAAGTTTGTGAATCACCGCTAGTTATGTTTAGCTCCACTGAGCTATTCTTCTCTTTCTGATTTCTTTTTGTCCCCAGGTGGTACTTCGCTGTTATCTCTGTTTCTGGGGTTTTTGCAGTGACTTTCTCAGTGGTGTTTGCTTATGTAGCAGATATAACCCAAGAACATGAAAGAAGCATGGCCTATGGGCTGGTATGTACTTAATTCCTCTGTACCTTTTAAGCCTCGTAAGGGTCAACAACTAGAGTTCTCTTAATGAAGCTTTGTCATATTGCTGCAGGAGACACAAGCTCTTCAAAGTTGATATCTTTTCCACTATAAACTTATTTTGGCCACTCAGTTTTTTTTTTTTTTTTTTTTAAACACTGTTCCAAATGGAAACTTGGTCCTACTATCCAGTTCTGCATCTCCTGTTGAATGTCTTGTCAGCTTAAATTTAAAATGGCGATTGTATAATCTTTTCTCTCCATTCTTTTCTGGTTGTCAGGATGGTGCTATTTTCCATTTTGTTTGCATATGCAACTTTTACTATATAATGTAAATTCTGTGATTTATTAAGAGCCGTGGATGATGTGCAAATAAGCATAGTTTCTAATACCACCCCCAAAAGAAAATGTTATGCTGAGTCTTCTCCCCCCCCCATCAGACCTCTGATGTGTCCAATTAAGCTTCACACATCTGACACAGTCACAAGGCTATACAGTGCTGCCCCACTTAACCACATTTTTTTTTCATTACAAACTTCAGATGTCTGAAATCTGTGGTTGCTGCTGCAGTGCCAGAGAAAAGAACTGTACGTTAGTTCAGAACTTGTCCACCTGATTAGGGTGATTTGTAACTAAGTTTATGGAAGTGAAGGTGCTGAAAGTGAAGTCAGAAAAAAAGATTGGATAAGTTTGATCTTCCTTACTGGAAAACTTATTCTCATACTGACTTTTGCCTGTTACAGGTTTCAGCAACTTTTGCAGCAAGTTTAGTTACCAGCCCAGCTATTGGTGCCTACCTTGGTCGAGTCTATGGAAACAGCTTGGTAGTGGTCCTAGCTACAGCTATAGCTTTGTTGGATATTTGTTTTATTCTTGTTGCTGTACCGGAATCACTGCCCGAGAAGATGAGGCCAGCATCATGGGGGGCACCCATTTCTTGGGAACAGGCTGATCCCTTTGCAGTAAGCTATTTAAATGTTTAAGTATGGAGTGGTGGCTTGATATATGCAGATTTGGATTTGTACTGCTTTTGAGTCAGGAATGGGACTGATAGTAATTATCCCCTGATTTGGGTTTTAAAAAAAATTGTTTGAGGAGTTCCTAGGTTTATTGGGGAAGGGTGTGAGTAACTTCAAATTGCTGCTTAGCAGGGATTAGCAAATGCAGATTAGCATGTGCTGAAGCACATGTTTTAACAGTGATGTATGTATTAAAGGGCATCTGCCTCTTTCAGTGTTCCATTTTGTATATAATTGCTTATGAATGATGAAGAGTAGATGTTTTCTGTTGACCTTATAGCTGTCTTTTTTTGTCCTAGTCACTAAAGAAAGTGGGTCAAGATTCTATAGTGCTACTAATCTGCATAACGGTCTTTCTTTCCTACCTCCCGGAGGCAGGTCAATATTCCAGCTTCTTCCTATACCTCAGACAGGTAAGAATCAGACATTTCTTCATATGCAGATAAGGAAAACTAAATTTTTAGAAGGGAGTATTCTTTGCACTTGTTACATTACTTTAGCAATATATGAGTAGTCAATATGATTAATGGCTGTTGATAGTGGCTTTTAGTTACTCTGATAGTTAATAAAGAGTTGAATCTGTTCTCAAAATATTTCTCATGTTTCTTAGTCATTTGCATTATTCCTTGAAGTACAAGTTCCACTACATTGCAGTGGTTAAAATTAGCTTTTGTTAGCTGATAAAATATTTTTAGTCTCTTACAGTATGGGGTCAATTTTCTTTCAAGTTCCATATTCCATTATAGAAGTTATTTTCTGTTCCGCACTAGATCTTTCTCTTTATTTTATGCAAGAGTAAATGTTGGTTTCAATGGATTATGGGATTGAATAAAATCAGGGATGTCTTCCTCTATTTCAGATTAAGCGTTTTTCTGGTTACTCCATTTATTCTTTCCACTGATGTCACAAAACATGAAAGACGTGTCAATATACATTTGAAGTTTAATGATCAAATTACTCCTTCTCTAATGTAGATAATGGGATTTTCACCTGAAAGTGTTGCAGCTTTTATAGCAGTTCTTGGGATTCTCTCCATTATTGCACAGGTGAATATTGATCTATAAATTTCACTAATATAATGGGTTCAAGTGAGAGCTAAATATTATGACAATCCCTGTAACTAATTCTAGGAACTCAGTCTATCTGGTTTCAGAAGGTTAGAATAGAAAAGGAAAGAGATGCTTTGAATTCTGATCTCATTTTATATGGCTTCCTTTTTTTCCCCATCACCTAATGTCTGACCATTTCATAAACAATTCATTCTCACATCCTGGGAAGTAGAAAAATATCACCATTTTGTGGAAGAACTGTGATGCACAGACATTGAGACTACCTTAAATCTGTCAGAGCTGGAATATAATCCACATCACGAATTGTAGTCTAGTGCAGGGGTCAGCAACCTTTCAGAAGTGGTGTGCCGAGTCTTCATTTATTCACTCTAATTTAAGGTTTTGCGTGCCGGTAATACATTGTAACGTTTTTAGAAGGTCTCTTTCTAGAAGTCTATATTATATAACTAAACGATTGTATGTAAAGTAAACAAGGTTTTCAAAATGTTTAAGAAGCGTCATTTAAAATTAATTTAAAATGCTGATCTTATGCCACCAGCCTGCTCAGCTCGCTGCCAGCCTGGGGTTCTGTTCACCTAGGCCGGCAGTGGGCTGAGCAGGGCCTGCGGCCGGGACCCCAGATCTGGGGTGTGTGTGTGTGTGTTTCAGGGGTCAGGGCAGAGGGCTGGGGGAGGGGGGTCAGGGCAGAAGGCTGGGGGGGATTTCAGGGCAGAGGGCGGGGGGGTGTAGGGCAGAAGGCTGTGTGTGGGGGGGGGGTTCAAGGGTCAGGGCAGAGGGCTGGGGTGTGGGGGGGTTCAAGGGTCACGGCAGAGGGCTGGGGTGCATGGGGAGTGTAGGGCAGAAGGCTGGGTGTGTGTGGGGGGGGTTCAAGGGTCAGGGCAGAGGGCTGGGGGGTGCAGGCAGAAGGCTGGGTGTGTGGGGGGGTTCAAGGGTCAGGGCAGAGGGCTGGGGGTGTGTGGGGGGGGTTCAAGGGTCAGGGCAGAGGACTGGGGGTGTGTGGGGGGGTGCAGGCAGAAGGCTGGGTGTGGGGGGTTTCAAGGGTCAGGTCAGAGGGCTGGGGGGCGGTGTAGGGCAGAAGGCTGGGTGTGTGTTGGGGTGTGGGGGGTGCAGGGCAGAGGGCTGGGGGTGTGGGGGGTGCAGGGCAGAAGGCTGGGGTGCTCGGCTCGTGGGGGTGCTCCCAGCCCCCTGCCCTGAGCGGCTCATGGCAGGGGGCTGGAAGGGATATGCCCTGTTCCACCCCCTTCCCCCAGGCTCCGTTCCTACCTCTCTCTGCATCCTCTATGGAGCTGTGTGCATGCTGCCACTCCTCTCCCTCCCCCTCGCTAGGGCCATCAGCTGACTGGAGCAGGGAAGGAGAGGAGGAGGGGCAGGAAAGCACCACGCTGGGGGAAGAAGGGGGGAGGGGGGAAGCTTGGCTGCAGCAGAACAAAGCTTCTGCCTCCTGCCCCCGCAGGGGAGAGCAGTGGGCGGGGGGGCTGAGTGGGGCTGGGGGCCGGGACTGCAGCATGGAGCTGCGTGCCATTCAAAATCGGCTCGCGTGCCGTAGGTTGCCGACCCCTGGTCTAGTGCCTTAACCTTAATTTATTTCTTCCTTAGCCACGCTCCCAAACCTCTTAGAAGTTGATTCAATCTTCTCCTTAAGCTTAGTTTGGGTTGAAAAATAGCTTGTTTAAGTCATCAGGGCAGGTTAAATAATATTCCCAGTGTATGGATTCCTCAAGGAAAATCTAAATTGTTGCACATCAAGAGCACGGTAACAATCTCTTCACATATCTCTCTCCATTATTGCACGTTTCAGTCTCTGTCTAGAAAATACTACATCATAGAACTTTACTTTGCTTCTGTCAAAACTAGTGAACTTTTTATATGTATTGCTGTATAACGTGAGTATTCACAATTAAAATATGACATTCTTTTTCCCATCAGACAATAGTTTTGAGTTTACTTATGCGGTCCATTGGAAATAAAAACACCATCTTACTGGGTCTGGGATTTCAAATATTACAGCTTGCATGGTATGGTTTTGGCTCGGAGCCTTGGTACGTACATTTCATTTTAGTTGAATTAATGAACTGACATATGAAGATTTTAAATTACTTCCTACTTAATAAAGAAACATTCACAAAGGTTTTTTGTGTGTGTGTTTTTACATGCATCAGTTTTACATGAGCGGTTATAGGCAACGTGTCCTTTGTCTCCTCTTAAGATGGAACCTTTTTTTTAAAGATGTAATTGGTTTATACTTGGTGCAGTCAAAGAAACACTGTCTGGTGAACCATCCCAAACCAAGAATTTGGTATTGTACTGTATGATTGACCTAAACAACATCAATCTCTTGTGCCAATAATCTTCATAAGACCAAAGATTGTTCATGGATATTTTTATCTAAAAGGAAATGGACACCAAACAACATTGAAAAATGCTTTGTCCTCTTTCCTCTAACAGTCAGATTTTCTTAATTCTTTTTTTTATTTTGTTTTGGGGGGGGGGGGTCTTGTTACTTGTAGACTGCATTGACTTGTCAAGATGTCAGTTTACATCAATTGTAGCACTCCTTTCTCCCTCCCCCCACACTCCCATGATTGCACCCTTTACACATGCTAACATACCAATGACCTAACGGGGAAAACTAAGTTAAGTTCGCTTTTTGGATGTTCACCTCCTCTTAATTTGGGAGGAGAGTTTACAAAATACATGATCAATGCTTCCCAGCAAGCGTCAGGATTTTGCAAGGATTGGGGACTTTTCTAATCATCTCTTAAATTATTTTACACCATTTGTTAAACTCAGAATAATTGATAGGTATGAAATCAAGCAATGATAATTAACTTGTGACTTCTCTATTGCTTGGGTAGTGTGTGCAGTTCTTTCTAAACTCTGTAATAAGAGGTATATGGAAGTTAGAAATTCAGAATTCTTATCTTGATTCTTTCTCTTAACACTTATGTTTTTCAGGATGATGTGGGCAGCAGGGGCTGTTGCAGCAATGTCTAGTATTACGTTCCCAGCAGTAAGTGCACTAGTTTCACGAACTGCTGATGCTGATCAACAGGGTATGTTTTATATGTCTTGTTGTTGTTAATTTTAAGGAATGTTCAAACTAGGGATATTCTGACCTCCTTAGCACCAGATGTATCAACGCTGTCTTACTGGTACTCAAGGATTATCCTTAACCTCCATGCTAGTTTGCAGGACAAATTAGCCAACATAATAGTATGTTAATGTAAATGAGAAACATTAGTGTAGTTTTAACTTCACTGTAGAAGAGTGGTAGTTCTCAAGGCCTGTGGACTGTTTGGAGGCAGCTGGGGTATACTCTTCAAACAAGGCAGATGAATAATGCGTGTGCCTAGCATAGGGAAAACCCATGCATTGAAGGTAGCATAATACTACATCACTACTTCTCTTGATTCAGTACATCAGCTGATCATGTTTCAATTCTTCTTCTCTCCCACTATGCATGGGTTTACTCAATTCTTCAGGTGCATTTATTTATTATTACTGTAGTGTCTAGGAGCCCCAGTAATGTTTTTGCTTTTCTCTGAAGCATGAGACATAGATAGCTGTCAGAGACAACATACCAGATTTGATAGTCTTTTGGTCAGTATGGCATAGGAAATGCTGTGCTCTGACTAAAACATAAAGTTTGTCTTGCCCAATGTTCCTCATTGTTTTGGTTCTGGTGTAGGCATGATTCTCCTCTCACATCAGTCTTACAGTGGTGTATCCCGATTGATTTTAGTGAAGTTACTCCTAGTTTACACCAGCGTGGGGAAAAAGTGAATCAGGCCCCATCGCATGTTAGACAATTGCCAAAAAGCATTTTAAATAGTCTTTATTGTATACACATCTAATTTCATGGAATGCCTTTTTCTTTAGGTGTTGTTCAAGGGATGATAACAGGAATTCGAGGATTGTGTAATGGTTTGGGACCAGCACTTTATGGTTTTATATTCTACATATTCCATGTAGAATTGAATGAACTCCCAATGACTGAAACTGAATTGGGAGGTAACGTGGCCACACAACACCATTCAGAACAGGTATTGTTCCTATTTATTTATAAGTTACAAGAAATGCAGCAAAGATCAATCCTTGACCAGTGGTTCTCAAACTTTTTTTTTTTTCGCAGACCACTTGAAAATTGCTGAGGGTCTCAGCAGACCACTTAATGATCTTTCCAAACGTTGCTCGTACCATTAGCTAACTATTGTAAAGCACTTTGGATAAAAGTGCTATATTAAAAAAAACACAACTCATTTTAATATCAGTAGTCTTACCTTTCTAATGCATTGGATGTGCCCTCTCTCTCCCACCAAGGCAGCCCCCGAGCTGGGGCTGGGATGGAGAGGGGTCTCTCCCCCCGCCGCGGCAGCCCCCGAGTTGGGGAAAGTCGCCTTTTTCTCTGGCCGTCGCAGCCCTGCATGTCCCAAATTCCCCCCTCCCACCTACCCCCTATTTCCCCCCCAACCACCCCCCCTCCTCCCAAGGCCACCACCTCACCTTACATATGCATCTTCTCCAGGGTCCAGGCACCTAATTAGTGGAATCACGCCTGCGCGGCTCCACTAATTAGGT
Source organism: Emys orbicularis (assembly GCF_028017835.1). Taxonomy (NCBI): domain Eukaryota; kingdom Metazoa; phylum Chordata; order Testudines; family Emydidae; genus Emys; species Emys orbicularis. Next base: position 39,097,413 of record NC_088690.1, read on the forward strand.
GGGCCCTTCATTCTCTTGTGTGCGGCCACCCAGGCACGCATCTTAGCGGGAACTATCCTCGGACCACCTGAATGGAGCTTGCGGACCACTGGTGGTCCGTGGACCACAGTTTGAGAACCTCTGTCCTAGAGCTTGGAAGGGGCGGAGGGGGAATAAATTGGATACTCTAGTTCATCTCGCTGCCCTGTGACACATTCTACAGTGCTTTAGACAGTCCAGCTTTAAATGAATCAAGCAAAGGGACTTCTCAAGCCACTTCTGTTGTGAGACTCTTGACCTGTCTAATAACTCTTGCAATTAAGACAATCCTCTTGATATTGAGCCTAAATTTTCCATTGATTAATCAATCCCATTGCTCCTTTGGATCACCCTAAAAAGAACCCTGTTGGTTCACGTTTTTAAACACTTTCCTATTCTCCGTCTTCTGACCAAGTTACACATCTCTTGATTCTTTCCTTGTATGCTGGTCTCTCTTGCCTGTTAACTGCTGCTTTTCTCTAAATTTTCTTCAACTTGTAAATATTTTTTTCTGGTACTACTGTGCCCAGAATTGTATCTTAAGTCTATTGAATATTTTAAAACACATGATTTAGACTGGATACTAAAAGGCTGAATATGCTTTGCTCTTTTCATACTTCCTTGTGGCACGCTTCTTGTCAGGCCTTGCCACTTTCTCCTCTTTATCTGACATTGGAAAACGTTCTGGCCTGTCGATATGTCTCTGCCTAAAAGGAGGCAGAAATTACCATTGTGGTCAGATACCAGCCTATGCACTTCTTCATTCCTTGGAAGCAATTGAGTGCCAGTTCTGGTCCTTCCAGCTATAGCTTATTATTTTTAAAAATAAAGGATCTAAAATTTACTGCTGCAAAATAAGTCTACAAGTCAGCCAGTCTTTTTGATGGTGTGATGAAAGACAAAGCTTGAAGATCTTGTTGTCCTTTATTTACACTTGACTGGAGAGGGGGGGTTGGTTTACTCAATTTACTTGAAGTATTCATGCTTAAATCACATGAGTGCATGAATGAAAAGAGTAAAACCATAGAATGAAATCCTGTAAATAAAGTAACTTTCTGGCTGAGACAGAAAATAAGCAGAGCGAGTTAGATCATAGTCCCTTTTGTATAGTTAAATGACTTCTTATGGTGTCTAGGTCTGTGAACACTGCACCATTGTAATGTCTACCACAGAATATAGGCGGGTGAAGGAGGTAGTCTTCTGCTTTTGTATTTTCTGTTTAATTCACAGTCTTGGTTAACTTTTTAAATAGTAGTTAGTACCTTGGCTTTTCCTGTTTAAATGTGACTGTTAATGTTGATGGGTTGGCAAGCTAGAGATTTGTGTGTGTTTCAAAGGAGCTGGGCTAGGGACAAAGCTTGAGTTATACCTCAGGCTAACAGGGCAGTGAAGACCAGCCCTATACTTCATCTGGTAGCTACAGTGAGTTTTAATTACATGGCTGGAAATAGCAGTTCAGCTGTATGATTCTATAAGTCTGTATTTCTGGCAGGTAAGACAACTAGGCAGTGGCACGTTTCCTGTGAAGTTAGAAGAGAGAATTCTGCAGTTTAAAAAACACCCCAAAGAGAAATTCATCTAACAGGTTTCTCCTCTTCTGGGTTTCCTCCCTCAACCTTTGAGAATGACTATCATTCATCTATGAATAAGGTTTACTAGGGCTGGGTATTGAAATAGCCCACTCATTAAGAGTATTGTGCCCTAAACTAATGAAATTGTAAAATATGTTTGTTTTTAAGTACAGAGCCTGACGTAAACCAACCAGTGTCTGTGAACTATGGATTTACTTAACGGTTCCTCTAGAAAATAAGTGTTTTTGTTATTTTCAGAACTCCATAATTCCTGGACCCCCTTTCTTGTTTGGAGCATGCTCTGTGCTGCTGGCTTTGCTTGTTGCCTTGTTTATTCCTGAACACACCAATCTAAATGCACGGTCCAGCAATTGGAAAAAACACAGTGGCAGTCATGGTCATCCACACAGTCCACAGGCTCCTGGCGAGGCCAAAGAACCTTTATTGCAAGACACAAATGTATGACAACAAAATCCAGAAAAACGTTTTTATATTTCATAGGTCTTGTTTCCAGTTCTGGATACACATTCCATTTACATAAAAAATGTAATTTCTTAACATTATCTTAAGAAACGTATCTTTCTGCATGAAATTTGTAGGAACTACAGACAGGAACTGGAAATTTCTCCAAAGATGTTACAATTAAATTAACTTTTTAAAAAGAACAAACTAAGCACTGGTCTCATACTATTAATATAATTAACCTTTTCATCCTAGTTCTGAGACAAAAAGGAAAACATATTCAAGGTATCAGCATGTGGGTCCCTGTCTCCATTTCCTTAAGGTGTAAAGCTTTAATTCTCTTCATGCTAAGTCTCAATGAGACATACTAGCATATTTGTGGACCCATTCATTTTATGTTGTAAAATTTTGGGTCAGATAGTACAAAGCCTTAATGTAAATGCACTTAAGTAAGGAAAAGGTGAATTGGTTTCATTTTAAAATCACTGTATGGGAGGTTTTATTTTAAGTTTATACTAATACAAAATCATGTGGTGAGCACACTTGCTGAACAGTAAAAGTTTTGTGTGTAAGTGCATTACTTTAATTCTTCCTAATTTTTGGAGTACAAGATAGTATCAAACAGTTAGTATTTAAATTAGTGGGTCTTTTGAGCCTACAAGATTTTAATATTGGCTCTGCTTTCTCAAATACAGTTTATACCACTATTTCTGATGTTTGCGTAATCATAAGGACCTCAAAACTTGAATACACAAACTGAAATATAAGCTGATAGCCTTGAAAATGTCAGTGTGCTATATAGTGGCCTTTCAAGACTGGCTAGTAACTTTTTACTTTTACAGAGCTAATGTTTTAGTCCTAAATTTTCAGGACCCTAGTACAGGAGAGAGAGCTTTATACAGTTACTGATGTGAATTTCTCTAAAAATGTATATTTTTGTGTCCAGTTGTATTATTTAAACAAGTATTCCTTTGTATAAATTGTGTATAAGGTATAGTTTAAAATGTTTTCATCTTGTGGTTACTGCTTACTGGTTTTTTAACTTTGAACATTCATCATGGTTGACTGAGAGCTGGAAAATGTGTAAATATATTGTTAATAAATGAATATTTTAATGAATTTTTTAAATTGTCTTTGAAATCCATTCAAACCATATATCTGTATATGAATTCTGTAATGTCTTCTAGCCTGCTGAACGTACTGTAGCCTTAATATTGCTTTCTCACTTGCTGTCAAGTTTTTGGGTTCCTTAGTGCTTTAAATGTAATTTCATTCAACAGACAAATACCAATTGTAGGTAAATTGTGTGAATTTTACCCTTTTCATTCCCACATACCTGTAATAGCTTATTTGTCCTTGTACTGCAAAATTTTCATGAAAAGCTTTTGCTTAATAGTGGTATTGTATTAAATCAGCAAGAAACTAAAATAATGGGCAATTTATTGCCCAGTAGAGCGCTGCATGGGACATTTTTAATCCCACTCCTGTCCTGCCCTGCAACCCACTCCCACCTGGTCCTGCATTTTCTTGCATTTTTATCCTGCTCCTATCCACAAAAACCTTAGATCCTGCTGTTACTAAAAAAGTTTTTATATTGTATGTAAAAGCATTCAAACACAATTTTTCCTGCTGCAGGGCTCTGCTTTGTTTAATTAATTTTGAACTTGACATTAGCAAGCTGTTTATACCTTAAATCAGGTTAGCTCTAAACCTAAGTGTGATGCACCTATGCTATGAATACTTATTCTGATGCTGTAAAATGTACAGCTGGGCCTCAGTGTGTTTTGAAAAAAGGAGTATGGCAGATTCTGTAGCAATAAAATCAACTTTGAGCTGATAGAACAGGGGTGGGCAAACTTTTTGGCCCAAGGGCCACATCTGGAAATTGTATGACGGGCTATGAATGCTCATGAAATTGGGGGTTGGGGGTGTGGGCTGTGGTCAAAAATGAATTCAGGGTGCAGGAGCAGGTTCTGGGGGTTGGGGATGAGGGGGTGCATGAGGGTGCTCTGTGGAAGGGGGATTAGGGGTGCAGGTTCCAGGTGGTGCTTACCTCAAGCAGCTCCTGGAAGCAGCGGCATGTTCCCCCTCTGGCTCCTATGCAGAGGGGCAGCCAGATGGTTCTGTGCACTGCCCTGTCTGTAGCCCCTGCCTCTGCAGCTCCCATTGGCCATGGTTCCAGGCCAATGGGAGCTGCAGGGGCAGCATGTGGAGACCCCTAGCTGCCCCTATGTGTAGGAGCTGGAGGGTGGACATGCCTCTGCTTCTGGGAGCTGTGCAGAGCTGTGGCACATGCAGAGCAGGGCAAGACCCTAACCCTGCTCCCTGGTGGGAGCTTAAGGGCTGGATGTGGCCCCTGGGCTGTAGTTTGCCCACCCATGTGATAGAAGGGATAATTGGGAACTTGTATCTAGTGAATACCATCAGGGGAGTGGGGGTGGGTGGGCTGCACCTCACATTACTTGCCATAGGAAACTTGGATATGGATATTCGAGGGGAATGACTGGGCCTACCTAGTTTAAGTGAAGGCTCAAATCAGGATGTAGTTTAAGATCCTGTCATTTACTGATTATCTTGTTTTATTCAAAATGTATCTCCCCTGCAAAAAAGGGCAGACTAATACAATCAATTCTAATTCAAATGTTAATACTTCTCAAAAGGTATCAATGTTGCCAAAATCAAAACTTACGCATGGACTAACTTTGGAGCAACTTGAAATCTGTTCAGTGAATGTTACTGGCATACCTCTTTTCTTAATGTTTCATTTTCTGATTCTTGCACCCATCTTGCCATGCAACATCTAAAAGAATGTTACTCAATAAAATTAAGTAAAAACCCTAATCTTAAATTTACTTGGTATTAACTCATTTACCACTGAATTAAGGGGCCACATACCTGAAGCAGGCTACTTCTGATTAAAAGATGGACTTATACTCAAATTTTTTTTTTCTTGGACTACAGCACTGCAAAAGGAGTTACCAGTAATCTTTGATATAAGAAAAAGAGGTAGAAAGTATTGTCAAGCAGCAGCCTCTAGCAATTAGTTTAGGTTAAACTTTGCTAAAAGTCATTGATGCCCTTGCCACAATAGCAGATGGTGTGAAGTTAACTTCATTATCAGTAACAATCAAATGTGATACAGCACTTGAAAAAGAACAGCATTTTAATGTGTTGGGGTAAAGCAGAGTCAGTCAGATGAAAGTAAATTGCTGTGTCTGGCTTGGAATTACTAGAATCAAACTATTATCTAGTACACAGCCGAATACTGGATCAATAAGATTCTTTCTCTGCTGGTTCCTGTATTCAGTCTCCAAGTCTGCTTAAACCATCTTCCCTTTACTAAATGAATTACAGGTAGGGCTTGAGCTGGTATCACCTTTAGCAACAGGATCAGAGCCACCTCCAGGAAAGGAAGGACATTGACAAAACAGCCAGGCATGCTCTTACTTTATCATTAAAATACCTGCCTCTTTTTAACATTGAGGAATCAATTTCAGTGATTATATTCTATCTGTGTACAAGTGATATTAAAGTCTTACACATGAGTGTAGCTCTGGCCAAATACAAATACATGGACTCAGGCTGTAGTGCACTATCCAAGTTGGGCCTCTGTGTAACTTTTCAGGCTGCACGGTCACCAAACACCCTGCCCTCCAGCTTTTATGCATGTAGTTTTTTACCCCTAGAAGTTCCTGCTACTTTCTTTTTAAAAGAAAAAGCCATCAGTATAATACTTTACTAATGTACTGTTTGCTCATTTAAATTGCTACTAAGCTGCTTTGAGCATTTATTTTGTACAAGTAGCAACTGTGCAGGCATCTTGCTCTTGGGTCTAACTGTCTGAGGTAAGTGTTTAAAAAACCCCAAAGTCTTAAAGACTTGAGTGGGATAATGTGAGACAATTTGTCATGGCCATCCTGTACCACCACCAAACAGTGACAGTAAATTAATCTTGCTTAGCTGACAGGTGCTTAAGATGTAAATCCTCAAACTTTCCCCATGCATTGTGTAGGGCACCTGGATGCTGGGCTCTGAATGCCACTGGACAGCAAGGTGCCATACTATCCAAGTTCCTTTGAAGGATCTAGTCCCCACTTCAAGTTTCATACTGATTTCTAATACTACTGCATTGCCTGAAAGTGTATTTAGTCATTTTCTAAAAATATTCAATTATCTGTTCTGAGCAGCTTTTGTAAATCCTAAATTTTTGGACTATGCAGCTTGATAAGTGGGGCATGAAGCTCTGTCTGGCAACGTGGTACCACTTTCTGGTCTGGACTGTAGTGAAATAACTTTGCTCTAATTCTGGTTTTAAAATATTTGAGTGAGTGAAACCTCTCTTCCCCCCCCCAATATGTTTCCACTTAACTGTAAGTCCACTGTAGCTGACCAGAAACATCTTTACTGAAACCATTTTAATATTTCCATTAACATATACATTTCCAAAAGCAACTATATATATATACACACACACAAATACAAACTGATTATAAACAAATATACAAATTTTACACTCCAAGATATGTTTAATATACATTTGGACAGTAATGTGCAAAATTAGGATTAGCCACTCAAACATTAAGGGAAAGAGAAGGAGTAGATTCTGATACAATACATTACAGAATTGTAGGAGCTAGGGGCATAAATTGAGTTCAAGATATGATTGGAAAATTCCCTATAATTGTACTGTTATTTTAAATTACTAGTTTGATATTAGAATATGGTTCATAGATGCAGAGAAAAATTTACTTCTCATTTCCATGTAACTGGGACACTCAGTGGAAGAACACATTCAGGTTGTAGCATGATTCCACCAATGAACCCCAGCTTAAGTGGTAAGTACAGTTAAATTTACTTTATGTTCTGTACACCACTGTAGTCACCAGCGAAGGCATCTTTGATTACAGTAGTAGAATATGAAATGGTTTCCAGATGTTCTCATTAATGCTTCATAAAATTACTGGAACAAGACAGTAGTTCAGATAGTTGGTTGTAATTTCCAATGTATTACAAACTAGCCCATTGTATGTGGAATCATCTGCTATGGAGAGAGAGAAAAAAATAACCAGGGGCTGTGACAAGATGTGAAATTTGTAGCCATAACTCAATTGTGCGCTTTTACTAAGGTAAGTATTTAGGATCTCATTTTTAAGTAGCTAATTTAAATATTTGACTAGTGATCCACAAGATATAAATCTGCACACAAATATATGAATATATGTAAAAAAGTAGTTGGTTTAAGAAAGCCATTTCCAAGCCAAAGAAAGAAACCACCTGAAACCTATATTAAATAAATGTCCTGCATAATTTTAAAGCTAGGAAGTGTCTCTATATTAGGAACATGAGTGATCCCACAATGCTTCAGCTCTTACATTTACAAAATGTAATATGCTTCCAATTTAAGAAATTCACATGACTCCTAGGCCAGAAGCAAAGTACTCACCCCTTCGACCCTTACATTCTTGTAACAGCTTCTGAAGATATGCCTATACTTGCAATTACAGGTTGTGATTATAGCTCAAGTAGACATCCCCAATCTAGCCAATTTGGGTACTGGAGCAGTGAAGGTGCTGCAGCAGCAGGTGCTTCCATTTGGGCTGTACAGGCCTGCCCAGAATCCTGAGTAATTACTTGTGGAGCTAGTCCAGAGTGAAGCAGTTTCACTGCTCTCTTATTTGAACTAGCTACATTAAAGCTAGTTCAGGTATGTCTACTTGGACTTCAACCACACCCTGAGATTGCAGTATAGACATACCCTGACAGGAAACAGTGTTCCATAGGTGGCAGGTCAACTCAACGGACAGGCCAATGAAAGATACTGCATGTTGAAAGATACTGCATGGATGAAATATACACACTGGCATTCATCTCTGGAGAACATTTCTGCATGTTACAGAAATGTTCTCCAGAGATGAATGCCAGTGTGTATATTTCATCCATACATGGAGTGTGACTGGTGGAATAATGCAGCTCCACACTGCCAAAATCCTGTACAAGGAGAATATAATGCACCACCTGGTCTTAGCGGACCTGGGTTATTACACTGGTATCCTGGCACAAGTGTTGCTTTAGGGGCTAAGGAGTCCAGTGTAGTAAGTTCAAAATGCTATACAAACATGTCTTTCAGTATAGAAACCAAAAATTATATTCGAACTCCAAACAGATATAGGAATAACTTGGGGAAAGAAGTTTCCTATATCAGGAAACTGCCCAACACAACTACCACTGACTTCAGAGCTTGCTGTGCATTTTCCAGGAGCAAGATCCTAAAGTTACTAGGTATTTTCAAGGAGAAACTCCAAGCAGGACTGAGTTTCAGCATAATGATAGAACTATTAGCAATATCATTAGTTTGTGGATTTCTGGCAAGGGGAAAGATTAAAATAGGTTGTTTACTACACAAAAACTCCTCTGTGGGTGTTGTTGCTCCATAACCATTTATAAACCTTTTTAAAGGCTTTGCCTCATTTTATAAATGGTCATTTCTAAACAATCGTTTTGTAGCATAATATTTTCATGTGATTAAAGTAGTTAATATTTTTCCCCTCCATATTTTACTTTTCTGGCTGGAATTGTATACTGATATTTATGTAAATCAATTTGCTTTCTTCACAAAAGCCAAAGATTATACAAATGTATGGTAAAGTTAACTCATTTTAAACAGTTACTATAACATTTTGACTGACATTTTAAGGGGTAATAATTGTATTTAGTATCTTAATTAAAAGCCATCCAAAATCTTCGATAGTTGGTAAAATAAAAGATTTCATCTAATGATTATGTTGTTTGCAATCCAGGGAAGTAAGCAGAGGCTGTAGACTGTATTCCGGGTTTTGATGAAGTTAGTGTTTTTGTTGATGTGGAGGATTTCGGATATTCTGCAAATAGGGGGGGAAAAACAGTATTAACTTCTGGGGGGTACAAGTAGCACCTTCTTAAAGCAGAAAGCATTTTGAAATAAGAGATTTGTTTACTTTCATGGAACTACTGCCCTTCCTACCTGAGGAGTTAAATGTATTTTGGCTGAGACCTCGTAAAGGAATGCTGTCTTCTCTTTTCTTTAAATACTTCAATTCCAATCCCAAATTCTCACCCCTAACCAAAAGAAAATAGAATCATGCTTAAAATAGGAAAACTTAACACTTTTACCTAATTTTGTAAGCTTGTGTTTTTGATGCAGTAAAGCTCACTCATAATATACTTCAGGGCCTAAAGTAAAGGCCCTTCAAAGAGATTAAGACTGACTGAAGCAGCAGCAACCTAAAAGACATCTCAAATACTTGTTTTTACCATATCATCATCAATGCAGGAGCTAAAACAATAGCAATGTAATGGTTACTTACCTTGCAGTAACTGTGGTACTTTTGAGATATTTTAATCCATGGTGCATGCAAGACTGTAATCTGAACAGCAGTGTCTGTTGGGATCATGCCTGTACCCAGCATATATTCCCTCAGATGGGGGTACAAGTGGCAGGGCGGCCACAACAATCCCTCCAGTTTCTCACTAATCCAGATTCTCATCTAGAGGAGACTCCAAGGAGCAAGAATGGAGGGTGCTTGTGGGAGCTACTCAGACAAAACATAAGAACCACAGGTTCTTTCTTCAATTATTTGTCCATGTGGATCCCATTCTAAGTCACTGGCCAACAGTACCTCATCTGGAAGGTGGGAATGAGTAGTCCTAGCTCACTCACTAAACAATGCCTTTCCCAATTTGGCATCTGATCTCAAAGCCAGGTCCAGGCACAGTGTTTGGCATCTCGATGAAACAGTATAATAAGGGAGAGGGATGAGCCATGAGGGACAGAAGTTCACTCCCCCACCTGGCTTATGTAATGGCCACCAAAAAAGCGATCTGAGAGTAAAGTAGTGAGAGAACATTCAGAGAGGAGTTTAAAGGGGAACTTCATGAGACCTGTGAGGATATTTAGATCCCAAGATATAGATGGATGCCTGGAAATATGTTTGGTTCAGTGTTCCAATTTATCTTACCTTGGAGGCAGTACCAGCCTTCGGTGCCAAGCTGATTTCTGGCAGTTGTGGATGGCCTATCAGATCTTTTACTGGTACTGGTCTTAAAGAGTTGCATTCTGGCTTACAGAAGTGCTGACTGACTGGGACTCAGAGGTGGAAGAGCCTCATACCTGTTGTTCTGGGTCTGAAGTGCCCCTCAGACTGCTCCAGAAGTAGTAATTTTAGCCAACTGACCCTGGATTTTCTCCGTCTTGACAAGCAGATAGCACAACTGTCAAACAAGGGGCTTCTGCTTAAACAGAATAAACCAGGGGTAGGCAACCTATGGCACATGTGCCAAAGGCGGCACGCAAGCTGATTTTCAGTAGCACTCACACTGTCCAGGTCCTGGCCACCGGTCTGGGGGCTCTGCATTTTAATTTAATTTTAAATGAAGCTTCTTAAACGTTTTAAAAACCTTATTTACTTTACATACAACAATAGTTTAGTTATATATTATAGACTTCTAGAAAGAGACCTTCTAAAAGCATTAAAATGTATTACTGGCACGCAAAACCTTAAAATTAGAGTGAATAAATGGAGACTCGGCACACCACTTCTGAAAGGTTGCCGACCCCTGGAATAAACAATGGCTATATGTCTGTCTCTGCAGGGAATGAGTCCATCGCACAATGAACAGGGAGTTCAAGCCTGAGAGCTTTGAATCCACTATAACAGCAATGGCGGTGATGCAAACTGCCAAGCACTAAGAGGGATGCATGGGACTGCTCTGCCCTCAGATGGGGAAGGTACGAGGACATAATGAGTGCCAGGCACAGCTCCAATGAACACTGCTGTTCAAAGATTCTGATTTCGCATGCATGGATACCTAGTGTGGGATCTACATGGACAATTACTCAATGTTAAGTTTACGTAGTACTACATAAAATGTTTACATTTTATTTCATAACTTTTATATAGATTCAATATTCCAGCCATGTCTACACAGCAAACAACTGTTTTTGTAACCAGTCTGACACTCATCCAACCCAGTTACAACAAATATGACAGTTGTCTGCATGGCAGCGTTTTCCACCTCAAAACCACATGACAACCAGGTTTGTTCATCCACATTTATAACAGTGCCAAGAGGTCTTTGGATCAGTGCTTTCTTAGACTCAGAAGAAGAAAGCATTCCCAAAGGGCACAGACACAGAGCAATGCCAGCATTACCCAGAGCAATGCATTCTGGGACATCCCCCACAGAGCAGTGGAGAGCTGGAAAGTAGAGCCAACTGAGATAAGATACAGTTAGAGGAGGTCCTATCTACACCACAAAAACCGTTTGCAAAATTTGTCTCAGGAAGACATTTGCCAGTCTAAGACACTTTAGTGCTATAACTGGGATTAACCATGTAATTAACTGGTTAAATGCAGTTAAAATATGCAGTGCAGCCAGATCTTAATGTTTTCACTTACTCATCCCACTGGGCCTACCTCCTTCATTGTATGATTTCTAAAACCACCCTGGTAAACTGGAATAAAGAAACCAGATGTCATCTGCAAATGGAATTATTACAGTCACATCACTTTAAGCAATAGGTTCTGAATGCCATCACTAGCCAGACTTGCTAGGGCAGTCAGCATATTGACAAACGAACATTCATTGCCTTCACTCCACTTTTCAGGTCACTATGGCATCCATTTCCAGAGTAGCTGGCCCCCATTAAGCTGATACTCCCACATACCAATATCACTGCTATTGTGGAACTCCACTGAAGAACAGAATTGTCGCAATACGGGGTCAGGTACAGCCATATTTAAAGTCACTAGTGCTGTCTGACAAAGTTTGGTTTGTGTAGTGTATCCCAAGAGAGCTGAATAATGAAAAAATTAGACTACTTTAAAAAGGCACTGACTGACAGCCGAACAAGCCTTTTGTTGTTGTTGTGGAGATAGGTAAATCTGCAAACAAGAGAATTTAATATTTCACTAGAAATGCAATATGGCTTCTTCAGAACTCTTCATAAAACAAAAAAAATTACTTCCAAAGACACTTGGACAGAGGACCACATTTTCAAAAGCAGCCTCTAAAATACAGGTTTATTTTGTGAGTAAGTCTGTGCATGCTCACTTGAACATAATACAATGTGTATTCACAAACTTGGGCATAAAAAACTGTTTTGGAAAAAATTTCCAACAATTTTAGAAAGGCTGGGCTGAGGTGTCTCTGAAAATTGGGCCTCAAAATAATTTCTATGGACACAATTATCATGATACTCACTTTTCTATATTTGTTGAATGACCAGTTGCAATAGGAAATCCTGGCTGAATGTCTGAACTTTTATTAGTTTTTGAAAGCTGCACGTTAAACTGAACCTGCCAAAAGATCAAAGGTTTCACACATTCAGCATTTTGGATCCAGATATTATTATGCACCAAGAAAATGTATAGACTGAGGACTTTTATCAAACTGTGAGCACTTCAGGGAAATAAGGTTCCACACCATGTTTAGCAAATGCTTAACAAATAAAATAGTATAGATATAAAACAAAGACGCAATTCAGATGACAAGTCTGCTGTGTATGTATGATAGCACAGGGTGAATTACTGATACATATCAACATGGTTTGGTATCCAATAAAAACAGGAAATAGTTGCTGCTTCTCAAATATTTAAGTTAATGTTAAATTTAAGATTTAGGGTAGAGCAGCAGCTCACAGCCCACTAATATAGGCGGACTAGTATCTGATTGAAGTCAGTTATGCCAAAGGAAAGCTGATATTTCCCAAGAAAGCCTTTGTTTAAAGTTTTGGTGTCTTCGGTATTCTGTGTTTTTTCTGAAACATCAAGTTTGATTGTTTTTAGTAAGATAAGCCTTTTGCTGAGTTTAATCGGGTGCCCCTTTAAGAGGACGGGGCCAAGCTAGCCCTGTTCATTAACCTGATCCAGCTGAGCAGGGGACAGGTGTTCTCCCAAAAAGAGGCTCAGCAGAATCCATTTAAAAAACCATGTCACTGGATAACATTATTCATTTAAGCTTTTTTTTTTTTTTTTAAATGTAATCAATTTAAATTTTCAAAGTATGGGGGAATCAGACAATTACTGGGGGGGGGGGGGGGGGAGGAGGAGGGTGAAATTGACATTTACTGATGAAAATCTGATCCTTCCAAGCCTATCCATAAAGAGCAGCAGGAAAAGGCAGGAAGAGGCTGCAGAGAGCAGAAAGTTTTGCAGGTCCTCTCTGGGAATAGGAAGACAGGCCAGAAGCCAGGGGGCTTGGGTAGCAGAAGGAGATGCTGGAGCAAGAGGAAGACCCAGGGAAACACCTCTTTGGCCACTCTCACGTACAAGGGCAGGGAGCTGAGATATAATCCAGGAGGGACATGGGACTTTTATTAAGCCCAATGTGGGCAGCCATTGTTTGCATTATTGCTTGGTCTGAGCGTTTGAACTCTAGGAGGGGATTCCACAGTTAAATCTGAGAGCCCTCTAGTCTGAAGGACAATAGAGCCTGGAATCTAAGGCGGTGGCAAAGCCCGACCCTTTTGAGTTACGGTATTGAACTTTAGTTTGTGATTCGAGGTGCCCCTATTACTATATTACTCCATGACATGGGTGTTATTAGTAAGGCTACGGTTTTGTCATAGAAGTCATGGATTCTGTGACTTCCAAAGACCTCCGTGACTTCAGCCTGCAGTGGCTGGGAACTGCAGGGTCCCGCCACCCTGCAGGTGGCAGGGGGACCCCACAGCTCCAAGCTCAGGTGGTGGGGACCCCTGGAGCTCCCAGTCAGCCCCCCACAACTGCTTCCCATTTTGTCATGGATATTTTTAGTAGAAGTCAGGGACAGGTCATGGGCTTCCATGAATTTTTCTTTATTACCCATGACCCGTCCATGACTTTTACTACAAATAACCATGACAAAAACCTTAGCCTTAGTTATTAGCCTAAGAGTGTTGGAGAAGTATTCTTGAGGAACCCTGAGAAGAGGCATCAGAGAGTGGGATGCCTGCAGGGCCACCCCGTACCATCAGGATACTCTGAAATAATGATGCTATGACACTGAGCCATAGTAATTTCAATCCCAAATTGTATAGAATATATGAAGTGTTTTGTGTACTACAAACTACTTCTGTAAGGAATAAAGAAACACGAAGATATACAAAGGAACAACTGAACAACTGAAAAGGGAATCTTGCTGACTTTGAGAACTTCTCTCTCACTAGTTTACAGTAGGACATTTACTATAATCAAATAGAAATTAGGGAAGTTACATTTGGGAGGCAGCGTGGTATATTAGACTAAAAACCAGAGGTAACTGCCAGGAATTCTCGTGTTCTAGGTTTAATGCTACAACTAATTTGCTGTGTAGCTTTTGTTCAAAGGAGAATTCATGACAAGGTGGAAAATATCTTACAGGAGAGTCATGAAAATTAGGGTTTGTAAACTGCTTTGAAAATGCCAGGTACTATTACCATTATAATAATTTAGTGGTTATAGCCAAATTCTTGCTGTCATTCAATATAAAAACCATATCACATAGCATATCCAAGTCAAACTGTTCAGAAATATATGATTAGAAATGTGTGTCTTGAGCATAAAATAAGAGTAAATGTAAATGCCTGCCTTTGGTCCTGAAACCTGCTGGTTGGCACTTTTCACAGGTGCGGTTTCTGGAAAGTTTTGGAAAGCGCATACCGGAGAGATGGGGTAACTGATTCCTGAGCTAGTAAAACGGAGTCTGTTGTCAAGCTGTGAGAGAGAAAAATAAAATGTAGACAGAGAAGGAAACAGCAGTGCAACAGTAGAAAATCAAAATCTATGCATCTCTAGTTCCAGCAATCTATTTTTCTTTTTAATAGTGGTTCACTTAAAGTAGAACCCAGACATTCAAGAGCACTGAACTGGGACTCAGGGGACCTAAGATTTCTTCCTAGCTCTGCCACTGGTTTACTGGGTGTCCTTAGGAAGGTCACTTCACCTCTTGGTATCTCAGTTTCCCCAACTGTAAAATGAGAATAATGATACAGACCTCCTTTGTAAAGCACTTAGAGATCCGCTGATGAAAAGTGCTATAAAAGAGCTAGGTATTCATATTCTTACCGGTAATCAATGACATTTAATTTCACTGACCATAGATGTAAAAATTTAAAACTGACCTTTGTAATCACAGATTACTACTACAAATTAATGTTTATACATTATAGTGACTAAAGTACAGGAAAAAGCATGTTTTCCTATGCTTACATTCTTAAAAGGAATACATGTAGAAAGTGAATGGATACTAGACAAGGTAAGCATTATTTTACTACCACTTTTCCTCTAACAACAAACCACAAGATTTGACTAATATACTCTTGATTATACGCTTATTACAAGTGTATGTAAGTGACACAAGGCTCTGTGCATCAAAGAGAAATGTAGCAATGCAAACAGGTTTTTTTTTTGTTTGTTTGTTTTTTTTTAAGATTAAACGGCTGCAGATCTACAGGCCTTAGTTACTGGAAGGGGAACAGAACAATAGATAAGTAAAACCTGCTAGCCGAGGTAAAATGGGCACGTGCTAAATATGTGGAACCAAAAAAATAATGAAACCACCAAATAAACACTGATTGATAGATTTGAGAACTCCTTGAAAGCATCACCACACATCTCAAGAGCCAGCAGGCCTACTTTAATTTGGTCTCTTTAAACAAGAGCATTTTATGAGAATTTTTTACTCCTCACTTCCCTTGTGCTCTTCAAAATACCTCACTAGCCCTAAGTTAAAAAACTATGTTCATGTACAAATTAATGACTATCTGGAACATTTGTTAGTAACCATTTCTAGAAGTATGAAGATGCCTAGCAGCAAGACACACCCACACTTTCTTATGCAATTTCTATTAGTGTTGTAATAGTTTTCTTTTCCGTGTGTTTGCAGATTTTTAAATTCTAATTTCATGTTAAATTCAAAAGTGAAAGGGACATTCTGCATGTAGTTTATATATATTATTTTTTTTAAACCAGATTAGCAGAAGCTCTAGGTCCTCCAGGCAGAGGGAAAATACCTCTACATCCCCTTCCACCTGGTAAATAACTGGTAGTTATATAAAGAGCAACCCAGAATACTTTATGACCTCTGCTTGGCAGCATGTCTAGCATGTGTTATATAGCCTATCTTTCTATTCACATACAGTTTCTGGTGTTTGGTGTAAGTGCAGTATAATGGACTGTTTGAGAAGGACATTCTTGACTCATTTTAGAAAAGGATCTTAAGAATATTAGACGTGTAGATGCATGCAATTATAAGCATATGCTATTTCACTAGCCCAAATGCATTACACAAATCTGTGCATTTTAACAGTTTTTATTGCTTATTGAGAATTTAGGAAGTTCTTATTTATGATACTAGTAATTTTGTTGCATCCATTAACAACAGTGCACAACATGATGAGAAAAATTCAATTACGGGGCAAAAGGAATACCAAAGCATTTCTCCTAGGTACTATAAGCACTTCACTTGGCGTGTATCTTTATTTCTAAAAATGTACAGAATGTACCAAGTTTTATAAGTGGATAGCTTACCATATTGTGAGGTGAAGTGCCAGTTCTAATAGTGCCATTGCTTGAATGTGTAAGTGGAATGGTAGAAGTTCCCAATATCTCTTGCTTTCTTGCCATCTGAATTTCATTCAGTTGCTTATTTAACCATGTGATTACTATATAGAAAAAGGAGTAAAACTCTAATTTTCAAGCATTTTGTTTTCCATCCTTTTTATTAGTACTATAAATCTAACACAAATTACATCAAGAAATCATGTGAATGATTCTATTTCATGTTATATTAGTGAACAAAACATAATTTTGATGTCCCAGTCTCTTTACCCCTTCCCCTCTGGGCTTCTCATCTGATCTGCCCCCTTCCCCCAAACATTTTTCCCCTAGTTTCAGTACCAGACTCCTTGTCCTGTCCCAATCTGCTCCCTCTACTGCAGGAACAACTCATACCATCTGCATTCAAGTCAGGCAGCAGGATCACAAGCCACAATGGGAGTACTGACAGTCTCTGTTCTCTCAGTTCCAGTGTCTGACATCACAGTGGCCTGCAGCAACCAGGAGGATTGCAAGGAAAGTCACGCATGGCCCCTGCTGCCCCCTCCCCCCCACAAAGTCCCATCTCTCAAAGATGCCAAGTCTGATTAACTTTCCCCTTCAACATCTACAGCTAAAGATGGCTTAAAAAAAAAAAAAAAAAAATCAGGTCACCTTAAAGAGCACAGTCATCTTTTAAATTTCCATTATTATAACCTGTTACTCTATTGCTGTTCTATGAAAAATTAAGTATTAATTAGAACCCACAAACTATAGGGAGGTAAACATTTAATAATTAGAGACCCCGGAGCTGGATTTAAGTTCATGGAGTTCAATATACTTTGGATTATGCCCCATAAGGAGTAAGACATCTAAAAACATACTAACTTTAAGCATGTAAGCTTTCCCATGGACTTCAATGAAACTGTTTACCTGCTTAAAGTTAAGCATGTGTATTAGTAGGATGCACGATTGGAGCCTATGTTTTCAAAGCATCAATTTGTAATTTAGCTGTGCAATTCTTGTTTTAACTGATGTGGTCATGTAGCTTAAATTTAGAATCACATGTAAACTTTTTCAAATTCTAAACTGTAACACTTAGAAAGTTGTAAGGGAAATTCTGTTTTATGTGAAGAACCACACCAAACAAAATTAGGGCTACTATAATACACGGGAAACATGAACTCAGAGGTTACTAAATTGTTTGATCCTTGTGGGCTGTGGGGTGGCGGGAGCGGAGGGGAACAGCAGGAAATCACAAGTATGCCGTGATAGAAATGAGCAAATCTTTCTAGCTTCAAAATGAAATAAAATGTTTTTAATACAAATTTTTACTCCTGAGGGCATTCTGTGCCAAAAAAATTAAGAATTCTGCGCACAGTATTTTAAAATTCTGCGAATTTTATTTGTCAAATAAATGTGGAGACTCCAGCATGGCATTGGGGAGCACAGACCACTGGCTGCACAGAGGTGGGAGATCACTGTGCAGCTTCCCCAGAGAACATGGACTCAGCGATGAGGCTGCACCCAACCCTGACACAGCACAAGAACAGGGCCTGCCCCAGAAACACCCCAGATGCACCAGGTGTGGGGCAGGCAGGCTCAGCAAAGCAGGATCCAAGTGTGGAGGGACTTAGTGGCGAGGCAATCCAGGTGTGGGTTGAGAGGGTTCTGTGTGGGCCAATCTGGGTGCAGGCGGCTCAGTGGGGGATCTGGGTGTGAAGGGGGATATAGATGCACAGGGGCTTGTTGGGGGGGTTCTGGGTGCAACGGTAATGGGACTCTACAGGGGAATCCAGGTGCGGGTGGTTCCCGACAGCCAGGGGAGAAATCTGGGAGTGGGTCTGACACGGCCCCAGATGCTGTGCAGGGAAAGAGGAAGTCCCGTCCTCCCCCAGCCCAGCTGGGACTAGCAGCTGAATCCGGTGCCAGGTCTTCCCCAGTCCTGCCCCCTGCCCCACAGTGATTCACCTCTCTGCCAGCTGCCCTGAGCACCCAAAACATACTGCTGGGGAGGGTGGCATGACCACTCTTGTGGCTTCCCAATCAGAAAGTCATTTTCTGCAGGGAAGCAAAGAAATCTGAGGGGATCATAAATTCTGCGCATGCGCAGTGGTGCAGAATTCCCCCACGAGTAACAAAAACAGGGAGACCTAAAGAAGGAATCCTGTAAACCTACCATTTTCATTGGTTTTTAGCAGTTGCTTGCTTTCTTCCAGTTTTTGTACTGCAGTTTCTAACTGTTCTTGCAACTTGCAGACCTGAAATATGTCCATACTAATTACGTCAAGCATAATCAAGAAATGTCAATTAAAAACTGAAGAAAATAAGTGTAAATAAATATCAAGGATTTAGAAGTACAGTTGAGCTTAAAGCAACACTGAATGATTATTTAGATTCAAAATTAATCATAGTACAAAAGGGGTGTGACTACACAATGAAAAGATCCTTTTTTTCTTGGCATTGATTTCAAAGGCACAAGTGTCAGTTGGCATTGGGCAACTATTTATGCCTTTGAAAATCTCTCTCTCAACTTTTGCCTGTTTCTGCCCTTCAGAAGTATGTTGATTCATAGCTCTGTACACTCTGTATTCACTGAACGTTTTGTACTCTGTAAATTCTAGCCCTGTACAAATCTAGTATCCTCTCTCTATTTGTATTTAAAGGGGTAACAAGGTAAAGAGTTTTCATTGTAGGAGTTAGCAAATCTTTTAACAAAAGCTAACTCGAATAGTAACTGAAATCTGATATGGCCCTGAACCCCGGCTGTCTTTGCTGGAAGTTCTGTCCAGATATGAAGTTTGCAGTTCCAAACCACATTCATGAAGTGTTTGTGGGTTTTTTTTTTTATTTTAAACATGCAAGAGAATCAGAAACTGAACTGACCAGTTTGTTTTCATGCTCAAAACTGAATAAAATACCAAATGCAAACAAAGTATAAAGCATAAACAGTGGGTGAAACTTAGATTTTTAAAAAAATCTTTCATATTTTATCTAAGTAATACAAGAAAATCTCTCTTTAAAAAAATAACGATTATTTTTTAATTTGAATGTCTCTTTAGGTCAGAAGCATATTGATCCAAACATTAAGTTTGTAATTATTTTAGCTATTTTTATTGGACTTCACAATTTGTCAAATTTAGCACGGCTACTAAAATTTGAGAATTTTGCTTCAACTGGGCTCTCTATTCCCTCTATGCTATAATCAACCAGAAAAATACACTACACTAACATTTGCCAGAATTCTATGTTTCAATAAACCATTTAATAAATGGGTAAAGTCATTCAGTTTTATAGACAGCAATTCAAGGCTAATCCTGCAAACACATGCTTAAAACACATACATAAGTGGTTACAGCACTAAAGCTTAAGATAATGCATTAAGTTACCTCTTGCTCTTTTACTCTAAGAGATTGTCCAGTCTCCTGCAGTTCCCTTTGCTCTTTCTGTAGTTTCTCTTCTTTTTCAGCCAAGAGTTTTTCTTGCTGAATTGTTACTGTATTTTTCAATTTCAATTTACTCATTAGAGTTTTCAAATCTCCTTGTAACTTCTTGATAATTTCGTTAGCCTATTAAACAACATCAAAGTCCTTTCTAAATTAAACAACAATGCATAAAATTAAATGAAGAAATCCCATGATTAGGACAATTTCATGTTTAAACAAACCTTAAGAAGTTCAGCTGATAATGATTTTATTGTTGCTTCAAGTTTTCCTACATGAACTTGTTTCTTCTCTGTATTTTCTTCTAGTATCACCTTCAAAAATCAAAAAGTTTTCCCATTAGCAAGGTTTTGTGCTTCTTAAAAAAGAAAAGCACAATACTTAAATCAGATTTAGATCAAGCTTGTTAAAGTTTGCATTAGAAGGGAGAGGTTTACTCCCCCTGTGCAATCACTGTAGTTCTTTGAGATGTGGTCCCTATGAACGCTCCACTTCAGGTGGGCATGCACCTCCAAATTGGAGATTTTAGCTAGCAGTGCCTGTTTGGCCCATGCATGCGCTCTACTATGCCTAGTACTCTCCAACACGGCTAAATAGATCTGTGCAGGCGACCCACTCTCAATTCCTTCTCTATCACAAAGATCCACAGCAGAGAAATCCGAAGCAGAGGGCAAGGACGTGGAGTAGTGAAGCACCCATAGGAGGACACATCTCAAAGAACTAGTTACTGAACAGAGTGAGTAACCTCTCCTTCTTTAAATAGTGTCCCTATGGGTGCTCCACTTCAGGTGACTACCAAGCAGTACCCTCTAAGGAGGGGGAAGGGCTTTGGAGTCTAATCCAAAAATCGAAGACAGTACAGTAGAGCCAAACAGCATCAGAAGCTGAGTCACGAATTACTGCAGAATGTTCAGAAAAGCTATGTATGGAAGTCCAAGTTGTGGCTTTACTATATTTCAGCAATGGGAACTTTCTTAAGGTAGGCTATTGAAGTAGAAAGAGGTCTCGTTGAATGGGAGTACTCTGGAAAGAGGCTGGAGATGATTGGACTGATAGCAAAACGTAATGCAGACAGATATCCATCTAGAGCAGTGGTTCTCAACTCGTGGTCCAAACAGCACACAGCTGCAGCCCCCGTGACACCCTCAGGGCCACACAGGTAGTATATAGTGTGGATGCAGCCCTCATAACACAGAAAGAGTTGCATATGCTACCCACAATGGCAAATAGGTTGAGAACCAGTGCCCTAGAGAGTCTTTGCTTGGAAACTGGAAATCCCTTAGATCTTCTACAAAAGACACAAACAACCCAGGAGATTTTCTAAATGGCTTTGTCCTGTCCAAGTATAAGGCTAATGCCCTCCTGACATCAAAATGTACATAATACCACACTTATTCAGGTGTGGATTAGGAAAGAAAACTGGAAGAAGAATAGATTGGTAAACGTGCAAGTCAGATGACAGCTTTAGAATTTGGGATGTGGTTGCAATGTGACCTCGTCCTTGAAGAATACTGCAAAGCAGGAATATGCCATCAGAGTCTCTATCTGCTCAAAGAGTTGAGCAGAAGTAATGATTACCAGGAAGGTTGTTTTCATAGATAAGTAGAGAACAGGTTGCCATTGGCTCAAAGACAGGTCTTGTAAAGCATCTAAGACTAAGCTGAGGTCCCAAACAGGGGCAGGATATTTGACTCGTGGACATTTGACTTGCAGTCATCAGATGTGTGTACACTGAAAAGCCCGTAACAGCTGCCCAAGGTACCCTAATGGAACTTAAAAAAACAACTTGTTTTCAGTTTAGGATGTAATTTAGTAGATCTGACAGCAAAGAGGATGCAGGTGAATGGTGTCTTAGGTCACACCAGAGGCTAAATCTCATCTACTTTTGTAGTTAGCTATTACAGGTAGACTGCTCCCTACTATGTAATGATACTCTTCTCACTACCTCAGAATAGGTTGTTTCTAGCCCAGTGAACCAGTGATCAGCCATGATTTTAGGTGAAGAACCCCAAGGCTGGGGTGAAGAATCTGACAGACATCCTGAGAGAAGATGAGGGACAGTCTGGAGGCTCGACTGATTGACAAGCAGCCAACTGGATGAGGTAACGAAACCATGTCTGTCTTGGCCACGTTGGAACCATCAGAATAACTCTGGCCTTGTCTTTCCTTATCTTGATCAACACCTTGGATATTAGAGGAGTTGGATGAAACATATACAATAGACCCGACATCCAGCAAAGGAGAAAGGTATCTCCCAAGGAGTGGTGGCCCAGTCCCCCCCTAAAGTAGAACTGGAAGCACTTCCTGTTTCTGGCCATGACAAACAGGTCTATCTATGGGATGCCCCAACATTGAAATATGCAGTGGAGTACAATGGGATCTCTCTCCTGCTCATGATCCCAAGAGAAGCATCTGCTGAGGCTATCTGCGGTGATGTTTTGAATGCTGGGAAAGTAAGCTGTTGAGATGCTGACATGACTTCACACACACCAATTCCAGAATCTCACGGCTTTCGCTCTCCCTTGATAGTTGATATAAAACATGCATGACATATTGTCTATCATAATCTTCACATATTTGCCCCGCTCAACAGCATAGAATGGAGACAAGCATTTGTGATTGCCCTGAGTTCCAACAAGTTGATGTGGAGTTGATGTGCCCTGAGCAGTTTCTAGTAAGATGTGCTCCCCCAATCCCAACAGGGATGCATCTGTTCTTATTATGACTGTTGGAGATAGTTGAGCAAAGATGATGTTGTGAAAGTCTTTCCACCGGCCAAAGGACTTCTTCACAGCAGTAGGAACCAAGAATAGTTTGTTCAAGCTGTGTTTACTCAGCAAATAAACAGTTCTGTGCCACTCAGGGAGGCAGCACATGTGCAAACTTGCGTGGCTTATCACAAAAGTATGCCATATGCCATATGCCCCAACAACTGCAGACTGTTTTTGACAGATGGCTGGGGATTGGACTATCGTAACTTAACTAGTTAGGGGTGTAAACCTATGCGTTGGGAGGTAGGCGTTGGCTGCTACTGCCTGGAGATAAGCTCCTATGAACTCCAATCTTCGCACCTGTATCAAGGTGGACTTCTGAACATCTAAGTGCAGTTTCAGGTCAAGAAACAGTGCTATGGCCTTTTGAATGGCCACCGTGGTAAGAGTTCCCCTTTAGCAGCCAATTGTTGAGATATAGGAATATTAGGATTCCTCTTCTGCAAAGGTAAGCCGCTATCACTGACAGAACCTTCAAACACACTCTGAAAGTGGAAGAGAAATCAAATGGACGCATTCTGTATTGAAAATGGTTTTGACCTGTAGGATGAGTGAATCACTATACGGAAATATATACCTGACTGGTTTATTTTGAATTTTTGTATCTTCACAAACCTGTTGAGAAACCAGCAAGTACCTGGAATAGAACCCCTTCCTTCTGTGTTGTACAAAACTGGTTCTAGAGCATCTAAGTTCAGAAGGAAGTCATTTCCTGTATTAGAAGATGCTCGTGAAAGGGGTATCTGAAAAGGGATGGGGGAAGGGAAGTAAAGTGGATGGAGTATCCTTCTGATATGATCTCTAAAACCCACTATTAGATCTTTGCTGACATATGAGACTGGATTTTTCTGTTTATTTAAAAACTGGATTAGTTTTTCACTAATTAGTGAAAATTAGTGAGGTGGTTCTTCTAGTAGTGTCCCTATGGGTGCTCCACTTCAACTGTGCATGTGCCCCATTGCATCTTCTATCAGAGATTTTAGGTAGCAGTGCCCGTTTGGCTCTTACATGCATTCTACTCTGCACTGTGGCTGAATAGAGCTGCGTGGGCAGACCGCCTTCAGTTTTTTCTCAGCTGCCTTGGGCTAAGATGGAGCCTCAAAAGTGTCAGAGTTGAGCTTATTTCAACTAGGTTTTTTTCCCATAGTTTTTACGTAGCTAGCTAGTTGTAGTGATAGTAGTTAGTAATTAATAAGTTTGTTATATATGCCATCATGTGCCAGCTATGCCCCTCTGCTATGTACATTGGCCAAACTGGACAGTCACTACGCAAGAGGATAAATGGACACAAGTCAGATATCAGGAATGGCAATATACAAAAACCTGTAGGAGAACACTTCAACCTCCCTGGCCACACAATAGCAGATGTAAAGGTAGCTATCTTACAGCAAAAAAACTTCAGGACCAGACTCCAAAGAGAAACTGCTGAGCTCCAGTTCATTTGCAAATTTGACACCATCAGATCAGGATTAAACAAAGACTGTGAATGGCTATCCAACTATAGAAGCAGTTTCTCCTCCCTTGGTGTTCACACCTCAACTGCTAGCAGAGCACCTCACCCTCCCTGATTGAACTAACCTCGTTATCTCCATACTGATTCATACCTGCCTCTGGAAATTTCCATTACTTGCATCTGAAGAAGTGAGGTTCTTACCCACGAAAGCTTATGCTCCCAGTACTTCTGTTAGTCTTAAAGGTGCCACAGGACCCTCTGTTGCTTTTTACAGATTCAGACTAACACGGCTACCCCTCTGATGCTTAAAATTAGTCTCTCTGCTCTGGTGGCAAATGCTCAATAAACAAATTGAAGTCTGTGTAGTTGGTGTGATTATATTTTGCTATCAACACTTGATAGTGATTTTAAATAGAGTCGCAGTCAAATATGATTTGCAACCAAATAACTCAAGACGCTTCTGATCTTTGTCATATGGCATTGATTTAGAATGGTGCTGCCTTCCACGGTCACATACAGCCTCGACAACTAGGGAGTTAGGAGAGAGATGAGAAAAAACTCCAAATCTTCAGATGGAACCTAATATTTCTTACAGGTGGATGGTACTGTCGCTGGAGTATGCCAGATTACTTTTGCAGGAGTCAGCAGAGCCTCATTAATAGGTGCAATTCGGGCAGATGATGCTGTATGCAGAATATCTAGCAGTTTACGTTGTGATTCCTTAGCCTCCTCAAGTTGTATTTGTAAGGAGTCTGCTATCCTTTCAATGAGCTCCTGGAACTGTTTGAAGTCATCAGCCTGGGATGGTGAAGGAATCATAACTGCTTTATCTTGGGATGAAGAGATGTTGTTAGCAGGGTGACCTTGTTGCCTGCTCTCGCCTCCTGCTCCTCAAAAGTCTCTCCTTGTGGTTCAGAGCTTCAAGAGAGGATGGGGGAGATTGTTTAGCCTTATCATGGCGATGAGTGATGCTAGGGGTCCTAAAGAATTTTTGGCAATATACCACCAATTGATCCCATTACAGCAATTGAGTGGGCCCATCCACGAGTGCTCATACCACCAGGATGGAGCTTGAGGCTGCCTCTCAAATATGTTCCACCTCCCTAGCAGTCTCCAGAAAAATACTCCTCTGATAGTGAGGAGGGAAAACCTGAACCAGAATTTGAGAAACCAATGAGAAATCCCCAATATCATCATCTTCAACATCACTTTGTAGGTGGCAGCACCAGTAGAAAAAAGTGGTGACTCTGTCGGTACTGGGTGAATATCTGGAGACTTCGAGGTCCTCAGTACTGAACAAAGGGGAGTCAGGCATCTCTGTCACTGTGAGGTGTTGTGAAAATTTAACCTCCTGCAGTATCAACATGGTAGTCAGTACTGAGGTGACTGTAGCCTGAGCAGAGGTGATTATGGTAGAGGGAGCAAACGGTACTGTAGGCTTTATGCACTCCAAGGAATGACCACTAGATGCTAGTCGGGTCTTCTGCAGTAATGAAATGGGAGGTACCAAGAACCTGGCTGATTCTTTGAGTACTAACTTAGAAGAGATAGTCTTCTCCTTGTCGTCTCAATCTCCTGATAGTACCAATGGTGTGCTGGAACCCTTAGATTCTTTGGGTTTAGTGGTGGTAACAGTACCTGAGGAACCTGCAGTCTTGTGGGTACTGAGTCAGGAACCAGCAGGTGCAAAAGTACAGTAGTTGTCTCAATCGGCAACCAGTGCTTCTTTGAAGTAGATTCCCTATCTGGGGAACCCGAGCTCCTTTTCCTAGAGTCTTTTTGAGAGGCTTCTTGAGTTTTCCCTCCTAGAAGTTCTAAGGGAGTGTTATGCCAAAGTGGTTGAAGAGCTCAACTTGCTTGGAGACCAGAGTATGGAGGGGGTCTCCTAGCCTGGTTCAGAAACTAGACGGACACAACTCTCCATCACAAGGCAGCGCAATTTAATCTCCAGGTTCTTTCTGGCTCTTGATTTTAATGCCAGGCAAAAATTACACTTCTGGGGGATGTGTGACTTCCCAAGGCAATGGATGCACTGGGAGTGCCCATCGCTCACCAGGATAGCCTCCCGGCATGAAAGCCAATGTTTAAAGCCTGAAGAGCTGGGCATACCCTCTCAGCAACCTAAAGTTCCGTGCAGGGAAAAAAAACCTGAAACGACAACAGTCAATAAATAATAATAATTATTATTATTAATTACTAACTACTATCACTACAACTAGCTAGCTACGTAAAAACTATGAAAAAAACCTAGTTGAAATAAGCTCAACTCTGACACTTTTGAGGCTCCATCTTAGCCCAAGGCAGCTGAGAAAAAAACTGAAGGTGGTCTGCCCACGCAGCTCTATTCAGCCACAGTGCAGAGTAGAATGCATGTAAGGGCCAAACGGGCACTGCTACCTAAAATCTTTGATAGAAGATGCAATGGGGCACATGCACAGTTGAAGTGGAGCACCCATAGGGACACTACTAGAAGAACCACCTCACTAATTTTCACTAATTAGTGAAAAACTAATCCAGTTTTTAAATAAACAGAAAAATCCAGTCTCATATGTCAGCAAAGATCTAATAGTAAGAGATTAATATATTTTGTAAAAGTAGTGTACATTTACTGTTGGACTACGAAGTATTATAATTGTAACTGAACTACATTTGTCAAAATGAGTAAAATATATTTTTCAATGCTGTAACCTTAATTCTTTAAATCATGGTTAATCTATTTACGCAGTTCACAAAATCTGGTAATCCACAATTGCCCAGTTGTGAATAGCAATTAAGCATGGTTCTACAGTACTTTAGAAACAGTATATTTAGAAACTAACAGAACCTTTTGTTCTTGTGTTGCATCTAATACTTCTTTTGTCCTAATAATTAGCTGGTCCTTATCTTTGATCTCTTGTTCCAAAACTGCAACTCGTGTTTGTAGCTGATTAATGTGTTTCTCTTTTTCATGGCATTCAGCATCCAGCGTAGTATTCTCCCGACGCAACGACAACACTTCTTGCTTTGCTCTCTGGCACTCCTAGAACATTTGGAAAAAATATTTTAAAAAAACCCAAAAACACTGCAATACCTTAAGTTTGAATAAACATATCTAACCCTTAACCAAGGATATCAATAAGATAATAGAAATAGCTTGTAAAAATAAATACTTCAGAACCTGAAGTATGGATTCCCACAACCTGAACATTTGCTGTATTTTCACAGATTACACTGTATCTTGTGTGAGTGTATTGATTGTGTTATCCCTATACAAATATTGATTTGAAAATACAAATGAACATTCCATACATCTTCTATCCCAGAGAGTTTTGCTTTAAGTTCTCTAATTGTGGAGTCTCCTTTGTATCTCCTTTCTGTTAGGTCCTTGTTGGCAATCTCTAGTTCTGACAGTCGATTCTGTAGCTGTTGGATACTTTTCTGATGCAAGTTTTCCAATTCTTTTTTCTGTTGTTCATGTTGTTGTTGGTACTGAGTCTGCACCTATAATGAAAAGAGAAGTT
The DNA here is from genome assembly GCF_028017835.1 of Emys orbicularis. Lineage (NCBI taxonomy): Eukaryota > Metazoa > Chordata > Testudines > Emydidae > Emys > Emys orbicularis. Next base: position 39,125,162 of record NC_088690.1, read on the forward strand.
GGAAAACAAAGGAAGAAATGCTTCAGTGAACCTAACCTTAAACTACTAAATGGGTACCAATATTTTTGGTTTGTTTTTCCTTCAGGTCTCATACCTGGAGAGCTTTTTCCTTCTCATTTGTCAATTCCTGAGTGTGCTTATTTGTTAGCATTGTTGTATGTGACGTCCATTCACTTCTCAACTTATCTAATTCCCGGCTCTTTTCTGACAGGCTCTGTGTTTGTTGAGACAGCATAAAGAATCTTGAAAAATGTATCATATTATACTGAACAATACTTTGCACTATATTGTGATTTTCATCCACGGAGCTCAAAGTGCTTTACAGAATTAACTGAATTCTCACACCACCAAGTGACATACATCTCGGCTTTACAGATGGGAACCAGAGGGTCATCAAACAATGACAGAGCTGGTAAAAGAACCATAATTTCCAACCTTATGCTCTAACCACAGCATGGTATTCTCTCCTATCAAGTAAAAGTAAGAGTGAACACACTCAACAACCAGGCCATAGCACTGTAAAAACCAACTTTTCAGTATGAAAAGATATATACTTCTTGGTAGCATTTTTCTTTTAAATTTGCATGACAGAAGTATATAGCAGTTCCAATTCTATAAAAATTACAAAAAAAATGAATGAATGTGTTTTTAAAATGTCAACTGTCTGACAAGCCCACAGAAGGGGAAAAAAAGGAACATTAAGGCTCTATAACTCAAGAGTGACCAAAGTGCAGTCTGTGTAGCTTTACTGTATGACCCACAGCTGTCATCCTCTAAAAAGGAGTGAAACCACAACAGGGCCCACATCCATCTTAAATGGAATTTTAGAACATAAATACCAACAATTTTAATTCTATTTTTCTTTGCTTCATACATAACACAAAGTAAAGGGTTCCGAAATATCTCCATTGTGTGACACATTTCAATATAGAGACAGTCTTGTGAACTACTTATTCTCTTAAATCTGACCACATAATATTCCTATGGCAACCACAGCAGGTGCTTACGGGGGAAAGTAAAGTGTGTTTAGTGTGATGTTTTGACTATTCTTCAGAACAATTCATCACACTGGCTACTTTTGAACTTCACTTCACCTCCTTCTGCCCTGCCAAAATTGGTTGTTTCTCAGCACCATGTAACCAACCAGACCTCTATTAGCCACCAGCAGTAAATGCTCCCCAGGCCACAAAATTCAAAATAAATGCACAGATATAAGATTAGATACAAAACAAGAAAAGATAATATTTTACGAAGTGGTCTATAAACTGGACCCTATTGAAATTCTGCAATTTGTAATATACTTTTACATGTGGTACGGTATACAGAAAATTCAGAAGACTGAACACTTATTATACCAAAGGCAGGAAGGCCTAACATCAATTACCTGCTGCGTGTAGCTCAGCTGTCTGGTAAGGTCATCTTCAGTTTTTTTAAGCTTTTGTTCCAATAACGACTTTTCTTCCTACATATAATCGACATTTTAAATCAATACAATCTTATTTGCCAATTGAAAAACATTATTTAGAATCCATATTCCATTATTTCTACATGTAAAGTCCAAAAATACATGTCCATTACGCTAATAACAAATTCTTATCAAGACAGCCTAAATACTAAATTATATATATTTCATGAATCCTAAAGTCAAAACCTTTTTTCCATTGTAAAAAAGTTTGTTTTCCTTAAAATTTCCCCAAGAAAACAGGATTTTTGCACTTTAAACTATTGTTTGAAAAGAAGTTGCATTAACATCTAGATCAGGGGTCAGCAATCTTTGGCACGCAGCTCGTTAGGGTAAGCACCCTGGCAGGCTGGGCCAGTTTGTTTACCTGCCACGTCCGCAGGTTCGGCCGATCGCGGTTCGCAGTCCCAGGCCCAAGCGGCGTGGGACGAGGGATGTGCTGATCATGGCCAGTGGGAGCCGCGATCGGCCGAACCTGTGGACGTGGCAGGTAAACAAATTGGCCCGGCCCGCCAGGGTGCTTACCCTGGTGAGCCACGTGCCAAAGGTTGCCAACCCCTGACCTAGATGATGAGGGGTTCTCAAACTGGGGGTCGCAAGGTTATTATGGGAGCGTTGCAAGCTGCCAGCCCCCATGCACGCCGGGGCTCCAGCTGCCAGCCCAAGCCCTTCAGATTTGGGTGAGTAGAGCAGCAGCAGCTGCTGGCCAGGTGCCCAGCTCTGAAGGCAGCACTGCCCCCAGCAACAGCACAGAAGTAAGGGAGGGCATGATATGGCGGGGTCTTCACAGCCTGAAACATTTTCAAAGGGGGTCCCAGCAAAAAAAATTGAGAACCCTGACCAACGTTCCCTCTAATTTTTTATATCCATGTGCGGAATGAATTTTGTTATGTGCACCACTATGGAGGTGATATGTGGCGGGGGCGAGGGGTTTGGAGTGTGGGAGGGGGGTCAGGGCCGGAACAGAGGGTTGAGGTGCGGGGGTAAGGGTTCTGGCTGGGGGTGCGGGCTCTGGGGTGGGGCTGGGGATGAGGGGTTTGAGGTGCGGGACAGGGGTCAGGGCTATGGCAGGGAGTGGGGTGCGGGAGAGTGAGGGCTCTGGCTGGGGGTGTGGGCTCTCAGGGAGGCTGGGGATGAGGGATTTGTGGTGCGGGAGGGGGCTCAGGGCTGGGGCAGGAGGGGACTCTGGCTCTGGCTGGTTGTGCGGGTTCTGGGGGAGGCCAGGGATGAGGGATTTGGGGTACAGGCTACAGCGGGGAGGAAGGACTCCCCCCAGCCCTTTCCCTGCCCGCAGCAGCTCCAAGACCAGGCACCTCTCCCTGCTGCATGCCTGCGTGGCCCTTGATAGCCTGCTGCACAGCTTAGAGGGAACTTAGACCCTAACCTAGATGTTAAGGGGAAAAATCTGTGTGAGCCTTTTCTTTTAAAAACAGTTTGTTACAAAGGCAGTTTACATTTACATTGCACTAAAATAAAAAGGAGACAAAAATTACATGTGAAGAAATTAGTGAGATGTGGACTGTAGGTTAAGGATTTTTCAAACTCTGAGATCATTGTTCATTTCATAATATTATTTAAACCTGATATGCTACCAAGCACATCAATTTCACTTTCCAATCTATAAATGGCAAATGAAACCCCACTGAATTAAAGAAGGCTCTGTACTTACGCATGGGTATGCACATGCAGATCCAACAGCAGGATCGAAATCCATAACTTTACAGTATTTTACTCTTGCATTTGTACAGCGGGTCAGCACAAAGCCAGGAAGCAACCAATACTGAGAGGCTCAATTAACTCAACATTTGCATTGCCACATTAATCACATATCTAAAGTGTCTAATTTCTGACAGTTCAGCTTATCGGATTTTGTTTTAAATTAGGGCCATTATTAATTGCAGTTAACTCAAGAGATTAACGCAAAACAAATTAACTAGATTTAAAAAAATAGTAGCAATTAACTGATGTTTTAATCTCACTGTTAACAGAATACCAATTTAAATTTATTATAAATATTTTTGAATGTTTTTCTACATTTTCAAATATATTGGTTTCAATTGCAACACAATACAAAGTGTACAGTGCTCACTTTATATTTTTTTTATAGTGCAAATATTTGTAATAAAAATAATAATATAAAGTGAGCACTGTATACTTTGTATTGTGTTGCAATTGAAACCAATATATTTGAAAATGTAGGAAAAAATCCCAAAATATTCATAATAAATTTAAATTGGTATTCTATTGTTTAATAGTGTGATTAATAGTGACTTTTTTTTAAATCTCACAAATTGCGATTATTTTTTTATAATTTGATAGCTATTTTAAATATACATGTGCCTTTGATATTTTTATCCTTAGAGAGAGTGTGTATTGATTGAATTACAATATATATACCTATATAACTATTTGCAAAGCCACAACATGAACTAAAATTAACCAAAAAAAAATAAAATAAAAATTAAAACAAAACCCACAACATTAAGTGTTTGGAGGATCAGGACCTAATTACAGATATTACAAATCTATAATCTTACCTTAATACATTTCAAACAGATTGCTAAAAACTTCTTTATTTCTGCATCATTTCCTGGCAGAAATTTTAGTGAGAGATGTGTAAGATGTTTAAATGGGTTTGTCTCCACTACATTTAAAAAAGCAGGTGTGTGATCTAAAACAGATGCTGAAGAAACTAATTGCAGCAAAAACCTTAAAAAACAAATGAAATAGAACCACATTTAGTACATAACATATCTTTGTTTACAAAACTATCTGTAAATTGCAGTGGGTTTTTTTCACTTTATAAAATCATCATCATTAAGGCACTTATCACACAACTGGATCTGTATAGTTCCAGAAGCCCCACCTGCTTGGATTAAGTTGCAGGATCAGGGCCTAAATCTTTACCAAATTAATGTTATGTTAATATAAAAGGGAATCCAATACTACAACAGTATCTTCATATAAATATCGTATAATGCTAGCACCAAAAATATTCCTGTATGCATAATAAATAAAAAAAGCCAGTGAATATGTAGTTTTTGCTTTTTCTGAGATTTTATAAGAGTGAGTCACTCATGTTATACTTGAAATTGCAAATAAAAAGACCTCTAAAGATGCATGCACTTTAAAAGAACTTTGTAAAAATAAACACACTGGATAAGGGGTAACATTTTCAAAGGCACTGAAGTGAAAATTCTCATTTTCAAAAGTGACTTAGGCACTTGAAGCCTAAGTCCCATTGACTTTCCTTGGTCTTGTATTGCTTCTTGGAGTGCTTGGCTTATTGTGTGTGTATTTTGTTTAAGAATTTTTTTTTAAAAGTTAGTAATGTGGTACCAAAACATTATTTACCTTGGGGTATCTTTGTTTTGTTCCTGAATGCACTGTTGAAGTAGATCTATAAATCTTTGCGGAAAAGCAGAGAAATCTACCAAAAGACCCTGCTGGCATTTTAAACTACATAAAGAAAGAGGGGAAATACAGGTTACATTCCTATCAAATATTTTTGTTTGCACTGAATAAATAAATATTTTACTAATTAATTCATTAAAAGTTTAACACCTATCATTTCAATTTTTAATCCAGAGTACAAAAGAAACACTGTCAAGTAGCTAATCACAATCACAAGAGGTGTGGTATTTTAATTTTGAATGTTTTGCAAATTAGCTTTCACTAAACAAAATTATGTGGGAACAAATATGTATCTTTCAAATTAAAATCTTCTTTGAGCACACTATATTGTATAGGGTTAACAACTACTTGGATAGACATACTAAATAGGGGACTTAACAATGCAAACTCTTTGAGGCAGGAACTTTCTTTTATTGTGTGTATGTACATTAAGCCTAGCATAATGGAGTAGATAGGATTGTGGCCTCTGAAAACTACTGTAATACAAATAAGTTTGGGGTTTTATTTCTCCTTTTTGACTGCCACTACATATTGATCAGAGATTTTCATTGAGCTGTCCACACTGAGGTCTTTTTCCTGAGTGATTACTATTAAATTGAGACCTAACAATGTGATGATCCAAAATATATCTTTAATTGAATGGCCCAATTCTGTGAAACCTTGCTCCTAGAAATAATCCTTTTGAGAGTATTCCAACTGAAATCCTTGCGAAATGTTCACAAACACCCAGAAAAGATTTTAGAGGTACAAAAATAGGAGGCAGTGTAGTCTAGTGGTTATGGCACTGGACTGAAACTTAGGAAACCAGGGTTCCATCATTGCCCTGGATGACTTTGGGCAAGTCACTTCACCTCTCTATGCCTCAGTTTTCCCATCTATACATGGAAGAGAATGACACTATCTTCCTCGGTAGAGCACTAAGCAATCTATGGCAGAAAAATGCAATAAGAGCCAAGTTCTATTTCATTGTCAAGCAGAACTTTTTTAAATTAAAAAATATCCATTCTTTATTACCATTTCTTAATGTTTCATAAAGAGCACATTAACTTGATATCTTACCTTTGAAAATCTTCCTCAGATATAACCAGGTTATAAAGGAAAAAGGGGTCAGCATCATCAGTCAACTGCACTACTAAGTCCTAAAAATAAACATTTTTAAAGATCGTTATTTTAAACTAGTTATATTAATATATTCAGGCAGTACCCAAAAATGTTTTAACTTTCTACAGCAAATAAGACTCCTATGACCACTAATAAGAGGGAAAAAGAACATCAGTTACATTGCATTTTAGGGCAATTTCTATTTTAAATATTACAAAAGAGAAAAAACTACCTCCCACAAAGAGATTGTAATCTCAAAGCAAGGCTGCGTTAACTTTCAGCAGCGAAGACTTCCAAAGAAAAGGTATTTATTGGACTATATTTGACTGTTCCAAGTACAAATGATAAAAATGGACTGCATTAAAAACAGAACAGAAACCAATGAATGGTAACTACAGAAAGGCCAACTAGCATGCTGCAACTCTTAGAGGTAAAGCACAGAACTCATAGGCCTGAGGGAGAGGGTTAGGGTTAAACCAGTGGCTCTCAACCTTTTTTCTTTTGCGGACCCCTAAAAAATTTCAAATGGTGGTGGGGACCTCTTTGAAAATTTTGAATGGAGGTGCGGATTCCTTTGGAAATCTATTGTCTGTGCATATAGTAGAATTCTGTTCAGTCCGTTTTCAGTCTAAGTCTTTCATGGACCTCTTAGACATAGTCTGCAGACCCCCAGGAGTCTGTGGACCACAGGTTGAGAACCACTGCTTTAAACCACCTTTGCATCCCAGAATAAGTTACATAGCCCTGGGGGCCTGTCTCTAAAATATGGCAGCTTGTCCCACATTCCTACATGCAGCAGTACAACCCAGAATCTCAGCATGCTGCAGCTTTACCACCTACACGAGGATCTGCAAGGCAGCCCTCAGAAGACAGCCTGTGACTGCTGTCTTCCTCAATTCCTGCACTGTGGGAATTCTCCCCCAGTTGGGACCAGGGCTTTTAAAGTACCTTTATGCTGGGTAAAAGGGCCACAACAATGTAAAGGGCTGGAAAAAGGGTGAGATTTTTTTTTTAGCATGTCCAAGATGTTTAGAAATAACATTATGAGGCCTTTGTCTTGCAATAGGCAGAATGATGCTATGATGATGGGCTACATATGTTCAAAATATCTAGCACAGCTATCTATAAAATTACAATGTATTACATTCACCATATCATGAAGAAGTGCTTCTTTTAATTAAATAGAAAAAAGGGAATTGTGTGACATTCAGACATCTTTAAAATCAACAGTTTAGAATTCTAAATTAAGAGTCAAACATAATGAAGATGGGTCAGTGCTGGAAAAAAAACAAACAAAAAAAAACTCTGTTGCTAGCCAGGGGCTCTCTAAACTGTTGTGGTTATCAACCCTCAAATGCATCATATGTTACTAAGATCTATTAAAGTGTAAAACTGAGATAAAGGGCTAATAAGGCAAAGGAAAAAACCTAAACCAACACGTGCCAACAAACCTGAATACTAATAAACACCAGATTTGTTAAGACCCTAACCTGCTAAATGACAAATGTAGTAAAACTTCATGTTGCTTTCTCTTTACATATCAGTAAGAAGATATTTAAAATACTTAAGGAAGAGCAAAGAAAACACCACACACCTTTTTATGAACAGGATTAGATGTTGACTGTAGCTCAATCCTTACTCGAACATTTATCCTCCTATGTAACAAATATGCAACTGTAAAGTACTATCATCAAATCAAGAACTCGTTCCTCAAACAATTATTTAAATAAATAAAAATAATGTAGCTTAAAAGGAAAATTTAGATCAAATGTCAAGAAACCATTCCTAACAATGAGGAGTAAAAGATTGTAGAATACCATCCCAAGTGAAATATTAGAAGCACTGTAACTTTAATTATTATAGTTGGAGCTGGTAGCAACATCTATAATTAAGGTTACCCAATAATTCACATTATAACAACCTGTTTTCAGTTGCTTATAACTTTACCTGACTTTAAGGATTCAGGCTGAAATTTCCCATGCCAGACACCTGCCTAAAGACTGATTTTTATTTATTTATTTTATAGTTTTAACAAAAATGTAGCAGCCATTTTCAAGTATGCGATTGGGGGAAAGTATATTGTTTTGCCCATATTAAAAAAATTCTTACACCAATTGCATTGAGAAGTTTTAGCTCCATGCTTTGGAGCAAGGGTTTGAAATTTGACAGGGATGTACCTTTTGCCATACCTATGAAAAACTACCCCAAATTGATCAAGTTATAAGCCTCTGAAAAATTTTAATTTGTACATGTTCAACAGAGACTTGTTAGAGTCTCCAAAATTGCTATACACAATGAGCTGGACTTTCTTTGCAATTTCTGTGGGTCCCAGTGGTGACAGGCACAAGAACAGAGAGGAGGAAGACTCAGGTGTTCCCAGTGCTCCCCATACTGGTGCCCAGGCAGCATGGAGAAGGAAGCTGCCTCACTCAGATGCAGAGGGGACTAGAGTGGGATCACGGTGGGGCAGTGGAAGTAGTCTGGGACAAAGAGCTGGTAGGGTTGCCAACTTTCTAATCACAAAACCAAACACCCTTGCCCTGCCCCTTCCCCAAGGCCCCGCCCCTGCCCCACCGTCACTCACTCCATCCCCCTTCCTTCTGTCACTCGCTCTCCCCCACCCTGACTCACTTTCACCAGTCTGGGGTAGGGGGTTGGGGTGCAGGAGGGGGTGAGTGGTCTGGCTGGGGTGAAGGCTCTGGGGGTAGGGCCAGGGATGAGTGGTTTGGGGTGCAGGAGGGGGCTCTGGGCTGTGGCCGAGGGGTTTGGGATGTGGGAGGGGGCTCAGGATTGGGGTTCAGGAGGGGGTATGATCTCCAGCTGAGGGTGTGGGGTGCGGGCTCAGGGCAGTGGTTGGGGTGCAGGAGGGGGATGTGAGGGCTCTGGGAAGGAGTGTGGGTGTGGGAGGGGGTGAGGGGTGTGGGCTCCGGGCTCCAGCCGGGCAGCACTTACCCCAGGAGGCTCCCGGAATCGGCCAGCATATCCGGCTCCTAGGCAGAGGCGCAGCCAGGCAACTATGCACACTCCCCCCGCCTCGAGGTGCCACTCCCACAGCTCCCATTGGCCATGGTTCCCAGCCAATAGGAGCTGCGGAGCCAGCACTCAGGGCAGGGGCAGTAGATGGAGCCCCCATGGCTGCCCCTGCGCCTAGGAGCTGGACATGCCGGCCGCTTCCAGAAACCACACAGAGTTAGGGCAGAAAGGGAGCCTGCCTTAGCCCCACTGCACAGCCAACTGGACTTTTAACGTCCCGGTCACCGGTGCTGACCAGAGCTGCCAGGGTCCCTTTTCAACCAGAAGTTTCAGTCAAAAAACAGACACTGGGAATATGTGAGGAGAGGGGAACCTGAGATTAGAGGAGGTACTTGGGGGAATGTGAGTTAGGGACAAGGAGCCTGGTGAGAGACTGGCATGAGGACTCCAGGCAGGGAGACTGGGAGTCAAAATAGGGGAAAGACTGGAACTGGCTAGGAGTTGGAGAAGGAGAGAAAGCCAAAGAGCTACAGTAGCGAGGATGGGGCAGGAAGGCAAGCCGGGGACATAGGTAGACGGGTCTAGGACCACTAGAGTAAACTCTTCTCTAGAACCTGGATGGAACTCAAGATGCCTGAGTCTCAGCATTCTTCTGCTGTTAGCAAATATCTATGAAACCCACTGGCAAAGTGTCTCCCATTCACCCTCTCATGGCTGTTCCACATGGAGTATGACAACCTACTACTTTTGTAAGTTACTACTGTTAGCTCAAGTGAAACAAAACTGTAATGAGAAGCTATAGTTTCTAACCCTGCTGATGAACCATATGGGTGTCAATGTGATTCCACATTGTGAAATTTCTGCTTTCAGGTTGTTGTTTTTAACTTGGGAAATTACACACAAAAATATACATTCTCTAGACTGGGCCTAAGTTTCTGAAATTGACTATATTTCAAATTGACAGCGTTTACTTAAGGTTGAAGCTTTAGCCTGACTTTCCCAAACACCATCAGCCAAACCTATTATTTGGCAACTCACTTGCTACATCCTACAAGGTAAGTTCTAGCTAATGGATTTGGTTCCCAACGGGTGCATTCAGAGACATCTGGTTGGGGAGGCCTCAGAAAGAGGTTCCTGGATTTTAGGATGGAAAAGCTCTGGGGAGAATAAATTCCTTCATCACCTCCCCATTCCCCAGATACCACTGTGCATGGAAACAGAGAAAAACAGTTAATACTATGAGATCACAACACTTCTGCTAGGAGCTTTAAGTAGTTGTTCTGGTTTGAATGGAATGGTGATCATGCCAAGGGTACAAGGGGATGATTCTCCAGTGAACAGAGAGACAAACTTGCAGAGGATCTGTCTACAACAGTGGTTTTCAACCTGTGATCCATGGACCCCTGGGGCTCTGCAAACTATGTCTAATATTTCCAAAGAGGTCAGCACCTCCATTTGAAATTTTGTAGGGGTCTGCAAATGAAAAAGGGTTGAAAACCACAGATCTAGAGTTAATAAGAACAGTTTACAGGTGGTCTGTTCTGGGCTTCCGATTGTAAACGCCTTACACGTCTGCAAGCCAAGCACTCTGCACACACTGGGACATCCTGGAAATGCCAATGCAGCAGTGCGCACTCCTACAGCGACCAGACAGGATTGCCCATGCTGCACTAGCTGCCCCTATTGTATGCATGTCCGAGAGACTCCATGGCAATCCCGGAAACTCCCCGCGCATTGAGCCGCTGGGTGGTGATGAGCTCCTGGCCCTGCTGCAGGCCATGGATAAACTCGCAGAGACCCGGGATTTCCCCAGGACTGTGCCACGGTGCCCGGGCTGCAGAGAAACGCTGCAGGGCTCCCCCGGCCCCTTACGGCGGGTGCTGTTTGGGGAGCCCACCCAGGGTACCCTCACCTGCTCTGGGCCCCCCTTGACGGGTCCCTAGAGGCCCAGGGTGGGTTCGAGCAGCGGCAAGGCCAGAGGCCGCCCGTGTTATAGAGATGGGATGAACGCTCAGCCCCGCCGGCCTCTCACCCCAGCTCAGGGCGGCTGGCTGCAGGGGGAGGAGGCGGCCTCGGGGCCCTGCTCTGGGGTCCCGCAGGGCCGAGTCCCAGCCCAGTACAGAAGGCCTCGCTATGGCCGCGCGTCCCCGGGCCGGCTCTCACCTGTCCTCGCAGCCCTGACACTTCACCTGCACCGGCACCAACCGGCCGAACAGACTCTCCGCCGCCATCTTGCGCTTTGAGTTTGGCGCTCGGCTCCCGCGGGGGGCGGGGCACCAAGATGGCGGCCGAGCCGGCTGCGGTCGGGAGCGGGGAAAGGCGGGCAGCTGAGCCGGCTGCGGCCGGGGGGCTCCGGGCTCCTGTACCCGGACGGTGCGGTTACTTCGTGGAGCGGAAGAAGCGGTTCTGCAAGATGATCCCGGCTCAGGGGAGACGCTTCTGCGGGGAGCACGGACACCAGGAGGTACCGGGGCGCCGGGCACTGCCCGCCCGGCAGGCGGACCCGGTCACGGAGGGGTGGCTGGTTGGGCCCCTCACCTTCGGGGCTTTAGTAAGGGGTGGGGAGTCCCTCTCCTGCGAGCTCTTTTATAGCCCCCTATGGACTCGCTTGGGGGAGGGGCTGGCACGTATCCCCAGAGCGAACCCCATAGAGACGGGCCATACTCGCCAGGCTTCCCCGCGGGTTGGTGAGGGCCGTGCCCAGCCCGGCCCCTGGGGCTCACCGCCCTGCTAAGCCTGGCGACGGCAGTGTCAGCGCAACCCCCGCTGCTCCGCCGGGCCCCGGGCTGTTGGAGTCAGAGCCTGCGTGCAGTGATCGCTGGCAGCGGGGGTGTCAGCCGCTCACCCAGCTTCCCAGCCGAGGGAGGAGAGGGGTGTTGTCCCCCATCTCCTCTGCCAACTTTTCTGTGCTTTGAATATTTTGCTAAATCTGCTATGCTCTTAGTTACTCTTCGCTTCAGGATCCTCAGGTGACGTCCCCTTCTTGGAAACCTTACTAAGAAATCACTGCTGGCCTCTGCAGAGCCTGACATCGAGCTAGAACCCCAGAAGGTGTAGGTAGAATAACTACTGCCTGTCACAAGGGACCAGGAATACCTGTGCGACTCTGGGCTTGGTGATGTATTAAGGCCTTCACTTGCACAATATTCCTCCATCCATCACCCAGTTAAATTGCATGGTTTATCCAACTGAAACACATTGTATTTCTCCATTTGATCTAATTCCAATAAATCGAGGCTAGCAAAGATTTTTATTTTTGTGACCCACAGACACATTTCTAGACAGATTTTCTAAAATTAGGACGTTGACCGCACCATAATTTTGTGCTAACAAAATAAACATTTTCTTTCCCACTAGGAAGAAAATGACAGGAAAAGAATTCCATGCCCTCTTGACCCAAAACAGTAAGTGTGTTTTAAATACATTCGTATGTTCATTGTTAAAATTGTGACTGTCATTGCTTATTTCTTTTTCTCTGATTTTAGCACCGTATATGAAGATCAATTACAAAAGCATTTAAAAAAGTGTAATTCAAGAGAGAAGCTGAAGCCTGTAAGTGTGATGTAAATTAAATGCCATATAATTGTATATTAGAGCAGTATAAACTAAGCAGTGGCACAAATTGGAGTGGAGGAGGGTCGAACACCCATGGTTTTTGCATTTGCTCAAATTTCCATAGGCCGCAGAGCCAGGGGGCAATGCCCTGACAACTTTTAAGCAGTCGCCCCATACTAGATAAGTATGGCTGCCGCTGGAGCAGCCTGGAGTGTCGCTCTGGCTGTATGGTTGCAACGCTGCTGACACTGTACAGACAGAGGGACAACAGGGCCAAATGGTGTTAAGACCTGGTGCGTGGAGAGTCTGTTCCTGTATGGCAGTGCTCAGGGGAATCCTCCAAAAGCTCAACTCTTGGCATCACTGGCTTATGCACTGTGTGGGTAAGAGAGAGGGGAGACTCCAAAGCCCAAGGAGACATGGGACCAGTGGTATAGAGAATTTATCATTGACTCAAATCAGAGAGAGAATTTATCATCGACTAGCTTTCCCCAAAAATGTTCCTGGGGAGCATTGCCCCACCAGGCCCCTAGAATTAATGATTTATGACTTCTGCTGTGAATGGATCTTGTATATTCTGTTGAGTATTGGGGTTGATGTTTCCCCTTTCAGATTATGTTAGCTGAACTTGATGCACATACAACAACCAAAAATATTAAGTCAGCTCTACTCTTATATTTATTATCCCTGAATAATAATGTTGACTGAGGCATTCCCCCCCATACCCTGTCATGAAATTAAATATCTTCCTTTCTGGTATGTGCTAAGAAGGCAGCTTGTTTTTTTTAACGAAAGAGTCTACCATATGTTAAAAGCCTTGCTTGATTTCCTTGTATAGCTACATGATGTAAGTGGCTTTTGCCCATATTTGAGAACTGGATTCAGATATATATTCAGTGATCCAAATGCCAGTGTACTGCAGTGTACTTCTTTCTGATGAATACTGTGCTGCCAACGCATCTGTTTGACTATATAAAGCAGGGGTCGGCAACGTTCGGCACGCGGCTCTCCAGGGTAAGCACCCTGGCGGGCCGGGCCAGTTTTATTTACCTGCTGACGCGGCAGGTTCGGCCGATCGCGGCCCCCACTGGCCGCGGTTCGCCGTCCCGGGCCAATGGGGGCAGCGGGAAGCCGTGGCCAGCACATCGCTCGCCCGCGCCGCTTCTCGCCGCCCCCATTGGCCCGGGACGGCGAACCGCGGCCAGTGGGGGCCGCGATCGGCCGAACCTGCCACGTCAGCAGGTAAATAAAACTGGCCCGGCCCGCCAGGGTGCTTACCCTGGCGAGCCGCGTGCTGAACGTTGCCGACCCCTGATATAAAGCTTAAAATATTCCTGTATATATGAAATGTCAGTAATCAGGAAGCTTAAAGAATAACTGCTTGAAAGAGAAATTCCTTTGATTATTGATTCTTATAGTACAAATAAGATGCAAAGTGCTAGTACAAGACAGGACTCAGCCTTGCAAAAGCATTACTACTGTAGTGCTTGCTATGGTGCTTAGTCCCATTGAAATCTATCAGACTAATCACCCTAGTAAGCAGTACACCTATTGGAGAGTGTTTGCAGAGTTGGGCCCTAAAACAGTGAGAGAGAGAGAGAATCTTTTCTCAGAACTACGTTCTTCATTTGTAATTATTTGACTTTTGCTAGGTGAATTATTGTCAACACACTCTGAAGCATTCTTTTGCTTTACATGCTGTTCTGTCTTTATTAGAATCTCCTTGGTTTTCATGCTGTTTTTATTTTTTTTTATTAAGGCCTACTTTGTTCAAGATATTAATGCAGGATTAAAAGATGCAACAGAAATACTTGACGAACAGGTGAGTCCATTTCTCTGTTATTTTAAGGAACAAATAGTTAAAAAAGGAGGAGAACCTTTTTGTTTTTTGTATTTTTTTTCCCCAGCAGTTACCAATTTCTTCCCTGTCTAAAGAAGAGTTAGAGGACTTGATTAAAAAGCTGAAAAAAGCAAGTAATGGTGAGTCTGCTTAATTTTGAAATATTTTAAATTGCTTTCTCCAGAATTAATCAAATACTTCATGGCTATTTTAGTGTTAAATATCTTCCAGGATTAAAAAAAGAAAAGAGATTAATAGGAGTACTTATTTTTGTCACTTGTCGTGATCTGAAATTGAAATCTTGTAACGGTTAAAGAACTACCTACATGACACTGTTAGTTAGTATTTTTTCCTCATCTCAGTCTTGTTTGTTCTTTTGAATAAAAGTTAATTTTGTTTTTAATGAAATTAATGACTTTTGTTTTACATTCTTCTTTGTGCACCATGATTAGGTGGTGACATTACAGCTCTGGGAAAAGCATTTATTAGAAAACTGTTGCTTCTGACCCATTAGAGAGCAATTACGCTTGTGTTGTAGATCAGTGGTTCTCAACCAGGGGTCCAGGACCCTTGGGGGCCGTGAACAGGTTTCAGGGGGTCCGCCAAGCAGGTCCAGTGTTAAACTCACTGGGGCCCAGGGCAGAAAGCCGAAGCCCCGAGTCCTGAACCCTGACACCTGGTGCTGAAGTTGAAGCCTGAGCAACTTAGTTTTGCAGGGCCCCCTGTGGTGTGGGGTCCTGGGCAATAGCCTTGCTTGCTACCCCCTAACGCCAGCTCTGGCTTTTATATGCAGAAAAAAGTTGTTGCGGCACAGCTGGGCCATTGAGTTTTTATAACATGTTGGGGGCACCTCAGAAAGAAAAAGGTTGAGAACTCCTGTTGTAGATTATTTTGTTGATGGCAGAAGATAGGGAAATTTTCACATGTTGGATTAAAAACAAAAATACATGTTTGGAGTTTGAAGAACATTACCTATAAGATTATCACAATTTTTAGGTGTCAACTTGTGGACTTAAACTATTTGATAGTGTCCCTTTTACTTGTTTCCAATAGTCAGTATGCTAACTCTGTAAAGTCTTCAGAGTCAAATATTTTGCATACTAAGTACTGTATGCAGTCACTTCAATATGCAGGTGGGAGCTAGATTGATGTTAGGTGGCCTTTTTAATTGAATCTATGAAGAGTATTTCTGCATTTGATGCAGGCATAAAGCCAATACTTAAGGATCAAATGCTGTCCCATCAGGCCTTACAAGAAGCCTTAAATGACCCAAAGAATGGAGAGTCTGCTTTCAAGCACTTGAAACAACAGGTATGGCCATTTCCTTACTAATAGCTATGGCGGTCTTTACTGTAGTTTTTTCTTCTTATGGATTCCAGCTAATCCATACTACAGTTATTTCACGTAAAAGAAACTTGTAACAGTTCCAGATTGTACCCATGCTACCAGTTTAAGTATTAGTCTATTGATAGTACACTCCTGTTTATTCAAATGGACTGGGGGTGGGCATTAGAAAGTTTCAGATAAACCGGCGGTCAGATAAACAGAAGTGCTATTAACTAACTTAGGGCTACATGGAGGTCACAGTGTGGATTCAGTTCCCTTTATCCAAAAATCTTAGTTACCTGGACTATATCGACCCCCTACATTGTCCATAACTGCTTTGACATTATAAGTGTTAGTAACAGAAGTTTATTTTGATCCTGAAATACCTAACAAGCTTGTCTTCTCCTCATTCATGAGCCTGGATTATCCCCTCTCATGGAAAATGTATGAGGTTATAAAACTCTGAGATTTGCCTTATGATATTTTCAGGGAATTGTGCCCTTGAGAAGGAGGAATTTTTATGGGATACAGAGTGAGTGGGCGGTGAGAACTTCCAACACAGCAAATCCTTTGAATTCTTGGGAAAGGGAAGCCAGAGAATGATAAGGATGAAAGGGCCCATGGGAATAATAGTAATTCCTATCTCTTTTATATAGTGCTTCCACCACCTGATCTCAATGTGCTTCACAGTCTTTTTAATGAATTTATCCTCATAACACTCTTGTAAGGTAGGGAAGTACTATTATCTCCCTTTTGCAGATGGAGAACTGAGGTGCAGAGAAGCTAAGTGACTTGCCTACTGGCAGAGCAGAGACTTGAACCTAGATCTCCCAAGTGCTAAGCTAATGCCCTAAGCACTGCCATGTTGGTGCCTTTCAGCACAACTCTATGTGTACAACTGCAGTAGCTACAGAGAGGGCTCTGCAGGAAGTGATGCTTCACAAAAGTCCACTGGAACATCCATGTGACTTTTCCAAGGATTAGCTGAGAACAATACTCCAATCAATGTATGCCTGTTCCCTAACTCTACCCCCAAAACCCAGTGGATAAGATTCTGTGGTGTTAGCAAAAGGAAAAGATGATGCCATGGAGGCAGCCCTTATTTCCTCTGCACTCTGGATTCACAACATCTCTACCCCTGAATTCATGAAAGAGGTGTTGACATTTTGCAGCATGGTTATTTAATCAATACGAGCTATGGGAGAGACTGCTGATTGTGAGTTAAGTTAGCATTTTTCCCACAGAAATGATCAGACAGAATGAATATTTGGCTTGTTTCATAAATAATCTTTTGAAGTTTGTAGGCTTCCATTTTAGGTAACATGGAAAAGTTACATTTGCTTGGGCCAGGAAGATGTTTTATTGAGTTTGGAGCTGGACGAGGAAAGCTGTCTCACTGGGTTGATATTGCCTTACAAGATGCTGAAAATGTTCACTTTCTGCTTGTTGAAAGGGCAACTACACGATTCAAGGTAAGACAGTCTATTGTGGAGTTGGCCAAATCTCATTTTTGGAATTGTTGTTCTTGGTAAATGTGCCTTTTTCTCAGAAAGTCTGGTTACCTTTTAAAGGAAAGGTGAAAATATATATATTTGTCAGATAAGGGCTTTGAAAAATTTAATTGATCCTTTATTGTAGTTTTAAGGCATGCCAGTAACACAATTGGGGGTACAAGATGCCTGCTGGCTGATACTGAAAATGTTAGTGTTCATTTGAAAGGGGCTTGTTTTGTTTTTAAAAAATTAATAACCTTAGCACATTCTTGTAATTATTTATTAGTTAGATGCCCAACACTTCTTAATAATGTGATATCCTATTCACACAGGTAGATGGTAAACACAGAAAAAGAGACTACATATTTGAAAGGCTTCAAATTGATATCCAGCACTTATGTTTAAGTAAGTTGCTACTTGGCTTGTATAACTATCAGCAATACTAAGATGGTTGCTTAAAAACTTGATTGTGTAGTACCAGAGTGCAGGAAATTTTTACACTTAGTATAGGTTAATTAATATAATGTTTAGAAGACTGTTCTCAGTGTTTTGGTCATTTTTATGTTGTACTCTTTTTTTTTTCAGTTACTAAATGGGTATTATATAATTTCTAACAACGTGTACAAATTATCTTGAATTTATAAGACTTTATTTTGGGTCAGAATCACCAAATAAAAGAGAGCCTGAACAGTTTCAGGGTTAGATGCTTTCACTTGTGTATTTTAGCTGTGCCGTATTTTGATACAAGTATCATTACTGAGTGAGGCAAGTCTCAGATGTCCTTATTAACAATGAACACAGGGGGATTCTGGAGTACCACATTCAAAAGAAGTTGCGTTAAATTTAGTGGGTGGCTTATGGTGATGAACAGAACTTGCATCAGTTAAATGGATAAAAGTGATTACCACATTACTTAACTAATGTAATCCAATGCATTGCCAGCATGATTCAGATCCTGTATTTCATGCAAAATATATATGTATCTCCATGCCTTTCCTTATGTTGTTATAACTTAACTGGATGCATTCTCTGAGCTACGGGTGACTCTGTTCCCATCTGGTGTACCACAGTAGTAATATATATTGTACTTGTTTTGGTACCACAAAGTCGCTTAATTACTTATAGGTATATCTTTCATGACTAGATCATGTATGTTTGGGCCATACAGATGGTTGAAACTTAAATTATGAATGGCATATGTAGAAGGACAAAAGAATACAGGGAATAACATTTTATAAATAATGAGCAAGAATGTTTGCTAATGAAGGAACATGGTACATTGTAGCATGTTAAAAAGGTAATTTATATTAATCTTGTATTTGTCTTCTCTAATTAAACTGTACATTCACTTGGTTTACTGTAAATTAACATTAGAAAGTTACATGTGACTATTAATCCACCATGGGTAGGACAGATGAACTTATTAAAGCACAGGACTAAGAATACAAAAACCTGAAATTTATTACCAACTCTGCCACAGGCTGTCACTCTGATTCTAGGCAAGTCGCTTGATGCCCAGTCCTGCTCCCAAAGTTTTTAATGGGAACAGGTCATGGTTTTAATTTCTGCCTCAGTTCCCCGTTTTTGAGGCATATGGTAAGTCTAAATCAATTGATGTTGGTAAACTGCATTGATATCTATAGCTGGAAGGCTCTATAGATATAGAGTATTACTACTATTCAATATTTGGATCAAGTTGGCCTGCAATGTATGAACGGTGTCTTCTGCAGTATTGGGTTTTTTAAGTATTTGACAGATTTTGAATTGCTGTCTATTAGGAAATTATCTTATGTCTAAATAAAGTCTTGATTGATTCATTTATTTATTGAGGAGACATACCACAAATAGCTTGAACTCCCCACAGTAAGCAAGAACTATTTTCAAAGTTTTGTACTTTTCTGCTTTTTATTGGTGTACAAAGAGAAGTATTGATTTTTGCTGCACTAGGAACATAACATAATGTTTTGTAGACTAGAAGGGAACATGTCAGAAAGGAAAATTTGTTTTATTTCCAAGCTGCTAACAATGAATGTTTTAAAAAAGTTCCTTTTTAAGTTAAACTTATTCCCTTTGTACAATTTGAAGTTGTTTAAAAATAAGGAAGAAAAAATTAAATGTGCTATTTAAACATACTGTATAGCTATTCTTTTCAGTTCATGAAAATTATACTGTATTATGTTTCCATCTTATCTTTTAGTGTGACATAACACTAGCTACCCTTTCGAGATGCAGACAATTGAAGTTTTTTTATAATAGTTGAGGCAGGAATTTTACTTGAGTTTTCTGACCTATTGTTTCAGTTATGTGTGCTGGAATGATATTACCCAGCAAGATGATGTCCAGCTCCAGTAATCCAGGTTCTGTTTCTTTCAGATAAAGTACCTATTCTTGAGAAAGAAAAGCTTCCTGTGGTAGGAATTGGAAAGCATTTATGTGGTGCTGCAACAGGTATGAACTATACAAATGTATTGGCGTAAGTGCAGCTACAAAGTGGAATGCTGATTCTAATCCTCTTGAATAATTCGATGCTTCTAACAGTTCTTTTGTACTATTTTTTTCTGTCTAATTCTTTGACTACTGCCTACTGTACCAGTTGTGTTCTAAATATCCATTGATTTCAGAGGAACACTACTTGGATGATGGCAAGCAGCAAAGTGGTTAATCCAGATGGAAACATTAATGGTTGTGTACAGCAAAATGAAGAATGAATGTTTTATGTAATTGTGTTCTTAAACTGACAGAAACATGTTTTTCATAGTACTTTTCTTCCCACTGTCTTAGGCTTGGACAACAATGTTGGAAAAACTTAACTTGATTAAAAATGTCCTGGACAACTTGAATACTGTAATATAGTAAGATCATTTTCAACTTGTCCAAGACGTTTTCAACCAATTAATTTTTTTTCAGCTTTACATCCCAGGTATGTGGGGAAAGGTGTTTCAGGTATGACATACTGTGTGTATGTATTATATACATTCTATTGGGACACTGTTAACCATGATGTCTTTGTAATGGTATTTACAATTCTTAAGTAAATGGATTGTGTGCTTTAATTCTGTCAGACTTCTACATAAACGTCGTCTTGTAATAAAAAGGCCACGGAGCTGAAGTTTTCCCAATGACCTGTGGAACAAGTATTCTCAAGAGTATTGATCACTAACAAGTCAGATAGTTGTGACAGGATCCCCGAGGTACAACCTGGAACCATGGGACCACTGTGTCGCCTTAACTCTCTAGCCTGGGTTGTCTCTCACAAAGCTATGTCAGTGACAAGCAGTAACACCCCTCCAGGCACTGTGATCTCTCAACCATCAGCATCTGGAGCCCCACACCCTGCTATATTATGCTCCCTGAGCCACTCATGAATCATACAGAGAGAGGCAACAGTCAATGGCCCCAGCCTTGAACCCCAGAAATATCCTATCTTACATTGCTCAAGATTCCCTTGGACAGTGAAAGCTAATTAATAAGTTCGCCACTCCGACAAAAGGGTAGTGGATGTGCAATGGCCTTTGTTAAGCTGAGCTGAGATTCCCCAAGCACTTACACCAAAAACACACAGTCTTAGATAAAATATAAAACAGATTTATTAACTACAGAAAGATAGATTTCAAGTGACTAAGTAGCAGGCATAGAGAGCAAAGTTGGTTACCTAAGAAAAACAAATAAAAATACAGTCTAAATTCTTACTTTAACAAACTAAGTGAGATTTGAATCAAGCAGTTTCTCACCCTAACAGATGTTGCAGGCAGGTTACAGTTCATCAGTGCACAGACTGGACTTCCTTCCAGCCTGGGACCAAAGTCTTCCATATGTTGAGATTTGGAGTTGGGGGGGTGGGGGGGAAGAGGCCAAGGGATGATGTCACTGTCTCTCTTTTTGTACCTTCTTCCAGCTGCTAGAAAGATCCTTGCTGATGGTCAGGCAGTCTGCATTGCATATGTGCCTTCTCTGAGAAGCCTCTGGGATATTGGATTGTTCTTGATGAGCTGTTAACGCCTGTCTGGCCAATAATTGTTGCTCCTTTGTCCATACTGAAAGGCCAGCTGTGGGCATCTCCCAACCTCACAATATATTTCAGTAGCACATATAGCAATACTTCATGTAAAATGATAGTACATACAATCCAAACAGGATATCAGTGTTCAACAGATCAAGACTTTTAAAATGATGCTTCACAAGGCATGCATTGTACAAAATTTGTCATCATTGTATCGCAGGGGTGAATATGAGGGCTCCAGGGTGCTATTTGAGGTACAGAGTGTCACAGTGGTCTTATGGTGATTTTGTAAATACACCTCTACCCCGATATAATGCAACCCGATATAACATGAATTCGGATATAACACGGTAAAGCAGCGCTCCGGGGGGGTGGGGCTGCGCGCTCCGGCGGATCAAAGCAAGTTCGATATAACGTGGTTTCACCTATAACACGGTAAGATTTTTTTGGCTCCCGAGGACAGCGTTATATCGGGGTAGAGGTGTACATTAATATTTGGTAAACTGAACTTGAAATATATAAACTCATTTCATTTTAAAGTAGCTGACCGTATTTAACTAAACTTTGTCAACTTGTTGCTTTTGGGATTACTTTGTAAAGTGCTTTTATCCTCCTCCTTATTTTTGAGGAAAGTTCCTTTCCTATCTTTGAGTATAAATGCAGCACACTGTTCGAGAGTTTTTTAAAACATAGTTGTTTGTTCACAGATCTTGCTCTGAGATGTTTGGTTGAAAGTTACGCAACCCAATATGATGAAAGAAATGAAGAACCTTCACCTAAACGTTTCAAGAATGATAAAACAGACGTAGCTTTTAACAATTCTACTGATGAAAGGAGTGGAAAGAATGTTTCAGAAAACTGGAAGCCTGTGGCTGGAATTGTTATTGCACTGTGTTGCCACCACAGGTGTCAGTGGAAGCATTATGTAGGCCGAGAGTTCTTTAGAACAGTGGGACTTGGGCCAGTGGAATTTAATTATTTTCAGAGAATGACTAGCTGGGCCACTTGTGGCATGCGAGAAACTATCACTGAAGCCTCTACCGTTGATGCAAAGAGCAAAGACCAAAGCAGTGATACAGAAGAACATGACCAAGTACACAACAGAATTGAGTGCAGTTCTGATAGTCTGCAAGGGTAGGTGATTTTTTTTGTAGCATGTAGACGTCTCAGGAAGGTAGAAATAATGGATTAGACAGTCATTTATAGCTGAATGATTAAGCATTTTTGAATGTCAGAATGGCTCATTTTACAGAAACATATCCATCTGAAGTACTTAAAATGAAAAACATGCAAATTTAAGTGACATAATAGTCTTCAAAATCTTATTCCAAAACAGTCACACTTTATCTGCATTGAAGTGCATCAGTTACAGTTTTTACAGCTTTTCTGATCTTGAACCATTTGTGTTGACTAATTCATGTTTTTTCTTTTTGGAGCTAGGCTACTTACTGTTGAAGAACGAAAGCAGATAGGTCGTCTTTGTAAACTCTTGATTGACCAGGGACGGATCAAATATTTACAACAGAGAGGGTACAATGCTGCATTACAATACTATATAGATTCTACTGTTTCCTTGGAGAATGTACTCTTGACAGCTGTGCCAAGTCAATCTTCAGTACCTCAGCCAACTGCATAATGGGAGACAGATTTGGAACGGGCAGGACACAGAACTCTACAAAACTTCTCTGGATTTTTTTTAAGACCTTATTCACAGATTCAGTACTTTTAGAAAACATTTTGTAGTCTTTCGGGACCTACAAAAGCATTGAACTTCAATTTCTTTTGGAATCACAAGAAGATGCCAGCTGACTCCTAGCAGTGTGAAAGTCATAAGGCATTTTTGTCTCTGCACACTGCGATATTGCTGTTGTTTTCTCTGTTCAGAAGAAGTAGAATTTATATTTTCCTCCAAATACAAAAGTTCAGTTTGGCAGTTTGTTTAATTTTTTATTCATTATCATTAATGGTGGCAGAAGCAACAGGTATACAGTTGTCCAGGTTTTCTGAAAATCAATAGGTTAAAAAGTAAGAAATGGATATGCTTAATAACCTGTCTCCATTTGGAACTTCATGAGGGTTTTTATCTTGTTTTCTATGCCTAGAATTTTATTTTATGAGTTCTGACTATTTGTGGAATTGGCTAAAGAAAAACATTTAGTTGGAAATCAAATGCCCCCTCATTGTTTTAGTAATTACATTCCCATGCATAAAGCTTTGCTATGGAGAAGAATAAAAGCTGAAATTGACATGATCTCTTGAGTTAACCTCATTATTTTAGTGATTTGTTTTAAGCTTTCATAATATGTGGGTGAACTTAATGAGATGAAATATTGATACCTTGTGTCAGTGAAATTCGCTGTTCACATAATAGATATAGCAAAGGGCATTGGCTCATGATGCTCTGCTAATGTAACTGAATCCTGACCTTCATTTACAGCCTTGTGGGTAATTCATTGTCCAGTCCTTATCTCTCAGCAGACAGTGCTAGTTGATGTGCTTTGTCATATGGCTACTTTTCCATGAGGAAGCGGGGTGAAATAGCTGTATATACTCGTTCATAAGACGAATTTTTTTAGTAAAAAAGGGAAGCACCAGAGAAGGGGGTCGGCTTCTGAATGGGTATAGAGAGGGAGAGGTGGGACACAGCCCCTCCCCCCAACAGAGAGAGCAAGGAGAGCCAGCAGAGCCAGAAGGGAAGAGGCGGGGCCAGAGTCTCTCCGCTTCTGGCCACGCTGCTCTCCCCCAGCCTCCGAAGCAGCTGCAGCTCTGGGGCTGGCAGGCTGCAGCCGTGCCGCTCAGCCCCACCCCCCAGAGCAGGCTGTGGCCGCGCCGCTTGGGCGCCGGAGCACGCTGTGGCCATGCCGCCTGGCCCAGCCCACTGGAACATGCTTCGGCCACGCCGCTTGGTCTGACCCGCCGGAGCAGGCTGCGGCCGCGCTGCCCAGCCTACCGGAGCAGCTCCAGCCAGGCCAGAAACATCCTCCCCAGATAAGGTCGGAAGGGATGGGATGGGGAGAGTGTGGGGGTACCAGGCTAAGGGTGGGGTCATGTGGGGGGTGGTCACAGGGGTTACTCCCCTAACCCCCAGCTTCTCCCTCTCCCCTTCCCCCCCCCCAAAAAAAATTTCCCCACCAGTTGCTGTCCCGGCCCGTCAGGGTAAGCAGCTGGCGTGCTGGGACACTTTATTTACTTAGGTTTACCTCCGTGCCTGCGGACGCTCGAGGTAAACAAACCATCTTGGCCCGCCAGCAGCTTATCCTCATGGCCCGGGAGCCAAAGTTTGCTGACCCCTGAATTATAGGGTCGGCTTATGAACGGGTCATAAAAAATTTCCATTTTTACTTATCCATCTTAGGCGGGTCGGCTTATAAACGAACGGGCTCATGATTGAGTATATACAGTAATTTATTTCACTTAGGTGACTAGATCTTCCTAGAAACATCTTATATTTCCCCATCACATGTTGGTGCTTTTCCACCTGCTGGCAGGAAATGCTGGGAACTCCAGAAACTCCGTGACAAAAGCATCAGCTTCTCCTGCTACTCCCTCTTCAGTGTAACTTCCAGCTCAAGGAGACATATCTGTGCTAGCTATGATTGAGCTAGTGAGGTAAAAATAGAAATGTCACCACAGTGGAACACATGGCAGGAGAGGCTTGTTAGTTAAGCATGTACCAGGATCATATTCAGAGGTAACTACATTTCTGTTCTTAGCATGTTAGCTCATGTATGTCTCCTCAAGCTGGAATTCACACCAGTGTAGAGACACCTTAATTCTGCTTGACTGCATTTTAATGTTTTCTAATATTTTTTATTCATACTCTAGTTACAGACAATACAAATCTCATACCTGCTCTGCTGAGTGACTCTTGAATATACATATGCATGAACTGAATACCAAACAATTCCCGTTCCTCTTCCTCTTCAGTATTCTCGCATGGGGGAAGTGTTACTTGCAGCTCCAGTGGGTTGTCTCTGAAGTTGACAAATCTGGTAATTCATCAGAAAACATGACTCTTGGAGGTCCTTTCCTCCCCCCCCCCCCCCCCCCGACCAAGAGCAACTGTTTGAAAACTAAACTAGGCTGCACTGAAGAGTGCTTCAGCAAAAGAAAATGTAATTAAGGGCAATTTCTAAGGGCATTATGTTTCAAATAGTTTCTCTACTTAATGGTAGTGTGGTATGTGTTTATCTTAACTGATTTAGAAATAGTCTTCATCTGAACATTATTTACATCATTTCTTAACATGGTTTCTATGCCAAACTTGTAGTTTGTACAGTTTAACAAGGAATCCCTATCATGTTTAATATTTTATGCACACACTTGAAAATATAGGCCTTAGTACCTGTGGTCAGTACCAAGGCCAATTCAAGCAAATCTAGGATCTCCAGTGAACAAATTCAGGTGTTCTTACTATCCCTATGTTTATTCAAGTACATGTTTGTACTGCACAGTAAGATAACGTTATACATTTTCGTAATATTTTGACATCAGGATACAGAAGCAGATGTTTACTCTGAAACCAGAACAAAATATTTAAATTAGATCTATTGCACATGAGAATTTTTATTTTTGGTAATAAAAACCTGCTGCAGAGTTTATGCATCTCTAGATATAGTAGCATCCCCAAATAACGTGAAACCATAGGAATTGCTAGACTACATCAGACCAGGTAGGTATGAACTCAACTGGCTATCCCAAGCCCCCGCTCGTGCTACCTGGCTGCACTGCACTATTTTTACCATAGTAGCTCAAGCAGCGCTTGCACAGGGACGTGTATGCAAGCTGGGAATTACACCCTCAGCTTCAAGTGGAGACATAGCCTCCGTCTGGTATCCTGTCTCTAAGAATGAAAGTACTTAAGAGAAAGCAACAAGAACCCTGCCGTAGTGAATAAATAAAACCATCTGCCCATAAGGATTTGAAACAAGTTTTCTCGTCAGTTCCTGGTTAGCTTCTATCTTGAAGCATTAAGATTTATAGCTCACATTTTTATCCCCAAATATAAATGGATATTCTCATTATTCATATCTTAGTATCTAAACCTTTTTTGAAGGGTTTCAGGTTCTTGACCTCACTGATACCTTGTGGCAGTAATTTCCCAGGTGAAATATACGTTTTATAAAAAGTTCTCCTTTTATCAGTTTTTAATTGTTGCTTTTCAATTTTTGTCCCTTGTTCTTGTGTTATGAGAGAGGCTAAAATAGTGATGCCCAACTGTTCCACTGAAAGCCAGCATCCACAACCCTCACAGATCAAGAAGAACCTAAAGATTCCCTTAACCTTTGGGACTCTAAATACTGTATTTACATTTGCAATAAATCCATTTGGTGAAATGAAGGAACTCAATACTGTCATAAAACTTTCTGGGCCAGATTCTCACCTGGCATAAATCTGTAGTTCCACTGATTTCAATGGAGCTATACCAGTTCACACCAGCTGAGAATCTGGCTCCCTATCTATTTGTTATGCAGCAGTTTGCACCGTAGGGGAATTTTTAAAGGCAGCCTTCAGGTACCTGCAGTATTGTTGATAGTTTACCTGAGATTTGTCATTTGTTGCATGCAAGCAGGAATATCCCGGAGTTTGTTGTTGCTGAGGACAAGAGTACTCAGATTTTTCATATTACTGATGGTTTCTGGTAAGTGGGTTATTTCATTCCGTTGGAGCCATAAAGTATGTAAGTTCTCCATTCTGTAGAAGTAGAGGTTTCTACAATTAATCCAGCATTAGGGAATCCTTGATGATTAATTTAAAGGAGTTGATTCACTTCAACAATCATGTATCTGATATAAAGAATGCAGTAACGCTTAACAGTCTGGGAGCATGTGTAATTCTGTGGGCAAGTTAATGACAGAAAGGTAAGGGAGGTGTCATTTGATTCATAAAATCTACAGAATCATAATTTCAGTGATTTCATCTGAACATTATTTATATCACTTCTTAAAACGGTTCCTATGCCAAACATGTAGTTTGTACAGTTTAACATAGAGCTGGACTAACTAGAGGGATGACTAAGTTTTAAGGGGATGCAGACATTGGCATCTGCATCCTTGGCTCATGCACATGTTCAATGGTGTCACCCTACGGCATAGCAGAGGGGATGTGCTGCCCTTCCCAGCTCCACACCACTGGTTGGTGGAAATTTTGATAATACAATGTGATACATTTGAAAGCCTTTTCTCCTACAGACACAAAGGTACCATACGGCAACCTAGAACAATTATGTAGAATATATGTAGATATATATTCAAGAAAAATCAACTTTTAAAATTATATTTTAACATAGAGATCCATTGACTGCATAAAAAAGGACATTAATCTTAGGAAACACAGGTTGAAGATAGTAGCCTAAATTATAAGTTGAAAATTTCTACAGCAAGAAGATTTAACTTGACAACAGGAATTTAATGTTTTATTAAGTATCAACTCAGTTGCAAGCAATTTTCCTTCTGAACAAAAAAAATTAGTTCTCATAAGGAAATATTCTGCTTTGAGATATTCCAGTTATTTTAACAGTATAAGTAGCTTGCTTTATTTTGTTTGATACTTGTTAATATTTTAGAACAGAGTTGGGTAACTAAATTTTCAATGCAATGGAATTAAAACTAAGAATGTTTTTTTACCTGTCAATCGTATCAGGGAGTTGCTGAAGTTTGTTGCTCCCCATGTCTAACCATTCTAGACTTGGCATGTTCAGGAGAGCTGAAGGGATGGTAGTAAATTGGTTCATACTCAGATCTACATGGTAAAGCTTCTTTAGGTCACTGAGCTAAATAGAAAAGGGAAGACTCATTAATAGGATTCCTTAATGCACATTTGTACAGACTGTGCAGTAAGTGATGTTCCATCACAGCTGTTATTTAACCATCTTGGCCACAAAGACAGAAAAATTCTGAAAATACTACAACATGTTCTGGAATCCATGCCAGACAAGTGATTCTGGGTTGTATGAGATAAGACAGAGGGCCAGAATCTCATTTACACTATTGCTCCAGTGATGTAAAGGGACTTCAGTATAAATAAGAATCTGGTCTAGAGACTTAAAATTTATTTTTGTCAGAAAACATTCACTTGACCTCATAAAAGAGGGTGACCAGACAGCAAGTGTGAAAAATTGGGACAGGGAGTGGGGGATAATAGGAGCCTATATAAGACAAACTCCCAAATATCGGGACATCTGATCACCCTATCATAAAATATTGCTAACTTTGCTAGTCAAACAACTGCCAGATAAATTTGGTAACTTCTGATATTCAGTTAATATTCTATATTTATTTATTTTAAAGCTGCCCAGTTTGTTGGGTTTTACAGACTTCATGTTTGGACTTAATTCTGCAGTGCACCAAGCACCCTAAGGGCTATTCTACACTGGCAGAGCTTTAGTGTGCCTTGTGTGGTTGCGGTGGAGTGCTGGGAGAGAGCTCTAAAAAACCCACCTCAACGAGGGGCATGGCTCCCAGCTCTGGTGCACTGTTTACACTGGCGCTTTACAGCGCTGAAACTTGCTGCACTCAGGGGTGTGTTTTTTCATACCCCTGAGTGAGAAAGTTGCAGCGCTGTTATCCTCACTCTCCTGTAAAGTCTGTGGGAATTGAGGTTACTTTTAATATCTGTCAGGGCTGTAATTTTTGTAGCAAATACAAATAAATAAATATCAGAAGTATTTGGTTACTTTGTAGCCAAGGGACTGATATGGATCCCTTTTCACATGTACGTCATCAGTTACGATTCAGCCCAGGTAAGTGGAGAGCAAAAGTTATTACACTCAGCTGCTCTGGGTCCTCTGTGAAGTGAGTTAATTCACTTCCTTGTGCACATGCAGTTGTCTGCATCACACAAATCACTACCACAAGCAGTAGTCTTTGTAGAGATACCACTAGCTGAATGGGGAGGGAATGAACTAAGCCAGGGTGACCAAACTTACTGACCCTCCAAGCCGCATATGACAACCTTCAGAAGTTCGAGAGATGGGATGCGCCTGCCGAGGCTTAGGGCTTCAGCCGCATGGGAGATGCCTGGCAGGGCTCAGGGCTTCAGCCCCGCTTCTGCAGAAGCCCCAAGCGCTGGCAGGCATGCCCCATGAGGCAGAAGCCCCTAGCCCCAGCACCCTGCTTCAGGGCAGAAGCCCCAAGCTCACCCCCCACCCCAGTCTGGTAGGCAGAGAATGGGGGAGGGTATGGGGGGTCCACTAGCCACACTTTAACTGTAAAAGAGCCACAGTTTGGCCACCCTGAACTATGCTCTCACCCTTAAAGGTGACTTCTCTAAGGTCATAGTTGAGCCAGTGGGCCAGATCCTCAGCTGGTGTAAAACAGCATAGTTTAATTAAAATCAATGGCCTGATGCCAGTTTACACCAACTAAGCAGCTGGCCCATTATTTATATACTCCCCTGTAAGCCTGGGCAAAATTAGGCTCAGCTCCTGCAAATACTTACTTACTCATGTGGTTAGTCCCACTGGCTCCCATGGAACTATTCATATAAACAAAGATTATGCAAATTCTTAAATATTTGTAAAATCAATGTCTTAAAAATAAAGTGAAAACAACCCATCTATTAGACAGTCCATGCAAGACTTTCCAGTGGAAATGTACTATGTCATTTTAAAGTCTAGAAGAAAACAGAAGTTCAATTTTTTTTCTGAGAATTTTTTTAGCTAGTGAAAACATTTAATATATACCTATAAATAAAAGTAATTGTTTTTCTCAAACCTGAAGTGGAAGGTCACAGATATCCCTGTTCACAGCCAGTTCCAGTCTTCCGAGGCTGATGCAGTTACTTAGCTCTTTAGGAACAGACTTAATTTTATTATAACTGAGAAGCAGCTCTTGGAGGTTAGGCAGCTGGCCTGCAAAGGCAATAATCAAAGAGAATCCACCTGAATATTGGGTCTGAGGAATAAATTAAATCTTTCAGCTGTGAAGTACTGGGGTTAAATCTTACTTTATTGTGTTGGCTCATTAGTGTAGTGTGAGTGCTCTTGGTCTGCTTATTGAAATAAAGATGCAGTTAATGAAAATTATGGGATTTGGTGTGACGGCTGCTTAATCCAGAAGCAGTGCTCCAACTGAGTAACACAGAATGGCTTGTTTTTGTTGTTGTATTTAAATACCACTTACCAATCTCTTTAGGTAGCTTTTCAATGGCATTTCGGGATAGATCCAGCACAATGAGATTTTGAAACCTTCCAATGAATTCAGGAATTTTCACCAAACTAATTCTGTGAAGCTGCCATTCCTGGAGGTGGTTCAGTTTCAGTAAGCAAGCAGGTAACATCTACAAATAATAAAAAATAAAATCAGAAGGAAATTCCACTTCGTTTATGGAATGAAAATGGACTAATTGTTAGTGTAGGAAGATTTTGGAAACATGAACATTTAGAGTTACGCTAGAGAGGAAGGAAACAGTTTTGTTTTTCTGATCACTAGACCATACAACATGCAGAAATTAATTCCCATTACACCTCAAGAATAACCAGCCCTTCTGTTTGCACCCAGAACTTAGGCACCTGCACTACTAGAACTGAGCAATGCAAGATCCCAGAAGCAAAACAAACAAAAAGGTTTGAACTTAAATGATGTTTAGTGTCTGTCGTGGATTTTATAACATCTGTTCAAAACAAAATGACAATGTTAGGTAACTGCACTGTAGAATGTATTTACAACATGTTTTATATTAAAAAAGGACCACCTATAACTTCCAAGATTGTGCAACATTTCTAAATAATTGCTTGCTATAAAATGATTATAGAATAGATTTAGTAATTTGGTTTGAAATTCATTGCTCTGAGTGAGTTACACAGGGTTTGTGTGGGATGTAGGGACTGCAGTTTGTAGGGAATTAAATCTTCCGCAAACTCCTGTGTAAGACACATCACCTCCCTGGACTGTTACAGTGTAAGCTGAAGTCACACCTTCACCAGCCTGTACCTGATCCAACTCCCATCAATGCCAATGGAAAGATTCCCAATGACTTAAAAGGAAAATTGGCTCAGGCATCTCGTCTTCAACTTCTTCTTCATGGTGGACACTGGAACTAGCATAAAGCCAGTTCTGCAACCTACAGAGATTGGTAGGGTCCACCCTGCCACATACTCTGCAGCTGCCCACCTTTCTTGCACTGGAACCACAGTGGTCCCACCGTTCTGAGAGACTTTGTGCGATTGGATGAATTTCACCCTTAGAAAGAGAAGAGAAATAACCCCAAGAAATCTTTTCATTTCACGTGACTTTCACATTACAAGTTATGTCTGTGTAGTTCTCAAGGCCGGCTCTACGCACCAGCGTTCCAAGCATGTGCTTGGGGCAGCACTTCTAAAGGGGCGGCATTCCAGCTCTTTGGGGCAGCACTCCGTTGGTTCTTTTGTTTTTTTGTTTGCTTGGGGCGGCAAAAAACCTGGAGCTAGCCCTGGTAGTTCTGGGGCATTAGCAAAATTAATACTTCTTTAATTAAGCATAAGACATAAAATGCCATTAAGTTTTCCTGTTCATGTGGGAAGACTTTCTGGGCTGTTGCTGGTCAGTCGTGAAATTACTTAGCATTCAATATTCTACTGTTAGAGTGAGCAAGTTTAATTTCAATTCAATCAGGTTTTATTTATATTCACAGCAATAATTCAACTGTCCGTCCCTGATCATCTGTGTACAGTGCTGAGCATATTGTGGGCACTTAATAGATGAAAAGTAATACAAGTAGCTGGGCTAAAGATGTAAAATAGCTTAACTCTGTAATTCACTAACCATGCAACCCAAACAATTTCCTGTTAATATTACCTTCCATTCTTCTTGTTCTATCCTTAGTATAACCCTTCCATCTTCAGTGATGACTTTTTCTTTGAGCTTGGCTAAACTGTCTCTTTCCTCCCAGACAAGCATCAGTCTACAAAACAAAGACCTTTTTTTAGTTGTGCAGCTATTAATATGAGCAACATTTACTATCCCATTTTGATTGCCTGACATAGCAAAGAGGCAACTTTTTGGTGAGAAGCCTTCATGGAGGTCAGACAAGTATTTATCTTAATGGGATGCTAGATACACTTTGGGAGGGCTGGCAATGTAGCAGTTCATTAGCTTAGAGAATTTACAGGCATTCTAATGTTTTGGCTAATGTACAAATGTTTTGCGATTCGGTGAGATCATATTTTAAAATCTGTATGAAGTAAATTATTTTATAGAGATAAATTAACTACTTCCATCAAGTTTTATAATGTTTTACCAAGAACAACAGGGGGGAAAATAATGTAAGGGGACTGTCCCAAACACCCTTCATTTTAAGGGAAGCTTGTAGCTTTTTTATGGGTGGGAGAAGCACTAAGCTTCTTTAATCTTTT
The DNA here is from genome assembly GCF_028017835.1 of Emys orbicularis. Classification (NCBI taxonomy): domain Eukaryota; kingdom Metazoa; phylum Chordata; order Testudines; family Emydidae; genus Emys; species Emys orbicularis. Next base: position 39,157,658 of record NC_088690.1, read on the forward strand.
CACTTCCACAGCCTCTAGCTCAGGGGTTCTCAAACTGGGGGTTGGGACCCCTCAGGGGGTCATGAGGTTATTACCTGGGGGGTCGTGAGCTGTCAGTCTCCACCCCAAACCCCGCTTTGCCTCCAGCATTTAGAATGGTGTTAAATATATAAAAAAGTGTTTTTAATTTATTATGGGAGTTGCATTCAGAGGCTTGCTATGTGAAAGGGGTCACCAGTACAAAAGTTTGAGAACCACTGCTCTAGCTGCTATAACATAGATTATCCATCCAGAGACAGCAATCTGGTCACAGACAAAAGAGAGTTGACTTCTTTGCATCCATGTATGAAGTCAGCTTGAATTCAAGTAAAATTCATGCAAGTCATCATAGACTAATCAGTGAAGATAAGAGATCAAAATAATATTAAGTGGAGACTGTTTCTAAATGGAGGGCACTTGTCAACAACTTGTGCTATAAAAACATGAAGAATTTCTTTTACACTATTGTAGTGCTATGAAGACAGTGGTAGCTGTTGTAGTTTGATATATATGCCAGTAGAATCAGCAGCTGCACTAATTTCTATTTACAGTTGAACCTAATTCTCTGGTAGACCTGAGTCTAAAATCAGATTTCTTTCAGTGGGAATTTTACCTGAGCAAAGATTGCAGGATTGGATCTTGCATGTTCCAGAAAAGACCAACCATATCGCCTGTGTTTAGCTTCACATTTCTTCCTAACTGATTAGGGACATACCTGCCTACAGCCCTCTGTCTGAATTCCTTTTCCTTCCGTAGTTCTTCATTTATTTTCTGAATTCTCACTTCCCAAAGTGTCTTAACAGCAGAGAATGATCCAATGCATGGTGCAGTTTCAGTCATGGTTCTTACACATTCCGGTTCAGCCATAGGTATCTGCTTCTGAATAGCACACTGATTACCATCATCATTATAATCCCACATATGAGTTGGACATGCCAGAAGGAGACATCAATGTAAAAAAAATGATATGCCTGTTTGATTAATTAAACACAATCAATCTGAGCAGCGCTGTGATGGAACTCACATCAACTGACTCCTGTCACATATATAGAATAGTTAATCATGTGTTCCTAGTTACCTCATCACATAATACAAGAATAAGGAGATAAGAACATAAGAACAGCCATATTGGGTCAGACCAAAGGCCCATCTAGCCCAGTATCCTGTCTTCTGACAGCGGCCAATGCCAGATGCCCCAGAGGGAATGAACAGAACAAGTAATCATTACGTGCTCCATCCCTTGTTGCCCATTCCCAGCTTCTGGCAAACAGAGGCTAGGGACACCATCCCTGCCCATCCTGGCTAATAGCCATTGATGGATCGATCTTCCATGAACTTATCTAGTTCTTTTTTGAACCCTGTTATAGTCTTGGCCTTCACAACATCCTCGGGCAAGGAGTTCCACAGGTTGACTGTGCGTTGTATGGAAAAATAATTCCTTTTGTTTGTTTTAAACCTGCTGCCTATTAATGTCATTTGGTGATCCCTAGTTCTTGTGTTATGAGAAGGCGTAAATAATACTTCCTTATTTAGTTTCTCCACACCAGTCATGATTTTACAGACCTCTATCATATCTCCCCTTAGTCATCGTTTTTTTTCCAAGCTGAAAAGTCCCAGTCTTATTAATCTCTCCTCATATGGAAGCTGTTCCATACCCCTAATCATTTTTGTTGCCATTTTCTGACCTTTTTGCAATTCCAATATTCAATTAAGTTAAAAAGTAACAAAGGTAAAAACAGCTAGAAGATCATACATTCTACTCAGCATAGAATTAGCCTGTGGAATTCGCTGCCATGAGCTATCATTGAGTCCAAGAGCTTGGTAGGATTCAAAAAAGGTCAGAGTCTAATACAGATTGTGAGAACATCCACAGTGACATAAACCAAGATAAAAAGTATAAGGGTTAACCTTTATGCGTCAGGGGATCAGTCAACCATTAATTGCCAGGGGTTGGGAAGAAAGCTGCCCTATAGGCCAGCTACTAATAATAGCCTGTTCGAAGCTTCTTGAACATTCTGGTACTAGTGCCCGGCAGGCAGGGCACCTGGTCATTCCTGTGCTCCTGTCTGGAAGGGTTCCTCTCAGCCACTCTTGTATTGGGTTTTTGTATTCTAGCAATAGGCTAGAACTGTGAAGTTCAGATCTGGCGCTGAACTCTCCCAAAGTTTGGAGCAGGGTTAGACTGGGGTTCAGGGTTGGCATATAGATTTGCAGGGCTATGTAGTAATGCTAAGATCACATTAAACATTGCATCAATTTTTTTATTATAAATGCCTACTACTTGGTGGAAGAGAAACAGGGTATACTGTCTCAATGAAAGTGGAATGTCAACCTTTTCCCTATAATCATCTTTCTACCAATGGCCAGTGTAGAGTCACTTGTTTGAAGGCATCTTTCCCAGCATGCTTTTCTTTTAGCTGGCCTTTTAAATGTGGCAGAGCCAAACCAGCTGCTGCACTACAATGGCTATTTGGTACCTACTTGCTAGATATTTCTGCATCCAAGCTAAGTATTCCTACTATGTTTTCTCTTTCTCTTATTATTGCAGTGGTGTATCCAATAGCCAGATTGTATATGGGGACTTACATCAAAGAAATATAGAAGAATACAAAAAGGTAGAAAAAGTATAAAGAAATGAACACTGAAAATGGCTCCTCATTGGAAAGACAATATAGACTAGAGAATGGAATTCCTCTGGAGCTACACTGATGTAAAAAAGGAGAATTTGGCCCAACTATTTTTGCACTGCTAATTCTTAACTGTGCTATAAGAATAGAAGCTGTTGAGGGGAAGATGGAGGTTTTGACAGCTGGGGCTGTTGGTGCCCAGGAAGGTGTGAGAGGTAGTTTAGTTTTGGAGCTCCCAAAAAGTGGTTAAGGCTTTTTTGCAATGGCGAATGGATGCATCTTCCTCTTCTCCCTCCCAGCCCCATGTGGGTATGAACACAAACGTCTTGATGTATATTCAGGGATTAATTCCTCACCCCCGTAGCCCTTACCAGTAACCAGCTACGCACTGCTCCTCATCCCAATATCTGCCTTTGCACCCAACATTACTAAACACATTAGCTAAAGGTTTCTGTTAAATGATTCATAACTGAATTTAAATTGTTATTAGTAGGCTTCAGAGTTAACTCTCATTGAGACAGCTCAGTCAGTTCCTGCTTCCCATAGCTATTATTTTAGGCTGTTTGGAGACTGGGAAAACAACATTCCAGCAGTTGACATTCAGTTCAAATTCCTGTATTATAAGCTTGTGTCATGTCAGGAACTGTATTTGCTATGCGTCTATGATACCTAACATAATGGGATCCTCAACTCCTGACTGGGGCTTCTAATGCTACTTGTAATCATAAAAATTTGAAGGTTTTTTTGGCCATCTATTTTAAAATTAAAACTTAGTTTTTGGACCACTGTTCTGTGGCAGACGGTGAATTCTTCAGTAAATTGCACAGCTACAGAAATCAGAACACATGAGGCCCTAAGTATAGGGTTTTGTTTTTAAACAGATGTAACTATGTAATGAGAAAACTATGAAAAGCTGAAAGTAGAACATTTTGACCCCACCCTTTATACTTCTTTCTGGTAGACACGATAATACAATAGCGATCATGAACTGCCAGCCATTCAGAAGTGCATTCCCAATTTTAGCTGTAAAATAACTGCAAATGTATTGTCTTGTAACTAGAGCTCCTGCCCGTGATCACCTCCCCACGTTCACTTCCAGACATATGGAAGCATTTTAGAACTTACCTAAATCATTTGATGTATTCACAGATTTTCCACGACTCATTGATTTCTGTGCAAGAGCAGAGCGAGGTTATGAATCTTGTCTGTGTTACTAATGTCTGTCTCTGATACAGACTCCAATTAAGTGAAATGTAATGCCAGCCCAGTTCTAATTTTAATCCATGACATTGCTGGGATATCACATGGGACTACTTTGCAAAGCCACAGAGCATTTACCACTGAATGTCTTGCCATTTTTTGGAACACAATAACCTGTGTAAACTGTTTATGGAATAAACACAGATCAATACTTGTGATCAAAAAGAGCCAGTTAATATATTTGCTATGCCAAATAACACAAGCTAGATTAGAGTTTAGAATGACAATTGTTTGCTTTACACTGGCAATGTTTTGCTGCAAATAACACAGTTTCAGAAAAATATTAAACATTTGGCTACTGTGAAAAGAATTATAAAGCAAAATTAAACCCTAAAATGCACTGTATTTGGAAGAGAAAAGAGTTGCTTTGTATTGTTCTGCTCAGTTACACTTGTAGTAAATTTAAACATGTGTGAAATTCCCAGACACTCTGCTATGCAGTTCTTTCTCTTCACAATAAAGTCCAGGGTACCTGCTGAACAGTGATAGTACTGAACCAAGAAGTAGTTCACTCAGTGCTTCTGGCTGCAGAAGGAAGAATTTGAGATGTTTTGTTTTTCCTGGTGTTTCCCCCCCCTCCCAGAATCTTAATGTAAATAACTTTTATAAAGGGCCATATTGTCCTCCATGCAGGAAAAATCTGCACAGGAAACTGAGTTTTACCTGGCAGGTATGATCCATCATGGGAGCTTGGATTAGAACAGGCAGAGTTTGGTCCTCTAAAATGATGACTTTGTTGAAATCGGTGTGAATCACAGGACACTCAGCTCTCTGATAACCATCTGCTTTTCCCAAGGCAGTATAGTTTTCTCAGGAGAGTTTTGCTATTCTCTGGGACCACGGGTCTCATTCTCTGGGAATAAGGATGTCATTAAGAGAAAACCAGTGTACAACCAGTATGACAAGATCATCACTATATTAGGCTTCACAACCCCAGTGGAAATAAAGAGATGTGATGCTGTGGTGAGTGGTCTCCCGCTCCACTCCCTTTTCAGTCAGAAATCCCAACAGTTCAGAGCACCTGCACAGAGGTTTCCACAGGATCAGGAGAAAGGGGAACTTGCATAGGAGATGCTGCTGTCCCTCCCCTTCTACACTCCCACCCAAGCAGTACTTGATTGGGCTCCTCTCTGCATGATAATTCCATCTGATAAATATTAAAGGTGAACTTTTAGGTAAGTGGGGTTTGTCTCTCTACCCCAAAAAAGAAGCAGGCCACAACCTCATGGATCCTCCAAGATTTGAGCACATCTCAGATATGGCTTCTGGAGAGCTCTATCTCGAGATTCTGTGCCTCTGCGCTGGCTCAGGACCCCCCCTCCTTGAGCTCCCTGAAAGCACAGTCCCAACCACAGGCATCCCTGGGACCTCCTGTGAAGTCTAACCGCTGCACTGATTCCCAATGGATTTAAGGGAATTGTGCACCCAGTCCCCAGCTCTGCCCATCTTGCCCACAGCACATTGGATCCCAAGAGAGACAGGACAGAAGAACAGGACAGAAGAGGACAGAAATCACAGCTCACTGCTTGAAAGAGAATCAGTAAAACTATGTCCTCAATGACATTACCCAAGAGTGCCGCTTGTGAAGACAGTTTTTGTAATGTGGATTCATAATCACTATGTCAAATCCTCATCAAATGGCAATGCTTTCCTGTCACTACCAACCTGGGCCAGATTAGAACTGGTTCCATGTGAAGGTAAAAGGCTCCATAATCCATCACTAACCCCCTGATCCCTGTTAGTTCCCCCCACATCCATTTATAGATACCAACTGTACTCACTTTTCAATCCTCTAAGATTTTTTTCTGATCTAGTTATTGAAAACTTCTCTTAAATACCCAATTTCCTTCCTGATTTAATTAACTACTCAGATAAGTAGAGATGATTGCAGAAGATAGACTGCCCATTTTGTTAAGGATTTGACAGACAAAAATAGAAATCTGGCTCCCTTTGCTGGCAGAGTAGTTTAATCTATCTAAGGTATTTCTAAGGCACCTATCATGTTGTATCATTCCTTCAGCCCTTCAATTTGGTTCTCATCCATAGTCATAAGGTTTTCACATGCATCATTTGGATTGCAGCCCTTACAGCAACACAAATGATAGGTGAGTAGCCTTTAGTCCATGTCCTTTTGCTAAGTCTCACGAGAGGTAGACTCCAAGCACCCCTTCTTTGTGATCTCGAATAGGAAGAAGATTTATTCTCCTGTTCAGGATTGTCTGCATGAAATTCCCAAATACAAAGATCCAAAGCACAAAGCTTGTCATAAGTTTTATTAATAGAAAAATCAGATTAAAACGAATCTTGTTTTACACTGCAAAAGCTAATACAGATAGAAACCATTGTGCATAGGAACATGAGTAGCAGCTTATATTTCTGGTGTATATCCTCTCCCCACAGCTTGAGAGTTTCTTCCTCGCCCCCTTAAGCAGTTAGCACATCAGGTCTTGCATCTTCCTCCCTTCCTTCTCATGGTCCCTCAGTTACACCTTTCAGGTTACTTATATCTACTCACCACAGGGTCTTATCCACAAAGGTATTCAGCCAGATGTACCCTCCAGAGAGGAGATTAGTCTCTTATGAAATGTCCTTTTTGACTTCCCCAAATTGTTTGGTTACATTACAGTGATCCTGTATTGTTTTTGCAACTCAGCGTTCTCTGGAAAGTGTATGCGCAAATTGGTTTTTCTTTGCATCTTATTTGCAAACCAGCATTCCCACTGTCCATTGTTTTAGCCTAAAACAACATATATGCTATTTGTCCTGGGGGTGCTAACCTGAATCCTATTGACTGTCTGCCTTGCATATGAGTTTAGAGAGGATTTATCTAATTCTTATGCGCTGTTTACACAGATTCTATTTCATATCAAATATTGATCTGTTACACCTTGGTATCTGAACAAACAATAGCTGTCATGTGCAAGGTGACGACAGTCTTTTAGAGCACAGTAGCTGTTTGCTAGGTTATGGTAATTATAAACAATGGTGGTAAGCAGTTATTTGTTTAGTGATGGAAAACCTAGTCATGGCATCCTTTTGCAGGATGTTGCTTCCCAGAAGAAAAGTCTTAGAGTATGTAAACAATCCTACATACTTTCAGCCTACCACAGTGTGTTGCAAGACAGTTCTACAGAGTTATTACAAAGAGTTGTTGGATACAAGTAAATATTCTGAAACTGTGCAGGAAGTAAATTTTGGGGGATATTGTCATCTTCCATTGTCACCTGATACTGAGTACCTGTGCTAAGAACTTTCTATGTATAAGAGGACTAGAGGAAACATTAGCACCATTAAACAATAAAAAGTCCACTGGACATCTTTAAAGATAATCATAAAGACATTTTATTTGTACATTATTTCTGCATAATTTCTTTCAGGAACTTGGAAATATTCCATTAGATTTGTTAAAATAAATTCCTGTTTTCAACCAGGAATAATTGCGACGTAACTTCCCTTCTATCCAGAATAAGCAGTTTAAAAGTACTGCAGACATGTAGATATCTGTCTTTCAGTAATGTCAGCTTAGTGGCAGTCAGCACATATTATCACAGTCAGGCACTAAATACTTCCCCCCATCACATTTAGAAGTCACACCATGACCTATTAAGTATGACAGCCTCCCATAGAATAAACTACAGAACTACTCATTTTAATTGAAAAGAATGGAACAGGTTATCAATAGACTGACATAGGCTCTTGAGACCTTTCAACCATATAATATAATTATATAATAAGAAAACGGACATATGCTAGCATAGCTAGCTTTTATAATTATCGAGTTTATTCCCCTGAAGTTTAAGGATGTGTTCTGGCATTAGTGTTCTTTATTTAAGATCTAGCAGCATGGAAGCAGGGTTCTCCAAATAGGATTTCCACAAGTTAGAAAAACGGGCCATTGTAGCTCCATCAATAATTCTATGATCAGCTGACCAGCTCACATTCATTATCTGTGCTTTAAATACTTCCCCATTACCATTAAATCGGGGAAGAACCTAGAAAGAAGAGAAGGGAAGAAAATAGGAACCTGATGAAAGAAACTATACAAACATGATTCTTGTCTTAACAATTGCTAGAGCAAATATAGAGTAGTATTTCAATTAAGAGAATACAGATTTCCCCCCAATTGTTTATGTAGTGGGTCTCAAACAGAATTACCACCTACCACTCCTAAGCAACCCTGTTGAGTTTATCTTAATTCCTCCCTGACTCCAAATTATCCTGCTAGACCAGAGGTCCCAAAACTGTGGGGCGCGCTCCCTACACGAGCATGAAGGAACATTTGGGGGGCATGGCTGGGCCTGGACCAGCCCCCATGTGGGGCAGGGAGGGAATACCACCCAGCACCACTCTCCGCTCTGCTCTGGCCCTGCCCCCAGCCTTGGCTCCTGGCCATGGCACCCAGCCTTGGTCTTGGCCCCAGATCTGCCCTGAGCTGCAGCCTGAGCCTTGGCCCCCTTACCCTCATCCGTGTCCCCTTCAGCCCCTCAGGGGAGCTGCGGTCCCACTCCTGGCCCCAGGGGGCGCGGACAGGGATAAGGGAGGTATGACTCTGAAAAGTTTGGGGACCACTGTGCTAGAGAAGTTGATTGAACCTTTGGTGCTGAGGTGACACATGCCTCCCAAACCTTCCCTAAAAGCTCAAAAAGGCATAGGGGAAATATATGAAAAGTATTATCCACTAAGAAATGTAGGGGGAGGGTCTGTTTTGGTTTTTTGCTTGTCTACACTACCAAATGTATTTATCTGACTGTACAAAGTTCTTAGATAGATTTAAATCTCTGGATCACGTAACAAAACTTAAATATCAGAAGCAATTTGTTTCAAGTGTTCTCCTGGTTTGAAACCCTGCAAGTATTCTTTCTGAACAAAGATGGTATTATAAAACCCCTACAAATATCAGAATATAATCTAATTTTTTTCTTTTATACCTAGAAGCCAACAAGTTAAATAAAAACATCATGAGGTGAATATAATGGACTTCTGGTAGACAATCCCGAGCCAGAGACAAAAGATTTTTGTTTATATTTTTCGTCTGTGCTCAGCCTTTTAAGTCTTATAAAAACATTGTAAGATTTCATTTACAAAGTTTACATGGTGTCCTTCTTCCACATCTTATAGAAAAAATGCTTTCAGTAAGAACAATGTACAGTAGTACACCAGAGTTACGAACTGACCAGTCAACCACACACCTCGTTTGGAACCAGAAGTATGCAATCAGGCAGCAGTAGAGATGAACACCCCCACCCCCAAAACCCCCAGAAACAAATAAAATTCAGTACTGTGTTAAATGTAAACTACTAAAAAATGTAAGGAAACTGGTTCTGTGCTTGTTTCATTTAAATTAAGATAGTTAAAAGCAGCATTTTTCTTCTGCATAGTAAGGTTTCAAAGCTGTATTAAGTCAATGTTCAGCTCTAAACTTTTGAAAGAACAACCATAAAGTTTTGTTCAGAGGTACGAACATTTCAGAGTTACGAACAACCTCCATTTCTGAGGTGTTCGTAACTATGAGGTTCTACTGTATCGAAGGTAGACGAAATGCAAAGTTTTAATTGAACATGGTCTTACTACAGTACAAACACCTGTGTCTTTGTAGTTAGATCAACATACACATACCTGTATCTTTCCAAGAGCACCAATAGCTACTTCAGGAGGTAGTATCACTGGTTTGGCATAGGTACCACCAATCTAAAAAGGGAAATCAAGAAAATTAGCTCAAGAATATTCCAGGAGTGCCCATTTGCAGTAGCAGCATGTTTCTTGTATGCTGTACTGTAATATTTGTTATAGAAAACACTTTTTTCTAACAATTATACATTTATCAATGTAACAGGTAGTAGTTATTTTTTAACCAATTTTTTCAATGTAAAAACATTTTTTTAACTCACTGTGCCAATATTGGAGAGAGTGAATGTTCCCCCAGTGAGGTCATTTGTTCCCAACTGGCCTGTAGAGCCCAAGGTCAGAAGGCGATTTAATTCAGAAGCAATCTCAAACACGCTACAGACCTGAACATTTTTCACGTTAGGGACAATCAAGCCTTGTTCTGTGTCCATAGCAACTCCAATGTTGTGAGAAGCCTACAATATATTCAGTTACAATACAGTAAGTTTCACTAACCAACCATACGTTATATGTAAGTTAATGCAAAAAAAGGAAATATGAATTAGCTTTATTTTATACAAACTAAAGTGCTAAAATATTGTTTTCAGTATTTCCACTAAGGAAGTTTCTGTTCAGAATAAACCACACTCTATGCAGATTTGAATTTTTTAAAGACAAATCTCTTTGGTACTCTCCATATAATCCTGGAACAGTAAAGGCAACCTCCAAACTGTTTTTGGGGAGTTTAAATCTAGGAAATTTAGGATCCTGAGTTCGACATCCCCTTGGAAATATGAATTCTTTATTCTGTTAACAAATCTGTGCACACATCGTAACAATAAAAACTATCACCCATGCTGTCAGTCTCAGCAGTGACACCATGAATTTAAAGGAAACAGAGACTGAACTGCCCTTTCATCCTCTGAAGTGATTCAGAAAGAGTAAGTCTCAGAGATGTGGAGTAAGACAGTTCAAGGGAAGCTTGCATTGCTGACACCTGTGCTATATCATTTCTGTAAATATAGGAGTTCAGTCCTCAGGACCATCTACCCAGTACCGTTCACAAACACAAAATAAATCCATGCAAAACGTGTATTCTGGATAGCCCTGACCACAAACTCCCTATATTTTCTATGTTGCATGTCAAGCTTCCTGCTTTCTGTCATACCAAGAAAATCCCTTTTTTTTTTTTTTTTTAAGTAGAAAGGTGACTTATTTAAGACATCAGGGTTGATAGACAGAACAGTGTCACCATTGCCACAGTAACAAAACATTTCTACCCCTAAATTTTTATGGGTTATGGTTTGGGACTGCTTGGCTCCTTGTCAGAAAGAAGAGCAAGAGAGCAGGTTGCTAATATGGCTAGCAGTGGCATGTCTTTCTTAGCAGGCGCTATATAAATAGCATCAATTGCATTAATCTAGCCCTCTCCATTCAATCCATTTTGATATTAGATAGAGGTGGTGGTGTACGGATCATTTTCCATCACAGTACTTAAGAATTGCTTTGGGATCTATTGTTTTCCCCCTTTTCCATTCAAAAAAAGTTAATTTATTTGTACTGAAAAAAAGCCCTGATTATTAGATGCTTGGAGGAGCATTACTTTTTTGGCACGGGAGTATTTTCATAAAATTGCACAAACCTTGTATGTGATATTTTGACAGTTTTCATCCACAGATGCATTAAGAATAGGATAATGCAATAATCCCAGAGAAGCTGCCTGTTAAACATAAAAAAACAATATTAACACTAAGACCTCTCTTAATACTCTTATCACCCAATGGAGAAAGGAAGGGGCAGGATGAGTGTACCTCAGGCAGCTAGTAATATCCAGAATGCAATCAAGTGTTTGTCTAGGTTACTCTAATTTCTATTTTGAAATACTCTGGAGATCCATACAAGTACCTAGATAGGTAAAGGGAACGGGTTACTGTAAGCAAGAAGAGTTCTCACTGTAGAACTAAAGAGGGTTTTTGTGTGTTGCTGATTGTAATGATGAGAGGGATAAAATAAAAAGACAATTAAAAAAGCTGGATGAAACTAAATGAAAAAATGCAGAAGAAAAGCAAGTTTTTCCTTCCTCCCCACTATGTCCTTTGGTGTCAACAGTATATGCCATCAGGAATCCTGTTCTGACATGCAGCTATGACTCACCTTTATGAAGAAAGGCATAAAGGAGAGTTTAACTCCACGAACTTGTGCTAGAGGTTTCAATTCTTCTCTCAATTGAACGAGCTGAGTTAAGTCAATCTCATCACAATAACCAAAGTGAGGAATCTTCAATGCAGCAGTCATGGTCTTTACCATTGCCTTGTGAAAGCCTGAAAAATATTCAATGAGTGCTTTTACCAATAAAAAGCTTTTAGAAACTTTAGAGTTAGTCAGTTTCTAACGTTCAGTTTTGTTTGAAAAACTATAAATCTTTCTTTCAAAAGTTGGGATAGAATCCACTTATGATCATTCTTGCTTGGGCACCAAGTTACTTTAGTACTACACCAAGAGCTACTAAAATAGCACTGGATACAACTGGACACTCTGAGTACCTTTCCCAGACCTGAAGAAGAGTAGCTCCGTGTAAGCTCAAAAGCTTGTCTCTCTCACCAACGGAAGCTGGTCCCATAAAAGACACTACCTCACCCACCTTGTCTCTTTGTATACAATCGGAATTTTACCATGAGTGTGAAAATACTGATGGGGAGACTCGTTATACACCTGAAGCAGGTACCCAATAACTTCAGTAATGAATTTATGCTGCCCCAAATGTTTGGAATTATTTCCGTATCCTAGCATCTGCCTCTAGATCATTCCTACAGGCTAACCTTGTGTGCAAGGCCCACAAATGTTAAGCTGCATCAGTCTTTTCATCTTTTCTAGCCCAAATATTATGTAACTGAGGAAAACAGAAATGTAATTTGCTCTCCCAGTGCATCTTGTCTTATCTGTGCCCATCTTAGATTGGGAGCTCTACATGGCAAGACTGATTACATCACACATAAACAATCCTACTCATTGATCCTGCTAATAAATTACATAATGATTTCTATAGGAATAGTATTTGCAATACTGTTTGAAGAATTCCAGAGTACCTATTTCCAAAATTTTGCACAAAATGTTTTTAGATGTTCATAATGCACAGTTAAAAAAACAGAATTTAAAATGAACAGGTGCAAGTCACAGCCCGATGTTACTAGCAAAGAACATGATGAAACCACACAGTGCCAGAGAAGAACACTGACAACCCTGTCTGACCACCATTTGAAAAATTATTTCAAACTCCTCCTTTCTGCAAAGCACACTTACCTTTCCTGATTCTCATTGTCTCCCCACACTAGTGTGATTACAAGATGAAAGCTGGCTCTCCGTCAATGGGAATAGGAGAATCAATTTAAATGTTATCATTCACTGACTAATTATTTAGAAGCTATATCAACTATGAGTGCTACTTCATGATTGCATTTATGTTTTTACCTGTCACAGCCTCAGTTTTATCTTTCCCTGCAAACACGATGGGCTTGGAAATGGGTATAGGAATTTTAGTTCCTTTGTCCTTTGGAGCAGCTGGCGCAGTCTCCGATTTTGGTAATGGTGGGATAATTTCAGGTTTTGGTGATGGAGGTAAAATAGCTCCCGTCTGCTTGGCCAAATAATTGAGAATATCTTCTTTAAGGATGCGGTTATCTTTCCCTGTTCCAACAACTTCACTCAGTTTAATCTGAAAAGTATATAACAAACTATAGAACTTTTGCTATATAGCACAAGTAGAGAAATTATATGTTGTAATTGGATTATAAATACAAAAATGTTACAGGTACTCGAGTAACATTCCTCAGGTTAATACCTTCTTGTGACTTAGTATCTGCTCAAACACTATCTAAACTTTCTGAAAGACCCTCTGTGTCCTTAATTACATATATATATTAAGGCAGAATAATGATTATTTAAAAGGTACTTTTTTCTTATAGGAGAAATATTATATACAAGCAGTTCACAGCTTCAACAGTGAAACACTATTCATTTGAAGCAAGCCATTTATCAACAACTTTTTTCATTGTTGTTCCCTGGCAATTCACCACCAGCTTTCAATAACATTCGAGTTTTATTGCCCTCCCAGATGCAGTCAGACTAATATACAAGCAATGGATATAAACAGAGCTGGCTTCAATAGAACACAATCCTACATTGTTTTCCATGGCAAGGCGACGGACAGCAGGGGTTGCCAGTGTTTTGTGGCCTTTTATCTCTTGGTGTGTATGTTCTTCATGAGACACAGCAGGTGTCTCAACAACATCCTCTTCTGAGGCTACATCTGAAAATAATATAAAAACTGCTTTAACTTTACTACATTGCTCAAAGTGGTTTTGATTAAAACAGAGATATGTATACAGGTTATGGTTATGAATATATATACACACACACACACACATACATACATATAGATATATACACACACATATAGACAGATATAGAGATATAGATATAAATGGTAATTGTAACTCTGGTTCAACTTCAGCATTACCTCACAACAGGGTGATGAAGCACTCCGGAAGGGAGGGGCTATCTCCCCAACCACAAGACACTGGTTTCAAGCACCTAGTCACTTCACCTTGAATGGTCCCTTCACCTTGAATGGTCTTTATCTAGAGATCTTGATCTGTTTTATCTTGTATTTAGCCGTGCCATTCTAAGTACGTTTCTCAGACCTGAGGAAGAGCTCTGTGTAGCTTGAAAGCTTGTCTCTCTCACCAACAGAAGTTGGTCCAATAAAAGATATTACCTCACCCACCTTGACCTCTCTCTGGGACTGACATGGCTACTACACTGCATACACCAGGCCCTTGTCCAGCCCAGGAGTAAACAATGAGGAATCATCAAAGCAAATGGGAACAGCTTGAAAGTGAAAAGAAACCCCAGTCTTCAGAAACTAAGAAAGGAGAGAGTTTTCTCCACTTTGAATATCTGTAATGACTGAAGAAAAAAACTGCCACCCCTTTTAAAATGGAAGGAGTTTGTACTGAAGATCATCCAGAATTTGAAGGACTGTCTTGATCCCTCCTACAGGTAGGCTGGGAAACTGTTTAAGGCAACAAGTAACTCTTATTAGAAAAGGGGTTTGATCTGCTATGAAAGTGAAAAGCTTGAGGTTGTGTCTTTATGTTTGTTTTCTGTATAGCTCATATATATGTTTGCTGTTCCTTACTATTCCATCTTTGAATCTATGGTTTTTCTATTGAATAAACTTTGTTTATTTTCATCCCAAGCAGGTGCCCAGTGTGCAAACTGTGTGGAGTGTGTATGCCATAGTGAGCTAACTGGAAGAATGTTTTCATGACTTCAGGGGTGATGAACCAGAAGGGAACAGACCAAGTATCTGGTAATTCTTACTCAGGGAGGATTTATTTGGGGAGACTTGGGACCTGGAGGGCAGTTGGTATCTTCTCTGCAAAGAATAACTACACTGGTGAGAGCCAAGGTAAGACCTTATGCTTGTGGGTAGACTACTGGTGTCAGGGAATTGAACCCATAGCTGCACAACACAAAGGCCCCCCAAGTTACAAGGCAGGCAATGACAAAACTCCTTACTGGTCTGGATGGACCCCAAAACATCACAGGAAACCTTATAAGAAACTGTCCATTTTGGGACCTTTTAAAAACAATCACTAGATCAAATCAAGCAGTTTTGTCATTTTTTAAAAACACACTCAGGAAGAGAATTAACCTCAAGAAATTATGGATTTTCTAATCTCTAACTAACTGTATGAACAGTAAAAAAAATCCCATTCTAGTGTAAAAAACTAAATGATTATGGAGATAAAACTGTGTTTAAACATATATAGGGTTTTTTTTCTTTTGGCAATAATACTGCTACTAGGGTATTTCACTTTACCTGAAGTAATTTAAATGTAATTAATGTTAATACATTTAGAAGTGGATCAGAAAAATACACAACAGTGTTAGATATTATTAAAGTGATTAATGCCACGTCAAGTTAAAAAAGCTTATTTGCAAATAAAGATTTAAGGTATCTATGTGATATTTAAATAAATTACTAAACAGTCATTATTTTATTTGAAATTCTAGTTAGTTCCTTGCATTTTACTCCCTAAAATAAAAGATAGCTCAGAAGTGTGTGTGTTCTGACGGGTAAAAAAAGTTCCAACGATTGAAACTGTCCTCAGTGTTGAAGTTTACAGCTGCAGTTGTTTACATTTCTCTGATATATTGCAGCGCTCAGAAGTTATTGTAATTCTCTCCAATACCTTTGGAAGCCGGAAGTCTGGGGAGAGTGTATACTTTGCTACTGTGTGATTTGTGGCATTTGCCATCACATGAAAAGAAAACAAGTAACAGTTGCAAATTTACCGTCATATTGTACATAACCCAAATTATAGAATTTGGATTATCATAAATTTACATAAAATAGATTTTATTATCCTTTTCACAAGTATGTTTCATTATTGTGGTTTCACTTGAGATTATCACTTTAGAGATTTAAGGTAACATTTTAAAAAACATCTCAGTGACTCTGAATGTCAGTAGGACTTAGACTAGTAATTCTTAAAAACATTTCACCGTTACAAGTATAATATAATTATTCAACAAGACATCTGGTGGACCCCTAAGATAACCAATACTTAATTTTATTCTCCTTCCCACAAACCATAGCTAGGTTGGTACCAAATACAAAGATATTATGCAAAACTGGACCACTAATTTATTTTTAGTGAGTTCATCGTGGAACTGAAGGCTTCTTTTTCAATATACAGCTACCCAATGGAAATGCAACCCCTTCTCTGTTATTAAAAAATAAGCTTATATAGGGATATTTTTAATAGATAGCTGAATAAAAGAAAAACTTTAGCCCCTCCTAGAGATCACAGAGCAAAAAGAAAAGCATCCATTTTTCTTGAACTAACACAAATCTATCTTTTTGCCCCTAAGAAAATATTAGTCTCGTCCCCTAGCGCCCCTCCTCTACTTGTGCTACATTGATGACATCTTCCTCATATGGACCCACGGAAAGGAGGCCATTGAAGAATTCCACCTGGATTTCAACAATTTCCATCCCACCATCAACCTCAGCCTGGACCAGTCCACACAAGGGATCCACTTCCTGGACACTACAGTGCAAATAAGTGATGGTCACATAAACACCACCCTATACCGGAAACCTACTGACCGCTATACTTACCTACATGCCTCCAGTTTACATCCAGGACACATCACACGATCCATTGAGTACAGCCAAGCCCTAAGATACAACCGAATTTGCTCCAATCCCTCAGACAGAGACAAACACCTACAAAATCTTTATCAAGCATTCTTAAAACTACAATATCCACCTGGGGAAGTGAGGAAACAGATTGACAGAGCGAGACAGGTACCCACAAATCACCTAGTACAGGACAGGCCCAACAATGAAAATAACAGAACACCACTGGCCATCACGTACAGCCCCCAGCTAAAACCTCTCCAGCGCATTATCAACGATCTACAACCTATCCTGGAAAATGATCCCTTACTCTCAGAGACCTTGGGAGGCAGGCCAGTCCTCGCTTACAGACAACCCCCAACCTGAAGCAAATACTCACCAGCAATTACACACCACAGCACAGAAACACCAACCCAGGAACCAATCCCTGTAGGAAACCTCGTTGCCTACTCTGTCCCCATATCTACTCTAGCGACACCATCTGAGGACCCAACCACATCAGCCAGACCATCAAGGGCTCATTCACCTGCATGTCTACTAATGTTATATATGCCATCATGTGCCAGCAATGCCCCTCTGCCATGTACATTGGCCAAACCGGACATCCCTACGTAAAAGACTAAATGGACACAAATCGGACATCAGGAATGGTAACACACAAAAGCCAGAAGGTGAACACTTCAATCTTCCTGGACATTCTATAACAGATTTAAAAGTAACTATTCTTGAACAAAAAAACTTCAGAAACAGTCTTCAAAGAGAAACAGCAGAACTAAAATTCATTTGCAAATTTAACACCATTAATTTGGGCTTGAATAGGGACTGGGAGTGGCTGGCTCACTACAGAAGCAGCTTTGCCTCTCCTGGAATTGACACCTCCTCATCTATTATTGGGAGTGGACTACATCCTCCCTGATTGAATTGGCCCTGTCAATACTGGTTCTCCACTTGTGAGGTACTCCCTTCTCTTCATGTGTCATTATATAATGCCTGCATCTGTAACTTTCACTCCATGCATCTGAAGAAGTGAGGTTTTTTACCCATGAAAGCTTATGCCCAAATAAATCTGTTAGTCTTTAAGGTGCCACTGGACTCCTTGTTGTTTTTGTGGATACAGACTAACACGGCTACCCCCTGATACTAGTCTGTCTGATAGTTATTTACAGACAGAGGACAAACAAATGCATCCTCCTCTTAAAATTGTTTTAAAAAAATCCTATATGGAAGTTTAAACACCGAGCCTTAGTCAATAAATATTACACACAGCCCTCCCAACCATGCAAAGCCTGGAAAATCTACATAAGCAGGATATACAGAGGCAAAACCCCTAGATTGAAATCCTGGCTCCAGTGAAGCCAATGGCAAAACTCCCACAGACTTCATGGGAGTTTCATCCCTAATCTTCAGGAGAGAATTAGGGTCATTTGCCATGCACCCCAACTCCTGACTCTATCTCTTGGGCTAGATATGTACAAGAATGCAAAACTGCCAGTATATCATTGCAGTGTTGTGGCTGATTTTAAAAGCACAAACTAGTTGAAACTTAAAGTTTCGATTCCCAGAGTAATACATCCCCTTGTGCAGATGAAATATTATTTATTGTACAGGATATAAAATTGCATGCCTTTATGTAGAATGGAGCTGTTACGATTTTTGTGGGAACCATGATTTTGAATTGTCTGACTTGAAAATTTCAAACTCTACCACCAACAACTTTGGATTTTTTTCTATTTTTTTTTTGTGTGTGTGTGTAAAAAAAGTAAAAAGAATGTTGATAATATTTAAATGCATGCACCACTGTTCTACTTTATGTAGTTCAGGGGTGGGGAACCTTTTTTGTGTCAGGGGCCATTGATCCATCCAAAAAATCAATGGTGGGCCACACATGTTCAACTCCCCTGCCCGGGGGGGCACGGAGGCTAGGGGCTTCTCTCCCCGTGCAGCGGGGCAAGCTGGTGTTCATGGCTCCAGCCCCGCCAGGGGGGGGGAGTTAGAAGGGGGAGAGAGGAGGGCACCGAGACTCAGAGCTCCCCCCCCCCCCCCCCCCGCGCGCGCGGCAGGGAGAGCCAGCACTTGCAGCTCCAGTCCATCGGCACCCGAGCCTCCGTGCCCCCCCACCCCTCCCAGCGGATGAGCTGAACGTGTGTGGTCCATGGGCCGGATGAAAATGAGCAAGGGGCCGGATCTGGTAGTTTCTTATATATAGAAGTTAAATTGTATAGATTTTAATTAAAAAAATCCTGGGTGTCAAGCACTTGTTTTCATAAATGTTTTCTGGCTTTAGCTAGCCTACAAAGCTTGTTTCGACTCAGTTTCTAACTAAGGCCCAATCCTACAAAGATCAGTGTATGTGTTTAACATTCTTATATTTGTTGGATTATTTAAATGGTACACCTAGTATAGGATTAAAAGAGTGATTCTCTTATTTCATGTCATAATAACAAATTATTTTGTAATTTGTTCAATGAAACAATAAATATTGCTATAATGATATTACGCAGTGAAATTACAAAAAATGTAATCTTAATCTTGAATTCCCCTGAATACCTGGATGGTTTTGACAACAAAAATAAATTAATATGCAAGAGGAAAAGTGTTTACAATACCTTTCAGAGCATCAGTTTCTATGTCCACTAATGGTTTTCCAACATAAGCAATTTCATCTAGATTATAATGGAGTTTTCTAATGATGCCATCATAACGACTAGTGATAGTGACAGAAGCTTTATCACTTTGTACTTCACAGATGCTATCAAACTGAGACACACTATCACCTTCTTTTACATACCTATGGGGGGGGGGGAAAAGATAGGCTTACATAGCACATGAGAGTAAAATTATACTGGCTCAATGTATTCTTTTAATAAACCCATTTATGAATAACAGTATAATATAATGTTGTTTAAAATGTGAATGTATTCTGTTGTATACCTCTTGCCAGCCTATAGACAGGAGAACTATCTTTGATATGCAAAATGTTACCATGACTTGGGATTCTTCCCCACAATACATTTGTTCTATCATTTTACTACAAATATTAGTGTTCTCTTGACAGTATACAAACCATTTCTAACTAAAAGCCTCATGTTCAGTTAATTAATAGCACAGGTTGGTCTGACCCTGACAACATGAATATGTGACAGGGAAGCTCTACAGTTGGAGAGTCTACCTCCAGCTGACACAGAGCAAAAAGCATTCCATGGCTGCTTTCCCCTTAGTGGAGTCTCAATTCTATTCAATCAATTTACCATTGAGGTTTTGGGAATGATTTCTGTGCTAGGTTCTTCCATTTTAAAAGGAATTATGGGCCTAACTGGGGTTTTCCTAGCCAGAAGCTCCTTTCCAAAATTCAGCCTAACACATGTGGCCCAAACTTAAACCTCCTGCACCCCCAAACTAGTCATTGTGGAGGGAAGAGAGAGTGCTACCTTTAGCTGTAATTAAATAATGGACTCTCCCCCAAAGCAGTCCATGATGAGGTAGAACAATAGAATATTAAACTCAGATTATACAGGGCATGGGTCTTCAAAATGTGGCAAACATAATTAAAAAAAGCCTACACAGGTAACACAAAAAGGTTATTCACAATCTATTGATAATTAATGTAGACATTAAAGCATTTTTAATTTCTGAGTATGTTAGTAACAAAATTAAACTTACCATTCTTTCACAGTCACCTCTGTAATTCCTTCTCCAATATCAGAGAGCTTAAACTGGACAATTTGGCCATTTGAAACTTGAAACAGATAATCGGACAAAAATAGCAAGTTAAATATTAAATCTAAAATACCAGCTAGAAAAATGTTAATGCACCAAATATACTAGATTATGTACTAGTAATTAGACACAAATCACAGACTACTAACATAATGGGAATGTAAAATAACTTACTTAAATATAAAAAAAACTTACTAGCAGATGTTCTGAACAATCTGTGTTGATGACTAAACTTGAATGCAGATTTGTCAAATATGCTCATGTATTTGGACTTTATAAAGCCAACACTGCTACACGATCTAATATGGTGAACACAGATCTGGAGGGGGAAAAATCTCAAGTATTAAAAAGGTGGGGTCTTAAATTACAATTGAAAACATTCTATAATGTATACAGATTCTAAATTAGCACAGTCTTTATTTGTCATATGTACTTATATAGTTTTACTAATATAACACTTGGGAGTTCAAAAACATCAAAACATCAAGCATTTTGTCATCACTAGTGAATAAAAATCATGACAAGATTTGGCATCAAATATATAGCTGTTATTGTTTCTAAGCAACTGGCATATGTTTTACAAAGATTACATACACACACTAAACACAAGTACAGCCATTTAAAATATTCATATGCAAAATGCATGCTGGAAAGAACTTTTAATGTGAGGGAAAAAATCTGTACATTTTCCTTTGACTTTATAGTAATCACAGGTTGATCTGGGGTGCTAATTAGAAAGTAATTGAGATTCTAGGGCACAAACAACTGCCTTTCCAGTCCCATTTAAAATAATCTAGAATTGGCACATACCTTCAGGTAATTATTCTTTAACATCAGCTTTATTAAATTATTTTAGCATTGGGTATAATTTGCATGTTTTCTTTAGATCTGAAATTATATACAGTCCAGAAACCTAATTCAGGAGTCAATACAATAGTCTGAAAAGTTCTTTGATATAGAGGCACTGTATAGTCACAGAAGCAGTAATTCTGGATAAATGCCTACAGGCCAAGAGTGCACCCACTGAAGTTAATGGGTGTTTTATCATTAACCTCAATGGCAGTTAAACCAAGCCCTTAGAAACAGAAACCAGTTTACTACTTTAGCATGTATTGGAGCATAAGCTTTCGTGGGTCTCATGCGTCTGATGAAGTGGGTATTCACCCACGAAAGCTTATGCTCCAATACATCTGTTAGTCTATAAGGTGCCACAGGACTCTTTGTTGCTTTTTACAGATCCAAACTAACACAGCTACCCCTCTGATAATTTAGCACGAAACATGTTTATTTAAATTTTATTCTGGTTTTATGTTGTCTAAATATGATCCCTAAAGCTAACAAAAATAACTTTAAATAAATTAACTGCTGAGATTTGCTACTAAAAAACAAAACTCAGGTGCTACAATGTACCTCAAGTGGCTCAGACTGTAAAATTTAGAAATTATCTTCTTAGAGGATCCAGAAAACAGGATACCTGCATGGGAAAGTTTGCAATTATGTGTTTTAACTTAATTTTCCCCCCTCTCTTAGTTCAGACAAATAGAAAAGCATATTAACTTCCTATAGACAAAGAATATTAAACTTCTCCCATAAACTAGGAAAGGATTGGTTTTATGTGACACCTTTCATAAGAAAGGTAATCCAGAATACTATGCTATATTGAATTTTAGGTACTGTTCACGTATTTCTTAGGCATATTAGTATATATAATTTGATCTGATATATAAATACCCATAACTGTTTCCTTTTTTTCCAGAAACAATATTTACATTGCACAGGCTAACTCTAACAACATTCCAATGTCATTTTCAGCTACCTTTTAGCTACTTGTTACTGAGACAATCTCTGTTGAGCCAGAATGAGTATTTTTCTAATTCCCCCTATGAATATCCCTTCCTATTTTCATGACAAAAATTCAGCAAAATAATATTAAACGACAGTAACTCTTGTTTCATGAAAACATTTAAAGTTTATGGCAAGTTAGATTATGTTCCAGTAAAGTGTGAATGACTTTTCTGCCCTGATTTTTGGATTTTTTGTTTGTTACATGTTTACATCTCCCCACTTGAGATCATGGCTATATTGTTTGCTCAATAAGGCTTATTAATTCAGAACATAAAATACAATTCTATTCCCTTATAAAGCCCCTAACTGGAAAATGCTCAATATTTACCTGAATAGATGATCACAAGCAGCAACCTCTGAACTATCACTAAATCTGAAGTTTCATGAATGCATTCCATTTGATTTTAACATTAGGTAACCATTGAAGATAGTAAATTAGTACTGTCACTGCCAAAAAAACAGACTGGTTTTGGTACAGAAGATTTTCAGTCCTGTCTTGAGTTGACATTTTTAGGAATAATTAAAAACTAATTGCAGTGTTTTAAATGAAATCTGTCTTTGATTTTTAATACTACACATTCTTTATTCAGTTAACATATTAAATGAATCATCCAGCATGTAGTCTCTTTATACAATAAGGTGTTACTTTCTTAACAGCTCAAATCCATGGACTAAAGATGCTGGTAATTTCACTGCGTAATATCATTATAGCAATATTTATTGTTTCATTGAACAAATTACAAAATAATTTGTTATTATGACATGAAATAAGAGAATCACTCTTTTAATCCTATACTAGGTGTACCATTTAAATAATCCAACAAATATAAGAATGTTAAACACATACACTGATCTTTGTAGGATTGGGCCTTAGTTAGAAACTGAGTCGAAACAAGCTTTGTAGGCTAGCTAAAGCCAGAAAACATTTATGAAAACAAGTGCTTGACACCCAGGATATGTCTTTACTGGTTGATTTAACCTGGTTGATTGGCACCCAGATCTGAACACCAGCGTTAGCCTAGACTGGGTTTGAATGTTTCCATAGTAAAGTCATACCAATGTTACTGTGTCCTCTCTGTTTCTGCACTCGCTTGTGTGTACTTGGGAACATATCCATGGTTCTTTGTGCTGAGACACTAAGATTCTTTCCCAGTCAATTGTTGGAGAACTTTTCTGTCCTTTGAGGGGCACTATAGGAAGGGTATTAGAGGACTACCAGCACTTAAGTGATTTTACCTGGACCCTCACTGTAAAGCGGGCTGGTTTCTGCCCAAGTGAAAGCAGCAGATTCTAATCTATACCCTCAGCCATGTAAACTAGCCTGGATGTGAAGTACCTCCAAACCTGGGTCACAAGTTTTTCTATGGAGATAATGGGGTGTGGACTAAAATCTGGGTAAGAGCCCAAATTGACTGCACAGTGAAGATATACCCATTGTCAGACACTGCCATTGTCTGACAATTATAGTAACACAACAGTCTTCCTATGCAAACGTTAAACTTATTTCCAGAATGGTTCTGCTGGCCCAATTTTGCTCCTGGATTTCTAGATAGGTAAAAGAGGCCCCTGTGCTTTCTCAATCTACAGCTGTCCAGGAGACTATACTGCTAGCTTCACGACAGCAGTTGATGCCATATTCCCTTCAGGCTTGATTACCATTATATTGGGGGGAGGGATAGCTCAGTGGTTTGAGCATTAGCCTGCTAAACCCAGGGTTGTGAGTTCAATCCTTGAGGAGGCCACTTAGGGATCTAGGGCAAAATCAGTACTTGGTCCTGCTAGTGAAGGCAGGGGGCTGGACTCGATGACCTTTCAAGGTCCCTTCCAGTTCTAGGAGATAGGATATCTCCATATATTATTATTATTATTATACTCTACTTAAAGCTACTACTTAAGTCCATGTGGAAGCTTCAGTTAGCGGAGAATGCCAATGCTTTCTTCCTAAGTGGGGCAGCTGGAACAACACATGTGCTCATAACTTTGCATTGACTGTTAGTTTGCAGTTACAATGCAAGGTGTTGCTCTTTACAGACCTGAATTAAAGTTATGGGACCAGTTAAATTAAACTGCAAAGCACTCAATCTCAAAACCCAGTCTGAACACAGTGTGTTCAGTCTAAGGCCTTTCAGTGAAGGATGCCTACCTTGTGAACTCACTTGTCTCGGCAGTCTCTCAGAACTAGAACATAACTGAACTTCAGGGTAAGTATTTTTTTAAAAAAATATTTGTTTAAATTTTGTTTTGCATACATTTTCTATATTTGAAAGTGCACAGCTGCCTTCATAGAAATCAGTAAAATAAAAATTGTATCACAATGTTATGATTATTTTATCATGAAACCTCAACATAAGTTACAGGCAAAAATATATTTACTGAATCCTGACAACCCTCATGACTCTTTGCAGTGGATGTTTTCAGGAAGAGAAATGGAATGTCTTCCAAGAGTAAGAGAAAATGCATGCAGTTAGGTATCCAATCTAAACAGACAATGCTAAATTACAGACCAGATAACTCACTGATGCAAATAGACAAAAGAACCACTTTTACCTTAACATAGTTTTCCTCTGGATATGAAAAGCGGGCATCCTGATTAGATAGAGGACTAACAAGACAACGCAGAAACAAGAAGCGGGAGTTTTCAAAATGCTTTGACAATTACAGTGAGTTGAATATTGTCTAAAAAAAGGTTGATTGCTAAACTGTTTAGACAATTGTCACAAAAATCCTTCACTACAGTATTATTAAGTGAATCCTAAATAAGAGTAACAGATTTATTTGGGCATAAGCTTTCGTGGGTAAAAAACCTCACTTCTTCAGATGCATGGAGTGAAAGTTACAGATAATCTGTTAGTCTTTAAGGTGCCACCGGACTCCTTGTTGTTTTTGTGGATACAGACTAACACGGCTACCCCCTGATACTAAATAAGAGGGAAAACTTGGTAGGTCTGTGACTAGATGGAATTGGATATAATTGTTTATAGCTGATACGATGCTGTGGGGACAAAAAATATCCACTTCTCTCACAAAGCAGGATATATGTTCATTTTAAATGGTTTTTCACTTGGAAAAGCTCATGAGATATTTTAATTTTTGTGAAGTTCCACACGACAACAGCAATCATATAATCCTACACCAACATGCTTCAATAAAGGTTTCAATATAGACAGTTGCAAATACTGAGCATCATTTTGCAAAAACATTTTTAATTGACGAGATTACAAGTTTTATTAAAAGCAGACTGTTTGAACCCCTCCCAGCAAGTCAAGAGACTGCTTATGCCAGCTCTTTGGAGCTACACATACAACATGGTTGTGACGCAAAGACACATACACAAGGACCATATATAGCCTATATAGGGATGTATTAGTATATGAAGGGAGTTGTCATCTGTGTGGGATATATAGGTGATGCAATGGGACAGATAATTGTGAGGCTTACCTAAAAAAGGGTATAACTGGCTTATGAAAATGTGTATTTGAGATGTGGATTTCCTTGTAGAGATGTTTGTATATTGAAGAGATATGAAACAGTAGGGAAATATCTGCATTGGGATGTCTGGGCTGGTGGGTTATGGGGTGGGCAGGGGTCCACATTGGGGTGTCTAAGCTGGGAGGCTCTGGCATGGGGACCACTGGGGTGTCAGCTATGGCAAGGGACAAGTCAGCACAGGGGATTCTTGGACGGGAGCTATGGCACAGGGATGGGTCCACATGGGTATCTGGGACAGGGGGCTGTGGGGTGTCTGGGAGGAGGGTTAGAGTGTCTGAGACAGGAGGCAATAGCCTCCGGGAGGGGTCCATACTGGGGTGCCTGGGATGGGGCTGTGGGAAGGGACAGGTCTGCACTGCGATGTCTGGGGCAGCGGGTCTGAGGTACCTGGGACAGGGGACTATGGCCTGCGAGAGAGGCTCGCACAGGGGTGTCTGGGATGGGGAGGGGTCCAAAGGGGGGTTACGGGGCAAGCGGAGGTGTCTGGGGCGTCTCTCCATTAGGGACCTTCCTCTCTCCCCTGCTCAGGCGGGGCAGGAGGTGCCAGAGGCAGCGGCTCCCCGGCGGGCCCGCGCACCCGAGAAGGCGGGGGTGCACGCGTTGCCTGGCCCCTCATAAGCTCCAAGGCGCCCCGCCCCCCTTACCAGGCGCCCCGCAGTCCGCGAGCAGCTCCTCAGCGCCCTCACTGCCGCCATCTTAAACAGGAAAGAGAGGGAGACCCCACAACGCCCCCCCACACCTCCCACCCGTCAACCAATCAGAAGACAGCGTCAGACACAGCAGCCAATCAGGGGGTAGAGGACTAGCCCACTCCCAAAGCCAGTCGGTGGTCTAGGGAGCGGCAAGGTCTTGGGGCATCAATTTGTTAGGGCGAGGCGGAGCTTTGTGACTCGGGGCGGCCAGCGCGTGGGCGTGGCTGGGGGGCGAGCGGGCGTCCCCCAAAGGTGAAACTGCTGGGGAAGGGACTTCAGGGAGACTCGTACCGCACAGCACGGGGCGAAGCAAGGAATCGTGGCCGCTTCAAACGGGCCCGTCTCACCCACGTGATTTCACAGCGCCTTAAGTTCACCTATGCAGAGTCCCCACGCCCATACTTATACCACCACCAAAGGTGGCCGGCTTTCCCTGGGGATTGGAAATGATTGTCTTTCCCACTCCCCTGCAGGAAAGACACACAAACCAGGGGCTGCGGGATGAAACTGACTACTACAGCACTCAGTCTTCATCAGTGATGTTTGCATTGATTGAAGCACCGCAAAGGATGCCGTCAATGCACAAAGTCAACAAATGTGGGGGACCGGGGAGGATGACGGTTTTTCTTTGATCTTTCAGTTATAGGGATTTTAGAGGTTACCTAATAGGTACAAAAATATCAGATTGAAATATGACTATAAAAGGGAATTTCCGTTTTAAATTTCATAATAAACATTAAAGAGCGAGTGATCATCAAATAAAGTTGGTATTTCTCGTTGTTTTAGTTTTTTTAACTCTTTACTCTCTGAGATTATTATTCATTTATTTTAATTTAATTTTCTCAGAGGAGAGCCCTGCAAATCCGCAGATACAAAGCAAATATCTGCAGATATCTGAAGATCATGGACAGATGCTGATCCAAATTTTATTTCTAAAGCCCTGCAAATCTGCAGATATCCATGGATTATTTTTGCGGATCACGGATCAGATGCGGATACAATTTTTGTATCCGTGCAGGGCTTTATCTTGGAACTTTCACAGCAACTGAAAATGCATACTATCAAAATTATCCCTTGTATCTACACAGTAAGACCTTGTCTGCACACAGTGTTCCTAATGTGGATGCAGTTATATTGGTGTAAATGTGCTTATAACAACATAATTTATTCCTAGGAAGCAGAATAAACTAAACCAGTAGAAGCACATTTACACTAGTATAACTGCATTCAAACTAGAGGTTGTACTGGTATAACTATTGCAGTAAAAAAAATCACCCCCAAACATAATTATACCCATACAAAATCTGTAAGAAATATTATATCCCTTTATTTTATGCCCCCTTTTTTCCTGTTAATTTTGATAGCCTTATCATGTATTGGATTGATAGTTTTCTTAACTTTTTCACAGTTGTTTCCTGCTTTATGAGTGGCAAAAGCAACTATGAAAGGAGGCTGGTTAAATTATTCTACCATATTGTGTATAGCTATACAAATTAGTCTGGATTAGTATCCTTAATTTGAGAATTTTATTCAAAACAGACTCTGCAGCTGTATAATATTTGGACATTACTAATCCACACCAATTTTGAAAGGATTATCTATGGTCGTAATAGGAATGTTCCTTGAAGTCACTGGGACCTGAGGTGCCTACAATTAAGTATTTGCAGCACTGGGGACTGAACATTCTCTTTTTGTATATTGAAAGCAATCAGTTTGTTGTCTGTAAACATCTCTTACCCTCATTAATGGCATAGATACGTTTAGAAATCAAGTTCCTCCTTTGTGGTCCCAGCATGTAATAGCTCCTTATAGTCCACTGAAGTTCTGCTGCAAACTTCACTTGCCGCAGAAACAAACATACTCTTGAAACATAAGCCAGCTTGCAGACAGTTATAGCAAACAGCTGTTTTAGGCTCTCAGAGGAGAGCCCTGCAAATCCGCAGATACAAAGCAAATATCTGCAGATATCTGAAGATCATGGACAGATGCTGATCCAAATTTTATTTCTAAAGCCCTGCAAATCTGCAGATATCCATGGATTATTTTTGCGGATCACGGATCAGATGCGGATACAATTTTTGTATCCGTGCAGGGCTTTATCTTGGAACTTTCACAGCAACTGAAAATGCATACTATCAAAATTATCCCTTGTATCTACACAGTAAGACCTTGTCTGCACACAGTGTTCCTAATGTGGATGCAGTTATATTGGTGTAAATGTGCTTATAACAACATAATTTATTCCTAGGAAGCAGAATAAACTAAACCAGTAGAAGCACATTTACACTAGTATAACTGCATTCAAACTAGAGGTTGTACTGGTATAACTATTGCAGTAAAAAAAATCACCCCCAAACATAATTATACCCATACAAAATCTGTAAGAAATATTATATCCCTTTATTTTATGCCCCCTTTTTTCCTGTTAATTTTGATAGCCTTATCATGTATTGGATTGATAGTTTTCTTAACTTTTTCACAGTTGTTTCCTGCTTTATGAGTGGCAAAAGCAACTATGAAAGGAGGCTGGTTAAATTATTCTACCATATTGTGTATAGCTATACAAATTAGTCTGGATTAGTATCCTTAATTTGAGAATTTTATTCAAAACAGACTCTGCAGCTGTATAATATTTGGACATTACTAATCCACACCAATTTTGAAAGGATTATCTATGGTCGTAATAGGAATGTTCCTTGAAGTCACTGGGACCTGAGGTGCCTACAATTAAGTATTTGCAGCACTGGGGACTGAACATTCTCTTTTTGTATATTGAAAGCAATCAGTTTGTTGTCTGTAAACATCTCTTACCCTCATTAATGGCATAGATACGTTTAGAAATCAAGTTCCTCCTTTGTGGTCCCAGCATGTAATAGCTCCTTATAGTCCACTGAAGTTCTGCTGCAAACTTCACTTGCCGCAGAAACAAACATACTCTTGAAACATAAGCCAGCTTCCAGACAGTTATAGCAAACAGCTGTTTTAGGCTGTTAGAAGCCCGGCTTCTTTATTATGAGTTTTTGGGGCCTCAGGCCTGGCTGATCTTATTCTCTGCTGCTCTACATTCTTCACACATCTAGGAATACACCTTGGAGTATGATGGAATAGTCAATAAGGAAGTGCATCCGAAGAAGTGGGCTGTAGCCCACGAAAGCTTATGCTCTAATAAATTTGTTAGTCTCTAAGGTGCCACAAGTACTCCTGTTCTTCTTTCAATAAGGAAGCACAGTCAAAACATGCTGATAAAGCGGAAATGTAAACAAAGGGAAGTGCTCTCAGTTCTCACTGACTTCGGGGGGGGGGGTCGGGGGTGCTCAGCGCCTGGCAGGAGTGGGACCAAGATCTAGGCACTTTTCCTCACCCCCCAAACTTCTCTCCGGACCGGCCTGAACGTGCTCCCTTCCCCACAGTGAGGGAGAGTCGGGCCGGGTCTATCGGCTCTCCGACCTGCTCCTCACAGCTAAGTCGCCCCCTAGAAGCCGCAGTCGGGAGGGGGCCCCGCTCTCTCTGCAGCTGCCAGGCAGCCAGTGGCATTTCAGCGCTGGCTGCAGCCTCCGCCGCTAGCTCAGAGCCCGGCTGCTGCGTCCTGACTCTCCCCAGCCACGTGTTACCGGCTCCAGCTCCCTCCCTGCACCGTGCCCGGCCTAGGGAGCCTGTTCCACCGGGGCCTCGCTGTCTGCAGAGCCCAGCCAACTCTCCATCGTCTCGGCCGCTCTTACCCGGGGAGGCGCCGCGGCTGCCTGTTGCCCATGGACGGGGACAGGGTGGAGATAGATGGCGGGGTCATGGAGGGGGTGAGTACAAGGACCGGGCCCGTGGATCGGCCCGGCCTTCCTGCTGGAACAGCACAGAGCTAGGCTGCCGGGGGCCCCGGGGCGAGCCTGGCTCGGCCTGGCTCCCGCAGAAGGAGGGTAGAGAGTGCATGAATGGCCGGCTGGGCTCCGGGCTGTGGGGGGTGGTCCTAGCGGGCTCCCGGAAACAGCCGGGCTGCGCCTTGGGGATTCAGTGTGTGCTGGGGTGGATCCTGGCTTGGCTCCCGTCCCTGGCTGGGGATGGAGGTTGAGAAGGGATTGGGTTTAGTCCTGGTGGGAAAGCCCGGTGGTGGTTAGCCCGGCTTAGGGGCTTGGAGGAGTGGGGTGGAGCCGGAGGTAGACCCCTGGCCCAGCCGTCCCTGCCCTGTGCTCCGTGGTGCAGCTGACCACCTGTCTCCCCCTTGCAGGGTGGCCAGATCTTGCGAGTCTCCACGGCCTTGAGCTGCCTGCTGGGGCTTCCCCTGCGAGTGCGGAGGATCCGAGCCGGGAGGAGCCAGCCTGGCCTTAGGTAAGCTTCCCCCAACGACCCAGAACTGGGAGACTTTCCATTAAAACGTGTTGAGGAAAAACCATGCCTAAAGTTGTGAGGGGTGGCAGGAGCGCATCCCACTCAACACACCTGGCATTGACTGTGTCTACACTGACCCTTTGCTCAAAGTCCTTCTGTGTTGCTGTGACACTAATGCAACTCCAGCAGAGGTAGCAGTGGTGGCAATGCTAGTGTAAGTTGGGGCATGGGTATTTTTTTACCACCACATTGCCTAACCCTACCTATAGGTTTTGAGGGCACAATAATAATAAAAATGCCACCAGATAATAGTATTCCTATTCACTGGAACTACACTAGTGCTACTGCAATAGTAAGAGATTTTTAGCAAAAGGCTATTGTGTCAGGAAAGGATCCAAGATTGAACTCCAGAAACTCTGAAGTCCTAACCTGTTCACGTGCTTCATGTAAATATATTAACTTCTGGCATACACTTTTGGCATCATCTATATAGTTTGTCATGGCAAAAGAGTGTTTGAATTTGTTTCACCTAGGAGGGCTTCTGTCCCCATGACCCTCCACTTGGGTCTGGCTGCCTGATTCCCTTTCCCATAAGAGATCCCATCAGTTACACCTTGTTATAAAAACATAATATGACAATATGAGATTTCAAATATGATCAAAATTGTAAAATGTCTTGCTGAAACATACAGCAAAATATTCCATCCCTAGCAAGGGAGACTGCAAACATGTCTATAAACAATGTCCCCAAATAGTGAGTATCCCTATACCAAGGCCCAAAGATCTGAATGTTTTTACCTAGACTGTTTAAGGAGCTGATGGTTAATGACTTTTTATGTGGCTGGTGTCAGTACCATGTAGGTTTTGCTTAGGACACTTGGCAGTAATTTTAGAAACAGAACCTGAACCAACAAAGAGAGGCCATATTTGGTTTTAAAAGATTGTCTGAGGCTATATGCTTTCTTTCCACTGTAGAAACTTCAAAAATATTTGTCACATGTGTGTACCTATCGAACTCAATTTAGTAATTGACATTCTTGTCTGTAGGCCTCTTCTGCTCCCTTCATTAACTACTGTCTGTCTTTGATTTGTGACATACTACTCTAATCACAATGTCACAGTTACAAGGCTATGGCATATAAAAGCCAACAGAGCTAATTATACTAATTACATTATTTTAATTTGAATCACAGTGAACGGAAACTGGTCCCGTAGCAGTTGTATACACCGCACATTGTTTATATATTTAAGTTGACAGTGTCAATTTGAAATTAGTCAGCTTCACCAAAATGAACCAAAATCATTTTGGTGAAGTTGACTTGCCCTGCCTTTGAGTACCCTTGCACACTTCAAAAAAAAATGTTGACCATGTTTTCCTATTTTATTTCCCCAATGTTTTTCTCTCCTCTTGCTTTGTGGAAGACCCACACAAATAGGAGAGTGAATGTCTGCACAGCAGGAGCTCTCAGGATGGATATTGCAGGAGAGCTCTGATCACCCTGCTGTGCACCTGACTCTAAGATGGCTTGAGTCAAGTGACTGCCCCTGATTCTATTCCAATCCTCCTCTCTGGCTCCATATAGCGGACTGGACTGGGGGGTCATCACCTTTTCCACTGCATTTTGGCTCAAGCTTTAACAAGTTCTTGCAGGGAAGGCAGGGGATTCCTGCTGCACCCCACCTCAGTCCCATCTCTCTCCCCTGTCCTGCTCCTGTGGAAGAGAAACAGGATCCCCACTAATTCCAGAACGCTATTCTGGTTCCTGTGGTTTACGGGCAGCCATGAAACTCTGTGGGAATCAGTTTGAATTTCTACTATTTTGGTTTGGGCTGAAGCTTGCAATTGTTATACTATTACTAAATATGTAATAGTTCTGTAATGTAATGTGGGTGAGTAGGCAGTCTGATGTATGTCTTAATATAGTATTATGACTTGAAGGCCTCAACATCTGTCTGGACTAGAGATGATTCGAGATTTATGTGATGGGCAGCTGGATGGTGGAGAAATCGGTTCAACAGAAATAACCTTCACTCCTGGGAAGATCAAAGGTGGAACCCACATAGCGGATACCAAAACAGCAGGGTATGTGTGTTGTAATATCTACTATTACCTGATGTAATAACTAGTTTTAACTGTTCAGCAGTTTTTAGGTTATGGCAAAAATGAGAAAAAACAAGGAAATTCATGCTGAGGACTGATACTATCTCCTTAATTCATGCTATTAGTAATGTAGATGTACAAGGGAAATAAACAAGAAACCTATGTTAATTTCCCCCTCAAATGAGAGTGTGTGCAAAACTTGACTGATCAAAGATAAAACAAAAATCTTAGGGAAAAATCTTTATTTTTAGGCTTGTAAAGAAACATCAATGACAAAAAGTTACTTGTTAGGATTTTGGCAGGGTAATATATGTTAGAGGAATGTCTAATGTCATTTCACTAATAATTATCTTCAGATTGAAATATTCCAACTTATATGTAAAATGCTCTTGAAACTTCACTTGCTGACTGATATTTACTGGTTTAAGTGGATTATGCCTGCATTACCTGTGAGTGTTTTCCAATTCCATTTTAGGAGCGTGTGCCTCCTGATGCAGGTAGCAATGCCGTGTGTGCTGTTTGCTGCTTCCCCTTCAGAACTTCATTTAAAAGGTGGGACTAATGCTGAGATGGCTCCACAGATAGACTACGCAGTGTTGGTAGGGATCAGCTTCTTTGACTTGCTAAATCTTTCAGGTGCAAAAGTAACTTGTGTACTTCTGTATGTTCCTATTACTGTTTTATATCATCAGTGGTAACTGTAGAGTAATCAAAGCAATTTTTTTCTTTTTTTGCTGTTTCAAATGTGAAATGAAATAGAATAACCTCCTTTCTATTTAAATGCTAAAATATACAAGTGAAAAATAATGTTTGATATATTAATAGTGCAATATTTCCATACTATATGTTTAAAGGGCACCAAATTCCTCACATAATTCCTTGAAACACAAAGAAGTCTGCCTCTACTTGTTTATTTCTCTTTTTATTTTTAGTTGTTAAAGATAATTTGAATTAAAAGTCTCTTTGTTCTAGAAATGCTAAGTATTAATAGGGAAGGAGGGGAGCAGGTCCTTAAGAGAATCTCTCTTACAAAATGGTCTGCAGAATAAAATGTGGAGATCCCAATCTAATTCATTCTTCATGACACTGAATATTTTTTATAGTGTATTTTGAGATCTTCACTGTAGACCAGTGTATATATATTTTTCTCTCTGTGGATTGAATGGTAGGGTGGGATATGTTAAACACAAACTAGTTCTGCATTTTTAAAGTATGCTTACTCCTCAGGTCTTTAAACCAATAATTGAAAAGTTCAATTTGACCTTTGACTGTGACATAAAAAGGAGGTAAGTTATACTGTCATGGCTTTTGAAATACTTTGTGCAGAGGGCCAGTCTCTAAGTGGAATGTGAGTCCTTTATGTTTGAGTGCTTTCCAGCCCCATTTTGTCCACTGAAGACAAAGGGAGTTTTTCTTTTGACTTCAGTGGAAGTTGTATTAGACCTGCTGAAGGCCTTCAGTTTACCCACCTATGAAAAGAGGATAAGATATATCTACTCATGGTTGTTGAGTGGCTTAATTAATGTTTGTAAATTGCTTCAAGAACATTAAATGACAATGTTATTTAAGTGCAAAGTATTATTTTAATTTCTTATATAGTGCTTACCATGCTACTGCTTATAGTCTCTACCCCAAAGAGCTTACTGCCTGTTTTTAGACATGGCTCAACAGATGAGAACAACAAACAGTAGGGTGTGAGAAAAGAGGAATAAGACATGGACTATGCTAATAAGCAGGGTGGATAAAAATAGATGATCAAAAAATGGATTTTTAATTTAAATTAGATTTTATTTAAATTAAATGCAGGTTTATTTTTAAAAACTATTTAAAATTAAAAAATTGACAACCTATAAGGCCCAAATTTATTATAATCTTATTAAGATTATTTACATTAAATACAAAAACATAATATTAAGTAGTATTTGCTCGCTACCAGGTTTTAAAGAAAGGCAAACCACTGACCTAGTGGAAGGCACTGGCTAAGCACCTGGAATCATAGTCCATTAAAGTGCTAAATTAGCTTTTGACAACTGTGGCGCCTCTTCTGCAGGTGCAGAGAGAATATTTTCTTCACTTCAGTTTATTCAGCTAGTTTAGTTCAATGACTATTTCATTCAAAATTAAGAAACCAATTGGGAGCTGAAAAAGCAGGAAAGATTATTTTCTTCTTCCAGTCTATGAATAAAAAACTAGCTGTAAGAGGATGAGATCTACTAGTTCTAAAATCTTGCAGGAGATGGTGATAAGAAACAATCAGTTCAACTCACTAGCAACATATAATGCTTCATTTGTTTAATAAAATAAGTTACCTTTAAATGCCAAGCCCGTTTTATTAGAAAAAAAGTTTATCAGAAGTTTATGTATCCACCATGTTTAAGGTAGTTTTATTGAATAAAAAATGAAGGTGTGTTGTGCATTTTTAATTTAATTTGAATTTCCACCCAAATAGAGCTTGACACAAAATAATCACAAGTAAAAAAAAAAAAAAATAATCCTCATCTGGTAAATACGAATTGCATGATTCATCATTTTCTGACATAATAAAAATATAAATATTAAGAACCTGAATAAATGTAAGTTAAGCTGTATAATGCTTAAATAGATAAAATGTGTCCTCCTGGTTAGCAAAAAGAAGCACCAAATTTAATATAAAAGCCATGTTTAGTTGCAAATATGTTAAAATAATGTTTTAATGATTACCAACTAATAAGAATCATCCTTTCAATTTAGGAAAATTAAAATTGATGATTTAAATCAAGGTTTCCTGCTTGCTGATTTAAATAATGATTAAAATCAGTGATTTTAATCAGTCTACCCTGTTAATAAGGTTGTGCAGTTAATTAGGTTCATTCTATGCATGTTGAGGGTAATGCTATGTTTTTATTTTTTGTACTCATTTCTATGGTACACATCACAAATTTCTAAGCCACTTGATCTGTCTAAAATAGCATGTTAAGGATAAGACACGTACTAGCAAACAAGTACGCTAAATCCATTTTTAGTTTTCTTGCTTATAGGAATAACTTAATTTGTAATGTCATGCACCCCTTTTCTTTCCATTTAACCATATCTGATATCCATTTTTAATAGGGGCTACTACCCCCAAGGTGGTGGTGAAGTGATAGTCCGAATGTCACCAGTCAAACAGTTAAGCCCAATAAACTTAACTGAACGTGGCACTGTGACCAAGATACATGGAAGAGCATTTGTTGCTGGAGCCTTGCCCATTAAAGTGAGTGCCTGTAATATTCCTAGAAGTAAGGGGATGTAATTTTATATAGTGTAAATAAATATTATACAATTATTTGTCTATTATGCAATCTTTATAAGTAGTTCTATAAATTTATTGGTATTATTTTCTGTAGTTCTCCACCTGTAAACCCAGGCAACCATAGTACAATGAATCCAACTGTACAGACCTTCCAAGGAGAGGAAAATTATAACAAATACAAATTTAGAGAATTCCAAAATAAAGTATTATTATATAGATTATGGTAGCACCCAAAATGGTAGGAAAGAACATTGTCCTTGTTGTAACCATTCGGAAGCCCTTGGCAGAGATTCAAGATTGGATACCTTTCTAAAAGATAGGCTTTAGCTCAACCTGAAGTGATGGCTTTGATGCAGAAATCTCTGGTTGAAATTGTCTGTCCTGTATTATACAGGAGGTCAGGCTAAATGAACCTAATGGCCTTTCTGGCCTTAAAATCTTAAGAACCTATGAAAATGTGCTATGAGCTTTCCAAACACTGAGGTATTTAGAATCTCTATCCCAAAGAGCTTGTAACTGTGACCTAAAATAGCTCTCCGCTACATAAAATGTTGTGATTTTTAAGATCAGATATCTCAAGCTTTATCAGGGCTAGATATAAAATCCTTATCTTGTAGAATGGGGGGAAATCCTGAATTTCTATTGGTATTGAAGCTCCTATGTACAGCTTTAAAATCTGTCATTGGTCCAGGACTGAATATTACCTAAACTTTGTAGGAAAACTGCACATTGAGGGGAAGGAGGATAAGTTAGATGTCATCTTACAGTTTGTAGTAGTTTACAATAATACATGAGGTACATTCATTTTAAAAGCTAGTCTCCTTATAGCTTGGAATAACATTATTCAAATATGCATTCATATGGTTAAATATATAGGGAAAATGTTAGATCAAACATTTATTTTAACTACTGTACCTGGTTCTTTTTTGTTTTACCATGCTAGCTAGCAAAAGACATGGCATCAGCAGCAGTGAGATGCATCAGAAAAGAAATCAGGGATCTTTACGTTAATATTCAGCCTGTTCGAGAACCTGATAATCAAGCCTTTGGAACTGGAAGTGGAATAATGTGAGACAAGACACAAACCTCCTATTTACTTATTTTACTGTGTTATAGTTGAGAATATGGTAATGATCCTTCTGTGACTGAGAGAGGTAGTAAACAAAAAAAGCAATACCCCTTTCCTTTTTATTAAGAATAGTAATTAGGGCACTTTATAATAAGCCAAGAAATTTCTATTTTTATTTCATCTTTGGCAGGAGAGGTTGATGTGTGTAAATCTTCTGCTAAGAATTTGTCAGGAGTTTGAATTAAATACATGTTAACAAAAACCAACTAAAACTTTGTTTTTAAGTATCTGACTGAAGCTTGAGCAGTTGAGAGAGGGAGGGATTTTTAGTTTTTTAATGTTATAATCTCAGTAGTTCTCTAGCCATTCATGGAGTTCTCTAGCAAAAACAGAGTACTCAGGACCTCGTATTTCTCATTTAAAAGCAGGAAAAATTTTGTGTGTTTGTTTGGAATAAATGCAGGCCTATTTCCTATCACAGAGATGCAAAAAAGGGAACAAATGTTATCTCCTTTGCAGATCACTTTTTTTAAAGGAAATGAAATATAAAAAACTATATTGAAGCCACATTTAACATACATATTTAAAGACAACACATTCATAATATAGTTACTAGTTAGGTCACTAACTATACCTAAATATATACAGTATGTGCAATGTGGGTAATTTTTTACTATGAGGATATTACATCTGGCTTCTCTAGCTTTTTAATATATAAGAAATATATATATTTAATATATAAATAAAGGTTAAATATATAACCTTCAATGCTGAATTTCTGTTTTTTTCTATGCACGTGACTGTGCTTTTCTGACATGACACTTCTTCCAGCATTACGTCAGGGTTGTCAGTTGGTGCTCACTCAGAGGAGTACCATCTGCTGAGTGAGCAATGAACCTCTTCCCCCGCCTGTGTATTTTTTCTTGGACATTTTCCACCCAGTTAGTGAGATCAGCCCTAGAAGTCAAAGTGTATGTTTCCATTGACTTTAACAGGAATTGATTTGGGACTCAAGTACTGATCATACCAACCATTCTTATCTTGATATCATAACCTGGTGTGCTGTGGTTGCAGATAAATGCCTAATTGCTATCTGGTAATTTACTTAATTTTTCTGTTTAGTATTGTTGCAGAAACTTCAACAGGTTGTCTGTTTGCTGGATCATCACTTGGTAAAAGAGGTGAGAGTTGTGTAAAGTATATCATGTTTCGTGCATTTAGTTTCCTACTGGATATTAAATCCATATTGTTAGTAACCAGGGGCAACAGACATTCACGGATTTTAGTTTTGCTTTATAGAATCTTAAACTTTCATTTAAAAAAATACACTGTCTTTACATCCATGTTTTTTCCACAGCATGGTGAATCAATCAACAAAGTTGTGAACTTATCCACTTATTTTAATGGATTGTTAGAGATCACTGATTTGGGAAGACTTCTGGATTATTAAAACATACACACTCCACCCCAATTCATCTGATGTAGGATTTGTCCTGTACTATATAAAGCAGAGTATATATGTTAAAGGTGTAGGAGTGAATTTGATTTAATTGATATCTTGTTTGGCTAAAGCTGCTTCTCAAAGTCTAAGGAGGCCTAGACTTTTCCCAATGCTGAGGAAGTAGGTACCATATTTATCCAGATGCACTAGTGGGATGATAGATCACAGTACTCAGAGAGTGACAAGTGAACATTTGAGCCAAGAGTGTGGCAATACAGGTGTAATTAACTGCCTTCTGTTTCCTGTTTTTTTCCACATTCTACAGTGAATGAATAATTATAAAAGTTCTGGAGTTTCTTAATCCTCCTGAACTCTCTCCCTAGGTAAGAATTCTGACAGGGTTGGAATTGAAGCTGCAGAGATGCTGCTTGGAAATCTTAGGCATGGGGGAGCAGTGGATGACTATCTGCAAGACCAGGTAAGAATCCCATACACTGACTTTAAGATGAAGTTAAGGCAGCAAGCACACAGCAAGTGGGTTTGACTGTGTATTGAATGTACATCAAGAGAGCAAAAAAAAAAAGTCTTGAATTTCAGAGTTAAAATTGCATTTCCACAGCAAGCCACAGATTTACATTCAAATAGCCACTACAGCCATAACTTTAGGAGGTGTTCAGGGGTCTCCCAAATCCAGTTACCCTGAAGTCATAGGGGAGGGGCTAGTAAATAGCCTTTTCCAGTTTCCACCCCTTAAGTGTTAGAAGGCTCCATGGAGGGGACCTCGCAGCATGACTTCTGGATTATTATAGAAATAGCAACCCACCACGATAAGCCAAAATGGACTTTTTAGGAAGTTTAAACAAGCCACTTAAGCCCATGGGGAAACACATATGACACCTGGAAAGGCTCCTGAGGCTCAAGGAGGGGTGACAACTAGCCTCCTACGACTCACTTGACGTTTCCTCTTCCTGCAGACCTCAATAAATCCAGAGGAAGAGGGTGGGAATTCCCTTCCCCCACCTCCCCATATCCACTCTCTCTAGATCCCCTCTACACAACAGATCTAGGGAAGGCAGCCCTGTTCTTGCAGACCTAAGTGCCTCAGGAGGTGACTAAGTGAGAGCAAGGGAGAACGTACTGAGGGAACATTCTTCTCCATCTTGCTTACCTGGCTCCATGCAGGAGACCTGGGGAATGAAGAACCCTTCAGCTTTCTCCAGCTAAACCACATTTAGCGCCAGGCCAGGGTGCAACAATCAACGTGTCAGAGTGGTGTTTCTAATTCAAGTCAAACTACTACATATGTGGTGAATACCTCTTTGAGTGTGTCATCATTCAGAAACCTCATTCCCAGTGTCCTGTTCAGCCCCAGGTGTAACCCAGCAATCTGAAGTCAGATGTGATTTTTTTGGTGTGGATTTTAGCAAGGGGGCTAGAATCAAGATTGCAGCGGCGTTACCATTATAAACTTAACTCGGGAATGGCTGTTACCAGTGTATAATATACATTGAAACAGCAAACCTACTTGCTTTCAGTTCACTTGTGTGCTGCTCTGACTCTTTTATGGATCAGTGTTATGGAGCTGTAGTAACGGTTTAAAAACTAATTATTATTTTTTTTCTTAAGCTGATCATTTTCATGGCATTAGCAAATGGGGTATCTAGAGTGAAAAGTGGACCAATTACACTTCATACTCAAACAGCTATACATTTTGCAGAACAGCTAACAAAGGTGAGTCCAGAGAATGGAGAAGAGTACTATCAATGGGCATTCATCCTGTGGCTTAGGCTTAGTGTGTAGCAAGCCAGAGCATGAATCTACAGCACACTAGCCTGCTGCACACTAAGGCCAGGTCTACACTACAAACTTACACGGATACAACTACGTTGCTCAGGGGTGTGAAAAATCCACAGCCCCTGAGCAATGTCGTTATACCAACCTAACGTCCTGTGTGGACAGCGCTGTGTCGACAGGAAGCCTTCTCCAGTCGACATAGCTACTGCCTCTCATGGAGGTGGAATACCTACGCTGACAGGAGAAGCCCTCCCATCAGTGTAGGTAGCATCTTCACTGAAGCGTTACAGCAATGCTGATGCACCATTTCAGTGTAGACCTGCCCAGAGTCACTGGGTGGACCCTGCTAGCAGCCAGAACTATACATTAACTCCCTGGTTTGCCACGCACTAAATCTCCGTGTAGATGAGCCCTTGATATGTATACTTTTGTAGTGTCACCCTCTGATGGCTTTTTTGTGGTGTATGTGAAATTAGTTTGGTGTTGGGATACAGGTGGTCAGAACACCACAGTTCTTACTAATTACTGGCAAACACCCCTGAAAATAAAGATCAGTGTG
The DNA here is from genome assembly GCF_028017835.1 of Emys orbicularis. Lineage (NCBI taxonomy): Eukaryota > Metazoa > Chordata > Testudines > Emydidae > Emys > Emys orbicularis. Next base: position 39,198,675 of record NC_088690.1, read on the forward strand.
TTTAGAGTTCAATTTTAAATTCCTTGGCATTGGTTAGATGCTTTCACAACCTTAATTAAAAATATTTTCAGTGGAATTAATTATATATACATGTACATCTGTTTGACTAAATATATTATTATTAGACAACTAGTATTCTGGGTCTGGTCTAACTACATTATAAGTTTTTTAATACTTTGTCCTCATCATTGCAGGCTAAATTTACTGTGACAAAATCAGAAGATGAAGATTCCACTAAAGATACCTACTTTATTGAGTGCCAAGGAATGGGGTTGATAAACTCAAGCTTGTAGTTTTTCTTTAAAGAAAAAACATACCTCTGATGTATTGCACTACATTTCAGTTGACATGCTACCCAGTGGGGAACAGGAGTTACTTTATCATAAATAATTGGTTTGATTTAAATTCAGAGATGATGTAGTGATTTTGTGGTATGCTGAGAATACTTCCTGTCCTTCCTTTGGCTGTTAACAGCAAAATGAGTACTGATGAAATAGCAAATGGAATAAAATGCAAGTGTTCAGGAGAGCTGAAACTAGAGATGAGTAGCTTTAAGGATATGAGTGCACCAGAGTTGATAAACTACCATTACAACTTTTAAAAGTTACTTAAATGACACAACCATTCCCCTTAAAGCATGTAGGTTTATCATATGGGATCCTTTACATATTTGTTACGAAATAGTTCATTTCTGTTTATCTATCAGCCTTTGTCTCTAAAGTATTCTGTTTCTGTAGTCGTTTTGCTGAAATTGATATGGAAAAAATAAAGCAATTTCGGTGTACTTTAATTGGATATTTTTTGCTTATGATTTCTCCAGCAGTTTGTTGAAGTGAGGTAGATTCATTAGCTGTGAGTTAAGTTTTTTGCAAACATCATCTGGAACTTCTTTTCAGTTATCCAGGAAGGACCGTAGACACTCTCTGCTTTAAAGTCATCATCTTTCTTGCGTTAAGGGGTCAGCTCTACAAGTCTTCTCTTCTGTGCTGTAACCTGTCTTTGTTTATGACTTCGTTTATAACTTTGTCTACACTTGCAGCGACGTGTAGGGTGTGTGTAACTATATGCCACAGTGAAAGATAGGCTGCATCTACACACTCTGTGGGGTGTAGCTACACACAGCATTGAAAGGCTCTGGTAGAGGGGAGGGCTCCGGCTGGGGGTGCGGGCTCGGGGGTGGGGCTGTGGATGAGGAGCTTTGAGTGTAGGAGGGTGCTCTGGGCTGGGACTGAGGGGTTCGGAGGGAAGGAGGGGGATCAGGGCTGGGGCAGGGGGTTGGGGCGTGGGGAGAGGCTCAGGGGTGCAGTGACTCCTAGAAGCAGTGGCATATCCCTTCTCCGGCTCCTACGCAGAGGTGCAGCCATGCGACTCTGCACACTGCCCTGTCTGCAAGAACCACCCCTGCAGCTCCCATTGGCTGCAGTTCCCGGCCAATGGGGGCGCGCTTGGGCAGCGTGCAGAGCAGAGCCCCCTGGCTGCTTCTACGCGTAGGAGCCGGAGCGGGGCCATGCCGCTGCTTCCGGGAGCTGCGTGGAGTGGCCCCTGACCCTGCTCCCTGGCGGGAGCTCGAGGGCTGGATTAAAACAGCTGGTGGGCTGGATGCGGCCCATAGTTTGCCCACCCCGGCCTAAATGTTGCATTTAGGCACCTAAGTGGCCCTTAAGCACCTAAGTCCCTTTGTGGATCCAGCCTGCAGTGACTTACACAAGGTCACACAAGAAAGTAACTGCAGCAGAAGCAGGAACTGAACCTAGATCTCCAGCATCTTAAATAAGAGCCTGAACCACAAGACCTTCTTCCTACTCTAGATTGTGTCCATGGTATTTGATTTTCAGAGCTGCAGCTCAAGGGTAGTACTCTCGTTTCTTTTATGTTCATTCAGATCATTGGCTGCAGTTGCTTCACTGTGCATTTTAATTGGGATTAAAGCATTGAATTTAGGACTGAAGAATGCCCACTGAAGCTAAGAAATCGCTCCATATGTATCTGGTTAACTATATCAGCCTCTCCTTACAACTTCTTTCCTCTCAGAAATCTGTCATGCACAGAAATTGGGCAGGATTAATTTCGTAACCAATAGAAATAGCCCTTAAAAAGCTTGTATTTCTAATATTAGGAATGGCCTGGTGGTGGCAGCAGGCAACCTAATAAACCAGTGTTGTATGAATTGAAATTTAGTTTTAAAGTTGATATCAGGAGCACATCTCTCAAACACCATTCCAGGCTCTTGACTTTCAATGCTAGTACGGGGTGATGAAAGACCCAGAAAATACTTATCCAAAAGCGGAGAAGCTTGAAGGGAAGCATACATGCAGCTAACATCTCCTTTCATCAAAACACACTGCTCTAAAACAGATGTTAAATAAGTCTTCCCTGGGATTTTTTTTTTATTTGCATTACACAGGAGATTAGCATACATTCCTTATTTTCCAGAGTTGTAGGTGCTGTAGAAAAACCTAGGATAGCGAAAAGAGAGAGGGAACTGATTATGACATTTTAATGTTGACATCTCTGAAGATACTAGCTGGTGTGTATCTTGGAGTAGGGTGCGGTGTGAAGAATCTCCCTCAGTTTAAACTAAAAAAAAAAAAAAAAGTAACCAACTTGGGTCAGTTCCTCGGATGTGGCCATGTTCCACTCAGTGCCAGTGCAGGACATGAAACTAAGAAGAGGCAAAAGTGACTGTTTTTCCTAATATCGAGGCCAGTTTGGTCCCAAATGCAAGTCAGAGCAGTGTCAGAGTTGCCATAAATTATGCTCAGCTATAGTAACCCCCAAGGCATCATTTTAACAGCTGCTCAACTTGGGGAAGCCAAAAGAAGGTGGCAAAGAATCAGCTATCCACTTCTACATTACCTAGGAAAGTCTTCTATGCCTGGAGAATCCTCAGGTAGCTCACTTTTGGGACTGCTTTGCTCTGAAAGACTGGCACCAAGCAGCCATATTGGAGCCCAGGATTTAAGTTGCTCTAAAATCCAAAACAAGAATTATGATCATTATGACATGTTTTAATTCTAGACCCTGTCATATGTTATGGTTTCAAAAGCTTGAAACAAAACAGAAAAGCCTCCTCTAATGCAGTCACCCACATATTTAAAGGCAGGATTTTAGGGCAATATAATTGCTGGATTATAAATGGATTAATAGTTTTATAAGAGTTCCCTATCAAAGACTTGATCAATCATAGTTGGATCTCTCCTAGTATGCAAATAATCCAATTTAGAGTTCAGTGCTAAGCACTTTAAACCTTTGTGTAATGTACTTCACAAGGGATATTTACATTGACATTCTTTTTACAAGATGTCCACGTTTACTTGAAAAGAACCAGGAGTGCCTACCTCCCCACATACTGCAATTTGGCAACTAATGCCTTCCCTTCAGATTAAAAAACCCTCCAATAGAAATTCCTTTAAATACTGTTTTTCTTACCCTATAATCACTGCTACATTTTAACAATCAAAGAGGAATGTCTTACCACAAAGGATCTATTAGGCAACAATTGTACTTAGGATATGTTAATTCTTAGTTCATTTAATCTTTAAAATGTCTAACAGAGCTAACTCTTGTAATATTAAGAAAAGTCCACAAATGAAAGCATTGGTACATTAATCTACAACTTTTAGATTTATGTAGTCCTTTATATTCTTTTGAGTGTGTATGTGACACACACTGCTTTAAAGGTAGTAGTAAAATTGAGGATTAGCACAGGTATGATTAAAAAAAACAAACCACACCCTTTGGCCAGATGCTCAGAAGGTGTAAGTTGTCATAGCTCCATTGCCTTCTGCCCCGATATGTACTACTTGCAAATTGAACAGAATAGTATTTTTACTGAGAAAGGTATGGTCTGTTGGTTTAAACCTGGGACTGAGAGTCGGATAGTCATAGACTTTCACTTGCACCCTCTGTGGTTTTGGCAAATCACTCCATCTCTCTGCCTCTGTTTCTTCATCTACAAACAGAATGGTATATACCTGCCCCATATGGAAGAGTAATAAATGGTTAACTTTAAAAGTATTACTATTCAAAGAGACCTTGGGTACAAGGTGTTCTGTGTAGTATGGTAATTCTAGCACCAAATGGTTTTCACAAAAACGTTTACAAAAATTAATTTAGCAAAATGTGAAACTCATCCCTTTTCTTCATTTCATTCATTGCTGTGAGGTTTGTTTAGAGTCATTATGGACCATTGAAATGCTAACGTTAAGTACAGACATTTTGTTAATAAAAACAAAATAAGGACGTTCCAATGCAAAACACTCACATTAACATGGAATTGATTCTATGTGTATCCCTTCTGCCAGCGTCAATGGCAGCTACAAGGGCTGGGTTCTAAAACATGTAAGGGTTCTTCTTGGAAAATAACACAACAACTTGAGTGCCCATTCAGTCTTTGATTTCAGCTCTGAGAAAAATAAAATAAACTCTCCAGATCAGTTCTTTTCCACTTGGGAGGACTCTTGAGTTTATTTGGAATATAAAACAAAGGAATATTTTAATAAGGGAAAAGGGAACACAGACAAAAGAATAGAGCTGGGTGGAGAAACTTTGATGGAATCATATAGGGACATCAAAAATATAAAAAATGGTTTGCAAAATGAGGTCAATTTCACTGGAATTTTGTTTTGGAAAAAAACATGGAAAGAAAGTTCAGACAGCATCAAAACTGCTAGGAGTTTATCCAAAGCCCATAACCACCACTGCAACCAGCCGCAATAAGTGTCCAGTGGCTGGAAGTCCAACACCCTGACTACCCACAGTTCCACCTAGCTGAAACCCTACTCACAATTTGACTCAGGGCATATGGTGTGGCCAGTCCTCTGCTGACCCAGCTCTAGTCCCATCAGAGCTGCTCAGCCTGGTTCTACCCCAAAGCAAAACCCTCTGGTCCAGCTCTTGATTCAACTTGCTTCAGCACTGAATGGGTCAGGGTGCTGTAAAATCTGCTCTGCTCCCCTCTGCCAGCACTGCTGTGGAATCTACTCCACTGGTCCAGAATCTGCTTCTCCCTGCTGTTGGTCCAGCCAGTGCTCACCAGAAGTGAGCTCTCTCTCAGCTGCTGTTCAAAGCAGTACTTGTCAGCTCTACTCCCTAGTCCACTGCTGGTCTGATCAAGCCTTGTCTGTAAACTCTTCCTCACAGTATAAAAGTTCTTCCAGATGATAGAAATCCACAGCAAACTGTATTCTTAGATAAAACCCCAACTCCTTAGACTAAAGCTTTCACCTCTAGAGCAAAGCCTTTTCCTTACCCTAGCTTCAGTATCCACCCTTAGTTCACATCTTGTATCCTTATGGTGACCCCCTCACCCAGGGCATGGTTAGCACAGCTCCTATACCCTTTCTTTAGGCAATAAGGATAATTTCGTATCACATGCATTTAAAACAAAGTTTAATCAAAACAACGAAATCAAACGTGGTAGAATTAGTGATAACAATATGCAAATTAAGCTGACCTGAGTTGGTTTTTCCCCTTCTCATCAACAGAGGGCTCCATCCCCTAAATCCTCTGACCATGGGGCTTGCATATGAATTTAAACTCACAAGTCAAAATATGGGTTACAATTCTCTTAGTAAATAACATTCCTACATTGCACATGCTATACATATTTATATTTACATTTCAGAACTTGTAACCATCGTGCATTAGCTGGAGTGTTCACCTTTCATGAATATCCAACTTAAAATCAGGTAAGTTGTCTTATTGTGATAAAGCTAGACTAAATTATTTGTAGGGAATTTATTAATATTTTGTTTAATACAAGATGAAAAATCACCTGCACCTGCTATATAAGTATGCCCTGAGTTTTCTTATGTTATTTAGGGCAAATCAGTGTCTCACATAAAAACATTACTGTGAGTGTTTAGTTAAGGCTAAGATGGTTATATTCACAAATAAGCTCCTATATGTACCATGGAATCAGATGTGGTTAGTCATCTCAAATTGTCTTAAGTGCCCTATCTAGTATGTTTCCACTGGATAAGAATTACATTTTTAAGTGAATTTAGTGGTCGGGAGGGTGGGGGGTGGCATTGATCAGCGTTCACGTTGCACTCCCAAGCAGTACCCAGCCGAAGCCGGGGAAGCTAATGATCCAACCAGCAGACCAAATTCAGTGATGAATCATGGTCACATGCCACCTGAGGCACATTGTACATACGCTAAGAAGAAGAGTGGTCAGAGAAAGGTATTGGATTGAAAGATCTGGAAACTGAAGTCCTCAGCCAAATAAATTCATTACATACAGCCTCTCTGTTACAAAAATTTCCCCAGATTAGAAAATAATGAAATCCAGTTTTGATTAAATTTCATTCCTCCCAAGAAGAAAAGTAAATCTTTAAACCTTTTCTCATCTTGCTGTCTGAATAGAGTCATCATAGAATCATAGAAGATTAGGGTTGGAAGAGACCTCAGAAGGTCATCTAATCCAACTTCCTGCTCAAAGCAGGACCAACACCAACTAAATCATCCCAGCCAGGGCTTTGTCAAGCTGGGCCTTAAAAACCTCTAAGGATGGAGATTCCACCAACTCCCTAGGTAACCCATTTCAGTGCTTCACCACCCTACTAGTGAAATAGTGTTTCCTAATATCCAACCTAGACTTCCCCCACTGCAACTTGAGACCATTGCTCCTTGTTCTGTCATCTGCCACCACTGAGAACAGCCAAGCACCATCCTCTTTGGAACCCCCTTCAGGTAGTTGAAGGCTGCTATCAAATTCCCCCTCACTTTTCTCTTCTGCAGACTAAATAAGCCTAGTTCCTCAGCCTTTCCTCATAAGTTATGTGCCCCAGCCCCCCGATCATTTTCGTTGCCCTTCGCTGGACTCTCTCTAATTTGTCCACATCCTTTCTGTAGTGGGGGGCCCAAAACTGGATGCAATAGTCCAGATGTGACCTCACCAGTGCCAAATAGAGGGGAATAATCACTTCCCTCGATCTGCTGGCAATGCTCCTACTAATGCAGCCCAATATGCCATTAGCCTTCCTGGCAGCAAGGGCACACTGCTGACTCATATCCAACTTCTTATCCACTGTAATCCCCCGGTCCTTTTCTGCAGAACTGATGCTTAGCCAGTGTAACCCTTCTGCCCGTCAGAGTTGGCAGCAACAAGGGCCGGGTTCAGTATTTAGGGGTTCCGTTTCAATAACACAATGCAAAACCGGCTCGAGCCCCCAACCAGCGACGAGGGACAATTACATACCACCCCCCTGGGCACCTCTAAGAGGCAATACTTCCCCTCTCGCAAGCACAGAGTCTGAGTGTAGCAAAAGCCTTTTAATAAAGGAGGGAAACAATGTGGCATTATCTTGGGAAAACACCACAAACAGAATTTATAACACAAATCATGAGCAAAAGACCCATTCTCAAGTAAGTTTGGCAGTGTCCTTTTCCCCTCAGGGTCTTAAGTCCAGCAACCCAACAGTCACCCCACCCACAGTTTCTGACGTTGGTTAGTGCAGCCCCCAGAGTTCAGAAGTTCCTCTGCAGAGTTTACCTCCCAGCCTGGGTGGAAGTGGGGGAAGGTATGGGGGGGGGCATCTCACATGCTCTGCTGCTCGGGTTGACGGCTGATTGCCACGCCTCTCCATGGGGTTCTGCCGCAGTCTTCACCACCAGCTGCGTCTCTCCGCCAGCTGTCCTGCTATCCTCTCCGCTCGCCACGCCTCTCCGGTATCTGCTCTTCTCCACTAGCCACCCTGCTAGCCACTCCGCTTCACTCGCCACACCTCTCCGCTATCCGCTCCTCTCCACTAGCCGTTCTGGTAGTAGGGGAGCCTTAGTGCTAGTGCACCACTAGCCCAAAGTAGGTTTAATGCCTAGACCCAGGTATCAGTGATTTCAGCTCTGTAGCACATTACAAGACTCCTAATGGAATCAAAATTAGCTCTGTTATTGCACACTGAAAAGAGGAGGGGTAAAAGTGGTGTTTAGGGCCCTCAGAAGGGGCCTACACTACCAGGCACAAATACCTGTCCCCAACCTCTCTTAATTCACTGGGGTTTGGAACCCATGTTCCAAAGTGAGTGCTACTTAGGTAAGGGCGAGTCCCTCCATCAGAAAATGCCAAGTACAGTTCTACTGTCCTTGATTCACGTAACAAGAATAACAACGCTTTATTACTCCTGCCCCAATAACAAAGAGACTGGGGATCCCACAGCAGCCAAAGTGACTATTTGGGCAAGCAGTCCATCATGCTAGGCAGGGTGGGTGTGCCCATGAAAACGAAATCAGCCCCTAAAGTCCTTTCCCACAGCTCACCACCAGATGTTAGGGGAGAGCTCATTCTAACTCTGCTTACACCAGTCAGGCCCCAGCCTGTAGCAATGCATGGGATTCTTTCGTCCTAAGTGCAGGACTCTGCACTTGTCCTTGTTGAACCTCATCAGGTTACCTTACAAGTCCCTGCCTCAGAGCCAGAGGTTAAAATTTTGCAGAGTGTCTACACACAGGAGTTGTCTGGGTTTAATGTAAATCACCTAAAAAAATCTGATTTAGTTAAACAAGTGCAAACCCTTGTGTGGATAGTTATCAGTATGTCCACAAAGTTGCACCATTTAAATACCAGACCTTTAATTAAACCAGTTCAACTTTGTGTGTAGACCAGGCCTAAAACCCACCCTCCTGTTTCTGGGCATGATTCCCTGCTATGTTACTCCAGTTTTATGATGGTGTAACTCGAAACGGGGGTAATGCAGGGATGAATCAGGCCCTTTGATTTTAAGATTGGAAAATGCCCTTATGAAACAATATTTTTCCCTTCTGTATATTTGTAACTCGTATCGCTCTTGACTCTGGGTATTTCATTCTAGTGTTCACGTTAGGCACTCAGATACCATGGTGAGGGGCAACACTATGAAAAACAAGTAGACAGATGTTCATGTTATTATTGCATATTATTGCAGTATAAAACTGGAATGCAGGTTCTATAAAAACAGAACTGAACACTGTATACGTTAGAGATTATCAATGTCTTAGGGATAGTTTAAATTAACGAGATCACTTTATAAATGTCATGCCTAAGCACCAAAGAATTCCAAAGAAATGCTCCAGCAAAGAAGTTATGCTTTTTTGGAAAACTAATGCTTGTTTTATTTATTAACATGACTTATATATTAAATAAAACATTATAAGTGATAACACTCTGTCTATAAAATGCTCAGATAAAATCAAATGGTTTGAAAGTTTAACCATGGAAAGCTAACGTAGTTACATTTTAGAATCAGAGCTACCTCTCTGACTAAAAATGAATTAGGAAGTAAATGCACAGGAATAATCTACTGCAGGGGTTCTCAACCTTTTTCTTTCTGAGGTCCCCCCTCAACTTGCTAGAAAAACTACAGGGCCCAGTGGGGGGTGGAGGTGGGGTACTTGGGACTCCGGACTAGGGGTGGGAACCCTTGGGCATAGGCGTAGTTTGTCTTCTGTTTTTTTGGGGGGGGGAAGGGCTGGCGGGGCTCTGGCCAGCTCTGCACCGCGGGGTCCAGGGAGGAAGCGCCACCTCCACCCCCGACTCACTTCAGCAGTCTGGGGCTGTGTGCCAGTGGCTATTCCCCGAGGGCTCCGCTGGGCCAGGAGCTGCCCAGGCAGCTCTGACCAGCTGTGTGAGCAGTCCAAGGGCACTGGGAGCTGAGGAGCAGCCACAACGCTGGCCGATCACCAGCAGCAGATGGAGGGATGCCATGGATGCTCACTCCATGGCACCACCAGCTAGGGTAGCCAATTTGGGTTGGATGTATTTCTGAAGATTTCATCACATGACATTAATCTTTAATTAAAGATTAATCTTTAATTCCTGGAGACTCCAGGCCAATCTGGGAGCGTTGGCAACCCTACCACCACCCAGAGGAGTCACACACTGCCTGGCTCCGGCTTCCCGCTCAAGACCTGGCCAGAGGGTGAGGCCTGAGGGGGGCTGGGGGAGAGGAGGATGAGGAGGTGGGGGGGTTGAGTTGCACCCAGGACTGTCCCACTCTGGGTAAGGTACTGCAGTTTGGGGGGACAACACCCTTGTGCTCCCCCAACTCTGCCCATGGGCTCAAGGTTTCTGCCCACATTGGGGTTTCAGCCCCCACACCCAGCTTTGGGGGGGGGGAAGCTTGGGGTTTCAGTCCTGCACTGCTCCCCACTTCAGCCCCGCTCGAGGCACCGGGTTTCAGCGGCGGGGATCCCACGGGGCTGCGGACCTGCAGTTGAGAACCGCTGATCTACTGGATACTGAAAGGAATGTGGTCTAGAAAACTGAGAACTAAAACTAATACTTGAAAAGCATGCAAGGTGCTCAGAGCAGTCAAAAAGAAGGGCTGTTCCCCTTTTTCATTCTGTAACACGTTGTAAAGGTTTGAAAAAACTTTCTTATAAGGTGCTTTCCAGCTGAGAGACGAGGCTGTGAAATTTTGGATCCGATGTGTCCAGCACACAACACTTACATGGCAAAAGAACAGCCTAGTAACAGGTTTAGCAGGAAGCACAGCACCAGTGTGATGTTTTCTCAAAATGTCATCAGCCAACATTGTTCCTGAGGTAGGGAACTCTTCATGTGGACCTGTTTGCCACAATGCCAAGCTGTTTCTGTCTGCATTCCCTCAAATTCCTGCCCTCCACAAAGTTCTGCACAAGATCAACCAGGGCAAGTGCAAAATGCTGATCATAGCCCCAGAGCACTGTGTCGCTAATGCAATTCAAACGTTACTGAGTCACTGGTCTGCCTAGTGTAGGGAGATAATGAAAGTACTGCCCATCAAGAATAATCATAAAAGTCACTCTGTGAGGCTAGTAGTAGAGCGAGACTTCACATACTGTCTTGAATGGAGATAAGGCTGCTATTATTGTGTTGTGGAAAATTGACCACACGGTTGATTTTGGATCAGACAGCCTGAGGCTCCTTTATTGATCAATCAAACATGCATGCATGGGGGAGTCAGCCAAGGCAGCCGAACCCCCCCGACAAACAAAATGCGAAAGCTTATATAGGATAAAACCACAAAAATTACATATACTTCCTTAAAATTTTACATCCATATTAGGAATAAAGCAATCAAGCCTTTTCTGTTTTTCCTTACTTTTGCCCTTTGCGGTTTCTTGCTCTGTCACCTGGCAGCTATTAATCATAAGCTGTTACAAAAGGTTAATTCTACTTTTATACAGTTCTGCTTTTATAGTTTCTACAGTTAGTTCTGCTTTTATAATTTCTCTTTTACCCTTCTTTTTCTATCTCCCCCCTCCCCCCCATTTTCTACCTTCAGGCCATACTATACAGACTGCTTAACTAAGTTTAGGCCCTGACCATTTTTCCTCCACAATTGCTGTTGGGACAAAGAAACAACCTGGAATAAGTGTAGAGGGACCCAAAGGAGAGCCACGTGTCTGAAACTCATTCTAGCATACCCTGAACTTTGCTTGTTCAACTGAAATAGGATGGACTCAGATCCAAACCACCCCTGGTTAGAGTTTTGCTCATCTTTAGCAAAAAGTTTACTTCAGAATGATACACAAGAAAAAGCTTTTCTTTAGAAGCTTTGATGTATGTCAATTCTCCTCCCCCACATTCCCTAAAACACTCAAAGATGCATTAGGTTAAATGTTTAGCTTTTCTCCCCTTTATAATTTCAAGAAATAAACTAGGGCTGAGTTTGTAGCCATTTTAAGATTGGGGTCCCTCTGTAACAATCTGTACCCCTGTATTCACTCCTTACACACTATTGTAATAATCTTTGTATAAAGTATGCCTTGTGAGGTATCATTTTAAAACTCATAATTTGCTGGTCAATATTGTCCTGATAAAATGTGTGTGGAACATTGTATATAATGTTATAAGATTCCGCTGTATGGCAGGGCTGCCCAGAGGACTCAGGGGGCCTGGGGCAAAGCAATTTCGGGGGCCCCTTCCATAAAAAAAAGTTGCAATACTATAGAATACTATATTCTCGTGGGGGCCCCTGTGGGGCCCGGGGCAAATTGCCCCACTTGCCCCCGCATCTGGACGGCCCTGCTGTATGGTATTATTAACACATGTTCCAAACCACAGCCCAGCCCAAACAGAAGTTGGCAAACAGGTCTGTCACAAACAAAAGAAGGTATGCTCTGCTTAAATTGCATTTAAGCAGTAAACAGTCATCAAGCACAAAGGGAGATCCAACAGGTGGGAAAACCTCTCCTATAGACTTTTTGTCTCCTGAAACTCAGCTGGAAATGTTTTCTAAGAGGGGCACTGATACTATAAAAATGAGGGACAAACACTGGCAGGGACCCCTCCTCTTCTGCTCTCACTCTGTCCATCGATTGACTACACCAGAAGGAACTAAGGAAGCAGCCATTACACAGAAGCAGGCCTAGAACTTCCTGACCTAGAAGTTTGGCCACTAAGACTATTAAGAGCATGTGTTATGAGAAACTTTCACTAGGAGGGTGGTGAAGCACTGGAATGGGTTACCTAAGGAGGTGATGGAATCTCCTTCCTTAGAGGTTTTTAAGGTCAGGCTTGACAAAGCCCTAGCTGGGATGATTTAGTTGGGGATTGGTCCTGCTTTGAGCAGGGGGTTGGACTATATGACCTCCTGAGGTCCCTTCCAGCCCTGATATTCTATGATTCTATGACTTTAACATAGTTTGTTAAGTTAGGCATTAGTTGCATTTTATCTTTATTGCCCTTGTAACCATTTCTGATTTTTATGTTCCATTACTTATATTCACTTAAATCTTCCTCCTTGTAGTTAATAAACTTGTTTTATTGTTTTATCTAAACCAGTGTGTTTGAAGTGTTTGGGAAACTAACTCCATTTGGGATAACAGGATTTGTGAATATTTCTTTTAATAAAATTACAGACTTTATATGAGCTTGTATTGTCCAGGAGAGGGCTGGGCAATACAAGACATACATTTCTGGGACTGAGAGTGTGCTGGAGTCACCCTGAAGTATATTTCAGGCTAGTGAAAGCCTAAATCTGACTGGTAGACAGACATAGCTAGGTGTGACTTATATGCTAGAGGCTGCTTGTGAGCAGTCCAGGAGTGGAGGCAAAAACAGCAAAGCAGAGTCCAGGTCAGAGGGCAGGGAGGACACTTATAGTCCAGATTGTAACCTGGGTATGTCACTCACTTTGTACATTCCCACTTTACATCCAGAGTAACTCTGCGGAGTTACTCTGAAATTACACTGGAAATAAATGAAAGATTCTGGCCCCTTTGTGATTAAGAAATATCGACATGTGTTGACAGACCTTAGATAAAGAAGTTGGGGTAGTCATTATGGAGTACTGAGGATAACCACATGGCCTCTATGTGTTCAAGTGATCTGGTGATGCTGTATAAAGCTCTCTTATCTGAAGCAAGATTACTAGCATTCTCCTCTATGCTGGTGGGTTCGTTTTTGTGATCAATGTCACAGATTTGCTGAATAGCAAATAGTCTGTATATTCTAGAACAGTAACAGGAGGATATATGGTCAGAGCGCAGTGTGACGTTGTGCAGTCTATATGGTTTTATAAAAACTTGATAATAAGTCAATATAATGTAACTGGGATAGTTTTAGAGAAAATACGGTAATAAGTGAATGTAACGTAACTGGGATATGCTTCATGCAAAAGGTCTCTTGTAAGGTATCATTACAAAGCTTATAATCTACTGAGTATGATCATCTGATTTGTATAAATGTACCACTCTTGTATCTAAAACTAGAAATATAAAATGTAACTCTGAGGGCCTATTGTAATTATGTAAAGTGTGGGCCATTAATGATGGTTTGGAATCTTGATGACTCCCATTGTCTGCAGATGGCTGTTTACCTGTGAGTTTCCCTGTATATGTGTGTGCTGGCAAGTGAGTAATGAAGTCTTGCAGTGACATGTGATCATGTCACCTGAACTGGAATCCATCTTTAACCTGGTGCTTTTCCAGTGAGGGGGGGGTAGAAACCCAGAGGGACAAAGGGTTCCCGCTTTATGCAAAAGATATATAAAGGGGTGGAACAGAAGAGAGAGGGAGAGAAGCCATCATGAAGAATCCCCTAGCTATCACCTGAGCTGGAACAAGAGCTGTACCAGGGGAAAGAATTGTGCCCAGGCCTGGAAGGTGTCCAGTCTGAGGAAAAGCTTACTGAAGCATCTCTGAGGGTGAGATTATCTGTATTCAGTTTGATTAGGCATAGATTTGCGCATTTTATTTTATTTTGCTTGTGACTTACTTTGTTCTGTCTGTTACTACTTTGAACCACTTAAATCCTACTGTCTGTATTTAATAAAATCACTTTTTATTTAGTAATTTACTCAGAGTATGTATTAATACCTGGGGGAGCAAACAACTGTGCATATCTCTCTATCAGTGTTATAGAGGGCGAACAATTTATGAGTTTGCCCTGCATAAACTTTATGCAGGGTAAAACGGATTTATCTGGGTTTAGACCCCATTGGGAGTTGGGCATCTGAGTGCTAAAGACAAGCACACTTCTATGAGCTGTTTTCAGGTAAACTTGCAGCTTTGGGACAAGTGATTCAGACCCTAGGTCTGTGCTGAAGTGGACTGGAGTGTCTAATTCAGCAAGACAGGGTGCTGGAGTCCTGAGCTGGCAGGGAAAACAGAAGCAGGGGTAGTCTTGGCACATCAGGTGGCAGCTCCCAAGGGGGTTTCTGTGATCCAACCCGTCACACGCAGAATATTAGTTATATAATTATGTTTCACAAAGCCAAGCATATTCATTAACAGATATTGGGCCTGACCTTGTCATCTTTATAGAGACAAAACTACCATTGACTTCAACAGGAGTTTTTGCCCAAATAGGGAGTGCAACACTGGGCTTAGCGTTGCCAAATGTCTGGTTTTTTACCAGAACGCCCGGTCGAAAAGGGACCCTGGCGGCTCTGGTCAGCATTGCTGACCAGGCCATTAAAAGTCCAGTCGGCAGTGCTGCAGGGCTGAGGCAGACTAGTCCCTACCTGTCCTGGCACTGCTCTGTGCCCCAGAAGCAGCCAGCAGGTCTGGCTCCTAGGTGGTGGTGGGGGTCACAGGGCTCCACACGCTGCCCCAGCCCTGAGCACCGGCTCCACAGTCCCATTGGCTGGGAACCGGGGCCAATGGGAGCTGGGGGCAGTGCCTGCAGGTGAGAGCCGCACAGAGCCTCCTGGCCCACCTGCCTAAGAGCCAGACATGCCAGATGCTTCCGGGGCGCAGTGTGGTGCCAGGACAGGCAGGGATCCTGCCTTAGCCCTGCTGTGCCGCTGACCGGGAGCCGCCCGAGGTAAGCCCGCGCCCCAACCCCAGCCTCAATCCCCTTCCCCCACCCTGAGCCCCCCCAAATCCAGAGCCCCCTTCTATGCCCCAAACCCCTCATCCCCAGGCCCATCCAAGAGTCCACACCTGCAGCCCAGAGCCCGTACCCCCTTCTGCAACCCAACCCCTTGCCTCAACCTGCAGCCCCCTCCCACACTCCGAATCCCTCTGCCCCATGCCCCAGCCTGGAGCCCCCTTCTACATCCCAAAACCCTCATCCTCAGCCCCACCCCAAAGCCCGCACCCCAGCCCAGAGCCCTCACCCCCTCCTGCACCCCAACTCCCTCCCGTAGCCCAGAGCCCCCTCCCACACCCTGAACCCTTAATTTCTGGCCCCACCTCAGAGCCCATGCCCCTAGTTAGAGCCCTCACCCCCTCACGCACCCCAACCCCCTGCCTCTGCCCAGAGTGAAAGTGAGTGAGGGTGGGGGACAGTGAGCCTCCAAGTGAGGTAGTGAGGTAGTGAGCGGGGGCAGGGCCTTGGGGAAGGGGCGGGGCTAGGGTGTTTGGTTTTGTGCGATTAGAAAGTTGGCAACCCTAACTGGGCCTCAGCTTTCAGCTTTATCAGCTCATGTGCTATTCACAATTCATTTTAATTTTACCATTTTTACCATTGCTTAATTGATAAACCTTCCTCAAATTAATTAAGCTTCTTTCTTCCCATTCCAAAATTAGAAGGGCATTTGAAAATAATACATAGTGCTGGACAAGGAGCAATTTGAAAGAGAAAGATCAACTTGTGAAATTGTGTGTGTTGGAAGGTTAAGGAAAGATGTCTCTTACCATCTGAAGAAGTCATTCAAAGCAATGATTCTGTTCAGCCTGAAAAGCATCTGGATTCTGGGCCAAAATGTTCAAACTTGGATGCTTAAGTTGGGCATCTTTTCAAAGCACTGAAGTGATTTAGGAGTACAAGTCCTATTGACTTACATTGGAACACATGCTCCCAAGTCACTTAAGTGCTTTTGAACACCCCCCCCCCCCATCCATATTTATGTGCCTATCTGAATGGGTCTACTTTTCAAGGTGTTGAGCATTTGCTGCTCCCATTGAAGTCTATGGACAGTGCAGGTGCTCCATACCTCTGAAAATTAGGCCTCAAGTGCCCAGCTGTAGGCAGCCAAGTGTGAAAATGTGGGCCTTATTGCTTTACCTCTGTTGCACTAGTGTGCTTGTCTTACTGTTTCAATAAGCTTGCTTAGTTTGCTTTCCTTTGTCTCTATCTGCTGTAAAAAGTTTTGCTATCCAAAAATGGCCGAGTGCCTGTTGGTTAGGGTTAATGAAATGGAAAGGTTTAGAATAAGTTAATACACTTCACTCTACAAAAACCACATACATCAGAAACATATGTGGCTCCATCTGCTCTGCGACAGGAGTTAGGATACCTGAGCCAGTGTTAAACAATGTTCCACTAAGAGCAGGTTAAAATGATTTCAGACTAACTTGCTTTAAACATGATTTGGCCAGTCAGCACAAATAGTTTTGAAACCATGTCCCCAGGCAGTTTTCCTTGTTTCCCACATGGAAGTTAGTGACTGAGCCTTATATCAGCAGCCACTGGTTAGCTGGTTACTTCCTGTTTCATTGCTGTTTATTAATACACCTCTACCCCGATATAACGCGACCCGATATAACATGAATTCGGATATAACGCGGTAAAGCAGTGCTCCAGGGGGGCGGGGCTGTGCACTCCGGTGGATCAAAGCAAGTTCGATATAACGCGGTTTCACCTATAATGTGGTACGATTTTTTTGGCTCCCGAGGACAGCGTTATATCGAGGTAGAGGTGTATAAAACAATTAAAATTACTCTTCTTTGCAATTAGATCAAGTGACTGCATAAAGTTCAGGTTTCCTGTAAAACAGAGGCAGGTACTTTCTGATGGGAATGGATAAACGATCTTCCCTCCCCCATTCACATTGCAGTGGTTTCTGTAAATGTCCCTGACTACTAGAGATGGGTAGGAGACAGTGGAACAGCTTCAAGTTTTGAACAAGAGTGAGAGACTGATTATATCCCTATGGTTATGCCACTCATCTTGGATGTGGGAGAATGGCAGAGCAAGGACTTGAACCAGGCTCTCCTACATCCCAGATGAGTGCCCTATTAGACTGTTCTGGGGTGGGAGTCTCTCTTATGTTGACTAGAAATTCCATCCTGAACCACAGAAATCTTTCTGGCTAAACTTTTTTTCACAACTGGAATGTTTCCACAAAAAGTTTTCATTTTGATGAGTCAGCCTTTCTGGGAAAGGCAGCTGGTTGAAGGTTTCATTGGAAAATTCCCAACCAGCTTTACTGTCTACAGAGGGTGCATTCAGACTGATTCAAACAGATTTAAACCTTTAAAAAGATCTGGTTTGTGCTCCATTAAAAATTTGGGCTGAGTTTCAATTAGGTCACTTGTATTATCAATACCAGTTCAATCCAGCCATCACCTATGAGAAAAAATTGGCAACAAAGCTAGATTAAAGACTGAATATTCAAAATAAACTTATAAGTATTGTTTATATTAAGATAATGTCTTGTTTAAAAACCAAAGTCATAATGAATTCACTGAATAGACTCCATTCACTAGCGATAACGTTTTAAATAGTTCAAGCCTTTGCTTAAATAGGTTATAGATACTAGTGATTAGTACATTAAATAGCTTCTTTGGGGTGATATTACAACTGAATGCAAATAGAGAAATTATTTCCCCCATTTATTTTGACAGCAAATGCTAATAATGTCAGCCGTGATGACAATTTCCAAATTTAGGTCAGAGGATTAATTGTTGGGAGCAGGAGTGTCTGTACTCTCCACTTATTTGTTGTGCTTCTGTGAAGAAGCACATCAGCTAGTAGCCATTATAAATATGATAATACACAGGCATCTGTCTATTCAAATTTACTTTAGAGACCGCTGAATACTGAGCTCCTCCTAAACCATGGATGTTCTGTCCTGTGAAGAGAAAAAATGATAGGAAGAGTAACAACCTTAGCAATTTGTTGGGTTTAAATTCCTGAGTCACAGATTTTGACACTAAGATTATTCTTTGATTATTTATAGCTGAACAAGTGGGGGATAGATAACACAGAATGCCAGGAATAGCAGCTCTCCTTAGCCAGCTCTCTTTGTCAAAACAATGCTGGAAAGCTGCTGATATATGAATATGCAGCATGTCTTGCTTCTATGGAACATCTGCTAGAGGTCACGCACCATGTAGATACATTTTTTAGAGGTTTATTGCAGGATGTGAATAATGAGCCAACAGCAATTTTAGAAAGCTCCTCTCCTTACATGACAGGTTGCTCTAGGAGGAGTTCTGGTTCCATGATGCAGCTTTTCTCCTGGGGGTCCCCTGAGTAGTGAGGCATCTCTGAACCACCCCAACACGGGCCAGTGCCTACAAGACATGCTTGAATTTTTGCCTATTGTACCCAACCAATTTAGGTTATAAATCATTCAAGTGAGAGACTTGCACAGCTATAGTGATATAGGAACAACAGATGATATCTCAGCCATACAGTCCACATAATGGACTTCATGGCTTCCACAGGTCCTGAGACATGATTGTAAAATGAAGAGTTTAAGGAATACTGATTACACTGGAGAAATGAAATCTCCATCTATAGTGAGATGCAAGAGAAGTTTTCTTTTCCCATAAGTACCAATGATGGCATTGATCATTCCCATGTGCATCACTGATGGAAAACATTTTCCTCTTTCTCAATATTATTATACTAAACATAAAAAATATTGAGGAAAACAGAAGCCCTTATAATTTTGCCCAGGAAGACAGCTTATTTTGAAATTGGCTTCAAATTATGTTGGTTAATTATGGATAACGGTTACTAAACGGTGTTTGAAACTACCCCAGACAGAAGGGCAGTACATCCATCAAAGATGCTGGAGGGCATTAGCAGGTCAGACCTTCCTCACCAATGGCTCAAACCTGCACCCATTGACTTTGTTAGTGCAGAATCAGGCCTCCAGAGGCCAACATGAGATAGGGATGAAGGAGAACTGTGTGGGGACTGAGTGCTCTGTTGTCTGCTGGAGTCTTCTGTATGTTTGGGTACTTCAGCTAAACCTCTGAACTCTGGAGGCTTCCTCCATTGCTAGATTTATATCGGGTTTGCTAATTTATAACTGGATGTTTCATATAGTGTGACTACTCCATGACTAGTTTACAGAACGTTTTTGCATATTGTTTGGCTGGGTGTAACGGGGTTGGGACTCACCACCTGGCGCCTCCTACTGGTTGTCTCTGGGAATTAGCTCTGTCCAGTGGAGCGCCCCCTCCTGGTGGTGTCCCATCTGTCGTCTCTCCCTCAGTAGCGAGGTAGTGTGGCCCAACGGCCAGAGTCCATATAACTCCCTTCAGTAGCGAGGTAGTGTGGCCCAACGGCCAGAGTCCATATAACTCCCCTCAGTAGCAGGGTAGTGTAGCCCAATGGCCAGAGGCGTAGGGGGACCTGGGCCCTCCCTCTCCACCGGGTCCCGACCCAGGGCTGTCCTAATGGCAGGGTTCCCCTTGCCGTTGGCTCGGCGGGGATCCGGCCGCAGCATGCCGAGCGTCAGTGTTGCTCTAACGCGGCTTGTCCCTAATGTTCCCCAGGGTCACTTCCTACCCTCAATGTCGCGGTCTCCTCCGGAGACATGGGTTCCGGTCCGTTCCCCTCCGGCGGGTCCTCCGTCTGGGATGCAGGGTGTGGGCTGGCTAGGCTGGTTCCTGGAGCCTGGAGCGTGGGCTGGCCCTCCTCGGGAGCTGGCTGTGTGCGTCCTTCTCCTCCGGTGGTCAGCCCCAACTGAGCAGCTTTGCAGGCTTTTATACCTAGCCTCCAGTTGGAGCATGCCCAGCAGGGCTTCCGGGGTGGGGCTTCCTCTGCCAGGAAGGAAGGGTTAACCCCTGCTGTGCCAGTGCAGGGCCGCTCTGCCCCGTCACATATCCCCCCCTTTAAAACGGCGGCTGGGGCCGGCGGTCCCTGGGGCCCTTCTTCCCCCTCCCCTTCCCTGAGGCAGGAAAAGAAGTCTGCATTCCCATGGGCCTTCCCCGGCCGGTGTGACACTTGGAAGGAGTAGGGTTGGAGAGACAGGTACCAGCGCATGATCCGTGTATTCGTTTCCTTCATGCTATTGATCCATCTGAGGGGTGCGTGATCCGTCACCAGGGAGAAAGTGTTCCCTAACAGGTAATACCTCAATGCATCAATCGCCCATTTAACTGCCAGGGCCTCCCGCTCTACGGTGGAATACCGGGTCTCTCAGGGAAACAGCTTACGGCTTAGATATAAGATGGGGTGCTCTTCTCCCTCCTCCACTTGGGACAATACGGCTCCCAGCCCTACCTCAGAGGCGTCGGTCTGGAGAATAAAGGGCTTTGCAAAATCTGGCTGTCTCAGTACTGGCTCCTGGGTTAAGTGGTCACGCAGGGCACCGAAAGCTTCTTAACAGGCTGTTGACCACTGGACCTTCTTGGGCTGGGAGCTTCTCGTCAGGTCTGTGAGGGGGGCCGCGAGTGTGGCAAAATTGGTCACAAACCGTCAGTAGTATCCGGCTAGCCCTAGGAACTGCCGAACTTGTCTTTTCGTTGTAGGCATGGGGTAGCTCTTCAAGGCCTCGACTTTGTTGACCAACGAGGCCGAAGGGTGTGGGAAAAGCTGTCTTTTCTTTAGAAGTGGGTGTCAAAGGGATCTGCCAATATCCCTTGGTCAAGTCCAGGGTAGAAGTGAATTCAGCCTTCCCCAATCGTTCCAGCAACTCGTCCACCCGTGGCATGGGGTGGGCATCAAAACAGGAGATCGCGTTTACCTTGCGAAAGTTGATGCAGAATCGGACTGTCCCATCTGGTTTGGGGACTAGGACTATAGGGCTCCGCCATTTGCTTCTTGATTCTTCCACGACTCCCAGTGCCAACATCATCTCGAGCTCTTTTCTCACCATTTCCCACAGCTTCCTAGGAAGGGGCCGGTGGTTCTCCCTCACCTTGTTGCCAGGGAAAGTAGCGATGTGGTGGCTGGTCAATGTAGTCTTTCCTGGCTGTGTTGATAGGACTGCAGGGAAGGCTGCTACCAACTGGCGTAACTGCTCCTGCTGTATCGGGTTGAGCTCCAGGCTTATTGCTGCCGTTCCTGGTTCCTCCAGTTCCCCCGCCAACTCGGGTTCAGAAGGGTACGGAGCAATCATCATGCCTTCCCAGTCTCTCCAGGCCTTGAGGAGGTTTACAAGGTATACCTTTGTGTCTCTCCTTCGCCCCGACATCCGGACCTCAGTCAACGGGCCCTATTCGCTTAGTCACCTCGAAGGGGCCTTGCCACTTCGCTAGTAGCTTGGAGTCAGAGGAAGGTAACAACAAGAGGACTCGGTCCCCCGGCTCAAAGCTTCTCATCCTGGCCCCTTTATTGTATTGAGCTTCTTGATTGCGTTGGGCCCTCCCCAGGTTCTCACATGCCAAGGTGCCTAACTCGTGGAGACGTTCTCAGAGATGGAGGATGTATTGGATGGATCCTCGGACCCGGGTCTCTTGTTCTTCCCATGTTTCTTTCAAGAGGTCTAAGATCCCCCGGGGTCTCCTCCCATAGAGGAGTTCAAATGAGGAGAAGCCTGTTGACGCCTGTGGTACCTCTCTTATGGCAAAGAGGAGCGCAGGCAGTAGCTTATCCCAGTACCGGGGGTCGTCTTCTACAAACTTCCTCAGCATGGATTTCAAGGTGCCATTGAACCTCTCGACTAACCCGTCCGTCTGTGGGTGATAAACTGAGGTCTTCAGTGCGCGAATATTTAACAGCCGGCACAATTCCGCCATCAGCCTAGAAGTTATGTTGGTCCCCTGGTCCGTCAACATCTCTCGGGGCAGCCCGACCCGGGCAAAGATATGCAGGAGCTCATTGGCGATGATGGGCGCCGTGAGGGGCACCACCTCTGGGTATCTTGTGGCATAGTCAACCACCACCAGGATATACTTATGTCCGGAGCTGCTCCTGTCCAAGGGCCCACCAAGTCCAGGCCAATCCACTCGAACGGTGTTCCGACCACCGGCAGAGGCACGAGGGGTACTTTCGGGACCCCTTTTGGGCCGGCCTTCTGGCACTTGGGGCCTTCTGGCACTCGCAGTAGTCCCGTACTTCCTGATGGATGCCCGGCCAGAAGAACCTCTGGGCCACCCGTTGTAGGGTTTTCTCCCTCCCCAGATGTCCCGCCCAGGGTACGGAGTGGGCCAAGTGGAGCAGGTCCCGCCGGAACCACCGTGGAACCAACAGCTGGCGTAGTTCTTCCTGCCTTTGGGGTTCCTGGACCACCCGATAGAGTAGGTCATTATGGATCTCAAAGTGGGGTCCTTGCGGCGGGCGTCCGGGTGGGTCTTCTTCCCCAGGGGCACCCATCGCCTGTTCCCAGGCCCGACCGAGGGTGGTGTTCCCCCTTTGCTCTTCTAGAAAATCGGCGTTAATCTCCAGCCATCTCTGGCCCTCCTCTGTCCGGGTTTCTGTGTGGGGTCGGCCCTCTTCGCCTACCCCACGATTCCCCGAAGGACCCTCTAGGGGGTTGTCCGGTGGGGTTTGGCCTAAGAGTCCTGTTTTTTTGGCTCGGCCACCTCTTGTCTTCGCCGGTAGGACACTCCACTCTTGTAGGAGTGTGGCAAAGCCTGGCCAGTCGCATCCCAGGATCACCAGGTAAGCTAATTTTGGGGCCACCCCGAATAGGCACCACTCTCCCTGCCGTGCCGTCTCGAGCTGTACCCAGACGGTGGGGTAGGGATTCACGTCACCATGGATACACTGCAGGTGTATGGGGGCCCCCACGGGCCCGGTGGGTTCTACCAGCCCTGCCCGGATGATGGTCTGGCTACATCCGGAGTCTACCAAGGCCATGGTGGGTGTCCCATCCACTTTCACTGGTACAAGAATCTTGCCCGGTCCCCACCTGCGGGCCCACTGACCTGTGGTCCAAACCTGCCTGTAATTACAGTCCATATATGGGCATTCTCTCCGAAAATGCCCTATCTGTCCACACTCATAACACCTCTCCCTCTTACTTCCTTCAGGTGGGGTGTTCTGGGGGACACTCTGCGGGGCACGCTACCTCCCCGGCGAATCGCCTAGGCTTCGCATGAGTTCCCCCCCTGGAGGCTCCCTCGCGATACGGGGCGGTGTGGTTGCTGAGGGCTGGGGGCGGACACGGGGGTTCCCCCCGTCCCCCTGGCGGGGTCCCAGTGCTGGGGCCGCGTTCCGTTCACCCTGCACCCCCCCTTTGGAGGCAGTCTTCTGTTCTCCCTCGGCAGCCAGGTAATCCTCCATCAGTGAGGTTGCTTCTGCGAGGGTCTTCAGGCGGTGCCGTTGCACCCATTCCCTCCCTCCAGTAGGGAGAATCTGCAGGAACTGCTCCAAAGCCACCGTCTCGGCTACTTGGACACTCATCTGGTATTCTGGCTCGAGCCACCTCCAGCAGAGGTCACGAATGTGCTGTGCCACAACTCGAGGCCTAGCCCCTGGTGCGTATCTCTCTCGTCGGAGCCGCTGGTGGTAGGTCTCGGGGCTAATCCCAGTTTGATCCAAAATGGCCGCCTTGACCTTGGAATAGTCCAGCGCCTCCTGCAGGTTGAGGTTGCGATATGTGGCCTGTGCCGGGCCTGTCAGGTAGGGGGCTAGAATAGTGGCCCAATGCGCGCTGGGCCACTTGACGGCAGTTGCCACCCGCTCAAATGTTACCAGAAAGGCCTCAGGATCATCCGCCGGCCCCATCTTTGTTAGGCATACTGGCAATCCTCTGAGACCATCACTCGCGCTGCCGCCTGCTGCGCCTAGGGGCGGACCTGGTGCATGCCCTATCAGCATAGCCATCTGCTGAAACAGTCGTTCCTGGCTGGCGTTTTGTTGGGCGTTCAGCTCCCGGATCAGCTGTTGCTGCTGTTCCTGTTGATGCGCCACTTGCAGCTGTTGTTGGGCTGCCAGTTGTTGGAGCAACTGGGCTTGCGGCTGCTGCTTTTGCACCGTCTGCTGCTGTTGGTTCTCCAGGAGCCATTTCAGAAGTTTTTCCGGTTCCATCGTGGGTCTCTGGGTTCTTACTTCAGGCCCTGATCACAGCCCACATTCTCCACCATGTGTAACGGGGTTGGGACTCACCACCTGGCGCCTCCTACTGGTTGTCTCTGGGAATTAGCTCTGTCCAGTGGAGCACCCCCCCCCGGTGGTGTCCCATCCGTCGTCTCTCCCTCAGTAGCAGGGTAGTGTGGCCCAACGGCCAGAGTCCATATAACTCCCCTCAGTAGCGGGGTAGTGTGGCCCAACGGCCAGAGTCCATATAACTCCCCTCAGTAGCAGGGTAGTGTGGCCCAATGGCCAGAGGCGTAGGGCCCTCCCTCTCCACCGGGTCCCGATCCAGGGCTCTCCTAATGGCGGGGTTCCCCTTGCCGTTGGCTTGGCGGGGATCCGGCCGCAGCATGCCGAGCGTCAGTGTTGCTCTAACGCGGCTTGTCCCTAATGTTCCCCTGGGTCACTTCCTACCCTCAATGTTGCGGTCACCTCCGGAGACATGGGTTCCGGTCCGTTCCCCTCCGGCGGGTCCTCCGTCTGGAATGCAAGGTGTGGGCCGGCTAGGCTGGTTCCTGGAGCGTGGGCTGGCCCTCCTCGGGAGCTGGCTGTGTGCGTCCTTCTCCTCCGGTGGTCAGCCCCAACTGAGCAGCTTTGCAGGCTTTTATACCTAGCCTCCAGTTGGAGCATGCCCAGCAGGGCTTCCGGGGCGGGGCTTCCTCTGCCAGGAAGGAAGGGTTAACCCCTGCTGTGCCAGTGCAGGGCCGCTCTGCCCCGTCACTCTGGGTCAGGCTGGAATTTTCACTTCTTTAATGTTATTCTGTATACTGACAATATACAGGTCATAGGAATCAATTTCAACCATCCCTAATATTTCCCTACCTCACTGGGGTGTTGTGATATTAATGTTTGCAAAGTGCTTTGAGAACCTCAGATGAAAGGCACCATGGCTCTGAGCCAGCAAATCATTTAAGTATTTGCATGGTCCTATTAATTTCAATGAGTCTACATGCATGCTTAAGTGCTTTCCTGCTTGGGGCGGGGAGGGACCATATACGTAAGAAGCATAGCAAACAAGTATACCATTTGTGAACAGCTGGCCAAACTTTTCAAGTGTTCGCTGATTTTGGATATCTAGCTTGAGACATCTAGGCTTTAAATTATCAGATGTGCTAAACGCTGACAACTCCCATAATTCTGAAGCTTTCTCTGGGATTACTAATTGTTCCTTAATACCCATGCTGGAATAGTGCACTAAACAGCATTAAGTCTCAGGAAGTTATAAATAAGGTAATAAATTTAAAAAAACACTCAAGGGAAACGAAAAATATTCTCTCAGCAATTTGGAAAGTCCAGGTCAAGTTAAGTCTTTAAATTAAAAACAGATTTGCTGAAAGAAGTTAATTGTCTCCAGTTTCCTATAGGAAATGCTCACTGTATGATGTTGTCATGCTGTCTAGAGCAGCTCACATCAATGAGTGCCCACCTCAGGGCAGACTGTCACAGACATACTGTATAATAATTACTGAAATATGTTTTATTAAGTCAAGTGTGTGTTTTGCTAACTGGTGCTAACTGCCAGGTAAGTAAAACAACTTAATAAAGACCTCTGCTCAATGTACAGCTGTGGCTAAAAATGCTAACAATATGATACATTGCAAAAGGAATGGATGCTGAATGATGCAAGGAGTATTATAATGTCCTTTATATAATCAGTGGCACTGCCACATCTGGAACATTGAGTACAGTTCTGGTCACCCCATCCCAAAAAGAATATTGCAGAACTAGAAAAGGTTCAGAGAAGAGCAATGAGAATGATTGAGGGTCTTGAAAAACTCTCAGATGTAGAGAGATTGAAAATATTGGGATTGTTTACTTTAGAAAGGAGATGAATAAGAGGGGATATGCTAAAAGTATTCATCTTCTCTCAATCATTCATTATTGTAGTCTAGAAGCATCTGTTCTCCCTGTCTCGTAACAAGACCAAGGGGACATTCAATGAAACTAAAAGGTGGGAAATTAATAATAACAATAAAAATAAAATAAAATACTCTCTCACACAATAAAATATGGAATTCACTGCCACAGCAAGACACTAAAGCCAATAACGTAATAAGAGCAATGAAGGGACTGGATATTTATACGGATATCAAGAATATCCAGACTTATAATTAATGACAACAAACATTTTGGAGGAGATATTAAACCTTGGGCTTCAGGGTAAGAACCAATATCTAACTATTAGAGACCAGGATGAGACCCATATAGGTGGGCAGATTATCCCACATCTGTCTGCTGCAGGTTTCTTACACTAGCCCCTGAAGCATCTGGCACTGGCCACTGTCAGAGACAGGATACTTGTCTAGTCTAGAAGGACTTTGGATCTGATCCAGTATGGCAGTTCCTGTGTTCCTAACATTACAAAGCAACAGTGCTGCATGGAAAACTGCCTACTATGCCTTCTAGGAGAGAATTTCATCCTTCCTGAAAACAGAAATATGTTAACAGAAGAGGAAGACTATTTATTTGGATGAATGTACTTAAAATACATTGAAGCCCTTGAAAGCTGCCATTATTATGCCACAAAGGCAAGAGATACCCGTTTTCATGTTTTTTCTTACCTTAGATTGCTTCTCAATTTAGTTTCATTTTCAAGTTATTGCTTGGCCTGATAATCTGTTGCTAAGCCAAAGTTGAAAAAGCAAGGCTTTAAGGACCCTGAGCCAGAAAAAAACAAATAACTTTGAGCACAAGCTTAAGCCTGTGCTCAAAGTATTGAGTCTGCACTAAGAAAACAAGTTTAACTAATTACATTGCAAAAGTGCTGATTAGATGTTTAATATACAAGTCCTTTCACAGTTATGGGTTTTCATGTAAATCAGTGGTTCCCAAACTTGTTCCGCAGCTTGTGCAGGGAAAGCCCCTGGTGGGCTGGGCCGGTTTGTTTACCTGCCGTGTCCGCAGGTTCGGCCGATTGCGGCTCTCCCAGTGGCCGCGGTTCGCCGCTGCAGGCCAATGGGAGCTGCAGGAAGCGGCGGCCAGTACGTCCCTCGGCCCGCGCCGCTTCCAGCAGCTCCCATTGGCCTGGAGCAGCGAACCACGGCCAGTGGGAGCCGTGACTGGCCGAACCTGCAAACGCGGCAGGTAAACAAACTGGCCCAGCCCACCAGGGGCTTTCCCTGCACAAGCTGCGGAACAAGTTTGGGAACTACTGATGTAAATCAATGGGAGTTTGGCACAAAGGGCTGAGCAATAAATCTAGATAGAGCTACTATCAGTAAATCTAGAAGGAGCCAGATCTGATGACAAGAGATAGGAGAAAAGTACCCAACAGTACCATTATCAAGATTTATTATGGTTGCCACTACATTTTTGAATGGGGCTGTATAAAATGCTGGCAATGGAATATGAGGTCCACATGTGTAGAACTGTACTTAGCCTGTGCTGATTGAGGGCATCAAGAGAGAGGGTGGGAACCTGTCCGTCTCCACTGTTTAAAGACAGAGCTGATTAGGCTCCATAGATAGTCTTTTGTTCTGTTAAGTGACCACTGCAGCTGAAATCACTGATAATCAGGTCTAAGTGCTTAGTCATGCTGTGGGGACAGTGTTTCTGTGGAAGAGACAGCCCAGACTGCACTAGCAGGGAGGTTGCCCCCCCTGAGAGCTCAGCTGAAATCACTGAGAGCTGGGTGGAACCTCAAGAGACCAACTCGCAGAGGTCACAGTGGCAGGTGGCAGCAGAAGGTGACTGCGCAGGGCCATTGGCAACAGAGTGGTGGAGTGAACGGTGGCACAACAAACAGCAGTGGCCAGAGCGAACAGTGAGCAGCTGGAGGAATGAGCAGGGTGCCTTCTTGCCCCCCACCTGGGAGGTGTACTCACGTGAAAGCACCTCTGAACTCTGAGTCTCCACTGACCAAGGACAACACCGGTGAGTGGGGTGTGGTGGAGGGAAAAGTGAAGGGCACGTTAAATAAACATTTGTTTGTTGGACTATATTTTAGTGACTTTGCTCCAGAATGGTAGATTTGTGACTGGGAATGGAAACTTGTATATATATATGTTTCCTAGTAGGCCAAGATTTTTAAAATGCATTATTTACCAATTTGTTATCTCACATCGTTGCTATCTTGAGAGGTCATTATGTTGGGGATTTTCTGTACTAAACATTTTTATTATTATAATTAATTTTTACATAAGAATGGTCATACTGGGTTAGACCAATGGTCCATATAGCCCAGTATCCTGTCTTCCGACAGTGGTCAAGGCCAGGTGCTTCAGAGGGAATGAACAGAACAGGGAATCATCAAGTGATCCATCCCCTGTTGCCCATTCCCAGCTTCTGGCAAACAGGCTAGGGACACTCAGAGCATGGTGTTGCATCCCTCCCCATCCTGGCTAATAGTCACTGATGGACCTATTCTCCAGGAATTTATCTAGTTCTTTTTTTAATCCTGTTATAGTTTTGGTCTTCACAGCATCCCCTGGCAAAGAGTTCCACGGGTTGACTTATGTTGTGTGAAGAAGTACTTCCTTTTGTTTTTTTAAAACCTGCTGCCTATTAATTTCATTGGGTGACTGCTAGTTCTTGTGTTATGTGAAGGATTAAATAACATTTCCTTATTCACTTTCTTCACACCAGTCAAGATTTTATAGACCTCTATCATATCCCCCGTTAGTCGTCTCTTTTCTAAGCTGAAAATTCCCAGTCATTTTAATCTCTCCTCCTGTTTCATACCCCTAATCATTTTAGTTGCCCATCTCTGTACCTTTTCCAATTCCAATATATCTTTTTTGGGATGGGGTGACCAGATCTGCACACAGTATTCAAGGTGTGCACGTACCATGGATTTACATAGAGGCAATATGATATTTCCTGTCTGCTTTTGTGACTGCCGCTGCATATTGAGTGGATGTTTTCAGAGAACTATCCACAATGACTCCAAGATCTCTTTCTTGAGTGTTAACAGCTAATTCAGACTCCATCATTTTGTATGTATAGTTGAGATTGTTTTCCAATGTGCATTACTTTGCATTTATCAACACTGAATTTCATCTGCCATTTTGTTGCCCAGTCACCCAGTTTTGTGAGATCCCTTTGTAACTCTTCGCAGTCTGCCTGGGACTTAACTACCTTGAATAGGGTTGTTATTCTTGCATCTGAAGAAGTGAGGTTCTTACCCACGAAAGCTTATGCTCCCAATACTTCTGTTAGTCTTAAAGGTGCCACAGGACCCTCTGTTGCTTTTCACTCTGCAAGTGTAGCCCGAGTCTGTCTGTCATGCTCTCATCACTGTTGCAAGAGAGCTTTGCTCACAGAAACTATGACAGAGTTTTCTGGGAAGGGAATTCTCACCTTCAACCCAGAGGCAAGGCCCAATGCACTCAGGTTGCATTCAGCTAATAGTGAGTATGGGTTAGTGACAGGGCCGGCTCCAGGGTTTTTGCCGCCCCAAGCGGCGGAAAATAAAAAAAAAAGCCGCGATCGCGATCGCGATCTGCGGCGGCAATTTGGCGGAAGGTCCTTCGCTCCAAGTGGGAGTGAGGGACCATCCGCCGAATTGCCGCCGAATAGCTGGACGTGCCGCCCCTCTCCAGAGTGGCCGCCCCAAGCACCTGCTTGGCAAGCTGGTGCATGGAGCCGGCCCTGGTTAGTGAGGAAAAGGGAGCAATCCTGCTCATTCCTCCCCTCGTACATGGATTAGTCACCATGTGTATTCTTTTTTCAGTGCATATAGCTGCTGCCTATTCCTATAACCCACCCATGCTCATTCCCTTGTGATACAAGGGGCAAGGCCATGGAGAAGTCCTCTAAATTAGTTTTCAGATCTAATAGAGGGTGAGTCTACAGTATGTGTTATAAGTACATGTTGTATGAATATTATGTACCTAAATCACTTCTACTTGTAAATAAAGCGTCACAGAACATGAATCAAGTATCTTGTGCATTGTCTCTGCTGCTGTAATAGATCCATACACTTGTCTGGTGCACAGTATGAGCAGGGGGTTCCTCCATCAAATTCTTTGGGCTCTTATTTTTGAATTCAAACAGAAAACCTGGGAAAAGTGATTTGTGCCAAGGTCACTCTGTTTTTTCAGACAAGCTAGGAGTTTATTTGGCAACCACAAACAGAATCTAACTGCCTACCCCGCCCATGCTTCCTTATCAGCACCAACCCCTTCATTATGAACAGAAATAAAAACAAAAACCTAACAATAATGTGGCACTGAACTGGTACTTTGTGCGTATGTAGAGCATGGGGCTTTCCTATCATTTATCCTACAGCATATATACAAAAACGTCATTGTCTCTGTAAAAGTGTGTTTGTTTTTGTGTACACTTCAGATAAGAGAGCCTCAATATCTTATCCACGGGGAGAAAATAGGTATTGCTGCCTTATTTTCCTGTTGTGGCACTTTGCTATAGTGTGAGTGGCAAAAGTCCTTCATTAAAACCAAATTGTGTACAAACCATAAGAAAATGATAGTAGCTAAATTGTTAAGTTATTTTTAAATATAAACCATCCTCACCCCTAAAAAGAGCCTCTCAAGCTTTTGTTTGCTCCAGTAGGATATTGCATTAGTGGCTGATACTGACTTACCTCAGAAGTAGCGTGCAGTACTAAACAGAAATGGTTTACCTGCCTTTGGTTCTGCAGTACTAGCGTGCAGTACTAAACAGAAACCACCTGCCTTTGGTTCTGGTATGGTTTTGCTGCTTAAGTGGATTGGTCGGAGGATAGGGCACACTGGCAACTGCACCCCTATACATCACAGATCCCAGTTTTGTGGGATTTCCCTTCATGTCTGAAGATAAGGGCAGGACAGGGTCAGTACCTGCTGCTGTGCACAGGTCAGGTCCGTCACACACACACACACACAGTGGACTACTTCATCTAGTAGGCTGAATTAGCCTGTGGAGAGGCTCCATGGTCCAGTTGGGAGGATTCTGTTTGGGTTACAGAGCTTCCATCAGTGCAGTATCTGACTCCTCCCAATATTAATGAACAAGACACTGGTGGGGTATTGAAATATTACTATCCCCATTTTACAGATAGGGAGCTGAGTCACACTGGAAGTCTATTGTAGAACCATGAACTGAAGCCTGATCTCAAGTCCTGTGCTGGGACTTTTACCACAAGATTCCCTTACATCCCCTGGCTCTTCTTTTGTGCAGTATCTGTTACACGAGCCTAAACCCAGCAAGAACTTAATGGGTCCTGGCTTTTGCAGGTGCCCTGAATCTTATGTCTGGATTGGGAATGAGGGTTCCCTCATCTCAGCATTGGCATCATTTCTGCAAACTACTTAGATATATTCCCTTTAAGTGAAAGCCCAATATCTAACTCAAGCAGACAGCATCGGCTCTCAGAATTCACAGTATTTTACTTTACCACAGTTAAATCCAGTGGCTAGGTCTCTGTGGTTTATATGTGTTTCTTTCTGTTTCAACAAGCCATTAATATAGCGTTAACTATCCCAGTGCAGGAACTCTAATTAGATAAACTGCATTTGGCAGTTTGTGGTGTTCTCAGAAGTCATCATTCAGATACATCTCGTGTATGTCTCACAATGAATGACTCCATTTCAGATCACATAACCCTGGAATTCAAATGGTTCTAGTGGACCAGCGGCTCTGCCCAGCATTTTTGTTGTTGTTGACAGCAATGCCACAAAAGTTATTCCCACTTTTTTGAGCTCACAAATCCTAGCACTTAAGGCATGTCTTACACTGCAGCAGGGAGTCAGCCTCTAGCAAGGCTTGAGCTAGTGTGCTAAAAACATAGTAGTGTGGATGTTGTGGCTCCAGGATACTCAGGCTAATCACCTGAGCTCAGACCTAGGGTGTTGGGTGGGCTTGGCCTAAGCTACCACCAAGCAGCAACAGCCACACTGCTATTTTTAGCACATTAGCGTGAGCCAAGCTAGCACGAGTTCATGATCTACCTGGGCAAGGAGGCTCGCTCCAAGCTGCAGTGTAGTAGACCTACCTTAAATGGCTAAATACTTGCTTTGCACCAGCACAAAGTGAATAGTGCCCATAGCTTCATTAACTAACCTTTTTACAGGGATGACACAGGGTGCCTCCATCACTGCCCGGTGAACCTCACTGCTTGATTAGTTCAGGGGGTTTGGCAGTTAAACACACACTAGACTCTTTATCCTTCACCAAGGTATGCATTTATTTTCCTCTTACAGCACCACAACAGGCTTTTAGCAAGGACAGGCTTCCCTGCAGCCCTCACTCCCCAGCCCAGGCTCACCCTCTGCACTTCCTTCTGAACTCCTGTTGAGCTTCCTCCTAACCTGACATTGCTTCCCGTTTCCTCTCATTATAGTCTCCCCCATTTACCTCGTTAACCCAGTGATTGTCACCCAGGTGCTCACAATCCCACACGAAAAAGCAGATAATTGCCCTCAGCTGAGCTTGTAACCTCCTCCAGGCTGCAGCACTGCCAGAGATCATGGTGCTGCTGATAGCACCCTATCACAAGGGGCCAAATGCTGTGGCTGCCTCCTCCTCAGTCACAGGCATAGCAAGCCCTAGACACAGTAGAACCTCCCCAGTTCCACTATGCATAGAGGGAATTTACAAGTGAACTTCATGCCTCATGTGTAACAGAGATCTGGTTCCATACACTGCAGTAGCATGGAAGAACTACTGGAACAACACACTGGAGGATGAAAGGCAGGAATAGCCAATGGATTCACCACTATGGTTACTTGGTGGCTGTCCAGTTACTCAGGAACGACAAATAATATGATGCCACTAGCTAAGTGCAACTGCACTGACTCCTTTTATGTATGGAAATATTCAGATTTCTTTTTTCATTAGTTAGTTGGCTTGGAGAGAAGATAAATGCTGAGCAAACACAAAAGGTTCTGAGTTTAGAGTCTGCTTGGGTGGGCATTTCAGTGTTCAGACATTTACCTGAACTATCTTAACCAGTTTGCCCATTGCTAGGTGCCTTCCTCCCTCTCTGTATTCCCAGAATCACCTTCCCTGTAACACAGCTTTGCTCCTCTCATCAGGCCTGGTCCCTCCCACCTTGGGGAGCTTAGACTAGTCCAGTGCACTCTGTAGAGTCTTAGCCCCATATTATTAAATGCAGGGCTGGCTACAGGCATCAGCGAAGGAAGCAGGTGCCTGCGGCGGCCAATAGAAAGGGGCGGCAGTCCGTCCGTTACTGGGTCGGCACGTCCGGGTCTTTGGCGGCAATTCGGCGGTGGGTCCTTCACTCCTTCTCTTCCTCTTCGGCGGCAGATCAATTGGGTTTTTCTTTTTTTCCCTTCACCGCTTGGGGCGGCAAAAAAGCTGGAGCCGGCTCTGATTAAATGGCGAATAGCAGTTGCAGCAATGGCCCACAGCACCCTCTTTGAATGTGGCTGTCCACTCACCTGAGATCTGGAACGAGAGCTGATCTACCAAGCTAGCCCCTGATTAAGTGAAGGTGGCCACCCGTGAACAGTTGGAAAGGGAAGCCAGCTGCAAATGAGGTGGTACTGTCTAAGGAACAGCCACATACTGTAATATCTTACTGAGAAATAACCTTCTCCTTCACTGAATATCCACTATGCTTCTTGTTATATTAAATTTGTTATATTCTAGCAGAACTATTATTCCAAACAATAAAAATTGCCAGTGATGACATACAAAAAGCATAAAAGTTACAGAAGTAATATTTATTATATTATAAAAATATTATGGATATAATTATCCATTTTTTCTGCAAATAAAATAAATAAGCTGGGCCAAATTCATTTCCAGTGTAACTCTATTAAAGTCCACAGAAGATGAATGCGAGTCATTATATGAAGTGAAAAACACTTCCATGTAAATATCATTATTCTAAGACATCACTTACAAATAGCTATTTGTCTTAGAATAATGATATTTACATGGAAGCGTTCTCTCTCTTAATACAATGGTTCAACTTCATCTCAGGTGACTTCATCCGTGATTTCAACAGTTACACAGGGAACAAGAAACATTTCCAAATGCTATTGCTAAGTAAAGGTAGATAACATTGTTTTGGTGAATAAAAGACACAGGCCCAGGTTCTGTGATCACTTGTCCCTGCACAGAGCACAGGAACTGAGGAAGCACGGGTGGGTGGGAAGAAGCAGAAGTTTTAAAGCCAACTCTGTGCTCTTGTTATTTGGAGGTGTGCCTGCATGGCCCCTGGAGTAATTCAGAGCAGCTTTAGGACTTCTCTAACTTACATTCTGATTTCCATGCTCCCCTATGACAGCCATGGTGAACAGAGAATAGCCACAGTACAATTTATTCTGGCCACATCCCCTCCCCATCCCTGTAGATTAATTTATGATTTTTTATAAAATACATAAAACCTGTAATTTCTGCTTTTGCAATTAGTGTCAGCGACTTTATTTGGCACTAGTGAAAACAATGAGGTTTTTCAGCAAATTCTGTGTTTGAGAGCATAATTCCTTACATCAAAATGAATGAATTATTTAGCTGAATTTTTTAAGCCTCAAGTAATTGTTTGCTATAGGATTGTATGATTTATTTGTCATTTCTGTACTCTGGGATGTTATAAACACGTAAAAATTGTTATAAATTGCTTAATGAAATAAAGAAGTTGCATCTAAAACAACAATGCATGTTACCAATGCCACCAAAGGCATTTTCTGTGATTAAGCTATTCCTCTAATTTCTCCAACCTTTATAAATAGCTTTTTTTAAAAAAACACCTTTATCTTCCAACACAACCAGTTACTTAGGAGCTTGTTCCTCTTATTCACATGGAGCCTGATTCTGCAGCAGTGCTTGATTCTCCAGTGTATGATAGCTCTATTGGCTTCAATTAAATTACTCCTGATTGGCACAGGTGTAAGTGAGTGGCCATTCAGGTCCACAGGAGTGTATCCATAAAGACATTGCTGTAAAGCATCACATCTTTTTTTTTTTTTTTAATCCAGAGAGAGTTTATTCTGGACCAGTTGGTGGGGGGTGACAATAAATAGGATGGTGGGACATGCTTTTGAACCCAGCTGTTTGTTTTTTTAAACAGCCTTGTTTATTAAGAGAGACAAGAGGGGTGAGGTAATATCTTTTATTGGACCAACTTCTGTTGGTGAGAGAGTGACAAGCTTTTGAACGTAGAGAGCTCTTCTTCAGTCTGGGAAATGTGTATTAATAGTCACACACTAAGGCTGTTGTTACAGTAAACACACAGAGAAATTTGTTCTAAAGACAGAGAGATAACTGATGTCTCTGGGCACAGAAGCCAGGCACCACACTGTAGATGGGATAAAATGTGACTGGTGAAGCGAGTGGGTGTAACATCATATACCCCAGAGTTGGTATAACATCATATTTTACTGCCTGATATAATCTGAGGCTTTGCTATTATTGAGCAAGCTCTGTAATAGCTGCTGAAGTGGCTACCCTTACGCTGCCCTCTATTGGGCTTAATGGGGGGCAGGGCTTAAAAGGGGATGGGGCAAATCAGAAGGGAGAGATGGGCAGAATTGGTGCAAGGGGACAAACCGAATCCACCGGAGGGTCAGCAGCTGGAGACAAGGAAAGAAGAGGGGCCCAAAGGCAAAACCAGGGACGGGGGAAGGAGCCAGAGTTAAGAACAGGCAGATGTGCAGCCAGACAGTGGAAAAGGGGCAAAACCTCAGATAGGGAGAGGGTAAAGGTTATCAGAAATGAGGTGAGCCATCTGCAGTGGTTGCAAAAATAGAAGTTGGGAAGCAGAGGGGCTTCCTCTCACACCCTCAGGATGGTACATCTCAGCAACCAGGAAGGAGACTTGAATCAGTGCAATATTTTACACACTCTCCTGCCCAAAAAGTGTCATACATATTTTCCATGTTTAAGAGAGTCCCATAGCAGTTTATATGCCCATGTAAAGCCTCATAGCAGTTAACAAATTTGTTTTTTTCTCCTTTTCTGATTTCCTGAACTGGACTCCTTTTCTTGTAATCCATTGTGAATGTAATTTTACTCCTTTTCGTTGTTTACTTTTTAAAATGTTATTTTATTACTCTCATTCTTCTTAGCACTTAATCATGAACCTTCATTAGCCTTGTGCAGATGGGTGACTGTGCTATTTAACTTATATTTTAATAGCAAATAATAATTGAAAATATTAATAGTTGCTGTAGTTTTAGTAATGACATCTCAATGTGTTTCTTCCTATGTTTTTATTGTGATATTGTAATTTGCAATTTTTAATTCTAACTTTTTTAAATAGAGCACAGTTATTCTTTTGTACCATGTGACTTCAAGGCTGACTGATTTACAGGGCGGGTGTCAAAACTTCTTCAGAGTTTTATTTGGTCTGTCAATAGAGAAGGCCTTTCTCACCTGTTACTTTGTCAATCCAACACCTTAGTGCTTTTTTACATGTTGCTACTTGTGTCTAGAAGTTGGTTCCCAAATATTCACTAAGGGCAGTATAATATATCATATGAACTCCTTCTCAAAGTTAAATATCTACTGTAATTTTCACTGAACATAGCGCTACAACCCCAATGGAGATTGGCAAGCACAAGAATTCAAAAATCATGAGTTATATACCCAAAAGTCATAACATTTTAAAAAATAAATACATAGTTTTGGGTTCCTTTTATTTGTCTTTTTGTCCCTGAGCCTTTAGGATCAGATCCACAAGGTATTTAGGCTCCTAACTTCCATTGAAGTTAAGAGCCGAAATACCTTTGTGGCTCTGGGCCTACCTTTGCTGTTACCTCTCCCAAAGAATCCATATACCTAAAACTGTCGTACAGTCCTATAACATTCAACACTGTTTTGGGTTCCCCCCTACCCTTAATTGAAAAGTTATAAAACATCCTTATTTCTGTAAGTAATTCCCAGTCCTGCAAACACTGAAGCACATGCTTTATTCTCCTATTTCTTCATTTGCTGCATACATAGATATTGATTTTTCTACAAATTATTTACATTTCTGAGTGCATACTTTATAGTTATTGCTTTTTACATATGATACATATCTTTGCTCTGATACATTTCAGTGATGTTCTTCAAACTGATTAATTTACTGTTTTGCACTGCCAAAATCAATATATTTTTTAAACAAATTATGCTGTTTCTCCTTTGCATTGGTTGGGCAGGGGCATAGTGCTGACTTCATCTACTTTACTTTTTGGTAAAAACTAAAGTGCCTTGTCTCCCATTACGTTTTTACAGTGGGGTAGCTAATGCATGTTAGTTACACCATGGTAAAAAAACACACATTGTTGCTTGTCCCACATTTAAACCTTTCCTTTTACTCACAGTGTTCTCTTAGGAAAATTTAATTTACAAACATAGCATTGTCTCTTTTACCTTTCTTATATTGTAATAGTAATATTTATGAGTTCATGACTGTGATAGCCACAGTGAGGACACATTTTGATAGGCTGAAATAAAGATGTTTTCAGCTCACTTATAACACTACAAACTATGGCCCGATGGCCACATCCGGCCCTTCAGATGTTTTAATCTGGCCCTCGAGCTCCTGCTGGGAGCCCCAAGCGTCGTCCCCGCAGCTCCCATTGGCTGGAAACTGCAGCCAATGGGAGCTGCACGGGCAGCACCTGTGGACGGGGCAGCATGTAGAGCCGCCTGGTCACACCTCCGCCTAGGAGCCGGAGGGGAGACATGCTGCTGCTTCCGGGAGCTGCTTGAGGTAAGCGCTGCCCGGAGCCTGCACCCCTGATCCCCGCCTGCGCCCCAACCCCCAGCCCTGATCCCCTTCCCGCCCTTTGAAACCCTCGGTCCCAGCCCGGAGCACCCTCCTGCACCCTCACCACTCATTCCTAGCCCCATCCCAGAGCCTACACCCCGAGTTGGAGCCCCCCCTCGCACCTCAACCCCGTGCCCCAGCCCAGAGCCCCCTCCTGCACCCTGAACTCCTCATTTCTGGCCCCACCCCTAAGCCCGCACCCCCAGCCAGAGCCCTCACCCCCTCGCGCAGCCCAATCCCCAATTTCGTGAGCATTCATGGCCTGCCATACAATTTCCATACCCAGATGTGGCCTTCAGGCCAAAAAGTTTGCCCACCCCTGCACTACAATATTGTGTCTCGGCACACCTGCAGAATGCAGGGATATCATCTGGCCCCAAAACATCCACAAATAGGGTGTGGCAGTTCCTAGACATGTTCTGTGTTTGTTTCTGAAGCTGTGTAGGTAGTTTTCATTGTGGGCAATCTACCTGGCTGGTCACTCCCTGTTACTCACCTGATAGCTAAGCCAATCAGCTGTCAAGAGGGAAAATGTTATACATATATTAGTTCAAGACAGCCCTCTGACATCGTGGCTCATTGCTGCAAGATCAAGCATGCAAGATCAAGATCTGCTGTGAGGGCTGGGTTTGCCAGCCACACAGAAGTATTTTGAAAAGAAGGAACTGATGTCCTTATCAAGATCTGAAGAAACCAGGTGTGTACACTGCGTATTAGGGCTACGTTATAGAGCCTTAGGTCTATGAGCTATTCTGAGGTAACAGTGCAGTGAGGACAAGGCACTTGACTTTTAGCAGTGAGGAAAAGGCCTGAGAAAATGTCTCTGAAATAAGATCAGAGGGCAACCTGCTGACATGTGTGTACCAAAGTACAGAAATGTAAATTTAGTGTTGAAACACTGTTGTTCAACATGTGTACAAAAGACATAGAGGGAAATTCTGTATAAAGAACTATAGTAGATTTTCTGTCTAATATTTGTGTTCAAAGGGAATTCATAAGTATTCTGAATACTATTTATAATGTTTACACTATTTTCAGTGTTTTGTGTACATTAAATGTTTCTTTACTAAGAAACTGTGTGGCCTACTCCGAACTGGAAAGGGACCAATAGAGGAATACTAAAATCTTCACTTCTTGTTTTACATACAATAGTGTTTAACTCCATAGAATGCTTTCTAAAAAGTCCTGAAAAGACAGAAGTCTCTGAGCTTGGTCCTTACTGCTCCAAAAAGTTGTTTTTTTACCAAGGGATATCTGAAAGGTATTGTGATGACCTTGCCTAGGCAGTTTGTCTACTTAAGTGCCACTTAAGATTTTTAGCTACAAACTTAATGGAGATAAGATATTTCAGTTTTACTGTGATGTAACATGGGATTTGTCAGCCCAGATAGGGATACACTCCTGACCTTGCTTACCTGTCTTTCTTACCTGAAGTGTCTCCACTTACCATTCTCCAGTGAAATAACTATCCTGCCAGGACAGCTTATCCTTCAACATGCTGTGAGCCCATTAGTAGAAATCCTGTGTACCCAAAGATTTAGGTCCTCCCTGGCTGACTACATCAAGCTCCAAATGGTCAAGGGCATTAAACAAAACATCTCTGACGTCACTTTGTGCTTTTTAAATGTATTTCATGCTTGTGATCTTATCATGATATTGAAATGTGTACACATGAGTTTATTGTTTCTCGCAGATTCTTTTGAATTACGGCATATCCTGGTTTTTTCCAAAAAGCAGTACTAAGGGAAAAAAACCCACTGTAATAAACATCAATGTAGAAGATAAAGGAAGGGTTTCAGTAAATATTCTGTTGTTTTCTTAACACATAATCCAATATCCTGTATTTTTTCAAAATTCATATTATTTTTGTGCTGTTATATTTCCTGTTCCCAGTAACTATGAACTAATTAACTGAAATGAAAATTGATCTCCATTGGTTGTATATGGGCAGATTTTATTTATATTATGTAGCAAAGGAAATTTTGTGGGATATTGAAAGAAAATCGGCGATACTAATCCTGGCCCCATTGAAGTTAATGGTAACACTCTGAACAACCCCGGTGGTGCAGGATCAGGCCCATCATTTATGTACTGAAGATTTCATTGTATTCTATGACATTATTACATTAAAAAGTGTAGCATGCATCCCACAAAAATCTCATTTGCTACATATTTAGCTACTCTAAGAAATGTATTTATGTCAGTTGCATGACAAATGACAATAAATTAAAATATTACAAAAATATGCTATAATTCAACTTTATTTCTGAATCAGGTTAGCAGTGTATCCACAAACAGCAATAATAATCCATACATTTTTACTGAGCAATGATTTCTAATTTTAAGAACTTTCAACATCCAATTATAACCCTATAGTAAAATTCTTCTCTCTCCCATACTCAAACCATCACAGCTCATACTATACACAGACATCTCTTTATACAGATACTTTAAAAACTATGTGCTAATTGCTTAACTGCAACACGATGTCATCAACACATCTCCATCCAACACATTTCCATTCTGCAAAAGGTAGAAAGGTTGAAGTTATTATGCACACCATGAAACAAGCCCTACAAATGTCTGAATGTTATCATGACAGTCCAACTTGTGGACATCAAGGAATAGTAAAAAGAAGAATTGCACTGATATCAAAATACTATTGCCCAGGAATGGCAAAAGATATCAAGGACTGAATATGTAAAGTAATGAAGCAAAACCCTCTAATTTAAATTTAAATACAAATTTGAAATTTATATTGCAAAGAAAGATATTTAACCATTTGGTGTGAAAATGTGAGCGCCATTCCCGTGCAATAACATTTTAATACATGAATATTAATACCATCATATTCTCTCCACACCAGGCTGAGAGATGTCTGCATTGCCAGAAAGTAGGAATGGATTAAATTTGGATACCACCTTGAAAAACTTTTAAAGTGAATTTTGAACTCTCCTATTTCTACTATCTATCTTTCCATTTTTTTAAAATCCCTTACATTGTCAATGCATTAGGTATGTTCTCAGTGCAGGTTACCTATACATGATACAAAGTCTTAGTCACTTCCTTAAAAAACAGAAAGGAAGCTTTGAAGGAGTATCCAAGAAAATTATTTATTGTTATTTGTGTTTATTATTGCTACACAATAAGGCCTCCAATTGTCGACAACAAGTGCAATGTATATGGATGGCATGACATGGTGCAACAATATCCTCTATTGATCTTTGCGCTGGCACATCATATTTATGCAGGT
Organism: Emys orbicularis; assembly: GCF_028017835.1. Lineage (NCBI taxonomy): Eukaryota > Metazoa > Chordata > Testudines > Emydidae > Emys > Emys orbicularis. Next base: position 39,239,925 of record NC_088690.1, read on the forward strand.
TTACTCTTGAAGGACTTTTCCTATCCCTATCCCTATATTTCTTTACTTTCTTAAGTCAAGTGGATTCTGATTGTATGGTTGTTTAAACCACTGTGAAAACCATATCATAGTGTTTACTCTGTTTAGTGCATATGGGCTTATTAAGAAAACATATTAGGAGAGATCCAAAGTGAAACCTGTACCCTTGCATACAGATCCAGAGGCCCTGGGAATTGGTGGGAATGGATTTAATGGGGCCATTACCAGTAACAAAGGAAACCAGTACATATTGACAGCTACAGATCATCTTACAAAATGGGCGGAAGCATTTCCACTTAGAAATAACACAGCACATGAGATGGTGAAGAAAATCAGTAAAATTATAAATTGATTTGGATGGCCAGAGCAGATACTGACAGTTCATGGTTCTGAATTCAATAATGAGGTAATGACTTATTTTTGAGATTCTTTTCACTATTTCTTCAACTATACAATCAGGTCATAGATATTCAACATTGGCTTCATTGTTCTCATGACTATTTTTTTTAAGGAAAATTGTTGCTGACAACTTTTTCTATGTATCCTCACACAGCCAAAAAATAAAAAAAATAAAATAAAAAATTAATAGCAATTTGATTTACTAACGTATTTATTTTTCCACGTAGTAATACTAAAAGATGGGATAGGAAACCACAGTAATCAATAGGAAATAGGGAAAGGAATATAAATGTGCACATTTCCAAAGGAAAGTTTACAGCATACATTCTTTTCAGTTTAATCGTGCCTTTTGTGAAAAAAATGGGAATAGAACATAGCTTCAACCTATTCAACCCAAATACCAACAAATCCACCCAAAGGTAATTTTAGGGAATTTTTTTTCCAATGGTAAAGGTAAGTAGACAGGACCATGCTGTAAAATGTATTGGTAATAAATCTTCAAAGTCTTTTTACTGTATCACATGTGAAATGAAAAATAATCATAGCAATACATTGCAATGTTCTCCAGCTTACACCTTGTTGATTCTATGTATCCTCTGTCTCAGGCCTGGTCTACACTACGAGTTTAGGTCGAATTTAGCAGCGTTAAACCGAATTAAGCCTGGACACATCCACACGACGAAGCCCTTTTTTTCGACTTAAAGGGCCCTTTAAACCGATTTCTTTACTCCACCTCCGACGAGGGGATTAGTGCTGAAATCAGCCTTTCCGGGTTGGATTTGGGGTAGTGTGGACGGAATTCGATGGTATTGGCCTTTGGGAGCTATCCCAGAGTGCTTCATTGTGACCGTTCTGGACAGCGCTCTCAACTTAGATGCACTGACCAGGTAGACAGGAAAAGCCCCGCGAACTTTTGAATTTCATTTCCTGTTTACCCAGCGTGGAGAGCACAGGTGACCACACAGAGCTCATCAGCACAGGTAACCATGATGGAGTCCCAGGATCGCAAAAGAGCTCCAGCATGGACTGAACGGGAGGTACGGGATCTGCTCGCCATATGGGGAGACGAATCAGTGCTAGCTGAACTCCGTTGCAGTAAACAAAATGCCAAAACATTAGAAAAAGTCTCAAAGGGCATGAAGGACAGAGGCCATAACAGGGACGCACAGCAGTGCCACGTGAAAATTAAGGAGCTAAGGCAAGCCTACCACAAAGGTCCGGGGCAGAGCCGCAGACATGCCGCTTCTACGCGGAGCAGCATGCCATGCTAGGGGGTGCAGCCACCACTACCCCAACCCTGTGCTTTGACTCCATCAATGGAGAATCACGCAACACGGAAGTGGGTTTGGGGGACGAGGTAGATGATGATGATGAAGACAATGAAGATAGCTCACAGCAAGGAAGCGGAGAAACCGGTTTCCCCAACAGCCAGGATATGTTTATCACCCTGGACCTGGAACCAGTAACCCCTGAACTCACCCATGGCGTGCTCCCAGACCCTGAGGGCACACAAGGGACCTCTGGTGAGTGTACCTTTGTAAATATTACACATGGTTTAAAAGCAAGCGTGTTTAATGATTAATGATTAATTTTCCCTGGCAATCGCGGCCAGTACAGCTACTGGAAAAGTCTGTTAACGTGTATGGGGATGGAACGGAAATCCTCCAGGGACATCTCCAGAAAGCTCTCCTTCATGTACTCCCAAAGCCTTTGCAAAAGGTTTCTGGGGAGGGCTGCCTTATCCTGTCCGCCATGGTAGGACACTTTACCACGCCAGGCCAGTAGCACGTAGTCTGGAATCATTGCATAACAAAGCATGGCAGCGTATGGTCCCAGTGTTTGCTGGCATGCAGACAACATCCATTCCTTATCTATCTTTGTTATCCTCAGGAGAGTGATATCATTCACGGTCACCTGGTTGAAATGGGGTGATTTTATTAAGGGGACATTCAGAGGTGCCCGTTCCTGCTCAGCTGAACAGAAATATTCCCCGTTGTTAGCCACGCAGTGGGGGGGAGGGGTGAATTGATCATCCCAGAGAATTGGGGGGGGGGGGGGGGAGGGAGGTTAGTTGGGTTTGTGCAGCCCCTCCTTTTACATTGCAAACCCATTTTAAATGGCCAACCCAACGGGTGCTTGGTATGGGAAATGAGGGCGCTGCTGTTTGAAACCATTCCCACATGTTATGAAGGTTAAAAAAGCCAAAAGACTGTAGCTTACCATGGCTGCCTACAACCCGAATTCTGTTGCCTGGCACTGCATGAGTGATCTCTCACACCAAACCGGCAGGCCCTCAATATAAGAGGAAAAATGCGCCCTTGTAACGAAAGCACATGTGCTGTGTAATGTGAACAGCAAAATTTAACATGAAAGAATGTACCCATTGTTCTCTAAAATGTGTCTTTTTAACCACCTCTCCCTTTTCCTCCACCAGCTGCAAATGTTTCTCCTTCGCAGAGGCTAGTGAAGATTAGAAGGAGAAAATGGTGGACTCGGGATGATATGTTCTCGGAGCTCCAGATGTCCTCCCACACTGACAGAGCACAGCAGAATGCGTGGAGGCAGACAATGTCAGAGTGCAGAAAAGCACAATATGAACGAGAGGAGAGGTGGCGGGCTGAATTGCAGGCTGAAGAGAGCAAGTGGCGGGCTGAAGAGGATAGGTGGCGTCAGATTGCTGACAGAAGGCAGGAGTCGATGCTCCAGCTGCTGGAGCATCAAACTGATATGCTCCAGTGTATGGTTGAGCTTCAGGAAAGGCAGCAGGAGCAGAGACCGCCGCTACAGCCCCTGTGTAACCAACAGTCCTCCTCCCCAAGTTCCGCAGCCTCCTCACCCAGACGCCCAAGAACGCGGTGGGGGGGCCTCCGGCCACTCAGCCACTCCACCCCAGAGGATTGCCCAAGCATCAGAAGGCTTGCCTTCAATAAGTTTGAGGGTGGTTAGCTTACAGGGAAGTAGAGTGAACCGGGGTGGGGGGGTTCATCAAGGAGAAACAAACAGAAGTTTCACACCGTAGCCTGGCCAGTCACAAAACTGGTTTTCAAAGCTTCTCTGATGCGCACCGCACCCTGCTGTACTCTTCTAACCACCCTGGTGTCTGGCTGCGCATAATCAGTGGCCAGGCGATTTGCCTCAACCTCCCACCCCGCCATAAATGTCTCCCCCTTACTCTCACAGATATTGTGGAGCGCACAGCAAGTGCTAATGAACTCAGCAGGCTATTGATTTCACGGAGGGAGGGGGAAGCAAATGAATACAGAACAAATCTGGTCCATCTATCTTTTACATCTTAGGCTGGCAGCAGATGGTGCAGCATGACTGATAGTCATCGGCATCTTCTGGGTGCTTGGCAGAAGATGCTGCATTACGACTGCTAGCCATCATCGTCAAGACGGTGCAATAGGACTGCCGGCAGGACTGAGTCTCCAGGAGACAAAACATGTCTGCCCAGGCGCCTCTGACCAAACTCACTGAGGAGTCCGACGACGATGGATACCAGTCGTAATACAACATCTACTGCCAAAAGGCAAGGATCTGCTGCTGTCTAGCAATGCAGTCCCACGTCTGCCAGCACCCAGATAGCCGATGACAGCTACCAGTCATACTGCACTGTCTACTGCCAAAAGGCAATTAGCTGCTACTGTGTAGCAATGCAGTACCACGTCTGCCGGCACCCAGATGACATATGGTGACGGTGAGCTGAGCTGAGCGGGCTCCATGCTTGCCGTGGTATGTCGTCTGCACAGGTAACCCAGGTAAAAAGGCGTGAAATGATTGTCTGCCGTTGCTTTCACGGAGGGGGAGGGGCCTGACGACATGTACCCAGAATCCCCCGCGACACTGTTTTTGCATCATCAGGCATTGGGATCTCAACCCAGAATTCCAATGGGCAGCGGAGACTGCGGGAACTGTGGGATAGCTACCCACAGTGCAACGCTCCGGAAGTCGACGCTAGCCTCGGTACTGTGGACGCAGTCCGCTGACTTAATGCACTTAGAGCATTTTATGTGGGGACACACACAATCGACTGTATAAAAACGATTTCTATAAAACCAGCTTCTATAAATTCGACCTAATTTCATAGTGTAGACATACCCTCAGCCAAGATGTTATATTAACTATTTCTTTGCACAAACTAATCAATCACTACTTTTTACAAAGCACTGTGGAAATTGGTTGACACCAAGAGTAATTGGAATGAATTTCTTTATGTTTGTTTTTTCTTTGAGCTCTAAACCACACATGACAACCAAAATGTCACCCTTTCAAACTATTTTATGGTCATGAAACAAGGTTTCCAGACCAAGTTTAGACCAGGTTTAGAATTACACTTAAGTGTATGTAAATACTATCAGCTTTCATGTAAATATGTTAGTTTGTGATTCTCCATTTCATGAATACAACACCTTCTCCATTTATTTACAAAGCCACAAGCTTTCAAGGAATGCAGTGAAAAGTACTACACAGAGTACAGTATCAATATGAAAACTGCAATGGATGCTGACATTGCATTGGTTGTTAGTAATATTTCTAAAGCATAAAAAAACCCAAGAAATATACTATGCTAGAAGAAATTTCTAAATATGGGAAAATAACATGCAAAGTTGGGGAACGCATTATGTTACTGAATGCAAGAAGGAGAACAAGAAAGGGAGGGACACTGTAATGTATTTATCGAGGATCATACAAAGTTACCATTGTTGTAGTAATAAATTTAAAGTGGAAACCTTATAAGGGAAGACTTTAGGATATATGTACAGTTAAAACCATATAAAAAGCCACCAGCATTAGGTACTGAAAAGAGATTGTCAAAGGAAAACATCCAAACAGATGTGGGTGACATTGAAAAAACAGTTCCCTCAGCCATTATTGGAAAAATGGGTGGTGATATAGCAGAGAACCCTGATAACAGCAGTGTAATAAACTTGGAGGTCACAGACACAGAAGAAAATGAATGTATGGCAGCAGAAGAAAAGAAACAAGTAGCAGCAGAAATTGAAAGCAGCAATCCAATTGATATTGATGACATGTTTCTGGAAGATATGGAAGAAAAAGAATGGTTTCACAAAGGTAATTATTTACCATGTTGATGTAATTTTTAAATATTTTGATAATATACTTCTATTTATGAAGTATGGTTAAAGGTTTTGAGGTAAAAATATCAACAAATGACAGCACACACAATGGTGAAACAGAGAAAAAGGAGATTGTATTACGTGCTAATATGTGTTACATTTCTTGTCCAGTAACATTTGTGCAGACCCACAAAGTTACAGCCAGACTGGGGGCAAAAGTGAGAAAAATGAGTTTGCACGGCCCTTCATTTCATGACCTGATGACAAGAAGCTGGCTGGGCGATAAGGTAAATGTAAATAACAGTAAACATGGAGGGCAACTGGACTGATTCGTCAAATGTTTTTGAAAGTTAACTTTTTCCTCATTGTCTAATGTAGGTGATCAATGTGAATCTGAGTGTGTTGTTGAGAAAGCAAGCAGAAAGGTAAGCTATTTCTTGTGTTGCTACATGGAAATATTAATTATATCAATAATGAAACTGTCAAAATAATGGTTTTAAAAAATATTCAAGTCCAAATAGCATGGAAGTATGAATATAAACCAACAGCTGCAGCAGTTTGCTGTATTTCCTGCTGCCAAACATGTATTCAATAGTATTTTGATTTATATACCTGAGGTACAGTACTTGACATGTTGAAGGCAACATTAGTTTTACTATAGAGTTCAGTGGGGCCATGACTCCAACACGGTATCTGCACTGGTTAGTCAGTTTTTAAAGCAAGTAAGACAGAACATGTGGGTGTTAAAAATAAAGAAATGCTTGTAATCTGTGTTCCATATCAACTTATTTTTAACAGTGAGTATCCCTTCTAGGTATGTATTTATGAACTACATTATATGCTTTGTGTGACAGAATGATTAATCCATTTAATACAAGCTCATGCGTAAACAGGTATAAGCCATGCCATCTCTGGAGTAGCTTCCACTAGTATTCTGTCAGGAAGACAGAGAAATGAAATTTGAGATGGTAAATGTTAATAATCTTTCCTGCCCACCCTGGGGGCAAAACATATTTTAATAAAGGCAGCTAAGCACAGTCTTAAGTAACAGTAAATACAACGTGATGTAAGGGAATGAATAAACGTAAGCAGGTACTTAAGCAATTATTTAAACTGGAAAAACAGTATAATCTCAAGCACATAGTTTGCTTAATTGACCAGTATAACTGCAGATTTTTTCTCTTTTTTTAAATGAACACTGAGTGGAATCATGCAAAATGATATACTTCCTTACAATGCACTGGGTCATTGGATTATTGTGGTAAAATGTTTTCCATTCTTATTCTTTGGGATTGTCTCAACTAATGTAGTACTACATAATAACATTCAAATACAGCTAGTAGCTGTGATGTTTTTTCCTGTATTATTATTGTGGGTTTTCAATAAATTGAATAGATACAAATAAAAATAAACTTTGTTGTAAGGTTTGGAATTATGCAAACTGCAGTTCAAGAAATAAAATGCTAGTTTGAAGAATTTTTTATTGTGTTGATAATGTATATTTAAACAATATACTCTGTACTGTTTTAATAGAGGCACTCACAATATTACTTTCTCATGGGTATTAGTGAGAAATTACAAATGAGATTATCTATATGCATTGTTTGGAAAAATTCTAAAATCGTTTGAATTATATTAACAGTGACATGTGTATGTATATTTACACTTACAGTTAACATTAATGGAAACAAAAGAAATGTTAATAATTGAACCCATCTGTGATGGGACGAGATATGAAAGAAACTTGCTGAGAACTAGTACTTATTTCTGTAGTTATTTCTGTAGTTAACATGAAGTGTTAGTATGAAGTGGTTTTCAATAAATGTGATTTAACAACAATATAAGAGAGTACGTTCCTGATAGCTACAGATAAAAATGAGAATAGCACATACTTGTGCTTACTCTCTTTAATACTAGACATTGACTGAATTGGTAGGATTGGTAGTCAGTCTCCCCCTCTACTAGAATGGAAGGAAGGATGATGATTGTCACGCTGTCTGGAGTGGCTCACGACCATGAGTGCCAACCTCAGGGCAGACCGTTAAGAAGCAGGGCAGAAGCTCCAAACTGGTTGTATATACTATAATTAGATTTCACCAGTCCAGTAACAAATGTGAACTACTAAACAGTCTTACAGTGGTGTCACAGACTGTCCCCTTGGGCATTCCAGTTCATCTCGCCACCCAGGCAAGCTAGACGTAATGCTCTGCACCAAAGATCACAAAATATTCAGGTAACTTCCTGTCCCAGGAGACCTATCACTTACCCCAGGTCAATTGGTATCTTAGAGCTCAGACCAAAGACAACACTGTAGGCAAACCTATAGTAAACTATCTAAGGATTTATTAACTAAGAAAAGAATTAGAATTATTACAAAGTTAAAGGTGGCAAGCATACATACAAATGAGTTAGTCTATGGTTTTACAAAGTTATAAGGTTGTAGTGATCTGTCAGCTCTAAATGTCTTTTAGGGCTAACCCAGATTGACCCTGGGGATCTCAGATTCTCTTTCGTAGCTCTGGCCCTGTAAGAGTCAAACAGAAAAAGAGATGAAAAAAATTTATTGTCAGCTGTTTTTATTTTCTTCTTCCAGAATTCAAACTTATGGGACAAGCCCTTTTGCACGTATCCTCTTCATGGGTGCAAGGGGATAATTAACAATGTCTTTGTATTGCGATGTTCCACAGTGGCACACTTATTTTTGATAGGCCTTCTTGAGGGGCAGGAGATGATCCCTCCTGCCTGGTTCACAGTTTTATAGTTACAAAGCAAAAACTTAAATGTTACCGCATAGCATGTGATAAAGAAATGATCTGTGACGTTAAGGCATGTTGCAACTTACAAGCATTTCATAAGGTCTAAACACTAAACACATTGTTATAAGTTCAATACCCTCTTAACCATACTAACACAGAGACAGGTTCCCAGCAATTACTTTGTCAGTGTTTGGCTGAGGCCTAAAGCCTTGGCACAGGCTGGCATCAGGCCTGCCAGCATCTCAATGATGCCACAGAAGCTGTGGTTCCCCTTTCCAAGCAGAAGGGAGAGAACCAGTGTGAAGTTCTAGGGGGCAAATTCAACTCTGAGAGGCCCAGCCAGGCCCAAAGTATTGTTAAGAAGAGATGACCCTGGCAGACTTTTTACTCCCTTGGAGTTGTGCTCCAGGCCCTGAGTCCTGCTTTATCGCATGCTTCCTTAACTAGGGAAGATCTTTCTTTCTTCAGGATTGGCAGAAGCAGCATGTTAGGTGTCTTTTACATAGATTAACAGACTGGCATCTCTTCATTTCTTCTCCTGACAGAATTTTCTAGTACCCAGGACCATATACTGCTTTGTGACAACTAATTTATAATACTTACTAAGGCTTGGTCTACACTTACCCCCCAATTCGAACTAAGGTACGCAACTTCAGCTACGTGAATAACGTAGCTGAAGTTCGAAGTACCTTAGTTCGAACTTACCTCGGTCCACACGCGGCAGGCAGGCTCCCCCGTCGACGCCGCGGTTCCCCCGTCGACGCCGCGGTACTCCTCTCGTCTAGCTGGAGTACCGCAGTCGACGGCGATCCCTTCCTGGTTCGACTTATCGCGTCCAGACAAGACGCGATAAGTCGAACCCAGAACTTTGATTCCCAGCCGCCGAACTAGCGGCTGGGTGTAGACATACCCTAAGTCTACTGCAGCTGCTGCTTTTGTGTTGGTGCCGTCTATAGAATGTACACATTAACTCTCTGAGTTTTTCCTCATACAGGCCAGTCTGTGTCCTGGGTCCCATTATTGTTACACACACCATACAAGATAGAAAACAAAACAAATAAATACACCACCTAGTTTCAGTGTTTTGACCACTTTGCTTGTCAAAGAAATAAGGATTAACAAGTGGGAATAAAGCAAACATACATGTTGCATCTCTCTATTACATGGGCATTGGTTGGGAATTTCAACTGAATAAACATTTCTATGAACAAAAATACAGTACCAAGAACAGGAGACAGTGAAATATTTAGAAACTTCATCTAAATATGTTAGGTCAATTTTTTTACGATGAGTCTAACAAATTCTGTGTCTATTCAATAAGAGTTGAATATGTGTATTGGAGCCTTATTACCATTTATGATTAACAGCAATACCCCCAAGGTGGATTTATTTTAGGGTGAAAGTCTATAAAGCATATCTATTTAGAGTTAACTTCTAAATTATGGGCCTGCCCACAGTGAAGTCAATGAAAATCTTGCTATATACTTTAAAGTGACAAGACCCCAAATAAATACCATACCATTGTACATCTCACATGCTATAGTTGATTATATCTTAACCCCAAACAGATACTTGCTGAATTACATTTATAACTGTTACATGCGTATCAAAAGCTTTAGCACATTTATTAAACAAAAGTTAAAAAGTTTTTAATTGACTCTGAAGGATTCACTAGGAGGGTGGTGAAGCACTGGAATGTGTTACCTAGGGAGGTGGTGGAATCTCCTTCCTTGGAGGTTTTTAAGGCCCGGCTTGACAAAGCCCTGGCTGGGATGATTTAGTTGGGAATTGATCCTGCTTTGAGCAGGGGGTTGGACTAGATGACCTCCTGAGGTCCCTTCCAACCCTGATATTTTATGATTCTATGATACATTTGTGACAATTAATTAGAAACAAAAGGCCAAATTCTCTTCTCATTTATACTATGCACTTTTACTGGAGCCAATGGAGTTATGTTGGCATAAATAAGAGGAGGACCTGGAACACATTACATGCAGTAGGAAAGTACCACCACCAAACATTTACACAAATTATATTTAAAACACTCACTATTAAATAATGCCAAAATAGTCTAATCAGTTCAAATAGTGTTGATTTATATCTCAGGAAACAACATTTTTATGTACAGCTGCAATACGATATTGGAATTTCCAAACTGGTGTTCACTTGAATGTGTTTATAATACATATGTACAGGAAATGGGATACTATCTACAAACTTAGCACTTCAAAGAACTCTTCTTGTTGGGCATGCTTCAATAGGGAAGCGATTAACTTATTTCTAAGGCAGTGTCTTATTTTTCCCTTTAATGTAAAGGCTGTTGTATTTATCACAGTACAGACCATTTTTTCATGTTTTTCACGACAGTGTTACAAAAAGTCACTTGCATGTCATATAAGGTCATGCAATGAAGAAGATTAGTCACTTGCTTAAACATTTGGTTCTGGTACATTTACAGGACTGTAAGATCCATTTATCTTTGCTTTCCTTGACTTGTAAACCAATATTGCAAGTGCAGGGATTGCCACTGTTGTTAAACAAGAGAGCACAACAATCACAGGAATCACATAATCTGTTTCTTTCACCATTTCTGCAAAACGAGGGAAAAAAAAGAGACAGAAGAAGTTGATTAAAAACTGTTACAAGTAGATGTATGCACATCACTGTAAGGCAATGTTACTGTTATGTCATCTTCCTCTCCTCCAGCTTTGAGCATATTGTCTGACCCCTTTGAATTCTTTCACTGGATTCCTCTCTCTTACTGCATCACATTCAAGGTCTTGTCCACATGTACAAGGCCCTCTGTAATCTTGGTACATCTACATCTCTGATCCTATTTCCCCACCCTACCCTCTTTCCAATCAGTTTATCTTTCTGTTGCCATCATCTCCTGACTCCTCCCACACTGGGTTCGCACTTTTTATAATGCAGTTCCCTATGCCCAGTGGTGTCTATCGGACAAAGATTTGCATAGGGGAACTCTAGCTTTCCTGAGCTCCACTTATGATCACTAATTCAGGGTATCTTAGAAAGTGCCCCTCAGTACTATGCTCCATGATATTCTCCCCTGGCGCTCCAAAATGAATGTGAACATGTGCATGATATAGTCTGGGGGCACTGAAGCAGCTGTTCCACATGGATCCTGCTCTGAAAGAGCTATCCTCCCATGTTAACAGCTATGAACGGGTGAATTGACTTTATTATGGTTTTAGTTTCTCATTTTTCTGAGTGGAGCAGTGCCCCAGCTATTGCAATGGGACAGACCCTACTGCCTTCAACTGGAACACGCTCCTGGTTCTCATCTGCATCGCACTCTCCCTCCTCCTTCAAATCCCTTCTTAAAACCCACTTCTTCAAGCAATCTGTCTAGCATTCTCTTCTTCAGTAAACACCCTCCCTAATCAACTTAATCATTGTTCAGTGTCTTGGGTTTGTTAGTCTTACGTAAGTTCAGGCCTGTTTGGCATAGTACACAATAAAGCGTGTTGTAAGCTGGCTGCTCCAGGGAGGATCAGGAGGCATTCTCCCTCAAGCAGACAGAGTGCCTCCAGCAGCTCCCCAGCGCACATCAAGGCGCCCTCTATCTCCTTTTGTGGGGTTCAGGCTTCTTCTCCTTATGTGCCAATCTTGCTCTGCAGACTGGTGCATAGAGGAAGTGGGGCTATGCCTGCCTTCTCCCCACCTCCCTTGAGCCACTGTGCCACTTTGGGGTAGCATTGCTAAGAGTATCAGTGCTGTATAGGAAGCTATTACATTATTGATATTCACTAGTGAACTGTTCTGTTATGTTTTTCACCACTAACCATGGTATATCTATGTGTGGGTGAACAGTACACTAGCTGTGCTAACAGCAACCTTTCAATCACTGGAAGATAACAATACAAGTAAGTTCAAAGCAACATATATGCCTACCTACAACAGCTATCTCAATCACATCAGTGTTATTTCTAGTCTCATTGTTATTTCCAGTCTCATGGTGTATGCCTGTGTCATTTTTGCTGACTGTAGAGGTGTCATTCTGTGATGAGAGGATGGTTGTGTTGCTTGGATGGATCTTTTGCGGGACTGTCTGTGGAGGTGAATTACTATAGGTTGTACTCATAATAGTGATATTTTCCCCTTCATCAACATTGTCTGGTGGAGATATTAACTCTGTAGTATTCTGGGGAGGAACTAAAAGGAAAGAAAATGTTGGGTAAGATTTAAATGCAAATGTAGAGACTGACAATCACAGCAGGCTCTCAGGGCATTAATTCAGTTGAATGATTCACTACAATCTTTTCTTTAAAATCTACTTGATCACTAGCTAAAGGTACTCTCTAGTCTTCACACAGTGCTGCTGGCAGGAAGGATATTTTATTAATTGATGGACATAGCACCCTTCACTTTATACCGAACTTTTTTTCTTTAATTTAAAATGATTATGTATATTCATGAAAGGAGAAAAATAGACAAGCATGGCTTCTGAAGTCCTCATTCTACAGAACAGGCACAGCAAAGGCAAAGACAAAGAATCAGAAGCTAAAAGAGAGCATGTTTGCCCAGCCTTCAGACATGTGACCTTTCTCTGAGAAAGTCATTAGGATTCCACGGTTTCAAACCCTGTTTTGCAGGACCCCAATGTAAGGGACTGTTAAAAGATTTTGGAGAACAATTGTTTTCTGATGTCTGGATCCTTCTGGAGAACAGACTTCACTGTTGATCTGTTCCTACTAATTATATATGACAAGACCCTGGGTAACTCACTACATGACACACACAACATTAAAATCCTAGGGAATGACAAAAAATGACCCCAAAACCTAGAGTCTGAAGAAATTGGCTGATATTTTAGACCACGTTTTATGCCTCTAGCAAAAAAACGAACAAACCCCACTTCATTAACATAGAGAACATTATTTTAACTGACCTTTGACATCAAGCATTATATTTTTAAATTGCTGTCCGAGCTCGTTGCTGGATTCACATTAATACATTCCTGCATCCTCTAGCCGAGCCCCATATATGGTATATCTGTCACTTTCACATACTATGGGTATGTCTACACAGCCCATGGCAGTGAGCCTTTCAGCTGGGCTGACAGCCTCGGGCTCGTGGGGGTTGTGCTACCTCTTAAAAATTGCTGTGTGGATATTGTGGCTTGGGCTGGAGCTCGGGCTCTGAAGCCAACTCTCTCCCTAGGGGTCAGAGCTCAAGCTCCAGGCCAAGCCACAATTTAAACATGCTGCCTACACAGCTATTTTTAGTGCAGTAGCTCAAGCCCTGTGAGCCCGAGTCTGTCGCCTCGGCATGGAGGCTTTCTGCAGGCTGCCAGTGGCTGTGTAGATGCACCCGATGGGGATCTAGTGATTCAGAGAGCTTTGCCTGAGGTAAATTTTACCCTTAATGACTAAGGGCCATTCTTGACCTCACAGAAGCCAAAGGCAAAATTCTCACAGATTTCAGTCTGAGCAAGATTAGCCCTAAAATTTCGAAGCAAGGCTTACAATGTATCATGTTGTACACACCTTGAACAATTAAGTCCACAGTTTTTTTCTCTCTTCCAAACTGGTTAACTCCTTCACACTCATAAAGCCCCAAGCCTTCAGCCTTTATGTTATTTATAGTTAAAGTTGCATTTTCAGAAAGAAACTGCGACTCTCCACTGATTGAACGCTTTGTCCAGGAGATCTTTGGAGCTGGATTACCATAGCTGGTACATGTCATTGTCACAGCTCCCCCTTCTTTCACTGTGGTGGAGGGGGTGACAGAGACTGTTGTATTTCTTGGTCCATCTAAAACGAAGGATCCATTGTTAGTTATTAATAACAGGAGCAAAGAGAGGGTTCTTTATTAGGTGCTAGATTGTCAGCCCTGGACACTGAAATCCTCTATTTATCCTCAAATCAAATACAGCACAGATAGCTTTTGAGCTTCAGTGCAAGCCCTCCTTAGCCAATGTGCCTCAGTCCTGACCAAGAGGGTCTGTTTATATGGATGGGAGGGCAGTACAGTCTCAATCCCCACTCAGTTCTTGAGCTGAGACTGCCATCACTCTGAAGCTAAATGGGGACTAGCCCTTATACACTGCACATTGGGACAACTCCCCTCTCCTTTTGTACAGCCCCTATAAGGGCCACACATTCACAGCCCCTGTGCTCGGGGACTGCAGAGGATGTGACTTACGATAGATTACGATATATTTGATTTGTGCCTGCAAAGAGGTGGCAGACTCCCTATACTGTCACATTTCTGCCTGCAGTCAATTGCAAGTACCAAACTGGGCCCTGATCCTACAATGAGTTCCTTGGGTGCGCAAGGATCTGTCCAGAGGATGCTCATTACAGGATTGGGGCCTTAGAGGCTAGGATGACACCCCTTTGGAATTTTGACCATGAATTCTACTGTATATTTGTTTTTGTGACGTTGCTGTCCAAATGTAGTTAAACTGTATTCATTATAGGGATAACATTATTGTATACACCTCCCGTCAGACATGTGAATCACATTATGAAATTTCCTAATAGTGCTGTATAGGGTTGAAAAAGAATTAATAAATAATGGTGAAGCAAGGGACTCTGACTTGTCATTGTCTGATTGCTTTGATTGATGCAATGCACCTAGGTGTCTTGGCAACAATCTTATATTTTAAGTAAACAATTAAATATTATAGGGAATGATCCTGCAGTTCTTTTTCAGAGACTGAATCTGAAGTTGAGTTTTGCCAAAGGCAGGACCTACAGGACTGGGCCTGTCATAAGGAGAATTTAATTAAAAGGCACAGGGACAGGTGAAAAGATTGATTTTCAGGTGAGATTTCAAAGAGGTAGTTAATGAAGCAGACAATAGATGACATTTATAATTCATCATATTTTAAGCTTTACTGGAGGAAATGGTCTCTAAAAGAAATTCATAGATTGCAAAGATAACATTTGACACAAATGGTTATTCTTCACATGAAGGGATTACAAGACTGTGCCCAGAGATGATACGACCGAAGGGCCATGTCCTATCCTTGATCTTTGTGCAGTACAGTCACTGACATCAGTGCGAGATCCAGTGTGGATCAGGAGTACCTTTTTATATCCCTAACTTTGTAGCCCTGGTCCATGAATCCTAATGTAAAATTTAACCCCTAATATAAATATACTTACAGTTTACACTCAATCTCTGTGAAGTCTGTCTTTTCTTGGGTTCAAATTCCATTTCATCAATCGGTAATTCAGCCAGACAAATAATCACTTTCCCAATGTCTTCAAAGGTGGGGATAAAAGTCAATGTCAGACTTTTTGTCTCAATGGTTTTGGTGCTTCCTTCCTCATAAAACTCTTTCATGCTAGAAACAGATCCATCTTTCTCCAGCTGCATCGTCAAACGCTCAGAAGGATACACTTTGGGAACCATACAGGTGATATTGGCTTTTTCCCCAACATTCAGGGGTGTGCTGATCTCAATGACTGGATCACTGGGAAAAGCTAAAAGAACAATACCAGTTACTTTTTACTAGAGAAAGGCCAAAGAGACAACCATTGAAACTAGAGCCAGAATTGAAAGTCCCTCAAGTTCACATGTGTTCATGACTTGGCTTTTGATTAAGTCCACTACAGTCATGAAATATGGGTCCATATTTTGGGGTTTTGACCCTCCAGATTCTTTTCACACACACACTCAAAGTTTGGGGTTTTTGGATCTGGGGTATAGGTTGGATCCATCTTTCTTTTTAATACATGTCCATGTTAAAAACAGTGTGGCATTTTATGAAAGATAGAAAAATACTGATCTTTTTTAACTGATAGAATTAGAAAATAACAGCTACCATATATATATATATATATTTCTAAATTAGTGACAGACAACAATAATACTGTTCTTAGAAATAACTGGAATAAAAAGGCATAGCATGTGCTGTATCTTCATTTAGAAGGCCCAGCATCTATTAATTTTAATTATTACCCCCAGCAGCTATTGAATGTGGCTCCCAAATAATGGCAGCTACCATTAAATATAAAGACCTTCCTATGCCAAGCCAAAATATTAAGGTATATGGGACTGATTTGTTCCCAACGAACTCAGTGACAAAACTGCCATTGATTTCAGTGGTGTAGAAAATATGCCTTGTATCTGCAGCTAATATAGTGGCCAGCAGAGTGAATTTACAAAATCCCTGTAATAAGAGCCAACTCCTGCTCACTTCACAAGAGTAGGCCTGTTGGAGTCAATGGAACAATTTGTATCAGTAAAGTGGGCAGGATTTGATCCTAAGGGCCAGATCCAATACTCACTGATATAAACAGAAAGATTTCCATTGACTTCACTGGGCTTTGGATCAGGCCCTTAATACTCAAATTTTCCCCAAACATTTCCACCCAGAGCATATTTTTTTCAGCTTTTTGAACACTTCAAGGGGACTATCTTCTGGCTTTCATATACTTTGAGGAAAACACCAAGAGTAAATAAAACCAGGAAGATTAAATTCACTCTAGATAGCCTAGTTCAAGATGCCTAATAAGAAATCCCTGCACCAATCTATGACCCCTACCAGGAAATATATGTTTAAACTATATCAGAATTGTTGTGCTAGGGATATAATTGACCCACCACTGTAGGAATGATTAATCACATTTATTTTGAATGAGCATTGCACCAATGTCACATATAAAGGGAATAAATCACTTACAGTAAACATCAACCTTGATGCTTTTTTCTTCTTTCGCATCGCCACAACATGCACTGCAGAGATACTCATGCTCATTCTCAATGCCAACAGGATCCATAGTCAAGATGGAGCTGTTCCCCATGTTGGTCACTGACCCACCTAGGGGGTTGTCCATCTGGGTTCTCCAAGAGAAACTTGGGGATTCACAGCCAATAGTACTACAGGTCAGCTCAAGTTTATCTCCAATCTGAGCAGCAACGTCGCGTTCAGGTGTAATCTTAATTTCAAAAGCTTTAGCTGAAAAAGGGAGAAAAATGCAAACTCAGCAGCATTCATTGCTCATGTTCTCCTTTGCACTGGCAATCTAGTATGGTATATGAGATTATTAAAGCCTGCCTCTTGTTTTACTATTTTTAAATTAATAGTTGCATAGGGCAAGTTAAACTATTAATAATTAGCACTTAAATAGTACTTTCCATCTCCAAAATACTCTACACACATTAACTAACCAACTGATGAACAATGTAAATCCATTGAAGTCAATGGAGCTACACGACTTTACACCAGCTGGGATCTGTCTCTAAAACTTTGCAGCAGACTAATAGGTAAATACGTTACCAAGGAAGGTTATAGAATCACCTTCACTGCAGATATACCTGACTAATACTATACTTGACTGATATCTATCAGGGATGCTTCAGGGATAATAAAATCAAACCTACAGTGATGGGCTAGAGATCTCTTCTAACCAAAACAATTCTATGATTCTATAGTGCAATACATTTCTTAGCAAACTAAATTACAAAATGACTGCATTACTACAGAATAGTCAGTGCTGAATAAAATTTTTCTTGCTAGTTAAACAGAACATCTTAACTGATCTTAACAAATTTTTATTTACTGAAATGCAAAATCAGTTTCCATAAAGAGAAATGATTCTAAAATAAAGGAAAATTCAAATTAATTACAACAATTGATTAAGTAACAAAACAAAAACTCACAAGTCACAAACCCCAGTAAAAGCACTGTCACTGATGGAATTATTCTTCCCATTTGTGTAAATTTTTGCAATTGATATATTATGAAAAGAAAGCTAGCTCCAAACCCTGGCTCTCTGTTCTCTCTGAAGAAACACGGTGTGAGTCTGCAGCTCTGAAAATGACAGAACAGTTACTCGGCTCTTTATAACAATTCTGGTTGGGGTGGAGTGAAGGAAATCTCTAGATGGGGATACCCACAGCAGAGTTAGGAAAAATCCCCCTGTAGGCTGTGTAGATGGTTTCAGCGCCCTCTACTGCTTTCAGAGACAGGATTACAATGTGTCTTTTTCAAACGAATTCCAAAACAGAACTAGCAAAATAAATATATCAGAGATGGAGAATATCAAGAACACTTCAGATGAGAAAAATCTTTTTAAGCCCAGGATAAAATTATTTTAGCATTGTTATTGCATATCACAGGTATAAGGAGCAAAATAAGGACCTGATCGTTCAGATGGTCAGTCATGTGAAAGAAGCTATTCATGTGAGCAGTTCCACTGAAGTCAATGGAACTATTCACCTAGTTAAAGTTACTCTCATGCATACTTTTTGCATGATTGGGTTTTATGGGGACAATCCTACAAACACTTGAGTAATTTTACTCAAGTGAGTTGTCCCTTTGAAATCAGTGGGACATCTTGCATGAATAAAGCTACCCATATGCCTGTGGTTTTGAGGATTGAGCCATAAAAATAAGGAAACACGGATCTAAGTCAGGTAATGTAGGACTAGAAATGAGCTCAAATCAAAATCCTGGATCCTAACACCCCGGATCCAGCTCCAGTCTTTAAGGCTCAGGCCAATCACCTACAGCTGAATAGACTGAGTCGTTGGACTGAGTCTGCTGGTTCCAGTAGGGCAACTGAACAGATTCATTATTTTTAATGGCAGCTAAAGGGAAATTGCCCCTCAAATGGCTCTTTTTTTCTGGGACACCACTGATTGATTTTCCTCTAGATTGTCAATCTATTTCTGCAATCATACATTGTCCTATTTAAATAACGGAATCAAAACAGCTGAAAACTTGCAGGTTGTTAAACTGTAGGTGGATTTAAAAAAAGTTGTCTTTTTTCTTTTAAAAGAAGCAATTTAAACTGACATTTTCCAGCTTTCATGCCCTTACTCAGTAATAGGGAAAGCGTGAACATGTTATCTGAAGGAATAAACACAATGTTCCTATTTTAAGTGGTTTTGTTCCGGGGTTATATGAAGCCCATCTTGAGCAAAGGATATTTTTGGAGACAAGTGCTGGCTGGTAGGTAGATGTCATTAAAAACAAAGTGAAAGCAGATTTTCTTTGTCCAGTTTAAACTGGGAAAATGCCACTAATGCAAAAAATTGAGAAGCAGAATTTGCAGAATATAAAGCAGATATTGCTTACTAATTTTTGTAGCGTTCAGTTTTTTATTCAGAGGGCATTGCCAAATACAAGTGGCAAGAAATCCAGGACAAAAACGTAAAACATGCTTTAAAAATGTCTATGATGAATTAATTAAATTTGATATGTGATCATTTAACTGTTAAGCTAATTGCTGTAAAATGTGGCTGTTATGTATTGCTTATTTCATCTCTGGTCCTGATGCAGGTATCAAGTAATAATCTGCATAAAATAAATGAGAAAATATAGAAAAAATAAACACAAATCCATAAGCCCCAAATATAAATAACAGTGAGCAAAGGCAGGTACCACACCGAAGTCCAACTTTTTGAGTCATGTAGGTCATGAGGTTAACACATTATTCATTGGAGTTAATAATGGTTTCATTTTACCCCATTCAGGTAAGAGCAGTAGCAGCAGATACAAGGAATACTTCTCATGTAATGTGCTCCTCCTGGTCCCTAGAGACCATGGCTTTAGCAGGAACCATTTTTCCAGGTTCCTGACTGCAGCTGCCCTGGGAATCCCCCCTAAAGGGAGATTTTACTGCACAAGTTAATATGCTCCCTGGAACGCTAAAATGACTGTACATTGTAATAAATGCATAAATCCCAGTGAGAATCTCAATACCATGTCCAATAAGAGGCAACAGAGACTATGTTTATAAACATCACAGATAATAAACACACCAACACGAAAGGAGTGTAATAACTGGTAGGATGCAAAAATTAGCTCCAAAGAGAAAATGGACATCTAGGTCAGAAAGGTGAAGGAAACCGGAAATATAGGAGAGTTAAAAGAGACAACCCAGTCCACTAATTACCAAGAGAACCCTGGAAGAAGGAGACACCTGAGCTCAGAATCCCTAACCTGAAGTGAAGACCATGGAGTTTGTCATTGTCATGGTGGACAAAAAAGAAAAATCCTCTCAGGAAAGAGAAAAGGTTATGGAGTAGAGTCCTTACATGCTTGAAAACCCTCAAATCACAGAGCACAGAACGTGTGCAGTGTACAGACTGGGTAACAGTGCTTCGACTCAACGTAAAAAAAAAAAGATTTTTGAAGGGGAAGTAAAAGTCCCCTTTGTAGTAAAATTGCTGGTACATGCTTTGTCATCATTACAGAGGAGAGAGCTCATACATACGGTGATTCTGAAGTCTGGACTGTTCAGATACTTCTAATGTAGATTTCCATGAAGAGCATGTCCTCAGTCCCCAGGAATGAGACAGCATAAAAGTGGTAGGGCATGTCGGCACCCTGAAGGCATTGCAAAGGAAAGCTACAAATGCTGTGGGATTTTTCATCAAATAACATGGAATGGGAAATGTCAGCCTGATCCAACTGCCATTAAACTCAGTGGGACACTTTTGATTGACTTTGAAGGGAGCTGGATCAGGCCCTGAGCTGGTATGCCAGGCCCCGAGCCAACTAGACATCAGCCATATATTTAGCAGAGACAGCAAAGGTAACTGTACTGATATCTGGACAAATATGTTGCTGGTATCAGAGCAGTACCCATTTTACATATTGTTAGAGGAAGTGCAAGACTCACCAGAGGCAGTGGTTCCTCAATACAGGAAGATCCTGACACAAAGTTGACTTCCATATGAGCCTTTCTGGTTCCTAGTTTAAAAAGAAAAGGTACTTTATTGCTGCAACTGCCATCCCCCGCCCTGTGCCTGCCACGGGCACACCAAGTCATGGGAGCACCACTTTTGCTTGGTGCAGGACTGGATCTCTATGGAAGCAGATAGAGAACAGCTGACAGGTTTTAGGCGTTAACCTCAAAGGTTCGGATCCCACATGTCATTTGAATTAAAATCTGGGGTGAGGTAAAAAAGAGAAGGGGCATCACAATGAGGATGAACACCACAGAAAACACTGGCAGGAATTCTGACATGGAAGGCAGAGTGTAATGAGACCATTACTGCTAAGTGTTATAGGAGTGCAATATAAAAGAGATGTCTGCATATATGTGATTAATTAAGAGATAAAAGGGCCAGTAGATACTGCTCAAGTATATGCAGCATTGTTCCTGGGTAGGACCAATAAAACTTGTTGTGCACTGCAGATGGCTTCTTTGTGTACAACTGTTTACATTTTTGTGTGCAGCTCTTAACACTGTGTCAAAAAACAGAGTTCTCCTTGTGTCTGGGCCCATGACTAGAGATATCACGCAGGATGGCCAGTTGAGAAATATGCTAAAGCTAAAAGTTCTAAGCAATTTTGGAATTAAAGCTATAGCAGTAGCAGGAGGCCAGGAAAATGCAGGAAGGTTGTGGCACTGCAAAGAGAGCCGGAGAAGCAACTTAATCTGAAAATATTTTCAACAGCCTGTTGCAAATCTGAGGAGTATCAACATGGCACATGATTTCAGTTCTTCACATCAATTTGCTGGATGTTTCCCCCCCAATTCTCTTGCTAGCAAGCTGCATGGACAAAAGACTGAAAGAGTTAAAATCCAGCATTGATGTGTCTTTCCACTATTTCCAATAATTGAAATTCGCTTTACTCAAGGCTTGGAGGGGAATCCCAGATGGTTGGTGTGACTGGGAAAGGGGTTCACTTACAAAGTACATAGTACAAGTACATGGGCATTTTATCTCTGATCTGAAAACAGGACATAAAGCTGCTTTTCAGGAAACTGACATGAGATTTTTTTGGCATGTGAAGAGAAGGAAAGGGAAGCTGCTTCTGAAGTAAAGATTCAGCATTAGCTTTAGTTCATGCTCCTATAACTTTGCTGAACAGCTACCTGATGGAGTTCAAGAGGCCAATTTGCTGAAGACATAAAAAAATAATCACAGGATACAGATTTATTTGATCAAATATTCTTGTAATCTGCATGTAAAGGAGGGTAGTCTATTAATTGGCCATCATAACTAAAGGCTCAAATCCTATTGGACAGGGACCATGGAATTATATGGCACTCCCCATGTTAACAACTCTCATTTTATCACAACTTTCATGACATTTCATGTTTTATTTAAGCCCCAGCATCTGGAGTCAAGTGATTAGGTGAGAATCTCAGATTTTTTAAAAATAGGTTTCTATTTTTCTATTTTTGCATCCCTCATAGCTGTGGAGAAATGCTTGAAAATGTGACCCACTCGCACCCTGACAGCTCACAAACCAGAAGGCAAAGAAAAAGATCCCAACATTCATTTTTATTTTTGTGAGGCTGATTCATGATTTTTGAAAGTTTGGGGTTGGCAATACTGCACTCCCCATTCTCTTGCAGGTCCTCTCCCTGTTCCTCCCCCATCCAGTTCAATCAATTAAGTACTGATGGTCTACTGGCTTCATGTAACATTAAATCCAACGTATTTTACTTAGTCCCCATATTTTCAGTGCGCTGCAGAGCTTTGTATTATAACCCATTGTTGTCTTGTGGAAGGTTTCAGGGGAAACATGGAGGGTTTGATTAGGGGGTAGGGGAAAGTTGAGACTGTAGCACCTAAAAAAGCCTGGGAGGTGGTTTTGTGTTTCAGTGTCCAAGGGACAGCTGAGATTTTTAGTACTAGAGAGAGGATTAATCTCTCTCTCTCTCCCTCCCTCCCCTCACCTTTTTCCAGGGGGATAGAAGTGACTTCAAATATGAGAGATGTGAACTGAGTTTTAATTTCTTATTTTCCCTCCAGCAGCCCGTGACAGCAACTAACTGCTCTGCTGCACCCCACCCGAGCCCTCTGTTTCTATATCCATCAACAAGGGATATAGGATATTTCTGCTTGATCTTTTTGCTAAAAATGCCCAGCATTGAAATAGTTAACAGTATTAACACGTATAGCTCCATTCCAGCAAAGCACTTAAGCATAGGCATAACTTTAAGTACCTGCACTGTTTCACTGATTTAATCCATTGGTGCTTCCAGGGCCGGCTCTGGCTTTTTGGCCGCCCCAAGCAAAAAAAAAAAAAAAAAAAAACGGGGCGGCCAGAACGGCAAAGAAAAAAAAAACAAAACCTGTGGCGCGGCTGGAGCGTGGGTGCAGGGGGACCGGCTTGGGGGGGGGGGAAGGGGAGGGAGTGGGCGGGAGAGAGAGAGAAGGGGGCGGCCAGGGCTACAGCATGGGCGCTGCCACGCGGCCCCTCCCGCTGCTCCGCCTCCTGCCGCCTGCTGCGAGGGCTCCGCTCCGGTTGGCGGGGAGGGAAGGAAGAGGATTGCCCTGCAGGGTGCTCTGGTTCTCCGCGCCGCCACCCCTTACAGGGCAGCCAGAGCGGAACAAAAAAAAAAAAAAAAAAAAGCGGCCGTGCCACCCTAGGATTGGGCAGAATGCCGCCTCGAACAATCTGCCGCCCCAAGCACCAGCTTGCTCAGCTGGTGCCTGGAGCCGGCCCTGGGTGCTTCTACCCCACCGACCACTAGCCTCCACTGTAGCTGTGCTATTTTCTCTGACTCATCGCCATGGGCCGGTGCCTGGCTCCACTCCCAGACCCTGATACTGCCCTCTGTATGGTTCCAGGAAGGGGAAATGTGGTACACTGCTGCTGAGTCAACTAGTCCCCTTTCACCTCACATTTTTGCTGAGATACACATATAGATCTAATTAAGGATAATTAGGTCGTGTGGGCAACCTTAACTCTGTTCCTATGTACACGGGCAGGGCCCATGCATTGATATGGAATCCACCCCTTATTGCAGAATTGTATTCCAGGTTGTAAGCTATCGTCTATTTAAAAAATTCTGAGACAGTTTTTCAGGCCTATTTCACTCCCTTTGCTCCCCATGGAAATGCCGAGATGTGTGGAAGTGACATAGCTGGCTCGTACGTCATCCTCACCACACAACGTAGTTGCTTCACTTTCCATTCCTACCAGTTTAACAAAAAAATCTCTGAAGGTATCCAGACTCAGGAAAAGGGACTATCAAAAGGAAAATAAATGTTAGGCATTTACACAGATGACAAAATAGATAATTTTTAATTAGGTTTTGTTCAGAGACGCTGTTTATTTGATTAAAAAAATCCTGACATTTATATACAAAATAAATACGCCCTCCTGTCACCCCAAAAAAATTCCCTGATCTCCATCCTTACGTATTGTTGTTCACAGAGAGTGCAGGCCGTGGAAATTCCAAGTTTTAAGTTTTAAAGTGAGAAAGCAATGACTTTCATTAACAAAGCCCTATCTAAAATTGGACTTCTGGTGCATATCCTGTTTTTAAACCCACATTGCCAGGAAAAATACAATCGAAATTAAAAGACAATTTAAAAAGGAAATTTTATCAAATTGGACAGATTAAATTCCACTTTCTTTAATGGTGCAATACAAAGGGTTTGGTTTGTTTTTTTAAATCACAAATATTTCAAGGCTTCAAAAATGGGGGTAACTGGGGGCAAATGTACTTAGCAAGCATGTGTGTGTAAATTCCCAGTGCACACACAGTTCTGTCTTGATTTCTATAGCAAGTGCATGTAGTGGTATTGTACATGCTACTATATCATTTCCAATGGCTTATCTTTAAAACTGGTTTCATAATAGACAAAAACTTGTATGAAGAAATTGATACGGAAAATATTGCAAAATTTGCCAGATAAATTCTTAGAAAAACTAGATCTTTTAGGCTGGGCTAGAAGCAAAGCCCTGGATCGAAACACTCCCTAAATACTGTAAAATCTGACACCCCAGATTCAGACCTGAATTTTGCAAGTGGTCCCTGTCTTTATAAAGGTCTAAATCCAAACACTGCTAAACTTTCAAATTTTGCAGTTTGAGCCTAGCTCTTCATCTACATTTTTGTTTGTGAGCCAAATGTATTCAGACGTATCAAAGGCACTTGTCCTCACTGAAGACAACCGTAATTGAACCCCCCTGGAATTATAAATTAAGAGACAACACTTGTTTTGAATTACATTTTTTGTTTTCATTCATATATCTATTGGATTTTGTTCTGGGTTCACTGGACTTCGGCCTGGGGCAGACTGCAGGCTCAGAAAATGTGCAAGAACAAAAATAATACAAGTTGAAAACATTTAACAACGAATTATGAACAAGCTGCTTACCTCCTAGAGTGCCAGCACCCACACATGGCAGTTCTCACTGAAGTAGATCCCTAGAGTACAATGCTGGCTCAATGGAGGTCAGTAGGACTTTTGCCATTGATTTCAGTATAGCCAGGATTTCACCCCGGTCTTCAGAACTAGATTCAGTCAAATAGAAGGTGCAGGGGAGCTTTGTGACCAACTTCTGCTATCGCTCACCTGCGACTGTGCAAGGGCTCTGCGCGCCAAGAAACATGTGGATCCACAAACATGACAAAGGCAATTGTTGAGATCAGCCATTGTAACAAACCATTGGTGTAACATTACAAGTAAAACATCATAGAATAGAAATAGGTGCAAAAAATTCCTGTGTTGGCCCTCCCAGCTACACTGTAGTTTACTACCTAAATATAGTTTGGATTTATGAAAACCAAACAACATACAAAATACCAGACTATAGAAGTATCCTACCAACTATGTACCAGACACGATGTTCTTCATTTTCTTATAATGCCCCTGCAGAGGAGTCACATATATGCCAATAAGCACAGGGAGATGGAATGGTTAGCCCTGTGTAAGTTCAGAAACTTTAAGATGGTTTAGCTCTATGTAAATTCAGGAACTCCTAACGGATGAAAACTGAGGAGTGACTCACTCCCCTCATTTTCTTCCCCCACCTGCCCAGTGAGCTGAAAAGGACTATTCTTTGACCTGATAAGCACTTACTTTTTTTTCTCGAGGGAATGAGCTGGAGACCCTGTTCCAGGAAAAACCCACCCCAACTAGAAAAAGAAAATAAACAGATTTGTTTTTGTCTCTCCCAAGCCACTCCAAAGGACCAAACACCAAAGAGATGTCGCCATTGCAACTGGTAGGGCATTGTGTTACTATCTGCATCACAAAAATATAACAATTTTAAAAGCCAGATGCTAGTCTGTGACCATTGTGGCGCTTTTTCTGCATGATCATCATGGTATTACAGTAGATTTAAAATCAACAAAATACCATATTTTAATCTAGTCTAAATGTCTATGCATTTTTCAGCAAGAAGCATCATCTCAGCACCTTGCTCTGTTAGCACTTGAGTAGCAAGAACATGCTAATGTATGAGTAGCTAATAGCCTGATAAGAATGGTAGGCAATGAGTCTTACAGACAAGCCAAGTTAATGGAGACAGGAATTCTTGGGATTTATTCTCCCCCTTCAAGAGAATTATTTGGCCAGGCTTCAAAGCCGGGTCCTTGTTGCTAGAGATAGACAGCCAAGCAAGAATGGCTTTCATGGCTGTGTCACCCTCTATCAGAGGCCATGGTACTTTTTAAGCGATAAGAAAGGTAACTTGAGAATTGTGATGCATGTATGAAATTGCTGGCAGGCACAGTTAGGCTTTGTACTGAATTAACTCAAAAAGAGTGTCTGGCTTTTAAAATCACCACATTTCTTAGCAAAGGAAGTTTCTCAAAATGCTTTTGTAACATTAATTCTTAAAGAACAGATTGCTCTGAAGATACAATTAGTGGGATAAATTCTGCTTCCACGGCACCCTGGAAAAGCCCAAGTAATTCTACTGACATCAACAGGAATACTCTGGATGTGTACCAGTTTAAATGATGACAGGATTTGTTATGTTCCTTAGGGGGGACATCTTAAATGGTAACACCTGAGACTTAGCCTCCAAATACAGTTAAGCTTTATTGCAACACATCTTAACCTGATCTTGCAACCACACTTCTCTAAATGTTCTTTGTGCATTTAACATCTCATATGGTATGATGACTCAATATTCCTAAGGCCAGGTGGCCATTTCAAGTTCCAGTTGGCAGCCTGTTTTAATATTCATGAGCGAATTCATCTAGTTCACTGCTTAGCTTTCACCCAAATTATCCTGGCTCCTCAGATGCCTATTGTACTTCAATGATTACAACAAATATATATCAGAATGAAGATGAATTCTTTTCACTTATTTATAATTACATTTATAGCTAACATTTGATTTTGTGTTCCTATAGAAACCCTCAACAGAGTTAGATTTTTGGTAGGTCTTAGAATTACCTGATCTGCTGTTCCCTCCAGTACTATTGGGAATCACAGTTCCTGTTCTATGTTTCTAGGTTGCAACTGATTACTTGGATTTCCTTCAGCACTCCAGGAGTGGCTTGTTCCGTGAATGTGTGAAATTCGGAGAAGCAAAGAGGTGAGCATTTCATCTTAGTTGCTTGTCGCTTTTTCTTGTCATCTTGGTTGCTGGTCAGCATGCTTGCTGGTGACTTTTGAAGGAGAAAGTGTATTTGTTTGTAATTTTTTAATCTGCAAATATAGTCTATTAATTATATAGGATCTCATATGGCATGATGACTTGATATCCCTAAGACCACCAAACCAGGTGGCCATTTCAGGTTTCATTTGGCAGCCTTCAGTTATTTTTATTAACATTTATAGCTATCATTTGATTTCATATTCCTACAGAGAGCTTCAACACAGTTAGATTTTTGGTAAGATCTTCGCCTCTATCTGATCTGCTGTTTCCTCTGTCACTACTGGGAATTACAGTTCCTATCCATGGTTTCAAGCTGCAGCTGTTCCATGAATGTGATGAATTTTAAGAAGTAATTATATAATTCTGTGAAGTAACCGTATCTCAGGGTCAGTGTAGGGTTGTTACTGGTCACTTCTGAGTGAGGGGAAAGTATATTGTGTATAATTTTTAAATCTACAAATATATCTGATTAAAGGTTGTGGGTCTCAGGTAGTTTTGAAAAAAAATGTTTTATATTATAAAGTATTTCAGTTTCCCTTTAAATTGGAAATTGCTGATTATAAAATAGTGCTAAAGAATAATACCAGGAGAAGACTGCTATATGTAATGTAAATGAAGACAGATTCATGTGCTCCGTAGAGCCTTCCCCCATCTTCTCTCATTGAATACATGATACAGGATGATTGGAGGAACAGGAAGCAAAAAAATATCAACTAACAAACAAAACAAGCATTTTCTTCATATTATAGGTCATAACTCTCGCTGTGTGAGTAGCTGATTTTTTGGTTTGCTCAATTGAAATATTGAAAAAAGAAATTGTTTCAGGTTGAACCAAATTGTGGTTCAACCTCAAATCAAATGTTTCTCAAGTTTAACTCCTTTAAAAATACAATTGAGGTAAAATTCAGAAGAAAAAGTTATTTTGAATCAGAAAATCAAAATGTTTTATTTTGAAAATGCTGAAATGAAAAATTTAATTTTTTTCAGATTTTTTTTCTGTTCTTTTCCCCAACCAATGAACCAAAAAATTTGGCTAATTCAATGTGGCGAAATGTTTTGGTCAACTTGAATCTCCATTTTTCACCCAAAACTACTTTCGGTCAAAAAATTTCACCCAGCTCTAGATTCATAGATTCCAAGGCCAGAAGAGACCACTGTGATCTTATAATCTGATCTCCTTTATAACACAGGCCACAGAACTTCCCAAAAATAATTCCTAGAGCAGATCTTTTAGAAAACATCCAATCTTGATTTAAAAATTGCCAGTGATGGAGAATCCACAACAACCCTTAGTAAATTGTTCCACTGGTTAATTACCCTCCCATGTCAATACATTAGAAACAAAAGGAAGACCCAGGACAGGGTAGGCCCACTGCTCAGTGAGGAGGGAGAAACAGTAACAGGAAACTTGGAAATGGCAGAGATGCTTAATGACTTCTTTGTTTCGGTCTTCACCAAGAAGTCTGAAGGAATGCCTAACATAGTGAATACTAATGGGAAGGGGGTGGTTTAGAAGATAAAATAAAAAAAGAACAAGTTAAAAATCACTTAGAAAAGTTAGATGCCTGCAAGTCACCAAGTCAATGGCATTTTAAGAGGCTGGAATGAAACAGAATATAACTGATACTGTCACATCTGGGTTTACAACATGTAGCAGTGCTCAGTAAAAGTGGCTAGAGGCTAAGGCAGAAATTGTCAAATTAGTGGGAAATATGTATCCAACCCCCCTAAGGGGCTGTGAAAATGTCAACATTAAGGGGCAAAGTCTGCCATCCTGCTCATGTTGAGTGACACCTTACCCTATGGGGAGCTCACCAGGCTCCTCGCAGAGCGCGGTGCTGTTCAGTATGAATATAGGTGGCAGAAACTGGGCCTTGTTTATTTGTACAGTTCCTAGGATGGGCAGAATGAGAAGTCACACAATGATCTCACAGCTGTGGACTACAGCAGATAGCAGCCTGGATACAAACGCTGATCTCCTGAGGCTCTAAGCACCATTCCATTCAGTGGGGGTTGAGGGCACTCAGCACCTTGCAGGATTGGGCTCATAGTTAGTAAGTTGTAATGCAAATCACAAAAAGAACATAGGACTAAATGATGATTCAGTTGGTGTTGGTCCTGCTTTGAGCAGGGGGTTGGACTAGATGACCCCCTGAGGTCTCTTCCAATTCTAATCTTCTATGATTCTATGATGACTTTTGGGACAGCCTTGCGCAGCAATCAGTCCGTGAGCTGCTGCACCATCCCAAGAAGCACTGTGACTCAGCCCTGGTCTACACTGCAAACTTATGTCAGTATAACTATGTCGCTCTGGGGTGTAGGAAATCCATGCCCCATGAGTGAGGCAGTTATACCCACCGAGCTCCCCGTGTAGACAGCGCTATCTCGACGGGAGGGCTTCTACCATCAATGTAGCTACCGCCTCTTGGGGAGTTGGAATATCTATGGTGATGGGAGAAGCTCTCCCGCCAGTGTAGGTAGTGTCTTCACTAAGCGTGACAGAGGAGCCGCCTCTGCAGCACTCTAAGTGTAGACAAGCCCTTAGAGACACATCTGAGTCATAATTCCTCCTCTGCTTCCTTCCTTCTCTCTCCAGCTCCAGAAGGCATGGTTAGTGACTCACTCTTGGCATGTTCCAGCAGCAAATTATACCCTTCACCCTATGCTGACTATGTTGGCTCAGTTACTGTGGCCAACAACAGGTTAGGGTGGAGCCAAGGCTCTTCCCATTTCCTACCCTCCCATGCCCACCTGCTCCAGACTAAGTGGCACAAGGCTCTGTTTAGTCCTTCATGTTCAGAGCAAAGGTCTGAGTAGCCTGTGTAAGAGTGCATAGGGGTTCTTACTTCCTCTTACTTCCCTGCATAGATGCTCAGCCTGAGTCAAAATCTAGCCCAAAGGATGTATATCAATACATGTAATGGAGCCAATTCTGCTCATTGCCAGTTACTCAGGCAACATTCCCACCAAAGTAAATAGAAATTTTGCTTGAATCAGCAGAGTGATATTTGGCTCAGTCTTTGTAGCTTGGTTCATGGTGCCTGGAGAAAGAAAGGCAGGAAAAAATTCTGAAGAAACAAAATACAAAGTATTCTTATACAAACAGAGTCCTTCTCTTCCACAACTGCTCCAGATGTTTCCAGACAAATCTCAGCTCTGTGTTCAGGAATATCATTTACAAACCCTCCACGTGTCATGATAAATAATGCTAAGGGAGGAAGAGAAGAGAGAGGGGATATATTGCAGGAAATAAACAAGCGCTCTGGCTGAAACCAATCAGAATTAAAAAAAAAAATCTTCTGGAAGATCAAATGTTGCTGCCACTTCAAATTTAAAAACCTGATGATAGAAAACATTATATATAAAAACATTTCTTCTGATATGTCAGATATGGTCTGGGGTTGCAGTTCTTCCCTTATTTATTATGGTTAGGGATACTTGCATGAAAAAGGGATCTTTGCTCCTTACAAGCTCTGCTGTTGCTGGCTGCCTATTTCTGCCCTGGATTTAAAATGAGCTGTTTATGACATCAAACTCTGCATGGTAATTGATGTATTGTAATGAAAACATAGTAGCTTTGATTTAAAGCAAAAGTGTACCTTTTAGAGCCATCGAGAAAGAACCAAAGGATGCCTCATGCCCAGAAATGGAATTCACCTCCCACTATGGTATTAAAGGGGATTAATTCAAAGTACTATTGTCTGTCTGTTGATGTGGCTTTTGAGCCACTGTGGCCAGTTTCCCAGGACTACAGAGAAGTCTGTGAGAAACTGGAGGATTGAGAGGAGACATAGTCTGAAAGGTAAAAGTGAAAACATCAGTGGGAATTTCCCTGGGCTGGTTTGCATTGTTTTTAGGTCTGGCTGAAATTCAGTTTTATTTCTTTTGGATATTTTTAATGCAAACCGATTATTATTCTGATAGAGTGGAGATTCCAGAAGGGCTGCAACTGGACTCTGTACTAAAGGTCCATGATTAAATAATTCAAGACCTTTGCCTGTACATTGAATGAGTTTTGTACCCTGTACATGCTGGCTCTGAATGTACCTGGCATTTTTACTAGATTTTGACACATACTATTGACTTCTATTGTTTGTACCTAATTTAGATTTTTACCCTTATTAAAGACATTACCACATTTTCCCTTTGATGTTGATTCTTTTTAGACTGAAATGTTTTTTCAATTGCAGAATTTAATACAAGAAGAAATCCTCAGGCACTAACGGGAAGAGTTTCAAAAGTGCCCAATGGATTTAGGATCACAAATACCACCAGCTCTCAAGACTTGTGCTCCTAAATCTCCTTGGTGCTTTTGAAATCTCCCAACTATACCAATTCATCTAGAGTTCAAAGATCACCCATCTGCGACTCTGCCACTGCAAAACCAACTCAGTTGGCCCCCAGAACCTGTCTCTGGAGCAGCACTGCTGCAAAGCCACTTCTGCTGCCCCCTAATTTCTACCTTCATGCTGTTGCAAAGCAAACTCAGCCACCCACTGAATCTGGCCTACATGATGCTATTGCTAAGCCACCTCAGATGACTCTGCCTCAGGTTCCCAAATCCCAATTCTGTACTGCTGCTTCTGCCACCTCTTGCTTCTGTGCTTCTGCAATGCCACCTCAGCCAGCCCCCTGCTCCCACCTCTCTGCTTCTGCTACACAGGAGCCTCAGCCACCTGCTACCTTCATGTCCAGTGCTTCTGCAAAGCTGCCCATTGACTCTTACCTCTGTGCTGTTAAGCTGCCCCTGAGATCAGATTGTACCTGCTGTCTTGTACCTTCACTGTGGGCATGCGCGAAAGTCCAGGGGAAATCTTCACTGGACTTTGGATTTGTCCCTTTGACCCCAGTGTAACTCTTCCATATGGTCAGATTTTAAAATTTTATTTCATTTCTTAAAATTGCAACTGTCAATATTGATCAATAACAATGGGAATTTATTTCTGATTTTTTTCTATATTGTGGAGGAAAACTAAAAAATATCAGGTTTCCAGGACAGGTTAGAAAATGGGTTCTCCCCATCAAATGTTTTGATGGCCATGCGGAAAAAAAAATAACTTTTGTCAAAATTTTCAATGGAAAATTCATTACATTTCTTTTTTTAAAATGGGGGGGGGGGGATTTTCTACCAAAGCCTAGAAGTTTTTGGTCTTCAGCCAAAAAGTTTTACAAAAACCTCAATATTTTCCACAGAAAGCAGATACTGTAAAATAAAATGTTCAGTTGAAAACGCACTTTTCTCTTGACAACCAATCTTGATAGCTAACTTTTGATCAGCCCTAGAGTTTGCACTTTGTGATTAATTTTCAGAGTACTAGGAATCCTGTTTATAATTTCAGAAGGTAGCAAACACATTCAGCTCTCTAGTTCCCAACTGGTGGTGAAGCTTGAGAAGAATCTCTGGGTTCAAAGAAGTTACTGTGTCACTGTCTCAGAAACCATCTTTCTCCCTCCAGGTGTCTCCACCTTGCTTCCCCTATTCTGATAACAAGTAAGCCCCTTTCATAGATTCCCTTAACTGGCACATTAAAGTAGAAGAGGTCAACTACCCTGGTTAGTGGATTTCCAGATGAATCTCACTTAACTTGCCTCCAGGCAAACAGGAAAGACTGGAACACCTGCTCATCCAATCTACAGCAACTGTGCTCCCAGGGATCCATCCATATGACTAGATTAGGATCATGACAAGGAACTGGTTCCAATAAATATCACTGATGGACTCTCAACACGTTTAACCACCCAACACTTGAGATTTGCTTTAGGATGGGTATGTTTTTAGTCCAGGAGGGTATCTCACAAAGCCAAGAAGGGCTTGTATACTCTGTTACACAAGGGACTTGAATCTTTAGCTAAGTTGGGAAAGGCAGCATTGCAATAGAACTAGGAAATTTATGTTTTTATAACCAATCTCACAGAATACAGGGAACTTTCAGATGGAATATACAGAATGGTGAATCTCTAAGGCATGTCTAAGGAGAAACTTTTCCTTTCCTATATTTCTTCCTGTTCTGCACATATGGCAAAAAGATGCCAGTTAATATTTCAGTGGGACCCATTCTCACTTTTAAACATTTCTAGACTTCAGCAGAAGTCTTTTTGTTTTTCCAAATATATCATATGTGGAACCTTTCAATGGCTTTTGTCCTTTTCAAAACCTTACTGGCACAGAGGGCACAATGAAAGAGACAGGATATCCAAGTAAAATATACAACAATGGGAAGACGTTTGTTTATGAAACAGCAATCAAAGTCCTGACATATACAATATTCTCATTGTTTTTTCCTTTGCCATAATATTTCTGACCCTCCTGTTATGTTTTCCTGGTTGATTTATTCTTCAGCATTGTCTATCACTATGTGTATTTATGTCAGAAGGTGAATATCCTTTGGAAGGGAGACCCCCCTCCCCACACATGCTTCCGCAAGGGCAGTGAAGAAAGAACATCAATTTGTTGTCATGACAAAAGCTGACCACCGGGACAAAGATATATTAGCACTCAAATCAGTTCCGTCATACTCTAGTGCTATCGGGCAGGGTTTGCTTGAGGAACAGATGATTTGTCGTATCAGCACACTGACCATTCATCCTATATCCTGCTTCTGGCAATAGTCAACAGCTGGTGCTTCAGAGGAAGGTGAAGACTCCACATAAACGACTTAGCTTACTTTGCAATGCTACAAATTATTCCCTCATTGAGACAAGTTTATGTCCCTGGGCATGAGATTTGATTTTCTTTCTGTTTCTTAGTTTATTTTACTATTAATTTTCTTCCCTCAACAATGTAAAAAATGTGCACAATGAGACACAATTACAATGTGTATTAAATATAGGAGTAAGTAATTCTGCATAAAGCTCCACCATTTCTTGCTTAAAAAACAAACAAACCAAATATGGCAGTCTCCCAGTGTGGGATGAAACCTATGTATGGCTAAAAGCACCGGTAACAGTGGAGACCTGATTGGAAACAATATAAAATCCAGATGTTATGAAATAGAAACTATTTCATTCAAGGAATAACATGTGAACTGACTGGAAATGAGAGAGAGGTTTCTTCGGCAGAATTAAAACGTATGCTTTTCTTTTTCTGATAACAAAAACGCATCTCTGGCTGCATTTAGTTTATGTGGGATTATTCTGTACTTCGGATAGTGCTAAGTATCTGACTTTTTGAATCAGTGATTTACAAGAAGAATGAAGGCAATAAATGAAAAAAGCATAGCTCTAAAGAAACCAAGTGCTGAGATTTGTACTAGCCTAGAAGTTGAAATAACTGCCATGCAGAAACTAATGATCCTCTTCTTGAATGTTATAAATAGACTCAGTTTACCTCTGTAGTCTAGAGAGGTATTACCGAACCTTTAACAAGAGAAAAGCCTCTGTCATCAAATGGAGGCATAAAATAATAGCAGATTAAATGTAAAAAATGTTAGTAAATTATAGTTAATACATTCATCAAAAGAGCTGAGGCTCAAATGAGTCATTATAAAAAATCAAAGCAGAAGATGGCACTTTAGTAATCTACAAGTGGAAACAGATTTTACTCAAGTAAATAGAATTGATTGTTTTGTTTTAAATTGACATTTTTTCCCCAGGACAATCACCACATTGTTATTAAGACTTCACATAGAGCCTCTCTCAGAACCCAGGAGAGAAAACACACAGAATGTGAAAACTCACAGGTTTAGGATCACTACCACAGATATTTTCTTTACCATTAGCATTTTTGTCATCAGACATTATTAGTCTCTGTTAGACTCTTCTAGGATTTCATTTCCCAATTACAGTTTATTAAACCCATTCTAGCCAGTCTTTTTGTCCAAGCCTCTCTTTCTAATACTCAAAATGTTTCCTTGCACTAGCTGGTTGCATAATTAAAAAAAGAATTGTCTGTATTACATGTATACACCTGTATATCCCTATCATTATTGTCTGCATCATATACATACCAAAGTAGGACCAATTTGCAGAACAGGATAGATAATAAAAAGCAGATAATAAAATAATTTATCATCAGCATCATATTTTCTGTTTGTTTTTTGGTGGTGTATTAAATTTATGTATTGCAAATTTCTACTTGAACTATTTGCATTGTAACATAAACCAAAGTGGAACAAGACTGCTGGCACTTAACATTAAAAAGATTGCAGAGCAGTTTTTAAACTAAGGGTACGTCTATACTTACCCTCTGGTTCGGCGGCAAGCAATCGATCTTCTGGGATCGATTTATCGCGTCTTGTCTAGATGCGATAAATCGATCCCGGAAGTGCTCGCCGTCGACGCCGGTAATCCTGCTCCGCGAGAGGAGTAGGCGGAGTCGACGGGGGAGCCTGCCTGCCGCGTGTGGACCCGCGGTAAGTACCTTTAAGTTCGAACTAAGATACTTCGACTTCAGCTACGTTATTCACGTAGCTGAAGTTGCGTATCTTAGTTCGAACTGGGGGCTTAGTGTGGACCAGCCCTTAGAGATGGGGGAAAGCCGACTGCTGCAGAGGAGCACGTGGATCGGACAGAGACTTCTCTTAGGGGAGAGTCTATTGATAGAGATTCTCTAGGTTTTAGTCAGGAGGAGAGGATGGAAGAGGATAAAGTAGGGGCCAGATCAGACAAGAAACATTCACATAAAAAAGAATCGGACACATCAGAAAAGGGCAGACAAATAAATAGTGACAAGTTTTTAAAGTGCTTGTACACAAATGTTAGAAGTCTAAATAATAAGATGGGTGAACTAGAGTGCCTCGTGTTAAAGGAGGATATTGATATAATAGGCATCACAGAAACCTGGTGGAGTGAGGACAATCAATGGGACACAATCATTCCGGAGTACAAAATATATCGAAAGGACAGAACAGGTTGTGCAGTGGGGGAGTGGCACTATATGTGAAAGAAAATGTAGAATCAAATGAAGTAAAAATCTTAAGTGAATCCACATGTTCCATAGAATCTCTATGGATAGTAATTCCATGCTCTAATAAGAATATAACATTAGGGATCTATTATCGACCACCTGACCAGGACAGTGATAGTGATGATGAAATGCTAAGGGAGATTAGCGAGGCTATCAAAATAAAGAACTCAGTAATAGTGGGGGATTTCAATTATCCCCATATTGACTGGGTACATGTCACCTCAGGACGAAATGCAGAGACAAAATTTCTCGATACTTTAAATTACTGCTTCTTCGAGCAGCTGTAACAGAAACCCACAAGGGGAGAGGCAATTCTCGAGTTAGTCCTGAGTGGAGCACAGGATCTGCTCCAAGAGGTAACTACAGGACCGCTTGGAAATAGTGACCATAATATAATAACTTTTAACATTCCTGTGGTGGGAAGAACACCTCAACAGCCCAACACTGTGGCATTTAAATTCAGAAAGGGGAACTATGCAAAAATGAGGGGGTTAGTTAAGCAGAAATTAAAAGGTACAGTGATTAGAGTGAAATCCCTGCAAGCTGCATGGACACTTTTCAAAGACACCATAATAGAGGCCCAACTTAAATGTATACCCCAAATTAAAAAACACAGTAAAAGAACTGAAAAAGAGCCACCATGGCTTAACAACCATGTAAAAGAAGCAGTGGGAGATAAAAAGGCATCTTTTATAAAGTGGAAGTCAAATCCTAGTGAGGTAAATAGAAAGGAGCATAAACACTGCCAAATTAAGAGTAAAAATGTAATAAGAAAAGCCAAAAAGGAGTTTGAAGAACAGCTAGCCAAAAACTCAAAAGGTAATAACAAAATGTTTTTTAAGTACATCAGAAGCAGGAAGCCTGCTAAACAACCAGTGGGGCCCCTGGATGATCAAGATACAAAAGGAGCACTTAAAGACGATAAAGTCATTGCAGAGAAACTAAATGAATTCTTTGCTTCAGTTTTCACGGCTGAGGATGTTAGGGAGATTCCCAAACCTGAGCTGGCTTTTGTAGGTGACAAATCTGAGGAATTGTCACAGATTGAGGTGTCACTAGAGGAGGTTTTGGAATTAATTGATAAATTTAACATTAACAAGTCACCGGGACCAGATGGCATTCACCCAAGAGTTCTGAAAGAACTCAAATGTGAAATTGCGGAACTACTAATTATGGTTTGTAACCTGTCCTTTAAATCGGTTCTGTACCCAATGACTGGAAGATAACTAATGTAATGCCAATATTTAAAAAGGTCTCTAGAGGTGATCCCGTCAATTAGAGACCGGTAAGTCTAACGTCAGTACCGGGCAAATTAGTTGAAACAATCGTAAAGAATAAAATTGTCAGACACATAGAAGAACATAAATTGTTGGGCAAAAGTCAACATGGTTTCTGTAAAGGGAAATCATGTCTTACTAATCTATTAGAGTTCTTTGAAGGGGTCAACAAACATGTGGACAAGGGGAATCCAGTGGACATAGTGTACTTAGATTTCCAGAAAGCCTTTGACAAGGTCCCTCACCAAAGGCTCTTACGTAAATTAACTTGTCATGGGATAAGAGGGAAGATCCTTTCCTGTATTGAGAACTGGTTAAAAGACAGGGAACAAAGGGTAGGAATAAATGGCAAATTTTCAGAATGGAGAGGGGTAACTAGTGGTGTTCCCCAAGGGTCAGTACTAGGACCAATCCTATTCAACTTATTCATAAATTATCTGGAGAAAGGGGTAAAAAGTGAGGTGGCAAAGTTTGCAGATGATACTAAACTGCTCAAGATAGTTAAGACCAAAGCAGACTTTGAAGAACTTCAAAAAGATCTCACAAAACTAAGTGATTGGGCAACAAAATGGCAATGAAATTTAATGTGGATAAATGTAAAGTAATGCACATTGGGAAAAATAACCCCAACTATACATACAATATGATGGGGGCTAATTTAGCTACAACGAATCAGGAAAAAGATCTTGGAGTCATCGTGGATAGTTCTCTGAAGATGTCCACGCAGTGTGCAGTGGCAGTCAAAAAAGCAAACAGGATGTTAGGAATCATTAAAAAGGGGATAGAGAATAAGACTGAGAATATCTTATTGCCCTTATATAAATCCATGGTACGCCCACAACTTGAATACTGCGAACAGATGTGGTCTCCTCATCTCAAAAAAGATATACTGGCATTAGAAAAGGTTCAGAGAAGGGCAACTAAAATGATTAGGGGTTTGGAACGGGTCCCATATGAGGCGAGATTAAAGAGGCTAGGACTTTTCAGCTTGGAAAAGAGGAGTCTAAGAAGCGATATGATAGAGGTATATAAAATCATGAGTGATGTGGAGAAAGTGAATAAGGAAAAGTTATTTACTTGTGCCCATAATATAAGAACTAGGGGCCACCAAATGAAATTAATGGGCAGCAGGTTTAAAACGAATAAAAGGAAGTTCTTCACATAGCGCACAGTCAACTTGTGGAACTCCTTGCCTGAGGAGGTTGTGAAGGCTAGGATTATAACAGGGTTTAAAAGAGAACTGGATAAATTCATGGAGGTTAAGTCCATTAATGGCTGTTAGCCAGGATGGGTAAGGAATGATGTCTTTAGCCTCTGTTTGTCAGAGAGTGGTGATGGACAGCAGGAGAGAGATCACTTGATCATTACCTGTTAGGTTCACTCCCTCTGGGGCACCTGCCATTGGCCACTGTAGGTAGACAGGATACTGGGCTGGATGGACCTTTGCTATGACCCAGTACGGCCATTCTTATGTTCTTATGTTCTTATTAGTAAGAAAAATGTATCTGCAAAGAGTTGCTAATGAGACATTCCAGTGTGTGTGTGTGTGTGTGTGTGTGTGTGCTGTTTTTGTAACTATAGACAAAAGGGAAAATACAAAATACAAAATACAAAGTAAAATGTTTCAGGTATTCAGTATGTGGATTCATTTTTCATTCAGTATGTGGATTCATTTTTCACATTTTTCATATACATACATGTAAAGTCTCAGAGGAAAAGATTGTGAATAACTGGAAACCCTAACAAGATCCAATCTGCAGGACTAATCTGCAAAAAGTCATCTGAAATTGCTAAGGAAATTGGTGGTTACTAACTAAATTATATCAATTCTAACAGTTTAACAATAGACATTTGTTTCTGAGTAAGGTCACTGAAAATGAATCACAACAGAAGCTGCCGTACTCTGTGATAGATCCCTTCCATGTTCCTCTTGGCTTTAATTGCTCGCCCTCCCTCCAAAGGAAAAAAAATAGGTTATGTAGAGAGTGCTGTCATGTTGTAAAGTCAATGGCATTTTAAGAGGCTGGAATGAAACAGAATATAACTGATACTGTCACATCTGGGTTTACAACATGTAGCAGTGCTCAGTAAAAGTGGCTAGAGGCTAAGGCGGAAATTGTCAAATTAGTGGGAAATATGTATCCAAATCCCCTAAGAGGCTGTGAAAATCTCAACATTAAGGGGCAAAATCTGCCATCCTGCTCATGTTGAGTGACACCTTACTCTATGGGGAGCTCACCAGGCTCCTCACAGAGCGAGGTGCTGTTCAGTATGAATATAGGTGGCAGAAACTGGGCCTTGTTTATTTGTACAGTTCCTAGGATGGGCAGAATGAGAAGTCACACAATGATCTCACAGCTGTGGACTATGGCAGATAGCAGCCTGGATACAAACGCTGATCTCCTGAGGCTCTAAGCACCATTCCATTCAGTGGGGGTTGAGGGCACTCAGCACCTTGCAGGATTGGGCTCATAGTTAGTAAGTTGTAATGCAAATCACAAAAAGAACATAGGACTAAATGATGATTCAGTTGGTGTTGGTCTTGCTTTGAGCAGGGGGTTGAACTAGATGACCCCCTGAGGTCTCTTCCAATTCTAATCTTCTATGATTCTATGATGACTTTTGGGACAGCCTTGCGCAGCAATCAGTCCGTGAGCTGCTGCACCATCTCAAGAGGCACTGTGACTCAGCCCTGGTCTACACTGCAAACTTATGTCAGTATAACTATGTTGCTCTGGGGTGTAGGAAATCCATGCCCCTGAGTGAGGCAGTTATACCCACCGAGCTCCCCGTATAGACAGTGCTATGTCGACGGGACGGCTTCTTCCATCGACATAGCTACCGCCTCTTGGGGAGATGGAGTACCTATGGTGATGGGTGTAGGTAGTGTCTTCACTAAGCGTGACAGAGGAGCCTCTGCAGCACTCTAAGTGTAGACAAGCTCTTAGAGACACTCCTCTGAGTCATAATTCCTCCTCTGCTTCCTTCCTTCTCTCTCCAGCTCCAGAAGGCATGGTTAGTGACTCACTCTTGGCATGTTCCAGCAGCAAATTATACCCTTCACCCTATGCTGACTATGTTGGCTCAGTTACTGTGGCCAACAACAGGTTAGGGTGGAGCCAAGGCTCTTCCCATTTCCTACCCTCCCATGCTGACCTGCTCCAGACTAAGTGGCACAAGGCTCTGTTTAGTCCTTCATGTCCAGAGCAAAGGTCTGAGTAGCCTGTGTAAGAGTGCATAGGGGTTCTTACTTCCTCTTACTTCCCTGCATAGATGCTCAGCCTGAGTCAAAATCTAGCCCAAAGGACGTATATCAATACATGTAATGGAGCCAATTCTGCTCATTGCCAGTTACTCAGGCAACATTCCCACCAAAGTAAATAGAAATTTTGCTTGAATCAGCAGAGTGATATTTGGCTCAGTCTTTGTAGCTTGGTCCATGGTGCCTGGAGAAAGAAAGGCAGGAAAAAATTCTGAAGAAACAAAATACAAAGTATTCTTATACAAACAGAGTCCTTCTCTTCCACAACTGCTCCAGATGTTTCCAGACAAATCTCAGCTCTGTGTTCAGGAATATCATTTACAAACCCTCCACGTGTCATGATAAATAATGCTAAGGGAGGAAGAGAAGAGAGAGGGGATATATTGCAGGAAATAAACAAGCGCTCTGGCTGAAACCAATCAGAATTAAAAAAAAAAATCTTCTGGAAGATCAAATGTTGCTGCCACTTCAAATTTAAAAACCTGATGATAGAAAACATTATATATAAAAACATTTCTTCTGATATGTCAGATATGTTCTGGGGTTGCAGTTCTTCCCTTATTTATTATGGTTAGGGTTACTTGCATGAAAAAGGGATCTTTGCTCCTTACAAGCTCTGCTGTTGCTGGCTGCCTATTTCTGCCCTGGATTTAAAATGAGCTGTTTATGACATCAAACTCTGCATGGTAATTGATGTATTGTAATGAAAACATAGTAGCTTTGATTTAAAGCAAAAGTGTACCTTTTAGAGCCATCGAGAAAGAACCAAAGGATGCCTCATGCCCAGAAATGGAATTCACCTCCCACTATGGTATTAAAGGGGATTAATTCAAAGTACTATTGTCTGTCTGTTGATGTGGCTTTTGAGCCACTGTGGCCAGTTTCCCAGGACTACAGAGAAGTCTGTGAGAAACTGGAGGATTGAGAGGAGACATAGTCTGAAAGGTAAAAGTGAAAACATCAGTGGGAATTTCCCTGGGCTGGTTTGCATTGTTTTTAGGTCTGGCTGAAATTCAGTTTTATTTCTTTTGGATATTTTTAATGCAAACCGATTATTATTCTGATAGAGTGGAGATTCCAGAAGGGCTGCAACTGGACTCTGTACTAAAGGTCCACGATTAAATAATGCAAGACCTTTGCCTGTACATTGAATGAGTTTTGTACCCTGTACATGCTGGCTCTGAATGTACATGGCATTTTTACTAGATTTTGACACATACTATTGACTTCTATTGTTCGTACCTAATTTAGAT
The DNA here is from genome assembly GCF_028017835.1 of Emys orbicularis. Taxonomy (NCBI): domain Eukaryota; kingdom Metazoa; phylum Chordata; order Testudines; family Emydidae; genus Emys; species Emys orbicularis. Next base: position 39,282,164 of record NC_088690.1, read on the forward strand.
TTTTACCCTTATTAAAGACATTACCACATTTTCCCTTTGATGTTGATTCTTTTTAGACTGAAATGTTTTTTCAATTGCAGAATTTAATACAAGAAGAAATCCTCAGGCACTAACGGGAAGAGTTTCAAAAGTGCCCAATGGATTTAGGATCACAAATACCACCAGCTCTCAAGACTTGTGCTCCTAAATCTCCTTGGTGCTTTTGAAATCTCCCAACTATACCAATTCATCTAGAGTTCAAAGATCACCCATCTGCCACTCTGCCACTGCAAAACCAACTCAGTTGGCCCCCAGAACCTGTCTCTGGACCAGCACTGCTGCAAAGCCACTTCTGCTGCCCCCTAATTTCTACCTTCATGCTGTTGCAAAGCAAACTCAGCCACCCACTGAATCTGGCCTACATGATGTTATTGCCTCAGCCACCTGCTACCTTCATGTCCAGTGCTTCTGCAAAGCTGCCCATTGACTCTCACCTCTGTGCTGTTAAGCTGCCCCTGAGATCAGATTGTACCTGCTGTCTTGTACCTTCACTGTGGGCATGAGCGAAAGTCCAGGGGAAATCTTCACTGGACTTTGGATTTGTCCCTTTGACCCCAGTGTAACTCTTCTATATGGTCAGATTTTAAAATTTTATTTTATTTTTTAAAATTGCAACTGTCAATATTGATCCATATCAATGGGAATTTATTTCTGATTTTTTCTATACTGTGGAGGAAAACTAAAAAATATCAGGTTTCCAGGACAGGTTAGAAAACCTCAATATTTTCCACAGAAAGCAGATACTTTAAAAAAAAATTGTTCAGTTGAAAACCCACTTTTCTCTTGACAACCAATCTTGATAGCTAACTTTTGATCAGCCCTAGAGTTTGCACTTTGTGATTAATTTTCAGAGTACTAGGAATCCTGTTTATAATTTCAGAAGGTAGCAAACACATTCAGCTCTCTAGTTCCCGACTGGTGGTGAAGCTTGAGGACAATCTCTGGGTTCAAAGAGATCACTGTGTCCCTGTCTCAGAAACCATCTTTCTCCCTCCAGGTGTCTCCACCTGGAACGTCACAATGACGCAGCGAGCAGGTTACTCCAAGTGGAGGTCACATTTTAAGCACTGCTATTTGTGATTTTTTAAGTGAGTCTTAAGTGCAGTGACTAAGAACAGTCAGGACGAGGTCACAGTTTTGTTATTTTCTGTTTATTTCTTTCGGGTGAGGGAAATAAGGACAAGAAAACAGAAAAATGACTACCAGTGAGGCAGCTACAAAACTAGAGCTGGCCAGACTGAAAGCGGCAGAGAAGGAAAAGGACCATGAGTTTCAAATGTGGCAGGCAGAAATGAGGCTCAAAGAAGCAGCTGCGGCCAGGGAAACTATGAAGGCAGAGGCAGCCAGGGAGACAGCCAGAGAGGAGGCTGCACACAGAAGGGTTATGGAAGAAAAAAAAAGAGAGCGAGAGAAGAAAGAGAGAAAAAACACCAGCTGGACCTGCTAGAGAAGTAGAACCAGAGGCCCCCCGAACCCAACGACTCCCATCACTCCAAAAATGCGAACATTTATGTCCTGCATACAGTGAGGACAACGATATTGCTGAATATCTGACTGTGTGTAATATATGAAATCCTTGATGATAAGAGAGTTCCTACCCTGCTCGCTGCGCTATTGTGACGTTCCCCTAGTGTTATCTGGACCAGCGATCTGCTAGGCCACTCCAATCCTCAACTCAGGGAGCCATCCTTACCCTGCTTTGCTGTGAGAACCCCCACTCCTGGGATGTTTACGCACAGCCTCTGGGATGTAAGCTGCTCCTTGGATTGTGCAACCAAATGACACTAGCCAATATCTCCGGTCCCAGATACAACCCTAGGAACCTCTGTCTTGCAGTGTCCAGTTATGCCTGCTGGACACTGCAAGCTTATATGAGTTCATCAATTTAACAAAGAAATTGATATGGACCAGGCTTGTTATCCCAAGGGGAGTCTCTGACAGGCTTTAAACCAAGCACACTGCTTACGGAAGAATAAACAAACAAATTTAGTAACTACAAAGATAGATTTTAAGTGATTATAAGTCAAAGCACAACAAATTGGATTTGGTCAAATGAAACAAAAGCAAAATGCATTCTAAGCTGATCTTAACACTTTCAGTGCCTTAACAAACTTAGATGCTTCTCACCGCAGACTGGTTGGTTGCCCTTCAGCCAGGCTCTCCCCTTTGATCAGCGCTTCATTCACTTGACGATGATGTCTGTAGATGGAGGTGGAAGAGAGAGCCAGCATGGCAAACGTCTCTCCCTTTTATCATGTTCTTTCTTCCCTCTTGGCTTTGACCCTCCCCCTTCAGAGTCAGGTGAGCATTACCTCATTGCAGTCCCAAACTGACCAAAGGAGGGGGATGACTCACTTGAGAGTCCAACAGATCCTTTGTTGTTGCCTAAGCCAGTGTCCTTTGTTCCTGTGAGGTTGGGCTGGGTTTGTCCCATACATGCCCTGATGAGGTGTGAACTGCCCCTCTGCTCTTGGAGAGTTTTTGCCTGGGCTTGCTTTAAGCCATGAGGACACATTCTCAGCCTCATAATATATACATGAAATTACAATCTATAACATTACCATAACAACAATGCTCAGTGCATCATGAGCCTTCCGAAGACACCCGACATGACAAACTTTGCATTAGATACCACACAATCATATTATAAGGATGAACATGGGGGTGCTGGGTGTTCCCCCAAGGTACAGAATGTCACACTCCCCCACTGCAACTTGGGACCATTGCTTCTTGTTCTATCATCTGCCACCACTGAGAACAGCCTAGCTCCATCCTCTTTGGAACCCCCTTCAGGTAGTTGCAGGCTGCTATCAAATCCCCCCCCCCCCCACACACACACACTCTTCTCTTCTGCAGACTAAACAAGCCCAGTTCCCTCAGCCTCTCCTTGAAAGTCATGTGCCCCAGTCCCCTGATCATTTTCGTTGCCCTCTGCAGAATTCTCTCCAATTTGTCCACATCCTTTCTGTAGTGGGGGGGGGGGGGGGGCAAAACTGGATGCAATATTCCAGATGTGGCCTCATCAATGCCGAATAGAGGGGAATAATCACTTCCCTCAATCTGCTGGCAATGCTCCTACTAATTCAGCCCAATATGCCATTAGCCTTCTTGGCAAAAAGGGCATACTGTTGACTCATATCCAGCTTCTCGTCCACTGTAATCCCCAGGTCCTTTTCTGCAGAACTGCCACTTAGCCAGTCGGTCCCCAGTCTGTAGCAGTACATGGGATTTTTCCGTCCTAAGTGCGGGACTCTGCACTTGTCCTTGCTGAACTTCATCAGTTTTCTTTTGGCCCAATTCTCCAATTTGTCTAGGTCACTCTGGACTCTATCCCTACCCTCCAGCATATCTACCTCTCTTCCCATCTTTTAGTGTCATCTGAAAACTTGCTTAGTGTCAATCCATGCCATCATCCAGATCATTAATGAAGATGTTGAACAAAACCGGCCCCAGGACCGACCTCCGGGGCAGTCCGCTTGATACCGGCTGCCACCTGGACATCGAGCCATTGATCACTACCCATTGAGCCCAACGACCTATCCAGCTTTCTATCCACTTTATAGTCCATTCATCCAATCCATTCTTTAAAAAACAGCCATCTCTCCTGGAATCCTTTCCCCCTCATATTAGCCTCCCAGGGGATCCTGTCCATCAGTTCCCTGAGGCAGTCAAAGTCTGCTATTCTGAAGTCCAGGGTCTGAAGTCCATCTTATATGTCAGGGATAAATCATGAATGCAACTTGGGCATCAAAGTTGTAATATGGGCTGCAAATGCAATAAAAAATAAGGTATTCAAAAGTTTAACAAATGGAGGAGGGCGGGGGTGCCGAAGACACTCCTTGCCTGTGGCGCCATTTGGTCTAGGGTCGGCTCTGGTCTATATAATCAATAATAAATAAATGTGTAGGAAAAACCTGATGAGATTCAACATGGTATTAGTCTGATCGCTCGTGAGATTAGGAAACCTACAATTAAAGCTGTCCCCACTTTACTGTAATTTGATGCCATAAATAATTAGTCTTTTAAAGCTTTATTCTCCCTTTGATTTACAGAGGTAACTGCCATTAACAGTAATGGATCTAGTATGTGTCACACACTAAAGGGAGACTATGGACTGCTTAATCTGATGGAATTTGTTAATTTGAGTTCTTTTAACAAGATCACTAAAAGTACAGGACACCGTTCTAGCTGGGATAAAAAAAAGTTTTCATTATTAATTAACTACATCACTAAACCTTTTAACAAACCTAATTGAAATACAGGCCCAAAAGGAAATTAGAAAAAAAAAGACTTTCAGATGGATCTCATTACTTATCTGGAGAGTGAATGTTAGATGCTTTGGCTGTAAAAAAAGACATGATTATGCGAAAGTACAAAGACAACTTCTGCCCTCCAGTGTGCTTGAATTCCGCTACAAGAGATAAAAATAAGGAAGGAACCATTTTTGTTCTTTTGTTGAAAAACTGCAAAATTTCTATCAAAATGAACGTCTTCATTTTGGTGGAAAATTCATTGTTTCAGTCTAATGTTTCAGCAAAAAACAAAACAAAAACAAAACCCCACCAGGTGTAGTGCTGATTTTGACATAACGTTCCTCTTTCCTCATTTGCCGGACATATAAAGAATCCCAAACCCCTGTGGGGCACATTCATCATTACCATGAATCCCTTTTCATAAATAGTTGATGCTGCAGGACACTTGATGCAGTGAAGTATACAGTAGTTCCCCCTTGTAATTTTATCCCACCTAGTGTACGGGAGGTAGGTGCTATTCTTATTTCTATAAATGCCCAATCCTTTAAGCAAACAAACAAAACCATATAGTACTAAGCCATTTGCCTCAATAACAACCTTTGGCAAAATATCCACAGTTTCAAAATCTCTGGTTGGTTTTAATTTATTTTCTAATGCAGATGTTAGATGGCAATGGAAACTAGCCTGTCCGCTTCTTTTGAGGAATTAAAGGAATAGTGTTGCTATGGAATAAAGGTTCAGTGTTGTTAATATTTGTAAGAGGGTGTTTTTCAAATGTAAATAGCAGCACCAAGGCAAGGGAGAAGTGCTGCTCCCTTTTCTGTGCTTGTCTCTCTGTGGGGAACATTTGGGTGCAGAGACCTGAGTCCAAGGAAGAAGTGGACACACCAGAATTAGTTTTTCTTTGTGTAGTTCCTGCAAATCCCATGTTTGTCAGGAATTGCTACAGAGGTTTTTTTTCTGAAGTAACCATTTAATTTGGATTCCTTTTGGCCACTGATTACACAGATGAATTAAAAGAGGATGGAGACTTGCCTTCCTGTAGACGGACATCAGAATCTCAAATGACTGCCAACAGAAGTAGCCTTTGCCAGAAGAAATAGTATTAAAACAATGCATTAGGTCACTGGAATTTTCCCTCTAAGTAATTTCATACAGGGACTTTTCTATGTTTGTGCCTCCTACCTAAAGTAATAGTGAAAAAAATCAATTAAACTGTCAATGGGGAAGTACCTTAAGTGAAACATCAAATGTTAAAAGTATCTTTTAAAAATTGGTAAATCAATGCTAAGACAACTGGAAACCGGTTAGCTCTGTGCAGCAATGGGCTGCTAAATTGGAATCCTGACTCCCAAACCATGTTACTTTGGACAACACTAGTGAGCGGGTGGCTCAAAAATGCCAATTTTAATGAAAATCTTCCCTTTCAAAGGCAACTGGCAATTTGCACATGTTCAGAAATGCTTCTGATGGTGAGAACTTGCAAGAAGGCTGCACAGAGATGAATGGCTGCTGCTCTCTTTCGAATAACCTTTTAGCTTGATTGTGGAGGCCTTTATCAGCAAGTTCAATGTAACCTGAAAACAAAAGCCCAAGTGTGTTGTTTCAAGAAGCCCCTTTTTCAGTATACACTTTTACCATTTGAAAACAGATCAGAATGAACTGGAATCTTGCATCCGTCTCAGCGTAGAGGGTTTTACCTACTAACGTATGAAGGAATGCAACGTTTTCTTAAATACATTGGACGTCGCCAACTATGTAAACTTCAGTCTGAACGAGTTCTGAAAAAAGAGTTGATGTAGCAACCTCCAAGTAATAGTTCTAAAATAAAGTAGAAATGTCAGCTCATGAAAGGTTAATGAACATTGATCTAAGCCAGCATTCCCCTTTCTGTGGTCCCTGGACCTCTGATTATTCACAGAGACATGCTGTGTTCCAAAGTGGCAGCAGCTCCTGGAGATGCTTTTCTGTGTTGAAAGTTTGGCTTGACAATGTCAGTACTGCGATGTGCAACGCTGCATGTCTACTGATTCCAGTTCACAATCTCCCGCCAGCTAAATCTGAATGGCTTGGGGCTGGCTCAGATTTTGGCCAGAATTATTTGTCTCGAACTAATCAAGAGTTCAGTGCAGTGTGCTAGGCACTCAACCACTGTACCCATGTGCAAGCTGGTGGGCTCTCTCACCAGCCAGGGAAGGATCAGTGCCATGCCAGCAGCTGGTTCAGGCCCTTGCCTCAGGGCACAATTTATTGGTCAACCACAAACTTAGATAAGCTATCAAAATAAAGTAGTGCCTCTGCCCAACAATGCTACAGTTCCCAGAGGCTTTTCCTGGCCCCCCTGCGTTGTTGCATTAACCCAGGAACTCCTGTGGGAGCCTTCCTGCTCCCTGCAGTTCTCATTTACCAGGCCATCCGGGAGGCAGCTAATAACTGGGTTCTTTCCCCTGCTCCTTGCAGTTCACTCCCTTAACTGAGCTCTTCGTAGCCCTTCAGGCAGTAGTGCAAGTAGAAATCATTTCTCGTCAGTACTGCACTCATGGGAGGGACACAAGGGGGGCACATCCCGGGGCCCCCACACTCTCCCTGTCACCTCTGACACCCCCCTTTGTATATACAAACATCAACATGCTTATCTACTCACTTTCCCCCCACATATATAGTATTCAGTGTGTTTATATGGAATATGGGGGTTGGGTAAGGAGCCATTTCAGCATATGTATGACTTATTAAAAGACAAATTTTAAGTAGAACTCTATCCTAAACTGCTTTATGGTATTGTACCCAAACATTACATTTCAATGCGGGATTCAACTTCCTTTCTAGAAACAGACTCCTGAAACTCTTACCAGTCCACAAAAGTGGTCTATAGTCATGCAAATAGTCCCATTGTCTTCAATGGGATTGAAGAAATGATTAAGTGTTAACAGAATTAGGTTCCAAGTTTGTAAATTGTTCTAGATGACAATGCCTGAGCTGTCAGAACAGAAGGAGCTTCATTTGAATAAAGGTGGGTAGATGTGTGATAAGTTTTAGCTCTGTTGCTAAGATGAGGAACATATTTTCAGGAAAGTTCTTGGCAGATTCCTGAGGCAGCTGGTTTAAGGCCATTAGTGTCCAGCATTATAATCTTCACTTATAGTTCTCTCACCCATAAAGCTGGAAAATGAGACATTTGTTTTCTTTGTTTTGCTGCTCCAGTTGCAGTTAACAAAATGCATGTTAGACTAGTTTGGCTGCAAAGAAGAATTCTGTGTACACTGGGGGCAACACCTGATTCCCGTCAGGCTGCAGAACTGGGCTGACATGAGAATCCAAACATGCCCTGGTCAGTCCAAGCAGAAGCATTCCTCTAATGATTTTGACTTGAAGTGATACAGTATGGATGTCATGGATAATTCAGATCAATGGGGAGAAACAGAATCAAAAACACTGTTTAAACACCTTCCATCCTCCCACACCCCTCTCCTCTTGACACAAGGTAACAGCACAATACATATGCTAATAAACTTAAACAAAGCCTTTGTTTAAGTTTGTTAGCATATGTATTGTGCTGTTAAAGCCATATAAAGAATGATGCCTTCCCTAGCCTTGTTATGCTCCTTTAAGGAGCAAAACGTAGCCCCAGCCCACCCCCCCTGGGAGGGGGGGCTAGCCCCAAGTCTTTCCGGTACCCTGTACCCGCTAAAAATTTCTTTCCGGTATTGCATACTGGAGGGTACCGCCCTACTTCCACTCCTGCCTTCAGGCTACTAGCTGATCCCTAGTCCCACAGCCTCAGATTAATCACAGGCGAAGCTCAGTCCATCTCCCCATAAAGGTAACATGTCACCTGTGCCAGCACACAAAAAGACCAGAAGGGGAAAGAGGAAAGCACTGTTCTCTTGGCCTTACTGATTATCACGAAAGGAAACAGTTGTCCATTCAACAAAAATAAGACAAAAGCCAAAGGGGAGATCAAGTCATCCCCTAAATGATAACTGGAGGACAAACACATTGCACTCTGTTCTAGAACTGATATACGCTTGGCTTCAATACTGCTTTTAAGATTAAAGGTTATTTTGCTGATTTCCTATCTTAAATTAATCTTCCCCTGTGCTGACTGTTGACAGAATCCACTTTGTAATGGGAGTATGATGGATTTTATGCATGTGTTATAGCCACATTGTTTTCAAATACTCTTCCAAGCCAAAAACTCTCCGGGTTTCAATTTATTTAGTGTGAAATGGTCTATTTGGGAGAAGGCACTAGGCAATTACTTTCAAAAATGGCTATTGAAATTTAAACCATTAATGTAGGTGTTTCAAAAGAGCCTAAGAGAGGTAAGTCAAAGGCAGTTAGGAGCCTAATTCCCTTATGCACCATAGAAAATCCCCCCCTTAACCAACATCCTGATTTTTAAAGTTTTGCAACAGGTTTTAGAGATAACTGCATCAAATGCGGGCCATGTGACTGCAACCCTTGTGCCCACTCTAGAACCCCAGGCTATACTCTTGCAGTGAATTCTGTGCAGGTGGATCATTGCATTCAAGCACAGTGAAGTAGGTGGGTCACCCCTGCAGAGCTCTGTGCAGGATCAGGAATTTAGATTGTAAAGTGCCCATGACAGGGATTATATCAGCTAATCTGCACTATGAAGCACCTCACACATATCTGAGGTTCTGTAGTAATAATTACAATCTTTTTAAAATTAAAAAAAAAAGGAAAATTCTGCATTAAGTCAAACTAATTTCCTAAATCTTGGTGAAGCTGCAGTAATCAGGGGGTTTTATGCTCGAATTAAAAAACCTCCTGGTGTCATCAAAACCTATAAAGATAGACCTATTGAAATGTAACTTGCAGGTAAAGCAGTGCAACCGTAATACCAATATTAAAGAAAACACTGGAATATTTTTTCTCCTAGCATGGGTAATGTTAGCAGCTTCTGGAAACATTATTATGTGCTTTCCTGGGGAAACACAACTTTTCCTTTTTCTCCATAAATAAAATTCCATTTATATCCCATGTCCAATCTCCCTTCCCCGAAAAAGCAAAAAAAAAACCCCACTACCATTCAATTATGACAATGTTCTGTCACTAACTTATTAACAGGAGGTGTGCATCTAACACAATATTCTGTCTCCAACAGGGACCAATGCCAGAGAATCATAGGTAGTATACCATACAGCGCAATTTTGGAGAGATCCACCCGTCGTCCTATTCTAGCTTCTTTATGATATTTCCTATCTTATTATCTATCCTTTTCCTAATAGTTCCTAGCATTCTTTTTTACCACTGCTGAGCACTGAGATGAAGTGTTCAGAGAACTATCCCCGATGACTCTAAGATCTCTTCCTTGAGTTGTAACAGCTAATTTAGAACGCATCATTGTATATGTGTAGTCAGGATTATTTTTTCCAATGGGCATTACTTTGCACATACCAATGTTGAATTTCATCTGCCATTTTGTTGCAGAGTCACTCAGTGTAACAAAAGTAAGCAATGTAAGTTTTTGTTTTTTTGTTTTTATTTATTTGGGTTTTTTGGTCGGGTGGAGGGTTTGGTTCTTTAATATTTGTTCTAATAAAACTGATAAAAATCACATCATTTCCCTCTAATCCTTTTAACTCCAAAATGCTGATATTACAGCATTAAATTCCCAATTTAATTGAAATTAAACTCAGGCTTTTCTTTTCTTTTCATTTCATCCTATTTCTTGATAATTTTGCATTTAGCTCTTCTGAACTCTGTTATTTTCTAATCTTTTGAGTATAATTCAATGACGTTACAATACAAAAAAAAATTTCCCATTGTCTTATGCAAAGGTCATATTCCATTATAATGCAGGTCTCTTCCTAATATAGAGATACAGGGTCATAACAAAGTACACATCAAAGTCCTGCTTTGGGCCTTGAGCCTAGTCACCTTTGAAAAGTGTTCCCTGCCTACAACTCACAGCAGACAATGTTACTGACTCTCTTGACTGATCCGAGGTCATAGGTTTTGAGTTGATCATTCAATGATTATCTTCGTACTTTCTCAAGGTTGTTTTTTAACCACCTCAGAAACATAGCCAGGTTGGCTGAGAACATTGATTAACAGGAAGTCCCTTTAAGTACCAGTCAATCTCTGACATTTCTCAACCTTGTCACTATATTTCTTTATTTTCTAGTAATTTAGAGTACAGGATGCAGCAGTATGACTTCTCATGAGGTCTATCCTTTTTTTTTTAGCATGCCCCTCAGATTCTCAGACCTCAACACCAGCTTCCAAGAAAAAATAAAAAGAGTGTCAGTTTTAAGATTAATACAGACCTGTGAAACTTTGAACAATAGGGGAGACATTGCCAGTCTCCACCCTCTCCAGGATATTCATTTAGAGTAGATGAAGCAATTTATGGGAATAATCCTATTTTCAAATTAAACCTTTTAGTGTCTGAGAATCTATGGCCCAATTTTCAAAGCATCTGTAGCTCTTCTGAAAATCTTAATAACAGCAATACGCTTTATTTTATGTTTCTGGAATCATTGCCCTCGAGGGATTCAAAAATCAGGTTTGATATTTTATAAATAAAGTTTATATCTGTAAAGCACTTTGCCAAGATATTAATCTAAAAGATTAATATATGGAGATATACCAATCTCATAGAACTAGAAGGGACCTTGAAAAGTCATCAAGTCCAGCCCCCTGCCTTCACTAGCAGGACCAAGTACTGATTTTTGCCCCAGATCCCTAAGTGGCCCCCTTAAGGATTGAACTCACAATCCTGGGTTTAGCAGGCCAATGCTCAAACCACTGAGTTATCCCATGGATATGGATATCTATGTGAGCATACTTGTATTCACACATACATAGAGTAGAAACATTATTTGTTCTTCCTCTTATATATCTTATACCTTATCTATACATAATATATATTAGGATTTTGTACTGCTTTCCATCACCATAATGTTTGAGTGACTTCCATGTAAAATATATTGGCAATAGTAAAGCCCCTAGTGCATTTCATGTATCTGACTCATATAAAAAGTTCTTTTGACATGGCTTTTTTGTATATAATACACACACACATTAATATCAGCAATAACCAAGGTTGCCTGATACTTCCAATCATAAGTCCCTGATTTCAGTTGCTTATAACTTTGCAAAACTTTTAACACGATAGCAGTCTTCAAATACTTGAATGGCTGCCATAAAAAAGATGGAGAAAAGTTGTTCTCTCTTGCCACAGAGGGCAGGACAAGAGACAATGGGTTCAAACTACAGCACAGCAGCTTTATATTAAATCTCAGGAAAAACTTCCGAACTGTAAGAACAGTAGGACAATGGAACAGACTGTCTCGGGAGGTTGTAGAAGCTCCTTCACTGGATGTTTTCAAAAGGAGGCTGGATGGCCATCTGTCTTGGATAGTTTAGACACAACAAATCCTGCATCTTGGCAGGGGGTTAGAGTAGATGACCCTTGTGGTCCTTCCTAACCCTATGATTCACGATCCTTTTGGCTGACATTTTTCATGTTGGGTGCCAACTTCAGACCCTGGGGTCTGATTTGCCGAAGTGTTGAGCATTCATAGCTGCAGTTGAAGTCAATTGGAGCTGTGCTTGAATATATAAAGTGCTATTTAATGGTAAATACTCTGAAAAATAAAGTTGTAGGCATCTCAAATTGGGCACTCAAAATTAGTGGATACTTTTGACCTTAATCTCTCTTGGGCCTCAATTTCCTATCTGTAAAATGAAAGTAATACCTTCTGACCTCACAGGGGCGTTGTGGAGATTAATGAATGTTTGTGAAGCATTCAGATATGAAAGTGAGGAACACCACAGAAAAGCCCATGAGGAAATTAATAAATCTATCCTCTGTGCAGGGTTTGAATAGTGTTCAGTAAATGAGGCATGGGGCCACATATTGAAGAATAAAGAGACAATGAAATATTGAATAGCTGCTCTCAAACTTTCCATAGATGTGCATAGGGGTACATGCCCTGACCCTACCTGGCACCACCCACGGGGCCGACCCAGAGATTTGTGGATTTGCAGGATTGAACCAGATCTGGGAAATTCACTACATAATACCTGGTGCGACACCACCAACCGTAGTCACTCTCACTTGCACACTAGTCCTTGATAGACTATGTGTGTTTGATGATGAATCATTCCCAGAGTAGGGCACTTAAATCCATTAGGGGCTTTTGAAAAACCCACCCATAAGAAATAAATTGCCCACAAGCATTGATCTTATAAGAGAGTTTCAAGGATAGTTAAAACCTTTGTGCTGACCGGACACTAAAGGCTACAGTAAAAAAGTTTGGATTTAGATTATTTCCCATTATTAATAATAACCTTCAATAAGGTTGTTGGAAAGCTATGTATCCCTTTCAATTGCTAGATCTCAAAAGCTTCACAAAGTCACCACCATCAAAAGACTAACATTTTTAACAGTGAGAGGAGAACTATTGGAATAATTTACCAAGGCTTGTGGTGGATTCTCTATCACTAACAAATTTTAAATCAAGACTGGATGTTTTTCTAAAAGGTCTGAGCTAGGAATTATTTTGGGGAAGTTCTATGGCCTGTGTTATATAGGAGTTCAGACCAGATGATCACCATGGTCCTTCTGGCCTTGGAATCTATGAGTCCTTATTTTCAGATGGGGAAAATGGGGCACAGAGAAGTCAAGTCAAGCCACATAGCAAGGCTAGATGTAGAACTCAGACCCGATTCCCAGCCTTATGTCCCTTCCACTCTATCCCATTTTACATTCTATTAAACATTTTTTTTTCCTTTTAACACATTCTCCCACATACTTTACTCACTGCTTTCATTAGGCCTTTCTGCCTGGGGACATTACTACTCTGTGGAAATTGGACAGACATCTAACATTGCCTCTTTTAATGGATCGGTCTTGCAATTTTCTTGTGTCTGAGGATTGCTTTTATCAGAGCACTTTAGAATGCCTTATCTCCTAATACCAAACACAGATCTGGGGCATTTTTTATTGCTAAAGTGTTAAATAATTGCCTCAGCCCTTGGTTTTGGGTGTGTTTGTATTTTTTTTAATTTTTTTTTAATAATGGAAATGCTACAACCTCAGTCAGGATAATTAGAATAACCCACAATATCAAGCTTTCACATGACTTGTCAGTAGATTTGGATTTATGTTTATACGGCTCCTTTTCTACAGAAATCTTAACCACTTGCACTAGACGTTTTCAAACCATAATGATTTCCTTGCAATGATGTGTATTTCTTTACAGGCTTTCTTGTTTAGTCACAGAAAGCGATAGTTTGCCTTTGCCAGGTTTTTTGCCAGAGAACATAAACAGCTTTTGCCCACAGGATCGGAAGATGATTTCCTCTTTTCACTTTTACTTTTGGTCAGCAAGTGGGCAGTTAAAGTTGGTGAGAAGTGCTTCAAGCGATTCAATGCAGTGTGAGAGCTGGCAATCAGCAACGAGTATAAATGTTTAAAGAATGCAACTATCTTATGAAAAGATAGCTGCGAAGTAGCTTAATAGGACTTGGAAAGAAAGCCTCCCCCTCCTTCTGCAAGTCTGGCACATATTTTTGTAATGATACAAATGGTAAATGCCCCAGCCCCCAGAGCTGTGTTTGGGAGTTCAAAATTGGGGGATGTTTCATTATGCAAGTCCATGGAACATTTTAAACAGTACCATAGTTCCCCATTTTCCCTTTCATGAGTTCAGTACCAAGTCTGAATGCATGAGAGCTCTGATGGAAAAGGAGGTCAGTATATTCATATTGTGACAGACCCAGACCAGTGGGGTACAGTAGAGGGCAAATATACTGGTCACTGGATGAGTAGTTTTCTGTTCCCTGAGTGACCTGAGTGACCAGAGCAGGGGCTGCAGTAGAATAATCAGGAACCTGCTAGAACCAGTTAAGGCAGGCAGGCTAATTAGGACACCTGGAGCCAATTAAGAAGAAGCTGCTAGAATCAATTAAGGCAGGCTAATCAGGGCACCTGGGTTTTAAAAAGGAGCTCACACCAGTTTGTGGTGCGAGTGTGAGGAGCTGGGAGCAAGAGGCGCAAGGAGCTGAGAGTGAGAGGGTGTGCTGCTGGAGGACTGAGGAGCACAAGCGTTATCAGACCCCAGGAGGAAGGTCCTGTGGTGAGAATAAGGAAGGTGTTTGGAGGAGGCCATGGGGAAGTAGCCCAGGGAGTTGTAGCTGTCATGCAGCTGTTACAGGAGGCACTATAGACAGCCTCAGGGCCCTGCAGTCCACAGGGCCCTGAGCTGTAACCCGGAGTAGAGGGCGGGCCCGGGTTCCCCCCAAACCTCCCAATTGACCTGGACTGTGGGTTCTCCCAGAGGGGAAGGTCTCTGGGCTGTTCCCCAACCCACATTGTGAATCTCTGAGGCAAGAAAATCCGCCAATAAGCGCAGGACCCACCAAGATAGAGGAGGAACTTTGTCACAATATATTTACAGACTTGGAAGCAGATTAACAAGATATGAAGAAAAGTCATCTCTCATTTGCTTTTAACAGTCAATGTGTTAAAAAAATAACATTACATGACTTCTGTGCCATAAAGCCTATTCATCTCCCAGTCACACCTGAGAATTGAGATGAGCTGAACAGTTCAGCCTGAACTGCTTTTCTATGTACCAAGGCCTCAGTTCAGGGACTGAACTGAGTTCACAGGTCTTTCTCCTGCAAGGTGAGATGATACAAAATAAAACAGATCAAGGAACTGCTATACTAGGGACACCAAACAGCAAATTAACCCACTGTATAGGCCTCACAAGCCCTCCATATGAACTCCCATTAGCTCAGGCCCATTAAGTCAGACATTTTAGCCTTCAGATCCTGCTAAGACCATTTTTTCACATGTAAATATTTGTACTCAGTTACTACCCCAGGGGAGTCTGTAATAGGATTCTTCACATGGGTGCCCTCCAAAGGGAGCATCATGCCTCCAACTTATGTTACAGAATTTATGTTCACCTTCTCTTTTGCATTATGAGAGCAATCGCTTCATATGGTTCACAATTTACTCTTCCCCTTATATGTCCATAATTCGTATCACTATAGCAGCCTTAACAGAGAAATTATCCTATATGCGTGTGGGGCTAAACACTATATAAATGTTTTTACAGATGGGAAAAGGATGTTAAATTGCAAAAGTAAACTGTTAGATTTCCCATCTTTCTTTATGTAAGCGGGGGAATGGTCCCGTTATTGTGGGGACCTTTCTGGCTTCTGCACTACCCCGGTGAAATGGGCTAGCGGAAGGATCTGAGTCCTCACGCCCACTTCCTTTACCCAGAGGCCTCCCTGCCCTCGAGGACTCCCCTTCCACTCTCCTTTGTGGCAGAGTCCTTGTAACCCCAACAAGGCTGGGCCCAGGATTCCTGGGGGGCTCGACCCCCAACCTTATCATGGTCACTTAGGGCAGGGACTAGGGTGTCCCCACTCCAGGGTACTCTCTCTGCACTGGACACTTCCCTGACCCACTGATCATTACATACGATTTAAAGCAAATACAATTTTATTTAATCAGCAATTAGTTTTAAAAGGAATACGGAAAAATAGGAAAGGTTAAAGGAAAACACATCACCCCGCTCTGTGGCAGGGAACGTCACAAACAGTGTCTCTGGAATGTCAGGGCAGTTCACAGTCTGTTCCTTGTAGGTCCCAGGCCTCCTTCTCAGGCCCTGGCTGTGCTGCAGGGAAGCTGTGGGTTGGACACTTGCTCTGGTGGTGGCCACACACCTCTGGGCTTTTGGGTCGTGGTACCCTTCTTCCCAGCGTCAGCCCTCCCCACGCCCCCGTCGGGTTAAGATCCCCCTCCCAGTCTGGCCTGCAAGGACCCTTGGCTGGGGGTGTCTTTCTGCGCTGAGCCCTTTGCCCAGGGTCCTCCCTTGGCTGGCCCCAGTTGCTCACCGCACCCGGCTCCAGACTGCTCCAGCTCCAGCCCCACTCTGCCTCAGCACTGATGCTGCTGCTCTGCCTCCAGCCCCCTGGGCTGCTTCTCTGGCCCCTCTGGCTGCAGCCCTGCTCCCAGCACAGGATCTGCTCTCCCTGGGCTGTGTCTCTGGCTCTGTGGCTGCAGCCCTGCTCCCAGCACAGGTCTGCTCTGTGGGCTGCTTCTGTGACTGTGCTCCCAGCTCTGACCTGCTTCCTGGGCTGCTTTTCTAGCCCTTCTGGCTGGCACAGCTCTGCTCCTCAGCTCAGCTTGGCCCCTGCTTTCTCCTTAGCTCGGCCCCACTCTGTCTGACCCAGGCAATCCCACACAGAGGATGGAGGACAGGACCCCTCTGGCCTCCTGACTCCCTGATTAGCCTGCCCGCCCTGTCAATCAGGCTAGGGTTACCATATTTCAACAATCAAAAAAGAAGACACGGGGTGCCGCCCTAGCCCTGCCCCAGCCCCGCCCCCTCCCACTTCCCGCCCCACTCAGAATCCCCCTACCTGTCCCCTGACTGCCCTCTCCTGAGACCCCCCCCACCCTAACTGCCCCGAGGACCCCACCCCCTATCTAAGGGCAGGTCTTCACTACGGGGGGGGGGTCGATTTAAGATACGCAAATTCAGCTATGCGAATAGCGTAGCTGAATTCGACGTATCGGAGCCGACTTACCCCGCTGTGAGGACGGCGGCCAAATCGACCTCCGCGGCTCCCAGTCGACGGCGCTTACTCCCACCTCCGCTGGTGGAGTAAGAGCGTCGATTCGGGGATCGATTGTCGTGTCCCGACGAGACGCGATAATTCGATCCCCGAGAGATCGATTTCTACCCGCTGATTCAGGCGGGTAGTGTAGACCTAGCCTCAGTCTCCCTGCTCCCTGTCCCCTGACTGCCCCAACCGCTCTCTACACCCCCTTCTCCCGACAGCCCCCCTGAACCTCCAACCAATCTACCCCCCCTGTTCCCTGTCCCTTGCCTGCCCCAACCGCTCTCTACACCCCCTTCTCCTGACAGCCCCCCCAGAACCCCCGACCAATCTAACCCCCCCGTTCCCTATCCCTTGCCTGCCCCCCCCCCAGGCCGAGGGAGAGCTGCGAGCTCCACGTGCAGCCAAACACTGTGACGCTGCTCTGCGGGGGAGGAGGGAGCGGGGGAGGGGGAGGAACTCTGGCTGCTAGAGGCCCCAGTGGCTGCGAGCGGCTTTCAATCAGGCCCAGCCATCCAATCAGCCGCGCTGCACTCTGCATGAGGGGAAGGGGGAAATCCCGGACATTTCTACTTTATTAGAAATCCCCCCCGGACGGCCATTTAAAGCTGAAAAAGCCAGACATGTCCGGGGAAACCCGGACGGATGGTAACCCTAAATCAGGCTGACCTGGGGCATTGGCTTCTCCCCATTGTTCCTGGGGACTGTCAGTCTCAGGGTCCTGATTTCCCATCAACCCTTCTTCTTTCTTTTGGCACTGGGAGTTAGCACACCAAAAAAAACCCTCACTGAGTTTTAGTAAGGGGATAACAGTCCTCTTACATTTAGCATGGCTCAACATTTCACTCATGGAATTTTCTTCTCCATTCACCCGCCCAGGTAATGGATCCTGAACCCATGTGTTCAGTCTGCTAATAAAAGGTTCCTGGAAGTTTAAGTCCTCACAGTTCTCTGATCTGCAAAATTGTTCACAGAACTCAAAGAAACTCAAATTATTTTCCTGTTTAATATCATAAGCAATTTACTTACAGCAGTTACTAGTGTCTTATTAATGCTAAGCACTTTTCTCAAAGCAAACACCAATAGCCTAAAATACACTGGCAATCTGCTGACAAGGAGGTAACCTATTCTATCTTTAGAAGTCTGTTCCAACAATATGATCTCCTCCATTAGAACTAAACCTTTATCAACCAGTTCCTTAGGATGAAAGCTGAAACTGGTAAGCAAGTATCAGCACTTGCATTCACATTGGTTTCATTAAACTTTTTCCACAGTCTCACTTAGCTATCAAATCTCCTTACCGACCAGTTCAAAATTTCCAGCAACCTATCTGCATTAATCAGGTAACAAAATCACACTCCCTATCAACTCAATCTCACCCAATAGTACCTTCAGATGGGATCCATGCTAATCTTTTCTTTTGTGTAACATTCCTTCTTGGTTCCTGCAGAAGTGCCTACCCAGCCCTCCACGCTACTTTCCCTTTCTTCCATCAACCAGACAGATTTTTGTAACCTTTCCCTGCTAATAATTAATTCCTCATCTCATCTTCCTATTCTTTCAGTTCATAGAATCATAGACTCTAAAGTCAGAAAAGACCATCATGATCATCTAGTCTGACCTCTTGCTTATTGTGGGCCACATAACTTTGCCCACCCATTCCTGTAATAGACCCATAACTTCTGTCTGAGTTACTACAGTTCTCAAACCATGATTTAAAGACTTCAAATTACAGAGAATTGGCCATTTATGCTCCTGCAAGTGACCTGTGCCCCAGGCTGCGAAAAAACCCCAGTGTCTCTGCCAATCAGACCTTAGGGAAAACTCCTAGACCCCAAATATGGTCATCAGTTAGATCCTCAGCATGTGGGCAAGACCCACCAGCCAGACACCTGGGAAAGAATTCTCTGTAGTAACTCAGAGCCCTCCCCATCTAGTCTCTCATCACCAGCCACTGGAAATATTTGCTACTAGCAGTCACAGATTGGCTACATGCTATCGTACATAGTCTCATCATACCATCCTCTCCATAAACTTATCAAGCTCAGTCTTGAAGTCAGTTAGTTTTTTTGCCCCCACTGCTCCCCTTGAAAGGCTGTTCCAGAACTTCACTCCTCTGATAGTTAGAAAACTTTGTCCAATTTCAAGCCTAAACTTGTTGATGGCCAGTTTATATCCATTTGTTCTTGTGTCCACATTGGTGCTTAACTTAAAGAACTCCGCTTCCTCCCTGGTATTTATCCCTCTGATGTATTTATAGAGAGCAATCATACCTCCCCTCAGCTTTTGTTTTGTTAAGCTAAACAAGCCAAGCTCTTTGAGTCTCCTCTCATAAGGTAGGTTTTCCATTCCTCTGATCATCCTAGTAGCCTTTCTTTGTGTTATGCTCATACAAAGCACATGGGATCTTTATAGAGGAAGGTAAATACACAGCATTTATTGAGCATACCACAGTTAGCATATGCTTCAGTCACACACACACACACACACACACACACACACACACACACACACACACACACACACACACACACAGAGTCCTGCCAGTGATGTTTATAGTTACCAGTCCAGAGTCTGGATCAATCTAGTGGCCAGCCAGATTGGTCGCAGAGGGGAGCGGTCGATGCTCCTGGAGTGTGGCAAGACGAACCCAAAGTCCCATGGCCAAGCACCCTGTTCTTATAGGGTTTTTTCTCTGTTGAAGCCTATGGATTTTGCTGTGTCAGTTTGGGTACGTCTTCACTACCCACCGGATCGGCGGGTAGTAATCGATCTAGCGGGGATCGATATATCGCGTCTCGTTAAGACGCGATATATCGATCCCCGAACGCGCTCCCCGTCGACTCCGGAACTCCACCAGAGCGAGCGGCGGTAGCGCAGTCGACGGGGGAGCCGCGGCCGTCGATCCCGTGCCGTGTGGACCCTAGGTAATTCGATCTAAGATACTTCGACATAGCGTAGCTGAAGTTGTGTATCTTAGATCGATCCCCCCCGCAGTGTAGACCAGCCCTTTGTGACCAGTTACTTCTTAATTGGTGTAAACATTCCAATACACCTCCGAGAGGGTCATCCTGTCCTTTGTTCTGATTTAATCAATTGTCCTTAGGGGTGCCAGCCTTCACCTCAGGGTCGTCAATCTGCCCTTCATTATGGATGCGCGTTGATGATTCTTTGATGTCCTTTAAGTCTCTTCACTCCTTCTTCCTTGACTCTGGCTATAACAATGGCCTTCACACCTTATCTTTTCCTGATGCATACATACCTCATTCACACAAACAGATTGAGAATACAAACAGTAGTATTTTATAGCAAACAAAAAGGCATTGCAAATTAAACCTTGCTAAATTTTACAATCAATAACCAAGACAATTTACATTGAGACCCAGGCCTTCAATGTTCCTCTAATCTACTTAACATAGACACAATAGAGAATCCTGTCTCTTACTTACTAAAACCTTAAAACAAAGAAATGTATATTTAACTAGAGTGCCTATATTGCAATACATATAGGAAACCATAATAGACATTATAACTTATCCTAAAGCAAAAGGGTGACCATAATCAGTCATAAGGATTGTTCTGGTCTGTCATTCCTTTCTGCTATTCAAAAAGGGTGGCTGACAGGATGAAATCAAATCATACATTAATTCTCATAGTATAAAATCCAGCTCCTACATTTGCACCTGTTCCAGTTTGAATTCATCTTTCGTAAACATGGGAGACCAGTTAGATAATTGCTCCCCTTTATTACCAAATCTTTACCTGCAGCATTTACGTATTTCATTCTCCCTTTCCAATTCCGCACGTGTCAGCTTCAAAGACTCTTTATTCATCCCTCATAAAATTGCATTCTGTTGCAACAGCTGGTCACATTCTCTTACACCATACCACACTACCCTTGTTCCTTTCCCTCCACCACCACAGGTTTAGAGGCCAAGCTCTCTTTTTCCCTTTTTAACACATCTATTAGAAAAGCCAGGTTTCTGTTCTTAGAATTGCAACTAAACCCTCATTTGCCTTTTTCAATGCATCTCTCTCCTCTTCTTTTGCATACATTCCCTCATTTCTATCTGTAAGGAAGCCACAACACTGTTCAACTGACTGCGTACCTCAAAGGGACCATCCAGTACTGGAAGCAGTCTGCAATTTTTTCTGATAGTTTAAACCAATAAAAAACTGTTAGCTGCCACAGAGCCAAAATGGGTACCAGATGCTTTGCCTTGTTACATTTCTGATACCCTTCCAAATTAGCATAATTCTGTAGTATCAAATCCCCCAATTCCAAGTCCTCCTTATGTCTAACTCAGCATCACTTGGAAGGTTCTGTTATAACCATGCTATTGTTCTTTTGATAACAAATTATTGCCTGATTCATGATCCTTCAACTCAGTTGGTTCAATTAATACAGCAAGAGTACAATTAAAAATGATTAAGCTACCTGTCCTGCACCTTGGCATTACACTAGAGCTGTTGCATGCCCTTTAGCCCTATTCTAACTTTTTCTTTTGTACCACATTGTTAGAAGTGCCCCACACATAACTCTATAGAATCCTGAAAAATGTTTAAAAGTTACCAAAACTGCAAAGCACAAAAGAAAAGAAAAGAAAAAACTGAAACAATTAAAGAATAAAAATGCCCATCACACCTGAAATAAAACAAGAAATAAAATCTTCTCAGGTGATTAAATTTTTCTGAATACTTTTAAACAGTTTTAGTCACACACTAAGCTCAACATGTTCAAGGTTCCCAAAATGAGAAAACAATCCTTAAAGCAGATCACAGTTCCTTATGGGTCAGCTACCACATTTTGAACTATTTACTCTTTCGAGCCTGCCCAGGGCAGTCTTAGGCCTCAATCTAGCAAAAGACATGAGCACACTGTGACAGGTGTATAAAGCCCACATGGAAGAGGTGAAAGAGTTGCTTTGGGATGGAGCAGCATTATCTGACACACCTGCAAGTCATTCCAGGAATGGAGGAGGAGTTTAAAAAGAGGAAGTGCCACGCAGCAGCAGACAGTGGTAGAAAGGGAGCAGGCTGTTGAACTTTCTAAGAAGGGGCCTTGTAGCTAGCAGAGCTTCTACCCTTGTGGAAAAGTAGCATAAATCACCTGGGCTTAAAAGGGGGAAGAAACTGTATCCTATAGCTTGTGCTGGACACCCAGTGAACCATGGAGTGGATTGTGGTCCAAGGAGAGGCCTGGCTAGAGTTGCTGGCAAGTTTTTTTCCCTGCAATCTCTTTTGCTCACCTTGGATTGTTTGTTTCACTCAGAACTCTGAAAGGGGGAGAAATAGTCAGAAGACCTTGGCTGGAGGGCTGAGAACCTGCCATCTCTAGATAGGCATTAAATGCTTTTGCTGGAAGGAGTGGACTTGTGTGAATGCACTTTCCATGTAACATCCAAAGGGGGTGCTCTGATGGAGACAGATCCTTGACATGCATATATACTGTTAAGCATGTGCGTAGTTCCGATTACTTATGTATATATAGTTATGCACCTGCGTAAGTGCTTTGCTCAAAGAGGCCTTAACATTGTGATGAGGTGACGGTGTTAAGGAGCTAGCAGAAACTTCCCTACACTGTTACAACATTAAACAATTCATTGTAGTTTTGTGTAAAAGAAAGCTGGCCTACTTTTAACATAGCAACCACAAAATAATAGCTCTTCTGAACACTTGCAAAATGTACAAAGCAGATGTGGGCCTCTAAAGCTGTGGAAATGCCTGGCAAAAGGAGGAAGTAGGGAAAATAACCATAATTGTAACACAATGGCAGTTAGAATTCTGAGTATTCAGAAGTGAAATGAGTATGCACATAGGGAAAGTTTTTCTTATCTCTTCTATTTAGTTAAGCCCTTCAGAGGCGACAATGTTGTTTAAAAAGTCTCCTGCTGGTACCAAGATTCTTTCGTTTGAAAAGGAGGAGACAATCCACACTTGGATTTTGGCTCAGTGTTGATTTTTGATATAATTCCTGTTGTTTAAACAGACAAACAGAAAGGAGGAAACGCGCATAGTGTCTCAGTGGTGCCAGCCTCATTCCCATGCTGCAGATAGGACACAGACTGGCCAGTCACAAAACGGTTTGCTTTAACCCGTGGACTCCAATTTGCTTCATGGATCTGGGATACCATCTGGCTGGCATACTCTGGGCTTCTCCCACTGGTCCTCCTCCATGCTGGGGCAAAAATTGCTCATGCTGTCTTCAGCCTACCATGCTAGTGAGGGGGATATTATATAGTTAAATTTAATTCCAAGGCTGCACAATCAGGCCTGGTCTACACTAGGCTTTTATGTCGAATTTAGCGCCGTTACATCGAATTAACCCTGCACCCGTCCACACCACGAGGCTACTTAGTTCGACATAGAGGTCTCTTAAATTCGACTTCTGTACTCCTCCCCAACGAGGGGAGTAGCGCTAAATTCGACATGGCCATATCGAATTAGGCTTGGTGTGGATGGAAATCGACGCTAGTAGCTCCGGGAGCTATCCCACAGTGCACCACTCTGTTGACGCTCTGGACAGCAGTCCGAGCTCGGATGCTCTGACCAGCCACACAGGAAAAGCCCCGGGAAAATTTGAATTCCTTTTCCTGTCTGGGCAGTTTGAATCTCATTTCCTGTTTGGACAGCGTGGCGAGCTCAGCAGCACTGGCAACGATGCAGAGCTCTCCAGCAGAGATGGCCGTGCAATCCCAGAATAGAAAGAGGGCCCCAGCATGGACTGATCGGGAAGTCTTGGATCTGATCACTGTGTGGGGCGATGAGTCCATGCTTTCCGAGCTGCGCTCCAAAAGACGGAACGCAAAGATCTATGAGAAGATCTCTAAAGCCATGGCAGAGAGAGGATACAGCCGGGATGCAACGCAGTGCCGCGTGAAAATCAAGGAGCTGAGACAAGGCTACCAGAAGACCAAAGAGGCAAACGGACGATCCGGATCCCAGCCCCACACATCCCGTTTCTACGAGGCACTGCATTCCATCCTAGGTGCGGCCGCCACCATTACCCCACCACTGACCGTGGACTCTGAGGATGGGATATTGTCCACGGCCGGTTCCTCGGACATGTTAGCGGACGGGGAAGGTGAGGAAGGAGATGAGGAGTACGAGGCAGTCGACAGCGCTTACCAAGCTGATTTCCCCGACAGCCAGGATCTCTTCATCACCCTTACAGAGATCCCCTACCAACCCTCCCCAGCATGTAACCCGGACACAGATTCAGGGGAAGGATCAAGCAGTAAGTGTTTTAAACATCTAAACATTTATTTTTAACAAAACTGGAATATTAAGAATAAGAACAATGTGTTCTTCATGATTTCTTTACCCTGGGCGCTTAAGTATTCAGTTCCAACTATTTAAAAAAAATCTAACAGTGTCCGGTTGTGCATGATTCTGCTGCCCAAGCTGCTCCACTCTTTAGTCCCTGCCACTGCAGCTATATTAAAATGCGGTCTATATGACCGGGGATGGAGCTGAAATCCTCCAGGGACATCTCGACGAAGCTCTCCTGGAGGTAATGGGAAAGCCTGTTCATCAGGTTCCTGGGGAGAGCGGCCTTAGTGGGTCCTCCGAAGTAGGAGACGTTCCCGCGCCAGGAGATCCTCAAGTACTCCGGGATCATTGCCTTGCACAGCATGGCGGCATAGGACCCTGGTCTTTGCAGGCTTTCCCGAAGCATCCTTTCCTTATCGCTGTCCGAGATCCTCATTATTGTTATGTCGCTCATGATGACCTGCTTTGAATTAGGTAGGGTACTGTTAGTATTGGGACTGCTTGCAAGTTCCTTTACAGAACTGTAACCCCTGGTTTACAGCCACGCGGTGGAGGCGGGAGAGGGGCAGCATACAGGGATCTTTCCCTGGGACATCCGCGAGGGGGTGGGACAGGGCCAGAGTTCATGCTTGGCCGATTGCTGGCAGCAGAGACTGGCATTGCTTTCAATGTGAATGGAGGCCAGTGGGACTACTAAAGTTTTAAGCAGCCACAAGTCTACGGCTTACCATGTCTGCCTGCTACAGAAATTCCGGTGTCCTGCCCCGCTTCCCAGATCGGCAGTGCAAGACCCCAGGCACTGAAGGCGAGGTCCGAAAATTCGACCTTGTCCTGAGTGCGCATGTGATAGGTGCGGTGCATGGTCTTGTTCACAGAGAAAGACTATGTTCTTTGTTCACAACTACATTTATGTTTCGGAGGAATTCACTACCTTTTTCTCATTCCCACAGCCACATCTGCGACTGTCTCCCAACCCAGCCTGGCATCACACTCCCAGAGGCTAGCGCACAGTAGGCGGAGGAAGAAGAAGACGAGAGAGGACATGTTCTCAGAACTAATGGGCTGCTCCCGAGCCCAGGCAGCACAGCAGAACCATTGGAGGGAGAATTTGTCCCAAATGCACCGGACACACATGGAACGTGAGGAGAGGTCGCGGCAGGAAGACCAGCAGGCGACTCAAATGCTGCTTGGACTTCTGAGGGAGCAAACGGACACGCTCCGGCGCCTTGTTGATGTTCTGCAGGAACGGAGGCAGGAGGACAGAGCCCTGCTGCAGTCTATCAGTAACCGCCCTCCCCCGCCACCAAGTCCCATACCCCCCTCGCCCAAAGTCCAAAGAAGGAGGGGCGGCAGAGTCCGTGAAAACTCTCACTCCACCCCTGCAGACTGCTCAAGCACCAGAAGGCTGTCATTCCCCAAAATTTGAAAAGTCCTTTCCTGCCCGCCTCACCCAAGCCCCCGTCCAAGTTTCACCCCCCAGTTTCATGTGTGGTTGTTAATAAAAAATACGTTTCTGTTCATTACTGTTTCAATCATGTTCTTTTGTGGGACAGTCTGTCTGAAGGGGGGGAAGGGGCTTGGTAATTGGACAGGACAGTCACCTTTAGCAGGGTACAGAGGCGGGGGCAGGTCCAGCAGCAGGGCACATACACAGTGCAGTGACTAGTTACCCTGGTCAGTCTGGGAGGTGGTTTTCATGTTCTGTGCGTGGGGGGGGGGGGTTGCTCTGTGACTTTGTGGCGGGGGAGGGCAGTTCCAGATGTTATGCAGCGGTCCTTGTCCTGGATCACAGAGCCACGCAGCAGGGGATCTGTAACCCTCCTCCCCCTGCCATAAAGTCACATAGCCCCCACATACACGCAGTCCCCCTCAGGAGGGCTGGCAGGCTCCGTTGAAACAATCAGTCCGCCACTGCGAATCCTGTCATTCCTGGAGTTTAGAAGGATCATTTGCATCAGTACACTACACCCGCTCCCCACCACAGTCTGCGTCCCAGGTTTAAAACATTCCCGCAAAAACAGTAATAAAGACAACGGTGTTCATTAAGAAAATAAAACTGATTTTATTTTGTTGGAAGGGGGTGGAGGGGGTCTGTAACTGGAGAGGATAGTCAACATTAACTGGGTAAAGAAACGGGGGCAGGTTCAGCTTCTCTGTACAGAAACTTAAAAGTCACTGGTTACCCTGCTCACTGTGGAACCTAGCTTTCAAAGCCTCCCGGATGCACAGCGCGTCCCGCTGGGCTCTTCTAATCACCCGGCTGTCTGGCTGGGCGTAATCAGAAGCCAGGCTATTTGCCTCAACCTCCCACCCCGCCATAAAGGTCTCCCCCTTGCTCTCACAGAGATTGTGGAGCACACAGCAAGCTGCTATAACAATGGGGATATTGGTTTCGCTGAGATCACAGCGAGTCAGTAAGCTTCTCCATCTCCCCTTGAGATGGCCAAAAGCACACTCCACAACCATTCTGCACTTGCTCAGCCGGTAGTTGAACAGTTCTTTTTCAGTGTCCAGGGCGCCAGTATAGGGCTTCATGAGCCAGGGCATTAGCGGGTAGGCTGGGTCCCCAAGGATCACTGTAGGCATCTCCACATCCCCAAGAGTTATTTTGTGGTCCGGGAAGAAAATACCTTCCTGCAGCCGTCTAAACAGACCAGAGTTCCTGAACACGCGAGCGTCATGAACCTTGCCCAGCCATCCGACGTTGATGTTTGTAAAACGTCCCCGATGGTCCACCAGTGCTTGCAGCACCATTGAAAAGTAGCCCTTTCTGTTAATGTACTGGCTGGCCTGGTGGTCCGGTCCCAGGATAGGGATGTGAGTTCCATCTATAGCCCCACCGCAGTTTGGGAATCCCATCGCGGCGAAGCCATCTATGATGACCTCCACGTTTCCCAGGGTCACTACCTTTGATAGCAGTACCTTAACGATTGCGTTGGCTACTTGCATCACAACAACCCCCACGGTAGATTTGCCCACGCCAAACTGGTTCGCGACAGACCGGTAGCTGTCCGGCGTTGCAAGCTTCCAGAGGGCTATGGCCACTCGCTTCTGGACAGTCAGGGCTGCTCGCATCCGGGTGTCATTGCGCTTCAGGGCAGGGGACAGCAACTCACAAAGTTCAAGGAAAGTCCCCTTCCGCATGCGAAAGTTTCGCAGCCACTGGGATTCGTCCCAGACCTGCAGCACTATGCGGTCCCACCAGTCCGTGCTTGTTTCCCGTGCCCAGAATCGCCGTTCCACAACATCCACATGACCCATTGTCACCGTGATGTCCTCGGCGCTGGGTCCCGTGCTTTCTGACAGGCCTGTGCTACTCTCAGACTTCAGGCCCTCACCGCGGTGCCGTAGCCTCCTCGCCTGGTTTATCTGCATCTGCCTCTGGTAAAGGTGGATGATAACCTGCGAGGCGTTGACAACGGCCACAACTGCAGCGATGGTCGCAGCGGGATCCATGCTCGCAGTGCTGTGGCGTCCGCACTGGCACTGACCGGAAAATTGCGAGAACTGATTTCCCGCTGGCGCTTTCAGGGAGGGAGGGAGGGCGGTAGTGACGGACGGATGATGACAATTACCCAAGAGCACCCTCGACCCTTTTTTTTTACCCAGAAGGCATTGGCGGCTCGACCCAGAATTCCAATGGGCAGCGGGGACTGCGGGAACTGTGGGATAGCTGCCCACAGTGCACCGCTTCCAATGTCGACGCTTTCCCCGTTAGTGTGGACTCACAAAGTCGAATTACTGTCCTTAGTGTGGACACACACGTTCGACTTTGCAATATCGATTCTACATTTTCGATTTAAGAGAAATCGAACTACCCTCGTAGTGTAGACATACCCTCAGACTCAGACAGAAGACAAAAAAGAAAGTAGAAGATAGAGAAGAGTGGATACAAAGTGACACACAAGGGAGGCAAAAGCAGGAATCTTAAACCTCACACCCTAGATGTGCCTTATAATCTTCCTGCTGGTCATGGCAAGGCTATGTGGTGCTGCGTCTGAGGAGCATACATTGGTGTCACTCAGGCTGCAATGGGTGCCCCAGGAACAAAGAGAAGAGATGCATAGGTAGGCAAGCAGGCAGCCCTGTGCATGTGAGCTGCTCCCCCAACCAACCATATTAAGAGCTTCAACAGAAGCAGAAAGGAAAGATGGGTGACTTTCCATGTGCTGTCTTTCCACAGTGCAGCAGGAGGT
The DNA here is from genome assembly GCF_028017835.1 of Emys orbicularis. Classification (NCBI taxonomy): domain Eukaryota; kingdom Metazoa; phylum Chordata; order Testudines; family Emydidae; genus Emys; species Emys orbicularis. The sequence continues at coordinate 39,310,542 of NC_088690.1, forward strand.
TTCTAGTGTGCAAGCAGGCATAGGTGCTGACTCTGTGAGTGCTCCAGGGCTGGAGCACCCATGGAAAAAAAAAGAGGTTGCTCCACATCCACTGGAACCCCTATGGGTCAGTGCTTCCCCCCCAGCATCTCCTGTCCACTGGCTGCCCTGCCAATCGGCTCCTCCCCCCCCTCCCAGCACCTCCTGCCCACCACAGATCAGCTGTTCCGCAGCATGCAGGAGGCACTGGGCGGAGGAGCAAGGGCAGGAAGAGTTGGGGGAGGGGTGAAAAGAGGTGGGGCAGGGGGAGGGAAGGGGTGGGAGCTTGGAGAAAGGGGTGGAGTGGGGGCGGGGCCTGGGACGGAGTGGGGGTGGGAAGAGATGGGGCGGGGATGGGGGCTTGGAGGAAGGGGTGGAGTGGGGATGGGGTCTGGGGAGGAGCAAGGGTCAAGCACCCCCCAGCAACTAGGTAAGTCGGCGCCTATGGAAGTAGGAGTGGGGAGATGGAACTAGAGTCTTGCTTCATCCACACTGATCCTCCGCTCCTCTGCCCTGCTTCCACCCTGATATAGATTGGGAAAGACTGCATTATCTGAGCCAGTCCAGCTACTCTCTCTGAGAGCAGAGGGAGTTAAGACCTATCAGGTAATTTGGGATCCATGCCACCCACAAACAAGAGGCTTTTATGGTTTTCTGTTGCTCTGATGTTTTGTCCCTGAAAGCAACACTCAGAGTTGACAACATACAAAAGAACATCAGAACAGTCATACTAGGTGTCAAGGCTGTATCCCCACTTTGAACTTTAGGGTACAACTGTGGGGGCCTGCATGAAGACTTCTAAGCTTAACTACCAGCTTAGATCTGGTCCGCTGCCACCATTCCCAAAGCTAATTCCCTTCCCTGGGAAGCCTTGAGAAACCTTTCACCAATTCCCTGGTGAATACAGATCCAAACCCCTTGGATCTTAAGACAAGGAGAAATTAACCATCCCCCTCCTTTCTCCCACCAACTCCTGGTGAATACAGATCCAAACCCCTTGGATCTTAAAACAAGGAGAAATTGACCATCCCCCTCCTTTCTCCCACCAACTCCTGGTGAATACAGATCCAACCCCCTTGGATCTAAAACAAGGAAAGATCAATCAGGTTCTTAAAAAGAAGGCTTTTAATTAAAGAAAAAGGTAAATATCATCTCTGTAAAATCAGTATGGAAAATAACTTTACAGGGTAATCAAAGAGCTCAGAGGACTCCCCTCTAGTCTTAGGTTCAAAATACAGCAAACAAAGATAAACACTCTAGTAAAAGGTACATTTACAAGTTGAGAAAACAAAGTAAAACTAAGACGCCTTGCCTGGCTTTTTACTTACAAGTTTGAAATATGAGAGACTTGTTTAGAAAGATGGGGAGAACCTGGATTGATGTCTGGTCCCTCTCAGTCCCAAGAGCGAACAACCCCTTAAACAAAGAGCACAAACAAAAGCCTTTCCCCACCCCAGATTTGAAAGTATCTTGTCCCTTTATTGGTCCTTTGGGTCAGGTGTCAGCCAGGTTACCCGAACTGCTTAACCCTTTACAGGTAAAAGGATTGTGGAGTCTCTGGCCAGGAGGGATTTTATAGTACTGTACACAGGAGAGCTGTTACCCTTCCCTTTATAGTTACAACACTAGGTAAGACCAAAGGTCCATCTAGCCTAGTACCCTGTCTTCCAGCAGTGGCCAATGCCAGATGCTTCAAAGGGAACGAACAGAACAGGTAATCATCAAGTGATCCATCCCATCACCCATTCCCAGCTTCTGGCAAACAGGCTAGAGACACCATCCCTGCCCATCCTGGCAAGTGATGGACCTATCCTCCATGAATTTATCTAGTTCTTTTTTTAACCCTGTTTTGGTCTTGGCCTTCACAACATCCTCTGGCAAAGAGTCCACAGGTTGACTGTGCGTTGTGTGAAGTAATACTTCCTTTTGTTTGTTTTAAACCTGCTGCCTATTAATCTCATTCTGTGACCCGTAGTTCTTGTGTTATGAGAAGGAGTAAATAACACTTCCTTATTTACTTTCTCCATGCCAGTCATGATTTTATAGACCTCTATCATATCCCCCCTTAGTCATCTCTTTTCCAAGATGAAAAGTCCCAGTCTTATTAATCTCTCCTCAGATGGAAGCTGTTCCATTCCCCTAATCATTTTTGTTGCTTTTTTCAGTACATTTTCCAATTCCAATACATAGCACTACAGGACTAGATTTTTAATAGAAGGTATCATGGGCACACTTGCAATATTTGCATCTCCCACACAGGTTTTGTGACTGCAATGGGTTCACATACATTTTGTGGATGGAAACTCCTTCTGGTCCTAAATGTAAAGTATTAATTTAGGCAAAGAAATCGGGAAAGCTGCAGAAGAAACACTGCTGAACTTCCAGGGCTTTTATCAGTTCCCATGGTAATGGTTATTCTTTTTAGGAAAATAAAGGAGAAAGATCCAGCATTATGGGTTTAACTCAGACAAAGGCAACAAGCTACCCTTTTACTGATACAGATGATCAGGGTCTGCAGTATGATTATAGTGTCTCCTTACAACTTCCAAGCATGATGGAATTTAGGGCCCATATCCACTTCAAGTCTAACTTGGCTGTCCAACACTTTGGGGATGTCTGTTTTCTATCACTGTTTGTCCTTGTAGTGTAGATGGGACAACACTTTGGATGATAGAAATGCCCCCAAAATGAGCACACTCTGCAAGAGTCCCAGTGTGATTTTTTGGGTTCACTGCTGCAGTTTAGCTAATTGGAAAGAGCAGAAATAGGGAAATTCTATGTACATTGCATAGAGCTAGGTGAATACTGCAAGAAATTGCCGTGAATATTCACTGAACATTTAAAACATATTCACTTAGCATGCTCTTATAGTCACTTTCCACAGACATCCAAGCGAGTGAATTTACTGGCAAAACTTAACCAAAACAGTGAATTTTAAGTGAATATTGCAGTATAATGATGTGGCTTAGGTATCTATTCAAAGCAGCATGAATCACAAATTTCTAATATCAAGTGCTAGCAAAAGACGACTCACAAACCAGCTTCAGAACAGGAATTTTAGAAAGAAGTTATTCTTCATTGATTCAGTATAACGAACACATTCAAGAAAAATGACAGTGTGTTTGTGAACACTTTGTCCCAAATTCACAATGGTACTTAGGCACCTCGCTCCCATAGGTTCCAATCAGGAGTTAGGTGCTTAAGTATCTTTATGAATTTGGGCCTTTGGGTCTGATCCAACTTTGCCAAGTCTTTCCATTGAGTTTATTAGGCTTTGTTCAGACCCTTTGTGAGCAATCCCTGAGCCTAGACTGTAACACACATTATTTATAATTACCCATTCAGACGTTGTATTTAACAAATATGCTGCAAGAATCACTTAAAATTCATTGGGTTGGTGAACAGTCTTCATGATAATTTTGCAAACTAGAATATTCATGGAAAGGGAACACAAGGCAGCCTCCGACACATGGTAAGCAAATTTGTTAACAAATTTAAATGAATATTCTGTTTGGTTTTTTTCAGAATTCATCCAGATCTAAAGTGTACTGAATTTACCTGCTTCTGCTCTCTTCAGTTAGAATCACCTACAACAGTGAATGCAAAAAATAGTACACTGGGATTCTTGCTGAGTTACTCACTTTGGGGTGGGTTGCTGTGACCCAAACTATTAGTATTTTCTTTGGCATCAGCACTTCCTAGAAAAACACGTTATTTTTAAAAAAATTCTAGACCATGTACTTTAAGGACACCAGGAGCTGAGGCAAATGTGAAGGGGACATGCTGTACACAGTTATTATTATAGGAAACAGAGATCAGATATAACAAGGAAACCCTCACATCCCTAATAATTGAGAAATTGGCACCAGACATTGTTTGTTTAAGCCATACTGTCGCCTGCCGCTATACGTCTACCTTGATCCATATACAACTTGACCCTAGACTTCTGGTGTCCATAACCAGTAGTTCTGGTTCTCATTCAGTTGAGCCATTAATAGCTCGGATCTGTAAGAAGTTCAGCCAACATTCAAGCTACTTAAGAATGGCTTGCTTACCCAGTCTGAAAGAAAAAAATTTGGGCTTCCTCAAATTTTAGGGAAAAAGTGCTTATATGCCAAATATAAAAACAAAAAGTTTGTTCTATGTCCTTTAAGCACTGTTTAATCCCTCTGAGATGGGATTAAATGCAGAAGTTATATAACTGTGCCTCCAATATCACAGCTCTTCCATTTGCAGCACTGTCAAAGTTTAACTGAGCCTAAAGACAAAGGATGAGTCCTGTTGGCCATTTACCCAGCTTTGTTAGGTCCCTCTGAAGTTCCTCACACTCTTCTCCAGGTGTGACTAACTTCAGTAATTTTGTATCATCTGCAAAGATTGCCATCTCACTGCTCACCTCCATTCCAGAACACTAATCAATACATTGTCCACACAGGAGGAATTAATCTCTCATCTGCTAGTGGCTGCTTGATTATTGGTAGCCTCTCATTGGAAAAAGAAAGAGCCTAACCATCAAGGAATGGTTAAAAAATATGAGAGGTTTTATATGGAAAAATTAACACACCAGTTATGTACTCAGCAAAATAGACAGGTGACAGATAGATACATAGATATTGGGTTACCTTTTATTCAGTACTCAAAGTACATTTATCTGCAAAAGAGAAAAAAAACAAAAACAAAAAACAAAACCCAGTATACCTGTCCAATTTTTTTTTAATATTAAAATTTGATAGACATACTTGGTCTGCTAAATGTGTATAGAGCGATTTTACTCAAGTTAATAAAGTCACTAGAAACGACGGATGTTGTAATGATGCTCAATCTGTAATACGGTTATTCCCTGTTAAATAGAAAGATCTGATGACTATATTCTTGTATAATGTCCCTTTAAAAAAAAGCTAACTGTTGTAATGATTGTTTTGTTTCTAAGTATCAGAGGGGTAGCTGTATTAGTCTGTATCCACAAAAACAATAAGGAGTCCGGTGGCACCTTAAAGACTAACAGATTTATTTGGGCATAAGCTTTTGTGGATTAAAAAACCCACTTCTTCAGATGCATGGAGTGAAAATTACAGGTAAAGGCATAAAAATATATTGGCACATGAAGAGAAGGGAGTTACCTTACAAGTGGAGAATCAATGTTGAAGGCTAATTCAGTCAGGGTGGATGTGGTCCACTCCCAATAATTGATGAGGAGATGTCAATACCAAGAGAGGGAAAATTGCTTTTGTAGTGAGCCAGCCACTCCCAGTCCCTATTCAAGCCCAAATTGATGGTGTTAAATTTGCAAATGAATTGTAGCTCTGCAGTTTCTCTTTGAAGTCTGTTTTTGAAGTTTTTTTGTTGAAGAATGGCTACTTTTAAATCTGTTATAGAATGTCCAGGGAGATTGAAGTGTGTCTGATTTGTGTCCATGGATAAATGGATGGTTAGGCTCTTATCCATTTATCCATGGACACAAATCAGACATCAGGAATGGTAATATACAAAAGCCAGTAGGAGAACACTTCAGTCTCCCTGGACATTCTATAACAGATTTAAAAGTAGCCATACTCCAACAGGCAACCTAGTGACAGAGGATGTGGAAAAAGCTAATGTACTCAATGCTTTTTTTGCCTCTGTCTTCACGAACAAGGTCAGCTCCCAGACTACTGCACTGGGCAGCACAATATGGGGAGGAGATAAGCAGCCCTCTGTGGAGAAAGAAGTGGTTCAGGACTATTTAGAAAAGCTGGACGAGCACAAGTCCATGGGGCTGGATGCACTGCATCCGAGAATGCTAAAGGAGTTGGCAGATGTGATTGCAGAGCCATTGGCAATTATCTTTGAAAACTCATGGCGGTCAAGGGAGGTCCCGGATGACTGGAAAAAGGCTAATATAGTGCCCATCTTTAAAAAAGGGAAGAAGGAGGATCCAGAGAACTACAGGCCAGTCAGCCTCACCTCGGTCCCTGGAAAAATCATGGAGCAGGTCCTCAAGGAATCAATTTTGAAGGACTTTGAGGAGAGGAAAGTGATCAGGAATGGTCAGCATGGATTCACCAAGGGCAAATCATGCCTGACTAACCTAATTGCCTTCTATGATGAGATAACTGGCTCTGTGGATGAGGGGAAAGCAGTGGACATGCTATTCCTTGACTTTAGCAAAGCTTTTGATATGGTCTCCCACGGTATTCTTCCAGCAAGTTAAAGAAGTATGGGCTGGATGAATGGACTATAAGGTGGATAGAAAGCTGGCTAGATGATCGGGCTCAACGAGTTGTGATCAATGGCTCTATGTCTAGTTGGCAGCCGGTATCAAGTGGAGTGCCTCAAGGGTCGGTCCTGGGGTCGGTTTTGTTCAATATCTTCATTAATGATCTGGAGGATGGCATGGGTTGCACCCTCAGCAAGTTTACAGATGACACTAAACTGGTAGGAGTGATAGATATGCTGGAGGAAGGGATAGGATACAGAGGGTCTTAGATAAATTAGAGGATCGGGCCAAAAGAAATCTGATGAGATTCAACAAGGACAAGTGCAGAGTCCTGCACTTAGGACGGAAGAATCCCATGCACTGCTACAGACTAGGGACCGAGTGGCTAGGCAGCAGTTCTGCAGAAAAGGACCCTAGGGGTTACAGTGGACGAGAAGCTGGATATGAGTTAACAGTGTGCCCTTGTTGCCAAGAAGGCTAACAGCATTTTGGGCTGTATAAGTAGGAGCATTGCCAGCAGATCAAGGGACATGATCATTCCCCTCTATTCAGCATTGGTGAGGCCTCATCTGGAGTACTGTGTCCAATTTTGGGCCCCACACTACAAGAAGGATGTGGAAAAATTGGAAAGAGTCCAGCGGAGGGCAACAAAAATGATTAGGGGGCTGGAGCACATGATTTATGAGGAGAGGCTGAGGGAACTGGGATTGTTTAGTTTGCAGAAGAGAAGAATGAGGGGAGATTTGATAGCTGCTTTCAACTACCTGAAAGGGGGTTCCAAAGAGAATGGATCTAGACTGTTCTCAGTGATAACAGATGACAGAAGAAGGAGTAATGGTCTCAAGTTGCAGTGAGGGAGGTTTAGGTTGGAAATTAGGAAAAACTTTTTCACTAGGGGGGTGGTGAAGCACTGGAATAGGTTACCTAGGGAGGTGGTGGAATCTCCTTCCTTAGAGGTTTTTAAGGTCAGGGTTGACAAAGCCCTGGCTGGGATGAGTTAGTTGGGGATTGTGTTGTGTACTTGGTTGTCGTGGTAATAGAACCTTGTTGTTGCTATGGCAACTGAGTTAGATTATTAGGGGATAGCCCAGCCAGGTTTGGCTGGTTTGGTTAGTTCAGTGCTTGGCAATAAATGGCTGCTTTTAAGGTTCACAGTGTCTCAAGTGATTTCTTCCTAAAACTGCTGCCCCAATAACAGAAGGAAGTAGAAGTCAAGGTACAAAAAAAAATAAAAACAAAAAAAACCCTTTTTGCTGTTGGAAGGGGGTGAGAACTGACTTGTTTACACTCACTGTAAAGCGTTTTGAGCTTTTTGTTATTGCAAATGACATTACAGAAGAGAAGAAGGTGCCAATATTCTTAAGTGTTGTAGGGGCTAAGACCTACTCCTGCTACGCAGTTTACTACACCCTGTTAAGCTTGAGACCAAATCTTACAGTGACGTTGTGGAAATCCTGGGGTCCCATTTTTCTCCAAAAACGCTGGTAATTGCTGAAAGACATAGGTTCCACAAAGGAGACGAAATGAAGATGAAACAGTTGTACAATTTGTAGCAATTTTGAAAAGGCTTGTGGAACACTGTGAATTTAAGGAGATGTTAAATGACGCCCTACGTGACAGATTAGTGTGTGGCCTGCACAGTGAAGCTATACGGAAGCAACAGAGGCTCAGCTTACCTTACAGAAGGCTGTTGATATTGCGATCTCCATGGAACTGGCTACAAAGGAGGCACAATACATCGGTGCATCCCCTAGGGTGCATATGGTGTCACAAGAACCTACCCACAAAACTGTGCAGAGTCACGAATGTTACTGCTGTGGTAAGCCGGGTCACCATGCATCAGAATGCTGGTGTAAGGACCTGGTGTGTCGACATTGTGGCAAGAAGGGACACATTGAGTATGCCTGTAAACAAAATAAAAAGAGGCCTGTGGTCTGGCCAACCAAAAAAGGGAAACCTGCATACCCTAGAGCAGACCCAGGATGACCAAGGAGACACCTCATCACAAGAAGAAGTGCCACTGCACGTTTTGTCTTTGGCCGTGGGCTCACATGAATGCTGGGTAACCCCGTTGTTGTACGGCAAACCTATACCCATGAAACTGGACACCGGTGCAGCCATCTGGCTGGTCTCCGAGACTGTGTATAAAGAAAAGCTACAGCATCTTCCGCTTAAGGCAACAAAAACAGTTCTGAAGACGTATATGGGAGAAGCTGTGCCCATGTTGGGCACTATTGATGTTAAGGTGGAGCTCAATGGACAGGCTGCTAAATTGCCACTGTTTGTGGTGAGAGGTAATTACCCGGCTTTAATGGGTAGGTCTTGGCTTAGGAAGATTCAGCTGAACTGGGCAGAACAAGGCCTGGAAGTGGACTGAAACCTGTGATGTTGCATTTAACAAAGCTAAGGGTGCATTGCTAAATTCTGAAGTTCTGACGCACTTTGATCCATCCTTACCCCTACAGTTGGCCTGCGATGCCTCCCCTTATGGAGTGGGAGCATACACGTCACTCATTATGCCTTTGGGAGAAGAGAGACCTATTGCTTTTGCTTCACGCACTCTAAGCAAAGCAGAAACTAGCTATGCCCAAATCGAACGTGAGGCATTGGGAATCGTTTTCGGAATTCGTAAGTTTCATCAGTACCTGTTTGAACAGAAGTTTACTCTTCTCACAGACCATCGACCTCTGACTTAAATTTTTGGACCCCACACAGGCATTCCCCCATTAGCTGCTAGTCATATGCAACATTGGGCATTGTTGCTTTCCATGCACACATATGAAATCAAATATCGGAAATCCACTCTGCACGGCAATGCAGATGATCTCACAAGGTTGCCTTTGCCAGTCAACCGTCGAGATAGTGCCCAGAAGGAAATCTTTTACTTTGAACAGGTAGAGAATACACCCATCACAGCTACTCAGGTAAAGAAGGCAACTCGTGTTGACCCAGTATTGTCCCAAGTTATGGACCTGGTGATGCATGGAACATCTTGATGAACATCTTTGGTCTCACCTGACCTTGTTACCTACATATCCAGGAGGACAGAGTTATCGATCCAATCTGGTTGTTTGTTGTGGGGGAGGCGTGTCATTATCCCACCACCACTGAGATCACAGATGTTAGAACAGCTACATTCTGGTCACTGTGGAATAGTGCGCATGAAGGAAATTGCATGAAGCTATTTTTTGGTGGCCTGGATTGGACAGTGCTATTGAAGGGAAGGCAAGAGCTTGTATGTCATGTCAGGGTGTGAGGAATGCACCCCAGTGGGCACCTCTACACCCTGTGACAGACCCAGACCAGTGGGGTACAGGAGTCTGGTAGAGGGCAAATATACTGGTCACTGGATGAGTCGTTTTCTGTTCCCTGAGTGACCAGAGCAGGGGCTGCACTAGAGTAATCAGGAACCTGCTAGAACCAGTTAAGGCAGGCAGGCTAATTAGGACACCTGGAGCCAATTAAGAAGAAGCTGCTAGAATCAATTAAGGCAGGCTAATCAGGGCACCTGGATTTTAAAAAGGAGCTCACTTCAGTTTGTGGTGCGAGTGTGAGGAGCTGGGAGCAAGAGGCGCAAGGAGCTGAGAGTGAGAGGGTGTGCTGCTGGAGGACTGAGGAGCACAAGCATTATCAGACACCAGGAGGAAGGTCTTGTGGTGAGAATAAGGAAGGTGTTTGGAGGAGGCCATGGGGAAGTAGCCCAGGGAGTTGTAGCTGTCGTGCAGCTGTTACAGGAGGCACTATAGACAGCTGCAGTCCACAGGGCCCTGGGCTAGAACCCGGAGTAGAGGGCGGGCCCGGGTTCCCCCCAAACCTCCCAATTGACCTGGACTGTGGGTTCTTCCAGAGGGGAAGGTCTCTGGGCTATTCCCCAACCAACATGGTGAATCTCTGAGGCAAGAAAATCCGCCGATACGCGCAGGACCCACCAAGCTAGAGGAGGAACTTTGTCACACTGGTGTCAGGAGTGGGATCTTGGGGTGCACAGCGCGGCGGAAGAAGGAGGGTGATTTAAAAAAAAACAAAAAACAACAACAACAAAAACAAAAAACAAAAAAAAAAGGGAGAGGGTTTTTTTCCCCACCACAATGGATGATGTAGTGTGGGCACTGATACAAGCTACGGCGGCCCAGCAGGAGGCTACCCGTGTCCAGGCAGCCGCCCAACAGGAGGCAGTGCGGCTGCAGCAAGAGACTAATCGCCTGCTGATGGACCAGGCTGCTCAAGACTGAGCTATGTTGCAGGAACTGGTAAACCAGGTAAAATCCCTTACAGAGCTGAATCGCGGCCATGATGGGACGCAGCTCATATGGGCCAGCCATTGGCTGCAGAAAATGACACGGGAGGATGATGTAGAGGCATACCTTCTGGCCTTTGAGAGGACAGCCCTATGGGAGGCCTGGCCTCGAGATCAGTGGTCTGGCATCCTTGCCCCATTTCTGTGTGGGGAGGCCCAGAAGGCCTACCATGATCTGCCTGAAGAGGCTGCGGCAGACTACCCCCAGCTGAAAGCAGAGATCCTGGCCAGATCTGGGGTAATGACAGCAGTGCGGGCCCAGCAGTATCACGGTTGGAGGTACCAGGAAGACAAAACCCCGCGGTCCCAATTGTATGACCTCATCCATCTCGCACGAAAGTGATTGCAAACAGAGTCCCGGAGTCTGGAAGAGATACTAGCGGTTCTGGTCATCGACCGATACATGAGGGGACTACCACCAGACCTTCGTGCCTGGGTAAGCCAGAACGAACCCTCCACCTATGACGAGGTTGTCGCTCTGGTAGAGAGGCGAAGGACAGCGAGGGAGCTGACCCGACCAGTTAAGGAAGAGGCACCCCGGGTTAAACTAGCAGCACCAAGCCCTAAAGTTCGGGTGACTGGGCCACCAGGAGGGACCAGGTGGAAAAAGAGAGAGGCTGAAGGCCCATCAGAGGCCACAAAGAGTCGGAGCACTGAGGGAGAAGAGGATCGTGATGTTAGACTGCCCAAACCAAGAGACCGGGGAATGCCTAGGGCTCCATACAGATGTTATGCCTGCGGGGAGTGGGGACACATAGCTGCACAGTGTCCCAATGCTGAGGAGCCTATGCAGTGTAACCTGGGGAACTGGGCAGATCCATGCTCCCTAATCCACCTTGTGGGGGTCTCACTAACCCCACATATGTATATCAAACCAGTGAAACTAAATGGGGTAGGGACCACGGCACTGGTTGATTCATGGAGTGCTATCACGCTTATCTCAGGGAAGCTCGTGAAGCGTAGTCAGCTGCTGCAGCCTAAACGTACGGGGATAACATGTGTCCATGGGACAGTTAGTTACTACCCCACCATCCCAGTAAAAATCAAGATCCAAGGGAACACTACTGAGGTAGCAGCAGGGGTAGTCCCTAAACTCCCATACCCGGTGCTCATAGGGAGGGACTTCCCAGGGTTTGGAAACTTACTCCCAGTAGGGGGATTGGAGAAAGATGGGGACCCTAAAATTGATGAGGCATCCACAGCAGACTGTCAACCCCCAATCTTCTCTGAAATATCCCCAGATTTGTTCTCCACTCCCAGACAGGGTAGAAAGACAAAAAGGGAAAGAAGGGCAGCTAAGGCCTTGGGAACCCAAATACTGACCCAAAGCCTGAGGGTCGCTCTTGTAGGTAGGCGGACCCGCGCAGCTGAAAAGAAGGCCACGCAGGAGGGAGAAGCACCTGAGTCTGACCCCCACCCTAATGCTTCTGAACCAGTAGAGGCAACAGAGACTGGGCCCCTAGATCTTGGGCAGATTAGCCCCGGGAGAGGAAATTTTGGACGGGACCAGGCAGAAGACCCAAGGTATGACAACATTAGGAAGGAGGTGACTGAAATAGATGGGGTCCCCATGGAAGGGAAAACCCAGGGACCAGGACCCTACTTCATAATGAAGAAGGATCTCTTATACCGGGTTGCACCAGTACAGGGGGAGAAGGTACAGCAGATCCTAGTACCTCAGAAACACCAGAACGCTGTATTAAGTCTTGCTCATAGTCATCTTTTTGGGGGGCATTTGGGGGTAGAGAAGACCCTGGCACGAGTCCTACAATGGTTCTTCTGGCCCGGAGTACATGAAGAAGTGCGGAGGTACTGTGCCTCCTGCCCGGAGTGTCAGCTGCACAGTCCCCGTCCCCACTTGAGGGCACCTTTAGTACCCCTTCCCATCATAGAGGTCCCCTTCGAGCGAATAGCCATGGACCTAGTGGGACCCCTGGAGAAGACGGCTCGGGGCCACCAATATATACTTGTTGTTTTGGACTATGCTACTCGCTACCCAGAAGCCGTCCCCCTGCGGAACACGGCCTCCAAAACTATAGCCAAAGAGCTGGTGGGGATCTTTGCCCGAATGGGGCTACCGAAGGAGATATTAACCGACCAAGGAACCCCATTTATGTCGAAGCTAATGAAGGACCTCTGTACGCTGCTCCATATACATACCCTGAGAACTTCGGTCTACCATCCTCAGACTGATGGGCTGGTAGAAAGGTTTAACCGAACCCTCAAGGCTATGATAAGGAAGGTGGTAAGTCGGCATGGGAAGGATTGGGACACCCTACTACCCTACCTTATGTTCGCTATCCGGGAGGTACCACAGGCCTCGACTAGGTTTTTCCCCTTCAAGTTATTATACGGGCGTCACCCCCGTGGCATACTAGATATCACCAAAGACATCTGGGAAGAGGAACCCAATGAGGGGAGAAATATAATAGAGCATGTAATGCAGATGCAAGACCGGATAGCTCGGGTTACCCCATTGTATGGGAACATTTGGAGAAGGCACAGGAGGCCCAGCGAACCCATTACAATCGCCAGGCAAAAGTGCGACAGTTCCAACCAGGGGATCGGGTTATGGTGTTGGTACCCACGGCAGAAAGCAAGCTTCTGTCCCAATGGCAGGGGCCCTATGAGGTGGTTGAACCCGTGGGGGGAGTAACCTACAAGGTGCGGCAGCCAGGACGCAGAAAACAAGAACAGATTTATCACATTAACCTTCTGAAACCCTGGCATGCACAAGAGGCATGCACAACGGTCCAAAAAGACCTAACCCAGGAAAACAAGCCTTCCAAACAGGTGAGAGTGTCTCCCGATTTAACACCAGACCAGAAGAATGAGGTGTCTGAGATGATCTTCCGGAACCAAGATGTGTTCTCGACAAAACCGGGTCGAACAACTGAGACATATCACCACATCGTCACAAACCCTGGGGCCAGAGTAACAATGAGGCCCTATCGGGTGCCAGCGGCAAAAAGGGAGGAAATAAAAGCAGAAGTAAAAAAAATGCTGGAGTTGGGAATCATCGAAGAATCCCACAGTCAGTGGTCCAGCCCAATCGTGCTGGTGCCCAAACCTGATGGCACCACAAGATTTTGCAACGACTTCCGGCGACTGAACGAAGTATCCCAGTTCGACGTGTACCCCATACCTCGCATAGATGAGCTAGCGGACCGTCTGGGTAATGCCCGGTACTTGAGTACCCTAGACTTGACAAAGGGGTACTGGCAGATTCCCCTTGCAGAAGACGCAAAGGAAAAGACTGCGTTCTCTACACCAGAGGGTCTTTTTCAATATACTGTTCTCCCTTTTGGACTACATGGGGCCCCAGCTACCTTCCAGCGTCTCATGGACAAGCTATTATGCCCGCATAACAGTTATGCTGCTGCCTACTTGGACGATGTGGTCATTCATACCCCAGACTGGGAAACCCACCTGGAGAAGGTGAAGGCAGTCCTCGATACCTTCAGGCGAACTGGCCTTACAGCAAACCCTGCCAAGTGCGCTGTAGGGTTTACAGAGCCAAATATCTTGGCTACATTGTGGGAAAAGGTCTGGTAAAACCCCAAGTGAACAAGTTAGAGGCCATCCAAAATTGGCCCCGACCAAGTCACAAGAAACAAGTCCGGGCGTTCCTAGGTGTGGTGGGGTATTACCGACGATTTATCCCCCACTTTGCCACAAGGGCAAGCCCCCTGACAGCCCTAGTGAAAGCCTGTGGACCTGATCTGGTGAGATGGTCTGACGCAGCAGAGGAAGCATTCAGACCTACGGACTGCCCTCTGCAATAACCCCGTACTGATAGCCCCTGATTTCACCAAGGAGTTTATCCTGCAGACGGATGCATCGGAAGTAGGGTTGGGGGCCGTTCTATCACAGATGGTCGGGGAGGAGGAACGCCCAATTCTATACCTCAGTTGGAAACTCCTTCCAAGGGAACAAAAATATGCAGTGGTGGAGAGAGAATGCCTCGCTGTAAAATGGGCCATGGAAACATTGCGCTACTACCTGCTCGGGCGCAGATTTGTCCTCGTGACCGACCATGCCCCTCTTCAATGGATGCAGCGGAACAAGGAGAAGAACACAAGGGTGACCAGATGGTTCTCATTCCTCCAACCTTTCCAGTTCTGTGTGCAACACAGAGCAGGGAGCCGTCATGGCAACGCCGATGGCTTGTCACGTGTGCACTGTCTGGCGTCCCAAGCTGCCCAACCCATTGGCGTTGAGCAGGGGGGAGGGATATGTGACAGACCCAGACCAGTGGGGTACAGGAGTCTGGTAGAGGGCAAATATGCTGGTCACTGGATGAGTAGTTTTCTGTTCCCTGAGTGACCAGAGCAGGGGCTGCACTAGAGTAATCAGGAACCTGCTAGAACCAGTTAAGGCAGGCAAGCTAATTAGGACACCTGGAGCCAATTAAGAAGAAGCTGCTAGAATCAATTAAGGCAGGCTAATCAGGGCACCTGGATTTTAAAAAGGAGCTCACTTCAGTTTGTGGTGCGAGTGTGAGGAGCTGGGAGCAAGAGGCACAAGGAGCTGAGAGTGAGAGGGTGTGCTGCTGGAGGACTGAGGAGCACAAGCGTTATCAGACACCAAGAGGAAGGTCCTGTGGTGAGAATAAGGAAGGTGTTTGGAGGAGGCCATGGGGAAGTAGCCCAGGGAGTTGTAGCTGTCATGCAGCTGTTACAGGAGGCACTATAGACAGCTGCAGTCCACAGGGCCCTGGGCTGGAACCCGGAGTAGAGGGCGGGCCCGGGTTCCCCCCAAACCTCCCAATTGACCTGGACTGTGGGTTCTTCCAGAGGGGAAGGTCTCTGGGCTATTCCCCAACCCACATGGTGAATCTCTGAGGAAAGAAAATCCGCCGATAAGCGCAGGACCCACCAAGATAGAGGAGGAACTTTGTCACAACACATGGGACTGGCCTGAAAACCCATGGCAATGTATTCACGTTGACTTCGCTGGCCCCCTTGAAGGAAGCATGTTCTTGGGGGTGGTAGCTGCCCATTCTAAATGGCCAGAAGTCTCTATAATGCAGTCCACTACTGCAGAGAGTACTATCCAAAAACTACGGGGACTCTTTAGTCGTTTCGGTCTGCCAGAACAACTTGTGAGTGACAACGGACCGCAGTTCGTCTCTGGGGAGTTTCAAAATTTTATGAAGTCAAATGGGATACACCACATCACTTCAGCACCATATCATCCATCCACCAATGGATTAGCTGAAAGATTTGTGCAGACAATGAAACAAGTTTTGAAATCGGCAAGGGGACAATTATCCATTCAAAAGCATCTGGCACCTTCTTGCTATCCTACAGAAACACACCTCATGCTACAACCAAGGCATCCCCGGCCTTTCTAATGATGGGACGACAGCTGTGCACTTGCTTCGATCTGCTGAAACCTTCTGAAACCCGACAAATTGTGCAACGTCAGCCGCAAGATCAAGTCATCAGGCGTGCACCCAGAGCAAAAGACTGAACCTTTAGCCCGGGACAGCCGGTTTTGGCTCAGAATTATACTTCTGGAGCTAAATGGGTCCCTACCACTGTCATCGCTCAAACAGGACCTGTTTCCTACACAGTCCGGACTGCAGAGGATCTCACCTGGCGGCGACATGTAGATCAGCTGTTGCCAGGTCATACCAGTCCTCGGGACACATCTTCAGGTGAGTTGCCTGACTTCACCACTTCTGGCAAGATACCGAATCAAGAGTCACCTGTTCCTGACTGTCCCCCTTCATTACTGCCCGTAATGAGCTGATACCACATCCTCAACCATTCCCTATGAATCCTAAGCCCATTGTCAGGCCTGCGCCCAAGACACTTTCGGGTGCAACAACACCAGAAGTCCGTTGTAATCCACCTAGAGACAGAAGGCCTCCTCAATGGCTGGATCTTTAGCTAGGGCGAACCCACGGTTACGGGGCAAAATAATCCCTGGGGTTTACCCGGGAATGGAGGCAGCCTACCCTCCTTCTCTAGTTTAGTGTTTATTTTATTTAAGGGATGTTCTCATTAAGGGGGAAGGAATATGTTGTGTATTTGGTTGTCGTGGTAATAGACCCTTGTTGTTGCTATGGCAACTGAGTTAGATTATTAGGGGATAGCCCAGCCAGTTTTGGCTGGTTTGGTTAGTTCAGTGCGTGGCAATAAATGGCTGCTTTTAAGGTTTACAGCTCTCTGTGTCTCAAGTGATTTCTTCCTAAAACTGCTGCCCCCAATGATACAACAGATTGGTCCTGCTTTGAGCAGGGGGTTGAACTAGATGACCTCCTGAGGTCCCTTCCAACCGTGATATTCTATGATTCTATAATTCTATGTACTAATATATATTTATGCCTGTATCTGTAATTTTCACTCCATGCATCTGAAGAAGTAGGTTTTTTACCGACAAAAGCTTATGCCCAAATAAATCTGTTAGGCTTTAAGGTGCCACCGGACTCCTCGTTGTTTTCGTTTTGTTTCTGATATTTTCATTGCAAGAATTTTCAAATTGTTAAAACTTCCTAAATACATAGATTTTTTTAAAAAGAAAAGAAAAATGGAATAAATACATTAAGCATTGGTTCTAATGCAACCTTGGAACACCTGATGGTTAACTTTTTGCCATGATGAAAACTGATCACTTCTTCCTACTCTTTGATTTCTCTCTCTTAGCCAGTTTCTGGAATAATTTAGCTTTACTTTACAGTTTTTAAAACAAAAGAAGATAATGTCTAGCTAAGCACACATACTTTCTTAATTCACCTTTGATAATTCTGTCCCTATTTTTGCTGAAATCTATTAAAGGCCGCAGGCTTCTGACCCCAGAGAACATTGGCACTGCTTAGGACTTACTCCCCTGAAGCATGTGATCTCTCTGTAGCACAGTGCCATCTAGCTTCTCCCTTTATGGCTGTTCAGCAAAATTGAACAGTTGCATGTCGTAAGAAATATTTCCCTGTGGTCAGTCTTAAATGGATTATGGTCACACAGCAGGTCTGACATATTTCCCCACACATGAAGGGCTAGATGCTTTCTTCACATCATGAATAAACTATAGAAAGGGCCTAAGGACAAGGAAACTCCACAGTGATCCCATCATGGAGTTCCTCCTTCGTCATTCCATTCAGGGTGGAGATATGGAGACAAAGGTTTATTCCCCTGAGGAACAGGCCACAGGAGCCGTCCCCCACGACGTGAAGAACTGGAGATCCACACAGCTCCTCTAGAACAGGGGTTGGTAACCTTTCAGAAGTGGTGTGCCGAGTCTTCATTTAATCACTCTAATTTAAGGTTTTGCGTGCCAGTAATACATTTTAATGTTTTTAGAAGGTCTCTTTCTATAAGTCTATAATATATAACTAAACTATTGTTGTATATAAAGTAAACAAGGTTTTTAAAATGTTTAAGAAGCTTCATTTAAAATTAAATTAAAATGCAGAGCCCCCGGACCGGTGGCCAGGACCTGGGCAGTAAGAGTGCCACTGAAAATCAGCTCGCGTGCCGCCTTTGGCACACGTGCCATAGGTTGCCTACCCCTGCTCTAGAGCATTCTCAGGGAGACCCTGTGCCTTTGCTATAGCACTGGCCCCCAGTATTACCCAACCCTCACTTATCAGCAACATGGCTACACTGGAGCAGTACTACCAGCTATTCTTTCCCCCAGAAGCTCCTCTTTAAAAAGTGCTCCATGTCCCAAAGGGGTCTCACCAAAGAGATTGTGCAAATCTTCCTACAAGGCAAGAAAGAGCGTGCGGACCAGCATGAGCTAAAGGGACAAGACCTCTCATTGAGTGCCCCACTGGGGTTTTGTGGGATCTCTCTCTACCCCTGGTAGTCCAGATACCTGTAAGATGGAAGCTAAACCAACTGTCACCACGAGAACCTACAATATCCCCTTGGAATAAGCCTGCCAAGAAGGGAACCCTTTTTGTGTAAAGAGTTTCTACATGTTTAGCAAGAGTCTGCAATACATTCAAAACTGCTGGTGGTGAACAGAAACTGTCTTTGCCTCCCTTTTGATGAAGCCTGCTCTCCATTTCAGAGAATGATAGCGCAACAGTAGATAGAATTCGCCACAAGTCTGGGCCTGCCTTACCCTCTCAGTTGCTCCCTTGGGCCAAGAATAAACAATATCCATTTTACCCTCCTGACCGTACTCGCTTCATTCCTTGGGGTGCTCTTTCTGCCATGGAGGGAAATTTCCTGCTGTGTCTCATCACAAAACAGGATCCATTCCCCACACAGTATTGCCACCATGTGAATATAATTAACCTCTCTGCGCTACTGTCAAGCCAGGCTTCGGGCCTCAGCTGCCAACAGACTTAATTTGGAACTGCCAGGTTTCCCTTGGATTTCTACTAGCCACTTACTGTCTTAAAGGAGAAGTGCAAAACTTTGTGGGGGTGGGGAAGTGTTTAAAATCCCAGGTCAACTAAGGAATCTGGCTCATAGTTTCACCACTCTTACTCATGTTGAGAAGACCTTATTCCTCACATAATCTCCTTGAAATCAGTGGAACTACTTTAGGAGTAAGGTAGAACTCAATGAGAATAAGGATGGCAGAATGTTGCCTTACATGCACAGATTTTAAAGTAAAGTTTGTGCATTTAGCCCATGGCCTGCAGGTGGATGGCTCAAGTGCTTCCATTTCTGTGCCTTGCTAAAAGGCCAGAGCGAAGAGGTGGGCTGTGGCCAGCCTCCTCCCTGTCCCTATGAAGCTAGCAGAGGGAACTGTCCCTATGCTGGGAATGCAGGGTGTGGGACACATCGGTGAAAATTGCTTGCATTGTCCACATCGCTATGCACTTGCCCTACCGCTAAGGATCACCTGGTCCTATGATTAAATCAAGATTTTTAATAGAAATATGTGCTGACGGCTCGTCTAAGGCCTGTGTGAAATGAAGTATCGGTGCCAATCCTAGCAGCAGGTGTCTATGTCACCAAACCATGATCACAACTGGAAATAATTGGCACTTAAATTGCTTTCTACGCTTATATTTGAAACCAACTGTTGATGGTCAAAATATTATCAGCAACCATATTAGAATGATAACTAGCCAACATTTTGAAGCAGGGTAGAAGCTGTTTGCAAAAATCTATTAATACAGAGTAATGTTCAAATCTGTGATGTGCTCCACAGGTGATAAGAGCAGGGAGTAGAACTATGTCCCAGCATGGCTGCTATCACATTGGGACACCAAAATCTGAATGTGCTATTCTAACCTTATGGTAGTAATCTGAAATGTGTTGAAGTTAAAAGTCTCATAGTAAAATTAACTTCCTCACATTGCACATAGGCTACTAAATGCAATAGCTGAATATATGCACTAACAAATTATCTAATGTATTATATGTGCACTAAGTGGGAAAATTGTTATTCTGAAAACCATAACTTTACTTTCACTACCTTTCTGTATTTAAACATATGCCCTCAATGTTGCATTCACATAAGTTTTTGCATTTAATTTTCTTATAGTTTTTTGTTTGTTTCTTTGTTTGCTGGTTGGTTGGTTGATTTGTGAGCAAACAATGAGAAAGATTGTTCTTCAGGGCTGGACGAATAAGGCTGCAATATATATATATATAAAAGCAACAGATGATAGCAACAGTACCACACACACACAAAAAGATACAATTTAATGTCTTCATCTTGCTGTCCTTGAAGTCTATGAGAATTCTGCTATTGCCTTCCACAGGAATAGGCTCGTGCCCTAAATTTATATCTTTTGAAAGATGCTGTGGCAAATCTCCTTCCTATAAATTGCTCTGTTGGGAGTCCATGGTCTAATACAAGCATAATTTACAGAAGTATTGTCTGAACTTAATTCCTGGCACCTGGCACCTGCTCTGGATCACGGAAACAAAGGCCACTATCCTCTGACACATCAGGAATCTCAATATCTACTGTTACATCTGGGCAATTGTGCACAAAAGGGAAGGGCTTCATCCAGCTAATCAAGCGCCAGAGCACATGATGTCGAGCATGCTCATAAGTGAATTTTTTCAAATTTTTTTTTAATTCTTCAATTCCAAAACCAAGCAGAGGGCTGGGAGTCCTCAAAAGGGACTATTCACATATACAGTCTGGAGAGTTTGTGTTCATTTCAGTTGTTCAGGGAGGAAAAGTAGTCTCAAAAGGCTGATATTTTTTTCATTTTCCTTGCACCTCCAGTAACACAGAAACAGCTGAGACAATTTTTTCCTCAAACTTTCCAAAAATTATTCATCTCTGGGCTGAGACAAAGTATAGAAAGTTTGGGGCATTTTGTCGTATGTTATGAGCACACGACAAAAGAAGGTTACAATGAAAGTTCTGACATTACTGTAGCTATTCTTCTTTTGTATGGCTTGGGTAGACAGCAACAATTACTTTACTGTAACTATGATGGTTGCTACCGGACAGCAGGTATAACATAAGAAAATTAGAGAGTACAATAGCATATATGATGCCACAAGAAACAAAAGAAAATCATTTGTGCCTCTCTACTCAGCTCACATATATCCTGCAGTGTCGGGTTTTAGTGTTACTCTCCTGTGTCTATTAATAACATGACAGTTGTAACGTGCTGCAAAGAGCCAAAAAAAGATTTTCTGCTGTAGAATCCTACAGAGAAAGCATTCAGATCCTCACCATATACTGTACTTATTTTACTGTTCAGACCATGTTCGTATTATATCAGCTCTGTTATCCTCAATGTATCGCAGAAACTACTACACCACCTGGCCTTAAAATCAGTGCAAAACATCTGGGTGCTACAGATTGCTATCGACAGCCCTTTAGTCTTCTGCAAGAGTCAACACAATGAAATGCCCCATTAAGCAGTACTGAGCCTGTACCATTACATGTCAGTATTGCTGCCTACCCCCCGTCAGATTTTACCAATCTCTGCTGTCTGGGGGAGTGCAATAACACAGACTGGAAAATACCAATTTACAGCTAGGGGAGGTGTCAGAGCGGAGGAAAGAGAGGGCTGTTTTGCTCATGGGAGGAGTTAGCACATGTACATTGCACTGCCTGGTATCATACACAGCACAGCAGAGTCATAAATAGAAGCTGCTTATTGGCCATGTATAATAATTTTCTCCAGCTACTACTGGTTGATTATGAGAATTCCTCCCACAGTACAAGGGGAGAAGCTTGTTCAAAGTGTGGAGTCACCTCAAACATGCCCATTAAAGAATTAAAATATACAAAACTTGGGAGAGTCCCAGTGGGGCCTGACCAGTATTTCAGCTCCCGTAAAACCTTCCCCTTCCTACCACCCTTTTACTAGTTATGTATTATTATTCTTATATCACAAAACTGAAGCAGGCACTTTGCAGAAACCGAGACACCTACATGGAACGAATTCTAATCTGACCAGATAAAGAGATCTGAGATGCAACAGAAATCAAAGTGGTTAACTGTGATATCAACTCTTCTCTGAATGGAGAGTAAGGTTTATAGGATCATGGAAGATGTGTTTTAAGGAAAGATGTGAAGGAGAGGGTAGAGACAGGCTGGGCAAGGAGAGGAAGGGGAGTTCCAGTAATAGGGAGCATCAGAGAAATCGGCACAGAGACAAGAGTGGGCAAAGGAAGCAAAGGGGACACTTAGTTGTGTGGCTGAGATGGAGCACAAGAGGAGCATGGTGTGCACTGTCATCCTGCCGCTTAATGAATTCTGGCTGCCACCTGCCTTCACCAACATTATTTCTCATTAATACATTATTAAATTTACAATTTTGCCACTCTAAGAGTGGCATTCGGGCTCTACCTCATAATTACCATCAGAAAAGATCAGGATTATTATAGTTCTTGCCTCAGCCATGTTTGTATTTATACCTCTGTAATACCATAGACCTGCTCTCTAATGAGTGGGTCCTATGGCAGGTAGGAACCCTAGGTTTTTCAGAAGCCATGTGTGAGCAGACACCTTTCCAAAGCTGCTCCACAAACATGGAGCTGGGGTTTGGCTTCATTGACAAAATAGCAATAAAATAATAACGATCAGACCTTTCTTCCAGCTTTGGCTGCTCTTAGAGTTCTTCCCTCAGGACCACGCAGCCGACACACCAGATTCTCCCTCGCCTACCGAACCACTCCCACCTCCTCTATATCTAGATGGGATAAGAAGGTGCTCCTTGGTACCATTAACATGCCTGTTTTGGTAACTCATGTCTAAACCTTTCACACTGACAGTAACACCATTCATGGTTCTTATCCCCTAGTATTTCGGCTATAAGAGCTGTTCATATTTCTCATCCCACCCGAGGAGAATGGAATTTTCTTTGTAGTGAAAAATAAGCTTGATTTCTTCAGCTGCCCCTTTGATAAGAGCAGGAAAGGCCTCGAGGCTGAGGATAATGGCTCATAAAACTGCCGGACCAAAGGGCTTTAAGGAATCCCAGGAGCTCTGGTTTTATTTTTTGGCACTCTTTCAGCTGTACTTGAGTAGCCAAGGGGTTTCTGTCATGAGTCAGTTAAAATAAGCCCAAGAAAAGAGTTTTGTTCTATCAGGTTCTCTTGCTTTGCCTGAGCTCCCCAGGTACAGATCATCCCCATCTCACAGCAGGGCCCCTCTCCCTCAGCAACACAATTCTCAAGGTTACTTGCCATATTTTTGCCATTTTTTTCATGGAGTTGCAGGCTGAAATCATAGTGTGTTGCATGGGGTATGCAGTTATCTGCTCTGGAGGGGCAATTCTGTGAAACTCAAGGGGCAAAGCCAGGAATCACTACAGGGTCAGCCCTGAAGCCCTTTTATTTTTTATTAAAAATTGTGTCTCTAGTTCCATACCTTCTCAGCCAGTGCATGGCCTGATCACCTGTCTGGGCATCTCCATCAGTAGTGCAATGCCTGGATAAGAGTCCTCCCCTGGGGCATGATGGAGCATCCCCTATACTGAGCCTGGTGACTTATGTTCAACTAAAGAATGTCTTCCAGAAATGCCTCTTGTCCTGATGTGAACACATCAAAAGATCACAAATCCCCCCTTTCCCTTGGTGGTCTGTTCCACTGCTTAATTGCTCTGCTAAAAAATTGTGTATTATTTTTTATTTGAATTGGTCTGGCTTCAGCTTACAGCCATTGGTTTTTGTTATGCCTTCCTCCATTAGTTTAAAGAGACCCTATATTTTTTTCTCCCTGTGAAGGCACTGATACACAGTAATCAAGTCACTCTCAGTTTTCTCTTTGGTGAGCTAAACAGATTGTGCTCTTTAAGTTTCTCATTGTAAGGAATTTCCTTCAGCTCTTGAATAATTTTTGTGGCTCTTTTCTGCACCTTTTCCATTTATCAACATCCTTTTTAAAATGTGGACCCCAGAACTGGATGCGGTATTCTAGTACTGGTCTCACCAGTGCTGCACACAGAGGTAAAATCACCTCTCTCATCCCCTGTTTATACATGCATGGATCAAGGATTTGTCCCTTAGTTTTTTATTTATCATGTGCATGTCAGTCTTCCACCAGCCACTCAGTACAAACAACCTCATCTAAGTCCCCTGAGCATACACAATAAATGCTTTTTTAAGCGTAGAAACCTTCAGAAAAGACATTAATGATCTGGAAAAGAAATAAAGAGGTGGCGTGGGAGAGAGTGGTAGAATAACCAGAATGCATGGGAAAGAATGGAGTCAAAGTGCAAAAATAGAACAGTTTTTTACACATTAGGCAACAGTGAAGAGAAAAGCCATTTGTTTCTGTCACTTGGAGAGAGGACTTTTGACTTTATCTGAAGCTGCAATAACCTACTTGCACGTTTTAGGATGAAAGGGATGTGGAAATTATATGTTGTCATTTTTATTTGCAATATTTCCTTAACAAGATGCTGCACTTGAACTGCTTCATTTGAAATTAATCTGTATGGGAACGTTTTAAAAATAGCATCAGTTTGGCAGCTTGGGAGCAAAGATCACGTTGTGCTAGCAGCTACCTGAGTCAAGAGGTGAACTGGGTCTCTTGCTAGCTCCTTATGAAAGTCGATTTGTGGCACGTGGTCTCCATGGGGTTGGGGACGGCCGGTCACATGTACATCCTCTTCAAGCTAATTCACAGAGCAGCCGTGGCTCTAGCCTCTGGCATCACACTCTCCCATCACAATTGTAGCCATCTCCAAAGAGAAGGGGCCCTAGGGGAGGGGGTGGATTCCTCAATGGCCAAACCAAAAATGGTGCTTCTGAATCAATGGTAGGATTCTTTAGGCTATGCTCAAAACCAGCTTTTGGGTCATGATAAGCCACAGTGACTGAGAACTTTGCCTGGTTACCTGCTGGAATTCCCACTGCACTGAATTACACATCTTGGAGGACTGGCTGGCTCAGGCATTTGGAATAGTAATCAGCTCTGAAAAGCCTTTCACGCGTAGGTTAGTATTTGAATGTGACAGAGGCAGGTCAATAGTGAACAAAAGTCATTACCATCTAACAGCTGATTGGTGGAGTCAATCAAGTTGTATACAGCATAGCAGAGATGCCAAAGAGTGAATGGTTGTCTGATCTACTTTCTCATCCCAGAGGTGGTGACGCGAGTGCTAGAGCACACCAGTATACTAGCAGCGCCGGCCTTCGGTGTTTCTGCTGCCCAGAATGGAAAACCCTTTCAGTGCTCCTGCCACCCCGGCCAGCTAAGCAAAAATTCCAACACAGCTGAGTGGCAGAGCGAGGTGGTGTCCCCAGAAGTTGGCAACCAAAGCAACCCACCTGCTCACTTGCCCCTAAGGCTGGCCCGGCACACTAAGTCAGCGTTGGAAAGCTCACAATGTCACTGGCCATGGGTTATTTATACTGTAGGAAGACAAAGCGCTTAGCTCTGGGTCAAGGAATACATGATCTTTCTGAGCAGTAATTTCACAGGGGGAAGAGAGATCTGAAATTAAGACAAATTAAGCTATGGTAATTTCTTTGTACAGAACAAAATTGTCATCTAATGTTATTTTCTGGTCACCTGAATGTCTAAAGACGCACCCTCAAAGATTAGCAATCAAATGTAATTGCCTCAGAAGTTTCCAAAGGCTTTCCAACTGTTCTGTGGAATTTAACACATACACATATATCTGAAAAAATTCCCAAGCGCAGCTCTTAGGAGATAGGAGTTCTGTACATGACAATGTTCATTTAAAATGTAAATTAAATAAGCGTGGGTTTCAGATATTGTCCTATGAAAATAAAGAAGCATTTTAGATTTAATCAGCAGCATTATTCCAGAAGGGACTAAAGCCAGCTGCCTCCAATTTTTCTTCTCGTGGATGTTTGAGACCAAACATGGTGCTGCTTTAAACACAAGACAGCTATCTTCCCTTGTGAATACAGTATTTGGATTTGGTTGGCTGATTTGTTTATTCATTTAACATTTGCTCTTCTATTTATGGGCCCAGTCCTGCAAGGTGCCGAGTGCCTTCAGCTCCCATGGACTCAGTGGGAATTGAAGCTGCTCGGCTCTTGGGCTCTAGGATTGCTTTACTGTGGTGGGAATGAGTCTAGCAGTGATTAGACAGAGTGCTCAGCCCTGGGTGGCAGAGTACTTGGCAGTGCTCAAGAGTGACAACTGGAGAGAGATTCCTCCCAGCCCTCGCTAGCAAGAAGGATGGTGACAGATTTGGCAGAGAGGGTGCAGCAGAGACACAGTGGATCTCCCGCTCCCCCAAAGAGGTGCTGAAAAGATGGGAATAGTGGTGGTGAAGCGCAGCCATTCTATACTCATGTTACCTTGCTGTCCTCCTACTCCCACTGAGTCTGTCAGGTGAGTACTCTGGCCTCTATAACAGTGGTTCCCAAACTTTAACAACCTGTGAACCCCTTTCACAAAAATGTCAAGTCTCGCAAACCCCTCCTAAAAATGAATATTTCCAGGGATTTTCTCCTTTACCTGAGTATAAATTATAAAAGCAGTGACCTTGGAAATATAAAATTTGTTTTTGTGACATGCTTATTACACACTATTTATTATTAATTATTATTTATCATTCCAGTATTTTTATTACATTATGAAAATGACAACACTCTTCCAAGATCTCACTTTCATAGCTCGTATCACTTTGAATAACCCTGTTATAAGACAAGGCTCCTAGGTTTCATCAAGGAGTATGAGATGTGAAACAACAGGAAGGGATTTAAGAAGCCAATTCAAAGAGTTCCTCCTACACAAGCATTCAGGTCTTGAGCAGTCCAGACAAAAACGCACGTTACAGCAAAGCTTAAACTTGTTCTTCATAATATACTAGCTGCCTATTTAATTTTAAAAACAGCAACAAATATCCACCTCCCTTTCCATTTCTTATAAGGAGTTTTGAAGTTTAAATCTCCTCAGTGTGATAGATCTGTTACTTTGATCTGCTTAGCTCTTGGAAGTCCAGGGGCTCCGGGCTACTGGCCCCATGCTGCTGGGGTTCCTAGGGACAGCTCTGTCCGCTATTAGGGAATTTTTTCCCAAGAACCCCCTGTAACATTTGGCGAACCCCCAGGGGTTCACGAACCCCAGTTTGGGAACCACCGCTCTATAACAATGTTAATAGTCTCATACAGATCTCTGGTTGGCTAAAACAAAGTCTCCTTTGAACTCCCATTTCACACCGTTCTCACTCTTCCTTTTCTCATAGAAACCAAGTGACACATTTTGGGTGGCAGGAGCAGACCCAAGGATCTCCCTCCCCATTCAGTAGGCCCCATATCTGCCTGTTTAGCCTTTCGGCTGAGCACAGGACACACGCCATGGGGCTTGCTGTAGCAGAGGGGCCATTCAAGCGCACTGCAAAGCAAACCATCTGAGCTGAGGGACGCAAAGTGCACAGAGCTTTGTAAACTGTAAACTTTGCAGTTGCTGTAGCCACAGCCGCTGAAGAGGAGGCTGTCTTACCATCCCTTCCCCAAGGTCTTACCATCTTGCCGCTGTTCCTCTCGCATAGCTGCACGACTTAGGAGCTTTCGCTCCTGGTCCCCACCACATGAAAATCGATGTAGTTGTACCTTTGTTAAGATCACACACACATACATAAGCTCCCTCCCGTATTCTCAGCTAGCAAGATTTACGCAATCAATGGAGACAACTTAATAAACCCAATGGTACGTGGGGTTGTGGGAAGAAGTGCATTGTATTGCTCTGCAGCAACTCCGGCAGTTTGAATGAGCAGCACTGATGGACTTTGGAAGGGGCTACCATCAGCTCTCATTGCAAGACAGCACATGCGATGATAATGTTCACATTATAACCTAGCATCTCCACAGGACAGCATTACAATGACTGTCCTTTTGGGAAGAAGGAGCTTTTTAATTGCTTTTTTTAAATGAGGTAAATGAGAGGATTCTACGTCCACTCCCAGAAGAAGTGCGGAGGCTGCAGTAGTGGCTACCAGAAAGCTCCATTGCCACTCTGTATCCTGAGTGGGAGGATTTACTGCCCCCCTGACCTCCAAAAATACTAGAGAATCCATCCACTATGTCTGTGGTCTCCAGGTTGGCCCAAGCTGTAAAATCCCTTTGTAACACTAATGTGGTTTTGTATCCAATTGACTAAACTAACATGCCCTAATTATTGCACCTGCTAAACACCTGGTGGCAGAATGGGGCTCCAGTCATCACTGTGGCAAGCTGGACTCAGCTATCTACTCCGCCCTTCGTATCATCACTCGTGTGACCTGGACCGCTGCAGTTTCAAACCTTCCTGTCCTGGCTGTCACTGCTTCCCCAGTGATTAGGTATGAAGGTAGGGCCTTGGACACATTGCTGCGCATAGGCAACTAGCAAGTCAGCTTACTTCACAGTCTCATCTCAAAGCCACGTCAGAGAGGCCAATTAAAGTCAAGGTGCCCCTTACCTGAAATAGTTGAGTCTCTCGGACAGTACATCAGACACAATTTTCCTAAGGAACAGCAGCAGCAGGTGGTACGGGACTATATTTTGGATCAAAGGCACATTTCTTGGCAGATAGGGGTGCAGATCGGAGTTGTCTAAGTCTCTCCAGATCAACTCTTACATAGTCTCAGTACAACCATGTGAACCAAAAGACCCTTCTTTGATACAACAGGATACATGTAGTCATGGGAGGTTTAACTTACATGTTTACCATTCGGGCTTCTTGAGCTCCCTGACCTGCCCCTGTGGGCGTGGCACTCCAGAACAAACAGCGTGCCATCTGCGTATGGACTGTCCTCTTTATCGTCTTCATGGTGGACAGATGAACTTAACATTTCCAGATGCTGCTGCTGTGATAGAGTGGCTACAGGGCTGGCTCCAGGCACCAGCGCAGGAAGCAGGGGCTTGGGGCGGCCAATGGAAAGGGGCGGCACGTCCGGGTCTTCGGTGGCAATTCGGCAGCGGGTCCCTCGGTCCCTCTTGGAGGGAAAGGACTGGCCGCCGAATTGCTGCCGAAGAATGAAGCGGCGCGGTAGAGCTGCCACTGAAGTGCCACTGATTGCGGCTTTATCTTTTTTTTTTTTTCGCCGCTTGGGGCGGCAAAAAAGCTGGAGCTGGCCCTGAGTTGCTACATCACTTACCCAATGTCTAATACATTATTTGTGCTGTCATAAACTATCCGCCAGAACTACTAACACAATAAAACAAATAGTTGGACAGATTATAACTTAGATAATTATACAGATAGAGAACCTGCAGGTTATTTTGATCAAAGAGAATTTCCCAGGGCAGAGATCGGTGTCAAAATTTGTTTCATTTAAAGTGCTGTCCAAAAGAATCCAAAGTAAATTATGTTAAAAAACAGAGTTTTCTCCATTAATATAAGAGTGTTTCAGCATGTAATTTATTCCTCTCCATCCCTGATACCTCCAGTGGGAAGTACAAGGAGGATTTTGCTTGGAGAGCAGATGTAAGTATAAATGTAATTACTTACTCCTATGCTCTCCAAGCAAAATGTAAGTATAAATGTAAGTACACACACACACACACACACATATATATATATATATGTTGTAATCATTCAAGTATAATAGGTATCTGAGGAGCCAGGATAATTTGGGTGAAATCTAAGCAGTGAACTAGATGAATTCGCTCATGAATATTAAAACAGGCTGCCAACTGGAACTTGAAATGGCCATCTGGCCTTAGGGATATTGAGTCATCATACCATATGAGATGTTAAATGCACAAAGAACATTTAGAGAAGTGTGGTTGCAAGGTCAGGTTAAGATGTGTTACAACAAATCTTTAATGTATTTGGAAGCTAAGTCTGAGGTGTTACCATTTAACATGTCCCCCCTAAGGAACAGAACAAATCCTGTTGTCATTTAAACTGGTACACATCCAGAGTAATCCTGTTGATGTCATTAGAACTACTTGGGCTTTATCAGGGTGCCGTGGAAGCAGAATTTATCCCACTAATTGGATCTTCAGACCAATCTGTTCTTTAAGAATTAATGTTACAAAAGCATTTTGAGAAACTTCCTTTGCTAAGAAATGTGGTGATTTTAAAAGCCAGACACTCTTTTTGAGTTAATTCAGTATAAAGCCTAACTGTGCCTGCCAGCAATTTCATACATGCATCACAATTCTCAAGTTACCTTTCTTATCACTTAAAAAGTACCATGGCCTCTGATAGAGGGTGACACAGCCATGAAAGCCATTCTTGCTTGGCTGTCTATCTCTAGCAACAAGGACCCGGCTTTGAAGCCTGGCCAAATAATTCCCTTGAAAGGGAGAATAAATCCCAAGAATTTGTGTCTCCATTAACTTGGCTTGTCTGTAAGACTCATTGCCTACCATTCTTATCAGGCTATTAGCTACTCATACTTTAGCATGTTCTTGCTACTCAACTGCTAACAGAGCAAGGTGCTGGGATGATGCTTTTTGCTGAAAAATGCATAGACATTTAGACTAGATTAAAATATGGTATTTTGTTGATTTTAAATCTACTGTAATACCATGATGATCATGCAGAAAAAGCGCCACGATGGTCACAGACTAGCATCTGGCTTTTAAAATTGTTATATTTTTGTGATGCAGATAGTAACACAATGCCCTACCAGTTGCAATGGCGACATCTCTTTGGTGTTTGGTCCTTTGGAGTGGCTTGGGAGAGACAAAAACAAATCTGTTTATTTTCTTTTTCTAGTTGGGGTGGGTTTTTCCTGGAACAGGGTTTCCAGCTCATTCCCTCGAGAAAAAAAAGTAAGTGCTCATCAGGTCAAAGAATAGTCCTTTTCAGCTCACTGGGCACGTGGGGGAAGAAAATGAGGGGAGTGAGCCACTCCTCAGTTTTCATCCGTTAGGAGTTCCTGAATTTACATAGAGCTAAACCATCTTAAAGTTTCTGAACTTACACAGGGCTAACCATTCCATCTCCCTGTGCTTATTGGCATATATGTGACTCCTCTGCAGGGGCATTATAAGAAAATGAAGAACATCATGTCTGGTACATAGTTGGTAGGATACTTCTATAGTCTGGTATTTTGTATGTTGTTTGGTTTTCATAAATCCAAACTATATTTAGGTAGTAAACTACAGTGTAGCTGGGAGGGCCAACACAGGAATTTTTTGCACCTATTTCTATTCTATGCTGTTTTACTTGTAGTGTAATACCAACGGTTTGTTACAATGGCCGATCACAACTATTACCTTTGTCATGTTTGTGAATTCACATGTTTCTTGGCGCACAAAGCCCTTGCACGGCCGCAGGTAAGCGATAGCAGAAGTTGGTCACAAAGCTCCCCTGCACCTTCTCCTTGATTGACTCTAGTTCTGAAGACCGGGGTAAAATCCTGGCTATACTGAAATCAATGGCAAAAGTCCTATTGACCTCCATTGAGCCAGCATTGTACTCTAGGGATCTACTTCAGTGAGAACTGCCACGTGTGGGTGCTGGCGCTCTAGAAGGTAAGCAGCTTGTTCATAATTCGTTGTTAAATGTTTTCAACTTGTATTATTTTTGTTTTTACACATGTTCTGAGCCTGCAGTCTGCCTGCCATGTCAGAATTCCTGCCAGTGTTTTCTGTGGTGTTCATCCTCATTGTGATGCCCCTTCTCTTTTTTACCTCACCCCAGATTTTAATTCAAATGACATGTGGGATCCGAACCTTTGAGGTTAACACCTAAAACCTGTCAGCTGTTCTCCAACTGCTTCCACAGAGATCCAGTCCTGCACCAAGCAAAAGTGGTGCTCCCTTGACTTGGTGTGCCCGTGGCAGGCACAGTGTGGGGGATGGCAGTTGTAGCAATAAAGTACCTTTTCTTTTTAAAATAGGAAGCAGAAAGGCTCATATGGAAGTCAACTTTGTGTCAGGATCTTCCTGTATTGAGGAACCACTGCCTCTGGTGAGTCTTGCACTTCCTCTAACAATATGTAAAATGGGTACTGCTCTGATACCAGCAACATATTTGTCCAGATATCAGTACAGTTACCTTTGCTGTCTCTGCTAAATATATGGCTGATGTCTGGTTAGCTCGGGGCCTGGCATACCAGCTCAGGGCCTGATCCAGCTCCCTTCAGAGTCAATCAAAAGTGTCCCACTGAGTTTAATGGCAGTTGGATCAGGCTGACATTTCCCATTCCATGTTACTTGATGAAAAATCCCACAGCATTTGTAGCTTTCCTTTGCAATGCCTTCAGGGTGCCGACATGCCCTACCACTTTTATGCTGTCTCATTCCTGGGGACTGAGGACATGCTCTTCATGGAAATCTACATTAGAAGTCTCTGAACAGTCCAGACTTCGGAATCACTGTATGTATGGCCTCTCTCCTCTGTAGTGATGACAAAGATGTATCAGCAATTTTGCTAAGAAGGGGAATTTTACTTCCCCTTCAAAAAAAAAATTTTTTTTTGTTGAGTCAAAGCACCGTTACCCAGTCTGTACACTGCACACATTCTGTGCTCTGTGATTTGAGGGTTTTCAAGCATGTAAGGACTCTACTCCATAACCTTTTCTCTTCCCATTTCCTGAGAGGATTTTTCTTTTTGTCCACCATGACAATGACAAACTCCATGGTCTTCACTTCAGGTTAGGGATTCTGAGCTCAAATGCCTCCTTCTTCCAGGGTTCTCTTGGTAATTAGTGGGTTGTCTCTTTTAACTCTCCTATATTTCTGGTTTCCTTCACCTTTCTGACCTGGATGTCCATTTTCTCTTTGGAGCTAATTTTTGCTTCCTACCAGTTACACTCCTTTCGTGTTGGTGTGTTTATTATCTGTGATGTTTATAAACATAGTCTCTGTTGCCTCTTATTGGACACGGTATTGAGATTCTCACTGGGATATATGCATTTATTACAATGTAAAGTCATTTTAACGTTCCAGGGAGTGTATTAACTTGTGCTGTAAAATCTCCCTTTAGGGGGGATTCCAGGGGCAGCTGCAGTCAGGAGAGAACCTGGAAAAATGGTTCCTGCTAAAGCCATGGTCTCTAGGGACCAGCAGGAGCACATTACATGAGAAATATTCCTTGTATCTGCTGCTACTGCTCTCACCTGAATGGGGTAAAATGAAACCATTATTAACTCCAATGCATAAGGTGTTAACCTCATGACCTACATGACTCAAAAAGTAGGACTTCAGTGTGGTACCTGCCTTTGCTCACTGTTATTTATATTTGGGGGTTATGGATTTGTGTTTATTTTTTCTATATTTTCTCGTTTATTTTATTGATACCTGGATCATATATCTAAATTTAATTAATTAATTAATTACAGACATTTTAAAAGCATATTTTACATTTTTGTCTTGGATTTCTTGCCACTTGTACTTGGCAATTAAGGACATGTCCTCTGAATAAAAAACTGAACACTACAAAAATTAGTAAGCAATATCTGCTTTATATTCTGCAAACTCTGCTTCTTGATATTTTGCATTAGTGGCATTTTCCCAGTTTAAACTGGACACAGAAAATCTGCTTTTACTTTGTTTCTAATGACATCTTCCTACCAGCCAGCGCTTGTCCCCCAAAATATCCTTTGCTAAATACTGGCTTCATATAACCACTAGAACAAAAACACTGAAAATAGGAACATTGTGTTCATTCCTTCACATAACGTGTTCACGCTTTCCCTATTACTGAGTAAGGGCACAAAAGCTGGAAGATGTCAGTTTAAATTGTTTCTTTTAAAAGAAAAAAGACAACTTTTTTTAAAGCCACCTACAGTTTAACAACCTAAAATTTTTCAGCTGTTTTGATTCCATTATTTAAATAGGACAATGTATGATTGCAGAAATAGATCGACAATCTAGGGGAAAATCAATCAGTGGTGTCCCAGAAAAAAGAGCCATTTTAGGGGCAATTTCCCTTTAGCTGCCATTAAAAATAATGAATCTGTTCAGTTGCCCTACTGGAACCAGCAGACTCAGCCCAACACTCATTCTCTTCAGCTGTAGGTGATTGGCCTGAGCCTCAAAGACTGGAGCTGGATCTCGGGTGTTAGGATCCAGGATTTTGATTTGAGCTCATCTCTGACTTGTTTCCGTATTCTTATGGCTCAATCCCCAAAACCACGGGCATTTGGGCAGCTTTAATCATGCAAGTTGTCCCGCTGATTTCAAAGGGACAACCCACTTGAGTAAAATTATTCAAGTGTTTGTAGGATTGTTCCCTTAAAACCCATTCATGCAAAAAATATTCATGTGAGTAACTTTAAATAGGTGAATAGTCCAGGACCGGTTCTAGGCACCAGAAAAACAAGCACGTGCTTGGGATGGCACAATTCCAGGGGCGGCATTCCGGGTGGGTTTTTTTTTTTTTTTTTTGCTTGGGGCGGCAATAAACCTACAGCCGGCCCTGAAATAGTCCCATTAACTTCAGTGGAACTGTTCACATGAATAGCTTCTTTCACATGACTGACCATCTGAACGATCAGGTCCTTATTTTGCTCCTTATACCTGTGATATGCAATAACAATGCTAAAATAATTTTATCCTGGGCTTAAAAAGATTTTTCTCATCTGAAGTGTTCTTGATATTCTCCATCTCTGATATATTTATTTTGCCAGTTCAGTTTTGGAATT
Source organism: Emys orbicularis (assembly GCF_028017835.1). Lineage (NCBI taxonomy): Eukaryota > Metazoa > Chordata > Testudines > Emydidae > Emys > Emys orbicularis. Next base: position 39,344,952 of record NC_088690.1, read on the forward strand.
CGTTTGAAAAAGACACATTGTAATCCTGTATCTGAAAGCAGCAGAGGGCACTGAAACCATCTACACAGCCTACAGGGAGATTTTTCCTAACTGCGCTGTGGGTATCCCCATCTAGAGATTTCCTTCACTCCACCCCAACCAGAATTGTTATAAAGAGCTGAGTAACTATTCTGTCATTTTCACAGCTGCAGACTCACACCATGTTTCTTCAGAGAGAACAGAGAGCCAGGGTTTGGAGCTAGCTTTCTTTTCATAATATATCAATTGCAAAAATTTACACAAATGGGAAGAATAATTCCATCAGTGACAGTGCTTTTACTGGGGTTTGTGACTTGTGAGTTTTTGTTTTGTTACTTAATCAATTGTTGTCATTAATTTGAATTTTCCTTTATTTTAGAATCATTTCTCTTTATGGAAACTGATTTTGCATTTCAGTAAATAAAAATTTGTTAAGCTCAGTTAAGATGTTCTGTTTAACTAGCAAGAAAAATTTTATTCAGCACTGACTATTCTGTAGTAATGCAGTCATTTTGTAATTTAGTTTGCTAAGAAATGTATTGCACTATAGAATCATTTTGGTTAGAAGAGATCTCTAGCCCATCACTGTAGGTTTGATTTTATTATCCCTGAAGCATCCCTGATAGATATCAGTCAAGTATAGTATTAGTCAGGTATATCTGCAGTGAAGGTGATTCTATAACCTTCCTTGGTAACGTATTTACCTATTAGTCTGCTGCAAAGTTTTAGAGACAGATCCCAGCTGGTGTAAAGTCGTGTAGCTCCATTGACTTCAATGGATTTACATTGTTCATCAGTTGGTTAGTTAATGTGTGTAGAGTATTTTGGAGATGGAAAGTACTATTTAAGTGCTAATTATTAATAGTTTAACTTGCCCTATGCAACTATTAGTTTAAAAATAGTAAAACAAGAGGCAGGCTTTAATAATCTCATATACCATACTAGATTGCCAGTGCAAAGGAGAACATGAGCAATGAATGCTGCTGAGTTTGCATTTTTCTCCCTTTTTCAGCTAAAGCTTTTGAAATTGAGATTACACCTGACTACAACGTTGCTGCTCAGATTGGAGATAAACTTGAGCTGACCTGTAGTACTATTGGCTGTGAATCCCCAAGTTTCTCTTGGAGAAGCCAGTTGGACAAGCCCCTAGGTGGGTCAGTGACCAACATGGGGAACAGCTCCATCTTGACTATGGATCCTGTTGGCTTTGGGAATGAGAATGATTATCTCTGCAGTGCATTTTGTGACAATGTGAAAAAAGATAAAAGCATCAGGGTTGATGTTTACTGTAAGTGATTTATTCCCTTTATATGTGACATTGGTGCAATGCTCATTCATAATAAATGTGATTAATCATTCCTACAGTGGAGGGTCAATTATATCCCTAGCACAACAATTCTAATATGGTTTAAATATATATTTCCTGGTAGGGGTCATAGATTGGTGCAGGGATTTCTTATTAGGCATCTTGAACTAGGCTATCTAGAGTGAATTTAATCTTCCTGGTTTTATTTGCTCTTAGTGTTTTCCTCAAAGTATATAAAAGCCAGAAGATAGTCCCCTTGAAGTGTTCAAAAAGCTGAAAAAAATATGCTCTGGGTGGAAATATTTGGGGAAAATTTGAGTATTAAGGGTCTGATCCAAAGCCCAGTGAAGTCAATGGAAGTCTTTCTGTTGATATCAGTGAGTATTGGATCTGGCCCTTAGGACCAAATCCTGCCCACTTTACTGATGAAAATTGTTCCATTGACTCCAACAGGCCTACTCTTGTGAAGTGAGCAGGAGTTGGCTCATATTACAGGGATTTTGTAAATTCACTCTGCCTGCCAGTATATTAGCTGCAGATACATGCATGCTTCTACACCACTGAAATCAATGGCAGTTTTGTCACTGAGTTCGTTGGAAATAAATCAGTCCCATATACCTTAATATTTTGGCTTGGCATAGGAAGGTCTTTATATTTAATGGTAGCTGCAGTTATCTGGGAGCCACATTCAATAGCTACTGCGGGTAATAATTAAAATTAATAAATGATGGGCCTTCTAAATGAAGATACAGCACATGCTATGCCTTTTTATTCCAGTTATTTCTAAGAACAGTATTATTGTTGTCTGTCACTAATTTAGAAATATATATATATATATATATATGGTAGCTGTTATTTTCTAATTCTATCAGTTAAAAAAGATCAGTATTTTTCTACCTTTCATAAAATGCCACAATGTTTTTAACATGGACATATATTAAAAGGAAAGATGGATCCAATCTATACCCCAGATACTAAAATCTCCAACTTTGAGTGTGTGTGGGGAAAGAGTTTGGAGGGTCAAAAACCCAAAATATGGATTACTTGTGTGGCTGAATTACCAATTGATGAAATGGAATTTGAACCCAAGAAAAGACAGACTTCACAGAGATTGAGTGTAAACTGTAAGTATATTTATATTACGGGTTAAATTTTACATTAGGATTCATGGGCGAGGGCCACAAAGTTAGGGATATAAACAAAAGTACTCCTGATCCACACTGGATCTCGCACTGACGTCAGTGACTGTACTGCACAAAGATCAAGGATAGGACATGGCCCTTAGGTCGTATAATCTCCGGGCACAGTCTTGTAATCCCTTCATGTGAAGAATAACCATTGACTTCAATGAGCGTTCTCTACATGGAGCGCCCTGGGTTATTAAAGTTAACTGTTGCATTCAGTAACAGTGGGGGAAAAGCTATGCACATCAACCTTCAGAACCACCATTGTAGCTCATTCCTCTCTCCTTTTCTTTGGTAGCTGGAGCAGAATTCAGTCTGAATCAGAGAGAGCAATAACTGCCTAAGCAGAGGTGCTTTTTTGAAAAATTTCCCTTGAATGCCCATGTAATTCCCATTTTAGTCAATGGGATCCACATGCATATATCAGGGAGCAGAATTTGGCTCTAAGCAGTTCCTCTTGGAAAACCTCTAGTGTTGATTCCTCACTGAGCTCTCTGGGAAAATTGTTCCATTGTCCTATTGACATCACTGCTTTTGAAATGTTTCCCAATATCTGAAGTGTTTCCTTGAGATCATTTAGCCTCAGACATGGATCGCATGTGTCATTAACTTAGCTCATTGAGCTTTTCTCTTCTGTTTTCTTCAAGTTGGTCCACAAAATGCTAACGTCACTGTGTCTCCAAGCAATACAACCATGCAGGGGGAAACTCTGATGCTCACTTGTAGGACTACAAGTAATCCACCAGCAAGGATTGTTTGGGGGGAAAAGCTAGAGGATTCAAGCGTTCAGCACATTATAGACAATGACACCCTTATCATTCCACATGCCCAGATGAGTGATTCTGGGCTGTTCATCTGTGAAGCCATAAATGACGCAACAAATAAAACAGAGAGAACAACTGTGGTCATTTCTGTACAAGGTATGAGCCTGTAAGAGTTTGACTTGTCTGGTTCTATGAAGCATAGTATTTCAACTGATCTACAGGTGACTCCTGAATGAACAAGAGAGTGGGGACTCTGAAATAATGGAACTGGGAAATGTCAGGGTCCTCACTGCTGTATATTCAGGAGTCAACTGTAAATATGCTACTGCTACTCAGGAGTCACGTTTGTCATTTCAAGGTCTGATTTTTCTCTCATTACAGTGCCTGATGTTTAACTGCATCTCTCTTTTTACTCTCAAGCTAAGATAAACATATACATAGTTCCCCCAGTCAATGGCCCAGTGTGGGTAAGATTTCTCCCATGTCCTCTGGGTGATTCACCCAACCCACATTTAAGGGTGCCCTCTGAAATGGGCACTTAAGAGCCTCTCTAGCTCCATGTGAATATGCTAGTCCCCTAAACGTGTAAGGGACAATAACCTCCTTTAAGACTGGAATGCCACGATACACGTAGCTGTGTGTGGCACATTGCCCAGGAGCCCTGTGCTGCTCCCAAAATCTGCCAGGTAATTATGTTTCCAGGTGGTTTGTGTATGCAGCCAGGCTGCCAACATATGTGACTTTGTATTATGAAACCTGCTGAGCCATCTGACATTTAAATACATTTTGTGTCAAATGTTATCTTTGAAATCTATGAATTTCTGAGCTCAGAATAGTCTTTTAGAGACCATTTCTTCCAGCAAACTTAAAATATGATGAATTATAGATGTCATCTGTTATCTGCTTCATTGACTACCTCTTTGAAATCTCACCTGAAAATCGATCTTTTCACCTGTCCCTTTTAATTAAATTCTCCTTTTCCTTATTGTAATTGTATTACAAAAGAACATAAGAACGCCCGTACTGGGTCAGACGAAAGGTCCATCTAGCCCAGTATCCTGTCTACCAACAGTGGCCAATGCCAGGTGCCCCAGAGGGAGTGAACCTAACAGGTAATGATCAAGTGATCTCTCTCCTGCCATCCATCTCCACCCTCTGACAAACAGAGTCTAGGGACACCATTCTTACCCATCCTGGCTAATAGCCATTAATGGACTTAACCTCCATGAATTTATCCAGTTCTCTTTTATACAATTCTGTTATGACAAGCCTAGTCTTGTAGGTCCTGCCTTTGGCAAAACTCAAATTCAGATTCAGTCTCTGAAAAAGAATTGCAGGATCATTCCCTATAATATTTATTTGTTTACTTAAAATATAAGATTGTTGCCAAGACACCTAGGTGCATTGCATCAATCAAAGCAATTAGACAATGACAGGTCAGAGTCCCTTGCTTCACCATTATTTATTCATTCTTTTTCAACCCTATACAGCACTATTAGGAAATTTCATAATGTGATTCACATGTCTGACGGGAGGTGGACAGATCCCTGCGCACCCAAGGAACTCATTGCAGGATCAGGACCCAGTTTGGTACTTACAATTGACTGCAGGCACAAATCTGACAATGTAGGGGGTCTGCCACTTCCTTGCAGGCACAAATGAAATATATCATAATCTATCTTCTATTTGTGGATACAAATCCAGGGGTTTAAATATCCAAATTTTACATTTCTGCCCACAGTTAATTTTGGGTACAAAATTAGAGGTTTTTTTTTTTTTAATGGCTATACATGTTAAACTTCAGATGTTTGAAAAGGATATTAATCATAGATTCCAAATTGATAATTACAGACACTCAGTAAGGTGCAACTTGGTCATTTCATTTTTCCTTTTCAATTCATTCAAGTCTTAGCCTATCCAGACTGCAATTACTCAGACACCACTTGTCTCTTTGGATTGGTAGTGTTAGCCATTGTATACAATGGTACAATTTTTTTATTAGCATTATTATTCCTACAGGTAGTCCCCAAAGGCCTCAATCCAGATCAGGGAGCAAAAGGAATTCAAGGTGGTTCCTCAGGCCTCACCCACATTCTTAAAACCCAGTATTACGTTGGTAACTGTTTCTTCTTTAATAGAAAGGCCTTCCCTCTTTGCATGCAGGCGTGCCAAGAATTACAGAGCTCTCCATACAACCCTCCACAGCTGTTCAAGAAGGAGATAATGTTACCATCCTGTGTTCCATTGAAAGCAACCCTGCTGCCAGGATTGTCTTAAGGAGAAAATCAGACAGTGAAGACACTGTGCTTTACAGCGAGGATGGAGTTGTCCATATCTCAAGTGTGACGTTCCTAAATGCAGGAAACTACTAATGTGAAGCAGAGAATGCACTGGGGGAAACCAAAACGGCATCAGAACTTAGGGTATGTCTACACTACAGGATTAATCCGAATTTATATAATTCGAATTTAGGAAACCGATTTTATAAATTCGAATGTATTCGGCCACACTAGGCACCATTAATTCGGTGGTGTGCGTCCAAGCTACCGTAGTAGCATCGATTTCCAGAGCGTTGCATTGTGGGTAGCCAATAACATCTAATTGCCAATAACATCGAATTGCGGCCACACTAACCTTAATTCGGATTAACAATACCGATTTTGACGCTACTCCTCTCGTCGAGGAGGAGTACAGAAATGGAATTAAAGGGCTCTTTAATTCGAATTAAATGGCTTCGTTGTGTGGACGGGTCAAGCATTAATTCGAATTAAAGCAGCTAAATCCGAATTAAAGTCGTAGTGTAGACCAGGCCTTAGCGTGGGATGTAAGTGCATATTATGCATTTCCTATGACCCAATAAAATAGTTCTTTCTGTGAACTGCTCATCATTTACTTCGTCGCTGGATATAATCCTCAAAACAAACCCAAGTCTAAGAAATGAACTGAGCCTGTTAGGAACAGCCCATAGTAAGGGGAGACCTGGAGCAGCCCATTATCTCTTTAAAACAGAATGCCCCCTGGAACTCCACAGCTGACCTGGGAGGGGTAGCATAATTTGGATGCAGTCTACTCCTCCCTCCCTGTGTGGCTGGCCAGAATGAAGTGCAGAACAGAGCCATGTTTCTGCCTACTCTCTGGTCTACCCCACCCACTTTTTGGTGAGTTGCTCCCTGGGGGGAAGTAATAAAGTCACATCCTCTGCAGTCCCCTGAGCACAGGGGCTGTGAATGAGTGGCCCTTATAGGGGCTGTACAAAAGGAGAGGGTGCAGTGCCTAAGGGCTAGTCCCCATTTAGCCCTCAGAGTGATGGCAGTCTCAGGTCAAGGCCTGAGTGGGGATTGAGACTGTACTGCCCTCCCATCCATATAAACAGACCTTCTTGGTCAGGACTGAGGCACATTGGCTAAGGAGGGCTTGCACTGAAACTCAAAAGCTATCTGTGCTGTATTTGATTTGAGGATAAATAGAGGATTTCAGTGTCCAGGGCTGACAATCTAGCACCTAATAAAGAACCCTCTCTTTGCTCCTGTTATTAATAACTAACAATGGATCCTTTGTTTTAGATGGATCAAGAAATACGACGGTCTCTGTCACCCCCTCCACCACAGTGAAAGAAGGGGGAGCTGTGACAATGACATGTACCAGCTATGGTAATCCAGCTCCAAAGATCTCCTGGACAAAGTATTTGATCAGTGGAGAGTTGCAGTTTCTTTCTGAAGATGCAACTTTAACTATAAATAACGTAAAGGCTGAAGACTTGGGGCTTTATGAGTGTGAGGGAGGTAACCAGTTTGGAACAGAGAAAAAAACTGTGGACTTAATTGTTCAAGGCACGTTGTGATAAATGAAGGGGGCGGGGGGGAAAGCTATGCTTTGGACACCCAGCCAGCCAGTTAGCTGTAAAATCCCTCTTGGTAGCTGTTCTCTGCTTGCTTTACGTGTAAAGCAGTGGGTCTCAAACTTTTTTGTTGGTGACCCCTTTCACACAGCAAGCCTCTGAGTGCGACCCCCCTAATAAATTAAACACACCTTTTAATATATTTAACACCATTATAAATGCTGGAGGCAAGCGGGGTTTGGGGTGGAGGTTGACAGCTTGCGACCCCCCATGTAATAATCTCGCGACCCCCTGAGGGGTCCTGACCCCCAGTTTGAGAACCCCTGCTGTAAAGGGTTAAAAAAGTCCCCCAGGTAAAGAAAAGGACACCTGACCAAAAGAGCCAATGGGAAGGCTAGAACTTTTTAAAATTGGGAAGGAAGCTTTCCCTTTGTATCTGTGGTTGCTCTCTCTGGGCTGAAGAGATGGGGCAGCAGGAATGCTGTGTAAAGTTTGAACCAGATATGAAAGTGATCAGATCCTATCTAGAACTACTTTTAACAACCCAAATATGTAAGTAAATTGGCAATGTTTAGAAAGACACAATTAGATTTATTTTTGTTTATTTTTTAAGGCTTGTGGACTCCTCTGTGCTAACCTAGATGCTTTTGTTTGCCTGTAACCTTTAAGCTGAACCCCCAAGAAAGCTATTTTGGGAGCTTAATTTTTGGAATTGCTCTTTTACAAAATCTAGCAAAAGGCTAAAATCCAGATGTATTTTCTTCCTTTTTGTTTTTAATAAAATTTACCTTTTTTAAGAATAGAATTTGGATTGTTGTGTCCTAAGAGGTTTGTGCCTATACTCTTTGATTTGCTGGTGGCAACAGCTAATTTCCTCTTTTTCCCTCAGCTCTTCCCTGGTGGGGGGAGGGGAGGAATGAAAAGACTTGAGTGTACCCCACAGGGAGGAATTCCCAAGTGCTCCTTCCTAGGTCCAAGGGGTTTTTTTGCATTTGGGTGGTGGCAGCGTTTACCAAGCCAAGGTCAGAGAAAAGCTGTAACCTTGGGAGTTTAATACAAGCCTGGAGTGGCCAGTATTAATTTTTAAAATCCTTGTGGGCCCCCACCTTCTGTACTTGAAGTGCCAAAGTGGGGTTTCAGCCTTGACATGGTGGCAGTGGTGGGCGATGCTTTAAATGTAATGAGCTGGGGCATATGAAGGCCAACTGCCCCAAGAGCACCAGCTGACTACAACTCATCACCCCAGAGTCCCACCAAGAGCCTTCAGGCTCAGATGTCTCGCAAATACCCCCAGAGCAAAGGGAAACTGAGTGTGGGCGGGAGGAAGATTACTGCGTGGAGAGACACTGGAGCACAGGTGTCAGCTATCCACCAATCCCCGGTGGACCCCAAATTCAATGACCCAGAGGCCAGGGTGACGGTGCAACCCCTTAAGGCCAACTCTTTTAACTTGCCTGTAGCCAGGTTGCCTGTCCAGTACAAGGGCTGGTCAGGAATATGGACTTTTGAAGTCTATGACGATTATCCCATTCCCATGCTGCTGGGAGAAGACTTAGCCAACCACGTGAGGCTAACAAAAAGAGTGGAGGTGGTAACAGCCAGGATAAACAGGCCTCCACACCTAACTCCATTCCTGAGCCTCTTATAAGAGCCCAGTCTGTGTCCCCAGATACCACAGGCCTGGGGACCCAGCCAGAGGTGGTGAAACCAGACCCCAGACCAGAGTCTATGGCAGCAGTTGTAAATCCAGTTCCTGGAACCCAGCCAGAACCAGCCCAAGGATCGGAACTGGTGGAGCAGTCAACACCAAAGCCCGTGCTTGCAACCCCACCAGAGTCAGGGGAGCCAGCACCAAAGGACGCCACAGAGCCTGCAGCTGCACCAGCAACTAACCCGGCGCAAGAGGTTCAACCGAAGCCTGAAATACCACCTAGTGCACCAGCGGAGAGCGGTTCACAGTCAACGGAAACCACCCCATCACCTGCATCACTTCCAGTGGGACCGAGCCCAAGTCCATAACCCAGCGAGGAACTAATGTCTCCAGCATCAAGGGAGCAGTTCCAGGCAGAGCAGGAAGCAGATGAGAGACTCAAGGGAGCTTGGACGGTGGCACGGAGCAACCCGCCACCTCTCAGCTCTTCTAATAGGTCCAGGTTTGTTATAGAAGGAGGACTCTTATACAAGGAGACCCTTTCTGGTGGGCACAAGGAAGACTGGCATCCTCAGAGACAGTTGGTAGTTCCAACTAAGTATAGCTAAACTTATTTGTAATTACTTACTCCTATGCTCTCCAAGCAAAATGTAAGTATAAATGAGAGCAAAATTTACATAGAAGAGAAGTAATTACATTTATAGCTAAAGTTTGATTTTGTGTTCCTATAGAAACCCTCAAGAGAGTTAGATTTTTGGTAGGTCTTAGCATTACCTGATCTGCTGTTCCCTCCAGTGCTACTGGGAATCACAATTCCTGTTCTATGTTTCCAAGTTGCAGCTGATTACTTGGATTTCCTTCAGCACTCCAGGAGTGGCTTGTTCCATGAATGTGTTAAATTCAGAGAAGTAAAGAGGTGAACATTTCATCTTGGTTGCTGGTCACTTTTGCTTGTCATCTTGGTTGCTGGTCAGTATGGTTGCTGGTCACTTTTGAAGAAGGAGAAAGTGTATTTGTATGTAGTTTTTTTAATCTGCAAATATAGCCTATTAATTATATAGGATCTCTGGCAGTTTAAAAAATGGTTTGTTTTATTAATATTTCAGTTACCCTTTGTTTGTTTTTTTGCTCTTTGCCCAAAAAACATAATATGAAGGAACCATATGGGCATAGTGTGTGTGTGTGGGGGGGGGGGGGGTGTCTACGTGATTGAATATACTAAATATACAAACACCTGGAAGGAATAGCTACATATATACAGTGATCCTCTGGCTGGTTTCGAAAACATTGCACACAGTGAACACTACTAGAGGGATCATAAACTATATAAAGGAACACTACTTATTCCTATGCATTACTCCCTCAAAGTACAGTTAGACTTTGGTGCAAAGTGCATGAACCTGAGCTTGCAACCAGACTTCTGTAATGTTCTTTGTGCATTTAACATCTCGTATGATATGATGTCTTGATATCCCTAAGAGCACCAAACCAGGTGGCCATTTCAGGTTTCATTTGGCAGCCTTCAGTTATTTTTATTAATATTTATAGCTATCATTTGATTTCATATTCCTACAGAGAGCTTCAACACAGTTAGATTTTTGGTAAGATCTTCGCCTCTACCTGATCTACTGTTTCCTCTGTCACCACTGGGAATTACAGTTCCTGTCCATGGTTCCAAGCTGCAGCTGTTCCATGAGTGTGATGAATTCTATGAAGTAATTATAGTTATTCTGTGAAGTGACCGTATCTCAGGGTCAGTGTAGGGTTGTTACTGGTCACTTCTGAGTGAGGGGAACGTATATTGTGTATAAATCTACAAATATATCTGATTAAAGGTTGTGGGTCTCAGGTAGTTTTGAAAAAAAATGTTTTATTTTATAAAGTATTTCAGTTTCCCTTTAAATTGGAAATTGCTGATTATAAAATAGTGCTAAAAATAATACCAGTAGAAGATTGCTGTATGTAATGTAAATGAGGACAGATTCATGTGCTCTGTACAGCCTTCCCCCATCTTCTCTCATTGAATACATGATACAGGATGATTGGAGGAACAGGAAGCAAAAACATATCCACTAACAAACTAAACAAGCATTTTCTTTATATTATAGGTCATAACTCTCGCTGAGTGAGTAGCTGATTTTTTGGTTCACTGGCTCTATTGAAATATTGAAAAAGCAATTGTTTCAGACTGAACCAAATTGTGGTTCAACCTCAAATCAAATATTTCATTTACATTCTCAAGTTTAACTCTTTTTAAAATACAATTGAGGTAAAATTCAAAACAAAAAGTTACTTTGAATCAGAAAATCAAAATGTTTTATTCTGAAAATGCTGAAATGAAAAGTTTAAATTTTTTTCTGTTCTTTTCCCCAATCAATGAACCAAACAATTTGGCTAATTCGATGTGGCAAAATGTTTTGGTCACCTTAAATCTCCATTTTTCATCCAAAAATATTTTTGGTTAAAAAATTTCACCCAGCTCTAAATTCACAAATTCCAAGGCCAGAAGGGACCACTGTGATCATCTAGTCTGATCTCCTTTATAACACAGGCCACCGAACTTCCCCAAAATAATTCCTAGAGCAGATCTTTTAGAAAACATCCAAACTTGATTTAAAAATGGCCAGTGATGAAGAATCCACAACAACGCTTAGTAAATAGTTCCACTGGTTAATTACCCTCTCATTTCAAAAAAATCATACAGCAGACACCACTGTTCATAATACTTGTGAGAAGCAGCTACTAAGTTCATCTGCACCATTTACTAGTGTCTGTTGAACCCTGATATTTGTATTTTATGGGAGTTATACAGTGTCAGCATTCTGTGTCATGGTATCCAAATGAGTAGATAGAATTTGGGTATCCTCTAATTGTAGAAAGGGTTATTAATTTGGAATAAAATTAGAGATTATCATGATACATAAAGCTGATTGAAATTTTCATTTTGGGTAATTCATTTTTTATTAATGAATCATTTATGAATTGAGCCTGGTTTTCTTTACATGGATTTTTTTTGTTCTTAAAAATTAAACAAAATAGTTTTGACAGATGATTTTCAGCCTAAAGGTTATAGGTTGTTTGCATAGATTGTTCAGTATTCACGTTGTATGACTGAACATCTGGTCATATGGTACTTGTTCTGCTCCCTAATTGGATGACTGAAACTTTTTGAACAAGAGAATAAAGAACAATGCAATTCTGATACAAAATTTTTGGCTATGAAGATTTGCAAACCTTTTCATATGTACATAGTGGCCTTCTGAAAACTCATGTGAGAGTGAACCAAATTCAGTACTTTGGCTGATAAAATATTTCCACATCAGATTTGTTTTTACTGTTTGATCAGTTCTGACAGTAAATAGCACTTTACTGGCATGTGTAAAGTCTCAGAGGAAAAGATTGTGAATAACTGGAAACCCTAACAAGATCCAATCTGCAGGACTAATCTGCAAAAAGTCATCTGAAATTGCAGAGGAAATTGGTGGTTAGTAGCTAAATTATATCAGTTCTAGCAGTTTAACAATAGACATTTGTTGCTGAGTAAGGTCATTGAAAATGAAACACAACGGAAGCTGCCGTACTCTGTGATAGAGCCCTTCCATGTTCCTCTTGGCTTTAATTGCTCGCCCTCCCTCCGAAGGAAAAAAAGAATAGGTTATGTAGAGAGCTCTGTCGTGTTGTAAAGTCAATGGCATTTGAAGAGGCTGGAATGAAACAGAATATAACTGATACTGTCATATCTCAGTTTGCAACTGTAGCAGTGCTCAGTAAAAGTGGCTAGAGGCTAAGGCGGAAATTGTCAAATGAATGGGAAATATGTATCCAAATGCCCTAAGAGGCTGTGAAAATCTCAGCATTAAGGGACAAAGTCTGCCATCCTGCTCATGTTGAGTGACACCTTACCCTATGGGGAGCTCACCAGGCTCCTCGCAGAGCAAGGTGCTGTTCAGTATGAATATAGGTGGCAGAAACTGGGCCTTGTTTATTTGTACAGTTCCTAGGATGGGCAGAATGAGAAGCCACACAATGATCTCAGAGCTGTGGACTACAGCAGATAGCAGCCTGGATACAAACGCTGATCTCCAGAGGCTCCAAGCACCATTCCATTCAGTGGGGGTTGAGGGCACTCAGCACCTTGCAGGATTGGGCTCATAGTTAGTAAGTTATAACGCAAATCACAAAAAGAACATAGGACTAAATGGACCTAGTGTACGGGAGGTAGGTGCTATTCATTTATTTCTATAAATGCCCAATCCTTTAAGCAAACAAACAAAAACATATAGTACTAAGCTATTTGCCTCAATAACAGCCCTTGGCAAAATATCCAGAGTTCCAAAATCTCTGGTTGGTTTTAGTTTATTTTCTAATGCAGATGTTAGATGGCAATGGAAACTAACCTGTCCGCTTCTTTTGAGGAATTAAAGGAATAGTGTTGCTATGGAATAAAGGTTCAGTGTTGTTAATATTGTAACAGTCCACATATTTATTCAAATGACACCATCATAGGCCCTAATCACATTAGCCACGCCATCAGGGGCTCATTCACCTGCACATCTACCAATGTGATATATGCCATCATGTGCCAGCAATGCCCCTCTGCCACGAACATTGGCCAAACTGGACAATCTCTATGCAAAAGAATAAATGGACACAAATCTGACATCAGGAATCATGACATTCAAAAACTAGTAGGAAAAGACTTCAACCTCTCTGGTCACTCAGTAACAGACTTAAAGGTGGCAATTTTGCAACAGAAAAGCTTCAAAAAGAAGACTCCAATGAGAAACTGCTGAGCTTGAATTAATATGCAAACTAGATACCATTAACTTAGGTTTGAATAGAGACTGGGAGTGGCTGGGTCATTACACTTATTGAATCTATTTCCCCATGTTAAGTATCCTCACACCTTCTTGTCAACTGTCTAAAATGGGCCATCTTGATTATCACTATAAACATTTTTTTTCTCCTGCTGATAATAGCTCATCTTAATTAATTAGCCTCTTACAGTTGGTATGGCTACTTCCACCTTTTCATGTTCTCTGTATGTATATATATCTTCTTACTATATGTTCCATTCTATGCATCTGATGAAGTGGGCTGGAGCCCACGAAAGCTTATGCTCAAATAAATTTGTTAGTCTCTAAGGTGCCACAAGTACTCCGGTTCTTTTTGCGGATACAGACTAACACGGCTGCTACTCTGAAAACTGTCATTATTGTAACAGTATTTTTCAAATGGAAATAGCAACACCAAGGCAAGGGAGAAGTGCTGCTCCCTTTTCGGTGCCTGTCTCTCTGTGGGGGAACATTTGGGTGCAGAGACCTGAGTCCAAGGAGGAGGTGGACACACCAGAATTAGTTTTTCTTTGTGTAGGTCCCTCAAATCCCACTGTTTGTCAGGAATTGCTACAGAGATTTTTTTTTTTTCTGAAGTAACCATTTAATGTGGATTCCTTTTGGCCATGGATCACACAGATGAATTAAAAGGGGATGGAGACGACTTGCCTTTCTGTCGGCGGACATCAGAATCTCAAATGACTGCCAACAGAAGTAGCCTTTGCCAGAAGAAATAGTGTTAAAACAATGCATTAGGTCACTGGAATTTTCCCTCTAAGAAATTTTATACAGGAACTTTTCTATGTTTGTGCCTCCTAATTAAAGTAATAGTGAAAAAAATCAATTAAACTGTCAATGGGGAAGTACCTTAAGTGAAACATCTAATGTTAAAAGTATCTTTTAAAAATTAGTAAATCAGTGCTAAGGGTATGTCTACACTACGAAATTAGGTCGAATTTATAGAAGCCGGTTTTATAGAAATCGGTTGTATACAGCCGATTGTGTGTGTCCCCACATAAAATGCTCTAAGTGCATTAAGTCGGCAGACCGTGTCCACAGTACCGAGGCTAGCGTCGACTTCCGGAGCGTTGCACTATGGGTAGCTATCCCACAGTTCCCGCAGTCTCCGCCGCCCATTGGAATTCTGGGTTGAGATCCCAATGCCTGAATGATGCAAAACAGTGTCGCGGGGGGTTCTGGGTACATGTCGTCAGGCCCCTCCCCCTCCGTCAGAGCAACGGCAGACAATCGATTCGCGCCTTTTTACCTGGGTTACCTGTGCAGACAACATACCATGCCAAGCATGGAGCCCGCTCAGCTCAGCTCAGCTCACCATCACCATATGTCATCTGGGTGCCGGCAGACATGGTACTGCATTGCTACACAGCAGCAGCTAATTGCCTTTTGGCAGTAGACAGTGCAGTATGACTGGTAGCCTTCATCAGCGATCTCGGTGCTGGCAGACATGGGGCTGCCAGACGTGGGGCTGCATTGCTACACAGCAGCAGCCCCTTGCCTTTTGGCAGAAGATGGTGTATTACGACTGGTATCCGTCGTCGTTGGCTGAAACTCCGTATGTCCCCCAGTCGCTGCTTTCCCAATGACGATGATGGCTATCAGTCGTAGTACGCTATTTTCTGCCAAGTGCCCAGTATTTTCTGCCAAGCACCCAGAAGATGCCGAGGGCTATCAGTCTTGCTGCACCATCATCTGCCAGCTTAAGATGTAAAAAATAGATTTTTTCTGTATTCATTTGCTTCCCCCTCCCTCCGTGAAATCAATGGCCTGCTAAATCCAGGGTTTTGAGTTCAATCTTTGGGGGGGCCATTCTGTGTGACAGTTGTTTGTGTTTCTCCCTGATGCACAGCCACCTTTGTTGATTTTAATTCCCTGTACCTGTACATCATGTCGTCACTCGCCCCTCCCTCTCTCCCTCCGTCCGTCAGATACTAGTTTCGCGCCTTTTTTCAGACCAGACGCCATAGCACTGGGATCATGGAGCCCGCTCAGATCACTGCGGCAATTATGAGCACTATGAACACCACGCGCATTGTCCTGGAGTATATGCAGAGCCAGGACATGCCAAAGCAAAACCAGGACCAGCCGAGGAGGTGATTGCAGCGCGGTGACGAGAGTGATGAGGAAATTGACATGGACATAGACCTCTCACAAGGCACAGGCCCCAGCAATGTGCAAATCATGGTGTTACTGGGGCAGGTTCATGCCGTGGAACGCCGATTCTGGGCCCGGGAAACAAGCACAGACTGGTGGGACCGCATCGTGTTGCAGGTGTGGGACGATTCCCAGTGGCTGCGAAACTTTCGCATGCGTAAGGGCTCTTTCATGGAACTTTGTGACTTGCTTTCCCCTGCCCTGAAGCGCCAGAATACCAGGATGAGAGCAGCCCTCACAGTTGAGAAGCGAGTGGCGATAGCCCTGTGGAAGCTCAATGCCAGACAGCTACCGGTCAGTCGGGAATCAATTTGGAGTGGGCAAATCTACTGTGGGGGCTGCTGTGATCCAAGTTGCCAGGGCAATGAAAGACCTGCTGATATCAAGGGTAGTGACTCTGGGAAACGTGCAGGCCATAGTGGATGGCTTTGCTGCAATGGGATTCCCAAACTGTGGTGGGGCCATAGACGGAACCCATATCCCTATCTTGTCACCGGAGCACCAAGCCACCGAGTACATAAACCGCAAGGGGTACTTTTCAATGCTGCTGCAAGCCCTGGTGGATCACAAGGGACATTTCACCAACATCAATGTGGGATGGCCGGGAAAGGTACATGATGCTCGCATCTTCAGGCACTCTGGTCTGTTTCGAAAGCTGGAGGAAGGGACTTTCTTCCCGGACCAGAAACTAACCGTTGGGGATGTTGAAATGCCTATTGTGATCCTTGGGGACCCAGCCTACCCTTTAATGCCATGGCTCATGAAGCCGTACACAGGCAGCCTGGACAGTAGTCAGGACCTGTTCAACTACAGGCTGAGCAAGTGCCGAATGGTGGTGGAATGTGCATTTGGACGTTTAAAAGCGCGCTGGCGCAGCTTACTGACTCGCTCAGACCTCAGCGAAAAGAATATCCCCATTGTTATTGCTGCTTGCTGTGCGCTCCACAATATCTGTGAGAGTAAGGGGGAGACATTTATGGTGGGGTGGGAGGTTGAGGCAAATCGCCTGGCCGCTGATTACGTGCAGCCAGACACCAGGGCGGTTAGAAGAGCACAGCAGGGGGGGGTGCGCATCAGAGAAGCTTTGAAAACGAGTTTTGTGACTGGCCAGGCTACGGTGTGAAACTTCTGTTTGTTTCTCCTTGATGAACCCTCCGCCCCCGCACACCCAGTTCACTCTACTTCCCTGTAAACCAACCACCCCCCCCTCCCCTCCCCCCCTCGAGCATCGCTTGCAGAGGCAATAAAGTCATTGTTACTTCACATTCATGCATTCTTTATTAATTCATCACACAACTAGGGGGATAATTGCCAAGGTAGCCCGGGATGGGTGGGGGAGGAGGGAAGGAAAAGGACACACTGCAGTTTAAAACTTTAACTCTTATTGAAGGCCAGCCTTCTGATGCTCGGGCAATCATCTGGGGTGGAGTGACTGGGTGGCCAGAGGCCCCCCCACCGTGTTCTTGGGCGTCTGGGTGAGGAGGCTATGGAACTTGGGGAGGAGGGCTGTTGGTTACACAGGGGCTGTAGCGGCGGTCTCTGCTCCTGCTGCCTTTCCTGCAGCTCAACCATATGCTGGAGCATATCAGTTTGATGCTCCAGCAGCCGGAGCATCGACTCTTGCCTTCTGTCTGCAAGCTGACGCCACCTATCATCTTCAGCCCGCCACTTGCTCTGTTCATCCCGCGATTCAGCCCACCACCTCTCCTCTCGTTCATATTGTGCTTTTCTGTAGTCTGACATTGACTGCCTCCACGCATTCTGCTGTGCTCTGTCAGCATGGGAGGACATCTAGAGCTCTGAGAACATATTATCCCGAGTCCACCGTTTTCTCCTTCTAATCTTCGCTAGCCTCTGCGAAGGAGAAACATTTGCAGCTGGTGGAGGAGAAGGGAGAGGTGGTTAAAAAAGACACATTTTAGAGAACAATGGGTACACTCTTTCACCTTAAATTTTGCTGTTCACATTACACAGCACATGTGCTTTCGTTACAAGGTCGCATTTTTCCTCTTATATTGAGGGCCTGCCGGTTTGGTGTGAGAGATCACTCACACAGTGCCAGGCAACAGATTTCGGCTTGCAGGCAGCCATGGTAAGCCACAGTCTTTTGGCTTTTTTAACCTTCTTAACATGTGGGAATGGTTTCAAACAGTAGCGCTCTCATTTCCCATACCAAGCACCCGTTGGGTTGGCCATTTAAAATGGGTTTGCAATGTAAAAGGAGGGGCTGCGGTTTCCGGGTTAACATGCAGCACAAACCCACCTAACCCCCCTCCCCCCCCACACCCAATTCTCGGGGATGATCACTTCACCCCTCCCCCCCACCGCGTGGCTAACAGTGGGGAACATTTCTGTTCAGCAGAGCAGGAACGGGCACCTCTGAATGTCCCCTTAATAAAATCGCCCCATTTCAAACAGGTGACCGTGAATGATATCACTCTCCTGAGGATAACAAAGAGCGATAAGGAATGGATGTTGTCTGCATGCCAGCAAACACCGGGACCATACGCTGCCATGCTTTGTTATGCAATGATTCCAGACTACGTGCTACTGGCCTGGTGTGGTAAAGTGTCCTACCATGGCGGACGGGATAAGGCAGCCCTCCCCAGAAACCTTTTGCAAAGGCTTTGGGAGTACATGAAGGAGAGGTTTCTGGAGATGTCCCTGGAGGATTTCTGCTCCATCCCCATACACGTTAACAGACTTTTCCAGTAGCTGTACTGGCCGCGATTGCCAGGGCAAATTAATCATTAATCATTAAACACTCTTGCTTTTAAACCATGTGTAATATTTACAAAGGTACACTCACCAGAGGTCCCCTGTGTGCCCTCAGGGTCTGGGAGCACGCCTTGGGTGAGTTCGGGGGTTACTGGTTCCAGGTCCAGGGCGATAAACATATCCTGGCTGTTGGGGAAACCGGTTTCTCCGCTTCCTTGCTGCTGTGAGCTATCTACATTATCTTCATCCTCATCTTCCTTGTACCCCGAACCCGCTTCCCTGTGTGTTTCTCCATTGAAGGAGTCAAAGCACACGGTTGGGGTAGTGGTGGCTGCACCCCCTAGCATCGCATGCAGCTCCGCGTAGAAGCGGCATGTTTGCGGCTCTGCCCCGGACCTTCCGTTTGCCTCTCTGGCTTTGTGGTAGGCTTGCCTTAGCTCCTTAATTTTCACGCGGCACTGCTGTGCGTCCCTGTTATGGCCTCTGTTCTTCATGGCCTTGGAGACCTTTTCTAATATTTTGCCATTTCGTTTACTGCTACGGAATTCAGCTAGCACTGATTCTTCTCCCCATATGGCGAGCAGATCCCGTACCTCCCGTTCGGTCCATGATGGAGCTCTTTTGCGATCCTGGGACTCCATCACGGTTACCTGTGCTGATGAGCTCTGCGTGGTCACCTGTGCTCTCAATGCTGGGCAAACAGGAAATGAAATTCAAACGTTCGTGGGGCTTTTCCTGTCTACCTGGTCAGTGCATCTGAGTTGAGAGTGCTGTCCAGAGCGATCACAATGAAGCACTCTGGGATACCTCCCGGAGGCCAATAACATTGAATTCCGTTCACACTACCCCAATTCCGACCCGCTAAGGCTGATTTTATCGCTAATCCCCTCGTCGGAGGTGGAGTAAAGAAACCGGTTTAAAGGGCCCTTTAAGTCGAAAAAAGGGACTTAGCCGTGTGAACGTGTCCAGGCTTAATTCGATTTAACGCTGCTAAATTCTACCTAAACTCGTAGTGTAGACCAGGCCTAAGACAACTGGAAACTGGTTAGCTCTGTGCAGCAATGGGCTGCTAAATTGGCATCCTGACTCCCAAACCATGTTAGTTTGGACAACACTAGTGAGCGGGTGGCTCAAAAATGTCAATTTTAATGAAAATCTTCCCTTTCAAAGGCAACTGGCAATTTGCACATGTTCAGAAATGCTTCTGATGGTGAGAACTTGCAAGAAGGCTGCACAGAGATGAATGGCTGCTGCTGTCTTTCGAAAAATCTTTTAGCTTGACTGTGGAGACCTTTATCAGCAAGTTCAATGTAACCTGAAAACAAAAGCCCAAGTGTGTTGTTTCAAGAAGCCCCTTTTTCAGTATACACTTTTACCATTTGAAAACAGATCAGAATGAACTGGAATCTTGCATCAGTCTCAGCCTAGAGGGTTTTACCTACTAACATATGAAGGAATGCAACATTTTCCTAAATACATTGGACGTCGCCAACTATGTAAACTTCAGTCTGAACAAGTTCTGAAAAAAGGGTTGATGTAGCAACCTCCAAGTAACAGTCCTAAAATAAAGTAGAAATGTCAGATCATGAAAGGTTAATGAACATTGATCTAAGCCAGCATTCCCCTTTCTGTGGTCCATGGACCTCTGATTGTTCACAGAGACATGCCATGTCCCAAAGTGGCAACAGCTCCTGGAGATGCTCTTCTGTGTTGAAAGTTTGGCTTGACAATGTCAGTACTGCGACGTGCAACGCTGCATGTCTACTGATTCCAGTTCACAATGTCCCACCAGCTAAATCTGAATGGACTGGGACTGGCTCAGATTTTGGCCAGAACTATTTGTCTCGAACTAATCAAGAGTTCAGTGCAGTGTGCTGGATGCTCAACCATTGTGCCCATGTGCAAACTGGAGGGCTCTCTCACCAGCCAGGGAAGGATCAGTGCCAGCAAATTCAGCAAACCAGCAGCTGGTTCAGGCCCTTGCCACAGGGCACAATTTATTGGTTAACCACAAACTTAGATTAAAATATCAAAATAAAGTAGTTCCTCTGCCCAACAATGCTACAGTTCCCAGAGGCTTTTCCTGGACCCTGGACCCAGGGACTCCTGTGGGAGCCTTCCTGCTCCCTGCAGTTCTCACTTACCAGGCCAGAGGCAGCTAATAACTGGGTTCTTTCCCCTGCTCCTTGCAGCTCTCAACTGAGCTCTTGGTAGCCCTTCAGGCAGTCGTGCAAGAAGAAATCATTTCTTGCCAGTACTGCATTCATGGGAGGGACAGAAGGGGGGGGGGCATGTGACCTCCCCATGTAACCCTTCACGTGACTCCTCCCTGTCCCGCCCACAGCCCGTGGCCCCCACACTCTCCCTGTCCCCTCTGACACCCCCCTTTGTATATACAAACATCAACATGCTTATCTACTCACTTTCCCCTCAGATATGGAATATGGGAGTTGTTTATATGGAATATGGGAGTTGGGTGAGGAGTCATTTCAGCATATGTATGACTTATTAAAAGACAAATTTTAAGTAGAACTGTATCCTAAACTGCTTTATGATATTAAACCCAAACATTGCATTTCAATGGGGGATTCAACTTCCATTACAGGAACAGACTCCCTAAACTCTTACCCGTCCACAAAAGTGGTCTATAGTCATGCAAATAGTCCCATTGTCTTCAATGGGATTGATCAAATAATTAAGGGTTTACAGGATTAGGTTCCAAGTTTGTAAATTGTTCTAGATGAAACTGACAATGCCTGAACTGTCAGATCAGAAGGAGCTTCATTTGAATACAGGTGGGTAGATGTGTGATAAGTCTTAGCTCCATTGCTAAAATGAGGAACATATTTTCAGCAAAGTTCTTGGCAGATTCCTGAAGCATCTGGTTTAAGGCCGTCAGTGTCCAGCATTATAATCTTCACTTATAGTTCTCTCACCCACAAAGCTGGAAAATGAGACATTTGTTTTCTTTGTTTTGCTGCTCCAGTTCCAGTTAACAAAATGCATGTTAGACTAGTTTGGCTGCAAAGAAGAATTCTGTGTACACTGGGGGCAACACCTGATTCTGTCAGGCTGCAGAACTGGGCTGACATGAGAATCCAAACATGCCCTGGTCAGTCCAAGCAGAGGCATTCCTCTAATGATTTCAACTTGATGTAATGCAGTATGGATATCATGGATAATTCAGACCAATGGGGAGAAACAGAATCAAAAACACTGTTTAAACACCTTACATCCCCCCCCCACCCCTCTCCTCTTGACACAATGTAACAGCACAATACATATGGCTAACAAACTCCCTAGCCATGTTCTGCTCCTTTAAGGAGCAAAGTGCAGCCCCCCCCGGGGGGGGGCTAGCCCCAAGTCTTTCCGGTACCCCGTACCGGCTAACAATTTCTTTCCGGTACTGCGTATTGGAGGGTACCGCCCTACTTCCACTCCTGCCTTCAGGCTACTAGCTGATCCCTAGTCCCACAGCCTCAGATTAATCACAGGCGAAGCTCAGTCCATCTCCCCATAAAGGTGACATGTCACCCTGTGCCAGCACACAAAAAGACCAGAAGGGGAAAGAGGAAAGCACTGTTCTCTTGGCCTTACTGATTATCACGAAAGGAAACAGTTGTCCATTCAACAAAAATAAGACAAAAGCCAAAGGGGAGATCAAGTCATCCCCTAAATGATAACTGGAGGACAAACACATTGCACTCTGTTCTAGAACTGTTGTACGCTTGGCTTCAATACTGCTTTTAAGATTAAAGGTTATTTTGCTGATTTCCTATCTTAAATTAATCTTCCCCTGTGCTGACTGTTGACAGAATCCACTTTATAATGGGAACATGATGGATTTTATGCATGTGTTATAGCCACATAGTTTTCAAATACTCTTCCAAGCCAAAAACTCTCCGGGTTTCAATTTATTTAGTGTGAAATGGTCCATTTGGGAGAAGGCACTAGGCAATTACTTGCTCACATCAGGAGAAGCGTGAAAGTATTGACGAAAAAATGAAAAAAGAGAATAAATGCCCCAAATGGCTACTGAAATTTAAACCATTAATATAGGTGTTTCAAAAGAGCCTAAGGGAGCTAAGTCAAAGAGAGTTAGAAGCCTAATTCCCTAAGGCACCTTAGAAAATCCCCCCCTTAACCAACGTCCTGATTTTTAAAGTTTTGCAACAGGTTTTAGAGATAACTGCATCAAATGCAGGCCATGTGACTGCAACCCTTGTGCCCACTCTAGAACCCCAGGCTATACTCTTGCAGTGAATTCTGTGCAGGTGGATCATTGCATTCAAGCACAGTGAAGTAGGTGGGTCACCCCCGCAGAGCTCTGTGCAGGATCAGGAAGTTAGATTGTAAAGTGCCCATGACAGGGATTATATCAGCTAATCTGCACTATGAAGCTCCTCACACATATCTGAGGTTCTGTAGTAATAATTACAATCTTTTAAAAATTAAAAAAAAAAGGAAAATTCTTCATTAAATCAAACTAATTTCCTAAATCTTGGTGAAGCTCTGCACAGTCATCAGGGGATTTTATGCTAGAATTAAAAAACCTCCTGGTGTCATCAAAACCTATAAAGATAGACCTTATTGAAATGTAACTTACAGGTAATGCAGTGCAACCATAATACCAATTTTAAAGGGAACACTGGAACATTTTTTCTCCTTGCATGGGTAAAGTTAGCAACTTCTGGAAACATTATTATGTGCTTTCCTGGGGAAACACATCTTTCCCTTTGTCTCCATAAATAAAATTCCATTTATATCCCATGTAGGGTGACCAGATGTCCCGATTTTATAGGGACAGTCCCGATTTTTGGGTCTTTTTCTTATATAGGCTCCTATTGCCCCCCATGTCCTGATTTTTCACATTTGCTGTCTGGTCACCCTAATCCCATGTCTAACCTCCCTCCCCCGAAAAAGCAAACAAAAACAAAAACAAAAACCCCCCACCATTCAATTATGACAATGTTCTGCCACTAAATTATTAACAGGAATTGTGCATAAAGTAAGACCATAAGAACAGCCATATTGGGTCAGACTAATAGTCCATCTAACACATTATCCTGTCTCCAATAGGGGCCAATGCCAGAGAACCATAGTTAGTATACCATACAGATCAATTTTGGAGAGATCCACCCCGTCTTCCTATTCCAGATTCTTTATGATATTTCCTATCTTATTACCTATCCTTTTCCTAATAGTTCCTAGCATTCTTTTTTACCACTGCTGAGCATTGAGATGAAATTTTCAGAGAACTATCTACAATGACTCTAAGATCTCTTCCTTGAGCTGTAACAGCTAATTTAGAATGCATCATTGTATATGTGTAGTCGGGATTATTTTTTCCAATGGGCATTACTTTGCACTTACCAATGTTGAATTTCATCTGCCATTTTGTTGCTGAGTCACTTACTGTAAGAAAAGTAAGCAATGAAAGTTTTGTTTGTTTGTTTTTATTTATTTGGGGTTTTTTTGGAATGGAGGATACACATTCCACATACTGCAGACCCTGATCATGTGTATGATTACAGTGTCTCCTTACAACTTCCAGGCATGATGGAATTTAGGGCCCATATCCACTTCAAGTCTAACTTGGCTGTCCAACACTTTGGGGATGTCTGTTTTCTATCACTGTTTGTCCTTGTAGTGTGGATGGGACAACACTTTGGATGATAGAAATGCCCCCAAAATGAGCACACTCCGCAAGAGTCCCAGTGTGATTTTTTGGGTTCACTGCTGCAGTTTAGCTAATTGGAAAGAGCAGAAATAGGGAAATTCTATGTACATTGCATAGAGCTAGGTGAATACTGCAAGAAATTGCCGTGAATATTCACTGAACATTTAAAACATATTCACTTAGCGTGTGTTGAGAGCATGCTCTTATAGTCACTTTCCACAGACATCCAAGCGAGTGAATTTACTGGCAAAACTTAACCAAAACAGTGAATTTTAAGTGAATATTGCAGCATAGTTGACTATAATGATGTGGCTTAGGTATCTATTCAAAGCAGCATGAATCACAAATTTCTAATATCAAGTGCTAGCAAAAGACGACTCACAAACCAGCTTCAGAACAGGAATTTTAGAAAGAAGTTATTCTTCATTAATTCAGTATAACGAACACATTCAAGAAAAATGACAGTGTGTTTGTGAACACTTTGTCCCAAATTCACAATGGTACTTAGGCACCTCGCTCCCGTAGATTCCAATCAGGAGTTAGGTGCTTAAGTATCTTTATGAATTTGGGCCTTTGGGTCTTATCCAACTTTGCCGAGTATTTCCATTGAGTTATTTGGCTTTGTTCAGACCCTTTGTGAACAATCCATGAGCCTAGACTGTAACACACATTATTTATAATTACCCATTCAAACGTTGTATTTAACAAATATGCTGCAAGATTCACTTAAAATTCATTGGGTTGGTGAACAGTCTTCATGATAAATTCACTAACTAGAATATTCATGGAAAGTGAACACAAGAGAGCCTCCGGGACATGGTAAGCAAATTTGTTAACAAATTTAAATGAATATTCTGTTTTTTGTTTTTTTTTCAGAATTCATCCAGATCTAGGGTGTACTGAATTTACCTGCTTCTGCTCTCTTCAATTAGAATCACCTACAACAGTGAACGCAAAAAATATTACACTTCGATTCTTGCTGAATTTGCTCACTTTGGGGTGGGTTGCTGTGACCCAAACTATTAGTATTTTCTTTGGCATCAGCACTTCCTAGAAAAACACGTTATTTTTAAAAAAATTCTAGACCATGTACTTTAAGGACACCAGGAGCTGAGGCAAATGTGAAGGGGACATGCTGTACACAGTTATTATTATAGGAAACAGAGATCAGATATAACAAGGAAACCCTCACATCCCTAATAATTGAGAAATTGGCACCAGACATTGTTTGTTTAAGCCATACTGTCGCCTGCCGCTATACGTCTACCTTGATCCATATACAACTTGACCCTAGACTTCTGGTGTCCATAACCAGTAGTTCTGGTTCTCATTCAGTTGAGCCATTAATAGCTCTGATCTGAAAGAAGTTCAGCCAACATTCAAGCTACTTAAGAATGGCTTGCTTACCCAGTCTGAAAGAAAAAAATTGGGCTTCCTCAAATTTTAGAAAAAAAGTGCTTATATGACAAATATAAAAACAAAACGTTTGTTCTAAGTCCTTTAAGCACTGTTTATTGTAAGTGCATCTTTTTCCCGCTGAGATGGCATTAAATGCAGAGGTTATATAACTGTGCCTCCAATATCACAACTCTTCCATTTGCAGCACTGTCAAAGTTTGACTGAGCCTAAAGACAAAGGATGAGTCCTGTTAGCCATTTACCCAGCTTTGTTAATTCCCTCTGAAGTTCCTCACACTCTTCTCCAGGTGTGACGAACTTCAATAATTTTGTATCACCTGCAAAGTTTGCCATCTCACTGCTCACCCCCATTCCAGAACACTAATCAATACATTGTCCACACAAGAGGAATTAATCTCTCATCTGCTAGTGGCTGCTTGATTATTGGTAGCCTCTCATTGGAAAAAGAAAAATCGCCTAACCATTGAGGAATGGTTAAAAGAATGAGAGTGTACCTATTGGGGTCCAGGAAGTGGGCAGGCTAGAATGAGAGTGTAGCAGGGTGGTTACCTACTCCTGCCCTTTGGGGCTTAAAGACAGCCCAGGGGAGGGGTGTGGCTGGGGCAAGAAGCCTGGGCTGAGTAGGGAAGGTAGGCTCAGCTGTGGCCAAGCCCCAATCAGGCCCAGCTGGCCCCTATAAGAGGCAGTGAGCCAGGAGCTCAGCAGTCTCTCTCTGCCTTCAGAGAGAGAAGGGCCTGGCTGCTGGGAAGCTCAGGGTGCCTAGAGTGAGGCGGGGCTGGGGAGCTCCAGGCTAGCAACTCCCCAGGCTGCAGGGCCTTGTCCAAGGCCCCAGAGAGGTACTGGGTTCCAGAGAGGGGCAGCAGGTCCAGGCCCAGCCTTGCCTATGATGAGTGGCTTATACTGCAGTCTGCCCCAGGGAGTGGGGCTAGATGGTGACTGGCAGTAGCCTTACACTGAGGCGAGGTGGGGTTAGTGGGTGGGGGTGCCCCTGGGAGGGGAGACCCTGAGAGAAAAGAGTTACTGCCAGGGGGCAGCACCCCAGCTAAAAGGGCACCGGAGTCCAGGGAGGGACACGGGGGCCAAGCGGTAGTGGATCACTGGCCTGCAGAGGGTGCTCTGGAGCTGGGATGAGCTAATTCCCATGGACGACCAGCAGGAGGCGCCGCAGGGGTGAGTCCAGCTCACTTATAGAGAGGTAGTATGTGGAAAAATTAACATACCAATTATGTACTCAGCAAAATAGACAGGTGACAGATAGATACTTAGATATTGGGTTACCTTTTATTCACTACTAAAAGTACGTTCATGTGCAAAAAAAACAAAACCAAAAACCCAGCACACCATCCAATTTTTTTAATATTAACATCTGATAGATATACTTGGTCTGTTGCATGTGTATATATAGAGAGATTTTACTCAATTTAATAAAGTCATGAGAAATGACAGATGTAATGATGCTCAATCTGTAATATGGTAATTCCCTCTTAAATAGAAAGATCTGATGACTATATTCTTGTATAATGTCTGTTTAAAACAAAAGCTAACTGTTTTAATGATTGTTTTGTTTCTGATATTTTCAGGGCAAGAATTTGCAAACTTGTTAAAACTTCCTAAATACATAGTTTAAAAAAAATAAAGAAAGAAAGAAAAGAAAAATGGAATAAATACATTAAGCACTAGTTCTAATGCAACCTTGGAACACCTGATGGTTAACTTTTTGCCATGATGAAAACTGATCACTTCTTCCTACTCTTTGATTTCTCTCTCTTAGCCAGTTTCTGGAATAATTTAGCTTTACTTTACAGTTTTTAAAACAAAAGAAGATAATGTCTAGCTAAGCACCCATACTTTCCCTATTCACCTTTGATAATTCTGTCCCTATTTTTGCTGAAATCTATTAAAGGCCACAGGCTTCTGAGCCTAGAGAACATTAGCACTGCTTAGGACTTACTCCCCTGAAGCATGTGATCTCTCTGTAGCACAGTGCCATCTAGCTTCTCCCTTTATGGCTGTTCAGCAAAATTGAACAGTTGCATGTCGTAAGAAATATTTCCCTGTGGTCAGTCTTAAATGGATTATGGTCACACAGCAGGTCTGACATATTTCCCCACACATGAAGGGCTAGATGGTTTCTTCACATCATGAATAAACTACAGAAAGGCCACAAGGAAACTCCACAGTGATCCCATCATGGAGTTCCTTCTTCGTCATTCCATTCAGGGTGGCAATATGGAGACAAAGGTTTATTCCTCTGAGGAACAGGCCACAGGAGCCGTCCCCCACAACGTGAAGAACGGGAGATCCACACAGCTCCTCTAGAACATCCTCAGGGAGACCCTGTGCCCTTGCTATAACGCTGGCCCCCAGTATTACCCAACCCTCACTTCAGTGGCGTAGCCAGGTTTTAAGAGCAGGGGGAGCAGACATAAAAAAGGTGCCCCCCCATGGCGCCTCCTCTGGCCACGCCCCCCTTGGCTCCTCCTCCGGCCGCTCCGCGCCCCACCCCCCTTTGGCTGGCTCCTCCAGACCCATCTATTGCCAGGGCCCTGCAGGCACCCTGGAGCCCCCTGCACGCACCCTGACACCCCCATGTGCCCCGGGCCGGGCCGAGCCGGGGTCCATGTCCCTTTAAGAGCGGGGCTGGGCTGAGCCGAACCGAGACGGCGGGGGGTGGCTCCACTCCCTGCAGCAGGCTGATGCCAGAGCCTGGGCTGAGAGCCCCGCTCGTCTCCTGCACCAGCTCCGGGCGGGGCTTTGCTGCAGCTCCCCCCGGGCCGGGCCGCCCCCTGCACCTGCACAGTAGGGGCGGGTTGCATGAGGGCAGGACCTGGTGCCATTCGCCTGGCCGGCCCTGGGGGGCACCGGGCGGGGCACCAGGGGAGATGGGGTGTTGCGGGGGGCACCGGGCAGGGGGATGGGGCACTGGGCCCCGGGCCGAGCGCCCAGCATGCGCTCGGTCGCTCACCTTCCCGTCCGGGCCGAAGGGGAGGGACTCTCAGTCTCTTCCCCGACTGGGGAGGGCGCGGGGTCCCGCTGGGTCTCTGCGGCCTCGCTTGGCCTCGAGGAGGCGGCGGCGGCTCCGTGGAGCTGGTAGTCCGGCCGGCGGGGCTGCTGAACGCCCGCTCCTCCATCTCCGCCTCGCCCCAAGTACAGAGCACGCCAGGCGCGAACCCCATCCCAGGTTAGCCCCCTGCTGGGGCCGAGGGCTGAACAGGCCCGGCAGGGCAGTACGGGGGCTGCTGGAACCTGGAGGGGGAAGCTGGGGAAGGGGTGGCACAGCCTCTACCCCCTGGGGCTGCCTGACCTGCGGAGGAGGCAGAGGGGCACCCATGCTGCTCCCGGTACTAGCCCCGCTGCTGCAGTTGCTAGTGCCACCGCTTTCTGCTCCCTGTGCCTGGCGCCGCGCCACCCCTGCCCCCCCCCCGTGCCTGCAGGAGTGCAGTGCGGGCTGGCAGGCCAAGCTTCAGAGCGGAGCATGGGCTGGGCCCCGCCCTCTGGCACCATGGTAACCTAAGGCGCCTCTTTTGGAAAATGTGGTGAGGGGAAGCATCTGCTTCCCCTGCACCCCACTAGCTACGCTACTGCCTCACTTATCAGCAACATGGCTACACTGGAGCAGTACTACCAGCTATTCTTTCCCCCAGAAGCTCCTCTTTAAAAAGTGCTCCATGTCCCAAAGGGGTCTCACCAAAGAGATTGTGTAAATCTTCCTACAAGGCAAGAGAGAGAGTGCAGACAAGCATGAGCTAAAGGGATGAGACCTCTCATTGAGTGCCCCACTGGGTTTTTGTGGGATCTCTCTCTACCCCTGGTAGTCCAGATACTTGTAAGATGGAAGCTAAACCAACTGTCACCACGAGAACTTACAATATCCCCCTGGAATAAGCCTGCCAAGATGGGAACCCTTTTTGTGTAAAGAGTTTCTACGTGTTCAGCAAGAGTCTGCAATACATTCAAAACTGCCGATGGTGAAGAGAAACTGTCTTTGCCTCCTTTTTGATGAAGCCTGCTCTCCATTTCAAAGAATGATAGTACAACAGTGGATAGAATTCGCCACAAGTCTGGGTCTGCCTTACCTCCTCAGTTGCTCTCTTGGGCCAAGAATAAACAATATCCATTTTACCCTCCTGACCGTACTCGCTTCATTCCTGGGGGTGCTCTTTCTGCCATGGAGGGAAATTTGTGCTGACAGCTCGTCTAAGGCCTGTGTGAAATGAAGTCTCAGTGCCAATCCTAGCAGCAGGTGTCTATGTCACCAAACCATGATCACAACTGGAAATAATTGGCACTTAAATTGCTTTCTACGCTTATATTTGAAACCAACTGTTGATGGTCAAAATATTATCAGCAACCATATTAGAATGATAACTAGCCAACATTTTGAAGCAGGGTAGAAGCTGTTTGCAAAAATCTATTAATACAGAGTAATGTTCAAATCTGTGATGTGCTCCACAGGTGATAAGAGCAGGATGTAGAACTATGTCCCAGCATGGCTGCTATCACATTGGGACACCAAAATCTGAATGTGCTATTCTAATCTTATGGTTGTAATCTGAAATGTGTTGAAGTTAAAAGTCTCATAGTAAAATTAACTTCAGCTCTTGCATTTAGTAGTCTATGTGCAATGTGAGGAATATATGCACTAACAAAATAACTAATGTATTATATGTGCTCTAAGTGGGAAAATTGTTATTCTGAAAACCATAGTTTTACTTTCACTACCTTTCTGTATTTAAACATATGCCCTCAATGTTGCATTCACATAAGTTTTTGCATTTAATTTTCTTATAGTTGTTTGTTTGTTTGCTTGCTGGTTGGTTGGTTGGTTTATTTGTGAGCAAACAATGAGAAAGATTGTTCTTCAGGGCTGGACGAATAAGGCTGCAATATATATATATATATAAAAACAACAGATGATAGCAACAGTACCACACACACACAAAAAAGATACAATTTAATGTCTTCATCTTGCTGTCCTTGAAGTCTGTGGGAGTTCTGATATTGCCTTCCACAGGAATAGGCTCGTGCCCTGAATTTATATCTTTTGAAAGATGCTGTGGCAAATCTCCTTCCTATAAATTGCTCTGTTGGGAGTCCCTGGTCTAATACAAGCATAATTTACAGAAGTATTGTCTGAACTTTATTTCCTGGCACCTGCTCTGGATCACGGAAACAAAGGCCACTATCCTCTGCCACATCAGGAATCTCAATATCTACTGTTACATCTGAGCAATTGTGCACAAAAGGGAAGGGCTTCATCCAGCTAATCAAGCGCCAGAGCACATGATGTTGAGCATGCTCATAAGTGAATTTTTTCAATTTTTTTTTAAATTCTTCAATTCCAAAACCAAGCAGAGGGCTGGGAGTCCTCAAAAGGGACTATTCACATATACAGTCTGGAGAGTTTGTGTTCATTTCAATTGTTCAGGGAGGAAAAGTAGTCTCAAAAGGCTGATATTTTTTCATTTCCCTTGCACCTCCACTAACAGCTGAGACAAATTTTTCCTCAAACTTTCCAAAAATTTTCACCGCTGGGGTGAGACAAAGTATAGAAAGTTTTGTGCATTTTGTTGTATGTTATGAGCACACGACAAAAGAAGGTTACAATGAATGTTCTGACATTACTGTAACTATTCTTCTTTTGTGAGGCTTGGGTAGACAGCAACAATTACTTTACTGTAACTATGATGGTTGCTACCGGGCAGCAGGTATAACATAAGAAAATTAGAGAATACAATAGCATATATGATGCCACAAGAAACAAAACAAAATCATTTGTGCCTCTCTACTCAGCTCACATGTATCCTGCAGTGTCGGGTTTTAGTGTCACTCTCCTGTGTCTATTAATAACACATGACAGTTGTAACGTGCTGCAGAGAGCCAAAAAAAGATCTTCTGCTGCAGAATCCTGCAGGGAAAGCATTCATATCCTCACCATATACTGTACTTATTTTACTGTTCAGACCATGTTCGTATTATATCAGCTCTGTTATCCTCAATGTATCGCAGAAACTACTACACCACCTGGCCTTAAAATCAGTGCAAAACATCTGGGTGCTACAGATTGCTATCGACAGCCCTTTAGTCTTCTGCAAGAGTCAACACAATGAAATAAGGCCCCATTAAGCAGTACTGAGCCTGTACCATTACATGTCAGTATTACTGCCTACCCCCCGTCAGATTTTACCAATCTCTGCTGTCTGGGGGAGTGCAATAACACAGACTCCACGCTTTGAGCAAGATTCTCCCCTTGTACTGTGGGAGGAATTCTCATAATCAACCAGTAGTAGCTGGAGAAAATTATTATACATTGCCATGGCCAATAAGCAGCTTCTATTTATGAACTGTGCTGTGCTGTGTATGATACCAGACAGTGCAATGTACATCTGCTAACTCCTCCCATTAGCAAAACAGCCCTCTCTTTCCTCCGCTCTGACACCTCCCCTAGCTGTAAATTGGTATTTTCCAGTCACCTCAAACATTGCCAGCAAAGCATTAAAATATACAAACCTTGCGAGAGTGGGGCCTGACCAGTATTTCAGCTCCCGCAAGACCTTCCCCTTCATACCACCCTTTTACTAGTTATGTATTATTATTCATATAGCACAAAACTGAAGCAGGCATTTTGCAGAAGCCAAGACACCCAAATGGAACGAATTCTAATCTGACCAGATAAAGAGATCTGAGGTGCAACAGAAATCAAAGTGGTTAACTGTGATGTCAACTCTTCTCTGAATGGAGAGTAAGGGTTTATAGGATCATGGAAGAGGTGTTTTAAGGAAAGATGTGAAGGAGAGGGTAGAGACATGCTGGGCAAGGAGAGGAAGGGGAGTTCCAGTAATAGGGAGCATCAGAGAAATCGGCTCAGAGACAAGAGTGGGCAAAGGAAGCAAAGGGGACACTTAGTTGTGTGGCTGAGATGGAGCACAAGAGGAGCATGGTGTGCACTGTCATCCTGCCACTCAATGAATTCTGGCTGCCACCTGCCTTCACCAACATTATTTCTCATTAATACATTATTAAATTTACAATTTTGCCACTCTAAGAGTGGCATTCGGGCTCCACCTCACAGTTACCTTCAGAAAAGATTAGGGTTATTATGGTTCTTGCCTCAGCCACGTTTGTATTTATACCTCTGTAATACCATAGACCTGCTCTCTAATGAGTGGGTCCTATGGCAGGTAGGGACCCTAGGTTTTTCAGAAGCCATGTGTGAGCAGACACCTTTCCAAAGCTGCTCCACAAACATGGAGCTGGGGTTTGGCTTCATTGACAAAATAGCAATAAAATAATAAAGATCAGACCTTTCTTCCAGCTTCGGCTGCTCTTAGAGTTCTTCCCTTAGGACCACTCAGCCCACACACCAGATTCTCCCTCCCCTACAGAACCACTCCCACCTCCTCTATATCCAGATGGGGTAATAAGTCACCTCCCTCACTGAGTCACCAGAATCCACATAACCATTTCCTAGGATAATCAACACCTTTAACAACGGAAGGAGTTTGAGGCAAACATTGCTAGCCAGTTACACTGACTAATCATTAAACAAAGGGGTCTCAGTACCTCCTTTTGAGAGGATTCAAAGGTTGTACTTTCCTGCTGTATCTGTTCACCCCTGTAATCTAGGGATGATGCTCCTTGGTAACATTAACATGCCTGTTTTGGTAACTCATGTCTAAACCTTTCACACTGACAGTAACACCATTCATGGTTCTTATCCCCTAGTATTTCGGCTATAAGAGCTGTTCATATTTCTCATCCCACCCGAGGAGAATGGAATTTTCTTTGTAGTGAAAAATAAGCTTGATTTCTTCAGCTGCCCCTTTGATAAGAGCAGGAAAGGCCTCGAGGCTGAGGATAACGGCTCATAAAGCTGCCGGACCAAAGGGCTTTAAGGAATCCCAGGAGCTCTGGTTTTATTTTTTGGCACTCTTTCAGCTGTACTTGAGTAGCCAAGGGGTTTCTGTCATGAGTCAGTTAAAATAAGCCCAAGAAAAGAGTTTTGTTCTATCAGGTTCTCTTGCTTTGCCTGAGCTCCCCAGGTACAGATCATCCCCATCTCACAGCAGGGCCCCTCTCCCTCAGCAACTCAGTTCTCAAGGTTACTTGCCATATTTTTGCCACTTTTTTCATGGAGCTGCAGGTTGTCATCACAGTGTGTTGCATGGGGTATGCAGTTATCTGCTCTGGAGGGGCAATTCTGTGAAACTCAAGGGGCAAAGCCAGGAATCGCTACAGGGTCAGCCCTGAAGCCCTTTTATTTTTTATTAAAAATTGTGTCTCTAGTTCCATACCTTCTCAGCCAGTGCATGGCCTGATCACCTGTCTGGGCATCTCCATCAGTAGTGCAATGCCTGGATAAGAGTCCTCCCCTGGGGCATGATGGAGCTGCCCTGCAGCCAGAATAGCAGCCCCAATATTGCAATAGCCTCTCTGGCTCTGCTGTATCCCTTTGTCGGGAGCAGGTAAAAAAAGACTCTATGTACTAATCAAATCCTCCCACCCCACCCCTCCATTGCTCCACTCCTCTGCCTACCTCCTTCCTCCTTTTTTTAAGGAGCCCTTTTGTCCCCTGTATTTTCTCCCTGTGAAGGCACTGATACGCAGGAATCAAGTCACTCTCAGTTTTCTCTTTGGTGAGCTAAACAGATTGTGCTCTTTAAGTTTCTCATTGTAAGGAATTTTCTTCAGCTCTTGAATAATTTTTGTGGCTCTTTTCTGCACCTTTTCCATTTATCAACATCCTTTTTAAAATGTGGACCCCAGAACTGGATGCGGTATTCTAGTACTGGTCTCACCAGTGCTGCACACAGAGGTAAAATCACCTCTCTCACCCCGTTTATACATGCATGGATCAAGGATTTGTCCCTTAGTTTCTTATTTATCATGTGCATGTCAGTCTTCCACCAGCCACTCAGTACAAACAACCTCATCTAAGTCCCCTGAGCATACACAATAAATGCTTTTTTAAGCATAGAAACCTTCAGAAAAGACATTAATGATCTGGAAAAGAAATAAAGAGGTGGCGTGGGAGAGAGTGGTGAATAACCAGAATGCATGGGAAAGAATGGAGTCAAAGTGCAAAAATAGAACTGTTTTTTACACATTAGACAACAGTGAAGAGAAAAGCCATTTGCTTCTGTCACTTGGAGAGAGGTCTTTTGACTTTAACTGAAGCTGCAATAATCTACTTGCACGTTTTAGGATGAAAGGGATGTGGAAATTATATGTTGTCATTTTTATTTGCCATTTTTCCTTAACAAGATGCTGCACTTGAACTGCTTCATTTGAAATTAATCTGTATGGGAACGTTTTAAAAATAGCATCAGTTTGGCAGCTTGGGAGCAAAGATCACGTTGTGCTAGCAGCTACCTGAGTCAAGAGGTGAACTGGGTCTCTTGCTAGCTCCTTATGAAAGTCAATTTGTGGCACTTGGTCTCCATGGGGTTAGGGACGGCTACTCACATGTACATCCCCTTCAAGCTGATTCACAGAGCAGCCGTGGCTCTAGCCTCTGGCATCACACTGTCCCATCACAATTGTAGCCATCTCCAAAGAGAAGGGGCCCTAGGGGAGGGGGTGGATTCCTCAATGACCAAACCAAAAATGGTGTTTCTGAATCAGTAGTAGGATTCTTTAGGCTATACTCAAAACCAGCTTTTGGGTCATGATGTGTCGAAGTGACAGAGAACTTTGCCTGGTTACCTGCTGGGATTCCCACTGCACTGAATTACACATCTTGGAGGACTGGCTGGCTCAGGCATTTGGAATAGTAATCAGCTCTGAAAAGCCTTTCACACATAGGTTAGTATTTGAATGTGACAGAGGCAGGTCAATAGTGAACAAAAGTTATTACCATCTAACAGCTGATTGGTGGAGTCAATCAAGTTGTATACAGCATAGCAGAGATGCTAAAGAGTGAATGGGAGTCTGATCTACTTTCTCATCCCAGAGGTGGTGATGCAGTGCTAGAGCACACCAGTATACTAGCAGCGCCGGCCTTCGGTGTTTCTGCTGCCCAGAATGGAAAACCCTTTCAGTGCTCCTCCCACCCCGGCCAGCTAAGCAAAAATTCCAACACAGCTGAGTGGCAGAGCAAGGTGGTGTCCCCAGAAGTTGGCAACCAAAGCAACCCACCTGCTAACTTGCCCCTAAGGCTGGCCCGGCACACTAAGTCAGCGTTGGGAAGCTCACAATGTCACTGGCCATGGGTTATTTATACTGTAGGAAGACAAAGCGCTTAGCTCTGGGTCAAAGAATACATGATCTTTCTGAGCAGTAATTTCACAGGGGGAAGAGAGATCTGAAATTAAGACATTAAATTATGGTAATTTCTTTGTACAGAACAAAATTGTCATCTAATGTTATTTTCTGGTCACCTGAATGTCTAAAGACGCACTCTCAAAGATTAGCAATCAAATGTAATTGCCTCAGAAGTTTCCAAAGGCTTTCCAACTGTTCTGTGGAATTTAACACATACACATATATCTGAAAAAAATCCCAAGCACAGCTCTTAGGAGATAGGAGTTCTGTACATGACAATATTCATTTAAAATGTAAATTAAATAAGCGTGGGTTTCAGATATTGCCCTATGAAAATAAAGAAGCATTTTAGATTTAATCAGCAGCATTATTCCAGAAGGGACTAAAGCCAGCTGCCTCCAATTTTTCTTCTCGTGGATGTTTGAGCCCAAACATGGTGCTGCTTTAAACACAAAACAGCTATCTTCCCTTGTGAATACAGTATTTGGATTTGGTTGGCTGATTTGTTTATTCATTTAACATTTGCTCTTCTATTTATGGGCCCAGTCCTGCAAGGTGCCGAGTGCCTTCAGCTCCCATGGACTCAGTGGGAATTGAAGCTGCTCGGCTCTTGGGCTCTAGGATTGCTTTACTGTGGTGGAAATGAGTCTAGCAGTGATTAGACAGAGTGCTCAGCCCTGGGTGGCAGAGTACTTGGCAGTGTTCAAGAGTGACAACTGGAGAGAGATTCCTCCCAGCCCTCGCTAGCAAGAAGGATGGTGACAGATTTGGCAGAGAGGGTGCAGCAGAGACACAGTGGATCTCCCGCTCCCCCAGAGAGGGTGCTGAAAAGATGGGAATAGTGGTGGTGAAGCGCAGCCATTCTATACTCATGTTACCTTGCTGTCCTCCTACTCCGGCCTCTATAACAATGTTAATAGTCTCATACAGATCTGTGGTTAGCTAAAACAAAGTCTCCTTTGAGCTCCCATTTCACACCGTTCTCACTCTTCCTTTTCTCATAGAAACCAAGTGACACATTTTGGGTGGGAGGAGCAGACCCAAGGATCTCCCTCCCCGTTCCCTCGTATTCCTCCCCGAAGGGCTCAGTAGGCCCATATCTGCCTGTTTGGCCTTTCAGATGAGCACAGGACACACACCATGGGGCTTGCTGTAGCAGAGGGGCCGTTCAAGCGCACTGCAAAGCAAACCATCTGAGCTGAGGGAAGCAAAG
The DNA here is from genome assembly GCF_028017835.1 of Emys orbicularis. Taxonomy (NCBI): domain Eukaryota; kingdom Metazoa; phylum Chordata; order Testudines; family Emydidae; genus Emys; species Emys orbicularis. The sequence goes on from NC_088690.1 coordinate 39,382,012, forward strand.
TGCACAGAACTTTGTAAACTGTAAACTTTGCGGTTGCTGTAGCCACAGCCGCTGAAGAGGATGCTGTCTTACCATCCCTTCCCCAAGGTCTTACCATCTTGCTGCTGTTCCTCTCGCATAGCTGCACGACTTAGGAGCTTTCGCTCCTGGTCCCCACCACATGAAAATCAATGTAGTTGTACCTTTGTTAAGATCACACACACATACATAAGCTCCCTCCCGTATTCTCAGCTAGCAAGATTTACGCAATCAATGGAGACAACTTGCTAAACCCAATGGTACGTGGGGTTGTGGGAAGAAGTGCATTGTATTGCTCTGCAGCAACTCCGGCAGCCTGAATGAGCAGCACTGATGGACTTTGGAAGGGGCTACCATCAGCTCTCATTGCAAGACAGCACATGCGATGATAATGTTCACATTATAACCTAGTATCTCCACAGGACAGCATTACAATGACTGTCCTTTTGGGAAGAAGGAGCTTTTTAATTGCTTTTTTTAAATGAGGTAAATGAGAGGATTCTACGTCCACTCCCAGAAGAAGTGCGGAGGCTGCAGTAGTGGCTACCAGAAAGCTCCATTGCCACTCTGTATCCTGAGTGGGAGGATTTACTGCTCCCCTGACCCCCATAAATACTAGAGAATCCATCCACTATGTCTGTGGTCTCCAGGTTGGCCCAAGCTGTAAAATCCCTTTGTAACACTAATGTGGTTTTGTATCCAATTGATGAAACTAACATGCCCTAATTATTGCACCTGCTAAACACCTGGTGGCAGAATGAGGCTCCAGTCATCACTGTGGCAAGCTGGACTCAGCTATCTACTCCGCCCTTTGTATCATCACTCGTGTGACCTGGACCACTCCAGTTTCCAGCCTTCCTGTCCTGGCTGTCACTGCTTCCCCCGTGATTAGGTGTGAAGGCAGGGCCTTGGACACATTACTGCGCATAGGCAACTAGCAAGTCAGCTTACTTCACAGTCTCATCTCAAAGCCACATCAGAAAGGTCCATTAAAGTCAAGGTGCCCCTTTCCTGAAGTAGTTGAGTCTCTCGGACAGTACATCAGACACAATTTTCCTAAGGAACAGCAGCAGCAGGTGGTACAGGACTATATTTTGGATCAAAGGCGCATCTCTTGGCAGATAGGGGTGCAGATCTGAGTTGTCTAAGTCTCTCCAGATCAAATCTTACATAGTCTCAGTACAACCATATGAACCAAAAGACCCTTCTTTGATACAACAGGATACATGTAGTCATGGGAGGTTTAACTTACATGTTTACTGTTCGGGCTTCTTGAGCTCCCTGACCTGCCCCTGTGGGCGTGGCACTCCAGAACAAACAGCGTGCCATCTGCGTATGGACTGTCCTCTTTATCATCTTCATGGTGGACAGATGAACTTAACATTTCCAGATGCTGCTGCTGAGATAGAGTGCCTACATCACTTACCCAACGTCTACTTCATTATTTGTGCTGTCATAAGCTATACACTAGAACTATTAACATAATAAAACAAATAGTTGGACAGATTATAATACTATATACAGAGAGAGAACCTGTAGGTTATTTTGATCAAAGAGAATTTCCCAGGGCAGAGATCGGTGTCAAAATTTGTTTTATTTAAAGAGCTGTCCAAAAGACTCCAAAGCAAATTATGTTAAAAAACAGAGTTTTCTCCATTAATATAAGAGCGTTTCAGCATGTAATTTATTCCTCTTCATCCCTGATACCTCCAGTGGGAAGTACAAGGAGGATTTTGTTTGGAGAGCATAGGAGAGAAATGGGAGCTAGCAGAAGCAGTTCCTGGATCCCTTAGATTATGGGAGATAGTAACTAACTTCTGCATAACATCTCCAGTGCATTGGGAATGGTGGGATTTGGATTGAGTGAGCATTGTGATCACTTTAAAGAGATACTGTTAGGGTTCTTTACATTTTATAAGAAACAAGCTTTTGCAAAGCAGATTCTCGGTAGAGGTGTTTGGTAGAGGTGTTTGGATGGGTGTTTTATTTCACTGGAACAGGTTGGGTTTTTTAAGAAAGGAATTACATTCCTAAGCATATTTACCAATTATCCCAATTTGGCCAGGACTGGCCTTGTTTCTAAACCTAGACCTGCAGGCTCTAACTTTTGCACCAGACAGGCAATTAAAAAAAAATTGCAGTGACATTCCTGCCACTAGATAATGCTGTGCAGAGAAGGCAGGCTGCAGCCTGTGGCTGAGGGCTTGTCTGCTTCTGTGCACTAAAGATACCAGCAGAAGAGGCGGAGGCAGGGGTGAGAAACCCCAGGCTACACAGCAGGTGTGACGAACACCAACTCCCCATCTCCTAGTCCCCTAACTGTGCTGACCAGAGACTCTCAGCCTCCCCATTGCTGCAGTAAAAAAGAGGGGGCAGGGAGTAAAACTGGGGGGGAGAGGGCAAATTGGGGGGCACAAAAAAGGAGCTAAATTGAGGGGGCAGGGAAGGAGAAAAAGAGAAACTAATTCACAGAAGAAGGGGGGTTAAAAAAAAGAGGAGAGAAATAGGATTTCAATAGCAAGGGAGAGAGGGACCTCAAAGGGGTTGGGTGGGGAGAGAAAGATGGAGAAGCCCCACCAACCTTCAGGGTGAAGGGAGAAACTGGAGGAGAGGGAACGGGCATAACATCCTCCCCTTAAGATGCAAGCAGAGGAGTGAACCTGCTGCCCTTCTCCAAATACATTTCAGGGGGCATCCACCCAAGCGGATGTGCCGACGATTTGCGGGATGGAGGGTCGTGGGGGCTGCCCCAGGTTTGCATCAGTATCCCAACTTCTGGGTGCCTGTCTAGAACCCTGAGGCCCTCATTTAAATATGCCTATGATGCACCAGCATTTAAGCACCACCCTCTGGTGAGGGGGTTTGAGCAGCTCCAGGACCTATAGAAGAGTCTCCCTGGAAATGTTTTTACAAGGCCGCATTTGCAACCCCAACATCCTGCTAAAGTAAAAGATCCAGAGAATGAAGTGAAACCAACCGTAAACAAGTCTCAGTGGCATAGTCCAAGCTGAGAGAAATGCAAAAGAGAAACTAACAGCATGAGACAGGGACTTTAGAGGTATAAAATGCTTTTATCTCGTGTAAATCCCTGGTGATGTCGATTACACAGGGAAGGAAATTGGTTTGATATACATTTTAACCTGGCTGTGTCTGTAAGGCAGCGTTCAACGTCTTTCCCGTAGGGAGTGGAGAATTCTGCTGTGCAGTTCTGTGAGTCATCTACGCTCACACTCATCCCAAATGTGTCAGATGCTACCTCTGGAAGTGAATGCATTCCCCAAGCAGATCATTGGAGCACTAGGTTCCCCAGGCTCTCAACTTTGGTACCCAGCCATGGCTGCTCCTGGCAAGGCAGTGACACTGTGGGGAGGGCAGCAGCTGCAGCCACAGTTACAGCTGGGGTCTCTCCTCTGGGCAGCACTGAGCGCACAGAACGCCTGAATTCCTCATTCTTCCAGGTATAGAGCAACGGGTTGAATGCAGACAGGGAGCAGAAGAGCAGCCAGCTGGTCACCTGCAGTGCCCGGGGCACGGACTGCAGGAAGAAGCCCAGCAGGCTCACCCAGACCACAGGCTGGGTGTCCAGGAGGAAGACACAGCACAGGAGCAGCACGGAGACGCTGCTGAGGCGCCGCTGAACCCGGCGGGCAGGTGGTGGGGCAGCAGGGAAGGGCAGCTGATGCAGGAGGTGGAAGTTGAGGACGCTGACCCGTTTGACGCTGACCCGCACCCGTCTCATGATGCCCAGGTAACAATGGAGCAGCAGCACGGTCTGGCTGAGCATGGCCAGTGCTACCAGCAGGGCAGTGTAGTGTGAACTGCTGCTGGCACTGCTGATCTCCTGCTGGGATGACTGCTGTGAGAGCCATTGTGTCCAGAGCCCAGGCAGCAGTAGCACCAAGACCAGTGCAAGTCCCCAGGAAAGTCCGATCATCCACCCTGTGCGCCTCTGCTGGTAGAGTGCCTGGTAAGTGCTGGGTGCCTTGGTGATCAGCACATACCGGTTGAGGGCCACCAGCAGGTGGGAGAGCAGGGAGACAGTGAGGCCAAGGCCAAGGAGCCCACCCCGCAGCAGCCTGTATTCTGCTGAATGAGCAGAAGAGGAGCTAGGTGGCAACAGCCCCAGCACCGCTTCCTGCGGCATCCAGAGGGCACAGACACTCAGGTCAGCTACACAGCCGTTCACGATGAAGGCATTGCTGGTGGTCTGTAGCTTCTTGAAGGAGAAGACCAGGTAAATGACCATCACATTGGATAAGGTCCCCACGAGGGCTAACAGCGAATAGATGAGAGACAAGGAGATTCTGGTCCCCGCAGATTCTTCACACAGCAGCAGCAGAGAGGAGCTCGCACTCCAAACAGAAGAGGAAGAAAAGTTGGACATCTTGTTGAATGCAGCTCAGCTTCAACTCCTCTGCGCAAATCCCATCCTTATCTGGTCAGGAGGCTGTGAAGCAGAGACACAGACCATGCAGCAGAGAGAAGCCAGAGCATTCAGCTAGGAGGATCCACAGCAGGTAGAGGCATGTTTCAGAGCACACAAGATCCAGAGCAGGCAGCTAGCAAGAACGGTTCAGGGCAGGCAGCTAGCAGCATCCAGGGCAGGCAGCTAGCAATAGGTGGTCCAGAGCAGGTCCAGGGCAGCAGCTAGCAGGGATGGCTTAGAGCATGCATCAAGCAAGGATGGTTCAGGGCAGGCAGCAGCAAGGATGCTCCAGCTGTGAAAATACCAAGAGAAGCAGCACTCTGCAATCAACAGCAACAAGAACAGCAGCAGCTGCTATGAAGCCTTGCAGCTTTTTTCTGCACTACAGTACGTACACCGTACATCACTCCAGGAAAATTCAGCCCTTCCGCTCTTCATGAATTATTCAGCAGATTTTCTACTTGCAAAAGCAGGAGAAAAAAACCCCAGCTTGCTCTGAAAATACTGCAGTTACACCGACTGATTTTTCTCCCTGCCTCACCAGCTCCATGGCTCTAATACCACCTTATATTTACACAGCACCTTTCATCCTCAATAAGCTTTACAGACTTGGATAGACTTCATTCACCTGCCTCTGAAACACAGTCTATCTGGGGTAGAAACTCCCGTGCTAACTATTCACTTTAACAGATTTCTTCTGATTCACATTGTTAGGAAGCTTTCTGTGCATCTATAAACATTTATTTTTTAAAAAGTATAATTTTGGAGCAGGTTTCTAGTAGCAACATGCTCTTTGAATTAAACTCCCCTCATTTATTATAGATGATGCCTTGTCAAAAGAATACTTTTCGTTTTAGGGAGCTAAGCCCCAAATGCATATAATTTTGGTGGGGGGAAGGAAATGAGACTGTGGAATACACGGAAATCTATTACACATCCTCTGCTCTGGCTCTATCACGACTCTTCACTGTGAACAGTTTAGTGTTACAAACATGGATCCTGACCTTGCAGCCCTTACTCCTACGAATAATCCTACTGAAAGCATATGATGAGGTTTCCAGGAGCAGGAACCTGATACAAACAAGTGCAAGTTCCATATTCGACATCACAAACTGGTGTTAATTCCACACAAACCCTTTCTATGGTCCATCTGAGGGTTATCAGGAGTAGTATGGGGATGAAAAAGGGATAGCTACAGATTCAGTTTTTTCACCACAGTGGCACAAAGGGAATGAAGACTGGCTGTATCTCCACAGCTGAGGGTATCCCAGGCATGTGCATGTAGAGACAACACAGCTGCTTTGTAATATGTCTTAAAGGGTGCAGAGTGTTGGGGGGGAGCACCTTCCAGGTTTGCGATACCCAGCATAATCAGCATGCCTGCGTTTCTGGAGTGCAGTACATTCGCTCATCAGCCAGTACAGGATATCCAAAAAGCCGTGACCTGTGAATCTGACCCATACCTTTACTTTCCTGTGAAAATGAGTCAAAAGTGCCACTCATGACCAAAATAGCCAATGCCTCATTGGGAAAGCCAATGCCTCATTTCTCCATCAAGCAAACAATAGTCTAACTTCAATAGGACTACTCATGTTCTTAAAGTTAAGGACATACTTAAGTGCTTTGCTGGATCAGGGCCTAAATGTAGTAGTAGTTCGTACTTGCAAACTGAAAAACCCACACTGGATACAAAAGTTCTAGCCAACTACCACCCAGTATCAAAACCCCTGTTCCCAAGCAATCTCTTAGAGAAGCTAGCCAAAGGCTACTATAAGCGTATCTACCTGAAGCTAATATCCTAAACCTGGCACAATCTGGCTTCATGCCAAGATATGGGTCTTAAACCTCTTTAGTGACACTGATGAATGATCTGCTATCAATGGATGGAGAGCAGACATTCATCATCATATTCCTGGACCTTTCTGCAACATTCAGCGCTGTCAACCATGTGATACTGCTGTCCCGCCTGAGAGAGGTCGCATGAGTCTAAGGGAATGTGCTCAAATGATCTGAATTCTCCCTGGAAAGAGGCACCCAATGAGTAGTGACCAGAAACAGTACTTCCATTACTAGACACATACAAAACACTCTCTTACTTGTGAAGCTGAACAAGGATCAACTCCTTTGCTGTAACCAATATCTACATGCAACCACCATGTGAACTGGTCAGATGACATACTGCCAGCAATATGCAAACGACACTCAGCTCTACATATCCTTTTGGGGTGATGGTGGATAACCAGCTTCACTTGAGCTTCCATTGTGATGCTATGGCCAAAAGAACTAATGCAATTCTGGGATGCATAAACTGGGCAATCATGATTAGGAATAGAGAGGGTTTTTCCCCTCTATATTTGGCACTGGTGCGACTGCTACTGGAATACTGTGTCCAGTTAAGGTGCCCAGAATTCAGGAAGGATGTTGATAAATTGAAGAGGGTTCAGAAAAGAGCCATGAAAATAATTAATGGATTAGAAAACATGCCTTATAGTGATAGATTCAAGGAGCTTGATCTATTTAGCTTAGGAAAGAGAAGATTAAGGTCTGACTTGATTACAGTCTATAACAGGGGTAGGCAACCTATGGCACGCAAGCTGATTTTCAGTGGCACTCACACTGCCCGGGTCCTGGCCACCGGTCCGGGGGGCTCTGCATTTTAATTTAATTTTAAATGAAGCTTCTTAAACATTTTTAAACCTTATTTACTTTACATACAACAATAGTTTAGTTATATATTATAGATTTATAGAAAGAGACTTTCTAAAAACGTTAAAATGTATTACTGGCACGCGAAACCTTAAATCAGAGTGAATAAATGAAGACTTAGCACACCACTTCTGAAAGGTTGCCGACCCCTGGTCTATAAGTATCTAACTGAGAAACAAATATTTAACAATGGGGTCTTCAATCTGGCAGGGAAAGGTGTAACATGATCCAGTTGAAGCTACACAAATTTAGACTGGAAATAAGGTGTACATTTTTAATGGAGAGAGTAATTAACCATTGGCACATTTTACCATGGGTCACAGTGAATTCTCCATCACTGACAATTTTTAAATCAAGGTTGGATGTTTTTCTAAAAGATCTGCTCTAGGAATTATTTTGAGGAAGTTCTGTGGCCCGCGTTTTACAGGAGGTCAGACTAGATGATCACATAGGTCCTTTCTGGCCTTGGAATCCGTGGATCCATCACCACATATGACCAGCCCATTGCCACCAAGATGGCCCTGTGCTTGGGTGAGATCAACTCATGGACAAAGAAGAGCTGGTTGAAGCTGAACCGGAGCAAGTGGGCAGCGGAAAGCATTGTGATGAGTTTGCGGCCACAGTACAATCTCCTTTGGTTGACCTGCAATTGGTCAATTCAGCCCCTAGTTTAGGAGTGCTCCTAGATCCCTCACAGATGCTAAGCTCTGACATCGCAACATCCACAATTAATACTTTCTACCATTTCCAGATGGGTAGGAGACTCCATCTCATTGTGGCAAATGGTGACCTGATCTCAGTTATTCACGCTTTCACCACCTCCTGTCTGGACAACAGCATTGAGACATATCTGGGCATGAAGCCGTCTGCCTTTAGGAAACTCCACCTGGTACGAAACATTGCAGCACATCTCACCAACACTGGATACTGTGAACACATCAAATATTTTGTCCTCTGCTCCCTGCGCTGGCTTCCCATAGAATATCAAGTCAAGTTCAAGGCCTCAGTTCTTATTTTCAAAATGCTCAACAGCCTAGGCCCGGGTATTTAAAAGATTCCCTAAAGCTCCAGGGCAAAGGCTGTAGGCAACATTTCAGCTGTGCAGGAGACAGATCTTTATTGGAGGCTGGCCTCCTTCCAGCCCAAGAGCAAGGAGCATTCTTCGGACTTGCCTTTGCCAATATAAACGCATAGCAGCCCATACTTACACAACCCCTCTCCCTCCACAAAGCCCTATGAGAATAAAACATTTCACTGCACATACAATTCTCCCCCTGGTGAGAGGATAAGAGAACAAAGCACAAGTGGCAGATATTGGTCATGTTGCTTAATGCTCTACTTGATGGTGCTCAGCTACTACGGTGGTTAGTGCATTATAAAAACCTTCTGTAGACTGTAGAGTAGGAGGCATCACAGAGAGCAGCCTGGCAGAATCCTTCCCTACAGCCGGGGATCTCCAGCTCTAGCGCCTCCACTAATCACAGCAATGGTCTTATGGAAAAAGATGACCGTGGACTAAAGTAACCATTTAGGACTTCAAAAGTCAAAACCACCATCTTGGATTTCATACTGAAGCCCATAGACAGTCAGTGCAGCTTGCAGACTCAGTAGTGGTATGTATTCCAAGGAAAAATTCCACTTAAGTGAGCTGCCGCATCCTTGAGGTGTAGCTCCAGATTAGATTACTCTAACGTGACCAGTCTCAAGGTGACAAAAAGTATGCAGAAGCACAGCAAGGTCCACATCTGAAAAGCTGTTGCATGTGCTGCATGGAGTAAAGCTTGAAACACACACTTTTCACTATTGATACCATCTAAGTCACGAGCCCAATTTAAAAATAACGGCCACTCACCACCAGGTGGAGGGGCTGATACAACCTCCAGTCAGTTCTGGTTGCTTTCCCCAGTCTACTGTTGAAATCTTATTTTATGTCAACGTAAAATTAAAGCACGTGTATTTTAAACACCAACAGTGCATAACTTAACTTCTCTATAGTGTTAATACTATAGAATGTGCATTTCCTTAACATTATAGTGTATTTCCAAATACTATGTCACATTGCTCAGTGGTGGGTGATTGTCTCTTATGTTAGTAAGACCCAACTGTCATACATATGGAAGGATGATCCAGGGTGGGAAGCTTGGAGAACACAAACAGTCCAATTCATAGAAATATGTTGTAATGATTAACCGTTCCCAAAAAACTTTCCAGTACTTCTCTTCCAGCAGACTGCTGGCCTTTTGCACAGATTTGGTATGTTTCAAAGCAGAAAGAGCTCAGTTACATCAGCAGTCTCAGTTTCACTGTGGCAACTGATCTGTAGAAACTGGATAAACTTTGCCTGAAAAAGTCGGGCTCTCTGGACACAAGCCTTAGAGATGAACAAGGATATTAAAACAAGTTTCTAATGTGAAACTACAGAGAATGTGATACTCAAATTTTAATCGCTGGAAAACAGCTCATTGCAGCCTAATTGCTAATGACTCTATAATTCAAGATTTCCCATTTCACAGGTCAAAGTAATGCATTAGGCAGTACTATTGTAACAGCTATCACCATAAATTATAGCAAACTACAGTTTGAGGCTGAAACATTTCCTGAAAAGTGTGCTAGTTTCTCTGATCAGAAACTAGTTACTACTAGGTGCAAAATATATGTAATACATTCAGTTTTGTCACAGTAGCTTCCACACAGATTTTATTTAATAAGGGCCCACATGATTAAAATTAAGCATATGCTTCAGAGCTTTACTCAATCAGCATCTTAATCACTGCTTCTCTCTTATCTTTCCTTTCCACTGCACCTATGATACACTCAAGGTGAAACCTTGTTTAAGCTTCCCATGATTTAGAGGTCATAAGTGATAATAATAAATTTTGCATATGAGGTTCATCCCCAGTCATGATAGACAAGAGATGAACTTAGCTCCAATACTTTGTGATTGAAGGATATTTTCTAAATTGTAACAGGAAACATGTCCCCGGTGTGTGTACTTTAATACCCACATTTTAGAAAGATATTTAGTTTCATAGCAAGCTATCAATTAATGTGTTCCTTCCATTTGGACAACCAACATGTACTTGTACCTCTAACAGGATAGTGATCAAGTAATTGGCTGAGCTTGTCAGACCATACATTCAATTGGATGGCATTTCTCCATCTGTCTGTAATACAATAACTTTTGAACTCTGCAACTGCTCAATTCCAAAACTTCAGGGAATGTTCTAGACCTCAATCGCCAGAACCCTATTGCGTTTGGGGAAAAACAGACAATCAGAAGGGGTAAAATGAGGACACATTCCTAGATTCATAGAAACTAAGGCCAGAGGGGACCATTGTGATAATCTAGTCTGACCTTCTGTATAACACAGGCCATAGTTTGCCCTGAAAAAGTTCCTAGAGCAGATCTTTTAGAAAACCACCCATTCTTTAAAAATTGCCAGCAATGGAGAATCCACCACAAACCCTTGGTAAATTGTTCCAGTGGTTAATTACCCTCATGGTTAAAAATTTACACCTTATTTCCAGTCTGAATTTGTCTAGCTTCAACATTGGATCATGTTATACCTTTCTCTGCTACACAGAAGACGCCATTATCAAATATTTGTTCCCCATGTAGGTACATATAGATTGTAATCAATCACCCCTTAATCCTTCTGTATATTAAGCTAAATAGATTGAGCTCCTAAATCCATCACCATATGGCATGTTTTCTAATTCCTCCAATCATTCTCGTGGCTTTTCTCTGAACCCTCTTTAATTTACCAATATTCTTTGTGAATAGCAGGCACCAGAACTGGGCACAGTATTGCAGTAGCAGTCACACCAGTGCCAAATACAGAGGTGAAATAACCTCTATACTCCTACTTGAGATTCCCCTGTTTATGCATCCAAGGATCCCATTAGCCCTCTTGGGCACAGTGTCACATCAGCAGCTCATGTTCAGCTGATGAACTACCATGACCCCCAAATCTTTTTCAGTCACTGCTTCCCAGGATAGAGGCCCGCATCCTGTAAGTATGGCCTGCAATCTTTGTTTCCAGATATATATGTTTACATTTAGCTGTATTAAAACACTGTTTGCTTGCACCCAGCTTACCAAGTGATCCAGATCACTCCATAGCATTGACTTGTCCCATTCATTATTTATCACCCCATCAATTTGTGTCTCATCTGCACACTTTATCAGGGAGGTTTTATGTTTTCTTCCAGGTCACTGATAAAAATGTTAAACAGCACAGGGCCAAGAGCCAAGCTCCATTAGAGACGCACCATCTGGATGATGATTCCCTCTTTACAACTACATTGAGTCCTATCAGTTGGCCAGTTTTTAACCCATTGAACATATACCAGGTTCATTTTACATTGTTCTAGCTTCTTAATCAAAATGTCACGTGGTACCAAGTCAAATGCCTTACAGAAGTCCAAAAGGTAAAAGTGTTGATGCAATACTTATCAACCAAACTTGTAATCTAATTTAAAAAATCCAGTATCATGTTAGGATCTATTTTGCATAAATCCATGTTGATTGACATTAATTATATTACCCTCCATTTTTATTAATAAATTCCCCTATCAGCCAATCCATTATTTTGCCTGAGATCAATGTCAGACTGATAGGCCTATAATTACCCGGGTCATCCCATTCATCCTCTTAAAATATTGGCACATTAGTTTCTGCCTATTGGCACTTCCCCAGTGTTCCAAGACTTTGAAAATCAACATTAATGGTCTAGCGAGCGCCTTAGCCAACTCTTTCGAAACTCAGATGTAAGTTATCCAGACTTGCTGATTTAAAAATGCCTAGCTCTAGTAGCTGCTGTTTAACATCCTGCTGAGATGCTAGCACAGAGGCAGGCAAACTTTTTGGCTTGAGGGCCGCATTGGGTTTTGGAAATTGTATGGAGGGACGGTTAGGGGAGGGGGTCGTAGCCCGGCCCCCACCCTTATCCGCCCCCCCCCCGGGACTCCTGCCCCATCCAACCCCCCCATTCCCTGATGGCCCCTCTGGAACTCCTGCCCCATCCAACCACCCCTTCTCTCTGTCCCCTGACTGCCCCGGGAACCCCTGCCCCTGACTGCCCCCCGCCGGCCCATCCAATCTCCCCTCTCCTTCCTGACTGCCCCCCCCCGGGACCCCTGCCCCATCCAACCATCCCTTCTCCCTGTCCCCTGACTGCCCCCCCGGGACCCCTGCTCCTGACTGCCCCCCGCCACCTCTGACCACCCCAACCCCTATCCACACCCCTGCCCCCTGCCCACCCCCCAAACTCCCCTGCCCTATATCCAACCCCTCCCTGTTTCCTGCCCTCTTACTGCGCTGCCTGGAGCACCAGTGGCTGGTGGCGCTACAGCTGCGCTGCCCGGCTGGAGCCAGCCAAGCACTGCGCAGCACAGAGCACTGGGTCAGGCCGGGCTCTGCAGCTGCGCTGCCCCAGGAGCTCGCAGCCCCGCCACCCAGAGCACTGCGCCGGCGATGGAGCAAGCTGAGGCTGCGGGGGAAGGGGAACTGCAGGGGAGAGGCCGGGGGCTAGCCTCCCCAGCCGGGAGCTCAGGGGCCGGGCAGGAGGGTCCTGCGGGCTGTAGTTTGCCCACCTCTGTGCTAGCAGAATGGAAAGTGTTATCATATGAAATGACATCATCTGTTTTTTTCCCCAGATACAGAACACCAAGACCCTACCATCTGATTGAAGCTGTGGCTCTGCCAAGCACTTCTGCAATTGTCTATACATGAAACCACTGGTTGATGGCACCCATTAATACCTTGCAGCCTAACAATACTCCATGTCATCTCTGCTCATCCTCCCAATAGAGTCAACATGCTGACACCCTGAATGATTCCCAGACATGATCTACCTTAATGCTCTCCCAAGCAAACAACAGAGGAGAATGTGGGAAGGGAGGGGGAGAGCTGGGAGGAAATTGAGGCACATGCACAACCCCTGCTGGGAGTGTAGAATGGGGGACCTGGTATGGAGGGAGGGGAGGTGTGGGGGGGGGGTCCAGAAATTGGGGGACTGGATTTCAGAGAGCTGCTGTTACAGGAGAACAAGGGAATGAGGGCATACAGAACCCTCAATGGGGGATGAATGGGGGATTCTGTAGTGGGGGCACACAGGACCCCTAGTGGGGAGTTTGGGGGATGGGAGCGTACAGAGACCCCTTCTGACCAAGGGTGTGAAGGCTGCACAGCTTTCTGCCTTACATTGCAACATCCCCAGCAAGCCAGTCTGCCTAACAGGCAGGCCTGTGCTTTGCTTTCCCCCTCTAAGGGCAATGACCAGTGCATGGCCAGTAGTTACCACCCAGCTCTTTCTAAGCAAGCACCTTTATTCTAAAAGTAATCGCATGATAGGTGCTGGAACTAGGGGTGCTGCCGCATCCCCTGGCTTGAAGTGGTTTCCATCATATACAGGGTTTACAGTTTGGTTCAATGTCTCTCAGCACCCCCACTATACAAATTGTTCCAGCACCCCTGAGCATGACAGAAAGAAAACACTGGAAAAAAGTTCCTATCTACATGTTAAAAGCTTTCAAGAGGTCACCAATCAGTCTCATGGGGCTCAGGCAGGCCAAAGTCTTTCCAAACCTTTTGCAAGGGTTGGGCCTCCCCTTGCACAGAAGATCCTGTCTGTTTGCTGGACTAGGAAGAAGGCCATGGGTCATTTAAAACCCAGTCTTTTTATATCAAAAAGCCTTTGCCTGTTGGCCTCTGGGAAATCCAGTTGGAACCAGTATATGCAAGTCCCACATGAGGTGGTACCCTTCTGGAGGTGTTTACAACCTGAGGGATTCACCTTAACCACTCACCCCCTCCCTGCCCCCGAATTCTTAGTTGCTGCTGGAGATGTGGCAATTTTCCTCCCCTGGAATTACACCCTAAAGTCATTCATACACTTGGTCCCCCAAGATATGCAGTCGGAATATCTGTCTATGGGATGAAGGGGGCACACAGACCCGCCCCCCCCCCCAGTATAGGGAGTGGGAAGATAGCAGCACACAGATCCCCCAGGCATGAGGGAGAGGGTGGGGACAGTTGCAGGGTATCCCTGGAATAGAGGGGTATGAAAGGTGGCACACAGGGAGCATGTGAAAGTAGGAAATGGAGGAATGCAGGGAGCCACTGGCGGGTGCAATGAGCTTGGCTGACAGAAATGGCAAAGCATGTGACCCTCTAGTTTTTAGGAAACCAGAAAAGGTGAGGCCCATGTATAGTCTGGGGTGGGGGAGGGGTTAGTCCACCAGCTTGGGGACAAAACAGTCAGTCCTGCCCAACTCAGTTTTAGCCTTCTACACAGGCTCTTGAACTCTTCTGCTACACAGCCATTAAAAAAATACAGAAAAGTAACAGTCCTGCCCTGCCTCCCTCCCTCTCTTGCAATGTTGCCCTCCTCACCTGTAAGTCCTGTCTGCACTCAAAGGGTACGTCTACACTTACCTCCGGGTCCGACGGCAGGCAATCGATGTTCTGGGATCGATTTATCACGTCTTGTCTAGACGCGATAAATCGATCCCGGAAGTGCTCGCCGTCGACGCCGGTACTCCAGCTCAGCGAGAGGAGTACGCAGCATCGACGGGGGAGCCTGCCTGCAGCGTCTGGACCCGCGGTAAGTTCGGACTAAGGTACTTCGAATTCAGCTACAATTTGCGTACCTTAGTCCGAAGTGGGGGGGTAGTGTGGACCAGGCCAAAGGGAACCACCCTCCTGCAACAACCCTCTTGCTTCCAGGCTCAACTTCCCCTAACGAAGCTGGAGCCTCATCTTTTACCTTGGGGCTACTGCCCCAGCATTCTGCGCACCAGGTGTTCCCAGCTTTGGTCAGTTCTTTCTTCCAAGCTCCTCACTGGCAGCTCAGTTACTGCTCTCACTTCAGGTCTCCCTCAGCTCTTTCCCTCGGACAACTCTGTTAATTCTTTCTCTCTCAGTTCTGACTCCCCTACCTTCCCTCTAGGGCCTAGGTACCCTTATTTAAAAGCCTAACAGGAATGGGGTGGGGATCATCTGACCAGCCACATGTGCACTAGCATTTTCCCTCTTAAAAGGCCAGCATCACCCTGTGACAAGAATTCCGAACAGGTTCTAGAGGAGACTAGCAGCCTTACTGTGCTTTATACAACTTGGCTCTGACAGATGTCAGTATTAATGAAGGCATAGGCTGTACTTACGTATTTTTTAATAAGACAGGGATTGCACCACTCAAACACTGTATAGAGTTTATTGCCTTCAATGTTGTAGTGAAGCAATTAATGCATCAAAATGGCAGTGAATGACAGACCCAAAGAAAGAAGTGCAATTTCAGCTCTTAGATCAGCACTTAACTTTTTTTAGTAGTTGGCCTGAGCCTGAAGTAATTCGGAACATGTCCAACATAGGGCAGCCATTATTTGGTTGAATTCAGGGAAAGAGACCTCTTCATTGCACACAGGTACCACAGAACTGAAAGTAATATAAATACCTAGATATTGGAATTCAGAGGACTCCAGTTCTGCTCCTGGCCTGGCCACTGCTTTAAAGCATGGCCTCAGGCAAGTAACATCCTCTCTGCATCACTTCCCCATTTGAAAAATGGAGTAATTATACAGCAAATACTTCATCTGTCACAGGAGCATTGTGCAGGTTAGTTCAATTTTTGTAGTGCTTTGAAACACATAACACAATACAGGTACTAAGCATCATTATCGAAGCAGATCTGTATTTAGATCTGACTGTGGACAGAAGTCAGCTTTCATCAAAGGAGGACATGTTTTTCTTTTTTGTAACTGAGGATCTAGTAAAAGCAATATTTTTGAGGTTCTGGTGGACACAGAGTCTGCTATTGGGAAGAATATTGATAGGAGCTAAGTACACTATTCTGTATGCATGAAGGAACAGGAGTAGTACCTTTAATAATTGTCCTTGTATAGAGGTCATTTGCTTAACCATATGACAAATTTCATTATAGTATTGTTCTTTTTATAATCACTGTATTCTTACATTATTGACTGAACACAGCCTCAGGCACTCAAAGTGAAGAACTCTCTGGCTGTCACTTTTTCTAAAGAGAATGGCTTTCTGTACCCAGATCTTTTTGTGAAATTCAAATTCTCTCTTAAAAATGCATTATATACAACAGTAAAATTATGGTCTTTTGAAAAAGCAGTTTAATATTATGTTGTTAAGAGTCAACTACATTCTTGTACAATAACTGACAAAAGCCAGAGTAAAATCTGAGTAAGAGAGATGAAAGAACAAAGGAGGCAGCTGACTTATATAAGCATTGCATTTTTTTATTGTTGATTAGCAGTGTGTCTACACTTCAAAATAGAACAAAATATGTATTTTTATGAGGGCAATCTATTCATAACAAAATACAAACAATTTTATAGGAGGTAGAATTACCTTACAATTAATCTAACAATCATTCATATACAGTATATCATTATGTGTCTATATATGCATGCACAAACATATGCTACTTGGTGTGTGTATACATCACATATACACAAGGCAATTGCATGTAAATTTTATTCAGTGATTTAAATAGCTGCATTCAACATGGTTTACGTAACTATAGGGATGTTCATTATGACTGTTTCCCTTCAAAATGTCATCTAAATTTATGTTTTTTTTCCATAATAAAACATTAAATTATCATAACTTCATTTGCTGCCCCCCTTCCCTCTCCCAGCGCCTACCTGTATTTTTACTCAGGTTAGTCCACTCAATGTACTTTAACAATGAGGACTGAACGTTTGGCCTAATATTTCCTCCTCAGCTTTCTGTAACAAGTGAAAAGACTTGTAGCTGACAATTTTGTGTTTTATTTCTGCATTCCGAATTTTACTGATCATTCATTTCAGAATCAAATTAGTGCTTTTTTTTTCAAAAGCACTTTCTTTTTTTGCAGATTTATGTACGTGATGATATCACCAAGACACTTTCTCCTATAAATACAGGAGAAATAGTTCTGTTATAGTAAAGTACTACAAACCTCATCTGCTAACATTGTTTGAAATGCTTTCAGTAAGTTTTATTCCTAATTAACTCTAAGTAGATCTACAAGTCCAAGGTTGTCTGTACCACTGGTGAAATTAGCTTGTGGTGTAACAATAATTAATAACTAACAATAGAGTATAGTCAAGAAAATGTTTCAAAAAGATATTAACTGACTTGCAAACTGTAATGCAAATAATTTTTTTCTTCCATGTCCAAATCTGTGGCAACATTTTTTGCCATCCAAGTTGCACACCTGGCTATTGTTATAAGCAGGTGTGCAACTCCACCCCATTCAATGGAATTGCGCTGCTTATGTCCGTTCTGAATTTGGCCTTTCTTTTCATGCAGTTTAAATGCACAGCAGAAGGTTCATTCTGATTTATGTTCGATTTTAAAACTGCTACAACACAAATGTAACTATAGGCTAGACCAAATGGTACACACATTTAGCAATGCTGAAAGTAAAAAGCTAAGAGTAAAACATCCCTTTAAAATAAATTATCAGAGGAAAATGTTAGTAATATAGCATAATTATTAGCTATATTATTTTTTCTTTCAAAAGGAGGACATATGATGATAGGAATGTTGGGTTTTCCGTAATCCACAAGTAGCTATTTTAAGTTCCTTTTAGGATGACCATATGGAACATTAGCAGCTGACAGCTGAAAGGAAAACTTGATGATATACCAAGCTCTATCAGATGATACAACTAACTAGCTTTCCAACTAAGTTACTTAAAGCAGATTAGTTGCTAAAAACAAACTGAGCTTGAAGCAGTAACAATGGACCCATAAATAAAACCAAAAATGGTTTTGTTCATAAAATGTTTTCATATACTGTAGATAAACCTTAAAATATATTTAAAAATATATATTTTTGGTAGCAAAGAAGTGAAGAAACCTAAATCAAAATATATTCTAATTTTTACATAATTATATATATTTATATTTTACCAAAATACTCTTTTTCTTAATACATACATATTGTAACACTGTATACACAAATGTAATTATAAATGTATTATTGAAATCCATTAGAAATACCCTCAAGTCAGAGTCAACTTTAAAATTTTCCAGCTGTATACAAAATTGTTAAAATTTAACTTCAGTGCATTTGCAGTAGTCATTAATCAGAAATCTCTGGCTGTTCAAAGTCTCTGCTGGGTGTCTTAGTTTAATGTTTTAATGTATCTAGGGATGAAGAGTTCTCCTCTCAGTGAGCAGTTTCTTTCCCTCAACATTGCTCCTCCATGAAGAAATGGGATTTTAAGAGTTGAACAGCTTTCATCGAAGCAGCAAGGCTTTAGTACTGAACATATTCAGACTGAAGGGACTGTGCAGAGGAGAAACAGAAACTGGTATTAACATTCAGTTAAAGAGAAATCACTTTAAACAACACACAACCTGTATCTTCAAATCAAGAAATTGTATTTATATTAAGAAAAAACAACAGATTAAACCATAGAGGAAAACAGGAATATTCCAAGGTCTGCTGTACACATGCCAAAAAATGAATGTATTTTGGACTATAATATAGCAAATACACCAAAAATGGGCAAGAGCTATATAAAATAGATGCATTTTTTCTGGCATGTAGATTTATATTTACTAGCTTTTTTTGGTCAGTTTATGCTGAAGTGTTAGGTAACAGCATTACTTTTAAATGTTTTTAGGTATCAAGAGGTATAGTTTGAGAGTAACTGGAATACAAAATTCTTTAAAGATGTAACTAGAATTGTCCTTTTATATAATTCATTATATTTTAATTCAATTACTTCTAATACAGAGAATTCTAGGAGTTTTTTTTGTTTCCCTTTTTAATGAAAATCTTATGAAATTCAAATCCAAAATACAGACAATGCCCTTAAAACTGATCTCAATAGAAAAAATGTGATTGCAGTTATTGTAATTTAATTGTTTTCATTTACTCTCAAACAATGAGAATGAAAATGCTACTAAAATATACAATGCACTCTACAGATTTTGATTCAGATGACTCGGGAAACATGTAAGGTATGGGCAATTACTGTGAAAGGAAGCAAGAAAGCAGCACATAATTAAATACACTGGAACATTCTAGAGATAATTAGGAAAAGGAAAAAAAAACAAAAAAGAGAAAGGACTGTGAATAGTTTTTGCAAGCAGTTAACATGGAGTAGCAGATAGAAAATTAGTACAGCTAAGAGGAAGGCATGATGATCTTTACTGGTTGGTTTATCTGCATCTGGTTACCCATAATATTTAACAACTATTCAATCTTGCAATTGGTAGTGTATCAGTTAAAAACTAATATGACTTTATATTAAAAAGGATTGTAAAATTCAGATTGACACGGTCTAACTGTATTTCTGTCTGTATTTCTTCCAATACAGATGTGATCTGTGTCATAGTTCTGTTAGAGCAGTAGCTTTGTAATTAACAAAGATATGTAAATATTTACCAATTCTAATAAAATTATATTGATGAATAAAAATTACTTTTACACTGAAGGTTCAGCTCAGTTGCCCTTAGAATATATTTGAAAAACAATTATAAACAACTATATCAAAATATACTTAAAGAGTAGCAATGCAATAGGATTACAGAGGACTGTTGGGAAAAGACCCCAGCTTTCCCTAGTGTGAACTCCAAGGAAGCTAAGAATCTCAGAGATTTATCCAAAGGCTGATTCAAGATGATGTTTTAAAAAGTGATTAAACACCATTAATTCATCCATAGGCTAGATTACCATCCACAATAGAGCTAAGTGAAAAAATAGTTTAAAAATCCCCCCAAAAATTAAGTTAAAAAAAAAAAAACATTTCAGAAAGCCTATATATCTGTTCAAACACACATGCTTTTATTGAGTTTGATAATCACAGATATAACTCCAAGATATTTGGCACACCATGGATGTTACTGACAGCATCTGAGAGCTTTCTTTCATATGTAAAAAACCACTTTCTATATAAATTTTTGAACAGCTTTCACTAGAATAGCAAGGCTTTAGTAATGAATATATTCAGATTGAAGGGACTGTGTCTTTATATATGAGACTAAATATATAAAGACAGGTAATTGTAAAAGAAAGAAAAGACAGAAAGAGGTCTTTAAAATTGCAAACTACTTTACTACAGATGTTAGGACCACAATGGAATTGAAAACCTGCACCATGCTATTTTTTCGGGCAATTGTGCCAGATTAGCAGCACTGTTAAGAGAGTCTGTGAGGCAATCCTTTACTGTATGTACTTGATGTTGTCTATTTCTGTTTATCCACGAAAACTTAAGATTTCTGCTGGTCTCAAAGCTATTTTAAGACCATTTTATTAAAAGAACATTTTATTGACTGAAATGTAGTCACTGTGGAATGGTAAAGTTCTTGCAGTGATCTCTTAAAGACTAAATTCAAAGTAGAGCTGACTAACAACTTCCATCACAAACTTGAAAGCTTAAAAATTAATTCTATACAATTTGGCATTTCATAATAATGGATGATTCTTTAGCTTTTGATAGGTGCACGATGACCAGACAGCAATTAGGAATGGGTCATTAGTTGACTCAAAGAACTAAGAACAGCACATCATTACTTAATAGTAAATTGTAACTCATGATTCTGGAATCACAATTTAAGTAACATTTTAATTCTGGGATTCAAGCCGCAATTCTTGATATTAGAAGATCTGTGCTTTAGCACAACATGGAATATCAGAATGTGAAAGATAAAAATCCATAGCAACATATCAAAAAGAAGAACAAATATGTATATAGCACATGTACAGAGAGATTCAAACACTGATCGCTTGTTTTGGTTTGTCTTTTAAATGCTTGTCACAGATGGGTAGGAGTTTCTGTCTTGTGATGTACACTGCTGTTTTCAGCATCTCCACCTCCTCATCATTTCTACTTAATAGCAATAAAAGATCTTCCTCCCACTGTTCTAAATCATTTTCTAAGTACAGTGAAGAACTAAACTGGATTTAAAAAATGGTAATTTCCTCTCACATACATTATCATTTGGACACGATAACAAGCTCTTCATTTCTTTGCAGATTCAACCTTGTTGCTATTATCCCCAATACATTTCCTATTAAAAGCTTGTTAAGTTACAATGGTAGCTATAATTACAACTAAATTGCTGAAAGGTGCAATGGCTTTGTTTAGTTTTATTTACTTGAAATTTTTATTTCATTTATTTTTATTTATACAAAAGTAAAGCATTTTTTCCCCTCCATGATTGCAATCACAGTTGTAGCAATTTTTTTTTAAACCTTTTTTGCTGGGTGCACTGAAAAATTATCTACCTAAAGTTTTGGATCCCATAATATAATCCTTGTTTTACTGCCTGTGGATTATGTTTATCTTTTTTCACTACTTCAGTTTATATTTTAGATCTGTGTACATGTGCACTGTAAGTATGACCTATCATACTGAATTTGAATACTAATTTTTTTTAAAGTCCCTGAATCCACATTGGAGTTATCTGGCTTTGACAAAACTCAGAAATGATCTATTTTGAAGACAAGTAGAATTTAAAATGTGAAAAATAAAGAATTAGTAATAAAAGTGTTTTTCCTAATGAACATGATGAGGCAGTAAAAGTAAATTGAGTAATAAAAATAAGT
The DNA here is from genome assembly GCF_028017835.1 of Emys orbicularis. Lineage (NCBI taxonomy): Eukaryota > Metazoa > Chordata > Testudines > Emydidae > Emys > Emys orbicularis. Next base: position 39,403,740 of record NC_088690.1, read on the forward strand.
AAACTAAGTTAAAAGGGATAATTCTAAAAAGGATATGCATAAGATCTCACCGGTGCTTTCTTATGGCATCCTGGTGTGGTCTGATGCAACTAATCATCAGACTAGGACTTGTCTACATATTGCCTAGTGGCCTTCATTCACACTAGCAGGGGTGTAATTTCTAATGCACACCAGTGTGTTCTGCACTAACTGGCCCATGTGGATTCTGCTCGTGCGCTCTAAAAGTTCCCTAATATGCATTAACATAGTCCTGTTTCAAATGGTACTACATTAATGCACACTAGAGAACTTTTAGTGTGCACCAGCAGGGTCCACATGGGCCAGTTAATGCACGACATGCTGGTGCACATTACAATTTACACCCCACTGGTGCATACTAAGGCACTGTGTGAACAACCTGCTAGTTACTCACAAAGGGCCTGATCCAGCAAAGCACCTAAAAGAATAACATTAAAGATGCAAATAGTCGTACTGGCTTCAATGGAATTACTAATGTGCTTCAAGTCAAGCTAGGGTTGCTGGAACAATTTGTATAATGGGGGTGCCGAGAGCCACCGAACCAAACAGTTTTCTTGGTATTGTAAAGACAATTTGAAAAACGTGGAAACAAAAATCTTATCCCACTGTGGTGGGATTCCGAGAATAACTCCATAAAATATAACTGAACTGTTTCTTATCTTTCAGTGACTCCATATCCAATATGTTGTAAATTTACAAGTAAAGGATATTTATTCTAATTACTAGTGTGGCAAACTCACTCTGCAATTTGAAAATCAAAGATCTCATGGGAGCTTTCTCATGGCATTCTGGTGTGATCTGATGCATGGTTAATGTATCATATACAACACATGACAAATGGAAAAAAGGGAAACAGATAACCTCTAATTTCTACAGATTGCTATGAAATTTAAAAAATTGATAAGGGATTTTGAAGACATCAGGGAAAAATCAATAGCTGTAAGGCTAAGAAAAATAAGATGAAGGAGTGTGTTTCTTTTTTGAAGATACTAGGGGAAAAAATCCAAGCAAGGTATTACAACTAGTAAGTACTTTTAGTAGATGGAGGTAGTAAAACTTATTAAAGATGCAGAAAAAGGCAGAAGCATTCAATAAATATTTCTGTTCTGTATTTGGAAAGAAGCAAAACAATGTATTGGTATCACAAGAGGATGATGAAGTCGTTTCCAGTCCATCAGTAACCAAGGAGGATTTTAAACCACATCTAATAGGAATAAACATTTTAAAAATTAGCAGGCCTGGATAATTTGCAACCAAGAGACCTAGAACAGTTGGCTGAGGAGATCTTTTGCTCACTGGTGTTAATTTTTTAATGAATCTTGAAATACTAGGGAAATTCCAGAAGACTGGAAGAGTGCTAAAGTTGTGCAAATATTAAACCAGGCAAGAGGACAAAATAATGGAATATCTGATATGGGATTAAACAGGGGTGGGCAAACTTTTTGGCCTGAGGGCCACATCGGGGTTGCGAAACTATATGGAGGGCCAGGTAGGGAAGGCTGTGCCTCCCCGAACAGCCTGGCCCCCGCCCCCTATCTGCCCCTTCCCACTTCCTGCCCCCCTCAGAACCGCCGACCCATCCAACCCCCCTGCTCCTTGTCCCCTAACCGCCCCCTCCTGGGCCCCCCGACCCCTAACAGTCCCCTGGAATCCCCCCCATCCAACCCCCCCTTCTCCCTATCGTCTATCCACATCCCCGCCCCCTGACAGGCCCCCCAGGACTCCCACGCCTATCTAACCGCCCCCCTGCTCCCTGTCCCCTGACTGCCCCCCCCCGGGACTCCCTGCCCCTTATCCAATCCCCCCACCCCCTTACCATGCTGCTCAGAGCAGCAGGAGCTCGCAGCCCTGCCGTCCTCGCTGCCCGGCAGGAGCGGCGGGCCAGAGCGCTGGCAGCGTGGTGCACTGAGGCTGCGGGGGAGGGGGGACAACAGGGGAGAGGCCGGGGGCTAGCCTCCCCGTCTGGGAGCTCAAGGGCCGGGAAGGACGGTCCCGCGGGCCGTAGTTTGCCCAGCTCTGGATTAAATGGATATAGAATTACAGGAAAGTAATATATTTAATGTCAGCCAGTATGGAAAACAGACCTTGTCAAACAAACCTAATTTCATTATTTGGTGAGATTACAAATTTAGTTGATAAAAATAAAAACACAGCTATAACATACTTTCACTTCTGAAAGGCATTTGACTTAGTATCTGATTATAAATTAGCACTTTACAATAGCAATAAAGCACATGTCAAATGGATTAAGAACTGGCTAAAAGTTCTCAGAAGCAGCTAACAATGGGGAATCATCACTGAATGGGGGTGTTTCAAGTGGGATTTCACAGGAATCAGTATAACAGGCCTGATGCTATTCAACCTTTTAATCCATCATTTGGAAGTAACTTTAAAATCACGGCTGATAAAATTTGCAAATGACTAAGATTGGTAGAATAGTTGTCGACGATAATAGGACACTGAGACAGAGCGATACGGATTGCTTGTTAAACTGGACCCATTAAATTAAAAGTGTTTTAATATAGCCAAATGCAAAAAACTATACACCTAGGAACAAGGAACTGGGGCCTGAATCGTGGAAAGCAGCGATTCTGACCAGGATGTAGGGGTCATAGTGGACAAGCAATTCAACATTAGCTTCCAGTGAAATGTAGCAAAAAGAGCTAATGCGATTTGTGAATGTATTAAGAGGGGAGTAGGGAGTAAGTAGGGAGTAAGGAGATAATTTTACCTCTATATGACATTGGAGAGACTGATGCTGGAATAATGTGTATAGTTCTGGTATCCACATTTTATAAAGGATGTTAAAAACTTGGAGAGAGTCCAGAAAATAACCATAAAGCAAGCTGAAGGCTGGAGAAAATGCCTTATATTATAGTGAGAGACTTAAACAGCTCAATCTGTTTAGATTATCAAAAAGAAGATTGAGAGAGGACTTGATTACAGCATGTAAGTACCTCCACAGGTAAAAAATACTGGGAACTAAAAGACACTTTAATTTAGTGGAGAAAAGCATAACAAAAAACAGTGGCTGGAAGCTGAAGGCAGATAGATTTCTAGTTTGAATTTGGCATACATTTTTAATAGTGAGGGTGATTAACCAGTGAAACAAACTACCAAAGGAAGTGGTGGATTCTCCATCTCTCAATATCTTCAAATCAAAACTGGATGCCTTTCTGGAACTCATGCTTCAGTCAAACACAAGTTATTTAGCTCAATACAGGGGTTACAGCAGTGGTTCTCAAACTTTTGTACTGGTGACCCCTTTCACATAGCAAGCCTCTGAGTGTGATCCCCCCATAAATTAAAAACACTTTTATATATTTAACACCATTAATAATGCTGGATGCAAAGCAGGGTTTGGGGTGGAAGCTGACAGCTTGCAACCCCCCATGTAATAACTTTGCGACCCCCTGAGGGGTCCCGACCCCCAGTTTGAGAACACCTGGATTACAGGGATATGCAGGAGGTCAAATCAGATGATCATCTAATGGTCTCTTCTGGCCTCTTTCTGCAACAGTAACTCAGATAACAATCCATCTGATGATGCATAAGCCAGAAGAGAATTCAGCTCTCTACCTTGTGTTTGTGACAGTTATGCAGGGCTGGCAGGAGTACAAGTAGTAAAAAAAACTTATTTTAGTCAGAAAAGTATGCCAATGTGACTTTGAATACAGGTAGCAAACTTATCTGTTGTGTAGGAAGGTGACATTTTCACAATCACTTTTTTGACTATAACCATACTTAAAGCTATTAGGCCATTGCACTGAAATCAGACAAATTACTGCTATTTCACAGGTTAAAAAAAATCATAAGCAACTGATGTTTTGTTACGATGCAAAAGCTGTATGCATATTTCTACCTATATTAGTTTAAGTATTTTCCTTCATTGATTCCGATTTACAGGAACTATGAAAAAACTCTATTCACAGCCAACTATACATTATTGAGAGGATTACAGCTTTTGCACTTAAACGGTACATATCATATTTGGCTGTGTACAATCTCTGTTCCTAACCAGTGAATGATAGTTAGAACATGAACTATTGGAAGATTATATCATTCTTGGTGAGAGGACATTACTGAGTCATATAAGGGTCTGATGGGGAGACAAAAGATTGAGTGTTTTAAAACAGGACAATTACATATCCTAGACAACATGACCCCTTTTATTCAAAGGCTCTCTCTGTCTCACCAAGCAACTTCCTAGACTACCTAAATAAATTCTATTTAGACCAGTGCTCAGTCATTTGGTTTTCATGATCACATGCAAATTAAAGTAGACATTTCTCCTCTCTCCCCTCTGATCTCTATCTCCCTTATCTAAGCCAGTGGTCCCCAAACTTTTTACCTCACCCCTGTCTGCCCCCTCCCATGGAGCCAAGTATTGGCTCCGGGGAGGTGGGGGGTTGGAGGGGGAGGAGGAGACACGGACAAGAATAAAAGGGCCGAGGCTGGGGACAGAGCTGGGGGTGGGAACGGACCCTTGGCTGGGGGCTGAGGTCTGCAGCTGTGGCCGGGCAGGCAGCCAGGACCCTGGGTGTGGGGCCAGCAGCCGGGGCCAGGAGTGGATCTGTGCAGCGCTCCCTCCCTACCCTCTGTGGGGACTGGGCTAGGCCCCAGCTGCGCCCCCCAAATGTTACTCCGTGCCCCCCTATGGGGACATGGCCCACAGATTGAAGACCTCTGATCTAAGCCAAGGCAACCCTGCTCCATTATGGCAGTTCACCTTTCTCTATTGGGTTCTCACTCTCTCAGAAAATGAAAAACAGCTGACTGGCTGAGAGCACCTGCTACCATTTTTGGGCCAGTTATTCAATTACCTCTCCTTTCTCAGCTATTTTATTCACCTGTGCCTAAATTTTCCTTCTGAAGTAAAAGTCTTCCCCTGTTAAAGCCATTTTTGAACCCAGTAATAAGACTAAAAGCTAGACATTAACAACAGGAGTATGACACTAATCAAAATAGGCGAAGAAATTACGTTACAGCTGGTGCTCCTTTTTTATTTGTGTCTAGGTAATGCACAAGATTCCAGAATAGTATTATGTATGATGTTACATAGCTGTATATAAGATATGATATGCTGCAAAACAGTTGGGTTAAAGATAGAGCAATAGTTTAGCTTTATTTCCAGTGGTCCTCTAATGCAGGTTTTTATTCTGTTTGTTAAAATGTTCACTTTTTTTGGAAGATGAGTTGCTGTGTAATGCTATAGGGATGCGGTGTAATTCTAAAAGGGATGTTAATTGTTGCTTTTAGAATGTCACATTTTGCACTGAACTTTCTAAGCTTTTGTAGTTTTGAGGATTCCTGGTTGGACTTCTTTACACTGCATGTGTTATTCCTCTACTAGTTTATAGCACCACTTGGTTTTATGATTCTTGATGTTTTACCGATCACATTGTGAATAACTTCACAAGAAAATGAAAACAGAGTGACAAAGTTGTTGTTGAATATATGATTAGTTATAAAGCATCTCATGCCAACAGGTCTCTGTGGGTGTGTGAGCCCACATGTGTTTGTTTATAGAATACACAAAAATTCTAAAGAAAAATACACAGTAAAGTGGCCAAATAATAAGACCAATAATCCACCTTCCATACAAAACCACCACCATCTCATAATATATAAATGGAAAGGAAACAAAACCACACTGATTCTCACTTGGAAGGATACAACAGAAGTGCAAACAAACAAACATTCAGGGGAGAGCATTTCAGGATTAGTGGACAGGGAAGGACCTGCATCCTTCCTTCTCAACTACTCCAACCCTAACTGCAGGCTGTGCCTTAAGCAAAGCAGTACTATAATTTGAAGTTTAAATAGTAAGACCTTGATGATTACCATTCACTGGGTGACAGATCATAGAACAGTGCATCATCAACTTTGATGGTCAAGTTCCGTAAACAGTCGTGCTGCCATGCTCTACAGAAGCTGCAATCTATGAGTAGTTTTCAAAGGAAACCTGCAACTAAGCACATTATAGTAACTCAGCCTAGAGGTCAAAAAGACTTGGATCACTGTGGTGTATCTATGGTCAGAAGAAAGGCTGCATTGCAGAATAGTTTGGTAATGAAAAAAGCCATTTTTGACCTTCCATGTTCAAATTCTGATAAAATGACACCAGAATTCAAAGCATATCAACCTGCCTATAGCATATTTTCTAAATGGATATGGCTACCACTAAATAAATGAAATCCTGTTGACATTTTCACCATTCCACCAGCAATACTTCAGTGTTGAGCCTCAAACAGCTATTTTATATCTATCCCGCTATTGAGCCAAACGGAAAAGGAGATAGAACTGCAGAGATCTGCAGTGACAGTAATACCGTATAGATCAATGACACCATGTTACATGGTCAATTTCTAAATGGCTAAATACATACACCGTTAACAACAATCGGGAAAAAACTGACCCAGTGGGACATCATATAGAAAAGATCCTTGTGGATGTTGAGTAATTCCCCCTTGACTAAATGAAACCTAACAGAATGACTACTTTAAATTTTTTCAAATGGAAGCATGTATCTACCACAGTCATAGGTGCCGACTCCATGGGTGCTCTGGGGCTGGAGCACCCACGGGGAAAAATTAGTGGGTACTCTGCACCCACCAGCAGCTGAGCTCCCCTCCCCCCATGCCCACCTCCTCCCCTGAGCACGCCGCATCCCCGCTACTCCACCTACCTCCCAGTGCTTCCCGCCCAGCCACAGCCAAACAGCTGTTTGGCTGCTCCGGGAGGGAGGGGGAGGAGCGGGAATGTAGTACGCTCAGGGGAGGAGGCGGGGAAGAGACGGGGCCGGGGCCGGGATTTGGGTAAGGAGTTGGAATAGGTGCAGGTAGGGGGCGGAGACTTTGGGGAAGGGGTTGGGATGGGAGCAGGACAGGGGTGTGGTCTCATGGAAGGGGTGGAGTCGTGGCAGGAACGGGGGTTGAGCACCCACCGGCAGGAGCAGAAGTCGGCGCCTATGACCACAGTTGCTTATACATTTTATTTACAACAATGAGAACTGATGAATAAAAAAAAATAAATGGACTATAGCCCATAATGAAGCTGTTAAAAATACAAAAAATGGTCCCGTCCAAATGTAACTCAGGGAAAAGCCATAGTTACAGTCTTTTACACTGTACCTTGGGCTCTGTTAGATTGAAAAGGAAGAGTATTGCAAGCTCTCCACTGAAAATGGCGGCGTTCCAGCTCCAAGATTTCCAAATTTAGCAGATGTTGATACGAGTGTGTGAGCTGATCTCAACAATTACAGGTGTGAATGGGAAGAGATGTGTTAGGACCCAAACCACACAAGGCTAAGCTCAATATCAACACCTTGAAATACAGCTGGAAACAAATAGGAAGCCATTGGGGTCTTTGGCATATTGGCGAAATTGTTCAAAGCCAATCTGACTAAAATAAATCACTGCATTCTGCATCATCTATAGCTTCCAAATGCCCTTCAGAGCTAAACCCATGTATAGCATTATGAATTTTAAGATCATGAAAGAGTGTTATTGAGGCCAGGTGCACAAAGGGAAAACTGTCAGAAACGTATTAAGGGGCACTTCTAACCATCAAGATTATAATTTAATTTAATTTATAATTAAATTAATGGAGATACCCTATCTCCTAGAACTGGAAGGGACCTTGAAAGGTCATCGAGTCCAGCCCCCTGCCTTCACTAGCAGGACCAAGTACTGATTTTTGCCCCAGATCCCTAAGTGGCCCCCTCAAGGATTGAACTCACAACCCTGGGTTTAGCAGGCCAATGCTCAAACCACTGAGCTATCCCTCCCCTAAAGAAGAAAAAAACATTCATATCATCCAAATGATGAGACTACTTAAGGTTTAGAAGTTTAGAGGAAACTGACTCTTTAACACTTTAATTGTTCTGATGAATGAATATTGCTATTTTTAATATTTAATTTGCTTCCAAGGTACCTGCCTGAAATGCTCAAATGCAGTCAGTCAGTCAGGGGAGCTTTCTGTCATATGAGCCCTGATTCTCTCTACCTACATGCCTATCCTCTTCCCTGCACTGTCCTGTCTGTGAATTCAGTCGTATAACATATAGATATCTGGGAACATCCATTAAGGATGACTAAAAAAAAAAAAAAAAAAGAACCAAGAACATTCATGGCTCTCCTTCAAGTTCAAGATCCTTATTTTGCTGCATGGCTTATTCCATTGTTTTAAAATGTCCATGCCTGCAAGGATGAATCCGAGCAAGTGGTGCTGTGTTACTAGATTATCCTGTCCTAAAAGCTGTACTCAGTCAATTATCGTGGCTAATCATTAGACACCCTACATTTATATGTAATCTGAGAACAAGATCTAGGTACAGCTTCCTTTAAGGAGGATCCTGTGTAAGGAAGTTACATTCATGGATGCCAGGGAATTCAAAATGTCCCTAGTAGGGCTGTCAATTAATCACAGTTAACTCAAGCGATTAACTCAAAACAAATTAACTCAATTAAAAATGTAATTGTGATTAATTCCAGTTTTAATTGCACTGCTAAATAATAATAGAATATCAATTGAAATTTATTATACATATTTTTGGATGTTCTTCTATATTTTCAAATATATTGATTTCAATTACAACACAGAATGCAAAATGTACAGTGCTCACTTTATTATTTTTGATTACAAATATTTGCACTGTAAAAAAGATAAACAAAAGAAATTGGGTTTTTCAATGTACTTCATACAAGTACTGTAGTGAAATCTCTATCATGGAAGTGCAACTTACAAATGAAGGGTTTTTTTTTTGCTACATAATTGCACTCAAAAACAAAACAATGTAAAACTTTAGAGCCTACAAATCCACTCAGTCCTACTTCTTGTTCAGCCAATTGCTAAGACAAACAAGCGTGTTTACGTTTACGGGAGATAATGCTGCCCACTTCTTATTTATGTCACCTGAAAGTGAAAATAGGCATTCGCATAGCACCATAGCTTGGTAGTTGTACTTCATCAACTTTACATTGATCATCAGTGATAATGCCAGCTGGGCTTCTAAGTGTTATATGGTATAAGAGATGCCATGCACTATTCCTGAGGTGTTACATTTATTTAAAAACAGTGATATGCAAAACCAACCGATGCCGCTTTTAGTTAGAGTCCCATTGGAAAGGAGTAGCGCACTGTCTGTTCTAAGACAACTGTCCCCATGCCCGCTCTCCCAAGAAAGTGCTGCCATATGTGGTTTTACAAACTGAACTTAATTTGAAAACAAGATTGGGGAGGCAGGGAGGAATGGCATAACTGCTATTTTCAAATTAATTTGAAAACTATTTTATTACAACTACAAGAAAAAACAAATAAATGAAACTTCACTATTTTTAAACAGACAAACAAAAAGAAAACGATACAGGCTGTTATATAGACCAAATCACCCCCCAACTATACATTTTATTGCAGATTGATATTCTTTAGCATTTTAAGTTGTTCTAAATTTACTTTTAATGCATTCTACTTAGAAATAGCAATTTTTTTTCCAAGGAGAAAGAACCTCAGAATATGATGGTCAAGACACAGCAGGGATGACTACAAAATTGCTAAAACGGAAGTAATACTGGGAAACATTTTTGATACAAAAAGATGCAAATATAAAGTTTTATAGAGACCTATCCCGTGATTCAGGGAGCCATCCCTACACATACATGAAAGCACTTATGTGTTTAAGCACAGGCGTAAGATATTAAAATTGTACTTCTTTAATATTTAATATGACTTCACATACTGGAATGATTTATTCTGGAAGTTTTCATAGGGTCTTAAAGGAACACTTGTCAACTTAAAAAAAAAATCACATTTGTGATTTCTCTCTTTTTTGTTTTAAAACCTCCTATTTTTGCCAACACCACTAAACATAACTGAAAGATGAGAAATAATTTCTCTATTTTTTCCTGTTTCTTTACTCTGTACATTTCACAATGTATAGTGAGTTCATTACTATATCAGTGTACCTCTGTGTGGTACACAGCAACAAGGGAGAAAACGCATTTACCTTTCCTCCCACTCTCACCCCCTCCCCCTCAAAAGGAAAACAGGGTTATAAAACCATGAAAAATAGAAGGTAGATTCTGGGGGATGGCATACTACTTTGAACTACTCAGTGTTTGAAAATGATGAGTTTTCAACAGTGCCCATTTAAAGAACTGAGTTGATTCATTTTACGCATATTTATTTTCAATTAGTGTGGTATATATATACAAAGCAGTTCCTCTAATATTACTGTATAAAGACACCTATGATATCTAATGATCCAGGAAGATCCTATACTACATAAATTGAAATTCTCAAACTAAAAGTTATAACACGAATGATTTGAAATGGAAAATCTAGAGGAAAAAAAACTCCAAATCAGAAGCTGTAATCATGAAAGGTATTTTTATAAATTGTCTACTTTCATAACACCTTTCTCTGAGCCAAATTCTGGAGAAGCAAAAAGGAAGCAGCTGAAAGAACATTAGAAACAGACAAAGATGCTATATGCATTCAGAAAATTTTAAAAGATAAGGGATTAGAAAGTTGCTCTGAGATTGTTAAGAGTTTTTTTGTGATAGTTTTGGCTGAAGAAGCAAGGTAGATAAGCTTCTGTCATGTCCCTGAGAGGGCTTTTGTGGCTGTGAACTTACAGGAATTGAACGACTCAGGTATCGTGCCGGAGAAGTAGTTAACCCCATAAAGGAGGGTTGGTAGGTGCTGTAGTCGTCATCTGTCCCGGTGCCATGAGAACTGGCATGACTGTTGAGGTTGGTGCCATTATTGCTGCTTCTGTTGTACAGGTTGTTGTTCAGCTCATGGTAATTTCTGGTAGGCAGCTGCAAGCTGCCATTCAAATGACTGGAGATATGGTTTACAGAAAAACCTGTCCTAGAGGATGATGACATCATTTTGCTCTCTGTATCATCTGAAGCGGCATACAGGTTCCCTAGAGAACTGCCTAGCCTGGAGTTTACGGAAACGCTGAGTGGAAAACATGTGGGAAAAATACATGCAATGTATATACATGTGAAGATTTCACACACAAGACATTTAAAGACATTAGGGGAAAATGACAAGGTCCATTCTGGCACATATAAACAGTGGTAGCACACAGCTTCATTTTCTCTCTGAAATAATGAAAATCCAAGTTCTATACAAATTACACATCAAAAGTAGTAATATAAGACAAGATAAAGGAGCCAAAAAGCTATTTCATAAATATCCTGAGAGTAAAAAATAGGATGCCTTTAGTTCACTAAAGCACTTACTTGGGCTAACAGAACATCTCATTTCATCTTAATGAATGAATATTCATTATGTCCAGAGGTTATGGCAAAATCCATGAACCATCGTGAATTTCATTTAACATTCTACATTATTCAGAATAGCAGAAATATCTAAGCTGTTACCTAATGGCAACAAATGAAAAGTTCATAATAAGGACATATGATCTCCCACTTAGTATTTTATTGAGATGAACAGAATTTTATAGATATTAAAGTTTTGGGAGTGTTCCCCACTAATTTATATTCAATCTCAGACATAAGTGACAAATGTATAAAGCAAGAAAAATGGCCTATTTCATAATTTGTCATGTGACTTTAGAGAAAGTGACATAACCCTCCCTTAAACTACCCAAAAAGCCATATAAGGACAAGAAAATGTACCTTTTTAAATTAGATCCTAAGGACGTAGGGCTTCTGCTTATTCTCTTTGCAGATGGTGAAACAGCTGCTGCCACCTTGGAGGACTTCAGAGGAGACATGGACCCTTGTGAACTACTTGAACTATTCAATCTGAAAAAGTACAAAGCTTTAATGGGGAGCAAGTGAACTCAAATATGAACTTCAGAAATAATAAATTGTTTTAAATATCTGAGCCAAGATTTTAAGAAGTGGGTGCCAAAAGTTAGGCTTCTAAATCCATATTTAGGCACTTAAGTAGGTGGCCAGATTTTTCAAAAGTGCTAAGTACTCAGCAGTTCTCATTCACATCAGTTTTGAAAAATCCCAATTTTTAAAAAAAAAATCTTTACTCTGATTTGCTCCTATTTATGCATTTTTGCTAATAAACCCTGGGTATGTTTAAAGAACAAGAATGAAGATAATTTTACATATTAAAAGATCACATCAGTTTGTTAGTCACAGCCACTGAGTTTTTCCTCAATGTATCAAGTCACTTACTTGGTTAAAGGCTCCGTGAGCATGCTAAAATTTTGAAGTTGCAACTGCCAATTTTAGATTGAACACCTGCAGCTGATAAAGCTCATTTCTGTTCCTAAATTCTGCTCTTCATTCTTGTGTTTTAGGGGTTGGTCCTGTGAGATGCTGTGCACCCTCGCTTCTAAATTATGTCAAAAAGTACTTTTCTAGGATTGGGCTTTTAATAACTAAGTAATATATGACTTAATAATAACAGAAATATGGTGCAGTAGGTTTCTCAGAAATATTTTTGGGTAAGTCCTAAAGTCTAGTGGCAATGTGATATCCTCTCACTCCCATAGCTGGCAGATCAATATGTTCAGCTTTGTGTTCTTAAAAGGTTCCAACGGAAATATCATGGTAATAATGGTCTTAGGTGGGAGCTCCTCTAAGTGCATGCCAAGGAGTTTGAGGTAGACAAAAGTAAACAAGGGGAAATGGAGATCAGCCCCCTCAAAAATCATGTCTCTTAAAATCACATTGGGGATAATTGTAGCCAATATATTCTTTTGTTTACTAAATACTATCTCCCAGATAGTACTATTTATCTATCTTAGATACCAGGTGACAGGCACAATGGAAATAACCAACTGCTGGAGATAATGATTCAAATTTTTCTTTTTAAATGTAGTACCATTTCTAAGATGGTTCTTAATATTAACACCACTTTTCATGCTAAATTGTATTATCTTTAATGTGGCACAAGGTTTGCAGAAATGTTTAACTCTGATCCAAGTCACAAGTCAAGTAGTGTCCTTCTAGTCTCTAAAGGACATTTATCAGTTTCATAAAGTTACTATACATTTTACACAACAGGCAGACTTTATTCAGGAAAGGCCCAGTTATAAGACTAAAAAAGTTTTATTCCACCATTACTAGAAGTCTAGCTGTGCAAATTAACTAATTGTTTTCTGTCCCTTGAATGGGTGCTTAAAATAGATTTTAATATCAATATCAGAAGTCTGACAAATTGCTATTAATCAAACTGATAAGGCAAAGCACTAAAACGTTAAAGAGTAGAAGATCAGACGTTTTAAAAAAATGAAATTTAAATGCACTAAACATTTTCTCACAAGTTTAACTAAGTAAAATAAATACCTGAAAGGTTGTGATATTGATCTGGTGTGCAATTTCATATCTTCCAGCCTAAAGTAATTAAAGCAGCTTGTCACACAAAAAATTATGAAAGCATAGTTTCAATCTTTTAGTAAATATAAGAACAAAGACTCTGACTTGGGGATTGTTATTATTTATGTGCCGCATACATAAAGTAGAAAATGCTTCATATAAATTGTGAGATGCATCATAAAAATATATAATTTTTTAAACTGTACTCCTGAAACATTGTTTTTCAACTACAACCATCAAACCTACATTCAGCTGCCATCTCCTGTCATACAATACCAGCTTCATACGTGCATAAGAAAATTCTGTTATAAAAAGCCAACTATGTAGGTATTTATATGGTCCTCCTCCTCTTCATAGTATATGAACTAAAGGATAGAAATAAAACCTCTATTCCTTCTTCACCTTTAAGGGTAGCTTGAAAATAGGTTAGAAGACTGGAAGTCTTTGGTCAGCTTACTGTGGAAAAGTTGCAAACTTCATTTTTCATGTATTTACTTCTGAATGTGGGGAGTACTATTCATGATGTCTTCAGTTTTAAAATCCTTCTATTTGAAACTGCACAATATGTTTAAATACAGACTTCAGCATCAATTTTTTTGCATAGACAATGTTTTACAATTATATCTAAAAATAAGAAATTTTTGAGCAGAAGGGGGAAAATATAAAAGGAAATCAAAAGTATGAAAAAGGGACCCAAATATTAAACATTCTTTTTATGTGCAGTTACTAAGCAACAGCAAAGCATTTTGACTTGAACTGTTTGTAATTAAGATTACATTTGAAATGGCATTTCATTTAACTGTTATCCTTGAAGACTTTCATTTAGTTATTGTTTTACAAGATGGAACTCAAAACTCATTATGAGAAATACAGATAAATAATTTAAAATTGGAACCAAATATGTTGTTAATTATTTTCACAGGAATGTAAACTTTTATATGGTGAATAAGTGTACATTTATAATATGACAACAATTGATACTTTAGATTTTGAGTTGCATTTTTCAAATTTTCATTTGGTGCCTGATGGTACAGGGTTATTTTAGTGAACAGCAGCAAAGAAAAGAAATACAGACATGGAAAGGAATAGAACAATATTATATTCAGTTCTGTCTTAGAATATTTCTAGCATAACTAATTAAGGCTCAGACATAATAAAAAAATCTCTTTACTGCTGCAGTAGCAGAGAGAATAATTCTCTCCTTTGGAATGCAAGTTTTATTTTAAATTAAATATCCTTGTTTGATAATACTACCTCTTTAAAGTTTCTCCAATTCTGCATCTCTCTTAGCCTTTAGGACTCCCACCATTTTTATCTGCTTTAACTGTCCTCATATCAGGAAGCAACCCTACCCACTTGCTGAGGGACAATACATGGCACTTAGTATGGTGCTTGCCGCAACTCCCTAGGGGTTGCTGTTGAGAAATACAAATCATTTTTCCAAGGTTGAAAGGGTACTACCTCCCAGTTCATAACAGGAGACAGGGAACTGAAATCCATTTTCTACTTTGGGTCTTCACAGAGAACTTCCATTAGATTACTCCCCTTTAGCTAAAATGAGTTCCCCCTTCTTGAAATGTGGGCACTGACCTTTTACTTGGCTTAATTACAATGCTGTATGCACATATTACATTGCATCAGTAAGTTGTTACAGTTATGAAAGCTTTTACACCACAAAGCAGTATCTGGCTACCACAAATGCAGTTCAGCTAATATCAACAATATCAACTGCTAACATTAACCAATCTTGAAGGGCAGCATGAACAAACTTGACAAACACCTAAGTCTGAAGAACCCTTGAAGAAGAAAGCTTAAGATTGTGGTAGAAAGCAATGAACTTCAAAGCTAATAACAAATCTGTATAAATGTAACATTTATAGTGGGTAGAAAGCGGTGTGGTAATATGGTGGACTAAGGACAGGACTAGGAGCTAGAAACTTGAGTACTAATTATTAATATTTATTGTTTGTTGTTTAGTGTATTACCATAGCAACTAGGGGTCCCTTAATACCAGCTCTAAGACTAACCACTTCTGTAGTCTTAGGCAAGTCATTTAACCTCTCAGTTTCAGATTCCACATTTGAGTGCCTACTTAACTCACTGAAAAGTTGGCAGTATTAATGTCTGTAAAGTGATCTAAAAATGAAAAGATCTACATATCATAACTTGTAAGTGTCAGAATTATAAAACAAAGAAACAGACAAGCATATGCTTTTCATAAAGAATTAGTACACACTGAATTTAATAATACAAAAAGTTAGAAGAGGATTACCTAAGAGCTCCAGTTGTAGCAGATCGCGGCTGTCTCTGACTTTTTAAGGCACGAAGTTTGTCTCCCTGTGTCATGCCGTTCTTAGATTCCAACTCTGCATTGTCTTCAAAGTCATTCTAAAACAAAGGAAGATGCATGCTAATAAAAATACAAAATCTTTAGAACACTAATCTAATTTCAGTGCCTGAAAGATTACTTCTGCTTTGCAGAGACTACAATTTAAGGGTCAGATAGTGCAATTATAAACAAACTAGGGAAATACTACCTAGCTGGAGCTACTATAAGGTGGGTGCATAACTGGTTGGAAAATCATTCCCAGAGAGTAGTTACCATTGGTTCAGAGTCAAGCTGCAAGGGCCTATCGAGTGGGGTGCCGCAGGTATCAGTTCTGCGTCCAGTTCTGTTCAATATCTTCATAAATGATTTAGATAATGGCATGGAGAGTACATTTATCAAGTTTGTAGATCATACCAGGCTGGGAGGGATTGCAAGTGCTTTAAAGGATAGGATTAAAATTAAAAATTATCTGGACAAACTGGAGAAACAGTTTGAAGTAAACAGGATGAAACTCAATAAGGACAAATGCAAAGTACTCCACTTAGTAAGGAACAATCAAGTGGAAATGGGAAATGACTGCTTAGGAAGGAGTACTGCAGAAAGGGATCTGGGGGTCCCTTTCAGTCCTACGATTCGATTCACTGAATGTAGGCAAACCGCTACTAACTTCAATGGGGCACTATGTAAGCACACATCCACATGGATGCATTTATAGGATCTAGCCTTAATTATGTACTGAGTCGGAGACAAGTGACAGAAAACACTGGAAATAAAATAGGAAATATTTTGTAACAGATATTTCAGTTGTTATGGAACTCAGGAGTCCTAATTCAGACCTCTACTATCAGGATAACAAAAGCTTCTCCTTATTCTTACTATACACTTTGACTTAAGATCAAGAGTAGAGCCTTCAGATTAACACCAAGTAAAAGAAATGGATACATTCTTGTGCTATGGATTATGAAGCAAGTGACTGAAAAGATTAATTCCTCTAGTAATGGAGTGTGAGAAGTGAGGAAAGAAAGAAACTTACAAGATCTTTAGAGCAATGCAGTTCTGGAAGAGTTCAGCTCTGCTATTAAAAACAATATCAGGGAAAACACAAGAATAAAAAGAGAATAGTATTCTAATTTAGGAATGTATCCCACTGTTTATCAGAAGGATTAAAAAAGCATTTTGAACTCCAAGCACTTTAAAAAATTCAACTAAGACAAGTGTTTCTCAAAAGTCTGCTCCAGGTCATTAAGACAAAAGGAATATTCAAGTGAATGCCAAAATGTGTTATACTACAAAACAGAGCACATTTTAAAAATATCTTAGTATTGGGTCATTTACCAATAAAGAAGTGTTAAGAAAGCACTTAACAGCTGTGTACATTAGTAAACTTCATAGCATATGTAGGATTTGATCATGCCCCAATGAATCAAAGGAGTTTTGCCATTGACTTCAGTGGAAGCAGGATCACATCCATACTGAGGAATCTAAGAAGCTACAGATTATCTTCCACTGAACTCTGAATTTAATAAAAAAAAAGTAGTACAAGTTAGGGCATTTCAGACTCAAGATCCTCTGTATAGCTCGGGTTATGTATTTCCCACAAAATAAAAAGTATGATACAAAAAAAACTTTTGGTAAATAGCATAATAGGAAAAGCAAGGGAAGTAAAGATTCAAGTGCCTTAAGTTACAATTTTAATAGGAAAAAAATATGGAAATTTCACACTATAATAATGAGGTGACATTAAACTAAACAAGAGACGAAAAAGTGTGGATGGTTCCAAGTTCCCAGAGAGTTCGCTCTATTCTAAAGTTGTGGCAGAGACAATCAATAATTATGATTTTTAAAAGAACTTGGTAACAGCAGTCATACAAACAGCACATGTCCAGCTTCACCGCAGATCAATGCCTCTTCTCACTGTTCTCTGATACAATCTCTGAATACAGCTTTCATGAAGAATACCAGACCTACCATGTGATCTTCCATTTAAATTGGACTGACTACATTATGCTGAATGGCTACTTAGACACAGTTTCTATTTTTAATGGTCCTTAGCCAGATAAATGCATGGCTTTTGAAGCAATTTTAATCTAACACTGCAAGAATTCTTATAAATATTTATTTGGGGGGGGGGGGGAGAAGGAGGGGAATCTAAATTACCTGATCTTAAACTTCAGTAATTTAACTCCTTAAAAATACAGTAAAAAAGCAACTTAATTATGTACTATCATAACCAAGCTTTTATAGAAACTTAAACCAATTTACATTACAGAAAAAACAAAAGCACCCCCAAAATAAATTCTCTTTATTGTTTAGAAATAACTCTTACAACTCAAAAATATCCAAATAGATTTTTTTTTCTAATTTAATATAGAAGTTAAAATTCCTTCCATCCAAAACACTACCTACATAATTTGATTTAGAATTTTATTTTGTTTTTACATCAAAATTAAAAATATCTGAAAAAAAGGTTGAAAATGGAACACTGTAAAACAGAAATCTGGCTAAGCAAAGCAGGAATCGATACTCCTTTTATAATTATTTCAAAAAAGAAATATTTACAGAAAGGAAATACTGAAGAACTTTAACTATTCTGTGGATAATGCAGGTGATAGGGTTAATGCTTTGGTGTCTAAGATCCAAACCACCTGATTTCTAACCAAGTCTGGGCTCTATGCCTGTCCCGCATGCTCCAGCTGCTATAGATGACTGGGGTCATTGATTGGTTACTACCTGCAAGGACTAGGGAGAAAAAAATGGAGGGATTTGTTTCTGCCCATTTGCTGGCTGGTAGCCATTTTTGCTTTGTTTCAACGCCACCCCTTCCCACCTTATATGACATGGTATACCTCTTATGATGCTGAGGGCTATGCTGATCACCAAATTTTATTTGGGGTCTGGAAGGGATGTGTCTCACATAGCAAAAATTGGTAAACTGCTATGCAGACCGTTTCGCCTTCCATCCAACATCCCAGAGTCTAGTTTACATTACACTTGTTGCAATTCTGGTGGATTCCAGTACCGTGACTGGGTTAAGAAAAAGACCCAATGCAAGGTCCCAGTAACCCAATGGGCTGCTTGGGTACAGGCCCCAAGCATCACACTGCATGAAGCGGTATGCCTGCTTCCATGTCTCATGCAGCGTGGGGCTCCCCATCTCTCATCTTTCCTACCTCCAGTATGGATGAGGGAAATGGATTGGGATTCTGGCTTCATACCAGGTCACTGGGCAGGCCTGAAGGTATAAAGGGGGCATTGCCATAATCTCCATCTTCAGGTTTGTAAAACCCGGGGTCACTGGTGCCCAGTAAAATTTGACTCTGGAACAGCCCAGTTGGGTATTTCGAGGAGTGCTTCCTCATTGGTTAATAGTTTAATAAAGCTCTGGCCTCTGCATGTAACCATACTCTGGCATGTGTCTCATTGCTTCCATGTCTGCATCGATTAAGATGAGCTAGTAAAGAAACTGGCAAAGATTTTTTCTGAAAAAAATTGTAAACAATATCTGTTAAAAGTGAACGTCTACAACATCTGCAAACAAAATTTGAGACACTCATAAGCTCTTTCCATTTCTAGGTCTTTATTCTTTAACCGGATGAAGTCACAACCATCAGAAACAAAGTGCTGGAGGTTAGCAAAGATGAAAAATTGCTATGGGGGCAGTATTTTACCATTTTTTTCATTTTAATGATGTGATCATTTCTTAGCATATGAACTCTGTAACAAGACTCCAATACACAAATAGTCAGAGAGTTTAAACTATGAACTTGCCAAGTTGGTTGATCAAAGGCCTGTGTGAACAAGTAGGTCCTGAAACTACTCCCAAAAGGACAGCAAACACTGGCTCTAGGGAACTAGCAGAAGGAATGAATTCCTCCAGCAAAAAAAGCCCTCAATTAAGAATGGTCTGACAACAACACAATCAGTTCCAGTTAGCAGACTACAACATCAACCCAGTTGATCCTAAAAGCTGCAGTAGAAAGCAAGAAATGCACTCTCCCAGAAAACTAGACATTTAGGATCTTCACAGATCCTAAGCAACAAACTGAATTACAATTGGACACAAATAGTTGCCAGAATAGAATACAGTATCATTGTTGTATACTCAGAGTGACCCATTCTCAAAAGACAAAAAGGAGCTCAGGAGAGCTGACAGTTTCTGAAAGAGACAATATTAAAGGTGCAACAGCAAACTATCCCGATACAAAGGAAAGACAGGAAGAATAGCAAAGATCAGGAGCAATGTAATGACCTGAAAAAATCAAAGAGGAATCCTACAAAAAGTGGAAACGGATAAATTGCTAAGGAGAACAAATGAATAGCACAAGCACGTAGGGACAAAATCAGAAAGGCTAAGGGACAAAATGATTTAAACCAAGTAAGGGACAAAAAAGGCAAGGAAAAGAGGTTCTATAAATACACTAGGAGCAAGAGAAATATGAGGGAAAGTGTAGGTCCTCTGTTTAGCTGGAAGGAGAGCTAATAACTGATGACATCAAGAAGACTGAGATGTTTAATGCCTATTTTGCTACACTAAGGATAGCTGACCAAAGAGGAAATGTCTCCACAGCTCTGTGTACTTTTTGTGATTCTCATCACAGAGGAGATTCACTTACACTTCTTGCTAAGTACTTGAAAATCAGCCAGTGGAAATGAGAACTTCAGCTACTCAAGTGATTGGGGGAGGCAGTGAAGTGCTACCTTGCAGCAAAAAGCACTATTGGGACGGCCTAGGACATAGGATAAATCTAGAATTACCGGTATATTGAAACCGGAACAAATTCTAGGTTTCAATAGAACTGGCTGGAAAACCAGGATGACTGAATCAATGGAGTTGCCAAAGAGTCGCACAAGGCATGCCATCTCCCATTTCAGTGGGTAGTGGCCAGGGTTTGGTTAATTTGTTTAGCTGTTTTTCTTTCGTCAAAATACTAAATATCAGGTAGCTACCATATTCTTTCAGCCAACATATTTACCAATATAGCTATTCTCATCCTGTCCTATCAAGATGCTAACCTTGAATTTACTTTTTGAAATAGATAACAAATAAGCTTTAAGTTTTATTTTTGTATTGTTTATCACAAATATTCATTTTTCAAACATTTTTTCCTCAGAATCTACATTCATTTTGAATTCTACTTTTTCCATCACTGATGGCTGTTTTATCATTTTGGCTGTTTTCTGCTCTTCTTTTTCATTATTATTAGTATACACCGAGGACATTCTTCATTCTTTTTATTTTTACTGTCTTCATTTAATATGTATATGTTTAAAAGGATCTATTTTCTTCTTGCATTCATATGTGATTTTTATAACAGGCACTATATTATGGGGAAAAAACACTAAAATTGGGTATAGTTCATTATTAAACTATCTCCCTGTTGGTGTATGATTCTTCCAGTGAATGCTTACCTCCACACATTGATCCAAGTTTTGTACTTTACTAAAACTCCCACTGATTGAAAGGTCATCCAAGCCAGAAAGAATTTTATTCACAGGTCCATCATCAGCTGATTGTTGTTTCTGTTTGGATCGGTAGAAGTCTCCTTGGATCCACAATGCTGCTTGCTTCCTGTTTAATATTAAACCAAAACCAATCAGTATCAACCACAAATTTACATGCAGACAAAACTGGTGAGAGAAACATGCCAAACCATCAACTGAGAATATTTTTTCTTTTATATAGCCTCATAAATACATCGTATAATAAATGGATACATCTCTTCTTCGGTGGTAAATTAAAAAAAGTCATAGAACAGATATGAATGCCTGTATGGTTTTGTGCATCAAATATATATTTTCCAGCTGTCCCTTGCTCCAAAATACTTTAGGATTTTGTTTAAAAGAAGCTTATCTGAATCAGAAAAAAACAACATGCTGCAGAACTCAGTCATTTTGGAACAATATGTTAAAGCCACACCCACAATGCATGACAACGGGGTGTTGTGTGTGTGCTATTACTGGCAAATTTGGGGTGTGTGGATTAATCATAAGTAGCAAAACCATAGCTGAGTTATGCAGGAGATTGGGGGAAGTATAGTACTAAGGTAAAGAGAACCAAGCTGCAGGAATGGAAGGAATGGGTAGATAGTTTTTAGATGCGTGGGAGAAAAAAATAGTAGCATTTATTCACTGTGACACCCATTTATGGGATGGGTGAGCTTGCAAACTGGAGATAGATTAAACTGGAAGTTCTTTAGGACAAAAACTGTTTTTGTTGTGTGTATGCACAAATGCCTAGCACAGTTTGCAGCCTATACACACTACTGTGTTTCATATTAGTAGTAATAATGGAGAGTAGAGAGATGAATGAGAGAATTTTCAGTAACACATTTCTGTTAGGAATGTCTCTCCTCATTCATAACAAATGGGTAATGCCTCTCTCCTGTGGAATTTGCAGGTAGTCCAACAAGGCACAAAGACTAAGCCCCATGGTTCAACTCAGGCTACCAGAAGAGTTTTTCCAAAGCTACAGAAACACTCCAGGATCTGAATATTAGCAGTAAGACAACAACTTAAAATGTAATTGCCTGTTAATATAATTTCTAAGTCTCCCTTTAGAGAAAATATTCACTTTGTTACAAATTGTGTTTTAGTCATTTACCAGACTTCCAAGGTGGTTGAATGAAGATGGAAGCTATTATCAAAAAAAATGATCAGGTAAGAAATTTCTCATACTGCTGTATAGGTTCTCCCCTCATTCATAACAAATGGGAATTAGTGAACAATGAATGATTCACAGAAGTGTGGAGGGCAGGTGTGGGGTAGATACTAGAGTAGTACTATAGTAGAATTATTATAGTAGAATAAGCAAAAATTAAACTGTGCCTCCCAATATAAAGCAAAAGCTCTGTAATGTAAGGAACATTATTATAGTAGAATAAGCAAAAATTAAACTGTGCCTCCCAATATAAAGCAAAAGCTCTGTAATGTAAGGAACTATTTGGGAACACAGTAGCAACTTCCTACCAAAGGATGCCTCCTGCAGAGGAATGGAAACCTTTGACTTTCTTCCTCAGGTAAGGCTCAGACACTTTCTTCCCATAAAAATGCTTGAGATATATCTTTGGAGCTCTAGGAATGCCTATTTGTGCCAAAGAAGTGCTGAGGACTGGAACAAAACCATATGAGAGCTATTTCCCAGGAATTGTGGTAAGAGAAACCTACCTTGGGCAGAAAGGTTTCTGGAGCTATAAGAATAATCTTTTTTCCATGACAAAAGGAGTATGGGTTCTTGTGATGGCAACTAGAAAGGCCACCCACAGACTTGTCTAATCTGTTATTGTTTAATCTCAACATCAGTTGGAGACTGCAATATACCTGCATAAAGAATGCTGGTAGGGCAGTTACCTACTTTTCTCTGGTGAGACCAACTATCCTGGGGAAACTCTAGTGTCTCTGATGTGGTAAACTTTGTGATTATTAAATCTGTGTAACAGAAACATCTACAGGCTGGTTCCAGTTGTTCTGGGCACTGTAAAAATATAACAGAGACCATCCCTGCCCCAAAGAAATTGTTTGTCCTCATACCAGAAACTGAATTTGCAAAACCAATGCCTTTTCCTAGTTGAGTTCTGTCTTGAGTCCAAAATGTATCAGTGAGGTTAATGGAGAAATGCTGAACTACACTTTTCCTTCAACACCCAGGCTGTTAACTGTGAGTGGTCCAGGTCTGGACAAAGAAGAGATCCTTGCTTTAAGAGGTCTGGTCTTTTGTTGCACATGCA
The DNA here is from genome assembly GCF_028017835.1 of Emys orbicularis. Taxonomy (NCBI): domain Eukaryota; kingdom Metazoa; phylum Chordata; order Testudines; family Emydidae; genus Emys; species Emys orbicularis. The sequence goes on from NC_088690.1 coordinate 39,427,127, forward strand.
ATGGAGGTTCTTTGGCTGCCTAGCAAGTCCAAACAACTGCCTTTTAGGCAAGTGGTGGTCTAGAAGGAGGAGACTTCATCTCTCTATGTTTAAAGACAGCAGATCTGCCTTGGGCATTATTTCCTTTACCTCAGAAAAGGTCTGACTTCTGGTTATTCACTGATTTCGGAAGGGATTCAGGCCCCGTGGGAAAGTTATTCCATAAAACCCACTACAGGGTTTGATGCACCTTCTTCTGAAGCAGCTGCTACTCTGGCTACTCTCAGACAGAACACTGGACTCAATGTACCTCCGTGGTCAATCTTGTATGGGTATTCTTATATTTTTGCTCAGCATGCAATTGACAGAGCTATCAAAATGAAGTAAAACAATGAGGTAGATTGAGATTTTGGACATTTGTATAGCAGAGGGTCAGAGCTGGAGAGAGAGCTGGATGCTTCCCTTTTTCTAAGTCAGGGATCATAACCCCAGGATCATCTAATCTTCTGTGTACGCTCCCCACTTTGTGTGGCTTGTTTCCACAATGAGCATGCAAAGGCTCAGAGTGAAAACTGGGTTGGCTTTCAGCATATTGTCTGTATTTACCTGCCTAAAAGGGGACATTCAGATATGTACTGTGAATGATGCTTATTTTTGTATTGCATACAACAAGTGGTTCCATGCTCTCAAAAGGACTTTTTGGAGGAACATTCTGTGAAGTCCTGCTCAGGGAATGATATCAATGCATAATGCCAGCAATCCTAGCTGCTAGAGATAACTGGCAAGGATGACCACTGTCAGTGACTTCAAAACTCAGAAAAAAATGCAAAAAAAAAGAATAGTCTGCATGCTGCTACAAGGATCTGATCAGAATGTGAACCTGAAAACTTTCACACTGAAAGCAAGGATCCTACCCCAGACAACAAAGCCACTTGCTTGCCACCAAACAGATGTTCCTTACTAAGTATAGGGAATATTTTTGGTCTGAATGGCTACAATTTAGGCTTTGAAATTTTTATGCAGTCTTCCTCACCCTTATGGTTTATGGGATTTTTTGCATGGAAGTCCTCTTTCTGAGGGGTGACATCTTTTCATTAGTGGGGCTACTCCTCTTCCAATGTTAGGCTCCTAAAACTTATGCAATTTCTATTTTTTTGTAATATAACATTTTGGCTAAAACCAAATGTTAAACTAAAAGTCCCCATTTGGATATTACGATGTCCTCAAAGATGGTACATGTGGAAAACCCTGTACCGAATTATGATTGAAGAGGGAAATAGATATTTTATTATAATTAATATTGATGAACTCCTTGCGAGCTAGTGGTTTCCTGTCCTGTGACAGTCATGCAGGGTTTTTTTGGGACAAATACCTTGATTGTGGGAATAATCTGTTAGAAAGACCAAGGAGCCTTGCTTCCCCAGGGTGGCCAGCAGATATCGGAGTACTTCAGAAGAAACCTAATACCAATCAAGGCTTTACTCAGAAAAACAGGAGCCAGTTTGAACATGGGAAGGGATTTATCTCTTACGTCCCTGTAATCCTATGATGGTATAGCTGCATATGGAACATGCCTCTGCTGTAGGTACAGACTACCTAAAGTGCTCCTTCTAATCTAATGTGGAGCCAGCTCATGAAGATGGGGAGGGACAGAGAGACACCTCTTGCTACTCTTCAGATTCTGATTCCCTTTCCCTGTCAAAGTGAGGGTCTACAGGCAGTAAACAAGAAATAGGCACAATTTTTATTCCACTGGAGTCTGAAATCTGAGACCCTTTCCTTGGGAGAGTCAGGGTTCATGGGCTAAAAGCTAGAAAGGCACAATACCTATTATGTTGCAGCCTGAGGTAGGGCTTCACAGGAGTAACAGGCTTTTCTGCATGCCTACATATGCTGCAGGGTGAAGATGGGACTAATACCAAGCACAGTGAAGGAACTATACAGAGAACAGAAAAGTCCCAGCAAACTCTACATCTGGGTATAAAGGCAAAGAAGAATGGGTTTAAACCATGATATTTATTCCACTTGCTCATTAACAAAATGAAATGATGCCTTACAAGGACTACGCTTGCTTTTTTATTTTTGGATCTGAAGCTTCTGGGATTTGCAAGGTTTATTCCTGAGCAGCCTGGGAGGGTTCTCTTCTCCTTGGAAAACCTTATGCTCCTCAATGAGCCTTCCCACAGCAGAGTTGTGGTTTGGGGGTGGTAGAAGGAGGGAGAGAGGGGAGTGCATGCCAATCTGATTCAAAGCACCATGCCCTGGCAGAGTGAGGGTCAGTGTCTTGTAGCAGCAGGGCATGGCTCATCCTGAAAAACCGCCTTATAAATATAGCATCTCTTAGACTTGGTTCAATGAGTGCAGGGTTTCTTTGCTACTGTGGTGGGGGCAGAGGGAACTTGCTAAGAGGTGCTGCTGCACTGGAGGAACCAGAGGGTTACAGCATCAATGCTCCAGTGATCCTTCAGATCAGGAGAGAGTGGGAGGAGCTAGAAGCTGAAATGAAGTTGCTACTGCATGAAAATGAATAAAAGTTGAAGTTATGAAACAAAACTGAACTGCCAACTTGTTCTGCTGCCAGAGACAGAATTTTGGTGGCCTGAGTTGAATGGTGGGGCTTAGCTGCTGGAACCTCCAGCAACAACACTGAATTGATTCTAAACTGTACAGGTCAGAGGGATTACCTGTTAGTGATGAATGAGGACAGAAGCTGTGCAGCAGAAATTTACTTTATCTTTTTCTTTACAAGATCTGGAAATCTATTATAAAGCATGGTTGTAAGTGGAAAGACTGTTCTGATAGCTAGGGAAGAAAATCATGCTTCAAAAAGTTCCGCCTCTGTTCTCTTCCCAGGTCTTTATAAATAAAATGCAAAACGAAAAAAGCCTTCTGCCTGGCAGGTGTAGAGAGCCACTTTCCAGTTCCTTTCCAGCCCCAGGTCTCTGCTTACAGGGCCCAAGGACTGTAACAAGCTTATTGGGATGCAAGCATGTGCCCTGTTACAGTGATATTCTTTACTCTCTTCATTCAAAGTTTGTTACATATAAAGCAGAGGTTGGAACACACTGTTTTTAGTGCTGTCCACTAACTCTAAATTTTGAAAGCAAACTTATATATCCTAATAAAAGTGGTGGTATAGATCATTTGAAAGATCACTCCTCTCACCAATATAGTACACTGTGGCACAGAGTGTGGTAAACAGTTTTCACAAAATTACTATCGAGTTGATTTTATTGACACTTTGCTGCTCTGAACAGCAGTGGCAAACAGAAGCAATGCTTTTCCTCCTACCTACTCCATTTTCCTCAAAGAAATTAAACAGCTTTTTATTTTAAACATGAAAACCATTACCTAAATCCCAAAGATGAGTGACCATCACAAAAGCATATGCAGAAGTGAACTGGAAACCTTTCATTCCTCATAAAACATATATTCCTTCGTATAAGCTTAAAAGATGAATATAGCGTAGCAATAAACTCAATGGTAAAGACAGGCCTATATCAATACAATTTAAAATAATTTCAAACAATATGATTTTATATGATTGTGGCAGAAAAGAATGAAAGCTTGGTTGACTGGTTTAGCATGAGGAATTTGTACCCTCCTGTTAGATGTACTGAATACATGCTTTATTACCACACATAGCAAATATTTGCATGTTTGCTAGCATGTGTGAACTAATTACCTGAGGTGATCTCTCTCTTTTGGCTCCAAATAATCATAAATGTGGGAGCATAACACATACATCTCTCTATGAATAAATCTTTTTAGCTCCAATTTAGTTTTTAACATTTTTTAAAGGGAACAAAATCTATTTCTCGAATCTTCTCTATTAGCGTTCTTTTCCCATCAGAAGTATAAGATAAAATAGCTCCTGTTAGAGGGGGAAAAAGTGTGACAAATACAGCAGTAAACCAAAAAGAGATTGGATTATCTGCATGCATTGCCTCAGAGAAAAGCTCCCACTGGGAGGTCAGATAATCAGTAAATACAGCAGGATTAGATAGTTGAAAAAGTGTTCCTACACAGAGCGAGGAAAGTCAATATCCAGTATACTTAAAGAATGATCTGAGATTACACAGCTGCTGATGTCAGCCAAGTTAACTCAGAAGAACATGATGGGAATTTTTAAAACAAAAACAGTCAATATAGGAGTGTGACAGACCCAGACCAGTGGGTACAGGAGTCTGGTAGAGGGCAAATATACTGGTCACTGGATGAGTAGTTTTCTGTTCCCTGAGTGACCAGACCTATTGGGATCCAGGAAGTGGGCGGGCAAAGCCCGCCCACTGCTAAAGGATCCCCCCCAGCCTAAGGGGGGGTCCACAGGACCTGGAGACCAAAAAATTACGGGGGACAACTAATAAAAGAACAGGGACAGGAGTGAGGTCAAAGGGTCAAACGAAGCGAACCAGATGGGGACACCGAGCAGAGAACCCCGGACAGCGCCCACTGCTCCTTGAAGGCGTCAAGGGAGCCAGTGGACGCCGCCCAGAGGAACTCTGCCCGGATACGTGAAAGAACGGAGGACCTGAAATACGCCCCACAGTCACAGGAAACTCCATCGGCCAACCTCCTCACTCTGGTTTTATAGATGGCCAGTTTCGCTAGGGCCAGAAGGAGGTTGACCAGGAGGTCCCGCGACTTTGTGGGGCGACGGATAGGGAGTGCATAAATAAAAAGGTGAGGAGAAAAGTGCAACCAAAACCTTAACAAAATATCCGTGAGGAGCCGGAATAGGGGCTGCAGCCTGGCGCATTCCAGGTAAACATGTGCCAGGGTCTCCCTCACGCTGCAAAAGGGGCAGGTGTCTGGGATAGGGGTAAACCGCGCCAAGTACACGCCCGTGCTCACGGCTCCGTGAAGGAGCCGCCAACTGACGTCCTCGGTGGGCTTCGGGATCAGAGCAGAATAAAGGCTGGCCCACCAGGGCTCCTCACCCTCCAGAGGTGGCAGAAGGTCCCGCCACTTCGTATCGGGGCGGGACGCGAGGGTGAGGACATGAAGAACATGGAGCACGAGCGTGTATAGATGTTTCCTTGGCGCGGTCCGGAACAGAACCGGCTGCAGATGGTGCAGCCGGCTCATGGCAAATGGACGGGGAGGGGGCTGGTTGGGTCCACGGGGCAGGGGCCCGATGAAAAAGTCTGGAGGGCTCGGAGTGGAGGGTGGGCGGGGCGTGCCCTCTCGCAGGACCCGGTCGAGATAGTCCTGAGCAGCGGGCGGCAAAGCGGCCCTCACCTCCTGAAGTACGCGCCGGGGAGTACGAGCTCTGGAGAGCCCCATGCGCTGAGCGAGCGTCAGGGGATCCAGCCAGTCTCCCCGGTCGTAGTCCAGGAGGTCTCCGACTTGGTGACTTCTGCCAGGACCAACCTCTGGCGCACCATGGGGGACTCCGCCACCTGCACACGAAGCTGGGGGTTGTGTAGCAGGGGCTCCGCGAGGAGATCTGCCCCCACGGTGGCCGCCACGGACCTGGTCACTGAAAACAGTTTCCAGGTCCGGAGGAGGTCCTGGTAGAAGACCGGCAGCTCGGAGAGGCCTCGCGGAAGACCTCTCGGATGGAGACAAAGGAGCTGCCGGTCATATCGGAGCCCTCGGAAGCGGCGCAGGAAGGCGTGCGCCAATACGCTCCATGCCAGACTACCTGCACCATAAAGGAGCCTCTGCAGGGCCTGGAGACGGAAGACGCGGACCTGAGCGTGCAGACACTTCAGGCCCTGCCCTCCCTCCTCCAGGGGTAGATGGAGAACCCCCGCAGAGACCCAGTGCAGTCCTGACCAAAAGAACTCCAGAATCAACGTCCGGAGGGTGGTCAGAAAGCCCGGGGCTGGGACCAGGGTGTTGAGCTGGCACCAGAGCATGGACAGGACTAGTTGATTGAGCACCAGTGCTCTCCCTCGAAGGGAGAGACACCGGAGCAGTCCTGTCCATTTCCGGAGCCGCTCCGACACCCTGCCCTCTAAACCTAGCCAGTTCTCCGGCGGAGATGGATGCGTGGCAGAAAGGTAAACGCCGAGATAGAGCAGCGGACCCGCGCTCCACCGGATGGCCTGAAGCGCGGGTGGGAGGGAGCTCGCCTGCCACCCGTCCCCTACCACCAGGCCAGAGCTCTTGACCTAATTGACCCGGGCGGAGGAGGCCGCCGAATAGATGGTCTGGCAAGCCTCCACCCGCACCAAGTCGCCCGGGTCCTGGACCACGAGGAGCACGTCATCGGCGTACGCCGACAGGACCAGCCGCAGCTCCGGCTCCTGCAGCACCAACCCTGCCAACCTCCTATGGAGGAGACAGAGGAAGGGCTCGATCGCCAGAGCATACAGCTGGCCCGAGAGGGGGCACCCTTGACGTACTCCTCGCCCGAAGCTGACCGGTTCGGTCAGGGTCCAGTTGAGCCTGACCAAACACTCTGCGGAGGCGTACAGCACCTGGAGAAAACCCACAAACTGGGGCCCGAAGCCAAACGCTCGCAGAGTGCCCAGGAGATACCCGTGGTCCACCCTGTCGAACGCCTTCTCCTGATCCAGGGACAGGAGGGCGAACGACAGACCATCCCTACACCCGAGTTCCAAGAGGTCCCGGACCAGATACAAGTTGTCGAAGATGGTGCGGCCCGGGACGGTGTAGGTCTGGTCTGGGTGGATCACGTCCGCCAGCACGGACCCTAGCCGCAGCGAGATGGCCTTCGCTACGATTTTATAGTCCATGCTGAGGAGCGAGATCGGACGCCAATTCCGTAAATCGCGGAGGTCCCCCTTCTTCGGCAATAAGGCGAGCACGGCTCGCCTGCACGAAAGAGGGAGGGCCCCGCCCTGCAAGGACTCGGCCCAGACGGTGACAAGGTCCGGGCCGAGGACGTCCCAAAACACGCGGTAGAACTCCACGGTCAGCCCGTCCATGCCTGGAGATTTATTGGTGGGCATGCGGCGGAGGGCTTCCGAGAACTCGGCCAGAGTGAGAGGTAGCTCCAGCCGGTCTCGGTCGCCCGCGCTGACCGACGGGAGTTCATCCCAGAGCATTCTGCAAGCGTTAGGATCGGTCGGATCCGGGGAGAAAAGGCCTGCGTAGAAGGCCCTGGCCCTCCCGCACATTTCCACCGGATCCGTGAGGGGGGTGCCGTCCTCTGCTAGAAGGCAGGTGACGTGCTTCTTGGCCCCCCTCTTTTTCTCCAGGGCATAGAAGAAGCGGGAGCCGCGATCCATCTCCCGAAGGAGGCGGATGTGGGATCGAACAAAGGCACCTCGGGCCCGATGGTCCTCGAGGGTCCGGAGCTCTTCCCGCTTCTCCCGGCACGCTCCGCAGAGGGATGGATCACCGGGGCTGGCGGCCAGACGCCTCTCCAGCTCTAAGACCTCCTGTTCCAACTGCCCTATCGCTGCATCCCTCCGTCGGCTGGCGCCCCGGGTGTAGTCACGGCAGAAGAGCCGGGCGCGCACCTTCCCCAGGTCCCACCACCGCCGCGCCGAGGGAAAGGCACGCCGCTGCCCTCGCCAGGCCAGCCAGAACTCCCGGAAGGACGCCACGAAGCCCACATCCCCCAACAAGCTATTATTAAAGTGCCAATAGGCCGGCCCCGGCCTCTCCGCGCAGAGAGAGGCTGTCACGGTGGCTAGATGGTGATCTGAAAAAGGGGCCGGCCAGACGCTGGAGGAGTGGGCCCGGGAAAGATGGAAGCGTGACATATAGATGCGGTCCAACCGGGAGTGGTACGACCGATGGACCTCCACCCGGACAAAAGTGAATGTCGAAACATCATCCGGGTGGTGGTCGCGCCAGACGTCCACCAGGGAGTGATGTTCGACGATCTCCCGGAGGACATCCGCGGCGGCCGGGTGCTGCTCGGTCCCCGAGCGGTCCCGTTCCTCAAGGGTGGCGTTAAAGTCCCCGCCCAGGACCAGGCACTCGCGAGGATCCAAAGTGCCGAGGAAGGTGGACGCCTGTTGATAAAAACACAACCTCTCCGGGCCCAATGTCGGGGCGTAAACGTTGACGAGATTAACCACAAGCCCCTCCATGCGGACCCGGAGGTGTAGCAGGCGGCCTGGCACAGCGTCGGCGACCCCCAGCACCTCGGGCCGTAGGTCGGGGGAGAACAGGGTCGCCACTCCAGCCGTACGAACTGTGAGGTGGCTAAAATAGACCCTGTCCCCCCACTCCAGCTGCCAGCTAGCTTCAGCGGCCGGATCCGTATCGGTCTCCTGCAGGAAAATCACAGAGTACCCCCCCTCCCGAAGGAAGGAGAGCACCTGGCTCCTGCGGAGACCCATCCTACAGCCCCGGGTGTTTAATGTTGCAAAGATGATCGGTGCCATAAGGAGGGCTGGGGGGGGGATCCTCGCCGGCAGAGACGCTCACGGCCTCCGTCGGGCCGCGCAACAATCCGTGACCTACCCCGTGGGCGATTAAGGAGTCATGGAAGAGGCGGACCCGTTGGTAGGCCGCAGCGGCCTGCCTCCCGGTCCTCTTACCCTCCCCCATGAGGGCCCTCGCGGCCCGGAGGATCTGATGAAAATCCCCCCATCGCTGGAGTGCAAGCTGTACCTTGTTGCGGGAGCCACGGACGTCCTCAAGGAACTCCCGTAGCTCCTCTCTCAGCGTATGGGGGGGTGGGGTCACTGATCTATGGCTTTCCCCCAGTGGGGCCCCTGTCACAGCCCCGTGGCCCACCGAGACGGGCAAGCAGGGGGCAGACCCTTGACGTGGCGTCCGATGGGCCGACGCCACGTGGCCCGCCTCAGATCCTGGCTCAGTGGGGGGCGGCGGAGGGAAAATAGCAGCCCCTGGTGGGTCGGGACAGGGAAAAACAAAGGCCGCTCCTTGGGGGTCATCCTCTGGGATATAGAAGGAGACAGCCCTAGGGGCGGCAAAAGCATCACGGGAAGTGGAGGGGACAGGGACGGGGTCAGAGTCAGGGGTAGGGCTGGAATCAGGAATAGGGACAGGGGAAGGGGCGATATTGGGATCGGGGGTCCCAGCAGCCAGGCCACTGGGTGGGGGGGGTAACACCCCGCAAATGGGCTCAGGGATTTGCGGGGAGGGAGGTGGGCCCTCGGCGATGCCGGGCTCGTGCTCCAAGGCAGATGGTAAGGCCACGGCATCTGTAGGTGGAAAATCAACGATGGGGCCCCCACCCGGGAAGGAGGTTGGCTGCCCCTCAGCCACGAGGGAGTCCCCTGGCGACTCGGGTCCCGGCTGCGTGGCACTGGCCGTCGCCTCAAGAGGCTCGGCGGCTGCTAGCGGGGTGCCATCTGCGGCCTGGTTGGTGGAAGAGTCCAGGGGCTCCTCGGAGGCGGGAACAGAGGCAGTGGATAAGGGGACGGAACACGGGGAAAGGGGGGCCGAGGCAAGGTCGTTCAAATCGAGGCCCACTGGCAGAGGGTCGTCCTCCCCCTGGGTAACCGGGGTCAGACCCAGGGCCTCGATCTCCTCATAAATGGAGGGGAGATCACCTTCCACCACCCCAGGGTTCTCCCCGCCAGCACCCAAAGCGACGCTCGCCTTGGTGCTTGCAGGGGCTTCAGATTGTACGGGGGTGAGAGGGGCCTCAGCAGGGGCTTCCATAGGAAGGGACTCCGGAGGAGGGGCGATATTACCTTCCAGTGCTGCCACGGCATCCCCAGCCGGCACCATTGAATTGGAATCGGCAGGGGGCAAAGCGGAAGGCTCGGCATCGGTGCGCCCCTTCCTGGTCTTCCGGGGGGCTACCGCATCATATGGAAGGAGCGGAGCTCGAGCCTTCCGCTTGCCCCGCTTCCCCTGTACTAAGGACCAGCCCTCCATGGCATCATCCGGGGGTTGGCTAACAGGGGTCGGGTCAGGGAGCAAGGGCGAAGGCTCAGGGACTCGGGGAGGCAATGGTGGGGCAGCATGTAGGAGGGAGGAGCCACCCTGGGGCATGCCCTTTTCTATGCCCGGCGGTATCCCTACCTCACCCTCCTCCACAGGCCCCGCCAGATTGCAGGCGGCAGAGGCGGGGCCCTCCCGCTCGTCTGGGTACACTAGGGGAGATACCCCTTGGGCCCGAGCGGGAGCGTTGTTGGGCCGGAAAGGAGGAGGGGCGGCTTCGGGCGCCGGGCAGCCAGGGGCGCCGGCGATGACGGGGCCGGCGCCCTGCCGGGGCTCGGGGGTCCCGGATGCCCCTCCGTGCCAGGCCAAGGGGCAGTCCCTCCGGACGTGCCCCATTGCCCGGCAGAGGTAGCACCGGGCCTCCCCCGTTGAATAATGCACCCGGTAGCGGGCCCCCTGGTAGGGGACCAAGAAGGACCCCTCGAGCGCCTCACCGTCACGTGCCGCCGGCGGCAGTTGTAACTGTACCTGCCGGCGGAACGAGAGGACATGACGGAGGGCGGGGTCTTTGCAGCCCAACGGGAGAGGGCTGACCACGGAGATCGGCCTCCCCAGGGTAGAGAGGGCAGGTAACAGGGCGGCATTAGGAAGGAAGGGAGGGACAGAAGTCAGGACCAGTCGGGCGCCCAGGTCTTCTAGCGGCTCCAGGGGGACGAACACGCCCCCCACCGCCAGGCCCTTCTCCACCGCCTCCTGGGCGGCGGCCTCCGATGCTAGGAAGAAGACGACCTTTCCGTACATCTTGGAGGCCGCCACAATGGCCGTGGGCCCCATCACCCTCGCCAACGCCCGCACGTAGGTTTCCACGTGGGGCGAGGCGGGTACCAGGAGGCAACGGACGCCGTGCTTCCTAGTCAAGGTGGGGAAGGGGCCCCGGCCACTATAGATGGTAGCAGAGGCGGTGGTTGATTGAGATGATGATGCAGCGGCAGGCGGGGGGGCCGCCGCTACCTGGGCATATGCCCTGGGGGCCGGGGGAGGGACACCTACAGAGTTGGGGGAGGGAACAGCGGGGAGGGATGTCGCGGCCGATGGCGGGGCCGTGGCAGTGGGGGCAGCCCCCGCCATGGAGGGCCTGGCCTTCTTGGCGGGGCCTTTACCTTTCTTTGTGCCCTGGCCCTTCCTGCTGGCTGGGGGGGCTCCCCCAGAGTCAGAGGGAGCGAGGGATGTGGCAGCAGCGGAGGTCACCTCGGTATCTGCCGCTGCCGGTGCTCCAGCAGGGGCGTTAGCAGGTGGCACGGCAGCGGCGGTTGAGGTAGAGGCTAGGGGGACGATGGTGGGGCGGGTGGAGGAGGGGCAGCAGGGTCTGCCCGAGAGGTCCCACTCGCCTCGTCCCCTGCCATAATGAGGACGGGGGCAGAACAAACACCGGAGGGGGCAGGGAGAGGGGAAGCAGGTCGACCACTTCTCCCCGCTAGACTGCAGGCAGGGGAGGAGGGCGCCAAAAAGGGGTGGGCTGGATGGGAGCGGGACTATCAAGGGCTAGGGGTCAGTCACTGACTCGGGGAGAGTTTCCGGCTCCTCTAGTCGCACCAAGGAAGGGGGAATATAACAGCATTGGGGGGTGCAGTGAGACAAGGTCAAACTAAAACGGGAAGGGGCACAAGCGCAAGGGAGGGGACATGGGCGCACGAGGGGAGGGGCTAATCAATGCAAGGTGACCGCAGGGGAAGGGGAACAATCAGGCTGGGAGTGGGGCAGAGTAACCACGGGGCTAGCTTCAGAGGCTGGGGCGGGTCAAACAAACAAAGGCTGCAGAGGGAAAGGGCGGGGCAGGCAAACAAGCTGGAGCTAGCGAGGGGTTGGGGCAAAGGGGAGGGGGAAAAGGCAGCAAGGGGCAAATGCGTAGGCAGCAGGGGCAAAACTGGGGGCTTGCTGCAGGGGGGAGGGGGTCAGTCCAAAAGGGGGGGGGGCACGTGCACCCACGTGCGCTTGCAATGAAAATAAAGTCTTTTAAGGTTGGCTGCTGTTTCAGGCCCAATGGTGGCAACAGGGCGTGGCAAGCCTAGGTGAGCAGCTGAGTCCCAGAGGTAGGAGTTCGAGGCAGATGGTGAGTAGCCGGTGAGGGTGGTGGAGGGGGCAACGATGATGGTGGTGGTGGGGGTCGGGGGGGACACAGATGGACCAGGGGGCAGGCTCCACGCCACACCCCCTGTGTCCCCACAAACACAGTCTAGACCCCCACCACAAGAGCACAGTTCAAAAGTTACTCAGTCCGTAAGGGCCCCCTCCACGGTGGTCTGTGGAATTCCTACGCGCTCCCCCACTGGTAGATGGTCTTCTTCTTCTCCTCCTCCTCGGGGCTTCAGCAGCTCCCAGCAGCAAACACAGCAGCTCCAGGCAGCAGTCCGGTGGCCAGCAGGAAGGACCCCTCTCAGGTGGAGGTGGTGTCCACAGCAGCAGGAGCAATGGCTGGGGTTTCTCCCTCCTCTCCTCTGGGGAGTGGGCTAGCAGCCCCCCCCAAGGGGCTGTAACTGGAGCAGCAGCAATCAAGGGTGCGGGGGGTCTAGCAGCCAGCCAGCAAGTAGGTAGCAGAGAAGGGGAGGGGCGGGTTCTGGCCCAGCCAGGGGAGTAGCTGGAGCAGCAACAGTAGCTGCAGTTGTAGGGAGAGCCCAAGGCCTAGTAGCAGGAGGAGCAGGCCCCTACCTTCCTCCCTCCAAGCCAGAGGGCTACAGGAGAGCGATCTATGGGACAGATCTATTAGTCCCAGGTCAAGCAGGGTTTCTGTTCCCTGAGTGACCAGAGCAGAGGCTGCACTAGAGTAATCAGGAACCTGCTAGAACCAGTTAAGGCAGGCAGGCTAATTAGGAGCCAATTAAGAAGAAGAAGCTACTAGAATCAATTAAGGCAGGCTAATCAGGGCACCTGAGTTTTAAAAAGGAGCTCACTTCAGTTTGTGGTGGGAGTGTGAGGAGCTGGGAGCAAGAGGCGCAAGGAGCTGAGAGTGAGAGGGTGTGCTGCTAGAGGACTGAGGAGCACAAGCGTTATCAGACACCAGGAGGAAGGTCCCGTGGTGAGAATAAGGAAGGTGTTTGGAGGAGGCCATGGGGAAGTAGCCCAGGGAGTTGTAGCTGTCATGCAGCTGTTACAGGAGGCACTATAGACAGCTGCAGTCCACAGGGCCCTGGGTTGGAACCCGGAGTAGAGGGCGGGCCCGGGTTCCCCCCCAAACCTCCCAATTGACCTGGACTGTGGGTTCTCCCAGAGGGGAAGGTCTCTGTGCTGTTCCCCAACCCACATGGTGAATCTCTGAGGCAAGAAAATCCGCCAATAAGCGCAGGACCCACCAAGATAGAGGAGGAACTTTGTCACAAGGAGATAGCGCTGTAGTGTAAACGCACTCTTTTGGTCAAAGAGGAATACTGCCATCGCTCCAGTAACAAGTAGAACAAAAAACTGAGATCATGTTGTTCATGAAGTTTAACATCATTTATAAGAGGGCCTCCTTCAGGATTTGTCATATATATATATATTATATATATATATATAAATCCTGAAGAACAATTCTGCATTGATTTGCACATTGTTCTCATCTGGAAAGTTATCTTCCCAAACATGAGAGCTAGAAACACAAATATATATTTGTATGAATACATCAAAGATGCTTTGGGCATTGCTGGGCATTGCTAAGCAACACTACACTCAAGCATTTTTTAAGCACTTTGGCAATCACTGTTCTATTATCCTTTAGAAGCTTCTGAAACAAGCCATATATGTGCTTTAAGGTTTCATATTTCCATTTTATAATCAATCTTGATGAAGTTAATTATTTCTCAAACAATACACTTACAATACTCCAGGACAATACATTTCTCAAACAATACTAAAGGTATGAATCCTCAATTCACAGTTTTGGCGCAGGTTTCTCTTGTGTGACCTTGGACTAGTCATTTTTTAATCTCTGTGCATAGGCGCCATCTCCGTGGGTGCTCAGGGGCTGGAGCACCCACAGAAAATTAATAGTGGGTGTGCTCCTTCCCCTCTCCCCCCCACAGTGTCTCCCGCCAATCAGCTCCTCCCCCTCACCCCACGCCTCCGGCCTACCCCAATCAACTGTTTGGCGGTGGCGTGTGCGGGAGGCAGGAAGAGGTAGGGGAGGGAGAGGGGCTGGCTAGTGCATGCCCCAGATGCCAGGGAGTGGAAGGGGTGGGGGTCCAGGAGCAGACGGGGCAGGACCAGCCAGCCCCTTCTGGTCGCTGGGATGCTGCTTTGCAGTGTAGCGGGCTGGCGCTGGCGGCTGTCTGAGAGAGTCTGCTCAGCCTGGCTGGGAAGGCGGCTTTTGCTCCCTGCCTGGGCTTGGGCGCCAGGAACCGGGGGCGAGTGAGATTGTACGGGGAGATTTTGGCAAACCAGTAAAGTGCCTGAAACCACTATGGCTTATTGTTAAAAGCAGCCTATTCAGCAGTCTCAGGGCTTGGCTACACTTGCAGCTGTAGAGCGCTTTGGGTTAAACCAGCCTTCGTAGAGCGCACTAGGGAAAGCGCTCCAGTCTGTCCACGCTGACAGCTGCAAGTACACTGGCGTGGCCACATTTGCGGCATTTGCAGTGGCATTGGGAGTGGTGCATTATGGGCAGCTATCCCAGTGTTCAAGTGGCTGCAACATGCTTTTCAAATGAAGGGGGTGGGGTGGAGTGTGTTGTTTGTATGTGGGGGGAGAGAGAGAGAGTGGGTTTTTGGAGTGCTGAGAGTGTGTTAGCACGCTATCTTGTAAGTTCAGATCCCCCTAGCCTCCCTGCCTCTCACTCACTCAGTAAACATTTGCTTTGCCCCGTTGCAGATAAGCAGCCGCTGTCTGAAACGGAGCTCTGAAAAGGCACTTCCGCATTCCTCAGCCGATTTCACAACAAAGAGAAGAGAGGCCACTTGACTTAAGGGGATTATGGGACGTTTCCGGAGGTCAATCAGTGCGCTGTAACGTAACTCCTCATTCACACTGGCCCTGGGGCGTCTCAGCCAATACGCAACAGCCGTTATCCCTCTCGTGGAGGTAGAGTACCAGGAGCGCTCTAGCCAGGGAGTCAGAGCACTCTATGTGCCTTGCCAGTGTGGACGGGGAGTAAGGTAGAGCGCTCTGGGAGGCTTTATTGCGGTATAAGGTGCCAGTGTAGCCAAGCCCTCAGCTTGACCAAGGCAGGAGGGGAGGGGGTTTGGGTGCCACAGAAAGGGCAGCTTGACCCCACATCCTTCCTGATAAGGATTGTGTTGAAGTTGCTGATATATGCATTTTAAAAGAGCAGGATGTGCCCCAGGAATGTCTATTAGGGTCTCAAGGCTGCAAACTCTGGAAAAACCCACACCTGGTTAATCAATAACCAGAAGGAACCTCTTGCTTTGACCATTGAAACTGCTTACTTAACAAGTTTTCTTTAAGGGGCATGTCATTCTATTACTAATGTATAAATAAGGGGGAAAAGGTTGAGATAGTTGGACTCTTTTTGGACTCTCCCTCTGGATACAACTTGCGGTCCCCACCGGCAGATGGAAGATTTGGCCACTAGAAGCCTGCCACTGTGTCACTCGAGAGCCACACTCAGCACTGGTAATTATCAAGGGTTGGGGGTGTTTTAGTAATCTGTTGCGGACGTGTGTAAGTGCTTGAGACTAAGTAAAGTTTAGCCTTAAGTGAAAGCACTCTTGTGTTGTTCTGTTTGTGCCAGCCATCTATCAGTCAGATGGCCGTGTCTCCCCTGATTTATTTCCTGACACCACTTCCCACAGAGTAAAAGTTACCAAGAGCTTTGGGTTGAAAAAACCCTGGGTAACACCCTCCCTCTGGCACGTTTCCAGCTCGCTCAGCCGTGATCCCCAGCAGCCGCTGGGCTGCAGAGCAGCAACCGGGAGGGGCCGGTGTTAGAAGCATTCCCTCCCACTCCCTGCCTGAGCTCCCTCCTGCCAGGAATGTGCTGGGGGGCAGAGGGGGGCAGGTGCAGTGGGAGGACAGAGCGCCCTCCCCCCTCCCCCCCCACAGGGGCTGCCGTGGTGGTCGACATGTGCCCGGTCACAGGACCTCCCCCCAGTATGGGAGGCACCAGTTGTCTATGGGGCGCCCTCGGGAGAGGGGGCGGAACAGGGGCGGAGCGGGGCCTTGGGAGAAGGGGCAGGGCCTGGGCTGGAGCTGGGGGTCGAGCACCCCCGGGAAATCAGGAAGTCAGCGCCTATGTCTCTGTGCCTCAGCATCCCATTTTGGAAATGGAATACTACTACCTTCCTAAATCTGTCTAGTCTATTTAGATTGTAAGCACTATCGATCAGGAACGGTCTCTTACTACATATTTATACAATACCTAGCAAGACACTACATCCCCTGTTAGATTTTTCCCATAATGACGCACATTTACAGTTGTCATCTTAAAATGCATTTTGTATTGGATAGGACGTTAAGCTGGGGGTGGGGGGTAAACGGGCAGAAGAGTCTGTGCTCACCAGACCTCACTCCCCTTCAGAGCCTGGAAAGGAACCGAAGATTCCCGAGTTGTATGTACCATGCCTCTGCTATCAGCAAATATCTGTGAAATCCAATGACAAAATGTCCTATTCCCACCTCCAATGCTAGCTTACATAGAGGGTGACAACCTAGTACTGCTATCAGTTACTTCATTAGTTCAAGTGGCAGAGGGCTGTGAGGTCGATCTAAAGATTCCAATCCTGCTGATGACCCATGTATGTGTCAATATAATGCCATGTTACAGAATTTGTTTGCTTTTTTAAAAAGCCTAGGATATTACCTGCACAGTCATTAAAAGAACATTCAGAGTCCAAAGTCAAGCACTCAAAAATCAGGAAATGCCATAATTAAGGATGCTTGTGCATATGCAATAAGATACCATCTTTAAATACATTATCACATACTTTTTCCCCACATTCATCCTCCTTGGATAATCACAGGCTTAGCCTCCAACACTGACACCCCTTTCAACTGCTGGACCCCCACCCTCCCAAAATAATCAAACCCAGAATCCAGGAGAGTTTTAACTCCAATAAGGGAAAAGTGCCAGAGATTCCATAGAGATGTCACAATTGCTACTTATTTTATGTGGAAGATATTCAAACACTAAGGTGATGATGGGTGGCAACACAAAACCCTATGAGATTAGATAAATAAGATTTGGTAGATACTACAAATGGGTAAAAACAGAGATGGTTAGAAGCGGTAGACTCCCTACAGTAACAAAAGATGCTATACTCACTCTTCCAAAAAGTGCTGCTGGGGTCCTATAATAGAGCCTGGCCGACATATTCTAATCCAACCAATGACTTCAGCATGTGTGAACCTGTAGTGTTTCATTATGTAACAGGCTATCAATGTTCCTGTTCTCCCCAGACCAGCTACAAAAGACAAAAGTACCAAAATAAATATTCATACACAAATACACATGTACAACACTTAAGTATTTTGAAACCAAAGTGTTCCCCCCGAGACCACATCTCTATATTGCAATTTCATCCATGCCTCTGATGTTTGATTTGTGATTTTTGCTTCATTTCTTATTGTATTTGCTATGTTTTAGAAATAAAGCTGGCCAGATACCCAAACAAGTATCAAATTGCTGGAAGTTTGTTTTAGTAGAGGTGTTTAAGAAAACATGGAAGAAAGGTGGAATTGTGGATTTCATTGTAATTTGCATCATTTCACCACTAAAACCCTTTAGATTGTAACTATTTTTTCTGAAATTTATTTCAATAAAGAATTTTTAAAGGACATTTTTAAGTTTTATAACTGATTATAAAATACAAAAATGTATCTAACATCCTATAATAAATGTTAAAAAAGCAAAATGTGTTTCCTGATAAAGTAGAAGGAAAGTTTTAAGACTGACCACTTTACAAGCTATGGCCCAAATCCTGCGAACACTTAAGCATGGGTGTGAAAAGATATCCACATTTAAATGCTGGCAGAATTGGGACCCAAATTAACTTTCTGGAATCACTATATCATGTTATTAAATGAACAATCATTCAATTTAAATTTTTTTAACATTTGTTTTGCAGGCTGGCAAAACTATAAAAAAATAAATAAATACTAGTTAGTGTTTCAATAGCTGTTTTCATCTAAACAGATTAAAGCAATGTACAAGGTGTTCTGCACAGCGAAATGAAGAAACAGAATCTAAGGGACATGTCCAAGTTAACAGCAAGTTAGCAACAGAATAGGGATTTGCCCAATTCCAGTCCTGTGATCTATCCACTAGACTGCACTGTCTCCCCAATAAAATATTTACAGTTTACAGTATGGTTAATTGCCTGCAGATGTCCATTAGCTCCCTAACTATGGTTTCTGCACTACCAGTAACTGTTGAGATGCAAACATTTTTACATGCAATATAGAATAACAACCACTCTACATTTAATCAAGGAATACTAATCTTGTTGTCTGATTTCTTAGAATGCTAAAAGTTAAGAAATGGGATGAATGGGGTCACAAGAACAAATAATGAGCAGATTCTATTTATTACAGCACTAGCTCTGTAGAATGATTTGAAGGAGAAGACAATAGTGTTACATTAGAGACAGACATGCAGTTTGTGTTGGGAAGGCAGTTTATAAATAGACTACTCAAACTGTAACAACTCAGACATATTTGTCTGAAGAAGAAAACAGTCTCTGATCTATAAAAATATTTTTTATTAAATCACATTTGTTACTGAAGGTTTTAGCAGAAAGGCTATGTGAAAAAACGAAAGCTATGGAAACATCTGGAATAGCAAACTTTCAGATTAAATAATTTTAACAACAGCTCCAGTAACAGGGGTGAAAGTAAGTCCAGTGACTTACCGGTACGCTGGGGCCAGCTCTGGCCCCCGGAAGGGGCGTGGCCTAGGGCGGAAGGGGCATGGCTGGGGGAGTCAGAGCCAGCCCCAGCCCACCCTGTAAGGTAAGTGCCCCCCCGCCCCCCACCGGGGTAGCAGCAGCAGCCCAGGGCTCCAGCGGCTATTTAAAGGACCGGAGCGGCAGAGGCAGCTGGAGCCCCGAGCCCTTTAAATAGCCCCTGGAGCCCCCCACTATCCCAGGGCTCTGGGGGCTATTTAAAGGGCCTGGGGCTCCAGCTGCCTCTGCCGCCCCGGTCCTTTAAATAGCCGCTGGAGCCCTGGGCTGCTGCTGCTACCCCGGTGGGGGGCGGGGGGGCACTTACCTTACAGGGTGGGCTGGGGCTGGCTCTGACTCCCCCAGCCATGCCCCTTCCGCCCTAGGCCACGCCCCTTCCGGGGGCCAGAGCTGGTGCCCCAGACCCTTTAAATTGCCGCCCTGGGGAAGCCGGGCTGCAGGAAGGGCAGCCAGCAAGTCCTTTGGCCCACGCCACTTCCTGCAGCCCCCATTGGCCTGGAGCGGTGAACTGTGTCCAGTGGGAGCCGCGATCGGCAGAACCTGTGGACGCAGCAGGTAAACAAACCGGCCCGGCCCGCCAGGGGCTTTCCCTGAACAAGTGGCGGCCTAGTCTGAGAACCACTGAAATAATCCACTGTGCAACCTACCCAGCTCTCCTCTGTCTAAAATTTTAATTGGGTACATAATCCATATTTGATTACTAAACAAAAAAAAAAAAAGATACATTAAGTCCCTCAATGCTATAGCTAACCTAAAGTGTCATGCCAGGTAGAGTATAAAGATTTTATTAAGTGCTACCCAGTATTAAGTTATGGCGCAATGTACTTTATGTTTTACTCTTCCTCAGGCTACAACAGTAACGTCAAAATTGTATTTTACAATTAAAAAAAAAGTTAGACAAAATTTGCAGCAGCAATTCAGAAGCATGAAGAGGACTGTGTGCCTCTTAATATCTACTAGCCCACTTTCCATAAACGCTAAAGAGAGATCTTCAGCAAAATAAACAAAACAAAACAAAAACAAACAGCAGCATCATTATATGGAATAAAAAAAGAAACCCTGAATAGCACTGAGTGGCAAATAATGTAATGTATAGTTCTCATGCTGGAGTAGAAGAATTTAATGTGAACTCTTTGAAGAATGAAGATAACCTGCACAGGCAGGGCCGGCTCCAGGCACCAGCCCACCAAGCTTGTGCTTGGGGCGGCACCTGGAGGGGGGCGGCGCAGTGCTCCGTCTCCGGCCGCCGGGGAGAGCGGAGCCCCGGCCGGCTCGCCGCCCTCCCCCCGGCGCTCTGGCCGTCGGGGAGAGCGGCCCGCGGCCGGGCTTGGCGTCCTCCCGTGCCGCGCTGGGGGCGGGGGGGGTGGGGGGGTATGGCGGGTGGCTTTTTTGCCTTGGGCGGCAAAAAAGCCAGAGCCGGCCCTGTGCACAGGATCAAAAACTCTTAAGCAAAATTATTTTCAGAACTGGCAAATGCATTTTCTTATTTTGAACTGCAAACTCACAAGTACACTGTATTAGGTTTTTACATACCTTTACAGTGTACAGCTATAGCACCTTCAGCATTCTCGCAGATGTTCAAGAACCGTCGCACTATATTGTCACTTGGTGTGCTTCCATCTATGAAGAACAGGTCATAATGCTCAAAGCCAGCATCTGTAAAACGTTTTGCCTCATAGATCTTTTTGTTTAGTCTTATGATTGATGTGACATTATGCTTCCTGAAATAGGGAAAGTAGGCTTCAGGTGCGTGAAGAGGATAACCTAAAATAAGCAAAAAATGATTACACATTAGTAAATCACTGAAAACTACTTGACACACACACAAATCCAGACCTCCATTAAAAAAAACCTAAACAATTTTTGAATGAAAAACTTTTTACTAATGCTGTAAACAATCACATTTGACATTTTAATAAAGGTAAATATATCTATATGAAAAAATATGCTAAGATGTGTTAAAAATTAACAAAAAGCTTTAGCCTGAGGTTTATAAAGCTATTATTCTTACAAATAAAGGTATCAGAAGACATTAAAGCATAATGTCTCTTAGGTACTGTACAATGTCCTGTGTGTTATAAGTTAGGTTTACAATTAATACATTAGAAACCCCCTCACACTCTAAAGCTATTCTTATAATGAAGGACTGTCTGGTTTAAAGTAAGGAATGTGTATGAATGTAGGATTCCATAATGGTGTAAATGTGTATTTGGTGTGGAGCCCCAGGCCAAGAGCCTTAGAACAAGTGGACACCTTCTTCAACTAAGGCCTGGTCTACACTAGGCGTTTATGTCGAATTTAGCACCGTTAAATCGAATTAACCCTGCACCCGTCCACACCACGAGGCTATTTAGTTCGACATAGAGGGCTCTTAAATTCGACTTCTGTACTCCTCCCCAACGAGGGGAGTAGCGCTAAATTCGACATGGCCATATCGAATTAGGCTTGGTGTGGATGGAAATCGACGGTAATAGCTCCGGGAGCTATCCCACAGTGCACCACTCTGTTGACGCTCTGGACAGCAGTCCGAGCTCGGATGCTCTGACCAGCCACACAGGAAAAGGCCCGGGAAAATTTGAATTCCTGTTCCTGTCTGGGCAGTTTGAATCTCATTTCCTGTTTGGACAGCGTGGCGAGCTCAGCAGCAGTGGCAACGATGCAGAGCTCTCCAGCAGAGATGGCCGTGCAATCCCAGAATAGAAAGAGGGCCCCAGCATGGACTGATCGGGAAGTCTTGGATCTCATCGCTGTGTGGGGCGATGAGTCCGTGCTTTCCGAGCTGCGCTCCAAAAGACGGAACGCAAAGATCTATGAGAAGATCTCTAAAGCCATGGCAGAGAAAGGATACAGCCGGGATGCAACGCAGTGCCGCGTGAAAACCAAGGAGCTGAGACAAGGCTATCAGAAGACCAAACAGGCAAATGGACGCTCCGGATCCCAGCCCCACACATCCCGTTTCTACGAGGCACTGCATTCCATCCTTGGTGCGGCCGCCACCACTACCCCACCACTGACCGTGGACTCTGAGGATGGGATATTGTCCACGGCCGGTTCCTCGGACATGTTAGCGGACGGGGAAGATGAGGAGGACGAGGCAGTCGGCAGCGCTTACCAAGCTGATTTCCCCGACAGCCAGGAGCTCTTCATCACCCTTACAGAGATCCCCTACCAACCCTCCCCAGCATGTAACCCGGACACAGATTCAGGGGAAGGATCAAGCGGTAAGTGCTTTAAACATATAAACCTTTATTTTTTACAAAACTTGAATATTAATACTAATAACAATCTTTGATTCATGATTTCTTCCCCCTGGGCGCTTAAACAATCAGTAACAAGTATTTATAAAAAAATCAAACAGTGTCCGGTTGTGCATGATTGTGCTGCCCAAGCTGCTCCACTCTTTTGTCCCTGCTACTGCAGCTATATGAAAAGCCGGTCTATATGTCCGGGGATAGAGCAGTAGTCCTCCACAGACATCTCAACAAAGCTCTCCTGCAGGTAAAGGGATAGCTTGTTCATCAGGTTCCTGGGGAGAGCGGCTTTACTTGGTCCTCCAAAGTACGATACGTTCCCGCGCCAGGAGACAAGCAGGTACTCTGGAATCAGTGCCTTGCAGATCATGGCGGAATAGGGCCCCGGTCTCTGCAGGCTTTCTCGAAGCATCCTCTGGATCTCGGTGTCCAGGATCCTCATGAGGGTAATGTCGGTCATGACAACCTGCTTTGAATTAGGTAGGGGACTGTTAGTATTGGGACTGCTTGCAACAAGTTCCTTTACAGAACTGTGACCGCTGGTTTACAGCCACGCGGTGGGGGCAGGAGAGGGTCAGCATCCAGGGATCTTTCCCTGGCACATCCGCGAGGGGGTGGGACAGGGCCACAGTTCTTGCTTGGCCGATTGCTGGCAGCACAGACTGGCATTGCTTTCAATGTGAAAGGTGGCCAGTGGTACTCCTAAAGTTTTAATCTGCAACAAGTCTACGGCTTACCATCTTTGCCTGCTACAGAGAGTACCGTGTCCTGCCCCAGTTCCCAGATCGGCAGTGCAAAAGCCCAGGCACTGAAGGCAAGGTTCGAAAATTCGACCTTGTCCTCAGTGCGCATGTGATAGGTGTGGTTCATGGTCTTGTTCACGGAGAAAGACTATGTTGTTGTGAATCAAGGTTCTTGATTCACAACTACATTTATCTTTCGGAGGAATTCACTGCCTTTTCCTCATTCCCACAGCCACATCTGCAACTGTCTCCCAACCCAGCCTGGAATCACACTCCCAGAGGCTAGCGCACATTAGGCGGAGGAAGAAGAAGACGCGAGAGGACATGTTATCTGAACTTATGGGCTGCTCCCGAGCCCAGGCAGCACAGCATAACCAGTGGAGGGAGAATTTGTCCCAAATGCACCGGACACACATGGACCGTGAGAGGTGGCGGCAGGAAGACCAGCAGGCGACTCAAACGCTGCTTGGACTTCTGAGGGAGCAAACGGACACGCTCCGGCGCCTTGTTGATGTTCTGCAGGAACGGAGGCAGGAGGACAGAGCCCCGCTGCAGTCTATCAGGAACCGCACTCCCCCGCCACCAAGTCCCATACCCCCCTCGCCCAAAGTCCAAAGAAGGAGGGGCGGGAGAGTCCGTGAAAACTCTCACTCCACCCCTGCAGACTGCTCAAGCACCAGAAGGCTGTCATTCCCCAAAATTTGAAAAGTCCTTTCCTGGCTGCCTCAAGCAAGCCCCCGTCCAAGTTTCACCCCCCAGTTTCATGTGTGGTTGTTAATAAAAAATACGTTTCTGTTCATTACTGTTTCAGTCATGCTGTTTTGAGGGAGAGTCTGTCTGCAGGGGGGGAAGGGGCTTGGTAATTGGACAGGACAGTCATCTTTAGCAGGCTACAGAGGCGAGGGCAGGTCCAGCAGCAGGGCACATACACAGTGCAGTGACTAGTTACCCTGGTCAGTCTGGGAGGTGGTTTTCATGTTCTGTGGGGGGGGGGGGGGGGGAGGGGTTTGCTCTGTGACTTTGTGGCGGGGGAGGGCAGTTACAGATGTTATGCAGCGGTCCTTGTCCTGGATCACAGAGCCACGCAGCAGGGGATCTGTAACCCTCCCCCCCCGCCATAAAGTCACATAGCCCCCACATACACGCAGTCCCGCTCAGGAGGGCTGGCAGGCTCCGTGGAAACAACCAATCCGCCACTGCGAATCCTGCCATTCCTGGAGTTTAGAAGGATCATTTGCATCAGTACACTACACCCGCTCCCCACCACAGTCTGCGTCCCAGGTTTAAAACATTCCCGCGAAAACAGTAATAAAGACAACGGTGTTCGTAAACAAAATAAAACTGAATTTATTTTTTTAGAAGGGGGTGGAGGGGGTCTGTAACTGGAGAGGATAGTCATCCTTAACTGGGTAAAGAAACGGGGGCAGGTTCAGCTTCTCTGGACAGAAACTTAAAAGTCACTGGTCACCCTGCTCACTGTGGAACCAGGCTTTCAAAGCCTCCCGGATGCACAGCGCGTCCCGCTGTGCTCTTCTAATCGCCCGGCTGTCTGGCTGGGCGTAATCAGATGCCAGGCTATTTGCCTCAACCTCCCACCCCGCCATAAAGGTCTCCCCCTTGCTCTCACACAGATTGTGGAGCACACAGCAAGCAGCTATAACAATGGGGATATTGGTTTCGCTGAGATCACAGCGAGTGAGTAAGCTTCTCCATCTCCCCTTGAGACGTCCAAAAGCACACTCCACCACCATTCTGCACTTGCTCAGCCGGTAGTTGAAGAGTTCTTTTTCACTGTCCAGTGCGCCAGTGTAGGGCTTCATGAGCCAGGACATTAGCGGGTAGGCTGGGTCCCCAAGGATCACTGTAGGCATCTCCACATCCCCAAGAGTTATTTTGTGGTCCGGGAAGTAAATACCTTCCTGCAGCCGTCTAAACAGACCAGAGTTCCTGAAGATGCGAGCGTCATGAACCTTGCCCGGCCATCCAACATTGATGTTGGTAAAACGTCCCCTGTGGTCCACCAGTGCTTGCAGCACCATTGAAAAGTAGCCCTTTCGGTTGATGTACTGGCTGGCCTGGTGGTCCGGTCCCAGGATAGGGATATAGAGAGGTCCATCTATAGCCCCACCGCAGTTTGGGAATCCCATCGCGGCGAAGCCATCTATGATGACCTCCACGTTTCCCAGGGTCACTACCTTGGAGAGCAGTACCTTGACGATTGCGTTGGCTACTTGCATCACAACAACCCCCACGGTAGATTTGCCCACGCCAAACTGGTTCGCGACAGACCGGT
Organism: Emys orbicularis; assembly: GCF_028017835.1. NCBI lineage: Eukaryota > Metazoa > Chordata > Testudines > Emydidae > Emys > Emys orbicularis. The sequence goes on from NC_088690.1 coordinate 39,452,064, forward strand.
AGCTGTCCGGCGTTGCAAGCTTCCAGAGGGCTATGGCCACTCGCTTCTGGACAGTCAGGGCTGCTCGCATCCGGGTGTCATTGCGCTTCAGGGCAGGGGACAGCAACTCACAAAGTTCCAGGAAAGTCCCCTTCCGCATGCGAAAGTTTCGCAGCCACTGGGATTCGTCCCAGACCTGCAGCACTATGCGGTCCCACCAGTCAGTGCTTGTTTCCCGTGCCCAGAATCGCCGTTCCACAACATCCAGATGACCCATTGTCACCGTGATGTCCTCGGAGCTGGGTCCCGTGCTTTGTGAGAGGTCTGTGCCCCTCTCAGAGTTCAGGCCCTCACCGCGGTGCCGTAGCCTCCTCGCCTGGTTCATCTGCATCTGCCTCTGGGAAAGGTGGATGATAACCTGCGAGGCGTTCACAAGTGCCACAACTGCAGCGATGGTCGCAGCGGGATCCATGCTCGCAGTGCTGTGGCGTCCGCGCTGTCACTGACCCGAAAAGCGCGCGAACTGATTTCCCGCCGGCGCTTTCAGGGAGGGAGGGAGGGCGGTACTGACAGACGGATGACGACAATTACCCAAAAGCACCCTCGACCCTTTTTTTTTACCCAGAAGGCATTGGCGGCTCGACCCAGAATTCCAATGGGCAGCGGGGACTGCGGGAACTGTGGGATAGCTGCCCACAGTGCACCGCTTCCAATGTCGACGCTTTCCCCGTTAGTGTGGACTCACAAAGTCGAATTACTGTCCTTAGTGTGGACACACAAGTTCGACTTTGCAATATCGATTCCACATATTCGATTTAAGTGAAATCGAAATACCCTCGTAGTGTAGACATACCCTAAGAAACTACAGTACAATATGTAAAGAATATGCTAGCAATGCTACTATTATGCTAGCACATTAAGTTTATCACAAGACGCGTTAATTTTAAATTGGTATTCTGCTTCTTTTTTATTTTTCACCTTTATTTCTGTGGGTAGTACACCTAGCCAAACTGAACTTACCATTGTTTACTGTTGGTTAAGAGAGGGTAACTCATGTAGAGAAAATAGCAGCTTTTGTTAAGAAAAGGCCAGATCTTTTTTTCTTGATTTGGGTTATTTACCTGAATTTCTTCCAAGCAATAAGTTTGGCTGTGCCAAGTGGCGATTGGAGAAATTCTGACTAATCCTATGAAAAATTTTATTCATGACTATATGGGCATGTAGAGAGAGGGGGATGGAGAAAATAAACTTATAAAAACATTTAAAACTAAATACTCCTAGCAACTAAGTGAAATCCTGGTCCCATTGGAATCAAAGCCAAAACTCCCATTGACTTCAAAAGGGACAAGATTTCACCATTTATGTAATAAGTCACCATTGCCTTACTGCTAATTTTATAGCAGTAAAATACCTTAATATTAATGTTAGGATTGTTAAGAAATACAGTTAATTAAGTTTAAATCCTGCAAATAAAAATGTATGTTACAGGCAGGGCTTTGGAGCTGTGCTCCGGCTCCGCTCCAGCTCCAGGCAAAAGCTTTCAGCTCCACTGCTCCGGAGCTGCTCCACGCTCCAGCTCTGGGCTCCGCGCCAAAGCCCTGGTTACAGGAAGCTTTTTCTTTGAACTCGAGAGCTGGAGTCTCCATTCTGAAGTGAGTTTTGCACAGAGAAGTTGAAGATGGCCTCCAGACCTCTTTAACCCCAAGAGAAAAAAAAATGGATCAGAAGCCAGGATTAGATGGGGCCATGATTATTGCTCCAAGAGAAAGGCAATCCCCTACACAAACTAGAAGCTTGTCTTTTCATGTTGTCTTCAGAGAGGCTCTTGCAAGCCTGAGAAGGCCCTGTCTGAGAATCTTTTGAGTCCATAAGTCAGAAGTGGTATTGGCTCAGCTTGAGAAAAAAAAATTCAGCTTTCCTCCAGAGGAAGGTGGGCCTGGGTCAGCAAAGTTTCATTGTCTTGAGAAGACTACACCTCTGGAGCAAACCCTCTGGTGCTGGAAAATAAAAGTTCACCATGCCAGGAAATTCAATTGACAAAAAGATTGGTGGTTTCGAGAGGGATGGAAGTCATGGTTTCAGGAAAGTGTTCTGATGTTCCCTCAAGGGGTTCACAGGGATCGATAGAGGGACGTTTTATTGAGGTCAGAGGATTCCTTAAGGGCTTTTTGTAGGAACTAAAGAGTTTTGCTATATCAAAGAGTGACTGAACCAGGATGCCCCTAGAAGGGGTGCCTGTATCTAGTGTCCAAAGGCATATATTTCTTTGACCTACTGTGTTGCAGAGAAGAGATCCAACAAGAAACTGGCAATGTCACAAGAGGTGTCATTGAAGAGGACAGGTATTGTCATCTTGACAAAATCCAGCTTTTTTAGTCTCCTTTATTTCTATGGGGCCTCTTTTTCTGGAGTGAAATAAGGAGTGGATGATGGACAGAGCCATTCATGCAGATACTGTGCATGCTATAACCATATGTAAAGCAATAGAAGATGATTAAAACCACTTTTATGGGAATGTTTGATTTTCCACAGCCCATAAAATCTTCTGGAGGACCCACCTCATCAGTTGGGATCAGAATTTATTTTCATCAGATCAGGTCCTATTAAGATTAAGAAAGGATGAACCAATCTTTGGAACAGAAAAGAATCTGGTGCCCTTATCCAATTAGACTTGGTATGTCAGAGAGAGCTTATTAATGGACCACCTGAAACAACAATCTTCAAGAGATTCTAGAATGAGGAAAACTGATCTGTTTTTCCTAAATCTCATTTTGAGAGGGTCCTGGAGAGATTGGGTTACTGGTTGGCTATCTGACAGGCAAATGGCTCAAATGAAGCATTCCTCCACGTCTTCATTAGCGAATAAGCAACTCAGATCATCTGCATTAAAATGTTCAGAGTGGGAAGAAAGTTTCCCTCCATCGGCTGAGGCCTGAGAAAAATGTTATGCCAAGGGGTATCCTTAAAAGAAGAGACAGGTCTGCTGTTTTATGTTTGCTTATTTTAGAAAAGTGCTAATTGCCTTAGAATTGCAAACCCAGAAAAGGAGAAGAAAAGAGACCTGACCTCCATGCTTAGAGTGTTGCTTTGGCAGTGGGGTGGGAAATGAGCTGATCCTCCTCAAATTCAAACAAGCAATTTAAAGTACCTGACTATCTGCAGCTTGAGGATTGGAGGATCAGTGAGGAGGGAAGCCTTAGATGACAGAGGATGAACAGTGTGGGGAGCAAAGGAGACAAAGGTCATTGATGGTAGGGTACTCCATGGAACACAGTGGGCATCAAAAGCTAGTCACTTTGGCATTTTGGAGGGACCTCACACAGCCCACATTTATTCCCCTGCTGCCATTTATTTCACCCAGTGGAGTTAAACCAGTTGTAGCCCTGGTGGGAAGGCTGTTGATAGGCTGAATGGAAGTACTGTAAATTGGTAGTGGGTTCCACTCACTATGAACCTGAGAATCTTCTGTTGATCTGGACAGGTCACTATATGAAAGTAAACCTCCTTTAAGTTGAGGGCAGCATACTGATTCCTTTGTTCTAGGGAAGGAATAATGGAAGCTAGGGTGGCCATGTGGAACTTTATTTTCTTCAGGTATTTATTTAACTCTCTCAGATCTAAAATAGACCTGAAACCATCTTTTGCTTTGGGAATAAGGAAATAGCAAGAACAAAACCCCTTCCCCCTGAGAAACAGAGGAACTTCCTCTATGGCTACTGCTAGAAGGAGAGATTGAACCTCCTGCTGAAGAATGGTCTTGTGAGAGCTTCCCTGAAGAGCATGGAGGAAGTGGGACAGAGGATTGGGAAAACATATTGGAAGGAACAGATGGGCCTGTAGGAACTGGCATATTGCCCTCAACAAACCTGTCAAAAATGTGTTTTTAGAATGGACTGCTGGACAAGAGGAATCTGCTGCCACAAAGGAGGAGTAAGGAGGTAGTTGTATCCTATAATTTCTCCCCCTTTTTCTCAGCAAGTCTTGCGGCTGAGGCAAAAAGCTTCCTCTTTGTCGCTGGTGTACAGATTCCAAGCGACTTCAGAGCTGCCCTGCAACCTTTTAGACTACATAGCTTATTGTCCATCTTTTCCGAAAAGAGGAAGGGACCTTTAAAGGGCAGATCTTGAATGGCCTGTTATACTTCAGGAGAAGACCAGTAGACTGCAGCCATGAACACTGCCTCATAGATATGGCAGACACCATGGAACAAACTGCTGAGTCCACTGAATCCAACTGATCCTGACCATCAGCTTGCCCTTCTCCACCATCACACTGAACTCTTGCCTGGAATCTTCCAGTAGCCTGTCTTTAAACTTCATGATGTTTTCCCAGAAGGTAGTCATAGCAACTCAGAGGAGTTTGCTGGTTAGCAACTGTAAGTTGCACCCCTCCTGTTGAATAAAATTTACAGCCAAACAAGTCCAGTCTCTTCAACTCCTTCCCCTTTGGTGTGAACACTTGATGCCCCTACCTCTCCTGCTCATTAGCTACTGACACCACCAAAGAGCCTGGGGCTGGGTGAGAGTAGAGGTGTTCAAAACCCTTAGAAGGAACTTAGGATCTCCTCTCTGCCTGTTTCACTGTAGGAAGAAGGTAAGGAAAGGAAGTAGGGTCTACCAATTGCTTCATTAATTGGGAGTGCAACTCAGGAGGCTCCCATCGAAGCTAATTTATTCACTAGTTTGTGGCATTTCTTGCGGACCTCTTCCCCTGAATGTCTAACACCAAAGCCACCCTTTTAAGCACTTCTTGGTGAATCCTGCAATCCTCCGATGGTGGTGAATCACTCACCATCTCTATAATCTCATTTGGTGATAAGGAAGATGATGCACCAGAATGCTGAGGCGATGTCTGGTCTGTCTCCTGTGGTCGAGGAGCTGTCTGAGCAATTTCCAGTTGCTTGGTACCATATGTCAAGAGAATGTTGCCTGTGGTGCTGACCCCCCCCTCCCCTCCGAGAAGTCAACTCAGATGGGTGAAGGGAGGTCCTAGTAGGGGGAGGAACACTCGATGTCCAGAAAGGCCTCGGACATGGTCTGGGCCCATACTTGCACAGGCCTTTGTTTCTTGAGATGTGCCCACTGCTGGAATTGATGAGAGACCCATGAACTCCAAAGCTCTGATGGAGGGTATGCATCCTGTCTTGCATGGGACACAAAAAGACCCCACTTCCGAGTCTGAAGAAAATGACTCGGAGTCCTATGATAACAGTGGAGCAGAACCCATGTGGATAGGAAATAAAATAAGCTGAGCCAGAGAATGACAGTACTGGGGATATTAATGGTGGTTTGCCCATGAATTGTACTGCCTCTTAGGTGCCAGAAACATAGAGGGCATCAATACCACATGCTCTTTTAGAGATGGTATAGGAACCATAGTCACTGGTACCAGCTGAAACCATTTCTGGACTGCCAGGGATACCTGTTCCGAAAAGTTGAGTAATTCTCTAGTGGCTGCATATGCCTCTGGCGTCATTGGTATCAGAACTAGGTCTTGAATCTGAACTTTTTGCATAAGAACATCAGGGATCAGCCTCGATGGACCCGGAACAAATTCCAGAGTCGACAATCCCCCCTTTCTAGATGAGGAATGCTCTGGGGAATGCTTCCCCTCAGTCTCTCTCCCAGAGCCTTAGCCTCTAGATGGTCTTGGTACCAATGCTCTTTCTGAACAGAGTACCAAGTCCTTGGAAGATATGGTTCTCTTCTTTGGTACTGTGGTAAAGAATGAGGTGCCAAAGACATCTCAGGTAGTGTGCTCCAGACTGAAGGTGCAGCACTTGGAATATGCTCTGAACCCGAGGGCTCTGATGGAGGGCAGGGTGCCATCTCCATAAGGAGACACTTACATCTGGCTGCTCTATCTTTTTTAGAGTGAGGCTTAAATCCTTTATTTGTCCTTGATGTGGGATTCCCCCAACATTTTAGGCAGCTGGGGTGCAGCCTGCTGACCTGCATCAGCCTGGCACACAACTTGCAAGATTTAAACCACAGAGTGCAAGGCATGGCTCTGGTACCAGTACTGAGATTCAAACCTGGCCCAAAAAGGACCTAAAACTGAAGCCTATCACTAGCACTAACTATACTCTATACCTAACTGACTGCTAAGAGAACAAAGCAATTATATACCAAAAGTGAGGGAAAAGGTTGCGACAGCAAGACCAGAAGTGCTCTAACAACCATCACAGTGGTAAGAAGGAACTGAAGGGCGGTTGGCTGCAACTCCATATTCTTATACCTGCATGCAGTGGTGTGCGATGGTGGAGAGTGCTTGTGCCACCCCAGTGGATATTGCTGAGGGATAAAGTTCCCCGACAACTGCGCATGAGGTACATACATACCTACAGTAGAATAGATATGTGCAATCACTCGAAGAGCTCACCGACTTTGCAATGAGAATGCAGGTTAAATCACTCAAGCAATTACAGTCCTTCATTGCCTTGCCACAATGCCTCTGTATGCCCAGAAGACAGACAAGTTCTATAATTCACTGGGAAAGCGTTAAAGAACGGCTCAGCTTACTCCAACACAAAGAATCATGAGATATGGTCCCATAAGTCCTGGTGACACACAGGTGGCTGCAGCACCAGCAAGGACACAGTAACTTCGGGATGGCTTTGCAATATGGCTGCTCACACCCTCTAAAGTATTCAGACTTCATACGATGGTCCAACCTTTTCAGTACTGTGGGCTGCATTCGTAGCTGTGTAGCACCTCCGCAGGCAACGTACATGAACAAAATAGTGTCTTCCATGAGGCGTGACCTTGCACGTACAGTACGTGGAAGGTCATGTTGTGCTGAGGATGCCATTTTGCTCTACAAAACGGTGTCCATGCAGCATGATCTTGCATGCACCATACATGTGAGGTCATGCTGTGCTGAGGATGCCAATTTTGTAGAGAAAAATGGTGCAGGGCTGGATGCTTTTGGGGGCTAGGCACAATCATCCTGAGGGCTGGATCCTTCCCACTGGCTGCCAGTTGGACCACCCCTCATTCCTCCACTCCAGTATTTTAAAGGAGCAACTTATAAATCACATCTGTGAAAGTACCCACTGCAGGTAATGATTGTAACTGAAAAGTTAAAAAAAAATGTTTTTTCTCAGTTCATGTACTCAATACATTGACAGTACTTTGCGGTTTCCGTTTCCCTGTATAGCTAATCAGTTTCCATTTCAATTTGTATGCATGTTTATATTAAATACAGCAGCTGGAAAGAGACCATTAAAATTAGAAAGTGTGACTTTAAAAACCACATAGATTGGCAGGGAAACTGAGGGGTAGGTGTAGCAAAAAAAACTACCTGTAACCAATTTTTTAAAAACTAACTAGATTTCTAGTTGACTCTTCCCCTTTAAGTAGTATGAATAAAAATCCCTTCCCCTCTCAATCAGGTTTCACCTCCTTGCTCTCTCTAATGTTATAAAACCTACTAGTTTCTCCATCATCTACAGAACCTTCAATAGGCAACACCTGAATTTCTAATGTAAAAACAAGCATTTTTAAACCCTTCAGAGCTTTTTTATACAATATAAAGAATCTGGTCTTGCACCCTTTTTTCTTCATTTCCCCCTTTGTAGTTTACCTTTAATTCTGCATAGAAGTGAGATCAGTTGTCAGTTTCAGGAAGAAAAGTAGGGAACCACCTCAAATTTCTGAGTCACTTACTGAGTGAATTCCACAGATCTCTTCTGATTATCATTGAATGAAATTAAGTCCTATGATGTGAAAACTCTATACCAAATTCTAACCAAACTGACAAAAAACAAAACAAAACAAAACAAAAACAAACAAAAACAAACACACAAAAAACATCAACCTATCAATCCACCTACTGGAATCAATGTAACTTTGGGTTTTTTTTAAACATACTCTAACCCTTAACTACTCTCTTCACAAATACGCCAGAGATTGGAAATAAAGACTAATCATACTAAGGAACAGCAGGGTTATAAAAAAAAAATACAATGTTTTGACATATGATTGACAAGAAAAACATACCATTTTCAATTTTGGTTTTTGGATGAGGTCCACTAAATGCTAAAAATTTTCCTGGAACAATCCAGTTGAAGTCACCATTTTCTACCCGCTATTGAGCATTTTAGGAGAGAAGAAAGGAAAAATATTTTAAAATTAATGCACAACTGTTAAACATCTATTCCTGAATAATACTTTTTTTAAAAATAACTGTATCCTCTCTATAGAAATCATATGAGCAAAGCATTTCAGACGTAACTATTTGGCTCAGAAAATGGGAGAAACCAGCCATATATGAAGCTATTTGCCAGAAATTTACATGATAGTAAAGGTAATCTTAGAAAAGCTTACTTTGGAGAGATCTTCAAATAGGCAAACCTTTCTACACCTGACCTAAGACATTTCTGCATTATCAAAGGCTATGGAAATCTGCCACATCATTAACAATGGCAAAAAAGGAATTAATAGTAAACAAATTAAGACAAATTAGCTCTCAAAATAATAATTTCCTTTTTTCCTTGTGAAAGTTGTAATCCATGTACTGGCATGGCTCTGATGAGTCAGTAAACAAACCCAACTATAAATCAATAAGAGGATATTAAACGCTGAAAGAGGGTTTTCTTTAAAAGAAACTACAAGATTGCATGTTTCTCTAACATGAGAAACAAAAGTGTTTTGTTTATTTTTAAACTCAGGCTTCACAACTAATCTGTAAACCTGGAATTCTTCCATTGCTCCCTCAACCAGCCAAATCTGAAAACATCTCTGAGATACATAACCCAAGGCTTCCCTAATCTCTAAGGCTTCTTAAAAAAATTACAGATGGGTTCATTCCCAGTTTGACAATATAGTTGCACATGACATTTTTTGCAATGACACTCTGTTTGCATGTTGTATGAAGATTTTTATATCATTTATGAGTAGATGATATATTCAGTAGACTAGCTCGCCACCCCACATAAAATCTCGCCAAGTAAAAAGTTCTGATTATGTCCATCACTGTAGGTAATTTGTAAACTATTTGCCTGGCTACCCCATTACAATTGACTCCAGGGTCCTCCCACAAGTAAAACTCATGCTGAAGTAAATAGGAGCATAAGGACTGGTGGCCTGACTTCTTACCTGGCAAACAGCAGAAACAAACAAATTTATACCAATGTCTGTAATCTCAGTAGATTGAGCAGAATTTTATATAAGAACGTTTTTCACTTGATAACTCAATGTTGTCAGCTGTATTCATGAATACTGAATTCTTTGTACTTAAAAAGGGACATCATCCACACCTCAATTTTTAACCTACCTGAACAAATATACAGATGACAGATAACTGGAGATAGCTGATAAGAACCTAAAATACCATTATAAATTCAGTATTTTCTGTCTAATTCAATGAAAAGGGAACAATATATAAGCCTGGACCTGTGTAGGACAATGAAGGAGAATTGGTTTCTACATCCATTACTCTTGCATATCTGTCCGTTTAAAATTATTCTTAAAACAACTCCCACATCTACATTACAAGTCATCACATTTGTGACCGTGCCAAAAAAATACGTAAGTGTTTACATTTTTAGCTTCACATACTGGAAGTATATGGACTGAATAAATACACACAGCAGGTTAGTTGGTGTGCATGCTCAGTGTTTAAACTGGAGAAGTGCAAGTATAAAGGTAAGTGGCATTTGGTTATGAAAAAGAGTTGGGGAGAACTGGAGAAAGGAGAACACAGACACTTTTTAAATGGGCAAACCTGAAAGAATGCAAGAAGAGGAAATTGAAGAGGCTCCCAGATTCTCTTTTCTTTAAGTAGGTCAAAATTAATCCAAGGCAGCAGTGTTCCTTTAAATAACATATTCCACATTCTCATTATTCAAAAGTGAATAATCTCAAATGTAAACATTAACAAAGAATGGAACACTTTGTACACAGATTACTAGTTTATACTATTATGTACACACCGTGCTAGAGAAACTTGACCGGGCATGTACATATTCCCAAGAACCTTCTTTTTTCAATCAACTATCTTTTGTTTTTAGAACAAGCCTTTTACTATAGTATACAAAGAGTAAACAGAATAAAGATTACTTGCTCAACATAAAATATAGTAACTATAACAAAAAATGCTCAGCAATGCAACAAAGGCTGCTGTCGTGGAGAACAAAATTGTGTATCAGTCTATACACAACAGCACACTACTGTACTTAGAAAAACCTCTTTCAAAGATTTTTAAAATTGTGGGAACAGCTAGATGGTAGGAGGGATGGGAGAACTCAATTTGGTGAATGCTGAATGTTCAATACTGAGTTCAAGGTTTGTCTGTCATTTTACTCCCTGCAAACTAAAAACTCAACTAACTTTTCCATGGACATTCTTCTTGCCCATTTCCTACTGTCTCTTGTACTTCAGAGGGATCTTAACTCATATCATAGAATCACAGGACTGGAAGGGACTTCAAGAGGTCATCTAGTCCAGTCCCCTGCACTCATGGCAGGACTAAGTATTATCTGGACCATCCCTGACAGGTGTTCGTCTAACCTGCTCTTAAAATCTCCAAGGATGGAGATTCCACAACTTCTTTAGGCAATTTATTCCAGTGCTTAACCACCTTGACAGTTAGGAAGTTTTTCCTAATGTCCAACCTAAACCTCCCTTGCTGCAATTTAAGCCCATTGCTTCTTGTCCTAACTCAGAGATTAAGAAGAACAATTTTCCTCCCTCCTCCTTGTAACAACCTTTTATGTACATGAAAACTCTTATGTCCCCTCTCAGTTTTCCCTTTTACAGAATAATCAAAGCCATTTTTTTCAATCTTCCCTCATAGGTCATGTTTTTAGACCTTTAATCATTTTTGTTGCTCTTCTCTGGTCTTTCCTCAATTTGTCCACATCTTTCCTGAAATGTGGAGCCCCAAACTGGACAATACTTAAGCTGAAGCCTAATCAGCACGGAGTAGAGCGGAAGAATTACTTCTTTGTCTTGCTTACAACACAGTACTCCTTCCTACGCAGTCATTTCCCATTTTGTATCTGTGCAACTGATTGTTCCTTCCAAAATGGAGTACTTGGCATTTGTCCTTATTGAATTTCATCTTCAGATCATCAGATACTTCAGATCATTTCTCCAGTTTGTCCAGATCATTTTGAATTATAATCTTATCCTCCAAAGCATTTGCAACACCTCCCAGCTTGTTATTGTCCATAAACTTTATAAGTGTACTATCTATGCCATTATCTAAATAATTGATGAAGATATTGAACAGAACTGATCCCCACTCATTATGCCCTTCCAGCACAACTGTGAACCACCGATAACTACTCTCTGGGAATGGTTTTCCAACCAGTTATGCACCCACGTTATAGTAGTTCCATCTAGGTTGCATTTCCCTAGTTTATGAGAAGGTCATGCGAGACAGTATCCAAAGCTTTACTAAAGTCAAGATATACCACATCTACCACTTACCATCCACAAGGCTTGTTACCCTGTCAAAGAAAGCTATCAGGTTGGTTTGACATGATTTGTTCTTGACAAATCCATGCTGACTGTTACTTATCACCTCATTATCTTCCAGATATTTTCAAATTGATTGCTTTATTATTTGCTGCATTATCTTTCCGGGTACAGAAGTTAAGCTGACTGGTCTGTAATTCCCCAGGTTGTCCTTATTTCACTTTTTATAGATTTGACTTTTCAAAGATAATCACTAATGGCTCAGATATCTCCTCAGTCAGCTCCTTGAGTATTCTAGGATGCATTTCATCAGGCCGTGGTGACTTGAAGTCATCTAACTTATCGAAGTAATTTTTAGCTTGTTCTTTCCCTATTTTAGCCTCTGATCCTACTTCATTTTCACTGGCATTCACTACTTTAGACGTCCAATCATGACCAACCTTCTTGGTGAAAAGTGAAACAAAGAAGTCATTAAGCACCTCTGCCATTTCCACATTTTCTGTTATTGTTCTCCCTCCCCCCCCCCATTGAGTAATGGGCCTACTTTGTCCTTGGTCTTCCTCTTGCTTCTAATGTAGTTTTAGATAATGTCTCTAACTGTCATCTTATCTCAAATAAATTAAACAGCTTTTTAATGGAGTCACAAAGACCTGTTTAAGTTAAGCACTTCCACAAATCTTTAGACTTATTTTATTTAAGCCTGCTCAACTGCAGCACTACACTTAAAAAGGGACACCAATGCCTCTGTGCTCGCTACATGAATGATTTTTTAAAATATAGCGTTTTCTAGAAATACATACAGTAGTACATCAAAGCACTGGATAAATTTAAGTAAGGTGGCCTTTTTAATAAGCAATCTCCAGAAGAGATTTTGGTATGTATTCAATTTAGTATTGAATACACCACTGGTTCATATACACCTCTACCCCGATATAACGCGACCCGATATAACACGAATTCGGATATAACACGGTAAAGCAGTGCTCCGGGGGGAGGGGAGGGCAGGAGCAGCACACTCTGGTGGATCAAAGCAAGTTCGATATAACACGGTTTCACCTATAACGCCGATAAGATTTTTTGGCTCCCGAGAACATCGAGGTAGAGGTGTACCACAGTTTTAACTTATACTACTCATTTACATTGGTCAGAATACAAAAATAAAATCCCAAATCCAACACTACAACTGATTTCTATTTATGCACGCATTCTAATTCATAGCATATGCCACTGCACATGCAAGTCTAACATACTTTGAGCAAAGCTAGAATTAAGAATTAAATATTAAGATATACAAACCTCATAGTGTTCATACTCATCCACGTCAAATGTCTTAAAATCAAAAAATCCATGCTGAAAGGCCTAAAAAAAAAAAAATAATAAAAAATGTTTTTGATAGTTTCTTACATAGGAGATTGATCATAATAGTCTATTGTCAGGCCTTTGTATTTTGTAGCATATTTAAGAATCAACAAAATAAAATTGCCTGAGTTTAAAATTTTTAAAAATCCAAAAGTTTATACTAAGAACATTGAAGCTTGCACATTTGAGCAAATCAGAAAACTCGGAACTTTAAGTAACATTAAGGTACCACCTGCCACCTTAATTCTACCCCCTTATACATATAAGTATGGTACAGGGTTTTTTTGTTTTTTTTTTAACTTTTTACTAAGGCAAAGATATAATAAAATGGTAACATACTACATCGTACATTACTTATTCAGGATCAGGTTAATATTCAAAGAAGCTGACTATATATTCTGGTTTGCTATCTGGGGAGTCCTCAAGACCCAAGAGTATCCTATCAGTCCAAAATCAGAAGGTAAATAACCCCCCCAAATATATATATTTGTAATAATCTCACTTTTAGGACAAATCTCCTGATTTTAGGGGGCCTGACTCATGTTTTTTTAATTTTTGGTGCTGACAATCCTGTCATGTGTTTTCTAGAAAATACTTATTTCTTCAGTCCCATGCATCATCACTGTACACTGAATCCCTAATAGAAAAGAACACTTACCTATACATTTGACTTTTTTTAAAAACTAATTTCCTCGAGAAGTTTGACACAAAAATTATAAAGTGAAAATCCAGTTTGAAAACCGTAAATTGAAAATGAAGAAATACTCAAGTCAAATTGCTGCATAATGGTACAACAAAAACTAAGCAAGTTATTAAAATTGCATTACCATTTTCCTTTTTCAACAGTTTTGGAAAGGCTGGGAAGCTATATCAAATCATAAAAGTCACTGTTCCAAGAATTTTATTTAGTACAGGTCATAAAGATAATACTTGTAATAAAACTGGATTAAGCACTGTTAAATTTTCTCACCATCATTCACAAATACTGTGTTAAAGATAGTATTTTTGAAATACCAGTTAGATTAAATAATTTTAATTAAATCTTAGTCTATTTTCTCAATAAGTAAGGATACTGACCTCAGTTATTCCTTTGTACCAATTTTTAATTTGAGCCAACAAATTGTTACAGAAACATTTCCACACAGAAGAGGTTTCGTGTACATACAAGTTCCTACACATCATCTGATCTTCAGAAGTCCGTAAAACTCAGGTGGCAGCCAACTAGTAAATTAGTAGTTTAATACTTTCTCCTACTCTCTGCATTTAAAGGAAGTCCTCACGCTTTCAAGTTTTGTGGCAGGGTATGACTCTTTCCCAGCAAATTAAAACAAAACAAAACAAAACAAAAACCCACCAGATTTCTAGGTAATTTTTTTTTAAAAAGAATCGTATTTTACAATAAGGAGATGTGCTATTACCTTTTTTATTCCCTGCAAGCAATCCAGGATTGTGAGATTGTATGTGCAGTTCCCAAATGAGGCATCCCTAAAAATTTAATACAAATTAACATTAACATGTACCGGACAAAAGTCAGTCAAGAAAAAGCATAATCACAGCAGCATTATTACATCCATTTATTTCATAGTTATTCAATTCTCATGTGAAAGCTCAATCTAGTTAGCAGAAAACATCACTTACAAATATGAATATGCCAAGTATCTTTCCCTACACCGAGAAACTCAATTTCTAGTAACTAATGTTTAAATTATCTTAAAAAAAATAAAATAAAATTATTTCATCTCAGCGGTAATACATTTTCAGGAAGCACACAGTACTGCTTTGTGATAGATTAATTCTCTTCGTTACATATGCAGCAGTGCTTAGCAGCCTCTCCACACACACACAAAAGTCTTTACCGCAGCATGTGCAAGAACAGTAGCAGTCTTGACAAGAGACAACAATAAACAAATGCATAACAGAAATCAGAAACAAGTCTTAATTTCTGTTTTTAATCAACCCAGATACCCTAAGGAAGAGGGGTGAAGATGACCACCAATTGGCATTTCTTCTGAAATCTGTTTCACTTAAATGTGTCACTGAAGATATGGTTAACAATTATCCTGACACACAACGTAACTTTACCAGTATGGCAAAAATGTAGCTCCTCTTAGTGACATGAAATTATATTCAACATCAAGCCAGATATTTAAAAAAAACAACCCCCCCAAAACACAAACACAAAATGAGTATTATTCAAAAGCTACACCGAACACACTTGTAAAAATTGCCAAGCAGAAGTGAAAATATTTTTTTTAACTGTTCAACAGTTTCATGGAACATGTATTTCATAAATGGTTTCCCATCTTAATACTTTGAGACAACTTACTTTTCCATAATGAACTCATAAACAGGAAGAAATAAAAGGCTTTTCAAAATGCAGCCGTAGTTTAACAAATATTTTTCCACAGACATACTGCCAAAACATTAATACAACATGTTCTAACTTGGAAATTTTCACACTATTCATCCTGTAGAACCAAGAGACCATTATAGAAGTGTAGACATGTAGTACATTATTTTTGCATTATGAGCACATAAATGCATCCCTAATTTGCATATGCAACGCTCAATTTGATGTATTGATTTTTATCTTAATTGACAGCAATACATGAAGGCAGGGGTAAGGACGGAATTTGGTCCACTACTTATTTTACTAAATTAATGTTTCTGTCTATCTGTTAGTTATCTGTAATTTTGTAATGTTGCATGACTTAGAGCACTCGGGGCAACCAACTGTCAGAAAAAAAAATAGGAACTACAAATAACCTTGCCACATTCAGAGCTAAACCCATCTCTTTCCCACAGTAATATCCTCATTGTCCAGCCACACTGAAGAATGACAGGAGGCACTGGATGTGGTTTAATTGGGTGGCAACTTTATTCACTTAAAATATGTATTGTACAGTGCAGGTCATCATTGCTTCCTTAATCATTTCCACATAATCCTCAACCAAGTCCAGCTACTGCATTGCTGGGACTCTCGTAAGAGAGTTAAGGGGGCTAGAAAAAGAAGGGGCTGGCTCCCCCTTGTACCAGACTTAGGACCCCCAAAACTCTGCTTCCTCATCTCCCTTAGGGATGTTTTCCTTTAAATCATTTTCCAATCTATTTTATCCAATTACCAAGTCCCTTCCATAATGACACTACACTCTAAACCCTCTTCCCCCACCCAAAACCCGCAGTGGGGAAAGTGAAAAACTCACCCCTTGGCCAATCTGCAGTGGGGGAATTTTTTTTTTCCTCCAGTCCCTGAGGAAAAAGGGGCAAGTAGTATAATGCCCACTGTGGGTCATGAAGGAACCCAGGTTTTTTTTTCAGATTTCATGGGTCGGCGCTGTGGGTGCTGCCAGCCTGATCCAGGTAAAAGATAGCTTCTCTGGGACTAATCAGGGTATAAATGCCCCAACTTCCAGTCAGCTGGAAGGCCAGTGGACCTTCCCTGCCCCACAATAATCACCTGGGTCAGCCGCTTCCTGCTCCTACCTGCTTCTGGGTAAACTTTTCCCCTTCCTCTCCTGCTGGTACCAATAACAACCCCTTTTCTTCCAACCTGCCAAACAAGGACCCCACTGCATACAGCTTTGGTAAGCACATTCTCCTAGGCTCATTCTCATAAGGGATTATAAAGGAAGTAACCATTTGCCTCAGCCATACTTGCACCAGGTCAATATAATTGATTGATATAAATGTCTCAAATCAGAACCTCCATAGTTAGGTAAGATGAAAAATTTAGGAGAAACATTTAGATACTTCAGGACAGCATTAACTGCCTGACGTTAGATGATCTTCCCTATAGACAGGTTGTTCCCTAACTGTTCACCGAAGAGGACTTTCGCAACCTTTTCTGAATCATAGGGCTGGAAGGGACCTCGAGAGGTCATCTAATCCTGTCCTCTGCACTCATGGCAGGACTAAGTATTATCTGGACCATCCCTGACAAGTGTTTGTCTAACCTGCTGTTAAAAATCTCCAAGGATGGAGATTCCACAACCTCTTTAGGCAATTTATTCTAGTGCTTAACCACCCTGACAGTTAGGAAGCTTTTCTAATAATGTCCAACCTAAACCGCCTTTGCCGCAATTTAAGCCCATTGCCTCTTGTCCTATCCTCAGAGGTTAAGAACAATAATTTTCCTCCCTCCTCTTTGTAACAACCTTTTATGTACTCGAAAACTCTTGTGTCCCCTCTCAGTCTTCTCTTTTCCAGACTACACAAACCCATTTTTTTCTATCTTCCCTCATAGGTCATTTTTTTCTAGACCTTTAATCATTTTTGTTGCTCTTCTCTGGACTTTCTCCAATTTGCTCTTCTCTGGACTTTCTCCAATCTTTCCTGAAACGTGGCGCCCCAACTGGACACAATACTCCAGCTGAGGCCTAATCAGCACAGAGTAGAGCGTTAGAATTACTTCCTGTGTCTTACTTACAACACTCCTGCTAATACATCCCAGAATTATGTTAGCTTTTTTGGCAACAGTGTTACCCTGCTGACTCATATTTAGCTTATCGTCCACTATAAACCCCAGATCCCTTTCCGCAGTACTCCTTCCTAGGCAGTCGTTTCCCATTTTGTATGTGTGCAACTGATTGTTCCTTCCAAAGTGGAATACTTTGCATTTGTCCACCCCACCATCAACCTCAGCCTGGATCAGTCCACATAAGAGATCCACTTCCTGGACACTACAGTGCAAATAAGTGATGGTCACATAAACACCACCCTGTACCGGAAACCTACTGACCGCTATACTTACCTACATGCCTCCAGCTTCCATCCAGGACACACCACACGATCCATTGTCTACAGTCAAGCTCTAAGATACAACTGCATTTGCTCCAATCCCTCAGACAGAGACAAAAACCTACAAGATCTCTATCAAGCATTCTTAAAACTACAATACCCACCTGGGGAAGTGAGGAAACAGATTGAGACAGGTACCCAGAAGTCACCTACTACAAGACAAACCCAACAAGGAAAATAACAGAACACCACTGGCCATCACGTACAGCTCCCAGCTAAAACCTCTCCAACACATCATCAACAATCTACAACCTATCCTGGAAACCGATCCCCCCACTCTCACAGGCCTTGGGAGGCAGGCCAGTCCTTGCTTACAGACAGCCCCGCCCAACCTGAAGCAAATACTCACAAGCAACTACACACCACACCACAGAAACACTAACCTAGGAACCAATCCCTGTAACAAACCCTGTTGCCTTCTCTGTCCCCAAATCTACTCTAGCGACACCATCATAGGACCCAACCATGCCATCAGGGGCTCATTCACCTGCACATCTACTAATTTGATATATACCATCATGTGCCAGCAATGCCCCTCTGCCATATACATTGGCCAAACCGGACAGTCTCTACGTAAAAGGATAAATAGACACAAATCAGACATCAGGAATGGTAACATACAAAAGCCAGTAGGAGAACACTTCAATCTCCCTGGACATTCAATAACAGATTTAAAAGTAGCCATTCTTCACCAAAAAAACTTCAAAATCAGACTTCAAAGAAAAACTGCTGAGCTACAATTCATTTGCAAACTTAATACCATCAATTTGGGCTTGAATAGGGACTGGGAGTGGCTGGCTCACTACAAAAGCAATTTTCCCTCTGTTGGTATTGACATAAGAATAAGAATATAAGAATGGCCTTACTGGGTCAGACCAAAGGTCCATCTAGCCCAGTATCCTGTCTTCCAACAGTGGCCAGTGCCAGGTGCTCCAGAGGGAATGAACAGATCCTTCCCTTGTTGCTCATTCCCACCTTCTGCAATCAGAGGCTAGGGACACCATTCCTGCCATCCTGGCTAATAGCCACTGATGGACCTATCCTTCATGAATTTATCTAGTTCTTTTTTGAACCCTGTTATGGTCTTGGCCTTCACAACATCCTCTGGCAAGGAGTTCCACAAGTTGACTGTGCATTGTGTGAAGAAATGCTTCCTTTTACTGTTTTAAACCTGCTGTCTATTAATTTCATTTGGTGTTATGAGAAGTAGTAAACAACACTTCCTTATCTACTTTCTCTACACCAGTCATGATTTTATAGACCTCAATCAAATCTCCCCTTAGCCCTGTCTTTTCCAAGCTGAAGAGTCCCAGTCTTATTAATCTCTCCTCATACGGAAGCTGTGCCATACCGCTAATCATTTTTTTTGGCCCCTTTCTGAACCTTTTCCAATTCCAATATATCTTTTTTGAGATGGGGCGACCACATCTGCACACAGTATTCAAGATGTGGGTGTACCATGGATTTATAGAGAGGCAACATGATATTTTCCGTCCTATTTTCTAACCCCTTCTTAATTATTCCCAGCATTCTGTTCGCTTTTTTGACTGCCGCTGCACATTGAGTGGATGTTTTCAGAGAACTATCCAGTGGTAACAGCTAATTTAGACCCCATCGTTTTATATGTAAACATTTTAACTGACACTTCCTCATCAATTATTGGGAGTGGACAACATCCACCCTGACTAAATTGGCCTTCAACATTGGTTCTCCACTTGTAAGGTAACTCACTTCTCTTCATGTACCAATATATATTTATGCCTGTATCTGTAATTTTCACTCCATGCATCTGAAGTGGTGGGTTTTTTAACCCACAAAAGCTTACGCACAAATAAATCTGTTAGTCTTTAAGGTGCCACCAGACTCATTGTTTTTGTGGATACAGACTAACACGGCTACCCCCTGATACTTGCATTTGTCATTATTGAATTTCATCCTATTTACTTCAGACCATTTCTCCAGTTTGTCCAGATCATTTTGAATTATAATTCTATCCTCTAAAGCACTTGCAACCCCTCCCACCTTGGTATCGTCTGCAAATTTTATAAGTGTACTCTCTATACCATTATCTAAATCATTGATGAAGATATTGACCAGAACTGATCCCTGCGGGCTCCCACTCGTTATGCCCTTCCAGCATGACTGTGAACCACTGATAACTATTCTCTGGGAATGGTTTTCCAACCAGTTATGCACCCACCTTATAGTAGCTCCATCTAGGTTGCATTTCCCTAGTTTGTGTACTAGTCTCTGCTTGAGACAGAATAACTGACTAGAAAGACCTCTGGTCTGTCTTATCTGGTAAGGCAATTCCTATGGTCCTAATTAAGCCAGATGTGTCAGAAAATACAGAACAAAAACAGTTAAAGCAAGCCTTGATTGCACATCATAATATAGTGTAGCTTCCCTTTTTAGCTGGCTACTATTTTATATATACACATTTTCATGTTTTAAGAGAAGAAGAATATGTATTCTGACCAGAAGGAAATATATTTAGTTGCAAATATAATGGCATGTGTTATCTTTGGGGAAAAGTTTACTAAAGAAAAGTAAAAATGACAGACTGCTTTGTGCTGCATTTCAAGTGAGTTACTTTTTATGTTTAACTTCATATTTATCACTAGATTATAAAAAGCATGTTTATTTGAAATAAGTTTTAGCATGGAAAAAACTGAATTTGAATAATTTCATTGTTACATTAAAAATATTTAATTATAACAATCATTTAAAAATTTTAAGCTTTCAAGTTTTCTCGATAAAAATCAAAATATCTCTCGATAAGCTTCAAAATACACAGAAAATAATGAATTCTGTTATATAAAAGGAGATACAATTTTGATGGGGCTAAAATGCATAAAAAAGTAGTTTGGAGAAGATAAACACAAGTGTATTTTAGTATTATGTCTGTTGAGAGACAGAATGAGTAGGAACATACATATGGATATATCAAGAAAAAATCCCTGAAGAGCAGCGGTAACGGAAAATGTATTATACATGGAGAAGGTAATGAAGCGGCAAAGCTATGAGAAAAGGACAAAGTGTTTTTGTAAAGCGTTTACAGAACTATGTAATGAGTGGTGGTGATTAGACTTGTTTTGTATGAGTTATTATACTACAAATTGTGCACACGACTTTTTTAATTTTACTTTTATTCCAAAACATTCAGTTACAAATAGCATATAATTCTGGCTGTATTAGTATGTATACAATAACCAACTATTCCTCCAGCTGATAAGCCATCAGATACTGTGGCAGAGGCACTGAATTAATGCTTTATTTTTAAGAATCCATTGTGCATGAAGGAAGTGTCATGACAGCTGATTTAGCTAACTGTAGAAACCCAAATAATTTGCCTGTTACATTTTAATGCCTCGATGAATATAAAAATTTGCTTTATCTCATTACTTATGTCAGCTCACATAAAAGTCAATAGCTCTTGTATATTTGTAGATGAAATGCATGCAGTAATGAAATGTGACAACTGAGCAAGTTTAACGAAGTTACTTTTCTTCGTTTCATTTTACAAAACTTATTATCCTATCAACATAAGCAAAAACATATTTTCAAACAATAGTTGCATGAGGGTAGATTTTCATTAACTACAACTAAAGCACCATGCTCAATCTAAAGATTCAATTCCTAAACAAAGTCATAAGAGAGTGTTCACTGGAATAAAATGTTTAATTACTCACAGCATTTCTTCAGCCTGACAATGAAATGGTGAGAGAAAAAGAGAACAGGAGAAAACTAGGATCAAAGATCAAAATGGAGAGAGCAAAACTAATAGCCACCATGCATCTCATACCTGTGACAGGGGAGGAACACCAAGCAATCCTGTCAGAAAACAGGAATTGGAATATTTCCTGTTTTTCATACACACAATAAGGGGAGATATAAATTATCTGCCTTCTTAACAACCCAGACAAGCAGAGGCAGCAGTGAAAAGTATGAACTCTGGAGAGCTACCTGTACTATGGATAGATAAAAAAAATCATGAAGCCACCTCCCTATTAACTAAATAACCACACACTGTCAATTATTTCTATTAAATGCTATTAGAAGATGCATTTTAATATACATAATGAGTATAGCTCTGTACAGGGATAACTGCTGTCTCTGTGTTTCAATTTTTATAGAAATAAAAAAATTGTCCATTTGGAACTTGGAAATCTTTTATTTGAAACCATCAATTTATTTAGACAAATTGACAAATGAAAGGAATGGCTTAATGGTCTAAATCACAGGATGAAAGTAACCAGCTTCCCTGGAACATGAATTTCAGATCCCAACAGGGTCAACCCATCCTTCTCCTTTTGAGACAACTTAGGTAAGCTGAGTACCAAGCAACTCTGTGGGAATCTTCCAGACGTAATCTTAAAGACAGAAATCCTGAATGCTCTCATGGACTTTAAAGATTCTGAGGCAGTTTTCATGAAAAATGAAACTGGACAGTGCAACTTGAATGTCTATTTCTATCTAAAAATGTTCCATTGTTACAAGTAACAAGATGATTAATCGAAAGATTACAGAAAAAATATTTTCTCTATTGTTTCAGTTAGTTTACCTTGTATATTTGACCGTGTTTCTGTGTACCCGTATTGCTATACGGGTCAGAAACCTGGACCTTCTTACAGGCAAATTTGGAACAACTTGAGGCATTCCATATGCACTGTCAGCACCAAATCCTGAGCATAAAGTATTTTGACTTTGTGTGAAGAGTCATAATCTCACAAAGATTTCAGTCACTCGTATTCAAAAGCAGCACTGTATGCTCTTTGGCCATATTGCCTAGAAGGACAAAAACACCCCTGCACACAGTGCTCTGAAACGCTCCATTGATACATGAAGTGCATGCCCTCTGATCCTAGCTGGCACCACCCATGGGACCATCCCACAGATTTCTGGATGCACATGATTGAGCCAGATTTGGGAACTTCACTGCATGACGCCTGGTGCAGTGCTCTCAAGTCTGGTCACTCTGGCTGGTGCAGTGGTCCTTAGTAGACTGTGAATATTTGTTGATTTCTGTGTAGTCCGTTTTACTGTTTTGCTGATGTCCCACTGCACTTCCTGTCTCATGCACTAACGTAGTATCATTGCTGGTAAATACTGATCGGGGGAGCTAGCTTGTATGCTTTTCCCCTGGTTCTGCAAGAAGGCATTCACCAGTAACAGTAGCAGCAGAGATGAAAACTAAACAGAGAGGAAGGCATATGTATAGAAAGTATATAGGGAAAGAGCAGGCAGGCAAGTGGACAAATGAGAAGAAGGATAAGAGTATATCTCAAGTAGGTATCGTGGAATTACTCCTGGGCCCATTACAAATATCAGCAAGAAAGTAGAAAAACCTGTGTTCAAAATATTTTAAAAGAATTTTTTTAAAAGAAGTTTCAGGGCATGCTATTTAAAGATGTTTTGTCACAATTTAATTATTCAAAAATAAGTCAATTTTAAAAAAATGCAAGCTTTCCAGCATCTATTATTTTTGTTGGCTTTTTTTAGGCCATTATCTTGCAAACACTTAGTTTTATGCTTAACATAAAACTAAACACCCACAAACGTTTTCAGACTTAAGGCCTTATTTTTATTCTGATGGACCCAATAAAGATTGGGACTAGTTGTTAGTACAATGTATAGCCGGTGCTACCAGCCCTGCTTATTATTAAGGTTGCCTGACACTTTCCATTATAAGACCCTGTTTTCAGTTGCTTATAACTTTGCCAAACTTCAACTGTTTGGTCAGAAACTTTCCTTGCTGGGAGTTTTTTTTTTTTTTTAAACTTAAGTCAAAGTGGGTCAGCCATTTTTTGAGAACCAGGCTGTTGTTTTTCAGTATTAAAAAAAATGTTGGCAGCGTCTTCTTTGGAAAGCTCTACCTCCCCCCATGGTTTGAGCAAAGACTTGAAATTTGGAAAGGGTGACCTTTGTATCAGGGATGAGGGCTGGCTCCAGGGTTTTTGCCGCCACAAGCAGTCTTCGGCGGCAATTCGGTGGCTGGTCCTTCGCTCCGAGAGCGAGTGAAGGACCCGCCGCCGAATTACCGCCGAAGAGCTGGACTTGCCGCCCCTCTCCGTTGGCCGCCCCAAGCAGCTGCTTGCTGGGCTGGTGCCTGATGCCGGTCCTGTCAGGGATGTGCCTTTTGCTGCGCCATTGAGAATCTGTCCAAATTTGGTCAAGTTATAAGCCTTTGAATAATTGCTATTCACACATGCTCAGTAGACTTATTTCACTTTTAGCAGCTAAAATGTTAGAAGATTCTGCCCTAAGTAAGCATGCTCAAGCCTCTCACTGCTTGTAGTGCTGAGCAGACTGCACATGTGCTATCCTCAGAGTAACTGAGAATGCTGCACCTCAGGCCTACAGGCAGGGCCGGCTCTGGCTTTTTTGCCGCCCCAGGCAAAAAAGCCTCCTGCCGCCCCCCAGCGGGGAGCACGGCAGGGGAGGGCGCCGAGCCGGCCGGCCGGAGCGCCGCGGGGAGGGCAGCGAGTCCGGCCGGGGCCCCGCTCTCCCCGACCGGCTGGAGCGCCGGGAGGAGGGCAGAGAGCCCAACCGCGGCCCCGCTCACCCCAACCGGCTGGAGCGCCGGGAGGAGGGCAGAGAGCCCGGCTGCAGCCCTGCTCTTCCCGGCCGGCTGGAGCGCCGGGAGGAGGGCGGCGAGCCCAACCGCGGCCCAGCTCTCCCCAACCGGCCGGAGTGCCGGGAGGAGGGCAGAGAGCCCGGCCGCGGCCCCGCTCTCCCCGGCCGGCCGGAGCACCGGGGGGAGGGCGGCGAGCCCGGCCGGGGCCCCGCTCTCCCCAACCGGCCGTAGCGCTGGGAGGAGGGCGGAGAGCCCGGCCGGGGCCCCGCTCTCCCCGACCGGCCGGAGCGCCGGGGGGAGGGCGGAGATCCCGGTCGGGGCCTCGCTCTCCCCGACCGGACGGAGCGCCGGGGGAGGGCGGCGAGCCCGGCCGGGGCTCCGCTCTCCCCGGGTGAGCGCCGCCCCCCTCCAGGTGCCGCCCCAAGCACATGCTTGGTAGGCTGGTGCCTGGAGCCGGCCCTGCCTACAGGGCCTAAGCTGGACTTTGCATGTAATGGCTGTTCCAGGGTAAAGTGGGGTTGAACACTGGAACTGAGAACAGGGAGCTGCTCTCTCGTGTGCTCTGTGTCCTTCCCCCCTTCTTGCTGGCACCCAGGCCACTGGCCATGAAAACTGGCCATATTGGTTTTATTGACTGACTAAAAAGGATAGTGGGGTTGTCAAGGCTGCTTCCCCACTCCGAACTTTAGGGTACAGATATGGGGGCCTGCATGAAAGCTTCTAAGCTTAACTACCAACTTAGATCTGGTCTGCTGCCACCACTCCCAATGTGCTAATTCCCTTCCCTGGGTAGCCTTGAGAGACTCTTCACCCGTTCCCTGGTGAATACAGATCCAAACCCCTTGGATCTTAAAACAAGGAGAAATTAACCATCCCCCCTCCTTTTTCCCACCAACTCCTGGTGGATCAAGATCCAACCCCCTTGGATCTAAAAACAAGGAAAAATCAATCAGGTTCTTAAAAAGAAGGCTTTTAATTAAAGAAAAAAGGTAACAATCATCTCTGTAAAATCAGGATGGGAAATAACTTTACAGGGTAATCAAACTTAAAGAACCCAGAGGACCCCCCTCTAGCCTTAGGTTCAAAGTTACAGCAAACAGAGGTAAACACCCTAGTAAAAGGTACATTTACAAGTTGAGAAAACAAAGATAAAACTAACACGCCTTGCCTGGCTGTTTACTTACAAGTTGAAATATGAGAGACTTGTTCAGAAAGATTTGGAGAGCCTGGATTGATGTCTGGTCCCTCGTAGTCCCAAGAGCGAACAACCACCAAAACAAAGAGCACAAAAAAAAGCCTTCCCCCCACCAAGATTTGAAAGTATCTTGTCCCCTTATTGGTCCTTTGGGTCAGGTGTCAGCCAGGTTACCTGAGCTTCTTAACCCTTTACAGGTAAAAGGATTTTGGAGTCTCTGGCCAGGAGGGATTTTATAGTATTGTACACAGGAGGGCTGTTACCCTTCCCTTTATAGTTATGACGGGGTAAAATGAGATTTTGTTCTAATAATTAGACTGAGTGGAATATGAGTTGTACATATGGCTTCCTTTTTGTTGCCTTGACACTTGATTACAGAAAAGTGTAGGGGTCTGCTATAATATTATGGGTCTTTTCAAGTTGCGTGACTCTTGTCTAGAATAGTAGATCATACTTAGTTTCAAGACTGGTTTTATTGGCACTTTGTTGCTGTGAAAGGGATACGCAGTGGTGCTATGGCTTGGTTAATAGTAAATCTCAGAGTCACTTATTCTAAATCTCCTGGGCTTGCCAGAACTTGCTGGCTTGTTGTACAAGTGATCAATCATTTTGAAAGAGATAAGAATTTCAAATACTAGGAAACTTCAGTCCATGAAGGTTTTTGAGTTTGTGAAGCTAATTTTAGTGGTAGAGCACATATTTTCCCTAAAAGAGCCCGAAAAATTCCTGTTTTCTGCACAATAGAAAAAATTCCACATTTTGTAAAATGTATTCCTTTGAGAGGTCAGGAAAACGTCAAGTAAAGTTTAAAACAGCAATTCAGTTTGTTTAATGACCTCTTCTCCACCCTCCCCCCCCCCCCCCCCCGGTGTACTGATGGACCCATCTTTCTAAAGATTCTCTTACCAGGTAAGTCTAATATCAGAGTATCTGAAATCAGAATTGGAACTTTAATGGTCACACATAGGCTGTGATGTTAGCATATCATTAGGATGAATGTGAAGTTGAGCTGAGAGGATTACAACAAAAATATATGGACAGATCTTAAAAAGGAGGTTCTGGTCAGAAATACCTGGCATTGCCTTACTTGATATTTCTGCTCTGTGCACCTTGAGACAAAAACAGATTTTACCGTTTATGTTTTTATAAATCCTGGCAGTCTCAATCATCTGTGAGACACTTGAGCTTAATTCTTTTCTAGCTTATTCATAATCAACAGAATTGTTAAATAAGTTCCAGTTTCACAATCATTAACTATAGTTACAACGTGCAAACCAGACAACACAATTTGAGCTGCTGCACGAGTTTGCAGGGCTCACATCTACACAAACGTTTTTACTTAGAAGATGTGCAAATTTGAACATGAGTTCATTGGAGGGCCATAAATATTCAATCTCACTGTTCCCTTTTTAGTCATTTTTAAAAAATAGAACTGCCCTTTAAATCTGGAATTTTCTGCATTTAGTTTTTGTTGGAGAGAGAAGTTTTGTTTGTAAGTGCTTGCAATCTAGTGGTTTAGAGCAAAGCTGCACTTATTCGCGTATTGTTTACATTTTTATTGGGCCTTTCATTCCTAGGCATCCCAAAGTACTTCACATATAATACACAGAGCATCACTGAAATGCAGTCATATCTGGAGTGCAGGGTAGACCCCAATAGTGCTACGTAGTGGAAACAGGAGAGGAAATTCAGGAATCTGGGGGGGAAACAGTTCTTGAAACGATCTACTCTTAAAAAGTAAGCCTTCTGCCTATCACAATGAGGTCCCAATCATTCAAGTTTATGCATGTACTTAGCTGTAAACAAGTAAGTAGTCCCACTGGCTTCAATGGTCTATTTACTTAATTAGTAAGAGCATGCATAACTATTTGCAGGCACAGAGCCTGTGTGTTTGAAACGTACAGCAGCTGTTTGAATTCCAGTTCTTCCTGTATTTCCTTTAGTCCAATTCATTAAATTCCATGTTAGGAATGAAGAAATATTGATATAACTTGACATCAGATCAATAAAATAATGAAATGGTAACAAGCAGATATTTGCTACTTAATTCTATGAATTTATACTATATTCTGTATTTTTGTTGCTTGTCAGGTAATTTATTGCTGGCAGCCCGAGAGAACTCTTCCAATCTCAAGTGGCCAACTTGCTGCAATATTGTACACATTTCCCTTTAAAAAAAAAAAAAAGTCATTACCAATTGCTATTTGATGCAGATCTGTAGTAACAGGTTTCAAAATATGAAAAATATTAATCTATATGTGAAGTATTAATGTGACAAACTATTAATGGAATCTGCATGGGACTTGCAAACAAACACAGTAATACAAACATCAGACCTCACAGATATTTATTCAGTATGCTTTACTCTCGTAGCACATTCAACTGAAAACAAGTCATCTTTCCTAAAAAAAACCCCATGGACTTCTGCATATTCTCTCCTACCTTACTGCTTTTGGAGAGTTTAGTTTTGCTTTTTGCATTTCAATTTTCCTCAGTGTTTAAGAAAAATCAAAAGATTTTCAGATGCAGTTACTGTAATACAAATATATTTGGCTTTTTTCTTGAATATAAACACATGCACATTTCCATTTAAGTAATTTCGCAAAAAGGATTTCCCTGCTGTTGTAAAGAAAATCTTAAACTTCAAGGTTACAGTAGGAAAAAGGATGTCTGAATGATACAATGGGTGTTCCTTTCGGGAGGAGGGGGGGAGAACAGTAAGAGTTTATGCACTTTCCTCAGTAGCAGACCTTCAGAAATTAGAGGGTTTGGATATGATGAAAATGAGTCAGCCAAGAAAAAAAAAACCATCTCAAATGGAGCAGTGATGACTATAAGCCTCTCTGAGCTACTGCTTTGTCTGCAAGTTTGCAACTATAAAAGTGTTTTTATATATCTGGTAAAGGGTACAGTGCTACTTTTCCACAATATTTTGCTGAAGCAGTCTTTAAATGAAATAACTGCTGAAGTTCTAAGCTGATCAGTTCTGACCTGATTTCAGGTCATTGAGCTAAATGAAACTAAATCAGTTTCTGAGTAAACATTTAGTGTCCCCTAAAGGAATCTGCCTATCCTGCAACTTCCAAACTATTTAAATAAAGAATATAGTCTTCTATACTCAAAAGACATTTAAAAGGTCATATTACCAGCTTCCCCTAACTAAAGAAACTATCTGCAGACGTGATTCAACAGTGATTCCTTAGATCATTACACTGAGAAATTCTGACATTTGAAGTCACTTGTACCAGGATAATCTCAATCATGAAACTATCATCATGTCAAACTATTTTTGTAGTGCAAGATTTGATTCAACAAGCACTGAACACCACTAAGATAACTCACAAAAAATGTATTTCCTTTCTTGGACTGACTTTTCCCCCTTGTTGAAAATACAGTAGGACCTCAGAGTTACGGACATCGTGAGAATGGATGTTGTTTGTAACTCAAATGTTCCGTAACTCTGAACAAGACGTTACGGACTTCAGCCGGGGGGGTTCCTGACCCTCCAGGCGCCAGGACTCCGAGTGGGGGGCTCTGGAGGGCTCAGGGCTTTAGACCTGGGGGGAGCGCTGGGGCTCGGGACTTCAGCCCCACAGCTCCACTCCTGCTTTCAGCCTCGCGGAGGGCAAGGTGCCTCATGCTTCAGCCCCACAGCTCCGTTCCCAGCTTCTGCCCTGCGGGGGGTGCCAGGGCTCCCCATGACTCCATTCCCAGTTTCAGTGGGGGAAGGGTGCACGTGCCGGGGCTTGGGGCTTTAGCCCCTCATGGGGGTGAAGTCGGGAATGGAGCCTCGAGCCCCAGCACTCCCCGTGAGTCTAAAGCCCTGAACCCTGGTGCTCCTGTGGGCCAGGAGCCCTGAGCCCCCCTCCCGTGCTCGGAGTCCACCCCCGTCCCCCCCGAACCTGCGGCTACAGCACCCCCACCCTTCTGTGGCTGAAGCCCTGAGGCAGTACAGTATTTGCTGGTTGGTTTTTTTTTTTTTTTTTGGTGTTGTCTCCGCTGCTGCCTGATTGATTACTTCAGGTTCCACATGGTGTCCGAGTTGACTGGTAAGTCCAAAGGTATGAACACCAGAGTTGTGAAGTTCTACTGTATCTCTTCCTGCACATACAAAGACAGTTCAGTTTGGTCCATGAGATTAAATGTGAATGGGAAAAACATGAGCCAAAAATCAAAGACTGACAAGCTGGTGGCACCCTTTCTGGGACTGACTTCTTTCCCAGCCCACCCCACCCGAGAGAAGTGTTCTTGGTATCTATAGGATGGCCTCTTCAGGATCTATTTTTTTATGTATAAATATTGCCCTTCCCTATATATATATATATATATATATTTTTTCAGTCCCAGTCTCTCCCACTCTGTTGATAGTCCGATCTTTGGTGTCCATTCCCTGCCCTCTCCCACTCCCCAGGCTCTCAATCCATCCCCATCTCCAGCTGCCAGTCCATTTGCCATGACCCCAACTTGCAGCTCCAATTTCCCTCTCTGCCTTAGCCTCTAATCAGCCCCTTTCCTCGCCCCCGCCCCCCCTTAGGCAGGTCTCTCTTGTCTCCTCTGCATCTGACCCAGCATTGCCAGTCCACACAGCTGAAGGCAGCAACTGAAGGGAAAATCCTGCTCAGCAAGGTGGAATCTTCAGGGAAATAAGCTGTGAAGCTCTAGCAAGTCTCTAGAGAGAATGTGCCTGCGATTTTTCAAAGGCTTATAACTGCCAAATATGGGTGGCCTTTCACAGTAACAACAGAAAGCAGCACATCCCTGATATAAAGCTCAAGTCCCTGCTGCAAAGCATGAAGTTATTAGAGCTTCTCAAAGAAAAGATCACCAGAACTTTTTAACATGGGCAAAGCAATGTGCTTTCCCTAAAGCCTTTTTATTGGAAACACCTCAATCATGTCAGAGACTGACACTCAGCATGGAAAATTTCAGCCCACATGGTTAAACTTCAGCAAAGTTATAAGTAACTGAAAACAGGGTATTATGTTTACCCAACACTTCATGCTTTATAATAGGAAGCCCTGCCTATAGTACACATTAGGCACCCCATAGTTGAAATAATGTGTAGAGCAATTATATCTGATCTACTAAGGAGGTCATCATATAGATACCCAGAGGCATCTTGAATGAAGTGAACTAGAGGAGCTGTTTGTCCCTTAAGGGAAGCTATCAAGTTACTACAGTTTCCATTCTGGATCATATCTCTTGTCCACTCGGACATCTGGGATGTAGTAAGCATAAGGAAACTTATTAAGGCATAAGAAAGAATGAATTAAAAAGACGATTCCACAGCCCTAAATTTAGTAATACTTCTATTTTAGGATCACGGCTTGGAGAAACTTCATGCCAAAGATATTTCTGCAGAGGAATGCAGTTCAAGTCGGTAGTGCTTTATCAAATTGTCAGTTGATGACCAAGTGGTAGATGCACAGATTTTCTCTGGGGTAACTGACAGTCTGCCTGCGCAGAAGGTCACAAATGTATTGAGTTGCCTCTGATCCCTTCTGAAATCAGTTTACGTATAACTGGATATACTTCAATGATAGCTGATGAATTTGATTTACCTAGGGATGCTAGCTGTGGATGCTTTCAGGCCCAGCGGGAAGGAAATGAATATAGAGAGATGTTTTCTTGAATTGATTGGTTCTACAACAGTATTTTTTACTGACTCTCTCAAAGCGGACATGTGCCATGCTTTTCCCTTTGGCGCTGCAGTTTTGAAGAAGAAAGAATGATTTCTTGTGAGTTTAATCTTGGTTACAAATGACTTTGTGATCAAAGAACTACTTTGTCTTCATGGATGGTATTCTAAGGCTTGTGTCTTCTAAGAGCAGAGATTTTTGAGACTCTTCTTGCCAAAACTATTGTGACCAGGAAGGATGTCTTCTTGTAAAATAAAATAAATAAATAAAATAAATTTAAAAACGGAGAATTAAATGCCATTAGTTCAAATGGATGGGTTACAAGAATTCGTAGCATTGTGGACAGACCTCAACAGAAAAATATGCCTTTTGGTTTGGATAGGATGAGCTACCCCAAGGAATCTTGATACTACATATGATCCACTAGAGACCTGAAGTTTGGAAGAGATGTAGAAGAGCAGAAGGTTCTATGAAAATAACTATGCCACACATTAGCTCCCAGACCCAATTGTCTGAAGTTGATTAGAACCAGATACATTTCAGAAGTGGGATAACCTTCTCCCCAACAGCCTATTTCTGTACAGAGGCAGGCACTGCTGAACTCATTTTGATTATTTGGACTGGAAAAAAAAGTGTTGGTCCCATTCCTGGATGTGGACTTCCCCTTAGTATTCTGAATCAAGGTCTTACCCACTGGATAAGAGTAGTATTTTTTTCTGTAGTTAGGAATGAAATGAGCTTCTATCTTTACAGCAGGGTCTTATAGTTTCTTGTATTTTCCTGAGTGAGCACTTTCATTTGTTTCTCAGCCACTACCTTATCCGATTTGTCCTAGAGCAGAATTCTGTGAACCTGAAATTACAGAGGATTTGCTTTGGATAATTATCTGCTGTCCAGGGCTTAAGACAGAGTTGGCTCCATGGTTCTTACTGCCAGCCTCACAGAAGCCATCCGTTACAAACACTACTAAAAATCCCTAGCTTCTGTAAGTTAAGTTCATTATGGGTCTTGAGAATCATCAGTTTTTAGGACGTTTCTGTCTGCAGAGTTTTTGGTTTGAATGGATGGGTCACAAAGGTTTCTTTTTGCAGAGGTTACCATATCTCTGCCACTACTGCATCGACTTGGGGACTATGATGACAGTCCAGGTTCCAGGATGCTCTAGAATTTCAACGCCTGATAATTAAACCTCTTTCCTTTGTCAGGAGTTTCCCACTTCTCCCTAATGACTTCTTCAAAAGGAGGAATGCAAGGGAATTGCAACTTATTTTATAGTTTTGCAAAGGAGATATTTATCCTTAGATTTAGCTTGCTCATTCTCTCTCTCAGGTTGGATATCAGTGGTAGGCACCACCTTTCTCCATATGGATTCAAACCAAATCCATACACCACACACACGAGAGAATTTTTTTTAAAAAAATAAGAAATTGGATATTTAAATTTAAAAATCAGACTTTTAAAATATTTTTCTTTTTAAAAATAAACAAATTTAGAATAAAATTTGAAATCAGAACAACTTATGTTAAGGCATAAACTATTGAAATAATTTGCTGCTGCTCAAGTTTAAAAGAAAATTCAACCACTGAATTGGTGGAAATCACTGGCTAAGACTTGGCTTCAGACGTTGCAAAAGTGCTAAACCATCTTTTCACAGAATCAGCCTCTTCTGCAGGTGAAAAGCGAATATTTTCTTTATTTCTGTTTAATCAACTAGTTCATTCATTTGCTGAGAAGCGAATTGGGAATTGGAAAAGCAGAAAAGCTTGTTTTCCTCTACCAAACTATGAATAAAAACAAGGTGTGAGAGGATAAAGTTTACTAGTTCTAAAAACTTGAAGGACATGGTAACCAGAATGAATCAGTTCAATTTCACTAACTACAGATATTTCCTTTGTTTAATAAATCAGTTAGTTTTAAATGCAAAACATGTACCTTGCATATTTAGTTTTATTTAACTAATAAAAAACATATTAAAATTGTTTGTGCATTTTAACTGAATTCCAGTTTACATCCAAATGCAGCTTAAAGAAATAACATGTAAAAAAAAAATCTTGTACATAAATATGTCATTTCAGACAAATGTAAAAATTAAGAATCTGAATAAATGCAAGTTAAGGCATATAATTGCTTAAATAAATGAATATCAATATAGTGTATCTTCCTGGTTAGCAAAAAGAAATACCAAGTTTAGTGTAAAGGCTATATTCAGTAGTTGTAAGTCAAGATATTTTAATAGTTATACCAATCAATGAAAATGAACCTTTCTTTAGGAAAGTACCGTATATACTCGTTCATAAGCCGAATTTTTTTAGTAAAAAAGGGAAGCACCAGAGAAGGGGGTCGGCTTATGAATGGGTATAGAGAGGGAGAGGTGGGACACAGCCCCTCCCCCCAACAGAGGGAGCAAGGAGAGGCAGCACAGCCAGCAGAGCCAGAAGGGAAGAGGCGGGTCCAGAGTCTCTCCGCTTCTGGCCACGGTGCTCTCCCCCCAGCCTACGAAGCAACTGCAGCTCTGGGGCTGACAGGCTGTAGCCGTGCCGCTCGGCCCCGCCCCCCCAGAGCAGGCTGTGGCCGCGCCGCCCGGCCCGCCAGAGCACGTTGCAGACGTGCTGCCCAGCCCAGCCCACTGGAACATGCTGTGGTCACACCGCCCGGTCTGGCCCGCCGGAGCAGGCTGCAGCCACGCTGCCCAGCCTACCGGAGCAGCTCCAGCCAGGCCAGAAACATCCTCCCCTGGCCCTTCCCAGATAAGGTGGGAAGGAATGGGATGGGGAGAGTGGGGGGGTCCTGGGCTAGGGGTGGGGTCATGTGGGAGGTGGTCACGGGGGTTACTCCCCTGACCCCCAGCTTCTCCCCTCCCAAAATATTTCCCCACCAGTTGCTGTCCCAGCCCATCAGGGTAAGCAACTGATGCGCCGGGACACTTTGTTTACTTAGGTTTACCTCCAAGCCTCCAAGCCTGCGGACGCTCGAGGTAAACAAACCATCTCGGCCCTCCGACGACCTGGGAGCCAAAGTTTGCTGACCCTGGAATTATAGGGTCGGCTTATGAATGGGTCATAAAATTTTTCTATTTTTACTTATCCATCTTGGGGAGGTTAGCTTATAAACGAATGGGCTTATGATCGAGTATATACAGTAACTAAAAAGTCAAAGTTTCCTGCTTGGTTACTTAAATCATAATACAGTAAGTCATTTGAAGTCACCTTGATTAAAAAGCAAAATCAATCCACTCTTATTCAAACATGCCTGGGGAAGAAATGTTCCTGCTTCTCCATCACAGGGTTTTCAAAATCCTGAAGCAGATAGTGCCCCTTCCTTGATGGTGGCATTAGAACTTATGGAAAGAGGACAATCTGGTGCAATTCTCGGCTTCCCCCCTCTTAGTATTTATTTTGTTTTTGTGAGGAGTGGGAGAGGTCATCATTTCAGTAGGACCACCCCCTTTTCTTGTCTGGTCTCCATTTTGGGTTATAGTCAGCATCTCTTCATCATCCAATATATAAGTGGAAAGGAAGTGAAGGGAAATATCCCTAAGAGAGCATAGGATCTCTCTCTCTCAGTAAGGAGACTCCAAGAATGCTTGATTCCTTGCCAAGTGATTCAGTTATCCACTTAAGAATCTGGGATGATCCTTGAGCTTTTTCTTTTCCAGGTGAAATGGAATGGGGATTCAGAGAATTTTTTTTAAATACTTCTCCCTCACTGATGTCCTTGATAGATGAAGGAGGTCTGGTTTTCTTAGTCACAAGAACCGAAAAGGACTGAACCACTCTCAAGTTGTTTCTAAGAAAGCTTTGGCTCGTGTGGGACAGGGTAGGCTGAGGTCTTAACAAATCCATGCTCTGAATCCTTTCCCTAGCAAAATAAGAGTCCATGGACTGGGAGCGATTGTGGCAGAGCACCCTTCTATGTCTCCTGAAGTTTGGCTTGCTCTGTGTCTTCTCCATGATGGGGGAAAGGAAAGGAAAAGGAGAGCATGAGCTCAGTGGGTGAGGCCATTTAAGAAACAAAGCTCCCCAAATTTCTGTCCCCTAAAGGATGAGAAAGGATTTTTACTTGTCACTCTCTCAAAATAAGCAATAAAGGCAGAAGAGCTGAATGCTGCCTTTTTTATACTACTAGAGGCAGAGAATGTATTGCAAGGACAGGAATGTGACCACACCTTAAAGCCTCAGAAACGGTATCTGCATCAACAGACGAGAGACACTACCCAACTCACAAACTAGAGGGGAAAGACCAGGAACCAGAAAAATGCACTAGTTGGGACACAGTTACTAAGACTAACTACAAACTAGTTCAACTGCTTTTTCAAAAACTCATACTTCGGTCCACACATTTTGCACTTTCGATCCTGTGGATTTTATGACCAAGCACTGGCATTTCAATATAAAAGGTACGTTTCTTTATTCAGGCCACCGAGTGCCTTTTTATTATTTTATAAACAGTGGCAGCTTAGCAGGATTTTGATGCCAGCAGCGTAGCCAACTTTGTATATTTTTGGCAGATGTCTAAACACAAGGTGTGAACAAAACAGCTCTCTTCTGATAAAGCTTTGATCACTGAACTGATGCCAAGTACTTTTAGCAACAAAGTCATCAGCAAGAGGTTTTTGTAGCCACAGTGGTCCTTAGAAAAGCCTGTTACATCCAGCTATTCTAGCTTTCACCCAACTGTTTGTCCAAGAGCCTGATTCAGGCAGACACCAGCAGAGGGATGACAGTTTGATACTCCTTCACTGAGCAGTTGCAGGAGCTAGCACAGCCCACAGCGTACACTAGGCAGTCCTCTGGGCTGCCCTAAATTCAGACCCTCTTTCAGCATCCTTTATTGTTTTTTGCAGGCACACATGTCTGCCCTGAAAATGCCTCCTACACTGCCATGGAAGAGGCAGAGAGGTCCCCTTGCACCAGGGCAATTCCCTATGGGAGGAGGTCTAAGGCTGCCCAATGGCCTCTTCGAGCCAGCAGGCACGTAAGCCTACCAGAGCTGCTATGGATTGTTGTGACCAGAAATGGGAGGGCAGGTGGTCCATGCAATACTACTGAAGTGTGGTCCACACTATAAAAATGTTTGAGAATCCTTGCTGTGTGTTATGTATACCCAAAGAAGAGATTAAAATCTCTTTAAATGCAAATTTCAATGCAAATTTACCTAAAATGCCTCAATCTAATTTATCCATAAAAAACGGAAAAAACACCCAGTCATTAACTCTGAGCCTCAAATGTCCCCTTTAAAATGGGGACAATATACACTTGTATAAAATTAACGTAATTCATAAGTCTAGCTATACAGGCCCCACTGGAAGAAACTGATTGAGATGGCTTCTGTTACTTGTAAAATTCAGTGTATGACATGGAAAAAAAATTATCAGCAAGTTATAATCTTTCTAATAAATTAATTTTGAGCTACAATGTTGTCAGCCTTAATTAGTGGCTGATCAGCAGTGATTTTCTCAGATGGAAATGTGTCTTAAACATGGCTCTCAATCCATATGGACTTATTCTATCTGGGAGCAAATGTTTTCTCCAAAAGTCAAAGAAGAATTTCTTGGGAAGTAATCATTTTATAACCGTAAGATTTTTACATCACACATTCATGACTTTGAAAATGCCTCAAGAAAATCAAGTTCTAAAGTAAAAAATTTTTGACCAAGTAATATTTCATTTGCAGACATACCTAAATGGAAGATATGGTGGATTAGATCCAGATAAAAGTGCTCTGTATGCTTCTTCTGGTGTTTTCTTTAAGTAAATTACCTGGAAAAAAAATGCAACCAGTCATTAGAAAACAGCCACTGGATTCAACCGCAAAGTAGTCATGGGGAAAAAAAATCATCAAATTGTACGATGTATTTCTTCTGACATTGTAATACAGTAATCTGTATTTGTCATTTTAATTAGCATGTAATTTATTCCCTCACCCATTATTATGACCTAATATATATAGACCTAATAGGATTTACCTAAACAGAAATTCGCTTCAACAAAAGTTACAAGTAAACAGAAATATTGTTTATAGATTATTGCAATCTAGAGGCACACCAAGGAAGACTCAATACAAAACTAAAATTAAAATCAATGATTAAACTATTCCTATGATTTAACCTCCGATTAGGACAATATCCACGAACAGATCTCCATTCAGTGATTGACCCATTTCTTTCCTATGCCTTCACCAGCATAGGTTATTGAACAGGATGCTCCCAACTTCACCAGTGCCTCACAGAAGAGATCTCAGATACTGGGACACTCTTCAAAAATGCAGTAGATGTCAAGTTGAATGCACTTGCACCCTGGGGGGGCTGAGAACCTGCAGACTCATAAAAGGTACAGATACAACCCAATAAAGACTGTCTAAATGCATTAGTAGAAATGGGAGCCCTGTCAGATCTATCCACGAATCATCTAGGAGATCTCCTAAGCCATTTATTGCTATCCAGGTAGAAAGCTAAGGCCTTTCTAATGCCCAGCATAGGGAAATAGGATTCCTGCTGGAACTATGAGTTTTTGGAAAAAATACTGGTAGATGGATAGATGATCAGGCGGCAGGTACAGGCGGGTCTGCAAACTCTGCCACTGCTGCTATGGGAGCCTCAGCTGAGGCTGGCTGGCCCTGGGGAACCTGCTCTGACTCCGTATCCACGTGAGGGGGCAGTGGGAGACTGTTGCCGATTGTCTGTCACCGATCGTCTGTCGGATGCCCCTGAAACTGACCTATGCCCCTGTAACGGGTGGGGAAATCCCCAGGGGTTCCAGAGTTGCTAGGGGGCCGGCCACTGGCCCTGGGGCCATGATGCCCCTGATGGGTGGCCCTGTCCCGCAGGTAGGGTCTCCTCCTCACTATTGGAGCCGGAGGAGGGGGAGACTTGTCTGGGGGACCAGGACGGTGCCGAGGCCACCTGTCTACCTCAATCCTGTCAGTTCTGGCTGCGGACCTCCATTGAGGACCTGTACAGGGCGATGGCTCTCGATGCCGCGATCCCAGTGACCAGCAGCAGCATTTGGCAGATCGGCGACAGTACCCCGATGATCTACGCCTTACGAGCGGTGCCGTTCCGTAGAGCAGGAGCAGAAACGGGAGCGAGAAGACCAACGTGTTGGAGACCGTCGATGCACCTGCGGTGAACCGTACTGGTGATCCGGCAACGGGGCTTCAGGGACTGGCGTCTTGACCCTCCGGAGCGGTGCTGCG
Organism: Emys orbicularis; assembly: GCF_028017835.1. Taxonomy (NCBI): domain Eukaryota; kingdom Metazoa; phylum Chordata; order Testudines; family Emydidae; genus Emys; species Emys orbicularis. The sequence goes on from NC_088690.1 coordinate 39,490,227, forward strand.
AGCTGGGAGAGAGACTTGGGTGCTCCCGGCATCAGGGCTGTGGGGACTGGTGCCGTGGTGCAGTGGGTCTGCGCCAGACCGCTGGTAATGGACACCTAGAGCCCGAGGAACGCTGCCTGGAATCTGGGACTGACGCCGGGAACTCTGCAGGCAAGCCAGCCTGCATCCGGGGACTGGTGACACTGTTCAGGCGAGCGCTGACAGGGCACTCCCTGCAGCGAGGAGCGGTGTCGCACTGATGGGGACCATTGAAAGGGTCCCAAGGCAGGTTTATTCCTCAAACAGGGCACCTCCATGGCTGGCGTGGGCAGCACTGGCAGGGAGCATGGATGGCACTGCCAGGTGCCAAGTGCCTCTGCCACTCCCCAGGGTGGTGGGCGGGCGGGCCTTGGAGGGGAAAAGCTGCCCCACACGGGTCTTTGCTCGCCTCTAGCTCTCTCCTTCCCTTTACGGGACGTAGGAGACTGTCCCCTCCTGGCCCTTCTTTCTTGCTTTTTAGCCAGTACTGAGGCTGTGGTGCTAGGAGCAGAGTTTGATCTGGTCGTCTGAGGCCGGTGTGAGGGCCAACTCCATAAGGAGCGCTTGGAGACGAATGTTCTGCTCCATTTTGGTCTGCAGTCTGAAGCTCTTGCAGATGTGACACTTGTCGCTAACATGGGTTTTTCCTGAATACTTCAGGCAGCTTCTATGAGGATTCCTGACTGGCATAGGTTTCTTGCAACAGTCACAAGATTTGAAGCCTGGGGACCGGGGCATGCCCCGTCCCTACGCTAAGTCCTGTTTGGGACTAACAAACTATCGCTAACTCTACACTAAGGGGACTATAAAACTATCAAAGTTTTTAACAACTATATAAAAAAAGTTCACAACTAGCCACAATTGAGAGGAGTGAGCCTGCTGAGGCAAAGAGACATTCCAGCACAGTCACTGGCGGTAAGAAGGAACTGAGGTATGTGGGGAGGAGGGGAGGGCGGCACCTCTTACACCATATGCATGCCACTCCAGAGGGCACCAGAGCTGGTCCCCTACAGATACCACTATGGGAAAAACTTCCAGCACCGGTGCATAGGGCGAGCATACACACCTACAATGGAATGGACATGATCAAGCAGTTGAAGAAAATGAGCATTTCTGAGAGATGTGGGACTCCCCCAGAAAATGGACACACTTGGAGTGTCCGTCACTCGCCAGTATAGCCTCCTGGCAAGAGAGGCAGCACTGAAACCTGGTGAACCAGGCATACCCTGCCAGAAGAGAACAAAGCTCCCGAGGGAAAAGAGAGGGAAGACAGTTCTCTCACCTCATATAAACTCTAACAACCCTAAGCCAACTAACTTTGACAGAAAACGAGATCAAGAGAAAAGTAGAGTATGCTTTTGGCAGATACACCTGTATTCTGTCTTGGGCCAAGGCAGCAGAGAAGGAACGGAGGATGGTTCGCCTACACATCCCAATAAAGCAGGGGTGGGCAAACTATGGCCGGCGAACTCGCGCTAGGGAGCGGGGTCTGGGGCTTGCCCTGCTCCAGCCAGGGCGCGGGGTCGGAGGCAACATCCCGTGGCTCCCAGAAACTGCAGCAAGGCCCTGCTCCAGGGCTCCAGCCGGGGCGCGGGGTCAGGGGCTGCACCATGGCCCCTCTCTGGCTCCTACACGCTCCAATGGCTCCCTCCAGTGCTCCAATGGGAGCTGCAGCGGGGGTGCCTGTGGACGGGGCAGCATGCAGAGCCGCCTGACCATACCTCTGCCTAGGAGCCGGGGAAGGGACATGCGGCTGCTTCCGTGAGCCGCTTGAGGTAAGTGCTGCTCAGAGCCTGCACCCGAGCCTCTCTTCATGCCCCAACTCCCCGCCGCAGCCCTGATCCCCCCTCCTGCCCTCCAAGCCCCTTGATCCTAGCCCAGAGCACCCTCTTGCACCCCAAACCTCTCATCCCCAGCCCCACCCCAGAGCCAACACCTCCAGCCAGAGCCTGCACCCCTTGCCGCACCCCAACCCCTTGCCCCAGCCCGGAGCCCCCTCCCGCACCCTGAACTCCTCATTTCTGGCCCCATCGCCAAGAGCCCGCATCCCCAACCCAACCCCAATTTTGTGAGCATTCATGGCCCTCCATACAATTTCTATTCCCAGATGTGGCCCTCAGGCCACAAAGTTTGCCCACCCCTGCTATATAGCCTTGGTGTCTGCCATGGGGAGGTATGGGGTGTGTGTGTGGGGTGAATGGGCACTGCTAGCTAGAAATCTTTGATCCAAGGTGTGAGAGAAGCATGGGCATCTGAAGTGGAGCACACATAGGGACACTACTTGAAGAAAACCAACTTTTAGGAGTTTTACAGGTATACGGTTTGGTTATTTTTCCCCTTGACCACAACAGAAATGCATACTGCTGCTGCTTCAGAAAGGTTTGAAGATAATAAATACTGAGTGAATGCTATGTTTAAGATTGCAAAACAGTCTGGCTTTGACCTCGGTTTTCACTCTCCCAGCTTCCTAAATAATTATTTGTTTGATGGATAAAGCTTTCCATGCCTGGGACCTTGCACAGGAACATGCCAGATAATGACATGCTGGCCACAAACCAACTGTGAAGGAAATTCACAGCTGCATGTTCTAGAAGGTTTTCAGAGGGGAAAAGGAAATCAGTAAGGCAGACTTGCAAAACTCTGTTTGCCCAGGGTTTGTATGATAGAATCTATTATATCATCTTCCCCCGACCCACAATATCTACTTTATCAGTAGCTTCTGAACACATCTTTGCAGAGGCTGGTAAGTTTTCCTGAGAATTTTGCAAAGTAGCTTTAGTGCAATTTGGGGATATGCGTTGCTTGAAGCAGGAAAAATCCAGACCTACAGTTTGTGAGAGGAGTGAGGGACTGCTTGTTAGCCCCCACTTAGGAAGTAAACAGCACGTCAGGCTGTTGAGCTGACTGCTAAGATTAAGAGCAAGTTATTTCTCAAGGCTACAAAGTAGGACTAAGAAATCATTTATATTTTCAAGTTAGGGATGAGACCATTACAGTTCAACATAATGTTAGTATTGACAGATGTCTGACCATGCTTAGCAGTTAGTTATTATCCAATCACTTCACCATTGTGCAGTTCCTCCCCACCCTTCAGGGTGGTTATGACAGTACCTCCCATAAGGCTTTATGGAAATATGCTTAGAATGCGTTTTATGCTACATATGCCATGTAACATATCTCAAAGGTTATGACCTACTGAATGTATTAATCCTATTTGTATGCATGTATCATTTTTGTATTCGAAGTTATGAATGTTGGCTGTGTACTGACTTGATTTCTAAATAACCTTAGTAGAGCATTTGGTCAGTTCCTGGAGAAAGGAATGGTGAAATTAAGTACCTAATCAAGAAACAGTTAAAGGACAATGGATCTTGGAAGGCTCCAATCCACATAAGAGTCTACTTGAGGACACTCAAGGTAGTATGTAAACAATGGATGCTACCTGTAAAAACTGTGAGTCATGCATGGACATGTGACTTGCCCAGGTGACTCCTAAACTCCATCTTGGAGCAGGACTTTGCATACGAGTGAGGAGGGGGTCTCTACCCACAAGAGAAAGTCTATTTAAACCCCTGGGAGACCCCTCCATTTTGTCTTCAGCTGGCTAAAGAGGGAGCCTCTCCACTCCCCCAGGATACTTGAATGAATTTTAGTTTCCAAATGTACATTGGCCAAACCGGACAGTCCCTCCGCAAAAGAATAAATGGACACAAATCGGACATCAGGAATGGTAACATACAAAAGCCAGTAAGTGAACACTTCAATCTCCCTGGTCATTCTATTACAGATTTAAAAGTCACTATCATTGAACAAAAACACTTCAGATACAGACTTCAAAGAGAAACAGCAGAACTAAAATTCATTTGCAAATTGAACACCATTAATTTGGGCTTGAATAGGGACTGGGAGTGGCTGGCTCATTACAGAAGCAGCTTTTCCTCTCCTGGAATTGACACCTCCTCATCTATTATTGGGAGTGGACTACATCCACCCTGATTGAATTGGCCCTGTCAACACAGGTTCTCCACTTGCGAAGTAACTCCCTGCTCTCCATGTGTCAGTATATAATGCCTGCATCTGTAACTTTCACTCTATGCATCTGAAGAAGTGAGGTTTTTACCCACGAAAGCTTATGCCCAAATAAATCTGTTAGTCTTTAAGGTGCCACCAGACTCCTTGTTGTTTTTGTTCTGTCTGTTACTATTTGGAACTACTTAAATCCTACTTTCTGTATTTAATAAAATCACTTTTTACTTATTAATACCTGGGGGGGGAGCAAACAACTGTGCATATCTCTCTATCAGTGTTATAGAGGGCGAACAATTTATAAGTTTACCCTGTATAAGCTTTATACAGGGTAAAACGGATTTATTTGGGTTTAGACCCCATTGGGAGTTGGGCATCTGAGTGTTAAAGACAGGAACACTTCTGTTAGCTGCTTTCAGGTAAACCTGCAGTTTTGGGGCAAGTAATTCAGACAACTGGGTCTTTGTTGGAGCAGATGGGTGTGTCTGGCTCAGCAAGACAGGATGCTGGAGACCTGAGCTGGCAGAGAAAACATGGGTAGAAGTAGTATTGGCACATCGGGTGGCAGCTCCCAAGAGGGTTTCTGTGATCCAAGCCATCACAGTGGTTACTTTATTTTTATTTAAATTTAGGGCAACTCATGTAAATTAGTTTTTTTTGTACCGAGCCAGTGCAAAAAAATAATTACCACTGGAATCCCAATCCTAGAATTTAATCCAGTGTTGGTCAGGTCTCATTTTACACTTAATAATCTAGCATGAGGACAGAAATAAAAGCCTCTCAATTAACTGTACAGAACATGTCATGTGTTAGGCTACATGAGTTTATCAGAAACAATAAACCTTTTGTGATCAGTATAAGTATGGGCAGGAGTTTCCCCCTGAAACAGTAGCACATTCAATTTTAGGCACTTTCATCATAAGAGAATCCTACAAGCAAGTTTGGCATTGCTAATTACACTGTATTACCTTACTGGAGCAGATAATCAGGTTCCTGCAAGTCAGGAATTGGGTTGCAGTTCTGCCTCAAAAAAATAATCTTTCTGAAACAAAATTTAAATAAATAGTATATTGGTGGTATGGGAAGGGGATAAGTCCCTTAGTTTCAGATGACATTTGTTAGCACATATTGGATTAGATGTGCATGTTGGTAACTATCAAACCCAGCAGGAGAGAGGAAAGTTCGCCCATCTGTTAATGCAGCCCCAGACATCCTGTCCACAGACAGCAGGATAACACAAGCTGTGGTTTCATTGTTAACCTTCATCACTGGCTCCATTCCCTGGAATCGGTAGTGTACATAACAATCACTTTCCACAGCTTGCCAACTTAGATTGATTGCTACATTTTTCCCAACTGTCAATGAACATATTAAGAATTAGAATTCTGCAAGTATAAGAGACACTGGGGTGAAATCCTGGCCTGACTGAAGCTAATGCAGCCTTGCCGGTGGAGCCAGGATTTAATCCTCTGGAATATATCAACCAACCAGAAAGAGTTAACAAAAGAAAATGAACAGCTTGTTTATTTGAAAGTATATTGCTATATTACCCTGCCTAGGATAGCGTAGTTTCCAGTGTGTGTGGGGATTGCTAGGCTGTGAGGTATGCTGCTAGACTAGCAGTATATATCCCCCAGCAAAACATATCTGGCACTCAATTTATTTGCCAACGGATATGCTATGCTTGTGTGCTGGAGAAGAATAAGAGCTACTAGTGAAGAGAGATCCACTTCTGGAAAAGAAGAGGTACTAAAATGTCAAAAAGCTAGAGCACTTATGCTGCAAGGGAAAGCTAATGCTGTACATTCCCATAGTTGACTGGGTGCCAAACATCACTGTTAATACAAAAAATAAATAAATAAATAAAAATAAAAAAAACTCTGAATGCTGGTTTTAATAGAAAAATTAATATTTTTGGATTCAAGGGCAGTTATAGAAGCCAATTTTCTATGAAATATATTATATACCAGGCCTGCACAACTCGTAAAGTGGCGAGGGCCATATTACTCCAAAGAAAACAGCTGAGGGCCGAAACCCCCCGGCCCCGCGGAAACACCCCCCCCCCCCAGCCCCGCCCAGCCCCGCGGAAACAAACCCTCCTTCCCCAGCACCGCCCCGCCGAAACAGCTAAGGTTTGTGGGGGAGGGTGTGTGATACTTTATTAAGAATTTTTCAATTAAATCAAACAATTTTTTTAATTATTTTAATTTTTTTTATTAATCATGGAAAAATTAAAAACATCTGTTCCATTGAAAGAAAACATTTGTACTTTTCATAATTACCTTGCAAATTTAATGAGAAATATTACATCTCTTTTCGGCAACAAGCTTGTCGCATTTGGGGGTCATATTTGAAGTGGATATTTTCATAATGTCTTCCAAATGGTCGTCAGTCAGAGAAGAACGTTGCTTGTTTTTATTCATGTTCATGATGGAAAATGTTTGTTCACATATGTAAGTGCGTCCAAAAATGCTGAACGTTTTCAGTGCAACTTCATTGTCCAGACTTTTGTAGAAGTCCCGCAAGCTGCTTTCTCTGTGCTTATTTCGGTAAACTGCTGAACACTGAAGTTCAATAACCTCCAACTGCAAATCTAGTGGCACTTCCTCTGGATCCATAGAAAAGGGATCTTCAATCAGCTTCAACTGGACGTCTTCTTCTTTAGACAAAGTAAGTCTTCTGTCAAATTCTCCAATCAAAAGAATGATGTGCTTTGCGTATTTTTCTCCTAACTCGGCGTGTTTGTGCCGAGGGATACGCTGTGCACAAGTGGGAAAGTGACACATTTCACCTTTTGACAGCTGACTTCTGAAAAGTTTCAATTTCATTTTGAAAGCTTTCACTGCTGCACACATTTGAAATATAAGTTGATTTTTCCCCTGAAGTTGAATGTTGAGATCATTCAGGTGTGCTGTAATATCACAAAAGAAAAAGAGATCTTGATTCCAGGACTCATTTTCAAGCTCTGGGAATTTTATTGGCCCATTTTCTAGGAATTTTGCTACCTCCTCTTTCAAAGCAACAAAACGCTGGAGCACTCTTCCTCGACTCAACCACCTCACTTCTATATGGTAGATTAAGTCATTGCACTCGGTGTCTACCCCTTCAAGAAAGGCTCGAAATGTCCTATGTTTTAGTCCTCTAGAACGGATGTAGTTTACAATGGAAACTACCACTGACATTACATGCTCAAATTTTAAGACTTTGCTACACAAAACCTGCTGATGCATAATGCAGTGATGTTTGGTTATTTCTCTCCCGATAAATTCTTCAAGAAGAGTAACTGCTCCAACATTTTTTTGGCACATAGCTGGAGCACCATCAGTACAAATGGCCACCAAGTTTGTGAAATCTAATCCCGACTTATCATTCGTGCACTTTATCACTTCACTGGAGATTTCTTTTCCGGTTGTGCGACCCGTCATGGAGCACATGCCAGCAAGTTCTTCAGTAATTTCAAAGTTTTTATCAATACCTCTAATAAAAATAAGAAGTTGGGCGGTGTCTTTTAAATCGGTGCTTTCATCCATAGCTAGGGAGTAAAAGCAGAATTCACTGACTCTCTGCTTTAACTGATCACTTAAATTGGTAGAAATGTCAGCTATTCTTCTCCGTACAGTCATGCGTGATAGACTGACATTCTCAAATATTCCCCTCTTTTCTGGACATAACTCAGATACAGCAATCAACATACACTTTTTTAATAACTCGCCTTCTGTCAAGCATTTCCCAGCAGCAGCAATTTCCTTAGAAATTTTAAAGCTTACTTTAGTAACTGTATCGTTCTCAGTGCTCACTTTCTTGAAAATTTGCTGTTCTCTACTAAGGTTTTTCGCTAAACTGGCTGCTTTAATTATTTTTTCATTTGGGCTCAATTTGGCGAGATTGGGATGCTTAGTTTCAAAGTGCCACCGAAAGTTGTATTCTTTCGGAACGGCTAACGTTTCGCAACACACGAGGCACAGTATTTTGTCTTTGGAAATAGTATATAAGTATTTATTCGTCCATTCAGTGTTGAAAACTCTGTGCTCTGATTCTATTTTTCTCTTTTTCTTTTCACACATGGTATCCATTATGAAGCTCAAGATTTTGTTGAATAAATTCACACACAAGGGAAACACTCACAGTCATACACAAAGAGAAGAGATATCTCACGGCGCATGGCACACTAGCAAGGCACTGACGGTGTGTGGAAGCCTGTAGGTCCAGGGGTCACTATATTACTGCACACAGCAGTCAATCAATGCAGTTGTAGATAAATCTCTGCATTATGCATTTTTGTATAACTTTGATATGACTTTGTATTGAACCTTGGTACTATGTTATAGCGGGCTCCTAAGATAGTATAATTAAGGTAAAAGAAAAATTTCTTCTGTGCAAATTTTTGAAGCAGAGTTCAAATTTGTGTGCCATGAGGCAAATGCACCCAAGTGAGTAAAATGCTTATACATTTAAAAAGTTTTAATTTGCAATTTGTGTCAATTTATATGGGTTTTCAGATAGACATCATAAGTAAAAAAAGAAAAACAAAAGTTTGTGTTTTAAATTGAAAATTTTCCTAAAAAATATCAATAAATGATTATCAGCCAAGAATAAGATATGTAATTACAAATGCATTTTAATTTCCTTATTGGTCGAAATGTCAAAGACGGCTAAACTAACCTTACTGTTTTTCCCTGCGATCTTTTTCATTTGCCCATTCAATATAAACTCTGTCCAGATCTATCAGTCCTCAATCCAGCTGATAATTCTTAATACACATCAGCACCCCACATAGAACCCCCCACTCGCTAGTTTCCCAATACACACAGATTTCTCCTCCCTCCCTCCCAGTGCCCTTCCCCACAGCCCCACCACCACAACTAAACAATGCCCCACACAGACCCCCAGTGCCCTGACACACACAGATCTCCCTCACTGCCCAGCACCCCCCCAACAGGCCCCCACTGCCTAGCACCCCAAAACACACAAACCTCCCCCACTGCCCTCCGCACATCTCCCAGACACTCACTCCACCACACCCTTCCCCCTTCCCTGGCCGCACTCACCAGCCCTGCTGGGAGGTCTCTGGCTCCTAGGGTGAGAGCGGCAAGGGAAGTCTCCAGTGGTGAGCGGGAGCCGGTTCGCACCGGTTCACGGGAACCAGTTGTTAAATTTAGAAGCCCTTTTAGAACCAGTTGTCCTGCGCGGGACAACTGGTTCTAAAAGGGCTTCTAAATTTAACAACCGGTAAGTTGAAGTGACCAGGACCGTAGCTGGGGGGGAGCAGAGGGAGCGTCTGTTCCCCCTGAGCACATTATCCAAAAGTGGCGCCTTAGGAGCCGACCCCATGGGTGCTCCAGCTCTCCGCCCCGCTCCCCGGCCCCAGCTCACCTCCGCTCCGCCTCCGCCTCTGAACACTCTGCCCCGCTTCTCCCCCTCCCCCCCCCCCGCTTCCCGCGAATCAGCTCTTCGCGCGGGAAGCCTGGGAGGGCAGAGAAGCAAGCGGTGGCTTTGCGCTCAAGCCCAGGGAGGCGGAGACGGAGCGGAGGTGAGCTGGGGTGGGGGGAGCCACCCGCGCCACAGCAGGTAACCCGGGGGGAGGGGCGTGGAGGGGAACCGCTCCCCGCCCCAGCTCACCTCTGCTCCACCTCCCTGGGCCTGAGCGCGAAGCCGCCGCTTGCTTCTCAGCCCTCCCAGGCTTCCTGCGCGAACAGCTGATTCGCGGGAAGCGGGGGGGCTGCAAGCTCAGCCTGACCCGGTGCTCCAGGCACTGCACGGTGGCGGCGTGGCCCGGCTCCAGCCGAGCGGCGTGGCTGTAGCGCCGCCAGCCACCTCCAGGCAGCGCGGTAAGGGAGCAGGGAGGGGGTGTTGGATAGAGGGCAGGGGAGTTCAGGGAGGTGGTGGGGGGGTGGATAGGGGTCGGAGCGGTCAGATGGCAGGGAACAGGGGGATTGAATGGGGGCAATGGTCCCGGGGGGCAGTCAGGAAGGAGCAGGGGTTGGATGGGGCAGTGGGAGGCAGTCAGGGGCAGGGGTTCCAAGGGTGGTCAGGGGACAGGGAGAAGGGGTGGTTGGATAGGGAATCAGGAGAGGAGTTGGATGGGGCGGCGGAGGGCAGTCAGGGGACAGGGAAGGGGGTGGATGGGGCAGGGGTCCCGGGGGGGCATCAAGGAACGCGGGAGGTTGGCTGAGGCAGGAGTCCCGGGGGGGGGTGGGCCAAAAAGCGCTCAGGACGGGGGCGGTGGCTGAGCCCCGTGTCCCGCTGGGGGGGGGGGGGGGGGCGAGGGCTCCGTGCCCGTGTCCTGCTTGGGGCAGTGGGGAGGGGCAGCGGCGCGTGAGGGCTCCGTGTCCTGCTTGAGGCCTGGGGGGTGCGGCGCCGCGCGCGGGCTCCGTGTCCCGCTTGGGGCGGGAGGTGGAGGCGCGGCAGTGCGCGAGGGCTCCATCCCCATGTCCCACTTGGGGCGGGTGGGGAGGCGCGGCGGCGCGGCGGCGCGCGAGGGCTCCCTGCCCGGGTCCCGCTTGGGGCAGGGGGGCCAGTTTCGCGCGCCGCGGGCTCGGAATCTCCCCCTTCCTCCCTCCCAGGTTTGAGAGCCTGGGAGGGAGGGGGAGACTCCGAGTGGCTGCGGCGCGCGAAACAGCTGATTCGCGCACCGCTGCTCCCCCTCCCTCCCAGGCTTGAGAGTGAGCCCCCGCGGGCCGCACAGTGAGCCCCCGCGGGCCGCATGTTGTGCAGGCCTGTTATATACAATGGGTCAAAACTACACATTTTATTAATCATTACACCAAAAATTTACCCATCAGCACTTAGTTGCGAGCCAGAATAATTCAGAGTAAGAAAAATGTGCATGTGTTTCCATACCACACTTTCAAGTTTAATACACAGCTATAAAAATTCACTCTGGGATGAACTAGGCAGGTCAAAGGATGCTTTTATACTCCTTAAAATTAAACTTTTTTTCAACATGAAAGTTACTCAACTAATCTATGAGAACCAATGTATCTCACTATTTTAGAAGCTATGTTTGTTTTTTAAACCAGAAGAGTAACTAGTGTGCATATGAAAATATTCCATAATAAAGGGGGCAATTTTTTGGTTTACAGTCATACTGATGTAATAGACCTAGTTGTTATCTGCACATCAGCGATCAAAGATTTACAGCATCAACCAGCCAAAGGAATGTTAAATTACCAAATTATTTTTCTAAGAGAATAACTGTATCCTGTGCACATGCAAGCCCTAGCAGCATATGGTGGCAATCAGAAAGTATTAGTTAGGACTGGTGAAAAGGATAGCTTGGGACAGACGCTTATATGAGCAGAGACTGCCAATTGTACCACATTGCATGGAAATTTTCCAGGGTTCTTCCCACTGGTACATTTTAAAATACACCTCTACCCCGATATAACACGACCCGATATAACATGAATTCGGATACAACGTGATAAAGCAGTGCTCGGGGGAGGGCGGGGGGGCTGCGCACTCCGGCGGATCAAAGCAAGTTCGATATAACGCGGTTTCACCTATAACGTGGTAAGATTTTTTGGCTCCCAAGGACAGCGTTATATCGGGGTAGTGTACTTCACTTGCTGCAACACTTGCATGTAGATTTGAATTCAGCGTTAAATATTGGAACAGCAATTTTAGAAAGTCCCGGATCAGAGAATCACAGTCTGGATCGGGGGTCATCTGCATGCTTGCTCAGCAAGGAGCACACACTGCCCTACGTAGGTCTTCAGCTTTCTGCCAGGAGCTCTGCAGAGGCGCTTGATACCCTGCCTACTCCAGATTCCTTTACATGAGTTTCTGTGGTGGGAGTTCACTGTTTTACTCTCCATCTCTCTTAATTCAGTCTTCTGGTAATAGGGGATTCATAGACTCTAGGACTGGAAGGGACCTCGAGAGGTCACCGAGTCCAGTCCCCTGCCCTCATGGCAGGACCAAATACTGTCTAGACCATCCCTGATAGACATTTATCTAACCTACTCTTAAATATCTCCAGAGATGGAGATTCCACAACCTCCTGAGGCAGTTTATTCCAATGTTTAACCACCCTGACAGTTAGGAACTTTTTCCTAATGTCCACCCTAAACCTCCCTTGCTGCAGTTTAAGCCCATTGCTTCTTGTTCTATCCTTAGAGGCCAAGATGAAGAAGTTTTCTCCCACCTCCTTATGACAGCAGTTTTCAGGTATCTAAAAGGGTATCATGTCCCCTCTCAGTCTTCTTTTTTTCCAAACCAAACAAACCCAATTCTTTCAGCCTTCCTTCATAGGTCATGTTCTCTAGACCTTTAATCATTCTTGCTGCTCTTCTCTGGACCCTCTCCAATTTCTCCACATCTTTCTTGAAATGCGGTGCCCAGAACTGGACACAATACTCCAGCTGAGGCCTAACCAGCGCAGAGTAGAGCGGAAGAATGAATTCTCGTGTCTTGCTCACAACACACCTGTTAATGCATCCCAGAATCACGTTTGCTTTTTTTGCAATAGCATCACACTGTTGACTCATATTTAGCTTGTGGTCCACTATAACCCCTAGATCCCTTTCTGCCATACTCCTTCCTAGACAGTCTCTTCCCATTCTGTATGTGTGAAACTGATTGTTCCTTCCTAAGTGGAGCACTTTGCATTTGTCTTTATTAAACTTCATCCTGTTTACCTCAGACCATTTCTCCAATCTGTCCAGATCATTTTGAATTTTGATCCTATCCTCCAAAGCAGTTGCAATCCCTCCTAGTTTGGTATCATCTGCAAATTTAATAAGCCTACTTTCTATGCCAATATCTAAGTCGTTGATGAAGATATTGAACAGAGCCGGTCCCAAAACAGACCCCTGCGGAACCCCACTCGTTATACCTTTCCAGCAGGATTGGGAACCATTAATAACTACTCTCTGAGTATGTTTATCCAGCCAGTTATGCACCCACCTTATAGTAGCCCCATCTAAGTTGTATTTGCCTAGTTTATCGATATCGATGCTTAAGATTTGCAAGGAGTACTTCATTCCAACAAGCATAGAGGCTGCTCTCTACATTTGGGCCTCTACCATGTTGCTCTGTACCAGTACTGAGTAGTTCCTTTTAACACTGTTATGGTAACAGAGGGGAAGCTGCTCCGCAGAGGCCAGCTAAAGCAGCAAACAATCCTGTAGCACAGGGGTCAGCAACCTTTCAGATGTGCCAAGTCTTCATTTATTCACTCTAATTTAAGGTTTCGCATGCCAGTAATACATTTTAACGTTTTTAGAAGGTCTCTTTCTATGTCTATAATATATAACTAAACTATTGTTGTATGTAAAGTAAATAAGGTTTTTTAAATGTTTAAGAAGCTTCATTTAAAATTAAATTAAAATGCAGGGCCCCTCAGACTGGTGGCCAGGACTCGGGCAGTGTGAGTGCCACTGAAAATCAGCTCGTGTGCCGCCTTCGGCGCACGTGCCATAGGTTGCCTACCCCTGCTGTAGCAGGTATCAGGGAGAAGGTGGTGGCTGGGGGGGAAATAAAATACCTTAATCCCTCCAGAACCTGTCCTAAGGGCCGGCCCACTGCTGGGACTGGAGGAACTTGTGGGAAGGGGGCCAAGATGGGGGAAGAGAATGCTGGGTAAGGTGAAATACAGAACTATCCCTCCCCCTTACAAAAAAAAAAAAAAAAAAAATTAAAGTCCTGAGTACAGCAGATTAAAATATTAGTTAAAAAGGAATTTTACAAAACTATTCTTAATCACTATATCAGGGGAAAAACATACCTTTTTTTAAAGTGCTAAAATATAACAAAATATAACCTGGTAGGAATCTGCCATGTCCAAAGTAGACTAAACCTCTGAAAATCCACATCCTACTAAAAACCATTGGGGAAAAAAAAAAAAAAAGATTTTCTCCATTAAAAAGTGTTTTTATAGTTGGTCTAGAAAGCTGTGAAACTACTAAGTTATCAGGTAACTAACCTTAGAACAGTTCATTCTTAAAATGATATTTACCTTTTAACTTATTTTCAATGGTTTCTACAGAGACCTAAGTTTTCCACAGTTCTAATCGGTTTTACAGACTCAATATTGTACTAAGAATCACAATGTACATCCTCAAGATGGCACTGAATGGAAAGTTACTGATGCAGTGACAAACAGAGCTAACATATTTAGAATATTTGTTTATTCCTGTTTAGAATATTTAGCTTTCCATGTTATGACGCATTATTGGGGGGGGGGGGGGGGGAGGGAATCTTTGCAGCCTTGTTTTCAAATTTGAGATTTCTGGCTCAGATTTGAATTTCCAACATTGTGGAGTTAGATCTGCTAACATTTTTGCAGTGCAGTTTCTTTCCATTTTGTTGTTAGGTTAAGCAGTTTCATGCCCAGTAGTATCCACGACTCCTTCCTCTAAAAATCACTTTCAGTAATATGGTTTATTAATTGGCTTGTTTTGCAAATAAGTATTTATAAATAGATATTGACCAATGAAAGTTTTAATATTTTTAAAATTATTTTTACAACATCCAACTGTGTGCCAGTACTTAACAAAACAAATGACTCTTGCTTGGGAGAGCTTATAATCTATTATTTAGAAATATTACTTGTAAAGGTATCAAACGTGGGAAGGGATGGCATGAGAATGAACAAGGGGAAGAGCCCTTCCCATCTTTGTTTTTCTTAAAACACATTTACAATGCAAAAAGTAATTGACAGTTACACAACACTAACCCATTTAGAGAATATCAGGGTAACAGTAGTGACAATGAAATGAGAACGTATTCTTCCTTACTACTTTAGTAAGTCTAGCAACAGGCATGTCCCTTCAATTTTGAGCTGTATCATGTATGTAGGAGGATGTATGATGTTCAGGGACCCCTACTACTACTTTCTGGTATATTCAAGTCTGGTTAAGTCATAGGTAGTCCCTAACTTTAGGATATACAGTACATTATTACTAGACCATCCGACTGACTCTTATCTACACAATCTGAATAAATCCCCACATAGAAAGCATTCAGTTAGCACAGATTATGTAATTCTATATTTAGAATAAAAGTTATCCTTTCTAGTTGGAGACAGAATTATTAAAGTGTAAAGAAAAAAGAATGGTTTGAACAGGATGACAAGCATTTTCCTCCAAAGGCTAGTTACAGCTTGAAAGGAGGTCACTTGTTGCATACTGCTTTAGTAATGCATATAAATTAAGGATGGATTGCCCTCTATCTTGTGAAGAAACAAAATGAAAGATATTCAAAATGTGAGTTAAATTAATTTAAGCACAAACATTTAATTCTGCAACATTATGGTAGGTCTTTTTGCCATGTCTGAGGCTACAAAGGAATATAAACAGATCTTGAAAGTGAAAGTACAGCAGTCTCTCTTTACAGACCATGCACTGTGAAAATGTTGGTTCCCTAAGGGTATGTCTACACTACGAGAGTAGTTCGATTTTACTTAAATCGAATATGTGGAATCGATATTGCAAAGTCGAACGTGTGTGTCCACACTAAGGACAGTAATTCGAGTTTGTGAGTCCACACTAACGGGGAAAGCGTCGACATTGGAAGCGGTGCACTGTGGGCAGCTATCCCACAGTTCCCGCAGTCCCCGCTGGCCATTGGAATTCTGGGTCGAGCCGCCAATGCCTTCTGGGTAAAAAAATGTGTCGAGGGTGCTTTTGGGTAACTGTCGTCATCCGTCCGTCACTCCCGCCCTCCCTCCCTCAAAGCGCCGGCGGGAAATCAGTTCGCGCACTTTTCTTGTCAGTGACAGCGCGGACGCCACAGCACTGCGAGCATGGAGCCCGCTGCGACCATCGCTGCAGTTGTGGCCGTTGTCAACGCCTCGCAGCTTATCATCCACCTTTCCCAGAGGCAGATGCAGATAAATCAGGCGAGGAGGCTACGGCACCGCGGTGAGGGCCTGAAGTCTGAGAGTAGCACAGGCCTGTCAGAAATCACGGGACCCAGCGCCGAGGACATCACGGTGGCAATGGGTCATGTGGATGTTGTGGAACGGCGATTCTGGGCCCGGGAAACAAGCACGGACTGGTGGGACCGCATAGTGCTGCAGGTCTGGGACGAATCCCAGTGGCTGCGAAACTTTCGCATGCGGAAGGGGACTTTCCTTGAACTTTGTGAGTTGCTGTCCCCTGCCCTGAAGCGCAAGGACACCCGGATGCGAGCAGCCCTGACTGTCCAGAAGCGAGTGGCCATAGCCCTCTGGAAGCTTGCAACGCCGGACAGCTACTGGTCAGTCGCGAACCACTTTGGCGTGGGCAAATTTACCGTGGGGGTTGTTGTGATGCAAGTAGCCAACGCAATCGTTGAGGTACTGCTCTCAAAGGTAGTGACCCTGGGAAACGCGCAGGCCATCATAGATGGCTTCACCGCGATGGGATTCCCAAACTGCGGTGGGGCTATAGATGGAACTCACATCCCTATCCTGGGACTGGACCACCAGGCCAGCCAGTACATCAACCGAAAGGGCTACTTTTCAATGGTGCTGCAAGCACTGGTGGACCATAGGGGACGTTTTACAAACATCAACGTCGGATGGCCGGGCAAGGTTCATGACGCTTGCGTGTTCAGGAACTCTGGTCTGTTTAGACGGCTGCAGGAAGGTATTTACTTCCCGGACCACAAAAATAACTGTTGGGGATGTGGAGATGCCGATAGTGATCCTCGGGGACCCAGCCTACCCGCTAATGCCCTGGCTCATGAAGCCCTATACTGGTGCCCTGGACACCGAAAAAGAACTCTTCAACTACCGTCTGAGCAAGTGCAGAATGGTGGTGGAGTGTGCTTTTGGCCGTCTCAAGGGGAGATGGAGAAGCTTACTGACTCGCTGTGATCTCAGTGAAACCAATATCCCCATTGTTATAGCAGCTTGCTGTGTGCTCCACAATCTCTGTGAGAGCAAGGGGGAGACCTTTATGGCGGGGTGGGAGGTTGAGGCAAATAGCCTGGCTTCTGATTACACCCAGCCAGACAGCCGGGCGATTAGAAGAGCCCAGCGGGACGCGCTGTGCATCCGGGAGGCTCTGAAAGCTAGGTTCCTGAGTGAGCAGGGTAACCTGTGACTTAAGTTTGTGTACAGAGAAGCTGAACCTGCCCCCCTTTCTTTACCCAGTTAATGTTGACTATCCTCTCCAGTTACATACCCCCTTCACCCCCTTCCAACACACGTTTAAAAATAAAATCACTTCTATTTTGTTAATGAACACCGTTTTCTTTATTACTGTTTTCACGGGAATGTTTTAAACCTGGGACGCAGACTATGGTGGGGAGCGGGTGTAGTGTACTGATGCAAATGATGCTTCTAAACTCCAGGAATGACAGGCTCCGCAGTGGTGGACTGGTTGTTTCAACGGAGCCTGCCATCCCTCCTGATCGGGACTGCGTGTATGTGGGGGCTATGTGACTTTGTGGCAGGGGGAGGACGGTTACAGATCCCCTGGTGCGTGGCTCTGTGATCCAGGATAAGGACCGCTGCATAAGATCTGTAACTGCCCTCCCCCGCCACAAAGTCACAGAGCAACCCCCCCCCCCCCCCCACACAGAACATGAAAACCACCTCCCAGACTGACCAGGGTAACTAGTCACTGCACTGTGTATGTGCCCTGCTGCTGGACCTGCCCCCGCCTCTGTACCCTGCTAAAGGTGACTGTCCTGTCCAATTACCAACCCCCTTTCCCCCCTTCAGACAGACTCTCCTCCAAAAGAACATGATGGAAACAGTAATTAACAGAAACGTATATTTTATTAGCAACTACACATGAAACTGGGGGGCGAAACTTGGACGGGGGCTTGGGTGAGGCGGGAAGGAAAGGACTTGTCAAATTTTGGGGAATGAGAGCCTTCTAGTAGTAGAGCAGTCTGCAGGGGTGGAGTGAGAGTTTTCACGGTCTCTGCCGCCCCTCCTTCTTTGGACTTTGGGGGGGAGGGCGGTTACAGATAGACTGCAGCGGGGCTCTGTCCTCCTGCCTCCGTTCCTGCAGAACATCCACAAGGCGCCGGAGCGTGTCCGTTTGCTCCCTCAGAAGTCCAAGCAGCATTTGAGTCGCCTGCTGGTCTTCCTGCCGCCACCTCTCCTCCCGTTCCATGTGTGATCGGTGCATTTGGGACAAGTTCTCCCTCCACTGGGTCTGCTGTGCTGCCTGGGCTCGGGAGCAGCCCATAAGTTCCGAGAACATGTCCTCCCGTGTCCTCTTCTTCCTACGCCTAATCTGCGCTAGCCTCTGGGACTGTGATGCCAGGCTGGGTTGGGAGACAGTCGCAGCTGTGGCTGTGGGAATGGGAAAAAGGGAGTGAATTCCTCAGAAAGATAAATGTAGGTGTGAACAAAGAACATAGTCTTTCTCTGTGAACAAGACCATGCACAGCACCTATCACATGCGCACTCAGGACAAGGTCGAATTTTCGGCCCTCGCATTCAGTGCCTGGGGTCTTGCACTGCAGATCTGAGAAGCGGGGCAGGACACCGGAATTTGTGTAGCAGGCAGACATGGTAAGCCGTAGACTTGTGGCTGCTTAAAACTTTAGTAGTAGCACTGGCCTCCTTTCACATTGAAAGCAATGCCAGTCCCTGCTGCCAGCAATCCGGCAAGCATGAACTCTGCCCCTGTCCCACCCCCTCGCGGCTGTCCCAGGGAAAGATCCCTGTATGCCGCCCCTCTCCCGCCTCCACCGCGTGGCTGTAAACCGGCGGTTACAGTTCTGTAAAGGAACGGGCAAGCAGTCCCAATACTAACATTCTCCTACCTAATTCAAAGCAGGTCACCATGAGCGACATCACCCTGATGAGGATCTCAGACACTGATAAAGAAAGAATGCTTCGGGAAAGCCTGCAAAGACCAGGGCCGTATGCCGCCATGCTCTGCAGGGCAATGATCCCGGAGTACTTGATTGTCTCCTGGCGCGGAAACGTTTCATACCACGGAGGACCCAACAAGGCCGCTCTCCCCAGGAACCTGATGCAAAGGCTTTCCAATTACCTCCAGGAGAGCTTCGTGGAGATGTCCCAGGAGGATTTCTGCTCTATCCCCGGACATGTAGACCGGATTTTACTGTAGCTGCACTGGCAGGGACTAAACAGTAGAGCGGCTTGGGCAGAACAATCATGCTAAACCGGACATTGTTAGATTTTTTTTGAATAGTTGCACTGCCCAGGACTGAAACATTAAGCGCCTAGGGCAAACTAATCATGAGAAACCCATTGTTGGTATTGTTAATATTCCTGTTCTGTTAAAAATAAATGTTTAGATGTTTAAAACACTTACTGGCTGATCCTTCCCCTGATTCTGTGTCCGGGTTAACGGCTGGGGACGGTTGGTAGGGAATCTCTGTAAGGGTGATGCAGAGATCCTGGCTGTCGGGGAAATCAGCGTTGCAAGCGCTGTCGACTGCCTCGTCCTCCTCATCTCCTTCCTCATCTTCCCCGTCCGCTAACATGTCCGAGGAACCGGCCGTGGACAATATCCCATCCTCAGAGTCCACGGTCAGTGGTGGGGTAGTGGTGGCGGCGGCACCTAGGATGGAATGCAGTGCCTCGTAGAAACGGGATGTCTGGGGCTGGGATCCAGAGCGTCCGTTTGCCTCTTTGGTCTTCTGGTAGCCTTGTCTCAGCTCCTTGATTTTCACGCGGCACTGCGGTGCATCCCGGCTGTATCCTCTCTCTGCCATGGCTTTAGAGATCTTCTCGTAGATCTTTGCATTCCGTCTTTTGGAGCGCAGCTCGGAAAGCACGGACTCATCGCCCCACACAGCGATCAGATCCAAGACTTCCCGATCAGTCCATGCTGGGGCCCTCTTTCTATTCTGAGATTGCACGGCCATCTCTGCTGGAGAGCTCTGCATCGTTGCCAGTGCTGCTGAGCTTGCCACGATGTCCAAACAGGAAATGAGATTCAAACTGCCCAGACAGGAAAAGGAATTCAAATTTTCCCAGGGCTTTTCCTGTGTGGCTGGTCAGACCATCCGAGCTCGGACTGCTGTCCAGAGCGTCAACAGAGTGGTGCACTGTGGGATAGCTCCCGGAGCTATTAGCGTCGATTTCCATCCACACCTAGCCTAATTCGATATGGCCATGTCGAATTTACTGCTACTCCCCTCGTTGGGGAGGAGTACAGAAATCAAATTTAAGAGACCTCTATGTCGAACTAAATAGCTTCGTGGTGTGGACGGGTGCAGGGTTAATTCGATGTAACGGCGCTAAATTCGACATAAACGCCTAGTGTAGACCAGGCCTAAGTGGGAAGCTTGCTAAATGATCCAAATATGGAAGTTTTCTTCACAGTAATATGTTAATTTTGAGGAGACAAATGAGCAGTTGCATCTTAAGAACCGAAGTCAATGCTAGTTACCAAGATTGAAATAATAATGGCGACTAGGATAGCAGTGCTAAATGAAGGCATAATACATGATTTAGAGACGATACAGAGATTATTTAGAAGAGGAGAATGAGAAAAGGAACCACCTAAACCAATTTAACAATTACTCTGGCTCTAAACTGGAGTCTTCAGCCAGTACTGCTCTTGGGGTATGTCTACACTGCAGGTGGGAGTGAGCCTCCATCCTCAGTAGACAGACTTGCACTAAATTGGCTCGAGTTAACATGCTACAAATAGCAGCACAGACGTTGCACCTTGGGCTCGCAAGCCCACCCAACACGTGGTTGCAATAGCAGATCAGTCACTGGGACAACGGGGGCCATGCCCAGGGGCCCTGGCCAATCGGGGGACCCTGGAATTGGGGGACCTCCCGGCTCCCAGGGAGCAGGACAGAGCAGCTTTTCCCCTGCGCTCCAGGTCCTGCCTCGGCAGCTGGACACTGCCTCCTAGGTTTTATTGCCTGTTTCCTCTACAACCATCAGTGCTGGGGTAGGAGGGGAAAGCAAGAGAGGGTGAGGAGAAGAAGAGAAGGGGAGAGAAAGAGGTAGGGGATTGGGGAGAGAAGGGGATACAGGAATGGGCAGGGAAGCAGGAGGCATTCCCTGGGCAGCAGCAGCCCCAGTAGGGAGGCAACCGCAGCAGTAGCTGGTGCCGGAGTGGTCGCCAGCAGCAGATGGAGCTCCCCCATTACGCTGTCCTGTGCCCTCCCCATCCCGCCCAGGTACCACTGTAGGCGGGTGGAGAGAACCAGGGAACCAAGGGGACTGGCTTCAGCGTGCACGTGTGCATGCATGTCCCCTCACCCAAATATAGCAGTCAAACTACGCCTATGGCCTAGGGTTGCCAATTTTGGTTGGATATATTCCTGGAGGTTTCTTCACATGACAACCTTTAATTCCTGGAGACTCCAGGTCAATCCTGGAGGGTTGGCAATCCTACTACGGCCCCAGGACTGGAGAAGCTCTAACTCCCTGCTGCAGCCTCAGGGCTGGGGGAGCTCTCGCTTCCCGCTGTGGCCAGGGGCCATGGTGAGGGAGTGGGACACAGAGCTTCTCCGGTCTTGGGGCCGCAGGGGGAGAGGGGACAGAAAGGAGCAAGATTGCAGAGCTGCAGTGTGGGGGGCAGAATGGGGCAGACCATGTGTGGAATGGGGTAGGGCAGGCCTGCACAACATGCGGCCCGCGTGGGCTCACTGTGTGGCCTGCGGCAGTGGGTGAGGGAGGGGGGCTGAGGAGGCGAGCTACGAGTCGGTGGCTGACCTGTTCTACTGATCTGGTCTGGCTCCCATCCCCTCTCCAAGGGTTGCAGCTGTCTGGAGGTGCCTGCCTTCCATGCCTTCCTCATTCACACCTCATTCATTCAACAGGGCAACTGATTACAAAGTAGGGGGAAGATCTCATTCTACTTCTAGCAAAAAGGCATTTTTCTTTTACCTTAATTATGCTACCTTAGGGGCCCGCTATAACATATTACCAAGGTTCAATACCCCTGTTTCGGCGGGGCGGCACTGGGTAAGGAGGGTTTGTTTCCACAAGGCGGGCGGCGCTTGGGGGGGGAGGGGGTGTTTCAGGGGGCTGGGCGGTGCATTTTTGCAGGGCGGGCGGTGCTGGGGGGGGGGTTATGTTTCGGGGGGGGGGTTGGCAGGGCCGGGGGGGTTTTGCCCCTCAGCTGTTTTCTTTGGAGTAATATGGCCCTCACCGCTTTACGAGTTGTGCAGGCCTGGGGTAGGGGAAGGGGCAGAACAGGGTGTGGCCGTGGGCAGGGCCACAAGCAGAAGGGGCAGAACTGCAGGCAAAGGGGGTGGGGAGGGGCGCCCTCACTTGCTCTGGCCGAGGGACCCACAAACTCTTAATCCGCCTCTGCCTGGTTGTCTGGGCTTGGGTCACTAGCTTGAGCAGCTGCCTGAGCCACAATATCTACACTGCAATTTTTTTTAATCACTACCACGAATCTGTCTACCCAGACTGTGAGGCATGCTCCTTGCTACAGTGTAGACATACCCTGAAAGTCCTTTCCACCCCCAATACCACCCACCACCACATGCTCTGATCCTGGGTTCCCACCTTTGGACAGTTTGGGGGTGGAGAAGATTAGAATTTGGTTTATGTTCCTGACATTTAAGGGAAGAGAATTGGGGCTAGAGTTAAAAGACCCTATAAGGGTGAACATGGATTTTCTCCCTCTGCCTTTCCCCTGCAGGAAAGTCTCTCATGAGATCAGTAAGAAATTCAGAACAATATCTTCTTTATAACCTGGGGGGGGTGTACCCCACTTTCCACTCTCAATGAAGGTGTAAATGAGCAAGGTGGTGCCTGTTTTATGTACAAGGGAATACATTTGGAGATTAGGGGAGAGAGACAGACAGTCATGATAAAGTAGTTTGTTTCGTTATCCGACTCAGGGCAAGACTCACAAATCCAGAGTTTCACACTAATCCCCTCTCACACTTGGGCCAGACTGAATTGTCAGATCTCAGTGGCAGAGGTACAACTGAGGTGGTATGTCCCCTTATTGCTAAGAGAGGGATTCAAAACTGTGGTGGAACAACTGCCTGCATTTGGGGGATGATGCTGAGATGGACCTGTTGGGGGGAGGTATAGCTCAGTGGTTTGAGCATTAGCCTGCTAAACCCAGTGTTGTGAGTTCAATCCTTGAGGGGGCCCTTTAGAGATCTGGGGCAAAAATCTTTCTGGAGATTGGTCCTGCTTTGGGCAAGTGGTTGGACTAGATGACCTCCTGAGGTCCCTTCCAATCCTGGTATTCTATGATCCCATACTGACAATGACTTGCACTGTATGCCCTTACATGACAACTCAGCTGCAGGCACTGCTTCCATTCAGTGGCCACATTAAGTGGCCACAAATGACAGAACAATGCTACTGCATGAGGATTTCAAAGGTTTGTGGTAGGATTTGTATCCTTAATCCAGGCGATAGAGGAGACAAGATTACATCTTTTATGTGAGACTCAGCTTGGAATAAAGATAGAACTGATGTTAACACCACTGCACTTCAGAACATTATGCAGGGATGTTAAAGTTCCTCACTGAGGTAACTGATAAGCTAGAATGCTAACATCCATATTGATGACAGACAGCTCAGTAGTTCATGGCTAGAACTCTGAAGTTTTTTTATAAGTTGTTTTATATTTCAGGAATTTCTTATTTTGTTTTATCCATTAAAAATGTTTTATTTCTTTATTACATTGAGGTATTTAATGTAAATCACCATATATAAATAACAGTATATAAATCCTAGTTTATCATTTTATTAAACATTATTCAAGGCCTTGAGATACTCACCAACAACTATCAGTTAGCTACACCAAAATACCCCAGACAACTCCTTAGAGTCCCCCCCCTTGACGTTTACCTAGTACTGCAGCCCCTTAAATAACCCCCACTTCTCCATCCCCACTCAGGGGCAACACAGATCTTCCCAAGCCTTCCTGCTTCCTTCTCCAGCACTGACTCCACCCCAGTCCCCACCTCTATATTGTCAGGGAGCCCTCCTTCAGGCACCCTCATCTCCCCTTATATGTCCCTTCTCTCCCACTGAACCT
Source organism: Emys orbicularis (assembly GCF_028017835.1). NCBI lineage: Eukaryota > Metazoa > Chordata > Testudines > Emydidae > Emys > Emys orbicularis. Next base: position 39,514,172 of record NC_088690.1, read on the forward strand.
CATCCTACCAGCTCCCCCATGAGCCCCAGAAAACCCTCCCTTCCTTAAATATTTCCCCTCTCCCACTGAGCTCCAGCTCCCTCTAAGTCCCAGAAACCCCTTCCCTATTCCCCCTTAGATGCTTCCCCCTGCCCCACTGATCCTGCCCTGGGGAGGTGGGCAGGAGGGCATCATGATGACTGGCCCAAATCTGACTAAGTCTCACTGCAACCCCATGCTCCACGTCATAACACCCAGACCAGGGAGCCAGGGCCAGCCCAGTGGTACAGGAGCCGCCACTGCATGGTAAGTTTTTAATTTTATGTAGTTTTTGTTAAGGTTTTATTTTATTTTGTGGTATTGTACAAATGCAAAAATACATGGGGCTCTATTCCTGGCCGCCATGTGGTTAACCGCTGTCTTCATATGGCTGACCACTCCCCTAAACTGCTTCTGTGCATTCAGAGTAATATCTCGACAGAACAGGAACAAAAGCCATACCTTCCATTTGAGTTTAGACTAACAATACTAGAACTACTGGGAATGCTTCATGTTGTGACCTGTGCTAAATTAAGTGTAAAAATGTAATAAGAAAAGCCAAAGAGGAGTTTGAAGAAGGGCTAGCCAAAAACTCAAAAGGTAATAAAATGTTTTTTAAATACATCAGAAGCAGGAAGCCTGCTAAACAACCAGTGGGGTCCCTCGATAATTGAGGTACAAAAGGAGCACTTAAAGACGATAAAGTCATTGCGGAGAAACTAAGCGAATTCTTTGCTTCAGTCTTCACGGCTGAGGATGTTAGGGAGATTCCCAAACCTGAGCCGGCTTTTGTAGGTGACAAATCTGAGGAATTGTCACAGATTGAGGCGTCACTAGAGGAGGTTTTGGAATTAATTGATAAACTTAACATTAACAAGTCACCGGGACCAGATGGCATTCACCCAAGAGTTCTGAAAGAACTCAAATGTGAAGTTGCCGAACTATTAACTAGGGTTTGTAACTTGTCCTTTAAATCGGCTTCTGTACCCAACGACTGGAAGATAGCTAATGTAACGCCAATATTTTAAAAGGGCTCTAGAGGTGATCCCGGCAATTACAGACCGGTAAGTCTAACGTCGGTACCAGGCAAATTAGTCAAAACAATCGTAAAGAATAAAATGTCAGACACATAGAAGAACATAAATTGTTGGGCAAAAGTCAACATGGTTTCTGTAAAGGGAAATCATGTCTTACTAATCTATTAAAGTTCTTTGAAGGGGTCAAACAAACATGTGGACAAGGGGGAATCCAGTGGACATAGTGTACTTAGATTTCCAGAAAGCCTTTGACAAGGTCCCTCACCAAAGGCTTTTACGTAAATTAAGTTGTCATGGAATAAAAGGGAAGGTCCTTTCATGGACTGAGAACTGGTTAAAAGACAGGGAACAAAGGGTAGGAATTAATGGTAAATTCTCAGAATGGAGAGGGGTAACTAGTGGTGTTCCCCAAGGATCAGTCCTAGGACCAATCCTATTCAACTTATTCATAAATAATCTGGAGAAAGGGGTAAAAAGTAAGGTGGCAAAGTTTGCAGATGATACTAAACTGCTCAAGATAGTTAAGACCAAAGCAGACTGTGAAGAACTTCAAAAAGATCTCACAAAAGTAAGTGATTGGGAAACAAAATGGAAATGAATGTGGATAAATGTAAAGTAATGCACATTGGAAAAGATAACCCCAACTATACATACAATATGATGGGGGCTAATTTAGCTACAACAAATCAGGAAAAAGATCTTGGAGTCATTGTGGATAGTTCTCTGAAGACGTCCACGCAGTGTGCAGAGGCGGTCAAAAAAGCAAACAGGATGTTAGGAATCATTAAAAAGGGGACAGAGAATAAGAAGGAGAATAGATTATTGCCCTTATATAAATCGATGGTACGCCCACATCTTGAATACTGCGAACAGATGTGGTCTCATCTCAAAAAAAGATATACTGGCACAAGAAAAGGTTCAGAGAAGGGCAACTAAAATGATTAGAGGTTTGGAACGGGTCCCATATGAGGAGAGATTAAAGAGGCTAGGACTTTTCAGCTTGGAAAAGAGGAGACTAAGAGGCGATATGATAGAGGTATATAAAATCATGAGTGATGTGGAGAAAGTGAATAAGGAAAAGTTATTTACTTGTTCCCATAAAGAACTAGGGGTCACCAAATGAAATTAATAGGCAGCAGGTTTAAAACAAATAAAAGGAAGTTCTTCTTCACACAGCACACAGTCAAGTTGTGGAACTCCTTACCTGAGGAGGTTGTGAAGGCTAGGACTATAACAGCGTTTAAAAGAGAACTGGATAAATTCATGGAGGTTAAGTCCATTAATGGCTATTAGCCAGGATGGGTAAGGAATGGTGTCCCTAGCCTCTGTTTGTCAGAGGGTGGAGATGGATGGCAGGAGAGAGATCACTTGATCATTACCTGTTAGGTTCACTCCCTCTGGGGCACCTGGCATTGGCCACTGTTGGTAGACAGGATACTGGGCTAGATGGACCTTTGGTCTGACCCAGTACGGCCGTTCTTATGTTCTTATGCTTTGGACCCATATCCGTCTCTGGTACTCAGCTCTGTCTTTGCTTAAGTTTGCAAACAAGTGAAGCTGATACAGCTTTAATTTATAGCATCTATTTCAGAAAGCCACCTCCTATCTCTTTTGGAGACTAGTTTGTCCTCAGTTTAGTTGTCTCCCCCCTAGTAGAGATCATAATTATAAGTTTGTTGCTCTCTTGGAATTCTGGATCCAGTCTTGAGGATGGATGCAAGGAGAAGTTACTGACCCTGCACAGTAACAGGAGTTCTTTGAGATGTTTCTACCTATGGTGCTTCACTACTGGGGGCATAGGGCCCATGCGTACCTGAAGCTGAGCTGAGCACCTATAGGGACATTACTTGAAGAACACCACATTCTTTCCAACCCACAGATATCTCCAGTGTTTCCAAAGAATTTTTGATAGATTTTTTCATCACTACCTTTTCTCAGTGGTTTAACATTCAGATACACAAATCCACTTTGGGGTAAAGTTTGGCATTAAAAGATCACAGGATGCTTTTTTATACTCTGTTTTAAAACCAAGCTTTTAAAATTAAAATTAGTATTTGATAAAAAAAAAAAAGAGAATGACATGGCAAATTTTACAAGAGTTTGCTGTTATCAGCCACTACCACAACTTACAAAACAAAAACCAAAAAAACCTCATTCATAAGTCAGATTCTTTTGCTCGCTCACATAGTGTGATCATAATTCTCAATGTGTGACAATTTCCTAGGTCAAAGAATGATTATTTGCAGTTAAGGGAAGCTAAATTGTAAGGGGAAAAGGTCCAAATTAAACGCTTCTGCAGTAATGGTGGTTAAGGTTTAAATTTTCCATTCTTAAGACTTTCTTCAGAATTCTGAGATAATGCCATTTGATTACCTTTTCTGATTTCCTTCAAGATATACGCTACCTGTAGGAGAAATGTATAAGCTTGATATCTACATTAGTTTTCCTGAAGTGGGAAACAGAACAGATACTGCTAGAGAAATAATTCACTTACAAAAGATAAGCAATTGGAGCAAGAAATACCAATTGCTAGAAAATCTATGACTTATCCTCTAAAAGGACTAAGATCTTTCCCCATGTATCTCATGTACTGTATAAACGGCATATTAATTCAATCTGTACCGCTCAAGGATAATGAAAAAAAGTCAGTGTACTTGTATTTGCATTATACATTAAAATCTGTAATCATATTTGTTATTCAATTAGTTCAGCTATAGCACAAACACTTTTGGATACCCATTTTAATTACTGATTATATAAACAATTTATCCTAAAGTTAAACTTTAAAAGATCAGAATAGGCTACCACAGAAAAAGCAACTCCATCAAAGTTTTAATTACACCTTGAAGAAACAGTACAAAGAGCTCGATTACAGAAGATTGAATGACGGTCTCTCTATTTCACTGAAGTCTATGTTTTGCTGCCATTTAAAACTATGGCTAAAGTGTCTGCTCAGGGAAGAATAGAGGTGTATATAAACAAGTGATACTTACTGCATATGACCCTATTAAAAATGCTGCATTTGCTCGTTTCCGCTGATCAAAACTGGTATAGTGGACTATTTTCTTTCTTGATAGACTGAAAGACTGTTTAAAGAGAAAGGAGACAGATGTGTCAGCTACGTTAATTACAGGAAAACACAGGACTTACAAAAAGCCAGAGCTTTAGAAAAAATCATTTTCAATTTGATAAAATAATCAAAAATATTATGAGGTGGGTGAGGCAGTATCTTTCATTGGACCAACTTCTGCTAGTGAGAGGGTCCCGGAGTCCAGGCTCTAGCCCAGAGGTGGGCAAACTACAGCCCGCAGGCCACATCCGGCCTGTGGGACCCTCCTGCCCGGCTCCTGGCCCGGGAGGCTCGCCTCTGGCCCCTCCCCTGCTGTTCTCCCTCCCATGCAGCCTCAGTTCGCCCCGCCACTGGCGCAATGCTCTGGGCAGTGGGCCTGTGAGCTCCTGGGACAGCGCCCAGCCTGACCCGGTGCTCAGTGCTGCACGGTGCATGGCTATAGCACTGCCAGCCACCAGTGTTCCAGGCAGCACGGTAAGGGGGCAGGGAGCAGGGGGTTGGCTAGAGGGCAGGGGAGTTTGGGGTGGTGGTCAGAGGTGTGGATAGGGGTCGAGGTGGTCAGAGGGCAGGGAACAGGTGGTTGAATGGGGGAATGGGTCCAGGGGAGCAGTCAGGAAGGAGGGGGGGTTGGATGTGACAGTCAGGGGACAGGGAAAAGGGGTGGTTGGATGGGGCAGGGGTCCAGTCAGGAAGGGGGGTTCTATGGGGTGGCGGGGGGCAATCAGGGGCGGGGACTCCGGGGGGGGGGGGTCAGGGGACAGGGAGCGGGGTGGTGGTGGATGGGGCAGGGGTCCGGGGGGCATCAGGGGGTGAGAAGCAGGGGGGGCAGCCACATCCCCCTCCCCTAACCGGCCCTCCATACAATTTCCAAAACCCAATGCGGCCCTCAGGCCAAAGAGTTTGCCCACCTCTACTCTAGCCTGAGCCTGAATGTCTACACCACAACTAAACAGCCTACTGGGATCGGGCTGAGTCAGTTGGCATGGGCCAGCCATGCATATTAACTGCAGTGTAGACATACCCTTAGTATTAGGCCTAATCTTATTTCCCGCATTGATTTTACTAATCCTAAAACCATCTGAAAAGAAACAGTTAAATAATTGCACAGATAAGGAGATACAAGTGATAGTGAATAAGTGTTTAAAAACAGCAATATTTAGTTCAAAGGATTCTCTTTAGAATTAAATAAAGGAAGACCAATGATTATAAAATCTCAGCAAGAATGGAAATCTCAGAAATCCATAACTGACTTAAAACCAGAACAGTTAGTTAAAGCACGTGAACCACAGTGATGCAGTGATATTTAGTTCACTCAGTGAATAAGTGTTTAATCACTGAATTTATAATATTGATATTTTGTAATTCCATAATTCCACTAAATTGTGTAAGCTTCAGATCACAATGCACTTCCGAACAGATAAGCATGGATTTTTACACTAATTCTGCAAATGTTTTAAGCGGTATTCATGGAGACTGGGTTTAGAGGGAGCAAGTTTCTTGACAGAAACCTCCCTCAGATTCAGCACTGAAAATTTTTGAGGAGTACTGCACACTACTACAGATTTTTGTAGCATTGTCAATTAACAATTTAATTGGTGCTAGCCATACTGACTTTTCATGCATACTGAAAATAAAATTTAAGATACAGAATTTTCTACAAGGGTTCATATGACAGCCTTAAATACAAAAAAGAATTTCTCTAAAAGAAACCAAAAATAGCCAGCAAATTTAAGAGAAACTTCTTGTAATACTTTCATCAGTTTCTTTACTCCTATCCTCCATAGGAATAGCCCCTCAAGCAGTGGATCTGTCTGTATGTTATGATAAGCTGGTCTTATTCACCACTGCTTCCACAGGAGGATAAACAGTGTGATTTAAATTAATGTGACTGGAGTACATCTAAATGGGACTATAATCCCCCAGAGTGGGGGAGGCGTATCCTCACGGATTACAACAGGTCATGCTTGGAGACAGACAAGCATGACTTGCTTTATATTTATTTATACGTGCACGCCCCCATCTTCTATGGCATTCAACGGATATTAAAATCTGACAAGTCACATCAATAGCTCAAGAATATAGGAATAAGCTTTTTCTTTATCACATTGGCATCCAGCATTCTGTGATTTTTACCAAGTCTATTATGGTCTAAATCAGAAAAAATTACAGTAATAGTGCCACACAAACAACAGTTGTAGTTTATTGTCTACATCTCTTATTTTAAATAGTTCATAGCAACATAATTTACAGTTCTTTTGAAATACAATTCTTTCTATAGCCAAGAATACTTTGGAATTTGATTTAAAAATCATTTTAAAAATTGTTTAGTAGTCATTTAAAAACCTCCTCTACTTAAAACAGCAATCTTTTAAAAAAAAAAATTTTTTTTTAACAGGGTGATAGTAGACTGCAGTAATATACTACTACTGATGGCATTATTGTTGTACCGAGAGAGAGAGGGGTACACCCTCAAATTCTCAGAAGCATCTCTGACATTTAAGATAAACTATTGGAATATAGAATTTTCATTGCTTCTATGCCATTTGGAAGGGGAAAAAATGAAGTGAGAGCTACACTTCAATCTCTATGGACCCAGATTTCTATATTGTACATTTAAATCAATTTTTGACAATGCTTAAAGCTTTAAATAAGAGATTGAAAACTGGTCTTGAATAACTGGCATGAAAAACTCATTTACAATACAGCAAATGCTGAGAGATTTACAGAATAAGCAGATTGCAGATTCCAGTAGATTCAGAAATGTGGAACACTACTACCATGCCATATCACTACTTAGCTATGTAAAAATCCCATTCATTTAGGAACAATGACAACCAGTACTGGCTGAAATGACATTGTTGCAAGAGCACTACACTGTATCTGCACTTAACATTTACATAATTGAAACTTCTATGTTCAGATCAAGTCCAGTTTCACCACTATTGCTAAAGTAATACAGACTAGAATTAAATGCAGTAGATTATATTTAACATATTAAGCCATTAGACCTCCAGTTCTGCAAGCTGATCTGTGTGGGCAGAAATTTAAAACACATGTGGAGCCCTCTGAGATCTCTGGATTTTCATAGAGGTCCACTGCTTAGATCAGCTTACAGGGCCAGGCCTTTAGTTATGCTAAAACACTTAGAAATAATTTATAGTATTTGCCAAAAGAATACCTACAATTTTAAAGTTTACACATGTATAGGGTTACCATATTTCAGCAAGCAAAAAAGAGGACGGGAGGAGCCCCGCCCTAGCCCCGCCCCTGTCCTGCCCTAGCCCCACCCCATCCTGCCCTAGCCCCCCCAGCCCCTCCCACTTCCCCCCCCTCAGAACCCCCAACCCTCCCCCCGCTCCTTGTCCCCTGACTGCCCCCTCCTGGGACCCCTGCCCCTAACTGCCTCCCAGGACTCCACCCCCTACCTAAGCCTCCCTGCCTCTTGTCCCCTGACTGCCCCCTCCTGGGACCCTCCCCCCATCCTAACTGCCCCCCTAGGACTCTACCCCCTACCTGTACCCTGACTGCCCCAACCCTTATCCACACCCCCACCCCCACACAGACCCCTGGGACTCCCACGCCCCATCCAACCACTCCCCACCCCGACAGCCCCCCCCCAGAACTCCCGACCCATCTAAACCCCTCTGCTCCCTGTCCCCTGACTCCTCCAATCCCTCTCCCCACCCCTGCCCCCCGACAGCCCCCCCAGAACTCCCAACCCCACCCCCCCGCTCCTTGTCCCCTGACTGCCCCCTCCTGGGACCCCTGCTCCTATCTGCCCTCCAGAACCCCACCCCCTACCTAAGCCTCTCTGTTCCTTGTTCCCTAACTGCCCCCTCCTAAGACCCCCCCAAATGACCCCCAGCACCCTACCCCCTACCTGTACCCTGACTGCCCAAAACCTTATCCACACCCCCACCCCCAGAAAGCCCCCGCCGAACTCCCGACCCCCCCCTCCCCTGTCTCTTGGCTGCCCCCTCCAGAACCTCCCTGCCCCTTCTCCGACCCCCTGGCTCCCTTGTTGTTGGCCTTCGCCTAATGTCTCTGTGAGCTTGCTCAGGAACAGTCTGAGCCGTTCGTCCCGGCACGCTGGGGAGGAGCTCCAGACTGCTGGAGGCGATCTGCGAATGCAGGAAGGGAAGGAGGGAGTGATCTCAGCTGCAGGGGAGAGGAGGGGCTCTCTCTGGCTGTCGGAGCCCCATGTAAGTGGCACCATCCAGCCGGCTGCCCTGTTAGCCGCGCGCGCTCTGCATTGGGGGGGTGGGGGAAAGAGTCCAGACATTTACAAATTCCCCCCGGACGCTATTTTTAGCTCAAAAAGCCGGACATGTCCGGGGGAATCCGGACGAATGGTAACCCTACACATGTAAGGGGGAAAAAGTGTTCAGATTACTTTCAGCTAGTTTTTAAAATCCATATAGTGCCACATACCAACTGTTTTTAAATATGTAAAGAAAGATTTAATATGTACAATACAAAGAACTAAGAATGCTCTTCCTCTGGTTTCCTAGGATACCATAGTTTGGATGTTACAGTAGTAAAACTCATGAAGATCTATATTAAAAAAAAAAATCAGTTAACTTGCCTTAGTCCACATTCTTCAAATGCTACAAAAGTGCTTCTTTATTCAAAATTATAATAATGAAAAGTTACTTATTTTAGTAATTTAACTAGAGCTTTTACTATACACAAACCATCAGGCTTATTCAACAAAGAAAAGTTTCTCAATTAGTAAGGATGCAAAAGTCCATTTAACACAACATGACAACAGTGCTATACATTTCATGGTCAACTCTGGAATATGCTCAGACTACTTTGAAGTTAAAACAATCTCTAACAGGAAGTCCTTTTGTAATATAAAAACATATGAAAAGCCACATGCTAGTTCTAGTTTTAAGTAAAGAAAATCTAACCCATTCATTTACACAACAGAATCCCAAACAAGTTCATACTGTTCAATTATTTAGAGAGATTCAAGACAAACCATAAGCATTACAAAAGAAAATGCCAGAAGTTTTAGAAATTCTCACTTATGCTGTAGCTAGATTAGCATTTCATTAGGATGGTCACTGGATGATGTCACAATATACTACGCAATCAATATAGCATAGCCCTTGCATTGTTCACCATGAAGATATTGTTTTGCATTTAACAGAAAATTAGATTACTACAAGTTAGAACTGCAAGTTCAGATAAATCTAAGCAAAGTTTGCAAACTGTCTCATTTATCACAGTTTAAAATATGAAGCCCTAAAGTTCTGTGCCATGCTAAAAATAAAGTTTGCAAGTAATTTTTGTTATAGCAATTTTATGAAATCAGATTTATTTGGCAGAACAAACAGTAGTATATAGCACGGCATGGTTACTTTATTTGTTCTTCACCTGTTTGAAAAAGAGTGCACCCTTGAGCTTCCCTGAACAATCAAGCTCCACAATATTGTAATGTTAAAGTGGGTTAAGCATTTCACTACAGCTTAATTTCAAAGAGCAAACAGGATATTATGATCAAGCATTCTTGTCTTGCTGTTGATTACTCAGAACAGCATATCATCTCCATAGCAATCAGTGATCAAAACACAAGAAATGAAACAAGGTCAACAGGCTCTCTTATCAAGCATAACCTCTCAGTGCTTTACCTACAGTTTTGGGGGTTTTTTTTGGAGAAAAGATATCCTTGAATAAGTTCTGACTATACAAAAAAACAGTTCACTTTTTTTTTTTTTTAAATCAACCACCAGACTATTACAACTGTTTGTGTTTTAAAAATGTTAATCTACTTTTGACACTCACCAAGCCACACCTTAAAAAAAAAAAAAAAAAAAAGCAGCTTCCCAACGTGTTTAAAGACAAATATCTGCCCCCGCCCAAGTTGTGAGGGAGTGGAGATTTTCCCTGGTTATGCTGTATGCGAGTCTTACTGTTGAGCCTATGTGAGTTTTACAGTTTTGCATAAATAATGTGTGCCTCAGTTTCCCTGTGTGCTGCACCAATACCTCGGTGGTGATAATAGGGGTGTGTGACTTTGGCTGAGACCTCTGGGGCAGGTGAGGCTGCTCCAGCTGTCTGCATGTATGCTATGACAGGTGCCCTTTGTAACCTGCGACCCAGGGAGGGATGCAACCAGGTGACTCTCTGCCAGGGGGCAAAGACAAGGAGGAGGAGCAACAGGGGTGTCAGAGGTCAGGTTGCTGGAAGCTGGGCTGTCTGCTTGGGGGGGACTGGAAGAGAGGGATTCCAGGGCTTCTGGCCCAGGACTCCCCAAGATGGACATGGCTGAAAGTCACTGATTTCTGTGCTAACAAGTTCTGTCCTACGCTGTGTTCCTGTCAGCTAATAAACCTTCTGTTTTACTGGCTGTCTAAGAGCCACATCTGACTGCAGAGTTGGGGTGCAGGGCCCTCTGGCTTCCCCAAGAGCCCCGCCCAGGCGGACTCGCTGCGGGAAGCACATGGGGAGGAAAGGGAGGCTGAATGCTACAAGGTCAGACCCAGGAAGGTCAAAGCTGTGTAATCTTCTTGCCCTGGTGACAGTATGCTCAGAGGAAGGAGGCATGCTACCCCAGAGTCCTGACTGGCTCTGGAACTACTCCATATGAAGCACTGGCCCAGTGATTTTGTGACACAAGTACACTCACAAACACAGCTGAAGTACAACTTCTCAGAAGCCATTTAACTTATTTAAAGTACATGTTGGTTATAAACAGACATGCTGCCAAGTATTGTCCATTATACTAAATATATGACTGTATATCAAGGAATTAAAAAAAAAAAAAACAAGAAAAAGGGAATATTTAAGTGGAGACCAGTATTTGATGGGCTGTAGCTGTCACTTAGTAACTTTCTAAGCATATTTAATTTGTATTTCTGTTGGGGGAACTGTGTGTGTGTTTTCTGAAAGGAGTTTTATCAAATGGTGATTTTTTTGCAGTAGTTCCCAACTGACATTTCCATAATCTGTCTCCACTTCTAAATTGGATATAAGGACTGAGGCTTTGTTCCTGTTATACATTGAGCAGGACTCTCAACACCACCAGGAACTTGACAAGAGATTCTCAACCTAGAGACTCAGTGGGAACAAGAGTGTCTCCATGTTTCTGCTCCCAAAGGCAGCTACCCTCATGAGAGGGAGGTATTACAGGTCTCCACTCCCCAAAGATTCTGCCAGTTTCGGGCAGAAAGAAATCATGGTCATTTGGAGAAGAGATAGCACATCACAGTGAGGCTTCAGGCTACAGCTGTTTAAGGTTGCGAGTTTGTCATGGAGGTCACGGATTCCATGATTTTCCGTGACCTTTGCAGTGGCCGGTGCGCTTGGCTCAGGGGCAGCTCAGACAGCCCCTGTGCCAGGTGCACTGGCTGCTGCTGGGGCAGTCTTGGGCCACCGCACCCCCCAGCACCAGAAAAGTTTGGGTGTGGGAGGGGGGAAGGAGGTTGGGACACAGGACAGGATGAAGCAGGCTCTGGGCAGTGCTTATCTGGGTGGCTTCCCGGAATCTGTGACGTCCCCCTCATCCAGCCAATGGGAGCTGCAGGGGCAGTGCCCTGGGCAGAGACAGTGTGCACAGCTGCCTGGCCACACCTCTGCCTAGCAGCTGAGCAAGGGGGACATCGCAGCTTCCGGGGAGCCTCCCAGAGCCCACCTCATCTCATCTCGTGCCCCAGCCCCTACCCCCTCCCACACCCAAACTCTGCTGCTGCTGGGGGGAGGGAGATGTGGAGCCAGGTAGGGAGCCTGCTGGCCCCACCAATCGCCCCTCCCCCCCCAGCAGGGGTCCCAAGCTGTGCACTGCAGCCCATGCCCCCCCAGCAACAGCGGGGGTCCCAGGCCACACACCACTGCCTGCACCCCTTCTCCCCCAGCACCCAGGCTGCCCTCCCCACCCAGCACCCACAAGGCCCCCCGGGCAGTCCCCCAATCCCAGTTTTAGTCATGGGTATTTTTAGTAAAAGTCATGGACAGGTCATGGGCCATGAATTTTCGTTTACTGCCTGTGACCTGTCCGTGACTTCTACTAAAAAATGCTGTTTTAGTCATGGGTCTTGCAGATCATCCACTGCTAGAGGATTGCCCAGAGAATAGTTAGTTCTTTCCACCAGAGGAGCTCCTAGCCTGCTGCCAGAAGCTGCCTTCTTCTCTTGGAACCAGCAGTTCTCTCAAACGTGTTCATCTGCTTCTTCTTTCAAGCCATTACAGCAGCAAGTTATTCAGCATAACAAATGTCTCCTGTTTGATAAACTATTCTACTTTACAGTTTACTTCTACTACATTTATTGTCCCTTTTAGGAGATATAAACACAACCTGAACATTTTTACCTCCTATTCTTCACCCTTTCCTCTTCACTGGAGACTTGAGGTGAGGCTCCTAGAAGGAGACTAGGGCAGTGAGGTAGCCAGAGCCTGAAGCTCATAGCATTGCTAAAGATAGCTGGTTGAGGCAGCCTCCTTTGCCATATCTGAGTGGGGAAGAGATGACAAGAGGGGCAAGAAACAGAATGCTGAGCAGGATGAACCACAGCTGCATGCACTGCAGGCAGTGATCACATGGGAAACCAATTGGGCTCTTACAACTATCCTCTAAAATCAAGTTGGCTAGTGTGCTAAAGATTAGTGCCCTTTACATTATGTTGTACTGGAAGATGTGAACAGACTGATTCTAACCTCTGATAAAATAAAACTCCACACTGTACCTTCTTTATTTCACCCACTTGACATACCATACCGCACTAGCTCCTTACCCTCTTCTCTTCCAGAGCACATGTAATAAACAAGAAAGCCATGAAGTGTCTCTTATGTACATTACACCTGTGTTAGGGTTTTTATACTGGTAACCATCACCATGTAAAAAGATTGGGAATGGTGAGATCCCTAATGGAGTCTCTGGAGCTTTTCCATTCGAGGCAAAAATTTTGCTTAGAGTAGGATTTATTTAAACCCATATAAACCAATATATTTTGTTGGAGATACTTGTTCACTTTCAACAACCCATTACAGTCTTGCCTGTTACACATAGAATGCCTAAAGTAGAGTGCAATGGTAAAAAAACAGTTGTCTGGGGCTTTTTGCGCAACAGAAGAATATTTGAGTAAGAGACTACTAGCTCAAGTGGATAACACCTCTGGCATTTTCCCTTAACAGAAACCTAAAACAAATTTAAGAAGCTGAAGGCTTTCCATTTCTCTTTGGGGCATTTTTGAGCAGGTAGGGGGTAATAATCACATTTTCCATACTCCAGTTTGTCCAGTTAAATATTTGTATCCCCACACTTCCTTCATAAGAAGAGATAGCTGTAGAGTATATAGCCTTTTTTAAACAAAGTACTTAAAAACAGAAGGCTCACAACAACAAATAGCCAATATATTAGCTACTTATTTGTTACTCACATAAGGAAGTCACTACTAAGGACTAGTTCACACACTAATCTAAGTCATCACAGCTGCTTGCTATAGATCAAAACCTAATCTCTAAAGCCTTGGCTACACTCGTGGATTCACAGCGCTGCCGCGGCAGCGCTGCGAAGCGTGAGTGTAGTCGCGCCGCCAGCGCTGCGAGACCTCCCTCGCAGCGCTGCGAGACCTCCCTCGCAGCGCTGCGAGACCTCCACCTCTCCGAGGGGAATAGCTTGCATTACACTGGCGCTTTATAGCGCTGCACTCGCTGCGCTCAGGGGGGGTGTTTTTTCACACCCCTGAGCGCAGCAAGTGCAGCGCTGTGAATTGCCAGTGTAGCCAAGGCCTAACAAGGACATTTAGATTTGACTTTTAGACCTTGTCTTGACAGGTAAAAAGGGTGCGTTTTTCAATTGTTAGCTCCACTGAATTAAATAAGGAAAATCATTTATTCATATCTGAATATTGGTGACACCACAGCAGATTTTTCAGAAGCTCTCTCATTCCATTGCCAGCTCTGAGCCCTCAGCAGCTAAACTCCCAGTGATCTGCCGCAGATACTTTCTATTAATCTCCTTGCTGATCATCCCCTGCTACGATGACCCACGACCACTCCGTCCATGACTACTTTCTCAGGGTTACTTCCATCTCAATGCCTGATGTGACCAAAGTACGTAGGCTTGTGCCTGCTGATTTCCGACAGCAGATTCTGCTTCTGTCCAATAATATTTCTAACAAGTATTTGTCTTCTTTTCCATCCAGGAGATATGGAACAGTCTTTGCCAGCACCACACCTGAAAGGCTTCTATTTTCTTCTTGTCAGTAGCATTAACTTCCCATGATTCAAATCTATAAGTCACTATGGAAAAAATTATGCTTTCACTAGTCAAATCTTCATACATTTTAAGATGCCATGGTTTTTCCAAACATCCATAAAGGAGGCCATGGCTGACTGAGCCATTCTTAGTCTTCTTCAGAACCGCCTCCTTGGTTGGATATTTATGATCCTAGATGACTTGACCATGAATCTTGATCCCTGTTTGCAACTTATTTTATTAATCGTGTAAATATGCATGCATTTAGTTTTCACTCACTCATTCAGGAAGGGTTCATATCCCTCACAGTTTTGACAGACTCCACAATTAATTGTATTAGATCACTGGTTGTAGCAGAGTATTTTGTCAGTGTATCTAAAGTAGGTTAAGTAGTGTCCATTAATGGAAATCCAAATTCCATCCACTTTGTCAAAACTTTTCAGGGCTTGTCTCACAATAAATTCTGTGTACATGTTGAAAAGGTTTGGGAAAAGTATATACAAAATGTGCATGTGTGTGGCGCACCCTGCCCAGTGAAAAAAAAAAAAAACACTCGCTTGTCACCTGCTGCTATTCACACTGTAGTCTGTCAATGTTAGACTTGCAATGAGTTCAGTGAAATGCTTTGGAATCCCCACTTCTGCAGTATCCTCCACAGGTGATCATGTCAGACAATACTGAATGTTTTAGAGTAGTCAATGAAATACACAGTCAATGGATGATTATACTCCCTGCATTTTTCAATGAGGTGACAGAGGTGTGTGGTCTGATAACTTTTACCTTGACCCTCTCTGAGCTTAACACAATTGAAAAGCCGCATCAAGCTGCAGGTTACACATCTGAAAGCTAAAAATGCAGCCAGCTAACATGGCTTCAGATGTATTAGCCTGTGTCTTGTTCAGGCTTTCAGTCTGCTATGCTAACTCAATTGAGTTAACATGATTTAAAACACACACACACACACACACACACACACACACTTTTTGCCAATTAAGAGGGAAGACTTAAAGGGAGCTCCACTAAATAATCCTTATTTTATTTATGCAAATTCTCAGAGCCAAGGATTGCCTCCCCGATTCCTCTAAGATTTAAGGTACACCTCTACCCCGATATAACGTGACCCGATATAACACAAATTTGGATAGAACACGGTAGAGCAGTGCTCCGGGGGGCGGGGCTGCGTACTCCGGCGGATCAAAGCAAGTTCGATATAATGTGGTTTCGCCTATAACACGGTAAGATTTTTTGGCTCCCAAGGACACCGTTATTTCGGGGTAGAGGTGTATTTTGAGGACCATTATACTAGACTGCTTTCTCCTTTCTAGAATTACTGTCACGAATAGTTAGACAAGGTGAGGGAAATAGATATAACAAGTTTAAGACGGTGTTAATGTCTGAATTCCAAAAGAGGGAGAATTTAATATAGAGTACATTTAACATATAACAAAGGGGATTATTTAAAAAACCACCACCACCACCACCACACAAACACACTACAAGCAGATAACTTAGAGTCCACATACTGTATACAAAAGGAACAGTTTTAAAAAAAGAAGTGTCACTAGTCCTTACCTAGCAATAGAAAAACTAACTTCAAGTTCAGTTTTTCCCCCCCGAAGATAAATCATATGACCCTTATGTAAACTAACTACAGCATCTTTAAAGAAAAATGTTGATCAACCAACCGAATGCCTAGACCTGCAATTTATGTAATAGATTACCTTAACAGTTCAAACATTTAACACCCCTCTTCAAGGTCCTCACTTTCAGGCTCTACTACTGCAAAATATTCCCCTTTGACTTCCCTCTTCAGCATGTATAAAATGCTGTGATTAAAAAAATCTTCCTGGCCTATCATTTTAACCATGCTCTCCCCCATATGAATCTCTCCACTGGCTTCCCCCTCTGCCACGATATCAAATTCAAGCTTCCTGTCACAATTGTCAATGCCCTACATAAACACTCCATCCCTATTTATCTGCTATTGTCTTGCTTTGAATCAGCCCTCCACTTCTAGGATGACAGATCCAGCCACCTATTTATCAACTGCTTAATTCCATACTGCCTTCTGTCATGAAATGTCCTTCCTGATTTTTAATTAAAAGACCCTCCACCCACTCCACATTTAAGTCCCTTCCTAAGACACATTTCTGTTGTATTGCATATGGAAAAGACTCATTGACTTATACCAACAAGAGAGTTAATGCTTCAACTTTATTTTGCCAGTACCTGATCCAGGGCCATCTTGGGCACTCAGCTAATATATTGTATCCCTTCCCTTTAATCAGGGCTGCCCGGGCCGGGGGGGGGGGGGGGGGGGGCGCAAGTGGGGCAATTTGCCCCAGGCCCCACAGGGGCTCCCACAAGAATATAGTATTCTATAGTATTGCAACTTTTTTTTATGGAAGGGGCCCCCAACATTGCTTTGCCCCAGGCCCCCTGAATCCCCTGGGCAGCCCTGCCTTTAATCTGTTTGTTTTTGACCAAGTACTCCACAAGACCAGGGCTGGGCCTTGTTTTTGTTTGAAAGATTCTGAGCACAACAGGGGCACTAACAAGAAATATTATGTTAATATTAGACATTTGATTAACAATACTGGCACAGGAAATTCCCAATTATGCAGTCCAACATTTAACTTCGACCCACAGGACATAAATTCAAAAACCTGAAACTAATGATTATTTTATACTCATATTATAAGTAGGGTTTGTGGTAGGACTGGCTGGAATTTTCCCAACTAAAGAGGTTTTCAATCAGAAAATGCTGATTCATTCAAACCAGAATTGTTCCGGAAAACCCCAGGCTGCCAGAGTTTGTGGCTCCAGGGCAGCCCTGCCATGCAGACTGCCTTGGAATTGGGAACCCAAAGGTTTCCAGGGTCATGGCTCCACAGGAAGGAGCTCAGAAACCCTGTGCACCCGGGCTAGAGCTAGGGTTCTCAGGCTCCCTGCCATGGAGCTGAGAAGTCCTTTGTTGGGCTTCCAGGGTCTGTGACAGGGGTTCTGAGGAAAAAGTGGTATGCAGTGGTGTAATTACAGACTGTATCAAGATGTACATGCACAAGGAGGGGCCAAATTTAGGTTGCATAGTTAGGAAACTGTAAATTTGGAATTTTTTAACTTCTGAGTGCTTGACTTCTCAACTTTAATAATGTTCCTTTAACCTTTGTTTGTACCAATGTATTACAAAAACATAATAAATGGCCATTTTCACTAGAGGTTATTTTGCAAAGGGGTTATGAATAAGATACATTAACAAAAGTTTCTTGCAGAAGTTTGTTTCAATCAAGTACTTCTTTGAAACTTTATGCCAGGTATTTAAATTTTTCTACTAAGTCATGTTCCTATAAATTAGCTCTCCTATGAGGTTCTTTGACAGTTCATTCCCTAAGGATTGTACAAGAGTAGATCTCCTTCTGAAAACCACGAAGTGTGGGACATTGTATTACCTGCAGAACATTTAAGGTCACTCTGAGGATGACCCAGCACATGCTGTTCATTTTAAGAACACTTTTAATGCAGATTTGACAAAACTCAAAGAAGGTACCAATGTGAGTAAGGTCACTGAGAATTCAGAGTACCAGAATTATTTTTGTAGTAGTATCTTGTTCTAGAAGGAAAATTTTAGTAGTTAAATGTTCAGCTAATGAAACAAAGTAATCTAACTCCACACATTTACTTAGAGGATAGTAATGTATTTCATGTTGCAGTAATATGTTCTATTATTCCATTAGCTTTAATCCCTTTTGCACTATATTACATAGTCAGTGAAGAATTTGAAGGGAACAGTACAAATTTATTAAACTTTATAAAAATTAATTTGAGAATATTTCTGTACTTGGAAAAATGTTTTCTTGAAGTTAAAATTAGAACTGGTCAAAACTTGGAAAGTTCCAGTAGATGGGAAATTTTCCTATTTCAAACTTTGCTATGAACCTAAAATTCTGTAAAATTTTAGTTTTGGAAGCACTGACGCATGGCATTTCCAAAACAAAACATAGGCCCTGGGATCCAGCAGCTGCTGGCTGAAATGGACATATTCTTGTCAGTTTCATATCGTCCATCTCTGAAAAACAGCAGTGAAAATTGACAGGAAGGTCTGTATCAGAGCTGTGGCTCCCTAGAAAGCCAAGCTAGGATTTCCAGAGCTTTGAGGACCCCATCTTAGCAACAGGGAGCCTGCAAACTCCAGGGTCCCCACTGGAGTCTGCGTGGCAGGGTTGCCCCATTGCTGCAGACCCTGGAAACCTCAACAACTTGCCAGGAAATCAGGCAGGTTTCCTCATCAGAAGTTGGTTAACCCGGATATGTCTCTGAACATTTTTGTTTAAACTAGTTAGCATTTTCTGACAAAAGCCTGTTTTTGTCAGAAGATTCTCAACAAAGTTTAGTTAAGATATTTACTTTTCATATAAGGCAACCCAATTTGTTAGGATTTGCACCAGGTGCAGAAAGCCACCTTTGTTTTCCTTGGGCATCTGGGGACAGGGCTGGACTGAAGGCTACATGACTGTATTATTACTGTTCTTAGAGGAGGTCAATACAGTCACATTTTATATGCATTTTTGAAAGGTGCCTTTTAATTCTGAATTGTATATTTTTATGTACTGCCTAGGATTCAGGACAGGCACTTTACAATTTAAATAAAAGTCATCACGGCATCCAAAGAAAACAGATTGACTTACCTTACATAAGACTCCTGGATCTAAGTCAAGGACCAAACTTAGAAAGCCCTGATGCAGGGGCAGAGAAGAAAACAGGTACATGGATGTGTGGTTAGGAACAGCAACTGTGCCACCACATCAGAAAAAAGTGTTTTTGTATATGAATTTAACTGAACTTTTCTGTATTACTGTTATATTAATAAAGATGCATTGTTTCTTTAGAAACAATCTAAAGAAGTCCTAATTCTTCCATTGAAAAATATTCATTTAAATATGCATTTTCATCCTTCTTTTGTCATAGCATGGTAAGAATGTATCATGATCTTTCAGTCTAATATTATTTGTTCTAACATACCTATAGATTACAGGCAGATATACTGGCAATGAACTCAAGACATCAACACAACTCAAAAGGATTCTGGCTTTCATTCCTTTGCTTACTATTCCACTAACTTCCTTTGGCTTATATTACATTTCACCTTGACGAGAAAGAGGTGTACATGTCCTTTGTGGTTCAATTGCTGAACATAAAGGCTCAATTTTCAGTTCTTCATGGGGAGTACATTCATGGCAAGACAGCACAACTTCTGTGTCCAAAGCTCAAGGTTAACCATGTAAATGACACTTGTACAGCAATGCTATGTACTGCAATTTGTTAAGAACAATACAGTTTGAATATTTGGCACAGAAATCTAAATATAAAGGGTTAAAACTTTACCTTTAGCTTCTTATTTAGTTTGCAGCAGTATCTGTATAACATCGCCAAGTTTAAAGGTCCAAAATCTGCATAGAAACTGTGGAGTGAGGAAAGAGATGAAAAAATACATTTAGAGAAGAACTAAACTATTTCAATGAACATCTGCTTCCAGCTCTTTAAACTGCAAGCCAGTTAGTAATTTTGCTATGTTCCACTTGGGATCCAGTGTAATCATGGCAAAAAGGTTTTCAGTGCTGTTGTAGCCATGTCAGTCTCAGGATATTAGAGAACAAGGTGTGTGAAGCAATATTTGACCAACGTCTGTTGGTGAGAGGAGAAGTTTTCAAGTTTACACAGAGCAAAAGAAGAGCTCTGTGTAAGCTTTAAAGCTTGTCTCTTTCACCAACAGAAGTTGCTCCCATAAAAGATATTACCTCACCCATTTTGTCTCTTCAGTATATACTGTATTGGGCAACTAAAAACATCTTTTATCCATTATTGGGGGCCTCTATATTTCAGTTGCCTAACACTTTCTATTATAAAATATTCTCAAAACTTCATTTTGAGAAGTCCCAAGACCTCCATTGTTTGCAGCACACAAGCTCTCAGCTACTTCCCTTCCCTCACCTTCATTCCTCAGGAAATTATGGCAGTCTGTCAAAACAACAGAATACAAAAACATTCTAAGACTGGGCCCATGCTGCCACTTAAGGAGCAACTGCTGCGGACACCACACCAGGAACTGCCAAAATAGCAGTGCAGGGTCACAGAAGAGCCGGGAAAGACTATCTGACTACCCTTCCAGACCCAGAACATGACACAAAGTGATTTTTCATCCTGTTGATAATAGCCCACTTTAACTGATTTGTCTCAACCCCCCACTGGGTAAGGCAACTCCCATCTTTTCATGTACTGCTATATACATCTTCCTACTGTATTTTCCACTCCATGCATCTGATGAAGTGGGTTTTAGCCCACAAAAGCTTATGTCCAAATAAATGTGTTAGTCTATAAGGTGCCACAAGTACTCCTCGTTGTTTTTAAAAGGCCCTCCCTCACTCTGGCTGCACACCACAGGAAACAGGAGCTCCCCCAGCTCCTGAGCTGGGAAGAGAAAAGATATATTCAGGCCAGATGAGCCTCCCCTCCACCACCTCCCAGACCCAGCACATGGCCCCAGTAACCCATTCCAACCTCCCTCAGGGAAAACATCCTTCCTACTATCAGCTATTGTAGTTAGTGCTGTAGTTCAAGTGGCACTCACTGTCCTGCAGTGCTGAAGATTAAGGATGTAAACACCACTCATGGTGGGAGGTTGTAACAGTTACAAGTATAATTTCTCTTTTAGCTTAAAAAAAACAACCCGTAGGAAATTATATTCATGAAAACCCTATGCTACGTTACAAGAACATTATTTAGGTTGCAAAGTCATGTACTTGAAATTTAGGAAGTGTCAAATTTACAGTTGCCTGGGCAACCTTAATTCTGGCCTCCTTGCTTATCTAGCTCTTCTCTAGAAGGGGGAGAAACGTGCCATTCTATTGATTATTAATTTCAACATATTCCTCTGCTGACAACATTCTGAGAGAGGGAGCGAGAACAGAAAGAAGAGATGGGTTTAAAGTTGGCTTTCCCACAGGAATGCAGGGGGAAGGGAAAGAAGAAGGGAGAAGAGTCTAGTACAATGACACTAAATTGGTATATATGTTGCCCTGCTTTTTAAAAAATTGGGGGGGTATAAAAGGGTCAGTGGTCATCTTTTTTGCAAAGGTTCTTTTGAGACTTTGTTCGTTCATTTGACATTTTTGCTTCTTTTGTTTAAAAAGTTCCCCCTTACTAACGTATGGAAGTTTCTTTATTCCTAATCAGAAAAGGGGTGGGGGAGGTGTCTCAGGGACAGGGAAAGAAACTCTCCTCAACCCCCTTTCCTCCCTCCCCCAAAAAACCCAACCACCTAGGATATTCCTTAGTGAAGTTCATGACAAACAAGTGCGTAGGGACTTCATGCTTTAGGACAATGACTCCCAAACTGTAGTCTACATACTAGTTGCTGGTGGCCTCTAGAAAACTGACCAGTGTTAGCTCTCCTTATTTCCAGCCACTTCTACAGGTGTCATTTTCTCATTACAAACTGGACCTAGGTGCCTCTTTGTAAAAAGATCTGGGAGCAAAGGCGTTTCCTACCTGCTTCTGATGCTTAAAAGCACGAAAGAAAACAGGAGCTACTCACTACAAGAACCAACCACTTACCAAGAGAGATGGGGAGGGGTCGGGGAGGTAGAAGAACCAGGCATTAGAAAAACATATGGAGAGAAAAAGAGGAACAGGATGCAAGGGGCAGAAGAACAAAAGTGGCCAATGTCATTAACATACTTATATCAGAGCATTTAATACATTAAATAATTGTCTATTACTTTTTCATAGCTATGTTAGGAAAACAGGGATTTTCCATCACATAGAAATTTTGAATCTTCAGTAACAAAGAAAAAAGTTGACAATGTCAGAAAAATTTTATTTGGAAATGTCACCATGGTCCCTCATGAAAGCTGTAGCATAGGTGCCTAATATGTCCATTCTGTTCTATAGACTAACCTCCCATGATGTACCATAGTCTCCCTCTTGATGAGAGGAGATGCTGCATCAGGAGAAATGTAGGCTATGTCCACATTACCACTTATGTTGGCAAAACTTATGTCATTCGGGGTGTGAATATTGTACACCTCCCCCCCTGAGCAACATAGTTACACTAGCATAGGCGATAGTGTGCACAGCACTATGTTGACAGGAGAGCTCTCTCCTGTTTGCACAGAACAGCTACACGAGAGATCTTACAGCTGCACAGGTACAGCTGCACCGCTGTAGGTTCTCTAGTGTAGACATAGCCAGAGTCCAGCTGAGAAGCCTGGCCATTGAGATCAGTGACTTGCGGCAACTGAACTAGGACTTGTCTACGCTTACATTTTATAATGCTCTAAATTGCTGGCTCCGGGGGGTGAAAAAAAATCACCCCCTTGAGCACAGCAAGTCTGAGCGCTTTAAAGCACTAGTGTAGACAGGCTCCCCTCATGGAGGTGGATTACCAGGAGCGCTGTCTCCCAGCGCTCGCATGCGACCACACTCACACTTCAAAGTGCTGCCGCGGGAGCGTTCCTGTGGCAGCGCTTTGAAGTTTCCAATTTAGACATACCCCTAGAATGCCCAAGCAGCAGTGGTGGCATATCCATATATGAATATTTTGAGTTTGAGGCATTCAGTTCTTCCAAGAAAATTTTTTTGGTCAAAACCTCAATTTTCCAACTGAAAAAACAAAACAAAACAAAAAAAAAAATCAGTTGAAAGTATATGACCAGGCTTGTTTTGCTATGTAAGTATGCCGTACTTCCTACAGTGATTTTATATTATAAGTGCAGGAGAGATAGTCCAAAAGACCGTCTGTATTAAGAGAAGGGCCATACTATTAATAAAATTTGGAGAACCCCTGACCTAGGGGAAATGGTAATGAGATTAAGAGCGTAAAATCACTGGTTTGAATCATCTTAAGTTGGCAGTGACAAAATATGTATTATCTGGTAGCCTTTGTGAAATGAGCTAATGGTCTCCAAATCAAAAGACCATCAACAACAACTTCACCCCTATTTATGGCACCTTATGGAAGCTGCCTCAGCAGGCAGGCCAAAAAGTTAAAGCTTAGAGAATTCATTCTTTGGCTTCTTGACATGGTCCTTCCAAGTCAGAACTGAGGCACATTTTAAAATCACTGGGAGCAGGGGGATTTCCACAAGCTGTAGTTATGTGGTATTTTAACAGAGGACTTGAGTCTTTAGTGTTATGAATCTGGCATCCTCTCGAACTCTAAAATCATTTTCTACAAGTGTAAAAATAGAATAATCAAATTATAATGTATTGAACAAGCACTTTCTAAAATCCATGGATGCCTTGGGATGCCAATTTTATTCCTTACAAGTCCTCAGTTCAGCCTGGATGCAGACACATTAACCTTCAGAAAGATACCCACAGACTTTGTTAAACAATCTGGTATCTAGCACACGCCTGCTCTGAGAGAAGGATGGACTAGGTATTTATGTGAATATTAGTCTGTAAAATTATTGTGCCCTGCCATTCAGCTTCCCAAGTTCTCGTGAATCCAATGACAATAATTGTAGCTCATCTGAAGGAAGGAGGGCACAATTTTATTCTTGTTTGGCAGACTAGTCTAAGCATCTTTTCTACATGATATGCTGATAGTACAGTGGGTGCGGAAATAATATTACCACGTCAGACTTGTGGTGACTGAATCCAAACATGTTTCACACAAGCCCAGACATCTGTGACCCAAGATTTCAAGATGTCCAAAAACAAAGAGTATGTCCCAGGACAAATCCTAACACTGCTGTGATGTTCAAGGGGGGCTGAAGCTACTGGATCTCCTGAATTCTTGATTCAATGTTGTGCCATAGCTCATTACTAGCCCAGAGCAATCCAGCTCTTCACTGTCCTCTGGAGGATATGCACTAGAATCATGAGCTAACTTTATTACCTCTCATGAAAGGCAGGGTTATTGTTGATTAGTGGGAATACCCAAGTTAAGCCACCGAGAAGCAATTCCTTTGTGTCAGCAATTCCGATGTCCAGATATGTAAACTCAAACAAAATCACAGAGATTAGTCAGAAAGTAGAAATGCTTGAGAGAATTAGCAGGGTCTTTATTCTCCTTCCCACTGAAAGCTTCCTCCTGTCCGACTATCAGAGTGGTTCAAAGCAAAGGTGTCCTGCTCTCAATTCATCACTAATTCTAAGTGACCAACTAGTATTTGTAAAATAAATTTTATATATAACAATCTTCTTCCACCTCCAATTTGCTAGAAAACTATGACCCTTCCTTCCATACAAGAATCTGGCCACAGCGATCCCTGTGCTCTCCGTCTCCATGCTGGATTAGTGTAGGTCACTATACTTAGGAGCGAATGGGAATGCAACTCAAAGACTCCGGCCTACATAAATAGAACAGGCTACCACAAGGATATCACTCGGTGCTTCATTCCCTCAGCAAGTTTCCACTCCTCTTCAGGACTTCAGTCCTGATCTTCAAAACCATCAATGAATCATGACCCAGCTGCATCAGTGACTGAACTTCCATTAACGAACGATCAATAGAGAAGCATTCCTGAGACAAGGTACCTCAGAAACCAGGACAAAGCTTATGAGCAGGATATAAAGTTCTCAGTCAAGAAGGTTTAGTTATAGAACAAGCTTTAAAAAAAAAAAAAAAAAAAAATCAGACTAAAATCAGATTTTCAGAGCATGCTGGAAACCCCTTCTCTTTGGAAAAAAACACCTTGAAGAAGTCTGAGTTCCTCAACAAGTCTAAGCAGGAAGGCAGCATGGTGTACAGTGGTGAAAGCTGGAGCCTGGGAATCAGAAGATAAGAGTTCTATTTTTGATTGGTACTAATTTGCAGTGCAGTTTTTGGTGATTTGTTTATCCTTTAGTGAGTGAAACAGATATGCACAGATGTCCCTTTGAGATGTTGAGGAGAGGCACAGTACAAGGGCAGAGAATTGTTAATTAGGTCAAAGTTCAGCACAAATGTTTTGAGGGGAGGGTTTTGGGGTTTTTTTTGCATCCCACTGGTTTCCAAGAAGGAGGGCGGCGGGGAAGTCTACGGACACTAATCTTTCTCCCCCACCCCAGTAGAAATCTGGCTAGAATCTAAAAATTAGAAGTATGATTTAGAAGAGAACAGCTACCTAGAACTTCTACATTCAATCTGAGGTTCCCCTTTATGGGCTAATTCTGCACCTTAAATGTGTTGCAGTTCATTTTTATAAGTGAGAGGTGAGGGGCGGGGCAAATGGTACACTTCAATTTTTAATAGTGGTATATGATTACTGCATGTGTTGGTTGGACCAGTATTTGAAGAAACTGGAATTTTGCCACAAAGTATTCTCATACACATGATTTATAGTCTCTTGCTTGTACTCCATGTTAGCCTTCTAAAATGGCTTTTCTTGTATTCTATTGCCTGACAAGACTGGTCAACTGATGTTCAATTTAACATGATCACATGCTGTTGAAATGAACAAAACTCACTGTTTTATGTGGGAAGTGGTAGCTCTTGTGTGGTGTGACAAGGGTAGTCTAAATTTTCATTATTGGTCCTACAGCCACTGAATCAGGGAGCATTCAGGGCTTTCTGCACAGCCACAATTATTGGGTCACCACAGTTAAGTAAAGAGACCTTTAACTTTGTGAAGTAAGTGAAAATTTACCATTGCTTCTTTGAAAGTATGAAGGCAGTGAAGAAGACATTTCATACCAATACAGCTCTAGACAGTACTAATTTAACTTTATTACACAGTAAGCATTCAAGATACTGACTTTACTACTTCCTAACCTCAAGAACAAGGGATATATATTCTCTGAATTAAACTTGCTTGATCCACAGCAATATATCACAGTTTGAGTAAGTTAACCTAGATCGTCTTGCTGATATGAAGTATATGTTGTACAAAATGTTCCACTGTCACATACAATTACTTCTGCGGCTGTTCACAAAGTGTCTCTGGTGGCACAGTATCTGTGATGTCTTGATAATAAATATAATTACCAACCAGAATAAATGGTTGATTAAAGGCTCTATAATTTCGGAAGACTGAAGGATCCTTATGCCTCATTACAGCAGTACTGAAATAATTTTTTTTGATAAAAGTACCCAAAATTGAAACATGTCCAGCAAGCTCTCTAGTTTGTTGATATAATAAGTCAAAGCCTATTATACGTTAATCAGTCAAGTGTAGGATGCCCAACCCAGATCTGTTGGCTGAAAAACAAACAACAAGAGCCACTATTCTTCTTGAAGAAAGCTATTTACCAGGGCCTGACTCATTAACTATTAGGTCTATCCAAAACAGGTCATGTCTGTGTGCCAAATGATCATCTGTGAGCTGGATTATTTCTCAGCAGCTCTACATCCTTGAAGGCATCAAAAATGGTATACCTTTTACAGATGAAAGCATGTACCTCTTGAAGAGAGACCCCCGTCATCTTAAGACCAGAAAGTTTCACTCATAATATTCACTAGATCAAAACCAATTTTACCTAATGTAGTCACAACTGGATAATTCCATTCAGCTTTTTTCCCTTTCATTTGATGATATATAAGGTTGGCAAGAGAAAGGAAGTGGTTTTAATACAAGCTCTCATTTTTACACCATGGCATGATAGGTTCTCAAGTTAACACATAACATATTTAACCAGAACAGTTGTCATTACAGTAGTGAAATTCAAGATAGCTATTATTTGAGATGGGCTTAAATAGCTTTTAAAAGCATTTCATTTGATAAAGTATTGAAACATTTGATTTGAACGTATGAGCAAGAGTACTGAGCATGCACTTCTGACTCAGTTTCATTCCCAACTTTAATTTTCATCATAATTCAGTCATGCTTTGGATCTACTTTGGACTATGAAAAATAGCTACAGTATATAAGAGTTGTTATCCTTAATGATAGAAGTGACCAGTACTGGAGACCAAACACCTCAAAACCCACATAGGAATTTTGGGGCCCCATCCCTATTTATAAATGGAATGTCTAACAGCAAATATTTTTTTCGCCACACTCTTCAAGGGTACATTTTGAAGAACAAAGAGCCGTGGTAGGGGACAGATCTTAAATACTGGGATTGATCAAAGGATGTGTTTCTGATAACTATTAGGCTGACAATCTTCTGCCTAAGTGTCTGGAGTTACTAGTTAGGAAATATATACTGCTTCAATGAATGC
This sequence comes from Emys orbicularis, assembly GCF_028017835.1. Taxonomy (NCBI): domain Eukaryota; kingdom Metazoa; phylum Chordata; order Testudines; family Emydidae; genus Emys; species Emys orbicularis. Next base: position 39,541,642 of record NC_088690.1, read on the forward strand.
ACATTGACGGGCCTCAGAGAAAGAGCTCAGAGTTTCTACAACCCTGTTGAACACACCTTACGAGTTCTGGGTTCGTATAGTGGTACCACTATAAAAGGCAGGCTGTATTTTCTTCTGTATACGAGAGTGTCTTACCAGTTACTAGGAGGATGCAACTGGTGAAATTATCAATGTATGATTACTCACATATCCCACAGTGGTTCGGGACATTCTTTTTATACCTATAAAATCCCATAAACAGTTTGGGTCCTGGATCGATACCTCAAAGATCCTCTCCCATTTTGCAATAAGCCTCAGTTGATTTCAAATGCTAACAATTTTAAACAAAAAGGGCCTTTGTAGCAAGGCACTCTGAATGATACAAACAATTTTTACTCCTGGTGGAATTCTGCACCACTGCGCATGTGCAGAATTCACGCGCTGCACAGAATTCCCCTCCCCCACAGAAAATACATTATGCCAGAAAGGTGCTGCAGTTACTCCTTTCACCCACCAAGGGCTGCTGTGGTGTCAGAACAGAGAGCAGCGGCTCTGGGAGTGGCACCAGTTGTGGATAGAGAAGACAGAGAATCTGCCTTCCTCACAGTGCCCTGCCCGTGGGGCCAGGCCGAGATGCACAGGATATGGGGGAACAGGCAGCATGGGGCACATGGGGCTCCTGGGTGGGGAGGTGTCACAGACTGGGGTTCAGAAGGGCAAGTGCAGGGGGACAGCTTGGGGCAGGGTCTGAATAGGAGAGGGGGTGCAGGGACACATGGGAAAAGGGACAGATGTGCCTGACTGAATGAGAGGGACTCAGGTCAGCCGGAATCTGCATGGTGGAGGCTTCCTAACAATCCCACCCCACCCAAAAAAACCCTGTTCCATACTTCTCCCACCCACACAATCCTTCAAGTTCACACCCAGGCTCCTTCCCAGTAATTACTTCCCTCTCCCATAGCTCCTCCATTACCCCTGACTCCCCCAGGCCTTTGTACTGCTTCTGAAGGGGTGCAGGAAATATGTTTCTGTATTGTAGTTTAAATGAATTATTACTTGGAGTTCTATATTAATATACCTAGCAATGAATCTATTTGTCAAAAAACATTTCCTGGATCTTTTCTGTTGTCTGTGTTGTTACAGACAGTTGCTGACAGGTATTTTTAAATAAATTACCAAAATAATTGAAATTGATGTGATAACACTGTTATGTGACAAAAAATATGCAGTTACAAAATTATTTAAATTACAGTAAGACCTAGAGGTCCCAACTGAGATTGGGGTGTCATTGTGCTAGGCACTGTACAAACATGTAGTAAGTCAGTTATTGCTACAGACAGCTTACAGTCTAAACAGACAGAAGAAGCATTATTAGGAGGCAGATGGTCTCTAGCGGATATGACACCCAACCAGCATTCAGGAGACATATTCTATTCCCAGTTTTGCTACAACCTGCTACGTTCAGAGAAATACATGAATAAAACATGTGGTGTGTACTGTTGCTAGGCCACCATATGCTTCCCTCTGGATGACCCAAGTTTCATAGGGGAAAAAGTACTTTTGAAGCCATCAATATCCCATATACAGTATAAAATTTATGTGACGGGTAACAAATGTTAAGGCAAAATTTGGCATTAGCCAGTTGAAGGGAGGTATATATTGCTGCACAAGATTACTTAAAATCTGTATGCCAGCTGATAATTGTCACCTAGTTTATTAATACCTAGTTAACCCCTTTCCTGGAAAAAAAAGTTTTTGTTTTTTGTTTTTTTTTTAATTGTCATTCTGTGCACAAAGAAACAAAAGGTCTTTAGATACATGCCCTAAAATTCAAGGGCAATTTTACAACCCTTCCTCACTTTGATGCAAAAGGTAGGCAGATTACCAGGACATTTCAGGCATGTAACTACTGATAGGAATGAAGGGATACACTATTTGGACTTTAGAGTTTTTCCAATTAGTTTTTTCACCCCCTCTTGAATTTCTGTATATGTTTCCTGGATACTGTATATTGGAAGTAAGGTGTCCCTCCAGTGAGGAAGTAAAATACAGATAAATCTTCCTGACCGTAACAATAATGAGTGAAGTGTTGGATTCAATTATTTTTAAGTAGCAAGTTCAAAATCTGTATGCACCAAAGCTTTATAGTTTTTTCTTCAGTAGAGTGTTTAGAATTAAAAATGTCCAATCAAAGTCATCTTGCATATAAAGGAAGTCAATTTATATTTTTAAATGTTGGGTCAAATTCTGCTCACCATTAAACCGATACAAAACCACAGAAGTTAACATCTTGTCACCAGCCCAGACATTTAGATATGAAGCACCTAACCTGGGGAATCTCAATTGTGGGGCGCAACAGGGGAAAAGAGGCAGTTTGAGGTAGCTAAGACCCAAGACATAAAAAGTGTCTTAGGAGAAATAAACCCAGACCTTTGAATTACATCCAAAAGTTAAACTGGAAGCTAATGAAGATCATGAAACACAGGTATCATGTGCGAGCTCAAGAAATGCTACCAAGGTCTAGTCTATGTTTGAAAAGTGTAAGGGGACTGTTGCCCCCTTACTAACATTCAGTGGGGGTGTTTTGGTTGGCTAGCTCCCAGCACTAAAAGGGGAAGGGTTGATGGCAAATCAGGAGCCTGAGACTGACAGTCCCCAGGAACAATGGGGAGAGGCCAATGCTCCAGATCAGCCTGATTGACAGGGCAGGCAGGCTAATCAGGGAGTCAGGAGGCGAGGGGGGTCCCGTCCTCCGTGTGAGCTGGAATGGCTTGAGTCAGACAGAGTGGGGCCGAGCTAAGGAGAGAGCAGGGGCCCGAGCTAAGTTGCTGGGAGCAGAGCTGCAGCCCCAAAGCCAGAGCACAGCCCAGAGAGAGCAGACCTGCCCTGGGAGGAGAGCTGCAGCAACCAGAGCCAGAGGGGCCAGACAAGCAGCCAGGAAGCAGGTCAGAGCTGGGAGCAGAGTCGCAGAAGCAGCCTGCAGAGCAGACCTGTCCTGGGGGCAGAGCTGTAGCAACCAGAGCCAGAGAGGCCAGAGAAGCAGCCCAGGGAGCTGAAGGCAGAGCAGCAGCAGCAGCCGTGCTGAGGCAGAGTGGAGCTGGGGCTGGAGCAGTCCGGAGCTGGGTGCGGTGAGCAGCTGGGGAGAGTGAGGGGGACCCTGGCAGTGGGCCCAGCACAGGGAGATACCTCAGCCAAGAGGCTTTGCAGGCCAGACTTGGAGGGGGATCGTAACCCTGACAGGGCGGGGGCGACGCTGGGAAGAAGGGTCCTGCCACCTAGAGCCTGAGAGCGTGTGGCCACCGCCAGAGCAAGTGTCCAACCCACAGCGTCTCTGCAGCACAGCCAGGGCCTGAGAAGGAGGCCCAGGACCTACAAGGAACAGACTGTGAACTGCCCTGACGTTCCAGAGACACTGCTTGTGATGATCCCTGCCATAGAGCAGGGTGATGGGTTTTCCTTTAACCTTTCCCATTTTTCCTTATTCTTTTTTAAAAGTAATTGTTAATTAAACAACTTGTATTTGCTTTAAATTGTATAAAATGATCAGTGGGTCAGGGAGGTGCCCAGTGCAGAGAGAGTACCCCGGAGTGGGGACACCCTAGCCCCTGTCCTAGGTGACCACAGCAGGGTTGGGGGTCAAGCCCCCCAGGAATCCTGGGCCCAGCCCTGTCGGGGTTTACGAGGACTCTGCCAGACAGGAGAGTGGAAGGGGAGTCCTCAAGGGCAGGGAGGCCTCTGGGTAAAGGAAGTGGGAGCGAGGACTCGGATCCTTTCGCTAGCCCACTTCACCGGGGTAGTGCAGAAGCCAGGAAAGTTCCCCACAATAGCGGGACCATTCCCCCGCTTACAAAAGGTTTGTTGGTATAACTATAGAAGAAATCTGGTAGTCTTAAACCCTTATACCAGCAAACGAATGCTTTTTCCAGTATAGCTTACACTGGTTCAGTGGTTGAAATACATTATACCAGCAAAAGCACTTTTATGCCAATATAACTTCATCTACCTTAGGACTTTTGCTGGGGGAAAAAAGTCACAAACAACCAAGACTGCTGTATGAGCAAAAGCTTCTAACATAGACCTAGTGTAAATAATCTGGCCAGTGCATTGTGCATGAGGTGAAACTTCCAAGTGGTTTTCTGGTCTCCTCAAGCAGACCATATTGCAGTGATTGAATATGGACAAAGACAACCGTAGCAAGATCCATAACCACAAGATGTCACCGGCTTTTTCCACCAAATAAGTACAGCCTAGAGTGCTTTAGCTGCTACTTTAGTAAAGTAGTGTTACCCTTAGATACCCAGCTAATTTTAGTAAAGTATCTCCCAGCTGCAAACCCTTCTAACAAGAGGGCAAATCTTCTCTTCAGAAGGACACCAATCTCACTATTACTGCCAGATGTTTCCCCTACCCTAAAAACCATTACCTCTGTCTTGCCAGGTTTTTTCAGCCACTTTGCCCTAATCCAGATACATACTGTCCCATCCAAAGGCAATAAAAAAAAACAGCTTAATGTTATCTGTGTATGATTAACACTGAAGCCCAAAACAGTATCTGCCCAGCTGATTTACATATATTTAACTATAAGGGTGATGAGAGCACCATAATGCTCAATATCATCCTTTGTATCCTCTCAGAATACAGCCATTCACATGCAATTTCATCTAGCCCTGTCATACACTGCACACACATCACAATTATCTTGTGATCAGCAATATCAAAGACACCTGACAGAAATAAGGATTAGCATGAACACTTGATCCAGGTCAATAACCATAAGGAGAATGGATAACGAGACCAGTACAATTTCTGCATCATATCTAGGCTTAAACCAAAATTGAAGAAAAAGAAATCTGGAGATTGAGTACTGCAAGCACTGAACAAGCTGTTAATTCAAGCCCTAGACAGCTCAACAATTAGCAAGATTTTGTCAAGAGCAGACTTCTTGAATCGCGGCCTAACCGTTTTTTGTTTAAGATAGGACAGCACCAGTAACAGACCCAGAACCCTGCTGCATAATTTAGTCAGCCATGGCATGTATCTTAGGCCAGGGTCTACACCAGGGGTCGGCAACCTTTCAGAAGTGGTGTGCAGAGTCTTCATTTATTCACTCTAATTTAAGGTTTTGCGTGCCAGTAATACATTTTAATGTTTTTAGAAGGTCTCTTTCTATAAGTCTATAATATATAACTAAACTATTGTTGTATATAAAGTAAATAAGGTTTTAAAAATGTTTAAGAAGCTTCATTTAAAATTAAATTAAAATGCAGAGCCCCCCGGATCGGTGGCCAGGACCCAGGCAGTGTGAGTGCCACTGAAAAATCAGCTTGCATGCCGCCTTTGGCACGCGTGCCATAGGTTGCCTACCCCAGTCTACACTATAATCATACATCGGTATAACTATGTTGCTCAGGGGTGTGAAAAATCCATCCCTGAAGGATGCAGTTATACCGACCTAACTCCGGTGTAGACAGTCTTATGTCAATGGGAGGGGCTTCTCCCATCAATATAGCTACTGCCTCTCACAGAGGTGGATTAACTACACTGATGAGAAAAGCTCTCCCATTGGTGTAGCAGCATCTTCACTGAAGTACTACAGTGGCGCAGCTGCACCAGTGCAGCTGTGTCGCTGCAGCGTTTTAAGTGTAGACGTGCACTAAGTCTCAATCACGGTATGAAGTTCTTCAAGAATCCTCAGAGCCTCAGCAAGGTTAAACCTGCCTGAATATGAAATTTTTTATCATCACGTTTGTCCCTCTTGACACAGAATCACACCCACAAAAGCAACCAATCTGCAAACAGGTAAAAAAGCAGCAAGAATTATTTTTAACCGAGCAGAAAATACAGATTCATCAGGCTGTCAGTAACCCAAAACAGTTTCACTGAGGGGGATGCACCGAATGCAAACAAAAATACTCCATCAGAGCCATAGCAGCAGATAAACAACTCTCTCTCACTTCCCCCCCCAGAGTAATTTATACATATTACATCTCTATATGGCTGCACTGTATTAAGTGAACCTTTGCATGTAAAAAGGATAAAACCAAACTCTTTAGGGTCAGACAGTTAAATTTTGCTAAATATATTTGTGTACTGAATGCCCCAAATAACTAGATTGAGAGCAAATGAGCACATGAAGTTTAAAAACTTATTCTCCTTAAGTTTCAGGTCCCTATTCTTCATGCCTCTCCCCTTGGCCCTAGTATCATGATGCCACATTTGTGTACTACTGCCATAACTCTGAATGCCCATTCTATAATAACTAAGCTACAAACAGAGCATACCCATTTCAAGATATAATCTGGTTCTCTTGAGTTTTTAAATAGTATTTTGTATCCTATAGTCTGAGGCATAGCCTCACTTTGTTGCATGAAGTTATAAGCATAATTCCCTTTACTTTGAGTTCAGATCATACAAATAAAATAGGTAACATGATAACAGAGCAATAATAATGTTATTGAGAAGGGCCACAGTCAATTTAAGAAAACACACACATCTAAAAGTGCTTTTGCTTCCAACATCTATGAATAGTTTTCTTTAACCTCTATTTTTCAGCTTGTTTATTTTGTTCAGATGACACCACTTTGTGTACAGTCAATTTCACTGCTGACCCTGAATTGTCAGTTTCCCTTGCATGTGTTGGTCTTTCATCCCACAGGAAAGAAAAACATTTTTAAATATAACATCCTTATTTATTAAACCTACAAAACTATCAGTAAAAGCTACCCCTTATTTTTTCCTAATCTGACTAGATTTGAAGCTTTAGATGTCGATGTAAGAGCCCATCTAAGCTTCACTATCTTTAAATTGTAAAAAAAAAAAAAAAAAAAATCCAAAGTATAATCACTTTGTATTTTTCTGCATATAGAAAATAAGGAGTTAATTACTAACAAAACAGAGAAGCCACTGTTATTTCACCTGACTTCCCCCTACACAGACTTCTATTTAAGACTTTATCTAATAAGATTTAATTACTCTTAAGAGAGCCTCACTTTATAAATAAGTCCTGAGCAGCATCACAGCAGTCTTGTTATTCTTTAAGGGGAGAATGGTTGGTTCTTTACTACACTCCATTCATTACAGAGGACTGAAATGCATCAATTAACAAGATAGTTAAGCAATTAGCAAGAGCCTTACAGGACAATGGTAGTAAGAAACTAAAAGACACTTACTTTTCATAGACCAGCTCCTCATCAGTACAGAAATAGTGGGTATTTACTGTGCTTTTGGGTTTATTCCGTAAAGTAGCAAAATATAATCGATCTGAAACAAAGTTGAAGGCAACTGACGAAGGCTATAAGGTTGTCGTGGTTCCCTTTCTCTAACACCCCCCCCCCGCCCCAATTATCCCCCCAGGCCAGCACGGTCAGCTCAATGTTAGGGGGTAAAAGAGCGATCTCCGCCCGCCCGCCCTCTAATCCTCGGCCTCCGAGCGGGCGGGGCATCGCTACATTTCTCCTGCGTAGAAGGGAAAAGAGAAAGTCGGGCTGGCCGCGCTTAGCCGCACACGGCTGTCCCCCAGGAGAGGGCTGGGCGGGACGGGATCGCTACAGGGTGGCTTTTACCCAGCGCAGAGCCCGGGGCGACAGGTGCCGGCTGTTTCCTCACCGGAACGGAAAAGGAAGGAACCGGCTTAGACACGACCAGCCCCAGCCCAGGGGAGCTGGGTCCGTGAGCCCTGGGGACAGGGATAGAACGGCGAGGACCACGGAACTACAGGGATAGGAAGGAGAGGGAAGGGGCGAGGGCAGCCAGGCAGGGTCCCGGGGAAGGGGCCATGGCCGCCAGGATAACCAGGCAGGGTCCCGGGGCCGTGGGGCTTCTTGTGTCCCTCACCTTTCAGGAACTCGGAAGCTCCCACCAGCAACTCGGAGGCGGATGGAGCCGGCTCCATCTTAAAGAGGGCGCGGAGCGGCGAGGCGCGGGGCAGCTCTGAACTCATGGGACCCCGGGGCAGCTCCGGCGGGACCTGCGCGGGCTCAGCAGACAGGGAGCCCCCAGGCCATACCGAGAGGAGCCACCTGCCTGCGGCCGCGCTGCCCAGAGTGCCGTTGTCCCCACCGCCCGCATGGGAGTGAGAACGGGGACAAGGGGAGCTGCCAGCTCCAGCACAGAGCGGGCGGGCGCCGAAGGGGACTTCGGATCTTCCCCGCCCTCCGGCAAGGCAACACCCCCGCCGCTTAAAGGGGCAGCGCCTGGTTACCAGGCACGGACCAGCGCGCTAGCAACCCCGTTACCAAGGCTTTGTTACACCGGACCTAGCGCCGGGGGAGGGAGCAGAGACCGGTGCCCCACCCCGCCTCCGCTCCTCCCTCAGAGCCCCCCCACACCCAGGGCTGCTCCGCCCGCTGCCTTAGAGCCTGCAAGCGGATCCTCTTCTCCGCCCCTTCGGAGACTCCTTACAACCTGCTCACTCCTCCCCCAGCCTCCCCCCTCTCCCCGCCCCTTCGAAGCCGCCTTACACCAGCCAGCCCCGCCCCCTTCAGCCCCCCGGCAGCCCCCCTCGCAGGGGGATGCCGGAGAGCCCCCAAGCTCTGCACTAGCATCGTGGAGAGCAGAGCCGAGGACGGCCTGGGAAGCTGCTGGGGCTCCAGCGCTGCGGGGTGGAAGTGCCTCGGTTACAAGCGGTGAGCGCTCCTCAGGGGGCTTCACACCGGGCACCTGCCGCTACTGAGTCTGGTGGGGCCTGGGTCTCCTCAGCGCTATCTACTGGACGGAGCCCTCAGTCTGATGGATAGCGCGGTCAACCAATTAAGAGCGCCCTCCCGCGTTCGTAGCCAGTGGCAGGGAACGGTTGTGAGGCCGCCCCCTCCAGAACGCGCCCCTCGGTTGGGTGGTTGAGCGGGCTGGGCTCGGCCCCCAGCTGCGTGCGGCGGGGCAGCGAAAGGCTGGCTGGGAAATAAGGGTGAAAACTTCCCCGGGCACCTTTGAAGTCTCCAGATGGACGCGCCACGGCTCAGCCCGGCCTCTCGGATACGCGCACCCGCGACAGGCCGCACATCGCCCTTCTCCGGTGCAGGCTCTTCCCAGGCGCCCCTTCAACCCCGCCGTTGAGTTCGTTTCCCCACAGTCCTGTCTGTGAGGAGAATTCGGGGGCGGGGGCTCTCCACAGGCAGGGATAGCCTCGGGGGCTAGGATAGGGGACCCGGCCTTCGGGCCCAGGGCGTCTCCCTGTCCCAGCCCTTCTGGGCTCCGCTCCCTCCTATGGAAGTAGCTACAGGGCAGTGGTTACAGCCCCTCGCCTTTGGCGCAGGTATAGTGTTTCCATAGGAACTGCTGTAGCGATGAACGCCGGCGGGTAACTGGCTAGAAAACTTGGGAAGCTAGAGAAGGGTGACCAGATGTCCCGATTTTATAGGGACAGTCCTGATTTTTGGGTCTTTTTCTTATATAGGCTCATATTACCCCCCACCCCGTCCCGATTTTTCACATTTGCTGTCTGGTCACCCTAAGCTAGAGTCAGTCTGAGCAGAAGTGGGCCTCACAGCTTCATTACACCTGAACTACTGTACAGTATCGTAGCGCTAGCTTCCTCACACTGCATTATAAAACAAATTCCCAGTGCATTGGGCTAAGCCTCAGGCACTCTGAGCCCATTCTTCTGGTGCCTCTAAGAAGTTATCCGGTGATGTAATATTTACTAGAGGTTGCTACTGTTAAGACTGTGGAACTAGCTGGACTATGGGGAAAGCATTCATAATTTGTTTATTCCTGGTAACACTGAGAGACCGACACTTTCTTAATTCAGAAAAGATTTTTTTTCATAAGTAGCAGTAGGTCAGCAGAAGTGAAATAGAGTTGGATACCCTTATTTTGCTCTGTCTGGCGTAAGCAGTAGTAGCGTATGCCCAGAATAAGTGGGGGTGGGGGCTCCAGGTAACTGTATTTCCCCCCCACAGAGTGATCATAGTTTCAAATTTAGCTGTACCTTACCTCCCTACCAATTTACAGATTGATTCCATTCCCTTGCCAGCCCAAATATGGGCAGATCACATTACCTAGTCTCTCTCCTCAGGCACACCACTATGCCTCAGTTTCCTCCCCAATCATATATCTGGGCTACTCACACACTGCATGGCTAAAGTTCCAAAACAGGATGTCCCTTTCTGGGGTCTGTTTAGTAATGTCCTGGTTCTATTCAAGTACTTGAACAGGAAGCTCCCTGTCATCCACCTTGTCCTTAAAGGCTTCACCTCCCTTTAATTAGGTTTTCTTTGTAGTCCTTCTTCCCTCATATCAGGGTCCACAACAGTTTTCCTCACCCTTGGCTGTAGGGGTTCTCTCCAGCCCTTCCACCACCTTCTGTGTATAGTCTTTTCACCCCTCCTAGCTGCAGACATCTGGAGTAGTTCCAAGTGGTCTCTGCCCAACTTGCTGGCCATAACCTTAATCATGCTCCTTTCCCAAATCCTTACCAGGGGAGGATAAACAGCTACAGCTGTTGCTTCACTGGCAGATCTGAGGCAATTCTTTTGCTCCAGGTCTTTTTCAGTCTTAGGAGGAGAGGTATGTCTTATGGCTATCAGGCCTTGTTCTCAGCTTCATCATCTGATTAGTCACACAGCTTGTCTGAAGACCAACGCTGCCACAATCCTAATGTCTTAAAGAGGCTGAGGCCCTGCAACAGCCATGGTAGGCCATGCCTGCCTTAAAAGGCCACCATGCTCAGTGCACCAGCCCAACCACTTGTCATTTTAGAACTTCCCATTCCCCATCAACTTGCACTCCTTCCAATTCAATCCCCACCAGCTCAGCAATACCACTCCTTACATGTGCATACATCCAGTTATTTTATTTTCATGAAGGATTTGTGAAGAGAGCAAAACAGTTTGGTTCTGACCTCACTATGGACCTCTTTCTGCAACCTTTTATTAACTTGGAATAGTAATAGCGTAGGCCCACTTAACCCTGTTTTAACTGGGACTTACATAGTGCACACACCTTGTGCTAGCCCTTTGCACAGGGATCAGTTACACTACTGACTTAAAAAGGGACTACATGCACAAGTATATACTTTTCAGCATGAATAAAAGTTGCCAAAGTGGGTTACTTCCCCACAAACCCTGTGCTTTGGGAGTAAGCTGTTGTAAAACTTGAGATGACAAGAACTCATGTAAATAAAACTCCCTACCTCCCATGTTGTACCACTCCTGATTTTCATAATTTGTTCATCCATTGACTAGGCCAGTCCTAGTGTTGAAGCTTCAAACAGATTTGAAGATGGGATGGATAGGCCTTATACAGACTGGTTTCCTTTAAAAAAAAAAAAAAAATCTTGAGGAAAATTATAGGGTAGGGCCAGTGGCGGATTAATGATTTTGCCGCCCCTAGACCCTGAAATAATTGCCACCCCCGGCAGCTGGCCCCATATGAACTTGTTTTAGTTTTTTTAGTTTTAGTCTATATAGCGCCATTTCGGTTATAGCGCGGGACCGCGCATGGATCCAAAACGCCGCGTTCAAGCGGGGGTCCGGTGTATATCAAATATTTATTTTATGTAGATACAGTGAAAGAAATAAAAGTATTTGAGTAGTAAGTAATTAAATTTGTTTATGCCTACACCTTTGAGTGGCAAATTTATTAATTAATTCTGTATAATCCAGAGAAGTTGTTAGATCCTTTTCAATTGTCAGGGGAGAAAGGGAGTTTAATTTTTCTTCATTGAGATTAGCCCTCAAATAGTTTTTCAGCCTTTTTAATGCCGAAAATGACCGTTCTGCTGAACAGTTTGTAGCAGGTGTGCAAACGAACATTCGGAAGGCAATATCAAGATTTGGATATACTGAATGAATGTTTTGATTTCGAAGAAGGCTGCAATATCTTATAATTGACTTCTTTTCATTTTCAGGAATTTCGACACCTTCCAAATACGATCGAAAATGAAAGTGAAAACTCATTCATGAATGATTCGGTAGCATAGCTGTAAATCTCCTTGGTAGCATAGCTGTAATTTTTTAGAATGAACTGTTATAGCTGCTATTGAAGTATTGGTAATGTTAGAGAGAAACTGAAATCTGCCATAAATTTCTTGATACGCATTACTTCTACGTTTCAATTTGGAACATACAAGATCTAGTATTGTTAAAAAGATATCTACTTTAAATTATCTCTACCACACATTTCCACTTCAACTTCGCATGTCTCCTCAGCTTGCAGTTTACGTTTTCTTTTTCGCTTTGTGTCAAATTCGTAGTCTTCAATTTCAGATTTTTCTTTGGCTTTCTCTTCGTACATATCGAACAAGTCCCGTATAGAGTTAATGTATCCTATTAGTGAGTTGTAGAGTTCTACAACTGTCTGTATATCAATATAAACATTTTGCAGTTTTTGTCTAGTTATATGAAATCTTTCCAAGAGTGAGCTCCAAAATACAGCCATAAAAGCTGCCTCAAGTCGATCGAGTTTTCGCTGCAGGCCTGCAGCTTCATTACGTGTAACAGGTTTCTCAGTAGCATCTTCCTTTATTGTATTTAAGGCTTTAATTATAGCATTCCAGTTTTCACTCAAATTATGACAAGCTTCCACTCGAGATGACCAGCGAGTCTCAGAAAGTCTTTTTATTACTTTACTGCCTGGCTTCAAATTAGATAGTAAAATCTCCCACCGATGAATAGAGGCAGAAAAAAATGAATAAAGATGTCGGACAGTTGAGAAAAATGAACATGCTTCTTGACAGCTTTCTGCTGCACATACTCCAACCAGATTTAAAGAATGCCCAGTGCAAGGCACATACACAGCATAAGGATTTATATTTTTAATTCTTGCTTGCAACCCGCTATATACACCAGACATGTTAGTGGCATTGTCGTACGACTGGCCACGGCAGTTTGCGATATCTAGTCCATAACAATTCAAAGTTGAAAGTACAGCATCAGCTAACTGTTCTGATCTGTGGCCAGTATTTGGTAAAAAACAAAGAAACCTCTCTACTGGTATGCCATCATAGTTTACATATCTCAGTATAAAAGCCAATTGATCAACATGAGATGTCAGGAGTTGAGTCAACGCTTATCGAGAAATATTTGGCTTCTTTTACTTCTTTAATAATATTTGAGATCACATTTGAAGCCATCAGTTTTATAAATTCATTACATGTATAGTATGAAAGCTAAGATACGTTACCTCGACCTTCATTTCCATAACGTGCAATGTGACTTGCTAAAAATGGGTCGAATTCTGCGACAAGCTCAAGGGCCATCATGTAATTGCCATTATAAGGTGATCCAAATTTTTCCACCTTACCTCTAAATGCAAGTCCTCTGCTTGAAAGTTTCTTTACCACTGCTACAATCCTCTTCAACACATTTCTCCAATACATAATGTCTTCTTCCATTTGAAATTTGAAATTCGAATAAATTCTTCCGGATATCTCGCCTCTCCTCACCATTGTCAGTATACACGTTTTATGTTCAGTCGAATTTTCATGTTCACGTAGTCGAGCGGATATGTTTTTCCAGTCATGGTATCCACTCGTCGCCAGACTAGAGATCCCTCCGAATAATCGACATGGGGCACAAAACACGGCTCCTTTGCTCTCCGAATATACAAGATATTGCCATGGCTTTACTTCACCGTTTAAAAGATGTCGTTCAAACACATTTTTTGTTAGAACACGCATTTTATCAGTATATTGTCTTTATGAGTTAGTAAAATGACTATCGATATTTTGTTTAATACCATGCATTGATAAATACTCAATTGTAGCATCATTCAATATCCATTGGGCCGGGTCGTCACTTATGATAGATATTCCAATGTCAGATTGAATTTCTGAATGATGTGATTCGCAAATCTCTGCAGTATTGTCAAAGATATCCAGATCAACATAATTCCCGGTAGTCTCTGATACGCTAGTATTTGGAACATTTTCTTCAACACTAACCGCAGCTGGAATTTCTTCATTAGTTTTAATATGTACTTTATACACATCAATATTTTCAATATCAACACCAATATTTTCACTTTTTATTTCACTACTTCTTTCAACTTTTTTTTCTGTCTCACTGTTGGCACTAACTGATACAACAAAGGAATCAATTTTGCGTATTTTTGCTATCATTTCATTTTCCCTTTCTTTCTTCTGTATAGCATTTTTTTTAACTGAGAACCACTTAATTTCTTCCTTCCGGTCATATTGTTAATTAATGCTTAGGATTATTGCGACTCCAGTCCCGAGTATGTTGTTTACTAAATGGCGTCACCGTCGCGCCGTCATTGGTGGTTTCAATACGCGCTATCATGATTGGTAGAATCGTGGCACGCGATGCCGCGATTACAAAAACGCTGGGCTGCTATTTTAAATTTGCCACCCCTGCAAATTTGTCGCCCTAGGCCTAGGCCTTGTTGGCCTAGGCGATAATACGCCACTGGGTAGGGCTTCTTGCCCTGATCATCAGTCCAGGAAGGGCCCCTTCTCCCTATATATTATTTTTTTTCTTGGGAGAGGTAGGTGGTCTGGGTTTGACAAACATGAGAAGATACAGTTAAGGCTAAAATGTAAATTTTACACTGCTCATTGCGCTTAAGACGTGCAGCATACTAAGAGTTATACTCCCTTGTGGAACTTCAATATATGGCAAATGGAGCTGCTACGCATACCAATTGAAGGAAAATATAGCAGTAACACTAGAATTCCTAGGCACAGGAGGATGACTTAGGGCGAGAGTTGCAGCATGAGATTTTAATTTTCTTCAACTACTATGTTTAAACCAGATGCTTATTGCCAAATTTTCAAATGGGGGGGGGGCCTAACCTAACCCTTTGGGTACATATTGCACCTATTTGCCCAAACTGCCTGCAGAAAGGCAAGATTTGTTAGGTGGGGTGGGTTTGTACACCAATTTTGTGGGCACAGCTTAGGTACCTAACACTTGAAAACTTTGCTAATAGTACCATTATAAGTACATAAGTATATAATTTGTATAACAATGCTACAAGTTAATTTACCAGTATGAACACTTATTTTATTAATTGACAACTGATACAGAAAAGAAAAAAAGTCACAGAAGCAACAATAAGCAAGTGATGCACAGTGAGTTACTGCAAGGAGGTCTGCATTGGTAGAAAGACCACAGATATGCATATACTACTATTTATCACTGTTGTGTGATCATTAAATCTACTTTGATTACTCCAACAAGAGCAGTAAGCAGAGTTTTAGTCTTCACATTAAAACATACTTTGCCACTTAAAATTTGACAACTGCTAAGGCTAAGAAGATTACACTGTATATAAAACAGATCCTATACTACAACTAATAGAACAACTGTAAAAAGCATGGTCATAATCAGCCTACTTGTAAAGAACTTCTGACATTACCTAAGAGTCCTTTTTGCTCAGCTAACCTATTACAAGAATGATAGTCATAAACCGTGTCTACACTAGGAAAATGACTCATTCCTGACAATGGTTGTCTGCCATAGATCCCCTTGAACCAGCATTTAGAACAATTTTTACTGCTAGTGTAGATGGGACTAACTCCTTTTTAGTTCTGAGACTTGGTTCCACCAAGGCTCAGTGATATGTCAGTGTCTAAATTACATTGCCATAGATTATTTCTTCCACGTCTCAAGAATATTTTTATAATGGTTTTGTCCTATATACCCTAACATTTTAAATGTTTCCAGTACTAGTTCAGCAGTCCCAAGCTGATAACAGCTGATGGTAACAAATCCATTTAATGTAGGTATGACCAGAGAATTCAGAGACTGAAAAGACCCAACAAGTCATCTAGTCCAGTCCTCGCCAGTGCAGGCGTGTAGCCTACAACATATTTCCTAATGTCTCCATTAACTACACGACATTTTATTTTTATCATAGATGTTTATTAGCTTTGCCATTTGAAAAGAGGTGAAGGAAATAAAAATAGAATATATTCAGTTCAAACAGTAAAACAAAATAAAGTAGACCTGTACGCTTATAAAATATACCTTCTGGATCAGATGCAAAACAGCTAGACAGACATAAAATATATCTGTAGTTACTACCAACAATTATACTTAAAACATTCTTTTTAAAATATGAGTTGCTTTTCAGGCACACTTCTCCAACATAACGTACAGTAGAACCTCAGAGTTACGAATTGACCAGTCAACCACATACCTCATTTAGAACCGGAAGTACACAATCAGGCAGCAGCAGAGACCAAAAAAAAAAAAGCAAATACAGTACAGCGTTAAACGTAAACTACTAAAAAAATAAAGGGAAAGCAGTATTTTTCTTCTGCATAGCAAAGTTTCAAAGCTGTACTAAATCAATGTTCAGCTGTAAACTTTTGAAAGAACAACCATAGTGTTTTGTTCAGTTAGGAACATTTCAGAGTTACGAACAACCTCCATTCCCGAGGCATTTATAACTCTGAGGTTCTACTGTATATGCAAAATACTGATATAAGAGTAAGTTCTAAAGGCTGTAGTAAATGGCAAATATGGCACCTGTCTCTTTTGGCTGCATATGTGGTAACATAAGCTACATTTCTTATGATATATGCTTTCCATGTTCATTATCTTTCCCAAGTTAGCAATTAGAACATTTACCTTTCAGTTCCTGAACAGCGTTCCAGTGACTGTGGGCAAAGTAATGATAGGAAAAAAGGCGGTATCAGCAACATCATGCTCCATAACCCCTCAGTGGCCAGTGTTGTAGGTGAGGCTCCTAGAGATGTTTGATACTGAGACTGTGCTTTGTTCCATGACTTTGTTAGGCTTATGGTTTGATTGCAATCTCAGGAACATTTCACACTGAAGAACAGTAGTTAACATACAAGCTTTGAGGAGTTTTATAACCAAGTCTAATACCCTCGCAAACAGCTCAGTGTAGCCCTTAAAAGTTTTCACTAGGAATTGTTGAGAAAAATAGAACAGTCGCATAATATACAGGTCTGTCGCATCTTACGCGCATTTAACATGCGCGATTTCAACTTTACGCAGTCGGGGGGGGGGGGGAAAAAGAGAGAAAATCAACAGTTTTAATACTATACTTGTAGTGCGGGCGATTTCGCCCGCCATTGAACTCAATGGGGTTTTGGCTATATGCGGTTTTCGCTTTATGCGCTAACCGCGGAACGGAACCCCCGCGTAAGATGAGACAGACCTGTATATATATAAACAACACAAATATGCCAAAATATCATTTGATTGGGTAAATATATTCTAAAGAAATAGAAATTAAGTTCTTCATATGTGTGCAACAAGTGATTGCACATTTTTCTGCACATGCTTTTGAAGGTCTGGCCCTGTAATTTTGACAATAACAGCTTCTCAGGTATTAAGAGATGAAGGTGATTTTATGATAAGTGAACATTACACACACACTGTTCTTTAAACTTTCTCAATAACTTACACTGGGGAAAGAAAATACTGTGGGCAAAATTCAGAGGCTATGTGTAAAGGAGGACAAGCTGGAGTAATGCATGCCTTCTTCTGGTCCCTCAGCATTTAACTTACACTGACTTGAATTTACTGTTTGATGTGTAACTTATACCCCTTATATTATACATTCTTACATTTTATTCTTGTGATTGGCATAATTAGGGAACCCAAACTGAGAAATCATAATGTTAGAATATTTTAATGGCATACTGTTATAAATATTAACCAATTTATTTAGACAGTAAGATCTTTGTAGCAAGTGCTCTGCTCGGTGCCACATTCCGGAATAACCACTGTTAGTCTCTTTTTCTAAATTCCTTATGTCAACAGGTTTCACGAACACTCCTGAAGGCTTTCCAGTATGCTTTGCCACTAGAAAATTCATGACAATATCATCACAGTTTTGAGTTTCATCTATCAAAGTGTGAACAGCATCAGGCTGCTTTTGAAAGAGTTCTAGGTATCCACTGTGAAAGAATGCTGCTCCTATGAGAACCATGGAGTACTGGTCCCCATTTCCAAATCCAGGTGTCTGCAATTCAAAGCTGCCATAACTGTATATACCTGAAGAAGTGGAAACATGCTTTCTAGGAACAAATCCCACTATCTGATCTGGAAATTGCTGTAAGAAAATCAAAAGATAGCAAAATTAAAGCTCCGCTCTACAATCAAAATGTTAATCAATACACCAGTACAAAACCTCTTAATATAAGAATCCCTTATGAGGCTATTATTGATAGAGGTGCAAATTAATTGCTATGAAAGATGCAGATAATATAAAATACACCTCTACCCCGATATAATGCGACCCGATATAACACGAATTTGGATATAACGCGGTAAAGCAGTGCTCCGGGGGGGGGCTATGCACTCCGGCGGATCAAAGCAAGTTCGATATAACGCGGCTTCACCTATAACGCGGTAAGATTTTTTGGCTCCCGAGGACAGCGTTATATCGGGGTAGAGGTGTAATCAGCTCTGTGGTCCGCTGGCCTGCACCACATGGAGATTGTTGCAAGTTAATACAAAATGACCAGCAGAAACTGATACACTGCTTCACTCCACATCATACAGTGCCAAGTAGAATCTGGCCAAAGTTAATTTGCATTCATGCATTTGGGATCAAAAATAAGCCTACAGATAATCTCTACACAGTAAAGAGAAATATTACTATTGATTTCTGGTGCACAGCTTCCAGATCAAATTAAATTTTCTCTGCTGCATTTAACCAATTAGATTTTCTGATATCTGTGACTTGGTAATTTGCTTTTTAAGCAGAGGAATAGTAAAAACATTGCTTATACCTGCAGTCTGTAATTTTGTATCATTAAAATATTATTCTTCAGCGTCTTGCCTTTTAGAATTTAGCTGATCATCTATATGACAGATGATAACAGCATGTCCTAGAAATAGCAACAATGAACTGATTTAATCTTTCCATTTAGTAAAATTGATATAAACTCCATTATAAATATGCAGGATGCAATATATAAACATTACCTGCCAAACAGAGAAGGCAAAAGCAAGGTCATAGGCACTAATCAGTGTGTCATCATCCATCATTAAAACAGCTGAAGAGAGGAAAAAGAAATTTTAATTTTTTAATGCAGGTAAAGAAAAATTTAAAATCATTAAGTGATAAATACAGGCAGTCCTCAACTTTATGATCTTCGACTTACGACAAATGGCACATACGACGCTTCTAGATTGACACCCTGATTCGACTTGCGACCATTGGTTTTGACTTTACGACCCTCGGTCCGCAATGGAGTGGATTGCAGTTCCGAGTTACACTGTTTTGACTTACGACGCAATTTTCAAGAACCAATTGTGTCGTAAGTCCGAGGACTGCCTGTATGTGAGAATTTACCTGTGCTATATGCAATGACAAGCTAGCCAGACATCTCCTATGAACATTGGGATGAGCTGCATAGCTAAATCATCATGCACTAGGCTGAAAACGTATACTTAGATATTAAGGTTACAGGGAAAAGGATGTTTAACTTTGCAATTCTAACAGATGTTTAATTGACCTGAAGCACACATAATTTTTAGCACATTATTGCTATCATCAATCACAAACTATCACTGTAGCATTAAAAGTTGTGTAGCATAGCTGAACAGCTGTGCAGTGGAAAATCTGGGGGGCGGGGTGGGAGCGGGAAGAGGGGTTGGCAAAGGAATACAACAGACTTTACTAATTGCAGGTCAGGTTGCAGTCCTAATAGCTTTTTAATACTGTGTAAAGGACAACTATAAAAATCAAGGGAAAAAAATCAGATCCCATATAATCCATCATACTGGACAATATGATCTTCCACATAATAATTATTTCTTAACATCAAGGAAACACCAAGACATAAGTATTTCCACACCACTTCTCTGGGACCTAGACAGGCAAAAGTAGCATATTATATAGGCAAAAATTCCCTCTTATTAACTGCAGGATAAGGCCTGTTGCTTCCGATCTCTGGTAATCTTGGGCAGGGTGGTGGGGGGGGGAGGGGGGAGGGTTCACCTTCCTCTGCAGCATGGGATGCAGTCAACTGCAGGGATTAACTGGGTATATCTCACTTAATCTGTTCCCTGACATTGCAGAAGTCTTAGGCATTCATGCACCTCTGTCGCTCTTGTTATCTCCCTGTCACATGTAATAGTCTAGTTTCATGTGTAATACTATGGTCGAATTTCAGTTGTTGGGTTTGGTATGTGAGTGCTGGGTGGAGTCGATGGGTAGCCTATATACAGGGAATCAGACTAGATGATTTTGTGGTCCCTTCTAGCCTTGTATGAGATCCTAGAACCTGAAAACATGCTGCATGTAGAAGTGAAAGCAGGATGCAAGTAGGTCAGTTCCTCAGGGAGGAAACATAGTAGTGTGCTGAGCCCTTTAAGGCAATGGTATGGCTCAGTGGAACCCTGATTAAGCAGCAGGGCATTCTGGGGGCTGTAGTGATCAGAGGCTTTCTGGGAATTTTAGGTTGAGTAGCAATGTATGCTAGCATAGGGGGTAGTGAAATAAAAGAGTTTCCTTTATACAAACAAGAAAGAGACCACAAAAGAGGTGGGACTTATGCATCTTTTTACTTGAAGGAAACAGGACTTGTTGTTGGGTCTCTCCTGCAAAAAGTTGAGGAAGAGGCCTGGATGAAAAGCCAAAGGGCAGGGAAAAATACCTGGAGAAGAAGCAGTGATTTGGGCTAAAGAATCAGACTGGGCTAAGGAGGGAATATAGAGAGCAGCATATGCTTTTGGATTTCCACCAAAGGGCTGTAGAACAGAGATGGGCAAACTACGGCCCACGGGCCACATCTGGCCCGCAGGACCCTCCTGCCAGGCCCCCAAGCTCCTGGCCCAGGAGGCTAGCCCCCGGCCCCTCCCCTGCTGTCTCCCCTCCTGCGCAGCCTCAGCTCACTGCGCCACCAGCACAATGCTCTGGGCGACGGGGGCTGTGAGCTCTTGCCTTGCCGCGCAGCTGTAGAGCCGCGGCCTGACCCGGTACTCTGTGCTGCGCGGTGGTGTGGCTGGCTCCAGCTGGGCAGCATGGCTGCCTGTCCTGGTGCTCTGGGCACCGCGGCTTTGTGCCGACAGCCACCGGTGCTCCAGGCAGCGTGGTAAGGGGACAGGGAGCGGGGGGGTTGGATAGAGGGCAGGGGAGTTTGGGGGGTGGTCAGAGGGCAGGGAACAGGGGGGTTGAATAGGGGCAGGAGTCCCAGGGGGGCAGTCAGGAATGAGAGGAGTGGTTGGATAGGGGGCGGGGGGCAGTCAGGGAACAGGGAGGGGTGGATGGGGCAGGAGTCCCAGGGGGGCCATCAGGGGGCGAGAAGCAGGGAGGGTCGGGCCACGCCTGGCTGTTCGGGGAGGCACAGCATCCCCTAACCGGCCCTCCATACAATTTTGGAAACCCAATGTGGCCCTCAGGCCAAAAAGTTTGCCCGCCCCTGCTGTAGAAGAAGGCATGTGAACCCCTGTAATGATTTGGACTTTTTTTTAATGTTAGTTTTGTTGGATTAGGGAGGAATTTTGGATTTGGCTGGAAAGCTAATCTAGTCACCTTTGCCTGAAAGAGGAAACTGAGATAGCAGTCACATTTCCATGAGTACAGCAAGCGCCCTCCCCCCATTCTCTCCTCCACCCAGTGCTTCTAATACAGCCTCCGAGGGGCAGAGGGTGTCTAACATCCATGCTACAGGATCTCCATTTGTCCTGCTGCTTACATCTTCCCTGCTGCTGTTTTCTGCTAAGTGGAATTGCTCAACATCTGCTGGATTCAGAGGTTTCTGGATTCATTTGGTCAGTGGGATTTTTTCCATAATGATAAAATATGCAGTTGTTCTGAGTAATATATAAAATAAGTGTCCTGAAAAGTGGAAATAATATTGTTAGCAACAATGCTACGTATAAGAATGAGGCATTCATTACCTTTTGTTTCCAATTCAGGGAAGATCTGGAGTCTGTTCCTCATGCGATTCACGGTCTGCACTTTGAAGACAACAGGTACAGGATGGGGTCCCAGGGAATTCCACATTTCCTCTGGTGTCTTCTCCCCAACATTGTTCCACACAACAACCACTTTGTGTAGATGGGGGATGGCTTGATAATGATTTAAGAGCTTCAACAATAAGTCAGTTCTATTGTATGTCTGCATAACAAGAGTAAATGAATCCAAGGCGGATTGGCTCTGGGATTTTGGTTCCCTTCGCAAATTGGGCATTTTGTCATCTTTAATGTTAGGAAGCAAAGCCATTAAAGCACCTGCCACAAGGAGTAAGACAAAGATCACCACAGAAGAGAAGCGAAGTAGTCGGATTCCCATAACTCTTCCTGGTAGCTTACAGATGTGATGACATCTTTATTAACAAAAATTGAAATGGGAAGAGAAAATTCATCAATCGTCTCCCTACATATTTGTCAGTTCAATGTAAAATTAACATGGACCTCACTCTTTCTCATAGGGCAGGTACGCAGGGAGGATTCTTTGTTGATGTGTATCCTAGGTAAACATTTTAAATTGTTATGTACTTGGCTCTCTTTTATTCTCAAGACAGATATGAGTCAGATGCAACTTTCTAAGCTTGCTACTGATCAATAAAGATTATTAAAAAACAACTAGTGGGTGATATCATGCTGGGAGTGGCTTTTTGTTTTGCTTAAGCAGAAGCACCTCTCCCCCCATTGATTTCAGTGGGGAGTTCTGTTTAAAAATTGGTGGCATGTGATGATCCTTCATGTTTAAAACCCTAAAGAAAGTATTTAAAGTTTACAGGGATGTTACTTTCCTCTGGATACAATAAATGCAAGCACTTAATTAATTACATAATATATAGACCAGTTTAGAAAATATTAGCGTGAAACAATTTAATAAAGTCATACTTTTAGTTTTTAAAAAATGTACTTACCTCATTTTTGCCAAGTTGGACTGGGTTTATTTTGGTCTGTTTTAAAGGATGGTGCTGATTAGGTGAAATCAATTCTGTATGGATCTGTTGGAGGTGAAAGGAATTATGTAACTTTTGATCATGCATTTGCTCACCGACCACCCAAGATCCTGTCACAATCATATATGTTTGTGTATAAGGCAAGTGTTCATCTCAACAACCGATGAATGTACACATTCTTGGCAACTGTCCATCTTTTCCTGTTGTTCAGCTGAAGAGTTTTCATTGGATTTCATGACCACTATAAAAATGCATTGCTAAACCAGTATGTTAGAAAGAAAAAAGTTCTTACCTCAAGCATATTTAGCTGCTCATTGCAGTATTATTTATTTGTATTACAGTAACACTTACAGGCCACTTACAAACAACACAGGCCCCCGTTTTGCTAGGTAGTCTGGACGAGCTTACGATCTAAATAAACAAGATAGGGTGGAAAGAGAAACAGAGGCACAGAAAGATGACGTGACCTGCCCAAAATGAAACATCAGGTTGGTGACACAGAGCTATGAAAAGAACTCAGGTGTCCTCAATCTCAGTCCAATATGCCGTATCCACTAGACCACATTACAGTACATCGTAGGCTACCATAATCACAGCTGGTTCAGGTGATAGTCTCCCATACCTTTCATGTTCTCCATCTCCCACGTTTATTGGTTGATTTAGAGGTTAAAGGGGAAGCATGTATGGTGATCAGTTGGTTTTACGATTTTTCCCATCTCATCTGAAGGCAGGTTAGGTGGGGATGGCAATAAAAGTTCAGGGGCAAGAGGGTAGGTGGGATGGTAGCAAAAGTGGAAGATCAGAAAGGAAGGATGGTCTTGTAGTTAAGGTACTAGATTGCAG
The DNA here is from genome assembly GCF_028017835.1 of Emys orbicularis. Taxonomy (NCBI): domain Eukaryota; kingdom Metazoa; phylum Chordata; order Testudines; family Emydidae; genus Emys; species Emys orbicularis. The sequence continues at coordinate 39,565,268 of NC_088690.1, forward strand.
TCCAGGAGATCCAGGTTCAGTTCATAGTTTTGTCACAGATTTCCCATACGACATTGGACAGGTCACTTGTGCCAGTGAAGCAACTAGGGGTCTCCCTGCCTGCAGGCCATTGCAGGATTGGGGCCTTAATCTCTCTGTCTAGTGGCATCCTCATTTTATAGAAAGGGAAATACTTCCCCTCCCTCTCTCTATTTAAATTATTAAATTAAGTTATTTGGGGAAGGGTTATTTATACTCTGTGTTTGCACTGTGCCTAGCACAATAGGGCCACAATTTTTGTTGGCACCTCTAGCTAGCACTCTAACACAAATAGTTAATAATAAGGGTGAGCACTCTATGGGGATCTGTGAACTGCAGACATGGCATTTTCCATTGCTGCGAATCAGAGTGAGCATTTCCTACGTTTTGGATGGAAGACAATCATAGAAGTATAGGACGGGAAGGGACCTCAATAGGTCATCTAGAGTCCAGTCCCCTGCTGTCAAGGCAGGACTACGTAGAACGAGAACAATTTTTCACCCTCCTTCTTGTAACAACCTTTTGTGTACTTGAAAACTTATGTTCTCCCCCTCCCCCCATCTTCTTTTCTCCAGACTAAGAGGAAATTAGTGAGGGTTTTTTTTTGTTAAATCTGTCTGTGTGAGGAACATAGATACCTCCTTCTATGTTTGGACAACAGAAATATGGAAACTTGGAAGAGGAAGAGCTAGCATTAAGTTGTTGAACCTATGCTTCCATATCAACAAAATAACTTATTTTAGGTTATATAAACTTTACTGATAGAAATGCAGATTGGAAAGTCTGTATATTTACAGCACAGTCTAGTGATCTGAACATGTGTTAGGCAGTCAGGACCTCCTGAGTTTAGGTTCTGGTTCTGATTCTGTGTGGCCTTGAAGAAATCACTTACACCATTTTCAAAAGTGACCACTGAGTTTGGTTGCCTCAATTTGTGGGTGTCCAATTTGAGACACCATTGTGCCTAACTTTTGGAAGTGCAATTCCTATTTAAATCAATAGGAGCTGCAGCTTCTCAGAACTTGTCATCCCAGAGGTGTCTCAAGATGGTCTCCAGAAAACCGATACAGCTGCAATCAATATGAATTTTTAAAAATGTGGATCTTAAATTGTATCTCAGATTCCCTATTTTCAAAACAGGCATTGTGATACTTGCCAAGATTGTTGTGAAGATTAACTACTTAATATTTTAAAGCACATTGAAAATGCAAACATAAGTGCTATGTGCTATTTTAAAACTTTTGGGTTTCTGTACATTTGTGTTTACTTAATGACATACAATGGGCTGTAAATGCTAAATAAGGATATCACAGATGAATCTCGATTTAAGATATTAAATTAGAATTAGTATCATGGTGCTTTCATGTATGAATATGCTCAGGGGCGGCTCTAGGCACCAGCAAAGCAAGCACCTGCTTGGGGCAGCCCATTTGCAGGGGCGGCAGGAATCCAGCATGGGAGCTGAGAACCAAAAGGGGGCCCTGGGAGCTGTAGTTCCTTGGTTAGCTCCCTGCCTATAGAGCCAGCCCTGGAGCAGGGAAAGAACTACATTTCCCAGCATTCCCTTGGCCACTACCAACAGGAAAGAGGGGGAGGGAGTGAGGAAGCTGAGACCTCATGCTGCAGCCTACTTTGAATGGAGAGCTGCACTGTGAGTAGGGATTCCATGTTTTAATATTCAAAAATAGGACATTCCACGGGGAGAGAAGGTAGCCCCACCCTGCCCCCATCCAGCCCCTCCGACTGCCCCCCACAGAAACCCCAACCCATCCAACCCCCCTGCTCCCTGATCACCCCCTCCCAGGACCCCTGCCCCAACTGCCCCCCAGGACCCCACCCCCTATCTAAGCCCCACTGGTCCTTGTCCCCTGATTGCCCCCTCCTGGGACCCCACCCCCTATCTAAGCCTCCCTTCTCCTTGTCACCAACTGCCCCCTCCTGAGACCCCCCCAACTTCCCCCCTAGGACCCCACCCTCTACCTGTCCCCTGACAAACCCCTGGGACTCCCATGCCTATCCAACTGCTGCCTGTCCCCTGACTGCCCCCCCCGAACCCCTGACCCATCTAACCCCCCCTTCTCCCTGACCCTTGACTGCCCCCCCGGAACCCCCTACCCCTTCTCCAACCCCCCAGCCCCCTTACCGTGCCACTCAGACCAGCGTGTCTGGCTTCGCGCAGCGCCAGACACGCTGCTGCATACATGCTGCCGTGCTCCCCTGCGGAGCCACAGCCCCCCCCCGCAGCACCTGCCTTCTAGATTTGAACACCTCAAAATTCAGGAGTGCTCAAGCTCAGTTTGGGCGGCTGTTACTTCATTTCTCCCAAGTCAAATATACTGATCCACTGTAACTTGCTGTAGAAAAAGTAGGATAAAATTGAGCAAGAAATGCTTCCCAGTGGTTATTAGGACTGGAATTGCTATTTTCAACAGCCATTGCCTTTTGTTTGTTTGTTTGTTTGTTTGTTTAAAAGGAAGACAGTGATATTGCATTGGCAAATTCCTCATAGAAAGAAAGAGTGGAACAAAAGAATAATAAAGGCACCTCAACTTTTCCTCATTTATGTATGTCTTATAATATGCATCCAGATATTCTCCAATCACACAAGCTAAAAATTGTTCCACTTTACTGCAGTTCTGTAACCATATGGGAACCAATCCTGTCTGTGTTCTGTGCACACCCAAAATTCCTGCTGAATGACCCGCCCTGGGAGCGAGTTACCAGTGACCCAGGGCTGCGGCGGAAGGAGGGTGCAGGGCGGGGGGGGGAAGAGCCCAGGGCTGGGGTGGCAGGAGGTGTGTGTGTGGGGCAATGGTGGGGAGGTAGGGGGAGCCCAGGGCTGGGGCGGCAGGGGGGTGTGGTTGGGGGGGTGAGAGCCCAGAGCTGGGATGGCAGGGGGGTGCGGGTCGGGGGGGGGGGGAGCCCAGGGCAGGGAGTGCGGGTGGTGGGGGAAAGCCCAGGGTTGGGGCGGCAGGGGGGTGCGGCGACGAGCCCAGGGGTTGGACGGGGGGTAGCCAAAATTTTCTTTGCTTGGGGCAGCAAAAAACCTAGAGCCAGCCCTGAATTTGCTGAACAATGCAGCAAAGTAGGATATAAAATTCCAGTACAACGGTATTGGGCTTCTTCCCATATTCAAAGATTCAACATTCCTTTGTAAGGCATATTTACCTCTTTTAAACAGAAATAAAATACAAAACAAATACTGAGAAAGTCAAGATATGCAATTTTAACCCTCCTTTTAAGAAAGAATTCTTCTGAAGCTGCTGTCTCTCTGCCTACACAGTATCCCCCTACCCATTCTAATAATCAGCATTCATTTTATGAAAACAGTTCATTAAAAAAAAACCAAATAAATTAAATTATTCAAAGAACAGCCACTTCACATCGTTGTCCAAATTTAAAATACCTTCCATATTATTGCATTTTATTGTATCCTTACCTAGAATGCTGGAGACCGTGAGCCAGACAGCTTATTTGTCTAAGCCTTGATTTACATGAGGAAGAATGGAGATTTTTTTAACCGAGCATAAGAAGTCTGCACATTTTTTGTAAACTCAGTTAGCTTGCACTGGTTGTATTTTTATGTCAACAACATTGATAGAAAAACCCTCCTCTCCTCATCCCAACATGAGAGATTCAGCAGAAGGGCTGGAACAAGCCCGTACTACCTTCCCTTTCTGTGGCATAGTACTTCCTGCTGGATGAAAACACTCCTCCTCCCAGCAGGCTCGAATTTGTAGTTCATGCTTTATCCCGACCATAACAGTTTGTCTCAACTCTTCTTTCAATCAAGCTTTGATTCTTACAGAGAGTCAGATATTTTTTGCATGTGTTTGTTTTCAGTGTCACAGATGGTACCCATCTGTTTTATGGGAAGAGAAGTTCACCTTGAAATATACCTGAGAATGTATAAAACTAAATTTCCCTTATTTCTCTTACAGTCTCTATTATTAAATCTCTTCCTCATTCCCGTTCAAATACAAATATTTCTCTATAGATTGCGGGTCACACAGAAAAGCAAGATATTATAATTATGTGAAGTTCATTTAGATAGAAAATAAAAGGGGAAATCTACATATCTAACCTATTCACGCCTTCGCTGATACAAATACTATTTTACCGTGTAGGATATTATAGTACAGTGAGGATTTTGCAGCCACCTTCGGTAGTTTTTATTTAGTAACAACATAATCTTTCAAGAAGGTGTTAGGATTTGACTGCCTCGGAGAACGCTGTATAAAATGCATGGAAATCAAATAGCTAAAGAAATTGCTGTATAGAATGCGTCCCTGGACTGGTGTGTGTGTTGGCGGAGGGAGGATCCATACAGCTTCTCTCGCCTATCAAAAGATGAAAGTGATCTGCAAGCAAATTATTGATTTTCCTGAACTGCGCTTTCAAGCTGTGGTGTCTAGGGGGCTGGGTCAAGCAGTGAAGCTATGCAGTAAAAAGAGGATTATTTTGATTTAGAAAGGAGGTACTTATGGGCGCACCACAGAGGATTCTGGGTGGTGAGAGAGGGCAGACTTAAGGAAAGGTCATTTTTTGAACATCCAGGAAAGGATTCGGGACGGAGAAGTGTAGCTGTAAACGGCTGCAGCAAGGAGGAACGATCACAGGCATGTCTCCTCCGCAAGTTCTGGCTAAAGGAGCTCAGCTGCGGGCCACAGCACCCCCACAAACAGCCCAGCCTACCCGGACCCGCCGGGAAGTAAGCGGGAAGAGAACACGCCGGCAGGCTCAGACACCAGCTTCCCCTCACACATCCCCGCCCCTTCCGGATAGAGTCTGGGGCCATTGTCCTGCCAATCGCCCGCCTCTCCTGGTCTAGCTCCGCCCCCAAACATGGAACTGGGTTTCTGGTCACGCCCACTCTCCCTCGTGGCGTCTGCGCAGGCGCAGAGCAGGTGCCGGAAGTGTCGGAAGCAGATCCCGGCGCGGCGAAGGGGCGCTGCAGCCGCGCCGCTCCCAGCCTGCCCCGCTCCTTTCCGGGGTCGCCTGCGCCCGGAAGATGTTGCCTTTGTCCATCAAGGACGATGAGTACAAACCGCCCAAGTTCAACCTGGTCAGCAAGGTCTCGGGCTGGTTCAGGTGAGCGGCGGGGGCCGGGCCTGGGGGGGGTCTCCCGGGGCGCGCTCCCCGGGGCTGGGTGGGGGGCAGTGGCCGGGGTGGAGACGGCAGCCCCAGGCCTCAGCGGGGGCTCTGTGCCTGGGAGCCGGGGAGCGACGCCCTAGGGACCCCGCCACCTGCGGAGGGAAGGGCGGGGGCGGGGGCGGCGGCTCCGCGCTGGGCTGCCCCCCGGGGTCACGCTGTCAGCTGCCGGGCCCTGGCCGTGCCCCGCGCCGCAGTTGCCCTCCCCGGGGCCGCGGCAGCGAGTGACCGCTGTGCCCTGTATCTAGGTCCATCCTGTCCGACAAGACCTCGCGGAACCTGTTCTTCTTCCTCTGCCTCAACCTCTCCTTCGCCTTCGTGGAGCTGCTCTACGGCATCTGGAGTAACAGGTACCGGCGCGGGGGGGCGGCTCCCGCAGCAGCCAGTGCCACGTCTACTGAGCCGCTGGGGCCGCAGGCTTGGAGTGCGAGCACCGGCAGGCAGGGTTTACGGGCGGGGGTGTCCCTGAAGTGGGGGAGGTTGAGTCGGGGGAGGTCAGGGGCTCTGACCTCCCCCCACCCCACGCAAGCTTCCATCAGTTTCAGGGCCATGCTTGTCTCTCAAGCTCCCAGGAGGCAATGGCTCTGGGTCTCCGATTGATAACCAGGCTTGAGTGAGGCTTTTGAATTATTGAAGAAAGATTCCCACAGCATTGGCTTTGTGATGGAGGGGCTGTGACGGCCCCTTCCCTGACATTGCACCCTGCTAGTCTGAGCTCTTGTCTACATCTGGGAGTTAACTCGGATTAAGGAAGGGTGTGACTTGAAAGGTGTATAATGGCCATGCTTAAGCAGACCCCAGAAATTAGGTATAAAAATTACATAGCCAGTGCTGGTCTCCTGGGTCCATTTTTCAGGTATTATCCTGCATATTGCTGAAGAGGGCTTCTGACCCCATCTCCTCTGCTGTGTCTGCTGCGTTCAGGGCAGAGGAGTAGTGGTGGCTTTGGGGTGCACTACACCATTTGGGGATTGCTGCAGTTGCCCTCCCCCCTCCTCCACTTACCACATGGATCCTTTATCTTGAAAGGTGGAAGTGTTGATAAACTGATAGCCAAGAGGCAGAAGCAACACTGCATAGAGTGCCCTTATCTTTGTATCCGTAAGTGGAGTTGAAACATCCTGGAATAGGTAAACAATACGCATCATTAACTCATAGACTCATAAAGCTAGACAAGACACAGACAGGACAAAAGCTTAAGAATCAAAATGAAATACTTTAATAGTAAAAATTGAAATAAAAAAAGTGAAGTGACTTTGGTGCTGGTTTAAGGTGCTCACTTGACACCAGTGTAAATAGAAATAATCTATCCCCTTTAAAAGGAAGTGTACAAACAATGACAGATTTCTTTGCACCATGGATGTGCCTCTCTGTTGATAGAGGGACCGTCCTTAAGATGAGACATTTCAGTCTTTGTATTCATTCAGGTTTTGGATTCTACAGAGACTGGCCACAAAGGTGTCAGCTAGTGCCAATAGTGGGTCCCTGCTTTGTGAACTCAGATTTTGGTTTGATTTCACAAACCGTAAAAGGTCTATTAGACTAACAGTTTTCTATTGTGGGCCTTACTTGAAGCACTAACCTAGAGGTGAAAAGCTCTTTTTCCTGTTACCCTTTTATGATTGTTTTTAAATGTCTCTCTAAACATATGGTAAAATCCTTTGCTTTCATCAAGAGAGTTGCTGCTTCGCCATTGTTTGGATGGCACAGAACGGCAATTAATCGTTTAGATTTGCCTGACTTTGGCTTTGTAGTTACTTTGAGAATTGTGAATAGTTTGCTGTGGGCATAATTGGACTATTCTGGTGTGGAGGAAGGATTAATGTTGGAGATTTCTAAAACTGATCTTTTGAAGGCTGTATAACAGGGCCAGGTGATCAAAGGATTTCAAATCTGATACTTGATATTGTTGCCTTAGGTGTGTCCGAATATTCTGCTCACGTCTCTGTCCTAATGGGAGAAGCTAAGAGCAAAATCTCAGATGTTGGAAATGTTCACTAGAAAAGATGTGGTCAGAGAGGTTTTCATGCTCCACTATTTTTGTTCCCACACAAGTTTATCTGACCCATAAGTTTATCTGAATTTGTGTTTGATCTTTGTGAGTAAGCATACATTTAAGCCTTGTGTGTGGTATAAAATGAATCAAGATCAGGGAATTTGTGTTTTCAGGTGATAAAGGTTTGACAAGTCTGTTAATGATGTAGGTAGGCACTATGGGACTGATTACCATAGCCCATAATTTTCCTTTCCTTTGTGGGTTTATGTTGGAACCTTAACACTTATATTTTACATTTCTTACTGCCTCTCATTTACATCAGTTGAAGATGTAGACTTGCATTAAAGTTATTGTGCTATTATGTTCTTATAGTAGAGATTAGAATTTTCATTCCAATCATTCTTTTCAAATGTAAGTTTCATATGCAGTCTTAAAGTTAGATTCAGATAAATTTGCTTTAACTACATAGTTCTAATGCAGTTTCCATAACTTGTATTGCAGTTGTTTTAAGTTTATGACACGAAACTGTGGAATAACATGAGTGTGGTAGAAAGGGAAGGAAACCTGTTTGTGCGCAACACGTTTTGTGAAGCTATATCTTGTACAAAAATTGCTTTGTGTATTGCATCAGAGTAAACTTGTCAAAGCAAAAAGGCTGGTAGTATTGCTTAGTGGACCCCTAAAATTTTTTGAATGGAGATGCAGATCCCTTTAGACATAGTTTGCAGACTCCCACGGGTCTGTGGACCACAGGTTGAGAGCCACTGGTGTAGCTGAAAACTATCCCCATATCTGAAACATCTTCAAGAAGTTTGTTCTTCTTGTTCTTTTATTGCTGCCCCTATAGTTGTCCCTTATTATGAATATTAGTGTCCCAGTCTGCTGCAAAATATTTTTGTTAGAGACTGATCTTGAGCGCTGTGGGTAAGTGTGATGTGACGTGATTGTTTTAATGATATTTTGGGGGAATTGTCACCACTGCAATCCTATAATGTCCTAGTAGGCTCAAGACAATGTCTCATGTGTATTGGACCTTATGGTGTGTAAAGTCTTTTTTTTTTTTTTTTTTTTAAGAAGGAAAGAAGATTTCAGATCTTTTTAAACACAAGACTACAGTTGTATTTGAACTGTTTTATCATTGTAGAATTAAGCTCAGAAAGGCTGGCATCTATCGGAGGCTTTTCTATAGCACCTAGTATACTATCTAAGGCCCTGACTACAGTATGGGCACTACAGGGGCACAGCTATGGCGCTGTAGCTATGCTGCTCTAGCACTGTAGTGTAGATGTTTCCTACAGTGATGGAAGAGGTTTTTCCAATGCTGTAGGTATTGCACTTTCTTCCGCAGCAGTAGTTAGGTCGCTGGAAGAATCTGACCTAGGTGCATCTGCACTGGGGGTTAGGTCAGCGCTATAAATTGTATTTTTCACACCACTAAGCACCAAAGCTCTGCTGTCCTAACTTTTAAGTGTAGACTAGGTCTGAGTGTATATTGTAAACAGATATGTGATTGTATTGTATGTCTTATTCTGCAATCCCTTGCTGTTTGCGAAAGGAACATATTTTATCCTATCCTATTTAGGAAGCTGCTTCTGCATAAGCACACTCGATGGCCAAAGATGTTCACCTCTTTACTTAGAGCTTGTGTATACAGGAAGTTATTCTGGAAGGTGCTCTTATTTCAGAATTAGAATAATTCCCCACAGGGAATTAATTAGGAATAGCTATTCTTAAATTTGAACCCTACCTTAATCTAAATGATCTTTCCTGCGGGGGGAGAGCCTTATTTGAGTGTAAAGTCCCTGATATTTGGAGACTGCATGCAGCAGATATACCTATGTCATAACAAGTATTGCCTCAGGATTCCAGGACATTGCACTCCAGCTTCATTTGATATGCTAACTTTTTCCCAACAACTATGAGGAAGGTAGAAGCCTTTGTTTTCCTTTCCATTCTAGGCATCTTGGAACAGTCCTCCTTAGATACCTAGTTAGAGAAAAATGTTCAGTTCAGATGTAAATTTTTTTAGAAATAACCTTGTTTGAAGGATTAGCTTTCAAAGAAGGATGACTCTTCAGTAAAGTAATCCTAATACCACCCTTCCTGTGATCTTCCTCCTAACTAAGGTAGTTGAACCTGCGTGCGATAAGTCTTATGGCTATAGTGGAATGGCTTTTCCAGTTTTTAATTGGGGTAAGAGGAATGAGAACTGATAATTTTTAGGACCAATAAAGACTTTTGGAACTGTAATCCTAATTCCCAGTACACTTGTGATTGATTTATAAAGTCTTTACTACTTATATTTCAGGGACTACAAAGTGACCTATCAGAACAACATTTGAAAATGTACTTCAATGTCATTTTAATCACTGGTAGCTAATTTTCAAGTGTATAAACCATTCACTCCTAATGACTATAACCTGTTTTGTTCTGAATTTTAAATTACAGACCAAGTGTTTTGGGGATTATTTTTAATTTAGATCAGAGGTTTTCGAACTTCATTGTACCACGACCCCCTTCTGACAACAAAAATTACTACATGACCCAAGGAGGGGGGACCGAAGCCTGAGCCTGACTGAGCCCCACCACCCAAGGTGGGGGAAGGGGGAAACCAACACCCAAGCCCCGCCACCAAGGGTGGCGGAGGCCAAAGCCCAAGGGCTTCAGCCCCACACTTGGGGCCTTTAACCTGAGTCCTGCCACCCAGTGCTGAAGCCCTTGGGCTTTGGCCCTGGGTGGTGGGGCTTCGGCCCTGGATCCCAGCAAGTCTAATGCCAGCCCTTATCAATTAAAACGGGGTCCCGACCCTCAGTTTGAGAACAGCTGATCTTTTATATTCTGTTTGGTATATATTAACCACATGATTAATTTATAAAATAGTTAATAATGTTATTCATTTAAATTTGGAACACTTTTTTTTCTAATTTCTTTTAACAATATTTCTGAAATTAATGTTGATGAAAGATGCTGAAGTAACAGGCTTGGAATAGGAACAACACAGATGGCAACAATTCAAATTTTCCCATACTGGCTTGGAAGGGTCACCTCAAAATGTGAGAATAGTCTGTTCATTGAATTCCTTTACTGAAACTGCCAACAGGCATGCTAGTTGTTGAGGTGGTCTTCTCTGATCTGGACATTTGTTTACTAATAACTGAGACAGTCAAACCCATATCGTGTAGACCAAGGGTCGGCAACCTTTGGCATGCGGCTCGCCGGGGTAAGCACCCTGGTGGGCCGGGCTGGTTTGTTTACCTGCTGCGTCCGCAGGTTCAGCCGATCGCGGCTCCCCGTCACAGGCCAATGGGGGCGGCGGGAAGCGGCGGCCAGCACATCCCTCGGCCTGCGCCGCTTCCCGCCGCCCCCATTGGCCTGGAGCGGCGAACCGGACGCGGCAGGTAAGCAAACCGGCCCAGCCCTGGTGAGCCGCGTGACAAAGGTTGCCGACCCTTGCTCTAGAAGAACATTCAAAATAGAGGAATAACAAGGCTTCTAATAACAAGTAGAGTTTAAACTAAAAAGTTTGCACAGGAATACACAGTTTGCAGAGGGTGGAAGTGTTAGCTGCGTGCCAAAGGTTGCCGATCCCTGATGTAGACCTTCAAAGAGCCAGAGATAGAAACAGCCTTTATTCATTTCTGATTTGGGTTGAGTTTGAACTGGTAACCAGTGATGAAAGGCTACGTATTTCATTATTAATCTTGTAAAAATTTACATCCTGCTTCCTTTAGTAGTATCTTCAGAAGTAAATATCTGCTAGATTTTTAAAAGTGGCTAAAATATTTCTTATGAAGATTAAAATGTTCATATAAATCAAGAATAGTCTTAATGCTCGTCACTACAGCTTTATCACACATTTAAAAAAAAAAATCTTATAATGAAGAAGACTACAGTAAGAGTAAGGGTATAACTTGAATCTTATGTACAATACAATTTCTGTAAATTTACAAGTGAGCATGTATGTGTGTCGTGACTGGATATCTGCGTCTGAATTTGTACTACTTTATAGTTTTAGATTTAAAAGGATTAGAAAACCAGGTATTGGCTAAGGATTAGACACATTTGCATTTAGAAGGTCTTTATCTTTATCTTAGAAGGTCTGATCTTTATGTAAGCTTAACAGATATTCATGCCAGACTGTAATGTTCTGCCAAGACATTAAAGTTAGACCAGTGCTAAGTGTTGTTAAAAATCTGACCTGGAAAGTGCAGTGAGAACAATTAAAAATAGCAGTGGTCAAGTGACAGTTTTCAAATAGGTGGATTCCATGCCATTTAGGGCTTTTTAGATCAAAACCAGCATTTTGAATTGTATTTGGAAACCAGTAGGCCGCCAATGAAGTTTATGAAGTACTGGTTACATGGTCATGGTGAGATGAGCCACTTAGCATACCAGGCAACAGCTTGTTATCTTCAACGTCTGGATTTATATGACTGTATAGAGTACTTGGCAGTTTCCCAGTTGACTTTTGCAATCTCTAGCACTAATGCAGCAATAACTAACTGCACAGAACATTGTGTATGAATGACCTGTAATATGAAATAATGCATCCGTTTTTAAATCACTAGTAACATGATGCTTATTGTGATAACTTTTTATAGGTCCAAATTACATTTCACAGTCCAAATAAATAGGCATATGCCTATTTATATCTTAAATGTCTGTTTTTAATCTCCTAGAATGAAGGCTTTGCTTTTTAGAAAACAATTCTGGCAAAGAATTTTACTCAGAATAACAAGTATTTCAGATATGCATGTTTTCCCAATATCGGTCTGAGGTGTGAAAAGGGAATATAGAGAATGTGAACACTTTTGGTTTACTGAGTGAAAATAAACACTTGGTTGCTGCTTATCTTTTTGTTCCGGGTCCATTTTTTTTTAAAAATAGAGTGGGAGAATTCAGTTTACGTACTGTAATGAATGGCAGAATTCAGAGAGATGTTAATGGATAAAGTTAATAAGTGCTGGAAAACAAATTTTGAATAATATCTGATTTTACACATCCAAAATGATCTTCTTGTCCCTGATACCTATACTGTCACCGCTTTGGGTCACTTACCTTGCCTGTCTTCACATATATGGCCCAGTTTTGTGAAGATGTTTTTAATTAAAACATCTTCATGCTTTACCTGCTAGTTTATGTTCCCTAAAAAAGCAAGAATTCTTTATGCCACTAACCTATGTGTGGGATGTTAAGACAGGGAAATACCTTCCCTCTCAGATGTTTTCTTTCATATGGCCACAACTATTTACAGCAGCCAAAAGATAATGGATGTAAATAGTAGTAATTGTAGAGCTTTGCCAGTGAGTTTGAGAACAATATTACTACTTCTGCTTCTCTTTTGCAAATGGGTCTTGAACATCACACACAAAAATCTGTTACTGTGCAGGATTAGAGGTACTTGATAAATTCAGTGTTATGGTAAAGTTTCTACTTGGCAGTGGTCACTGCAGGTATAGCAGCATCAAATAAAATTGTTTAGTTTAGCAATTCTGATATTGCCTATACAATTGATGGCTGATGGGAAAAGCTAAATATATGTAAGAATTAGAAGCAAAGAAAAAATGCTATGCTTGCATATAACAGACAAGTTCAAACGTTTGCTGTGGGATTTGAGATTGATTCCAAAAGCGTGATATTCCTTGTGATATGTCACTGAATTTAAAGGATGCTTCTTTATGACTAGCTGTGGAAAAAGGATTGATTTTTCCACCTCCCACCCCTCTTTAGGCCATACATTCATGCTGTTTTTTATACAGCATGACAAATTACTTTGTGCTTTGATGGAAGAATTAGTGGCATCATGATGCTTGCAATGGCTATGTACAGATACAGCCTCCTAGCTACACCTCTACCCTGATATAACACGAATTCGGATATAACATGGTAAAGCAGTGCTTCGGGGGGGCGGGGCTGCGCACTCCGGCGGATCAAAGCAAGTTCAATATAACGCGGTTTCACCTATAACGCAGTAAGATTATTTGGCTCCCGAGGACAGTGTTATATTGGGGTAGAGGTGTATTTAGAACATGTCTTGATAGCATCATTCTTTTTAAAAAAAATCTTTGTAATGACTACAAAAGCTTCCTAATTATGATTAGCTTCTAAATGTAGTGGATTGTATCTAAATATATTTGGATAAATTGAATTTGGCAGTTTAGGAGAGACATTGGCTATGCGAAATGCTAAACTGGTGTATGTCCTTTGAAAAGAAAAGATTTGCAACTTCTCACACTTCAGAATCTTTTTGCTGCTATGCCAACCAACTGTATATGATAGATATTTTTTTCCAGGTACAAATGCAAAAATTTGATATCAATTCTTGTGTGTTTATAAATTGTTCCAAAGTGCCCCCTTGCTCACAAAATATACTTCTGAAAAAAATGAAAGACAAGTTTCTTACCTAGCAGTGCGCTAGCAATGTAGCGGGTCTAGTTCCTTTTGTCAAAACACATTAAAGAATTCTCTTGACAAACTAGAAATATTCAGTATGTACCCTATAATTAAAAGCAGTATTTTAAAATCAGTTCACTGAGGAGGAACTGTAAAATTAACTAGTGTGAAATACTGGCTTTCCAATACGTTGTATTGGATTTTTTAAAAAATAAGGAATTAATGAGTTTGTTTCGCAATAGGAAACAAAACTTGCATAAGTAGATTTCATGTTGTACTCTGTGAGGGTTTACGCCCCTGGTTGCAGGGCAGCACGGCCTAGTGGCCAGAGTCCATGTAACCGCCCCCGGTTGCAGGGCAGCACGGCCTAGTGGCCAGAGTCCATGTAACCGCCCCCGGTTGCAGGGCAGCATGGCCTAGTGGCCAGAGTCCAGGGAATTAGCCCTTGGCTACAGGGCAACACGGCCTAGTGGCCAGAGTCCATAGAATGAGCCTGTGACGGTATACGCCCCTCGTCACAGGGCAGCACGGCCTAATGGCCAGAGTCCAGGGAATTAGCCCTTGGCTACAGGGCAACACGGCCTAGTGGCCAAAGTCCATAGAACAAGCCCTTGGTTACAGGGCAGCAGGACCTTACTGCTGGCTCAGCGGGGGTGGTCCTACCGAAACACGCTGAGGTTTACCGGGGGCAAGGTACCAGTCTGCCACCCACCCCAGGTCGGTTCCTACCGGTTTGGGAGTCGGGGTCGCCCACGAATCCCAAGGTCCTCCGCGAGTCTCTGGGGTCGTCGCCTCCTCTGGTTCCTCCCCCGGTAGGGGTTCGTGCCGGTCGGAAGAAGCCTCCGCTCCGAGCGGCTCTGAGAGCGTCGGCTGGTCCTCTGCAGGAGCTGCCCGGTTAGGTCTTTCACCTTCGGCTGCCTGCCCAGACTGAGCTGAATTCCCTCCTTTTATACTCACGGAGCATTTGGAGCATGCCCAGTACGGGCAGGGCGGGACTTCCGCTGACAGAGCTACCTGTCTGTCACTTCCGGGGCTAGTGCGGGGCGGAGCTGCCCCGTCACATACTCCTCACTTGAATGGTTACTAAGATGTAAAACAGAAGCTCCTATATTGCAAGATTATCTAAATTTAATTATATCTGATGTATGGCTGGGATTTTCAAAGAAGCCTAAATGAGTTAGGTGTTTAGCCCCCACTGAAATACAAAGGGGATTGAGTACCTACCTCACTTAGGGTCTTTTGAAAATTCCAGTGTTCACCTATATATCTAGCAAAACAGTATATGCTCTAGAATCTGAAATAGTTTAATTGAAAATAGTTATGTTTTTGTATAGGTAACCTGCTAAAGGGAAAAATGTGGTTTGTGCCATTTGTTGCTGACTTTCTTTTTTAAGGTAAAGAAGGTCTGAAAGATCTCTTTATAAAATTACTTGTTTGCCTTTTTTACATTAGAAATTCAGGTCCTGTCTGTGCTTAAAGATTAACTGGAGGACCGCACAAGAGCCAAGATAAAGTTGAGCATTTTCAGGAGAAATCTTAAGTAAGGCTACTTAAAATTCTGGATTTGTTTTTAGTTAACATCTATTTAATCTTAATTATTAATCTATAATCTATAATATTTCTTTGCCCAAATATTAAACTTCCTTTCCCCTTAAATTAGTGTTAGATATAACAGGAAACATTTCTAGGAACGCCAGACGTCTTGCAGCACAATCAGAGAAGAATAGATTTTTCTATTCTTGATAGGTAAAAAGACAAAAGCAAACTTTAAAATAAATCTGGCTGCTATACATCATAAATCAACAAAAGTACACAAGTCCATTTAAAAACATTTTCTGACCCTTAAATATTTTGTAATTGCACGTGGGGAAGTTTTTGGCGATTCTTTGAAATGGCCTCTGCATTTTCATGTAAGCTTAGCTCCTAATCTTCAGTCCTGTGAAATGGTACTAACGTGACCCCCATCATTCACTGTTTTTATGAAAGCATCAACACTGGAAGGTACATCAGACGTGTGAAAGTGCAGAAGTAACTTTTCCTCAAAGAACCACAGAAGTAACCTTTCTGTTATTTGGCCTTTACAAAGAAAGCTGTTTGCTTAATTATGTTTGTGATGTATGCACATGTATTGCCTTGCAGAAAAAACTTCCTTTTATTCTAAATGTAATGTTACAAATGAGTGTAACCCAACATTTGAATGAAGTCCATTGCATTCACTGAATGGCATTAAGAAGTGGGTGCTGTTTCATTTCACCCTAGTCCAGGTGCTGCTGTGAAAGATTAATTATGATTTGAAGCAGATGCTGATATTGGTTTAAGTCTCCTTCAGAGAATATCTGTTACTGCTGAGTTAAAAATACAACATTCCTTCCTAAAGGAGCTGCAAGTCTTTCCAGCTTGCTGCTTCACACTATTGCAGCTTCTGGCAGCATGGTATACATTAGGCTCAATTTACTGCTCATGAACTCGGGACCAAGCAAAGACTTAAAAAGAAGTTGCAGGCTGCTTGAGTTGTCATTTGGGATTCCTCTCTTCCCCACCCCTGAAAACAACAACATTTTTGAATTACAGTATTAGATTTTATAAAAAGTCTTTAACATGAACATGCCCTACCTACTCTACTATTGTGCCTGTTTCCTGCTAGGTTAGCACTTCTGTGACCACTGGCTGCTTGAGTTACTGGAGACTGTGTATTGTCACAGTTCAGTAATGCACAGTGGCTTCTGATATTAGTAGGCACTGTAGAAAGGCATTTGAATGCCATTTTATGGTGCACACCTTACATGCAATCCTGATAATGCATAGTACCCAGTATGCACATTTAAAGAAAGAAATTGCCTGAAATGATTGTGTGCTGTCTGAATGTATTGGGAGCAATATCACACATTTGGTTCAAGCTTGAAAGTAAATTTGTACTCTGAAAAATGACTAAATACATGTGTTACCGTACTCAATGCATCTGCCCTATGGCTTTGGTTATGCTGTCAACCACGTAGAACTGCTAACTTGTCCCAGGTTGTATAATGGCCAGGGTGTAGGCGGCGGTGCCAGTGATGTCTGCTGGGTTGGAGTCAAAGACAAGAGCTGAGACTAGTTACCAAGCCAAGTCAGGAAAACAGATAGCAAGGTCAAGCCAGGATCGGATCTAAGTCAGGAGTAAGATGGGGGAGAAAAGACAAGGTCTGTAGCAGTGGCAAGCCGGAGTCTGCATTGTTGGTCAGATGGTTCCATGGAGCAGCTTCCAGGCTTAAATAGTTGGTGTGCACCAATCAGCAGGGCCGGCTCCAGGCACCAGGCAACCAAGCTGGTGCTTGGGGCGGCACCTGGAGGGGGGCGGCGCGGCACTCTGGCCGCCGGGGGGAGAGCCGAGCCCCAGCCGGGACTCGCCGCCCTCTCGCCGCCCTGCCCCCGGCGCTCTGGCCGCGGGGGGGGGGGGGGAGCCGAGCCCCCGCCGGGACTCGCCGCCCTCTCGCCGCCCTGCCCCCGGCGCTCTGGCCGCGGGGGGGGGGGGGGGGGAGAGCCGAGCCCCCGCCGGGGCTCGCCGCCCTCCACCCAGGGCTCCGGCCGCCCTCCCCCCCGGCGCCCTGCCCCCGGCCGCTGGGGGGAGAGCGGAGCTCGCCGCCCCCCCCCCCCCCGGCGCCCTGCCCCCGGCCGCCGGGGGTAGAGCGGAGCCCCCGCCGGGGCTCGCCGCCCCCCCCCCGCGGGGGGGGGGGGGGGGCGGCCGGAGGCTTTTTTGCCTGGGGCGGCAAAAAAGCCAGAGCCGGCCCTGCCAATCAGGCAACCACCAGGTTCAGTTGCGCTGACCTCTTTGGGCGGTACTTTTTGCGGTTCCTAACCCTCCAGTAATGAATGGATGGTGCTTTGCCTGACTCCCCAGTGGCACTCTGGAGGTGTGGGTTGCCCAGGACTCTGCAAACCTGGGTTGTAGACCTGCGGATCCTTACAGGTTGGATTGAAAAATGGATGCCTAAAAGAAAGGGATTTTTTTAATTTAAATGAAATACAGTCTTATTTTTTAAATTATGGCAGCCTATGGTAAGGCATAAACTAACTATCATATATTAAATAATTTTAAATAAAAGAAATTAAGCAAAGAAAGACAAACACTAAACTGGTGGAAGTAACTGGCTAAGGGTATGTCTACACTACGAAATTAGGTCGAATTTATAGAAGCCGGTTTTATAGAAATCGGTTGCATACAGCCGATTGTGTGTGTCCCCACATAAAATGCTCTAAGTGCTCTAGTCGGCGGACCGCGTCCACAGTACCGAGGCTAGCGTCGACTTCCGGAGCATTGCACTATGGGTAGCTATCCCACAGTTCCCGCAGTCTCCGCCGCCCATTGGAATTCTGGGTTGAGATCCCAATGCCTGAATGATGCAAAACAGTGTCACGGGGGGTTCTGGGTACATGTCGTCAGGCCCCACCCCCTCCGTCAGAGCAACGGCAGACAATAGATTCGCGCCTTTTTACCTGGGTTACCTGTGCAGACGACATACCACGGCAAGCATGGAGCCCGCTCTGCTCAGCTCAGCTCACCGTCCCCATATGTCATCTGGGTGCCGGCAGACGTGGTACTGCATTGGTACACAGCAGCAGCCAATTGCCTTTTGGCAGTAGACGGTGCAGTATGACTGGTAGCCTTCATCGGCGATCTGGGTGCTGGCAGACGTGGGGCTGGCAGACGTGGGGCTGCATTGCACACAGCAGCAGCCCCTTGCCTTTTGGTAGAAGATGGTATATTATGACTGGTATCCGTCGTCATCGTACTGCAGTGGCTGTCAATCATGGGCACCTGGGCAGACATGCTCAGTCCTATCGAACTGTCTTGATGATGATGGCTATCAGTCGTAGTATGCTATTTTCTGCCAAGCGCCCAGTATTTTCTGCCAAGCGCCCAGAAGATGCCGAGGGCTATCAGTCATGCTGCACCGTCGTCTGCCAGCTTAAGATGTAAAAAATAGATTTGTTCTGTATTCATTTGCTTCCCCCTCCCTCCGTGAAATCAACGGCCTGCTAAACCGAGGGTTTTGAGTTCAATCTTTGGGGGGGGCATTCTGTGTGACAGTTGTTTGTGTTTCTCCCTGATGCACAGCCACCTTTGTTGATTTTAATTCCCTGTACCTGTACGCCATGTCGTCACTCGCCCCTCCCTCCCTTCCTCCCTCCCCCGGTCCGTCAGATACTAGTTTCGCGCCTTTTTTCAGACCAGACGCCATAGCTTGCACTGGGATCATGGAGCCCGCTCAGATCACCGCGGCAATTATGAGCACTATGAACACCACGCGCATTGTCCTGGAGTATATGCAAAGCCAGGACATGCCAAAGCAAAACCAGGACCAGCCGAGGAGGCGATTGCAGCGCGGCGACGAGAGTGATGAGGAAATTGACATGGACATAGACCTCTCACAAGGCACAGGCCCCAGCAATGTGGAAATCATGGTGTTACTGGGGCAGGTTCATGCCGTGGAACGCCGATTTTGGGCCCGGGAAACAAGCACAGACTGGTGGGACCGCATCGTGCTGCAGGTGTGGGACGATTCCCAGTGGCTGCGAAACTTTCGCATGCGTAAGGGCACTTTCATGGAACTTTGTGACTTGCTTTCCCCTGCCCTGAAGCGCCAGAATACCAGGATGAGAGCAGCCCTCACAGTTGAGAAGCGAGTGGTGATAGCCCTGTGGAAGCTTGCAACGCCAGACAGCTACTGGTCAGTCGGGAATCAATTTGGAGTGGGCAAATCTACTGTGGGGGCTGCTGTGATCCAAGTTGCCAGGGCAATGAAAGACCTGGTGATATCAAGGGTAGTGACTCTGGGAAACGTGCAGGCCATAGTGGATGGCTTTGCTGCAATGGGATTCCCAAACTGTGGTGGGGCCATAGACGGAACCCATATCCCTATCTTGTCACCGGAGCACCAAGCCACCGAGTACATAAACCGCAAGGGGTACTTTTCAATGCTGCTGCAAGCCCTGGTGGATCACAAGGGACGTTTCACCAACATCAACGTGGGATGGCCGGGAAAGGTACATGATGCTCGCGTCTTCAGGCATTCTGCTCTGTTTTGAAAGCTGGAGGAAGGGACTTTCTTCCCGGACCAAAAACTAACCGTTGGGGATGTTGAAATGCCTATCGTGATCCTTGGGGACCTAGCCTACCCCTTAATGCCATGGCTCATGAAGCCGTACACAGGCAGCCTGGACAGTAGTCAGGACCTGTTCAACTACAGGCTGAGCAAGTGCCGAATGGTGGTGGAATGTGCATTTGGACGTTTAAAAGCGCGCTGGTGCAGCTTACTGACTCGCTCAGACCTCAGCGAAAAGAATATCCCCATTGTTATTGTTGCTTGCTGTGCGCTCCACAATATCCGTGAGAGTAAAGGGGAGACATTTATGGCGGGGTGGGAGGTTGAGGCAAATCGCCTGGCCGCTGATTACGCGCAGCCAGACACCAGGGCAGTTAGAAGAGCACAGCAGGGCGCGGTGCGCATCAGAGAAGCTTTGAAAACGAGTTTTGTGACTGGCCAGGCTACGGTGTGAAACTTCTGTTTGTTTGTTTCTCCTTAATGAACCCTCCGCCCCCCCCCCCCCCAACCCGGTTCACTCTACTTCCCTGTAAACCAACCACCCCACCCTCCCCTCCCCCCTTCGAGCACCGCTTGCAGAGGCAATAAAGTCATTGTTACTTCACATTCATGCATCCTTTATTAATTCATCACACAACTAGGGGGATAATTGCCAAGGTAGCCCGGGATGGGTGGGGGAGGAGGGAAGGAAAAGGACACACTGCAGTTTAAAACTTTAACGCTTATTGAAGGCCAGCCTTCTGATGCTCGGGCAATCATCTTGGGTGGAGTGACAGGGTGGCCGGAGGCCCCCCCACCGTGTTCTTGGGCATCTGGGTGAGGAGGCTATGGAACTTGGGGAGGAGGGCTGTTGGTTACACAGGGGCTGTAGCGGCGGTCTCTGCTCCTGCTGCCTTTCCTGCAGCTCAACCATACGCTGGAGCATATCAGTTTGATGCTCCAGCAGCCGGAGCATCGACTCTTGCCTTCTGTCTGCAAGCTGACACCACCTATCATCTTCAGCCCGCCACTTGCTCTGTTCATCCCACGATTCAGCCCGCCACCTCTTCTCTCGTTCATACTGTGCTTTTCTGTAGTCTGACATTGACTGCCTCCACGCATTCTGCTGTGCTCTCTCAGCGTGGGAGGACATCTGGAGCTCCGTGAACATATTATCACGTGTCCTCCGTTTTCTCCTTCTAATCTTCACTAGCCTCTGTGAAGGAGAAACATTTGCAGCTGGTGGAGGAGAAGGGAGAGGTGGTTAAAAAAGACACATTTTAGAGAACAATGGGTACACTCTTTCACGTTAAATTTTGCTGTTCACATTACACAGCACGTGCTTTCATTACAAGGTCGCGTTTTTCCTCTTATATTGAGGGCCTGCCGGTTTGGTGTGAGAGATCACTCACGCAGTGCCAGGCAACAGATTTCGGCTTGCAGGCAGCCATGGTAAGCCAGTCTTTTGGCTTTTTTAACCTTCTTAACATGTGGGAATGGTTTCAAACAGTAGCGCTCTCATTTCCCATACGAAGCACCCGTTGGGTTGGCCATTTAAAATGGGTTTGCTATGTAAAAGGAGGGGCTGCGGTTTCCGGGTTAACATGCAGCACAAACCCAACTAACTCCCCTCCCCCCCCCACACACCCAATTCTCTGGGATGATCACTTCACCCCTCCCCCCCACCGCGTGGCTAACAGCGGGGAATATTTCTGTTCAGCAGAGCAGGAAGGTGCACCTCTGAATGTCCCCTTAATAAAATCGCCCCATTTCAACCAGGTGACCGTGAATTGTATCACTCTCCTGAGGATAACAAAGACCGATAAGGAATGGATGTTGTCTGCATGCCAGCAAACACCGGGACCATACGCTGCCATGCTTTGTTATGCAATGATTCCAGACTACGTGCTACTGGCCTGGCGTGGTAAAGGGTCCTACCATGGCGGACGGGATAAGGCAGCCCTCCCCAGAAACCTTTTGCAAAGGCTTTGGGAGTACATGAAGGAGAGTTTTCTGGAGATGTCCCTGGAGGATTTCCGCTCCATCCCCATACACGTTAACAGACTTTTCCAGTAGCTGTACTGGCCGCGATTGCCAGGCAAAATTAATCATTAATCATTAAACACGCTTGCTTTTAAACCATGTGTAATATTTACAAAGGTACACTCACCAGAGGTCCCCTGTGTGCCCTCAGGGTCTGGGAGCACGCCTTGGGTGAGTTCGGGGGTTACTGGTTCCAGGTCCATGGTGATAAACATATCCTGGCTGTTGGGGAAACCGGTTTCTCCGCTTCCTTGCTGCTGTGAGCTATCTACATTATCTCCATCCTCATCTTCCTCATACCCCGAACCCGCTTCCCTGTGTGTTTCTCCAGTGAGGGAGTCATAGCACACGGTTGGGGTAATGGTGGCTGCACCCCCTAGAATGGCATGCAGCTCCTCGTAGAAGCGGCATGTTTGCGGCTCTGCCCCGGACCTTCCATTTGCTTCTCTGGCTTTGTGGTAGGCTTGCCGTAGCTCCTTAATTTTCACGCGGCACTGCTGTGCGTCCTTGTTATGGCCTCTGTCCTTCATGGCCTTGGAGACCTTTTCTAATATTTTGCCATTTCGTTTACTGCTACGGAGTTCAGCTAGCACTGATTCATCTCCCCATATGGCAAGCGGATCCCGTACCTCCTGTTCGGTCCATGATGGAGCTCTTTTGCGATCCTGGGACTCCATCACGGTTACCTGTGCTGATGAGCTCTGCGTGGTCACCTGTGCTCTCAACGCTGAGCAAACAGGAAATGAAATTCAAACGTTCGCGGGGCTTTTCTTGTCTACCTGGTCAGTGCATCTGAGTTGAGAGTGCTGTCCAGAGCGGTCACAATGAAGCACTGTGGGATAGCTCCCGGAGGCCAATAACGTCGAATTCCGTCCACACTACCCCAATTCCGACCCGCTAAGGCCGATTTTATCGCTAATCCCCTCGTCGGAGGTGGAGTAAAGAAACCGGTTTAAAGGGCCCTTTAAGTCGAAAGAAAGGGCTTCGTCGTGTGAACGTGTCCAGGCTTAATTCGATTTAACGCTGCTAAAGTCGACCTAAACTCGTAGTGTAGACCAGGCCTAAGTGATTAAACCAGCTTTTGAGAGCAGTAGCCTCTTCAGCAGGTGCAGAGAGAATATTTTCTCTTTTCAGTTTATTCAACTAGTTCAGTTTAATGACTTGTTCATTCAAAGTTAAGAAACCAAGTGGAAGCTGAAAAAATGGAATAAACCTATGAATGAAAACTAACTGAGAGAATGAGAATCTATTAATTCTAAAATCTTGAGGGAATGATGACCGAAAACCATCAGTTCAGTTCACTAACTACAAATAATACTTCCTTTGCTTGATAAATCAGTTAATTTCAAATGCAAAACCTTTTTATCTAAAATCTCTCTGAAACATTTGTCTTGCGTATCAAGTACATTTAAGATATTTTTATTTAACTAATAACTACCATTTTAAAATGAATTTAACTTCCATCCAAATAGAGTTTGACACAAATAAGAAGTAAAAATTAATCACTAGGAAATGCCTGTCACCACTTTCTAACATAATAAGTATAAATATTATGAATCTAAATACATGTAAATTAAGCTATATTTGCTTAAATAAATGTATAATATATCCTCCTGGTTAGCAAAAAGAAGCACCAGATATAATATAAAGGCTATATTTAGTTGCAAATCAATATTTTAATGGTTCTCAACCAATGAGAATCAATCTTTTCCTAAAGAACTAGAGTACAAACAAAAATAAAATTATAATTTAAATCAAGGTTTCCTGCTTGCTGATTTATTAAATGATTTAAATTTCCAATTTTAATCAAAGTGGTTTTAGTCTATCCATACTGCCTGTACCAACGAACCTGTTTCTACTTTCATGTTGTCCTCTCCCCCTTGCTTTCTTTCCACTATCTGGAAGGTCAATCATCTGTTTGTGAGCTTTCTGCGGCAAGGACTGTCTTTGTGGTGGTTTTTGTACAGTATCTATTATAGTGGTACCCTAATCTCTGTTTAGAATCCTTAGGCTCTGCCACAATAGTAAAAGGCGAAAGATTTATACGATCTGAAGAGAAACCAGAGTAGTAATGATTCACGTGTTTGCTTTGCTTGACACATTTTTCTCCTACTAGCACAATAGGATCAATGGAGTTATTGGAGGGGGGAAGGAAGCGGACTTCTTTTTTGACTCGTATATTGAGAGAATTAAGTTTCAGTTGCCATATCTTTAGTCTATGATGCACAATCAGATTGTTTTCTTTTATATATTTTTAAATTCTAGATTGAGTTGGCAGTTTAAAAAAGCAGGCATCTTTTTGCCTGTAACTAAGTGACTATAGTTAAGTCTTGAGACAAAAAACAGGAAACCCTGTTGGGGTTTTTAGCATATAATGACCCTTTTAACTTTGGCTTCTAAATGTTATGTATACAGACTTAGGAAGTCTAACCTTGTTTTCCAGTAGTAGAATTTTTTCCATGTGTTGTTTAAAGCATCATAACTATTGTTAAGGGCATTATATGGGAGTTCTGTAATAGCTAAGCCAGATTCAGATAGCCCCCCACCTGCAGGTTGCTCAGTAATTCGCAATGAGTATTTATAATCTCAGACACAAAAAGAACAGGAGTGTGCACTGCTAAGGTGGGGTGTGTGTTAAAAGCACTTTGATTTTCAAACTTTATATGGCCTTGTGGAACTAACTGAAATATTTCTTCTCCTTTCCAGTTTAGGTCTAATATCAGATTCCTTTCATATGTTCTTTGACTGTACTGCTCTACTGGCCGGATTAGCAGCTTCTGTCATTTCAAAGTGGAGATCAAATGATGCTTTCTCATATGGGTAAGAAATTTTAGCTTCTTATAGCATAGGAAATATATTTTCATAAGTGCATAGATAGCACTTCCTGTTGCCTTGTCTGAGGAAAGTGTAGCATGACTAGTTTTTGTTGAAAAATTTTTGGGAAACTGTTGAAATTAACTGTTCATTTAAAAAAAAAAAAAAGTGGGGGGGAATATTGAACTAAACTTGAACTTCATGAAACTGGCACATAAGTAGCCAAGTGTGTCTCCTACAGAAGTGTAGCATAATTTATAAATAAAATTACAGTGTTATGTTTCTGGGGTGAAGTTTAAGACACTTCCAAGAACTGTTTGCTGATTGCTATTAATGGAAACACTAATCATGTTGCAAAACGAAATGTCACATTGCATATTGTCCAGCTGCTACTGATTGTTTTTTTTTTTTCTGCTAGCATCCACCCTAATGGGTGATAGCCAAAGTTGAAACAGCTTTTCTTTTTGGACTTTGTTTTCCCCCAGTCTTAACTTGAATATTCCCTGTATTGGAGTACTACATACCACGCTAAGCTGATTCTGCTTGCTTTTGGAGTGGTTGAAACACTGACACTGGTTGTGTATTTTAAAAACACCAGTGGCAGTCCTAAATGAAAATTAACTTTTTGCTCACATTCTAGTGGGAACAATTATCCATATAAAACTGTTAATGGTGGGCAAAATATTGCTTTCATGGCTCTAACCATTTACCTGCAGCATGAAAATACTCTTCCCTTTAGTGGCTGATCTTAGTGGGGAAGATTTGAGAGTACTGAGAAAAGCTTTATTCTAGTTCCTCTCTGCGTGAATTCCACTTGCCGTGCAGCAACATCGCTTACATAGGAGTTCTCCAGTAGGGGTTGCGCAGGAGCCCTTCATGCCCACCGGTGCACTTCACCCTGCTCCTCCTCCATGGGCATGAAGGGGCAGCATAACCCGTTCATCTTCAGTTCCTTCTAACTGCTTTTCGGCAGCGAGTGGGGACATTTTGTTATTTCGCTGTTAGTATAGTTTGTTACTGTTACAATTTATTAGCCTTATAATTTAGGATTAGTTATTTAGTCCTTGGCTACTTAGTTTAAACAATAAACTTATTTTTAAGTTTAGTACAGTCAGTAAGATTAGTCAGTTACCTTGTCAGTTTCAGACTTTATTCCCTGCTTGCCAGGATTCAAGTTGTACCCATCTGCAGAAAAGGACACAGTCTGTCATCTTTGTTTGGGGGGAGCAGGGAGGCCTCGTAGCACATTTTGAGGGGATGTCTGCACAGCTTTTATAAAATGCACCTAGAAAGTTAGAGAAAACAGACTGAGTCTCTTTCTAATGGAAAACTCTGAGACCTCAATCAGACTGACATGCTAGAGCTTCAAGGACTCTCAGGCTTAATGGCAGTGCCCCTGTTTGTCAGTGCCCCAGAGACTAGGGAGGTAATGCTG
Organism: Emys orbicularis; assembly: GCF_028017835.1. Lineage (NCBI taxonomy): Eukaryota > Metazoa > Chordata > Testudines > Emydidae > Emys > Emys orbicularis. Next base: position 39,591,180 of record NC_088690.1, read on the forward strand.
ACTTCTGTAACTCCTAAGAGGCATCACTCCTCCTTTAAGAGAGCTAAAGCTCGTCCAGTTGAACAGGCAAACGCTCCAGCTATCCACAAGCCCAGGGACCATGTAGGCAAACCTGCAGTTAGGCTGCACTCCCCTTCTCTGGTACTGCAAAAGATAAAAGGCAGAGTCACGGGTACTGAGGGAACTGCTCAAGGCCGCATTGGCGCCAATATCTCCAAGGAAGAAAGCGTCTCTGCCAAACCAGCTTCCCTCAGCAGCCCAAAGAGATCAAGGACTGACTTTTCAGCATTGGTTTCCTCAGTGCCATTGCAGCAGCAACAGCAGTCATAGCATACCCCGGTACATGCAGAGGCTGCTGTACCAGGGCACTTGCATGCTAACTCCTCAGTACCAGCTCAGGGAGCCACTAGGATGGTATTGGCTGTTGCAGTGCTGAGGCTATAATTTTCAGGCAAGAAGAACCTGTCAGAAGTGCTGCCAGACTCCTCCTCTTTCTCGTAAGTGCTGCCAGAGATGTTTTCAGTTCTCCATTTCAGGGACATGGATGACATCAGAATAACTCCAGAGTTATGCTCCCCTTTATTGGCTTATTCCCCTCAGTCTTCATTCCAGCTGAAAATCGGGACAACTCAGGATACCGATCATGAAGATATCACTACATTCCGGGAGCCATGATCATGGTAAATTGTCTACTCCTCATACTTTAGCAATGCCGTCTAGTGCAGTTCCCCACTCTGAAGACTCTTCATTGTCATCTGTGACTCTTCCCAAGCACCCAGTAGGGACCATTCTCCAGAACCTCTCCACCTTCATTGTCTCCTTCTTGAGCTAAGCTTTAGGATAAAATAGTTTATCCTAAGGACTCTACCTTTAGACCCCCATTGCAAGAATCAGCTTTCATTCCCTGGGGACAGCCTCCTTAAGCCCATTGCCTGTGGATTTCAACTAAGGCCTTATTGGTCTACTCATCATTCATGGCTACCAAGTCTTTTAGTCTCCCAAGAATCTCCTTGAGAAAGCCATCAAAACCCTGTTCTCTGCCAATACCTCAACCAAATATGGAATCAAAAAATCCTTTGAGGAAGAGTGTGGAGAAATTCACAATAGCCCTTCACGTACACCTCTCTCTATACTTACACCAGATAAAACCTCATCTGTGGGATGATCCTGAAACAGCTACAAAGGAATTTCTAGGACAAGACATGCAAGTTATTTGATATCTTGCTACCAGCTGCTCAGAGCAGAATAGCTCTTCCAATTGGTAGAGATTCTCGCTGCTGCCAAAGAATTATGGGCAAGCCCCCTGCATCTATCACCCCAACTTTGAAAAGGGCTGAATGAAAGTATCGAGTCCTTCCTAAAGGGTCTGAATATTTTTGTTCGCGTTCACTGCCATCATCATTGTTAGTCACAACAATAAGTTAGAGCCAAACAAGCTTACAAATCTGTCAGATGAGAAAAAGGTCCCCTTGGCTGCAAGGTTTACCCTTCGACATCCCTTCAGGTCAGGATGGTGAACTATTTAGCTCTGTTGGCTAGAAGTAACTATACAGTGGGACAAGGCAGCAGATTTTTCCAACAAACTACCTTCTGATTTAATGGAGGAGTTTAAATTGATCTGCTCAGAGGGACATTGGATTTCTAGAGTGTCTCTCCAGGCAGACCTTTACAGACGCAAGGACTCGATCAGTGGCCAGTGGAATTGCCATGATGATTGACTCCTGGTTGTCTGCCTCAGGTCTACCTAAAGAACTGCAGACTATGGTACAGGATTTACTGTTTGATGGAAAAGACCTGTTTAATGACACATTGCCCCCTTTGAAAGATTCTTGGGCCATACTTAGAACTTTTGGCCTTTATACTTGCAGCTCTAAAAGGTAACAGTATATTAGAATATCTCTTGACAGAGATTTCAATCATCTGCATCCTCGCACCATCAGAAACAACTAAATCAGTTTAGAAAGGGACAGAGGTTCCTAAAGCAGAAAACTGCTTCATTTACTTCTCAACCATCCCAACAACAAATATAATGCTTCAGTCAAGGATGCCAACCCAATCTGTGGATACCACCCCCGACCTTTGGTTCCTGCCCCTCTCTCTCTCTCCCCCCCCCCCCCCCCTTCCCTGCCCGCGCAAGGATGCCTCGACTTTAATAACATCAGACTGTTGGGTCTTGCAGGTCATTCAACAAGGTATGCTCTACAATTTTGCCATGGTACGCCATACCTCCTCCCCACCCCTTTTCAGGGACCAACCTCACGTGAGTCTTGTGCACCAAAAGATACAGTCTCTATTAGAGCTGCATGCTGTAGAGCCAGTTGTGCTTCACCTCAGAGGAAAAGGATTTTATTCCCTTTACTTATTGATACCAAGGGAAAAGGGGGAGTGGTAATCTTTAGTAGCTCTCAGGCTCCTCAACGTTTATATGGCCAATCCAAAGTTTTGCATGGTGGCTCTGGCATATGTCATTAGATCCCATGCACTGATTCAGTACTCTCAACTTGCAAGACACACACTTTCATGTGGTGGTATATCTGTTACACGCAAAGCTTTTCTTCATTACAATACTGAAGGTACATTATCAGTTCAGGGTCATCTCATTTGGTCTCTCAGCTGCACCTTGAATTTTCATAAAGCGTCTGTTGGTGGTAACCACTCATTGACATTGTCAGGGTATTTGTGTACCCACACTTTGACAGTTGGTTAATCCGAGGCAAATTAGCCAGCAGGTCTCCAACTCAGTAAAATGGATTCTGGGCCTGTTCTTAGAGTTAGGACTGAAAATCAATTTAAAGAAATCTCAGTTGATTCCATCCCAATCCATAGAATTTATTGGTGCTCTCCTGTGCACTTCTGCGTATAGAGTAAGATCAGTCCAGACACTGTCTAATCCACCATATGCAATGTTCCATGCAGACAGGGTGACCATGCAACATCACCCTAAGTTTATCTCTAAGATTGTATTGCACCTTCATATTAATCAATATATACACTTTGGTCTATTTTTTTTCCCATGGCCTCACTCATCCCCAGATGTCAGTACATTAGTACTATCTTAGTAAGACAAGTTTGTTCAGAAAATCTCCTAGACTTCTTAAAGCAAATGGCAGTGCATCTAAAGGCAGAGCAGCCTCGTCTTGGAGATTATCTAGATGGGTTGTATCAAGATTTCTTACGTCATCCATAAATTACAGATACCAAGTCAAGTTACTGCTAGTTCTACTCAAGCTACCTTGGCAGCATGCTTCAGCAGAGATGCAGTCATTGAAATTTGTAGAGCAGTAACATGGTTCTCTACCCACTGACCAACCACTACTCTCCCTGGTATCAACATCTGGAATGCATGCTGATTGGGATATGCTCAGCTTGGAAGATAAGCTCCTAGCTCCCACTGCCTAATTCACTGAACTGCTAGTTGATTACTATAACTGGGAGCTACATGTGCAGGAACATGAAGAAGAAGCTGTTACTTTGTGGTAAATTGTTATTCTTCAAGAGGTTCTGTGCGTATGACTCCCATGACCCAGCCTCACGTCTTCACTGCTTGGAGACTCCTCTTGAGACTCTGGGCAGTGAAGGAACTGAGGAAGAACAAGTTGTGAGGGGGGGCATATGGGCATGAAGGGTATATGCATGACCCCTACTGGACACTGTTATTTGAACTTCAGAACACCTGTGCAAGGGGTGCTGCTGCTGCACCGTAAGTAGGTTCCACATGCACAGAACATCTCAAACACTTACCACAAGGTAAGTAACCATTTCTTTCATACAGATCTGATATCTGAAAAACAGTAAACAACTGGTGAAGGGCAGGCAGCCTATTATATTGTTTATATCAGTGGACTGGAGTCAAGAGACGTCAGTTTTAATCTCCACTCTACTGGTGGCTTTCTGAGAGACCTGTCCAGATCACTTAATATTGTGCCATTTTCCTAATCTATAATATGGGGATTCTCTCCTCCCTATGTAATACACTTTGAGATCATCTGAAAAGTGTTTGCTGCAGTATGGAAAATAATTTACTATATTTTATATCAAAGCCAATAAAAATCAGGTTGGTTGACATTCAAAACTCCCTGTCAGTCTTTCTTTTCAAAAATTCCTTTCTACATAGCTACAATGGGGGTGAAAGAATAAACTATAGTCCAGTTCATGGTACCATCCTGCCTCTGATATATTGAAATTAAAAACTCTAAACACTTCTGGATGTTCAGTTTATAAAAAGGAGAGGTAACACCTGGTATTGCTGATTTGATTCTAGGTATGTTCGAGCAGAAGTACTGGCTGGTTTTGTAAATGGTCTGTTTCTGATCTTCACAGCATTCTTCATTTTCTCTGAAGGCGTTGAGGTATGTTCTGAGGTCAATTGCAGTCAATAAATCTCCCCTGAAAAAATGTTTACCTTTGCAGAAGCTGCATTTCTCTTTAGGAGTGTATATTTAAGGGGAGAGGACAACTTAAGCATTACTGTAGTGGATGATGAGTAGTCCTATTCACAACCAATTAAACTTGTGTCATCTGAACGGAATAGAGAAAATCAGCTGGAGTCAGTGTTGGATGTACATGTATAAATATCTTCTTTTTTCAGTGTTTATTAGCTTTCAGAATAACATATTTTTTGATTGCATGAATGATGCTAACTTCTGTCAGATCTACCCTTTTCTTCCGCAGCCAGTATAGTATTCCATGGAATGGCACTTCCTTTTCATTATTAAAGGAAAAATAAGGCTAGAAAACAAAAGGAAGCCATATGAGCATTTTATGTGGACAGAGCATTCTAAGTAAGAAGTTAAGATTAGATGTTTGTCAGAAGGAAAGAAAGGGATGAGCTTGTCAAACAGCAGCGGTAGTGTTGATCAGTGTTGTGAAGAAAAATGAGTGAGCAGAGAAACTGGCTTTTATGCTATTAGGAGGTAGTGTTAATTTTTGCCCGGAAGACGTCTTGAATAAATGTGTCATAGTAACAATCTGAACACTTGCAGATATGTTTTCTTAGATTTCTATTCTATTGACAGGTAGCTTATTTGTTTGATAGTAACAAAAGGTAAAACTTTCAAAAGCAGGAAGTCCCATTTTCACAAGTGACTTAGTTAATGGAAAGTTAATGAGACATAAGCTTGTAAGTCACTTAAATGCTTTGGAAAACTTTACTCTAAGACTACAAAAGCTAGCCAGAAAAAATACTAACCCAAAGCCTGATATGAAGTAGGGAGACCACTAGGAGGCCTCAGAGCAGTACCCTGGTAAAATGGCAGCTTGCCTTTTCTGTTGGGAATGTGGGAGTAGGTTTTTCGTTAGAGTGCTCCCCCTGGCCCATGCTGGGGGCCTCATCTTTTTATACTGACCTCTGGTAATAAGCGGTCCAGTTTTGGAGCATTGGTTCATTCCCACCCATTCACATGCTAGATGAGCAGGCACTTCTTCCCTTTTTAGCCCTTTTCCTAGTCTGTTAGAGATGCTTGCAGGATTAAACAGTGTCAGAGGAAGCATCGCTAACTACAAAAAAGTAATTCCAGAGTGTTTTAGTGATGTCCATAATAGGTTCTGGTAAATTTGTTTCAGTTTTTAACATAGGATTTAGGGGTAATTAAAACTCCAAGAAAATAGACTCTCAGCTGTCCCTCTTACCTCACCTGTTGAGAGAAAAGAGGTGTTCTTCAGACTGAGAAAAATTTTTACATAGTCCCAGTATAACTGCGAACTAAAATATCTTGGTGTCATTTTGAGCTGAATAATGCCATAACAGAATATAATGAAGAAGATGATAGTGAAATGTAGCTCTAAAATACCATTTGAAAAGAGACGTACAAAATATTTGGTGAATGACTTCCAAACAAGGAGAAATATAGGTATTGAGGTTTTTTAAGTTTTCATAATTCTTCTAGAATACCAGCGTTCCTAATTCATTATCATTAATCTCTTGATTTGGATATTGTATCAGAAAACTCCTGCATCAAATCAGATATGTAATACTGTGTCTATTTTCTGGAGTTGCTTCTAATTGTGTGGTAGGATTATAAATGATGCACTAAACTTGCTTCTTTTTGTAGAGAGCATTGGAGCCTCCTGATGTGCATCATGAGAGACTTCTTCCTGTGTCTATATTAGGATTCCTTGTGAATCTTATAGGAATATTTGTTTTTCAACATGGAGGCCATGGACACTCACATGGCTCTGGTATGATGGTTGTAATTCTTATTATCCTTTCCTTTTTGGCAATTTGTGTTCAGTTACAATTAGCCCTCCAACCAGGGTCTGCATGTTGCATGTTGTGTGTCTTTCAGTGGCAAGCCTAATGAGTCATGTACAGCCTTGGCTTTTTCAGTATTACTAAGATAGTATCCATTTTTCCTCCTTATTGAACTCTCAATAATTGGAAACCAAAAAAAATTAATCTGATGTCTGGAACTTGTAGTTTATTGGAAGAGACTTGCAAGAATTTTCATTTATACAAAAGATTTTTCTCTTTAAATAGGAGACTGAAATGGCCGTAGGTGGAGCATTTTACAGGAGAATAGCTGAACAAAAATCTTAAATCTAAGAAGAAAATCTTTCAGTAGTTCTTGCAATTGTTTAGCATTGTTTTTCAAATTAAATGCAAGATTTATATACACAAATATCTATATGTTAAATATTGCTCTGACTTTTTGCTGACATCAGGCCTTCTAATGTAGTCTGTGAACTGTAACTCATCCTGACAGATGGAAGTAGTGTAAGTATTTTACACACTTTTTAATGTGATTGATTTTTAAAAAATCATAGTATAAACACAGCAGAAAAGTATGGCCACTTTCACCACGCAGAGCTGGAAGTGTGTGTTACAGTTATGCAAAAATGTATGCAGGATATTTCAGTGGTGGTCTAAAATGGCTTGGCTCAAAAAAGTAACAGATAAAGCATTTTGACTTTCTTGTTCAAGTTCAGTAAATATTTTATGCAGCAACATAACTTGGATTAATTTAGATTTTGAATTATGTGTATTAGTTTTTCTCTACCTGACCTACATGGGAAAAAAAAATCTTTTATTTTCCTTGTGGAGTAGGTAGATATTAAGTACTTTAGAAATGAATGTAAGCATACTTTTTCTTTAATATTCACGTACACAGTATTCTGACAGCGATATTTATTTATAGGGCATGAGCACAGTCATTCTCTATTTAATGGTGTTCTCAGCCATGGACACAGTCACGGAGGTCACGGTCACAGCCATGAATCCAAACATGGCCATGGGCATTCTCATGATCACAGTCATGGGAAGGGACACTCGCATAATCAGGATTATTGTCATGGTAAGTGTCTGTCTGAAAACAAAGGCCATATACCAGAGATGGTATGTGCCATTAAGTTTTACTGGCACAGATCTTTGTGGATAGATGAGAAGATGCTGGCAGCTTGCTTTAGACAGCACATATGGAAGAAATGTTTCTAAAAGGAGAATGCTAGTGGCATGTTCTTATCCACCTAATGCATCTCGTGGTACATCCAAATCAATGCTGCTTTTTTTTTTTTTTTTTTTTTTTTTTTGAGGTATATAATTGTTGTTTCATTGTAAGCTTTGTAGTAAATTCAGCACTGAAATAATGAGAACCAATCTAATACTTGTGAATTATACTAATACTTTTAGTAGTAAATATGCAACTTTAACTGTAAACTTGTTTGTGTAGAGGAAAACTTAAAGGTATCAGCTTTTCAAAAAGCTCTTAACAAAACCAGCTCAAGTTATGTCATGTAGTTCATACTACTTTAATAAAAAATTATACCTGTTATATTGGTTTAGCTATGCATACAGCTTGGTTACATCCCAAAAGATGTGTCCACCTAAGTATTCACATGTGTAGGCAAAGGTTCAAAGTATAGCTTCTGCTTTGCCTTGCCAGGACTGCAGCCTCTACTGCAATCCCCCACACTTTGTGCCATCAGGGATCGGCATTTTATAGTACATTTTATGCACATGTGCGTTCACATTTATTCAAAACCCTATTATTCCTTGTCCCCAGGCTGCACGGGGAGCCCTCTTGCCATAGCCCCGCTCGCTCAAGCCACAGTTGGGCTGCAGAGAGCTCCCTGTGCTGCTACAGGAACCATGCAGTAGCAAGGTGGCCTCCCCCTTAGCCGAGGGCAGCAGTGGCTCCTGCTCGTCGTCGTCGTCCTCCTTGCAATCCTTGCGGAGGGTCTGTGCTCCATTATCCGAACCTCATCGTTCTCCAAATTCCCTCCTTGTCCCCCAGCATGAGATACATACCTTCAGCCGCAGGTGTCTCATGCTGAGGGACAATGAAAAGGGGTTGGATACTGCGGAGATCTGGATAATGGGGTTTCGGATAAACAGGAGTATTGTGTGTGTGTGTGTGTGTGTGTGTGTGAAATATATTATATATACACACACACCCCTATGCGCGCGCACACACACACAGGCTTCCCCTTCTCTTCTTCCCCATCTTGAAATTTCAGCTTGCTCTTTACCTTCATTCTGGTACAGCAGATACTACATTTTCTAGCCAGAGTTATCACTAGTCATCATGAATAACCTTATGGTCCACTCAAAGTAGTTATCAAGTCTGTTAAGCTTCAGAAAGGAAAAGTTTAGAAGAATACATTGCATTTGGCTTAACTTGCCAATAATTGTCTCTACAGATGATCACTCTCTTGAAGGGGCTGCAGGATCCAACAGACAGATTTTAGAAGGTATGACAAGAATAACCATAGTGGGTTGTTAGTTTAAATAATAGACCCGTTTAGATGCTGGCTATAAATTCAGTGGTGTTCTTTGTTAAGGTATTAATAATGAACAGAAAGTTGTGTTAAGTGTCTGGTTTATTTTCTTCAGAAATTCAATGTGAAAAGTTTATACAAGTGACCTAATTTCTGTATTTCAAGTGCCTATCTCCTATGGCAATACATGCTCTAGAAAGTAATGAAATAGTAAGTAATATCATACTGGAACACATTTGAAAAGCTTTGACCAATATCTCAGATTTTAAAGGGTTGAGGACTGCGGTACTTAACTTCACCTTTCAGGAAAGTGAGACTATGCTGAGTGAATAACCATCTTGTCTAGTTAAAACAAAACCCCCAGTAACTTAGCTCATTCTGGACACCTGGATCAATTCTTTTCTTATAATGTAATATTGGGAATAGGGATTGGGGCTGGTAGAGAACATCTCTATACCCATATCCCCATGGGCATCTTGCAGTCTTAGCATCTGTGCAGGAAGGTGTTGTGTTCTTCCGTCTCCAAATAAATGGAAGGGTGAGGGGGGAAATTAGGAGCCACTGGGCAGGCTAGGTAGGGGCTGACAACAAAGCTGCCCTAGTACTTTGCGCTCTCCGGCTTTCTGTGAGCTATGCTGCAGCAGCTTCTGGGTTCTCTCTACTGTCCATTACATGGTTTTGTCTGCTGCTGGGCAGGAACCACAGTCATCTCTTTACCTCTACCCCTCCTCTCAGAATGAAGGACTTGAGTGATCCCTAGTAATTGAGGGGATTTGGGGAAGACTGCTAAGGTTACCTCCTGGCAGCTGCTACAGTCTGTTCAGGGAGAGTAGAAGGAAACTCAGTGGCTGTGCAGCTTCACTGTCTGTGGGCCCCTCTCTGCAGCCCCACTGCCTTTGGCCCCATTTACCTAGTTTTCCACTTATGCTCTATCACCCTAAGAAAATGATGCTTTTACTCTTCCCCAAGGTCTGCCAGATCCCTATGGAGGGCATGCACAAAGGCTCTCTGATATCTGCCACCATCCTCGGTCTTGTCTGGTTCCAAAGGGGACGTTTGGTTGCATGTGGGCAGCTTAAACAAGAATAATAAGAGAAATAATTACTTTAAAATTGGTTATTTAATCACCATTGGCCTGACCAACCCCACTAAAGCCAGCATGTGACGTGTAACTTTATTTCCTTGCGTTGTACTTGACATAAAGCAATGTATACTTGTGGTGTCTCTTATCGGATACTTTTGTGGCTCGGGGTTATCCTATAGTTGTCAGATATATCACGTGCACGACAATAGTCTTATCTGATCTCTTCCACCATACGTATTACTTTAAATTTCTCTCTCTCCCCACAGGCACATTAAAGTGTTTGTGAATGGCTGTCTTTCAGAAGCAAATGTATAACAAGAATTTAAAAACAATTCTTTAAGGCAAATTTCTGGCCTGCTGGTCTTAACATAGAATATTAATTAGTAGAATGAAATGTGAGTTTAACAAGACTGTTTATTCAAGGTTTTCTTACCTGTTTTATCTTAATGAATAAAACTTAGCGATACTGGATGATTATTTAAAATATTTTACATACCTCGGAAGGTATGTAAAATATACATCTTCCTGCTTGTTATGCAAACAATGCATCGTGAAATGAACACTAATGCAATTATCATACCTTTCTTATTTTGGCAGAAAAATTTTAATTGAAACTCCCAGTAAAGATATTGAAGTTGCTGTGTGTTTTGTGTTTATTTCCTTATGCAAACAATTTAAAAACTAGCTTGAGTTAATTTTAATTCTGTTGAAAATGTTTTTCTTAATCAAATACAAATATTTTTATTTTTTTAATCTGGCTAGATATTTATAGGTTTGTGGGTGAAATACTTCAAGCTGTGAACAATTACTTATTTTAACAGCAGTTGATGATCTGTGACTGTACCAATAATTGCCAGCAGAGAGCTCCACAGGCTTATCTTTGGCTAGCTACAAAGAGTTGTCTCTCACTGTTTTAATCTAAAGCTATATTTTCCCACATAAAATCATAACTTATTAATGCAAGAAATATTTTTAATTTGTATTGACAGTGAATATGTAACTTGTAAAATACAAATATCTCACAGAGCTCCTGCTGGCAAAACTTTTTTTTAAATCTCTTCTAGTAGAAATGTTGCTTGTGGAACACCGGGGGTAAAGATTTGACTCATCTGCTGTATTATGGCCTAGCCATTGGATGAAGGACTTCTAACTGGTTAAATCTATTCTGACATTTAGTCACCAGTTCAGTTGATGGTGGTAGTCAAGAATATTCCATAGCATGGCCACATTTAAAAAAGAGTTTCTCTGAATGCCTTAGCAACTCTTCAAGATATAGGTCCTAATCCTGTGCTGACTTAGAGGAAGCCCTTTAAATCAACACCAAATTTGCTAGCACAGTTCATTTTGTTGTCTGATTTTAAGAGTTCTCATCAAAATGTTTCCACCAACTTTTTTAAGGGCCTTTCATTTTTAAGTGTTGATTTTTTTTAATGCTCTTTTGTAGGTGTATTTTTACACATTGTCGCAGACACTCTTGGAAGTGTTGGTGTAATCATATCAGCTATACTGATGCAGAACTATGGTCTAATGATAGCAGATCCTATCTGTTCAATGCTCATAGCTCTACTTATAGGAATAAGGTAAGTGTTGATACAAATGACTAAATAGTAAAACATTCAGTGACCTCTGTTATGTTGTTTGTAATCACAAGCCTAAAAACGGGGGTAGGTCTGTTTTAAAAACAAAATTACAATGTTGATTCTTGACAGTGTTGACTCTTTTGCTCTAAAAATAAACAGTTTCCTCTCTTTGCTGTTTCTTTCCATTCTTTGTACCTGTTCTGGTTTTTCTTGCTTGAATCATCTTGATCTTTTTCAGCAATCGCCACCTGCATATCTTTGTTTTATTGTCCTAGCACTACAAATATTTTCTTCTGATCCATGTTGTAAAACACTTCTCTCCATTTGTGTAGTACACGCTAATATAAGCTGATGTACTGTACTAGTAAATGGAGCAGAATAGTTCAGTGTAGTGGGGTCCAGCTTGCTGGTACAAGATGTGGCCTGATCCTTGCTGAATTAAACTTCCACACTCATCAGAGAATGTTGCTTGATCCTTTGTATTTATATTCTGAGGCTTTGTGGATACGCTCTTAAATAGCACATGCTGGGTCATTTAAAAAGTGGTTCCCATGTTGAGGCATGCAGTCGTAGAAGATGGTGAAGTGCCATATATTTCCCCATTATTGCTGTTTACTGAAATTATTGTAAATAGAAGTTCATTGAAACCAGAGTTTTCAGTGACACTCTTCTGGTAATTTCTTCAATGATGGTAGAGGGTAGAGTATTTCAGCTTCAGACAACTACTATAACAGAGCATTGCTACTGTTTAACAGGCAGGTATTATCCAGTATTTGAATGGCTGCAGCTGTACTTGGGTACTATTACCATATATGGTAATACATGGCAGTATTTGGAGGCAGTCTGATGTGACTCTCCTTTGCTATCTTCTAGAATTACGGATAGTATGTTTTAAGCATTAACTCTTCAGGGATGCCTAGAACAATTTATAATAGTAAATTTTAATAAACTGTTATATTTTGACTGCATTTATTAATACCCGTGCAATACACAGGCATTATAACAGTATACTTATTATTTTCTCCTTTTATCAACACTAGCTAAATTATTGGATATGTTTAACTAAGCAATTGTACAAATGAAACTGCTAAAATATAATATAACTAAGAAAATTCAAGGTGACCAATAGAAAAAAGATATAGCTAAAGTGGTAGCTTAGTGGAATGCTGTGATTTTTATAGATTAGTATTCTGTGTTTTTAGGGTACAATCCTGTGGAGGCTAATGCATGGGCTTAACTTTTGTGCAAGGTGCTAAGCAAAGCAAAAAACATCATTTAAGTGGAGTGGGAATGAGGGGACAATAAATAACATTGTTCGGACATTGGAAGATGTTTGCTGCTACTTTAGTAGAGGTTATATCACTTTATGTTGTGGACATAAGAATAGCGTATCATATTTAGATAAGAGAATTTCCAGACTGTTGTAGCATGTGATGAAAGGGCTAGAGATCTGTTCAAGGTGACATAATGCTTAGACATTAAAAAATGGAGCAGTTGGCAGGGTTATGTTGGTCTTCATCAGAGGCTCCTTTAAATATTACTTTGCTTGCCCAGGATACTGCGTAAATTCTCCCAGGATCATTCTGGGGTCTTTGCACTGCCCAGGTTGGCCACTAATCGGCCATGTCCTTGGTATAAAGCAGCTTGTGTTTCAGTCTTAGCCTGCCTAGCCTGCTGCAGCAGGGGCAGATTAAATATCTTTTCATATAATGATAAATCCGAAGTTGGAAACAGAGCCGCTGGTGCTTTTGCTGGGGACCTGGTCAGTGAGATGTGTGATGTTCTTTTCCTGAATTAATCTGTAAGGCCATTCGCTTCTCCTCAAGACTCACTTCTGCAATCATGACTACAAGAAATCAGCCATTCAATGATGGCTAGGTTGTGTGCAGTAAAGAATAACGGATCTGATTTATTTTTTTTATGGGAGAAATGTCAGCTTTACTTTCTCCTTTCTATGTAACTGCATAATCTTTTGTTTCATTTTGTTTCACATGTTTGCATCTGGTTTCAAATGACTTTAAGCTCTTTTGGGGCAGGGTTAAGATTTCATGACTTTTACTAAAAAAAAATAACCATGACAGACAGGTCACAGGCAATAAACAAAAATTCACGGGAGCCCATGACTTTTACTAAAAATAACCAGGGGACTGGGTTAGGTAGGGCAGGAGTAATGACAGCTGGAGTCCCATGGTGTGTGTGTGTGTGTGTGTGGGGAGGGACATGCCGAGCTGCTGCCATGTGGGGGGGCAGCCCCGGCTCCCAGCAGCCGCAGCCACAGTGGGGGTGCTCAGCCCCTGCTCCAGAGCTGGCCGCAGCTGCGGGACAGGGGCACGCAGTCCCAGTTCCAACGCCAGCCACAGGCGCACAATGCCAGCTGCAGCCAGGGGTAGGGGGCACAGCCACAGCTCCTGCCCCTGTCACAGGGTGGGGGTGTAGAGTTCCACCTCTGGCCCTGGCTTCAGCCACTGACAGCTGAAGCCAAAGAAGGTCTGGTAAAGTCATGGAATCCATGACTAAATCATAACCTTAACCACGTCTAACTAGGTGTTCAGCATCTAGTACGGGGTGGCCAAACTGTGGCTCGCAAGCCACATGTGGCTCTTTTACCATTAAAGTGTGGCTTGCAAGCCCCCTATTCTCCACCTACCAGACTGGGGGGTTGGGTGGGTGGAGGGAGGGAGCTCAGGATCTCTGCCTTGCAGTGGGGTGGTGAGGTAGGGTCTTCTGTCCAGCGGGGAGGAGGGTCTCAGGGCTTTAGCCCTGCAGGGTGCACTAGCCGGGGCTCAGGGCTTTGGCAGGTGTGCCCTGACTCTCAAACTTCTCAAGATTGTCGTATGTGGCTTGGAGGGTCAGTAAGTTTGGCCACCTCTGATCTAGTACGGTGTGTTATGTCTCCACTATGGACACTATACTGGCATACCTATTCTGGTATAGCCCTATAGCGTAGGCCTGGCCTATACCTAAAATTTAAATCAACCTAGCTACATTGCTCAGGGGTGTGAAAAATTCATGGCCCCGAGTGACATAGTTAAGATGACCTACCCCCAGGTGTAGATGCACCTAAGTTGACAGAAGAATTCTTCAGTTAACCTAGCTACCACTTCTCAAAGAGGTGGTTTAACTACAGCAATGGGGGGTGGAGGGGACACACCTTCCATTGCTGCATCTATGCTACTGGCACTGCAGCATCATTGTAGCATCTGCAGCATAGACATAGTCATGGACACAGCATATGCTGACAGATGGTTATATAGGAACACCATCTCCCTGAACGGAGTTAGCTATAGCGACAGAAGCCCTCTTCTATTGACGTAACCCCCAGTGTAGGTTCAGCTGTGTTAGCATAGCTACATCAGTCAGGGGGTGAGAAGACCACATCTTTCACCAGTGTAGGTATGCCGACATGAACTCCAGCGTAGACACAGCTGTATTGACAGAAGAGGGCTAGCTCTCTTCAGGCAAGTGGTGAGGAAAAACACTGGTTAGTGGAGGCTGTGTCTAAGCTACAGGGCTATGCAGACATAGTTATGCTGGTATAGTCAGTTGTGTAGACATACTGTAGGTAGGTGGATGCAGCTTGTTGGCCTAACTGGGCTAGACAGAGACATCAGAGCAAAGAGAAGAAAAAAGAAGCTGGCCAATTAAATATTTAAATGAAAAGTTTTAAAGGACAAGATGGAAATCAGCTACATTATTTGCGTTGCCACCAAAAAGTGTTCTAGCCTGTGTGTATGTATGCAACGTGTGCCACTTGGCTCTTCAAAGCTTGAGAAATAGCAGCCTTTCAGTCCTTTCAAACATTTCAAAACCCTGTCAGCAAACAAACAGCTGGGGCTTTCCATAGCTAGCAGCATTACTGCCCTCGGGTTAATAGCTGGTTGATCCTCTCCATTGCTGGTGAGCAGACATCTGCAGCCTATATCAGTGGTGCTGGTATTGGACCCAGCCCACATAGGTAACAACACATCATTTGATCCCATGTCGATCTTCTGCTGAGTCCACAGGACTGTTTTTAACTCTATTTTTTGACCTCTCCCCCCTTGCTCTCTGACCAGTTGGGTGGGTTGCCACTATGAACATTTTTTATACAGCCTCAGAAAACCTGCTGAGCATGGCTTGTGGCTACAACATCCTGTACTGTTAATTTCTGGGTCTTTCTAACTGAATTACGCCTGCCCTGCTCTCTACGCATGCATGGAGACAGAGTAACTAGCTAAGATCAATGTCTCTTCCCCTGCTTCTCTCCCCCTCCGCTAGAGAAACAGTGTCAAATGCTGCAGTGTAAAGTGTATGGGTTACATGAGCAGTGTGAAAACATTTCTGTTCCAGTTAAGAAGAACTGGATGAGAGTGCTTGTGTTACTGCTGGTTAGTTTAGATCACCTTTGGGTCATTTAAGGGTCACAGTTTTAATAGTGTGAGCCAATAACTGCATCTACTTATCTTTACTCCAGTTGGAATTCTACCTTTACCTATCCTTGCTAGTCTCAATGAGTAAATTAGTTTAAAAACAAAAAAAACCCCAAAAAACTAATTTAGTGTATCATTTAGTATCATTGTATTATGAGTAAGGCACTTTGTTTTCTGTATTTACTGATATTTCTCCAAAAAAATCCTGGGTTTTTAAAAAGCTGGTGTTCAGGTTTTAGTGACTTTCAAACAGGCCCCTCCCCCTCAAACTTCATTTTTTGGGGGGACCTCTTTGTGGAGAAAGCAAATGGGACTGAAGCAGAGCAGAAGGCTGCACCCAGTGAGTACTAGCTCCTGGCCCTTCAAAGTGGCAGGGGAACCGGATGGCTCCATCCTGAAGGGCCAGGGTAGGAAGTGCTCTTTCCAGTGGGGATGGGTTCATACTCGTGGGGTGCACCCCTCCTGGCCCTTCAGTGTGGCTCTATCCGCTTTCTTTGAGCAGCAGGGAGTGAGAGGGACAGGGAGCAAGACCCCGGCAGCCGAGACCACCTAACCACTATGTTGTGAATGCCGAGCAGCCCTCTCCTCCACCCACTGCCCTTCTATTTTGGTCTTTACTTATTTTCACCAATTTTTTTTTTTTTTTTTTTTAATTTTAGAATGAACTGACAAATTCCAAGGAAATGGGGGGGAGGGGGAATGCCTTAATTATGAGGCACAACCTATATTTGAGCCCTGAATGGTCTGGCCCCCGTCTCTGTGCTCATATGCAAATTACCATTTTAAGACTAAACACTTGAAATGGGATTTGTAAATCAGATGACAACGCAGCACATGCAGCAATAACATATTAAACTGATTTGCTACATGAGATATGATCCTGAAATCCCCTTCATCGTGTAACCCAAACTTAGATTCCCACTGTCCATGATAGTGGGAATAAACTACTTTTTTCAGCATTACAAATTTAAAATCTTTTGGATGTGTATGCACATAAGGTATGTTTTGGTGGGCAAAAGGGGCGTTGTGTTTCAATCATGTTAGCTCAGTCAAGCAAGTTAGCCTAATACTGTTGAAAAGCCCCTATAAAATGTATGTTTTTGCTACTATATTAACAGACCATGTTGTAGCTTATTGGGGAGCCCTTGATCAAACCTAGCTTGCAACGTGACTTCAGATGTGTTAGCATGCATATTTATTGAGGTTTTTCCATCAGCTTTAGCTAATCCAATTGAAAAATACACTCTTTTTGCCCCTCAAGACAGAGCCATTGAGACCACAAAACTTGTTGCTTGACCATATAAAACTTTTTATAACTGTTTTGATGCAGTGTTATAGATGACCACACAATTTATGTTGGATGTTAGATTGGAAGAACAAGAAAATTGGGAAACATAAGAACTCCTTTTTAAAAAAGTGGTTCCCCAAATCATTTTATTTTGAAGCACAGTTGATATCAAATTGCACTGTCATGTTGCTTTGGCTTGATGCCAGTGTAATGCTATGAACATCTGAGCAATATAATGGAGCTTTATTGTGTAACAACCTGACAGCTTCCACATTATGGCAATATATTGCGCTGCACATTTTCATGTGGTTTTAAAGTAATGTATAAAAGTGCTTACTCTAGAAGGACATTCAAAATAGAGGAATAACAAAGCTTCTAATAACAAGTAGAGTTTAAACTAAAAAGTTTGCACAGGAATACACAGTTTGCAGAGGGTGGAAGTGTCAGAAAAAGGTGTGAATTGTAAAGTGAAGAGTTTGCCTATCTTGTGCACTTTCACTGTTAAAACACTGGTTTTGATTTCCTGTCTTTGTATTAACTGCTTTGAGTGATGTTGAAAAAAGTGATAGCAATGTGGTGCTCTTTAAGAATATATAGTGAGGGGCTTTGAGTAGGGAAATGTCTTTTTATAGTATGCTGCTTTTTAGCAGGGAACTGCTCAAGAATCAAAGTGAAAGCTAAGTCAGATGTGAAAAAGGAACGGTCAAACCTTGTAAAGAACCTACAACATAATAAATGATGATTATCACATTTTGATTCTTCATGGCAATCAGTTTTAGTTAATGTTTTTTCTTTTCTTTCATTCTTATGTCTGTAGGGTGAGAGTTAATCGCATATATACAGTTGAAGTGAAACTGTTTTAGGGATGGGGTTAGAAGTTGCATCTGTTGCTGGAATATTTGGTCTTTGTTTGCTGTTTTCGCTTATGTAAATTGTTTATTTATATCTTACCCGCCCTACCACTTAGTGCAGTTATGTTCGCCCAAACCCAGAAAGGAGTCTAGACGTACTGTACGATACCCATTCATTCTGAAAATGAGGACAGCCTGTTCCTATGAAGAGAATGGCAGATGTGCTAATCTGTTCAGACAATATAGCAGTGGGTTAATTTAAACAAATTGTAGGCGGAAAAGAAACAGTATGCTCAAAGACGCTACCCTTTTCAAACAAGATGTTAATCTCCCTGCTACTGGTTGATGCATTTCCTCTGTGCATGAGCAACTGATTTGGATTAAATGTCCACTTCAGTTTAGAATTTTCACTTAATGTTAGGGAATCCTGGTAGGGTGACCAGATGTCCCGATAAAATCAGGACTGTCCCGATATTTAGGCGTTTGTCCCGCGTCCCGACCGATGTTTGGTCGGGATGCAATTTGTCCCAATATTTCGCAGCACTCCGCTTTTTTTTTCTCTCTCATTGATGTAGCTTTTGGAGCAAATCTCTTGTTCCCTTTCTATTAATGACCTACATACCTCTGCTCTGCTCACAGCTTTCCAGAATGGTGCAGTGAAAGATTCAAGAAAATCATGAGCTGCAGTGAAATTTAAGCTTGTCTTCATTGCAGAGTTAACTAGCGTTCGATAACTTGAGTGTTGCTCCTAATTTGAGTCATACGCACAAGCTCTTAATTCAAGTGTGGTAGTGCTCACAACTCGAGTTGGTTGGTTATAGTGTGAGGCAGCTGCCAACACAATCACTCTGTGCAGGTAGGATGTATTTCTGTGTAGTTGCTCTCACTTGAGATAGGCTAACTCGAGGGGTTAATTTTATTGTAGAAGTAAGCACAGTTGTCTACCTTAAAGACCAAGCCTAAGATTCTTCACCCCCAAAAAGGTGTGTGTTGACTGCAAAATCACTAATAACTAATCACGTTAGTTACCTCACTGTAGAATTAGTTATCTCACTTTAGAATCCTAGTGGAGTTGAAATGCTGGTAATTTTTATCCCATGTAGCTAGGAGAGGTCCCCCACAAGTGTGTGTGTGTGTAGGGGGGGAGTAATGTTGACCTCCCCTAACTACATAAGGATAAAAACTACCAGTGTCTTGTCTCCACTAGGATTTTTCTGTGAGATAACTAATGCTAGTTTTTATTTTGCATTTTGTGGGAGTGAAGACATAGCCCAACTTTCAGTGTTGCTCTGAAACATGGAGAAGCAGAGGCTTGGGGGAAGAAGGTGGAAGGAGGGAGACTTCTTTCACTCTTGCTGTTCAGCTGTTGGCTGCAGGGATAAAATTGACCACCCTGTACATTTCATTGTACTACTCTTATTTGTCAACAAAAGTTGCCCACTCTCCATTGATGATTTTTTTTGGTGCCTTGCCAAAGGGGGGGTGCATTCTCAGTCAGGAAGTTGTCTACATTCTGCAGTTTTTCTCAATCCTCTGCTTCACAGAAGACCAGTTTTGAGTAAAGATGCTGTAAGTAGCTGATCTGATTTGACATCAGGAACCACTTCTCATCCTTAGGAATTCCTGATCATAGTGGGGACCTCATGACACAGCTTTGGGAATGTTCTAAAACTCATTAGAATACTGAAATACAGATTCTCCCTAAACTGTTTTTGTGCATGTATTACCTGATTGCATAGATTCCAGTACACATTTTTTTAAAATAGTTTAACATGGTTTAGCTCCTTTCATGTGAGTGGCCAAACTGTTCGAAGCCAATTTCATGGGGGTTGTGGAGATAATATTAAACTTTAATATGAAAAACATAGCTCATTCTGTAAGGTGGACAGATCCATATCCATCTTATTCTTGGGCCACTCTGATCTTTTGCCTATCTCATGAGATTTGCCAAGTTGTCAAACGGTGTTGTCAAAACTGTTGTACTCCCTCTCTCATGTAGTTAATGATTGTATAATATCGAGGTAGGTCTGGGAGCTTAGAGCACACTTATTGTGCTGCCAAGATAGTGGGTTTCCCTCAAAAGAGAGTGAGATGTTTGAATCTGAATTGTCTGCTCACTAATTGTCTGCTGGCGGATCCAAGGGACCATGCAGTGATCTTTGCAGTACATGCTGCTCATGAACTGAGGGTTAATTCTGCTGATCTTACTATTTAATGGAATATAAAGATTTAACTTTTTTCTGCTCCCCCACCCCCGACAGCATCTGTTCACAAGATTAAACAGAAAATGTCTAGATTAAAATGGTCTTGTTTTTAAATGTGTAGCAAGTACCCTAACTATAATGTTCAAGCTTGAGAACGAGTTCAGAATCTCTTAAGTTTCCTGGTATTCAAACTATCTTCTGGTTTTCTTGCATGGGTCCACTTAAATTTAATGAGTTTCAGAAGCCACAAATTATTGTGCAGGTCCTTAACTACCGTACTTTAAATATGGAAATATAAAAACTGGTATTTTGTAGTCTCAGGCAACAAATATTCCAAAATGTTGAAGCAATTTTAATACTAAACAGTGTGGTCAAGCAGCTGTATAGAATTAATCATCAAAAGAAAAATATGACAATAGCATAAAGGAAGAGGACTCATAGAAACCACTTTTGAAGCTACAGTGATTACAGCAAGATACCATATACTAAATACGATACTGGGAAAGCACATGGACTGCATATTAAGCAGTCAAAGAAATGAGGTATTTAATTGCAGTGACTAAATGGGTACAAACATTTAATTTACCAGAGAAGTTCTTTCCAGTGGATTACACTTTCATTTTTTTCCCCTCATCCCTCCACCCACTCTTTTTTTTAGGTAAGAACTGAAACTACTTGGTCATGAAATGGTACAAATGAGCTATCAAAGAAGAAGTAGTAATATAAGAAGTAGTATAAATGTAGATTTATGAAACCCCATTTAAATTGAAGGTTACATATACGAGAGAGACAGGGTGGGTGAGATCTTTTATTGGACTAGCTTCTGTTGGTGAAAGAGAGGAGCTTTTGAGCTTCACAGAGCTGCTCTTCAGGTTTGGAAAAAGGTAACCAATTTACATATATAACTGAACAGTTACTACAATGGAAAAATTTAATCACATTGTTTAACTATATGATTAAAATCAAGAAAAAAATTACCAAATTTCTTATTTTATTAAACCCAAGATTATGTTTAGTATGGAGTTTTGAGCAGATGGCCCTAAATGCTGCTTGCAAGACCTGCTTTCACTAACGTTCAGAAAGAAAATTCTGAAGCAAGTGTCCTAAACCAGCATATTTGCAGTACTATTTGTTATGGGCCACAGTTGTTAAATTGCATCCATTGCCTTGATAAACATAGGATCTGACACTTGGATTTTATTGTTTCTACTGCAGTAGCATATTACTTCTGCTAACTTGAGTTAAAAACTCATTTTTCTTAGTGAAGACCAGGCAAAAGAGCTTGATAGCCCCCAACTACTCAGCCATCGGGGTGGCCAGCCAGCAAATGGTATAGCTGTACTGGAGCTACCCTGAATTGTGTAAAAAAGATGAGCAGGGGGTTACATTGATTAAGCTAATTGAGATTGGCCCATTTAAAAGTACAGGGGAAACCTTCATCAGCTCAGAGCAAACTCCAGCTTGATCTTGTCTATACTTAAGGGTCGGAACTGTGGCAGCTGTACAGTGACTGAGTTTCCAGCCTGAGTAAGCTTTTTCAGTACAAAGCCAAAACCTGCCCCACAAAAGGAATCTAAGATGAATGGATATTAACGGTGCTGTAAAATAAGTGGAATAAGCACAAGAAGGAAAAACGTATTCCCAAATTTAATTAACTTAATTGTGATACCTGGCTATATAAGTAAAACTCATCATCTAGTTATCAACCGTCTTTTTCAAAACTTTAAAAGTAAAAAATTACAGAAATATTTGTGCAGTTGTAAGTTTGTTGATTCTGCAAATGAAGAGGGTTAGCTGCAGGAAGGAAATGATTTTGAAATCTGAATTTAGATTTTTAAGACCAGGGTTTATGTGAAGAAAGGGCCAGAGTTGGTCCCTGAAACTCAGCAGGGATTGTTTGCCTCCAGCAGACTGTCACAGGTTTCATTTAGTATTTAAATTGCTGACAGTCTTAATCTAACTTCCTGTTTATGGTGTAAATACAGTGTCTGGTTATGCAGTGTTCTGCATATATTTTTTTTCATTCTTGCTATCCAAGGCTGTCTACTCTAGAAAACTCACTTCTTTTCCAAGAATTGGTGCAGCTGCACCAGCATTGACAATGCCATAAACAGTAATGCAGCCTGAGCTCAGGTGTTTTTTAGAAATGTGTGATGAAACTCTGCAAATAATTAAATCAATATTTGACAGTGAAGCAGGAAACTAGCTCACTGTTTAATCTGGCGACTCTTTGGTACATTTGGATTATTGACCAAATCTCATTAGCCGCAAACGTTGTTTTGATCTGGTAAATACAATCTCATACGTTGTTTTCTGTTTGATCCTTTTAACACCTTTCACTTCCTCTGTATCTGAGAGTGTGATGTGCTTCACTGCTTGCTTCTTCTGTACTATCTACACACATTTGGACATTTATGGAACTGTTCTTTTCAGGCAGCAGGTTCAGGCCCTATCTCTCACTTAGTTAGTGCTGCTTTACAGCTCCCTTACACTATCAAGTAGTGTGACGTGGTTGCCTCAACTCTTTCTATTCCCAGACACAGTCACTATGGAAATTGCATCTTCTGTTAGTTGCATAGTTTGCAGAGTGTGCTTATGAAGAATGCTTAAGACTACGCTGTGGGTTGTTCCCCAGGAGGCTTCCATGCTGTTTGCTTTCCTTCTCAGTCTGTAGCCATCAAGAACTAAAAATAGCAAAGGGAAGTTCCAGTGCATGAGCTACCTCACGAGAAAAAAGCCCAAGAATTTCAAGCCCCACCATGACTAATTATAAAAACTGTGGAAAATATCAAAACATTAGTGATGTTTGGCCAAACTCTACTTTTAACCCTCCTAGTATTATCTATCCTCATTCCTGATGGGTTGGCCCTGGAAGTAATTGTACTCACACAAGCATAAAGTCAACATGTTCCCAATGCTTTCCAGTATCTACAGATGTGAAAGGGAAAAATGTGGTTTCTTACAAGGCTTAGCCTTTCTGTAGCTGGATTTTTTTTCTTTGAAAAATTATTGTCCCTAAACTCTGCATTCTCTCACTTTTAGAGGCTGACTAATACTGGTGTCTCACGGAACCACACATACGGTGGTGCTCTCACATGGCTCGTGGAACCCCTTCAGTGTGTTAACCCTCCTCGAGGGTTACTCCCCCTTACTGGGGTAAGCCACTTGGCTTCACCACGCTCCTGGGACCGCACCTCTGAGCCTTCAGTCCACCTGCCTCATTCTGTGAGCTCCCCTCAGTGAGTCCACTCAAATTGGATCTCCGGGGGAGACTTGCACCCAAAGGAAGCAATGGAACCCTGACCTCTTTAGACTAGAGTGACTCTGAGAGAGTGATGTAAAACAGAAGGATTTGTTAAATGACTGGAATACAGCGTAGGGAGCCCTTAGGTTAGCATGGAGAACAGGAAACAGCCAAGTCCCTCTGGGTCTGACTGGAGCCCAGGGCGCGCTCTCTCAGCTCCCAGTCCTGAAGCATCCCTGCTTCCAGCAGACCATGGCCCACACGTAGCTACCCCCCTTTGGCCCCTCCTTAGTCTTTTGTTCCTCTTCCCAGGCTAAACATGCTTACCTGGTCTCCTCCTGACTTGCTCTTTGTTCTCCAGCTGGCCCCACCGTCTGGCTTCCTGCAGAGGGCCAGGGTTGTCAGTTACTTGGTAGCAAATCACCAGGCAATTGTCAGGACCCAGGACCTATCTGGACCTCTGGATTCTTCTGCAAATAAAACACCTTTTCCCCTTCCCCTAGTTAATCTTGCAGTACATTGGGGAAAGGGAGGCATGCAAAATATGCATACAAAATATTGTGGGGAAAAATCCCACTTTGAAAGTTCTGATTTGGCAGAAAGCCAATTGTGACATTTACCTGAAATAATAGCTGTCCCTTTCTGCTGTAAAGATGACTTTCACAATGCAACTTTCTGCACTACAGATATGTCTTGAGTCAGGGAACCCAATCTCAACATAAGGTTTGTCTACATGGCACCATGGTCCGGACTAAAGGGTTGTGAACTGTAGAGCATCCTTACATATTGCACTCTTTAAATTCCCTATGTAATCCCTGCTGGATCGAACTAAAAGGTATCTAGCTCACCTTGATGTAGTCCCATTTCCAACAGTATTATGTTAGTGCGAACAGGATAATTTTTAGTTCATGCCAGCAGGATCTATGTGGGGCAGTTAAAGCACAACACAGTAGGACACACTGACTGCAGTGCAGTGTAGATGAGCTTATATTGTCCCTGGTCTGTTTCAACACGGTTCCATAACTAAGCTATATTCTTAGCCTAAGTTCAGTGACCATGCTAAAGGGACATGGAGAGAAAGGGATTAGCTTGATTACAGAACATTTTTAAGCTCCATTGTACACTACAAACTGAAACAACATAGTAACCAGGTTCCTTGACATGGCTGTATTGGTAGTGTGGTTGGGCTTTTAATAAATGCAGTGCTGCTTTGCAGAAAATTCTGTCTAGGTAGGCAGCAGGCAAAGGTGTGAAATGTATTGTTGCCTAAAACTCTCTAGTTACTTGTCTGTTTCAAAGCCTTGTTAGAACAATTTCACAAATACAAGTAATGAAAATGTAAGTCTCCTCACAGGGGTGAGATTCTGTCTTTAAACTCTTCTTCCAGTTTCTTTTCTGGGATGGCTTTTTGCTTTTCAGTAAGGCTTTCCCGTCACACCGCATGTGCTGGGAAGATAGTGGGATCATCGTTTTCCCATTCGTCCTTTGTAATCTCTTAATTTCTCAGTCACTTACTTGTGTAAGAGTTGAGGTTGGGCAGATGGTTCCGTTTGTGTTAAGTGTTGCTACAGCTAGATTTATTATCTGTCAAGGGGAGGCTTCACACACTATCTCTGAAGGAACTCAAATGTGAAATTGCAGAACTACTAACTGTAGTCTGTAACCTATCATTTAAATCAGCTTCTGTACCAAATTACTGGAGGATAGCTAATGTGATTCCAATTTTTAAAAAGGGCTCCAGAGGTGATCCCAGCAATTACAGGCCTGTAAGCCTGACTTCAGTACTGGGCAAACTGGTTGAAACTATACTAAAGAACAATATAGATGAACATAATTTGTTGAGGAAGAGTCAACATGGTTTTAGTAAAGGGAAATCATGCCTCACCAATCTACTAGAATTCTTTGAGGGGGTCAACAAGCATGTGGACCAAGGGGATCCAGTGGATATAGTGTACTTAGATTTTCAGAAAGCCTTTGACAAGGTCCCTCACCAAAGGCTCTTACGCAAAGTAAGCTGCCACAGGATAAGAGGGAAGGTGCTCTCATGGATTGGTAACTGGTTAAAAGATAGGAAACAAAGGGTAGGTATAAATGGTCAGTTTTCAGAATGGAGAGAGGTAAATAGTGGTGTCCCCCAGGGGTCTGTTCAACATATTCATAAATGATCTAGAAAAAGGTCGCAAAATTTGCAGATAATACAAAATTACTAAAGATAGTTAAGACCAAGACAGACTGCAAAGAGCTACAAAAGGATCTCTCAAAACTGGGTGACTGGGCAACAAAATGGCAGATGACATTTAATGTTGGTAAATGCAAAGTAATGAACATTGGAAAGCATAATCCCAACTATACATATAAAATGATGGGGTCTAAATTAGCTGCTACCACTCAAGAAAGAGATCTTGGAGTCATTGTGGATAGTTCTCTGAAAACATCCACTCAATGTGCAACGGTAGTCAAAAAAGCAAACAGAATGCTGGAAATAATTAAGAAAGGGATAGATAATAGGACAGAAAATATCATGTTGCCTCTATATAAATCCATGGTATGCCCACATCTTGAATACTGTGTGCAGATGTGGTTGCCCCATCTCAAAAAAGATGTATTGGAATTGGAAAAGGTTCGGAAAAGGGAAACAATTATTAGGGGTATGGAACAGCTTCCGTATGAGGAGAGACTAATAAGACTGGGACTTTTCAGCTTGGAAAAGAGATGGCTAAGGGGAGATATGATTGAGGTCTAGAAGATCATGACTGGTGTACAGAAAGTAGATAAGGAAGTGTTGTTTACTACTTCTCATAACACACGAACTAGGGGTCATCAAATGAAATTAATAGGCAGCAGGTTTAAAACAAAAGGAAGTATTTCTTCACACAGTGCACAGTCAACCTGTGGAACTCCTTGCCAGAGGATGTTGTGAAGGCCAAGACCATAACCGGGTTCAAAAAAGAACTAGATAAATTTATGGAGGATAGGTCCATCAATGGCTATTAGCCAGGATGGGCAGGAATGGCGTCCCTAGCCTCTGTTTACCAGAAGCTGGGAATGAGCGACAGGGGATGGATCACTTGATGATTGCCTGTTCTGTTCATTCCCTCTGGGGCACCTGGCACTGACCACTGTCGGAAGACAGGGTACTAGGCTAGATGGACCTTTGGTCTGACCCAGTAGGGCCATTCTTATGTTCTCATAATTACAAACCTTTAGAAATGTCCAATCTCTCAAGTCCTGTCTACGTTGGGCTCCCAGCAGAGTTAAGCAACTGTGGTTTAAAGATGGCTTCTGCTAAATTGCTTTCTAGCAGGATGTTTCCTTCGTCCAGTGTGCACCATGTTTAAACATTGGTTTGATCCAGCCATACTGATTGGCCAAACCCAACCTTAGAATGGACTAATTTGCACCAAATGACAAGAATTTTCAGACTCTCAAGGGGGTAGATACACCCAGTCCTTCTACAGACACTTCACCTCCACTCCCAATTTCAAATGACACAAGTTAAATACTATTTTATGCTATCAATAGAGTTATATTTTTACCAGGAAGTCCTAAATATTTCCAGCAACGTTCAGTTTCATATGTTGTTTTGCTGAGCGGTATTGCCTCCTCTCTGGCTGAGGAAGACATTTTTGTTTAAATAGGAAGACAAGCTAGTAGGCCCTCTAGCCCTCCTCTATGAAAGAATGTGCAGTCCTGGTCCCTGTGGTTTATCAAAAGCTTTTGGTGTCGGAGCCTTATGTTAAAATACTGACAAGCATGTCACTGTGAAATGTAGAGTTCTCAATAAGCTGGTATTCAAGTTGTATTCCTATTCTGCGTAGTACTGTAAAAGGTCACATAGCAAGAAGTAAATTTATGAATTATAATTCAGGTCAACTTCAAATCCATTCTGGGATGCCTGTTCTCACTTGAAAAGTGATGTTTGTGACACACACAGTATAGGGGTCCATTATCAGGAACAGCTTATTTCCTGCACTTTTATAGGTCAAACTGTCTGAAAGATGTGACACATCACTGTTTAAACTTACCACAGACTAACAAATTAGCAATGGCAAAAACCCATGAGATCATCTTGTCCATCTCCTGTGCCAATACAGAATTTTCTCTACAGTGTGTCTCTAGTGCTTCATTTGGCTTTAAATGAGGCTTCCACAATTTCTTTTGGCAAATGGTCTAATTGATCTCACTTTTACAAAATCTTTCCTGATTCATTCTAAATTCCCTCTGATTACATTCATCCCATCACTCCTCTGATTTGACACTGGGAAACAATAAATTTATTCCAATTATTGTACTGGTGTTGGAATCTGGCTTCCAGTTTCAGACATTGCTGATCCTACTGCCAGAGGATGTCAGGTGGTTTACAAATGCAGTCTGTTTTAAATGTAAGCTGAAATATATATACATTGTACAAAACTCAAAGCACATTTCATCCTGTGAAATTTCATTATACTACACTAAGCCAAAAGGGTGTAGTAGTTTTAAGATAGTGTCCAGAGTACTTTTATTCTTGGCGTATGCAGTAAGCTGATGTATTTTAAGAGCATGTGAACTTATTGCATTAGCTCCTGAGGAATGAATTTGTAAAACTTGTTCAATGTGTAAACGCTTTCTGTCCTACCTGGCACAACGCTCCTTCTTTGCTCCTTGCACAAGAGTAGACAGCCAGGAAGAAACCTCGAATTGCTTCCAAATGTTCACTGCTTGGGCTTGGATGAGGCCCCCACATTTTGTTAACATCCAGAATTTGCTAAGCTGGCTGTTCTTGACAAATCATTTTGTTCTGGCTGGACTGGTTCATGCTAATTTTGTTTTATGATGTCATCCCCTACCCCCATCTTAGTTCATAAGAAAAATATGTCTCAAGCCAGAGACCAAAGCAAGAATGGTTTAACTTTTCTTGCACATTTTTATGGCTATTATAATTGCTGTTGAAATTGATGATGGTTCTAAACTATACTTTACCATATGATTTTTCTTCCATATGTTTTAGAACATAGTTTCAAGATTCCATCCAAATCCTACAAAATGAAACTGTTACTCTTTCTTGACTATCTCTATAGAAAATGCCTGAGTGACAAAGATTCATGCTTTGTATTACTGTGATGATGTCAACCCTTTTGACATTTGTAACATTTTTTTTCACTGTGGCGAATCTGTAATAATGCTTTTTCCTCAGTGTATTGCCTCATATTTCCTGACTGATTTTACTCATTCTGTCAAAGTGGTAATATTGCTGTTGTATTCTGCATCCTTTGACGATGTGGCTGTAATTAACTGTTTTATTTCTTTCTAGTGTTGTTCCACTTTTAAGAGAGTCCATTGGAATCTTAATGCAGCGAACGCCACCTTCCCTGGAAAGTGCCCTGCCTCAGTGCTATCAGAGGGTGAGCTGTTCCAGTTCAGGACATTTTTGCATAAGACTTAACTATTAAATGAATAAGCAACATACGTTTGGACTTCTAGGGGGTGTTTTGGAATGTTTTCCTAACAGTAAATCCACAGAGGATTCCTTAAATCTATCCTAAACATATACAAATGAATGAACACTTATCTGGAAATGGTCAAAAGCATAACAAAAACAATGGATTTGACCATCTGAAGTCCCAAATTCTACATATTCTGTAGTCCCAACCAAAACTTTATATTTTGAAATGATTTGCTGTTTCACAGTATACACTTTTGGCTTGGAATAGATCTCAAAACCATTTTTTTAATGTATCGTGTCACAAAGTGGTGTAAGCCTAATGTGCATATTAGAGAGCAGTATATAGAAATTTCACAGGAAGGCCAGTTGGATCATTGTCTGTAGAATTTGCTTGTTCTCCAGTTCTGAACTGATGTTCAGCAGCCATTGCTAAAGATCCTTTTTCTATTCAAAGGAATATTTTTCTCTCCCCCTCTGGAGCAGTTACCTTAACCTTTCGTAAGAAGTGTTGAGGCATATTAAAAACATTGGAAGTAAATACAAAAGGAAGGTCATAGTTTGCATTTGGCATTGTGTCCCTGATACCTATACAGTACTGAATGTGTTGCATACATTTCATGTCTCTTATGGAATGCTAGCAGGATGCATGTACCAAAGAAATGTCCCTGTTTCCCCCCCCAGTGGTTTATGGGGTTGCTGCGTAGCACTAAACATCTCACAAAAAGAATTCCTGGTTGAGATGAGAAGTGGGTGCATCTTACACACCCTGAAATAACTGTACATGTGTGGGATGGGAGTGAAGAACACCAGGTTCCAGTGAAGGGAATGTGTAATACAACTGTAGCCTAGTGCAGCAGTTGTGTGGATATGTAATAGAACTGTTCTCAGCCTTTCCACTTAACTCTCTCCTTCTCAGACCTATGAAGACAAAAGTACTAACTAATTTAGATGAAACCTCACTAAATGCTCTTATGAAGATGAGAGTATTGCCTGACATTTTTATTAGCTATTTGCTAGTCTGTAGTAATGTATTTTTTTTTCCAGAAATCATTTTTGAAATGTCTGTCATCGGTATTTTAGGTTCAGCAGTTGCAAGGAGTTTACAGTTTACATGATCCACACTTCTGGACCCTTTGTAGTGATGTTTACATAGGGACCTTGAAACTATTTGTAGCTCCTGATGCTGACGCCAAGTGGATTCTAAGCCAAACTCACAATATTTTTACTCAGGTATGTCTGCCTGCTTACAGTAGCATGCTTGGATACCATGGTGATGTGTGTGATAGAGAAAACATGGATGTAAATATAAAAATAGAGCAACAAAATGTTTATAAAAGTAACAGCTCTGTGTTCTGTCTTTAACACCAAACACTGTTGTTGTTTAACTTATGATTAACTCCAGCTACCAGAAGCAGGATGGTTAAACTGAAACCTGTTTGATATATGTGGCCCATTCCTCTTCATCAGTCTCTTTACTGCCTCTTAAAGGGAGACATGACATCAGAATGCTGTAGTCTTAGAGGTGCATTGAAGCCTTATGTTGACGTACCAGGGACCAAGAAAACCGATGAGGCTTTCAAGATAAGATGTCTGACCACAGAGACTAACCCTACTTCTGCATCCACTGTGATGCCTCTGTATTGGCATTCACTTCTGTTGCTCTGAGAAGCCACATTTTCTGCATGCTTTGTTGCCTTTAGCAACTTCCAGGCAGTGGTGGCCACTAAAGTCAACATTTACCAACCATTACCACATGCTGGTTTGAGATCATTGCATTTCCTCTTTTCTTAGACTAAGAAATAACTTCTGTATCTTAAGCTGTATGGTAAAAGTGGTTCCAGCTGAGGTTAGACTACAAAATCAATAGAGACCACACGGGCACTTCATTAGAAATTGATATTGTCTGGTTAAAGGAAGAGAAATCAACAACCAAAGCCAGTTTTTCTATCACTAACTGATGCATTAAAAGGAAAGGCAATGAGATTCAGTTGGCTGTCTTATAGCTAAGATCTGAAGTCCGTAACAAATGATGCCACAATTTAAAAAAAAAAATTAATGGTATCTGCTGCATTTACTCTTAACAAACTACATTTCACCTTGTTATATCCAACCTGTAAGGCACAAGACATCTTACCTTGACCAGGATCTGACACTCAAATGTTACAAGGTGCTGTATACCATTGTTCTCAAAATGGTAAATATCTGGGCAGTTGAAATAATATACAGCTCCAATGTTTCCCCTTCCCTGATTTCACTCTAATGAACTAGAAAGTTTTCTCCAGACAAAAAGAGATCTTTTGCATGTTGTTTCATGAATAAAAACTAAGATACTTATCCCTCTCTGTTCTGTAGCTTCCAAAGAATCCAGGCTTGTACCCTGTTTTTGACTCTTGGAAGTGAACAGGTACATAGAGATGCAGTTTCTGGATAGACTTCCCATGTATCACTGTCAGACTAAGAGCCATCCTATGTTTGGTCCGTTGGAAGGATGCCTTCCTTAAGATACCTGTGCCTCACCAATACAGGAAATTCTTAGATTGTAGAATTGTAGATGATGAGTAGCATCAGTTCAGCTCTGAATTGGCCTCTGCCTGTACATATTCCCCAGAGTTAACTCTGTTCTAGAATTCATCAAATTTGAGTAGCATTGTTTGAAAAGTTCAGATAGGAACTTACATGTACTTCTTTGTCTCCACACTGTTTTACTTAAGAGTGCACAGTGCATCTGCATTAAATGGAGGCTTTAATTCCAAAAGTTGACCCTATGCAAGACTGAGGTGATGCAGACAGGAAGATGGGAATGCTTCCAAGAACTTGCTTTCTCTGTACATCTCTCACAGTGAAGGGCATCTGCGCTCAGATTTTTGATTCACCAATTTGCACTTATATGCCTAACTAGTCATGGTAGCAGAAAACGCAATCCTGATGTGAAGCTCAGTGCAAAACTCATTTATTTGGCTTAAGCTTTTCTGCAAAAAAAGTTGTGCAGGGAACACACGTGCACCTTTGAAAACAAAGCTGTAAACTAGCCAAGTTACTTCTGTTACAAGGCGTGAAGAAAGTAAGGAATTGTTGTAATGTCTAGTCTTAAATCCTTGCGATGCACTCAGAAGCACCGTGATAGTGGGGAGAGGGAGAGAGCAGCATATAAATACCTCGGTAAATAGTAAGGGATGAAACCTTTTATACATGGGCTTCAAACTTAATTTACCTTTCAGTTGTTGCATACTTTTTCTTGCCCTGTTTTCTAACTATTGGAGGTTTAATAAAATATTGTCAGATTATTACAAAAGTGGTGATATTCAATATGTGACACAACATTACATGATAATGAACTGATGATCCCATAAACCTAGGATTAACTTCAATGAGATCAGCAACAGAGAGAGACAAGATGATGAAGGGAGTTTTATTCGAGCCCAAATATTTATAATGTCAGCGAGGAAAACAGGAATTGCCTGGGTCAGTTAAAAAGGTGTTTGTAGAAATGTTCTTTTCAGAATGTGCTCCGGTGGGAAAGTGTTAACTCTGTCCTTATATCTGGTCCTGGATACCACATTGGCAGCAGCCTCATTTATGGTGCAACAAATTGTTTTTACATCTGGTGATGTTTTCGATTACCAGACTAGACAAAGCTCCTGGGTCCTTGGGAATTCTTTCTATGAGCTACAATAAATCCCAACTAGGACCTCTTCCTTTGAATTCTGTTTCTAATGCATACAGCATATCTAGTCCCTTGGGCCTGACTACACATGAAGCAGATGCACTGCCTGAATAACTTTGTCATCTGTAAATTTTGCTACCTCATTACTCTACTTTCCAGGTCACTTAATTTGTCTTTTTATTATGGGGCCCATAATAAAATGTCTGAATCTGCTCAATAATATTTAATTTTACTATCTGGTTATGTTCAGGTTTTTACCTTCTATTACTTGGTGCTGCAGACACTTTCTGTAGTGCATGTATTTAGGCAACACATTGGTACCTCTATCGGCACTGCCTCCATTTTTAGTGAAAAGATGCTTTTGAAGTCTTTGCTGCACTGAACCAACTTAAAGAATCCTGAACCAGGTGAACTTGAGGAGCCAGTAAAAATAAATGCTTATTGATATTAGTTCCTTGCTTTCTAGCTTGTATGTTGGAACATAGAGGTTGTGCACTGATTTCAAGACGACCTCCTAGAATCACGCTTATAAATAAATCTGTCCTGTCTGAGAAGTTCCGGCATATATTAATCTAGTTCAGTAAATAACTAGGAGGCCGCAGGCGCGTTTTGTACAACAAAACAGCTAATGGGTTGGACAGTTCAGTGTGAAGATGGCTTACATATGTGGGAGGGCTGATTCTTGGGAAGGCTAGCTTGGCTTTGGGGGCAGTCTGTTTGGATGGACAGACTTGTAATTATTTTGTCATCTCAAATCTCTTGAATCTCCAGTGAGAAAGATTATTTTGCTAGCAAGACGTCAACTATTCTATATGTTCATTCTAGGGGTTGGTATCAAATGGACTTAGGAGAAAGGATACATCTTCCTTCCCTTTTGATATGTGGGAGTAGGTGAAGGTACAGTTGGAGCAAGCATATTTTGAGCAGTAGTGGAGATCATAGTTCTTAAAGTTGTAATTTGGCAGGTTAGTCAAAGTGACCTCGGACGTTCAGTATTCATTATTGCTGAAACAAAGTCCACTGCACTTCAGGGACCCAGACAAGTTATGTTTTCTCGAGTGTGGTTCTGTTCCTAAAGACTCAAGTCAAGTGATTCCAGAGTATGGCACATCTGTGACTGAGGGCTTGTCTGAGTCATACCAGTATAAGGTAAGGTATCCATTTCAACTGCTATAACACTCTCTGTGTGGAAATTCTTATTCCAGAGTAAATATGGCTTTTTCTGGTTTAGTTTATGCCACTTTGGAAGTAGTTTAAGCTAAACAGCAAAAAGCTACTCTTGTACACACAGTGACTAGAACAGTTTAACTATACTAGTATAACTTCCTATGTAGACAAGTCCTGAGAGGCAGATGTGGATGTTTTGATTATTTGCATGGAAGCTTAGAATTTTTTGTGTAGATCTTGAGCTCACTAAAAGTTGTCTTCCACTACCGTAGTCATCTAAGCGCCTAGTTGACATTAATCTGATTCTCAGCAATGTGTTCTCAGTCAGACTATTTTTATTATCTTTCTCCTGAAGATGATTCTGCATAATGAACTACGTGCACCACTTTTGCAGCTAGCAGCCTGACTTTAAGGGTTAATAGTCTCTTAAATAATTTACTCATAATTTTATATACAATGATGGCAGAACTAAGGGCATTCCCTAAATTTAATCTCTTGAGATTTTTGAGCAGAGGGGTGATTTGCAATTTATGTGCCCATAGAGTATTACCAAAAGTTATTTTGGTGTTTCACATAAATACACCATTGCCATGCCTGTCTTCTCTACAAATCCCTATTATGCTGAAGGACAGTTTCATAGCTCAAACTGTCACATCCTTATGCTTTGCTTCACTTGAACTGGCATCTGTTCTAAGGGTTAAAAACACACATTAGACTTCTTAAAAATTTGTCACGTGATCTTTAGATTGTGGTTGACGAACTTGTGCTTTAAGATGAGCTTTTTTTTAAACATTGTAGAAGTCCTACACATCTTTAACTCATGCACTAAGTTTAGTAGAATCATTACTATAGAACAAGCTATCAAGTAGATTTGTTTGTTCACCAAATAAAAATGTGTAAGTATAATAGCATTTGGAACTGGGATACAGTTGTGTGGGTCATGATTGTTCAGTTTTCTAATTCTCCCTCTTTTTTGTTACAGGCAGGAGTCAGACAGCTTTATGTACAGATTGACTTTGCAGCCATGTAGTGAACATCATAAATTGAGTTCTTTGGACCAAAGTTTTCTGGTACTGTAATGGTATAAAACATTGTACTCTTCAAGACAGAGCCACCGCCACCCCAGTTAACCAAGACCAAATAGACTGCTGCCTTTTGGCTACTTCTAGAGTTCATGTTTAAGGAGTAAAAACTGAAAGGATATGTCCTGGACTTCTGGTCTTGTCTTTTGTGGCCCCCAAACTTTATTCATTTTTTTTTTTTTTTACTTACTACAATTGTTCCAACAGGAAACTAAGATTGTGGGACTGCAATTCCTGTCATGTCTTTAATGAAGGGCTTGTCCAAACAAAAATTAGTTCATAGCAAGCTGGGGAGTGAATCTACTCTGCGCTAGCCTGCTGCAGACTAACTGCCCATGTAGGGCCGGCTCCAGCATTTCTGCCGCCCCAAGCGCAAAAAAAAAAAAAAAAAAAAAAAAAGCCGCGATCGGCGGCGGCAGTTCAGCGGCAGGTCCTTCGCTCCTAGAGGGAGTGAGGGACTTGCCGCAGGTGCCGCCCCTCTCCCTTGGCCGCCCCAAGCACCTGCTTGTTAAGCTGGTGCCTGGAGCCGGCCCTGTGCCCATGTGGCCCCTGTCTTTATGTATTAACGGTTTGTTAGTGCACTTTGATCTAGTCCTGTTCTAAAGAGGACTAGATCTAAGCATATGTCAGCAGGGTCCACATCGACAGTTAGTCTTTAGCAGGCTAGCACTGAGTAGATTCACACCCCAGCTTGCCGCAAACTAAATGTTCACATAAACAAGCCTGAAAGCTGCTCATTCCCACAAAACCAGTGTTATCAAAAATTGGAGAGCGGTCTTGTACATAATGTCACAATGGGTGGCATTCTTCATTATGATCGTATGTTTGTAAAATTGTTTGTACTTTGCAAACTTAATGAACCAAACCATATTGGGTTTTCAAAGTGCCTTTATATCAGAAAAAGTATTTGCCAGCATCGACATGGAACATGAAGGGTTTTTATTACTTTTATGGCTACAGCTTGTTCACAATCTTATTCTTGCTAGTGATGTATGTGACTGTGTACTTGCATAATTGTAGATTTTAGACTCCCTTTTACTGTTGCATCTTATCAAATGAACTGGAGTTAAATTTGTTTAATTTACATTACAAGTTAAAGCTATTGTGGGGAAACTTGCTTTCAAAACATCTGTCTATTTGCTATATATATATTGTCCTAAGAGTTGTTTTAACCGAATTAAACATTCAACCCTGGGTCTAAGTCTATGAATGAAAGTTTCTCAATACTGTTATAGTAATTGGAAATTGTATTGCAATAACCATGTTCATAAAGTCACCATGCAAAAGAGAAAGGCAGTTGCAGCATAATGATAGTAATGGAAGAGCTGTTTTGCTTTTATCTTTCAAATACGACTTAATCTTTTTTTCTGTCGAAGCTTTGCTGTGAAAATTAGTCTACTAGGTTTTAATAGACTATTAAAGAGGTTGGAAGTAGTTACTATGTTTAACTAAACTGGGAGAAGAGGGGAGAGGAGCTCTTCCTGGCAAATGTATCTGCAGTGGAAACGAGGACTATTGGATGTGCTATGTAAGGTCACATTCTCTTAGTTGACATGTTGATTCTGACATGAGCATGATCTCTTATCCATGTCTTGTATGTGTACACACACACACACACACACACACACACACACACACACACACACACACACACACTTGTGCACAGAGCGCTTTCCAGAAACACCCATAGACCATATTTTTACTGGCATTTATATTAATTTACATTTTGAACTCAAAGTGAATGTTAAATTCCTGAGACAATCCTACAACACCTGTACTGTAGATGCAATGCTTCCACTAAAATTTACTACAATTATCAGTGCAAAATTCCTGTAGTCTCTCATTCTGTTTGAATTCAGAGACTGAACAGTAAAGATCCCACAAATGTATCTTTGATTTCCACATTTGAAGCTGTTGGTTAGTATGACTAGGACATAGAGCAAGAAAAAGGAAGTCTCCTTTTTATTAATCGGAAATATGAGGGGAAACTTGTGAATTAATAAATTTACACTTAATGTACAGTGTTTAGTGGAGTAAAACAAGACAAGGATGCTTACTAGAAAAATCAAATGTGCTGCTGACTGGTATGAATTCTAAGTATTTTTCTGATGCAAATATCAGTGTCCTTGTAACTGATTAAATACCCAGTAATGGGTAGTACTAAAATCAAGGAGTGTTGTAGTTCTAATCGGTTCAACTTTAGTCACAGTTGATGAGCATTGAGTATGATAGACACTACAGAAATACCTAAGATTGAATTGCAGGGATGGTTTGTATAGTGCAATGTTTGCTGCAGATGTTACTGCATTATTGCAATTTACCTATTACAGGGATAAGCAGCTTCTTAAATTCAGTTTTATTCCTCCTGTATGACTCACTCTGTATTTTTATATATATAAATGCTGCTCAATTGCTAGTCTGTGCCTTGAGTTGAGCTCACCAGATTGATGCAGATATAGGTTGTGATTCAAACCCCAAGGTAAGACCTCTTCCATGGCTTCTGTAATATCATGCACATACATGGACTGTGGGTATTGTCTTTTGTTTGGGAGGTCTTTAACACAGGCAATAATGCAACAATCCGCTAATCTTAAGGATGGTGGTCTCCATCACTTTGAACCACCATTTTAAAAGGAAGACCCAGCCTCTTTCACCTAAATTGTACAAGCTATAACCTCAAACTGACTTTTTGGGGTGATTATGCCTTCCAGACTTACAGCTTTGATTTGTTTCTGGGCTGCTGAGCTAAGCTTCCTGATCATCTTAAAATACCTTTAACGCTAGCCAAATCATTGGGGTAAGCTGCTTATTGTGAATGTTTTAGCTGAATGTTAGTGGGATGCTTTTTCAGTTGCTGTGACTTGCTAAACGTCTTACTGCAAGTGAGCAATTGCTTGGATGTTAGTTTTTTTTCCCCCTTGTGTATTTTAAAAGGACTCAGGATTGTCATATGGCTAATCTTCCTTGCCAAGACCAGTATTTGACAGCATAATCCATTTTCTGCACACTGACCTTTAATGAAAATTGCTCTTTAAACTACTTGTAACAAAGATTAAATTTCTTTCTTGCCTAGGAAGATCTTTGAGACTCTTGGGGGGAAAAAATCAGGCCTATGGTGTCTTGCTCATGAGAAATGCACATATTTTTACAATCAAGATGAGTCTTAATCATGTTTGGGATGATTTTACATTTTATAGCAAGATGTACATAACTACCCCACATTTGTTTTTGTAAAATGTAATTTAAATGTGGTGATAGTGTATGGAAACAGTTGTTTGCTGTTGAGCAGCAGGATTGTGTTGTCATTTCAAGTACATGACTTTTTGGCTGAGTAGATTAATTTTAAAAGAATGTGCGAGTAAATTGGTCAAAAGACAGTAGATGGCATACCCTGCATTTTAAGTTGGTGTAAATTTACTCCTGTAGCATGAAGTCCAAACAGCATTGGTTGGGTAGCTCTCATGCTATTGCTTGGGCAGCATAGAGGCCAACAAATGCATTATGTGCCTTCAGGATGCTCTGTCCTGAGCTAACTCTGGTCCATTATGGGGTAGGATGCGTGTGAGGGACAGGTGTCAAGCTGTCCAGCCGTCGTGTTTTAGGTCTTCCAGGAAGTCTTTCACCCTGCTTCCAAACAGCATAGCAACATTTAATTTTTTTCACCTACTAATGAACTACTAGGTGAGCTGGAATTATTGAAGACTGTAGATCATGTGACTAATATAAACCCCTGAATGTTGAACCATCAAGGACTACTTACAACTGTTTTGTTTCAAATGACACTAGATTCTGCTTCTAATATACTAATGGAGGTGTTAGTAATCTCTTAACTTCATCCTGAATCCCTGCAGAAGATGGTCTATTTTAAGAGTGATTGGGGGGGAGACTTGCTAAATTTCATTTTCTAATTGACAAACCTGATAACGATCAAAATCTCATCTAACTCTCTATGAAGATATAACAGCAAGGTGCTACAGTGAATCTCATTACTAGAACTGTGTATAAGATTACTACCTACAATGTTGCTTGGCATTGAACATACTATGACGGAAAACAGGCCTTCCATTGGAGTTTGCAATCTGATCCTATAAACAGTTAAACATGAATAAATTGCACACTATGTGTGAGTGGGCCTCAAGTGAGGAGCTTAAGTAAATCTAGTATCCTTGCTACACTATGGGTTAAACTAGTATAAAAAATAAGCATGTCAG
This sequence comes from Emys orbicularis, assembly GCF_028017835.1. Classification (NCBI taxonomy): domain Eukaryota; kingdom Metazoa; phylum Chordata; order Testudines; family Emydidae; genus Emys; species Emys orbicularis. The sequence goes on from NC_088690.1 coordinate 39,630,101, forward strand.
AATAATTGAACCTAGTACTTCAGACTAACACGGCTACCCCTCTGATACTTTTTTGTAATGCACTATTGCAGTAATCTGTATTTGATCTTCCAGTCATTAACCTGTGAAATTTTAAAATCTAAAACATTTTAGACAGGCTGCCTGTCTATTATCAGAATCCAGAATTCTAACTCAAGAGGTGGAAGCTAGTGCTACTGAGTAAGGTTAACTATTTTAACTATATTTGAGGTGGTTATTTGTTTTACTTTTAATTTTTAAGAATTAAAAATCTGAGTAGAGAAGGGAGGAAGGAAATACTCACCAGTTCAGTACAGATGCTAGCTATCAATGTGTTGTGGGGATGCAAATGAGATACCTGGAGAAATTGCTGTTGAATAGCATTGTTCCTCAATATTATATATATGTATATACCTTTCACCTATTAAGATAAATTGCTTAATACAACTTACAAGGAAGACAGATCAATGCACGGCTCGGTGTACCTTCACACCCACTGACTTATGGTACTGCATAATTCAGATGTCATATGAGACCCTGAGGATTGTATGAAATAGAAAATGGATTTTAAAGATGTTGAATTTGTATTAAATAGGTATGAGAATCCTAAAATACATCTAAGATTGTTTTAATACCAGTTCAGATCAGCATCTTTATTCATGAACAACCTTGTCCTGTTTTCTTCAGTTAGCTTTTATGATTGTATTTGGTATGACAGCTGATTTTTTTTATTAAACTGTGTGACTTTTAGACGTTAAAGGAATAATATAAGATACAGAGGAGCTTCTTCAACCCAGTTCTCTCACTGTTAATACTGGTTTTGCAAAACCAAAATATGATGGTCTCAGACCCTACCTTAATAGGATGTTGCATTGCATATAATAGAACCACCCACTCCTGCAGTGGTTAATTCCCTCTACCCCCAAGACCATGGATCCTCTTTCTTCTTTTTATTTTTATTTTACTCCCCTTTTCCTCAAAGCCCTTGTGTTGGTGACCATCCATGTCTGGTCTTCACAGGCAGGAGGTTGTTATAGTACCCTGTCAAAAGATGCAGGTCATTCTCCTAGGATCTGCTAGCAACTGAAATATTTATTCATCTCTCAATATGTGCAAATGCAGAATAATCTACCTTTCAGGTTTAGTGAGCCACACTTCAAGTGTAAGTTCCTGCCTGTGGGGTAATTTTACTCTGCACACAATGTTTGGCAGAAGCACTGTTGTGTAAAAGAATTTGCATATTTCACTTCCCACATATACAAAAAACCTTGATGGTAATATGTGCCAGGATCTAGTTCAAGAGTTGAAATTAGTAGCTACCGAGGGGGCTGGCTAGCACATGAAGGAATGTGAATGGAAAAAATTGCCAAAACCATTCCTAGCAGCAACACAGTACTGTTTGCACCTTTCCAGTTAATTTTCAAATACATGAAGTACTCTTATTGGTATGCTTAAATTTAATAGTGTGGTATTAGAACATCTATAAATAAACGAGTAGGAAACTGATTCTAAATAAAATTGTGGAGACGCTATACTATAACTTGGTTGGGGGGTGCTGAAGTTAAGCCATTATGACTTGCCCCAAGTGCAATATTAAAAATTTTGATGTAATCTTTTTTCTACTTGAATGGTTTAAGTAAAATGTTTCATCTGATGTATTTGAAAAAGATTTGGGATCAAATTTCCTTTCAATAAAACTTGGTTTAAAAAACCCTGCATGTGTATTTTCTGATTTGACTAGCTGGCAAGTAAGGATCTTGAAAGTCCATGTTGTAGAGCTGATTTTTGAAGAACTACCTCCCAACCTGTGGCACAAACCATGTGGCTTCTTCTATTCCCTGCCATTTTCAGGTGATTAACAGTTACCAATTCAACAGATTCCTAGGCTGCAACGTTCTCACCTTTATTCCCTTTTTTAAGGTAGGGTTTATGGACAGGCCTGGCTGTTTCCCATAACCCCCAGTTAATTTCTTTCCACATTCATTTCCCCAATTGCACACAATAGGCCAGATTAATTGCATCTTTGAGTGCTACGGTAGCCCAAACCCTTACACAGCTACTTGGATGGCCCTGGCATAGGTGATTCCTTGGGTGGTATAGTAGGACAGGAGCTAAGCACAGCAAAGTTTTCCAGAGCACTGATCCTGTTTTCTCCTTCATTTGGAGAATGTGGTACAGGTCCGCCTTGTCCTAGTGGGACAGTGCACATGGTGTAGAGTGCACAGAGCTATTCCCCCCCCCCCCCCCCACACACACACACATACCCAGTTCATCTTGCTCAGGTTCATCTGAACTTCCCTCTGCACTGCCCAATCAGAGGCCATTCCTCCCCTCCAGGGGTAGGTCTTCTGGCATTCATGATGCCCCTAGGAAGGGGAAGCTTCTCACCACGATGAGCTCAAACCTGTGAAACCTTCCTGAAAAGCGATCCTGAAACCAGCAGGACACTTTCCTTGCAGTTCCATGTCTTCATCTGCAGAGTATGTGAACTCATGTTAGAGGGAATGTTTATGCTCCCATAGTGTTGTAGGTAGCAGAGTATAAGTCCACTTATGCTGTTTGTATGTTTAAAGTAAGGATGGAAAAACTAAATTTTAAAAATTGCCACAAAGCAGGGGCCAGGTAAAGGCTCTTTATTCAAGTGTTCCTTTGACATTCATTGTCTTCAAAGCTAGATTCATCCACAGCACAGAGCTTAAGCATATCTATTTCCAGAGGATGCATATTGCCTGCTATGATCATGGAATGGAGTGGGCCACCTAGTTCTACTGTGGACATCTGTTGTAAGGTGCCCGAAGCAATTTTCTGATCCACGGCACCCACCCTTGCTAGGCCAACACAGAGTGTGTTCTCCGTAACTTCTACAAAAAAGAAAATGCAATTTCAGGAAATAATTCATCTTTCATTTTCTAGAGAGCAAATTCAATCTCTTTTCTGAGCAGTATTTGCTTCACTGAAAGTAATGATTGTACGTTACATTTACAAAAGCATTGAATCTCAAGTTTCCAGTCTCTGATTTTAATCTAACACTTTAAAGCCAGGAGTTTTGTTGCAAAGTGAGATGGAATTCTGTTGTTTGAGGAGATAGAGTACTCTAAGCTACATGCTGACAGTAGTTAGAATGGGCTGTGGCAAATACACAATAGAGGGGAGTTAGTTCCCTTCTCCATGTGAGTCCTCCTTTCAGTCAGTGCCAGTAGCAGGATATTGGTCTAGGTGAGAAGACTACCTTACTTCACACCCCTACTTCCAGACCTCAGCAGAGAGAAGTAAACTACTAAAGGAATAATGGAGATTTGCTCTAAAATGTTGTCTTGTAAATAAAAATCAAACCAAATGTTAATAGAAATACAAGTGAATGAAGGCGGGGTTTGTGTTTTAGCTCTGCTCTCCGTAATAGTACAAATGTGAAGTAGCTACCTAATATATAGGCATGGTAGAATTTGATTTTTTTATAACTGACATACCAATAGTAGTTTAAGCATTTTCTCCAATTTTTAGAGTTCACAAAATTGTGGGTTTTAAACATTTTTTTTATTTATCTATTTAAAATTTTGTGGGGAGTGTCTGACAGTTGATGCCAAGATTCAAAAACTGAAAGCTTTAACTTCACACTGTCAACATATGTCAAAATATACACTGTAAATATTTTTAAATCAAACTACCTTCAAGCAGCATTTTTCTTTATCTGTAAATTGACAATGTAACTGTCAGCTTGTGTGTGTATATGATGAAAAAGACATCTACCAACAAATCTAATTCTTCCAAGCCTACTTATATAAATGGAATTAATCTGAATTTACCCTGGGATAAATAAGAATTTGGCCAATAACTAGTGAAGTGACTCAGGTGTCTATCATATGAAAATCTGGAAGTACAATTGTCTAAGGCGTTCATAGTACAGTTAAAGGGAAACTCAATGTTAAAATATTCTAACAGTTCTAAAAACCGGTGTAAATAATCGCTCCATTCTGATCCATTCAAACAGCTTCCCCTTGTTTAATCTGATGGACCCAACGGAAAGATGAATGGTAGCACTGGTTCTCAAACTATGGTAACTGTACCAGTTGAACAAGACTAAAGACCTTGACTATACCTCCAGGAATCACTAACTTCCATTCACCAGTGCTCACTGCCTGCAGTATAGCTTGGGCTTTGCCAAACGCATCTTGTGATCAACAGGGTTGAAGGTAGCCCAGTTCCACTTCAGATCAGGAGCTGCTCTAATGAATAGGAGCAGAGCAGTAGTAGAGACTCCTCAGTAAAGGTAGAGAAAGGGGAAGCCTGGAGTACTAGCACCTGGAAACAACTATTAAACGTGTACCTGGTTCTTCTCCTTGAAGCCTCCTATTTTGAACAATGGCAAGAAGCTGTTCTGCAGCTTGGTTCACACTCATGTACCGTGGTGATTCATAAATCTTCTTTCCTCTGTTAGAAAAAAACTAAAGTAATAACTACCTTGCCAAATAGTATTAAACCACAGAATACTAGGTTATTGTAATTCTCTCATTCCATTATCTCTATGGCACATTTCAGCTTTAACATAACCCATGTGGCTTAAGTAATCCATAGGCTTTGTGGTAGGCCTTGGGGGTTGGGGGTTTAGGGTGAATTTCAGCTCAATTGCAATCCCTGGGCTCCCTGCACACTTGTAAAGCAGCAGGGCATGATCTGGCTGATACTTTGCTATCTTAAGATTCAAGTGAGACTGCTGGAAGCTATACAGGGTCTGCACTTACTTTAGAAAAACAAAACTCAAATAATCCAATATATTTTCCCAACAATCATCATGTAGGCAGATAATTACAAAGCAGAAATATATTCAATTATTCTCAAACACATTTCAGCTAGTTTGCCAATTCTGGCTACATTCAAGCAAAGTTTATGAATGTGAGTCTAGACTAAAAGTTACAGCATGTCTCGAAGCAACAGTTTATAGACCCAATTATAAAAAGATGGTTTAGAAATGACAAACTTCTTTGAGACAGCTGAATGACCTTAGTTTAACTAACACTATTAAAAATACTTCTGTTTGGTGTTAAGAGAATGGAATGTCAATACTCCAAATGCAGTTTCTGGCCAGTGCACTGAGATGATTCAGAGCACTGTCTTATTTTCAGCCGTTCATCTGCTTCAGGGAGAGAGACTATACTGTGCAAGATTGAACAATTATAAGACTTCATTCACTGAACAACCTCTTCTAGAAGGACCTAGTTAAGACAAAATGTTCTGTTTACTGAACACAATACCGAAAATTAGTGTGCAATTGCTGCAAACTAAGGGCTTGATCCCACTGAAATAAATGGCAAAACTCCCATTTATTGCAGTGAATGCAGGACCATGCCTAAGCGCTTTATTTCATTACGAGCGAGCATATAAGGAACGGGTGAGTGCAGCATTACTAAGTAGGAGGAAGGATCTTCAATCAGTTTTCATTAGAACATGCTGACAATATATTTATTTTCAAAATAGTGACTCACTTCATCAGGTTTTCCAGAGATTGCTCCTTTACTTTTATGTCTGCAGGATAAAAGTTATATTTATTAGACACAAATAAAGACATCAGAGGTACTGTAATCTTCTCACTCATCTTAATTGTCTAAATGGGTAAGGGCTTAATTAGTAGTTTAAATTAGCAGGTCTTTTCTGCTTTTCGTATACCAATATTTTAGCTATTGTAGGAACTACAAATGTGGATTTCTAGCAAAGTAATATCCGCTCTATTCTAAGCTTCATATATTAGTTATGAAGAAAAACCCTTGTCCTTTCCTTTTATAAAGATGAAGTTTTACCTGGGATTGCATTACTTCTAGGATTCTAGTGCAAATAAGAACAATGTAAAACAGCCCTTAAGTACTACAATGTCATAGGACTGAAAAATCTCAAAATGATACTGTTCTAAAACATTTAATTATATAAGCTTCTGAAAGCCAGATGTATTGCACGCTTCATTCATAGATTCTAGGTTCAGTTGCACCTCAGTAGTCGGAAGGTAAAGCAGCATAACTGAAGGACAGTATTCACTTTAACCACCACACAGGAACCCAATTCATTAGCAGTTCCTTCCTGCTATAATTTCTGGATATGTGTATTTTATATACAGAGCAACTCTGCAATTTTATGGAGTCTCAGGCATCTGCATTATCTCTGACAGGCACTCAAGTTCTACAATATGGAGCAGTGGAAATTATATACTCAACAGTAGAATGTTTAGCTTGTACTGACTGTCACAATTTTTGACTTGGTGTTCAAATCTTAAGTGCATTACACTCAAATACATAGACAGGAGACTTACATCACTCATCTTAAATCTGTATTCAATGTGTAAAAAACCTGTACAAAACCCGTAAAAGTTGGGGTATTTTTACAGTCTTAAAATAGCTGTTCAGAGTTTAGCATCAACTTCTGCCAAGGAAATTATGAGGAAAAGGTTTTTATAACAAGATCTGTGCATAACCTGGCCTTTTAACAAAAAATGTTGTGGGAACTACAGATACAATTTATCATAAGTTAAAAGTTACAGTACTTCCAAATCAGAACCATATTCTAATAGCACTGTTTCTGTATTTTGCTTTTACTCATTCGTGAAATATCCTTTAATGTAATTTGACTAAACAATCAATTAAAATAGACCACAACCAAGTGGTATTAAAGGAACACTTATTTTGAAATTATCAGGTTTCAAATGTGACTTAAAATTAGATTTAAGTCCTATACCTGCCATGAATTCTCCTCCCCCCCACCGAACTTTGTGGTTTTGCAATGCTGCTATGTTAAAATCAACACAAAATGAGAAACCGTGCAAAGCATTAAGTGCTAACAGATGGAGAGTAAGTGAACCAAAAAAAAAAGGGGGGGGGGAATCTCCCTCCTACTTCCCTTCTTTAAGTTTGTTAACTTGTAATAATAGAACTTAAATTAAAGTTACCAAAAATCTGATTTTAACCACCTCTGAAATCATTTCTGTGCATTTGGAAAGTCAGCCAAATGTGCAATGACACTTGTACATTTAAATTGTTTCCAGACTAAGGTTCTTCCAACGCCCACAGAATGCATGTTTTTACTTAAACTATGAATTTGTTAAGCACTGACAGCTCCCTCCTCAGCCCAAGAGACATGGAAATGGTCTTTCTTGAAGTGGTCACAAACCAAGGGCACAAACCTGCACACTGTTAAGCATGTGTGTAATTTTATGCACACAAACAGGCCCCTTGAAGCCAATGGGACTACTTATCATGTTATTAGAGTTATACACAGGCTTATGTGTTTCCAGCATTGGCGTGTAAGATTTGGATTTACAGGAGAGGGGTAAATAAAAAGATCAGACAAAACAATGTGAGCTACTGAGGAGGTTGCTAATTTAAAATCAGTCATCTGTTTTAGATCCTTGCTTTACAGTATTTTTGTATATTACAATGTAACCTTGTCACTCTGTAAATGTCTTCAGACTAATGAATGTTATATTAGAAGATGAAAATCATTTAATCAAATACTACAAATTTGGCTAATACGACATGCCTCTTCCAAGATGAAGTCTATTAAGGTCTAAACAACTAAAGTAAAATGACACTTGCTAATTACTGCAACCTGATTTGGATCTTGAACAGGAGATACACTTGTCCTTAAACTCATGCTGCATTTTAACAGCATATGCGGATCTCTGATCCTTGTTGAATTCTATTGAAGCACAGGGTTTTATTGATTTCTCTACTCTTTAGAAATCGCAGGCCACAGTGAAACAAGATAGGGTAGTAAAGCTATTCTAAATTCACATAAGCAATACACAAAGGATGCAATTTTTGGTATATTTTCTTCAATTAAAAACATTTTTCTTCTAAATTTATTACATTTATCACCATAGCCTCTGGATGTTGTACAAGAAAGTGATTACAGAACAAAGACAGATGACCCTTACCAAGTAAGCACAGCGTGTGCATTCCATTCTGCTTGTTCTTCTGAATCTTGTCAAAAAAGCTTTCTGGTTTCCACGTATCCGTCCAGAAAACTACAGAAACTGTTTCTCCAAAGTTGTACAACTTAAAAAAAACACACACACACACACACAAGCAAAGAAGAAATTACTTAAGTGTGGATTACAAAGAGTTTCTATACATTAAATATTAGGAAATTAAGGTTTGACATAACTAAAAGCTAGGAAGTCTTGAGCGTGTTTAAGGAGGGAGCATCAGCTGGAACTAAGCTTATATAAAAGGGTATTTTCTAAATGATTTTGTTGCACGTGCAGGAAAGAATAAATTAATACCGCCTTTTAAAAAAGGTGTCCTGTTCTCCCCTTGCCGCACTGAAACTCCTTGGAATGGTCTAATGCATTAACAAGACTTTGTTTTTTCTTTGTATCTCAGCCTGGAACAAAGTTTCCCTCTCTGCTACGGAATAGGAGGTTTACTACTGTTCTGTCACCCTCCAGGCAGCGATGCACGTTAGAGAATGAGTAGTGAGGCTGCCTCTTAAGGCTTGTATCCAGCTCTTTATTCTGGTCACCATTCTTCATTAACTTTCAATATTCCTTCTACACTTAAAAAGACCCAATCATGTAGTCCTTAGGCAAAATTCCCAGTTAAGTCAAGGTGGACTGGACCCTTTGGAAAGACTGAAGCAAAACTGTAGGTATCTGGTAGATTATTTCCTAAATCTATAAGGAAGCAGGTAGGCAGCCTCCAATAATGCTGTAGCATCTGCATTCCTGTGTAATGTTTCTACAAGCCTTGGGATAAATTATTCTTGTAATATTTGTATTAAAATAGTGCTCAGAGGATCAGTGTGCTATATATGAAGATGTTGTCCCTGTGCAAAAGAAGTTAGAATCCAATACCATAAGGATCAGAGGACAGGGGCTACAGACAGATATATTTTGTATGTGCACACACACACTCAATTCTAGAGACAGTGGCAATTTCATTCACTTGTTCCTCAGTCTTGCCATCATATATTGGCTGTCTTCTCACAGTAATGGGGAAGGTGGGCCATGGGAGACATTTGATATAGTTCTGCAGATTAGTTCCAGATGGGCATTGTAAGGGGCAGCATAAAATAGAAATATTTTACTGAGATGTAATTAAATGCAGAATTTGGCCTGCAAATCTATTACTGGTGGTGATGCATACAAAGGAAATAACTCAACTTGGCTTTAAGGTCACAGGTTGAGTTTCAGGGCTGGGAGTTGGAAAACATATTTATGCATCTACACTAAGTTAATTTGATCTGGAAGGCAGCAGAGGCAATAAACACCAAATCCTGATCTGTTTACTGTCTCACCTCAAAAGGTAGAAACACATCTTCAAGACCCTGCCTTAGCCATGCTGTGGTCAGTGCAGGTCTAGGGTGGGACAACAAAGGTGGATTTGCAGCTCCCTGATATGGGGCCTGGCTCCAGCCCTGGCCACGTCCTCTTTTCTCTCTATCCCATGGCCACACACCCCAACTGCTCCCCTTACTTTAAATCCTACACCGAAGCAAAGGAAGGAGTGCAGTCCCCCCTGTCTGCTAGAAGCAGATGAAAGTCCCTCCTCCTATCCCAGGCTTGGAAGAGCATCTCTTAACTCCCCAACTATTTCTTCTCTGCCACCCTTCCCTGGCTCCTAGCTACAGGTGGCAGACAAGAAAGTTAAATAGATTGAAATTGGGGTGTGTGTGCGCGCAGAGCTCTTTTCAAGCCTGGGACAGGAGGAGGAATTCCCATCTGCTTTTAGCAGAGAAGTGGGAGCTGCACTCCGTCCTCTGCTACCCTTTCTTTAAATCTTACACAAAAGACATTCTGGTGGTTCTATGCTATCTGGGGATTTCCCTCTGGCCATTTAAGCCATGAACACAGATCCTTTGCACTGCCAGAGCACCACAAAGTGGCCAGAGGGCACCAGAGAATCAGGTCTGCTATTTCAGCTTGGACTTTTGTAATGCTTCAAAGCAGAAACAAGTTAGTTTTCTACGGAACTGGTGCCCAAAGGTTACCCATTCATTCTGATAGGAGGACAGTATGTTCAATGATTCTTGGCATATTACACAAACTATTTCCTCATTTAAATATTACACTTCAGTAACTCAAAGACATTAACCCATACTTCACATTTCATAACCATGAGGTCCTGCTGGTAAACTCCAGGATACATATACATCTTTTGGACCTTCATTTTAAATGAAAGCCCTTTCATACTGTCCTCCTATCAGAATGAATGGGTAACCTTTGGGCACCAGTTCCGTAGAAAACTAACTTGATTCTGCTTTACAAAAGTCCAAGCTGAAATAGCAGACCTGATTCTCTGGTGCCCTCTGGCCACTTTGTGGTGCTCTGGCAGTGCAAAGGATCTGTGTTCGTGGCTTAAATGGCCAGAGGGAAATCCCCAGCACCTGTTTTTGCACCACTGGCCAGCATGGAAATTGCTTTCAGAGGCAACACAAGGCACCACTGTATTACTGGGGGTACAACCATCCATGTCATTTATACCCCTGTATGAGTTAGATTTTGAGATAAATGTCCTTATTTTTACTGCATGTGCCTTTCTGGTGGTCCCAAAACATTTAATATTCCTTCTTAGAAATGAAGGAGAGGGGGATAAACAGGAGAAAATTACTTTTGGCAATTCACTGGTATACTATCATTTTGGAAATGCTGTGGGATCGAAGCATTAATGGAGTCTACTGTTGTGTTAAATTGAGGACCTCAATAAATTTCAGCTGTTGTGCATGCAAACATTTGTATATGCACAGGCAAAAATTTTCCACCCACATCGTACATCAGCACATACTTGGACACTACTCCTGTGGCAGAACAAGCCTACATAAGTTTGAAGAAACATGATTTGTAAGCTAACTTGCATATTTAATAAAACTAGTATTTTATCTCTCTTTCTTACACCCTGATATGGTACTTTCTTGGCTCAAGAGTCTCTGATACATGAGGCTGCTGTACTATGTTATGCTATTATTTCTGCCTCTTGAAATCCAGCATAAAGCAAATGATTCACAAGAAAAGCCTTAGTGCATAGGGAGCAATAGATATTATTAAACAAACAACACTAATATCTTAAAAGGATCCTCCTCTGTGACAGATTTCAACCAGAAAGAAATCAAACTGAGTCTTTCCATTGACCTCAATGGATCAGGACCTAGAAATCAAAATGTAAAACTTGATGTTGTTGGCACATAGCTGTAAAACCATTGCAGTTTTCATATTCAATGTGTATTTTGTACAGAACAAAACAAATGAGGATCAAACACTCTGTTCTGAGCTTTTTTAAGCAGAAACTTATGACAGCCTGAATGACATCTTCAACGAACCAATCAGACATAAAATGGCTATCACAACAATAACCCCTTTAAGAAGGAAACAAATTAATTTCTGAGCAATCTTGATAGTGCTGTGTCCTTTATTAAACACAGCCTGGCATTTGGGGAGGAGGGGTATCTTGTATGTGAGAGCTTTCAAATATCTCAAGTATCACACACTTGCACTGAACATCAGATTTATTAGATTCCTGTCCTATGGTCACAGACACAACTGGAATTTCAACAGGGGAAGGCACTACATTTGGACCTAGTGGATGGAAGGGCAGGCCTTTCAAATCAGCAGCAGTAGAGACAAATCTGTCTCCCTCTTCTCTAATGTTCAAAGTCTTCATGGGAAGCTTCCAAAAGCAGCATCTTCAGAAATGTGAGAAACTTCATGTGCTTGTAAATGTTTGAAACAAATCTTTTCTATGATTATCTGTTACAGTACAACTACTAAAAGCCAGGAAGAGCAGCCAGGTCTCCTGACTCCCAATCCAGTGCCTGATCCGCTAGACCAGACTGCCTCCCACGAAATGCATCATAAAGCAGTGCAAAAAAGGTGGTCAGTTTCCCCCATTCTTCAAGCTTCACTTTGTTTTGTCCCAGCATAAACTGCAAATATATTTAGTGCTTTCTATTTTATTTACATACTTAAAATGAAAGAAAAGCAAACCACTTTTTGTACCAAAGACTAGGGAGCCTACAGTTATTTTGTACCAGTATTTTTAAACACTGCAGTTCAGCCGTTTGGCTAAATATAAACAAACTGCAAAGGTGGAATGAAGCATATTAGAGAGAATGGGCTACATTCTAATCTCAGTTACAGAAGTTTAAACCCACTGAAGACTTCAACCTTCAGTGGAATTACTCATTATTCACACTGGTTTAAATTAGATCAGAATCTATCCTACTGTGGTCCAAACCATAAGAAACTCTTCTTAGTGTTGTGGCCAAATAGCTAATGAACACAAAACATGAAAAGGAAGGAGCAGAGGCTAAGTAGGGAAAAGTAAATGAAAAAAACATTTTTCTTTCCCCCTCAAACACAGTAGTGTACTAAAACAAACAGCAGAGAAGGTGCAATTTAATATTCAAGGCCACTAGTGCACCAGCTGCAGAGAAACAAAGAAAGAAATATTTCAACATGCAAAGGTTTATTTTTACAGCATCTTTTCCCAGAATTATTGCTGCATCAACTGTAACCATGACACTGCATTTTGTCAATTATGTACACTGTCTCCTTTCTTGAAATGTCAAAACAGCTTTAGAAGCTGTTCAGAAAATGGGTTACTCACCAGGAACATTTCAGGAGGTGAATACAAAAGAATTCTTGTTAAGTATTTTAGACCCAAACCTGCAGCTCTTATGCATGTGCAGACTCCCAGTAGACTGTAAAGGGAATTGACCAATATGCAACTAAGGGCTACCTTTGATCTCCTTTGCTGTGTTGAGAATCATGGGTTATATGATGGGATGTTCTTACAGGGTAAGAATATACTGCAACTGATACCATTATGGAGTCTATTCCTGGGAGATGTAAGTGAAGCTCAACTCACACTGAAGTCAACAGGGCTACTCCTGGCCCCAGTGATGTAAGTAGAAACAGGTCAATGGGCATTAAGGGCCACTCAGAACCTTGCATCATAGGATCTTAGTGCTTACTTGCTGGTAAACCCTGCTGCAGAAAGTGATTCCCTTTCCTTCATCTTTGGTATCAGGACTTTGGCTGTGATACTACACAATGTTCATCCTTAAAGAAGGAATTTTTTGGCCTTGATACCCGATTCCCCCAGGTATTCCTCATACCAAAGGAGGCATACTGTGCTAATATCTAATAACTAGGGGCAAGGTTGGGAAGTTCAAGGGTAACCACTGTAGCTACAGTCCTGTCAGCAGAGGTAAGTTGCTGATGACTTTTGGCCATTTAAAATTAGCCTTAGTCTAAGGCTTATCATTCACACCGTCTTTCCCAGTTTTACAAAACTGCAAGCATGGAAAATTAAACTTTTACTTAAAATGCTGTTTCTGCATCGCACACAACTGAGCTAGAATTCCTGGGAGCTGTCAGTCATAGAGAATGGAGATGTGGGGAGATGGCTGCCAAGTTGGAGAAAGAGCATTGAATGTGATTGTGTTCTGCATCCTATGGCTGATGCTACCCAGCAGCCATGGCTTTCAACCTAGTAACTTTAGGCAAAAGAACAAAGGGAATTCTCTCTCTCTGCTGAGATGCCTTCCCTGTTGGTGCTCAGGAATGGCTTCCACGTGAGCAGAATGGGACACAACATTAAGAGGATTAAGAGCCTCCTTCCATTGAGAGCATTTGAAGGATACAGGACTTAATCCAAAAGGGTAAAGTCACCTTAGAGGCTCTGGTACCCTTCTTAGGCTCTTCATATATAGAGACATCAGATCAAAATATCTCCCCTCTCTCGCCCGTATTAACCTGAAATAGTTGCCAAATTCAGCCTGGTAAGTGGATTTTCTGGGTCAGATTCAGTGGTGACAAATGGTCCTGTAAGTTACACAGCACATGTAAGCAATAAAGTAGGATAGCTTGCACTGAGCTAGCATTTAGAGGGTGTGCAAAACAGGTGCTAACTTATACAATGAAGGCTCAGGGCATTTAGCAGGAAAACCAACTGGAGACAGTAAGATAAATTTGTTTACTATTTTACATCAATGAAAAATGTTTTGTATTACATTTCTCCCATTTGAGGGAAGACAGATGGTCATGTGGTTAAGGCATAGAATGGAGTCAGGAAATAAGAGTTCTATTTCTACGAGTCCTGCAGGCTTCCTGTGCGACCTTGGGCAAATCTCATAACTACTGTGTGCCTCAGTTTCCCATCTGTAAATAATACTTCCCCTACAGGACATGAGTGTTGTGAGGTTTATTAATTCCTCGCAAAGTGCTTAGATACTATAGAAGTGAGCACCACAGTTCTGTATTTGTATTTTTCAGTGATAGGTTAAAAAGTAAACCTACTTCATAGTGTAGTTACATTTGTAAATTTTAATTGGAGAGCTAGTAACTGAAAATAATTGGTGTAATTAATTGCTGAGGGATCAAAGAAGACAGACATTTATTCAGATCTACATGAAACTGTTCTGAAGGCTATGTGGATTTACCTTGCAAAAGGGCCAGGACATGAGGCATTTTTCCTAATTACCTTTTAAAAAAATGCTTATGTACTTAGCAATGCTGTTTTCCCAGAGCTGAGCGTCTCTTCTTACTCTAGTTGTCAGTCATGTTAGTCAGTACACTCCCAGCAAAAAAAAAAAAAGAGAGAGAGAGAGAGAGAGAGAGAGATGAATAGCACTAGTTGGAAGGATGAAGGCTGAGGGCTTAAGCAGCTCTACTGCAGCTCCTAAACTAGGGAAGGGAGGTTATGCAAAAGGACCAGTTTGAGCCATGACTTCCAGAAAGGCCTTTAGTAGCGTAGCTAGGACATGCACGGAAAAGTACAGTAACGCACTGCATACTGCAGACAGCCTAGATCTGGACTACTTCCCATGCACTGGCTCTTTAGAGCTGCTTCTTGAGGCACACCAGGGCATTCATTTAGTTTTGGTCCTATGAATAGGGAAAGAATCTCCCTTTCAAATGGTATGGGGATTATACATTTAGGATGGTGCATGAAGTGTGCATGCAAGGCCAATTTTCAGCTAGTTAATGGTGACAGTAATTGGATGTGGTTGCGAAAAGCAACACTCTGATAAAACTAGAGCAATTTGCTTATGTTTTTCTTTCTCCATCTATTCCAAGTCTCTCACCCTTAGTTGGTCCCTTCCCTTGTTCTTCTGTTCTCTCTCCCCCCACTCTCTGGCTTTTGTTAGTCAACCTCTCCCCTACTGTCCCCCCTCTTTGTAGGTCCTAGTTTTTATATCTGTGCCCACAAGTTCAATGCTACAGCAGCTTTTTATTACAGCATTCAGGGGAGGAGAAAATTGAAAGCCATTTTTGCCCCAGCAGTTGGCCTAACAGTGAAAAACTGAGCAAGGGAAGAGCTGAAGCCTGTAGAAGGCAGCAAAGAACTCCTCCCATCCTTCTACCTACAGGCTACATGGACTAGAACAGTGGTTCTCAACCAGGGGCCGCAAGCAGGTTTCAGATGGTCTGCCAAGCAGGGCCTGTGTTAGACTCACTGGGGCTCAGGGCAGAAAGCTGAAACCCCACCGCATGGGGCTGAAGCCCTAAGCCCTGCCACCCGGAGCAACTTATCTTTGCTGTGCCCACTGTGGCATGGGGCCCTGGGTAATTGCCCTGCTTGCTACCCCTTAATGCCAGCCCTGGCTTTTATATGCAGAAAACCAGTTGTTGTGGCACAGCTGGGCCGTGGAGTTTTTATAGCATGTTGGGGGGGGAAAGCGGGGCTCAGAAAGAAAAAGGTTGAGAACCCATGGTGTAGACTCATGGGAAGAAATGGGGCTGAGGCCATGCCTCTTTCCCCAAGTAGGTGAGCAGGGGAAGAGCTGAGGTTACGGGGTCCCAGTACCGCCAGAAGTACAGCTCAGCTGCTTGGGCGGAAGGCTGCAGTGCTCCAGCAGACACCAACAGAAGTGCTATGTGAGGGCTTTAGAGTGCACTCCTGTGGGACTACACTCCCTCCTCAGTCTCCCTGGCAGGATCATTCTACATGCACAGATACAGAACTGCAGGGCCTTTAGAATAGTGCTTAGTGCCACTAGTAATTGTGATACAACATTAACAAATACCACTGAGACCATCCAACTTTACAGTCAGAGTCCAGAAGACAATGGAGAAATGAATCCAGTGGTGCCAGGTTTAAGTGGCAATTCACATCCAAGGCACTTTCCCACCTGTCTTGTTTGTCTGATTTTGGAAAAATAAAAAGGAACATTCTCCAGATCTTGAACAAAAGCCTGATACTACAACCAGTAAGGCGGGGCACAAAACAGGGTGGAGAGATGGGCACAGGAGGGATCTAGAGAATTTGGCACAACGTAACTAGTGCTTGTAGCTCTCTTGCAATGTGCCTAACTGCTCCAGCTCTCAAAAAAGCTCCAGCCAACTGTATCAGAAACTACAGCAAACAAGCTTTTCGGAAGCTCAGCATTAAAAGGACCTTTTTATTTTATTTTATTTTATTTATAAAGGGGGAGGTCTTGCCCCTTTAATGTGATATGAACCAATGCGATAGCTTCTTTAACATTTTTATTAATCTGTTACCATAGTGATTCTCCATATCAGCAGCACCGATCTGGACTGCATGGCAGAGATGTTTTCAGAGTGGATGCACATTTTTCCTTCCAAAGTATTTTACTTTTAATGAGCTTTTGATGTACAAAATAGCAAAAACTACATTTCTGCTCCTTCAGTCCCAGAAACAGTAAGTCCAACCCTAGCTCATGCTCTGATCTGTAATTTGTAGCTTATGGCAGCACCTTTATAGAAATCAGTACACAAAAAGTGATGTCTAGTACCAGAATGCTTTCTCCATGGACTTCATTGCGTCTCTGTGCAGTAAGAATATGCAATTAACTGCACGTTATGCTTCACAGAAAGAACTGAACATTGGTCTGAGCATATATGAGACACATTCTTTTGTGAGCAGCTTGAGAAGTAACTGAATTTCATCCAGACAGAGTCTAATCAGCAGCTACAGCTCATTGTTCTGAAAACCATAAGTACAATCTATAAAGGTGTTTCCTGTTTTTCACTAGTAGAGTAAGAAGTTTTGTATCAAGATCAGAATAAAAGACAAAAAAAAAAAACCTGTTCTGTGGTCAAGTATGTATAAGAGGAATCCCTGCCATAACAAAATGCTTCAAAAAAGCAACTGCTCCTAAAACAAATGAAATAAACTTATGACAGGAGACAATTATGAAAATAAAGAAGTGGAGAGTTTTAAGGGATGATGGAAGTAACAGCCACAATGTTTAATAAATGAGAGGTGCCTTGTCAGCTTTGATCTCCCTTCATTATTTGTTTGCTCCCTCAAAGAACACTGAAGATTTAAACATTCAGCTGGTTATGATCCTGTAATATAACATGATCATGATTTCCCAGGGTGCTTTTCACAAGAACAGGAATATGTTGATTTATGAGAGAGGAGCACCTCCCAGGTTAGGAAGGAAAAAGACTATTGCCAGGGTGAATAAACCCATGTTTCCGTCATGGTAGGTTCCCCCAGCACTGGATAAAGAAAGTAAAGACAACTCTTGAAACATGCATGTGTGGTCTAGGATTGTTTTAAGGGCGGTCCTGATTAGAAACTACCTCTCTGTAGCAGCATTAGATCCTCTCTCCCTGTACAATTGCTACAAGGTAGGACAAACTTTCAGAAACACTACAGATTTTTAATATAGACACCTGCACTGTCAGGGTTTGGATTGGAGGGTGGGACCTGCAGTTTCTCTCCTAATGGCACAGAAAGCAAGACCATCCCATGCTAAGGAGTAGTAAGAATCCACTGCCAGCTCTTAACTGTAGAAGCAAGCTGTTTACCATAATAAAGCAGATAGGGTAAGGAGCCAACCCCTGTGCTACCCTACCCATAAAGTGCAGCCATGTGATGCCTGCCAACGTCTACTGCATATGTAGATTTTAACACCAAAAGTATACTTCCTTCCTAAAAGATAATCTGACCTCTCCTTTCAGCAACAGGCAGGTGTTGTGAGAAAGTACTCATGGGGAGAATCATCACATTGCGAAGGTCACGGGTTGTGTTCCCTGTGGGCAGGCGTACACTACAATTAACATTCACATTTCAAGAATGGTGCTGTTGAACCAGCAGTTAAGCATGAGAGCACACAGGGCTCAGACATTTCTACCACTGTGGGTATGTGTACAATGGAGCTGGAGGTATAATTTCCAAGTCAGGTAGACATACCCATGTTTTGATTGAGCCAGTGTACTAAAAATGGCAGTGTAGCCATGGCTGTGGGGGCAGAGAGATGGGTTAGCCACCTTGAGTACACACCTAGGGTTTCAGATGAGATTGCATTTGGCTTGGCAAGCCTGTCCCACTGCCTGTGCAGCCACAGCTACACTATTTTTTTAGCACACTAGCTCAATCAAAGCAATCATGGGTATGCCTACCCGCCTTGGAAATTACACCTCCAGATCCAGTATAGACTTACCCTGTGTCATGAAAGTCTGCTCAAAGCTAAAGCCTATGCCATATCTACCACTGGTACAGCTGTGCTGTTGCTGGCAACTACTGAAATATGGCTGCTAGTATTTCTGGTCTAACTTTGGAGGTATCGGTTATTTCTGTTAAAACAGGCAGCTCTCCCTTCTTTAGGCTAGAAAGGACTTCTTCCTTCTGAGATGGAAGTGCTCTGGACATGCATCTAATCGCTTGTTTATGCCCTGATCCTCCAATTGGTTCCGCATAAGCAGACCCCTATGTTCACATACAGCCTCAATGGCTCTTCACAGGGGGCTACACATGTGCAGGACTGAGGCCTTCAATGGCAAGTTCCTTGGGGACAGAGTAGGGGTAGGGCTGAGCACACTGCCAATGCTCATCATTAACAAGAATAACAAAGGGGAAAGTTTCAGATAGCTAATATATGTATGATTAGTGACAATACATGTTAGTCTAGCATTTTTCCTGTAAGAAAGGCAGAGAGTTTTCTGGACATCTATGAAAGGAAGCTGCCCCAAACCAGACCTATAGTAGTTACATGGCTTGAAAGCTGTTTATACTGGACACTAACTTATCCCACGATTGAGTCAGGGAGTTCCTGTGAGTTTTCCAGCCAACCAACACCCATTTTCCCTATAGTCATAAAATAAAAATATTCCAGCTTCCGCCTTGCAGAGTAGAATTATTTTCTTTTCTTCCCTTGAAACTATGTAGCTGCCAGCAGCTGATTCTCTGATTGGGGAAACTGGGACAGGGACAGGAGCAAGGAGGGGAACATAAGGAAGATTTTACAAGACAGGCAGAGCAGATTATGAAAGAAATTTAAAAATATTAAAGAAAATAGGTCTCTACTTTTCTGAGCCTCCAAGGCCCAAAATAACCAATCTATGGAACATGCAATAGGCTAATATCTAAAAAAAATATTCAGGTATGTGGCTCTCATCCTTGCATTCCCCTGATAAAACAAAAATCAAAGATCCTTTAGCTGTTGGCAAACATGCAGGTAGTTTAAAGAGGTGAGCATCAACTCAGGAGGGAAGGAATGTGTCTGATGTCAAATTTTTGACATAATTTTTAATCTGGGTTTGGGATAATACACAGAATCATGTATGTACCCATTTTATTTCCATTGATAGTATATTTCTCAAGGGGATAACAACTTTACCTTAGCTGATGATCACCAGTAGGAACAGTAAGCTGACAGGGCAAAACAATTATCACACACACACAATGCTTTACATATGAAATACATAGAAAATACTGCCTAGTTTTGTTTGTGGGGGAGAGAAACTAGAATTGTCACCCATTTACTCACATGTACATCAATACAAATAGGCATTTTGCCTCCCAAATGTTAAGTTACATAATGATAAATGCATGGAACACTCTGAAAAGGAAATGTTAGCACATCTGAAAACTGGCCAGAATTTCCACAGCTGTCTTCCTTAAAAGTTTAGATAGCTTCATGCAGCCCTTCCATAATGTCAGAGCGGTAGAGATTGCTGATTCTAATATTAAAAATTGTAGAACAGTAAGTAGAAGAGTTACCTGTAAACCGCAGCAGCCCACTGCATTCATAATGGAAGCATTATGAATAACCCTGTATGGAATCCCAAGCTTTACTGCACGCAGAACAAGATCACTGTGTGTTGTGGCCCTGTGGTAAGGAAGGAATGGGTTAGATTGACAAAATACACTGACTGAGCATAACCATCAACATAGCTTGTTTGGAAAGTAAAATTAAAATGCTTCATGAGTAAAGCTATGCAGCATGCCAAGAGGGCAGTGGTAGTAAGGACTTTACTCTGACTTTACCATAACAATAAATAGCAAAAAAAGGGCTAAAAAGCACAGGGACCCACATGAATTTCACAGCTCCCAATTGCTTTCTCAAAGTTAAAACTGCAACAGTAGCATGTTTATTACTTTTTAAAGTAACTTTTGGTAGCAACTTAAAGAGGACAGTTCCATTTGTCCTTTGCAGGTATCTGCTGGATGTCTGTTGAATAGCAAATGTCAGCTAAGCTTAGCACAGAGAACTTAGGCGTAACGCCAGTATTCCTACAATTAATGGGCAACCAGGCCATCTCACATTTGCACTGAGAGCCTGTGAAAACACGTTCAAAAAAAAGCACTAGACAGTACACAGAACATGTTTTAAAGATTTACACATATTGTATACACATGTATACAGTAGCTATATATTAACCTTGGAAAAGCCAAGCTTGGCTTTTAAAACTATTCTCTTTTATATATTTATGTACTGAAATCCACAAGACTCAGGGAAAATGCATTAGGATATATAAACAACATGCAAATTCATTCCAGAAGTAAGTAGGAGCGATCCCCTTTGAAACGTACCACAAGCTGAATTTGGCTTGACATACCCATCAGTCAACATGCACCCTGCATCTTCACACTTGGACAAAACTCTCAGTCAGGTTAATTGGAGCTTTGCCCAGAGGAAGAACTGCAGGCTTGAGTTCCAAGTGTGATCAGCATCAGAAGCACAAATAGATCCAAGTTAGTCTTATTTTTGAATTGCAACAATTTAAAATAAATTAATTTTTATTTCAAATGGTACATGTGCATGTTAAGATGTTTAAGTAGTACTGTACTCTCCACATTACATGTGAAATGTGGCAATGCATTTAAATAAGAAAGCTGTCAAATCTGAACAATTGCTTCAGCTGTCTCCTTTTCAACAAAGATACCGCAGTCAATGCTGCCCATTCCATAGAGGGAAACAGGGAAAGTAATAGTATCTGGCTGAGCTGAGTAATTACATAGGAGGGTTGTTTTAGCCCTGACATCCTCTGTCGTTCAAGCTGAATTCTCATGGAGTTCCCTCAATCCCTGGCCTGACCATTTCCCAACCTTAGTGCATTTTTGTTATGCAACTACTTGGCCAGCTCAAGTGCATAGATACTGACACAGAAATGTGGCAGCAGCTGATGGGGGTGGGAGGAAGTGTCAGTTTTTTTAAAATATGATAAAGGCTCATTCATCTACAGCAGATTAACTAGTGGAGTCTGAATTATGGGAAATCAGGAAGTATTGCTAGAAATAGACTGCAACACATAGGAGAACAGCAGTAAGGTAATCTAGACTTAGAATAGCTTTCTCATTAACTGCAAAACTCTCTCCTATGCCCCCCCACCTTTCCATGAGCAAAGGAGACCCAAGCACATCTGCTGAGGGAGAGCAGGAGGCTGGTTCTTCAGCCTTGTCCCGTCTCTCCAGATCCATGGCATAAGGGCTCTGGAGACTTTGTGGGTCTGCTAATAGAGAATCAGGGGAACAGCTGTCTTTATTTACTGAAATCTGCTCCCACTAGGCCCCTCTACAACGGCTGCAGCACAGCTGCAGGCAGTGTGCTCACATATGGGGACTCAGCCAATTGCAGCAGGGGGCCTGAGGGAGTCAGCCCTCTGTGCCCTTGTCTACACTACCACTTTCCACACTACTGGTCTAGCACCAGTAGCATCTTCACAGGCAATTATGGAAGCAGTTGCATAAACTGGATGCAGGTGGGCATTTATTTCAGTCACCACATTGTCTGACATGGTGCTAAAAGTTGCCTGGTTTACATTAACACATTCTACCAATATTGCAGACACAACTGCGAATGGACCAGTGGTGGGGGAAAAGAACTGAAAAATTCCAGTGTAGCTGCCCCTTGTGTGGTGCCTTTGTATCAGCAGGATGGGACATCCCTTACCTGTGGGGCTGAAAGGCCATCCACCTCCTTTCTGCACTAGCTAAACCTCTCCTTGAGAACAGATTACTTGAAAACTCTGGGGTCAACTTTTGGGGTGTCCTGGCTCCTCTGTCATCCTCACACTGGGTTTTCCACAGGATAGGACAATCCTGCCCTTTGTTACTAGGAGCAACCAGTCAGTCACCTCATAGACCCCAGGGAGCAGGCGTGCTTGGAGTAATTAGGAAAAAAAAAGACATCTGAAATGGGGTGCATTAAACTTCAGAACACCGTTCTTCAGTAAATTGCCTTCAAGAGTTCAAACACTGATTGACTGAAATACACACCATGGACTCTTTTAGCCTGCTTATATAAATGGTTAATGTCTGTCATAGGCTTTACAAATTTTATATCTACTGCTAAAAATTAATCCATACTTCCCTCAGATTAAGAATCAAAAATTGACATATTAATAGACTGAAAGAGTTAGCGTGAGAGCCTTAGTTTCACTTCTTGTTTGCAATGTTTCCCCTACCTCCAACTGATTTGGCCACAGTTTAGATGACCACCCCAGAGGGAAAGTTTCTATAAGGAACACGAACAAATTTTTGAACTTGGGTGCCTAAGTTAAACCATTAAATCCATTATGAGGCACTTAAGTGGCCCATTTTTCAGAGATGCTGATAACTGGCAGCTCCTATTGATAGTAGCAGTTCTGGGTGCTCAATCTCTCTGAACAGCAAGCCACTTTTGGGTGGGGAAGGGGAGCGCTTAGCTTTAGATATCCAACTTTGAAAATTGTGGCCATATAATACACTGTACAGCGTTCTAGAATGGTCTAGAACATCAACATCACCAATTAACTTCAAAGCTGCCTGGAGTTAGATTTTAGGGTTCTGGTTCTCCAAGATGATTCTTGCAGGGGGACCCTTACATCCTCCCTTATGGAGACCCATTGAAGTCAGTGGGGCACCACACAAGCATTAGAATCTGCCCACACGGATCTGATGTCAGAATTGGGGCCTAAAAGCCTACACATTTAGACAACATAAATAAAAGGTTTAGAAAATTCTTTATATCTTTTCAAGACAGAGTACTATGTTATAATAAAAGCATATGTTTCTAGTCATTAAAAACATTGGTATACACATTTGCAGAAGCAGGCTCGGTGACCCCCACGCAAACTCCAACTACTTTTTGATGGACACAGTAGTTATATGGCCTGTATGCCTAAACTTATTTCTGGATCAAAGCAAGAGGGTATAGGTACTGCACCTTAATTTAAACCTGGATTCTAATGGCAATGCACACTGCAAGTATAATTACTTTAATATTTCTAAATAGCCAGCATCACCTGCAGCTACACAGTTTAATAAAAAGATTATCTCAATGTTTCCCCAGCATCTGTATGTACATAAGTTATTCCTCTCCTTTATAACCTCCTGCCCCTCCCCCAAATGCACCCATTCACCAAACTGTGCTCAGTGATTTAATTTTCCTTGTGCCCCTTGAAGCTGTGATACAAGTCTTAGATCACCAGCTGGAGACAAAGAGCTCTTCTGTATGGCTTGACATTACAGATTGATGATGCTTGATTGCATAGGCAGAAGGACATCCTTCTGGAGACAGAAAAAGGCTATAGCTTCCAGCAGGAATAAGAAACTGAAATAGGAAGCTTAATAAACCAAACTGACAAGACATTTATAATGGCCCAGCCATCCTTAAAGACTAGAATAGATAATACCATAAGCGTGTGCAACCAACACCCAGCATTCAATTAAAAAGCAACTGAAAATACAAAGCATGGTTTACAAATACAAAGCATGATTAATACATAATCAAGAAATGCACCATACTTTGTAACAAGCCTAGCACTTCTGCTAAGCTGATAAAATCTAAAACAATTTTTTTTTATGAAGGGCAGCTTGGATAACGGCAATTAATTTTACAGTTGTCGCTTGACTTTTGAAGGGAAGATTTATATATCTATGTGAGTGCCAGTGGGTCTGAGTTCCTATCTGATAAGGATGTTTTGCAAGCTGTTTGGGTGCGAGAACTGCAAAACAAGACTGAGAATACAGTGTGAGCCATTTATTTACATTTGTATCAAATTCAAATGTAGCCAGTTCTGCAAGAACATGAATGGGGGACACTCCTATTATTATGAAAATGGAATGTTTCTTTTTTCCAGCAAGAAAATTATGGTAACATGAGAGAGCTCCCATTTGTTAAGGGCTAGAAGTAGCCAAATGACAAAGCCAGAGGAATAATTAAAATCCGAAGAAGTGGGTTGTAGCCCACGAAAGCTTATGCTCTAATAAATTTGTTAGTCTCTAAGGTGCCACAAGTACTCCTGTTCTTTTTGCGGATACAGACTAACACGGCTGCTACTCTGAAACCTGTCAATTAAAATGTTTCCTTTTCTTACCCAAATGGATCACCAACTACAAGAAAAGCAACATCACAGAGATCAGCATCTTTTAAAATATTATCTGCTTCTTGTTCCACTGTTTCTCTGTCAGCCAGAATCAATTCTCTCCCATAGAACTCCTCCTAGAGATTGAAGAAAAACATCAAAATGAGACAGCTGGTGATGACTTCCATTTGTCTTAGTCTGTCTTCTTCCAACCAGATATAGATTAGACATTGGCTAAAAATGTGCTATGACCTAGTTTTTTTTATATCATGTTGTAATTAACCAGTCTTGAAACCATTCTTTATTAGTATCCCCAGAGAAATGAGACTCCAACAGCTGATGCTTGGTTTCTTTGCACTTCAGATTCACCCTCCAATTCTGTTTCTGCATGCTGAATACTTTCCATGCATGTTGATAACACATTTAGCCTCCAATCCTTCAAACACTTACTTTTAAACAGATGAGCAATCCCACTGAACTCAATGGGACTACACATGTTCTTTAAATTAAGCATATGTGTAAGCATTTACAGGATCAGGGTCTCACATATGAACCATGAGACTTGGTTCGGTTCTAGAATGCTTAGTGACTATTCTGCACATCTGTACATCCTTATAACTCAAGTTTCATCAAGCTATGTAAGTACTATTGTTACATTAGATAGCAAACTTCTTCAGGGCAGGCAAACTTCTTCTGTTCTGTAAGCCACCTGGCACATTTTTGGGAGCTATAGAAATCATAGTTGTTTAGCCAACTGAGGTCAGGAAGGTCTGTCTTTACCGAAAATGTGACATCAATTCCAACTCTGCTCTCCACGTACAAAGGATAGTGTATAAACAAGAGAACCAGCATAACAGCGATCACAGCATAAAGGAGTAGCAAAGGCTTCCCTGAGAAAGGATGGTCCTGTGGTTAGGGCAGTAGCCTGGGATCTGGTAGTTCTAGGTTTAATATCCTGCTCTGCCACAGACCTACTAGGTGACCTTGGGCAAGTCACTTAGGGCTAGACCCACAAAGGTACTTAGGCACCCAAGACCAATATTTAGGTGCCACTGATATTCACAAAATTAATGCTCAGCTGGTGCGTAAAGTCCCCTGTGCAGAGCCACTTACATCTTTATGCTGCCACACAGCTAATTAGCAGCTCGGAACCCTAGCTCATGCCCAAACCCCAGCAGGAAACTCATACTTAGCATTCCCCTCCTATCTTTTCAGTGGGGCCTGACAGCACACCTACAAGATCAGAGCCTCGAATGAAGACTGGGTATTTTTCAGATGAGTGTGTGTGTGTGTGTGTCTCCCAGAATAGTCAATAGCTCAATTATAAGGGCACTCACTTGGGATGGGACAGAACCAGGATGTGGGATGTTTTCAAATCCCTGCTCTGCCTGATTTGGAGCAGGAGCTTGAAACCAGGTCTCCCACATCCCAGGAGAGCGCCCTAACAATTGGGCTGTTGGCTAAAAGATTTAAATACAGTAACTCCTCACTTAAAAGTCATCCCGGTTAACATTGTTTCGTTGCTGATCAATTAGAGAACATGTTCATTTAAAGTTGCACAATGCTTCCTTATAATGTTGTTTGGCAGCTGCCTGCTTTGTCCACTGCTTGCAGAAAGAGCAGCCCGTTGGAGCTAGCTGATGGGGGCTTGGAACCAGGGTGGGCCGGCAGCCTATCAGCTCTCCTAAGTTTCCTGTGAAGCAGCCGCCCAGCAGGCTATCAGTTACCGGCAATTCAGCTGTCCATCCCCCCACTGTTGTGTGCTGCTCCTGCCCTCTTCCTTGGAGCTGCTCCTGGGAGCCTCCTGCTTGCTGTGCAAGGGGGGGTAAGGGGTGCTAATGTCAGGGTGTCCCCCCTGGCCCCTGCTCCCTGCTCCTTTACCCCATCTCCACAGAGCAGGGGGGAGGGGGAGCCGGGGGGACACCACAGGGCTCAGGACGGAGGGAGCTTGCTGGCAGCACCTGCTGTCTCAACTTGCTGATCTATTGAAAAAAGCAGTGCACTTGGAGTGGGGTCAGCATAATTAAAGTCACTCTCTCTCTCTCACACACACACACACACACACACACGGTGTGTGTCTTTGTCTCTTTCTGCCATGCTGTCTCCCCTCCCTCCATTCGGGCTGCCTTGTAGAGCGTGAGGCTACATTAACAACAAGGTGTTAACCCTTGAGGGCTCAGCCAAGTGCTAGTTCATCATTTAGCAGTAAGGCATTCCCTGGGAAATATCCCACCCTCTAGCTTCACCACCTCAACCAAGCTTCACAATCATCATAGCTGTGTACAGTATTAAATTGTTTGTTTAAAACTTATACACACACATACACACACACAGTATATCTATGTCTATATAGATATAAATACAGTCTTTTGTCTGGAAATTTTTTTTTCCTGGAACCTAACCCCCCCCCCCCCGCCCCTCCATTTACATTAATTCTTACGGGGAAATTGGATTTGCTTAACATTGTTTCGCTTAAAGTAGCATTTTTCAGGAACATAACTACAACATTAAGCGAGGAGTTACTGTAGTTCTTTCAACAAATTGAAGGCCAACCTAAATAGTCAATATGCAATAGCTTTAACATATGTTATTTTAAGCTGGGTTGATGATAAAGGTTAATCAACACATCACGCTGTTTGGAATTTCAGTAACTGGACTGAGGAACTAAACACAGATATTATTTAACATTTGTTTAGTGGTAGTGCTTAAAAGTCAACAAGACAGGGGTCCCACTGTGCTAGGCATTGTAGAGTGATACATAGCAGCTCCTTCTCTTACATTAGTAATAATACTTAGCATTATTTTAATGCTTATATCAAACCCTCAAATTTCCCTGGGATGTAGGCAAGTAAATCATACTCCCATTTTCCAGGCAGGGAAATAGACAGAAAGGTGAATAGTCTGTTACAACCAGGATTAAAATGCAGAACACAGCTTCCATCTGCATTATTCCTCCAGACCACACTCCCTTATAGTGATGGCTGGTCCTAAACATTGTAATAGAACTACAGTAAGCTGTCGTGTTTTTGGACCAATACCAAAGTACTTACGTCGAGCGCGGTGGCATGCGCCTGTAATCCCAGCTACTTGGGAGACTGATGGACCGATCGATCAAAGTGTCAAAGTGACTAAAGTACCATATGCCAAGTCACAACACCCAGAGCAGGGAGCTGGGTCCAGCCCTGCAGGACAGGTGCAGAGTGAGTGTGTGGGGGGAAGGCTCACTCTCCAACACCCCCACCCAGAGCCCCAGTTTCAAGATGGGGGGAGGTTGGAAGCCTCAGTTTCAGATTTTACCCCAGATCCCCACATCCTGTGAGGCCCTGCATGTCAAGAATATGGGATGGTTTTAGCAATCCATTGCAGGCCAGAGTCCTCATCTCTAGACAGCTTTCTGATTCCCTCTATTGTTGCTCATATGTGATTGCCCTCCAAACTATTAAGCAGCCAGTTTCCAGGTGTCATCTACTTCTATCTTGGACAGCAATATCCTAAGGGTCACCCTTTTTCATTTTAAGAACTGGCCATTTATTCCTGTTTTTTGTTTCCCATCCCCTAACCAGTTTCAAAGCCTCAAGAAGGCCTCTCACCCTAGGAATATTAAACGTTCCTAACAATATCGTATCAGAGGCTTCATGAAAAGCTTTTTGAAAGACTAATAACAGCTATATTATTTTGTTCAATGTTTTGTATTTAACATGTAGAGCTGCTTGGGAATTTTCTTTTCGATGGAAAATGTAGTTTCTCCAAAATCAAGATTTTCCATAGGAAAATTTCAATTTTGCCAAGGTTTTCTATTTGGAAAAATCTAAAATATTTTGTTTCTGGGATAGAGTAAACCTGAATCAACAAACTGAAACATTTCATTTCAGGCAGTTTAATATTGAATTGATATCTGTGTTAAGTGCACTGGTGCCTCACAGGAGCTGTAGTTCAGGTATTTTACACCATCATTTGCTCCTACAGACTGGGCTCTAGACTACATCTCCCATGATGCACTGACAACACCACAGGCAGATACAGTTTAACATTCAACAGACCAAAACTAAGGTCTTGTGCACACAATGCATTAGTCCACATCAAAGGGGTACAAATTTTAGTGTGCACTAGCATTTCGTGTACTAACTGGCCTGTGTGGACCCTGCTTATGGGCACTAAAAGGTTTTTTTGGTACATGTTAATGTAGTCCCGTTTCTAACCACACTACATATTGTGTACTGGGGCAGTGGTTTTCAAACTGTGGGTCGCGACCCAGTACTGGGTCATGGAATGGAAGGCACTGGGTCGCGGCAGCTCTGGTCCACACCACCGACCAGGCCATAAAAAGTCACATCGGCGGTGCTGCCTGGCTAAGGCAGGCTAGTTCCTACCTGTTCTGACACCGCGCTGTGTCCCAGAAGCAGCCAGCAGCAGTTCCATCTCCTAGGTGGGGGGGCCACGGGGCTCCATGCGCTGTCCCTACCCCAAGTACCAGCTCTGTACTCCCATTGGCTGGATCCCGGCCAATGGGAGCTGGGGAGGGGAGGGGGAGTTGGTGCCTGTGGGCGACAGCTGCGCAGAGCCGCTTGCGTGCCTCCGTCTAGGAGCTGGACCTGCTGCTGACCACTTCTGGGGCGCAGCGCGGTCTGCCTTAGCATCCCCTCTGTGCTGCTGACTGGGAGCCACCTGAGGTAAGCCCGTGCCCCAATCCCCTGCCCTGAGCCCCTTCAAACCGAGAGCCCTTTCCTGCACCCCAAACCCCTCATCCCCAGCCCCACCCGAGCCTGCACCCCCAGCCCAGAGCCCTGACCCTCTCCCGCACTCCAACCCCCTGCCCCAGCCCTGAGCCCCTTCCCACACCCTGAACCACTCATTCCTGGCCCCACCTTGCAGCCCTCACCCCCACAGCCAATCCTCTGCCCCAGCCCTAAGCCCCTCCCATACCCCAAGCCTCTCATCCCCAGCTCCGCTGGGTCACAGGCATCAACAATTTCCTTCAACTGGGTCACCAGAAAAAAAGTTTGAAAACCACTGCACTAGGGAGCTTTTAGTGTGCACCAGCAGGGTCCACACAGGCCAATTATTGTGTGACACACCACTGTGCACTCGAATTTACACGTCACTGGTACTGACTAAAGCACCACCGTAAAAGTTCCAGTTAAACAATGAAACGTTTAAGCATTTCTAAACGGATATGTTTCTAACTTTCTATTCCATGAAAAATTTTGCAATTTGGACTTTGTCCCAATTTGGGATGAAAACAAATGTTGAAATATTGGAATTTCCTGTGGATTAACAAGCTAGAGAGACAAGTTACTCATATAACATGCATGTTCTGATCATATTTACACTCACAAAGATGCTTTACTGTTCTTTCTTCTGATGAGTTGCATTATTATTTTTCCTGGTAATGTTACTGATCCACAATTCCCTGCATCCCCCTTACTCTGTTATTTCCAAAAAGATATTAAAGACTTTCAGTTCAGTGGCACATAAACCTACCAGTGCTTCCTTCCCTACAGTTAGGACCGATGTGTAGGCCTCCAGGTATACTCTGCGGCAGTGCTTTACAACCTCCAGTCCTTTCACGGTAATATCTTTGGCATCTCCCAGCCCTAGTCCAATCAGATAAAGCATTTTAATCCCAGGAGTGAAACAGAAGCCAGTTCCTGAGTCTGACCTACCACAAGAAGGAAACAGGTATCAGAGGGATGGATACCCGGGTGCCTTCGCAGGGGAACACCAGGGAGACTCTTCCCCTGCAGAGCTCAGGATCAGCGGGGGCGCTGGGCAGACATCAGGCCCAGCCCCCTCGGGGGTCACCGGGCAGTTTGATGTCCCTCGGGCACAAAGCAGCCCCCGCCCCGGGCTCGCAGCTTTCCCCTGTAACATCCCCTCCCCTCCGCGCCCAGAGCCGCCGCCGGGCTGTACCAGCGGCACGCGGAGCAGCCCAGGCCAGCCCCGGAGCGCGCTGGGCCT
Source organism: Emys orbicularis (assembly GCF_028017835.1). Taxonomy (NCBI): domain Eukaryota; kingdom Metazoa; phylum Chordata; order Testudines; family Emydidae; genus Emys; species Emys orbicularis. Next base: position 39,660,576 of record NC_088690.1, read on the forward strand.
GGCTCCGTACAGGGGACACGAGCCTGGCGCGAGGGGGGTCCCGCCTGACTCATGGGCCAACAACCTGCTCGCAGCGGCGCCCGCCCTTGCAGCACGCCGCTCCCCCTGGCTCCCAGCCGTAAAGCCCGCCTCTCTTTGCGGCGCTTTACGACGGCAGGGGAGGGGTTGGAGACAGTTGCCTAGCGCGGCGGAGGTTGCGGTCTGATGGGGACGCGGCTCAGCATGGCCTCGCGGGCGCCGCTGGGCTTCCCCACGCTCCCCCTCTCCAATGGCTTACACATCCCCGTGCTGGGGCTGGGTAAGTGCCCTGCATCTCTCCCCCGGCCGGCGGCGCTGGTGATGGAGCTGAGCCCCGTGCCCGTGGCCCTGCCCCAGCCCAGCGCCGTGTCCCTACCGCACTCCAGCCCAGTGCCTGTGTCATTGCTCTACCCGTAGCACATCGTGGCCCCAGCCTGCTGCCCACTGCCTGTGTCACTGCCCTGCACCAGCAATCCCACATCATAGCACAGCCCAGTGCCCGTGTCACTGCCCTGCACCAGCAATCCCACATCATAGCACAGCCCGCTGCCCGTGTCACTGCCCTGCACCAGCAATCCCACATCATAGCACAGCCCAGTGCCCGTGTCACTGCCCTGCACCAGCAATCCCACATCATAGCACAGCCCAGTGCCCGTGTCACTGCCCTTCACCAGCAATCCCACATCATAGCACAGCCCAGTGCCCGTGTCACTGCCCTGCACCAGCAATCCCACATCATAGCACAGCCCAGTGCCCGTGTCACTGCCCTGCACCAGCAATCCCACATCATAGCACAGCCCGCTGCCCGTGTCACTGCCCTGCACCAGCAATCCCACATCATAGCACAGCCCAGTGCCCGTGTCACTGCCCTGCACCAGCAATCCCACATCATAGCACAGCCCAGTGCCCGTGTCACTGCCCTGCACCAGCAATCCCACATCATAGCACAGCCCAGTGCCCGTGTCACTGCCTTACACCAGCAATCCCACATCATAGCACAGCCCAGTGCCCGTGTCACTGCCCTGCACCAGCAATCCCACATCATAGCACAGCCCAGTGCCCGTGTCACTGCCCTGCACCAGCAATCCCACATCATAGCACAGCCCAGTGCCCGTGTCACTGCCCTGCACCAGCAATCCCACATCATAGCACAGCCCAGTGCCCGTGTCACTGCCCTGCACCAGCAATCCCACATCATAGCACAGCCCGCTGCCTGTGTCACTGCCCTGCACCAGCAATCCCACATCATAGCACAGCCCAGTGCCCGTGTCACTGTCCTGCACCAGCAATCCCACATCATAACACAGCCCGCTGCCCATGTCACTGCCCTGCACCAGCAATCCCACATCATAGCACAGCCCGCTGCCCGTGTCACTGCCCTGCACCAGCAATCCCACATCATAGCACAGCCCGCTGCCCGTGTCACTGCCCTGCACCAGCAATTCCACATCATAGCACAGCCCAGTGCCCGTGTCACTGCTCTGCACCAGCAATCCCACATCATAGCACAGCCCAGTCCCGTGTCACTGTCCTGCACCAGCAATCCCACATCATAGCACAGCCCAGTGCCCGTGTCACTGCCCTGCACCAGCAATCCCACATCATAGCACAGCCCAGTGCCCGTGTCACTGCCCTGCACCAGCAATTCCACATCATAGCACAGCCCAGTGCCCGTGTCACTGCCCTGCACCAGCAATCCCACATCATAGCACAGCCCGCTGCCCGTGTCACTGCCCTGCACCAGCAATCCCACATCGTAGCACAGCCCGCTGCCCGTGTCACTGCCCTTCACCAGCAATCCCACATCATAGCACAGCCCAGTGCCCGTGTCACTGCCCTGCACCAGCAATCCCACATCATAGCACAGCCCAGTGCCCGTGTCACTGCCCTGCACCAGCAATCCCACATCATAGCACAGCCCGCTGCCCGTGTCACTGCCCTGCACCAGCAATCCCACATCATAACACATCCCGCTGCCCGTGTCACTGCCCTGCACCAGCAATCCCACATCATAGCACAGCCCGCTGCCTGTGTCACTGCCCTGCACCAGCAATCCCACATCATAGCACAGCCCAGTGCCCGTGTCACAGCCCTGCACCAGCAATCCCACATCATAGCACAGCCCGCTGCCTGTGTCACTGCCCTGCACCAGCAATCCCACATCATAGCACAGCCCAGTGCCCGTGTCACTGCCCTGCACCAGCAATCCCACATCATAACACAGCCCGCTGCCCATGTCACTGTCCTGCACCAGCAATCCCACATCATAGCACAGCCCGCTGCCTGTGTGACTGCCCTGCACCAGCAATCCCACATCATAGCACAGCCCAGTGCCCGTGTCACTGTCCTGCACCAGCAATCCCACATCATAACACAGCCCGCTGCCCATGTCACTGCCCTGCACCAGCAATCCCACATCATAGCACAGCCCGCTGCCCGTGTCACTGCCCTGCACCAGCAATCCCACATCATAGCACAGCCCAGTGCCCGTGTCACTGCCTTACACCAGCAATCCCACATCATAGCAGAGCCCAGTGCCCGTGTCACTGCCCTGCACCAGCAATCCCACATCATAGCACAGCCCAGTGCCCGTGTCACTGCCCTGCACCAGCAATCCCACATCATAGCACAGCCCAGTGCCCGTGTCACTGCCCTGCACCAGCAATCCCACATCATAGCACAGCCCAGTGCCGGTGTCACTGCCCTGCACCAGCAATCCCACATCATAGCACAGCCCGCTGCCTGTGTCACTGCCCTGCACCAGCAATCCCACATCATAGCACAGCCCAGTGCCCGTGTCACTGTCCTGCACCAGCAATCCCACATCATAACACAGCCCGCTGCCCATGTCACTGCCCTGCACCAGCAATCCCACATCATAGCACAGCCCGCTGCCCGTGTCACTGCCCTGCACCAGCAATCCCACATCATAGCACAGCCCGCTGCCCGTGTCACTGCCCTGCACCAGCAATTCCACATCATAGCACAGCCCAGTGCCCGTGTCACTGCCCTGCACCAGCAATCCCACATCATAGCACAGCCCAGTCCCGTGTCACTGTCCTGCACCAGCAATCCCACATCATAGCACAGCCCAGTGCCCGTGTCACTGCCCTGCACCAGCAATCCCACATCATAGCACAGCCCAGTGCCCGTGTCACTGCCCTGCACCAGCAATTCCACATCATAGCACAGCCCACTGCCTGTGTCACTGCCCTGCACCAGCAATCCCACATCATAGCACAGCCCGCTGCCCGTGTCACTGCCCTGCACCAGCAATCCCACATCATAACACATCCCGCTGCCCGTGTCACTGCCCTGCACCAGCAATCCCACATCATAGCACAGCCCGCTGCCCGTGTCACTGCCCTGCACCAGCAATCCCACATCATAGCACAGCCCAGTGCCCGTGTCACTGCCCTGCACCAGCAATCCCACATCATAGCACAGCCCGCTGCCTGTGTCACTGCCCTGCACCAGCAATCCCACATCATAGCACAGCCCAGTGCCCGTGTCACTGTCCTGCACCAGCAATCCCACATCATAACACAGCCCGCTGCCCATGTCACTGCCCTGCACCAGCAATCCCACATCATAGCACAGCCCGCTGCCCGTGTCACTGCCCTGCACCAGCAATCCCACATCATAGCACAGCCCGCTGCCCGTGTCACTGCCCTGCACCAGCAATTCCACATCATAGCACAGCCCAGTGCCCGTGTCACTGCCCTGCACCAGCAATCCCACATCATAGCACAGCCCAGTCCCGTGTCACTGTCCTGCACCAGCAATCCCACATCATAGCACAGCCCAGTGCCCGTGTCACTGCCCTGCACCAGCAATCCCACATCATAGCACAGCCCAGTGCCCGTGTCACTGCCCTGCACCAGCAATTCCACATCATAGCACAGCCCACTGCCTGTGTCACTGCCCTGCACCAGCAATCCCACATCATAGCACAGCCCGCTGCCCGTGTCACTGCCCTGCACCAGCAATCCCACATCATAACACATCCCGCTGCCCGTGTCACTGCCCTGCACCAGCAATCCCACATCATAGCACAGCCCGCTGCCTGTGTCACTGCCCTGCACCAGCAATCCCACATCATAGCACAGCCCAGTGCCCGTGTCACTGCCCTGCACCAGCAATCCCACATCATAGCACAGCCCGCTGCCTGTGTCACTGCCCTGCACCAGCAATCCCACATCATAGCACAGCCCAGTGCCCGTGTCACTGCCCTGCACCAGCAATCCCACATCATAACACAGCCCGCTGCCCATGTCACTGTCCTGCACCAGCAATCCCACATCATAGCACAGCCCGCTGCCCGTGTCACTGCCCTGCACCAGCAATTCCACATCATAGCACAGCCCAGTGCCCGTGTCACTGCCTTACACCAGCAATCCCACATCATAGCACAGCCCAGTGCCCGTGTCACTGCCCTGCACCAGCAATCCCACATCATAGCACAGCCCAGTGCCCGTGTCACTGTCCTGCACCAGCAATCCCACATCATAGCACAGCCCAGTGCCCGTGTCACTGCCCTGCACCAGCAATCACACATCATAGCACAGCCCAGTGCCCGTGTCACTGCCCTGCACCAGCAATTCCACATCATAGCACAGCCCACTGCCCGTGTCACTGCCCTGCACCAGCAATCCCACATCATAGCACAGCCCGCTGCCCGTGTCACTGCCCTGCACCAGCAATCCCACATCATAACACATCCCGCTGCCCGTGTCACTGCCCTGCACCAGCAATCCCACATCATAGCACAGCCCGCTGCCTGTGTCGCTGCCCTGCCCCACCCCACGTCACACCACACACCAGCCCACTGTTGCAGCTGGGCTGCTTTCTGTGCGAAGCTTCCAAAAATCCCAAGGTAGAGTATCACAGGCACAGGCCTTATTTAAATATGCACCCTTCTCTTCTCATAGAGGGAGACTACCACTGCATGAATATTTTCCCTGCTTTCCTACCAGCCCTTTCTTTCTCCAGAAGTGAGGACTGTAAACTCTGCCTATAGGTAACCACCATGTTCCTCACTGAGGGAGATTTGGGGCAGGTCTGAGTTTGTGCCAGTTGGAAGAAGGGAGATTTTTGGGGTGAGTTTTCAAAAAAGCATCTATGTTCACTCGCAAGTGTGCACCCTTACTTGCACATGCAAATCAGGTAATTGTGTGCATAAATGGCTAGTTGGTTGTGTATCTATTTGCATGTTTGATTACCTGACTTGCACATTCAGTCATTGTAAAGGCACATGCATTTGCTGGTGCAGTTTTAGACTTCAGCCCTTCTTGTATAAAAAATTGGCCCTAAATGTCACAGTGAAACACACACAGTGAAATCATCTGGCCCCAGAGCAAGATGGCTTTTTAGCATCTGTAAGTTTTTAATTAGTATTGTACAGCACCTATGTACTTATAGATTCTGTATAGGACAATAAACACATTAAATAAAACTAGAACCCATCCACCTCGGCAGAATGAGGGCAAATGTGGAGCAGGTGTGTCTTCTCAGAGGTCTTGTGATTTTACCTTAGGTCTTTCAATATTAGGTGTTTTTCTTAACGCTCCAGTTGCTGGATTCAAAAAGTCTCCCCAAGAATCTCAGCTTTCATTTTTTATATAAAGTATAGTAAGTTTCTAGCCCTCATGGCTGCAGGCAAATATTTGAAAATGTGACCTTTGTGTATCCTAAAGGTTCAAACAGCAGAAGGCAAATAACTCATCTACATTTTAAAAATCTCATGATTTTGGGGGAAGGGGTGTGACTCGTGATTTTTCAATGCTTAGGGTTGGCAATGCTGTAAGATATCACAAATGCGTAGAGGGTTGACCATTGATATACAATAAACTTATCACTGTTTTGATACAAGTATGCAGTTGATACCAATAACACCTAAGGTTACTGTAATAGAAAGAAATAATAAAATATTTCTGTTCTCTTTTTAACTTGGGAACCTTGGCACATTTGACTGAACTTTGTATACAGTGAGTTCCACTGTTTTGTTGATGGTCAGTTGCACTTCCTGCCTCAGACCCTAGCAGGATGACATCACTCTCATGTACTGTTCTGGAGAGATCTTCACTCTTCCTTCCCTGTATGCACATTCTGTCCCGGATTCTGTAAAATGGTATTTATTTACTAGTAAGAGCAGTAGCCAAAAGTGAAACTGAAGAGATCTCAGGCAGGTGTATATACAGAGCATATCTTGATTTTTTTCCAGTTTTACTTATTTTATTTCCCACATACACACTATTTTTTTTTTACCTCCTGCATTTTTTTTTCCAGTGGAGAAAAATTAGGGTGGGAAAATAAAGAATTGTCCTGTCATTTTGAAACAAAATTTCCAAAAATGCAAATTTTTTTAAAGATAGAATAAACTTCTAATGGAAGAGATATCAACCAGCCCTAATGTTCAGTGTTGCTCTTCGATCATCCCAAAGGAGCTTTCTAATCTTCAGCTGGGGAACGAGAAAGTCACTTACAAAAATTCTAAGATTTAAAAACACCAAAAAACTATGTGGACATACTATTTAAGGGATCCCTTCTATAAGAAAGTTAGATGTTCAAAAATTAGTTAATGGAAAAAAGTTATGTAGATAATCAGTCCACTCTAGTTTAAGTCGTCATCTCGCTGCTACCACTTTTGGGCCCAAATTTTGCCCCTTCTCTTGAATGGGAGTTTTGTATGCTACTCAGATAGTGGAGTTTGGTCCTTTGGTTTGAGCAACAAATCCATGAAGGATTGACTCTTCTGGGAAACTTAAGGAGAAATAGGCACCAGCTTGCAGAGTGGGATGGGGGAGAGTAATGCTTCAATATTCCTAACATGTAAAGCGTGGAAGTGTGGCAAGGAGGCATAATGCAGGTGCCTAAGGATCAAGAACACAATCCTGCAAATCCTTTGTTTATCTAGGGTTTATGCATGTGAGTAAAATTAGGCGCATGCATAAATTTGCAGGATTGTAAAGAGGGTTCATGAAAATGGAAACAAATATTCTTTGCTCGGTTAAAGTTAGGTTAAATTTTTCAGTGGTTGTTTCGTCAGTTTATGAAAACAATGAAGTGGATCACCACATTAAAAAAAGTTACTCACTTTTGTTTATCTGCTTAAAGTACATACACCTCTACCCCGATATAACGCGACCCGATATAACACGAATTCGGATACAACATGGTAAAGCAGCGCTCCAGGGGGGCGGGGCTGCGCGCTCCAGCGGATCAAAGCAAGTTCGATATAACGCGGTTTCACCTATAACGCGGTAAGATTTTTTGGCTCCCGAGGACAGTGTTATATCGGGGTAGAGGTGTAGTCCAAATCCAATTTACGAATACTAGGACCAGGAGCTTTGTGGTAAATATTGTGTCATTGATGGGGATGGTGTTGCATAATAAAAGTCCGATGAATATATTCTGTAATACAAGCACGGTGTTGCCAACCACAAATGTTCAAAAATCATGAGTCAGGCCCCCAAGAGTCATGAGGGAGGCTTAAAAATCACAAGATTTAAAAAAAGAATGGAGGGGTGTTTATATTTGCTTTCTGTTTTTGAGTCTTCAGCATTCACATTCTCTAGCTTTTGTCTACAACCATGAGTGCTAGAAATTTTTGAAAGCTGAGATTCTCATGTAATCAAATAACTCCAGGAGCTAGGGCTTTAAGAAGAGTACAGAAAATCACAATAGAAGGCAACAGTGCAACCAGTGATTACAAAGGGAGTTCTTGGCCTGATACTACAGTCCTAACACAGATACTGCTGCCAGGCATGAGGGTTCATGCATGGGGATCCATATGCAAAATTGTGGTCACAGGCAAAACTCACATTGAAGTCAATGGGATTTTGGATTGGGCTCTCTGTACAGATATTTTTGTTGAAGGCTACTAGATGTCATTTGCTATATTTACAGCCTTGCTTTTTACTTTATCAAACCCGTCTTTGTGCTATAGTAAATTAATGCCTTATTCTGAGACTTTTGGAATTACATATAATACTTTGCAGGATTGAGGCTGCACTGTTCATTCACCCAGTGGGCCAAATACTAATAGTTTACTAATAGTCATATTATGATAAGCGAGTAAATTTGGTTTTTTTATAATAATTGTAATTAATGAAAACATGTTTCTTAAAAAAAAGATCACATTCTGTGCCTGAAAATAGGAGAATGATAATGAAAACATTTTTGTCAATAACAAAATTAAGATCTAAAATATTGATAGCATAGCAAACAATCCGACACTAGGGTTAATAAACCACTTGAGGGAGCTTTGTTTACCGAAAGATGTAAAAGGGTAGAAACCTATCTGGACACTGCACAATAGCTGTTTTGATCAAAGCTAGCGATGGGTCAGAGAAACTGCTTCATAAAAATCAGCATAGCTGAGAATACAGACTAACCAGAATATATCCCTGCTATGCCTATTCAGGCATCAGAGTTTCCATAATGTTTGAAAGAAAGGATTTCCCTCTTTCTCATCAGTGAAGCAGAGCAAAGCAGATATTCCTTCCCTCTGTTCTTTGAGAATTAGAGAAAAGGATTTTCCTGTTCATTGAACCGCAGTTGACACATCCTGAAAAAATAAGTTTCTCTTGGATTTGAACATTCTTTTTGGCACCTCCACTGCCCCAATTACATATCTCCCCCTCACAGCCATCAGAATTTGCACCTTGGCTGATGGTTCTGCAGAATCCAAGCATTAAACTGACATGCAGCCTGAACTACCCTCTTATTCCTAAAGATTGTCCCTCCATTAAGTCAGCGTAGCAGCATGTAGGTCGGAGAGCATGAGTAATCCTGTGCTGCAGTTGCCCATGCTGTACATGTTAAGTTGATAAATAAAGGACTTCAGTCTTCCTGACATACAAAAAGAATGAACTTTCCCAGATGGGAGGATGGGGCAAGGATGGGCTGGGACAGAGACATGGCCAATTGATCCCACAAAGTGGGAGCAAACCAGCCACAGGGTTACTGCAGCCCTGAAGCTATAGTAAATGCTGTCTAGTGGCTCTGCTGCTACTCTTCAGTCACAAGGATTTCTCTCTCCTCCCCCCAGCATGGAGGCCTGGAATCTCAGACCTGATTTTTCAAACATTTTTGTTCATGACTATTATTTTTTTGTGCTCATTTTATGGCAAATTATATCTGAGCTCTTGTATGTTGTAAAGCAAACTAGTTAATTTGACCATTTGATTAAGGTCAGATACTCTTTCATGCATCATTTGAAGAGCTTTTCTTTTTTTCCTCTTCTCCTTTGTGACCTTTCCAAAAGCCTCTTTCGTTTGACAGCATGTTGTAAAACTCAAGTACCTTTTCCAAATCATTCCACATGAAGCGTTATTTATTCTACTTTAGTTAAATATTACAGCTTCTCTGTAATTTAAAAAAACCCCACAAAACCAAAAACACTTGTGTTCTTTGTCTGGGGCACTGGAATTAAGCCAAGCAGAAACCATCAAGTAATTAAGCTGTAAAATAGAAGGGGTTTCCACTTCTCTAATATAGAAAAGAAGGTATTAATATTCCAGCACAGTTTCTTTTCAAGTCTGTGAGGCTGATTCATCTTCACCAGTTTTACACTGGTTTTACACACTTCTGACTTCAGTGAAGTTATCCTAGGTTTACACCAGTATAAATGAGGGCAGAATCAGGCCCAATGGCTTCAGAAGCGAGCTATCAGAGACAGCGTGTGAAATCCTGGCTCCAGTGAAGTCGAGGGGAGTTTTGCCATTAACTTTGATGGCGTCAGGATTTCACTCAGAATCTTTCTTTTAAACTTTTAGTATTTACTACACAGTGCCAAAACACATTTTGACACAGCTATAAAATTGTAGCCACTCAGTAGCATTGAGAAAATTATTTTAAAATCACTGAAGTGTTTATCAGTAGTTAAAATATGTATTTCAATCTTTTTGAATTATTTTGCTTATTAAAATCACTTTGTTTTATTATTGTTTAACCTTAGTTTAATAAGGGCATGAAGCAGCTGTCCTTCCTGGCACAGAGAGTGTATGAAGTAACTTATGTAATTCAAATGGCTCGTTTTATTCCCTATGCTTTAGGGTTTTTTTATTTAATTCATAGCATTGTCTTTGATCTGTGAAAGTTGAATTGAAGAATAAGTTCCTAATTACTGAGTTAGAGATTACATTGACAATACACTAATTCAGATAGTCCTCTTTTGTTGTCAATCACTCCAATGTAATTAGAATATGTAGATTTCTGAGTGCCTCAGAAATTATTTCCTCCACCCACCAGCCCCCACTGGAGATTGTAAAACTACAAATTTCTTATCACTATATTTGGAATTGCTGGTGATTGGGGGAAGAATCTCTCCATCTCTAATACTCCCTTGTATTCTTTTCAAAATAGTTTGGCTTCTTCTATCATTCAGTAAGAACTAAACAATTGTTTATAGAGCTTCCTAAGTGAAACCACAAGACGGGGACTAACAAAACAGAAAAGCAAGGGGTGATTCTTGATTTACAGTGTTATAACTGTTGTTGTATCTGTGTTGGTCCCACGATATTAGAGAGACAAGGTGGGAGAGGTAATATCTTTTATCGGACCAACTTTTGTTGGTGAGAGAGACAAGCGTTAGCTCGAAAGTTTCTCTCTCACCAACAGAAGCTGTACAATAAAAGATATTACCTCACCCACCTTGTCTCTCAACGTTATAACGGACAACAGAATTTGGGTCTCTGACCTCTTCTTTTCTGTTGCTACCTAGATAGAGCATTGTAACCTCACCAGCTATTTTGAGGACCCTATAATATATAGAAACAATAAGGCAATATTAAAAAGTGCTTAAGTACTCCTCAAAACACTTCAAGCAAAAAAGCATATATTATATTTATATTTGTGGTCAAGCTGTTATTTCCTGAAAATACAATGCCTAGCATAGTGGTGCATGCCAGGGGCCTCTAGATGCTGCCACAATACAAATAAATAAATAATATAGTAATATAATAGTAAAGGGTTGTTGGTACCGCCTTAACTGTGCTGGTGTTCAGAGCTTGAAAAATCGACTCAGTAGTAGAGAGTGGGGAACTTTCCCTGGTGAGTTGGTGGGGGAGGGGTGGATAAGCCAATTTCTGCAGAATTTAAGATTTCATTACAAATAAATTCTAACCCTTCTGGAATTGAATTTTAACCAGTGCAGTGCTGTCTTCATAAGTCTGAGAACAGACAGCTCCAATGTGTCTGCTTCTGCTTAAGCTTTCCTAAACTGCATAGGGAAATGAACATAGCCTGTGGGTCAGTGTGTAACTCTCCAGAATCATGTTAATTGGCAAGCAGCACAGACAGGCACTTGAGTTATTCATGAGGGAGGAGGACCGCAAAACTAGAAGGTGGGGAGGACTTTGGGTATCAAAGACCAGTACTTCACTACTCACAACAACCAGGAGACTGGAGGGATAGAAGAGCAGCTGAGGGATGGAGCTTCACATTTTTTAAGACACTTTTTAGCCAGAGGCTGATGTAAAAGACAGAGCCCATAAGTGGGTCCAAGAACACCATTCTGGCAGAAATCCAGCACCTTTCCCATTCACAGCAACAAGAAGTGGTAGAAGAACTATGTTTTTTTATCACACTGTTCGTGGAGCTTGTTTGTTTCCACCCCATGCCGTTTTTTTTGTGTTTGCCTCTGGCTAGTTAGGAACCTGGTAAATTTGTCAAGGTCTGATGGTGTTTCTGGAGTAGGAGAGAGAAAACAAATAGTAAGAGAGACAGAACAGGGGTTGAGAGATCACTTTCTGCAACTGATCATTGTCTTTCTGCTGCTATGCTTTCTTGATCTGAAAGCTCTAATTTTGTGTCATCCACAATTTTGCCATGTTGCTTTTTGCACCTCTTTCAGAGCAAGAAATTTATGGAACATTGGTCCTAGAACCAAGCTCTATGGCATGCTTCACTATTAATCTTATTCCATACTGAGAATTGGCTGTTTATTCCTTCTCTTTGTTTTCTATCTCAACTAGTTTCTTGTTGTAATCTTGACAGAATTTTACTTCTCATCCTTGGTTACCATGTTTCCTTAATAGCCTCTTGTGATGAACTAAATGCCATGTCTACAAATCACTCTCTCTCTCTCTCATTCATCCATCAGTTCAGTAGCTCTGACCTAGAGAAGCTGTAATTGATCCTTGAGGCCCTCCAGATACTTCACTTGCTACATACATTCAAAACATGGCCACTCTCCAGGCAGCAGTATATTTGCACTTAGGCAACAGAATGAGCATGCTATTATATCCTGACTAAACTGTTGGCCTGGTCCCTCCATTACTTCCCCCTGATTTCACCCGGTTCCAACTTGGTGCTTATTTACTTTACTTTAAAAACTTGCTAAACACCCAAATAACTTATTTTAAAGGGAACCTGCAAATGGGAAAAAAAGTGCACCTTTTTTGCTACCATTTATAAATAAAGCAGGCCTGAAGGGTCTTGTATTTTGGGGGAGAAGTTGGGGGAATTTACAGTATGTATGAAATGGAGGCCTAAATATTTGTACCAAGTTCATTCTAGTGCCAAGAATTTCTGTGCAAGTGTGACCCTCTCCCCAGGTGAATTCTACGGACTCTTGATTGATTGCAGCCATATTCCCATACCCATGTTCTGAAGAAAGAGGTTTATGAAAAACCCATGAGGCCTCCTGGAACTCTCAAAGCCAAATTCCATCCTCAATTGCATTTCCATTTGGATTAGAGTATGTGGTGTGAGTGCTGCCACCTAGTGGGGAGTAAGAGGAAAGGGAAATAGTATAAAAGTACCATTGCTCTCATTTTTGGGAGGGGAAAACTCTATAAAAAGATACTTCCTTTCAAAACAGATCCTCTTGTGCTATTCCCACATGACATTGTTTGTTTTACAAAGACTGGCTCACGTGGATGGTTTCCTAGCTACAAGAACATTCTCTCCATTTGTCCAAATTCATGATCGAGTCCACAAATTATCCGTAATTTAACAGCAGAAAGTTAACCAGCTTACTCTCATGCTGGCTTCTCTGGCACTTCTTGTTCATGTGACACGGACACAAATTGTGTCACTGGTACTCATCCATACAGTAAGAGGACAGTAAGAATTCTACACCCTCACCCAGTGGGGAAGTGATTCTCACTTGAATGAAACATAGCACCAGTAAATAGTCAGTTTCCATTGCCCAAGATTAGTTAAGTCCAAAAAGTAAACAGTTAACATTAATAATGAAAAGTACATTCAATTTTTAAAACAATCACTTTTAATAATCAAAAATGTTATTAATATAGATGAAGACATTTTAAATATGTGATTTTTAACCTAATAGTGGTAATTTTAACTGAAAGTAGTTTTGTATAATATAAAAATCCAGTTTGTATTTTCTTTCTTTGACAATTTTCTTACATAAAAGAAATAATATAAAGCAATCTCCAGATGGGCAATGGAGTGGTAAGAGTTAAATATAACAACTTTGAAATGAATGGTAAAACAAACCAAGTATATTTAATTTTAGTCGTTCACTGTGCTTTTATGATGTACAAAGATGTTTTAAAACTTTTTGTTTAAAAAAGTGTTTTTCTGCCTGTGAGGTACCTCTGGTGTTATCTGGACTGGTGAGCTGCTAGGTCACTCCAATCCTCGACTCTGGGACCCAGCCTTACCCTGCTCTGCTGTGAGAACCCCCACTCCGGGGCAGTTCACGCACAGCCTCTAGCATGTACGCTGCTCCCAGTTACGTGAGTAAGCATTTTTGGCCAGCCGATGCTTGGATTGTGCAACCGAAGGACACTAGCCAATATCTCTGGTCCCAGACACAACCCTATGAACCTGCATCTTGCAGTGTCCAGTTATGCCTGCTGGACGCTGCAAACTTATATGAGTTCGTCAATTTAACAAAGAAATTGATATGTACCAGGCTTGTTATCCCAAGGGGAGTCTCTGACACGCTTCAAACCAAATGCACTGCTTCAGGTAGAATAAACAAACAAATTTATTAACTACAAAAGATAGATTTTAAGTGATTATTAGTCAAAGCACAACAAGTCGGATTTGGTCAAATGAAATAAAAGCAAAACGCATTCTAAGCTAATGTTAACACTTTCAGTGCCCTTACAAACTTAGATGCTTCTCGCCACAGGCTGGCTGGTTGCCCTTCAGCCAGGCTCTCCCCTTTGATCAGTGCTTTAGTCGCTTGGTGGTGGTGTCTGTAGATGGAGGTGGAAGAGAGAGCCAGCATGGCAAACGTCTCTCCCTTTTATCATGTTCTTTCTTCCTTCTTGGCTTTGCCTCCCCGCCCCCTTTAGGGTAAGGTGAGCATTACTTCATCGTAGTCCCAAACTGACCAAGGGAAGCGGGGTGACTCACTCGAGAGTCCAACAGATCCTTTGTTGCTGCCTAGGCCAGTGTCCTTTGTTCCTGTGAGGCTGGGCTGGGTTTGTCCCATACATGCCCTGATGAGGTGTGAACTGCCCCTCCGTTCCTGGAGAGTTTTGCCTGGGCATTTTTTTAAGCCATGAGGACACTTTTTCAGCTTCATAATTATATACATGAAATTACAACCTATAACATTACTATAACAACAATGATCAGTGCATCATGAGCCTTCCAAAGACACCCGACATTACAAACTTTGCATTGGATACCACACAATCGTATAAGGATGAACATGGGGGTGCAGGGTGTTTCCCTGAGGTACAGAATGTCACACTGCTCCACCCCCTTTTTTCACCGTTTGAATATCATGTTTGGAGCATAAAGCCCCTACTTCCTTCTTTGCCAGAGGTCTTTGGCAAGTTCTTTGGAAGAGGTGAATAGTGATGTCACATGAGGCTGTAACCTAAGCTGCAGCAGTCTCTCATCTATCTCCCTCCCCCACCCCCACAACTGAGATAGAAGGGGTGCTGATTCATAGACTTTCTTCAGGTCCTCTAATATTCTTGCCAAGGACCTCCAGCAAAGAGAGTGATATGAAGACCTGATTATGCAGAACATAAGCAAGAGGAAAAACAACAGGATAAAAGGGTTATTTGCAAATCATCTTTGAGGTAGTCTTTATACGTTATAAAGAAACAGAGAAGAAACGTGTTTTGTTTTTTTTGCTGTTCACATTTACAGAAGTTTCATATACCGTATGCTCAGTTCCCTGTACTCAGTGCATGAAAGGAAGTCCTTTGCATTCTAGTACATAATTATATTCTAAGGCTGTATGTAATAGGAAGTATGACAAATGTTGTTTGTCTTGGAGACATTGAGAATGTATCTTTTCATTTTCCTATTTGAAACTAAAAACAAATCACATTTAATCAGAAGGGTAACTTATTGTCAAACTTTAATGCTCAGTTTTAAGCCCCAGTGCTGCAAACAGATGTGCTGATGCAGACCTTTGCCCCAAACACACTAACTCCAGTGGACCTCAGCAGGATTCCATGTGAGTCTAAGAGCCTGCATCACTGCATCAGTTTGCAGGATTAGGATCTCTGCCTTGTTTCAGCAAAGTATTTAAGCACATCCTAACTTTAAGCACATGTAGTAGTAGTCTCATTGGCTTCAGGGGCACTACTGTTGTGGTTAAAGTTAGGCACAAGCTTTAGTACCTTGCTGAACTGGGGTCTAAACCAGCAATAGCTCTCAAGTATACTATGATGATCATTATTGTAGCTATGTTTTCAGCTCCTAAGGTATCTAGATAGATTAGCATTGTAGATTTTAACTCTCTTTGTATGAAGGTATTTTAAATGTTAGTTTTGTAATTATTGACCTCATAGTAAATTAACTCTTTTTCCTGCACCTGTTTAATATTTTTAAAAATATTGCCTTCTTTCCCGTAGCTGCATAACTATAAATGATACATTGAACATTTTATGCAAATATTAAGTCCCTAGTTTATACAGTAAAATGGTTAGTCTCATACAAAGTTTATTTCTGCTGGGAACATTTGTCCTCAAAGGTAATCATCTCCTTTTGATAGATCACATTTGCCTCATACCTTTATGTGAAACGCCAAAAAAAAAAAAAAAAAAAAAGTCACAAGCCTCATTTACTAGGAGAAGGATTCCAAAATCTAATATTGTTGATCAACAGTTAATCTTTTTTAATTTACTTGGTAACAGCTTATATAAGTTTATTACAAGATCTTCATCAGAGTAATACAGGTTGATTTATTAAAAACCTAAAATAAGGTATCAGAGGAAAAAAAGAACATTAATGTTATTTCTGTTCAGTTTACTTACTGTTAATTTATACTTTTTGCCAGTGTGCTGCACATATCATCCTTATCAGTTATGAAGTTAAAGTTCCATCAAGGTATAATAGGCACTGGAAGTAATTTCAATTGAGTTAACGAAAGGGACAAAATGAAAATCATTTAAAACTGGCTCACACCAGCAATTCTTTGTGCACTATTAACTGCTAAGATCTAGTCACAAAACATTACTCCGAGAAGAAAAGGTTTAGTGAACCCTAGAAATTGGATTTGATTTATGCCAGAAAATCTGCCTTTTCACTGCTTGAGATTTCTATGGAAGAAAGCCACAGTCTTTTACCAAATGGTTTCTAAGGAAACATCTTATAGCAGAGCATCTGAAAACAATTTGGTTGTTAATGAGAAATAGTTCTCATGATGGTGGGAAAGTGTTGAGTGAAAGAAAAGGCTGCAAGATTTGGCAGTCTGTCCATAAAGGCATTTAAATAAATGTGTGCGGCAGTTCATCTTATGAAATTTCTACATGGATTACACATTCATAGCCTGCCTTTCAAATGTCCAGGTTCAATTTCAGAGCTGTTCTTCTAAATAGATAAACTATACAAAGAGGTTATGAGCAATAGGTAGAAACATTTGTATATGAAAGCTGGATACTTCAAATAGCATATCAGAGCCCATGTCACCCTGCAGCAGAGGTCTTTGCTTGCTCTGGGTCACACTGTGACTTTTAAAAACAGAACTGCGTTAGTGGGTTGGCGGTTGCTGAGTAGCGTCCAGTGACAGTGAGTGGAGGCATTCTTCCTGAAGAATGCTGAGGCATGCAGGGCCTCTGTGGTTGCTATGGGGAGTACTCTCAGAAGTGGCTTTTATATGTCCTTTTCAAAAGTCCTGATTAGAGAAATGCTAGCTGATATGCAGAGCAAGGGCTGAATCTTGTAGTAGAACATCGGAGGGCAAATCCACACTACAGAGCTACATTAGCGCAGCTGCACCGATGCAGCTGTGCCGTTGTAGCACATCTGGTGAAGATGCGCTATTCCAACGGGATATTCCAGCATAATTACTCCACCTCCACAAGAGGCAGAAACTATGTTGGCGGGAGAGCATCTTCCACCGACATAGCGCCAGTGGAGACAGCGCTTAAGTTGATGTAACTTGTGTCGCTCAGGTGGATGTCTTTTTCACACCCCCGAGTGATATAAATTGCATCTTAAGTGGTAGTGTAGACCAGCCCTCAGAGTCCTTATCCTACCCTGCCCAGCCACGCCCTGGGGTCTGGAGTGCCTCTGTCAACAATGGCTCGCCCCCCCCCCCATCCCTTTGCCCCATTGCTCTCAGGAAGCATAAACAGCAGCATTCTGGCTTCCCCCAGCATGGATACACAAAAAGTGCGAAAAGGGTCCTTCCTTCTTCCGCATTAGCACAGCTGGAATCGAACTGCTTTTTGCCTTTCAGTGGCTGAGTGGAGTTGTAGAGAAGCTCTGTTGCTTCCTTTTATTCCTCCTTATATGCAAGTCTACCAGTTTATTTTAACTTGGGCTCCAGAGGAGGACAACATTCTAGAATACATCTATGCACTCAACAGTAAATGAAATCCTGCAAACAGAGCTGAAAAAAATATAGATATGTAAAATTCCTCTTCCTTAAGTTCTCCCACAGGTGAAAGAAAGTTCAGGTTGGTTTCTCTAGTTACATTTTACATATTTCTTCATTGTTCCTTAAGAGAAATACTTTTCTGTAAAGAGTTTAGATTAAAAAAAGGTTGGCTTCCAACAAGACCACAACTATCCTTGGAAATGGTATTGAAAACCATTTTTATTAAATCATTTTAATTACCACTTCAGGGGGAATCATTGCTGAAAACCATTGTGAGCAAAGGCTTGGTGTCCTTGGGTGAAATCCCACATTGTTTTCAGTAGGGCAGGATTTCACCCCTAGTGTAGACAAGACTTTAAACAGCAGCCAGGCTGTAGTGGCAGGTTTTTATGTTGGGAAGTTTGGAATATCTATGCCCACCAACAGAAAATAATATTTATTTTAAACAAGAGTACAGCAGGAGTTTGGCAGGTTCTCAGGCCCTTAATAAGGTGTAGAGCAAAGTCCACTTGAGTTGCACATAAACATTGATACTGTGCTGATTTTCAAATTAAATGTGTGTGTAGGAAGAGAAGGAAAAACAAGTGAATTTTTGAGAAGAAAAAGCATGTGGGGGAGCTCTAGCTGCCCTTCCCTGAAATATTCTTGAAAAAGATGCAGTCTCAATGCCAAAAATCCTCTCCCCAGTGGATTTTATCTTTATCTTAAGTGGAACAATGTAGATCTTCCATGTTGTTTGCGTAAATGCATGGATCAGGTATAAATGAGGCAGTGCCTGTTGTCTCTATGGATAAAAGCTACTGTTTGCGGCACCTCTCCTTTTTTATTTTCTGCCATTTTCTGTCCTGTTTGCCTACTCTGCTCTCTTTTTCCTCTTCCTGTCTCTCCTTCTTCTGATTCTCTCCTCCTACCTAGTTTCTGACTTCTCAAGCTTCTTCCTTTCTGCACTGCCCCTTCCAATCTGTTAATGACACCAGCCATAGATACCCTGATTGTCCATTTCTCCCACAAGTCACCATGTGACTTTATCCACACAGCTCTCTACACGTGGAATACCCTACCAATTGGGATCCACCAAGCCACTGCATTCTCTTCATTCAGAACCCTTCTTAAGATTAATATCTTTCACAATGGCCACAACAAGTGAGTAAGCAATAATAATAATTACAATAAAAAAGATGTAATTGGCCATTTGAAATGTGTCCAGGCCTAACTTAAAGTAACTTCAAGATCTTATTGTTGTAACCCCTGACTTTCCTCTCCTTATTCCTTTACTACCTTTTGCCTCCACTAGTTACACAGAGAGGAAAAAGGGAGGGAGGCGAGCCCCATTAATGGGGTTTGGCAATGACATCATATCATCACTTTTATTGCAGGTTGCATAATGCATTGGTATCTTAGTGCTCTATCCTCACAAAAGGGAACTCTCTGCTCAGGAAAAAAAAAAGACTGTAGTTCTGCTGTGCTTGAGTATGCCTCTGATATCTTAACATCTGTTTGGGCTGTGCACTTTTTTTCTTTTAACTGATTTACTTCTGCAGAGTTGGCCAAAGCATTGTCCATATAACACAATCTGACCAGTGTCTTCCCTCATTTATAATATAGAGTTTGTGGCATATAGAGACTGTACACTAAAGCTGGTTTGGAAATGGGGGTGGGGGGAAATACATGAAAATGATCAAAAATTTGTTTCCATTTTTTTGTTGAAATTTCCCTACTAGTTCTACTACAGTCCTATCATTTCCCTGGGTTGCACTTCTGTATTAAAGATGAGAGGAGCTGCAGTTCTCCATTGTATGTATGTTAGCTGCTGCTCTTGGATTTCTGGCAAGTTGTCAATGTATTCCTCACTTGAGCAAAATCTAGATTTATTTGGAACATATATTGAGTCCTACAATGAGATTAATATAAAAATATTGTGTGAAAATTATATAGTGACAATTTCATAACAAAATGAAACTTTTTGAGTCCAGCTGGTACATATGAAATCTTTGTGCTGTTCCAAAGCAGATAAGACACAATGGATTACTTATGATGGGATGCTAAATACAGCTTTCATAGTAAGTGACCCTGTTATTGAAACATAAACCATCATGTAGCAATAAGAGTGTTTGTGGTTTGTACTGCAATAGGTGTAGAAAGTTAACATGAGGCTGTCTGGCTCTGTGATAGCATCTTTAGTTACACTTTTTAAACTTTTTTACACTGTGTTAAAAGTAATGCAAAAACAGACATATCACTGTTTAATTTTAATACAGTTTGATGTAATAAGAATGCTCTGGTTGAGTAATTAATCAGATACCAGATCAGATAACTTCTGATAAATTAGCATGCTCATGGACTCTACATATGCTTTTCTTTCCCATGGTCAGAGTCATGTAAAGACTTACACATGTACGTAGACCCATTGACTTCAAGGACATAAAGTTAGTAATAGTAAAACAAGAGTACCACAGTGGAAAATCAGACCCTATTATTTTAGATATTACAAGGTTATAAATTAATATGAAACTGGATCATTTTTCATATTAGCACACACAGCTTTAGGATCTAGTTCTCCAAGGAAAAAAAGTAGTGCCTGGTACTCCTTTACATTACTATTGACCCAAAGCATCTCTAGCAAAATATCTACAACTTCCAGTGAAGGAGGAGAGAGAAGGGTAAGGGAGCTGCTTGGTAGACCTGCTGAGATTTGGACAGCAAACTCTGGGGAGGAAGGGGATGGAGGTTACTTAATTTTTTGCTCTTTAGCATGTTATCCCTCTCATAATTGCTCTTCAGCCTTTACCAACTACATTATAAAAACAGTTCCTCTGGCCACCTGAACTTTGGTGTAGTTGGATTCTTGTGTGGCACTGTTCCTGGAGTGCCAGAGCAAGGGCTCGACTGAACAGACTTTAATGATTGAATTGCTAATATCAAATTGCATGAAAACCCATGCATGTGGTTTCTTTAATTGAGGAAAACTTGTCTGGTGTTGTCTCTTAATCAAATGTAATTAATTCATATATTGGGTTGATCAGAGGACTCTAAAGAAAAAATGCATTGACAGCAAAGAGCTTTTTGGGTGAAGAAGAGGTAGAATGATTGTCTAGTCTTGCAGATTATTATTTTAAACTTGTGAAAAACAAAGGGCCACATTTTTTCTTGAAATACATACATGCAACTCCGTGGGAATTAGTTATATATCTGAAACAAAAGTTAGCACCAAATACTCCAAAAAGAAATTACTTTAAAGAATCATAGAACCGTAGGGTTAGAAGGGACCCAAGGGTCATCTAGTCTAATCCCCTGCCAAGATGCAGGATTTGTTGTGTCTAAACCATCCAGCCTCCTTTTGAAAACCTCCAGCGAAGAAGCTTCCACAACCTCCCGAGGCGTCTGTTCCATTGTCCTACTGTTTTTACAGTTAGGAAGTTTTTCCTGAGATTTAATCTAAAGCTGCTATGCTGTAGTTTGAACCCATTGCCTCTTGTCCTGTCCTCTGTGGCAAGAGAGAACAACTTTCCTCCATATTTTTTATGGCAGCCTTTCAAGTATCTGAAGACTATCATATCCCCCCCTTAATCTCCTCTTTTCCAAACTAAAGTTCCTTCAGCCTTTGCTCATATAGCTTGTATTCCATCCCTTTGATCATCTTTGTCACTTGCCTCTGGATCCTTTCCAGTTTCTCCACATCCTTTCTATACATTGGTGACCAAAATTGGACACAGTACTCCAGCTGAGGCCTAACCAGCACCGAGTAGAGCGGTACTATCACCTCCCGTGACTTGCATGCTATGCCTCTGCTAATGCAACCTAAAATTGTATTTGCATTTTTTGCAACAGCGTTGCATTGCTGGCTCATGTTGAGGTTGTGATCCACCACAACTCCCAGATCCTTCTCAGTAGTGCTGCTGCCAAGCCACTTTCCCCCCACTCTATATTTGTGCATTTGTTTTTTCTTCCCTAAGTGTAGTATCTTACCTTTGAATTTCATTTAATTGTTTAGCCCAGTTCTCAAATTTATCAAGATCCCTCTGAATTTTAGCTCTATCCTCCAAAGTATTGGTAACCCCCCGCTAGCTTTGTGTCATCTTCAAACTTGATCAGTATGCTCTCTACTCCTACATCCAGGTAGTAAATAAAGATGTTAAACAACAACAGACCCAGATAGTACATTCAAATAATGGTAAAAGTCTGACTTAACAATAAACATTTAAAAAAAAAAACCCAACCAACCAAAAATAAAGAAAAAATAATTAAGTTCAGAGTTAAGGTTATACCTCTATCCTTAACTCGTCTTTGTGCCCTTCTGAATTACAGCACATGTGGTACTGCAACAGTATGAACAATGTGAGAAGCCTGCAATTCCTAGAATCCCTAGTCTGAGTAGCATTATTAGTTCTTTAATTCCTGGTTTTCATGATATCAGTTGTTCATAGTATTTACTACTCTCTCTAATTGTTGAGGGACTTTTTACATTTTCTGTAGCTATATGATATGGCTAATTTTAATTTACAGATACTGTATTCAGAGAATTCCTCCCCGTTGTCTGTTAATTTCCTCTGAACATATTACACACTTGATCATTAGAAGAGAAACAATAACAAACTGAAATCTCCACAATTCCCCATCATAAAAGGGTTAAAAAAGTAAAAGTTTATGTGTCCTAAATATTCTTACTTGAATGCATTATGCATGAAAAGGGTCTGAGCCCATGTGCAAGACCTCTGAATGAACTTCATTCATTCCGTACTTGGAAATGTCTATTCAACCACAAACAGACACAATAGTTACAACCTAATTTATTTGGTGTCAAGAGTAGCTTATTAAAAGTGAAAAGATGATTATGTAAAAGTGTAGTAACTTTTCTGTGGTAGTTATATAATTCTACATTCCTTTAACATCTCATGGTGTAATTATATAAGGATATTCTTTTTAAATGGTTAAAGTGTGGTAATATATATTCATTTAAAATTTCTAAACAGTTAATATGAAGCTTTTGCAACATCTAGTATATGAACATAATTTGTTTTAGTTTTGTGAATTTTAATGTGAAACAAATATACGCATACTCATTTCTGGATCTTCTGTGAACAAACTCTCATATTATTCATATTTACTGCCAGTGTTTAACACCCGCCCCGTGTTTTTTCACTTTTAAAATATTAAACTTTATTTCATATTTGAAGAAGTAAAAGATTTGCTGTGCAACAGTACAGTATTATCCATTCATTAGGCCTGATTCTGATTTTACTTGCACTGTTTAAAATTAGGAGTCCCTCCACTGAAGTCAGTGGTGTTACATCAACTTAAAGTTAGTACACCTATCAGGTTAAATCTGTTTTGTTTAAAATTGGCATGGTGTAATGGGAGAGATTAGGCAGCTACCTAATCATGACCTTCATTCTGAGATAGTGATTGGACATACTGTTACAAGAATTTTAGGAGAATCTAGCTTGCTTTATTCATGCAACATAGGAATTCCCTAAACTCTTCTCATTCCAACACTGATTGTTTAAAACAGTGATTCCCAACGTATTTACCATCGTGGGCCACATATGCTGTTCTCTGTGTGTTATGTGGGCCACATTCACGCAATATATATACTAACTGTACGACCCTGAGGATGTCGCATGGGCCACATCTGTGTGCTGATTGAGCTGCAAGCAGCCCATGGGCCATGGATTGACAACCACTGGGGTTTAGAAAGTTCCAAGAGGCAGAGTCTCATGGACCAGGGTGGGCAGTGACTCCCACTTTTCCCCCTATCCAGGAATAGTGGATACTAGGGTGAGGGTAGAAAAAACACTATTATCTTATATATTTCCCGTAATTCTCCCTTGTGATAACCCTAGTGACTATACACCAGGGGTGGGCAAACTTTTTGGCCTGAGGGCCACATCTGGGTATGGAAATTGTATGGCGGGCCATGAATGCTCAGAAAATTGGAGTTGGGGTGCAGGAGGGGGTGAGGGCTCTGGTTGGGGATGGGGCCAAAAATGAGGCGTTCAGGGTGTGGGAGGGGGCTCGGGGCAGGAGGGGTGGAGTGCGGGGGGGGGGTGAGGGCTCTGGGGTGGGGCTGGGGACGAGGTGTTTGGGGTGCAGGAGGGTGCTCCAGGCTGGGATCAAGGGGTTCGGAGGGCAGGATGGGGATCAGGGCTGGGTAGGGGCAGGGGACAGGCTCAGGGGTTCAGGCTCCAGGCGGCGCTTACCTCAAGCAGCACCCAGAAGCAGCGGCATGTCCCTTCTCCAGCTCCTACGTGGAGGCACAGCCAGGCGGCTCTGCATGCTGCCCATCGGCAGGCACTGCCCCTGCAGCTCCCATTGGAGCACCGGAAGGGGGCCATGCTGCTGCTTCTGGGAGCTGCGTGGAGCGGCCCCCGACCCTGCTACCCGGCTGGAGCGCCAAAGGGGGGCAAGCCCCAGACCCTGCTCCCCAGCGGGAGCTTGAGGGCTGGCTTAAAATGGCTGATGGGCTGTAGTTTGCCCAACCCTGATATATACAGTATACTTATCTGGTAAAGGTGTGGATCTTTGTGTTCAGTGTAAAATGAAACAGGTTTGGAGGGTGGAGAAAACCAGCAGGGGATACGTCACTTGAATAATATTCTTCTGCAACCTGGAGTCCTTTATCCCTTTTAGGTTCAACAATGACTTGGTTATCATGTAGGGCCTGATACTGCAATTTGTATTGATGCAGGCAGACTGCTGTGCCCATGGAGAGCCCCAATGAGGAGCCTTAATGCGGATGCAGCAATCTGCCTGCCCACTGTCAGTTACAGGACTAGGGCCTTTGATAGCAGTCATAGTCTTAGAAACTCATTTTTATGAGTTCCCCAAACAGAGATTGTGGAAAATATTGCTGTTGGGAAAAGACTGTGAAGGGGTGGGTGGCTCTTAGCAGGAAAAACAACTAATAGGAAGATAGAAGATAAACCAGCCCCCTCTTCACACTCACAAACACTCTTTATCTAATAGACCTTCTGCTAATGGCTTTTCCTGCTAAGTATTCTCATCCTTCCATCCCCTTGACATGTAAAATACATTTATTTAGTACATCCAATGAATGCCTAGGCAGTGCAAATTACACTGTCTTATCATTTAAACCCCATTTATGTCCATTTTCTATCCCAGGGGTTCTCAACCTTTTTGTTGCTGAGGCCCCACTCAGTATGCTGTAAAAACGCCAGGGCCTGGCGGGGGGAGTGCAGGGAACAGGCTCCGGGTGGACCCTTGGGCATAGGAATAGTTTTACTTCTATTTGGGGGGGGGGGGAGGGGGAGAAGGCTGGCAGGACTTGAGCCAGCTCCACACAGCACAGTCCAGGGAGGAAGCACCACCTCCACCCCCCGACTCCCTCAAGAGGCCACCCAGCTTGTCTGGGCTGTGGGGGAATGCAACCAAAATATATAACTCCAAGGGGTACTCAGTTCAAAAAGTTTGAAAACTGCTCAGGGTGCAGGGAGGGGGTAGATAGGGGTGTGTGCAGGCGGGGGGTAGCTCAGCGTGCAGGCAGGGGGTAGGTAGGGGTGTGTGCAGGCAGGGGGGTAGCTCAGCGTGCAGGCAGGGGGTAGGTAGGGGTGTGTGCAGGCAGGGGGGTAGCTCAGCGTGCAGGCAGGGGGTAGATAGGGGCTCTATATGGGTGAGGGGGGGCTCCCTGTGCAGCTCCTAGCTTCAGCGGGGGTGGGGGGGGCTGGTGACGCTGGGGCTCCCAGCTTCAGCACCCTGCTGCTCCTGGCTTGGGCGGGGGGAGGTTTGCTGATTTCAGCCCCATGTCGCTCCTGGTTTTAGGGGCTGGGGGGGGAGAGGCACTGGCTTCAGCCCTGTGCCGCTCCTGGCTGGGGCAGGGGGGCCGCCAGCTTCAGCCCCATGCTGTTCCTGGCTTCAGCACTGGGGCTCAGGGCACCGGGTTTCAGCTGCGGAGCTCCATGGCCCCCCTGAAAGGCCTCGCGGAACCCCAGGGGGCCACAGACTACTAATTGAGAACCACTGTGCTATCCCATCTGTAGCTTACACTACTGTTTCGGTTCAATGAATTTGGCTGGGAAATTTATATGGGAATTACACTGTTTACGCTGGAGATTAATATGGCCCTTTATGTAGTATTGTAGTGTAATATTGACCTGGGGCTCCATGGAATTTGATGGAGTAAAGACCTCAGGATTTGTCTCTTACACAGCAAATTGCTGAATCTAACTCATTCTTTTTAAGAAGTGACATACTGATACTTTCATTTTTTACTTTAATATTTAATTAATATTTTCACCATATAAATATATATATTACACCCAACATGGAGAATGAATGTGGTTTATATTTATTTGCCATACTGTATATAACTTGTCTCTGTCCTTCTCTAAGGATACTGGTTTCAGAAGTAACTAATTATAGTAGTGTATGCTCATAGGTCATGAAATCCAATAGGCCTGATTCTGATCTCACTTTTTTACACTTGTATACTGCTGAAATGCCAATGATTTTAGTGTAGTTGCTCCTGATTTACACCAATGTAGATGAGATCAGAATTAGACCCTGTGTTCTCCTAGGGTCTGTATTTTTTTAGTATACGCTCTCGTTCAATTCCCATTTCTTTTGTATAATTATTTGGGGACTCACTGTGTTAATTGTCACAACAGTGACAATCTGGCAAAATTCTGTTTATCACTAAGTAATAACAATTCACGTCTATTAACTTTTGCTTAGGTACATCCCATCAAGGTGGATATTCCCATGATGCTGTGGTGTATGCACTACAAAAATGTGGCATTCGTCATATTGATACAGCAAAAAGATACGGCTGTGAATCACTCCTTCAGAAAGCTATCAAAGAAAGTGATGTGAAGCGAGAGGACCTCTGGATAACTACCAAACTCTGGCATAGCGACTATGGCTATGAAAACACAAAACAAGCCTGCCTGGAATCATGCAAAAGACTTGGTGTTCAGTACCTCGGTATGACATTTTTATGTTGTTAATTTATTGTGCCTCCCATGTGAGTGTTGGGGAAGATAAATAAATTCTAGGATGGACTTCATAACAGAGATAGACCACGGGTGCCAAATTCTTCCCTTAGTTATATGTCTGCAAACCTCTTGTCCCAACTGATCTTCATGAGGGTTGCATGTATGTAACTGAGGGCACAGAATATGGCCCTAGAATTGTAGCTGTTGCAAGATCTTTTTTTAATCGACTAGAATGAATTTTGTAAAATTGCATTTAATAGTTAAATCGAGTTGGGGATCAGCTATACAACAGTTCAGATGTTTTGGTTAAGGAAACAAAGATTGCTGTATAAACTTTAAAGTAAGTTCCTTAAAGTCCTGGTTGCTTGCATGGAGAATTATAATTTCTGAAATGTCCAATCTGAAAATATGGGGTCACCTTTGAAAATGTCACCCTTTAAACTTTCTCTAAAATTATGAATATGTTTTAACAAGTTTTGACTAGCTTGCTTGCTATCTGATGCCATAGACTTTGGGTACAATTTTCAAAAGAGCTCAAGTGATGTAGACATCTAAGTCCCATTGAAAATCAATGAGATTTAGGCACTTTTAAAAATTCTATCCTAGTGATGTACCTACAGTATAGTATATCATAATCAGGGAAACTGACATGGCTGCCACTAGAGCTCATGTCATAGAACATAGAATATTATCTTAGGCAAGAAGAAGCTGTAGTGGTGACACTAGTTAGTTGCCCATTATCTTTTGATAGCAATGGGGGATGTCATAGAAATAAAAATGGGGAGTATTTTAAAAGCTTTTTTGGGGGGAGTGGGGGGCACTTTCTCTTTCCTAGCTGAAAGGAGGAAAAGAAAGGGGAGAGGAAATGAAAAATAACAATCTAAGATTATCTGATTGTAGAAGCTTAGACCAAAATGTCAGTGTTGACTGCCAAAGAAAATAAATGTAACGGTCAAACTTATCAGCGGTGGCACTGAAAACCTTCCCTTTGCTCCTCTTCCGCTTCCTGCACCACCACCATCACCAATAAATAAACTGTAAGGCAGAAACAAACAGCTTTTGTAAAAAAAAAAAAAAGGTTTTGTGGAATATTTACTGAGTGCTGGGCTTAGGGTTTTGCTCCTGAGTGTGTTGTAAGGTGAACAAAAAAAGAATCCAAATAATTTATCAGAGCTACCATAGTGTATGCAATAAAAGATTGTGACATATGTCTGTGCACACATGGTGTGTTCTAGTTCTGTTAATTGTACAAATGAATCCATCAGTGGTTTCCTACAGACTAATGTGAAATGTTCTAAAGCGACTTCCATACTTCGATGCAGTACAGATACTGATCACTGGAAGGATGCTCTCATAAATAAAAATAAGGAACTGCAGTCCATGACTTTGTCCTTGCTATCTAAATTAAGAAGGAACATATTTTCTTCATCACTGCTCTCCCTTTAGTTCATCCGCTCCTCATGTTTTGTATTTCCTCTCTTGTTATTCTGCTTGCTGTGGCACTGGTGCTGAATGCTGATGAGAGAAAACTTGATCCAACTCCAGAAAATCATTTTTGGATAATTTATCTGAATACTGCAAACTTTTGTATCCTTTTTGGGTACTAAATTGATAAGACTGAGAACTCATACAAGTAATCAGCAGATACATTATTTTTTGGTTTGCTGATCCAGGAATAGTTGCATTGAAAAACTTATTTTCAGGTGGCAGAAGTATTTTAGTTGCTGTTACCATCTAGTCCCTGGAATGGCATGAGAGAAGGAGAGCGAGTGAGATAGCTTGTGTTTGTTAGGTATGTTCAAATCTTCTAATTTGGGAACCTCATGGCTGAGTCTCCTCTTGTTAACATCACGTGTAATTTCATTGACATCTTGTGAGATATTAATTTGCACTTGTGTAAATGAGGTAAGGATCAGGTCTTTTATTTTGAAGATTGTGACATTTAGCTACAGCCTTCCTTTGAGGGCAGGAGAAAGCCACACCTCCCTTGTGCTGCACATGCAACTGTCTCCCAGAGTCCCCCACTGTGCACAGGAGCACACAAACTGCTGCACTACTTTAAGGGGTGAAGCATACTCCCTTTGCATGGTGAGCCATCTCTGCTGACAACTGATTAGCCATAGCTCCAGCCATAGTTCTACCTCTTCCTGCCACCTTTGGGGTGCAGTGTACCCCCAGGAGAGTAACTGGAAAGAATAGAGACTGCAGTTCGGCCCATCCCTTAAGTGTGTTTTGTACCCACGTAAAAGCCAGGCAGAATCTAGCTGATATAAGTTCTCTCTTTTCAATTTGCTGTGATTACATAGTCATAACTCAGGCTGGTCATTTGTCACTCTGTTGTGGTTGTTAACAGATTCCACAGTTTTTTGCAGTTTAAATTTAAAAAATCATAGCTACTCCTGCAGAGACATTTTAACTTTAATTTTAAAAGGGGCCTGACTTTTAGAGGAGTTGAACATTCACAAATCCTATTAGAGTCAATAGGAATTGAAAATCAGGCCATATGATTATAGTCCTTATGGTTGTGAAGATAGCCTTCTAAACACTAACCTAGTAAAAATGGATGCTGCACTATCTCTCTCTGTCTTACCAACAAATAATGCTTCTGCATTTAACAAAATGCATTTAGAAATTACGATAATTCTGTAACACCATGTAATGTGGGAATGTGTAACATTCCTTAGGAAAACAAGACCTGTTAACTTTTTTTATGAGAATTGTATCAATAATCTAAGTGTATTATGGTTTTTTCTTATTAGAATGGTTTATTATACCTTTAATAAATTTTTAAATTAAAGCACTTAACACGTTTGACAAAATGTATGACATGACTTTTGAGGGTGGAGAGACTCAACTAAAATTACGAGCTACTGTTTTTTTGTCATGGCAAATCTGTGATTATTTCACATTTATTAGCTGGAATAAATTTGGATTGAATTCCCATTATTCCAATTTACTTCTGTTTCTAGGGTGCTTTGATGGACTTTGAGGCAAAAAGTACTATCAGGAGCATCTTTTGGCATAAAATTACAAGTGTTTTGACAGTGCAAAAGTGTGAAATCTTCTGAGAATACATCCCCCCCCCCCCCCCACTTGAAACTTCTCACAAATCTTATGAATGTAACCACAATGCAGAGACCTACATAAAGGGATCCGGTTAAAGGCTGGTAGACCTAAAATTAGATATACCAGCTCTATTTTCATTCATGAACATGCACCTTATTTTATGTCAGCCTTCCACAGACCAGTCTTCTTCATTCTTATGGACAGGCAGGGTATGAAAATATATGATGAGAAAAGTTGTGGTGATGATAAGGCAATGTGTGTCCAAGCTTATTTAGGAAAGCAAATTGTTTTTTTTATGAGCATCTCTGATACAGTTGCTGAAACCAGCAATTCTTCTGTGAGAGAAGGGTATATGGACTAAGGAGCAGGGTAAAATACTAAATGAAATTTTCTTGATTGTATTATAATATATTAACAAGAATTCTTTTCTTCTAATAGTTTCTATAAAAGATACATAGATGATGCAATAAAATGGAAGATACTTAAACAATGCCTTTGTTTTTACAATTTATATTTTTATATTATAGAGCAAAACTGACTATTTAATATGACTGAAAATTGAAAAGACACTAAAGCCCCAGAAACTTCTTTAACCACTTAGAACCCCTGATTCCATGCAAAGCCCCATTGACTTCAGTGAGGCTTGGTGAGAACTGATGGGTCTGCCCATGCAGAACAAATTATAGGATCACAGTCTAAAATAGTAGTAACTGATAAGAAGTTATATGAAATAGTCTAAAGAATTCTCATACATCTATGTTGCTAATATAAACCAGTCAGTGCTTTAAGACAAAGTGCTCCAAGCAGAATTTTGTTACAGAGCCTTTCCAATGAGCACTTTTGGACAAATGGTATTAGGAGAGCAGTGTTCATGGTTTTTTTTTTTTAATTAGTGGATTATATATCCATGAGAAGCTGGAAATGTGTATTATTTATGGGCAGTGGTTAAAACAAATATTCCATTACTTGCATTTTCTAAATGTGGTCCTTGCTCTTTCCATTTAAGATTAGTGTCTGGCATCCATGATAAACCAGTATGGAATAGCAGCAAATCTTATAGGTTTGGCAATACAAGAATACATTCCTTTGGATTTGGACACAGCCCCCCAAATAATTTCTTTTTGAGTATGCTTTGTGGGTTACTGAATTCATAAACTATTTTGTTTTCTTCATGTCTGTGTTGAACCTCAGATTCTTGTTAGCTGTATGCCTTTTATTGGGTTGAGAATTTGAGTGGAATCACAAACTTTAGTTCCACTAACAAGCATGCTACTGACTTTTAACTGTGTAAAACTAGCCTTGCATTTTGAATGAAGATGAGCTTTTCTGGGCTTTGTTGTCTCTGGACGTGACTACAACTAAGAAAATAATGACCCACCAAGTGACTTAAGTATCACAATCTAAAAATACTCCATACACTGATTTTTATTAGGGTTACCTACAGTGCCATATTTTGATATTCCAGCCTCAGGGCCATATTTACTACTGCATTATTCCAGTTTGATTGCCTTTAAAGGGTGCTTGAAACAAATTTCATAGCCAAAGCATCTTGTGTTTAAAAGTAGTTAAATGGTTGTTAATGACTTTGATTTCTTCCTTGATGCAAAAAGTTATTTCTTTTATATACAGCTAGGAATCATAGCAACTATTACTTAATTCTGCATTTAAGTGACATACATTAATACATTAATTTGGATTTTCTAAGCAAGCATTTTTGAAAATGAATTAGCTAGTGATTCCATTTGCACTAGTGGCCGGGAAGCAGAATTCAGTCTTCAACACTGTTGCTTTATTCAGGAATATTAGAAATGATGTTGTCTCCTGCTTTTTTAACAGACTGTGTTTTAACATTGCTATCTATACTATTACCTAATTTACAGCTAACTAGTAAAATGGCCACTCACAATTTACAAAACATTTTGGTCATGGGAGCTCTTCTCAAAACATGCCAGTCCAGTGGACCAAGAGTATTTTGTTGTATTATTTAATACTAATTTCCTAACAGAAATTTGTTAAATCAATAATTTTTGTGTTCATGTAATCCTCAAAAGAGAAAAACATTTGGGCAAATCAGTGTGTGTATATTATGTGTATCACTTGGTAGTGTGTGTATATATACACTACCAAGTGTATATACACATAATATATATACATATATAGATAGATACACACACACACACACACACACACACGCAAACACATATACATACTAGGGCTGTCAATTAATCGCAGCTAATTCACGTGATTAATTCAAAAAATTAACCATGATTAATCGCTCTATTAAACAATAGAATACCAACTGAAATTTATTAAATATTTTTGGATGTTTTTCTACATTTTCAAATATATTGATTTCTATTACAACACAGAATACAAGGTGTACAGTGCTCAATTTATATAATATTTGATTATAAATATTTGCACTGTAAAAATGATAAAAGAAATAGTATTTTTCAATTCACCTCATACAGGTACTGTAGCGCAATCTCTTTATCATGAAAGTGTAACTTACAAATGTAGATTTTTTTGTTACATAACTGCAATCGAAAACAAAACAATGTAAAACTTTAGAGCCTAAAGTCCACTCAGTCCTACTTCTTATTCAGCCAATCGCGAAGACAAACAAGTTTGTTTACATTTACAGGAGATAATGCTGCCTGCTTCTTATTTACAACGTCACATGAAAGTGAGAACAGGCGTTTGCAGGGCACTTTTGTAGCCAGCATTGCAAGGAGGTTACATGCCAGATATGCTAAACATTTCTATGTCCCTTCATGCTTCGGCCACCATTCCAGAGGACATGCTTCCATGCTGATGATGCTTGTTAAAAAAAAAATACATTAATTAAATTTGTGAGTGAACTCCTTGTCTCCTGTTCTGTTTTACCCGCATTCTGCCATATATTTCATGTGTTAGCAGTCTCGAATGATGACTCAGCACCTGTTGGTTTAAGAACACTTTCACAGCAGATTTTCAAAACGCAAAGAAGGTACCAATGTGAGATTTCAAAAGACAGCTACAGCATTCCACCCTAGGTTTAAGAATCTGAAGTGCCTTCCAAAATCTGAGAGGGACAAGGTGTGGAGCATGCTTTCAGAAGTCTAAAAAGAGCAACACTCCGATGCAGAAACTACAGAACCCAAACCACCAAAAAAGAAAATCAACCTTCTGCAGGTGGCATCTGACTCAGATGAGGAAAATGAGCATGCGTCCGTCCGCTCTGCTTTGGATCATTATCGAGCAGAACTCATCATCAGCTTGGACGCATGTCCTCTGGAATGGTGGTTGAAGCATGAAGGGACATATGAATCTTTAGTGCATCTGGCACATAAATATCTTGCGATGCCAGCTATAACAGTGCCATGCAAACGCCTGTTCTCACTTTCAGGTGACATTGTAAACAAGAAGTGGGCAGCATTATCTCCTGCAAATTGTAACCAAACTTGTTTGTCTAAGTGATTGGCTGAAGTAGGACTGAGTGGACTTGTAGGCTTTAAAGTTTTACATTGTTTTATTTTTGAGTGCAGTTAGTTTTTTGTACATAATTCTACATTTGTAAGTTCAACTTTCATGATAAAGAGACTGCACTACAGTACTTGTATTAGGTGAATTGAAAAATACTATTTCTTTTGTTTTTTACAGTGCAAATATTTGTAATCAAACATAAATATAAAGTGAGCATTCACAATGATTATGCCATAAATCATAATCAGATCTCCATTTCAATGACTATTAAAGAAATATAACCACTGAATAAACTGTAAAAGATTAAACTGGAGTAGCAGCACCACCGCTCTTTGAAAGGGTACAGTATGCCCTTCCCTCCCTCTCCAGCTCAGTTCTGTTCTCTGGTATAGCGAGTGCAATCCACACACCTTTGAGATATCAAGCTTTGTCAAAGGCACCAGCCTGGAAGGGTTCTTGCACTTGCTGGTGATATTCATCCCAGAGCACAGGGTACCAGTTAATCTCTTGTGGCCACATCCAGGCCCTATTGAAGTCAATGGGATTTTTGCCATTGACTTCCTTAGGATCAGAATTGCCCCTTAAATAGAGCATAAGATTTTGTATGAGTGCTCTGCTTTGGGATGAATTTTGCCCTAGGGGAGAAAGGGCTTCAAGGGCTGGTTCCTGTACAAGGAGAGAAGGAGGGTGCAGAAGACTACTTATATGCTTCACCATCCTTTGTACACCATCATGTAAGTAGCCACAATCTGCCTTTTAAAGTATATTCAAACATTGCAGTATGGTACAGCCTTTTATAGACTTTTTTCTCAATGTCTGAGTACCTTTTGATGTTTTGCTTTTTAAAATAAGCTTGCTGTGATTGCATTTACTTAATCATAGAGGCTGAAATTCACTTAAGTGCAGAGGTTTTAATTGATGAATATGGCCTTGTTCATCTCTGAATTGAAGTAAATTTCACCAAGAATTTGCAGACTGAGAAGATCTGCAAGTAGTATTGCTTTATCATGCCAACACTAAACTCATTTTAAGTTCACCTATGGCTTTCTGAAATATCTTTAAATAAAATCATGATATAGGCATCACAGATGTGGAAACATCACCCTTCTAAAATAAAAGGTTCCTGAAAGACAGCTAATCCTGTTTGTATCAGAAGAAGTCTTTGAGACACTAACACAAGGAAGGATAAATGTGCTGCATTTCTGAGCTCTACAAGGCCAGAGGTCTTACAGTTCTCAAAACTGTTAAAAGTCATTCTTCTCTGGGTGTTGCAATTTCTCGGGCTGAATACAAAGCATCTTTGTATGTTAAAATCTGCAGAGCAGCTATTTTCATGAACATTTACAGACTGTGGTGCATAGCTGGATATTCAGGCTTTTTCAAGAATACTGTTGCAGTTAGTGGTTATATTGAGCTTTCCCTGCATATGTTTTTTTGGCATTCCTAAGCAGTCCTGATTATTCTGTATTGGAGAACATAGCAATTAGAGATGCATAATTCCCTTCTTTCAGATGAGGTCAGCCCCTAACTGTACTAATAACTTGTCCCTGTTCAGTTGTGGCAATTGTCTTGTATGTTTAAATTAAAGATTTTATTTACAGTTCTTAAATTCCTTTTCTAAATTTGGGAGTAAATGCATAAAAAGAACTAATAGCATTATCCCTGAATGGGGGATAGATCCCAGTTCTGCAAATCCTTACATATAGTCCTTACTCATATGCGCAGTCTTATTTGAAAGCTTGTTGGACTACTCACCTCAATAGGAATTTGAAGTATTGGCTCATGGTTTTGTATGCAGCTTTCCCTACATACATCCGCCAATGCATCTTAGTCCTAATATGCAGAACCCTATGTTATTCTAGTCATATACCTATCGGGAGCAGACACATGTTTTGATAATTTTGCTAGGTTGTGCACAAATGAAGACACATCTGAAGAAGTGGGTTTTTTACCCATTAAAGCTTATGCCCAAATAAATCTGTTAGTCTTTAAGGTGCCACCGGACTCCTTGTTGTTTTTGTGGATACAGACTAACACGGCTACCCCCTGATAAATGAAGACCAGGATGAAAACATCAAACTTATTTGTATTTGTGCCCTTAAATCAATCTTTGAATTATCTTGCTTAGAAATTAAAGACTAATGTACCAACTCAGTGTGCCATCTATCCTCAATACTTTGGTTTAAGTTTTAAGAGATTAAAAAAAAATAGGCCAGAGGAGTCCTGTTTCCACAAACAGTTATTGTAAGTGATTGTTGTGGTGTATTCTGAAAAATACTTTCACTGTGAAGAGTTACAATTTCTCATTCCTTCACCAAGGCTAGATAGCAACTAGCAACAAGAGACAGCTATTTTAAACATAAGAATGTCTGTGGTTATAAATGACGCACACCTCAGCCAATCACTTCTTTCCTTTTCCTGTTTGTGTCTTAGACTAGAACAGTGATACTCAGTGGTTCAGGAGCCAAATTAGAGATCAGCATTACCCAAAAGAGCCAAAGTAATGTGAATTCATTGTTTTCATTTACTATAGTATTCATATTTAAACAGTATGATGGGGAATATATTATTATCACAGCAAATAAGTTAAATTAATGCAAGTTGATAACTTAATTGGTTAATAACATAGTAAAAGCATCCTGATTGGTTAATAATTTAGATTGGTTAATAATTAAATCACACTGTTTTTTAATATCATGTGCTGCAAAGAGCCGCAGGAGACACATTAATGAGCCACTTGCAGCTCATGAGCTGCTGTCTGTGTATCACTGGACTAAAAGTACAAGGTGGTGGCCAACATTTTCAAATTTGGGTGCCTGAAATTAGGCTCCTGAATCCATATTTAAGAATCTAAATAAAAACACCTTGATTTTCAAAGGTACTGAGCAACTCCAAATTCCATTTTCAAAAGTGCTAAAGATGCAAGTGCTCATTGATTTCAGAGGGAGCTGAGTTTGCTCATCACCTTTGAAATTGAGGGCATTTCTAGTTAGGTTCTTAAATACAGATTCACCAGCCAGACTTTAGGCAACCAGGCTTGAAAATGTTGGCCAGTATGTATAAATTATTCCTTTTTTAAAATTATATTGGAAATGTGTCATTTTTGGTGAAAGGGTTGGGCTATAGGTTTTATGTATCCGATCTGGTGCAAACAAATATAGTACACAATGGCATGAAGGAATGATTGTACTGTAATTTCCCATAGAAATGTATAAACAGTAGTATTCCTTTCAGTGGGCATCAAAGGCCCACTCCTGTGAAAGTGCTATGCAGCACTCTCAACCTCCCACAGACTTGAGGGTGCTGAGCACTTCTGAGATATTCAGGCAACCATCTGATCCTATTCTTGTAGCCTCTTGTTAATTTCTACTGGAGTTGGTGTGGGTTTAGCATTATTATTATGAATAATATTTATTACAGTACTGCCCTTTGATTTCAATGGGGCTACTCATGTTCAAAGTTTAGCACCATACAAATGTGTATGTAAGAGCCCTGATCCATGACTGGGGCTCCTAGATGCTACTGCAATACAAATAATATCAATTAATTAAATGTGTGCAGGATTGGGGCCTAAAGTAGTAAAGGGTGTTGTTTATGAAATCAAGAAAGGAAGTATACTTACTGATCACTTAGTAATAGTCATAAACTTTTGATAGAAATAGATTAGGAGTGGTTTGTACTGCTACGGGTTGAAGAATGCCATTCAACTACTCTGCTGCATCATTGGAGGGTTTTTTTAATATAAATAAACACAAATTGATTGTGTTTCCCTTTTAGATCTTTATTTGGTACACTGGCCCGATGCACAAGTTCCTGGTAAAAGTAATCGTGAGGTCCGAGCTGAAACCTGGAGAGCCATGGAGGACCTATATGAGAAAGGTGGGAGGACTGTAAAAAATCACTGTTTGCAGGAGGGACTGTAACTGATTTAAACTTTCGGGAATCCAATAACATTGTAATAGGGTGGGATTTTTCAAAGGAGCCTGAGAGAGTTAGGTGCCCAAATCCCATTGTCTTTCTATGCGACTTGGGTATGCAACTCACTTGTGCACCTTTAAAATCCCAGCCCTACTCAATATTATCCATGTGACAAGCTAAACAAAAAGAGTTAGCTGCTGCTTGTAAATAACATATTGCCATGTTGTGGTCCTGAAGAAGTAAATGCTGTTATGTATGATTTTTTTAGATTGTCTATAGTCTGTAGATTACAGTACATTTTGTGCTGGGCTGCAGTTGGTATAAATTCAAAGCCTTGCCATCTAATTTAACTTCCCTTTGATTTTTTTTTTAATTGTAAGGTGATATTTCTCCTTTACATAGAGCAGTAAGTAGTTAGTGGATCTTTGTTGTCTGTGGTTTAGAAAAGGTCAACTCAAGCAAGCTGATTAGATGAGGAACAGAAATTGAGCTGTGGGGTTTTTGTTAATTAACCTTGAAAGCATACCCTTGAAGGAGTTGCAAAGCTAAGGAGAAAATTCCTCTCTCAGATCCTTATGATGACTCTCAACTGTATTATTCTGTATGCACTGATCCCCCATTGACATTTAATGGGAGTTTTTCCAGATCCAGGAAGATTAGAATATTGGTATCAAAATTTGTCATGAATTTAAGAGGAGGATTTTGCCCCTAATGTATGCAGTATTATTATGAGGTTCTCCAGTAATTATATTTTCAAGCAATAGTTGTAGACCTCATTTACAATTCCATGGAAAGTTCCTAAGTATCAAAGTTGGATAACAGGGATGAAAAAGACCTCCAAGCTCATGTAATCCATCTCCTAACCCAGCGTTTCTCAACCAATGGGTCACGACCCCCAGATGGGCTACGAAAGGCAATCAGGGGTTTTGAAGCATTGAAAAATGTATTACAATGTAAAGCAAAGAAATTCTCGCTCACCCATTCCTCATACAACCATATCCTTCAATGTCAAGTATTTTCAGTCAACCTCTTGAAATACAGACACATAATTGTACAGGATTATCATTATTACCACTGATATATTCTTTTTACTCTTATAGCAAATGTAAGGAGATTGTGAATAAGGGGTTGCCAGCCTGTAAAGGTTGATAATACTGCCCTAACATATTCTTAAAGAACTCTACGTGGGTGGAATGTTGTTGGAATGCAGATTTGTGCTGAAGACATACGCTAAATTTAAAATGTAGATGTAATCACATATTTGACACTTTTGATGATTTACATTTGTGTCAACGTAAGGTTCAACTAGTCTAACCCTCTGCCTACCCATTGTCCTACTTATGTTGAGGTTGTGACCCACCACAACTCCCAGATCCTTCTCAGCTGTACTGCTGCAAAGCCAGTTTTCCCCCATTCTGTATTTGTGCATTTGATTTTTCTTCCCTAAGCGCAGCATCTTACTTTTGTCTTTGTTGAATTTCATTTAATAGTTTAGCCCAGTTCTCCAATTTATCAAGATCCCTCTGAATTTTAGCTCTGTTCTCTCTCTCACACACACACTCTCTCTCTCTCTCTCTCTCTCTCTCTCTCTCTCTTTCAACCTATTCCTGAGCTGGGCCCTCCTTTTTTTTTTTTTTTTTCTTTCTTTTGTTTCGCTCCTCTATGAAAACCTAGCTCCTGCCCCAGGTTTCTCAATTTAGACCAATTGGGCTTTCAGTGACTGATTAACCTCTTCCTGCCTTGCATGGAGGCTTGAGTGCCCCATTATAGTTCCTCTATGGATTTTGTATCCCAGCTTCTTATATCTGAAGTCTCCAACAATATCAGGTAAATGCAATCTAACCCCATCCTCCCTGCTTTATAATTACCTTTACTGTTTTTAAAATGTGAGATGGTATCTGATGATAAGCTAATTCCATAGAACTAAACTGATTGCTAGTTAATTCATAATAGAACAGGTGTGAGGAGTCTGGGCTTACCAGTGGTGCCACCTAATGGTTAGGTCACTGGCTCCCAGCTCTCCCCCATCTTCAGTGTCCCCTACCAGCAATCACTCCTTCTCTGTGGCATTTGGTAGGTAGCAACTCAGCCCTCTGGCCAGGTCACCAGTCGAGTCCGCCCCCTTACGGGGTAACCGAGTCCAACAAAATAAAGCGTCTTCAGCCCACCTCCAGGTTCCTGTGGATTGCATGCCCTTGCCTTAGGATTTACAATGTCTCTATCCCCCCCTTATCTCCAGGGAGGGTGGAAGAAGGGGTTGTTCTTCGAGTGATTGCTCATGTGTATTCCACAATAGGTGTGCATGCTCGCCACGTGCACTGGTGCCGGAAGTTTTTCCCCTAGCAGTACCTGTAGAGGGGAGCGCCCCCCGCAACCTGCCTGGCGCGGTATAAGGGGAGCTGCGTGTTCCCCCCACCCTCAGTTCCTTCTTGCCGCCAGTGAAGGTGCGTCGGAACTGCTCTGCTCCTGCTTTGCTGTAGCTTGTCCCCAGAACTGTTCGTTCGTTCAACATTAGTACCTGTAGTTCGCTGTTTAGTTAATTTAATTCGTCAGTAAGCCCGGGCCAGGGCATGCCCTGTGCCCCGGGGTTTAAGTCGTGCAGCTCTTGCAGGCATTCTATGCCAAGGAGCAACCCGCATGCAGACTGTTTGCGCTGCTTGGGAGAAACCCATATCAGCGAAAGGTGCAAGATTTGCAAGTCGTTTAAGCCTCTGACCAAAAGAGAAAGGGACATTAGGCTCCGGGCCATCCTGATGGAGTCAGCGCTAACCCCAACCCCGGCACGCTGCTCCGAACCAGTACCCAGCACTGCTGCGTCGGTACGCGGCGACCCTCTGGTACCATCTACCAGTCGGCACCGCTCCCCGTCCATGGGGCACACCAAGAGGGCCAAGAAGACTCCCTCCTCGCAGCAGCACCGAGGGAAATCTGGGACAGAGACTAGGCCCATGTCGGGCAGTCCTTGATTCCCTCCGTGCCCTAGGCCTCCGACTCAAGCTGAGCGGAGTAGCCCAGCCCCTTCAGAACAGGCCTCTCCAGATGTCCGGATGCCTTCCATGCCTGAAGCCCTCCAGGCAGCCCGGGACGTCATGTCCATGCTGGTGCCTGGAGCACCCCCGATGTCGGCCCCGCGCTCCAGAGGCAAGCCGCTGCTGGGATCCACGCAGCCGCCTCCAGCCCTGTACCGGTCTCGGTTGAGGGAATGTTCCCAACGCCGATCACCGCCCAGCGACTGCTCGGGGCAGAGTCCAGGTGGATCACCCTCAACGCCAACCAGACTGTCTGGCTGGGTTCCATCCATCCGGGACTCTCGGCACCGCTAGTC
Source organism: Emys orbicularis (assembly GCF_028017835.1). Lineage (NCBI taxonomy): Eukaryota > Metazoa > Chordata > Testudines > Emydidae > Emys > Emys orbicularis. Next base: position 39,701,086 of record NC_088690.1, read on the forward strand.
CTCAAGGAGCGAATATTGACGGGACCGTGGCAGGCGTCGCCGTCGGTCCCCATCTCGGAGAGGGTACCACAGTCGGTCACGACACGATCGTCGACTCAATTCCCACTCGGCCTCCCACTCCAAGTCTCCACCAAGACATCACAGCCCCGGGCGTCAATCGCCGGCATCTCGCCGTCGCGGTTCCGCCCGTCGAGGCAGTTCGCGGAGCAGCTATTACCGTCGGTACCAGTCCTCCACATCGAGATTGCAGTCCCGTGGCCGTCATAGGTCCTGGCACCGCCGCTCCTCGCGGTCCAGGGACAGCAGCGGATCTTACGCCAGCCCAGTCTCCATCCATAGCCGTCCCCCGATGGGCCAGGCCGGCCAACCCGGACAGTTGGTCCTGCCAGTGCCACAGCAGGTGCAGTGGCACCGAGCGTCGTGGCTGGCCAAATGGTACGAGTCGGCACCGTGGCCTAAGCCTGGAGCGTGATAGGAAGGCGTTTAAGGCGCTAGTGGAGGAAGGGACAGCAGCTGCTAGGGCATCCCTGCAGGCAGCTTCGGAAGCTGCGGACACGGCAGCACGATCAATGGCCTCCGCGGTATCCATGAGATGGGCGTCGTGGCTCCTACTCTCTGGGCTGTCCAGTGAAGCAGAGTCTTCCATGCAGGATCTCCTGTTTGATGGGAAAGCTCTGTTTGCAGAGGAAACAGATACAAGGCTGCATGGTATGAAAGATTCCCGCACGACCCTCCAGACTCTGGGCTTCTGTCCTGGCTCCAGCAAAACCTAATTTCAAGCCGCGGCAGACTCCCGCCCAGGCCGCCCTCCTGAAGTACGAGGCCTCCCATAAGAAGCAGCGGGACTATAAGAGATGCCCTCAGAGGCAGTTTCAGCCTGCCCCCCAGCCTGGGTCCTCCAAGGGCAAGCAGGCGGGGAAAAGGCGTTTTTGACGGGAAGCTTGGGGTCACCGCGCCAGTCTTCATCAGGGGTCCATCCCCAATAAAGCTTCCCTTCTCCAACCGGTTGTGTGCTTTCCTCCCAGAATGGTCACGGCTAACCTCGGACCGATGGGTCCTCAACACCATTTCCCGGGGTTACACCCTCCAGTTTACTTCCTTCCCGCCCAACCACTCTCCGCCCCCGTTCTTCTTGGGGGACCTCTTGCACAAAGCTCTGCTCGAGCAGGAGGTGGGGCGGCTCCTAGGACGAGGAGCGATAGAGGCGGTGCCCGAGGAGTTCATGGGGTATTACTCCCGTTATTTCCTTATCCCGAAGGCTAAAGGGGGGCTCAGGCCCATCCTGGACCTCTGAGGTCTGAACCAGTACATGGTGAAGCTCAAGTTCTGCATAGTCTCCCTGGTCTCCATCATCCCCTCCCTGGATCTACAGGACACGTACTTCCACATCCACATATTCAAGGGGCACAGACGCTTCCTCCATTTCATGGTGGGACAGAATCATTACCAATTCACGGTCCTTCCATTTGGTCTGTCCTCTGCCCCCAGGGTGTTTACAAAATGCATGTCGGTGGTAGCAGCCTACCTCAGACGGCGGGGGGTCCAGATATTCCCCTATCTGGATGATTGGCTTGTCAAGGGCACCTCCCGGTCGCAGGTGAGGGATCACGTGGCACTCCTCCTGTCCATGTGCACTGCCTTGGGCCTGTTGGTAAACAACACCAAGTCCACGTTAGTCCCGGTCCAACGCAGTTTATCAGGGCGCTCCTGGATGCAGAATCAGCCAGGGCCTCTCTTCCACCAGACAGATTCGAGACCCTGAAAGGTCTCATAGACTCAGTCACAAGGTTCCCGGCGACAACAGCCAGGGTTTGCCTGCAACTCTTGGGTCACGTGTTGGTGTGCACGTACGTGGTCCATCACGCCAGACTCAGGATGAGCCCCCTCCAACTCTGGCTGGCCTCGAAGTTCTCCCAGGCCACGGACAGGATGGACAAGGTCCTCACCATGCTGGACTCTGTGATTGCCTCCCTATGGTTGTGGTCCGCCCTAAACAACATGCTCCAAGGGGTCCCATTCAGGGACAGGGCCCCATCGTTGGAGCTCGTGTCCGATGCGTCGGACCTGGGTTGGGGCCCCACGTGGGGAACTTTCAGACCCAAGGTCTGTGGTCGGCTCAAGACCTGGCCCTACATATAAACATCAAGGAGCTCAGGGCGGTGCGGCTAGCGTGTATGGCCTTCCACTCGCACCTAGAGGGCAAGGTAGTCAGGTTCCTCATGGACAACACGGCCTTGATGTTCTATATCAACAGGTAAGGTGGGGCCTGATCCTCTGCCGCGAAGCCCTCAGGCTGTGGGACTTATGTATAGCCCACGACATCCACCTGAAGGCCTTCCACCTACCGGGCGCCCGGAACGAGAGGGCGGATCGCTTGAGCAGGGACTTTTCCTCGCAACACGAGTGGTCCCTCCACCCGGAAGCGGCCCACCGACAGTTCCGAAGGTGGGGAACTCCCCAGGTGGACCTCTTCACGACTCGGCAGAACCGGTGATGCCCCCAGTTCTGCTCCGGGGGGGCCTAGGGAGGGCGCTATCTCCGATGCCTTTCTCCTGTCCTGGTCAGGCTGTCTTCTCTACGCTTTTCCCCCATTCTCCCTAATCAGCAGGGTCCTGGAGAAGAAAAAGTTGGACAAGGCCCGGGTCCTCCTCATTGCCCCGGAATGGCCCAGGCAGCATTGGTATGGGACCCTCACGGACCTGGCGGTAGCTCCGCCGTGGCCGTTGCTGCTCTGTCCGAACCTGCTCTCTCAGGACCAGGGCCGCCTCCTCCATCCCAACCTAGCGGCTCTTCACCTCATGGAGTGGCTGCTCAGTGATTAGGTGGAGAGGAACGGACATGCTCGGACCAGGTTCAGCGCGTCCTCCTCGAAAGTAGACGGCCCTCCACTCACTGCGCTTATTTGGCGAAGCGGTCCCGATTTTCCCTGGTGACTGCCCCGATCTAGCTTATCCTTGATTACCTCCTCCACCTGAGGACCCAGGGCCTGGCGCCCTCGTCGGTCAGGGTGCACCTGGCAGCCATATCGGCTTTCCCTCCGCCAGTGCAAGGGCACACGGTATTTTCCCATGCTATGACTGGCCAGTTCCTTAAGGGTTTGGACCATCTTTTTCCGTATTCTAGACCCCCCCAGTCCCACAGTGGGACCTAAACCTGGTGTTGGCTCGTCTCACGGGGCCCCCGTTTGAACCACTGGCCATGTGCTCCTGGTCTCACCTCTCGTGGAAGGTGGCCTTCCTGGTTGCGATCACGTCAGCCAGGCGAGTCTCGGAGCTCAGGGCCCTGACCTCTGAGCCGCCGTACATGGTCTTTCTAAGGACAAGGTCCAGCTCCACCCACACCCTGCATTCCTCCCGAAGGTGGTCTCCGCCTACCACCTGGGTCAGGACATTTTTCTACTGGTCCTCTGCCACAAGTCTCATGAGCCGTCTCCACACGCTCGATGCGAGGTGGGCTCTGGCTTTCTACCATGAGCGGATTAAGCCATTCAGAAAGTCCTCGCAACTGTTCGTCGCCTCGGCTGAGCGCACGAGTGGCCAGCCGATTTCCACTCAGAGGCTATCCAATTGGATCACTTCATGCATCCGTTCCTGTTATGAACTGGTGGGTGTTCCCCCGCCGCCCATTGTGAGGGCACACTCGACTCGGGCGTAGGCCTCGTCGGCTGCCTTCATGGCCCACGTCCCCATCCAGGACATTTGTAGGGCCGCCACGTGGTCTTCGTTTCACACGTTCACCTCGCATTATGCGATCGTCCCTCAGACCAGGGATGATGCCGGGTTTGGCAGGGCTGTCCTCCATCCTGGGAACTTGTGAACTCCTACCCGCCTCCAACAAATATAGCTTGGAATCACCTATTGTGGAATACACATGCGCAATCACTTGAAGAAGAAAAGACAGTTACCTTTTCTGTAACTGGTGTTCTTCGAGATGTGTTGCTCATGTCTATTCCACATCCCACCTTCCTTCCCCTCTGTCAGAGTTGTCTGGCAAGAAGGAACTGAGGGTGGGGGGAGCGCGCAGCTCCCCTTATACCGTGCCAGGCAGGCGCCACTCCAGGAGTTGCAGGGGGCGCTCCCCCCTACGGGTACTGCTAGGGGAAAAACTTCTGGCACCGGTGCACGTAGCGAGCACGCATACCTATTGTGGAATAGACATGAGCAACACATCTCGAAGAACACCAGTTACGGAAAAGGTAACTGTCTTTTTGTGCCCCCTTCATGAGAGGGTGGTTGGTAGGAAAGCCCAAACCCTCCCTCTCTATTGGGCTCTGACTCAAGGCACCATGAGAGGCAGTGGTAGCAAACACCCCAGAGTGCTTATGGGGTGCCTCTCTCAGCCACTTCCTCCCACTTACTTTCCCAAACCAGGGTGAAGTCAAAAACCTCTCAGATGATCCACCAGAAATTAGAGTGAAGGGTTCCCTAGTCCTAGAAAAAGGATAGTCCCTCCTCTAGGGCCTAGGGTAGCTGCTGCTTGCAGACCTTTTCCCCTAAAACCAAGACTCTATATCCTTACTCAGGATCTCCCAAGATAAATATCTCCTGGGCCCAGAACTGCCCCTTAACTCCTTCAGTTCCAGTGTGTGATTCATACATCCCACCACAGCAGGTCATGTTGCTATGCAGATTTACACTAAAGGAGGATCTGATCCAATAGTTTTAAATCAAGACAGTTTTTAAAAGTAGTTTCTTTATGTGGTATTCTGCCTGAGAACATAGCATTTTTGCTGTGTGTATCTGTTATCTGAGGAGGGATAGCTCAGTGGTTTGAGCATTGGCTTGCTAACCCCAGGGTTGTGAGTTCAATCTTTAAGGGGGCCACTTAGGGATCTGGGGCAAAATCAGTACTTGGTCCTGCTAGTGAAGGCAGGGGGCTGGACTCGATGACCTGTCCCTTCCAGTTCTAGGAGATAGGATATCTCCATTTATTTATTTATTTATTTTATTTATTTGCTAAGCTGCTGTGATGTACTAATTTGTTTGCAGCTATTTCAGAGATACAGGGAGAGTACTTTTTGATACACTATTCTTAATTTGAATAGAGCATTATATTGAGGTCACAGTCCTAAAGGCAGATGGCTAAATTGCATCTGTAAATTCCTGAAATTTGTAATTTGTGCAATCAGATATTTGTTAGTAAAAAGTGACTGCAGGCACAAAATGTGTGTGTGTGGGGGGGGTGTCTTAGGTATTGCATTTGAAAATATGGCCTTATACTGAAGTAAAATTTTAAGCTAAATGATAATAATCATAATACTTATGATTTTTTATGTAGCACTTTTCATTCTGAGGTGACAGTAGTATTATCTCCATTTTATAGATGGGAAAACTGAGGCACAAAAATATTAAGTGACTTGCCAGTGGTCACATAAGAAATACATGGAAGAGTTGGGAATAGATCCCAGATCTTCTGAGCCCCAGTCTGGTGAGACTCTGCTTATTCAAGGGATCACTGACACTGCATTCCAAAAGAACAGTACTTTAAAAAAAATCATAATTATTCAACAGTGAGGTCTCTGTTTAGAGAGACTGGATTTCCCAGTTCCCTGTTGCAACAGCTGATTTCAACTAGGGTTCTCTTAGTGTCAGTCCTATGATTTGAATTTTTGTGGGCTGGTGTCTGAGCATTCTGAGTTGTGGAATTATCTTCTTTGATTCAACAGAATGCTGGTTTGGCTGCCTTTAAAGCATACCCAGAGATACGTTTATTGAGTCAAACATTCCCTTGAGTGTTGGCAGAGTTGCTATTGGAGGATCTGTTTGGTGGCAGATGGGGATGTTGTATCTAACTATTCTTACTTCATGAATGGCTCATGTATAGGGCCCTACCAGGTTCATTTTGGTCACTTTCATGGGCACAGGATTTTAAAAATAATAAATTTCATGATTTCAGCTATTTAAATCTGAAATTTCATGGTGTTGGAATTGTAGGGGTACTGACCCAAAAAGGAGTTGTGTGTGTGTGTGGGGGGGGGGGTGTCGCAAGGTTAGTGTAGAGCAGGGATTGGCAACCTTTCAGGAGTGGTGTGCCAAGTCTTAATTTATTCACTCTAATTTAAGGTTTTGCGTGCCAGTAATACATTTTAACGTTTTTAGAAGGTCTCTTTCTGTAAGTCTATAATATATAACTAAACTATTGTTGTATATAAAGTAAATAAGGTTTTTAAAATATTTAAGAAGCTTCATTTAAAATTAAATTAAAATGCAGAGCCCCCTGGACCGGTGGCCAGGACCCGGGCAGTGTGAGTGCCACTGAAAATCAGCTCGCGTGCTGCCTTTGGCACGCGTGCCATAGGTTGCCTACCCCTGGTGTAGAGGGAGGTTGTGGTGTTGCCACCCTAACTTGTGCGCTGCTGCTGATGGCAGCATTGCCTTCAGAGCTGGGCAGCTGGAGAGCAGCAGCTGCTGGCCGGGATCCCAATTCTGAAGGCAGAGCCACCCCCAGCAGCAGCGCACAAGTAAGGATGGCATGGTATAGTATTGCCACCCTTACTTCTATGCTGCTGCCTGCTGAGCTGGGCCCTCCAGGGCCGGCTCTGACTTTTTTGCCGCCCCAAGCAAAACGCCCCGCCGTAACAACACCCCCCCAGCGCCAACCCCCGAACCAAAAACAACCCCCACGAGCGCCGCCCCGCCGAAACAAAAACAAAACAAAAAAAACCCAGCACCGCCCTGCCGAACCAAAACCAACCAAACAAAAAAACCCAGCGCCGCCCCGCCGAACCAAAAACAAACAAACAAAAAAACCCAGCGCCGAACCAAAACCAACGCCCCCAAGCGCCGCCCTGCTGAACCAAAAACAACAACAAAAGAAACCCCCGAGCGCTGCCCCGCCGAACAAAAAAAACAACAACCCCGAGCGCCGCCCCACCGAAACAAAACAAACAAACAAACAAAAACCCCGAGCGCTGCCCCGTCACCCCAAGTAAGGGGGAGATGGAGAAGGGGTATCTTTTGTAGAACGAGCAGGGTCTTTCAACTATTGACCAGTAAATTTCTTGAGTGTGCATGTGTACAGACATGTGAGTGCTGGTAGCATGGGCTGTCCCTGATAGCATCAGCAGGACAGCACTTGAAGATGGACATTGTTAAATACTCAGTAATATGGTGTTAGCAGCAGGGACAGCTGCTGTTCCATTACTGCCTTGATTATAAACTCAGCTTCATAGGTGTGTTTAATACAATGATTGGAAATTAGCCTTTAATAAACTGCAATATGAACAAAAGACAAGTGCATTTTTAAAGAGGAGCAGGACCCTGGAATTTTATTTTTTAAATTCTCATCTTCTCCCCATACTTTATCTCCAAGACAACCTCATAGACTAGCAAAGGTTGTTTAGACCTAACTGCCCATAGTGGAGGTCAGGGTCTCTGTATCCTTGGAGACAATAGTAATGTTTTGCCTAAGTGAGGGTGGAAATCTTTAATACTTACTGGATAACTTGCCTTTTATTTCTGTGTGCATAGATCAGTACAGCCGGCACCTTTCCTTCCTATGTCTGTCAGTTTTCAAAGGTACAGCAACAAGCTGAGTAAACATTTTGTGTAGTGTAGGCAACACAAAATGCAGGTAGTGAGGACAGCGCATCTCTTCTAATCCTATATCTACATTTTTATTGCCAGAGCCTAAAAAACTCTGACCATTCCCAAAAGCTAAACAATTTCTGTCCTAAAAGTGGATGGATGTTGATATGCATGCATACACTCCCATATAATATGTGTGTGTGTGTGTGTGTGTGTGTGTGTGTGTGTGTGTGTGTGTGTGTGTGTATCTATATAAAGTGTGTATGTGTGTTCACCTCGCAGCTTTAGTCATTAAAAGCAAGTGACTGACTTTGGTGATAGCACAGGGGCTTTTTCACATTAAGATTAACATTGCTTTCTTTGCACAGGCAGATAAAGTATATGGTACTCCTTTTTTTGTAACACCAACCCAGTCAAACATGATCAGAGATTTTCACATGACCTCCAAAGGTACGTGGTTTGGGAGGATGTCGACTGCACCACACCCTGTTGATCAGATAAGACAACAGGATGGTGATATACAGGAAAGAAAATATAACAACCACATTTTTTTACAGTTAATGATTGGAAATTTGCCTTTAATAAACTGCAATGTGAACAAAATAAGCAACTGACATAATATATATATGGCTTATTGTAGTATGAATCTAGAGTGTGGTTTTATGGTGAATTCTAAATGCAAAAATGAGCCCTCAGCCCTCTGTTTAATGATTTATTGCAATATCCTGTTTGTGTACACTTTCATGTGAATCCCCTTTCTGACAAATGTTAAATGATTTTTTTTATTGAGCTCACTTACAGTAAACCTACATGAAGGATTATTATAATTTATCATTTGTATTACAGTAGTATCTAGAGGTTCGCACCCAAGATTGGAGCCCCATAGTACTAATCACTGAACAAACACATAGAAAGAGAAAGTCCCTGCTCTGAAGAACTTTATCTAACTAAACAAAACAAACAAAAGTTGGGAGAAAGGAAGTATTATCATCCCCATTTTACAGATGGGGAACTGAAGCACAGAGGGCCAAATCCTCAACTGATGTAACTCAGTATAGTTCCATTGACATCATTTGGGTTACACCAACTTATATCAGCTGAGGTACTGACCCAGAGAGATGAAGTAACTTGCCTAGGTCACCCTAGGAAGTATATGGCAGAGCCAAGAGTTCACCTTGGATCTGAGTCCCAACATAGTACAGTAACTCCTTATACTGTGTGTGTGTGTGTGTGTGTGTGTGTGTGTGTGTGTGTGTGTGTGTATATATATATAGTCTTTTGTCTGGCGAAAAAAATTTCCCTGGAACCTAACCCCCTCCCCCCATTTACATTAATTCTTATTGGGAAATTGGATTCATTTAACATCGTTTCGCTTGAAGTGGCATTTTTCAGGAACAGAACTACAACGTTAAGTGAGGAGTTACTGTACTTTAACCAAAAGATCATCCTTCCTCTCTGTGATGTTTATGGAAATATGCTTGTGAGTGTGAATATGATGTAACTGGAATATGCTTTATGCAAAAGGTCTCTTGTAAGGTCTCATTACAAAGTTTATGATCTACTGAGTGTTTTCATCCCATTTGTTTGCATGTATTATTTCTATGTCTGGAGTTAGGAGAAGAAGATTTAAACTTGTATTACTAATGTAAACATATTAAGTGGAAGCCATTAAGGGTGCTTCAGAATCAATGACCTGTAAATGGCTCTGTTTACTTGCAAACCTTCCTGGGTACATGCGGGCCAGCCCTGGAAGAATGGAGACTGGGGTCTCACAGGACATGTGAACATGTCACCTGATACTGGAATCCATCTTAAAGCTGGTGCTTTTTCATTTAGAAGGAGGGATGGGGACCCAGAGAGACAAAAGATTCCTGTCTTGTGCCAAAGCTATAAAAGGGGGTGGAACAGAACAAAGGGGGCTGCCAGTCATGAGAAACCCCCTAGTTTCCACCTAAAATGTCTGCTGGAACTAACAAGGATTGTACCGGGGAAAGGATTGGGCCCAGACTAGGAAGGAGTCTAGTCTGTGAAAGAAGCTTATTGAAACATCTCTGAAGGTGAGATTTTACCTGTAATCAGTTTCTTAATGTATTAGGCTTAGACTTGCGTGTTTTTGCTTTATTTTGCTTTGTGACTTACTTTGTTCTGTCTGTTATTACTTGGAACCACTTAAATCCTACTTTTTATGCTCAATAAAATCACTTTTGTTTATTAATTAATCCAGAGTAAGTGATTAATACCTGGGGGAGCAAATAGCTGTGCATATCTCTCTATCAGTGTTATAGAGGGCAGACAATTTATGAGTTTACTCTGTATAACTTTATACAGAGTAAAATGGATTTATTTGGGGTTTGGATCCCATTGGGAACTGGGTGTCTGGGTGCTGAAGATAGGCGACCTGCTGAGCAGTTTTTGGTTAAAATCTGCAGCTTTGGGGGCGTGGACCAGACCTGGGTCTGTGTTGCAGCAGGCTAGTGTGTCTGGCTCAACAAGGCAGGGCTCTGGAGTCCCAAGCTGGCAGGGAAAATGGGCTCAGAGGTAATTCCAGTACGTCAAGTGACAGTCCCAAGGGGGTCTCTGTGACCAAACCCGTCACATTCTCAAAGAAGTAACCTTCAGAACAGATGCAGATGTATACCCTGCAAATTTATTGGGAAATAGTTGCAATGAGGCAATCTATAATGGTACTGGTGGGGTGATATGGGGATAATGTTTGGACCCAAAATGCATTGAAATAAAAGACCTAATCAGAACATAGGTTTCCTCCTGTGATTCTCTTAACACTCATTTAGCTGTGGAATCTGTATTATAAATATACATACACACACCCCACCACCAAACAAAGCCCCTCTTTCTTCAGAAGTATTCAGGACTTCAGCTTTGATTGAGGGCTACACTGCAGTGCTGAAGAAGGTTATTATTGATGGTCAGTATGTGGTGGTCCAAGGAATAGACCATCTTGAGGGAATCTGAGCACTCAAAATTATGCCATGCTTGCCATAGGAAAACAAGACTTAAGAATGCCAGTGGTCAGACAGGCTTGATGATAGACTACTACTACCTCCCTCATCTCAGCAGAGGACTTAACCCCTTAATCAAGAGCAATGGTAAACTGCAATCCTAGTCTATGTCTTATGGTATTAGAGCTATAGGTGGTTGCAAATGAGGCAGTTACTATTCACAGCTTAATCACTGATAGGATGCCTGGCCTTTTTTCAATTAACAAGTCATGGCTGGATAATATTTGGCGAGCTGTGTACTTGGTTTTGTAAGAGCCTAGGATGGATCAGGGACAAGTGTGGCTGTCCTTTTTGCATCTGGCCTGATGTGTAGACTCTGCAGATGAACACAAACCCAGGTTAGAAATAGTGTAAGAGTCCTGTTTTTGTACAGCTCACACCCCTAATCCCCTAGATTTCTCCAGTGGCTGGGCAGCCAGTCAGGGTTTGGGGAACACAAGTAAGTACCAGGTGCTGGAGAAGAAACTCTATGACCTTCTGGTGGCTGAGCAGCAGCTGGATGATCTCATCCAGATGTGCACTGTCCAGTTCAAGCTCTTCACCAAATACCCCAAGAATCAGCAATATCCTTGTCTAAGTGGGGCTGGGGAAGCCACATGGAAATGCGATAATATCTGGTAGCTTTAATGTCTGTTTTGTGTAGCCCTGATCTAATATCTGCAAAAGGATTCATTGCTACTTATCAGAGGACAAGCAGAATCATACTGGAAGAGGCTCTACCCCACCTCCCGATAACTTCTACGTTTCCATGAGGATTGGGCGGAACTTGATCAGATGGGAGATGCTCCCACTTCATTGGTGTCAAGGGGAAGTCAGGACATGGGAGTTTCTCCTCAGTTTCTGTTTCTTCAGTGGGGGATCAGGTTAAAAGGGTCTTTCCTTATGATTCACAGGGAGAGGAGTATGCATGGGAAGATGGGTGTAAAACCAAGGAGCTTTATTCATGGGAAGGTGTCTCACTGAGTCTGAGTTGGGGTCCTGGGCATTTCACCTGAGGTGTTCAGGGTGCTTTACAGATTCAGGAAAGCATGTGGAGGGAACATGTCTTTCATGGTGGTGTGTTTATGTCTGTGTTTCTTTCATAGGGTGATCAATGTGGTTCATGGAGAAGGGAATGACAACTACAAGTAGGAGCAGAAGGGAAAGTTGTCTCTATGGGGAGAGTTACTCACCAGAGGCTTCCCCGAAACATCCCCTAGAGTTTTGTGTTGCATGCCACTTTGGACCAAACTCAGAGTGTTTTCTGTGAATAATCCCATTGACTTCAATAGGGCCTTCATGGGAGTAAGGAACACAGAATTTGAGTCTGTGTATCCTTCTTTAATAAAAGCACACTTATTGCAGTTGGTCTCATGTGAAAAGTGAATCCATTTGTGTTTTTATTCTGTGGCATTAGCCAGAGCCAACATAATGGAATGGACACCATTCCACATGGAGTGGACTTCTGACCTTTTCTGACAGGCTAAAGCACATTGGGGACTTGGCACCACAAAAGTAGCATCTAGTTCTGTCACAATATATTGCATAAGTGCTTTCAAAAACATTTTGATCGAACCTTGTACAGTTAATATATCAAAAGGTTTCAGGGGTCTGATAAAAACCTATAGCAGTGTTTAAAAAAGATAAGGCGCTCTATTGTACTAAAACAATGCTGTAGTGTCAAAACAGCGTATTTATAGATTATTGTGGTAAGATTAACAGTGCCCATCTTACTCTGTAGAGTTTTGATCTTGTAAGAAGTTTTTCCTCGAACGGTTTTCTGTTAAGTAAAGGAAAACGCTATCAGCTTTTTAGGCTGTCTGGAAAAGTGTGTTAAGCTTAATATACTGATACATTATGTAGCCAGTCTGTTAGCTTGATGTATTGCCTCATGGCAGATGGGACAAATATAGTCTAGCAAGATTACTCACACATTTGCTTGGGATAAGGAATTTTTTTTCCCCGATGGGTGAGTAAAGTATTCATTAGCATTAGTTTTTTCATTATCATCAGTCATCATTATGAAGGGCAGTATGTTTTGTAACTGCTCTTGTAACATTTCATGACCATTTTGCAAGGCGGGATAAATATTTTCATTTCTCCATTGTACATTTATTAGTCACTTTTTAATATGTGTACAAGAGGCATTATTGTTACATTTTCCGTTAGGCCATTGAAGCCATGTTGCCAAGGAAGGGGGAACAACTCAGGTGAGCCCAGAACCAGTGGGGAGTCACAGAGCTTCTATCCAGATGAGCCAGGGTCCCTGGTGGATTCCCAAAATCTGCTTAACATGTGGGCTAGTCCTTCCCCTACTGGAGTATAAATTCTGTGGCTTCGTCAACACAATGTAAAGGTTTGTGTTTAGATTGTGCTATATAACTGGACCTAAGTAGCACTTTCTAAAACTCTACTCAGAACAAAGCAATTGTACTTTAGCACATGCTAAACTGGTAAAGCTGAAGGCTACAGGGAAACCTAGGTTTTAACTCCAACTACTAACATGGTGTTAAATGTCTAAATTGATTTCAAGTGGGATTTTCAATCAAGTTAAGGTGGTAACTAGGCTGAAAAAAGCACCTTTCCACAGTCTAAACAAGTCCTGAGAGTATATCATTGGTCCCAGTGCAGATATTTTCATGTAGGAACATGATTTACCGACATTTTTTACTTAGTTTTTTCCTTGATCCTTAATCACATAAAACTTCCTTTGAAATCAGTGGGCATTTTGCCTGAGTAAAGACCATAGGATTTGGCCCCATAATATAAAAAGCTTCTTTTCCTTTGTAATTCATTGTTTTTGTAGAGCAGCCCTTTGGAAACTTCCAGCTGCAATCTGTGTCCTTGACAATATTTCCCCCTCTCCATTGCATGCACACACTGCTCTTTTATTGTAGATGTTGTTCGTGAATGCTGAACTGCTGACATTGATTCTGTTTTATGGAGAAGGAAGCATGTGTTTATTTTAAACAATATAAAGCGTTACCATGCATTTTTAAATGGGTTGAGATTAAACATACATACATAATGTTTGAACCTTAATGATATATAATTATTGGAAAATACATTTATTTGAAGTGGGATTTTGTTTGTTTTTTTAATATGGCCTCAGTTCTCAGCTACATTTATCGAAGGCCTGGTCAACACTAGAACTACATCACTCAGGGGTGTGAAAAAGTCCACAATACTGACCGATGTGGTTAAGCGGACTTAAGTTCCTGTATAGATGTGCTAGGTTGACCGAAGAATATTTCCGTCAACCTAGTTACCACCACTTGGGGACCTGGATTGCTTGACCAATGGGAGAATCCCTCCCATTGGCATGGGCAGTGTCTACACTGAAGCTCTACAGTGGTGCTGCAGCAGCGGGGCAGCTGTGCTGTTGTAGTGTGTAAGTGTAGACAAGTCCTAAGCCACCTTTCTGTCTCCACTAGCAAAGAACAGAGGGGTAGCCGTGTTAGTCTGAATCCGTAAAAAGCAACAGAGGGTCCTGTGGCACCTTTAAGACTAACAGAAGTATTGGAGCATAAACTTTCGTGGGTGAATGCCCGCTTCATCAGACGCGTCATTCACCCACGAAAGCTTATGCTCCAATACTTCTGTTAGTCTTAAAGGTGCCACAGGACCCTCTGTTGCTTTTCACTAGTTAGGAGTGGCTGGAACCGAATGTACTCTAGCTCTGCCCATTCCCCTACTCCCCTTCCCCATACTCTACTATGACTTTTCCATTATGCCAGCATAGGGACAGGTGCTATAGAGTCAGCAAAATTATCTGGGTATTCCCCTATGCCAGCAGAATCCCCAGCTCCACCTTTAGGACACGCCTGAGCAGTGCATAGCAGCTGGAAGTAAGGCCTATGATCTGGCTCTGAACATTTTGAGGAACTGAAAGAATTAATAATTATCAAACACCTTAGTTTCTCACTAGTTTCTTTTGTCTTTCTTGTATTGAGGTGGTACCTTCCCACCTCTTCTGGCTACACATAGCCCCAACCAGTGGTCTCTCAGACCATGGATTGACCACCCCTTGATTTTCGATCCATCATTTCCCACCTGATCCTTCATGATTAGGACCTGATCCTGCAAAGACTTAAGCATGTGAGTAACTTTATATAAGAAATTGCATATGTCTTTGCAGAATTTGAGCGACTGATGGGTTGGTATAACTGCTGTCTTCTCTGAGCCAGATTCCCGTGCTGATTGCCTACTCAAGCTAGTCAAAACTTGGAATTTCCATTCCATGGGAAATTCCAATATTTTGAAATTTGTTTTCATTTGGAATCAGAACAAAAAGTCACAATTTAGAAATTAACCACTAAGCACAAATTCTGAAATATTTTGTTTCAGAAACATTGAAATGCCTTTTTGAAATGTTTAATTTTTATAGTAGAACTTTGTTTTGATATCAGATTGTTTCTTTTCACCTCATTGTTTTGATTTTTGTTATGATTTACCGTATAATAATGTCAATGTTTTGACTTTCATTATATATATAAAACATAAAAGTTAAAACAAAACTTTCTGAATATATTGAAACAACACATTTTGCTCTTATTGAAATGAAGCATTTCAATAATTTCCTGTCAACAATTTTCATGAAAGTGATATGTTCCACCAAACTTTTTTATTTAATCAGAGGTTTCCATCAGAAAAGTTTTGACCAGCTCTGTTGCCTACCTTGAGATGTTTCACTGGAAGGGTTAAATTCTGTTAAATTCTGTAAATAAATATACTTGTGCAACCCTGTTGACTTCAGTGGGGCTAGTGAAGTGTAACTAAGGGCAAAGCTTAATCAAACTGAGGAGTCTTGACGAGATCTAGGAAAATCTCTCTAGCAGTGAAGTTGAAGAGACTGGAACAACCTTCCAAGGGAAGTTGTAAAATTTTTATCGCTTGAGATATTTTAAATTGGAGTGGACCAAACACTTGAAAATATACACCAGTGAAAAATCCTGGGAGTTTGTTCTGGGCATGAACTAGAGGATCTCACAAGTCTTTTTCATATTTGACTTTTATGGTACTACGTTTTGTTGTACTATAGCTTCAAATAAAGGCTTTCATTTGCGAAAGAGAAACCACAAAATAAAGGTTTTTAAATCCTTCACAGACAACAATAGTGTATAATATTTTGGTGTCCCCTTTGTGTTTAAACTGCAAATGTTCTTCAGACTTCTTTGGCATAATGATTTATTGGTATTGGTGCTTCAGGATTGTTTGTCACCAGAGGTCTAAAGCTAGGGAATGACCCCTTCTGGCAGATTAAATACAAATTATGCAAACTGCTGTGGTGTGGGTCATAACCTAATTAATGTTACACATCTTGAGCAGATGATCATTTCTCTAAATGAGAGCTATCTAGCAGTCTAGCTGAAAACAAAAACCATATTAGAAAAAATAAAGTATACGGTTTTACTGCTTTACAGTGTATCCACTTGTCCTGCTTGAATATGTAAAAGCTACATAATTGCAGAGTTTGTGTATGGTTAAAGAAGTATTAGTATTTCCACTACATAGCCCATTTTACAGGGGTTTACAGGGATATACAAAATTTCAGCATAGTAGTATGTAACTGGATTTGCTTTAACAAAATTAAGTAATGGATATACTAATTCCGGATAATTTATTGTAGTCATGTAACTCAAAATCAGTCAGACTTTTAGTCTGCTAGTGGATTATGATTTTTTGGTATTTAAAATGTACAATTTGTGTGTGTGTGTGTGTGTATGTGTAAAATGAGATAGCTACATAGCAAAATTTCCTCACACATTTCCATTAACTTTATTTTAAATTCTAAATCAAGGTAAATTCTTCCTTGAATGTATCCCTGAATCCCATTAGTATTAATGAGAGCTATATATGTGCACTGAGTGGCAAGTATACCTCTTTGGGGGTCAATTCCATGGCTGTTCCACATGCACAACTCCCACTGAAGTCAAGACAGTGGCAGCTCCAACATGGAGTGGCTGTAAAATCAGGCCATTAGTCAGTAATTACCTTAATTTCAGTTGTGTGAAATTGCCTGATGAAGTATTTTCTGGAGAGACCAGAATAGCTTTTGTTTTCTTTTCTTTCTTCTTTTGAAATGAAGATAGCGCTCAGAAGAGATGCTGGCTTAACAGAAGTAGTGATGGAGTCCTTTGTTTATTCACAGGGCAGGCCCATCCAGGGTAATGGCAGTGTGAGCCCGGCAATGTGCCTGACTCCGAGGTTGGTTATTTAGTGTGTGCATAGTCGTCTAGACAAGCGATGGCATCTTCAGTGGTATGATGCAGTTCTTCTAGGCCACCGCTGAACCTAGTCAGCAGGCTTTCATCGACAATGTGCGTCATTGTCTGTGTTGCGCCACAGATGCACAAAGGGCTGTCAAGAAGGCCCGAGCGGTACTGGCTGGCTGCACAGAGACCTTGCCCGCTCCAGAATCTGTTGAACAGGGACCATTGACGACGGGGCAGGTCAAAACCAGGCGGGCAAATTGTGGGGTCGGCGATGAGGGACTGGTTGGGGATTATAGCAGATATCCATTCCTCTCGCCAGAGTGTTTCCGCCCTAACATCCTGGCGTGGCGGATGAGAACATAATGGGCAACATGATGGCAAACGTGCAGCTAGTGGTTTAAACAGGTCATAGTGCAGCGGCAGGCTTGAGTTGGCACGTACTTTCTCCAGTAACTTGCCAGTGGCAACCTCTCGTCTGATATGAGGAGGAGTAATATTGCTCAGAACTGGAAGCCATGGGAGTGCAGTCGGACACAGGGTGCCAGAGATGATACGCATGGCAGCATGTAACTGTGTATCCACCAGTTTGGTGTGTGACAATCGACTCCAAACTGGTGCACAATACTCCGCCACTGAATACGAGGTGGCAAGAGCTGACATCCGCAAAGTTGGAGCACGAACATCCCAAGACGAACCTGCTAGTTTGCTAAGAAGATTATTGCGCGTCTTAAGTTTAGCTGCTGTCTTCTTCAGGTGGGCATGGTAACTCAGTGTGCACGCTAAGATCACACCTAGATAGGCCGGTTCTACTTCATGCTTCATCTTCTGACCATTCAGATAAACATTCAGTTCTCGGATTGTGCTGGCATGATGAAGAGGGAACAAACTGGAGACTGTTTTTATGATGCTTGGCTGGAGGTGCCAAGTCTTACAGTAGTCAGCTAACTTTGTCATGTCTCGGTTTAAGGTGCCATCAAGCTCGTGAAATGTCCAGGCCTGGGTACTGCAACAGATGCCATCTGCGTAAATGAACTTTCATGACTCCATTGTTGGTAGGCCATTGATGTAAAAGTTGAACAGGGTTGGAGAAAGCACAGAGCCTTGGGGTAATCCATTGCTCTATTGTCTCCAAGCACTCGTCTTCTCCCCGATATGGACTCTGAACTGCCTGTCACGGAGGAACAGTTCAGCGACGCCTGTGACTCAAGGTAGCAGGACCCGTGATATCTTCACGAGCAGGCAATGGATCAGTGTCCTCGTCACGCAACCCACCAGTACCTGACAGCAGTCAGGGAAGCTAATGATCCAACCAGCGAGTCGAATTCTGCAAGCACTAGCTCAACAAATCCAGGCACTATCGTCACCGACAACCCCAATGTGCAGCCTGGTGACTTCTGGGTCATTGGTCTAGCTCTATGCGTGTTACAACTTAATGTGGAGGGTTTGTCGGCTGCCAAGCATGATTTACTTGGAATTCTTGCTCATCGACATACTATTGACATCATTTGCTTTCAAGAGACACACATGGCAACTGCCGAAGCTGGGCGTTACAGTATTGACAGCTTCGACCTGTTGTGCCGCGTGGCACACCCGAAGCACGGCCAAGCCACATACGTTCAGTCCGATATTGCAGATGCCATTCAGTTGATGTCTACTGAATTCTGTGACACCATCCAGGTTGGCGGTTGATGGCTGGCGAATGTTTACAAGCCTCCAAGCGTCAGCTGGAACCAAAATTTTCTACCAAGCTTGCCACACCCAGCTGTCTATGTCGGAGATTTCAACAGCCTTCACACAGACTTGGAGGTGAAAGGAAAACTCTCTTCACACATTCAGCCCTTGGTCTCTCCAACTACCAGTGAAGAAGCTAGTTGTGGTGATGTGTTTTGTTATATAAATCCCAGTCTACAAAGAACTGGATGCAGTTAACTTCAGATACCCCATTAAAGAGCTGACGGATAGTAATGACTTTTAGTCATTACTGACCTAGCCCTAAAGGGTTAAAGAAGTTCGTTTAATAAATTCCAAATTCACACAAATGTGAAAAGAGAAATGCAAACATTAGAAGAACTGGAAGGCTCAGGAGATTGGTAAAAGGTTCATAGAAACCTAAGCTCTAAGGTTGCCAGCTCTAATCCACTCAGGTCAGTAACGAGTGAAAGTGTTAACATCTGATAGCTAATCAGCAGGGTGGATAAAAATTGATTTTTTAAAAAAAATATTAAAAATCTGATTTTTTTTTTATTTAAATCGAATTTTTTTGATAAAATGCTTTTTGAGGAAAAAACTTATCTAAACATAGTTTTAATTAAGATACATTATAGCTCAAAGAGATCTCATCATGGAATAGGGATTATAAATTCTAATTCTATAGTATGAGACAATATATTCATGTAATGTTTAAGAAAAGTTTTATAAATGAGTTCCAGTAGTTCATGGATTAGGGACCCAATTTTATAGGGTTCCAGGAACTTCTGTATAAATTACGTAGGTTAATCTTTCTATTTACCCAATGGGCCTCAGTGCTCAGTCTAGAAGATATCATCAGAGATGCGTAGTTTTGCAGTTCTCAAACTGTGGATTTGTGTCTTCAGAGATAACATGCTTGTCAACAGCAAAAATGTTATTTATTTAATTAATTAATATATAGAGGTGAGACATAGTTAAATAAAACAATTTAAATGTCTGTCTGGTGATGTTCTCCTCCTAATACAGCATGGGAAGAAAATCCTCCAAATATTAATGATTAACCTGTCGAATTGGAGATAGTTTACCTCCCAATGACTTCATAAATATCTGCTTCAATTACCTTTGGTAAATGAAATAACCAAACAATCATTCATTTTCTGATCTAGCTGTAAAACGAATCTGAAACGTTTTCAAAATAAATCACTTTAAAAATGTGTAGTGTGTACCTTCTAAAAATGAAACCTACATCTATCTCTGAGTTGTGAAGAATACGTATTAAGGTTATAACAACCAACAAGAATGCACTTTTGTGTAGAAATCCATGATTAAATCGAGTCTTCCTGACTAGTGATTTAAAGTATGATTTAAAGCATGCTTTAAATCAATTTGATTTAAATCAAATCCACCCTGCTAATCAGTGACCTGTTTGAAAGGCGTCTGGTGGTTTTAGCCCAGTCTACATCACAAAAACCATCACCGCAATTGACATCCTTTATTAACAGTCTCAACAGAGACACCACAGATTGACCCCCCCCCCACCCTCCCTCACCCCACCCCCAGGACTGGTCAGGCCCCTGCAGGACTGGTCAGGGTTGTTGCAGGGTAGTGTTGGGAAGTGTGCCATGCCATTTCCATGGGTAAAAGAGGATATTTGACTCCCCAGGGTTGTCAGTCAGCACTGAATTTGCGCACACGTTTTAAATTCTCGTTCTAAATTCTGTTAATATATTTAAAATGTACACTAACAGAAGCCAAGAAATCCAGTGTTAATGCCGGCACTCTACTCAATCCTTTGAGTTTCCTGACATTTTCATACATTTCATTTTTAAGTGTAGTTTTTTATACTGAATTGTATATAAATGTTTGTTATAGTATCAACCTACCTTAAATATAAGTAGTGGGCAGTTCGTTTAGACTGTGTGTCCTTGTGTTTTATTACTCATTCCCTATTAGTCTTCTACAAATGTTCCGCTTTTCTTTAGTTTTGGCAAGCTGCTAAGAACACCATTTCCTTCCTTTCATTCTGGTGAAGTCCAATTGTTGTTTGCTTATACTACATTAGTCTTTCCCAGAATTTAGCCTGGAGTTTTTATACACTGGGGAGCCTCCTGTGTGTTTAGATTATAAAACACTTTTGTAATAGAACTCTGATAGTACCATGCTTTCAGATAATGCTGTCAAACTGGATTTCAATATTGGTTTGTCTGTCACTCTCTGCAGTATTCTGTTATTGAGATGTTAGTGTATAATCATTTTGTCCCCTCAGAAGCTACATTTTTAAGTTGTTCCCCACCTCCCCAAACTTAGACTTTGTAGAGCACTTTTTCTGCTTCTATAGTACTGTACAATGCCTTACTTTATTTCCTTTTTCTTTTGTTAGGTATATGTCGGTCTATTGGTGTAAGCAATTTTCTCATTAATCATTTGGAGCAACTAAAGGAAGATTGTAAGATCACCCCACATGTTAATCAGGTGAGTGTGTATGCAGTACATTTAAGACATCTGTTTTAGAGTAACCCCCTTCACCCAAAAAACATGATTTCTCCAGTCCCTTTCAACAAATCCAAATGTCAAAATTAGTCTTAGACCAGAAAAAAACAAAACAAACAAAAAAGAAAAAAACACAACTTTAAAATAATTTCCCCACATGGTCAGTTGTCTTCTTACCAGATCTGTTTGTGACTGATGTTGTGGCCAATGGCTCAGTTTTAGATGCTAACAGTTTGCCAATAAACAACCTTCAACTAGATACTGGGTATCAAATCACCATCATAGCAACAAGCTACTTGAGGACGTATTGCCAAATTTAAGTACTGCATTTTAAAAAGTAGAGACCTAACTCCCTTAGGCAACACTGAAAATCCTCACGACAGTGTGTAGTTGTCACATTTTAAAGATTCTTTTGGTTTGAAACTCTTTACTCTTTCTACTGATATTCCCAAGTATGGACTAGATTCTGCTATTCTTCCTCATGTTGTGCAAGACTTTATTCCATATGTACTCGCATTCATTTCAATGGACTACACAGCTGAATAAGAGCGGCAGAATTTAGTCCTTAACGACTAAGAAATATGTAAAACCAGTTGTGGTGGGGCGGCTGCTCCACACAGGTAGAATAGAGTTGAGAGGGGGCAAAGCCTTTCTGCATATTGCAGTCTGAGATATACATGGGGAATGGACTCTCTGGATCCGTAGGGACAGGAGTTGTCTATGAAGCTCTAGTATCCCCTCCTCATGACGGAATGGCTTATACAAAAACCATGCTGGCTTTGGGTTCCCTTGTGATTAACTAATAGCAACGGTGGAGGATTTCATTCAGCTGCAAGCTCCTTTATTAAATCCCTGCCAGGTTTTCACACACAAATCCAAGGGCTCAGTAAAGAGCAGTGCCAGAGAACAGCGGGACTTGCTCCATCAACATATGATTGGTAGTCTTTGCCTGAGAAAGATCTAGGACTAGAATAGCATGGGTGTTGCAGGTCAGGAAATAGGAGTTGTTAGTAGAGGAGAAGCTTGCACGGTGGTCACTCTCCCTGTGCCTCCTCTAGCCAAAGCTTATTTGTCCCTCACTTTCAGTAGCATCAAAAAATCATCCATAAATGTTTGAAAAGAAAAAAATGCTTAGGGCTAAATTTTAAAAAAAATTGTAAAGAAGTTACCTGTTCTAGCCAGCCATGCAGCTGAATATCACGAGTTCCCAGAACTCAGCTCATGACGTCTGGGATTCCCTAATCAATGTATGACACAGTCTCCAGAAGAAAGGCAACATCAGCTCTGCATCTAGTTCATCAAGTTGGTGGGTGACATATCAGCATGCCATACTTGTTCTAAATATTTGTGAAATAACCTTGAACTGTGTAACTCTGAAGCCTTGAAAGACTAAGGGATTTATTCTGCTTGCAGTTATATTGATGTAAATGTGGAATACATCATCTGAAGCCAATAGCTATTCCAGATTTACTCTGGTGTAACTGGGAGTAGAATTTGGTCCCGAATTAGAAAATTAGTCACCTTTTTATTTAATTTCTTGTAACATATTATATTGATGACACCTACCCAATAGGAATCTAACTTAAATATCCAATTCCTACTTTCATTTACTTTTACTACAGTATTATTAATTAAATAATGCATCCTTAGAATACTGCATCTGAAGGTTTTATCATTTCACCGACTAGGAGTACTTTTTGTGAGACACTGCACTAGAGTTAATATGTGTTTAATAACTAGTATAAAATTATTCCTACCCCTCAAGTGAGCACTTGTTGCCTCTCTAAATATTTGGTTTTAGTGTAGTGCTGTCTGATAAGTAACAAACATGGTAGATTTGCTGTGGATTGTGTTAAATGGTATTTTGCAAGGAACTGCTGGCTCATTCTTTTTCTTGTCACAATTCTGTGTAATAAACAATGGAAATATTTTTCTAATCTGTTCAGGTGTAAGCCAGCGAATAAAACAGTGACCTAAACAATGGACATATAAATATAAACATTAAATACAAAGGCCACTCAAAGGTTAAGAAACATCAAAGGTTGAAGAAATGGATGTGTCTGTTGTTTGAACCTTGTCCACAGTCCGCACAGTAATTTAGATCACAGCATTTTTAGGCTGAGTCAGCCCAGCCTTCAAGGGGCAGGGTTTTTCTTACCGTGTATTGAACAAATGCCAGCCTATTGTTGTCTGAAAAGACAACATGTACTAAAGATGAGAAACAGGAAATGTTCATTTGTCCTTCTTATGGCGGAAGAATTTTTCCCAATTCCACATGTTGATGTAATTGTTCTAAACAATATTTTTCCTCAAAATACGCAACAGCTAGATCATTGGAACAACAGTGACGGCTATTTGATTTGAAGTCATGTCACCTGATTATATAGTGGCGATGTTAGGGAAAACTACACTCAATTTGATCTGAACGCACAGGGATGTGTTTTTAGTTGGTTTTTTTACAATTCATTAGTTGTGAAATGTTTTTCAAAATAACATTTGTTATTGAATCATAGGACTGGAAGGGACCTCGAGAGGTCATCTAGTTCAGTCCCCTGTACTCATGGCAGGACTAAGTATTATCTAGACCAATGTTTCCCGAGGTTGGGATGCCGCTTGTGTAGGGAAAGCCCCTGGCGGGCCGGGCCGGTTTGTTTACCTGCCCCGTCCACAGGTTCGGCCGATCGCGGCTCCCACTGGTCGCGGTTCGCTGCTCTAGGCCAATGGGGGCTGCGGGAAGCAGCAGCCAGTACATCCCTTGGCCTGCGCCGCTTCCCGCAGCCCCCATTGACCTGGAGCAGCGAACCACGGCCAGTGGGAGCCATGATCAGCTGAACCTGTGGACGTGGCAGGTAAACAAACCGGCCCTGCCCGCCAGGGGCTTTCCCTACACAAGCGGCATCCCAACTTTGGGAAACAATGATCTAGACCATCCCTGACATGTATTTGTTTAACCCTGCTCTTAAAAATCTCCAAGAATGGAGATTCCATAACCTCCCATGGCAATTTATTCCAGTGCTTAACCACCCTGACAGTTAGGAAGTTTTTCCTAATGTCCAACCTAAACCTCCCTTGCTGCAATTTAAGCCCATTGCTTCTTGTCCTATCCTCAGACGTTAAGGACAACAATTTTTCTCCCTCCTTCTTGTAACAACCTTTTATGTATTTGAAAAATACAGTCTTCCCTTCTCCAGACTAAACAAACCCATTTTTTTAAATCTTCCCTCATAGGTCATGATTTCTAGACCTTTAATCATTTTTGTTGCTTTTCTCCAAAATTGTCCACATCTTTCCTGAAATGTGGCACCCCACACAGGACACAATACTCCATTTGAAGCCTAATCAGCACAGAGTAGAGCAGAAGAATTACATTTTCTTCTTCAAGTGCTTGCTCATATCAATTCCAATTAGGTGTGCGCGTGCTGCGTGCACGGCCATCGGAGAATTTTTACCCTAGCAACACCCGGTGGGTCGGCTGTGGAGCCCCCTGGAGTGGCGCCTTCATGGCGCTGGATATATACCCCGGCCGACCCAGCGCCCCCTCAGTTCCTTCTTACTGCCCGTGACGGTGGTTGGAACTGTGGAGCTTGGCTTTGCTACTCTCCACTCTCCCTAGCATTTCCCTACAGTTTGTTAATAGTTTGTTGTTATAATAGTGTTATAGATTTTAATAGTTGTAGTTCTAGTTATAGTATAGTAGTTGGTATTAGTGGGGGAGAAGGGGTTTAGGTCCGGGCTTTAAGCCCTGCGGATCCTGCTCCAAGCCTATGCCAACGAGCGACCCCCACGACTCTTGCCTGAAGTGTCTGGGGAATCTCACCAGGCAGAGAAGTGTAGGATTTGCAAGAGCTTTCACCCCCCAGACTAAGAAGGAGTGAGACTTTTGTTTGAGACAGCTCCTTATGGAGGCAGCTCTTAGTCCTCAGCCTCCAGCGTCGCGGCAAGACCCGGTGCCGAGTGCTTCGCTACACAGCACCCCGGCTTTAGCTACAGGAATGGTACCGCGCTCGGACTCTGATAGAGAGCCGCGGCACAGATGTTCCCCGGCACCGCAATCAACTTCTGCAGTCTGGCACTGCTCTCACTCGCCCGGCCAGAAGTGGCACCGGAAGCCGGAAAAGGCTGGCCCACGTCCACCCCCTCTGGATCCACCTGCAGAACCTCGTCCCCCAGCAGAGCACCTGGGGACACAGGTGATAGCCTCGGCACTGTTGACTCCGGCACCAGGGACGGAGCCGTTGAGTCCGGTGCGACTGGTCTCCCTGCCTCACAGCGTGGTTGAGGTACAGTTGCCATCTATACCAGATACCTTTGCAGCGGCAAGGGATCTGATTGCATGACTGTGTCGGCATCCCCTCAACAGACCAAGGCATCGCCACCTATCCGCGTGGCACCATCCAGGGGCAAACCGGCTCTTATTCACCCGCCGGCACCGTCGGTCGAGGCGCGGCACCGTTCCCGCTCTCGGCACCGTTCCCACTCTCTGTGCTGTTCCCACTCCTGATGCCGTTCACAGTCCCGGCACCGCTCGCAGTCCCGGCACCGCTCTCCATCGTGGCGCCGGTCGGACTCATGGCACCGCTCTGACTCCCAACACCGTTCTCGACACCGCTCCGTCTGCCGGTCGTCATCCAGGAGTAGATCCTGGTCCCGAGGAGCGGTCATCCTCGAGCCGGTCATCGTCCTCGAGACCCAGGTCCAGATCCAGGCACCAGTCCAGGTCCCGACACCGATCTAGGTCCAGACACCGCTCCCCAGCATTGCGGCACCGTTCTTCTCCATCTCGGCACCGATCTCCATCTACGCGGTTCCGATCAACTTCGTCTCATCGACGTGACTCAGCGCAGACCCACTCGGCACCACCGTGGCCATCGCGTTCCTCCTCTCACTCGTCAGGGTCTGAGGCCGCCTGGGCTCAGGGGCGGATCAATGGCAGGCGCAGGAACAGGGCCCCGCTCAAGGGTCCACCCAGTGGCCCTTTTGGACACCCTGGGCGTAGCACCAAGCCCAGGGTGCTCCCTCTGGGGCTTCTCACTCGGCCTCGTCCGAGCCACGAGTGCCTGAGGCCTCTGCCAGCCGTCCTTTCCCAGAGGCATGGAGATGGTGGCGTCGTCCTTACAGGCGCCAACTCCTCTTCCCCCAACTCCAGCTTCCGGCCCAGACACTGAGGTTGCGGGACCGGACCAGAGGGACACAGCTCAGCAAGAGGCCCCATATGATCCTCTACTTCCTGTGGCATCCTCCTCATCTTCACCCGATGAGGCTGTGGCAGAGATCACTATATCGCCCCCTCCCCAGCCCCAAAGACCTCCGCGCCCACTAGGAACTCTTGCGAAGAGTGGCGCGGAATATGAACCTGCAAGCAGAGGAGGTAGTCAAGGTGGAGGACCCTGTGGTTGACATTTTGTCCGCAGAGGCTCCTTCCAGGGTGGCCTTACCACTTATCCAGACCATTCAAACCATGGCCAGTACAATATGGAATTTAGCCGTTTCCACCGTGCCTGGTCCCTCATAACCACAGACTGTTGGGTTTTTCGCACAGTGGAAAGGGGATACTCTTTCCAATTTTCGTTCTCCCCTCCCTTTCACCCTCCCTCCCAGTCCCTCTTCAGGGACCCTTCTCACGAGCAACTACTTATCCGGGAGGTGCAGTCGCTCCTTGCCATGGGGGCGATCGAGGAGGTTCCAAGGGAGCTAAGGGGCAGGGGGTTTTAACCCCGTTACTTCCTAATCCCCAAGGCAAAAGGCGGGCTTCGGCCTATCCTGGACCTAGGCGGACTCAACAAATTCATGGTAAAGTTGAAGTTCTGCACGGTCTCCTTGGGCACCATTATACCTTCCCTGGATCCTGGAGACTGGTACGCCGCCCTCGACATGAAGGACGCGTGTTTCCACATAGCGATCCATCCAGCACACAGACGCTTCCTCCGCTTTGTGGTCAACCGCGAACACTATCAGTTTACGGTCCTTCTGTTCGGCCTCTCTACGGCCCCCAGGGTGTTCACCAAATGTATGGCAGTGTGACAGCCTTCCTCTATCGTTGACGAATTCAGGTATGCCCGTATCTCGACAACCGGCTCATCCAAGGGCACACCAAAGAGCAGGTGCAGTCCCACATTCAGTTTGTCATGGACACGTTTGGTCGATTAGGCCTCCTTCTCTATGTGGCGAAGTCGACGCTAGAACCGACTCAGAGGATAGAATTCATTGGGGCGGTCCTGGACTCTGCACACGCTTGAGCCCTCCTGCTGGACGCTCATTTCCAAGCTTTGTTGGGCCTCATCCGGAGCCTTCAAAGCTTCCCAACCTCGATGGCAAGAACGTGCTTGAGTCTTCTAGGACACATGGCTTCCTGCACATACGTCACCAGGCATGCCAGACTAAGGCTCCGCCCACTTGAAGCCTGGCTGGCATCGGTCTATCGCCTAGGTTGAGACAGCCTGAACCTGGTGGTCGCCATCCCGGAGAGGGTCCTGACCACCCTCCACTGGTGGCTAGACCCAGAGGCGGTATGCGAAGGAGTCCCCTTCCACACCCCTCAGCCCTCCTTGTCCCTTGTTACGGACGCGTCAGCCCTGGGATGGGGTGCCCATCTCGGGGACACTCAGACACAGGGTCTGTGGGCCCTGCCCGAACTCTCTCTCCACATCAACATATGGGAACTGATGGCAGTACGTCTAGCTTGTCAAGCCTTTCAAGAGAGGCTGCATGGTCGTTGTGTGGCGGTCCTCACAGACAACACCACGGCCATGTTCTACATCAACAAGCAAGGGGAGGCTCGTTCCTCCCCCCTCTATCAGGAGGCTATTCAACTGTGGGAGTTCTGCATAGCCCACTCCTTTCACCTGGTGGCGTCTTTTCTCCCAGGGGTCCAGAACACGTTGGCGGACCGCCTCAGCAGATCCTTCCACGCCCACAAGTGGTCACTCCGTCCGGATGTCATCCACTCCATCTTCCTAAAGTGGGGGTTTCCCCAGGTCGACCTGTTTGCCTCACGCAGCAATCGGAAATGCCAGGCGTTTTGCTCCCTCCAAGGTCACTCCCCAGGCTCTCTCACAGATGCCTTCCTACTCCCATGGACGAGCTGATTGTTCTACGCCTTCCCGCCGTTTCCCCTCGTACACAAGGTCCTGCTCAAGACGCTCAGGGACAGATCACGACTGATTCTGGTCGCCCAGGCGTGGCCCCGACAGCATTGGTACACCATGCTATTGGAGATCTCGGTGGACGCCCCGATTCCGCTGCCTCTCTTTCCGGACCTGATCACGCAGGATCACGGCTGCCTCCATCACCCCGACCTGCAGTCCCTCCACCTCATGGTATGGATGCTGCATGGCTGAGCCACTCTGAACTCCTCTGTTCTCGTTTGGTACAACAGATCCCGTTGGGCAGCAGGAAACCTTCCACTCGGGCTACGTATATGGCTAAATGGAAGCGATTCTCATGCTGGTGCTCTCACCACGACACATTTCCCCTCCATGCATCCGTGCCTCTCATTCTGGACTATCTCCTGAACGTGAAACAGCAGGGTCTGGCGATATCATCCATTAGAGTTCTCCTGGCGGCCATCTCAGCTTTCCACCCGGGAGTGAATGGCCGATCTGTCTTCGCCAACCCCATGGTTGGTAGATTCCTCAAGGGCCTGGACTGTCTATATCCGCAGGTATGACAGCCTGTACCCACGTGGGACCTTAACCTGGTCCTCTCCAGACTTATAAGACCCCCGTTTGAGCCCTTGGCCACATGTTCTTTCTTGTACCTCTCTTGGAAAACAGCTTTCCTCGTGGCTATCACTTTGGCGAAGCGTGTCTCTGAGCTCAAGGCTCTTACATCGGAACCAACTTACATGATCTTCCATAAGAATAAGGTGCAGCTACGACCTCACCCTGCCTTTCTTCCCAAGGCGGTATCGACTTTTCATATCAACCAGGACATCTTCCTCCCGGTTTTCTACCCAAAACCTCATGCCAATAGTCAGGAACAACGGCTTCACTCCCTCGATGTTCGTAGGGCTCTTGCCTTCTACATTGAATGTATGAAGCCGTTCCGGAAAACGACGGCTCTTTGTCGTGGTAGCAGACCGGATGAAAGGTCTTCCAGTCTCCTCCCAGTGGTTCTCTTCTTGGATCACGTCATGTATTCATGCTTGCTATGATCTGGCCGGGGTCCTGAACCCCCATCTCACCGCTCACTCAACAAGGGCTCAGGCCTCGTCGGCAGCCTTCCTGGCCCAGGTGCCAATCCAGGAGATCTGCAGAGCTGCTACTTAGTCTTCAGTGCATACGTTTGCATCACACTATGCCATCGTTAGACAGGCCAGAGACGATGCGGCATTTGGTAGGGCGATCCTACAATCCACGGTACTTCACTCCGACCCCACCGCCTAGGTAAGGGTTGGGAGTCACCTAATTGGAATCGATATGAGCAAGCACTCGAAGAAGAAAAGACGGTTACTCACCTTGTAACTGTTGTTCTTCAAGATGTGTTGCTC
The DNA here is from genome assembly GCF_028017835.1 of Emys orbicularis. Lineage (NCBI taxonomy): Eukaryota > Metazoa > Chordata > Testudines > Emydidae > Emys > Emys orbicularis. The sequence goes on from NC_088690.1 coordinate 39,730,493, forward strand.
ATATCCATTCCAAACCCACCCTCCTTCCCCTCTGTAAGAGTAGCCGGCAAGAAGGAACTGAGGGGACGCTGGGTCGACCGGGGTATATATCCAGCGCCATGAAGGTGCCACTCCAGGGGGCTTCACAGCCGACCCACCAGGTGTTGCTAGGGTAAAAATTCTCCGATGGCCATGCACACGGCATGCACACACCTAATTGGAATGGATATGAGCAACACATCTCGAAGGACAACAGTTACAAAGGTGAGTAACTGTCTTTTGTCTTGCTTACAACACTCCTGCTAATACATCCGAGAATGATGTTTGCTTTTTTTGCAACAGTGTTACACTGTTGACTCATATTTAGCTTGTGATCCACCAGGACCCCCAGATTCCTTTCTGCAATACTCCTTCCTAGTCAATCATTTCCCATTTTGTATGTGTGCAACTGATTGTTCCTTCCTAAGTGGAATACTTTGCATTTGTTGTGATTGACTTTCATCTATTTACTTCAGACCATTTGTCCAGTTTGTCCAGATCATTTTGAATTTTAATCCTGTCCTCCAAAGCACTTGCAACCACTCCCAGCTGGGTGTCGTCCACAGACTTTATAAGTGTACTCTCTGTGCCATTATCTAAATCGTTGATGAAGATGTTGAACAGAACCAGACCCAGAACTGATCCCTGTGCGGCCCCACTCAGTGCCCTTCCAGCTTGACTGTGAACCACTGATAACTACTCTCTGGGAATGGTTTTCCAACCAGTTATGCACCCACCTTATAGTAGCTCCATCTAGGTTGTATTTCTCTAGTTTGTTTATGAGAAGGTCATGTGAGACAGTATCAGAAGCCTTACTAAAGTCAAGATATACCACATCTACCGCTTCCCCGTTATCCACAAGACTTTTTATCCTGTCAAAGAAAGCTATTAGTTTGGTTTGACATGATTTGTTCTTGACAAATCCACGCTGACTGTTATTTATCGCCTTATTATCTCTAGGTGTTTGCAAATTGATTGCTTAATTGTTTGCTCCATTATATCTCCAGGTAGTGAAGTTAAGCTGATTGGTCTGTAGTTCCTCGGATTGTCTTTATTTCCCTTTTTATAGATGGACACTATATTGTCCTTTTCCAGACCTCTGGAATCTCTCCTATCATCCATGACTTTTCAAAGATGAACCTTATAGGGATGAACCTTCAAACGTTCAGTTTGGCTAGGTGGGCAGCAAAACGTTTGATTGTTTATCCAAGGGCTTCTTCTCTTTCCTTAACCCTTCATCCTCCCCTTCCTTTATACCACTGTCTCTCAGATACTTACTACTCTTCCTCTCTCCACCAGCCACTTACGGGTTATTGGCAATCTGTGACCTTCATCCCTAGCCTGGGCACCCTGAAAACCTAGTCTCAGCATTTCTCCTTGTTACCCACCACCTTCTCTCTCTGACACCCCATTAACATATAATATAGGGTTTTCCTATGCACCAACAATTTCAATGCTCATTGCATTCACTCTGACATTCCAAGCCCTGGTGCTAGATATTCTGTTTTGATCAGAGACTTCTATGCTCCCTTCAGTTGTGTGTCATTAAAAAGAGGATTAAATGTGTGGAAATGAGGCAAGGAGGTGGAATGGGGGAAAGCAAAGGCGGCTTTAAGTCACCACTACATATACATAGATCTGGGGCTCTTCCCTTCTGTGTTACCACTTGTATGCCTCCTCAAGAATACTGTGCAATATCAGTTGCAGCATGGAGAAGCAGCTATTTTACATGGCATGATCACAAGGAAAAGGGCCTTAATATATTCAGGAAAATTGCTGTGTAAGTTAATGTAGAGCAGGGGTTCTCAAACTGGGGGTCGGGACCCCTCAGGGGGTCGCCAGGTTATTACATGGGGGGTCGTGAGCTGTCAACCTCCACCCCAAACACCGCTTTGCCTCCAGCATTTATAATGGTGTTAAATATATTCAAAAGTGTTTTTAATTTATAAGGGGGGGTCGCACTCAGAGGCTTGCTATTTGAAAGGGGTCACCAGTAGAAAAGTTTGAGAGCCACTGATGTAGAGGGTTTGTGCATTAATTCCCTCTTACTGTCTTCTAAGACGGAAGGCTATATATACATCTTACAGCAGTACTGTGGTTCCACTCATGGTCGTTCTATTATATTTAAAAAAAAAGAAAGGTCAATCATATTTTTACTATCAAAGAGAAAACTGTCGTTTAAATACATTCTAATCAAAGTTTTTACTTAGATTTTCTGCTTGCTTATCAAAGGTTGAATATCACCCTTTCCAAAGGCCCCAAGAGCTGGTGGATTATTGTAGAGGTAGAAACATTGTTTTTGAAGGCTACTGTCCATTAGCCAAAGGTGAAGCTCTTACTCATCCTAATATAATTCAGCTGGCAAAGAAATATGGCAAAACCCCTGCACAGATCTGTATACGTTGGAGCATACAGGTAAGAGAGGGCAGCAAGATAATGGTGTCTATTTAAAGAGGTAAATGTAAAGGAATAGTTCTGTTCAGATAATATATTTGTTTTGCATCAAACCAAAACATATACAGAAAATTGTGATTTTACATCTGATCTGCTGCTGCTGTCGTCCCATGAACTAAATGCTTTTACTGGGTAGTGGGAATATACTAGGCTGTACATGACAGTATCTTTACCATTGAAATAATCTTTGGTTTCAGCAAAGTAAAAGGAAATACAAATGAAAAGAGTTATTTTTCCAATATAAATGCTACAGTCAGTGAGTTTCATCGTTCTTTTCCTTTCTCTCAACATATAGCACTAACCAGTGAATATGAATTAACGTTTGATACTGAATGGAAAACCATGTAAAGTGTGTTAGAATTGTATATAGTGTATGTAACTGTGATTATAAATAGTGCTGCACAGAAATTCCAGTGAATTTGAAGAGTAGAATCAAAGTCTCAGAAGGAAACGTAGGTTAAACTATTGCTCTAAGAGATGTTTTGAAAATTGATTCTGTTTTTGTTTTAAATAACTCTTATTTTTAATGATGAAAATTATTACATTTTTCAGAATGGGATTGTCACTATTCCAAAATCTACAAAAATAGAAAGGATACAGGAAAACTGTGAGGTAAGATCTGGTTTACTGGCTTCATATGACTAATGCCCAAATTATTTTAGATACAGTGTTTCGGGTCTGACTCTCCACTGTGCTATACCAATTTTATGCCAGTGCAATTCCATTAAAATCAGTTCAAGTACTGCAACATAAAATTGTTGTAAGACAGTGGGAAAATCAGCTCTCTGATGTGCACAAATGTAAGAAATCAATTGGAAGACATAATTATGTATAAAACACACTGTCTAATGACCTACTGCATCTAAACAATTTGATCAAGGAATAACAATAAAGTTTTGAGTTTTGTTTTCATTATTATTATTCATTTGTATTTAATATTAGGATTATGGTAGCATCCAGAAGCTCCAACCAGGATCAGTGCACCATTGTGCTAGGCACATAGGAAGACAGTGGGAGGATTTCACTGTAGTACTGAGACCCACCTTTGACCAGTCCAAAGGGGGCTGCAAAGGCTGTCTTAGGGATATCCCAGGTTCAGGAAGCCGTGTTTGTGGAAGCTGCAGAGCTGGCATAGCTGCCTCCCTCCCTCCCACCCATCCCCATCCCACCCCATCCCACCCCACCCCAGAACCACAGGAGGTCCCAGCACAGAGCAGGTAGTGTTGGAACCAAAGGGGGACTGACATCATCTCAGCTTGTGACATCCAGTGTTTGTTTTATACAGAATTATGTCTTGTAATTGATTCTTCCTTTTCCTTAATGTCAGTGTTTCAACAAGTAAATTGTGGGCTGAAGTCCTTCCATCTATCCTCCCCCAGGAACCATTGTTAATAATGTGCTGGTGCTTTACAAAAGCTAGAAATGTGTTTTCAGAAATAAATTTTAGCCTTGCTTCTAAAGATCTCTCTGGCAGAGACTGGTTAGCAGAAAAGAGGATGAACTTTACCAGAGCAAGGGAATCAATTGCCCTTCAGTCACAACACTGGGTATGTGTACGTATAAATTAGTCACATGCACCACTTTGTCACATTTTGACATTTAACTTTCTATTAAGTAATTTTTAAATGTAATTTACTACATCTGTCTTGCTTTTGTTTTTCTTATTTTTTTTTGTCTCTTCCTTCACTCCGCATTTTGGCCCAGGCCCCCCTTACCATGACTGATCCGCGTTCTGCACAGTGGGGTGGGAAGGAAGCAAAGATAGCCTTAGGCCAGCAGTACATATCTTCAGTCCTAGGGTGGGTCCCCTGTTTAGGTTTAAGTAGGCCGAGGACTGAGTTTATGGCTATAAGGGATCATTCCAGCAGCCAGAGATTGCAGGATGAGGGAGGAGTTTGCCTGGCAGCAGCTCACTGCACTGCGTCTTTGTATGGAGTGAGAGGGAGCTCTGGTGAGCACTGAGTGGACCATAGGGGAAGTCCAGCTCTGAAGTGATGACGCACTTTGCTAATAGATTACAATGTGTGTCTTCCTCCCCAAGAGTACTGAAGGGATATACGTACTTTGGAATCCGTGTAAAGCTTTTGGTTTGCTGACTTGACTAAAGCACCAATACTTTTTAGGGACTCTCTGTGGTGAGGTGCTGTGACTCCCTGGACCTAGTGTCCTAGTATGTGACAGAGAAGTGATGAGCTTAGGCTTGCAGAGGGATAGCAATCAGGTTATTCACATATCTTTCCTGATGGCCATATAGAGTGCTGTCACAAGCAGCTTTCATGTTACCTTTTTGTTATCTTCCTGCCCCTTCTGGGGAATAGTGTAGCTAAGTTTAAATGTAAATAGCAGTCACAATAAGGGGAAAGGGCCTAAGGAAGCTTCTCAACCCCACTTTACTAGAGTTCTATTCCTGTGCAACAGAGAAGGAATAATTTTGAGGGCAGAGGAAATATAAAAGCCTGCTACAAAATTAAATCTGGGTTTAAATAATGGGAAGTGTCCAGCTTTGTCTTTGTATCCATTACATTAACCACATATGCATTCCCATAGGTGTTTGATTTTATACTAGCGGAAGATGATGTTGCAATTATAAATGGAATGCATGAGGGGCGGCATGTTTCCTGGGACCCAAGCTCTATTGTGTAAATTGCAAGGTTTGAGCTTTTTTTCTTGTGTCAGTGATCAGCCATCCACACACTTTGATTTAAATTTGTACAGTTTCATAGTAGAATGTAATTGTTACCTTGATGGCTATCAGTAATTATAACTGATTTAAAATCTGTAACATATAAAAGGAACAGTTTCTTACGATAATATTCTCAAACAAATGTGAAAAATTTCAGTCTAAAATATTGCTCTATTGGTAAATTGCATATCGTTTATATTGTACTTAGTGTTTTGTGCTCTTTGGGACTGATCTGAAGTCCATGGAAAGCCTCCCACTGATTTCATTAGGCTTTGAACCGGACCATTTATACAGAAAATATTAGGCTCTGAAATTAAAGGAAAGTGGTATTAATAGAAACACATGATTCAGTGCAAAATGACTTGTCAGGTGACTTGTTAGGCAGATGGTTAGAAGGGTGAAGGAGAGAATGCTGGGGGAGAGTTCAAAAGCCAAGCCGTATTCTTCTTTATTATTGCAGTAGTGCTCAGGAGCCCCAGTCCTGGACCAGGGCCTCACCGTGCTAACACACAACAAACAAGACAGTCCCAGCCCCAGAGAATTGACAATCTAAGAAGTAATGTGGAAACAGAATTAGAAAACTGAAACACAGAACAAAAAATGTACAAGTTAAACTACTTCTGAGGCAGATCTACTGTGGGAATTTTAGTCATGTGAGGGAGAGCATTGAAGGAATCACCAATGCCAGGCATAGACTCCTATAGGAAATAGGGATATACATATCGACACCATTGCAAATATAGGGTTTGATCCTGCTGTCCTTATTCATGTAAGTGTCCATTCAGTAGTTTTATCTGTGTGCATATGGCAAGAAAGATTAAACTCATAATGAAATTAAATAAAAAATGTACACACACACTCTCCAGCCATTACACAAAAGGTACATCACATCACCTTATTTTCACACCCCTTGAGCCAATTCTCTATGGCTCACTTCTGCACTGGCTTGAACATCCTTAGGGTCAATCAGGTTGGTGCAGAGCTGTGTGTGTGGGAGCAAGAGGTCAGGATACCTTATAACATAGGGTCCAGATTTGGCCCATAATATTTAAAGCACAGCCACAATCATTATCACTCAACAGCCAAAATCCATATGTCTATGTCTTTCCTTTGCTTTTTTTAGTAACTGAAATTTGACACAGGAGTTTGTTTTGCTTGTTTGTAACCAGCTAATCCACTTAGCAGAAACAGGACAGATCTAACATCTGCATAATTTCTCTTTTCTTATTCATATTGCAGTGATGAGTGTTTTGTGCAGCAAGAATTAGTTTAACTTTCTCTTTGGTGCAGTCATTCAGGAAATCTCATTCACAGCACATACTGTTCCTTTTATTTTTTTGCAAAAAATGTGTACATACCGTTTACAGATATATTTTGGGAAATATATTTGCAAGCTCTTATCAACAGAGCATTCAGCATGTAATCACGTTGGTCTGATATTTTAGGAGTTCCTGTGTCTAGAAAGGTATGGAAAATCTGACTATGATTTATATTGTGTTTGGACTTCCTGAGGCAGTTTTCCCACTGCCGTTCAGTTTTAGTTATATCATGAAACAAAGCTCCTTGGTTTTTATCAAGAACCAACTTATAGCAAACCATGTGTTCTGGCATGTAGTGTTGTTTGCCCTTGAAGTTTAGTTTCTACACAGCTAATTAAAATATAGACAAAGTTTTCTTCTAGGTAATAGCTCCTTCAGAACTATTGGCTAGTTCTGCCAACATTCAAAAGAAAAATATGCCTAGGCCTATCTCCTAAATTACAATATCATTTACCAAAATTTTAAAGGAAAGGCTTAGTAGGCCAAATGCTGCCCTCACTTACACCCGTACAGCTCAGTGTTCTAGGAAAGATTTTGATCCTTCCTAACTAAGATTAAAGGCCAACTTTTCAAAAGTGGTCTGTAATTTTGGCTGCCACAGTTTCTGGATGCCCAATTTTAGATGGCTAGGAGCCTGATTTTCAGAGTTACTGAGATCTGTAAAGTAGGCTCTATGCACATAACATTTAGACATCCAAAATGAGAAGCCATTTTTTTTAAATTTGGGCCCGTTAGTCATCTTCTAAGGAGGACAGGCATGAATTCAGTGGCAAAGTGAGCATGGGAGAGTTCTCCGCAAGAACGCACAAATAAATATTTCTGCCAGTGAGCATCAACTGAAAAGTCATTTTGCAGAACAATAAGGTAGTATAATGGAATTCATTAAACAGTATTCAAATTAAGCAATAAAACAAAGCATATTGTGCACTAATAAGCTGTTAATGCATTTATTGGGCCTCATATGCATTGTGAGACATAAGAGAACCACCCAAGTGAACCAATAGCCTTCTATTGCAAGGCTCTGCTTATTGTCACTGGGGAATATTTCAGAAACTACAGGAAATAGTTTAGAGTTTTACCACTACTTACTTTGAACAAACAAGCATCATGCCAAAATATTGCCTCTTTTTTCAAGGATAGTGATGCATAGGGAAAAAAATGTGCCAGATATAGAAGCCTTTGCTTCGTTACATTAATCCAGCAAAACTCCCATTGATGGAGTTTGTCAGAGTAAGGACTGAGGGAGCTTACTGGTCAACAGTTCTAGTTAGGCCAGAACAGGACCAAATTTTCTGCTCTCATTCCCAGTGGTTTGTCTCACTGTTCTGAGCAGCTAGAACTAAGCCATGATTTCATTGTAGTGTCCCCTCCAGGCCACTACAAGCTGCAGTGATCACTTCAGAGGCAAGCTTTCTTCCTGCTTCCTTGCTGTAGCTCACTATTCACTTTGCTGAGGCTACTGTACACCTGACATAGCATCTACTTCTGCTCAAATCTGGGGTCAAATAAGAGAGTCCACCATCAGCTCTCTCCCTGACTCCAATAGTGATACCCAAATGGTTAGGTGGGTAATGGAAAGAAGTTCCCCAAACATGGGGACATATCATAGGACAGGGCAAGTAACAGCTACAATTAAAATTACTAACCCTGAAAGAGTTAGAGGGGGGATTATTTCTCTGTTTTTCCAATATATTTACTTTGTGAACCGAAATACATTTTGTGACAGTCTCACTGTTTTCCCTATAGGGATACAATTAGTCAGTTCTGTTTGAGTGGGTCTTATCACAGCTGAAAGGAACAGAAAGTTTTTTTATACCCCCATACATTGAAGAGGGTTAGGAGGGGTGATCTCAGGTGTAGTACTTGAAACTACTTTTAATTGATTTTTTTAAATGGACTAGATATCAAGGGTATTCCCCTTTAATCAGCTGAACTAGTCACTAGACATTTTATTTCTACTGAGTGGCTTGAATAGAATTTAATACAAGCTGACGACAAAACCATGCCTTCTAAATTTAAAGGCTAGTTTATGTACATAATGAAATCTCTTTTTGCTTGCAAGGAACATGTTCACAAGGCTTGGGTGTCAATTAGATAGAAATAGTATGTATATGAAATGCTCATTGCTAGTCTGCTTCCTTTTAAGGAACAGTTACTGAAAGTAACTGTTTTACTTCGTAATTCTTATTTCTCTAACTACCCTTACACCTGGTTGTCCAGGATATAAGGATTTTTTTGTTTTTTTGCTTGGTGCTGAAAAGGATCATTTTAAAGTCAAGCGCACAGTACTTTAAGCTAGTGTAGGTTTCATAATGCTGTTACAAAGTTGACATGTTATCTTCCTTGCAGGCTGATGTGATATGCAGTTTTGCACGTTGTGCCATCACTAATCACCACCCATTGTTTCCTTTCGGAAGCATTAATTCCCCCAGTATCATAAGAATGGAATCCTGTTATCTCCTGGCTTCTGGGAATATAATGCATGTTACCACTTTAGCTTTCTTTCCCTTGTGAACTGTTTTCTCAAGCTTAATACTAAAATAATTAGTTTAATTTAAGAGCATTGGGACAAATTCTCTTTGTCTCTTTTGGCTTCAGTCATGTTGGATCATGAAAGAATTGGGCTTATTGGTTTCATATTTTACATTTTTGACTTTACATCTAACTTAATGCTGTTTAAAAAGGTAACTCTTGTCATTTTCTGGGCTGCTTTCAGCCTTTCTTGAATCAGAACTCTGTATAGATGTATTTATACCAATTTCCTAATATACTTACAGTGTTCTTATTTCTTTAAAGTATTGTCCAACTAATCAGAAATAGTGGGGAAGGAAAAGAGGGCAAATGAGCTATCTGTTAGTTTAAAGGCATCACTTGGCATTGCTTTCAAGATATGAGCAGCTGTGTTTTGTGCTACAAGCAGATGTACACCGACTCAGTTACCAAGAAAACAAACAGCACTAAAGGTATGAAAACTGAAAGCCAACTCTATTTCATGTTTCCTCTATTACAATGCCCAAGAGGGCAGTGGTAGAGGATGCTTTTGCAGATTTTCTCAAAATGAATGTATATGCACACACATATTCAGAATCATGGTGTGCCTCTTTGATAAAATGGCAGAAATACACAAAAAGATTGGATGGGATGCAGTAAGACCGACTGTCTCCAAAGAGTAAATTCTTTCACCTTTATACAGACATCCATTAAGGCTTAGAAAATTATTGCACATGATCACTGTAGTCTCCAGCCATGCCAACAGGAGCTGGAATAAAGAGGAGGGCAGCACTTGTTATCCAATATTATTAACACACTAAGCTATTAGAGCAGCCCCTTTAATTGGGGTTAAGTAGCACCTGATTTGAAATACTGATGAATCAAGTACTGCATATGTAAGTCTAATCAACCATCTTTGCTAGAACATGCTGATCACTAAGGGAATGGAAACTAATTTGAAACAATAAATAAGGAAAGGAGAAAAATTGAAGGGGAAGGGCGAGGTAGCTGCCCAGCCAAGTAGCTTCCTGTCTGATCTATTGAGAGTGGCTTTTTTTAACCTTTTCTTTTTATGCTTGTCTATTTTCTTGGAAGCTTTTATACTATGTGGATTAAAGGCATCTCAGACCCTTTAGTTGAGAAATACCAATGGTCGTTATGTAAAGTGTAGACATAAGTCATCTCTGACCAAGCTGCAGCAGTGATTGCGTAAAATCAGAGATTCTATAACATCTCTCCCCACAATCTAAACTTAAAGGTAGCTGTATTGCTTTTCTGAACAACATGTAATAAACAGGCTGTCATAATTATAAGTTCAAAAGCCCTCATTGTCAAGAAGTCAGAAATATATATTGCCATCCTTGTGCACTGTGGTAAACATCATCTCCTTTCCTTTTAAAGGTAGTTGCTTTACTTTGACAGGAAAGCTGATAACATTAACACCACTCTTTCAAAGCACTATACTAGAAGGACGCTGCTCTTGCTGACAGAATTGGAGACAAAAGTGGTTAAATCTCTTCCTAGTGCTTTGAAGATCTGAGAAATAGGTCCCTGACTTCAATGTACCCAACAGAAGTACAGATGGGTCAACCTAGTGGTAACACTTGGTGATACTGTTTGGTAGACTTGAACTTGCACACATTTCTTGAGAATGCAATGCCTCTGAAGGGACATTTGAATTGTATTCCCTGTAATGAGCTCATGTGATAGTTATGACATAAACATGACTTTACTTGCCATCTTTATTCAACAGACACTTATCCATCCTCATCACCAAACAGGAATAATTACAACTACTGCCAAGCAATTAAAGAACAACTCTGATGACTTGCAAGGGGACCAGGACTTGAGGGTTAAGAGCTCAAACCTCCAGGATTCTGAGTACCTTCAGCACCCACCGAAATAAAAGCCAACATAGACCCTCAGATTAATTTGGCTCAGATTTAATACTACTGCATCCCCCACCCAGTGGTTGTTTAACACATATCCACTAGTGATAACATCAAATGATCTCTGCTAAGTGTGAACTGAACAGGGCCAGCATTAGGAGATCTACTGCCCTAAGCAAATGCCCAGAGGGCCACTTGTACCAGATCTCAGTCACCCATGCAAAGAACTCCACAAAGTTTTGCTGCTTTTAAATGTAGCCATCAGTGGCCCTCTTGCTCAGCCTGTACAGCCAGCCCTCTGCAGGGGCATCTTTGATGTACTTTTTGTCAAGGCTGGCTGAGAGCAATTCAGAAGCAGAACTACTAAAGAAGGCTTTATATCAACTGTATGATAGTTCCATAAATGGTTAGCTGTCCTGTCCCCGTCTCCCCTTCTCCTCCCCCCCCGGTTTTGTAAAAGGGTTTTACAACCCCCCCCCCGGTTTTGTAAAAGGGAGTTCTAGGTTTTTTTAGCTAAGGCTTCAAATTTCCATTGAGGATGTGCCGACCTTAAATAAATCCATAACTTGGCTACGAAATACAGGGTTTTTTCCCTTTTTCATCTGACTTTTTACAGTTTCATGGTGAGAGAAAAGGGAGAGTTTTTTTCTGTGAGCTCTTTATTCCCCAATGACTCTCCATAGCATAGACCCATCCCATGAAAATAAATTAAGTCTACCACTGCTGGAGGAGTTTGTGGTAAATCATTCAACTGGGTGCATGGCAAGGTTGGTAAATGATCACTCTCTGGAGTATAGAGATGGAAGTCCTGTACTGTGGCTTAAATTGACTTTCTTGGCATAAAAAGAGTAGGCTATTTTAACAGAGGCCTTATATTAATGGCACAGTAAATGTTTTTGTTTAATCATATGAAATGTCCAGTGTAGCATGATTATCATAAAATACTGGTGTACAGCTATACACACCTTTGATTTATCTGGAAAATGATTATCACAATCCATTCTGTCTAGGGAATTGTCTTCTGGCTCAGTTTCTTTCAGAATTACACATAAATGAGGTTCCAGTTAGTGGCAGATATTTCAATTAAGACTATATTCTTGCTCTTTAGACTTCAGTATTTAGCTCTGATGCTCTGTCCAGTAATGTCCGCTTTGCTGGTGGGACAGAAAGCTAACAGTAGAATTTTACTTGACTGATTTGCATCATTGGAGTAAAAGTGAGTTTGAGAATATCTTACTTACAAAAATGTAGTAGAATTATGTTATCCACTTGCACCACTAGGGCACTTCTGCTATATTTTAATAAGTGCATAAAAAGATACATAGTGATGGGATATAGTAAAGTTTCTTAGGACTTTGGATGCAATCACTTCTGGTAAAAGTATTTCAAGTCACTTACTGAACTCCTTTCAATCCTATTTTCATTTCCTGCTGCTGACTTTCTCTTTTTTTCTTTCTTTCTTTGTCTATTGCAGTGGCATTAATAAACTCAGTGCTGTACTTGTCATTCAGACACTAATGTGCTAACACCTATTAATTCTTACTGTTTTGGAATTAAGCTGCTCCTGATTTCACCCATTTTTACTGGTCTAGTTCACAAAAATAAGTTCTATTATATGGAAACACAAAACACTAATTCAGGCTTTGCAACAAATAAGTGAAATATGTTTTTCAATATCACTTTGAAATAGAAGTCAGTTTAATTAATGCTAAATTATAATCTAAACCCCCAGGGCTCTTATGACACCCATATACACATTAAATAAGTTCATCATGATTAATATTATTATGTTATTTAACAATAGAATGAAACCTGATTTTACTATTTGAGAGCGTATTTATAGTAAACAATCTATCTTTACCTGCTTTACTCTAATCATTGTATTATTTCCCCCAAACATAGGTTTTTGATTTTAGTCTGAGGGAAGAAGATGTGGAATTTTTAGATTCTTTGAACATCAACAAAAAACTGATTCACCTAACCTATCCAATATGGAAAGGGTAACGTCAAACCAGATTGTTCTAACCCGCAACAACCGAAACATGAATACATTTTGAACTGCACAAAACTGTTTCACATCTACATTGTTCTATTACCTTTAAAGCTCCTGTCAGTAGCTTATGATATTATTATATGCACAAAGTGAATTAAATGTGGCTTAATTTCTCTCTCACACACACACACACACACACACACACACACACTTCTTAATAATCAGTTTCTCTGACGTCCAGGTCTTTCTATAATATGTGCTTCGGATGGTTTAAGTTATTCTGCTCAACCTCACTGTATTTGAATTCAGCTGCTACTTTTTGGGACCCTGCTTCAGTCAAGACTTGGACTCATGTATACCGATTGGAGTTTTGGCCCTGCGGCCCAGATTTTCTAAGGTATTTGGGCACCTAAAGCTGGAGATAGGCACATAGTGAGATTTTCAGAAGCATTTAAGGTGCCTAACTCTCATTGAAATCAATAGGAGTGAGCACCTATGGGCTTTTGAAAGCTGCATTTTAAAAATCTAAATATCTTTAGAAATCTGACTTTAATTTCAGTGGAAGCAGGATTGTCTCCTGAATCCAGCTTTCAGTTATGGGCAAAACTCCTTTTCACTTCAGAATACTGTAACGTATTCAAAATAATTTTCTTAATAAAAAAATAAAACAGTACTTAGTACATCCATCTGTGCTTTCCATGAGGGAGTAAGTAGCCCTATTCTATTTTACAGATGAAGAAACTAAGAGGTTAAGTGACTTGTGCAAGCTCATATAGCAAGTCAATCACAGAGCTGGGAATAGAACCAATATATCCTGATTTGCAATCTGGGATTCGAGCCATTGGACTATGAGCAGAGTGCTAAATTCTGATCTTTGTTACATTGGTACAAATCCAGAGAAACTACTGAAGTTGGGTGTAGTTACACCTGGTTTACAGTGGTGCAACAAAGATTAGAATCTGACTCAGAGTCTCCATTCTGTAGTTGACATTTCTCCCCTTTTAATTTCTTTTTGTAAATTCTTCCAGGACACTGCAGGCTATTCTCTGAACTCTTCCTCAGTTGGGCAAAGCTACACTGTTGGCACTCTTACAAGGACCATCAAGTCCTGACTTACTTGAAGGAACAGCCCTGATAGCTCTCATTGTGCCTGATCGCCAGTCTTCGTTTTGTCTTATTAAAGAAACACACACTTTTTGCATTCAAAGACTCAAAGGTTTGACTGCACAAATGATTGTGTGCAAAAAATTGTGGGCAGTCTACAAAAAATGTACAGAGTGGATGGTGGGGGAGTCACACTCAGAGGCTTGCTGTGTGAAAGGAGTCACTGATGCAAAGGTTTGAGAACCATTGCTCTAACTCAGGGGTCGACAACCTCTGGCATGCGGCTCGCCAAGGTAAGCACCCTGGTGGGCCTGGCCAGTTTATTTACCTGTTGACACGGCAGGTTCACCAATCGTGGCCCCCACTGGCCGCTGTTCGCCGTCCCAGGCCAATAGGGGCGGCGGGAAGCGGCGCGGGCGAGGGATGTGCTGGCCGCGGCTTCCCGCTGCCCCTATTGGCCTGGGACAGCGAACCACGGCCAGTGGGGGCTGCAATCGGCCGAACCTGCCACGTCAGCAGGTAAATAAACTGGCCCGGCCCGCCAGGGTGCTTACCTTGGCGAGCCGCATGCCAGAGGTTGCCGACCCCTGCTCTAACTACTGGATGCAGTAGTTAAACTTTCTCAGTCGCATGGTTTCCTGACACCCAACTTTTTAAGAAAACATACTGGTGAAGTGGCTGCTGTATAACAGTCCACTGCTAGACATTTAACTGGTATATCCATCCCACTGAAATTTGCTTTCTCATATATTTGAGATCCAGGAACAGTGTCCCTTTATTCTCTAATTCTGGGCTAAAGATGACCTTTCTCCTGATCTGGAACACACGTAATTCCAGAGTAGAAAGTTCAAATGAGCCATATATATGGAATTTCAAAGATGTTAGGTTTTATAGCAGGATAATTTTGGATGTATTCAATACAGCATTCCTTCACAGTGGAGCCAGCAGTCATTTTAAATTTAGGAAACTTAAGAGATCTAACAGAAAAGTTCCCTTTCTGTCATTTACCAGGAAGAATGAAATGCTAGTATAAACTAGTTCATTAATAGACAAAAACAACAATGGTAAGTAGTGCAAATACATATTCAGGTGACCTACTGTATCCCCCTGAGAGCTTATCAGTAGCTGGAGAGAAATTTGTGGCCATTTCCTATCTGATATAAAAACTCATAATGTCTCTGTTCACACTGGTTTTGAGATGGCATTCCTTAAGTAATACATAAGCTTAAAGGTCATCATTTTCACAGTCTCATTTCTTAACAAAATTTGGGGCAACTGTTATCTCAGTAGATCTTCTGAAATTTACCTGATATTAATTATACAAGAACTTAATCATCTTAATTGGCCTGCAGCTTTACTTTGACACAAAATGTTCATTTAATGTAATTTAAATTTCGGATTGGTACAATAAGGGTGTGTAGCAGGGTGGTCACCCGCTCTTGCCCGGAAGGGCTTAAAACAGCCCTGGGAGAGGGCTGGGGCAGGGGAAAAGCTGGGCTGATTGGCAGAGCAGCCGCAGCTGGGGCCACGCCCCAAACAGAGCACAGCTGGCCCTTATAAAAGGGCTGTGAGCCAGGGGCTGAAAGAGTCTCCCTCTAGCTGAGGAGGGAGATGAACCTAGCTGCCTGAGTGCTAAAGGGTACTGGAGTGAAGCAGGGCTGGGGAAAGGCCAGAGGAGTTGGGGAGCTCCGGGCCAGCAACTCCCCAGGCTGCAGGGCCTTGTACAAGGCTCCTGGAGGTACTGGGTTGCAGGGAAAGACAGCAGGTCCAAATCTCCCTTGTCTATGATGACTGGCTTATACAGACTGCAGTTGGCCCCAGTGAAAGGGGGCTAGATGGTGACTGGCAGTAGCCCATAGGCGGAGGATAGAGGGTTGGGTGTTTCCCAGAGAGGGGAGACCCATAGAGACTGGTGGGGGTATTGCCAGGGGGAAGCCCCCGGGTAAAGGGGCACTGGGTCTGGGAGGGACACGGGGGCCAGCGGCAGCGGGACACTGGCCTGCAGAGGGCGCTCCGAGGGCTGGAGAGCTAATTCCCTGGGACGACCAACAGGAGGCGCCGCAGGGGTGAGTCCCACCCCGTTACAGGGTGAAAGAAAAGAAGAAGGTCACAGCACAGCCAAAAGAAAGATATTGGCCAAACTCAGTCCTGGTGTACATGGGTGCTTCTCCTGTGACTTGCAATGGAATAGCAAGCCAGTCAGTTCAATTGTGCCTGGCTTTACAAGGGCTGATTTTGGTATAATATATGCAAAACAAAACTATTTATACTGAAAAAGTGACAGGACAGTAACACTTCATGCTGTGATTTGGAGTACCCAGGTGTGGAACCAGTTTGAGATATCTTGTTCAGACCATAAAGGTGATAAACTCAGTAGATGGGGAACTCACTAGATATGCAGTCACCTCCTGCTGGCCAATTTCTGGAGCAGTAACAGAGCTGCTTGGAGATGGGCACTCATTAGTTCTTTATGCACTCTTATTATCTTAAGAGAGGAAAGTATACAGTTTAAAAGGAGTAGAATGCTAGAACCTCTGAAGGAAGGGGATTCTCCTTCTCCATATGGATTCATTATGGAGAGAACCTATCCTTGGACAAATGCGTGCACAACAGAGTTAACAAGTTCTTGCCTAGCTCTGGCTTCTTTGAAGCTCCACTTGTCTTTTCACAGTCAATTCAGGCTAGTTAAACAGCCTGTAGCAAAATCAAACCAAGAGTAGGCCTGGAGTTTGTATATACTGGATCAGCTGTTGTGACTCAGAAATAATGCTTGCATAAGGCAAAGTACTTATTCTCAGATGTCAGGATAAGAACAGGAGTTATTCAGCCTGTTCAAGAGCCAGAAACAGAAAAGTTTGGTTTTGCCTGTGCTCCTGTAGTTTGTAACCCAGTGAAATGCACCAAAAGGACTCATTAGAAAGCAGCCTTGGAAAAAGTGCAGAAGAGCAGAAGCAGAGGAAAAGGCTGGGAGAGAAGAAAAGGGGAGGCACCTGGAGGACAAAAAGATCACAAAAGAAATAGAGGAAAGATAGTGACAAATAACATGCCTCATGCCTGTTCTAGGGAGAATATCTGAAAGGGTAAGAGGATAATTCAGCCTCCATGAACCATTTCTTGTTTGACGAGCTGCCAACATGGATGTCAAGTAGGGGTGGTGGACCAGCATTGATGTTGGATTTTGTGATGTGGGCACCTGATTCCCGTGAACTGGATTGAGATTACCAAGCCATTTTACATAGGCCACTGAATAGTCAGATGAGGACAACTTTCAGTCAGGACCATTTTAGGCTGGATTTTAACTGGACACCTAAAAATGAAAGCCTATGTATCTCACTACAGAGATACCCTGAGTCATCCAGTCCCCAAGTACAGCACCTTACTTTCATGTATTACTACCTCAGGGTAAGGTTACATGAGAACGTATTTCCTGAAAAGGAATACATTTAAAAAGATACTTATCTTCCACTTAGTTGTCTTAATAAATAAGGGGTGTCACTAAAATATGCAATTTGTGTATGTGAGGCAGTTACAAGGGGATGCATATGTCAACCTCAAGCATGATTTATTTTTGCATGACTTTTCTGACAGTTGCAATTTAACGGCTGTATTTTCCTCCAGTCTCAAAAACTTTCATGATTCTAGTTTTGTGGTAGAGGAGTAAATGTCTGTTTTCAAGTACAATTTTATCTGAGTCATTTAGGGAGAGGTGTGGAGCAATTGAAACATGACTATCAACATAAGTAAAACAAGATGCTCTGGTCTGTGTGGCACTGTTATTGCCAACTGAATTGCATGTAATATTATGAAATAAAATATCTAATTTATTAAAATCTAAATACAAAGGAACATCACAATACACAATAAGATCTGGGGTGGGGGTAAAGAGAATAGTGCAAGGAAGAGGGAAAAGAAGGTTTCTGCATGGTTAGCCACATCGACAATCCAAGTAAGGGTTAATATTCCAAACACTACAGAATAGTATTTCTTTCAGAAGTTTAAAAGAGTGAATAAACCCCATGTAACTCTCTCTCTCTCTCACTCTCTCTCTCTCTCTCTGTCACACACACACACACATTATTCTCTATCCATGGAGTATCCGCCAACTATCTCTCAACACCAGTGACTGTCACGGCCTTTTTTGTTCTAATAATAAATAATTAATTAAAAATATTTAGCATTTTTCAAAATGAAAATGCTTCATATCTTCAGATATTTACAAATATTAATCAATCCTCAGGATGCTCCCACACACACACACACACACACACACACACACACACACAAACCCTGTGAGGGAAGTTCAAAAGGTAAGTGTTTTTTTTTTTTTTTCTTTATACAGATGGGAAATCTGATACACAGTGAATTTAGGTGAATTACTCATGGCTACACAGGGAGTTAGTGTCAGATCTCAAGTGCTATTAGCTACCCAAAACATGGTCATTCCACTAGCCCACACTGCCTTTTGTAGATAAGAACTTCCCCACAAAAGGGGATCAAGTATAACAGCGTAGCACAAAACAATGAGAAATGTTCCATTTTTAGAGGCAAAAACAACAGACCTTTTATTCAACTCATTTCACAAGTGTTACTTTTAAAATCCACAGCTGAAGCAGAAGCACATGCACTGACATACAAATGGCACACTGTGACACTATTTTTTGGTATGGTCTCCGTCATTGTCATCCTGATTTCTTTACCTCTTAACCCTACCTACAGAAACTCTTGTGGGGAAAGAACAGAAGAGATGCTGGAATTTCCTTCTCATCTGTGACAAATCCTAGTTTGGAACCTGTGGTCCTCTAGGCATAGGAAAGGTAGATGTTGCAATTAATGGGCAGGAGGGGGAAGAATCAGAGATGGATTAGTTATTTGGCATAAAGGTCCATGCCTATGACCCCTGGCTCTGGGGTCAATATGCTCAGGGGCAGCAAGTTATATGGGCCCGTGGTGCCCGTGCTCCAGAAAATTCAGGGCCTGGGGGCCCGGCTCCCTCAATGTTCGGGGCCAGGTCTCTCCCCTAGCCGCCCTGCGCGCTTCCCCTGGAGCATCCTCCATCCCTGCCTGCTGCCCCTGCACACCTCCCCCGGAGCGTCCCTGCCTGTGCCCTGGGCAGCGGGCAACTGCCCTGCCGCTCTGCGCTGTGCTCCCTCGCCGGTCCCTGCTGGCTACAAAAGGGAGCAGCGCCGGCGGCAGGTTGAGGAGGCGCACACATGATGAGAGCCCCACCCCCATCCCTGGCACCTACCACAGGGAGGCGAGGAGGCTTCTGGACCTGAGAGGGGCCTGACCCCTAGGAGCATGTGCAGTGACGGTGCCTGGTGAGTGTGCTGCCAGGGAGGAAGTGGGGGGTCCCTCCCCTGGAACTTGCTGCTGCAGGCGTGGAGAGGGCTGGGGGGACTGTGGAGTCCTCCTCTCTGGCCCCAGCCAGAGCCCTCACCCCTGGACCCCAAACCTCTGCCCTAGCCCTGAGGCCCTCCCACACCCCAAACCCCTCATCGCCAGCCCCAGCCAGAGCCCTCATCCCCCACACACCCCAACCGTCTGCCCCAGCCCTGAGCCCACACTCCAAACCCCTGGGCCCCACCCCATTAATTTTGTTATGTGCACCAATATGCAGGTGGGGGGGGGGGGTCAGGACTTTGACCCATTCTGGACACCACCAAAAGTTATACAAACCTGCTGCCCCTGAATATGCTGTCATCGCACATGGTCAAGGAGCTCAAATGGAGCACACTGCTCGCAGCATAGGCCATCTGCTCTCAGGAGAGAGGCAGGTCCTGGCATTAACCTTTGGAGCTGCAGGAGCCTGCCAATGTCTGCTGGTGGAAGAGGGGAGCCCAGGCCTCAGTTGTTGCTATCCTAGTGTTGGCGGCAGAAGTGGGGTCCTGGCTGCTGCTGTGATATTCTTGGGCAGCAGTGAAAAGGAAGAAGACCTGCGGTGCCATTGTTTGCCTCCAGGGGCTGAAGGGGGGAGTTCTCCTGGCCAAACTACTGCTTTCCCAGGGTAGCTGATGTACAGGGTTCCACTCACCACACGCTTGCCCTGCCTTGCCAGGCAGAAGGGTCTGTTAGCTCAATCCAGTTTGCTTAGCAAAGTGGGCATCTCGACAGGCATTTCAAGCATGCTAAGCCAACTAGAGGGAGCCAACACGATTCAAACACAGCCTTTCCCCCTGTGGGGCACTGCTGCCCCTCTGGAGCAAGGATCCCAGAGATGGTGACATTGCCTAGTGCCTGAAGCAGGGGGTAGCTGGGAGGTGGGAGCCTGGGATGTCTTTCAAGGGTTAAAAGAATGAAGTCATTTAGTGCTAGGTCTCCCCCCACCTCTGACTGAAATCTCGGGTCTCCCCAGCTCCTCATCTGAATCCTGTCGCTGACTTGGCTATGAAATCTGGGGGGAGAAGGGAGAGGAAGAGGCTAGTCCTGCTTTGTACCAAGCTAGCTCCAGTGTGACTCCTCGAGGGGCTCCCACCAGCTTTGAGGCTGGCTCCTCAGCGCCTCTTTCCATGTGTGTTTTGTGTTAAACACCCACCCCCCGATCTGCTACAGCCACTGCAGCAGGAAGGAGAAGGGATTTAACCCTTCCCAGCTGGCAGCGGAGCGCTAGCTCCGGCACAAGAGAAAAGGGTGGGAGGAGAGCTGAGTCTGGCTGCCCGCAGCTTCTCTGGTTGAATGATTTCAGTTAGGGCACCGCACCCTATCTAGGGTTCCGATCTCTAATTTAGCTGTGTTTCAAGGAACCCAGCAGAGCAGATGCAACGCAATCAGTCTGTGGTCACTGAAGAGTTAAAAACGCTGCTTAAAGCTTCTCTTTAGAAAAATATGAAACCCAAGGGGTGGAGACCACTAGCTAAAGGAAACGTTTAAAGCCAACTTGGCTTTGTTATGCAAGTTGAGTTCCTTCTGGGGCAGCAGAGATGCGGAGTGCAGGCAATGCAGTGGCTTCAGAGACTGAATCCTTTCTGAGCAAGGTAAGCATTGGAAACACAGTTTGGGACGCTGGCACTAGGAAAACAGCTTTTTGGTATAAATCCCCATTTAGAAATCAATGCTCCGAGTGAGTCTTCCCCAGAATAAATGATGGATTACTGACTCAAGAGCTTCCTTCATAGGCAGCTGAGCCTCCCGTTACTTTCTGCTGGAGTAGATGTGGGTTTAGCTTTAATTATTATTACTCATGTTTATTATGGTAGTGTACCTAAGGAACATCCAGGAATGGAGGCCCATTGTGCCAAGCACCATACAAACACAGAGTTTATGTAGTTTCTGCTTTGTGATTCTCATTTTGATGAGTGAAGTAGAATAGCCAGTGTCCTTAGCAGCTGTCAACTATTCAGCATTAGCAACTGTTTGGCCAGGAGTAGGCAAAGAATATTTCACAGTAAAATTACACAAATTTGTTAGTGAGATCTCTGAGAGAATTTGATAGAGGAGTAATAATCTGATCATTCAATAAATCACTCCTGTATATCACACCTTAACATGCTAGGCACCTGGGACTCCACTTTCTGCTTCTCTACTTCTATAATCTTTTATTTTCTGCTTTCTTTGCATTATTTAACACAGCTAATTTGCTTTTGTTTTACTTCCACCCTTAAGTGGCACCTATAATTTTACAAGCCTTATAAATTTACTTTTTTGTGTGTTTATACATGTATATTTGTATTTGCAATAACTAAATTCCAAACTGACATTTGCTCATTCCTTTGTTTCAAAACGTGTTTGATAGCTTATTTTATTTGCTTTTCTGAATTTTACACTGGCACAACTTTTGCAAAGGATGATCTTGCCAAATAGAAGTGATTAGGGGCAGCTTTTCTGCTTAAAGCTTTGAGATGGGTCTCTTTACACATATCAGTGAGCACCCACCCCTTTACCTCTTCTCAAGATGGCATCAATAAATTGCAGAACTGCCCTCCCTCACAACACATTTAGAATGTTAATAGTGGAAAAACAGTGAGGTCGCTCCAGTCAAGTGATTTTCATGCCGGACTTATTTTGTGCATTTTCAGTTGCATTTAAAACAAATCAAGCCTTTTCCCTTTCTAAACCTGAACTTTTAAAAGGTGTTTCCTATGTCAAAAGTTTGAGAAATTGAGAGCGACAGATGGAACCTGCATTTTCCATTGACTTACCTTGGATCCCTCGCACTGGGTGAGATCCAGACACTCAGTGCAAGCCCCATTGCCTCCTACTTATTTGTGCAAATCTGCATTAAGAAAAAAAGTTTATTGGATGAGCTTTATCTATTTAATTTGCTGAACCATTTTTTTTACATGGTGGGGGGAGAGGGTGAATGGACCTTACTGATTCGTTTGTGATCTAATATTTAAATCTGACATGCAGTGAAATGAACAGATTGTTTTATATTGTTTTCAGTTTGCTACCTTGTTTGCATCCCTTCCTCTGACTCTTTGCTTTTTTTATGCCCCTGCTTTAAGGGCTGTGGCGTCTGAGGTTACCCAGAGAGTACCAGACACTGGAGCCTCCACCTCAAAGATACTGCCACAAGGGTGGCCCGTGAGGTTTCTACTTGACTTCACCCTCTGGTGGGTGGCTGGAGAAGTGCCGCTCAGCCTGGAACCATGGGCTCTACCAGCAGCCGCCAGAAGAAAGTCTTCAATGACTCAGTCAGCGATTATGTCAACTCTGAAATCATTAAGAAACATTACAACTACACAGGGAAGTTAAACGAGAAGTCAGACAGTGGAATAAAAGTGACCTCAGTGGTTTTTATCATCATTTGTTGCTTTATCATCTTAGAGAACATTTTTGTCCTGCTGACCATCTGGAAAACCAAGAAGTTTCACCGACCCATGTACTATTTCATTGGGAATTTGGCTCTCTCAGACTTGCTGGCTGGGGTGGCTTATACTGCCAACCTTTTGTTATCTGGACACAAAACCTATAGTCTCACCCCTGCCCAGTGGTTTGTCAGGGAAGGCAGCATGTTTGTAGCTTTGTCAGCCTCTGTTTTCAGCCTGCTGGCCATTGCCATTGAGAGGTATATCACCATGCTGAAGATGAAACTCCACAATGGGAGCAACAGCTTCCGCTCCTTCCTACTGATCAGTGCCTGCTGGGTGATATCCATGATCCTAGGGGGGCTCCCTATTATGGGCTGGAACTGCCTCGACCACCTGCAGAGTTGCTCCACTGTGCTGCCCCTCTACCATAAGCACTATATTCTCTTTTGCACCACAGTTTTCACTGGTCTTTTATTATCAATTGTCGTCCTCTACTGCAGGATCTATTCCATGGTCAGGACTAGGAGCCGCAGTCTGACATTTCGAAAAAACATTACCAAAGCCACGAGGAGCTCAGAGAAATCTCTAGCCTTGCTCAAGACAGTGATCATTGTCCTGAGCGCATTTATTGCCTGCTGGAGTCCCTTGTTCATCCTACTCTTGCTGGATGTGGGGTGCAAAGTGAAGGCCTGTTCAATCCTCTTCAAAGCTGAGTATTTCTTAGTACTGGCTGTGCTCAATTCAGCCACGAACCCTATCATCTATACCTTAACCAACAAAGAGATGCGGAGGGCCTTCATCAAGATCCTGTGCTGTTGCAAATGCCCCTCTGCAGATTCTGGGGCCAAATTCAAGAGGCCAATCATAGGAGGGATGGAGTTTAGTCGAAGCAAATCTGACAATTCCTCCCACCCACAGAAGGATGAGGGTGACTGCCTGGAGACAATCATGTCTTCAGGCAATGTCACCTCGTCTTCTTAGAACTATCCATCGGAGGCATATTTTAAAGCCTCCCCTTTGAAACCTGACAGACAAGAAGCTACCTGCTCACTGTAGCAACTCCAGAGAGATGGCCTAAGTGAGCAAGATAGCATTAGTTCTGAAGAGGCAAGCAGGGCACTTGCAAGGGTGGAGTTCAGGAAGTGGGACAGACTGTTCTGGCTTGAAAATATTTCCCTCTGGAGCATGTTTTGTCTTTGCACTGAGGCAGACTCAGGATTGCCAGGAGTATTCATAACTTGGAAAGACTGATGCCTTGGTGAAATGGTGCCGTGTGTGTGCGAGTGTGTGCATGACTGAGAGGCAGAAGGAGGAGGGTGGGAGAATGAATTGTTTTTTTCTTTGTGAAGAATGTGAAGTTATTATTTCTTTACTTGCAGAAAAAGCCCTGACACAAAAGATCTTTCTGTACCAAGTTTAGGGATAGCTCTACTATCCTGGGTCACAAGTGTTTGCCATTTGGCATGTAGCAGGAAGGAGATCACACCAATGTAATCTAGATCACTGACAACCATAGGTTGGCATCACTTTCCTGAGTTTTTAGATGTAATAAGATTTCATCTGCGGAGTCCAAAGCTTTTCTTTAGCAAGATCAGTTCTGTGAAGTTGTGCTGAAAATCCATATTACTTTTAAGATCATGAGCCAGATTCTGCATTAGATTGCATTCATATAACCCCAAAGAAGTCAATAGGATTGAATGGGAGGAGCTCAGAATAGCATTTGGCCCCATAGATCTATTGATTTGTTACATTTAGTATGAAATAAATTACATGACCATAATAGTTACAGGATAAAACTACAGTTAAAGAGAAAATGAACATGTGATATTTGACAAGATAAATATAATACAGAAGCTCCCCGACTTATGCAAGGCGTTCCGTTCCGGACATAAGTCAAGTTTTGCGTAAGTCGGGAATTTATCTCCGACAATTACACACACACACACACACACACACACAAAAAGCTTATGGAACTTACGGAACTTTTTCCGTAAGTCCAGATTTCCGTAAGTCGGGTTTGCGCAACCCGGGGAGCGTCTGTAGTATCAAGTACTATTAGCATCAGTGTTTTTGACTGAGTAAGGACAGAGTAAAAACTGAAAAAGAATTTCAGGATTTGGCCCATAGAGTTTCCATAGTAAAGATTGATTAGAAAATCTGTATAGAATACCATGAGATTCAGAGAAACAAAAAAGGACCTTTGTCCAAGTGAAATGGCTTTTGATGACATATAAATGTACTTCCATAACAAAATGCAAGAAATTTTTTGACACTTACTTTGTGTTCTTTGTATTAGAATGTTCATAATTTCAGCAAAGATGTCTGTATTTTATCAATTCACGTAAGAAATACCTTTAATTTAAATTGAATGTATTTGTTTTATGGCATCATTTCTATTACAGTATTTTTCTAACCTGCATTAAGGGGGTTGAATGTATACAATATATATAATTAACGAGATGCAGAAGTCTTCAAACACCTAGAGCATTACTATAACAAAAAAGTGTATCGGGGTAGCTGAACAATTGATTAATGTACAGTTATTGTCGAAACCTAGAAGTGATTTTCTATAAAAATATTTTGTAGTATGATTTCCAGTGCAATTAAACTGATTTTTTTTCTTTGTTTTTAAAAAATAGTATTTAAAATGTTTGACTTTTATTGTTCAATTTGCACATAGCTTTATTGATTTCTAAACATTAATAAACTGATTTTTTTAAGATGCTACTATCACAATTTTTTTTGTACTATCATCAAGATATGGAGCATGATTCATTGATCATAGACGTCAGTGGAAACACTCTCATTGATTTCAATAGACATTGGATCAAGCTGATTCTGGATGACATTTCTGTTCAATTAAGGACAGAGATCCATAATGACACCTTTATTTACAAGGCAATATAAAAGGGTACAAGAACAGGTGCTCCAATAGAAAGGTGATGGGTGCCAATAAAAGAACCTGGATATATCTATGCTCCAGATCAAGAAATTTCACTATGGCAAATAATGGAGTTTACTGCAGTTTACTGTCCAGAATGGAGTAAGTGAAATACCATGTAATTCAGGAGATCATGCATTAGAAATTAAGTTATATATTAACCAGTCCCATTTTTGTTATATTTATCTATGGAAAATGGGGGGGGGGGAATCTTTAAAAATAGTTGTGAATTTTGCTGTCAGCTTATTACAAACATCAAGGTGGTTTATATTTAAAATATAAAGCCAGAGCCTCAACTGGTGTAAATCAATGTCACTCCACTGACTTTGTTAGCTGAGGATCTGGCCAATGTTTTTCAGTAGCTACTGTATTTCTTCCAAGATTTGACTCTTCCATTTCCCCTATTGCTGCCATTCTCTCTAGGTAATACTTTAAAAGTTTCATTGAGCTTATACAGGATACAGTTGGGGCGTAAAGATAAAACTCACCTTCTTATGCAGTACGTCATTTCTGTGCAAGGTTTACTGTGGGAAACTGGAGCCTACTAACTGAGGAAGGCTTTAGGTCAGAACCTCTCACTTCCTGAAGGAAATTCCAAAAATGCCCTGAAGACAAAAGAGTGGAAACAGACTGGAATTTCTCTCCATCTGTCTGCCTGTACGGAAGGAATGATTTCATGTATGCTCACTTCCTAGGCTTTTTAATTACTGTCCCGAGCAAAGCTGGAAAAAATGTCAAATCCGTATTTGTGCAAAAGATAAAACTTTTCTTGGCTTAGGCCTTCATTCTGGCAGTGACTTAGGGCACTGAGGGGCAATAGGGAATATAAGCTAAATCCTCTGTATGATTTATTCTCCTCCCCACCACGCAGAGGGCTGGAATGAGGATTATGCACTACTTACGTTACACTTAAGCCCTCAGAATGAGAACTGATGTCGTTCAATAGATAGAACCCAAATCTCCATCAATTGCCCTATTTCCAGCTGCTGTATGGCCATGGGCAAGTAATTTCCTCTGTTCCTTTGTTCCGTCTTCCCACCCTTTGTCTGTCTTGTCTATTTAAGTTGTAAGCTCTTTGGGGCAGGGACTGCCTCTCACGATGTGTTTGTACAGCAGGGGGCCAGTTTTGATTGGGGCCCTCTAGACACTACTGCATTTCATGCAATAAATAGAAAGTGATGTGTTAGCCTCATACTAACCCCCTCTGCACATGGGTGTATATCAGCCTTTATGAAGGAACTCTTCTGATACAGATGACTGATAACTCACTTCCTGGCTAGTTAGGACATACCTGCTCATTCTCAAAGAGATTCATACTTTGGGAATACAGGTGATGTCATATATAATAAAAACTAGGGGTTCATGCCAGGAAGTGAGATGTACAGATCTACTTAACCTCTTTCTCTCTTTTCTATGTGGATTCTCTAGGCCACTGACATCTATTGCAATAAATCAACAGGTTTATGCCAGCTATTGAGCATTCTACCCTGTAGAACAGGCACCTTCCTACTTCACAGAGCTGCTCCCTGTACACGGGGAGTCAGATCCATTTCACTTTCATGGCAAAAATAAGTTTTCACTGCCTTTTACTCCTGTTAGCCCGGCTGAGCCAACACAGCAACAAGAGAGGGAGCTGGATTGTATTCCTCCTTGTGGAACATCAACAGAATTTTACATTCCATTCCAATTAGTTACCTGTGCAAAACCAATGGGTTTCACAGTAGTCACCAAGGGCTGTGATCTGGTCCCTTTACATTTTGTTTCTGGGCCATAAAGGGCTTGAAAACAGCTGTATCTTGGCACCTGGGTATTCTCCTGGTGCAGAGTTCCCTGGGTGAGGTAGGGTGAACAAAGTTGCTGTGCCATCCTCCTGTAGTGACCAATGTTTGTAGGGGATGGTAGTGGGAATATTATGTAATGGAGGAGTTGTGGTCAGAGTGCTCTATACTCCAGATGTTTGGGGCCCACAGTGCAGTCAAAGTGGGATGTTCAAAGTTATTCTAAGGAAAAGCAATCCCTGCATCTGCTGTAAATTATGCTGAGAACGGGGGCCAAAATTGGGGAGGCACAAAGGTAGCTATGGTCTTGACATCATCCAATCCCCTTGACAAACCACCCTCCCCACACCAGCTCCAATCCACTCTAAGGCATCCCTCATTGTAACTAACTACAGAGCTAATAGTTCTCCAAGTATGTAGAGAGGATTACATTGCCTTTGGAAGGAATCTCACAGCATGAGCTCTTTCCAGCATTTAATTTTGTCTGCCAACCAGTGTCCAGACAGTCCAAGTGCACTTCACATTACAAGTCACCTCTACTAAAGTTGGAATTGCTATCCTTGGAACCTGCTCTCTTCCCAATGCCAGAATTCACAACAGGATGAGTTATACTACAGGCAGGCAGCCACTGTGCAAAATGAACTCAAGGAAAGAGATTATGCTTAGTGGTTTAGCCACTCTTATGTACGCAATATGTTACTCTTGCATATATTATAGAGGTCACAGAATTAAAGTGTCGCAAGGAATAAATGTGATGAAAGAAAGGCAAGAACAGGATGCTTTGTACATTTCCACCCGTAGTTTCACGTGAGGTTCCGGTGCATGGATCTAATTTTCTTCTTCTCATATAGTTTTTTTCATTGCAGATGTCTTACTGCAGTTCCATCTGTGGTTATTACTTGTGGTTATGTCAACAGAGCGGCTATTATAAGTATAATTTCAGTTTCCCCAAAATTTGGTTGTTCGCTAATTACCTGTCAGCCTTGAAAATGAAATTAACACTGCAGGAACCTGGTAATCAGACTTTTCCTTTTCACCCCCACCAAAGTTCTCTGCCCTGCAGGTAAATCACTTAGGAACTCCAGTAATATTAACTCTCATTAAGCACTCTACCACAAGGTGCTGTCCACAAACCCCTACAGGGCACACTTCAACTAGCCTTTTTACACACGAAAAGTGAAAGTTGACAGCCATGTGGCTATGGATGAAGAGCTAGTGAAAGCTGTAGCTATGGGAATGACACTTTTACCAGAGCGGCGTTTGAATCTCTAAACGTACACTACAATTAGACATCTGCACCTGGCCCATGCCAGCTGACTCTGGCTCATGGGGCTCGGGCTAAGGGGCTGTTCAAGTGTGGTGTAGATATTCTGGCTGGGGCTGCAGCCCAAGCTTTGGGACCCTTCTGCCTCACAGGACCCTAGAGGCTGGGTGCCTGGCTGAAACCAAACATCTATACGGCAATTAAACAGCCCCTTGGCCCAAGCCCAAGTCAGCTGGCACAAGCCAGCCATGGATTTTCAATCGCAGTGTAGACATACCCTAAATATTCAGTGTTTAACTGGTATATTGATGTTAGTTGAGGCTTTAAAGGTCTTGATCTTGCACCATTGAAGTTAATGGGAGTTTTAGCATTGGCTTCAATGGGAACAGTATCAGGCCCATAGTAAAAAACAAAGATCCATTGGGTTGCTTGAATATCACTCTGTTTTAAAAAAATAATTCTTACTTCTGCTTGCACTCCTGTCAATCACTACAGGATTTCCCTACCATGTTGTGAGCAAAGTTGATTGTGCCTGTGAGTTTCAGAATGAGACTCTGTGACCTCTTGAACCTCAGCTCCACCCTTCACTGTCACACCAAAATTAACTGTTATCAGAAACAAAAAGTCTTCATCAGCAAAAATAAAAAATTGTTTTGTTTGGTTGAGTGTCTAGAGTAGACCAAAATGAATCAACAGCAAGGACGGGCAAGCATTTTCATATTACAGTCACAGCCATAAAGCTATTTTGAGAGATAAAAATCCTTTGCTCTATGGAGATCATTCATCTGATCTTCACATTTGGGGAATGCTATGTTATAGTCAAACACAGAATATAGGCTTACTATAGTGGGTTATCAAACCCTGGAATACATTAAAAAAGCAATACTGTACCACTTACTAAACCCCTAGACATCAGGCAGACTTCAAGCTGCTTGATATAAGTAAGGAATTACAATAGCTAATGAGATTTCCCTTTCAGTTCCCTGATTTGGAATGTAAGAACTTGTGCATGCAACTATATCATTGAAAATCCTACCTCTGCTTCAACAGCAATGCCTCTGCTTCCTGCTTCATTGCAATATAATCCTGGAAAGAAGCAACCCAGATTAATGGTGTGGCAGATGATTGTTAGGTGAAGGAATTTCTTATTTACCCGAGTAAAACTCAGGCTGGGAGTTAGAATGCTGTTATTTTGTGGTTAATGTTATTTCTCTTTTGACAGCTCTATTATGGCAATTACATTTATTTAAGATTTAAAAATGGAGAAACAGTCTAATTTCATTATGATAATTTCCCATAATGGAAAAAGTGCAAGGATCATGCATGATGCAAAGCCCATATGTGGAGTGTATCAAAATGTCAAAACTTTTTTAAAATTTGTATTTGTTTCATTTTATTGATGAATTTTGCTCTGAAGAACACTGTGGTTCATAGTCATCTTGATTTGTTCTAAGAGGGAGTTCGGGTGTCACGGTCCTTTTGCAGAGAAAGTTCTAATCTCCTCCACACAAGAGTCTCACGGCTCTTGCACTCCTGTCAGTCACTACAGGATTTCCCTACCATGCTGGGAGCAAAGTTGATTGTGCCTGTGAGTTTTAGAATGAGACTCTGTGACCTCTTGAACCTCAGCTCCACCCTGTGGAAACAGCCGTTGTGGAAGGTCATACTCACACAGGATGAGAGACTTCAGAAGATAACTTGGGCAAATCCCAAGGAGGGCTTTGAGGATAAGGACTGAGACCATGAATTGGAGGATGTATTTGAGTTGGCATGATCCTTGTGTCTTCCCAGTGCATTCTGTGCATTGTACCTTTAATAACGGACTCCACCTCTGGTGTGACAAATTGGAAATTATGTGGCAGAGTCTAGTAAATGCAAAAATAGATACTTTTGATGAATTAAATATGAAAATTAAAACAATCACTACAGGATCCCTTGTGTTATTCACATTGAATGATCTTTGCACTTTTGCTAGTAGTGATTTTGAAATACAGTAGAACCTCAAAGTTACAAACACCAGAGTTATGAACTGACCAGCCACTCACACACCTCATTTGGAACTGGAAGTACACAATCAGGCAGCACCAGAGACAAAACAAATAAACAAAAAGAAGCAAATACAGTACAGTACTGTGTTAAATGTAAACTATTAAAAAAATAAAGGGAAAGCAGCATTTTTCTTCTGCATAGTAAAGTTTCAAAGCTGTATTAAGTCAATGTTCAGTTGTAAACTTTGAAAGAACAACAGTAACATTTTGTTCAGAGTTACGAACATTTCAGAGTTATAAACAACCTCCATTCCTGAGCTGTTCGTAACTCTGAGGTTCTAAAGGTGTTGCAAATTTTGAGGTAAACATTCTGAAGTGTTTAAACAGAGTTTATTTTTAGTACTATGACACTTTTCACACCATATTCTAAACAGTGATACCATCTCTGAATAACATGTACTTGCATGAAACAAAACAGAGAAGACTGCTGCACGCAGCAGAGCCCTTTTCAGTGCTACTTGAATGGAGAAATTAGGCCATATTCAAGGCCATGGGTCCTGTGTGGTACATAAACCTAAATTATATCACAGGGACCTTGGATTTACGCAGCTTTGTCCTACTTAACCCTGTCCCACTCACTGCCCATTGCCAACTGATACCACCTTAAAGGACATATAGGCCCAAATTCACAGAAGTATTTAGGCTCCTAACTTCCACTGAATTCAATGGAAATTAGGAACCTAAATACCTTTCTTGATCTGAGCCTTACAGTTTTCCATGTTGATCTCTTTAAGAGAACAGGAGTGGGGCTTTCTTTGGTTTCTCCATACTCCCCAAGTAGCCCCTGTACTGTTACAGACCTGCTAAGCTAATTGTGCTCTGCAGCAAACTGAACTAATGTCTGTGGTCAGGTTTCCATGGTATGAGAAACTGGAAACTGTGTGGTTGATTCAACTAAATGCAAAAATAAAGGTTCTAAATGAATTAAATCTGATCATAAATAACCCGACCACTAAAGCTTCCATTGTGCTATTTACATGGATATTTTCGATTTTACACTGCCCCAAATAGTCAATATCTTTCAGATTTTTGTAGAGAAAACACATTAAAAAGTTGTCAGAGGAAACCTGGAGGTTTTCACAGGGAAACATGGAAAATCTGAGGCTTCTAGCACCAGAAAGGCATGGGAGGCAGCTTGGGGTTTTGGCATCCAGGAGTGAGTTGAGGCTTTTGGTAGTGGGGTTGGGAAGGTGATTTCTTTGCCCCCACCCTCGTGCTCATCTCACAGCTCTAGACAGAAAGAAGAGGTCCCTTTGCACCCTTCCCCAACAAGGATGGCTAAGCACATTAGCCTGATGTTTTTGTTAAAATGATCAGCAGTAAAATACTTGAAAGTACTGCACTTACACGGTCACCTTTAGGTTTCAGAGTTAACACCCCATTGAATTTAAGAGGCCGTTCACGCCTCTCTGAGTGATTGTTTTAGGTTCTCTGCAGATGCAAGTGCCAGTCATATTTTTAAGTTTTTGTCAGAACCATAAGGGTTAGAAACTATTTTTAAAAAACCCAAAAGCTTAGATTCTGCACTATATGACATATTATGGTGGAATTGAACAATATTGTACTGCGTTGCAGAGCTCAGGCATCACACTAAATTTGAATTAGCACAATTTTTTGGCATGTGTCAGTCATTTAGAAAACTTTTCTCCTCCATATACCTCATATGACATCAAGAGGCAAATAATTGTGCAGTTCAGGATCACCATTTAAAATGACACAAAAGATCTGATTTTGCTATTTCAGGTGGACATGGAAAAATCAGTATTTAAAATGATCAGCAAGTTTGATGGTTTTTTGTTTTAAAGCTCTTCTTCAAGTAAGCTTGATCTCCCCATCCCACCCCCCACAAGAGGTACAAGTGCACTTCAGTGAAAGCCTCTTTCCATTTTGTAAATTCCTGACTCATTATCTCCATGAAAAGCCTCACAATGTAAGAGATACACCAACAGACTCTACATTCCCACCTCCTACCTCCAAATGGTACAAGGGCACATTTGTAATCAGTGAATACCACTGGGTTACAGTGAATACAGCAAAGCAAAACTTCAAAGGAGCCTGCTCTCTGTAGCTCAGTGATTCAAGGATCAGGATTCTAGCAAGTTTTATTTCTGCCAACACAGAATAGAGCAGAGCTGGAAGAAAACAACATAGGAGGGGAGGGGAAAGGAAAATGCAGAAGAGAAAGGTTGAGGGCAGGGAGACAGGCAACAAAATACAGGAGATGGCAAAAACAACATAGAAAGAAGAGAGGATCATAAAGGAAATTAGAGGGGAGCAAAAGGACAGCAGCGGGCAGGGGATGAAGGGGAAAGCAATGATTTAAATAGTCTTGGAAATGGACTGGAGTGCTCAGAGGGACTGCCTTTCATCTCCAAGTTACTGGTCTAATCCAGTCCATGTCTTTGTAATGGCTGAAAGTTATCGTCTGAAGGCTGTTTAGTGGTTTAAATCCTGTTCCTATGAACAAGCAGCTACTTTACAATGGCAATGATTTGTGCTTGCTGGCTGCCTCATGACAGAGATGAAGGGCTGAATAGCTGTCAATCCACCACCTATAACAAGCACTAAATCCACATGTGAGACTAAAATGTTCCAACACTGCCCCCCTCCCTTCCATTTCGGCACTCAAATTAAGCACTTAGGTTTGTACATACCTGTTATATGTATCCAAGTGCTGGCTTGAGTTCCCAAATGTAGGATGTGGGCATCCTATAGAAAGAGCCATGTTGAAAAACTAGACTCACACTTAAAAAAAAAAATCTTTGGTATTTAAACACAGTATTTAAAAGATATTGTCATTTAAAAAAAATACCACAAAAGTTCAAAGTCTAATTTGAAAAACTCTTGATGTAACTGTCTCTGGTTTCCCAAGTCTGAGACTTTGGTCTGTATTTTGAGTGTATTTAATGTGAATAATTTTATTTATTTCTGTATTATCCACTCCACTGTAACCATTGTATCAGTAGGCCTGAATATCGTGTCTCCAGCTTTCCTTGTCTTTGGTGGGAAAAGGCTGTGCTCAGCAAGCCTTTTATGTTAGCTCATCCTATTAAAGCTCTTATGCTTTGTTAGTCTTCCCTGGACCCTCTTCAAGGCCTCAGCATTTTGCAGCAAGTTTAGTGAAAAGCAAAAAAACTCTGCACTGTATTATTAATTAATCTGAAAAAGACCTGCTTTCGCTGACAGATTAGTTGACTTTCCAACTAGAGATGTCATATTACCTTATTATTTCATTTGTACAGAGAAGGAAATAATCTTTGTGCTCCCCTCCCTTCCACTCTGTTAGTTAACTATTGCGAAAAAAGTGCTTTGACAGGAAAAAGGGGCACTGCAAACTTTATCTTAAGTCCAGAGGAATCTCCAGTGAGAAATATAAAAGTGCTTTTAACTCTTCATGGGACAGATTTGAGTAACATCTCTGTGATAGCTTAAAAGGATTTCTTCCAAAAGTGCTGTCCTCAAATTACCCTGATCAGAGAAAGAAGCCACAGATCGGTTACAAATGATTTCTTATCTGGTAATGAAACCAGCACTAAAGGGGGTGTTGTGGCGGAAATACAAAACATCTAAAAAAGGAGCCTGAGTTTGGTAACCAACCCAAATGTATTCCCAGTGTAATAGCTACCTCAAAGGCCACCTGGTTAAAAAAATTCATTAGAATATAGTTGTGATCCTGCAGGCTCTCCTGAAAGCAGAATAGAAAATAAAATAGACTCAAATTAGTTGCTTTTCAATAAAAACTCCTCTCTTCAAAGTTTATTTATACAGCAAAGACCCCCTGCCCACAAAGCTTATTTCATCCACCAGGCCAGAGTAGCTGTATTCAGAGCTGTATTCACATTTAAATGCTTTAAAAATGCAGCATTTTCTAATCTACTGTGATTGTGGTTCCATAAGAACAGCCATTCTGGGTCAGACCAATGGTCCATCTTAGCCCAGTATCCTGCCTTCCAACAGTGGCCAATGCCAAGTGCTTCAGGGGAAATGAACAGAACAGGGCAAGTATTGAGTGATCCATCACATGACAGAAGTACAAGAAGGTTTGCACTGTCCTTGGCTCCAGGGCTATCCTAAGGCACGTGTTCCCAACCTTTTTCTTTCTGAGCCCCCCCATAGCATGCTATAAAAACTCTGTGGTGCACCTGTGCCACAGAAAACGTTTTTCTGCATATCCAGTAGATTAAAAGCCAGCATTAGGGGATAGCAAGCAGGGCCATTTCTGGAGGCCCCATGCCACAGGGGGCGCCACAAAGCTAAGTTGGCTTCATCTCCATGCAGCAGGGTTTGGGCTTCAGCTTCCATGCTGGGCAGTGGGGCTTGAACTTGGGCTTTCTTCCCTGGGCCCCAGTGACTAACACCAGCCCTGCTCTCTGGTTTATTTTGGCGCCCTCCTGAAACCTGCTCATGGCTCCCCAGGGGCCATCGACTCCTGGTTGACAACCACTGTCTGAAGGTTCTATCTGCCATACGAACATAGCCAGAATGCATTGATTAGCCTGCTGTCTGACTGGTAGAGTAACAGCTGACGTGTTATTTTGAAATTTATTATGAATGACACTTGTGTCAGAGAAAGCAATATCTTCAGTATCGGAGTGTTTGCAACTATTTCTTGTTTCTAGCACACAGGAAAGCCCTCCCTCCCCCCCCAAAGTAATAAAACAAGAATATAATAGTTGGAACTTCTCTGGTGCCTTCTATTTGAGGATCTCAAGCTGCTTTACAGGCATTAGTGCAGGGGTGGCCAACCTGAGCCTGAGAAGAAGCCAGTATTTACCAATGTACATTGCCAAAGAGCCACAGTCATACGTCAGCAGCCCCCCATCAGCTCCCAGCCGCAGCTCCCAGCGCCTCCCGCCCACCGGCAACCCCGCCAACCAGCGCCTCCCCCTCCCTCCCCGCACCTCCCAATCAGCTGTTTTGTTGCATGCAGGAGGCTCGGGGGAGGGGGGAACGGGGAGGAGTAAGGGCATAGCAGGCTGTTTAATAGGTTGTATTTGCTTTGAACTATATGTAGGGAAGCATCCAGTGCAGAGAGAGCACCCCAGAGTGGGGACACCCTAGCCACTGCCCTATGTGACCACGACAAGGTTGGGGGTCAAGCCCCCCAGGAATCCTGGGTCCAGCCTTGTTGGGGTTACGAGGACTCCACCACACGGGAGAGTAGAAGGGGAGTTCTTGAGGTCAGGCAGGCTTGTGGGTAAAGGAAGTGGGAGCGAGGACTCAGATCCTTTCGCTAGCCCATTTCACCGAGGTAGTATATAAGCCAGGAAAGTTCCCCACAATAGCGGGGCCATTCCTCTGCTAACATATACATAATAGATGGCCTAATCATGATCGTATATACTTTGCTCTTTAGTTTACTTGGCATATTCTTATCACAGAGAATTCCCGTCAACTCATTTCATTACACCAAGTGTTCTTCATGTGGCTTCTAACATCCACACCCACATTCCCATCATGGTTCAACACCGAATTAAGGTGTTTTAGTTTTACCATCTAGTTTTACTGGCATCTCGTTTTCCCTTTTAACAAATCATCACAGGTATTCAGTTGTTTGTCAGCTGATTCATAAGCCATTTTCTTCTAATACAGTCCTCCATAGTTCTAAGGCCCTTTCCAGTTCATTTTTATCTTCCTGGCACAACATCATGTCACCAGTGAAAACCATACTCCTTGGAGCCTCTCCCCTCTCTGCTAATTTAGGTTGCCTAAATTTGAAACAGAGGTGCTGAGCATCGACAGCTCCAGCTGAAGTCAGTGCTCAAGTGTCCTAGGTTAAGTGCTCAAAACTGGTGGGCACTTTTGAAAATTCAGGTCCCAGGGCCTGATCCTGCAATGTTCTGAGTTTGCTTATTTCCCCTCAAGTCCGTAGGATTTGAAGGCGCTCAGAACCTTGCAGAGGCACTCAACATCTCACAGCCTCAGGCCCTCAGTGACCTACCCTAAGTCACCCAACAAGGGAATGCTGAGCTAGGAGTAGAGTCCATATCTCATGCTCCCCAGTCATGTGCTTTTACTAGAAAATATTCCCTGTATGGGTTAGAAATGGAAAAGCTCTGTTAGGTCAGCTCCTATTTGCTAACCCTCTGCCAATATTGAATTGTTCCTCGGGGTCTCTCTTCTAGCATATTGGAAATCACAATGATGTGCCAAATTCAGTTCTCATTGTGCTCCTTGTTGCTGAAGGATGTGTGTCATGTTTCCTCCTTAATCATGCATTCCATTCCCATTTCTTGCATCAATTTGTGTCACCCCTTAGCATTATTCAACTTTAGGTGTTACATGTGCACATGAACTGGTATTGGAGATTGTTGAATAGCCCCAGCTAATTTGTTCAGCAGTATCCTGTTTAGCAAAGGAAACTCTTAGCCTAGTCACAGGGTATTTATGCTTAAGACGACAAACATAGGTCTACTAGGCATCTCAGATCGGTTTTCTAGTATTCCAATGTCAAATAGAAACCAAACATGGATTTTCCCTGCTCGTGATAACACCTTCATGTATGTTAGGGACTGGAACTGAATAAATAATTTTAACCTATAATTTATTCAGCGATTAAGCCCTTTCCTGCCACTTTCAGATCATGATTTCCCTGAATTATTCAGAATTATTCATTGTTTATGTGGCTGGTTTTAATTCAGTAGATTGATCACGAACAGTTCTTTACAATTATTCAGTATTTGCACTTAATGCTACTTTTGTTTCCTGGTGATTGGTCAGAGGTCACATGGCATTGTTCCTTTTTTTTTTATTGGGTAGTGAACCCGCACTTCCCAGGCATATTAAAATTGGGTTTCTGCAAATACTCACACATTTTTGAAATTCATTCCCCATGGCCATTGTGCCAGTAAAGTGATCTTTCAAATGTTTTAGAAACATGAGCACAAAATGGGCACGAACATGGCCAAAGTGAAGTGATTTTAATAGTCTCCCAACTGTTTGTAGTATTTGTCTAGATTTACTAAGGAGAAAACCTGGATTTCTAGCTAAAAGCAACCACTGCTCTGTTCAGTGAAAGTCTGATGTGCTTTAAGTTGTCTACAGACTTTGGGTGAATTAGTTTCCTTCACTGAGAGGAAAGTGAATGGATTAGGGGAAGTCAGCAGTCTGAGGGCTGTTCTAAATTCCTTGCAGATGGTAACATTGTACATGAGCTGGGGGTTTCCAGAGCACAGCACGGTTTGGTCCTGACTTTCTCAAACTGATAGCTGAATAGATTAAGCTGCTTGAATCTATCATTGTAAGGAATGTTTTCCAATCTTTTAATCATTCTCATGGCTCTTCTCTCAACTCTAACCATTTTTTCAAATTACTCTGTAAAAATGGTATTATGGGGTTCCATCTTTTTGTGCCCAATGATTTCCATACAAAACGTGATCAGTTTACAAGTAGAGATTTTTCTTCCTGTCAGCCCCGTAAACTCAAAGTGGGATCTGAAATATCAGGAGTTTCATAAAATCAAAGCTTGTAATATCAGGGATACCTGAACTCATGAAGTTTTGTAATGGGAAGAAACTGATGGTCAGCGAGGTTCAGGTAAGTACTGTTATGCGTCAGGCATGGCTACCACCTTCTGTTCACAATAAATGTAAAGAAGCCATTAAAATTGAGTGGCTGAAACAATGGCATTAGAATCCAAAACACAGACCCATGGAAACACGCAGTAGAAGCGGAATCACACGTAACCGAAGGGTTTTTAAATGCTAGTGATTTGATAGGTGGAATGTGTGTGTGGACATGAGACAGAGAGAGAGAGAGAGAGACTTAGTGCCCAGCAAGCCAGGGAATTGTTCCAAATGCCACAGACTTCTACATATACACAGTGAAACCTGTTATAACTATCCATTCAGGGGAATGGACAAGAAATGGTTACTCAATAGAGATTGTCTTCTAATAAAGTTAGAATCCAATTTTATTCAATACACTGGGAGTCGCCTTAGGGTTATCTCTTGGGACAGGAGGTTGCCTGTCTAGTAGAGACATGGAGACTTAAGAACTGTAACACTAGCACTAATGATCAATCTAGTTTGGTAGTTTGTCCCTGGCTCTCACCTACAGAGACTTCAGAGAAGAGTTTGCATTGGGCCAGCCTATGACAGCTTGGCAAATTGGAGAACTTTTTCTTGGGTGCTTCAGAATTTAGGTATCATTTTTTTAAAAATAAAACCAAAATAAAATACTATGAAATCTCTAGAGCTTTTCTTTGTGAATGCAACCTTCAGAATTTGAACCAGAGTCTAAATTGATTCAGTGATGCCTGCCTTAGTCTGCACACAGCCTGATACAATAATTATGAAAGTGTCTCATCATCCCAATGTGTGTTAACTCTGAATCCCATGTCTATACTGTTAACTGATCCACACACAAGAAAGTAGAGGGGTAATCATTTTATGGGGAGCTAAACAATCTACTTTTGGCATTTTAAGTGAAGCATGGTTTGTGGACAGAATTTAGGAGAATACTACTACTACTACTACTATCACCACCTCTCTGCCCCTTTCCCAAACTCAGCCCTTTCTCAGAAGGAGAAAGCCCTTCCTACGGCCCCTAGCCTATTGTGAATGCTGCGCTCTGATGGGGGAATTTATGCAGGCAAAGAAATGTAGCTTTCAAGAGAAATTAGTCAGTATGTTAGAATTAGGCTGTCCAGAAATATTCCACATGGCCTCAGCCAGTAAATGGATAGGCAGATTAGCCGTAATACCTCAGACACATTGGTGGCAGACTAGCAATAACATAATAAACACATATTGCTTTTTAACTGCCTTCTAGCATAATTAAGTAATTTGGGTTTTGTTGCAAAGTGTCTGAGTGATTCCTAATCAGGTTTCAGGACCAGGAAGTTTCACTGTTAATGAGACATGGTTGCCATCTAGTGGCTGTTTGCTTTAAACCTGTTCAGACATCCCTAAGCCAGATGTGCAATTCAGTAATTTGGTTTATTTCTCTTTTTCTGCAGGTGTGATAGAATGCACCCTACTATTCACCCTCCCACACACTATTCTAGTAATCTTTGTAGAGGGTGTACTTCGTAAGGTATCATTTGAAAGCTGGTGGCTCGCTGGTCAGTGGTGTCTGTGTGGCAACGTATGTAAAGTTATAAACATAAGATGAAATTAAGTCTGAAGTGTGTTTACCAGACAAGTCTGGGTAGGCCAGTTTCTCAAGGACATAGAATGGGCTGATGCCTGTGGCTGGGTGTTATCAACGTTGGTGGGTGGTCTCCTGCAGGGTGACCATTCTTTGGGAGAGACGGGGAGCAGGAACAAACAGATTTGCATTGTGGCAGGCAGCTGCACCAAAACCTCTTTCACCACTGAACTCCTTGTCTCAGTCCTCACAGTGGGAATGAACTTTGTCTAGGGGTAACTCTTGGGAGAATGCATTTCAAGGGGTGATTGAGCTATAGAAGTGAGGGGCAAAAAAACCACCCCAGGTTCTCTCTCCCTATCCATCTCTCACTCTTTCAAGATGACAAAAGAAACTGGCCCATTTGATTTTGGGAGAGATCCTGACCTGAAATGTGGTCAGCACTGGTGCTGGGAGCATGGGGTAAGAATTTTATCTTAAGTCAAGGCTAGTTTGTTAAGTTTTGGCATGGGGAATTGCTGTATCTTTGTTTCAGACTTTAATGACTTCTACTTGTAGTCACTTAAAACCTATATCCTTGTAGTTAAATAAACTTGTTTTATTCTTTAATCAAAACTAATCCAGTGTTGTGAGTGGTATGGGTAACTATTTGGGATAGCAAACTGTTGTATCTTGATCCCCTTAATATCTAGACCAGTGGTTCCCAAACTTGTTCCGCCGCTTGTGCAGGGAAAGCCCCTGGCAGGCCGGGCCGGTTTGTTTACCTGCCGCGTCTGCTGGTTCGGCCGATCGCGGCTCCCAGTGGCCGCAGTTTGCTGCTCCAGGCCAATGGGAGCTGCTGGAAGCGGCAGCCAGTATGTCCCTCGGCCCATGCCGCTTCCAGCAGCTCCCATTGGCCTGGAGCAGTGAACCGCGGCCACTGGGAGCCGCGATCGGCCGAACCTGCGGATGGGACAGGTAAACAAACCGGCCCGCCAGGGGCTTTCCCTGCACAAGTGGTGAAACAAGTTTGGGAACCACTGATCTAGACTGTCTATGAGAGGCCTGGACATTGTAGAACACATTTTGGGGGGAAATCCAGGACTAAGAGTGTGTTGAGGTCACCCTGCCACTAACAACCAGGGCTGCTGGAAGCCAGAGTGGCTGGTGTTTGCTGAGCCTGCTGGGGTCATAGTTGCTGGACCAGGGCTGTGGCTATACACACAGACATTCATGGTTTGACCTGCATGCCAGTAGGCTGTTTGTGAGCAGCCCAGGTAGGAGCTACAGCAGCAAAGTACTGTGAGGCACCCCATGTTGCAGGGCAAGGGTGACAGCCTGTCACTGGTCTGGATTGCACCCGGGAACATACTAGGACAGACTTTTTACACTAAAAGTCCTGAGTAAAAACTGCCCTAGCTACAAATTTGCCAGTACATAAAACAGGAAAAATAAGCAAGATACTGCTGTAATATTGTTTTAAACTTATTATATAGCATTACAGAATAGCACAAATGTGCATCTACACTGCCTCTGTAAATCACATATCAATACTTTCCTTCTAGTTCCTCTTTAAGTTTCCTTGTTTTTACCCTTCAGATTCCATCAATAAAATAAACCAGAGCTCCAGAAAGTCTATTGTTTATTATTGCCTAGCAGTCCCAATCAGGGATCAGGACCCTTTAGGTTAGGCACTGAACACACATAATTAGGTTTCGAAGGATTAAATTGTTATTGGTAAGTGTCAATACCCATTGATTCCACCATACACACACAAAACCAAGAAAAAATATTTCCCTCAATAATCATCAAAATTTACAGAAAGGCAAAAAGAAAAATGCTACTTGAGAATTTAGGCTAAAATTTTGAAATACGATGACAGTTTGTTTGAACAGTTATAAAACTAACTTTTTGAATCTCACAGTCATCAAATGATTGTCTGACTCCCCCATAATTTCCCCAAACTGAAAATTTAAATTGATAAAAATGCTTAAAAACACAGATGTTTTCAAAATTGTAAAATTGAATTCTGCCAAGCCTATATATAATGAAGATAAGGTCTTTGCCCAAAAAAGAGTGCCCCTGATGTCAGGGCTGTATGCACCACATTTTTGGGCACTAAAAAGGGCAAGCTGTTGCTCGCAGAAACCCAGTCAAAGCTGCTCCTGGATCAGCTGAAGAGTGGCTAAAGTCTATATGAGATTTTTCCATCTCTGGATTCCCTTCTTACAATGGGAAAATAACGTCCAAAGGTTTTGTTATCGAGGTACCTTTCCTAGTAAAGAAAGTTTACCTAGGTTTGAATGTAAGTTAGAAAACCAAATTCCAATAGAGTAAAAGTAACACAATACACATGCACTGAAGTAATATTGCACAGGCAAACTTAATTCTGGCATTTCCCAGCTTTTGAGTACTTGACTTTGCAACCTTAATAATGTTCTTTTAACAGAGTTGGGTGTGTAATATAGGATATAAAAGGGAAAAATGCAGATGCTGCTTTCCATGTAACTAGTACTCTTTAACGTGCTGAAGACTCAGAATTAAAGAAAATAAGAAGCAGCTATAAGAACTACACGCAGCTCTGTTAGAGAATTAGTTCATGGCTAATGAACTCCCTATGGTCCTGATCTAATGCTCATTGAACTCAGTACTATGACTCCCCTTAACGTCACTGGGTTTTGGTTCAGACCCTAAGGGCAGGCCTACACCTGCAGCTTAGGTCAATTTAGCTACATTGCTCAGAATTTTTCACATCCCTGAGAGGCGCAGTTAAGCTGGTCTAAACCCTGGTCTACACACTGCTATGTCTAGGGAAGAATTTTTCCATTGACCTAACTACCACCTCTTGAGGGGGTGGATTTACAACAGTGAGAAAAATCTTTCCCAGTGCTGTAGCAAGTGTCTACACTATGGTGCTGCAGCTGTGCTGCTGTACTACTTATAGCGTTGACGTATCCTGAGTGTTCTGCCCCAGCATGTGCTAAAGTTGAATCTGTCTCCATTTTACTTGTGAAGAGTGGATATTTCCAGGACATTGCATCAGAGAATATCAGACACATGAATCCTTTTAGAGTCTGTGTAAAAGGACTTGTGTGTTTTCTCCTTGACCTGGCCTGCAAATTCTACAGGAAATCATTTAAGAGGGGGTTGGGGTCACAATACCACCTAATTCATTAAGATATAAACTAACATAATACTCACGAAAATTCACACTTAAGCAGCTAACTTTGCACATGTTATTTGATCTCATTTTTCCTTTTATTCTCCTCATTTTCCCAGGTTATCTCCTTCATTAAGCAAATCATAGGCAACAGTAACTGATGTATAAAGTCAGTGACACCCACCCACCCCACAGGAGAACATTCATCTCAGAAGGTGCAGCTAGCAGTGTGGACTGCAGGATTAAAAACGTGCTGTAGCTAACCCTACTGACTTTTTCTATGTCATATCTAAGCAAACTCTGTAACTTTAGTTCATATGGTGATGGGAGGCTACACTTAATCCTCTCTATTAGCCCCTCTGAAGTACAAAGTGAACAGCAGGTTTCAGAGTAGCAGCCGTGTTAGTCTGTATCCGCAAAAATAACAGGAGTACTTGTGGCACCTTAGAGACTAACAAATTTATTAGAGCATAAGCTTTCGTGGGCTACAACCCACTTCTTCGGATGCATATAGAGTG
The DNA here is from genome assembly GCF_028017835.1 of Emys orbicularis. Lineage (NCBI taxonomy): Eukaryota > Metazoa > Chordata > Testudines > Emydidae > Emys > Emys orbicularis. Next base: position 39,773,968 of record NC_088690.1, read on the forward strand.
AATCATATATTGAGGAGATATATATACACACACATACAGAGAGCATGAACAGGTGGGAGTTGTCTTACCAACTCTGAGAGGCCAATTAAGTAAGAGAAAAAAAAAAAAAAAAAAAAAAAAAAAAAAAAAAAAAAAAAACTTTTGAAGTGATAATCAAGATGGCTCAGTACAGACAGTTTGATAAGAAGCAAGTGTGAAAATACTTACAAGGGGAGATAGATTCAATGTTTGTAATGGCTCAGCCATTCCCAATCCCTATTTAGCCCTGAGTTGATTGTGTCTAGTTTGCATATCAATTCCAGCTCAGCAGTCTCTCGTTGGAGTCTGTTTTTGAAGTTTTTCTGTTTTAAGATAGCCACCCGCAGGTCTGTCAAAGAATGGCCAGACAGGTTAAAGTGTTCTCCCACTGGTTTTTGAGTATTATGATTCCTGATGTCAGATTTGTGTCCATTAATTCTTTTGCGTAGAGACTGTCCGGTTTGGCCAATGTACATGGCAGAGGGGCATTGCTGGCACATGATGGCATATATCACATTGGTAGATGTGCAGGTGAACGAGCCCCTGATGGTATAGCTGATGTGATTAGGCCCTATGATGGTGTCACTTGAATAGATATGTGGACAGAGTTGGCATCGGGCTTTGTTACAAGGATAGGTTCCTGGGTCAGTGTTTTTGTTCAGTGATGTGTGGTTGCTGGTGAGTATTTGCTTTAGGTTGGGGGGTTGTCTGTAAGCGAGGACAGGTCTGTCTCCCAAGATCTGTGAGAGTAAAGGATCATCTTTCAGGATAGGTTGTAGATCTCTGATGATGCGCTGGAGAGGTTTTAGTTGGGGGCTGAAGGTGACAGCTAGTGGTGTTCTGTTATTTTCTTTGTTGGCCCTGTCTTGTAGGAGGTGACTTCTGGGTACTCGTCTGGCTCTGTCAATCTGTTTTTTCACTTCAGCAGGTGGGTATTGTAGTTTTAAGAATGCTTGATAGAGATCTTGTAGGTGCTTGTCTCTATCTGAGGGATTGGAGCAAATGCGGTTATATCTTAGAGCTTGGCTGTAGACAATGGATCGTGTGGTGTGTCCTGGATGGAAGCTGGAGGCATGTAGGTAAGTGTAGCGGTCAGTAGGTTTCCGGTACAGGGTGGTATTTATGTGACCATCGCTTATTAGCACAGTAGTGTCCAGGAAATGGACCGCTTGTGTGGATTGATCTAGGCTGAGGTTGATGGTGGGATGGAAATTATTGAAATCATGGTGGAATTCCTCAAGGGCTTCTTTTCCATGGGTCCAGATGATGAAGATGTCATCAATGTAGCGCAAGTAGAGTAGGGGCGTTAGGGGACGAGAGCTAAGGAAGCGTTGTTCTAAGTCAGCCATAAAAATGTTGGCATACTGCGGGGCCATGCGGGTACCCATAGCAGTGCCGCTGACTTGAAGGTATATATTGTCCCCAAATGTGAAATAGTTGTGGGTGAGGACAAAGTCACAGAGTTCAGCCACCAGGTTAGCTGTGACATTATCGGGGATACTGTTCCTGATAGCTTGTAGTCCATCTGTGTGTGGAATATTGGTGTAGAGGGCTTCTACGTCCATAGTGGCCAGGATGGTGTTTTCTGGAAGATCACCGATGGATTCTAGTTTCCTCAGGAAGTCAGTAGTATCTCGAAGATAGCTAGGAGTGCTGGTAGCGTAGGGTCTGAGGAGAGAGTCCACATAACCAGACAAGCCTGATGTTAGGGTGCCAATGCCTGAGATGATGGGGCGTCCAGGATTTCCAGGTTTATGGATCTTGGGTAGCAAATAGAATGTCCCTGGTCGGGGTTCTAGGCATGTGTCTGTACAGATTTGTTCCTGTGCTTTGTCAGGGAGTTTTTTTAGCAGATGGTGTAGTTTCTTTAGGTAATCCTCAGTGGGATCAGAGGATAATGGCCTGTAGAATGTGGTGTTAGAGAGCTGTCTAGCAGCCTCTTGGTCATATTCCAATTTATTCATGATGACGACAGCACCTCCTTTGTCAGCCTTTTTGATAATGATGTCAGGGTTGTTTCTGAGGCTGTAGATGGCGTTGTGTTCAGCATGGCTGAGGTTATGGGGCAAGTGATGTTGCTTATCCACAATTTCAGCCTTTGCACGTTGACGGAAGCAATCTATGTAGAAATCCAGTCTGTTGTTTCGACCGTCCGGAGGAGTCCACGCAGAATCCTTTTGTTTGTAGTGCTGGTAGGGGGGATTCTGTGGGTTAGTATGCTGTTCAGAGGTATGTTGGAAATATTCTTTGAGTCGGAGACGTCGAAAGTAGGATTCTAGGTCACCGCAGAACTGTATCATGTTCGTGGGTCTGGAGGGACAAAAGGAGAGGCCCCGAGAGAGGACAGACTCTTCTGCTGGGCTAAGAGTATAGCTGGAAAGGTTAACAATATTGCTGGGTGGGTTAAGGGAACTACTGTTGTGGCTCCTTGTGGCATGTAGCAGTTTAGATAGTTTAGTGTCCTTTTTCCTTTGTAGAGAGGCAAAGTTTGTCTTGTAAATGGCTTGTCTAGTTTTTGTAAAGTCTATCCATGAGGAAGTTTGTGTGGAAGGTTGGTTTCTTATGAGAGTATCCAGTTTTGAGAGCTCATTCTTAATCTTTCCCTGTTTGTTGTATAGGATGCTGATCAGGTGGTTTCGCAGTTTCTTTGAGAGTGTGTGACACAGTCTCTCAGCATAGTCTGTGTGATATGTAGATTGTAATGGATTTTTTACCTTTAGTCCTTTTGGTATGATGTCCATCTGCTTGCATTTGGAAAGGAAGATGATGTCTGTCTGTATCTGTACGAGTTTTTTCATGAAGTTGATGGATTTCCACTCCATACGGCTAAATGCAGTGCCTTGCATAATGACAGGTTTCAGAGTAGCAGCCGTGTTAGTCTGTATCCGCAAAAATAACAGGAGTACTTGTGGCACCTTAGAGACTAACAAATTTATTAGAGCATAAGCTTTCGTGGGCTACAACCCACTTCTTCGGATGCATATAGAGTGAATCATATATTGAGGAGATATATATACACACACATACAGAGAGCATGAACAGGTGGGAGTTGTCTTACCAACTCTGAGAGGCCAATTAAGTAAGAGAAAAAAAAAAAAAAAAAAAATTTTTCACAGTCTTTTCTATTATCCTTACTTTACTTTCCCCCCTTTCATTTTATATTCTGGGCCACTCTAAGAAAATGTGTATTTGATCTTTAACTCTCAAGAATTATTTTCCAGGGTAGTGAGGAGTGTATTACAAAATGGAAAATACATTCAACCCCTTCTCTTGTTCACAATAATTAATGATTGGAAGTAGGTCCAAACTAGAATCCCAGATCCAAACTTCACTGAACCATGGAAGGGCTTGGATATAGAGTCACATTATACATCTTGGGCTTCTCTCTCTCTCTAATGGGTGAGAGACAGGCTACCCAGTGTTGCCAACTCTCATGATTTTGCCAGGAGTCTCATGATCATTATTAAAGCAACAGAGGGTCCTGTGGCACCTTTAAGACTAACAGAAGTATTGGGAGCATAAGCTTTCGTGGGTAAGAACCTCACTTCTTCAGATGCAAGTAATGGAAATTTCCAGAGGCAGGTATAAATCAGTATGGAGATAACGTTATCTCCATACTGATTTATACCTGCCTCTGGAAATTTCCATTACTTGCATCTGAAGAAGTGAGGTTCTTACCCACGAAAGCTTATGCTTCCAATACTTCTGTTAGTCTTAAAGGTGCCACAGGACCCTCTGTTGCTTTTTACAGATTCAGACTAACATGGCTACCCCTCTGATACATGATCATTATTGTTTTCCTTAAAGCCCCAAGTCCTAGAGTGAAGTGGATATGTGATGATTTCAGCCTTCATGCTTAAAGCAAAGGTAAGTTTCTAGCCCTCATAGCTGTGGAGAAAGTTCACCCTAAAGGCTCAAAAAGCAGAAGGCAAATAAAAAAACCACCAAATCTCTTATATTTACAAAATCTCATGATTTTTGGTGAACCTGACTCATGATTTTTGAACATTTGTGGTTGGCAATACTGCTCGGCCCTGCTGGAGCATACACACCTTGGTGGTTGCTTTACGTAGAACAGAATGGTACATTGAAACATGTCCTGCACTTTTGAGGGTCAGTCACTACACTAGGGCTTCTCATCGCCAAAGCTCAAAGCACAGGTATAAGGCAGGACGCCCTTCAGTCTAGTTCCAGAGGCTTTCCCTTGCTCTCCTTACAGCTTTTGCTTTTTATCTCCAGATCCTTCCTCCCTGACTCTCACAGTCAGACTCTGCTGCCACCACTCCACACAGCACATCCCTCTTTAATTTTCCACAGCTGGTCAGCCCCTCTGCCTTCAGGGGAGGCACACAGCTGTAGTCCTTCTTGCCAAGCTCTATTCCTTCTCTCCCAACAGCTAGGAAGAGTTTATACACCCCCTCTGAGGGTCCAAACTCAAGTTATTGTGCCAAATACCTGGAACTGTGCAAGTGGTTTGTCATAAACATACAGCTAAGGGTAGCATAAAATCCCTCCTTTACTTGTAAGGGGTTAAGAAGCTCAAATAACCTGGTTGGCACCTGACCAAAAGGACCAGTAAGGGAAGAAGATACTTTCAGATTTGTGGGGGGACGTTTTGTTTGTGCTCTCTTTGCTGTTCTCTCCGGGACAGAGAGGGACCAGGGCAGGAAAAACCATCTCCTAAAACCCTACCTGAAATAAGTATCTAGATTACAAGAATTGTAAGTAAAGCAAGGAAATGCATTAGATTATCTTTTGTTTTAGCTTGTGAATTTTCCCTATGCTAAGAGGGAGTTTTATTCCTGTGTTTTGTAACTTTGAAGTTTTGCCTAGAGGGGAATCCTGTGTTTTAAATCTTATTACTCTGTAAAAATTACCTTCCGTCCTGATTTTACAGAGGTGCTTCTTTTACTTTTTTTCCTTTATAATAAAGTTCTGCTTTTAAGAACCTGATTGGTTTTTATTATCCTAAAAACCCAAGGGTCTGGTCTGTGCTCACCTAGTTTACCTATTTGGTTGGTATATTATTCTCAAGCCTCCCCAGGAAAGGGGGTGAAAGGGCTTGGGGGGATATTTTAGGGAAACAGGAACTCCAAGTGGTCCTTTTCCTGAATCTTTGTCTAACTCACTTGGAGGTGGCAGCGATACCATCTAAGGACAAGGAAGAATTTGTGCCTTGGGGAAGTTTTAACTTAAGATGGTAGAAATAAGCTTAGGGGGTCTTTCATGAAGCTCCCCACATCTATACCCCAGAGTTCAGAGTAGGGAGGGAACCTTGACATGGTTAGTACAGATTTCTAGGCTTCTCTTGAAAACAGGATAGTGTCTTATAGTCATCACCCAAAACACTGCTGATAGCTCCTGTATAAACTATATACAGGACCTAGTAGTAAAATAAGGGTGAGCACTATTGTTTTGAGCCAATACTGAACACTACTGTTGGATCATATTTATTATTATAGTCAGCGTCACATTTGAAACAACAAATGGATTCTTGTTACTTTCTCTCCCTTCATCTGATAAGCTCTTTTAGGGGGAGCACTTGGTAAAATGGCAGTAGAAATTTGGGGCCTGGTAAGTCTCCCCAGTGGAGGAGAAGCCAGTGACATAGTATCCGGTATACCGTAATTATAACATTTTATTTATACATATGCAGCAGTCTTGGAACACAGGTGGTAAAACTGTATGCAGGCAATCTTTTCTTTCGGGAATCTCAGCTCAACACCAATGTCTCATTCCCAGAGATCAATTCTGCCCCGAATTGACTAATTAGAGATGACAGCAGAGTGAAAACTCTGATACTTACATAGCGTCCTCTATCTTGCATAGTCAAAATTAACAAGCCAGCATATCTTCCCAAGACTGAACGTATGCTCACACATTAAGAAAGAGACATGGAAGACTATGTGTAACAGTGGCACCTGGTGAACCCTACCATCATACACACACTCCCCCCTCTCTCCCATAGAAATAAAAATATGGTACTATATATCAAAGTAGCCCAAAGGGGAGGAAAGCCTGAAACTAGAAAGCCTTCTTAGCTTTACATCTATGGTTTGTTGTAATTTACTTTCTTGGCAAAAGATGTAAAATAATCCAGAAAAGAAAAAATGGTTACAGTACTGTAATCTCTTTATGGAGAAAAAACTTAAAATTGTTTTTATTTGAGTGAAATAAATAGAAATAAATAAATAAATAAAAATCAGTAACAGCTTTTAAAAGTTCTCCTGTATTTTCTTTCTGGGGCTACTTAAATTAGTTTTTGGCAGAAGTGCAGATATTTATGGCTGCAGAGAATATTGAACAAAGTACATCAGAATTATGAGAACAGTTTTATTGGATGTGCCTTAGTTTGCTCTAGGTGACAGAAATGAACTGCCCTTTCTGTCTCCATTTTGGTATGTTATTGAACAGATTAAATACTCCCAGGTATCTGTCCTCCCTGTCTGGATTAATTACCAATAAAGGGCACAGGCAGAGAGTTTTTAAAAGCCTTACAACGTATGCAATTCATCATGGCATTGCCCACTATTATTATCCATCAGACACAAACAGCTGATACCAAGGCTTTATGTAGTAGCCTTAGCAAGTCAAATACCTAGGAATCCATTTATTTGGCAGCTAATAGCAGTCAAGCCGTACAATGCCTATGACTCCAAAAGCCCTATTCTTCTGTGGCAGGATATGGAAAACTCCCACCGAGATCAGTAAACATTTCTTGTATCCTGCAGTAGAAGAATGTGACCTCTAGTGTATAAAAGGTCAACAGCATATAAAGAGAGTCTGAAGTAGTCAAAGAGAAAGACCCTGGGTAAACGAACAATGAAAATAGTCAGAAATTAAGTAATAATGGATGGTCACAGGAAAATTGTTTGAATTTGTCATGATGGAAAGTCTTGAAGGGCAAGAAGCATAGAAAGAGGCCCTATGGTTTGAGTTTCAGACACTCAGCATGTGCTAGAAAATGGGACCAGTAAACACAGACATGATATTAAGAGAATCCAGTAAATCCAGGAAGAACTTTACTGTAGAAAGATACTCAGGTAAGTTATTCAACAATCCCATTGAACCTTTCTTCCACTGCCATCTGAAGGAATTGCTTAATAAGTTCAACTTCTTACTTTCTTGTGGTTGGACATTGTAAGGTGTCTAGGTGCCTGGCACTAGTTGGAGTATAGCACTTGTCATGACACTTCTCCAACTATACATCTGATCCAGGTGTTTTAAATTTAATTTAGGAAGTTGAATAGGAATTTTCCATCTCCTATTCTAAGGTTCCTCTTGAAAAAATTCTGCATCTTTCAACCATTGGAATGTCTGGAAATTAACAGTTCCCCATTGCCACATACTCCATCATTCACTGTCTTCCACGGATTTACACCACCAATTGAGCCTAAATTTCCCTCATTTCATTTTTCTGTAGGGGAAACAAGCTGCTGGATGTATTGGATATTGTTTACTAAACATGTGGTAAAGATTTCAAAAGAAATGTAGTTCCTGGATAAAAAGAAGGTATGTCAAAGTTCTGTATGGTTTCTAGTAGTGTAATAATTAAGGTTATGATTTTGGCAAGAGGTGACCGTGTTCATTGTAACTGTGAACTTCAATAAAGTCCATGACAAGCCTACCGCACCCTCACCCTGCAGCGGTGGCTACTGTCCCATGGGGCTGGGCCTAGCTCCCCACACCAGGTGTTGCAACCTAGTACATGAAGTCACAAGGCCATGCAGGTTTGGTCCATCCCCAGGGCTGCCCAGAGGGGAGGGGGGCAAGGGGCCCCCATGAGAATATAGTATTCTATAGTATTGCAACTTTTTTTTATGGAAGGGGCCCCCGAAATTGCTTTGCCCCAGGCCCCCTGAATCCTCTGGGGGCCCTGTCCATCCCTCCCTCTTTAGATGGAGGGAGAGGGACACATGGACCAAATCTGAGTGGCGTTGCAACCTCATGCTCTAGGTTGCAAAGCCTGGAATTGGGAGCCAAGCCCAACCCTATAAGACAGGAGCTGCCACTACAGGGTGAATGCAAGATGGACTCGCTTTCCAACTCCCCACCTTTTTCTTTGACTCCCCTTCACTTCCATGAGGTGCCATGCCAAAATTATAGTCTTAGTAATAATGTACTGATGGAGCAGGAGGATATTTTATGAATCATTGACCTATTTGGTGTGAAGAACGTCAATTCTGTGGTGGTATAAGTTTACATGTTGAAGTGGGTGTACGTAGACCTAATGCTGTGCAGAGATTTAGTATAAATTAGTGGTTTAGTATATTGAAAATGGATTCCAAGGCTAGTAGTTAGAATGTTATAATCAACTAGTCACTTGTTATTTCAACCTTTGCTTATATTTTGCATATATATAAAACTTTGCTAAATTTGGGTGCTTCTGATGGGGATGGCAAGAGGCACATCCATGACAACGGTTGACCCCTCTACCAGCTTCTAAGGGCACGTCTTCACTACCCGCCGAATCGGCGGGTAGCAATCGATCTATTGGGGATCGACTTATCGCGTCTAGTGAAGATGCGATAAAATCAATCCCCGATGGCTCTGCCGTCGACTCCGGAAATCCACCGCGGCAAGAGGTGGAAGCGGAATCAACGGTGGCGCGGCAGCGGTCGACTCGCCGCCGTCCTCACAGCCAGGTAAGTCAACCTAAAATACGCAACTTCAGCTACGCTATTCACGTAGCTGAAGTTGCGTATCTTAGGTCGACCCCCCCTGTAGTGTAGACCTAGCCTAAGACTACGCTCCAGAACAGAGACACTAGACCGTCTCAATGAAATAATTGTAAAAATGTTTAATAGGGGCTACTTGTATCTTCCTCAAACCTCATTCTGAGAAATATTTGAACTTGGTTGCTGAAAGTTTCCAAAATATTTAGCTTGAGGCGTATACCCAGCATGGAAAACTTAAGCCCAAATGGTAAAAGTTTGGGCAAGTTACAAACAACTGAAAATAGGGTTTCATAATGGAAAGCATTAGGCATTCTTAACTATAAGTTTTGCTACCTGCACTGCCCATAATACATAGCCAGCTTTCAGAAGAGATTAACAGTTATATACTGTACAGCATGGGCCCAATCATCTTCCAGTTGAAGTCAAAGGGAATTGTGTCATATGGAGCAGGATATCAAAAGACAGTCATCTGCTTTGTTAGACTTGTATGTCTTTAAAACATAAGAAGTTATGGGAAGATTTTCTGAAGCAGAAATGGGAGTTGGACCCCCTAACTGGACTTTGTACTTCTGAAAATCTCCTGCTTAACACACAAATCCTTGTTAGTCAGCCCAGGAAGCAGAAATGAAATGTAACCCAGTGCACACCCCTAAGACTGTAAAAGGGAAGAACAGAGTGGTTAGCAACTGAGGCTAGAGACAACTATGAAGGAGAAAACATCTGAGAAGCAGCTTTGTGTTCAAATTGCCCTTTTAGAAAACCCTCTTCAAAGTACATGGAGAAGGGTGTATTTAAGGCAGGAAATGCATCGGGGGTCTGAGCTTCAGGAAGGGGCTTGATTAAATATGAATGTAATCAAGGTGAAGAGGAAAGGTAGAAGAGCTCAGGGAAGACCGATGTTTTATTTAAAATGGCTTCACTGTCCTGTGTTTCTGTAATATGGGTTTAGTTGTGAAAGTGAAACCTGCCAGATGCAATTCAATCAGAGAGTGTGAACTCTCATGGCGGGGAGCAAAGTTTTCCTGAGGAAAGCAACTCTATTTTCATTTTCAGTCTTAAACCTGGCATGATCAAAACTTTGAATAGAAGTAATAATCAGACACTTTACTCCTTTGCATTATTTTTTCTCCTGAAGTACGAGAAGAATTAAACTATAAATAAAATAGAATATGAATGCTGGGAATGGATGAAATCAAGCCCAGAAATGATGTGTTGGCATGATGACAAATACAATACTTTTGCATTTATGATGATGATAGCTAGGGCTGTAACCAACTTTATGGTCCATTTTAGTAAATTTCATGGTCATAGCATTTTAAAAATCTTGAATTTCATGGTTTCAGATATTTAAATCTTAAATTTCACGGTGTTGTAACAAAACATTAATATGTATTTAAAAACAGCAAAATATAAACATGTAAAGCCCTTAAGACTCAGCATTTCTCAAACTGAGGATCCTGATCCAAAAGGCTATTGTAGTGGGCTCAAGGTATTGCTGCCCTCCCTTCTGCACTGCCTTCAAAACTGGATGGCTAGAGAGCAGCAGCAGCTGGCTGGGTGCCCAGTTCTGAAGGCAGCGCCGCCACCAGCAGCAGCACAGAAATAAGGGTGGCAATACCGTGACTCCCCCCAGAATAGCGTTATGACTCCCTTTTGGGTCGGAACCCCCCTTGAGAAACTGTGTACTTTTGTATACTTTTACCCCATAGTATAGAGTGAAAGTAAACAAATCACCAGATTTCATGGGGGAGACCAGATTTCATGGTCCATGACCTGTTTTTCACAGCTGTGAATTTGGTAAGGCTCTAATGATAGCATATACTCAGAATAATCAAAGATCTGCCATTACATACAACTAATGGACTATGGATACTGTGACGGGGCAGCCCCACCCCGCACTAGTCCCAGCAGCATCAGACCAGTAGCTCTGACGGAGGAAGTCCTGCCCTGTTTGTACTGGGCATGCTCCAAGTGCTCTGGGAGTATAAAAGGAGGGAATTCAGCTCAGTCTGGGCTGGCAGCCGCAGGGGAAGGACCTACCCGGGAAGCTCCTGTGGAGGACCAGCCACCACCCTTGAAATCGCTGGGATCTGAAGCTTCCCCTGACCAGCACGAAGCCCTGCTGCGGGAGGAGACTGAGGAGGCAACGGACCCGGAGAACCTGGAGATTCGTGGGAGACTCCAACTCTCAAGACGGTAGGAAGCTACTTGGGGGGGATGACGGACTGGTACCTGGCCCCCGGTAAGCCTCAGCATGTTTTGGTAGGATCTCCCTGCTGAGCCAGTGTCAAGGCCCTCCGGCGCTGTAACCAGGGGCAATCCTATGGACTCTGGCCACTAGGCCGTGCTACCTTGCAACAAGGGGCATGAACCCTCACAGATACACACCAAACATAGGTGCTGGAACTAGGGGTGCTGCTGCACCCCCTGGCTTGAAGCGGTTTCCATCATATACAGGGTTTACAAGTTGGTTCAATGGCTCTCAGCACTACCATTATACACATTGTTCTAGCACTCCTGAAAGCAAAGCTTAAAGCAAGATTACCACAGATAAGCTCATTTTTAGAAAAAACATCAGGACTCCCTGGGGCTTGCCTGGTCTGGGGTAAACAAGATGAATGCAGAGTAGGTTAAAGACCCATCATAATTTTAGAACAAATCCTAAATGTTAATTAGTGGATTGATAATTAGTGGTTTCAGTAAAATCTGCTCAGCCAACGGTCTTGGCTAGACTTACGAAGGTAGATGGAACCCCCTCAGATGTCAGGGGGTAGAGTGGGATAAGAAAAAAGCAGACCTGAAAGAAGTTTGGAGATAGTGTACTGTCTCATCTCTGCCATCAATGCCGTTATTCTGTCATATTGTAAGTCTGTTAGAAAATAAGGAGATCAGTTACCCAGATCTCTAAATAAACTTAACAGAGTTGTGGATAGTGACAGAGAAGCAAGTAAAATCTAGGAACACATACTTAAAAATACATAGACAAAAGTACCATCTTCTGATAACATTGACGCAGGAGAGGGGCATCCACACAAAATGGAGTGTAAAGGAATATGATTAGTGTTGAACATGTACAGAAGATGAGGACCAGCTCTGGCAGAGCTTCCCCACTGCCACTAGCATTCCCATTACATCAGCCCTCATATCAGGACAAGAGGATAAATTCCTTTCCAAATGCTAGTTATGGCAGAGTCAGATTTCTTCTTATGCTCTTCTCTTTAATGAGAGAGACAAGGTGGGTGAGATAATATATTTTATTGGACCAAATTCATTACCTCACCCACCTTGTCTCTCTCATATCCTTGGAACAGCATCTCCCAACACCATTTCTCAGTGTCAATCAGCCATTCTTAATGATCCTCAATCCACATGTTTGTGGGAAGCCTTTGTGAGCATGCTGATTGGGCTGTTGAATATCCAAAGCATGTTCATACATTTCAGTTTAGTTTTTATTTCCAGTGATTAAGTATTATAAGCACTTTGATCAGTACTTTGTTACTATGCACATGGAGATAAACCTTTTAGAAGCATTATAACTCAGGGCATAGAAATATATCTGAGAGGACACATACCCATAGAACACTAAGGGTCTGATTCTGCTCTCACTTAACCAGTTTTATAGCAGTGTAATTTGACTAACTTCCAAGAGTTACTCTTGATTTGCTTTGGTTTAAGTGAGAAGAAAATTGGACGTTAATTTAAGTATTACACTCAATATTTACATATCAGATAAATATGATACTGGACATTTTAGACATATATCTGTCATCACTCAACATATTAGAGAAAATCCATCCTTGGTGTAACTATTCTAGCGATTAAATTGCCCCAATCTGTTCTAACAGGAAAGGTATCATCCTTACCAGATTTCTACCGGTTTCTGTGCTGAGAAAGACGTACAGTATCTGGCAGAGCGTCTGCAATGATACATATTGCCAGCAGAGGGTGCAAATCTATTTGTCTTTCACAACTTCTTTAGGTAATTGCAAAACAAAGCTCCACCATAAAAACACCAGTAGCAGCAACTTTTATGTATTGCTGCAATAAATTATAAAACCGTAAAAAAGCTTCTAGTATAAAAGCAGAGCTAAAGAGGAGCCAAAACTCACAGCATCAGCCATTCACTTGATATATGAAAGCCATGACATCAGCTGTTCTCTTTCCAGTTGCTCCTCTTTGGTTAGTTTCATAATGCTTTAACATTTATAAATGATGCATAAACACAAGTTAACTCCAGGCCTCAGTGTTCTTGCCAGCACATCTTACACTGAGAAAGCAGAGCAATTCTGCTGGATATTTCCCTTCCCCTAGAAGCACCAGTGGGGTTGCCCATGAAATACTTGCCTGATTCCATTCTCCAGCTGTGACTGCAGCACTCACCATGTGACTCAGGCACAGAAATGTTCTTTCCTCACTATCATCCACTGGCTCTTTTCTAGTAAGAGAAGAATGGGTGCTTATTAATGATGCTCCTCAGGATTTTAGCGCTTTGGTTTGTTTAGTTATGCAGAGCTTACTAGAACTATTCTTTCAAGCTCCCAGCAGATTCTACACACAAGAAGAAGTGGGTTTTTTACCCACAAAAGCTTATGCCCAAATAAATCTGTTAGTCTTTAAGGTGCCACCGGACTCGTTGTTGTTTTTGTGGATACAGACTAACACGGTTACCCCCGATACAAGAAGTTCTGGCATCCTCCTACGTTCACCCTTTGGTCCAGCTTTACTGCTAACCATTGATAACTACTGAAAATGGCTTTCCAATGAGCAGTGCACCCATCTTAAAGTTGGTTCGTCTAGGCCAGAGGTGGGCAAACTGTGGCCCGCGGGCCACATCCGGCCTTTAGGACCCTCCTGCCCGGACCTTGAGCTCCCGGCGAGGGAGGCTAGCCCCCGGCCCCTCCCTTGCTTTCCCCCCTCCCCCGCAGCCTCAGCTCACCATATCGCCAGCGCTCTGGGCGGTGGGGCTGCGAGCTCCTGCCGGGCAGCGTGGCTGCGAGAGCCACCAGCCTGCCTCAGTGCTCTAGACTGTGCGGCGGCAGGGCTGCCAGTCCTGGTGCTCTGAGCGGCATGGTAAGGGGGCAGGGAGCGAGGGGATTGGATAAGGGGCAGGGAGTTCCAGTGGGCAGTCAAGGGGCAGGGAGCAGTTGGATAGGTGTGGGAGTCCCGGGGGGCCTGTCAGGGGGCAGGGGTGTGAATAGGGGTCAGGGCAGTCAGGGGACAGGGAGCAGGGGGGGTTGGATAGGGGGTGGGGTCCCGGGGGGGCGGTTAGGGGTGAGGGGTCCCAGAAGGGCATGGTCAGGGGACAAGGATCGGGGGGGTTGGATGGGTCGAGGATTCTAAGGGGGGCAGTCAGGGGGCGGGAAGGGGGAAGGGGCAGATAAGGGGCAGGGGCCAGGCCGTTTGGGGAGGCACAGCCTTCCCTACCTGGCCCTCCATATAGTTTCGGAAACCCAATGTGGCCCTCAGGCCAAAAAATTTGCCCACCCCTGGTCTAGACTATATTTCATGGTATATTTTTATACCATGATATCTGAGCATCCTAGTTGGGGAGAGCACCATCCCAGTAGTAGATCACTTTCAAAGAAGGAGTTGGTTTCTCCTCCAAGAAGAGCTCCACATCTGGTTTTGGCTTTTTAACATTTTTAAATAAACAACTAGGCCAGTTCTTGTTTTATTTGAACCAGTTTGCTTATCCTTCATACTCAGGTACTAATGAACCTCCAAAAACAAGGAGGCATAAATGCATACATATTTTGGGACCATGATTATGTTTGTTGTGGTGTCATTTTGATACATGAGTCATGAAGTGTGACAGATTTGTTGTTGTTCTGGGTCCCAGTCATGGCAGTAGATATATGTATGTGTAATAGATATTAACTTCCTCTGTGAGTATTTAGCTAATACAAATTAATAGCTAATCTGTATTCGCTAAATAGCAAAAAGATAGCTATTTGATTTACAGCTTGTTCTATGTGTTTTTGCAATACAATCAATTTATATTACAGTCTGAGAAGATCTGGTGACATTTTATACATCTTTTATCTAGACTGCAGAAAGTACCAGTGATATCTTCTCATAGGCCTGGTTTACACTACGATTTTAGGTCGAATTTAGCAGTGTTACCTCGATTTAACCCTGCACCCATCCACGCGACGAAGCCCTTTTTTTCGACTTAAAGGGCTCTTAAAATTGATTTCTTTACTCCACCCCCGACGAGGGGATTAGTGCTGAAATCGGCCTTGCCGGGTCGAATTTGGGGTAGTGTGGATGCAATTCGACGGTATTGGCCTCCGGGAGCTATCCCAGAGTGCTCCATTGTGACCGCTCTGGACAGCGCTCTCAACTCAGATGCACTGGCCAGGTAGACAGGAAAAGGCCCGCGAACTTTTGAATCTCATTTCCTGTTTGGCCAGCGTGGCAAGGCGCAGGTGAGTGCAGATCTCATCAGCAGAGGTGACCATGATGGAGTCCCAGAATCGCAAAAGAGCTCCAGCATGGACCGAACGGGAGGTACGGGATCTGATCGCTGTATAGGGAGACTAATCCGTGCTATCAGAACTCTGTTCCAGTAAGCAAAATGCCAAAACATTTGAAAAAATCTCCAAGTGCACGAAGGACAGAGGCTATAACAGGGACTCGCGACAGTGCCGCGTGAAACTTAAGGAGCTCAGGCAAGCCTACCAAAAAACCAGAGAGGCAAACGGCTGCTCTGGGTCACAGCCCCAAACATGCCACTTCTATGATGAGCTGCATGCCATTCTAGAGGGTGCAGCCACCAGTACCCCAACCCTGTGCTTTGACTCCGTCAATGGAGTAGGACGCAACATGGAAGTGGGTTTTGGGGACGAGGAAGATGATGAGGAGGAGGAGGTTGAAGATAGCTCACAGCAAGGAAGGGAGAAACCGGTTTACCCAACAGCCAGGATCTGTTTCTCACCCTGGACCTGGAGCCAGTAACCCTCGAACCTACCCAAGGCGGGCTCTCAGACCCTGAAGGCAGAGAAGGGACCTCTGGTGAGTGTACCTTTGTAAATATTAGACATGGTTTAAAAGCAAGTGTGTTTAATGATTAATTTGCCCTGGCATTCACGGTCAGTACAGCTACTGGAAAAGTCTGTTAACGTGTCTGGGGATGGAGCGGAAATCCTCCAGGGACATCTCCATGAAGCTCTCCTGGATGTACTCCCAAAGCCTTTGCAAAAGGTTTTTGGGGAGGGCAGCCTTATTCCATCCTCCATAGTAGGGTTAGTTGGGTTTGTGCTGCACGTTAACCCGGAACCGCAGCCCCACCTTTTAAATTGCCAACCCATTTTAAATGGCCAACCCAATGGCCGCTTGGTATGGGAAATGAGGGCGCTGCTGTTTGAAACCATTCCCACATGTTATGAAGGTTAAAGAAGCCAAAAGACTGTGGCTTACCATGGCTGCCTGCAAGCCGAATTCTGTTGCCCGGCCCTGTGTGAGTGATCTCTCACACCAAACCGGCAGGCCCTCAATAAGAGGCAAAATGCGACCTTGTAATAAAAGCACATGTGCTATGTAATGTTAACAGCAAGGTTTACCGTGAAAGAGTGTACCTATTGTTCTATAAAATGTGTCTTTTTAACTACCACTCTCCCTTTTTTTTCCTCCACCAGCTGCATATGTTTCTCCTTCCCAGAGGCTAGCGAAGATTAGAAGGTGAAAAAAATGCACTCGGGATGAAATGTTCTCTGAGCTCATGCTGTCCTCCCACACTGACAGAGCACAGCAGAATGCGTGGAGGCAAACAATGTCAGAGTGCAGGAAAGCACAATATGAACATGAGGAGAGGTGGCAGGCTGAAGAGAGTAAGTGGCGGGCTGAAGATGATAGATGGCATCAGCTTGCTGACAGAAGGCAGGAATCAGTGCTCAGGCTACTGGAAGATCAAACTCATATGCTCCAGCGTATGATTGAGCTGCAGGAAAGGCAGCAGGAGCACAGACCGCCGCTACAGCCCCTGTGTAACCAACAGCCCTCCTCCCCAAGTTCCATAGCCTCCTCACCCAGATGCCCAAGAACGCGGTGGGGGGGGCCTCTGGCCACCCAACCGCTCCACCCCAGAGGATTGCCCAAGCAACAGAAGGCTGGCATTCAATAAGTTTTTAAGTTTTTAAGTTTTAAAGTGCAGTGTGGCCTTGTCCTTCCCTCCTCCCCCACCTCACCCGGTGCTTCCCTCCTCCCCCACCCCTCCCAGGCTACCTTGGCAGTTATCCCCCTATTTGTGTGATGAATTAATAAAGAATGCATGAATGTGAAACAACAGTGACTTTATTGCCTCTGCAAGCGGTGATCGAAGGGGGGAGGGGAGGATGGTTAGCTTACAGGGAAGTAGAGTGAACCAAGGGAAGGGGGGGTTCATCAAGGAGAAACAAACAGAACTTTCACACCGTAGCCTGGCCAATCATGAAACTGGTTTTCAAAGCTTCTCTGATGCGCACCACGCCCTCCTGTACTCTTCTAATCACCCTGGTGTCTGGCTGCGCGTAATCAGCGGCCAGGCAATTTGCCTCAACCTCCCACCCCACCATAAACGTCTCCCCCTTACTCTCACAGATATTGTGGAGCGCACAGCAAGCAGTAATAACAATGGGAATATTGGTTTCGCTGAGGTCTATCCGAATCAGTAAACTGCGCCAGCGTGCTTTTAAAGATCCAAATGTACATTCTATCACCATTCTGTACTTGCTCAGCCTATAGTTGAACAGCTCCTGACTACTGTCCAGGCTGCCTGTGTATGGCTTCATGAGCCATGGCATTAAGGGGTAGGCTGGGTCCCCAAGGATAACTATAGGCATTTCAACATCCCCAACAGTTATTTTCTGGTCTGGGAAGAAAGTCCCTTCCTGCAGCTTTTGAAACAGACTAGAGTTCCTGAAGATGCGAGCATCATGTACCTTTCCCGGCCATCCCACGTTGATGTTGGTGAAACGTCCCTTGTGATCCACCAGTGCTTGCAGCACCATTGAAAAGTACCCCTTTTGGTTTATGTACTAGCTGCCCTGGTGGTCCGGTGCCAAGATAGGGATATGGTTCCGTTGATCGCCCCACCACAGTTAGGGAATCCCATTGCAGCAAAGCCATCCACTATGGCCTGCATATTTCCCAGAGTCACTACCCTTGATATCAGCAGCTCTTTGATTGCGTTGGCTGCTTTGGATCACAGCAGCCCCCACAGTAGATTTGCCCACTCCAAATTGATGCCCAACTGACCGGTAGCTGTCTGGCATTGCAAGCTTCCACAGGGCTATCGCCACTCGCTTCTCAACAGTGAGGGCTGCTCTCATCTTGGTATTCTGGCGCTTCAGGGCAGGGGAAAGCAAGTCACAAAGTTCCATGAAAGTTTCGCAGCCACTGGGAATCGTCCCAGACCTGCAACACTATGCGGTCCCACCAGTCTGTGCTTGTTTCCCAGGCCCAGAATCGGCGTTCCACGGCATGAACCTTCCCCATTAACACCATGATGTGCACATTGCCGGGGCCCGTACTTTGTGAGAAGTCTATGTCCATGTCCTCATCAGTCTCGTTACCGTGCTGCCGTCGCCTCCTCGCCTTGTTTTGCTTTTGCAGGTTCTGGTTCTGCATATACTCCAGGATAATGCGCATGGTGTTTACAGTGCTCATAATTGCCGCGGTGATCTGAGCATGCTCAATGTTCCCAGTGCTATGGCGTCTGCGCTGAAAAAAGGCGCGAAATGATTGTCTGCCGTTGCTCTGACGGAGGGAGGGGCGACTGACGACATGGCTTACAGGGAATTAAAATCAACAAAAGGGGTGTCTTTGCATCAAGGAGAAACACAAACAACTGTCACACAGAATGGCCCCCTCAAGGATTGAACTCAAAACCCTGGGTTTAGCAGGCCGTTGATTTCAAGGAGGGAGGGGGGAGCAAATGAATACAAATGACTAAAAACAAAACAAATCTGGTCTATTTCTTGTTTTGATCCACTCCATCTATCTTATACATCTTAGGCTGGCAGCAGACGGTGCAGTATGACTGCTAGCCATCGTCATCTCCTGGATGCTCGCCAGAAGATGGTGCAGTACGACTGCTGGCAGGACTGAGTCTCCAGGAGACGAAACTTAAAAAGGGAATGACCTGGCTGAGTGACTCCCATGTCTGCCCTGGTGCCCCTGACCGACCTCACCGAGGTCGGCTAAAAGAGCACCCAGGAGTATGACGACGATGGCTACTAGTCGTAATGCACCGTCCGGTGCCAAAAGACAATGAGCTGCTGCTGCGTAGCAATGCAGTCCCACGTCTGCCAGCACCCAGGAGACGTACGGTGATGGTGAGCTGAGCGGGCTCCATGCTTGCCGTGGTATGGCGTCTGCACAGGTAACCCAGGAAAAAAGGCGCGAAACGATTGTCTGCTGTTGCTTTCACGGAGGGAGGGAGGGCTTGATGACATATACCCAGAACCACCCGCGACACTGTTTTTGCCCCATCAGGCATTGGGATCTCAACCTAGAATTCCAATGGTTGGCGGAGACTGCGGGAACTGTGGGATAGCTACCGACAGCTACCCACAGTGCAATGCTTCAGAAGTCGACGCTAGCCTCGATACTGTGGATGCAGTCCGCCGAGTTAATGCACTTAGAGCATTTTGTGTGGGGACACACACAATTGACTGTAAAAAAACGATTTCTAAAAAACCGACTTCTATAAATTCAACCTAATTTCGTAGTGTAGACATACCCATAGAGTGTATGGATTCCTGATCAAACTCCTTATTATCTTTAATTACTGAAACTTTTCATTACCTAAAATCATGTCACATTTCTTCATGGCTGCCTGCCATTATTGCTAGAGCAATGAATGATAGATGTACCTGAATCTGTAGAAAAAAACTAGACTTTGCCAGTCCTACCAGCATGCTGCTCTACTTGGATAACCAGAAGCCTTGCCTACATGTTGAAAATTACCTCTTATCTTACCAGATAAGAGGCATCAGTTGAATTGTGCTGACCATGGTTTCGTCCAGCACCATTTCAGGAACTGTGTTTAAACATTTGAATATATTGGGCCCACATCCTCAAAGGGATTTAGGCACCTAACTCCCATGGAATGATCTGGGCCAGGGTATTTCAATGAACGAATGAAAAGAAGTTGAGGTGATCTGTAAAGGGAAAGAAATTGGCTTGTGACTTTTAAGTGATGGATAAAAAGGACTGAAAATGTGGGGTCTCGGGTTATTTAAGTTTTTTTTCCTGCTTGGCATTTATCTAGAAATATCAGAATGTCAAATCTAGTTCTCCCACATTTTGATGCAGGTCCCAGGAGTCTCAGAAACGTGAACTGGGCGATTCTGAGCCTTTAATCAAAGGGGTGGGGATTCTAATAATTCAAAGAGGGGACTTTTCTTCCTCCCCCCCCCCAGTCAATTTCTCATGAAACCTCCTCTACTTTTACAGAGTTCAACACATTTCAGGCTTTCTTCATAAAGCACAAAGAAAATAAAAAGGGCCATCACCACAGATTGCTCTCAAATGTGAGAGTAAACTAAAAGTCACTGTGCAATTCTAATCCGTTATTAGGTTAAAATTTGGCCTACTTTCACAACAGGCCTCCCACCTGGTACAGCAATGCCTTTCCCAAATCGTGAACTGGACTGATTATTTTATCAAGTTCCACAGAGAGATGACATGCTGAATAGTCAATAAGTAATGAAAATCTGCAAGTAGCAGCTTTTTCATTTATCCTGCTGTTCCCTTCATATAGTACACAATACAAAAGCAATCAATGTAAAATTACTAACCCTTTACTGACATGTTAGCCCCGTGGAAGACTATTTTTTCCTACAATAGCTTACTCCCTCCTGCATTGTATCAGACCATTGCTGGACCAGGCCATAAATATTAATATGAAGGGCCCAAGTGCCCAAATGAAGGCTGGAAAAGTGTAAGCACATTGGAACCAGCAGTGGGTTAGGTGATTTGGCTTAGTCTGTTCTGAGGCTGTGATCCAAAGTGGGATTAGACTCTTTGGGCTAAGATGGAAGAATAGCACTCCCATCTGAACAGCTCCCTCCAGCAGTTTTACGTGACTTCCCTCATGGCTCTGTTTATGTCACATCCATTTTCATGGCTTCAGGGAGCTGAAAATTGAATAATTGCGTGTTTACAATTCTCGATGCATTTTGAGTGTTTCAGGATGGTAATAGTAAGAGATAAAAGGAGATGAAACATTATTCTCTCATGCAAGCAGATTCCCTGATAAGAAAAAAAAAGTGAGTTTAGAGTATTGTTGTGAAGAACAATGTACTGTTTGGCATTAGCTTATAGATGAAGTTTGATAGCATGTGTGACAGAAGCAAGATACTGCACTGAATATATGATGGGGGAATTTCTGCACCTAGGACAAATTGAGCCTTTTGGGTCATTTTGCTTGGCTTCTAGCAGGGGGATTTCTTTGCTGAATGGGACAGTGTTTTGAACTATCTGGAACAGATGGGAAGGAAAATAGACTATTGTGATAAGAGCTCAATGCAGATAGAATGTAAAGGCAACCTGTTCCTCAATACCAGTTTTAATTTTCATAGCCTGCATGAAGCTAAGATATTGCTGCTTGTGTATAATCTATTCTAGTCATAGACATTTGTCTGAAAAGTATGTTAAAAAAAGTGTTGTATGGTGTAACACCGGCAGAAATATTTATATAATACTTTACCATCTGCAAGAGGCATTGCTCGGGAAGTGGGGGTGAACGAATCCAAAGGTTGGAAAAAGACACCAAAAGTATATTTAAACTCCAGCACAAGTGATCTTCCTATTTATTCGATGAAAATAAGACCTTTCAAAGCACTCACATGTTTCATAGATAACACCTTCACAAGACAAGCCTGGAAACTTAAATTTATAATGCTGCTGGACACTAAAAACCATAGACTCAGAGAC
Source organism: Emys orbicularis (assembly GCF_028017835.1). Taxonomy (NCBI): domain Eukaryota; kingdom Metazoa; phylum Chordata; order Testudines; family Emydidae; genus Emys; species Emys orbicularis. The sequence goes on from NC_088690.1 coordinate 39,795,582, forward strand.
ACTGCTTTTATGGCTCATTACAACAATTTGCAATACTCCCTACTGTCTGCTAACCCTTAATACCCTAGTTCATTTAAAAATGGTCTCCTACAGCATGTGCGAAACCGTTAGGCTTAATCTGTTCCACCGTGTACTTAGCTCAGAAACTGAGGAAGAGCTCTGTGAAGCTCAAAAACTTGTTTACACCAACAAAAATTGATCCAATAGAAGATATTACCTCACTTATCTTGTCTCCTGATGTTCTGTAATTTCTGTATCCTGCACATCACGTTCCCAGCATAAGCCTTCTGCATCCCTAAAGCCATGAGGAGAATGTAGCTATTTAGACCTAGCCTCATACGGTTCGATCCACTATTACAGGTTGTCTTAATGATTTACAGGTGAAGCCATTTAGAGACATCAAAGTGGTCATAAATCAAGGGAGAAGTCATGAACACATTGCCTTTTACTCAGATAGTGGTGATCCTTGCCATTGCTGCTTCACCCTTGGGTCATCTTTTTGCAAAGCTAATCACAGGGTTAATCATAGGCCCCTTAAAATGATTGCATCTCTTCACTGATGAGCACTGGAAACAATGTGCTCAGGTTTAATAACCTTTCTGCAACAGAATATAGACAGTAAGGCTATATGAAACACTAATAGAATGTTTTGATTTTTTGGGCCCAGAAAATATTTTTTCAGATCATTCCCACATCCAGGGCTTTTGAAATTGACCCACAACAACTGGCAATATTTGAAAGCGCTTGGGGAAGGAAGTGGTAGATTGGCTTATTTGGCAGAAATTAAATGGCTATTTTTATGCCTTTCAGCATTTCTCAGTTTGGATGCTTGGAAAATGGCCAACCAATGATACCCTCCAATATCAGCTTACACAATGACAACAGATAGCTTTTTCATTTCCTAAAACCAGACTTTATGAGAGCCTGCATAACATATTAGTGGGGCAATGGCAAACCTTGTGCTTTTGAAAGTTTACACTCTACTAAAACACTTCACATTTCTCAGTCTGTTTTCCTTCCATATGTTATTTACTGAAATGTTTCCTAGCAAGTTACAAAGCAGTTGAAGGAGTACAGCATATGGCTTGTCTTAAAGAAAAATATGCCTGAAAAAGATATAAATTTGGCTTTCCTTTCAGCATCCAAGCCAGGTCAAATGTCACCTTGAACAACAACTCTGGATTAAGGTCTGATTTTAGCAAATACCCCATCTCTTTCCTCATCTTTACCTTTACCTCTAGATCCTTGCATATACTTTATACAACTGATGCTTTACCTTCTCTAATTTCCTCCTGTATATCCATTCAATATGTCTTTTGCCTCTCTATTTCCCCAAAATTCTCCTCAACGATGATTCTTATTGGCCAAGTCTCATGTTCTTTTCTCAATCCTCAACCTCCTTCTGTATTTGGATATTTTCTATTCTCCCCAGCTCTTTTTCTTCCAGTGACCTCCATACTGCTGGTTTGCTTCAAACTACTCTCAGCATCTTCTTTGATAGTTCCTCCTCCTTCCCACTCTTCCTTTCTGTCAATGCCTCTCAGTGCTATGTCCCCGATCCTTTCTTGACCTTATATGTGGGCAACTTCCTCTGCTAAAAAGGCTTCAACTATCAGTTTTCTACTGATGACTCACAAATCTATCTTTCCACCCCTGATGTCCAGACATGCATCTCTAATTGTCTTTCTGACATAGCATCCTGGGCATGCCACTGTGAAGTCAACATAGTGACCTGAGCTTCTCATCTTTGCTCCTGAGCACGCACCTCTCTGTCCTTTGTATGTGTCATTGAGACCACCACCATCCTTCCTATCACCCAGGCTTACAAACTCATATTAGTCTACTCCTGCTCCTTCGCTGACATCCAGGTACTTGCCAAATCCTTGTTGATTTTCTCCATAATGTCTCAAAAAACCCCAAGCCCCTTCCTCTCTAATCCTACTGCTAATATACTTCTCTATACCTTGGTTATCCTCCTCCTTTCTGATTCCTATCCTGCTTACCTCCAGTCAATTCAAAATTCATTGGCTAAATTTGTCTTCCTTGCCCATCATTTCAAACATGTTAGCCTTCTCTTTGAATCCCTCCATTGGCTTACTCACCATCCATGTTAGGTTTAGGATTCTCACCTCACCTTCAAGGCTCTGCACAATTCCACCCTGATTCAACTCTCCTGACCCATTTTCCTCCACTCCTGGAGCTCACCTTATCACTTCCTTCATATCATCTTACTCTAATTTTTTTGCCTTCTTTCATGCTTCCCCCTATGCATGGAACTCCCACCCTATTATAGAGTACCAGGCTCTGAGTTTTTTGCTTTTTCAAATCCCTTCTTTAAATTCACTCCTGTGGACCCCACAAATGCTAATCCAAATAACGAAAGATATTGTCCCCCTAGCCATTAACAAGTAATAATATGTAGCAAGCAGAACCTATTTGTAGCTCTCCTTTTGTGCTCTATATTGTCAGTTTTGATTTTAAGCTGTTAGGGGCAAGGACTGTGTCTGCTACAGTGTTGAACACAGTATTTGTCCTTAACAAATCATCGCATGCTGTTAGTACACAGCTATGAACTTAATCCTGTGCTTTTCGGAAAGCAGCCTTTTTACCTTTTAGCTTCAGCACTCTGTGTCCTGTACTTATTGGAAGTCCTTCCAAATAGAAAACTAAAATCAAAGCGGCTTTCCCTTTGTTTCTTTAAGCAAGCACTTTCTTTTATTAAAACATGGTTATAGTGCAAACGTAAGTTAGAAGGTCAAATTCATATCTGGTATAACTGCTCTGAAATCAATGTACATGGAAATGTAGTCAGAATTACACTAGGGGATGAATTTGACCAAATACATATAGTATATTCTTAATTACACTACTGTATAGGAATGGACAGGCCACTTACAAAGAACAGTATTGCTATTGTGCTGCTTTCTTGTAGAGAGGGAGAGTGTGATGGTGAGTAAGTGTGCATGGATGTGCTATAGTGGGAAGCATTGGCCTGGGGCAGTGCAGCACACAATCTCTACAGAGATAATATGGTCCAGTAGGTAGGGCACTATCCCCAGAGCACTGGATTCTGTACTCATCAATCACTAATTTTTGGATGAGATGAATAGTTCCATGTGATAAGAATGCACTATGTGAAAATAATGAAACAATCATATAATTAAACTCAGCCAGCATGTAGCGGGGCGGTCACCCAGCTCCAGCCCTGAAAGGGTTAAAAGCCAGCCCTTGGAGAGGGCTGGGGCTGAGAGCCAATAAGGGCAGGCTTGAGGCAGCCAATCAGGGCCCGGCTGGGCCAGTATAAGAAGGGCTCCTGGGGAGAAGGCAGGGAGTCTCTCTCTCTCTCTCTCTCTGGAGAGAGAAGGACCTGGCTGCCTGGGAGCTCAGGGTACCAGGAGTAGAGCTGGGCTAGGGAAAGGCAAGAGGAGCTACGGGTCTTGCTAAAGGCCAAAGCCAATACAGAGGATGTAGAGGGGCAGCCCGGGGTTAGGCAGAGGCAGCTGGTCTGACCCCCTTGCCAATGATGAGTGGCCTTTACAGACTGCAGTTTGCCCCAGTGAGAGGGGGCTAGATGACAACTGGCAGTAGCCACTGAGGCAAGGTGAGTGAGAGGGTTGGGGGTTCCCCTGGGAGGAGAGACCCAGCGTGTGGGAGTACTGAAGTGGGCAGAACCCCTGAGGTAAAGGGCACCGGGGTCCAGGAGACACATGGGGCCTGAGGCAGGTAAGCCACTGGCCTGCAGAAGGCGCTCTGAGCTGGAATAGAGCTAATTCCCAAGCTGACCAGCAGGAGGCGCCGTACCGGAGAGTCTCACTTCGCTACACAGCAACATATTAGGTACAACTGGAATATTTGTAAAATAGCAATTGTGCTGTTCACTAAGCACAATTTTTTTTTGGTTTTAGAAGTGACTGCTGATAGTAGTGCTTAGGAATACTCTAATGCTGTAGTGTTTCTAAGACTTATTTGTTATATAGTTAACTAAGCAAAAGGTGTGTATAAGATACTAGGTAGGATTAATCTGTGATCCACCAGTAGCTAGTTTAGGGTCAAATTATGGTTGCTCCTGCATGGGGATGCTAGAGGCAGAGTAAGTGTAGGAAGATCTTTCTTCCCCAGCACACTCATAGAGAAGGTTGCCATAACATGGCTGCTTGCATTCTTGGAGCCTGATCTAAGTCCACTGAAATCAATGGGAGTATTTCCATTAATTTTAATGGTCTTTTGGTCAGATTCCTGGAGCACAATGGTAGTGATGCCAACAGTGCTGCATGCTCCAAAGAGTGCATCTCCCAGCATACAATGACTAGTGCCAGAAGACCTAGGGTGTAGGTAGTGCAAGTCCAAGCCTTTTAAAGGCTGTAGCCACTGCTACTCCTGAGGTCATTCTTCTCATATTCTGTCTGACTGCTCTGCCTGAAGAAGAGCGCTGTGGAGCTCGAAAGCTTGTGTCTTTCACCAGTTGGTCCAATAAAAGATAGTATCTCACCCACCTTGTCTCTCTGCGCTACATAGGCATAGCACTTCAAGACACCATTGCTTAGTTCTTTACTTCCCCCTTCAACAATTTTCCACAGCGCCAAGAGGATTTGGGCACCTAACTCCCTTAGGCTTGACAGTGGCACCCTTAGTAGGAACAGTGCTTTTGTGGTAAAATGCTTAACATTCCTCATTCACTAAAAACCTCTAGTTCGCTTGAGGCTCTGAACATCCATTCAGGTTCAGTCTTTGCTTCAGGCCAGTGTAGGCGTGGCCTACATTTGCCACATTTCAAATCAGATTTTATATATAACAGTATTAACCTCCTGCAGCCAGAGGCTAACGCTGACTTTCAATGGCAGCTGGGTGCCTAACCCAGAGGCTGTTTTGAACATCCCATCCTAAACCTCTCATTTCAGCCAATATGGCAATTACTGAATTTCAATAGAGTGACCCCATTGTTGCCAATTTTTGCTAGTTCCCAAGAACGTCAAAAAATGTTTTCAACTGTCAAGGTTTCATGACTTCCATACAGGCAGAAGAAGTCAAAACAGTCATAGTCTATAACGAATTGGCTTCATTTGAAGAATCATTAACCATTTCATATAATCATACTTAGAGAAGAGCATTAGAAAATGTGTAGTTTTCAAACTTTGTCAAATGTAGACTTAATGGTCCCAAATGATAGGTCCCAAATGGTCCCACCCTAAAACAGCCTCGTTATGAAAATTGTCCCCTGATATTTAGCCTAAAGTTTGCCTTTAGCATTTCACTTCATGAAATCTTGTTTGGTCCTTCTATCATCACAAATAATTCCACTACTTTCTTGGTGCTTACATCATTCATATACTTAGACACAGTTGTTTGGCCTACAATAACTATTTTTAGCCAAGCCACAGAATATATAGTCAAAAACCAGTCCCCCCCCAAGTCCCTAATAATTTTGGGCCCAATCTTGTGATGACTGGAGCGATGCCGAGCACCCCTCAAATCCCACGGAAGCCAATAGGAACTGAGGGTGCTCAGCCCCACACAGTCCCTTTTAGGAGGTCTTCTCTGAATTCCTTCCAGTTCATTCATATCTACTCAGAGCTGAATAGAGTATCTAGATGCATTTTACCAGAGACATGTAGAGAGGGACTATCTCCTCCTTGCTCATGCGCTATCCTTACATGTGCAGTCCAAACCTGCACTCAGGGCCGGCTCTGGCTTTTTTGCCGCCCCAGGCAAAAAAGCCTCCGGCCGCCGCCCCCCCCCCCCCCCTGCGGAGCCCGGGGGCTCCGCTCTCCCGCCGGGGGCAGGGCGCCGGGGGGGGGGGGGGCGAGGGCGGCGAGCCCCGGCGGGGGCTCCGCTCTCCCCCTGGCGGCCGGGGGGAGGGCGCCGGAGGGGAGGGCGGCCGGAGCCCTGGGAGGAGGGCGGCGAGCCCCGGCGGGGGCTCGGCTCTTCCCCCCCCCCCCGCGGCCAGAGCGCCGGGGGCAGGGCAGCGAGCCCCGGTGGGGGCAGGGCGGCGAGCCCCGGCGGCCAGAGGGCGGCGAGCCCCGGCTGGGGCTCGGCTCTCCCCCCGGCGGCGGGGGGGAGGGCGGCGAGCCCGGCTGTGGCCCCGCTCTCCCCGGCGGCCCGAGCGCCGCGCCGCCCCCCTCCAGGTGCCGCCCCAAGCACCAGCTTGGGTGCCTGGTGCCTGGAGCCGGCCCTGCCTGCACTGATCTCTTTTGCTGCCATATATATAATTCCAAATTCATGTCTGATCCTTCAGTCACATCTAGGTTTATTTCAGCAGCATCATATTCCTGGTTTCTTTCTCTGCACCAGATATGTTAGCTTCCATTTTCCCAAGTGCCAGTGTAGCAGCTTGATGGAATTATTTGTGCTTTCTATTCCACTGCCCATCTGATTAGACTTGGGAACTAGTGACTACTTGAGCCAGGATTTGAGCTTCAAGGGCACACTTCTACACCATAGAGTTAAACCTGTCCACTGTTTCAAAATAATAATGCGTTGAAGGTAAAGATCAATTCATTTAATTTGTCTTTCTCTGACACAGGAACGAAAATAAATTATTTCAAGGCATTAAAAAGGGGGGAAAAAGCTACCTTTTAATCCAATTAAAACTTCAAAGATGTCACCCAGAAAACATCATTTGCTGCCATGTCAGCAAATTTCAAAAAGATATCCTCAGACAGACAGAGGGATTGATAGAAAGGGAATTGTCAGGCAAAATGTAGTTAGAGGGTTTTTTTAAAAAAGCGTGTGATAGTAAGCACATTGACTGAAAACAAACAAACAAAAAGAAATCAAAGCAGCTTTCCTGACTGCATCCTAGAACTGTAAATCTCATGAATACAAAAATATGAAAATAATCCAAATGTATTTGCATTAGTGTTTTGTGCAAGTAGAAAGGCCATCTCTGCGACCCCCCTTGAGAAAATTTACAAGTGCTGTGACAATACTTGACCTTGGTTATAGATCATATAAAAACAAGGAAAGTTATAATTAGGAAGTGCAGGCTCAGGAAGGAAAGGTCAGATAACGTACTAAAAATACTACTTACTATACAGTGAACTGAACCAAAGTGCTGATGTAAGAAATATTGATTAAATCTGGTGCTTCAAATCCCTGCTAATGCCGTAAAATTTAATGAGTTACAAAGTAAAGCCAGAAACGACAAGTTAAACCACAGGAAGAGCAACTACAAGCTTCCCTTGTCTTTTATTTATTTTCTGCTCGTGAAAGACTGATGGCCCTGGACACTGAAATCTTCAGTTTAGCCACAAGTCAAACATGGTGTGGATACTGGCAGGGTAAGCATCACCAAGGCAGATCAGTTAGTCTCAGCCCCCATTAGCAGGCACTACCTATGACTTAGCTGATGATTCAGACTCCAGGCAGTGCCTCTGTTGACACCACCACCAAGTGTTATGGCTAATTTTTTTTAATGTGGACATTATCTATGGCATTACGTCCACTAACATATTTTACCAAATGGCTATAAGTCATTAATGACAAAGGTCAGATTTGAACTGGTGACTTAGTGTGTGATCCAATGCACAGTGAAGTCCATGGACAATAGGGATCCTCTGCCCCTCCTCCTCCATCTGGTGTGTGGTTATTTTTGGGCAGCATAAAGCCACTATAACCAGCTCAATGCCACCCCCTTCTCTCACCCACAGCATAGGGAATGTGCCAGTGCTGAATGGCCTGGGGAAAGGGGCCTGGGGTGTGTCATTGTTGGTCCTATTAGAGCAGCCATCAGGATACTCTAACTTGTGTTGGGGCAGTACTGGTGAAGGGCCAGAATCCATGTGCTGTTTATGTAACAACTTGATATAGACTGTCAGCCCTTTTTACAGGCCCAAAGTCCAGGGTTTGGTCAAGAGGCCAGAGACCTAGTAAACAGTGAACAATATTAGCTAAGAGGAGCAAAGCAAACAAAAGACAATTTTGCGTTTTGCTAAGATAAGCTTGGTCAGCAAAATGCCAGGTGGGGAGCAATAATTGGCACTCTTATCTGAAGTTGCAAACAGGCCAAAGGAATGAAAGGGGCCTATTGTGCTTGGGTGCGTTCTTTCTGTAGAGCTGTTCTCCCCACACATCAACCTTGAGTTTATGGAAATGGTTCAAGCATGGCAGTATGAGATATGACATCCTCCCTACTGCTTCCCACAGATACCAATGCCTGCCTTAGAAACACAAATGAGCAACTGAAAAACAATCTTTATTGCCATATACTTTTCATTTGTCTTTTTGTTTTAACCCCTACGTATGTACCTGTTGAACAATCAGAAGGGCTACTTCATTCCTATGGATCCCAAATCAGAATTCAACGTATTTATTTTATACTAATACACATTTTATGCATTGTTTGAAGTACTAACTGTATGTTACTTGTTAACCTGAAACCATGGGCGGAGACATTATGTAATCTTTGACTATTGGCTACTGTGCTTATCTTGTCTTGCTGCTAGACCTATCTGGGGGTTTGGGACTACCTACCCCATCACTTTCCTCCACCCATGGAAAATCCATATAATCTACTGTAATCAATTGATTGACAGTGTCTCTGAGCCTAATAAGCAAGGTGACACTCCGCCAGCGCTGTGCATGATAAACCCACCTGCTTGATTCTACACAGTGTCCATTTTTGTGTTCCTTCAACTGGATTGGACCCAGGTGTGATGGGTTGGATCACAGAAACCCCCTTGTGAACTGCCACCTGATGTGCTGAGACTACCTCTGAGCCCGTTTTCCCTGGCAGCTTGGCACTTCAGTACCCTGTCTTGTTGAGCCAGACAGCTAGCCTGCTACAAACACAGACCCAGGTCTGAACCACATCCCCCAAAACCTGCAGGCGTAACTGAAAACAGCTTAAGAAGTGCTCCTGTCTCCAGCACCCAGATACCCAGTTCCCAATGGGGTCCAAACCCCAAATAAATCCATTTTACTCTGTATAAAGCTTATACAAGGAAAACTCATAAATTGTCCGCCCTCTAAAACACCGATAGAGAGATAAGCACAGCTGTTTGCTCCCCCAGGAATTAATTACTTGCTCTGGGTTAATTAATAAGCGAAAAGTGATTTTATTAAATATAAAAAGTAGGATTTAAGTGGTTCCAAGTAATAACAGACAGAACAAAGTAAATTACCAAGCAAAATAAAACAAAAACACGTAAGTCTAAGCTTAATACAGTAAGAAACTGATTACAGATGAAACCTCACCCTCAGGGATGCTCCAATAAGCTTCTTTCACAGACTAGACTCCTTTCTAGTCTGGGTCCAATCCTTTCCCCCGGTACAGTCCTTGTTCCAGTTCTGGTGGTAGCCAGGGGATTTCTCATGACTGCAGCCCCCTTTGTTCTGTTCCACCCCCTTATATAGCTTTGACACAAGACAGGAATCTTTTGTCTCTTTCGGTTCCCACCCCTCCTTCTAAATGGAAAAGCACGAGGTTTAAGATGGATTCCAGTTCAGGTGACATGATCACATGTTACATTAAGAATTCATTACCTTCTTGCCAGCACACACACATACAGGAAGTCTTACAAGTAAACAGAGCCATTTACAACCAATTGTCCTGGTTAATGGGAGCCATCAAGATTCCAAGCCACCATTAATGGCCCCCACTTTGCATAATTACAACAGGACCTCAGAGTTATATTTCATATTTCTAGTTTCAGATACAAGAATGATACATTTATTCAAATTGGATGACCATACTCAGTAGATTATAAGCTTTGTAACGATACCTTACAAGAGACCTTTTGCATGAAGCATATTCCAGTTACATTATATTCACACTCATTAGCATATTTTCATAAAATCATATAGAGTGCAATGTCACACCAGGATCTAAAAGGGAAGGAGGATCAGAAAGTGAAAGAGGGAGGGAACCCTATGCTATATGGAGAAGTTGGAGAACTGGTAGGGGGAAGATGAAGGGTCCAAGCAGGATTCCTACTGAAGTATAGTACTTTAAGTATTATATGAAGAGAATGGGCTAAGTACAGGGACATAGTACACATGAAGTGCTCAGAGCAGTTTTTCACAGAAGGGTTTAAGTCACACTCAGTGCAAAGAGCCACTTTTGCTTCTTCTCATAATATCCATTCTTTGTAGTTGTCACTAAGCAACTCAAGTCAATTTTTAAAAACCTAAAAAAGACAAATAGAACTTTTTTTTTTTTTGGTGCCAAAAAAGGATTTATTTAAAATTTGGAACCTAATCAAAATGTTTTGTTTTGAGTTGGTTCAACATCAGACTGCCTTCTTCTGAGCTGCTGCAATACCTCCTGGGAGTTGAAGTTTGAGTTCCTTCTTCTTCTTTTTCCATGCTTAGCGGTAGCGATTGTTCGCCATTTGATCTGTTCCTGCACGGCTTCAAGGGCTTGATGGCCTAAGAGTCCAACACTGGAACAGACTTGATGAACCCATGTAATGGGGGTCTGCCTCTGGGCTGCCTCCACCCCTTGGTTGGTGGAATTTTATCCCAGATGTTACAAGCCACCCGGAGAATGGCATTTGCTGGAACGTCTTGTTGCATTTTCATGACATGTCTGAAAAACGTAATGTGCCACCTGCAGACAATGTCCCCAGTAGTCTGTAGACCCAAACGACCATAAACATCTGCATCATTCCACTTTATGACCAATATACAACATTGGCATTTTGTGTGGAAAGCTTCCAACTTTGCCCAGTCTGAGCGGCATAGTGTCCAGCCCCAGTCTGAGTGGCGTAGTGTTTGCAACCCTACAACAGTACAGGGAGGATACAGCTCAAATAGATCCTGAACTTGATTGTTGTGCTGAGATGATGTTGGTTCCATATTCCTTGTAAACGACCCATGGCAGATGCTGCAATGCCAATCCGATTAAGAACCTCCATGTGAGAGTTAGAGGAACTAGTAAGTATAGAACCCAAATAGCAAAAGCCAGGGTGTTAAATTTTCATTTCAGCTGGTTATGAGTGCACTTATTACCACGCTGGCAGGCTGTGGCCTTCAATTTAATTATCTGGAAGGTCTCCTCCTTCTAGCCTTAAGTGGGATTTTAAAAATCTTTCCCTTTTAACAATCTAGGTCATTACTAGTAGCACAGGAATTGAAAGCTATTTGTTTATCAACAAAATTCTCTGCCCTAACCCATCTATTTTGTGTTCTGCAGTGCAAAAGGTGTGGAATTTGCTCCTAGCTCCATTACTGGAAACCCTCTTGGTATGACAGAATCCACAGTAGGGATAGAACTGGTGTAGCCAAGTGGCTCAAGCTTGGTGGTGTGGTCTCACTGTGCTCAGACAGTAGACAGTCCATTGGAGACTTGCAAGATGGGGCAGATTAAAGCAGCCCCTAGGCTGGAACCAGGGCCAGATGGAGAACCATTGAGCTGTACCCTTACGGTATATTGATCCTTGCACACTCCACCACAAGTCAACAGGCTTGCCCAGGGGAACTACATGAAGCTGCTCAATCTCTTTGTGGCCTCCTCCATTCCAGCCCCTGTGCTGGATCAGGTGCTATGACTCTGGCTGAACCTCAAGTTTGTAGTGATTGGCTAAACATAAAATCAAGACCAAATGGACGTGCCCTGGTCCACACCAATAGCCCCTCTGCCTTAGCCTATGCAGAGCCCAGCCCACTGCAGCCAGGGGTTTAGACACTTGTACGCCTAATCTTCAACCACTCACCACCCACGATTCCACTGCGATGGGGTTCTCTATAGGCCCCTGTGCCTCTTGGTGAATTTCACTCCTATTATGTTACTCCCACATTCAGAAACAAAAATGATTGGCTGAATTTTAAAACTCTTCTCTTATATTTTGAACTTTTACTCTTGACGCTACAGTTTCCTTTTTTTCTTTTGCAGCATATGGTAAGTGGTTTTCAACACTCCACAGCTTCATAGACTCAAAGCTCATCATGGCTTTGCAGTTTCTGTGATTAGGCACAAAGCTTTCAGCATGCATCATTCATAAGGTGAGATCTTCTGCATAACAAGCTTTTTGCTTTCATGGTTACATGAAGTCTTTTAAGATGGAATCACACCAGACAATGTGCACAGAAGTGGGGCCTCACTGTACATTACTATGGGGCCTAAGAAATGTGCAATTATGCCTGGATGTACTAAGGAGTTTTACAAATGTGTACCGACTCTTTAGAAATATGGACAACAAATAGTAAACTCCTGAAATTCCCAATGCTGCATCCTTTCTTATGTGCAGTAGGCCAGATTTTCATTGCACGTACACCAGAATAATCTTGATCATGTTCATTAAATAGAGTCACTTTGGATTTATGCTGGCTCCATGTACATTTTTAGGCACTGTTTTGCTATGGATACGGGTACTCTTTTTCTATAATGTGAAGACTTTGGGTTTTGATCAGTCTATAGAAAGGTACACAACATAATGTCTTCATCAAGCATTTTTAGTGGCTTTTATCAGAAGTGATGTTACCGTCTAACAGCATCCTCTTTCACAGTCCAATCCAAATATTAAGGGGAGGAAAAAAAAGGTGTGCTGAACTCAGGTCACATGCAAAACTACCAACATCATAGGGTGGGGGTGAGGGTTGGGGGAAAAGTCCATTGAAATCATGCTTCTTTTCACTTGAAAAGTTTGTATACCTTAGAAAATCTCAGTGAATGCCTGGGTTTGAAATTTGACAAGACTGCATGTGGTTTGGGATTTTGGTAACATAGAATCATAGAACTGGAAGGGACCTCGAGAGGTCAACTAGTCCAGTCCCCCACACTCAAGGCAGGACAAAGTATTATCTAGCCATCCCAGACAGGTGTTTGTCCAACCTGCACTTAAAAATCCCCAATGATGGAGATTCCACAACCTCCCTAGGCAATTTATTCCAGTGCTTAACCACTCTGACCTAAACCGCCCTTGCTGCAATTTAAGCCCATTGCTTCTTGTTGTATCCTCAGAGGTTAAAGAGAACAATTTTCTCCCTCCTCCTTGTAACAACCTTTTATATACTTGAAAACTGTTATCATGTCCCCTCTCAGTCTTCTCTTCTCCAGACTAAACAAACCCATTTTTTTTCAATCTTCCCTCATAGGTCATGTTTTCTAGACCTTTAATCATTTTTTGTTGCTCTTCTCTGGACTTTCTCCAATTTGTTCACATCTTTCCTGAAATGTGGCGCCCAGAACTGGACACAATACTCCAGTTGAGGCCTAATCAGCGTGGAGTAGAGCAGAAGAATTACTTCTTGTGTCTTGCTTACAATACTCCTGCTGATACATCCCAGAATGATGTTTGCTTTTTTTGCAAGAGCGTTACTCTGTTGACTCATATTTAGCTTGTGATCCACTATGACCCCCATATCCCTTTCTGCAGTACTCCTTCCTAGGCAGTCATTTTGTATGTGTGCAACTGATTGTTCCTTCCTAATTGGAGTACTTTGCATTTGTCCTTATTAAATTTCATCCTATTTACTTAAGACCATTTCTCCAGTTTGTCCAGATCATTTTGAATTTTAATCCTATCCTCCAAAGCACTTGCAACCCCTCCCAGCGTGGTATCCTCTGCAAACTTTATAAGTGTACTCTCTATGCCATTATCTAAATCATTGATGAAGATATTGAACAGAACCGGACCCGGAACCGATCCCTGCGGGACCCCACTCGTTATGCCTTCCAGCATGACTGTGAACCACTGATAACTACTCTCTGATTTTTCCAACCAGTTATCCACCTACTTTATAGTAGCTCCCTCTAGGTTGTATTTCCCTAGTTTGTTTATGAGAAGGTCATGCAAGACAGTATCAAAAGCCTTACTAAAAGTCAAGATATACCACATCTACGGCTTCCCCCCTATCTGCAAGGCTTGTTACCCTGTCAAAGAAAGCTATCAGGTTGGTTTGACATGATTTGTTCTTCACAAATCAATGCTGACTGTTATTTATCACCTTATTATCTTCTAGGTGTTTGCAAATTGATTGCTTAATTATTTGCTCCATTATCTTTTCGGGTACAGAAGTTAAGCCGACTGGTCTGTAATTCCCCGGGTTGTCCTTATTTCCCTTTTTATAGATGGGCACTATATTTGCCCTTTTCCAGTCTTCTGGAATGTCTTCCGTCTTCATGACTTTTCAAAGATAATTGCTAATGGCTCAGCTATCTCCTCAGTCATTTCCTTGAGTATTTTAGGATGCATTTCATCGGGCCCTGGTGATTTGAAGACATCTAACTAGTCTAAGTAATTTTTGACTTGTTTTTTCCCTATTTTAGACTCTGATCCTACCTCATTTTCACTGGCATTCACTGTTAGATGTCCAATCTCCACCAACCCTCTTGGTGAAAACCGAAACAAAGAAGTCATTAAGCACCTTTGCCATTTGCACATTTTCTGTTATTGTCTTCCCCCCGTCATTGAGTAACGGGCCTACTCTGTCCTGGGTCTTCCTCTTCCTTCTAACATGAAGCATGTTACCACCAGAACAGCACATGGTTTTCCTTATTTTTCTAGACTAGTTTATTTCTTTAGTCTGCAAACACAAGTTAAGGGAGAAAGGCACCAGTCTACTTCTGCAGCCCCCAAAAAGTGTTCTTAAACTTACATCATTTAAGTGTGCTGATTCACCTGGTAATTTCTTTGATTTGTTCCATTTTCTCAGCATTATGGCTGCTCATGTGAGAGTGCACAATAGTTTGGTAAAGGATTCAGGGATCCCTTCCTTTGTCCAGATCCAAGACTCCCCATGGATATCTATACAGACAGCAACCAAATCTTGGTATTTGCACTCTTGGGCACAAAGGAGAATCAACACTTACAGTGGCACTAAATCCCAACAAAGGGGGCAGGGCAAGGATGTGGCCATGACCTCATTCCACATCAGCTAGTGGTTCAGGCTGGCCCAGGGAAGGAAGGATGGGGGGGGGGGGGGGGAGGGAGTAGAACACACTAACACCAAAATAATTAATTAAATAATGCAGAAAGAAAAAGTATGACAGACACTCCTGAGCACATTTCTCCAGCATCCCTAGAGGCATCCTGCTTGCCCCACTCACCATTCCACAGGCAAAATACATCTGGCCACTGCCAGTGGATTAGCAGTACTCCCACTACAGGTGAGTCTGTTAAAGACAATATAGCTGTCTGTCTGTATTGTCTATAGACTCAGTTCAACCAGATGCTGAAAGTCCCTTGCTCAAAAGGGAGTTGAAGGGGCTCACTTCCTCACAGGAAGTGCTCTGAAGCTGACAGGCTCAGGCTTCATAGCTCTTGTATCATCATTGGTCCATGTACAGAACTTGCATCAGTGCCAATAGAAGATAGAGTTTAAGAGCAATATATGGCCTCAACAGTCAGAATTCAAGTATATTAGATATTTTGAACATAAAGTGATTGTCCTGGCAAAAAATAAAATAAAAAAATAAAAATTGCACTTGAACAGATTCAGAGCAATATCTGCCCACCAGCTCAACTCTTAATGTTCACATTAACAGAACTATATACTAATTATTGATTTTAATGTGTAAAGCTAATTATAGAGTAGGTTAAGTGGAAGCAATGGCTTTGTCCATGCACTAGCCATTACCTAGTGTTTATCCCTGCTCAGAATATCCCCCTACAACCATTTGTTACATCTGTCCTCCAACTATGTAAAAATCAGGACACATCCAAAATTCTACTAAATTTCTCATGCAAACACCTAGGTTACATTGCGCTAAATGTAGCTAGGGCTACAACCAGCTAAACTATCATCATGTGATTGTAAAGTCATTTGCGACATCAACAAAAATTCAGTGCTGGCTTCATTTGGAAATGCATCTATAAAAAGCTATTCAAAAAGGCAAAGCTGACTAAAAATGATACATAAACATTGTAAGTATAAAGTAACGCATGATCAGGAAAGCCAAATGTGACATTCAGATATAGTATTCTCATGGCTAAATAGAAAACTGCTTCTAGCTGTAAGTCAAAAGCAATAAAATAAGAACTATGAAAAATATTAAGATTTTTAGATTTGCTACTGGTTTCCTAATTAGGAATTAAAGAATGTCTCAATGATGATTTCTTCATTAGACTTCATTAGAAAAAAATCACACATGAATTAGCTCATAATTGCTCTTTAATTACAAGCACTTGTTTGTAAAATGGTTCTAAAACTGATGAGCTGTGACACTGTCTACACACAGAGTGTCATCTCCAAAAACACTGAAGTAAACTGTTACTCTTAATTACATCAACTTTACAGATGTAAGGTACTGAGTGATGCTACTGCTTTTATAGAGTTGGAACACACCATCCTAATGCAAAAAGATTTTGTTTCCTGTACCATTTCTAGAGCTAAGAGGGTAGAAATCAGGAAGCAAATTAATTTAAAAAAAGGATATGAAAGGCCAGACTGCATTAGACTCCAATCAAATCTGATTATGGAAGGGATTAAAGTGAGACTTCCAGTGCTAAGACAAATTCAGTACAGGCTTTGGAAGCACTAGTCCTTTCATACTGCATTGTATGAAGCCATCAATTACAGTCTCAGAGTTGTTACAATAACAAGATTCCAGAGACACACAGAAGTGCTGGGAAGAGACTGGCCTCTTTCCCTAGCCCCAGTCATATAACATTCATCAAGGTTACAAATGTCTACCCCTGTAGACATGGCAGGGGCCAGTATTCGTTGACTTCAGTGGCGATTACATCTAACCCATTTGTTTTTAATACTAATTAAATGGAAATAAAATATGTCAACTAAAGAACTACAAAACAAATAGAGCCAGTTAATAAAACACACCAATGGAGCTATGTCTAGGATGGAAGTTAGGGTAAACAACTTGAACTCTAAATAGATGGGGAAGACTAATTGGTCTTCCATTGAACATCTGCCAAGAACCAATTTTCTGAACTTCAGTGGCTTTCTGATCACATGCCACTTGTTCTCTAAACAGTTCCTTCTGCAGTGGCCTGTTTGGTCATTAAGCTGTTTGCTGCTCCTTGTGTTGAGAGGGCATGTGTTTTTTCTGTCAACAGACAAGCACTGTCTCAGCAGCATTCTGGATGACTTCAAGAAACAGATTTGGTTCTTTGGTTTTGTTAGATGTCTATCTTTACCTCCTCTAGTGTGACTTTCAGGGCAGTTGTGACAAATTGTCTCGGCATGGATGAAATAGTCAATACATTGTCAGGTTGCCAGTCATGTTTGAAATCGGACATTTTTGCACACTTAGAATGATCAATGGTTATTCTCATTGCTTCTGTTCTAATTTCCTGGCTTACAGATCTTCTGTAACTAGTTTAGCATGGATTGTTTCAGGTTCTCCCTGACTTTTGTCTTTCCACACAGACTCTTTGACCATAATAAAAGATTGTCAGGTATATTGTGATAATCTAACTGTGCCAAGTAGTGTGCCTTTGAATTTGTCAGGTTTTTTTTAAATATAAAGTTTTGCTACTTGTATTGACTTTTCTGCTAGTGATAAAGAATTTGACTGTGCACAGCAACATCTGTGTTTCATATACACCTCTACCTCAATATAACGCTGTCCTCGGGAGCCAAAAAATCTTACCGCTTTATAGGTGAAACTGCGTTATATTGAACTTGCTTTGATCCGCTGGAGTTCACAGCCCCGCCCCCCCCGGAGCGCTGCTTTACCGCATTATATCCGAATTCATGTTATATAGAGGCGCGTTATATCGGGATAGAGGTGTATATCTGTTCAAATGTTAGGAAATAGCTGAAATGAGCCACTCGTTAATTGTGGATCATTAACTGTTACCTAACCTAGAAGCCAATGGATGGCAAACAGATTTACAATATGCTGTGCAATGCCTCAATTTAAAAACAGCAACCCCCCCACAAATCCCTCCGTCACCGCCCCAAACCCCAAATGAGTAGTAGTCTGCTAGTAAGACTCCTATATTTGCCATTTAATTCAAATAGATCTATGCCATTCTTGGAATCTTAACGTGGTTTCAGTGGTTCTTTTCATTCTGTTTCCTATATTAATTGTAGATTTCACATTGAGATACCTGGGACCAAAGCCTTGACTATGGCTAAGGAGCATGTGTTGCATCCCTGGTAAAGAAATGGGGAGTGCCTGACGTTTCCTTGTGCATATCTGTGGATAAGTTTGCCTAACAGTTTGTAGTCCCTGTCATGTGTTGTAGAGCTTATAGAAGCGTGAACTGTCACAGCCTCTCAGATTTCTCTTCCAAACTACTACACTTGATTCCAGGAAAGTTTAGAAATGCTACAGCTGCCTGTGATGGGGTATACCTGGCCTTTGCGGCCCCCTGCTGGAGGCCTCATGGTCATACCACACCCAGACCCAGGAAAAGAGCAGTTAAGATGAGGAAGCAGCCTATCGGAGTGCAGCAGGCTCAGTTAAAAGGAGCTACAGGGCCTAAGCAGCTCAGTTGTGGGCTGGGAGTAGAAGGGTGAGAAAGGGCTAGAAGTCAGAGAAACTCTCCAGGCAAGGAAGCCTGGGGAAGACCCTGCTCAAACAGGGATCAAGCAGAGAGAATCCAAGGACTGTAACCCTAAGGTAATGGGTGAAGGTGATGAGACTGAGTGGGAAGCAGCCCAGGGAATGCAGTAGCAACTATTAACGGAAGCAGAATGTGGCTGCTATTTGTAGGGTCCCTGGGTTGAGACCCAGAGTAGTGGGTGGGCCTGGGTCGCTCCCACTAGCCACTGGGGAAGTGGCCTAAGCCCCAAGAAGAGGATAAGGCTTGTTTAGAAGTCCAAGCAAGGAGCAAGGTAAGGGTAGTCAGACAGACTCTTGGTTACCCCCTCCCCCAAAGTTAAGGAGTGGCCTGGCTGGAGAGCTGGAAAACCAGAGAATGGTTGAGGACAAAATCTCCAGAGAGAAAGCCCAGAAGGCACTGCTGTATGCCAGGGCAGGGACAGACTTAAAGCTAGCCCAGAAGAGGCTGAGAACTGAACCCAGAGAAAGGGCTGAAGACACCAACAAGGGTACAGCAATAGGCCCTGTTGGACCTGTTTAACCCCGGAAGGAGTTCCTCCATCTGCCTAGTAACTGTGTGCCTTAGCTGGAGGGCTGAGCCACTGGAGACGTGCCTGACAAGGGCAACAGCTGACACGGAGCACAGAGAGCAGAGAAAGAATGAAGGATCGCACCCAGGTGACAGGAGGTGCTCATGAGGTGAGTACGCCCTGTCACACCACAACTTAGTTTTCTGCCAGGTTCCCTTCCAGACAGACATTCAGGTGGCTTCATTTATCCCATTTTTGTCAAAGATTTAATTTCCTTCTGATGCTGTAATAAATGTGACACGTGGAAGCAGTGTCTTTATTCCCTGGCCCCAGTGTCATTACAATCACTGTACACAGTGTAACCATATTAGTTCCACTGCCATGAAACCTCTGTAGGCAGAAGCTGGAGTTGGCGTAAGTCAGCACTATGTCAAACAGTGTTACTAGCTATGGTACTTCAGGACACATTCTTAGCTTTTTTTTTTTTTTTTTACTCAGTTCTTATTAAGATAGCTTCCCATTGGCTTCAAGGGACCTCCATTGGCTTGAATGCCTCAGTGATTACTGAAGAAGCAGCTCAAGATTTACACCTATATGCATAAGACCTATTACTTCCCATCACCTATCCCAGGGGTGGGCAAACTTTTTGGCCTGAGGGCCACATCTGGGTGGGGAAATTTCATGCAGGGCCATGAATGTAGGGCTGGGGCAGGGGGTTGGGGTGTGGGAGGGGATATTGGGTGTGGGAGGGGACTCAGGGCAAGGGGTTGGGGCACAGGAGGGGTGGGGGGGTGCAGCAGGGGGCTCAGGGCAGCGGGTTGGGGTGCAGGAGGGGTGCGGGCTCAGGGCAGGGGGTTGGGGGCTCAGAGTGGGGGTTGGGGTGCAGCAGGGGTTCGGGGTGTGGGCTCCAGCCTGGCACCACTTACCTTGAGCGGCTCCGGGGTGGCAGCAGTGCGCAGCAGGGCTAAAACAGGCTCCCTGCCTGCCCTGTGCCACTCCCGGAAGCAGCCGGCACCATGTCCCTGCAGCCCCAGGGGGAGGGGGGCAGAGGGCTCTGCACGCTGCCCTCGCCTGCGGGTACCTCCCCCGAAGCTCCCATTGGCTGCGGTTCCCCGTTCCCGGCCAATAGGAGCTGCGGGGGGCGGTGCCTGGAGGCGAGGGCAGTGCACGGAGCCCTCTGCCCCCCTGCCAGGGGCCGCAGGGACGTGGTGCTGGCCGCTTCCGGGAGCGGTGCGGGGCCCGTGGCGCCATGGGGGTGGCAATCCCATGGGTCGGATCCAAAGCCCTGATGGGCTGGATCTGGCCTGCGGGCCGTAGTTTGCCCACCCCTGACCTAGCCAGTCAACATGCACAAACACTTTGTCAGGAAATAAATCCTAGTGAAAATAATTGATTTCTTCTTAATTTGGGCATACGGATAAGTGAGTCCTCAATTTATAACTGAACACTCAGCTATGAGTCAGGGAGAATTCTAGAAATTGTTCTGGCTTGTCATGAGTTAAGAACTAAGTGTTCTAGCCATGCAAAAGTTGTGTGTATAAGGGTTTTAGCTACCAGACTGGCATATGCTCAGATCAAGAAAGCCAAGCAACAGCCTATAAGCCAGGTGTGACCCTGGGAGAAGCCCAAAGAGGTTCTGGGATGGGGATGCTGGCTGAAAGAAACTTGGGCGTTTAAGAAAAGTAATAGCTTTTTTGGTTCCTCCTTTGTTTAGAGAAGCAGAACTTTGATGCAATCTTGTTTACAGACTCCATCATTTTTTACTCCTAGTTGGAACTTCCCCCAAAGCTATGGTTACCACATTTGAAATGCAAAACCCCAGCACTTCTCCTCCACCCCCCCCCCCCACAAGGCAAGACTGCTGCAACCCCAACCCCCAACCACAAGGCAATTTTGCAGCACCCCCCTTCAACAACCACTTATAGTATCTTATAGTAACACACAGATAAGCTCTATAACACGGCATGCCTCCTCACTCGTGCATGACTCAAACTAACTCTCTCACATGTGCAGTTTGCTTGCGTGTTGGTGGGCAGACAGCTGCTGTATTTTCAGCAATTTTGATCAGTTATCGCTGAAGTGGGAACACTGAAGCATCTTTATCTGAACATGGAAACGTTTAATATTAGATATCCCAGTGTATTGTGATAACAATGAAAATCTTTAGACCCTCCCACCCCCCAGCAGATTAAATTATTTTTCTGGCAACTGGCAAATTCATAAAAAACTCAGCCAGGCTGGTCAAATACCAGCTAGGTGGTAACCCTACCCAAAGCCCAAAATTTTGACTAGCTGCTTGGCTCCAAAAAGGGGGAACACCACACGTGTGTATACAAGTAACATTCATAGTGTTTAAAAGCACATTTCTCTAAAAAAGACACTGACACTTAAGTGTGATGTTGTATTAGGCTAGAAATATTCTCCTGTAGGATGATGTGAATTGGTACTGATGCTCTTTTGTGCACTTGTACACCAAGTAGAACATGCACATTATGTAAACTCCAAGCGCTGATGCATTGTCTTTTTGACATAGCTCTGATATTGGGTGGCATTATGGAAGTTGCCTCAAGAGAGCACACTAGCACTTGCATTTGTTGTAAAGAGAGCTGCACAGTGGCAAATATGATTTCTCTCTCTCTCCCTCTCACAGGGAGGACATGATGCATGTCATCCACCCTCCTCCCCCCCCCCCCATCACACATGGGGACTGGAGGCAGTTTTTAGGGACAGTCCATCTCTGCAAAATAGCTTAAAGATGTAGGAGGCCTGTTTCCATGGAGAATTATATAGAGTGAACATCAACTCACTCATATAGCAAGTCCTTCTGTTTTTATAACTGGCAAAATTAACACTGCCTCAGGCCACTTCAGATGAACAACAAGTAGCTTATCCTTTTATTTATTGCAAAGTCAGTGGGTAGTCTCTCAACCATGGGTTGGCCATTTCCAAGGGTATAGTATATAAGCCCGAGGATTTCTGCTACTACAAGACAGCTATTGACTTCTTAGCTGTTCATTTTCAAAGATTGTCACTAAAATAATTTGACAACATTTTCCTTTTTACAGAGTCCATCACATGTTGTTCATGATGCTCACTCAGAAATTTGTGCTGACATCTTCCATAACCTGCAAGCATGTTCCCCAGATAAGTCGCTTTTCCATGAACACAGAGCACCATTAAGACAAGATACAGGAATCCAAGTAGAATAGAATTCTACAATCCTGAACAGTTTGGGAACTCTTACAGAACAGTTTATAATCCTTTTAGAAACACTGCTTAGTTCAAAAATAATCTGTGGCCAGATCCTAAATTGGTGTAAATTGACTTATTGTAATCAATAGGGCTATGCCAATTTATACCAGCTGAGGACCTGGCCCCAAATGTGAAAGAATGTATACAGGCAAGTCGCATCTTAGGTGCATTTAAGATGCGCGAATTCAGCTTTGCGCGGTCGGCAAAACCGGGGAAAAAAAAGAAAAACAACAATATAAAAACTGCATCTGTAGTGCACGCGATTCTGCCCACCATTGAACTCAATGAGTGTTTCACTATACGCGGTTTTCCCTTTATGCGCTAACTGCGGAACGGAACTCCCGCGTAAGATGAGACTTGCCTGTACTCTGTTCAATACAAGACTACTTTTGCATGTTGGGAACAGTGTTGAGATATCTCGTTTTGATTATGCTGTGAATAGTGAAGATGAAACTTGCATTGTAAGAATTATTACTAGTAGAAAATAGAGCTGTTTGAACTGTTTTATGGATATTAATTAGAAATTAAGTCTTTTTGGTTAGCACGTCATTTGCAAACCAGTCCTGAGTTCTGTAAATGCCTTTGTTCCTTACAAATCACAGCTGAATAGTTTCAAATAATTTAAATCCTGCTGGTTGTCCATGAACTGTTCAGTTTGAATATTAACAACTTTTATGAGATTAGGTCAGCTCAGAAACATAGGCTTAAGTTTTCAAACATGATTACTAATTTTAGTTGCTCCGCTCAAGATACCTTAGAGGGGCCTGATTTTCAGAGGACAAATGCTCAGGTCTTTAAGGTATGAAAAGTTGATTACTCAAAAGCTGAGTATATACTGAACTGGATTAAATATTAAATGTTGAGATTTATGAATATTTTCACAAATATGAGTAACTTTATGGCATCACAACTCATGAAACAAACTCACTGCTTTTCCTTACAAAAGTACTTTGTCTATTAGAACTGATTAAACAACTAACACCTGTCTCATGTTATGAATTTTATTAAGAGTCTTAGTGTAGCAAGTCAGCCAAAATCTCCTTCTGAAATGTGAAGAACTAAACTACTGCTAGATAGTCTTTCTTAGCATGGCATTGTTTACCTTGATTTGATAGATAAGGGATCAAAGATTGTTTTCCTAAAAACAGCTGGCATCTCACATCTCAAAACTTGGTTCCCATGCAACTAGAGATGGGTCAGCAAATTTCAGATTCCATATGAAAAGTTCAGGGGTGCTCATGTCTGTGTTTGATTCCCATCTCTACTGGGAAATTCTTCCCCTCATCCTCACTTGCCACTTCTCTATTTGGGATTGGTGACTTTTATAGCCTTCTTCAAAAGATCATGATTGTATGCCTGGCAGTTGTGCAAATTGGTCTAAGGTCCACTGATACCAGGTCCACGTACTAGTCTTCAACCTCCTTTTTGGTCATCTTCCATTCAGAATTATTGCAAGTGCTGTCCTACCAATGTAACTCTCAGGTGTCTGCTGGATATATCCTTATTAATATAGCCTAGACACCCTCAATTTATCGTCAGTTGGGGCAACCCACATTAGCCCCTTAAAAACCTCATTTCTTTTTCTATTACAAAGCATCCAGTCATTTGACCATCTCAGCATCTTCATTTTTGTGGTAGAGTACACCGATTTCTTTTCTAGTGGCAGGCCAAGTCTCTGTTCTGTACATTAGGATGGTTAGAATTACTGTTTTATATGCTACTTTAACTTTATTGGCATCTTTTTAATTAGAGAAATTTGGTTGGCTCTTGCCATTTGTGCCAACCTGTTTTGATAGGATGCTGGGCATCACTCAGGAAGGCACTTGTCACCAACCATTTATCCTAGGTATTTAAATTCTCTCTCTCTCTCAGCTTTTTTTCTGTAATATCCTGTACAGTGGATCTTCCTCCCTCAGTTATCAAAGTCTTCTTACCAACATTTGCTGTAAGTCCCTCCTGCTCAATGTTCCATGAGTATCACTTAGTCAGAGAACTGCATCTTCCATATATGAACTCCCTTCATATAGTCTCACTTATAACATCCAAGACAACCACAAACAAACAAAATAAAAGAGCTCAACACTGACTCCTGGTTCAGCAGGATGGGTGACCTGGAAGCAACCCTTAAGGACATATCAACAGGATATTGAAATGGTAAATAGGGCCATTCCTTGTAGATAGTTATCAAAGCCATGTTAAGTAGACTCAAATCTTTAACATGTTTGCCCGTATTGTTAGAGAATAAAGAGGAGATGGAAATCGTATTTGTCTGTGTTTACCTATATTTTGTTAGAAGTTTAACAATGTGATCTAGTTAGCTTGTAGATGCTAAAATCCTGTTCCTGTCATTTAATACTTCATTACAGTATTCTGTTGATTCAAAGATGTAAGATACTGTGGAAACGAATATTATTTACATTATAGCAGATAATGAGGCAGACGACAATGAACTGTCTTAGTAATTTGAATGGTTATTGCTTAATGTATTGTCTGAGAAAGGACTCAGAGAATTGAGATCAAACTGTCAGCTCACTTTCATCAAAGCTAGGGTTGCCAGTCATCCGTTTTTTGGCCAGAATGGCTGGTCGAAAAGGGACCCTGCAGCTCCAGTCAGCACGGCTGACTGGGCCACTAAAAGTCTGATCGGCCCGCGCAGCAGGGCTAAGGCAGGCTCCTTGCCTGCCCTGGCTCCATGCAGTTCCTGGAAGCAGCCAGGGGCAATCAGGGAAGCTCCGTGTGCTGCCCCTGCCACCAGCACTGTAGCTTCCATTGGCTGGGAACCGTGGCCAACAGGAGCTGTGGGGATGGCACCTGCAGGCATGGGCAGCGTGCACCGCGCAGAGCCATCTGGCTGCACTTCCACTTAGGGGCCAGACATGCTGGCTGCTTCTGGGAGCCGTGCGGAACCAGGATAGGCTGGGAGCCTGCCTTACCTCAGGTGGCTCCCGGTTGGCAGTGAAGCGGGGCTAAGTGCCACCTGGCTGGAGCCTGCACCCCAAACCCTCTCCTATGCCCCAATCCTCTGCCCCAGATTGGAACCCCCTCCTGCACCCTAATTCCCTCCCAGACCCTGCACCCAACCCCCATGCCTGCACCCTGAACCCCCTCCTGCACCCCACACTCCCTGCCCCAGCCCTGAGCCCTCTCCCGGAGCCCCCACCCCTTTTCCTAGATTGAAACCCCCTCCCACACCCTAATTCTCTCCCGCACCCCCTCCTGGAGCCTGCACCCCACACCCCCTCTCACACCCAAACTCCCTCCTGGAGCCTGCACCCCCTCCCGCTCCTAAACTCCCTCCTGGAGCCAGCATCCCAAACCTTCTCCTGCACTCCAACCCCCTGGCCAAGCCCTGGGCCCCCTACCACTCTCCAAACCCCTTGGCCCCAGCTCAGAGCCCCCTCCTGTACCACAAACCCCTCATCCTGGACCCACCCCAGAGCCCACACCCTCCGCCAGAGCCTGCACTCTCTCCTGCACCCCAACCCTCAGCCTGCTTCCACATTCCAAACCCCTTGGCCCCAGCCTGGAGCCCCCTCCTGCACCCCAAACCCCTCATCCCCAGCCCCACACTAGAGCCTGCACCCTGAGCCGGAGCCCTCACCCCCTCCTGCACCCCAACCCCCTGCCTCAGCCCAGAGCCCCCTCGTTCACCCCTCATTTCTGGCCCCACCCTGGAACCCGCATCCCCAGCTAGAGCCCTCACCCCCCCCACACTCCAACCCCCATTCCCAGCCCAGTGAAAGTGAGTGGGGGTGGGGGAGAGCGAGTGACTGAGGGAGGAGGGCTGGAGTTAGTGGGGGGTGGAGAAGGAGCGGGACAAGGGTGATTGATTTTGTGCAATTAGAAAGTTGGTAACCCTAATCAAAGCCCTTGTGGTGGAATTACCTGCTTCAGCTATAAAGGACGCTTCAAGCCTGATCCTTTTATCTCAGATCTGCTTAAACTTTGTCAGGGAAGGCCTAAGCCACAAGACTGAGGTCTCCAGGTTTACTTTGGAATTCTCATGGAAGAATTTGAACAAATTCTGCACCTGGACTGCCTAGTGGACTATAACCTTTTAAATTCCAGAAAGACTTTTACAAATCAGCAGCCTCACTGTCTCTGCAATGAAACTGACCTCAGGACTTTATACACATTGTGATGGGATCCCTGGGGTGCAGCCTGGGACCATGGGACCGCTATGCCCCCTTAGCTCTCTCCAGCTTGGGCTGTCTCTCTCAATGCCTTGCCAGTGACAAGCAGCAAGCCCCTCCGGGCCCTGTTATCACTCAGCACAACAGCATGTGGAGCCCCACACCCAGCTAGGTTCCATGAATGCTCCCAGAGCCACTCATGAATCACACAGAGAAATGTACCAGCCAAATCCCCCGAGCTCACAGCCTTGTACCTCAGGAATATATCGTCTTGCACTACTCAAGATGAGCAGTGGAAATGTATTAATTGGTTCACCACTTCATCAATGGAAAGTAGATATACACCAGCCTTTGCAAACCTGAGAAGATTTGCCACACACTTCAGGCACACTCAGTGGTAAAGATAAACGGTAAAAGAAGTTTATTGACTACAAAAGATAGAGTTTAAGGGATATTAAGTGATATGCAAAAAGTCAAAGTTAGTTATCAAAATAAAATAAAATATAAGCATGCAGTCTAAACTCTCACCCTTATTAGACTGGGCAACATCTAGACTAAGCAGTTTCTCTCACTCCACTGGATATCACAGTCCTTAATATACAGGTTTGGCCCAGGTTTAAGAGACAGTCTCCTCTGTTGGAGTCTTCAGTCTTCTGAGTGTCTTCATTGCTTGCAGCATAGGTGGGGGCAGGAGAAAGGCTAAGCAGTGGGCCCCTGTGTTCTGTTTTATACCCTCAGTCCATGTGCTTGGAGAACACAAGTCCAGGCATGTCTGGTGGGCATTGCTGAGTCATAAGGTGTCTCCTCTGAGCGAGTCATTGAATTGTAACTCCTCTGCTGGACAATGGCAGGTGATGTCTGTTTAGCATCTGCCTGGGTGTTGGTTACCTCCCTTGTCATTGTCTTTGGAGAGACAGTATCTAGGAGCCTCCCAAACTCACACCATATTTTAGTGACAACCATACAACACATTCTCATAACTTCATATGCATTAATGATATACATATTTAGATAGAACAGTGACTTTCACCAGATCACATAACCTTTCCCCTGATACATATAAAGCATGCCATGTAAGGTATTATATATAAATGAGGAATATGGGGGTTATAGGGCACTCCCCCAAGGTATAGAACGGGGTCGGCAACCTTTGGCACACAGCTCGCCAGGGGAAGTACCCTGGTGGGCTGGGCCAGTTTGTTTACCTGCCGTGTCTGCAGGTTCGGCCGATCGCAGCTCCCACTGGCCGCGGTTTGCCGCTCCAGGCCAATGGGGGCTGCGGGAAGCGGCGCGGGCTGAGGGATGTGCTGGCCGCTGCTTCCCGCCGCCCCCATTGGCCTGGGACGGTGAACCACGGCCAGTGGGAGCCGTGATCGGCTGAACCTGTGGACACGGCAGGTAAACAAACTGGCCCGGCCCGCCAGGGTGCTTACCCTGGCGAGCCACGTGCCAAAGGTTGCCGACCCCTGGTATAGAATGTCTCACACATTTGTATGTATATTGATCTCTTTTTTCTTTTATTAATAAATCTTTGATTTATTTGGGTGAGATTTAAAATATTCACTGACCTGGAGGGCAATGTGTCAAGTCTTTTGGGATTGGTAGAATTTTAAGCATGGTGAATAAGGTTTTCAATTGCCCCTCATTATATTAAACTTGACTGTCTAGATGGCAACCAAAGGCTTGATTGCCTAAAGGGGTCTGTATGGGACTTCTGGTTAATCACTATGGTACTACAGAAGTTGTTTTGTTACTGGCTTGGTGAATCTAATTATAGAATAAATCCCTTGTCTTTGGGGATTGTTTGCTCTAATTCTTGCAGTCTGCCCTGAGTTGGCATTCTCAGCGTAGCCCATCCAGGCACCCTGTCACACCAACATTTACTGTAAATTCTCTGCTATACCATCAACAGTTCACATGAGCATATCTATGGGATGGCAACTGTCCAGGCCTGACACCTTTTGGTTTGAAATTGGGGTTTTCCTCCTCTTATATAGACTCATAGACTCATAGACTTTAAGGTCAGAAGGGACCAATATGATCATCTAGTCTGACCTCCCGCATGATGCAGGCCACAAAAGCTGACCCACCCACTCCTGGAATAATTCTCTCCCTTGACTCAGCTGTTGAAGTCCCCAAATCATGATTTGAAGACTTCAAGTCGCAGAGAATCCTCCAGCCAGCGACCCCTGCCCCATGCTGCGGAGGAAGGCGAAAAACCTCCAGGGCCTTTGCCAATCTGCCCTGGAGGAAAATTCCTTCCCGACCCCAAATATGGGGATCAGCAGAACCCCGAGCATGCGGGCAAGAATCTCAGCCAGACCCGCATCGACCATTGATACTAATTACCTGCGATGGCACGTTATAGACCTATTGACTAAAATCACGTTATCCCATCAAACCATACCCTCCATAAACTTATCAAGCTTAATCTTAAAGCCAGAGAGATCTTTCGCCCCCACCGTTTCCCTCGGAAGGCTGTTCCAGAACTTCACCCCTCTGACGGTTAGAAACCGTCATCTAATTTCAAGCCTAAACTTCCCGACGGCCAGTTTATATCCATTCGTTCTCGTGTCCACATTAGTACTGAGCTGAAATAATTCCTCTCCCTCCCTGGTATTTATCCCTCTGATATATTTAAAGAGAGCAATCATATCCCCTCTCAGCCTTCTTTTGGTTAGGGTAAACAAACCAAGCTCCTTGAGTCTCCTTTCATACGACAGGTTTTCCATTCCTCGGATCATCCTAGTGGCCCTTCTCTGCACCCGTTCCAGTTTGAGTTCATCCTTTTTAAACATAGGAGACCAGAACTGCACACAGTACTCCAAATGAGGTCTCACCAGTGCCTTCTATAACGGAAGCAGCACCTCCTTATCTCTACTAGAAATACCTCGCCTAATGCATCCCAAGACCGCATTAGCTTTTTTCACGGCCATGTCACATTGCCGACTCATAGTCATCCTGCGATCAACCAGGACTCCGAGGTCCTTCTCCTCCTCCGTTACTTCTAACTGATGCGTCCCCAGCTTATAACTAAAATTCTTGTTAGTCATCCCTAAATGCATCACCTTACACTTTTCACTATTAAATTTCATCCTATTACTATTACTCCAGTTTACAAGGTCATCCAAGTCTCCCTGCAGGATATCCCGATCCTTCTCCGAATTGGCAATACCTCCCAACTTTGTGTCATCCACAAACTTTATCAGCCCACTTCTACATTCGGTTCCGAGGTCAGTAATAAATAGATTAAATAAAATCGGACCCAAAACCGAACCTTGAGGAACTCCACTGGTCACCTCCCTCCAACCTGACAGTTCACCTTTCAGTACGACCCTCTGCAGTCTCCCCTTTAACCAGTTCTTTATCCACCTCTGGATTTTCATATCGATCTCCATCTTTTCCAATTTAACCAATAATTCCTCATGAGGTACCGTATCAAACGCTTTACTGAAATCGAGGTATATTAGATCCACCGCATTTCCTTTATCTAAAAAATCTGTTACTTTCTCAAAGAAGGAGATCAGGTTGGTTTGGCACGATCTGCCTTTCGTAAAGCCATGTTGTAGTTTGTCCCAATTGCCATTGACCTCAAGGTCCTTAACTACTTTCTCCTTCAAAATTTTTTCCAAGACCTTGCATATTACAGATGTTAAACTAACAGGCCTATAGTTACCCAGGTCACTTTTTTTCCCCTTCTTGAAAATAGGAACCACATTAGCTATTCTCCAGTCCAACGGTACCACCCCCGAGTTTACAGATTCATTAAAAATTATCGCTAACGGGCTTGCAATTTCTTGCGCCAGTTCCTTTAATATTCTCGGATGAAGATCATCCGGTCCACCCGATTTAGTCCCGTTAAGCTGTTCGAGTTTGGCTTCTACCTCGGATACGGTAATGTCAACCCCCCCTCCTTTATTCCCCTCTGTCACGCCGCCTCTATTCCTAAGCCCTTCATTAGCCTCATTAAAGACCGATGCAAAATATTTGTTTAGATATTGTGCCATGCCTAGATTATCCTTAATCTCCACTCCATCTACAGTCTTCAGCGGTCCCACTTCTTCTTTCTTTGTTTTCTTCCTATTTATATGGCTATAAAACCTCTTGCTATTGGTTTTAATTCCCCTCGCAAGGTCCAACTCTACACGGCTTTTGGCCTTTCTCACTCCATCTCTACATGCTCTGACCTCTATAAGGTAGGTTTCTTTGTCGATCCCTCCCCTCTTCCATTCTTTGTACGCTTTCTGTTTTTTCTTAATCACCCTTCTGAGATGCTCGCTCATCCAGCTCGGTCTAAATCTTGTGCCTATGAACCGTTTTCCCTTTCTCGGGATACAGGCCTCTGCCAGCTCCTGTAACTTTAACTTGAAATAATCCCAGGCACCTTCTGCCTTTAGATCCATAAATATGTTAGTCCAGTCCACTTCCCTAACTAGTCACCTTAGTTTATTAAAGTTAGCCCTTTTGAAATTGTATACCTTAGTCTCAGATTGATTTCTGTTAATCCTTCCATTTAGTTTAAACCGAATTAGCTCATGATCACTTGAGCCAAGGTTGTCCCCTACAACCATTTCCTCAACGAGGTCCTCACTACTCACCAAAACCAAATCTAAAATGGCATCCCCCCTCGTCGGTACAGCAACTATGAGCTGCCTATCAACGCTACTGAACCCTACCTGCCCCAGCAAGACTTATTTTAAGGTGATCTGTATTCACCTTGGTGTTCTCATCATAGGCCCTGTGACATTTTATAGACATAGCCACCCCACCACACGCCTGAGATACCACCAGTTAGTCCATGACTTGGATGTTTGCAGCTGTCCTGCGTCTGTGGATGTACCCCTATCTGCCATCCAGGGATGTGCCTGACAGAGTTGGTTGCTCCTTCACAGAAGCATTACTTGGGGAAATGAAGACTAAAAACATACTAAACCTATGATGAAACGTGGCTAAATTTTAACTAATTCCATGGTAGGTATTCTTGGTGACTAGTTTCCTGGGTGAGACATACAAGAGATGTTTCAAATACTGAGTCAAAGATTAAAGGACTTTACATATGAAATACATAATTGAATTACTGCCATCTATGAGTTGCAAGACAACTGGCATTGCCGTTCCCTTGCCCAAAGAATAAGAGGGTAGGTATATTCTACAGCTGCTGGATCAGTTTCTAGGTTAAAGTTAATTTAAGGTGCAGGTCACTTAAAAGAATGTCACCACTTTCTCTAGGTAGTACAAGCACAATGCATCAGCAAAGGAATGATCAATTATAGTTTAAACACAGCAATTATTTGTTCTAGTACCATATATCTAGTGCTTATGATTTAATGAGAAAATGACTGCATATTAAACAGAAGACCCCCCCACAAATGAGACAGTTATGATTTTAGGGTTAGCTTTCAAATTGATATATTATTTTAATCAATTGCAGAGATGTCAACCCAAGATTAATGTTTTTAATAGCCAGTCATTTTACTGTATTAACTCAGAGTAATGCTACTCAATTATGGAACGATGGCAGAAATTCCATTGTTAAGGTCGCAACTGAGTTGCTGTTATGAGCTTAATTTTATTTTCTCTATCTCTAAAGTCAGCCAAAAAGCCATGGAAATGGCAGGTTAGATCTGGGGCTGAGATACAAGTCACATTTTATGGAAAAATTCTATAGGTGATTCCTGAAGTATGACACACCCCAATTATGGAGGTTTTCACTAGAGTTTTAGTTCTCATTTATTTGCAGCTTTGTACCAAGAGTCAGAGAGAAGGAAAGTTAAATTTAGTTTATTGGGCTCTGAGCTAAGCTCTAGGGCCCAATCCTTGGCTATGGCTCGCTTTCAAAGGAGCGCAAGTATGGGGCTACTGTGCAAAGTTGACAAAGTCAGTGAAAACAACTCATGTAAGGATTACCAGCTGAGAGAGGATTGTAGAACTAGGAGCTGTAAATAAACTAGGTGTCAATCTAGAAATGCAAGTAAGAAAGCTCTCAGAACTATATCTCTGGTGGGCCTGGGTCCATTTACTATGTTATCCAGGTTCTGTTAATACAGTAAGGAAAACAACAAACCTTGAAAATGTGTCCCACCTCCATGAATAAATTCCATGATTTGCAGCCAAGCAGTCTTTATTGATCTCTCCAGCCTTCCTAAGTTGTATTAGAAATTGTGCTTGCTCCTGAACACATTATCTATGTCCTCTAATAAACAGCCCACACATCCAGTCACTCAGATGCTATTCACAATGCTTTGCAGAAAAGCTAGTCTGAAAACAGTACTTTTGATATACACTGGCATTGAAGTCAATGGGACTTTTTCCATTATAAATGAAAGTGAAGTGTTTGATTGTGCTCTCAAGCCTTTATGTATTAATAATGAGGTGAAGCTGAATCAGACAATGGTATTACTAACTGCTATTGTTGGAACACGCTTATAGCAGTTTTCTGACACTTTGATTAAAGTTGAGGGCCAGGTAGGGATAGGATACTGATCCACACTCAGACAAAGCATTAAATCAGTCACCACATAGGCTAGGTCTACACTACCCGCCTGAATCGGCGGGTAGAAATCGACCTCTCGGGGATCGATTTATGGGACGCGACAATCGATCCCCGAATCGACGCTCTTACTCCACCAGCGAAGGTGGGAGTAAGTGCCGTCGACGGGAAGCCGCAGAGGTCGATTTTGCCGCCGTCCCTACAGCGGGGTAAGTCGGCTGCGATACGTCGAATTCAGCTACGCTATTCGCGTAGCTGAATTTGCGTATCTTAAATCGACCCCCCCCTGTAGTGAAGACGTAGCCATAGAGTAAGTACACACATCTGTTGCATTCAAGTGCACATTTTGTGAGAAAGAGCAACCCTATCATTGTATTTAACTGCACCTCTATATTGAGCTCTGTTTCTCTGGGTAGGTGGCACTAATATATATTTATGTTTAATATCCACATAGATCTTTCCATATAGAAATTATTGATTCTCTATTCACCTCTTTGTAATGCTGGTACTTAGTGTTTGAAGTGACCTTCACTTTGCAACCTTTTATTCTTTTTATGCATAGCTTCTGTACTTTTAAGACAGTTATATTCCTGCTAGAGGCTGGATCAAAAGAATTTCTAAAGGATCTCTTCACTATCAAATTCTATAGATTTTTAGATGAATTGCCATAGAAACCCATTACATGTCCATAGAACATTACTGGTTTAAATTCCTTAATACATTTTCAGGACTCATCCTTAGGGATTCAAGCTGAAGTTACTGGGCCAGATCCTCAGCTAGTGCAAGTCTGCATAGCTCCTTTTGACCTCAGTGAAACTATGCTGATTTTCACCAGCTGAGAGTCTGGCTCAGTGATCCTTTTTTCCCTCCCTAGGAAGCAAGAGACTTTTCCTTTGCCATTAAACAGGCATAATTTGGCTATTTGATCTTTTTTATATTATGATCTTTTGACTTTAAGCAATCTTACTGCAAGCTAACATATTAAGTCATATATTCATTCAGTAGCTTGTCATTTTGTATCCTGGCCAGTACTTAGTCTGACATGCTTATCTGAAGCCTCACAATTATTCCCATTCTACTGCCACTCAAATATTTGTGTGATAGCCACCAACCTTCCAGAAGAGGAGTGGCTAGAGTTCAGTTTAGCACTCTTCACTGTCACTCCTTACTTGGCTTGATAGAAATGCTCTGTATCAGTAGTGTTCTTCAACCCAGAGACTATGCACACGCCAGCAAAGTGAGAGGCTAGCATTGGAAATCAAACTGAATAACACCTGGCAAGAGGGTTGCCATGCGTCCGGTTTTTGACCGGAACGCCCGGTTGAAAAGGGACCCTGACAGGTCCAGTTGGTGGCATAGTGGGGGCCTGGGGCTAAGGCAGGCTCCTTGCCTGCCCTATCTCTGTGCGGCTCCTGCAAGCAGCTGCCAGGTCCCTGCAGTTCCTAGACACATGGGCAGCTAGGGCGACTCCACGCACTGCCCCCGCCCTGAGGGCTGGCTCTGCAGCTCCCATTGGCTGGGAACCGTGACCAATGGGAGCTGTGGGGGCAGCACTTATGGGCTGTCTAGGGGCTGCAGGGACTTGGCGGCTGCTTCCTGGGAGCCACGGAAAGCGCTGCCAGGAACCCGCACCCAACCCCCCGGCTCCAGCCCGGAGTCCCCTCCTGCACCCAATCTCCCTTCTGGAGCCCGCCCCCCCGCAACACCACAACCCCCTCCTGCACCACAAACCATTCATCCCCAGCACCACCCCCATCCCCAGCCCAGAGTCCACACCCCCATCCGGAGTCATAGAATCATAGAATCATAGAATTTCAGGGTTGGAAGGAACCTCAGGAGGTCATCTAGTCCAACCCCCTGCTCAAAGCAGGTCCAATTCCCAACTAAATCATCCCAGCCAGGGCTTTGTCAAGCCAGGCCTTAAAAACCTCCAAAGAAGGAGACTCCACCACCTCCCTAGGTAATGCATTCCAGTGCTTCACCACCCTCCTAGTGAAAAAGTTTTTCCTAATATCCAACCTAGACCTCCCCCACTGCAACTTGAGACCATTGCTCCTTGTTCCGTCATCTGCCACCACTGAGAACAGCCGAGCTCCATCCTCTTTGGAACCCCCCTCAGGTAGTTGAAAGCAGCTATCAAATCCCCCCTCATTCTTCTCTTCTGGAGACTAAACAATCCCAGTTCCCTCAGCCTCTCCTCATAAGTCATGTGCTCCAGACCCCTAATCATTTTTGTTGCCCTCCGCTAGACTCTTTCCAATTTTTCCACATCCTTCTTGTAGTGTGGGGCCCAAAACTGGACACAATATTCCAGATGAGGCCTCACCAATGTCGAATAAAGGGGAATGATCACGTTCCTCGATCTGCTGGCAATGCCCCTACTTATACAGCCCAAAATGCCATTAGCCTTCTTGGCATATGCACACTGTCGACTCATATCCAGCTTCTCATCCACTGTGACCCCTAGGTCCTTTTCTGCAGAACTGCTACCCAGCCATTTGGTCCCTAGTCTGTAGCAGTGCATGGGATTCTTCCGTCCTAAGTGCAGGACTCTGCACTTGTCCTTGTTGAACCTCATCAGGTTTTTTTTGGCCCAATCCTCTAATTTGTCTAGGTCCCTCTGTATCCGATCCCTACCCTCTAGTGTATCTACCACGCCTCCCAGTTTAGTGTCATCTGCAAACTTGCTGAGAGTGCAGTCCACACCATCCTCCAGATCATTAATAAAGATATTAAACAAAACCGGCCCCAGGACCGACCCTTGGGGCACTCCGCTTGAAACAGGCTGCCAACTAGACATGGAACCATTGATCACTACCCGTTGAGCCCGACGATCTAGCCAGCTTTCTATCCACCTTACAGTCCATTCATCCAGCCCATACGTCTTTAACTTGGCGGCAAGAATACTGTGGGAGACCGTATCAAAAGCTTTGCTAAAGTCAAGGAATAACACATCCACTGCTTTCCCCTCATCCACAGAGCCAGTTATCTCATCATAGAAGGCAATTAGGTTAGTCAGGCATGACTTGCCCTTGGTGAATCCATGCTGACTGTTCCTGATCACTTTCCTCTCCTGTAAGTGTTTCATAATTGATTCCTTGAGGACCTGCTCCATGATTTTTCCAGGGACTGAGGTGAGGCTGACTGGCCTGTAGTTCCCTGGATCCTCCTTCTTCCCTTTTTTAAAGATGGGCACTACATTAGCCTTTTTCCAGTCATCCGGGACCTCCCCCGATCGCCATGAGTTTTCAAAAATAATGGCTAATGGCTCTGCAATCTCATCCGCCAACTCCTTTAGCACCCTCGGATGCAGCGCATCCGGCCCCATGGACTTGTGCACGTCCAGTTTTTCTAAATAGTCCCGAACCACTTCTTTCTCCACAGAGGGCTGGTCACCTTCTCCCCATACTGTGCTGCTCAGTGCAGTAGTCTGGGAGCTGACCTTGTTCGTGAGTCCTCACCCTCCCACATCCCAACCCCTTTCCCCAGCCTGGAGCCCTCTCCCGCACCCTGAACCCCTTATCCCCATCCCCACCCCGGAGTCCACACCTCCATCCAGAGCCTTCCCACACCTCAACCCCCTGCCCCAACCTGGTGAAAGTGAGTGAGGGTGGGGGAGAGCGAGCAATGGAGGGAGGGGGGATGGAGTGAGCAGGGGTGGGGCCTCAGGGAAGGGGTGGGGCAGGGTTGTTCAGTTTTGTGTGATTAGAAAGTTGGCAACCGTACCTTGCAATGCTGAACACAAGGCTAGGTATTCCCAATTCTTATACACTGTGGACCTCATTTTAACACAGATTGATCCTATTACATCCCTCCAGCAACTGCGCACATGGAAAACAGCCTTCAGTGCACTTAAAGCTGTCTTTAATGCAGTTTAGCAAGGTGAAATAAGGAGAAGCCAGCACCATGGGACCAGCCAGGTTGCCACAGACCACCACCAAGTGGCCCACAGACCACTGTTTGGGAACCTCTACACTAGAGCATGAAAGCAGCTTGCAGTTTACATATATGAATCTAAACCCATATCACTTTCCTTGAACCCTACTTATGTCTCATTCATAACTAGACCTTTTCCATTTTGTGTTTTTCAACATTTCCTGTGACCCCCTTTCAGTGTTTACCTAACTATATAGAATTTAGACTAGGGCTGTCGATTAATCTCAGTTAACACATGCAATTAACTAAAAAAAATTAATTGTGATTAATCGCAGTTTTAATATCACTGTTAAACAATAGAATACCAATTGAAATTTATTAAATATTTTGGATGTTTTTCTACATTTTCACATATATTGTGTTGTGTTGTAATTGAAATCAATATATTTGAAAATGTAGAAAACATCCAAAAATATTTAAATAAATGGTATGCTGTTATTGTTTAACAGTGCGATTAATCACGATAAATTTTTTTAACCGCTTGACAGCCCTAATTTAGATACGTCTTTTTACTATTAATACAATTAAGTCACAATACATATTTTTAAGATAGCCATCTCAGGAAAATATCTTGGATCAGAATGAATTACTTTAGTGCATTAATTCCCTGACCTGGCTTTAGTAGCTGATCATATAAAGTTTATTTCACTTTAACTGGACTGTAACACTTAATGTTTACTAATGCCTTGCAACCACATCTTAAAAAAAATTGCACCCTCAGTGCTTTTAGGTCTTGCTGTGACCTCTGGGATGAAATCAGGGGTCATCATACAATTTTTCTGTTACAACTCTATTACAGAAATATTCTCTTCTGAGGTAGATCTTAGCAGTACTATCTCTGACAGCAGACCATTCACTTGCCTGTTTTATAGCTTTTCTTATATACACTCCAGCCTCTACTTTTTCATCACCTGTCTCTAAGCTGTTAATTATGTTGACCTTTTGCTGTTCAGATGGCTACACAGATTGCAGCAATCACAAACCTTTCTGTACTGTTACATAGTGTTCTCATTATATTCATAAAGCCATCACATTATATGGGCTATTTTCAAAACAATACACATTCAGCCAGTTCAGCAAAACCGAATACAGCTTTCCATGACAATATTATTAAATCCTGAAGTGCTACTGATCTCATCAGAAAGTGTCCTTCTCTCATGTGTCAATCACTCCTGTTTTATTGCATCCTTACAGATCCTCTTGCCATCCAGCTGCTAGTTATTTTCATGTGACAGCGCAAAACGGCTCTGGTTATAACTAAGGCTTGTGAGGGATGGTAGTCTGTGTGCAAGCTAAAGTTCATAAGCAGTATCTCAAGTCTCCATTTCACATTCCCCCAAATTAATATAGCCTATAAATCTTTTCTCCCTAGGAAGTGTTCACCTGACACATGCTTGAAGGTTTCTTCTGATTTACCAGGCACTAGGCTATTGATCCCTTTTCAACTGTAGCTGGTTCTTGTTATTGATCTTATTTTGTTCAGGAACAGAGTTCATTTAAAGTTTATCAAAGTTTTAGAGCATTTGAAAAGTATTTTTCCTGTTCTGCACTATCAGGCATGTTGAAATGCAGCAAAACCAAGATGGTTATTTTTTCCTTATACAAAATAATGGTAGGAAATAGTTTTCATATTGCTCCTTCCATTGAAATGCTGCTCTTTAAGGGCTCTGTCCGAGGTTGGGCTATTCCTATGGACCTCAGATAATTCATTTTTTTTAAATGGAAGGGTTTTGCAGTCTAGGCTTAGAGCCTATTGCTGTGAAAAGGCAGTAAACAGCGTAGCTTTGGCATTTTCTTATTGCAGTGCAGCCATTTCATTTGTAATATGTTCATTAGAGCTGGCCTGGAGAGGGAGTTTGCACCTGTAAAAAAAGTTTAGAGTTTTGAAAATAATTCTCATTCCAAATCCAGATGAAAGGTCAAAGAATTTACATTGTTAATAGGAGTGAATTTCCAAAATATTGTGTTTCAGAAACAGAGTGCTCCCAATGCCCAGGCAGTGGAAAAACTTCTGGTGTTCATGTTTCCAAAATGAAACATGGTCAGAATCAACCACTCTCCAGCAGCCAGCATGGCTCCCCAAAAATATCTGGTTCTACAGCAATCTGCCAGGTGGGAAACTGAGCCATTTGTCTGGGGAGATGACCACCCAGGCAGCTATGGAGTCAGGCAGCTTAGAGACCCTGGAAACCAAGGGAGCCCCACTTCCTTGGCAGCCTGCCAGGTGGGCTGCTGGGGAAGTGGATAGCTCAGGGAGCCTGGGATCCCCTCTGAGTGGGATGCTGGGGATTCCAGGGAGCCAGGTGGGCTGGCAGGAAGCCAGGCAGACCAGCCAGCTGGTCTGATATTGGTAAAAAGCTTAAATGAAACCCTTGGAATGTTTTGGTTTTCTGATGGAAAATGTTTGGCCAGTTCTGGTATTCACCTCAAATAGAGAATCTCTTTAATTTAATTTATGGTCATACTCCACCTTCTGACCCAGTCAGGAATTACAGTCATTTTGGGGGCAAGGAACTTTGGGATTCAACTCAAAATCCCTGAAAAAATCCTTGGAGGACATGGGGCCATCTCCATACTCAGGCCAGAAGGATGGAGGAGTCAACCACATAGCATCACAGGGGGGTTAGGGCCTATGTGGAGACTCTACCTCCACATAGGCCCTAACCCCCCTGTGATGCTATGTGGTTGACTCCTCCATCCTTCTGGCCTGAGTATGGAGATCCATGCCTCGAAGGTTCAATCTGTGCATGTGTCCAAAGGGCACAATCTGCCTTGCTGTCACACACACACACACACATACACACACACACAGAGGTGCTGTGTAATAACAGCATGGTACACAGTAAAGACTGGTCTTTATTTCCATAACCCTAATCTAACACAGATAGGGTTCCAAGAGGTCTGTACCCCCCGGCCTAATGGAGGTGCCAATAGCCATTGAATCCAATGGCTACTGTTACAATGAATTCCTCTTCAGGCACCTTCCTCTTGCCATTTTGTATTGTGCATGTCTTACTAATTCATATGTTTGTTCACAAAAGAAATGCAGATGAGTCAGCTCTTGAGCATTTAATTTACTGAATATTGTTAAATGATACTTAATTTCTAACAATGCAATGCAATGCAGCTGCTAGCTGCTAGCTAGCTGAAGCTGATGCAACCTCCACCAATCCAACATATGTCAAAGTAGCCAGGCAAACCTAGAGCAGCCCTAAGGCTGCTCTGAGTTGTGCTGGGTGTTGAATGGGTTCTCAGTCAGCCTAGTATCAAGGCATTACAATGGTGATTTAAAGCCTATCTCTAGTTCTATACAAAGTACAGTTCTGTTGGACTGGAGGATCTGGACCATTAAGTTCAGTTTTAAACATATTGGGGAATGATTTTTCATGCTAACAAGGAAGCTAACAGTGAAGTTTCTGTGGGAGTTTGGTCTGAGAGGAAAGTGGTGATTTTGTGTTCTGAAGTCAGTGATTTGTCCCAGGTATGTGGCTTGATTCAGTATTTGTGGATATCCTTTGATGAGGGGGCAGTGCTGACCTAGTTTGGCTAGGTTTAAAAGCTAGTCACTAGTGAGCATGGGAGCAGCAAACAGCTAGAAGCTCACAGTAGAGTTTGTGGGAGGTTTTTTTTTTTTTTTGGAGGGGGGAAGGGTGTGCTGTTACCAGATTTGCCCATTACTTTGGGGTATGCTCATTTATTCAGGTTACTCTTCTGGGGGAGGGGATACTGTAATTCTATCAATGTACTGCTTGTGTCACTTGTGTTTTCATATGGAGCTCTACTTCTCCCTTCTGCAAGTCCCCTCCCAATGGAGCTATCCTGCAGGACCTAGGGTCCCTAGAGCTGAGTTTCTCTAGCCCCAGAACCGGATGAACACACCAACACCCACACATACATTAACAGAGCAAGTCTGAGTGGACCGGGTCAATCAGCACTGTCAAGCTGACCCCTTATATGTCTCTGGACTCCCTGGGCTGGATGAAGCAGCACTTTCAAGCTGCCTCTCCTTATATGCCCCTGGGCTTCATGGACTGGGTCAAGCAGCACTTTCAAGCTGTTACCCTTATGTGTCCCAGATTCAGCACGTCCCTATCCCCACTCTCACATCACAATTGTACTGGCAGTAACTACTTGATGAGCAAACCCCACAGTATTTTGGGCGCTGCAGGGATCTTTAGCTTAGGTAAAAGAAGCGTTGCTGTAGAGTGAATGGGGGGAAGCTAAAAACACAAAAGAGTAAAGTTCAGCAAGAGAGAGAGAAGCAACCAGCTTAACCATAAAAGTTATTTATTGAATAATAGTGATAACTACACAAGGAGGGCTAAACCAACATAACATACATTAT
Organism: Emys orbicularis; assembly: GCF_028017835.1. Classification (NCBI taxonomy): domain Eukaryota; kingdom Metazoa; phylum Chordata; order Testudines; family Emydidae; genus Emys; species Emys orbicularis. Next base: position 39,836,656 of record NC_088690.1, read on the forward strand.
TAAAAGTTAATACCTAAGGTAGAAAGGAAAACAGAGAGAGAGAAAGAGGGGGGGGTCTCACCCACTACATGAGGCTTAAATTGGTTGGGGTTCCCAGGTGATGGTGGTAGCGGAGGGTCCTGACTGCTGGAGACAGGCAGAGCCCCCAGCACGATCAGTCAGGAGAAGATGGAGTTCCAGTGGAACTGATGCATAGTTTGGATCTAAGCATCAGAACCCTGACTAGAGGGTGAGTAGGGATTTTTGTAGAGAAAATACAATGGTTGAAGGGAGAACACTAGATTTGTTTATAGGTAAGCTGATGACTCAAGGGTTTTCTTTAGGCTAGACAATAGGAGCTGATCACTCTTGGCTATGGGTTGTGTTTTCTTTCAGGGAGCTCACAATGCAACTAGGCTGTTCCAGTATTTGGATATCAGTTAAGGATTCATTACTAGAATTGGTCTGATAATTGCTGAGCTGGGTGTGTGCAGACATAGGTTCATTAGCATCTGGAGCAGAGATTCCCATGATGCAGTGCTTCCCTGCTTTTTCTGGTCCCAGAGGTCAGTGCGGTTCTCTGTTCTCCATACCATTCTGTATGTAAATTGAGATGTCTCCCTGTCCCATCTTTCATGCAGATGAGGCTAGGGGAGTTGTCTCTGCTCTCCATTCTGTATGCTAGTGGAGATGTCTTAATCTTGTCACCCTTGTCAGGAGGGGTCTAGGTGTGTCTCCCAACGCCCTTCACTGCTCTCTGCAAGTTTTTTTCTCTGATGGGTTTTGGTTTAAACAGAGGCGGGGGTGGTGGTGGTGGTGGTGTCTTTCATGAGTCAGGCTGGATACTGCACCCTGGTTCCCCAAGAACACAGAGCTGACTGGTATCAGTGCTTCCCTCCCTCCTTCCTTCAGAATAAGGTCTAGGAAGAGAAGACAATGATGGCTACTGAGGCAGAACTAGAAGTGACCTGACGAGAGGAGAGAAAGTAGATTCAGAAGCCATGGGATAGAAATCAGCATTGAGTGGGTACCTCATGGAAACTACTCATGCACAAAATGTTGCCTGCAAACTCATGGCAGAGAAGATCCAAGGACTAGAGATGCAGCTGGAGGTGAAGATAGAATTCGAATAGGGATCTGAAGGTGTAATGCAGGAAGGAGAAAGGGGAAAAATCTCAAGATTTGCAGACACCTGCTGAACAAAAGGACTGCCAGAAGAGGACAGTAATCCATGCAAGAATGTGACTGAGGACAAGGCAAAGGAAGAGACCAGCTAATGGTGGTGGAATTGAGTTGAGTAACAGGTTTGCTGCATTGGGGAATGAGGAGGAGAAAGAAGATGGGGTGGCAAGGGAGAAGAGAAGGGAAGGGAAACCAGTCCCTGCAAAAGAGAGGAAAAGATGTTAACCAGGTACCAGAGCTAAGGAAAAATGACAATGTACAGCAGACTACAAGAGAAAAAACAAAGGTTCATACCAGCACCAGCAAGAGAGACAGGTCTGTGTGATTCAGGACTCCATACTCAGAAGAGTCACCAGACCTGTGACCATACCAGAGAACAGAAGAGTGTGCTCTTTGCCAGGAATAAAGATATGAGATGTGGATGTGAGGCTGAAAAGGATCCTCATGGGAGTGGGGGGGGAAAAGTCCAAATTATGCTGCATGTCAGAAAATGCTGCTTCTAGATTCCCACTGGAATGGAACAAGGACAACTATGCTGGGTAAGATGCTTAAAGAAATGGAAACTCAATTGATTTAGGGGTCCCTAGAGAAGGGTGAAGGTGTGACATTCACAGAAAGATAATTCTTTGACTGATGGACTCCACTTAAGTATCTGGGGCATTAACCTTCTGAGATTGAGACTGGCATGATTGACAAGAAGGGCTTTAAATTAGTAGATGAGGGGAGAAGGGAGAGGGATGAGGAGAGAGAGACTCATGAAGTCTCCATGCCTGGCTCCAATACACAGGAGGAGAACAATCAGCCAAATGAAGATATAGTAAGGAATAATGGAACTCCACAAGGTAAGAGTATGGACAGCAGGAGAAAGTGCAAATATTGATTGGAGTAGTAGCAGGTAGGTGTTAGTTAGTGAATGGACTATATAATCTGGCTAAAAACTGGGTGAGGTCTGAAGGAAGCAAGTGAAATTCTTGTACATGAATGCAAGGAGTCAGGGCAATAAAATGGAGGAATTGGAACTACTGTGCAAGGAGGTCAAACTGGATATTATAGGGCTTACAAAAGCATTGTGGAATAGCCTTCAATACCTTTATTCCAATTATGAGTGCTATGTGCTGTTTAGGAGAGAGTGAATTAATAAAGGTAAAGTTGGTGGAGTAGCTTTGCTTTAATGTACAATCAACTAAAGAAATAATGATATTATGGACAAAATCTGTTTGGGACAAAATCACTTTGGGGAAGGAGTTTCAAGAGATTCTACTGGGATAGTGCAGAGTTTCTGCTATAGATCGCATGGGTCAGACTTAGATATGGGTAGAGGTCTTTAATATTATTGGAGAGAAAAATACTTTGGGGAATTAAGTCATAATGGGAGACTAATTTCCTGGATCTAAATTAGAGAATAAATGCTACTAATACTGGTAGGGCCCGGTTATTCCTGGATGTGATAGATAATTTGATGAAGAAAATTGTCACCAAACCAACAAGAGGTGATGCAATTTTATACTTGTTTTTGGTAAGCAGTGAGGACATCACAGAAGAGCTAGTCATAGGAAAATCTTGGATTGTGTGCTTGGAATTTCTTCATGTCAACTAGCTGAAATTTGCATTCCAAGCAATAAGGGGCAGAACTTGTAGGGATAGGCTTTATACTTATCTGGAAAAATAACCACTTCAAAGGTGTAAGCAGAGAGCTACAGGGAATGGAAGAAGGGGTTGATCAGCAAAAAAAGCCATATAATGGGGATTAGAAAAAATGTAGGAGTAAAGTGAGAATTGCTAAAAAAGTTAAGCTGAATTAGCTCTTGTCAAGGAAATTAAAGTTTTAAATTATATAAATAAAAAGAATAAGGATGGATGAGGTTTCCATCCATACTGCATAGAGGCCCAAAGAAACTAAAGATAATCTAGGTATGGCCTGAAAAAGAGATTAATACTTTACCTCAGTTTTCAATAAGGATGATATGGAACATTTGCATGAAGGCAGTGCCACTGATTGAAATGTGTCTAGAAATGGAAGAAGAAAAACATAAGAGATTAATGTGCTCAAATCAGGAGGGGATTGAATCTTTTCCATCCCCAAATACTGAACAAACTGGCACATGAGATTGCTAGTCCAGTAGCAAGGATTTTTAATAAAAATGACAATGGGGGTAGTACCATATAGCTAATGTCAGACATATTTAAGAAAGGGACAAAAGTGATCTGGGCTATTACAGACCTGTTAGTCTGACCACAGTAGTATGCTAGGTATTAGAAATATTATGGAAGGACAGAACTATTCAATTCCTGGAGGTAAATGGTAAAGGAAATGTAAGGTAACATGGGTTTACCAAAGATAGTCTGGCACGATCTAAACTAATTTTCTTCTTTGAGAATTTTTTATTTTTTAAGATAAGGGAAATGCAGTAAATCTGATACTTAGACTTCAGTAAAGCAGTTGAGACAGCATCACTTTCTCAGGTGCAATCTAGACCAGTGAGCGGGTGTCACCACCTGCCCTGCAAGCATGGGTGACTCTCAGTGCTTTGCTGCTATAGTTCCCAACCTGGGCCCCTCAGAACAGCCAAACAGCATGCAGGGCACCTGGAGTGTCTGTGTATAACTGCAGTCTTAGTCCAGGAACTCTGACCCCAGCAGCCAGTCAGCACCACACCAGCCACACACTGGCTTCTACCAGTCTTGTTTACTCCATGCAGGATGACCCCAACACACTCCCAGTCTTGAGTTTTTCCTGAAATGTGTGTTTTGCACTGTCCAGTCCTCTCCTGCACACTTCAGATATTATAGGTCCACTGCCCCGTAAGGGGTCATTATCCAACAGTTTGTCTGGGTAACTCCAGTTAAAGTAACAGTCCAGTTTAATTACAACACTGAGTTAGTTTTGATTAAAGAATAAAACTACAAAGATTTTAAGTGAGTACAGGTACAAGGAATTAAAGTCAGAAATGGTTACAAGAGAAATAAAGATAAAATGCTTCCTACTAAGACTTAAACTAGACTTGGTTCAAGGTAAAATCCTTACCACATATTTCCAGCAACAGGGCTGACCAAATTCTTAAGTCAGGATCTGCCTTCAAAGTCCAAAGGACTCGTTCCTTTCTTTTCTTAAGTGAGAGAGCAAGAGAGAGACAGACTGGATTACCTCTCAAAGCAAAGTTTATTCAAACAGTAAAGAAGGCGATGTGGAGTCTGGGGATGAAGGTGCCCCCATTTGTTTTCTTCTCCCTTACATATGCTGAAATTCAGATTTGCCTTGTCTCCTTCTTGCTGTCTCAAGGACCTTGTTTACTACTAATATGTAAATTACAGTAAACATTCCTTTAAGATAGACCTGCTTAACCACCAGGGCCGGCTCCAGGCACCAGCCCAGCAAGCAGGTGCTTGGGGCGGCCAAGGGGAAAGGGCGGCATGTCGGGCTGTTCGGTGGCAGGTCCCTCTCGGAGGGAAGCACCTGCCGCCGAATTCCCGCTGAAGAAGAAAGTGGCGCAGTGGAACTGCTGCGGGAGTGCCGCCGATCGCAATTGCGATCGCGGCTTTTTTTTTTTTTTTTTTTTCCGCCGCTTGGGGCGGCAAAAATCCTGGAGCCGGTCCTGTTAACTACTCCTGCCTTATCAGGGCTACGTGGGTTTGAACATGTGCTACCAATATCATACAGGGGGAATTCATAACTTTACATATAAGGTTGCTTACATAAATTTCACCACAATATTGACTAGTGAGTTAGATTTTCAAATGATACCTCACAAGGCATATTTTGTACAAAGATTATTACAATAGCGTGTCGGGTGTGACTACAGATGTTCATTTGGTCACATATGACACCACATGGGAAATTAGTTAGATTTGGAAACTCATGGGAAGATGGGGATCAGTACTAGAATTGTAAGGTGAATAAGGAACTGGCTAAACAGGAGAAGGCAACAGGTTGTGCTGAAAGGTGAATTATCAGACTGGGATGAGGTTAGTAGTGGAATTCCTTAAAGATCGATCTTGGGACCAATCTTATTTAATATTTTTATTACTGACCTCAGCACAAGCAGTAGGCGTGTGCTAATGAAATTTGCTGCTGATACAAATTTGGGAGGCATCGTCAATGCAGAAGAGGATCAGAATATTATACAGGCAGAGCTGGATGACCTTGAAGACTGGAGTAACAGAAATGGGATGAAATTCAATAGTACAAAGTGCAAGGTCGTGCACTTGGTCTAATAAGAATTTCTGCCCTAGCAAGAGGCTCATCACGTGGCAGCAGCAGAGGAGGAGACTTAGGTGTGCAGGTCAGTCACAGGATGACTGAGCCACTGGTGTGATGTGTCTATGAAAAAAGGCAAACGTGGTCCTAGGATATATCAGTATTTCCAGCAGAGGTAGAGAAGCATTAATACCAGTGCCTTGTACAATAGCAACTCCTCATTTGGAATCCTGTGCACAGTTCTGGTCACCCATGATCAAGGAAGATTAACTCAAATTGGAACAGGTTCAAGGGTGTATAAAATGTATATATTTGTCTGCTATAGTATGTGTGATAACACTCAGTAAAATTGGTATCCCTCTATATTTTGATATATAAATGTGTAGATATTAGACACCCCTTCGCTCTCATATTCTCAACAGGGCATCTTCTCAGTTTTTCACATTTAAGAATTAACTGTACAAAGAATTGCAAAATGTAAGATACAAGTCCAGGGTTAATTGGATGTAATTATAGAATACAACTACTGTCAAATACTTGCTGAAGATGATGGCACACTGATTAGGAATTTGACAAAATGGTTTTTCATCAGAAAATGCTGATTAGTTGAAACTGAAATTTTGTGAAAATATATCAGGTTTGATGGAAATTTGTCAAGAAAGGTGTCTCAGGTCCAGGATGGAATTTCTGATCAAAAGACAGAGAGAGAAAATACCCTGGTGACCAGGGCCTTCCCTGGCATGTGGGGGACACAGATTCAAGTGCCTACTCTATCTAATGTGGGGTGGGTGTCATATTTTCTTGGGAAACTTCAAAAGGTGTCAGGTTTGTCTCTATTTGGAATGGGAAAATTTTTGAAGAGTTTCATGGAATAGGAAAACTGATTCCCACCCAGCTCTAGACATGACCAGTGATACCTTAGTTGATGTGTTTCATTGATGCTATTGATGAACAAATCCACTGTTTACAAAAAACTTCAACCACTTTGCAGAAAGTGGTTTTTTTTCCTCTACAAAAAAGAAACTAAAGTTAAGAGAAAACCATTGGTTTTGTGTTCCTGAACTTCCTATCTGATTTCTTTTGATATACAGGAAACTAATAGAACACATGATAAGTCTTTGTAGAAGTTTGTGATCACTTTATTGCCCGGAGATTTTTTTTTTTTTAAATCTGTGGCACAATAGATCCTGCTGTCCCTTTTTGTATAGTAATAAAACTCCTAGGGAGATAATTGCAGCATTTATGTTCTTGAGTAGAGAATGCAGAAACCAACTATTAAAGGAAGAAAAGAAGAAATGCAAACAAAGGAATGCTAAGTGTCAACCCTTCCTTTCACCCCTCCCCCCAGCTACATGCCCAGTCTGTAAGCGTCTATTAAGCTTTGCCATAGCAACAATACAAGTGAAGTATTCTCCATACTATGGTCCCTCTTGCTGTAAGGCTAGAGAGGCTTGAATTTTTGTCTGTATTTTTAAGTTACTGCTGTCAAAATAGATCACTCATGAGCCTTGGAATGAAAAGGGTGACAAAGAAAGGTAGTATCATTGGTGGTCAAACTAAAAAACCCCACCATCTTTAGGATAACATATCTTTCACTACTTAAAAAAAAAAAAAAATCTTCATGATTAAGGCCCATATTCAGCAAGCCCCAATGACAGCATCAAAGTCAATGAGACCATATCCCATTAAGTGAGATACTTGCTTGCTCAAATAACTTCCTGAATTGGGTCCTAGGTAAAATGAATGACAGGGAAGAGCAAGTGCCATCCAAAAGGTTCTGTCACAGCCAAGTCATGACTGTCTGATGTCTGAATGGTTGGTGGTGTCTGAGCATGGCATGACCATTGGAGCAAGGAGAATGCCAGGGCTTACGCTGCTTTAAAAGCAGCAGGACCAACTGGAAGTCAATCACTGTATAGTTAAACAGCATGAAGATTGCAAGGGATGGAGGTAGGGTTGCCAATTTTGGTTGAATGTATTCTTGGAGGTTTCATCACATGACAATCTTTAGTTAAAGATGAATCTTTAATTCATGGAGACTCCAGGAAAATCCTGGAGGATTGGCAATCCTAGGAAGCTGTAATACAATCATGTGTACTGAACTAATGTACTGCTGCATTCTTCAAAAGCTGCCATCCATGCTAAAACCAAACTTCTAAAGACTTACAGCAAACAAGTCTCATGATCCCGAGGGTAAGTGTCATCACCACAAAATAAAGGCACACCCTGTGTAACTAAAAAAAACCCACCCCAAAACAAAACTTCAAACCATTCTCAATGTATGATTGAGGACATTATGCACACTTATACCATGCTTCTTGACTCACTGGGCAAAATCCTGGCCCTGTTGAAGTCAATGGCAAAACATTGCATTGACTCTGACACTGGCAGACCAGGGGCCAGCTCATGCCAAGGTCACCATGTCTCAACTGATACTCCATATGGGGTATCAAACAACTACAGCCCTTCAGGATGGGGGTCCCCATCAAGTAAAAGTCTTTCCTGAACCCCCTCTTCTGGCCTTCCAATACCCCCCTCATAATCAGAAGCAAGCTCACCACAGACCAGAACACACCAACTCAAAGCAGAACCAGACCAACAGATGCAAAACCTGCAGATATCTCCACTTCTGCAATGATTGACAGCCCCCCCAAACAGACCTTTAAAGATCCATGGGTCCCACACATACCTATCACAACACTTGGGATACCTCATCCAGTTCACTAAATGCCCCAACAACATTTGGGTGAAGCCAGACAATCAGTATCCTCTTGAATGAACCCCAACAGGAAAAGAAGACAAAACTCTCCCCCCCTCCACCACCATATCACCTATGGGTGAAAACTTTTCACAAAAAGAACAGGAGTACTTGTGGCACCTTAGAGACTAACGAATTTATTTGAGCATAAGCTTTTGTGGACTACAGCCTACTTCATCGGATGCATAGAATGGAACACACAGAAAGAAGATATTTATACATACAGAGAACATGAAAAGGTGGGAGTAGCCATACCAACTGTAAGAGGCCAATCAATTGAGATGAGCTATCATCAGCAGGGGAGAGAAAAAAAAACCTTTGAAGTGATAATCGAGATGACCCATAGAAGGTGTGAGGATATTTTAACATATTTTAACACGAGGAAATAGATTCAATTAGTGTAATGACCCAACCATTCCCAGTCTCTGTTCAAACCTAAGTTAATTGTATTTAATTTGCATATTAATTCAAGTTCAGCAGTCTCTCTTTGGAGTCTGTTTTTGAATTTTTTTTGTTGCAAAATTGCCACCTTCAGGTCTGTCACTGAGTGGTTAGAGAGACTGAAGTGTTCTCCCACTGGTTTTTGAATGTTATGATGCCTGATGTCAGATTTGTGTCCATTTATTCTTTTGCGTAGAGACTGTCTGGTTTGGCCAATGTATATGGCAGAGGGGCATTGCTGGCACATGATGGCATATATCACGTTGATAGATGTGCAGGTGAACGAGCTCCTGATGGCGTGGCTGATGTGATTAGGTCCTACGATGGTGTTACTTGAATAGATATATGGACAGAGTTGGCATCGGGCTTTGTTGCAAGGATAGGTTCCTGGGTTAGTGTTTATGTTGTATGGTGTGCAGTTGCTGGTGAGTATTTGCTTCAGGTTGGGGGGCTGTCTGTAAGCGAGGACAGGTCTGTCTCCCAAGATCTGTGAGAGTGAGGGATCATCTTTCAGGATAGGTTGTAGATCTTTGATGATGTGCTGGAGAAGTTTTAGTTGGGGGCTGAAGGTGACGGCTAGTGGCGTTCTGTTATTTTCTTTGTACAACCGAAAGCTTATGCTCAAATAATTTCGTTAGTCTCTAAGGTGCCACTCCTGTTCTTTTTGCAGATACAGATTAACATGGCTGCTACTTTGAAACTTTTCACAAAATCACTCTATATCAGTCCAAGGCTACGGCTACACTAGAGAGTTTACAGTGGCGCAGCTGCACTGAGGCACTGTAAGGCTATATCTATACTGCACTTTTGTTGGTCGGGGTGTGAAAGAAACACCACCCGATTGAGAAAAATTTTACCGACGAAAAGCACCGGTGTGGACAGCGCTTTCTCGGCAGGAGAGGCTCTCCTGCCGACAAAACTATCGCCGCTCGTGGGGGTGGTTTTATTTTGCCAGCAAGAGAGCTGTCTTCTGCTGGCAAAGATTAGCTACATGGGAGTCCTTACAGCAGCCCAGCTGTAGTGGCACAGCTGTGCCACAGGAAGGGACGCAGTGTAGACATTGCAATGTAGCTGCTCTAAGCTGATGGGAGAGAGCTCTCCAGTTGGCTTAACTCCATAATTCTGCAAGCGGCAGTAGCTATGTCAGCGGGAGAAACTCTCCCAATGACATAGCGCTGTCCACACCGGTGTTTATGTCAGTGTAACTTAAGTCGCTCAGCGTATACATAGCCCAATCAGTACTCATCCTCAAAGGAAACCTGCGCAATACTTTCAAAAGACTAGCCTGGGAGCTTAAATTCATTACTTTGTTAGACACTAAAAATAATGGACTGAATAGATCCTGGATTTATGGTTTATTTCAACCTTGCTTTTTGTCCTATGATTACAAGGTTGTTAACTGGCCACTTCACCCATCAGCTTCAATGAAAGCCTGTGAATGCCCACAGATCAGAGGAAGAACTCAGTGTAGCTCAAAAGCTCATCTCTCTCACCACCAGAAGTTGGTCCACTAAAAAGATATTACCTCACTCATCTTGTCTCTCACAGATCAAACACACATTTGTTGGCAGCCACTAACACCATCCAGCGCAACACTATGTTGAATACTGCTGATTGCTCAGCATGACAACCTGGCAGTTTCCATACAGAATTCAAGTGGATTGGCAGTCCTGCAGGTCTAAGATGAAGAGAAACTTTATCTGTATTTTTGGAAGGGAAGCATGGAGTGACTTTGGCATCTTAAGGGCATATAGAAGGAAGGCAGTAAACAGCTGGATAGGATTTTATTTTGGAGAATATTTGTTCATTATTTGCAGTAGAAAGCATTGTTTGTTAAGGAAGTACATGTTGACATGAAATAGCAAGTCCTTAAAAGATTAACTCATTAAGTTTACAATACATGTTGAAAACAAGAAGAAACTGACTTTGATCCTTTCTATATGCACAAAAAGATCCTCTCACCCTGCACAGTTTGAAATTCAGAACATTCAAAAAACCACATGCCTGATTACAATGTACCTGTGAAGCACTGTTTCAGCAATTATTCAGCTTTTAATTTGCTAGCAGTTGTGGGTTCATCTTGCAGAATACATCAATTATCTTTAGCTACTGCCAAGATCAGATTGTTCTACTAGCACTAAGGCATAATTACATTCTGAGGAATGGGATTCATTCCCTGGGCCTATTGCAGTGGTCCCCAAAAGTTTTAGGTGGTGCCTCCCCTTACCCGGTCCATGCCCCTCCGGGAGCTGTGGCCAGGAGCGGGGCTGGGGACTGAGCGGGACTGGGTGGCACTCCCTCCCCACCTCCTGTGGGGGCTGGCCTGGGCCCCGCCACATCCCCACACCCTTCCAAATGTTCTTCCGCACCTCCCTAAGAGGACACACCCATGGTTTGGGGACCACTGGCCTATTGCATCTAGTCTGGTTCTTCTGCTGCAAATGTGGGATAAGATAGCTCTGTTGAAAAAGCCTGCTAACTCTCAGAAATGTGGCTCAGGGTAGCTGTCTGGTAAGCAGCAATGAGATCTAAGAAGGAAGCACGTGCCATGCTGTAAGCAGGAACCTCGTTTGTAAGGAGATTATCAAATTAAGCCTCTGTTTCCCCAGACATGCCTATGGCACCCATACCCTGTGCTGCTGAGAGTCAAGGAGCAGACGTGCTAGGGGCTTGAGATTTAGTCCTCACTGCTAAAGGGTAGTATGTGTAGTGCTTAACCTCACTTGCAGCCCTACTGGAGCACAGCAGACATGCTCCATGATGTGCTCTTGCAGGGACAAGATCTCAGTCAACAGTGACAGCTTGTTCAATTTGGCCTGCCCCATGGCTGACCTCAGTTTATTTTTGATTAGCTTTGTGAATCCTGTCACAACAAGCTATAAAGGTGAACAATCTTTTTCAAAACAAGCGCTAAACAAATTCATCAATACATTCTGGCTCCACATTTATAGGATATTTGGCTGGTAAAATAAGAATTCTGAGTTCAGCCTCAGCCAGCATTACTGTGTATAGCCATGAAGGATCGAATTGACTCAAGTATCAGAGGGGTAGCTGTGTTAGTCTGAATCTGTAAAAAGCAACAGAGGGTCCTGTGGCACCTTTAAGACTAACAGAAGTATTGGGAGCATAAGCTTTCGTGGGTAAGAACCTCACTTCTGACTCAGGAATTCTAGAAGTCTATTCACTGCCCCCTTTGAGAAGTCCCATCCTTTATCACTATCATTAGACAGTCCAGTAGCACGGAGAAATAAACTTGGAAGCAGCAGAACCTGTTAAATTTATCTGTCTCAATGATGTGCCCTCATTTTAGCATAAAATGCCATTTTCTTGCTTCTGATAAACACATAATGTGTTTTGGTGTGGTCACTATTCTCATGTAAAACCAAGTACTTACTATTCCTGCCTTCAGGTTCACCAGAAGGCCAAATCTTGCCCTATCACAAGCAGTCCCAGTGCCACTGAAGTTAATGAGAGTGTGTTGACTTAGATTTTTATTTCTAGTAAGCACCAAAGGACTCTGATCTACAAGTCACACTATCAACAGGCTCAGTGTGGGTTAGCCCCAGATCCTCTGAAATATTTAAATGCTTAACTCCTATTGAAATCAGTGGGAGTTAGATGCCTAAATACCTTTGTGGATCTGGGCCTTAGTATATGATCAATTTGTGCAGAGAGAAGGTAGGAGGAATTTGAATGAAGAATACCTCTGTCAGCTAGAACAGCTTTGTAGGAGGAAATATCCTTTTAATGATGCTATCTACTTAGGGAGCAGTTTTGTGGCTAGAACACTGACTGGGGTCCAGGAGTACTGGATTCTATTCCCTGCTCAGACATTAGCCTATTGTAACTCATTTGTGTGTGTATGTTTATCTGCTTTAACCCTGTAAATAACATTCTCATTTCCATTTCCTATTAAATAAATCTTTATTATAGGATTGGCTACAAGTGTTATCTTTGGTGTGAGATCTAAGGTGCAATTGACCTGGGTAAGTGACTGGGAGTAACAAATATTGCTGTGATTCTTCGTGTAAGGGACTATCTATCACAAAGGTATGATAACCTGGATGGAGAAATAGATCCGAGTACCCCAGGGGACTGTCTATGACCACCTAATCATGGGTCATAGTGTCTGAGGAGTTTACATTTGATTGGTGGGTGAAACCTAGATATAAAATTCACAACCAGTTTGGGATTTGTGCCCTGCTTCCTAACAGTCTGACCTGCGGTTGGTACTCTCACTCTTGAGTCACTGCAGGTAGTGTTATACTGTATTGTTCTGCCATGTGGCAGGGCTAGCCCATTGGGGGGTAAGCAGGAATATTTTTGTCCCCCTCCCCCAACACATACTAATAAACTAAGCTGAGCCTGGAGTGCTTGTTTTAGATCTCCTTGAAAACAGGTTTTAAAATTAATAGAATTCTAAAACAGGCATTTTGTTATGAAAATAATACGTGAATAGAGGGGCCCTTTGAGCTGCTTGGGGCCCTAAGCAATTGCTTAGTTTACTTATGCCTAGCACTGGCTCTGCCCAGCAACACCAGTGGTCAATGGGGGATGGCACCTTGCCACCTGTGGATACCCATATGCTGAGAAGTCCTCAGCCGGTTGGCGAAAATCCTTTGCAACCATGGACCTATCTATAACAAGCACCATAAAAGAGTACATTGATTTCAAAAGAGCATGACAATATTTTTTAAATATAGGGTCTAAGTTAGGTCCCAGTATCTGTACTGAAGCATCTAAATAAATGTCCTGAATTTCTAAGGTCCTGAGCATCATCTGCTGTGACTGGCTTCCGTGGGAGCACTTAGGTGCCTAATTTTAGGGTACCACATTTGAAAATGTTGGACTAACACTCTAAAAAAGTAAAAATGCAGAATATCATTTTTAAGTAGAATGATCAAATCTAAACAAAAATCTCATTTCCATTCACCCTCCATCCTTTCTTATATCCTTTATTCAGCACTGGAATAGATGTAAAATCTCAGCCACTCATTTCCCCCCTCTAACTCTACAGTATCAATAAAAGTTTACATGTTCAATGATGAATAAAAAATGTTTTTCCTCAGGCTGGGAGTAGCACCAAGATATAAAATGCTGAAAAACTCTTGCCAGAATACCCTGCATCATAGGGTGAATGAAATAAAATCTCTGTAATAATCTCATAACTCAGTTGTTTTCAGTGGTATTTCTCCAGCTTAGAATGGTGCAAAGTGAGATAAGAATCAGGCCTTGAATGTTTGAAGACAAAATAGCCTTGAGCATCCATTGAGATATTACTCTTTCACTCTTACAAAGATTCTTCCTGTGGCAGCACTGTACTAAATCATCAGGTTTTTATGATTTTCCCCAACTATTCAACACACATCTGTCTGTCTGTCCCATGCAAGTACTAGACTACGGACGTTATCTAGGGTTATGGGTTGGAGCCACTAGACTTTGGCATCTAGAAAAATCACTTCAGATCTTTGATTGTAAGCTATTTGGCGCATGGCCTGTCTTCCCCCCCCCCCCCCTTGTTGTTTGTTCAGTGCCTAGCACATGGTCCTGATCCAGGAGGGCTCCTACGTGCTATCTCAATTCAAATAAACAATCATATCATGAATCTGGGCACAAAGGAAAGCACCTCTGGTGGCCTATCCTATTTGGTGGTCTCTAGGTATCTCAGAAGCTCCTCACAGATGTCAGATTCCATTCAAGACAGACATTGGATTAGATCAGTACAAGCTTAGCAGGTCAAGATAAAATTACATTGGCAGAGCTCTATGAAGCAGTTTGTACAGTGCCTGTCTGGATTACATCTAGCTCTAGTTGCTCACAATTTGTAAAGGGGAAAAAGTCAAAGTCTTGCACCTGATTTTTTTTTTTTTTAAATAAAAACCTCAGAACTGGGGAGGTGCAAAGGTGGAATAAAGAGATGTAAGTTAATGAAAGCAACAACAGCAACAAAAACCCCAACAACCTATTACTGCCTGCAAAACTACTCCTATTCACCCAACAACAATCACTAAGGGCAGTGCCTTTACTTGCATTCAATCAGACCTTACTGCACAAGCAGATCCACTGAGGCCAATGGAAGTACATGTTTAGTGAGGTGCTATTATATCAGAGTAAGTATCAGAACCTGGCATTAAATAGTCAAGGTCAGGTATGTTTGTTTACTTCTGGCTTCATTGACAGTGCCAGATGTTATTTATAATCCTCTTGAGCAGTACGCTACTCCTTGAAGAGTCCCACTGATTAAACTGGGGCTTCTTGAGCATTACTTAATGGGAATAAGGGAGGTAGTATGGCCTAATGGATGGAGCACTGGACTGGGACTCTGTGCTCTATTTCCTGCTCAGCCATTGGCTTGATGGTTGATTGTGGGCAAATCACATCACCACTTTGTGCCTCAGTTTCCTAAATTGTAAAATGGGGTTAGTGACACCAACCTATGACACTGACCTCCTTTGTAAAGTACTTTGAGGGCTATGGATGAAAAGCAATATATAAGAGCAAAGTATTAAGGCTAGCTGAACTGGGTTTACAGAAGCCAGTGTCTGTAGTTGGAGACTGAGAGAAGGGCAGTGGAGTGAGGAAAGCATACAGATACAAAGTCCAGGGAACAATAATGAGACCTGAGGGGAAGCTGAAGAAAGCTGAGGAAGTCTCAGGGAGGGGATGAAGGCTTAGGAAGTTGTTAAACTGGAGCTATTTCGAGCGCTCAGTTTAAAACCTGAAGGCAAAGAAGAAAACCAGTAGAGATATCTGTCTGGACACACCTCACTCAATAGTAGCCTTCACTTCTTCTACTGATAAGAAATTAAACACCTGCCTATGAAACCATGGTGCACATTTACTAGTGGCGAGATACAGGGTTTGGTCCTGTACCCATTGAAGTCAATGGCAGTCAAAGCTACCAATGATTACAGTGGAGCAGGAACAGGCTCATGCTCAATCTTAATCTTTGTACATTGTTTTCCCACCAGGATTTGATAGCAAGTGTGACAAATAAAGGGGCGGGCTAGCTGTAAAATCCCTCTTGGTAGCTGTTCTCTGCTTGCTTTACCTGTAAAGGGTTAACAAGCCCACAGATAATGTAGGGATATTAAAGAAGGTACTAAAGTGATTCCACCAAGTGACAGTGAACCCCCCCCCCCCCATAATTTGTCCCCCACACTTTAAAATCCAACAGTTTCACCAAGTACAAAAATCTCTTGGGTCTTCTGTTAAAACTTGTAAGCTACTGTCTGTAGAAACCATTGATTGTATCTGTCCTGTGAAAGATACTTTATCACTATGTAAAACTTACAAACAAGTTAATCGACTTTGTTCTTGAAGTAAACACTATGTTACCACCCCTGCTGTGAGCCTTAAGCCGTTGCTTCAGGCAGTTTATTCTGTAATTGATACAATGTAAACAAATGCTATAAGTCGTTAAGTGACTTTCACTTCATTGTAACAGCAACAGCTCCTAGGAACAGACCCCCACCCTGTGATTAAAGGGCCGGGAGTCTCAAATAAATTAGCACACACCCCAAAAGTGGTTGAGACAGTAAATTAAAATATGGTTAAGATACGGAATGTATGTTGATGAATGCTTGATATACATGAATGGTTAGGGAGGTGCCAGCCTAGAAAGGGAGTATCCATCGGCCGAAGAATGTGTCAAGTAGGACCACCAGACAACCCCTCCTGCCCCCCCGGAGGGTAAACTGGGATCCACCCCATCACCTGGAAGGATGAGAAACACAAACTTTGGACAGTGTGGAGCCACCAGGAATGCGCCACTTTGGACAGGAATGTGCCATCTGCTGATTGAGTCAGCAACAGCAGGATGAAACAGCTCCCATAGACTAACATAGGAATTAATTCCTATAGGAATGGACTCTAAAGACTGATGACTTTGAGTCTCTGGTTCTGCTGCCAACCTCCAGGAGCATCAGGTGCATCTGACACAGACTCGGCTCCATCCTCATGACCAAGATACCTGGCCAGTAACTTGACATGAGCAACTTCTAGGCTGGTAACTATAACACCTATACAGAACTTGAATGAATGATTGTGTGAATATATATATATACTTATTCCATATATATATATATATATATATATATATAGAATAAGTAGTGATAGGAATAAGTAGTCAAACAACGTTGTTTACTTTTATCTTTTGCTTTATCATTATATTTACAATAAATGTGGCATCTTTGCCTTATCCCTCTTAATAAGATCCTGCTGGTTTTTATTCTATTGTTATAACAATAAAAGAAAAAGAGTGAGCACCTGACCAAAAGAGCCAATGGGAAGGCTCAATCTTTTTAAAATGGGAAATAAACTTTCCCTTTGTCTGTTGTTCTCAGGAGAAGGAGACATGGACCAGGAGTGCTGTGTAAGGTTTGAACCAGGTATGAAAATAAATTCATCAGATCATACCTAGACTTACTTATTTGAACCCCCCCCAAATACGTAAATAAATTAGGAATGTTCAGCTAGATGCGATCAGGTTTATTCTTTATTTTGGCATGTGGATCTCCTCTGTGCTAACCCCAGATGTTTTTGTCTGCTTGTAACCTTTAAGCTGAACCCCCAAGAAAGCTATTTTGGGTGCTTAATTTTTGTAATTGTTTCTTTTAAGATCTAGCAAAAAGCCTAAGTTCCAGATGTATTTTTTTCCTTGTTGTTTTTAATAAAATTTACCTTTTTTAAGAACAGGATTGGATTTTTGGTGTCCTGAGAGGTTTGTGCATGTTGTTTGATCACCTGGCAGCCACAGCTAATTTCCTTTGTGTTCTTTCTCAGCTCTTCCTCGGAGAGGGGGTGAAAGGGCTTGAGGGTACCCCACAGGGAGGAATTCCCAAGTGCTTCTTCCTGGGTTCAAAGGGGTTTTGCATTTGGGTGGGGGCAACGTGTACCAAGCTAAGGTCAGAGAAAAGCTGTAACCTTGGGAGTGTAATACAAGTCTGGAGAGGCAAGTATTAATTTTTAGAATGCTTGCAGGCCCCCACTTTCTGCACTCGGAGTGACAGAGTGGGGATTCAGCCTTGACAGCAAGTGACAAGTTCACAAAAATGTAAGAATACAAAATAGCTGAAATCAGTACCAAGATAACTTTGGGGGGAGGAAAGTTTGGAAACTTGGCTCCTAACTCAGTAGCATCACTGCTCATAGCCAACTCATACTGCTAAATCCCTTTGAACTCCACATTTACAAATTGTATTGACATTATTTGTACTCCAAAGTTTGACTGCATGGCAATATTAAATCTGTTTGCGGTTAACACTCCATCACCCAACAAATGAAAGTGTCAAAGGAGCACTTAAGGCACTGGGTTATCATGCTGAATGACACACTGCTTGGAAGTAATTAAAGTGCCTCTACAAACCCTCATATTTACTTTACCATTAGCCTTTGCAACTGTGTGTTTTAAAAACACAACAACATGTTGCCACAATATTTTCAAATTAAAAAGAAAATGGCCTGCATGAATATATGTAATCCCTTAATCAAGTGAAATCTTAATTTAATAAGAATAGAGAACTATTGAACAGCTACTTTATGATTAATACATTGTCTCATCCCTTAACATCTATATATAACTCAATGTATTACATAAACATCCTCAGCTAAGACACTACAAAAGATAATTTCAGTTCTTTATCTGCAGGGGGAAATATCAGAATTTCAATTTGTCAGTAGTCATTTGTATCATTCTTGGCATCAAAGTAGTTGTGACTCAAAACTATTTCTTTTACTGAAGCTTTTAGTTTGATTCCTTGAAGTAACATCATAGGATAATGTTGGATATATCTACAGAGGTGCACTTAGGGATTGCAAATTGTAGTTCCTGTACAGTGTTCCTCAGTTAAAAGTGGTACCTTTCCTCCAAATAAATCAATAAAGCACAGAGAACCACAATGCATCAGATCTATTATTTCAGTTAATTTTGTCTGCCTAGAGAAGAAAAAAGTTTCATCAGATGCTGTGGATAATGTTCTATGATTCTGTATTTAGTGGTGATGCATTTCCTAATTACCAGTTAACATTACTTCTGTTATGAACCAAGGTTTGGTTTAGAAATTGCTCACTATATCTGTACTGTGTGACAAAGTTCTGTCCTTGACTCCGTGGGTCCTGCGTTTCCTGGCAGATTTTGCTAGCCTCAGAGGCTCACTGTGACCCTCCACATAGCCCTTCTCTCTCTAGAGGCAAGGGTCACAGTCTACGGAGCCATTTTCATCATAAGCCAGCAAGGGAGGTGAGGAGAAACAACCCTCCCTCACACAGTCTCTGTTGTCTCCCAGTATCAGTGATTAATCAAGGGGGGGAGCCCAGGCCCACCCTCTACTCCAGGCTCCAGCCCAGGGACCCTAAACTTAGCAGCTATGGAAGCTGACTTTTTGGAAATAGGGCATGTACAATTCCCTGGGCTACTTCCCCACAGCAGCCCCCACTCAATATCTTCTTCACAATTACCTCAGGGCCTCCTTCCTTGCACCTGATACGGCTTCGTACTTCTTCATTCCTCCAACAGCTCCCTCCTATAGCTCCTGACACCCACACCACACTGACTAACTGGGAGGCTTTTAACTAGTTCCAGCCAGTCCTTGATTGGTATCAGGTGTCCCAATCAATCTAGCTGTCTCTCCTGCCTTCTAGAAGGATCTTAATTGGCCCCTGGTGTCTTGATTAACCTGGAGCAACTGCCATTTGGTTACCATGGTACCAGGGATTTGTTTAGCCTGGGGCTAACATACCTGTTCCTCACTACTTTACTGTAGCTATCTGGCCTTGCCCCATCACAACTGCCAATCTGCATTTCTATTTGGAAGCTGCTGACTAAGGAGGGGGTGGTGTATAGAAGGGAAGGGTACGATAAATAGTCCATAACAATACTACAAGAAAGAGTAAGAAGAAAGTTCCCGATAAAACAGTCCTCAAATATGTTAAGAGCTGTAATAAAGAGGATGATGATCAATTGTTCTTCATGTCCACTGTAGGTAGGTCAAGTAGTAATGGGCTTAAGCTACAGCAAGGGAGCTTTAGTCTAGGTATACACAAATGAGTCACATTGACCCAGCTACATTGCTCACAGATGTGAAAAATCCACACTGCTAAGCAACATAGGTAAACTGACCTAACTGGTGTAGACAGTGCTAGCTGATGGAAGCTTCTGTCGACCTAGCTACCACCTCTCAGGGTGATGGATTACCTGTGCTGATGGGAGAACCCCTCCTTTTAGTATAGGTATTGTCTACACTGAAGTGCGACTGTGGCACAGCTATACTTCTGAAGTATAGATAAACCCTTAAATTAGATATTAGGAAAAAAGCTGATTATAAAGGGTAGCTAAATTCCAGAATAGGCTTCCAAAGGAGGCTGTGGAATTCCAGTTTTGGGAGGTTTTTAAGAACAGGTTGGACAGACACCTGTGAGGATTGCTCTAGATTTACTGTACTTGGTTCTGCCTCAGCAGAGGGGACTGGCCTTGACTTCTCAAGGTCCCTTCCAGTCCTACATTTCTATGATTCGACATCAAAACTTGAAATCAGACTCTGTGAATAACAAAGGGGAAAATGGACTTAACATCAACATCTTTAAGCTTAAAAACAGTATCTTCATGACAGATAATTACAATGATCTGAATATTTGAGATCTACCCTGATATTTAAAAGGACTGGCCCTAGTTATCTGGGAGATTGTTGCTGTGAAAGATAGTGGAAATGGGATCTCTGGGTTGTAGTAGGAAGAAAGCCTGAGACCTAAGCCCTTGCATTAGATGCCTGGTATGAGGCAGGACCTGCTAATAGAATTTAGCAAGAACAGGGCTGATATTGCAGAAATACACATTCCTAAGAAGTACTAGTCACAGAGTACTCACGCAAACACATCCCGATATTAAGTGGTACCAGAATATTCCGATATCAAGGATAGTATAAAAACATTCCCGAAGGATAACAGAAACACACTGGTCCCTCCTAAAAGATAAGGTCAGGATGAGAGTACTTGACATGGATGTTTTGATTGAACCAACATGTGCAAGGTAATGGGTAACTAGCCATATCAGGGGGCAGTAACTAACTATATCAGAGGGACAGTGCTAACTTGTTTGTATCAGGGTATAAAGATGTATCTCAGAGGGAGTACCTTTGTCTAGCCTAGGGAGGAACGGAAAGTCCCGCCATTCACTGAGCTGGTCCATTGTTATGGGCATACACGTATTAGTGATCCGATAGAGTCTGTGGGATACTAGTACCATGCTTCGTCGGCAATAAATCTGTCTGGGTTAGAAAGGTAGAAACAATTAATTTGTCCACTAGTAGGGGGAGGCTTGCTATGCTGGAGACAGGCAGACTTCTACAGGAGCTGGGTCTATGCTGTGGAAACCACTCCAACAGTAGGCAGTACTGAAAGTGGTTAGTCCCTGGTCATTCCTAAATGCAAAGTTTTCCCTTCAATAACTTCACATGTGCTCTCCTCCAGCCCAAACTTTAAACTAATGTATTTGTCTGTCATGTTTGAAAGGAAAAAAGTTTGTTATTATTTCTATTTTTAACTACTTAAGAGCTGCTCAAACATGACCGATGGGGCTCAGGGGTAGAAAATTTAGGTGTGTGGGTTTCAAGTGAGCAGCGTGCTGATGGGAGCAGAGCACTGGCAGTGCATGTATTATAGCAGAAGACACTACTGGCATGATCTATTTTTCATTTTTTTAAAAACTCCATTAGAAAGAAAAAGATGAAAATTTGTAATTAAACAGCTATATGTGAGATCAGAGAAATGTGAATGAATTATCTATTTGAGTGTCTTCTCATGCATTGTCAGCGTAGGTTTTATTACTCTCCTCGAAAACAACATTCAGTGTTACAACATTGTGAGTCTCTAAATGTTTCCTTCAAGTGTTATGTTCTACTATTATTCAGTTTTCAAAGTCACAAATGGCAACTAAGTGCCAAACTCCCATTGACTTTCATTCATTGAAAGTCAAAGGGAGTTAGGCACCTGCTAAGATCTTCCCCGAAAAGCCCTATTTTTGCCACGACCTAGTACTTGCATGTATGGACTTAGCATACCTCTTTCATGGGCATTTTTATAGTTAAAGGAATAGCTAAGCTTATATAGAAAATATACTATATGTAACATCCCATACCCCTACAGCTTAGTCATCTTATTGTGGCATTTTGAAGTCTTCCTGTAGACTTTAGGAATAGGATTTTGAAAAGCACCCCAAGTAAGTTAGGTGCACAAGTCACATTGATTTTTTAATGGGAAATGTGCTCCTGATTTATGTAGGCACTTTAGATCATTCTAATCCATAGCACATTTTTATGAAGGGGCGGCACTCATGAATTTCCAAGTATCTATTTGGAAATACCCCAATTTTTTCCTGCCCTGCTCCACTGAAAAGCCCTAAATACATTCCTGTTCAATAGTAATATCAATAATATTTCAAGAGACAAGTGGGTGAGGTAATATCTTCTGTTGGCGAGACAAGCATTTGACCTCACAGGATCTGAAGAGGTCTGTGTAAGCTCAAAAATGTGCCTCTCTCAACAATAGAAGTTGGTTCAATAAGAGATATTACCTCACTCACCTTGTCTCTCTAGTATCCTAGGACCAACACAGTTACAACACTGCATATAAGAATATTTCATAACAGATAAAGCACTGGAGCCTAAAGGATCCCCAAATACTTCAAACTCTTGCCCGTCTCTTGGGCCTGGTCTCCACTAACCCCCCACTTCGGACTAAGGTACGCAAATTCAGCTACGTTAATAACGTAGCTGAATTCGAAGTACCTTAGTCCGAACTTACCGCGGGTCCAGACGCGGCAGGGAGGCTCCCCCGTCGATGCCGCGTACTCCTCTCGCCGAGCTGGAGTACGGCGTTGACGGCGAGCACTTCCGGGATCGATCCGGGATAGATTTATCGCGTCTAAACCAGACGCGATAAATCGATCCCAGAACGTCGATTGCCTGCCGCCGGACCCTCCGGTAAAAGTAGACGTACCCTTAGGAACTAATCCACATAAGCAGACTGCTGCACATGTGGAACCCCATTAACTTGAGTGGGCTCCACACATGGTGCAGGTTCACTTGCACAGATCTTGCAGGAATACAGCTATATGGATTTGATCCTGTCATGTACACCAGTATAACTTCATTGACTTCAGAGTTCTCTGCTTTACACCTGTGCATGCATGTGAGAAGAGAATCCAATTGTATAAATGCTCTTATCTTTGCATTTATATTGCAATTATCACCATAGTCAGAGTACTATGACATGCAGTGATCTCTGGGGGTGGATTCACCAAGTTTCACAGCACAGTGGTTGGGGCAGGAGAACACAGACCAATCTCTAGTTTTACAAAAAAGTGCTTTAAAAAAAAACCTTTACATACATACACACGTGTGTATGTATATATTTGCAAACCCTCCCCCCCCCCAGGTATCACCATAACTACTGGCATGTTAAAATGAAATATAGGAGTCCAGGAGGAAACCTTTCCATGGAGGTGATTACCCCATGATGTCCACTGCAGCATGTCATGCACCTTCCTCTGAAGCAGTGGCTATTAGCCATGGTTGGAGACAGGCTCCTGGACTAGCTGGACCACTCTGTTTCAATATCCTAATTTCTATATTGCCTAAAATATTTGATTCTATGAATGTCCTTGCACTCTAATGTCCACACAAAATGGCCATGATCCTCAAGCTTTTAAAGGAACTTCCAAGTCAATGACTAATTAAGTTTACTGAAGATTCAGAGCATTTATATGGATAATGTGAACATCCACCGATAGATTAAACAGGATTAAAAGAGAACCAACAACATATGCTTTAGTGCAGAAATCAACTTGTAGAGTTCCCCTATGGACTGATTATTCCAATATTGCCCATCTCAGAGGTTCTTGTATCTTTCGAATCAACTAGCATTGGTCACTATCAGAGAGACTACTGGATTAGGTGGTTTGAGCTCATATGGCAATTCTTGTATTTCCATGTTCCCATAAAGGCTGGCCTTGATCATATTGAGACCAACTAGAGAGCACTAGGACAAAAGTCATTTGGGTTCCCCTTTGTAGTTTTTATGAGAGCATTACATCGGAATGTGTGTGCAAAAGAAGACACCATCACTTCTTTGGTTGCCTGCAGAGGCACATATAACAGTTTTTCTCAAGCTTTTTGATACCAGGTACTGGCTTGCTGTCTTCCTAAACTGTGTCAGGGAAATCTCACTGATAAATAACATGTTTGATAAGTTATCAGATTCACTAAAAGAAACCAAACCATGGCAAAATTGCAGATATACTGCTTGTCAGAAAAGGAAGAGCCCTTGCTTCTCCTCAGTCTGTATTATAGGCTTAAATAGGCTGCATTCCTTTCATTTTCCTGAAAACTGTTTTACATCTTCTATGGACAATATAAATGACTGTTGCTTGGCTGGTAAAGTCAGAAGAAGTACTTCAGTCTGTTTTAGAAAAGAACAAGGAAAGAGAGCAGCATGGTAACAAATCACCAATTACCCTTACTAATTTATCATGAAAAATTGCCACTGAAAAGCTCATCTTTATTCATGTTACATGTTTATTTATTATGCCTTGCAGCTCCCAGGAAAAAATATATGAATTACTAAAAAAAAGTCCAGTTTGATTTGGATCCTCTCTTGTGTAGAGCCCAGATAGTTTCTTCACTGTCATTTTTCAGGGATTTACAGATAACTAACATGCGCTGGTCAGAATGGATCTCCAACATTATTGTAAATGGCACACATTATCTGGTCCATAACAGCATATTTTGCATCAGCTCCTTGGCTTTTGCTTTGTAGCAGCATTCTATCATTTCATATTTGCTGCATACTCCATCAAGCTAATAAAGCAGCTGTTTATTATGCATGACCTGCTCTGTTGTGTGACTGACTGATAACTGCAGCATTTTAAAGCCTACCACTATATTATTAGACCTGCTGCCAGGCTCTTCATTATATTCCAGAAAAATTTCTTGCCATTGAACCTTTAGAGGAACGGTAATTTTTTTATTTTTTTATTTTTTTTGGGTGTCATGGCAAACTTACATGATGGTAAATGCTAGAATCTTTCACAGCCAGGATCTAACTACATAGTGTTCAGATGAGATGAGTTTGGACACAAAACAAATCAAGAAAACATACTTCATGATACTATATTTCCCTATTTGCATTGGCCAGGGAACTCATTAGAACTTAGCTCTATTCCAACAAGAAATTTGAACTAGCTTAGAGGTGTCCTTTGTTAAAAAGGTGTCACCATAGGCAGGTAATAAAAATCCTATTTAGGGGTTACAGAAATAGAGGGCTTTCCTCCAATCGGTGCAGGAGAATGCAGTGAGGGGGTTCCTTTTCTGGGAAAATTCAATCTGTTTGACGTATTCTCATGCATTCCAAAGGCATAATATTGGCTATTCAGAAGCATCCTTATGAGCCAGGGATAAGAGACATTTTTGGCAGGGCTGGTTTAGCAGTATCCAAAAATGGGGGAATTCCATCAGACTTCATTTTTAACATTGTTTCCCTCCTCCCTCTACTCCACGACAGAAGCAAGATTTGTTATTGGCTAATAGAATCTGATTATTTAAAACACAGTTTAGTTCTGATCATTTTTTAATCCACCCTACTTTTTAAAGTTACCTTAAAATGAAGTATCACATCACCAATAGTAGTGAAAGCCCCCCCATTATTAAACCATGGCCCCTAAAGTCTAAATGGCTTAGAGCCTTCATAACCAGGCAACTTTCCCTGTGGCAAACTATCACAGCTGAGATCAACAGATGTGCTTGAGCTGGACCCCCGTCAGTACAGAGGAGAGGGAGTGATTGGCAGGGCATTATCTGCAATAGTCTTTTTCTTCTGAAATACGTTCTCTACCCCTGGGTGGCCAATAGTTGAATCTGTTGATGTTCAGGTTCAGTTTTGGAATGTGTGTGTGAAGGCTGCATAGGAGGTGATGAAAAGAATCTGGGCCGAACCTAGGTGCATGTGAACCAAGTGAAAGAGCTGAAGCTATGCCACACAAAGCAAATGTCATGACAAGATGAAAGCCACTATGATTCTCAAGTCAGTTTCTGCTCACTGAATGCTGCTGTAACTCATCCCTGTTGTTAACCACAGCTGCATCCCTCCAGCCTCCCATGCTTCCTCAGCCCAAAGGCCCCTTGCTTTGCGCTCAGAAAAGCCATCTGCTCAGTCAACATAAATGATGGGTCAAGTATCCTCTCCAGAGGACTGGGGAAAGTGGCAAGGAAGTAGTGCAGCACTCAGGGGGCTGGTGGCAGGAGCTGCACTATACAAGAATGGGGAGGGGAGTACTGGGAAGTAGGCTTATTTTGGGGGTGAGAGGGCTCCTCATGGTCTTGTGTCCCTGCTGCTGAGTTGTCCCCAGTCCTTCACTGACTACATTCTCAACAGGATTATGAAGTGCTGAGCAGAGTAGAAAAGTGGTAGATTGGACAGTTGTCTAGCATCAGTCAGTGTTATGGCCAAGGTGCTAAAGAAGAACAGCAGACTGTACAATAAGAATATACATATCAAGTAGATTTTTTCATATAAGATGTGCAGCCCAAAGGTTGAATTAGATAGGATGAAATTCTTTGAGCTACTCAATTATATTGCACTTGTCACCCTGGTACCAGAGTGCATCACACATTCTAACAGTAAATATGTTAGGGATATTATACACATGTGCACAACCCCATGCTCTGGGTGTCCCTAAGCCTCTGACTGCCAGAAGCTGGGCCTGGATCACTCTAAGTGCCTTCTTCGGTTCATTCCCTCTGAAGCATCTGGCAGCTGCCACTCTCAGAAGTAAGTGGATACTGTGTTAGATGGACCATTGGTCTGACCCAGTATGGCCCTTCTTATGTTCAAACACACAAATAGACACTTCCTGTGTTTCTTTATCCTCATCACCCAATTAATGACACACCTTGGAAAACCTGTCACTGCCAGTAAGAACAGAGTGCCACAAGAGCAGAATCTGTAAATAGATGAAGTCCTTGCACAGGCAGACACGCATTGCTTTCAACTACTTTGATTTCAGATTTGGCCCAATGGCTCTGGATGGCACTTACTCAAATAAGATAGTATGTAATATTATTCACTGTCAATAAAAATAGCTCCATCCATCCATCACTGTAAACATAGACAAGAGAATAAGTCAAAGGCCAAGATTCTCAAAAGTGCCTTACATTCAGAAAGTGCTTTGTGCAGAGATGGGCTTTTCTACCTATTTCTTGTATTGTGTATTGTGATAAATTATGCATTTCTAAGTTGTTGTTCATATTCATCTAATATTTCTGTAGGAATTGTATGCATCTTAAATAATACATAACATTCTCTGGTATCATTTTTCTCACAAGCAGTCCTTTGAGTTTTAAGAATTAGAGAGTGTAGTAATAACATTAGCCCATATTTTTCTCAGTTTCCCCAGGTGTGTGTGTGTGTGTGTGTGTGTGTGTGTGTCGGGGGGGGGGGGGGGGGAGTAATAGGGCCCGTTGCCACATGAGCCCTCATGGCCAGAGGTGCTTTTGCATGCCCTGCCCCTGTTTTACCTTTCACCAGGGTTCCTTCAACAAACTCTCCAGTATCTTTCAATGACAGCCCTCCTTAAGGTCTTTATTATTTTATTATAATAATATTATTAAATTAACAAAGTTCTCAAAGCAAACACAAAAGAACATTCTTTCACCCTGGCTTAAGCTGTGTACAGTGCCTCCTCCCTGAGGAACTGTCCCTTCCTCTTGGACCACTGCAGGAGACCCTCTCTCCCCCTGCAGCTGTCTTAATGCAGGAGCCCCATCCCTATAGCCTTTTACCCTGGGATCACCTGGCTCAACCCACAAGGTGTGGCTCATCTTGTAATTAGGACTGGTTTAGCCCCAGGCTCTCCAGCCCATGGACAAGCCACCCTGTTACAAGGGGGAAAGCAATTAATTACTGAGTCTGTTTGAAAAGTAGTTTGTAGAGTGTGCTTCTAGCTGTGGAAGAGGGGGAAAATGAACCTCAGTTTTACCAGTTTTAGTGTCTTTTATGTATTCTTGAATGGCATACATTTCTTCTTGGGATCATTTATGGCTGGAGTGTCACAACTCAATGGCCCCCTCCTTCAGGGGGTCCCACGGGGAGGCAGATCAGTCTTGTATGTTGCTAACACTGGTGCAGGCATTGCAAAGCATGTCGGGAAGGGTCAAAAGTGCAAGTGTGGAGTGAAAGATTCCTTTGCAGGTTGCGAGAGGCCAAAGGGGAAGGAAGGGAGCAAAGAACGGGTTAACTCGCCACTTCAGCTAGCTCAGTCCGAAGATAAGACGCTGACTCCAGCCCAAGGCCGCAGCACACATCTGACTCTTGGCTGCAGGCCAAGAAAGACAGGGACCTATTTCACCCCGACCAGCCGTGAGAAAGGAGGATTCAGCTGAACAGGACTGCAGGGGCTGCAAAAACGAGCGAGACAGTGAAGGCCACCGCGGGGGAAAACAACAGTTTTCATGTCCCTGAAGCCAGTGTGTTTTGGGAAAGCTGAGGAAGCCGCAGAAAGCTGGTATGGACGGGTACAAAGAACATGGGGGACAGAGATCTCTGGACGAAACGCCCTCAGAAGAACCCAGAGCTTAAAAACCCTCCAGAGAGCCGAAGCAAGTCAAAGATCAACAGTGGACCCTGGATGA
Source organism: Emys orbicularis (assembly GCF_028017835.1). NCBI lineage: Eukaryota > Metazoa > Chordata > Testudines > Emydidae > Emys > Emys orbicularis. The sequence continues at coordinate 39,864,890 of NC_088690.1, forward strand.
CCCGTGCACAAGACAAGAACTCCTGTCCACCCTTCCCCCTCTTCTTCTTACGTTACACCCAGGCTTGGCCAGCCTCGGGTAGTGCGGGTGTGAGTATGAAAGTGGGTTAGGGCTTGGGGCACTAACGCTTTCTTCCTTCCTCTGAGTGACGTGCAGAACCCCCAGCACTCTCTGCTGTTATTTTATTGTTTTATTAATAAATCTTTAAAACTTAGACACTTGGTGTGCTCCTCCATCTCCACCCCTAAAGATCCTGCGGCCTCAGCCTGATCACCTGATGCCCCGGGCAGATTGGTAACATAAATCTGTCACAGGGGCACCATAGATGCATTCACAAAACATAATACATTTTTCTCTTCTCAAGATGGACAGAACCATACACAGGTCATACCAATTATATTCAAAGCTCTGGTTTCTATGCCTTTGTTTTAATTGTAATAGGAGTAATTCCATTTGCAGCCAGATACATGGTAGTCCAGGGGTGGGCAAACTTTTTGGCCTGAGGGCCACATTGGGGAATAGAAATTGTATGGCGGGCCATGAATGCTCATAAAATTCGGGTTGGGGTGCGGGAGGGGGTGAGGGCTCTGGTTGGGGGTGTGGGCTCTGGGGTGGGGCTGGGGATGAGAGGTTTGGGGGTGCAGGAGGGTGCTCTGTGCTGGGATCTAGGGGTTTGGAGAGGGGGAGGGAGATCAGGGGTGCAGGCTCCGAGCAGCGCTTACCTCAAGCAGCTCCCGGAAGCAGTGGCATGTCCCTTCTTTGGCTCCTACGCATGGAGTGGCTCCTAACCCTGCTAGAGCACTGAAGCGGGGCCATGTGGCTGTTTCCGGGAGCTGTGTGGTGCAGACCCTGACCCTGCGTCCCAGAGCCGGGCCATGCCGCAGCTTCCGGGAGCGGCATGGTGCGGCCCCTGACCCGGTGCCCCAGCTGGAGCACCGGAGCGGGGCAAGCTCCAGACCCTGCTCCCCAGCAGGAGCTTGGGATGGCTTAAAATGGTTTGCAGTCTGGATCTGGCCCACGGGCTGTAGTTTGCCCACCCCCGTGCTAGTCTCTGTACAATACACACATAAAAATGGTCCCTATCCCCAAAGATTTTATAATCTAGGTCTAGACAGACATGGGAACACAAAACAATGAGACAATACTGGTCATCAAAATAAGATGCTGTTACAGCACTACAGCTGCCTAACCATTGCAAGTTTTTTGTAGGCATTGCAGTAGAGGAGAATTTTAAGGAGTGATTTGAAGAAGCACGAGTCTGTGCATATTTACTTTATTAAATATGAATATTTTATAATAGTAACCTGAAGTACCAAAAGGATTTTGAAAAAAGGTTGTTAAAAACTCAAAACAGAATTCAAATACATTTAGGTCTAACTTTGTTTGCTCAGAGTGCTCTTTACTTAGATATGGAAAAAACCTATTGGGTTATTGTCAAGGCTGCTTCCCCACTTTGAACTTTAGGGTACAAATGTGGGGGCCTGCATGAAAACTTCTAAGCTTAACTACCAGCTTAGATCTGGTCCGCTGCCACCGTCCCAAAGCTAATTCCCTTCCCCGGGTAGCCTTGAGAGACCTTCACCAATTCCCTGGTGAATACAGATCCAAACTCCTTGGATCTTAAAACAAGGAGAAATTAACCATCCCCCCTCCTTCCTCCCACCAACTCCTGGTGAATACAGATCCAACCCCCTTGGATCTAAAAACAAGGAAAAATCAATCAGGTTCTTAAAAAGAAGGCTTTTAATTAAAGAAAAAGGTAAAAATCATCTCTGTAAAATCAGGATGGAAAATAACTTTACAGGGTAATCAAACTTAAAGAGCTCAGAGGACCCCCCTCTAGCCTCAGGTTCAAAGTACAGCAAACAGAGATAAACACTCTAGTAAAAGGTACATTTACAAGTTGAGAAAACAAAGTAAAACTAACACGCCTTGCCTGGCTGTTTACTTACAAGTTTGAAATATGAGAGACTTGTTTAGAAAGATGTGGAGAACCTGGATTGATGTCTGGTCCCTCTCAGTCCCAAGAGCGAACAACCCCCAAAACAAAGAGCACAAACAAAAGCCTCCCCCCCGCCAAGATTTGAAAGTATCTTGTTCCCTTATTGGTCCTTTGGGTCAGGTGTCAGCCAGGTTACCTGAGCTTCTTAACCCTTTACAGGTAAAAGGATTTTGGAGTCTCTGGCCAGGAGGGATTTTATAGTACTGTACACAGGAGAGCTGTTACCCTTCCCTTTATAGTTATGACACGCCCCCCAAATCACAGATAGTGTTGGACAGCTGGTTCCACACTGGCTGTGATTTCTTCCTGGAGCTCTAGGAGAAAACAGAGTTAATAAGACACATGCACCTTTAGACATACTACTGATTATATAAAAACTAACAATATGTTCCACATTCCAAGAACAATTTTTAACCAGTTGATTCTGGAAAACTTTCCCGGGAGAGTGCATCAGCCACTTTGTTAGAAGCCCCTGAAATGTGTTGTATTTCAAAATCAAAATCTTGGAGAGCTAAACTCCACCGAAGAAGTTTTTTGTTATTCCCCTTGGCGGTATGAAGCCACTGTAGCGCAGCATGGTCTGTTTGTAGTTGGAAACGCCGTCCCCAAACATATGGGCGTAGTTTTTCCAGCGCGTACACAATGGCGTAGCATTCCTTTTCGCTGATTGACCAGTGGCTTTCCCTCTCAGACAGTTTCTTGCTGAGAAACACGACAGGATGGAATTCTTGATCCGGTCCTTCCTGCATTAAAACTGCTCCCACGCCCCGCTCGGACGCATCTGTGGTTACTAGGAACGGTTTGTCAAAGTCTGGGGTCCTTAGCACAGGGTCAGACATGAGCGTTGCCTGAAGCTGGTTAAAGGCCTTTTGACACTCGTCAGTCCACTGAACTGCATTTGGCTGTTTCTTTCTGGTTAGGTCTGTCAGCGGGGCGGCGATTTGGCTGTAGTGTGGTACAAATCGCCTATAATATCCGGCCAAGACTAAGAAGGATTGGACCTGTTTCTTTGACTTTGGAACCGGCCACCTTTGGATAGCATCCACTTTGGCCTATAGGGGATTTATAGTTCCTTGACCCACCTGGTGCCCCAGGTACGTCACTCTGTTTTGGCCTATTTGACACTTTTTAGCCTTAACAGTTAGTCCTGCCTGCCGGATGCGCTCGAAGACTTTTTCCAGGTGCTCCAGGTGTTCTGTCCATGAATCAGAAAAAATGTCCACATCATCGAGGTAGGCAACTGCAGATTCTCCCAATCCCGCTAGGAGACCATCTACAAGTCTTTGGAAGGTGGCGGGTGCATTTCGCAACCTGAAAGGGAGTACATTGAATTCATACACCCCTGCCTGGGTGACGAAGGCTGACCTTTCCTTAGCGGGTTCATCTAGGGGTACTTGCCAGTACCCTTTGGTTAAGTCTAAAGTAGAGATGAATTGGGCATGTCCCAATTTCTCCAATAGCTCATCTGTGCGTGGCATTGGATAGTTGTCAGGATGAGTTACAGCATTTAGCTTACGGTAGTCCACGCAAAAGCGTATTTCCCCATCTGGTTTGGGAACTAGAACCACTGGAGATGCCCATGCACTATTAGAGGGGCGGATTATACCCATCTCTTTTTCTTTCAGCTCCATAGCTCTCTTGTGGGCCTCCTCTTTGGCTTTTTCTTCTCTTTCTCTCTGCTCCATAGCTCTCTCATCAGCTTCTTTCTCGAGTTTTTTTAATTGAAGCATTCTCTGATGTTTCCTGTCATTTTCTTCTGCTTCTAGTCTGGCCAGTTCTATTTTGTTAGCTACATCTGGTAGTCATTTTCCTGTTTTCTTGTGCTGGGTCACACCCCTCTGCAGTTGACTGAAACTGGGATGCACTCAGCTCAGGCTGCTGCTGAGGTAACAGAGACTTTCTAACTAGCTATTCCCGAGGAGGTAAAAAGAAAAAAGAAAAAATTCAGCTTGTAAATTCCTTTTACCAGTTGTTTGCTCATTGATTGAACCCTTCTCTTAACAAAGACCCTTGTTAAAAAAAACTTAACACCTCTGCCTTCAGGCAAGGAGAGATAAGATATGCATCTACCTTCAGCTCTGCTTTCCAAGCAGCTAGAAGGAAAAAAAAAATCTTACTGGCTTTTGGGTTTAAAATGATTCCCACCGCTCTGCCACCATGTCAAGGCTGCTTCCCCACTTTGAACTTTAGGGTACAAATGTGGGGGCCTGCATGAAAACTTCTAAGCTTAACTACCAGCTTAGATCTGGTCCGCTGCCACCATCCCAAAGCTAATTCCCTTCCCTGGGTAGCCTTGAGAGACCTTCACCAATTCCCTGGTGAATACAGATCCAAACCCCTTGGATCTTAAAACAAGGAGAAATTAACCATCCCCCCTCCTTCCTCCCACCAACTCCTGGTGAATACAGATCCAACCCCCTTGGATCTAAAAACAAGGAAAAATCAATCAGGTTCTTAAAAAGAAGGCTTTTAATTAAAGAAAAAGGTAAAAATCATCTCTGTAAAATCAGGATGGAAAATAACTTTACAGGGTAATCAAACTTAAAGAGCTCAGAGGACCCCCCTCTAGCCTCAGGTTCAAAGTACAGCAAACAGAGATAAACACTCTAGTAAAAGGTACATTTACAAGTTGAGAAAACAAAGTAAAACTAACACGCCTTGCCTGGCTGTTTACTTACAAGTTTGAAATATGAGAGACTTGTTTAGAAAGATGTGGAGAACCTGGATTGATGTCTGGTCCCTCTCAGTCCCAAGAGCGAACAACCCCCAAAACAAAGAGCACAAACAAAAGCCTTCCCCCCTCCCCAAGATTTGAAAGTATCTTGTCCCCTTATTGGTCCTTTGGGTCAGGTGTCAGCCAGGTTACCTGAGCTTCTTAACCCTTTACAGGTAAAAGGATTTTGGAGTCTCTGGCCAGGAGGGATTTTATAGTACTGTACACAGGAGAGCTGTTACCCTTCCCTTTATAGTTATGACAGTTATCTAATCAGTCTCCCCACTTTGGAAATTACCTAGATGGCACTGGAATATGTTCCTAATGTAACAGTGTGGATTATAATCCTCTCCTAGAGTCAGTTAGAGCGTTCATCTCCCCAAACAGTGAAGTCATTCTTTTGCCTTTATAATCTGAAACATTATTATCCCAAAACTCAGCAAAGTTTAAATCACTGAAAAGATATATAATAGGATTAAAAATCATCCTATACCATTTAGATCATTGACTTTGTCACATCCCAAATGATACTTAATTACTTATTTTTCCTAAATACTGGACTGTTTCCTTTGGGTTTGAGCCTTTAGAGTTTCATGTTTTCCAGTATTAGTCAATAACTAGGAGGACAAGAAATTTAAAGAAAAAAATTGAATGCCAAGATTCTCACATATCCATCTGGTTTGAGGAGCTGGGGCTATTAGAAATATACCAAATACTGCAAGAGTTTCCAACACTTACTATAACTGATTGTTCCATTGCCTTTGCAATAAGATACTTAATATTTAATGCCTTGTACTCATATTCTGGATCTTTACCTCTTCCTTTCCCCCTCCCTCTCATCAGATTTCTCCCACAGCAATATCTCCTCTCCCGCTCACTTCTTATCTATTCTGCACTCAAGTTCCAACATATATTCTGTTCATGCGATATACTTTTGAGCTATTACAATATCTATTTTTACTTATTTACACACAACCAGAGAAGCATTTATCCTATACACCAGGTTTATTTGATAATTTAAAAACCTACAACTCCAAAAAGAAACTATATACAACACAATAGTAATGCCATTTCAGTACCAATAGAATCAAAACAGCCAAAAACAAAAAACCCAACCAACCACTGCATACTGATATTCTTTCACAACCTGAAAGTTAGTTTGAAATCTTGTTTAGGCTAGAAATAAACATGAGTTTGAAGAGTCTCACCCGTTTTTCCATATCACATATCCAACTTCACAAGTCAGCCTGGCTAAAGCCTCTTCTGAAGAGATGCCTAGGACTAGCATCATGGGAGAGTTATAGGGTGGGACTGAGATGCATTTACAGAGCTGTATGGGAAGGCTTAGCAAAGCTTGTCTGCCCTATGCCTGGTTCACACCACTGGTGTGAGAGTTTCACTTTCCTGAGCACAAAACTCACCAAGTTTTACAATAATTGAGTAAAACAATTTAGAAAGCAAAAACAAAGGAAAGAGGAAGGGAGGTAGGAGTGGACTCACCTCTAGTCTGCCCTCTCATGGCTGGGTGTGGCAGTTCTCTTCTGTGTAGCACCTCCTGCTGACAGCCACTCAGGTACCAACATTCATTTTGCCTCATTTCTTGACTCAGTCTTTCAGGCCGGTCACATTTTACTCCCACCCCTTCTGGGTCAATAAACAAGAGTCCAATAACTAATTCCAAGACCTGGTATCAGGTCAGGTCTCCAGCCCCTGAGTCTGGGCCCAGTAGTCCTTACATCTCCCTCTCCAGGCTCTGAATTATCAGGGAGACTTCATGCCACCTTTCTGCTGGTTGATAGGGGAAGTTAGGCCCACCCTCTACACTGGGTTCAAGACCAGTGACCTTAGGCCAGGTAGTTAAGGGTCACTCCACCAGATTCTTTTCTGCCTCCTCCCTGGACTTCTTCCTACTAAGCCAGGGGTGGCCAACCTGAGCCAGAGAAGGAGCCAGAATTTAACAATGTATGTTGCCAAAAAGCCACAGTAATACGTCAGCAGCCCCATCAGCTCCCTCTGCCCCCGCTCTCTGTGCCTCCCTCCCACCGGCAGCCCCACCACTCAGCGCCTTCCCTTCCCTCCCTGCACCTCCCGATCAGCTGTTCCATGGCGTGCAGGAGGCTCTGGGGGGGAGGGGTAGGAGCGAGGGCATAGCAGGCTCAGGGGAGGAGGCAGGAAGGGGTGGAGTGGGGGCAGGGCCTGTGGCAGAGCCAGGGGTTGAGCAGTGAGCACCCCCCCGGCACACTGGAAAGTTGGTGCCTATATCTCCAGCCCCGGAGTCGGTGCCTTTACAAGGAGCCGCATATTAACTTCTGAAGAGCTGCACGTGGCTCCGGAGCCACAGGTTGGCCACTCCTGTACTTTCTCCTTTCTCCTCATCCTGTAAGAGGCTTCCTGTTTCTCACAGGTCCCTCTGTTCCTACTATCAGAAGAGTGACTGCAGAAAGAATGTCTGTCTATCACCCACCTCCCATTCCAAACTTCTGTTTATAACATCACCTAGCCCACTCCCCCTCCCCAGCTGGGTTTCACATTAATTAGGTCTGGTCCACCCTCCAGGTGGGCTAACTGAGCTTGCTGACTCCTGTTTGTTCAGCTCTGTGTGGTATAGGACCACCCCCCATCACAGATGGCTTTATTAAAACTGGCACTCAGGAAATCTGTGTTTAGTTCGCAACTCTGCCACAGACTCGCTGTGTGACTTAGGGTGGTACCACTTCTGTAAAACAGAGATAATATTGCCTTTCTTCCACTCTTTGTCTATCACACTGATTTATATTGAAAGCTCTTTGGGATGGGCACTTTTACTTACTATTTATTTGTACAGTGTCTAGCATAGTAGGCCCTGATCTCAAATGGGGCCTATAGGCACATATTTAATACTAATAATTAAGAACAACAACAAACTACTTTAAAATATTATGGGTAGAGCATAATCTATGCCGGTGGTCCCCAAACTTTTTATCTTTCTCCTCCCCTTGCCCCTGTCTGCGCCCCGCCCCCCTTCAGAGCTGGGCTGGGAGCAGGACCATGGCTCTGGAGGGGGGGATGCCGACACGGTAAGGGGGCCGAGGCTGGGGCCACAGCTGGAGGTGGGGCCAGGAGTGGGAGCAGAGCCTTGGACCCCCCTGGCAGCTGGGGCCCTGGGTGTAGGGCCAGCAGCAGGGGCACCGGGTGCGGGACCCGGGGCCAGCAGCCAAGGCCAGGAGCGGAGCTGGGTGGCACTCCCTCCCCACCCCCCGTGGGGGCAGGCCTGGGCCCCAGTCACACCCCCCTCCAAACATCCCTCGGCATGCCCCACAGTTTGGTGACTTCTGATCTATACAAAACAAAGGAATTTTAAGTAGTTTCTTCCATCCCGTGCTTAACTCAGACGATCTTGCCCAAGTATTGCAACAAATGTTAATCCAATTGCTACAGTTCTCACTCATATGAGTAATCCTCACTCTTATGAGAAATACCATGAATCCTGGTCAAATCCTAAACTCCTTATTCAGCCCTTATTTCTGTCAGCTTCAATGTGAATTTGCCTTAGTAAAGACTTCAGGATTAGGCCCAGGGAGACTGCTTGCCTGAGAAGGGAGTATTAGTGTAAGCAAGGGTTATAAGGTCAGGACTATTAAGAGTTACTTTCATTTAAAGATGGCTGAAGTCTTGGGAGTTAAAATAGAGGTCTTGTTTTCACTGCTAAAAAGGTGCATTTTTTTTATCTCAGGGTAACTAATGTATGTGAGCTATCCTGAGGTAAAAACACAGTGAAGACCAGTCACTTTAGTTTATCATAAGGTAAACTTGCCAGGGTGAGACCCAGGAGGGAGTATAGTTCTGTTTACCTGGTAAAAGAAACAGATGGTAAAAGTAAAGTGCCTGCTCTTCACTGTGGTTTTACCTCATAACTCATGCATGTTAGTTACCCTGAGGTAAAAAACAATGCACTTTTTTTTTTAGCAGTGAAGACAAGGTCTGAGTTTCTGCACTTTTGTCACTTTGAGTCAAAACCTTAATGTTACTTTAACGTAGGTTGTTTGATGGCATTTACTAGACATATGCTCACAGTCACTGCACAATCTCTTCTCCTTGGCAAGACCACAAATGCTCAAACTGCAAGCAGTAAAGAATGAGTGACTGCTTTTTACAATTCTAAGAGCTGTAAAAAAGATAAATAAGACCTGGTAAACGATTTTAAGCACTCATTTACACATACTTTTAGTCTGTGTGCGAGAGGTCTCTGGCTCTCTCTCCCTCCCTATGTACATTTATAGCTACACATATATTAATATGTTCAATCTGAAAGCAGTGCCAGCATTTTAAACATGTATTTACTTTCCCATACACAATCGGATATACTAATATCTGAAATGATATTAATTTAATTTTAGTGTGGGTAACAACTGAAGCAGACTATTGTCAGGCTGTGATCACTGGATTTTTCATGAATCAGTACTTTGAGAGTATACCAGGCTTTGTTACTCGGTCATAAAATAAGATAGAAATCCTGTATTATATTTTAGGATCAGTTTCAAGGTTTCATTAAATGTTAATGTCACCTTTATCCGAAGTGGGTGCATCTTGCAATATATTTACAGCGGTAACAGCACCATGACATTTGTATTCCAATCAATACCTACAGTCAATAACTCCAATCTGGCTTGGGATGCTGCAGAGAAAGCAGCACTGACAGCAGGCTATAAGGAAGCCTTGGGACACTGTAGGAGAAAAAGCTGCAGGCTGTTAAGGTGTTTGGTCCTGGAGTATTACAGAGGAGAGACCTTTGCTTCAGATTGTTTAAAATGAAGAGATGAAGCAACTGAGAAAGAGAGAGAGAGAGAGAGGCTTTTAGCCACAGACAAAATTTCCTTCTGTCTCCCCATCTAAAAAATACAGGATTCCATTCAAAATAAAGTGAGATGTTGTTTCCAGGGTGAGAAAAGAAATCTACAGTAAAGAAAATAAGTAGATAATAATAGTTCACTAAAATGGAAGTAGCTGTCAGGTTTTATAAATTTAAATACCTGCTCCCAATATTGATTAACTTTTTACCCATACAAATGTATAATACAGTCATGCACTGTGTGAAAACAATGGCTTGGTGAATTGCATGCTATATCCATCCATAAATATAACATGCTCTGCAAGAATAACATGGAAAACAAACCACTCATTGTATCATTATATTCGTTAAACTGTTACACAAATTCTACCTAATGCCACTGCTTCAAAAGAGTGCATAGAACATTTAGCCCTTAAAGACTTAGGGGTATATTCTCTGCTTGAGTTGCATGTATAACTTCCATTAGTGTTAATGGAAGTATGCTTATGCATCAAGAGGGGGAATAGATACTGAAGATGTTAAAATGACCAACAATATGCCTGATTTTCATCTTAAAATGGAATAAATTAGAATTAGTATTTACTTGGGGAAAAAACCTAAAACATCTCCTGAAGTCAACAATATTAATTTAATAGGAAAGCAACAGTGATGGGTAAAAATAAAATTCAGTCAACAGAAATGGGTTTGCTGTCCTCATTTTATGTAACTCATTTGAACACTCTATGGCTACATCTACTCTGCACACCACTGGCAGTGACCAGATGTCCCGATTTTATAGAGACAGTCCCGATTTTTGGGGCTTTTTCTTATATAGGTACCTATTACCCCCCACACCCGTCCCGATTTTTCACACTTGCTATCTGGTCACCCTAACTGGCAGCAGTGTGCAGTGTACATGTAGCTATGTGCCGCAGTGCAAAATAGGCTGTGTCCACACTGCGATGTGTAGCTATGTGACAGAGTCACAGGTCCGATGCTCTGAAACCACTCTGTATGAAGCCAGACAGGACTCTGGGTAGCGTGATTCTCCTCAGGGCACGCTGTCCAGGGCAAGGAGTCTCTTCAGCTATGGCCTTCCTGGATCTGACCTCAGCATTCAGCATCCCTGTTCACACCATACACTTTCCACAGTGGGTCCCTGGGGAACCCAGAGGGGCCCTGCAACTCCACAGTTAGCTGTGACTCTCAGCCAGTGTGTAACACAGAAGGTTTATTAGTCAACAGGAACACAGCGTAGAAGAGAGCTTGTTAGCACAGAAATCAGTGACTTTCAGCAAAGTCCATCTTGGGGGGACCCCAGGCCGGACGCCCTAGACTCCCCCCTCTCTGAGTTCCCAACAGCAGACTGTCCAGCTTCCAGCGACCCAACCTCCAACATGCCCATTGCCCCTCCTCCTGGTCTTTGTCTCACTTCCCGGGCAAAGTGTCACTGGTCGCACCCTTCTCCTGGTTCTCAGGATATGAAGGGCACTATCCATCACTTAAGTGCAGGCAGCTGGAGCCGCCTCACTTGCCCTGGAGGGCCTCAGCAAAAATCACACACCCTTACTCTCACCACCTAGGCATTGGTGCAATACACAGGGAAACTGAGGTACACACAGTATTCGTGTAAAACAGTAAGACTCACATAATAAGGAGGAAAAACCCACTTCATCACAAGCTACATGTGTCAGTGAAAGGCTCTGGCAGAGGGGAGGCAGTAGGGAAAGGCTTCAGAAGTTCCCTGCTGCTGGAATCTTTTCCTGCTCTGGGGAACGGCTCCAGTAGCTGCCACAGCCTTTCCCTGATGCCTCACCCCTGCTAGAGCCTTTCCCAATGTTTTCCCATGCACTCTCCTACATGTAGGGTCTGTATTCTCAGACATACCCACGCCCTTCAGGTGTGTCTGTACTCTACGTACCTAAGCCATGCCTCACTGGCTACACTGCTATTGAAACCCATGCCAAGAGGGCTATGCGGCTATGTACTCTACATGCCGCCGAAAGAAGTGTTCAGTGTAGAAGTACCCTAAGCTATAAATCCTTAGCATTGTGCTTGTAGTCCCTGGCTTTCCTAAGTGAACAAAATCTCTGAATCCCGAATAGTTCTGAAAAATTAGACTGTTGCATTTGGTTTAACTTTCTAGGACATTCACCTTAATTAAAGCTAGATTCTGGAACTGGATCTGTGGTATAGAATAAATCCTAATCATCAATAGCACAAGATTTTCTGCATTGCAGTTGTAAGTGCTGTGGTACAATGATGGGTATTGATTCTCAGTGTTTGTCATGTACTGGTCAGTTACTATGAAAACCACAGCCCTGTAGCTGATCCTTGTCTACTCCGGAAAAGTCATTTATTGGGTATGTGGGAAGTTCCCTGTACCTTGAAACAGGAAGTACCGAAATTGTAAACAAAGGGACAGATTTTAAAAGTATTTTAAAGAGGCAAATAGGACCTCTCACTGATTTCAATGGGATTTTGGTGCCTAGGCTCTTACAAAAATCCAGTTTGGCACCTATCTGCATCTTTAGGCACCTAAAATACCTTTAAAAAACTGGCCCCCAAATGTTTACTTAGTTCTGTTTTTGCCTTTCAGGATAGAAGCATGGCACATGGTAGTCAAATGTGCATGGCGAGAGAGATTTAGGGCCATACAGTGGCTGTCTCAGCACAGATGCCCTAGAGCCTAATCCAGAGTTCATTGAAATCAATGGATAGAATACCATTAACTTTGTAAACTCTTTATTTAGATTGAAAACTCTTTGTGGCAGGGAATGTCTACTACTCTGTTTGTATAGTGCCTCATGCAATGGGATCCCATTCTCAGTTGGTCCCTAGGCACTGTCATAATAATAAATAATAACATTAGACTTTATTTTATTTAGTTATTTATTTTTACAAACAAGCATCATCTATCATTTCAATGGCTATTTTTGTCATCACTGTTCTTTTATTAGGACTCAGTACTTTTTGTGGGTGCTAGTAATTATGAGGGACAATCTACAAGTGAGACCAGCATTCCATCTCCAATCATTCTCGTCTGTGATTAAGCTTCTGCAAGATATTTTATGTCACAAGATCAAAGTCTGGAAAATCCATGAAACACTGGAGCCTTCCACCATTTGAGGCCAGAAGAAAGTACACAACATACTCTGTATTTTCTGTAGACTTTTAAGAGTAAAAAACTTTTTCATTTATCTGCCACCTTAAAGGTTGTAAGATTGTCTAAGGCTGATGAATGGAAGTGTGATGAAGTAAACGGATCTCTTTGAGACAGGTACCGTGTCTTTCTCTGTGTTCGTACAGCACTTATCACAACGGGGCCCTGATCCTGATCAGGGCTGCTGGGCACTTCTGCAATACAAATATTATTCAATATAAATATTACCATTATGGGAGGCAGTGTGCTCTAATGTATAAGGCACTAGAGAGGGAGTTGGAAGGAATGTATTCTAATCCCAGTTGTGCTACTGTCCTGCTGTGTGTCACCTTGAGCAAGAGTCACTTCATCTTGCTGTGCCTGTGTCCCCATCTGTAATAGAAATGTTACCTTCCTTTGAGGCCTACAGAGGAGAAAATGTGTAAGAGCTTTGTATTATTAAATAAGTAGAAACACTCTGACATCATGCTCTCACACTAAGTGTGCATTCGGTGCAGTGGGAAATTGTGTTCATGGTACTCAAAGTAAAAACACAAAGCAACAACATCAGAAAGCTAAGTGCTGCACCTATGCTGCTGTTGGTTTTGGCAGGCATCCAGATAAGAAATCAGTCATCTGTTGACAGCTGTGCAGTAAGATGAGGCAAGAAGAAGGGAAATGAGAGAGATGGAGAAGAGAAAGGCATGGCCTCCAATAATTCTGTTTGCATAGGTTCCCAACCAGCACAGGTAGCAAATGCTATGTTGTGGTGTTTTTAAAAATAAATATTCAGTTTACTGCTGTGCTGTCCACTCAAATTATTTTGAACTTAATAGCTGATTGTATTTGTACACATGCTGCTCTGGCTCGGTTTTTGACAGATTGCCAGTTTGTAATCCTCCCTTTCAGGCTTTCATTGGATCTGTTTTATCCTGATGTTGTGATAAGTCTGCAAAATAAATAAGTAAAGACACATATGCACCCAAATCCCTTTGAAGTGCCAAGGCATTGGCCTTGCTTGCAAACCAGTGTGCTGTGTCCACCAGTGTCTGAGTCAGTTCTTACCCAGGAGTCAGTTCCATCTCTTTGTCTGTTCCAAGCTGCCTGTGTGTCAGTAAGCATCCCTCTGCTGAGTCAGACATGATTACGCAGGTAATGCAAATGCTCCCACTTCATTTCTGCATCTATTCTGTTGTGCTCACCATTCACTTGTCATTCACTATGTCTGTGTTCTTGTCCATCATCCTGATTGAGGGTAAGGGCCCAGGCAGGGACACATGTATCCTGGAGATGAATGAATGGCTGCACAGATGGTGTCAATGGGAGGACTTCAGCTTCCTCGACCATGGGATGATGTTCTGGGAAGAAGGACTGCTGACAAAAGATAGGGTCCATTTGACCAAGAAGGGAAAGAGTGTCTTTGTAGACTGATTTACCAACTTAGGGAGAAAGGCTTTAAACTAGATTCAAAGGGGACAGATGAAAAAAGCCCACACGTGAGCACAAAACAGGCAACCTTAAGAGAGGGCTAGATGTTCGGGTGTGTGGGTGGGGGGCGGGGGGAGGGGCGGTTGGCAGAAACATGGAAAATTACAAAAGAGTCATTGGAGCAACAAGAGGGAAATCAGTGGGGGAATCTGCTCAACATCTTAGATGTCTATACACACATGCAAGGAGTATGGGAAATAAATAACAAGAACTGGAAAAATTGGAAGTATTAGTACATAAGCTAAATTATTATTTAATTGGCATCACAGAGTCTTGGTGGGATAAATCTCATGACCTGTTTACTGGTATAGAGGGGTATATCAGGAAAAATGTGGAGGTATTGCATTATACATCAAGTATATATACACTTGTTCTGAGATCCAGAAGGATGTGAGCGGCAGACCAGTTGCAAGTCATTGTGTAAAGATAAAAGGAGAAAAAATAGGGGTGATATCATGATAGGGATCTGTTATAGACACCAAATCAGGAAGAAGAGGTGGATGATGCATTTCAAGAACAAATAATAGAAATATTCAATATACAAGACCTGATAGTAATGGAGGACTTTAACTACTCAGACATCTGTTGTAAAAGTGAAACCCAAAATGTTCAATAACTTCTTGGAATGTATTGATAACAACTTTTTATTTCAGCAAGTGAAGGAAGTAACCAGGGGTACAGCCATTGTAGACTTGATTCTGACCAACTGGGAGGAATTGGTTTCAAATTTGAAGGTGGAAGGCAATTTGGGTGAAAATGATCATAAAATGATACATTTCATGATTCTAAAGAAAGGAAGGAGGGAGAGTAGCAAAGTTAGGATAATGGACTTAAAAAAAATAGCAGACAAGCACTTTGGAGGACAGGACTAGAAACTACCTTGCCAAATTAGAGAATTAGTCTGAAATCAGCAAGAATAATAAAATAACACCACCACCACCACCACTTTTGAATTCTATAGCATCTTTTCTTCAAGGATCTCAAGATGCTGAACAAACATTAGCAAATTTAGCCACACAAAACCTTTGTAAAGTAGGAGGAAGTATAATTTATGCCATTTTACAGATGGGGGAACAGAGGCACAGATTTGCCTAGTGTCACATGAGACGTTTCTGGTACTGTCAGAAGTAGGACCCAGATCTCATGACTCCCAGTTTGATGTCTTAACAACTAACACTAAACTGCTGGATACAAACAGATCTTGTAATTTCCCTAGCTGTCTAGCTCTAAGACTAACTAACCACTGCCTGCACTGTTTAGTATCATCACATCTGGTCTCTGTAAATCAAAGCCTGGGACAAGCATTCATGGAAGGGAGTGCTGGGTGCACTACATACCTTATTCAGTACATACATGAACCCCATTACAAAACACAATTTCCCCTCAGTTTTCATATGTAAAAAATATAAGATAACAGTAAAAGTAAAGTTAGAGTTTCTCCCTTTCTGAAGAACAAGGAGCCTATATTAAATTAGCCTATTTATTGCCTTTATATTAAAGGATAACCTTTCCTTTAAAGGGACTGAATGTACAGGGGTTTGTTAAAACATTAACTATAGTCACAATGGGTGGCTTCATTGGGCACTGTCACAGGGTAACTGAGGGCAGAATTTAACTCTCACTGCAAAGAAAACTAGAAATGAAAAAGAACGGTTAAACCTTTTAACAGCAGTAAACTGCAGTGGCAGAGGATCAGACTAGGAAGAACACGTGCTGAAATAACCAAACAACCCACACATTTTTTGCCTGAAAGTTTCTAAAATTCCAGTAGATGGCAGTAAGTAACAGTGAGAAATTTGAATGCTGCATAGTAAAGATAATTTCTATCACTGAAACTAAAAGGATACTGGATTCATTTAGGAACTAAATGGCACAGATGTGGCAGGTACATGAAGGCATCTAAACAAATGAAACACATTTTTCACAGGCTGGTGGCTTCTAAGTCAGTCTTAGAAGGTGACATTTTCTTGATCCCTATACTGCCTCTTTGCATCTTTTCATTGGACAGGCACCACAGCTTTATGCCATGATGCAGCGGTGTGAGAACAAGGATTATTAGTGTTACAATATAGAAAACAATTCACTGTGTTAGATTAATAAAAATGCAGAATGTGTTTTTAAATTGCTCATTTTACATATAACTCTCTTTCACGGAGGACGAAATGAATTGAAGTGGGGTATGCAATTTAATTCATTACTGCTGTCAAATGGTAAGCAGCACTGCATTTGATTTGTTTCTGTGCCTCTTGCAGGTTGGTGGAGGTGCTAGTCATTACACTTCATTTTGTGAACTACCCAGGTGTTGAAAACAAATAAAAGAAAAGGTTACAGGGTAGAGTGGGAGCAGAGCTCGTTTTCTATAGATGTGAATAATATGATGGAAGAAAGAGCAAAGTTATATACCAGCTAGTCCCTAGTGCACTGATGCAAAGGTTGACTCCTTTGTCTAATTAGACTACATCAGCAGTAAAATCCAAATCTGAATGCATTCACTGTCACCTCAGTACAGTATGTCTTTGCTATGAAAGTAGAAGTGAACTGCTTTTTGAGTAATTATACTGAACAGTCTGCGAGCCAATTCATTAACAAAAAATTGTGTAAAATCCATCCCTCCTGCTAAAGCAACCATGTAGTTTGGTGCTTAATAAGACCCACCTTGTCAGACATCAGGTTTTTGTTGGCAACCTTTCGTCTGTGAGAGACGGTGGGAATTGAAGCCTATGATGTAGATGGTTTGCGAAGTCTCATGTGACTAAATAGTCAAATCCGAGGTTTACATGATCTTTGGCAGTTATTGCAAATATATGTATCTTGGTTGGGAGCTGCTTGCTTCCTACGGGCTCTTCTCTCTTGAAGCTGTAGGAGCCAGCTTTTGTCATGGACTTTGATACCCTGATGGAGACAAGGCCGGCGCAACCCATTAGGCGACCTAGGCGGTTGCCTAGGGCGCTACAATTTGGGGGGTGGCGACCGCGGCGGTATTTCGGCGGCGGGACCTTCCGCCGCCTCTGTGGGGGGTGGCATTTCGGGGCGGGACCTTCCGCCGCCTAGGGCGGCAGAAAAGCTGGCGGCGCTCCTGGATGGAGACAATGGCACCACTTGTTATGATCACTTGCCAAGATTTCCCATTCGTCAGGATCAATTCCAAATTCCTTCCTATCTCGCTTCCATGTGATTTTATAGCAAAGCCTGGGATGTCCTGTTGTTCTTGTTCCCTTTGATATCTCCCTGTATAGTATGTCCTTGGTTATGCGGCCATCTTCCAACCTATTCAGATGGCCCAGCCAGTGCATTCGTCTTTGTTTGAGCAGGGCTGTCACACTTGGTAAATTTGCCCTTTGAAGAACCTCTGCGTTGGTGACTTTAACTGCCATTTGTGTGGAGTATGTGGCGTAAACAACGTAGGTGGAAACCTAGCTCCTGGCATTACCCTGGATCACCAGAAAAGTCCTGCATCTGTTGGAGGATACTAGAATACAACATCTTATTACAAAAAGGGTTTTGTAGTAAGAAATGTAAAGTCCAGAAAACAGGGAAAGGGAATAAATGGCTTATACAAAATCAGGTGTATGTAACCAAACAGCCTCACCTATTACATTAAAGTAAGATTACGTTTATCTGCTTAATAGTGTATTAATGTTTCTTTTTCACATAACCAAGAACTATAGTAGCCAACTAGCCACAAGGAAGGAGTAGGTATAGGACAACTTTGCATATGCTATCGATGTGCTTCATACTAAAATAAGGCCTGGTCTACACTACGACTTTAATTCGGATTTAGCTGCCTTAATTCGAATTAACGCTTGACCCGTCCACACAACGAAGCCATTTAATTCGAATTAAAGGGCCCTTTAATTCGATTTCTGTACTCCACCCCGACGAGCGGAGTAGCACCAAAATCGAATTTGTCAATTCGAATTAGCGTTAGTGTGGCCGCAATTCGATGTTATTGGCCTCCAGGAGCTATCCCACAGTGCACCATTGTGACCGCTCTGGCCAGCAATCTGAACTCGCATGCACTGGCCAGGTGGACAGGAAAAGCCCCGGGAACATTTGAATTTCATTTCCTGTTTGCACAGCGTGGAGAGCACAGGTGACCACAGAGAGCTCATCAGCACAGGTAACCATGCAGGCTGATAATCGAAAAAGAGCACCAGCATGGACCGTACAGGAGGTACTGGATTTGATCTCTATATGGGGAGAGGATTCAGTGCTAGCTGAACTGCGTTCGAAAAGACGAAATGCCAAAACTTATGAAAAAATTTCCAAGGGCATGATGGAGAGAGGCCACAATAGGGACACAGATCAGTGCCGCGTGAAAGTCAAGGAGCTCAGACAAGCCTATCAAAAAGCAAAGGAGGCAAACGGTCGCTCCGGGTCAGAGCCGCGGACATGCCGCTTCTACGCTGAGCTAAATGCATTTCTAGGGGGGGCCGCCACCACTACCCCACCTCTGACTGTGGATTCCGAGCTGGGGATAATCTCATCAGGTACACCTGATGATTCCGCGGAAGGGGAAGAGGAGGAGGAGGAGGAGGACGAGCTGGCAGAGAGCACCCAGCTCTCCGTTCTCCCCAACAGCCAGGAACTGTTTCTCACCCTGACTGAAGTACCCTCCCAAGCCTCCCAAGCCAGCACCCAAGACCATGACCCCATGGAAGGGACCTCAGGTGAGTTTACCTTTTAAAATATAAAACATGGTTTAAAAGCAAGCATTTTTAATGATTAATTTGCCCTGAGCACTTGGGATGCATTCGCAGCCAGTACAGCTACTGGAAAAGTCTGTTAACATGTCTGGGGATGGAGCGGAAATCCTCCAGGGACATCTCCATGAAGCTCTCCTGGAGGTACTCCAAAAGCCTTGCCACAAGGTTTCTGGGCAGTGCAGCCTTATTCCGTCCTCCATGGTAGGACACTTGACCACGCCATGCTAGTAGCAAGTAATCTGGTATCATTGCCTGACAGAGCCTGGCAGCGTATGGTCCCGGTGTTTGCTGGCATTCAAGCAACATCCGTTCTTTATCTTGCTGTGTAATCCTCAGGAGAGTGATATCGCTTAGGGTAACCTGGTTGAAATAAGGGAATTTAATTAAGGGGACTGAGGTGGCCGTTCCTACTGGGCTGTTTGCCTGTGGCTGAAAAGAAATCCTTCCCTGCATTTAGCCAAGTGCAAGGGGGGGGGGGGGAGGATTGGCCCAGAGCTTTTCGCGTTTTGCTAGCAGGGATCTTCCCTGATACCAGCCACGCGGTGGGGGGAGGGAGAAAGCACTCATCCCAGAGAATTCATGGCGGGTGTGTGTGGGGGGGTGTTAGTTTGGTTCCTGCAGGGATCTTCCCTGATACCAGCCACGCGGTGGGGGGAGGGAGAAAGCACTCATCCCAGAGAATTCATGGCGGGTGGGGGGGGGGTGTTATTTTGGTTCCTGCAGGGATCTTCCCTGATACCAGCCACGCGGTGGGGGGAGGGAGAAAGCACTCATCCCAGAGAATTCATGGCGGGTGGGGGGGGGGGGTGTTAGTTTGGTTCCTGCAGGGATCTTCCCTGATACCAGCCACGCGGTGGGGGGAGGGAGAAAGCACTCATCCCAGAGAATTCATGGCGGGTGGGGGGGGTGTGTGTTATTTTGGTTCCTGCAGGGATCTTCCCTGATACCAGCCACGCGGTGGGGGGAGGGAGAAAGCACTCATCCCAGAGAATTCATGGCGGGTGGGGGGGGGGTGTTAGTTTGGTTCCTGCAGGGATCTTCCCTGATACCAGCCACGCGGTGGGGGGAGGGAGAAAGCACTCATCCCAGAGAATTGGATGGGGGGGGGGGTGTTAACCTTCAGCAGCAGAAAACAAGCTAACAGGAAAACTGCAGCACAACGGGCTTTGCTTGGTATGTGGGAAAGCAGGGCGCAGAAGCCTAAAGACAGTGGCTTACCATGGCAGCATGCAAGGTGAATTCTGTTGCCCCGACCTGCGTCTGTGATCTCTAGCAGCAAAGCCACAGGCACTCAATATTAAGAGGCAAAATGCGACCTTGCACAGAAATCACATGTGCTATGTAATGTGAATAGTATACACCGTGAAAGAGTATAAGCATTGTTCTGAAAAATGTATCTTTTAAAAAAATTCTCTCCTTTTTTCACTCCCTCCAGCAGGTGCAAATGTTTCAAGCCTCCCTCCTCCTTCCCGAAGGCTATCCCAGATAAGGCGTCGTAAAAAAAAGACGAGAGAAGAGATGTTTTCCGAAATCATGCAATCCACCAGGAATGAAAGAGCTCATCTGAATGAGTGGAAGGAGACGGTTTGCAAGTATAGGAAAGAAGCCAGTGACCGTGAGGACAGGAGGGACCAACGTGAGGACATGAGGGACCAACGTGAGGACAGAAGGGACCAACGTGAGGAGAGGAGAGACGCTCGAGATGAGAGGTGGCGGCAGGAAGATCAGAGGAGTCGGGAAGCAACGCTGGGGCTGCTGCGTGAGCAAACAGACATGCTCCGGCGTCTGGTGGAGCTTCAGGAACGGCTGCTGGAGAACCGAGTGCCGCTACAGCCCCTGTATAACCCCCCTACCTCCTCACCATGTTCCATAGCCTCCACACCCAGACGTGTAAGAACACGGGGGGGGGGGGGGGGGAGGCTCCGTACACCCTCCCATTCCACCCCAGTGGACAGCCCAAGCAAAAGGCTGCCATTTTTTTAACCTTTTTTTACTGGGCTTTTCCTTCCCGCAGATCCTCCTCCCAAACCCCACTCAGGTTCTGTGCCGCTACAGCCCCTGTATAACCCCCCTACCTCCTCACCATGTTCCATAGCCTCCACACCCAGATGTGTAAGAACACGGGGGGGGGAGGCTCCGTACACCCTCCCATTCCACCCCAGTGGACAGCCCAAGCAAAAGGCTGCCATTTTCTTAACCTTTTTTTACTGGGCTTTTCCTTCCCGCTGATCCTCCTCCCAAACCCCACTCAGGTTCTCTCCCTCTTTTTATAATCAATTAATAAAGAATAAATGATTTTTAAACAATGGTGACTTTATTTCCTTTGAAAGCAAGCTGGGGGAAGGGGGAGGGTGGGTTCCTTACAGAGAATGAGTCAATAAAGGGGGCGGGTTTTCAGGAAGGATAAACAAACATAAATTTCACACTGTAGCCTGGCCAGTCATGAAACTGGTTTTCAAAGCTTCCCTAATGCGCAGCGCTTCATCGTGTGCTCTTCTAATCGCCCTGGTGTCTGGCTGCGAGTAATCAGCAGCCAGGCGATTTGCCTCAGCCTCCCACCCTGCCATAAAGGTCTCCCCCTTGCTCTCACAGAGATTGTGAAGCACACAGCAAGCAGTAATAACAATGGGGATATTGGTTTGGCTGAGGTCTGAGCGAGTCAATAAGGATCGCCAGCGACCTTTTAAACGGCCAAATGCACATTCTACCACCATTCTGCACTTGCTCAGCCTGTAGTTGAACAACTCCTGACTCCTGTCCAGGCTGCCTGTGTATGGCTTCATGAGCCATGGCATTAAGGGGTAGGCTGGGTCCCCAAGAATAACAATTGGCATTTCAACATCCCCCACGGTTATTTTCTGGTCCGGAAAGTAAGTCCCTTGCTGCAGCCGTTTAAACAGATTGGTGTTCCTGAAGACGCGAGCGTCATGAACCCTTCCCGGCCAGCCCACATGGATGTTGGTGAAACGTCCCTTGTGATCCACAAGTGCTTGCAGCACCATTGAGAAGTACCCCTTGCGGTTTATGTACTGGGTACCCTGGTGCTCCGGTGCCAAGATAGGAATATGGGTTCCATCTATTGCCCCACCACAGTTAGGGAATCCCATTGCAGCAAAGCCATCCACTATGACCTGCACATTTCCCAGAGTCACTACCTTTCGTAGCAGCACCTCCGTGATTGCTTTGGCTACTTGCATCACAGCAGCCCCCACAGTAGATTTGCCCACTCCAAATTGATTCCCGACTGACCGGTAGCTGTCTGGCGTTGCAAGCTTCCACAGGGCTATCGCCACTCGCTTCTCAACTGTGAGGGCTGCTCTCATCTTGGTATTCTGGCGCTTCAGGGCAGGGGAAAGCAAGTCACAAAGTTCCATGAAAGTGCCCTTACGCATGCGAAAGTTTCTCAGCCACTGGGAATCGTCCCACACCTGCAACACTATGCGGTCCCACCAGTCTGTGCTTGTTTCCCGGGCCCAGAATCGGCGTTCAAAGCCTATAACCTGGCCCATTAACATCATAATCTCCAAAGCACCGGGGCCCGCGGTCTCAGAGAATTCTGTGTCCGTGTCCATGTCCTCATCACGCTGGTCGCTGCGCTGCAATCGCCGCCTCCTCCTCCTCCTCGCCTCTTTTTTCTGGTCCTGTGTAAGCATAAACTCCACGAGAAAGCGCGAGGTGTTTATAATGTTCAAGACTGCGTTCTGGAGCACAACGGGATCCATGCTTGATGCAGAATGGAGTCTGCAGAGTTCACTCAGGAAAAAAGGCGCGAAATGGTTGTCTGCCGTTGCTTTCAGGGAGGGAGGGGGAGGCTGTACCCAGAACTACCTGCGACAATGTTTTTTGCCCCATCATGTACTGGGGTCTCAACCCAGAATTCCAAGGGGGGTGGAGACTGCGGGAACTATGGGATAGCTATGTAAAAGCTACCCACAATGCAATGCTCTGGAAATCGATGCTACTATGGTAGCTTGGACGCAAACCACCGAATTAATGGTGCCTAGTGTGGCCGAATACATTCGAATTTATAAAATCGGTTTCCTAAATTCGAATTATATAAATTCGAATTAATCCTGTAGTGTAGACATACCCTAAGGGTAAACAAATCTTAAGCTTTGGGGCATAAACTGATTACCCCAGAGGTCAGGAAGGACCTTTTTCTCTCTATGTACAGCTGTGCAGAATTGATCAGGTATATTTTTCTGAAGCATCAGATATTGCCAGTTCTGGAGGCAGAATAACAAACTGTATGGACTGATGATCTGATCCGGTATGGCTAATCCTATGTTGTTATTTCCCTTGCACTTTTTTTTGTAATATGATTTTATTGTAGTGTTTATGTGGGTAGAAATGGACACAGCTGGTACATTGCTTACTTGCTTAGAGCACACCCTTCACTGATAACAATGAAAGTGAATCAGAGTGAATGGACAGCACAATTATTAAAGCAACAACAAAACCTGTTTTGTATTTGGATTTGGAATGCAGATCAAACAGATGGCATGCTGTACATTTAACCTATTGGTTACGTTAGGGATGTCATCATGTACATTTTTCATGGACATCTAACACTGTCAAGCCTAATAAACTTTTAGTTACTGTGCTGTTTCCCTGTGTGGACTGTTATTTCTTTGTTTATAGCCTGCTGGGTTATATAAGTTGTGACAACTTGTTAGTTCCAAGATACGTCAGAAAAAGGGTGATGACTTTTTTACAACTTTGTTATTTTTTCACACATGCCCTTTTTTATGGTAAGGCAATTGATTGAGTCCTTCATCCAATACTGTAGTTTACATTTGTTTCCTTATCCAGGGCATGGTGAGCTTCTTTATAGCCAGGAGCAGGATCCGTGTGTTCCTGGAGGCAGCAACCAACCCTAACTTCTCTGGGAATCTGAAAGTTTTACAGCAGTGAAAATTGATTGCAAAACCATTTCAGAACACATGGTTTAAATTAAATATATCTAAAACATACACCACATAATAAGGGTGCATCAAGTGTAACACTTATACAAATCTTTGTTCTGTGATGGCATCACACCCAATAACAATTTTCACAATAAGCTGCATTACAGTTGGACCTAGGGGTTGCAAATAAGATAGGTGCCCCATTGTGCGAAGCGCGGCAGAAACGCATAATGAGAGACAGTAATAAGAGTTTACAATCTAAATAAACAAGATAGGCAAAAGGTGGGGGCAGAGAGGGGAAAGAATTATTATTATCCCCATTTGACAGATGGGGAACTTAGGCACAGAAAGAAGAAGTGGCTTGCCCAAGGCCACACAGGAAGTCTGTGGCAGAGCCAGGAACTGAACCCCAAATTCCTAAGCCCTAGTCCAGTGACTTAACCACAAGGTCATCCTTGTTTCATAAATGTGGTTGCTTTCTAGGGATAACAATGAATTCAGGAGGAGCAGACATTCCCAGTAAGTATTTCTCTGAAGTTAACTCGTGTAAAACTGAACAAATATATGCTATAGATTTGGCAAAGACTGATACAATACCTTTTTACATCAAAGTTGTGGAATCCTTTGTTTGTCCCCTGATACTGAGGGTAGTAATTTTCAAAAAATAGAATGATACATATTGTTTTGGGCAAAGGGGATTAAGTCCAGAGCACTCAGCTGCTGAATTCAGTTATCAGATAGAAATGGTAAAACAGAATCTTCGTGATTTAAAACATAAAGAACAGAACAAAACAAACACTCACCACAAACACACAAAGACCTACTATTTGCTTTTTCTTTAGCACAAAGTGCTAGAAGTCAAGAAATGGAAATTTGTTTCTTGATACCAGAGAAGGAATTGTCCTGCTGTCTTGTCAGGATCTGAACAGGGGAAAAGATCTGAAAAAGACAAGGGTATTAATTTGCTGACTTGAACATCTCTTAAATATTACACTTCACAGCCATTAGAACATTTTGCACTTACAGGGATTCTGGTTTTGCTATATGTAAAAATTACTGTAAAATTCAGTAGTGGGTTTAAGCCAGTCTAAGTCTGGAGGGAATCTAAATTAGAATGACTTACAGCTTCTTCCATCCCACTCAGTTTGTAAATTATATCAACCTAGACTCCCTCAGGTTTATTTAAACTCTCACCCACCTACCAATATGTAATTTACATTACTCTTCTCAATGTCATCTCTGAATATGATCCACTTAGTCTAGCTACTTATAGGGAGTCTACATTAGTTTAATACACATGATGGGAGTTAGAAGAGAAAGTGCATCAAGAAAAGTAACTAAAAGGAGGTTTGTAACAAAGTGTAATTAAAGTAGGTCATTAAAGTGGGCCTGATCCTCATCTGATGTAAATTGGCATGGTTCTACTGAAGTCGATGCAGATAGGTCAACTCACACAAATTGAGGATCTGCCCCCCTTACTTTAGTTTGTATACATCTTCTTCTGGCTACTCAGTATTTAGATTATACCCACTCAGACTACCTTGCTCTCAGCATTGGTAAGTGGGTATAAGAAGTTTTAAAGGAGCCTAACAATATAAGGAAGTCTAACTAATGTAAGGGAATCCAAGCTGGTCTAATTTACATTAACTTACAAATCATCTTTGAATTTGGTCTGGTCTATTTTCATCTTTCATGCAATATATAACTTTCACTATTCTGGAAATACCTTTCTTGCAGGAGTCTTGGTTCAGATTACAATGGTTCTCTACCCTCTGTGGTACAAGAAGAAAGCATTGACTTTATGTTATTCATTAATGAAAACAAGCAGACAAACTATTTAGAGGTTTGCAGCTGCATGTTGCCATCTTGATGGGGTTTGGCTGACTGTATTTGATTCGGTATACCGAGTGTAGATAGAGAAAAATGCCACTTATTTATAGGGTAAGTGCCTAAATCCTCTCATGGATCTATTGTTTTACTTACTATTGAGAAATATATCATTATCTTAGAGAGTATTTAGAAATATAGAAAATGTGCCTATTGGCACAGTAAATTGATAGAATCTGGTTTCATATTACAGTATGGGAAAACTAGTTTCTTAGCTTAGTTTGTTCATCAGATGCTCCAGATGCTGCCACTTCTGTTGTCAGAAAAGCAGTCATCTCAACAACATCTCCTGTTGGCATACTCCTGGGTGATAGATTGAAAGGTGCACTCTGTATCTTCACATATCAAAACAACCCCCCAAAACAACCTTGCCAAGCTCATCATTAGAAGCAAACTCCCCACAGACCAGGACACACCAACTCAAAGCGGCACCAGACCCTGCCAGAACAACAGATACAAAACCTACAGACATATAGTCTCTGCTACGATGATCAATACCCTCCACAACAAATTTTTCAAGATCCATGGGTCCTATACATGCCTATCACAACATGTGGTGTACCTCAGTCAGTGCATTAAATGCCCCAACAACAACTATGTGGTTGAAACAAGACAATCACTACACTGTCCCATGAACTCACGCAGGAAAATCATAAAAGACAAAAACATCCTATCGCTTGTGGGGAAACACTTTTCACAAAGTGATCACTTCATATTTGACCTCTCATTCCTTGTCCTCAATGGAAACCTGCATAATACCTGAAAAAGATTAGCCTGGGATTATAAATTCATAACTCTGCTAGACTTAAAAAAAATCAACAAAGATACTGGTTTTATGACTCATTACAACAATCTATAACCCACTAAATCTTCTTGGTCCAGTGACTCCAGAGGTGTTAATTATCTGCTTCATCTTAAATGGTCTCCTGCAAAATGTTTACCTTTATTTTAAACAATCTGTCCCACCTTGAATTGAACTGTGACACTCTGAGTATCTTTTCCAGACCTGAAGAAGAACTCTTTGTATCTTGAAACCTTGTTTCTTTCACCAACAGAAATTGGTCCAATAAAAGATATTACCTCATCCACCTTGCCTCTGTCAAAATGAAGAAAATCAGTTTGAGTCTTAAAATACAGTTGAAATTCTGCATATAAAGGAGAAATTGAATGATAGCAGATGATATATGGCACTAGGATTCTCAGTGTGTTGATAGTCTCTCAGTAAACTAGAATACCATATAAAGGACAAAGAGAAAATTTAATCACTCAGGGCCAAATTCCCTCTCAGTTACACCAGTGTGAATCTGGAAACACACCAGTTAAGTGAATGGAGTTACTCCATGTTTACACTAGTGCAACTGAGAGCAGAATTTGGCCCACATTACATAGATAAGGGACAATGATTTATGTGAAATTCAAACCTGCTGTGATATTCTCAGTGGATTTGAAATTTGTTAAGAGATCCAGGTCTTTTGATGTGAGGAGGAGAGATGACAAGCTTTATCACTGAATTGTAAGATGAAGATATAAAATTCAACATCTCATGATTTATGTCCTGTGCTTCAGATTAAAACCAGTATCTGAATTCTTCAATGTTTAAAGGGTATGTGAGAATTGGATTGGTGCCTGTCTCTGCTCCCACTGCAGTCAGAAGGAATTTTGCCCTTGATTTCTTTGGGAGAAGGTTCAGCCCCCTTGTTTGTCATTTCTGTGGCCTCTTGGAAGCTGGGTAGATTTTACAGGTGAGATGTGGGATTTCTGAGATAGTTGCTGACTCCACTGCTTTTAGAAGACCCTATGAGCTGATTGATGCGTTGGCATGAGTAAAAGCTCTGTATTTTGGCAAGGTGATGAATACTAGTAGAAAAAGTAGAAACCAAGAGAAAATAACCAGGATGGAAAAGCAAACAATAATCCACACCTCACTGTAGGATATATGCTACTCTAATTTCTTAAAGACCAAAAAATTCTGTTTATAGTTAATAAAGTAAAATGAGTAACTAAATAGGGTGTACCAGCGTGTCATTTAGTCTAATGTTAACATGGATAATACTTTTTCAAATAGCCATTGACATTATGAAACAGTTTCAATATGGTCCAAAATCTCAAATTTGAGAAATAAAAATACCTGCAACTAACCATGAATATACTAAAATAAGATGTTTTAAAATAATGTATTTTATCTAGAGAGTGGACAAATGAATATTTTTAAAAAAAGAAAAGTTTCATATATGCTGTGAAATCACATAGGGCCTATTTTCAATCTGTGAGATAGATTCAAACTGCTTGCAATAAAACATAAGCTAAATAAGGGTGGTGTTCCAAATGTGAAATTTAGCGGTTTGCCTGGAAAAATACTGGCTTGGGTGTTCTTCTGCCTCCTGTTGCTTTGAAGGGAGAAAGAAACCAAAAGCCCCATTTTCAATTTGACTTTCAACTTCCAACTCCATTAAAGTTGGGCAGAAATGAGGGACTCGCCCTTTTAGTTAGGTCAGTTAGGTATGTAAAGGCATTGGAATAATAATAAAAAATGTGTATTGCAGCAGCACAGGTTGAGTATTTTAAAATATGCATTTTCAACATGCACAAGTCATTAGAAAGAACAGAAAATCCCATATTGTAAAAATGCATAAATCAGTACCTAGAAGGCACATGCTGTCAAGGTACTGACAAGAAAATGTCCTGACCCTCTTCAAGGTGGTTTTGAAATCAAAGCAGAAGTGTTTTTCCCATAGCTTATAATGCTAACAAGAAAAATCTTTGTTCCAGTTGTCCTTGTAGCCGTTTCACAGCTGTACACACAAACCATGCAACAAAACTGAAAACAAAGCATTATATATGGTCATAAACTGAAAATTTTTAAAAAAACACACTAGTTGTTATCACATATAATAATTGGCATTAAATGCCATTTGTAGAAGGAAACCAGTGGTTATTGATTCATAGATTCTACGCCAGAAGGGACCATTGTGATCATTTAGTCTGAAGTCCTGTATAACACAGGCCATAGGACTTCCCTGAATTAATTCCTGTTTGAACTAGAGTATATCTTTTAGAAAAAACATCCTGTCTTGATTAAACATTTTCCAGTGATGGAGAATCCACCACAACCTTTGTTAAGTTGTTCCAATAATTAATTACCCTCACTGTTAAAAAATTGTGCCTTATTTCTAGTCTGCATTTGTTTCAACTTCCAGCTGTTGGATCTTGTACACTGCCAATGATCTGTAAGTGGGAAATTGTACTGGATTATTCCCAAATGGTTTGGTGTAAGGGACTTTTTTTCCCCATTCAGCAGGATTTTCCATTAAACAAACTGATGCTAAGTGGGCTTCACTGTGTCTATATTATTTTGTTTTTTTTCCTAAGAGCCTGATCCAATCCCATTAATGTGAACAAAAATACTCTCGGGGTAGATTTTAAAGGGATTTAGATGCCTAAAGATGTGGATCGGTGCCTAATGGGATTCTCAAAAGTGGGATTTTGAAAATCTGAATGTTTAGATGCCTAAATGCTTTTAAAAATCTGCCCTCATTGACTCCATTGGTCTTTGGATCTGATCCTGAATCAGAGAGGTTTGGGGGTTGAGAGGCTGAGATAGGACTATCTATTTGTCTTTGAGTAGATAGGAACCCAGGATTGCAACACCTTTCATTCTTATTCAGTCTTCTGTGGCTACTGGAATGTCTGATATGTTGTTTAACCATGTAGTGTGTGAGATACAGAGGTAACGTAGATGAGTGTGTGTAAACTGAAAAAAGAAAATAATCTCATTTTTTAGGCAGCCTGAGATTAACTGCTTTTGGAAAGGGACTAATAGATTCTGCCTGGGCTCAGTTAGGCTGTGTGACAAGGAATTTGTAGCACATGGTCAGATACAGTATGTTATCATCTAGCTAGAATAGTAATTAATAAATAGGCTGAAAAGACTTGTGGATTTAAAAGGATTCATTGTTCATTTTACGTGCAAGAAAATGGGAAAAAGTTATAAATATCCAAAACCAAAAGATTAGGTGAATCCTATTAGAATATATTTTCTGTCGTTCACAGTCTTGGCCTGTCTGCCACTCTGTTAAAAAGAATAAGTGGGTTGCAGCTGTGTGTTTTCATATAATTAGTATTGCAGTTTGGTGTGAAGGATTCAGTCAAGTTCAGCAGGACGGTTGCCAATCAGTGTTGGCTTTTGCCCATTGATGTGTTGTTGCAAGTGACATTGTCAAGAGCTCATTTATTGGACCACTGCTCCTGTAAGTGATTGTCAACTAAAAGATTATATGAGGGTGTTTACAGTGACAAGGTGACTCGGGTTTTTCAGTCTTCTCTCGTTTCTGAGGATACTGCCAATGACCTGTTCGGTCCAGTATCAGTTTGATGGTTGCTCTGTCACTTTTGAACTGATATGGACCACTTGATCTGAGAGACCTGAGTGGGTGCTGTAATTGATAACATTAACTCTCTGCTGGGATTTGCTTATTTATTTGCAGATGAGCTGTCTGTGTCGACTGGTTTTAGGAGCAATTTTATATCTCACATTTTTGCAAGAGGCTTTTTTCTATAGTTAATTATAGAATTATAATTGCCAATTAAGTGATAAGCCACAATAGGGCTTGTATTCCTAGGCAACTGGTGCATGCCTTAAATACGTTGTGAGGCACAAGGCCAAAGGCCAATCAGTGCATCAGTGGTGTAGACATGAGCACCCTGATATGGCTTATTGCTGCTATAGGTTCTCAATTTTAAATTACATATGAAAAAATAATTGAAAGCACTTGGTGCGGGAGGTGGGAAAGGATTTTATGCAACACTTCTTTCCTATGTGGAAAATAATTCATAGTAGAAATGCAAGGAAAAATAGGAAGAGAAAGAATAATGAGAATGATTCTAAAGTTCTCTCTCCTTTTTCTTCCTTTCTTCACCTGAAGCCCTCCTCAGTTTCTCCATGAGCCAAGACATGCTTTTCACTTCAGTAACAATTAGACTTTCCGTCTAATTCTGTGTCAGAAGCGGAAGTGCTGAGCAGTTCACAGATTTGGTTATAAAATGTCAGAAATGAAGTCAGCGGGAAGGGTCTCCTCGTTCACAGAAGGCAGGTGGGATTATACTGATAATATTTTCTAACATGTCCTGTTCTGTCAGATCCCTTTATTCTCACATTTGTTATTTTGTCTTTCCATGAAAAGTGTAATATCTTCCTCAGCTATCTGTGATGGTCACCTCCAATCTCTTTGTTAGCCACTGTCATTGGCCAAATCTTGGCTCCATACATTAGCATGCTCAGTACAATCACATGGTATAATCTGACTTTTAGTTTGATGTGGCGATCTCTGTTTGACAAGATGTTCTTCTTCCTTCCAAAGTGGTGTTTGCTTTCCCTTTGTGAAGCATCATTTTCATACCAGAAAGTGTGCCCGGGCTCTTTTTTTCTACATGAGAGAATGTTAACTCCTAAATGCACTAAAATCAATACAATCCCCTCAGAGCAGAACAAATAGGTGATATCATTTCTATTATTATGCTCTTTGTTGTTGGACTGGAGAGGCAGAGTGCCAGTATGTGTATTATTAAAATATCCAGGTACCTGATTTGGGAAGCAAGTCTAATAGAAATTACCAAGAGAGATTAGTTCATTTTTAAAACCTTGAGTCAAAAAGTCAAGGTTGCCCTGCTCTGCTGGACTTAGAAATATCACAGCATGTTGAAATTAATGGTGTCTAATGCAGTTTCACTGATTTTGACAAGACTAGGGATTTCTCATCCTCTAGAAGAACAGTCATATCAGCCTCTGTAAGTCAAACTGTGCAGACCAAGCAATGTGAGATGACTAGCATTTCATATATACTGAACAGCAGCACCACAAACTATATTACTCTTTAGTTGTTTATGTTTATCTTTTGCTGTCAAAATAACCTTTGGAATTAGACTCATATAGCCTATAATTTCTTACAGATGCTATTAACAGAAGAAAAGAGATGAGATCATTTAAGTCCCTTCATGTTCATATTGGCCCTGATCCAAAGGCCAGTAAAGTCAGAGGAAAAATTCCAATTGATTTCAATGGGCTTTGGATCAGGCCCCACATCCCTCGGCCCGCGCTGCTTCCCGCAGCCCCCATTGGACTGGAACAGCGAACCGCGGCCAGTGGGAGCTGCGATCGGCCAAACCTGCGGACGCTGCAGATAAACAAACCATCCCAGCCTGCCAGTGGATTTCCCTGATGAGCCGCGTGCCAAAGGTTGCCGATCCCTGGGTTATATGGACATTTTGCTCTGAAAATACTTCTAAAAATCCACTCTCTCCATACATTCAGCTCTTTCATTGCATTTCCATTACTAATCTCCACATTGACACTACCTGGTCTCTCCCTAACAAATCAAATTCCACAATGAAAGTGAAAGATAAACACCACCCCAGAAGTCTTAAAAAATGCTGGATTTTCCCCTTCCCCCGGACTTGTCTGTCATCTCCCTAACTCTATCATCTCCCCTCGTCTGTTTATGACTTCTAATTCACAGCTACACTGTGTGTCCCTTGGTCACGTATGAGAACATGCTCACCTTAAAAGTTGCACAATCCAGTGTTTAGATCAGGGGTGGCCAACCTGTGGCTCCGGAGCCACATGTGGCTCTTCAGAAGTTAACATGCGGCTCCTTGTATAGGCACCGACTCCAGGGCTGGAGCTACAGGCGTCAACTTTCCAATGTGCTGGGGAGTGCTCACTGCTCAACCCCTGGCTCTGCCACAGGCTCTGCCCCCACTCCACCCCTTCCCGCCCCCTCCCCCTCCTCTGCAGGGCCCTCGCTCTTCCCCCCCAGAGCCTCCTGTATGCCACGAAACAGCTGATCAGGAGGTGCGGGGAGGGAGGGAGAGGAGCTGACTGGCAGGGCTGCCAGTGGGTGGGAGGTGCTGGGAGCGGGGGGGTGGGAGAGAGCTGATGGGGGGCTGCTGATGTATTACTGTGGCTCTTTGGCAATGTACATTAATAAATTCTGGTTCCTTCTCAGGCTCAGGTTGGCCACCCCTGGTTTAGATTGTAAGCGGCTCAGGTCAGGGAGCTCGGAAGTGCTTCCCCACAGTCATGTGCCTCATGCAGTCATATAAATAAAGGTGAACAAAATGACTGCAAAAGTGAGTGCCCAAGGCTATTCCCGCAGAGCAGGTAGTGCTGTTCACCCACTTCGCACAGGTATATATGACTACACAAAGTGCCAGTCCATGGAGAATCAGGCCTCTTGCCTTCTTCTTTGCTTGTAAAACACTATGGCACAGCTGTAGCTGTATATAACAAATAAATGGATGCCATATCAGAACCCCAGTGTGCAATAAAATATAAATTACCCAAGTTTAATTTACAGCTTGCCAGTGGAAAGCAAATATGAATGTTAGCAAAAGCACTTTTTTATGTTCCCCACTCCAGTGATCCTATCTCACTTCATACACCTCACCTTGTCTGGCTATGTCGGAAGGAGGATGGGAGGCACTGGATGTGGTTTAATTAGGCCACAACTTTATTCTTAACTGTCTGGGAGCAGATAAAAGTGTACAGTCCAGGTAGTTCCATGATCATTTTTATATATAACAAGGGGGCTTCCATATCAGCCCTCCCCCTTAGCCATCCTGGACCACAGCCAAGCTGCTGCTGGGACCTCACCATCCCCCCTTGAATGAGGGTTGGGGAGGCTATTTCACCACTTCCATGGCTGGGAGGGTGCGTGCTGCTCTGCCTGGTCCAGGTAAAAGAGGGCTTTTCCTACCTGGTATGAACCTATATAGTACCTCCTCTCTTCTGGTCACCTGAGGGGATGGGTCAGCATCCCCACTGTGCCCTGCCCTGCAGCTGCAGTAAAAGTCACCCCCTGCCTCTCTAGCCCCTTAAAGAGGTACACACCTTCCTCCAACAAGCCCAACAATGGACCCCCCCCACCAACTTAATGTGCGGTATGGTCATTGTCAAACTGCCAATGTCTAGAACTGTCCAGAATATTGTTTCCAGGTAAACGTATCCAAGAAAGTGTAAAAAAAAACAAACTCAAAAACATAACACCATAGGAACAGTGATGCCCTATTATAAAGTGTTGGCTATTGCAATCAATTTCTTCTTCACTTCAGGGCCTTTTTTTTGGCTTTGCTCTGTAGTATCATAGCTAATTTTGTGCTTTTGGCCTCTGTTATATTTCTGCACTTTGCTATTTTTAAAAAACCCTTTTTATTTTGGGGTTTTTCTGCTTATGTAGTTCTGAGAAGACGTAAGACAGAACTTCTGTAGGCGAGTTAGTTCAAGTATTACATGTTTGTATATTTTAGTTCACTAGGATGGTTTTGTCCATCAGAGTTCTGGAGCATTTTATCATCATTAGTATCTGTGAGAGTGTGTTGGTTTTGGTTTTCTACAATAGGTTACCATGCCATCATTTGACTTAACAGATGACTAAGTTTTAAAGCCAGAAGGGACCAATTCACTCAGTAGTGTTTGAAAATCACTGGTGCTGCAGGACAAACTAGAGCTGCCAGTTACCCTGTGCACTGAGCCACTCAGGGAGAGACTGTGCATCCTGCTCAGCTTGTCATGCTGTGGTGCTGCTCTGTACTGCCCTTTACTTGAGCCAGTGGCTAAATGCCACATTCTGGCCCATAAATAGTAATATTCTTTTTTTATTCCTAAAAGGTTATAGCATCGGGGTGTCTGAAGGCATGAAATGAAATGCAGTTTGTTTTTCACCATTAGCTTTCCTTTTGACAAAAAAGCCACATTTTCTCTCTAATTTTGTTGCAGACTTTTCTTCCACTGACAAGGTGCTTATACAGAAGAGTGTTTAGTGGGTGTCTGGTATTGACATTTATTGGTGATCTCAACAAGGTTGCCAGTATACGCAAGCACAATGAAATACTTACAAACTAGGTGGCACATCTATTAGAGGACACTGCTATAAATACTGACTCTGCTTTTGCTAACACAAGGGTAGTTCAGAAGTAATTCGTTCAAAGTCCATAGAATTACATGGGTGTAAAATTGGTGCATGCAAGATCAGAATGAGGCCCACTGAGTCTTTGTCTCCCCTAGCATCATTATGTTTTTATATTACATATAACTTGTTAAATATAGAGAAACAAAATCAGCTGTTTCTTTTGCCTTTGGCTAGTCTTTGGCTAGAATATTCAGAATGAATAAAGTCTCTGCCTGCAGCAGTGACTGGAAGGGAGAGGACTGATCCAGGGTTACAAAGTTATTCCCAAATATGGCTCCTTCAAAATATATATGTGTGCAGCAAAGCTATTTATTAATTACTTAGTTTTCAATAACAATATGCATAGTTTGGGCTACATAACATAACTACTTAATACACTGCAGTATCACCTCTGAATGTTTGGGTTTAAGTCCCACTTTTATCACAGTCAATTTTAGCCTCTTCCCACAGCACAATTATCAGTCTCTGCTTAGAATAGGCCTGATGCTGAAATTGCAGGGGTTTTTCAGTTCAGGATTGTAGTGCGTTGGCAGAGTTGATGGCAACATTTTTCTAAAGAAATAAACAAAACTATCCCAAAGTACCTAAAGTGCTTCCAAAATATTATTCAAAGCACAATTAAGTGTTTAATGAAGATGGCTGTGCTAATTGCTATCTCAAGGATTACTCTACCTCTCTCCATAAGGCTGCAAAGAGACAGTTCCATCATGCACCCTTAGTCTGAGATTTCAGAGTCACACCACTACCAATAGAGGCATAGTAATATTTTGGTAAGGTCTGGGTTTCCACATGGCTATCTGATCAGGACTTCGTTTCCTCTCTCACTTCGCTTTTTTATCTCCAGCTTGCGTCAGTATAAACTCTTCAGGCCTGGTTGTTCTCAGAAATGCTTGTGTATCCCAAACAATCAGAGGAAATGGAACAATTTTCAAATGCAGGTGCTGGATGTGAGACACTGGAATCCATTTTTAGCACCCTTATAAATGGCCTGGTTTTCAAACATGCTGAGCACTTGTAGTTCCCATTGGCTTCAAAGAAATTGCAGTGGGGGTTATGGTTGCCCAGGACCGCTAAAAATAGGGCTATTTATTTAAATGTCTAAATATGTATTGAGTTTCCTAACTTCAGAAGTTTGAACATTTTGGGCTAGGTGCCCTTGCCAAAGCAAAGTAAATAGATAAATACACCTCTACCTCGATATAACGCTGTCCTCAGGAGCCAAAAAATCTTACCACGTTATACTGAACTTGCTTTGATCTGCCGGAGTGCGCAGCCCCGTCCTCCGGAGCACTGCTTTACCGCGTTATATCAGAATTTGTGTTATATCGGGTCACATTATATCGGGGTAGAGGTGTACATAATTTAAATAAAAAAATATAGGTGGAAAGATGCATACGTACTTTTCGAAATAAACATCTGCATGATGTGCTTTCCCATCCCACTTCATAGAGGAGTTACACAGTTGGGACACAGAGGCCCATTGGTTGTTCTCTACTCTATGTCAGCAACTCTTGTCAGGCCTGACATACTCACTACACCTCACACGCTGTTGTCATAATCTGTATGTAAAAGTTGTCACGTAAGGTTCCAAAAATCATTGTGTGGTGTATGTCGGGGGGGGTGTACAAGGAGTTATAAATATGTGCTAGAATTATGTTCTTAACATTTGTTTGGCAAGCAGTGCTTAAGCCCAGTCTGCCCTAGGTCATCAGGCAGAGACAATGAAGGTACATTTACATAAAAAGTAAACAAAGCAATCAACCTAGTGAATGAAGAGATAGTGAAGAGGCTATCATGATGGGTTGGGGGCGGGAAGGAGTCTGCAAAAATTAACGTGGTGTCAGCTCCCTGGTGGACACAGAAAGCTGTTCCCCCCAGGAAGGCTCCCTGCCTCCTGGAGCAAGATCAGGGAACTTTAGAAGATAGAAGCAAGGATAGAAAACCATTTTGGCATCTATCGCTTGAGGGGCTAATAGGGCCACAGTTCTTGAAATCACAGAATGATGGATCCTTCAGTCAAAGGGGTTGAAGTCTCTGTGAACTGAATATAGGTGAGAAACCTGCTTATGCAAAGGTTGTAACTTGCTGAAATTAAGTTTTAGTTTTAGAAGCATATTTTTACTATTGTTTGCTCATAATACTTTCTGTCTTTTCCCCCCTATACTTGGTATCACTTAAATCTATGCCTTTTTGATTAATAAACTTGCTTTTCTTTCAGTGATAACCAACACGGTACTGTGGTTTTCATAAAAGTGTTTGGCAAACCCCAGGTAAATTAATGAGCTGCTGTTTATTGTCTATATAAGGGAGCAATAAACTTAATAACTTCTGTGAGTGTTCCAGGAGAGGGCTGTCCACTACCGGGAGAAAGTTTTCAGCAAATTTGGGACTGGGGTGTGTTGGAGTTACCCTGCAAAAAGAAACTGGGTGGTGGAAGCTAGGATGCGACTTGCATGTTTGTGTCGGCCACAGCAGCATAGCATTTAAGGCATCCAGAGTTGCAGGACAGGAGATGACACAACCCCTTACTGGTCTGGGGTGAATCCCACAACAACGAAGCTTATGTAAATCAGTATATCTCCATTAATTTCAGTGGCGCAATGCCAATTTATACCAGTTGAGGATCTAGTCCATGGAATGTGTATGTGTGTGTGTGTGTTTTGGGGAGGCAAGGATTTGAGAGGGGGGACAGGCAGGGAATGGGATATGTGTGTATGTCAATAGTTAGGAATTGCTCAATAAGGTTCTGATGGTGCAATGAGCTCCAATGCCTGAGTTAAGCCCTATTAATTCTGATAGGCACAGACTCCACCTCTGTGGAGCTCATTGTTGGATTGGACCTGCCCATGTCTTCTCGGCAGAGTTATCCTGGACTCTTTCCTGGGTATTAGCCCAAACTCACCTACCACCTACACACAAAAGCCTTTTATCTGGGTTTGGAGGTGCGTTAAACTGGGGTTCGTTTACTGTGGGTGTAGGTTAGAGACTCGGCTCTGCTTTAACTTGGGCTAGCACCTGTCCAGATTGTAGTGAAGAAAAAGGCTAAATCACTCAATCGTAGAGCATCTCAGCAGAAAGGACTATGGGAAATGCCCCCAAACATATGGATGAGTGCAGAAACAGTGAGGACATAGTAACTAGGGTATGGCTTTCTAGCATGACTGCTCACACCTGGGCTAGGGTAACCTGGCTGCCCAAACTCAGGTGCTGATCACAAGGGCTAACTCTGCAGGGAAGACACGCTCTAAAGGCCTGTATTTGCATCCAGCAATGCCAGTGGGGATGTTGTCATAGATTTCAACTGGAGCAAGATTAGGCGTTAAAACCAGGGAGAAGAGTTTGGTGGATGAGTATTCACATTAACCCAATGTATTATAAAACTTCTGCCTTTAGAGGTAATTGCCGTTTGTAAATGGGGTTCAAACACTGTGAGGCAGGGGGCATTTATCAAACACAATTTTTTTTCTGAAACAAACTGGTGAAAGAAATCTTAGAGAGTGTATAATACACTTCCAAAAGGGACACATTGCAGCAGAGGAACAGATGGTCAGAACCTGGTAGGTGAGCAATACTGTGAAAATGTGGTCTGTGCCAGTGTAGCAGAAAGGAAAAAAACACTCAGTGAGAAGTGCAGTGGTGCATGCAGAAGCCTGGTAAAACCTACACTTGAGAATCAGTCTGTGCATTTTGGAACTTTGGCTGTATTTGAAATGAGAGCTCATTCCAGACTATCTTTTCTTCTGAATAACATTTTCCACATATTACAGGACTTCTAGGGATTAAACACTGCCTCACAAATGTAGGCATAACGTGAATAACAGAAGTTATTCACCGAGCTTTCATGAAATGGCAGAATGGTGCTGCGTGGTTATCACGGATTTCCAGCAATGTTATTGTATGTTGTCTTAATGAGCGTAAAGAGCAAAATGCTGCAATTCTTTTGTGGTAACTTGATGGTAACCATGACTACCACTTTATGGACTAGTGAAATAAATCATCAATTTATAAAGTATCCTAATATACTTTATGCCACCTTTTCACTGAGTGATGCCATGAACTAAAATTCAGCCTGGCCTCTGATTTACTCTGAAAATATTTCAAGACTCTGCAGGCTATTCTAAGTTGGAGTCCAGTTGCTCTTTGAATGTTAAGTGATGTGGACTTCAAAATGGCAGCGGTTGATAACTGCAGATGATCATTTGATTTCTTCTTTTTAACATCCAGTTATTGCCTTTAGGGATAAGCACAACAGGGAGAGATTGACAATGAGGAATTAGGTGCTCTAGGTCTAGGAAAATACTGCAAAAATCAGGCTGTTTTCTGCTGTATGAGAAGACACATCCACTCGCTTCATGGTTTGTTTTCTTAAGATGTATTTGGAAGATCTATGAGTACTTGATGAAAACAGTGGAAGTATCATGAACCGCTCCTTTACTTTATGTAGTGTACAGATTTTAATTCATGTTAAAATCAGCCCTCTTGTTCATAAAAAAACAACAACAGATAGTCACTTTGCTTGACTTCCATTTTCTTTTATTATATATTTAAGGGGTGGGATGGCCAACCCACACAAGGCCTGATGGGGTTAAAGGTGGCGAGGTGGGCCAATTAACCACCCAGGCTGCAGCTGGAGGAGGGGCCAGGAAGCAATGAGGACTAATTAAAGATGAAGCTCAGCTGGACAGGAACAGGAATGGCCTGTATACAGTCCAGTAACTGAGAGTAGAAGAGGGCTACAGAAAGAGGGACTACAGTCACTCTTAGGGTGAGAGAAGTAGGTAGGAAGCAGCCCAGGAATATAGCAGTAAGGATCAGGACTGTGCAACCCTTGACTGCTTTCTGTAGGGTCCCTGGGCTGGAACCCAGTGTGGAGGGTCACCTGGGTTCCCCTCCCAGCCACTGGGGAAGTGGCACTGTTCAGGGGCAGTGAAAGGGAAGTCTGCTTGGGCCAGTGGGTCCTGGGAGACTTTGATACATGCACCCCTCTGGCAGGGGAAAACTACAATCACCTGGATGGAGGACCAAGCCACGAAGAGGGAGCAGTTGAATCCCAAGAGAAAGATGGAACATGCACCTGCAGGAGGGGGCATCAAGCTGGGAGAGCTAATCCCCAGCCGCGGCCACAAGGAGGCACTCCAGTTGTGAGTAGAGCACCCCGTGACAGGGGCATGTGGTGTTTGGATTGTTCCTTCCCACGCATTTAACCAAAATGTCTTTAAGAATGCAACATAGAGACCACTCTATGAACAACAATTGCATGAAATGCGTTGTTGCCTTGCTTGTCCTTGTAATGGGACCTGTTTTAGAGTCTTTATGTATAGTCTACAAAAACAACAAGGAGTCTGGTGGCACCTTAAAGACTAACAGATTTATTTGGGCATAAACTTTCGTGGGTAAAAACCGCACTTCTTCAGATGCATAGAGTGAAAGTTACAGATGCAGGCATTATATACTGACACATGGAGAGCAGGGAGTTACTTCGCAAGTGGAGAACCAGTGTTGACAGGGCCAATTCAATCAGGGTGGATGTAGTCCACTCCCAATAATAGATGAGGAGGTGTCAATTCCAGGAGAGGAAAAGCTGCTTCTGTAATGAGCCAGCCACTCCCAGTCCCTATTCAAGCCCAGATTAATGGTGTTAAATTTGCAAATGAATTTTAGTTCTGCTGTTTCTCTTTGAAGTCTGTTTCTGAAGTTTTTTTGTTCAATGATAGTGACTTTTTAATCTGTAATAGAATGACCAGGGAGATTGAAGTGTTCACTTACTGGCTTTTGTATGTTACCATTCCTGATGTCCGATTTGTGTCCATTTATTCTTTTGCGGAGGGACTGTCCGGTTTGGCCAATGTACATGGCAGAGGGGCATTGCTGGCACATGATGGCATATATAACATTAGTAGATGTGCAGGTGAATGAGCCCTTGATGGTGTGGCTGATGTGGTTGGGTCCTCTGATGGTGTCGCCAGAGTAGATATGGGGACAGAGTAGGCAACGAGGTTTGCTACAGGGATTGGTTCCTGGGTTGGTGTTTCTGTGGTGTGGTGTGTAGTTGCTGGTGAGTATTTGCTTCAGGTTGGGGGGTTGTCTGTAAGCGAGGACTGGCCTGCCTCCCAAGGTCTACTTTTTCAGTGGTGGTTGTACTAGAGAATCCTGGGTGCATGAAACATCTAATCAATAAAATCCTGCATTGTTGTTGGGAGCAGGGGATTTGTGGTTATTTTCCAACACATGGCACCGGATGAACTCCACCAGAGAGGTCCTTTGGGGCCATCTGCCTGTCCCAAGTCAGGATAAAGGAGGAGGGTTGGGCGTGGGGGGGCTAGCAACTCCACCCCGTAAAAAATCAACTTGCTACAGAAACGCCAATAGAGATAACAGAGACTTTTAGCCTGGAAAAAGAAGGGTCTTCAACTCGAAGACGCATGACGCTGGGTGGTGAAAGTCGTGAGGAAGCCACTAAGCCGATTACCCTTCTTGCAACCAGGAGGATTACCATCGGTACATGGAACGTGAGGACCATGTCTATACCTGGAACCAGCTAGAGCAAATGCCCCAGGATAAAGGACTCTGGAGATCTGTGGTTGGCGGCCCATACCCCGATTGGGGTGACGGGCATGAGTGAGGCACCAGATGGATGGAGTTAGGATGACTAGCCAAACTGCCACAGCTGCAATGCTTATGGCTTGCAGCCCACAATGGGGAGAAATGGCTACATACT
This sequence comes from Emys orbicularis, assembly GCF_028017835.1. Taxonomy (NCBI): domain Eukaryota; kingdom Metazoa; phylum Chordata; order Testudines; family Emydidae; genus Emys; species Emys orbicularis. The sequence continues at coordinate 39,906,223 of NC_088690.1, forward strand.
GTACCTTCTCAGCCAGATCTGAGTCATACATCTTGTCAAATCTGTTTTCTTATAGATGGAAGGCATTGAACAGGCTTTTCAAGCCCAGGTATTCTAGCCCACACTTTTCAACTTGGTGTGGACAGGGCTTGGACTATTTTCCTGCCAAACTTTTTTTATTAGAGATTCTTTTCATGCAGTTAGTCCAGCTAAGCTTATGGAGTTGCTTATTCTCAGTCATAGTAGGTTGTAATTTATTTCCATTAATCAGTGTTATACCTATCTGTGTGTGGTATGAACAATAGAAAGGGGGTAATGAGGCATGATGTTTACTTTGATGAATTTTGTAGGAATACTCATCTTGAGAAGAAATGAACTGAAACCTACAGTCTTCTCTCAGGGAGCACCTATTAATGCATTTCACTGAATTTGCTTTTTTGTTTTCCCTCCCCTAGGAGAGAGCTTTTTTTTTTTTTTTTCCTTTGGTCAATTGAGTATGGCACAAGGGTAATAACAAGTCTAATAGATGCTGTAAACCACCACTTTTTAATGCATAATGTAATTGACTCAGAATATAGTGTCTATACTGATGGAGTCCCTGGTGCTTTAACCGCGGAAATTATGATTAGAAAGTTCCAGATAATGCTGACTTCTAATACATTAAACCACAACATTATACAATTTTCCTTCTATAGCACACTCACTTTTTTCTTTTGAATTATGCAGTGCCTTTGTAAATCGTTTAATGTTACTCTGGAATAGAATTCAAAGCTGCAAGAGGACTTTATCATTTTTGTGGAAACACATACAGACTAAATTTGCAGTGGAGCTGTATGACTAATATTTCCTCCAAACATCTCTCATGTGAAACTCTCTATTTAAACTAGCATTCTCTGGCAGAAGGGTGACTGGAAAGACAACATTTCTGTTATTAGCCAACCGTTGCTGAACAGAATGTAAAACAGAAACTGGCTAATGTTCTGTGTGCTGAAAGTGAGCTGCTGTAACTTCCACTGACTCTGATAGCAGAACCCTGTTCTTTTTTTGCTTTTGCAAGTCTACAAAGTCTGAAGACTCTTCATAGATAGCAGAAGTTGCTCTTAAAAGCATGAAAGGCCCCATAACTTTTTATCAGTGATGTGTGAGTGAAATAACTTGTGCTCTCACATTTAAGAAAAAAGCTCATACATTACTGCTAGCTGCCAAGATTCATATATATATTTCAAAGATGTAAAGGATAATCTTTAAAATATGTTTTGCCTTTCTTAGCTGGTGAAATATGCACTTGTATATGGAGAATGGTAAGGGCTAGATTTTTGCAAGCACTTCCATTCAAGGTCTCATTGCCTCAGTGGGAGTAACTTGGGCTCACTTTTGCGATTCAGGGCCATTCTGTACTGAAATATCCAGATGTCTGGGCTCTTCTTTAGCCAGCAAAACACTCATGGTGTGATCAGATAGTCTCACCTGAATGGTACCCAAAAAATGTATGGGTCAGGTAGTTCAGTTGATACATGAAGAACTTCTTGAAAAATGGGTGAAGGAAAAAGAGAGGGGGGGATTTAAAATGAGAGTATTGTAAACAGGAAATATGTTTTCCCATTGAGCAAGGGGGGAGGAAAAAGAGGATGAGCTAGAGAAAAATAATCACCATGGGTCTGATTGGGTAGTCATTATTCAGGCAAAGTTTCCTTTGGGGAGTCAAAGTGAGTCTAGACTAATAACTGTAGGACCAGACCTATAAACCCTAGCTTAAAATTCATTGGTAATAGGAACAAGACCGTTTGAAGGTGGCAGAAACATGGTGTCTCTATCTCTCCTAGTGTATTTTCAATATGTTGGTTTTAATATCTGAAATCACAGAAAAGCAATCAGAAGCTAAAGGCAAAACATGTGCTATGGATACTGAAAATCCTGAGAGCCAAAGCCTGGTTGAAGCAACCCCATGGACAGAGCTATGTGGCTCAGTCAGATTCTGTGCCATGGAAGTCTGCAGACTGGATGATCTTGATGGTCCCTTCTGACCTTAAAATCTATGAGACCACCTCCTACCCATGCATAGGGCCTAATTTAATGTCTCTGCCAGAGGCGATGCATGGGGGGGCATGCGGGGGCATGAGCCCCCACTAATTTGCTGCTTGCCTTGTATTGACCATGTTCAGTGACATCTGCTGAAGCCACTGCCCTCACTGTGCCCCACCATGATTGGCAGGCACAGGTTGTCTCTGCTTTACCAGGAACCTGGAAGGTGACCTTAAGTAGGCACTATGTCTACACAGCACTTCCTCAATACTAGAAGGAATATTTCCATGGCTGGTTGACAGTCACCCTCTGTGCAAACTCAAAGGATTTATGTGCTTCTCAGACATTTTCTTAAATACCCTCAGAGGATCCCAAGAAAATTTCAACTTCTAGTTTCTGTTCTCCCATTCCTCAAGCTCTCTACAAGGCTGATGTATTTGTGAGATTATTGCCCACACTTAGGGTGCCCAGATATTCCAATTTTATAGGGACAGCCCCTGATATTTGGGGCTTTGCCTTATATAGGTGCCCATTACACTCCACCCCCAGCCCTATTTTTCACACTACACACTACAGACATGTCTGGTCACCCTACACACATTGCACTGCAAATTCTGAATGCCTGGCAATGCTTGCAGCAGGTGTTTTTCATCTTTTAACAGTTATTTTAGTGGCGGAGAAAGTGGAATGGGCAGGCAGGCAGTATGACCTTTGGTGATGTTTAATTTTATGGGATGATTTTCTCAGCACTCTCATTCTCAAAAGTCATTCTAAGAGGTCAATACCCCAAGGGACATTAGCCAGAACAGCACCAGCAGTGCTGATAGTCTGCTCCTCTAACTCACATTTAGTTGGAATTTAAGTGTATGTTAAAGCTAGAATGTGAGGTAGGTTGTTAAAAGCCAGTGAAATTAATCCAATGACTATTATCTCGAAACAGTGTAGAACACTCAAACAATGACAATGCAATTAGAATTCTTCTCTGTTTTTGGTAGGAAATATGCCATGATGCTATTAATGCAGCTGGTGAAGCTGTAGTGCAAAGAAAATGAAATACATGCCCAATCTGACTGCTTTTCAAAACCAAAATAAAGAGTATGTATTTCTTCCATAACTTTGTGCTAAGGAGGGGAGCTATTGATTCTGCAGAGCCACTGTTGCTAGTTGTGAATGATCTATGAAATGAGGGGAGAAAATAAACCTTTGCAGTACAGTGAGATAAACCATGCTTTGCAATTACTGCTGTTCCTTGGCTATATACTGTGAAATTTAATTGAGAAATTGAAAAGGCCATGAATAAAACCTCTGCATCTGAACACCCCTAGATCTTGGGGATAATGCGGGTGAGAATGTGAACCCAAAATGACTCAAATTTTGCAGCTGGCCCAGATCTCTATCATGGGCCAACCCAAAGCCCTGGATGTGAACAAGGTCTGAACTTTGGGGGTTAATGAAATCCAGCCCAAGTGCTGAATTTTGCAGTTTAGACCTATCCCAACATAGAATACAGCTCAGCCATAGAAAAGAGCTCACTAACTTTAGAGATTCTTAAGTGCATTGGATGCTACTTCCACTGGGCTGTGTTATCATTTGAAAGAGTGTTGGTTGCTGGCTATATGAAAGGGATTTGATCTCTATTATTATTATTATTATTATTAAATATTATGATTTATACTGCAGTAGCACCTGGAGGTCCTAATCAGCGGTTAAGACCCCATTGTACTGGGCACACATGACAAAAAAATAAGGTTCTTGCTTCAAAAAACTTACAATAAGTATCAAATGACTGATAAAAAATGCATACAACAAACAGATGGGGAGAGCACAAAGTAACAGTGAGACAATTACGATAGATGTAATAAGCAGCAGTCACAGCACACCAGCTGCCCAGCCATTGCCAATCTGACTTGAAATAGATTGTCCTGTGAAAAATGTTTCCATTATTTTAGGGCCCAATCCCACAATTCTTGCTCAACTGAGCAGTCCCATTGATTTCAATAGTGGCAATCATATGAATAAGAGTTGCTCATATGAGCAAGAGTTGCAGGTTCAAGCTAACAATGCTGAGAAAACTCTAATATCTATTAAATCCTTTCTCACATTCAGATAATAAACACCGACTAACCATAGTAGGAGAGTCAGCACATGGATTTTTACTGCTACCACAAAGGAAAAAAAAAGGTGTACAGAATTTATGCTCATTCAGGAGAGCAGCCACATTTTGCTGAGCTCCGCCAGCCCACCTGCTGTGTTTATTTTGTTTACTCTTTCGAAACTGGCTTTCTGCTAGCACTGGCAGCAATATCACTTGCAAGAGTTTTAGTAATGCTAATTGGTTTTTGAAATGCCTAAAAATAAGCTCTGTTTTTCCAAAGAAGCTGCTTTCAAACTAAGGGAATCAGATTCAAAAGGTAGTAGCACCACATCTAGCACTGTAGCTCCAAGGTAGGGAGCAGGTCTGTGGGAGCTAGGGCTGGATTTTCCATTCCATTACACTGGTCTGATGCTCATGTAATTCCACTGAATTCAATGGAATTACAGTGGCATAAAACTGGTGTAATATGGTAGAGGATGAGACCTTTAAAATCTAGACTCCCTAAAAGTATGATTTAGGAAATAAAAGACTTGCTGGCTTAAAATATTCTTTGAATACTATTGAAGGTAGGGGAGAAATAGTCTCATCCAAATTGCTGGGAGTTGAAACTTATGTTTTTGATCTTGAAAATACGGTATCTATCCAAGAAACAATTCTTACTTATCTGGTGGATAGGAACAAAGATAGATCAACTTGAAAAATAAGATAGATCAGCTTGAAAATATGACAGACACCAATGGACATCTACTTAGGATGCCTGAGTGTATGGAAGAAGGAGGCAATGAAAAGTTCTTTGATGCATAGTTAAATGATTTTAAGTTCTACATTCCCAGCAACCTCATTTTCCCTCCTAGCTGCTAGACATTTTCTTTCTAGAGAAAAGGAACTGACCTTTTTGTACTTGGCCTCGCTCCAGGACCTTCACCTCATCCATGACCCAAAACAACAGAGTACTTTTCATTTTGCAAGATGGAAGCAAGACTACTTCCCTAACCTCACCTGCACCACAATCACAGGCAATCATCCATTTCAGTCTATAAGCAGTGTATTGAAAAAACTTCCCAAATAGTCAACATTGCCCATACCTGTTGCACTGATTGTGAGCACCAATAAAAACTCTTGCTGGAACTATCCAAAAGTAAACTAGCTTAGCTTTACACTATAACACCTGTATCCCACACATCTCTATTGAAGAAGCTTACATGCGAGTCACAAAACCCATCTATGAAGCTGCCACCAAGTCAATTTCAAGAGGTAGTTGTAAGATGTGCATTCCCTGCCTAGATGAAGAATGTGTGAATCCTCAAGCAATCTGAAGAAAGTGGAGATCTAGGCATCACAACACATCTTTTCAATGACCTGAACATGTGTATAAGAGCAAGATGGGAGCAGGTTACCATGGAACTAAATATGGTAACATCTGATTGCAAAGCCAGAAAACTTGGAGCTGCTCAATCCCCCCTTCCTTCTCCAGCACACCATTGCCCAGTCTCTCCAAACAGCATTGCTATCCATCTGATAAATGTCACAACGCCGAGTAAGGACAAGTTTGAAGGAGAGGTGAAGAAATGTTGGCAATATAAACAGAACGTACCTTTCACCACAGATGAAATAGAAAGGGTGATGAAAACATTGAAAAGAGGTAAAGCCTGTGGGTTTGATAACATCTCCCCATCATTCCTAAAGAAAAACTAGCAGACAATGGCTAGCTATCTTTCAATCTAGAGTGATCCACGAGAATAAAATACCTAAGATCTGGCACATAACAAAAGTAATAGCCTTGCCAAATCCTGAGAGAGACCACTGACTTGCAACAAGTTGCCACCCCATCTCTTTGGTAAGCTGCATGTAAGACGTGTCCTTCAAAGAACTGCCCCCACTGTTGCCCCCACTAAGTATGGATCAAGCAGGTTTCAGATACATTGTAGTACCTGTGATCAAGTGCTAACTCTCATCACCTACATTGAGACTGGCTTCCAGACCAGGCAGAAGGCTGGCACACTATTCCTAGATCTTATGGCTACATGTGACACAATCTGGCTATACAGGCCTACTGTACAAACTGTCATTGGTACTACCAAAATGGGTTGTCATGGCTGTGGAACTGCTGCTGAGGTCACCATTTCCAAGTTTCACTTGGACAGACAACCGCCCCCCTGCCCCCTCCCCCCCCAAATCGAACCATAGCTCCTGGAGATCTCAAAACAACCATCTACCTCAAGGCTCAGTTATGGCACCAACACTTCTCAACCTCGTCACAAATGACCTTCCCAACACCACTGCCAGGCATTTTATCTCTGCAGATGACATCTGTCTGGCGGTAAAGGACATGAATTTTAGTCATCTAGAAGATGTCCTGAATGCTGACAATGAAAGAGATGGCCCACTGTTTAAAAGGTGGAGACTTAAACCTAGTACCAAAAAGAGAGTTTCCAGTTGCCTCCATCTATTCTACACAGAGGCCAACAAACAGTTTAACATTCCTGAATGGACACAGGCTGGACCATGCCCCAAAGGCTGTGCACACAGCTGTTGCATTGGACCATACCTTGACTTTCAAGGAACACCTTACCAAGACCTCACTGAAAAATATTAACAAGAAACAACCTGATCAACAAACTAGCTGGTTCTACCTGGAGAGCCAATGCACAGATACTAAGAAATTCCAGGCTTGCCTTGTGCTATTCTGCAGCAGAGTAGTGCTTCCTGGTGTGACTCAGCTCTTTTGGCACAGGACTAGTAGAAATTCATCTGAATTAAACCATGCATATAACACCAGGTACCACGAGACTGACCAGCCTGCCTGGATACCTGTTCTGTCCAACATCGGCCCTTCTGATATCAGGCCTTGCAGAATTTTCTCCTTAAGGTGCATGACATGCCATAACCACTCTATTTAAAGAAATGTTTAATCCACCAAGCCACTATTTTAGCTGAAGGCACCCTGTTTGGACAATTCCACTCCGGGTGGCATAATAGGTGGCAAGAATAAACTTCAAACATAGCCAATGCCTTTCTAGTGACAGATCCAACTGTCCATCCCCCTGGTTCTGACCATCCAAGTCATCTTTAAGTAAGCCCAATTGCTTCAGATGTGGAGTGATCAGATGTGCAGCTAATGATTATAAGTGAGGCCTCTGTGACTCTGCCCTTTGTTGCCGTGACCAGTTTGAAGATGTAGTTCACATATGTACAGGCTGTAATCACCAGCAAGGGCTGCTTGGTTTCCTCAAGGACTTTCACAATGCACTTCTCTCAGCTATTGAATGGTTTAGGACAGTTAGACTAACATGCTTGATTTGACCCTCTATGTAGATGCATACATTTTTATATATAGAATATATATTTCAAGAAAATCTATCTCTGTTTCTAACTCCAGAACAATTTTGATTACTTTGAGTGGCTATAATGATAAAAAATAAGTACTCGGAAAATCTCAGTTGTCAAGGACCCTCCTAGATGCTAAAAACAAGAGAATGTTTTGCACAGTCCAGGAAGATATGCCATAAATTGGGATGGACAGAGGCAGTCCTATATCCAGTTAGAGTGTGTCCACAAAGTGGAGGTCATATATAATCTTTCAAAACACCAGATGAACTCAAGGCTTCTCTTGCTTCATAAAAGAGTAACATGGGGGTCAGATTATGATCTGAGTCACACTGGTGTAAATTAAATTTACAACTATGCAGCTGAGATCACAATACCGCCCACAGTTTTCTTAATCATGAGAACAAGAAAATTAACAGGTAGATATCCAGAATGTGAGAATCTCTGAGCAACAACAGTTTATTGATAACCATCCATGAGTTATAATCTAGATTCCTAACTGTAGTATATGTCAAAGAATAACATTATAAATTTTTTTTGCTTCAATATGACAATTTTATAGATGAGAGCTTTTCCTTCCATATTAACTTCCCTGAATGACATGGGTGCTAGAAGACATTTGACCCATCCCAAGAACAATTAGCCAAATGGCTGAGAGAATGTGCTGATAAATTGTTTTTTCAGGCGGTGGTTTTGTAACTTGAAATGAATCTTAACTAAATGACAATCTTAATTCTTCAAGTACTAGCTGGAAATAAAGGTTTTAACTGCATTGCACATTCAGTACACAAAAAAACCTAGGACAGTAATGATGCATGTGTGTACAGGTTGATTCAAATCACTATTTAGCACACTGGGGACCTTAAATCCCTCTCCATTGACTCCAGTAGCAACATCATGCAGAACAGATGTTATTTTCTTTCTTTTGGTCTCTCCAGGTTTGTTATACATTATGGAATATTTTGAGTTTTTGATTCACGACATTCATCCCAAATGATTTCCTTTGTAAATTCATGTTCTTTTTTGTTTTTCAGTAGCTTTGTTTCATTGCTGTAACGAATTCCCCTGGTGCGAACTGTCATCAGTGTAATTTTTATCTACAAGGAAATGTGTATAGCCTTGATGAGATCTACTTGTGGAGCTTCCAATGACTCTAACAAGTCTTAAATTGTTACTTAATTAAACACAGTGAAGTGAAAGGAAATGAGAGAGACAAACGTTACCTCAGATTCTTGAAGGGAAAGCTGCTCTTATTTGTACTGCAGTTTAGGTCTAGCTGAAAGTTAAGGGCTAGAAAACACTGCAAATGAGTATCAGAGGGGTAGCCGTGTTAGTCTGTATCCACAAAAACAACGAGGAGTCCGGTGGCATCTTAAAGACTAACAGATTTATTTGGGCATAAGCTTTCATGGGTAAAAAACCCCACTGCTTCAGATGCATGGAGTGAAAATTACAGATACAGGCATGCATCTGAAGCAGTGGGGTTTTTTACCCACAAAAGCTTATGCCCAAATAAATCTGTTAGTCTTTAAGGTGCCACCGGACTCCTCATTGTTTTTGCAAATGAGTGTCCTTCAGTTCAGCACTTTCTTAACAAGCTGCCACATTATAAAGTTTCTCTGTTTTTCCGTTACCACTTACCCTGAAATGCAGTAATTGGTCTGTGAGGAATCTCACAGTATGTCATATTTATTTTATGCTGGACTATTCTGAAAGAAAAATGTAAATAGATCTGATCATGCTAAGCTATGTGTGCTGACTTACATGCTGCACTTAGATGACCCTCACGGTTAACTTTAGGTTCACTCAGGCTCCAGATCACACTGAGGTGTCACATATGAAAAATAGTAGTGTGTTTACAAATCCAGTCCTGCCGCCCACCCAGTTACTCAGACAATGGAAGAAATCTTATACAAGAAGGCAATGTCAAGTAAAGAAACAGGGAATCATTCAGATTGGAAGAAGGTAGGTAAAATAATACAAACTGTTTTTGTTTTGCCCATAGATATTTATCACCATTTTACCAGGATTGGCCTTGGGTCAGAAATAATGCCTCTGGGCCTGATTCGAAGCCCACTGGAAGCTCCCATTGATTCCAGTGACATTTGGCAAATCAAAATGGCAATCAATAGAGATGAAATGGACCTATTTGGTGAAGTTCAAATGTCATTAAACAAATAGAGGGAAGAATTTCAAACTAGGGTTTTACTCTCCTTTTTGAGGAGCCACCTATAATGAATTTCTCTTGTGAGGAGAGAGAAGAATGAGAGGACCTGATCAGTCTCCATTGAAATCAATAGAAAGGCTCCAAGTGACCTCAGTGAACATTAGATCAGGCCAGCAGTGAGGGCTTTGTAAAGAGAGCCAAAGGAGTAATCTAAAGGGATGATGAACCAAGGAAAAAGAGTGCATGGGGAGAATCGTATTGAGGGAGGTCTTATGAACAAGGCACTGTGCTTACGCATGATTGAGAGTTCCAAGCAATGAGAGTGCTGCTTTCTTTCTGGGAAAGTCGTGGTGCAATTAGAATAGTGATGAGAACAGAGCTCACTGGACTAATACACTTCTGAAGAGGGCAAGGTTTGAGAGGGTCTCTCTGTTAGGACAAAAATAGCATATTTATGAGAGAATTTTGCATGTTTCGTATGCTCTTGACCAGATGCATCTTGAAACTCTTCCATCTAGGATGACAAGCCAGAATAAGGTCAGTCCCACTGTGAACCTGGAGCTCTTACCACTTACATATTCATCTTACGAGAAGCTATTTTGTTTTGTTTTTATTTTCAGTTTCTGGAGGCTTTTGCAATTAGAGGTAGAATCTTGTCTGTGCCCCTATTTAATTATCCATTGCCCGTTGTATGTCTGAGTGTTTATTATGCACCACATTCTGTCCCCATTGCCACAGCTATGACAGTGCACTTGACAGTGGAACACATGAAGTTCCAGGAGCCTGGATGGATTAGTGGGCACAGGTGCCTGGGTGGGGACAGAAGATATACCACTGAATGAATCTTCCAGTACCCTTCTGCTAGAGAGGGACCGTGTTAGGACTATAAAGGGTTAGTTTCGCATAACTAATGAACAGCCACTCTGCAACCTGTGCAGGAGGCTTCCTTTCCTCTGCTACCCTGCAGAGACGTCCAATACACATCTGTGTACTCAGAGTGCACTGGGTCTCAGACACATAGACTTTAAGGCCAGAAGGGACCAACATGATCATCTAGTCTGACCTCCTGCACATTGATGGCCACAGAACCTCACCCACCCATTCCTGTAATAGACCCATGACCACCAGCTGAGTGTGAAGACTTCAGTTCATTAGATTCCGTGGTGGTCCCTGGCATGTTGATTTCTCTGTCCCCAGTGGTTGTACAGCAGTCTCTGGGGGCACGTCTTCACTACCCGCCGGATCGGCGGGTAGCAATCGGTCTATCGGGGATCGACTTATCGCGTCTAGTGAAGACGCAATAAAATCGATCCCCGATGGCTCTTCCGTCGACTCTGGAAATCTACCGCGGCAAGAGGCGGCAGCGGAGTCGACGGCGGCGCGGCAGCGGTCGACTTGCCGCCGTCCTCACAGCCAGGTAAGTCGACCTAAAATACGCCACTTCAGCTACGCTATTCACGTAGCTGAAGTTGCGTATCTTAGGTCGACCCCCCGCTGTAGTGTAGACCTTGCCTGGCTCTATTCTCATTGAGTTTTGTCACAGGAGAGGGAACTTGAATTTCATACATTGTTCACTCTCTTTAGTAATTCCAGAAAGACCATGCACATTCCTAATGGAGAAAAAAAGTCATACAGATACTACCTGTTCCCTATAAAGCTCCTTTGGGGCCCATTGCATGAATTTAAACTTTATTTCATTGCAAGATTACAAGAACCAACATGTGAAAAATTATATTCCATGCAGCATGTAGAGAAGTAAGATTTCATTAAAAGTTCTGTTCAGTCAAACTGGGGATTCATTTATACAGCACTGAATTGTTATTAAACTCCCATCCTTATGTTAACACAAAGCAAATGAGAAGAGAGTCTATTTTTTTTGGTGGGGGAGGGGTTAATACTGAAAATGCTACTATTCAGAGATTTTTATTAGAGTGTAAAAGTTTTACTTTGAGATACATACTTTTGGGTATTATTATATTGCTATTAGTAAGGCTGACATTTATATTTTTATCAAATTATGAGATGTGATTGTTCATGTAAACAAAAGGTGAAAATTTGTATGGAAACATGGAAATATTTGTCAATTGCTTCAGAATACAAGATCTCATGAAATATATGGATACGAGAAGTTACAAATTTTGAACTCAATTAAATACATTGGTTAGTCTTAAATAGTTAACCAACATACTTCTCAATATCTTAAGCAGGAAATTGCATGACACAAATGTGGAAAAAAATGGTCCCAAAATGTATCACACCATTGTTTGAATTTGTGTAAAACAAAGCTCTTTTAACCATCAATGGACCCAACACAAACATGCATGTGAAAAAAGTTACTAATAAGGCACCAGATTGTCCCACTTCTGTTCATGTTGAGTAGAACCTCACATTAGAATAGTTTAAATGAAGTCAATGAGGTCACTTGTGCAGTAAGATGCTACTCAGTGTGAGTAAGGGTATCAGAACTACTCATTGAGTAACTTTACTTACATTGTCAAGTATTTGCAAGATTGGAATGAAGGACAGGAATGGTAAGAGGAGAAGGAAATGGAGCAGGAAAGATTTCCCTCAGACATCAATATAGTAAAACACCTTAGAGCCAGGTATTTAGGTGCCTAAAGAAAATAGTGCCTAGCTGATCACTGAAATTTCAATGGGAGTTAAGTGGCTGGACACTGTGCCAACAGACATCTAGCAGGATTTTCACCTTTGGGTGCCTAAATACCTTTGGAAATCTGGCCCTTAGCAACTGCTCCTGCTCTCACTGAAGTAAAGAGCAAAACTCCCATTGACTTAAATGATGCAAGATCAGACTTTTAAACATCTGCTTTGTTTTAAGCACATGAGCAGTCCCGTTGAAGTCATTGGGACTACTTCTATGCTTAATGCTAATTAGCTATTTAAATACTTGGTTGGATTGTGGTCAGAGGCTTTTAACTTAAGCTCCAGCAGGGATTAATTCTGCACACAGAAAAATAAGGTTAGAGGCATCACAGGTTCTTCTTTTTAAAACCAAACAAAACTGTATTTATTAGTGAAGTTCCTTGTTTGATTCTTCCAGATAACTTCCTCCACCATTATTAGTCAGGATAGAATTCAGCTTATAGAGTTCTTAATATATCCTTAGCTTTAAACCATGTTGTATATATCTTCCAATTCCATATTCCAGCAAAGAAGAGTTAAAATCTTGGTATTTACTCCTCATACTTTTTTTTTTCTTGTAAGTGTTGTGAGTGAACTTAATGGATTCATGAAAATGAGCAGTTACGAGAACTAAATACAGCCATGTATAGTGTCCTTATATATGGCCTAGAGCCCACAATAGACAAGTATTAATTTGAATCAATAATTAGTGCATCCTAGTTCTGATTTGCAATATCCTTGGATTCCAGCCCTGGGCTTCTCCTGAATGATGATTGTGGGTGCATCAAATAGTTTAGTGATAGCTAGGATAAATCTATCATACACTTTCACAAATGAACTTCATGGCTTTGAACTGAGAGTCAAGATTTTCAAAACTGAGTGCCTTAAATTTAGCTCCTTCATTTAGGTACCCATATTTGAAAAATCTTGGCCTACATCTTCAAAGATAAAAGGCTATTTAACAATTACACTGCCAATCACCTCATTTCTCATTCTGTTTAAACGTGTTCATAGCTTGGCTCCATTTCATCTGAGCAATAGCCTACTTCTTTATTCACTGGGTTGCCTTTTCTGCTTTGCCACTTGCTTGGTCTGCATGTTGGGACTGCATGCTTTTGTCTACTATGATCTTTGATTGTGGAATTCAATTCCCATTTGCATTACAGGTGCAGAATAACTGTTCTTTAAAAAAATATAAACTAAAGATGTATTTGTTTGGCTTGGCTTATTAATATTTGATTAAAAATAAATGCAAAGTGACTTTGTTCAATGCCCTGGAATGCTTGCACAAAGGATGCTTTATAATGTAAATTTGATTTGATAGTTCTGTAGAAGCTAGACACATTTGGCACTGATCTCAGAGTCACTCATCCTTAAGTTAAACCACAGTAGACAAAAAAGAAAACCTGTTAGGCTTTTTTGTGTGTTTGCTTGGTAGTATATGAAAACTAGACAGTCTAATTTTTCACTCTTTTCATTGCTTCTTTACTGACAGGAAAGTTGCATTCTTCATTCAACACCTTACTATAAGAAAGAGACTTTGTTGCTTTTCTACAAAAGTTCTGCATTGTCTTGCATATCAGCAACAAATTTAATTTCACTACCTATTCATACAGCTGCACTGATATCCAGTAAAAACACACACAAAACAAAGAGTATATTTTGGGGGAAAGCTATTAGACATGTGAAGTGCATGAAGGAAATAACGCAGGGTTTTCTAGCTTGCCCCTTTTATAGAATGTAAAAGGGACCCTTCTAACTCTTTCACTTCAATTTTCCCATGTTTTTATGAGTATTCTATATCTTGGTGAGAGTCTCATTTCCTTACCACCGTAACCGATCAAGATGAGTTAAAAAAAATTAAGTGTAATGAAAAGCAGGAAACAACATAGCCAGTTCCATTCTCACCGGCTTTGCAAGGTCATCAACCTGAGTGCTACTGTTATTGCTCTGGCTTATGTCGTTCCTGTACACTCTATTAGTGGGACACTTAATGAAGAGTAGCATAATGTACCAGTAGCGACTGGCTGGCCAGCCTGAAAAATAGCAATTGTGAGCAGCAATAGTGGTGGTGTTGGCAAGTTGTCCTTTATGTAGTAAAGTATACAAATACTTTATAAGTATATACAAATGCACATGGAATAAGAAACAAAGCATAATAAACAGACATACTGAATGATGGAGGTAATGATCTACTGGGCAAAACTGAAACCTGATAGGATGGTTATGCTACAATGTAGACACTAGTAAGCAGGGCCGGCTCTTCTGTTTTTGCCACCCCAAGCAGCGCGCCGAATTGCCACCGCGGACAGCGGGGGCAGTCCGTGTGCCGTTAGGGCGGCACGCACGTTTCCGTGGCGGCGGCAATTCGGCAGCAGCTTCCATCTTCAGCCGAAAGACAGAAGCGGCCGAATTGCCGCCGCCGCGGGCAGCTGAACATAGAAGCTGCCGCCAAATTACCGCCGCTGTGGAAATGTGCGTGCCACCCTAAAGGCACACGGACTGCCCCTGCCATGCAGGGCGGCAATTCGGCGTGCTGCTTGGGGGGGGGGGGCAAAAACACATGGACTGCCGCCCCTTGCAGATTGCTGCCCCAAGCACCTGTTTGGAATGCTGGTGCCTGGAGCTGGCACTGCTAGTAAGACAGAGAAATCACAGAAGAAATGGAGCAGTGACACTGTTACATGTTTTTTCCAGCACTAGCAAGCGACAAATTGCCAATGGGGTGGATGGTAGTGAAATTCCTGGTAAGGTGAGAATGAATAAGAATAAAAGTTGTGTAATACATCATTGTCTTCTGAAGACCATCAAGACTTGAGGAGAGTGGGATCCGGGGACCCTGTGGATCCATGGACAGAATAGGCCCACTGCTCCTCCTGCATGTTGTAAGAGGTGACTAAAAGGGGGCTGCCTGGAGAGGGATGGGCTCCGCCAGGTTAGAAATTTGCCCAAGACACACCATATAATGAGCAAATTAACCATGTCCATACCAGACTGATCACAGCCCAGGTTAATAATGACTGCACCATCTGTCTCCCACCAGGGCAGACGCGACAGGTATACTACTGGTGTAACCACAACAAAGAGGATCTGTGGAAGAGATAACATCACCATAGCCACATGGAATGTGAGGACATTGAGACAAATAGGGAGGTTGAAAGAACGCACATACAAAATGGAACAATACACCTGGCACCTCCTAGGAATCTCTGAGGTCAGATGGAAGAATTTGGGAGAGGTACTAACAGAAGGCGGCCATGTACAAACATGTCAACGGCATAGGATTTCTTGTGCATAAAGATATCAAGAATTCAGTATTACGATGCCGTCCAATGTTCAGCAGGCTTATTTCCATCCGTCTAAAGCCAATACCATTTAATATCACAGTGGTACAAGTCTCCGGCCCTACAACAGACTATGATGATGAGCAAATTGAAGATTTTTACAATCAGCTCCAAGACATCATTGATAAGGTACACAAGAAAGATATCCTGATTATACAGGGATACTGGAATGCTAGAGTGGGTACTGATGCACAGGCAGATTGGCGAGATTATTGTGGCCCTTTCTGTAATACGGTAACCAATGAGAGAGGATTGAGACTTTTGGAGTTTGCCAGCTATAACAATCTGGTTCTTGCAAATACATTAGGAGCACATAAAGCATCCAGACGATCAACATGGCACTCACCCAATGGTCTAAATCAGAGCCAGATTGACTACATCATGGTGCAAAACCGATTTCGTTCTGGGATTAATAGAGCTAAAACAAGGAGCTTCCCCGGTGCTGATATTGGAAGTGATCACGACCTTGTGATGCTAAATTTTTGGCTGCGGCTAAGGCAAATCATCAGGTCAAAGTTCACCAGCACCAAGTTTGTCTTAGAAAGACTCAGAGACCGAAACATTGCAGAGTCATTCCAAGCAATGATCGGTGGAAAATTTGCCCCACTACTTGCTCTAGAGGAAGATGTAGAAACAATGACCGACAATTTCAATGCTGTAATGAATGAGGCAGCAATGGACATCCTTGGGAAACATCGTAAGAAGACAAAACCATGGGTTACAAATGAAATACTACAAATGTGTGAAATTAGAAGAGAACTTAAGAGAGACAAGAACAGCACTGAGGGAGCTGATAAATACAGAGCGATTGGCAGAAAGATCAAGAAAGGAATGAAGGTGGCCAAGGAGATATGGTTTGAAAAACAATGCTCTAAAATTGAAGAGTGTATCAATAATAAAAATAGCAAATGAGCCTTCCAGGTTGTAAAAGATCTGACGAAGGAAAGATGGACCAAAGCTAACGCAATTCAAGACAAAGAAGGGAACAGTCTTACAGAAGAAAGGGACATCATCAATAGATGGACAAACTACTGCTCTGATCTATAGAACCACAAGACAAATGGAGATCCTAGTGTCCTAGACAGCCCAGAGTGGTTTCGTACCACTGTTGGAGTCCGGCAAAGCTGCCTTCTTTTGCCCACGCTGTTCAACATCTACTTGGAGCGCATAATGACTGATGTCCTAGAAGATCACATATGCACAATCAGCATTGGGGGGTGAACAATCTCAAATCTTCGGACATTGATGGCGTGGCAGGCAGCGAAGATGAACTTGCCAACCTTGTGAAATGATTGGATGAAACCTCCGTAAAATATGGCATGGAAATCAATGCAGAGAAAACCAAGCTGATGACAAACAAATGTGATGGGATCAGCTCACATATCACTGTCAGTGGACAAGAGCTGGAGACAGTGAAACAGTTCAAGTCTTTGGGGGCAATCATCACTGATGAAGGATCCAAGGCAGAAATTCGGGCAAGAACTGTGCAAACAACAGCAGCAGCGGCAAAGCTAAAGCGAATTTGGAGGAATAAAAAATCTCCCCGGAATCGAAACTGAAACTACTGCACGCATTGATCATATCCATTTTTCTGTATGCATGCGAGACATGGACCCTTATGGCAGAACTTGAATGGAAAATACAGGTAGTAGAGATGAGATACTTCCGTAAAATCCTGGGCATCTCCTACTTTGACCATGTCACTCATGAAGAGGTCTGCAACATCGTCACCCAATGCGCTGGGTCATATGAAGACCTCCTGATGACCGTGAAGAAGTGCAAGCTGAAGTGGTATGGCCATGTAACAAGATCATTTGGCCTATCCAAGATCATCCTCCAAGGGACAGTAGAGGGGAAGAGAAGAAGAGATAGATAGAAGAGATGGATTGACAACATAAAAGAGTGGACAGGAATGGACTTCATGGAAACTCAAGCACTGTCACACAGTCATCAGGGGTGGAGACAATTGGCTGATTGCTCATCAATGATGGTGCCCCAACAACCAATGCGGTTATGGGAGTGATAATGATGATAAAGACAGAGAAATCACAGAAGAGATGGAGCAGTGACACTGTTACATGCTTTTTCCAGCACTAGCAAGTGACAAATTGCCAATGGGGTGGATGGTAGATAAATTCCTGGTAAGGTGAGAATGAATAAGAATACAAGTTGTGTAATTGATCACTGTCTTCTGAAGACCATCAAGACTTGAGGAGAGTGGAAATGAGAAGTTTCTGGGCTAACGCTAAGGTACTCTCAGTCTCAGGATTCTATACTTAAAAGGGGATTTTAACTACTTAGGCATGTCAGGAAGCAAATATTACCAAACATGAAGCATCAGCCTCCATCTCCTTTTTCCTTTTAATATTTAACCCAATCACACAAAAATTAATTGCGGACAAATCCTGGACCCTTACTCAGGCAAAGGTCTAAAACAAAGCTTATTTAAATTTAGGGCTGAATACTGTCTGCATGATTTGGTCCCTAGAGGCTAAAGTGTTAAAATCCCATGTGGGAAAGAAGGCTTGGGAATCTGAAAAGACACCCCAGTTAAGGTGTAGGAAACTCTTTTTGTGAGAAAGAGGAATTCCAGGAACAAGAAGCAATCAGCATCTCTTTCTGAGAGTCTGCCTAATGATCTGAGGAGGTGATGTTAGTGTCGGGAACACCCTGTACTAGAAATAGAAAAGAGGGAGTCAACCACACACACATGCTGCTTCAGGAAGAGGCGAGACAACAGATCTTACCAACAGCCTGAAGCACTGCTGCTAGTGCAGGGATCATTTGCAAGTGTGCTGATTTGGTTTCTGTTGTGCCTCTCTTCTCAATATCTCCCCATTTCACTTCAGGGCTGCTTATAATAATTTCTTTTTCTCCTCTGTTTTCTTGTGGTATGGTGAAGACGAGGATACAAAACAGCAGGGAAAAGGTTTTTCATTTGAATCCAGAATTCTAGCTTCCTCCCCTAATAGCTCTTGATTACTTCCTCTCTGTAATATGGCCAGACACCATTCCCCAGGGTACTGGTTTTGTTTTAGCAGTTGTAGCTAGTGGGGCTTTTTGCACTTCTACTGTATCAGTTCCCAGAAATCTGCAACTTTAATGGAGGAAGCAGAGTTTTCCTTGCTGCTGTTTGCAAGGTCATTTACCAGATGGAAGCTCTCCTTTCCAGTAAGTTGAATATCTTCACAAGCTTCATTTGATAAAACTGAGTTTCATTGAGAAATTGTTGAAGATACTGTTTTCACTATTACTAAGACAATGAAATTTGGTAAATAACTTCCTTGCAGACCCTTGCTTAAACCTGAACTCCCATTGAAATCAGTGGAAACAGGATTCCTTCATAAACTATCTCCCTCCCCCCCCACATGTTATGAATCTAATTCCCATTGATGACACTGGGCCAAATTCTCTGCTGATGGCATAACTTTATCATCATCCATGGAGTTATGTCAGCAGAGGATTTGGGCCAATGAGTTTTTTGATATTGACATTCAGTGTGAGCAAGATCAGAAAGTCTAGGTCTGATTCTCCATTGCATTGCACAGATAGATGTAGGAAATTTATATATGTTTGCTAGTAGAGCATATAGGTAATTTAATACAGATGAGAAAAATAATCAGGAACTAAGATACACAATGAGAAAGAGAAACTAGGACTTGTCTACATGGGGGTTTAAACCATATTTAGTCAAATTAAGCCAGTTTGAAGACACTTGCATATGCAATGCAACACAAATCATCAGAGTACTAGCTCCACACTTATCACGAACTTTGGAGTTCTCATTCAAAATGAACTAAGTTTGATTTGAATTGAGTTAGTTTGGTTTATTGTTTATGTGCATGCAACACAGCTGCTACTCTAGCAGTCCTCCAACTGCTATCACACACTGCTTTGCTGGCGACTGTTACTGACCCATCTGTTTACCTGTGTGTGATCCACTGCTTCAGTGTCAAGTTGACTGAATGTCCCTCTCCTATTTAAAATATGGTTCAGGGCCAGAATTTACCCATTTGTTCCTGGATTTGAATACATCAACCTTGCTGTGATATTACCCCAGAAGCCTTATAACATCCCTCACGCAGCCACTTGGAGCCATGCTGAGACCCTGGATCTCTTCACCATCTGGGGAGAAGCATCACTGCAGCAAGCCTCTTGTGGCCAGCCACTGGAATAAAGATCTATTTATCGACATTGCTCAGCAGATGGCTGAGGGTCCATATTGGGATATTGACCAATGCAGGATAAAGGACAAACAGCTCAGGAGAATGTACATGAAACCCCAGGATGAATGCATATTCATTTTCATCATCTGAGTCAGCAGAATGATCACCAGCAGAAGGCTGATTTTCTTTTTTGGTGGTTCAGGTTATGTAGTTTCCGCATCTGAGTGATGCTCTTTTAAGACTTCTGAAAGCATGCTCCACACCTCATCCCTCTCAGATTTTGGAAGGCACTTCTGATTCTTAAACCTTGGGTCGAGTTCTGTAGCTATTTTTAGAAATCTCACATTGGTATCTTCTTTGTGTTTGGTCAAATCTGCTCTGAAAGTGTTCTTAAAACAAACGTGCTGGATCATCATCCGAGATTGCTATGAAATATATAGCAGAATGCAGTTAAAACAGAGCCAAAGGCATACCGTTTCCCCCCAAAGAATTCAGTCACAAATTTAATTAACACATTATTTTTTAATGAGCATCATCAGCATGGAAGCATGTCTTCTGGAATGGTGGCCGAAACATGAAGGGGCATACAAATGTTTAGCATATCTGGCACATAAATACCTTGCAACGCCGGCTACAAAAGTGCCATGTGAACGCTTGTTCTCACTTTCAGGTGACATTGTAAATAACCAGGCAGCAGTATCTCCTGTAAATGTAAACAAACCTGTTTATCTTAGCATTTGGCTGAACAAAAAGTAGAACTGAGTGGACTTGTAGGCTCTCAAGTTTTACATTGTTTTGTTTTTGAGTGCAGTTATGTAACAAAAAAAATCTACATTTGAAAGTTACACTTTCACAATAAAGAGATTGCACTGCAGTGCTTGTATGAGGTGAGTTGAAAAATACTATTTCTTTTGTTTATCATTTTTACAGTGCAAATATTTATAATAAAATAATAAAGTGAGCATTGTACACTTTATATTCTGTGTTGTAATAGAAATCAATATATTTGAAAATGTAGAAAAACATCCAAAAATATTTAATACATTTCACTTGGTATTCTATTGTTTAACAGTGCGATTAATCCTGATTAATTTTTTTGAGTTAATTGCGTAAGTTAACTGCGATTAATTGACAGCCCTAATTCAGACACTATGGGGGATAGCTGCATAAGCATTCCCTAGGGTATAGCTCACAACTCCCTTCCACTCCTGCAAAACTTCTGGAGGGAACATCTTGCTGCTCTGCCCTTTGCCTTTTTGAATAAGATCATTCTCTGACTCCTAGTCACCTGCCTCGGTGTAAGGTCATTGAGAGTCAGGACAGCTAAAAGGGGATGCACAAGGGATTACTAGCCAGCTTGCTCCCAGATGTCTCCCATTAACCACTCTGAAACAGTATAAGCACAACTGCAATCCCAAATTGGGAACATAAATCCTAACCCCTCAAGACACAACGGCAAACCAAAACAGCATATACTGCCCAGACAAAAATCCCAATACAGACGCCTCATGTACACCGCTTATGTTGGAGGTTCCCCCTAGACAGGGAAGAATCTCATGGACCATATAAAAGTGCTATAGCCTCTTGGGAATATGAGAGAGGCCACAAAAACCACTTGTGTTTTTTCCTACCCCCACAACACTTGCGGCAGCCAGACACTCAAGGACAAGGCTTTTATCAATGACTTACTGGGGTATGGGGGAGGGAATTTGGGATGAAATGTTTGCACATCTCACTGTAGACTCCCAATAACAATGGAGAGGTAAAGTTGTACTCAGGAGCGCCGCCAGCTTTTCTGCCGCCCTTGGCGGCGGAAGGTCCCGCCCCGAAATGCCGCCCCCCACAGAGGTGGTGGAAGGTCCCGCTGCCGAAATACCGCCGTGGTCGCCGCCCCCCAAATTGTAGCGCCCTAGGCGACCGCCTAGGTCACCTAATGGGTTGTGCCGGCCCTGGTTGTACTTGAGGACAGAGAGGGGGGAAAATAAATGGAGCTTTCCTGAAAGATCACTGGAGTGGCTAAAGACACCATAACAGTGACAAAGGATAGTGTTGCCATGGCAAAAGACATGGAGATGCAGGGGCAACTCCTGGAGACAGTATAGGGCTGGAATGCTGTGCTACAGCACATGCTGCTGCCAGGCCAGCAGGCAATACAGTGCTGTAAGCCAGGACCCAGCCAAATTCTACAGCCCCCTGGACAAAACAGGGAACTGGAAACACCAGCAACTATTCCTGCTTTACCCTTGCAGCAGTGCCCATTTGCTTCCCAGATCCAAGCTCAGAGCACCAAGAACATCTGCTCCTGGGAGCCCAGTTCTTTTGAGCCATATAACACCTAATACTACAAACCTCACAATTCAATACCAGAAGACACAAGAACAAAAAGAGGCAGAGGCAGAGGCAAGGCATTTACATGCCTGTGACTTGACTCACTCCTCCTTTGGATGTGTTATGCTGTTCGCTGCACTGCGCCACATTGAATTGGTTTCGGTGTTGTTTTAATTACAGGTTTATTTTTGGTTGCTACATAATACATTGTTTAATAGCAATTTAAAATTAATTTATAAAGCGCCAAGGCATTTTACACAGAAACCCTTTCAACTGTAAATTATCCATTATGTTTTACAAAAGTAAGTAGGCACAGACCCAAGGTAAAATAAGGATTGCCACAATGTTCCACCACTCAGAAACAGGACTGCACTGCTCACAATCCATTCTCCCTACCCCCACCCCCCAGTGGATTGATGGCTGGATGTTCAGCTGCACATTCTCAGGCCTCAGTCTCAAAGTAGGAACAATAGCCATCCCTGACAGCATTGCCCTGACTGTTTCCACTTACTATTAGATGCCTTGAACCCTCAAACCACTGAGTAAGTCTCTGCACCTCTGGCTCCCACCTATCGTTAAGATTTTCTCCCTTACTCACACAAATATTGAACAACATAAAACACACAGCTATAATCTTTGGTACGTTTTTTCCAGCCTATTCCACAAGCAGCACCATTTTCCTTTTGAACAGTTAAATACAGATTCCATTATCATTCTGCACCTACTGAGTCAATGGTTAAAAAGGTCTTTCCTTCCGGCCACGGGGCCTGTGAATGGTTTCATTAACTCGGGAGCCAGAGGAAAAGTTGGGTCTCCCACGATAAGTGGAGCAATCTCCACACCATTAATGTCCATTGATTCTGGGGCCAAACTCTCCTTTCTCCATTAAGGTGAGTAGAGCTGAGTTCCGAAAGATCCTAGCATTGTGGACCCTTCCAGGCCACCCCACCTTTATGTCTGTAAACTTGCTCAACAAGTCCTTGAAGTACCACAGAGAAATACCCCTTTCTGTTCATGAATTCTGAGCCTGGGCATGTGTGTGGGCAAATAATAGGCTCATGGGTCCCATCAATTGCCCCAATACATTTTGGGAACCCATGCCTGGAAAGCCATCAGTAATCTCCTGAACATTAAAAACCTTTAACCCGATGCAGCAGTACTTTTTCCAAGGCTCCACACAACTGCATGACAATGACACTAACAGTCAATCTCTACACACCAAATTGGTTGGCTATGGACTGATAGCATTCAGAGGTGCAATAGCTATCTGCTTCCCTATGGGAATAGGGAATTGCATTTTGGTGCACTGCTGTTGCAGCTCCAGGGTTAGTTCAGCACAGATCACAAAAAAGGTTGCCTTTGCTATACTGAAGTTCTCTCACCACTGCTGGTCAGCCTGGCTCTTCAGAACAATCCTTTCTCACCAAATTGATGCTGGTTTTCTGACCCCACAAATGGTGCTGCATGGTATGAAGCTGCTCCAGGAACAGCTCCTCTAGTATCAATTGCTGTGATGGGGTGTACAAGCCCCACACTAGACTGGAAGCAGTTGAAGGACATTACTGGGCTCAGGTAGTGCCAGCCTACCAGCCCTGTAGAGCATGTGCCACCTGGAGAAAAGGGAGTAACTTAGCTCAGAAGGGAGGAGGAGGACAGACCTACCCTGAAGGCCCCTGATGAGGGCACGGGAGAGGCCTCCCTGAAGGAATAAGACTATATGCTGAGCCTAGTTTGGTTGCCTTTTCTTTTTCTTTTCACCTTATCTTGGTCTGGAAGCTGGGAGAGAAAAGCAGGGGCAGGGTGACCCAGGGAGGGTAACTTAGAGGGCACCTTTGAAAGGTCAATAGTATCGGGACCCGGGTTGGAGCCTGGTGGAGTGGGTGGGCCCTGGCTCCCTTACCACAGGAGGGGACTACTATTGGATACTTGGCTGAGCCCAGGTCTTTCCACCTGGAGAAGGGAGGTTGAAACAAGTCTATCCACAAAGTTATTTCCCAAACAATTGGGCGTTATCCCACCTAGTCTCCCTATACTAACAAGAGAAAAGGAGAAGAGTTTATACTTAGAGAAGTAGCCCGGTTACTCCTACAAATTGGTGTGATTGAGACACACTAAATGTGTATTATCGATAAACAACTGTACCCTACAATATTTTTCTTAAATATTTTTTTTCAGCATGATCTATACTGTAAGCCTATTTTACAACTTCTTTATAAACTGGGTATTCTATATTTAAAAAATAAAGGAAAAGATAGTCAGCTGATGTAAATAGCCCCAGTAAAGTTGATGGTGCTGTGTTGATTTACACTAATTGGGGGACCTGGCCCAATATCACTTTTGTGTAATAAAATACTTGTTTACATGTGAAAATGGACAGTTCATCAGACAAACTATGAGCTTGAGGTCAGTTCTTCAGCTGATCCATCAGCAGCACTAAGGGTGACCAGATAGCAAGTATGAAAAATCCAGATGGGGTGGGGGGTAATAGGCACCCATATAAAACAAAGCCCCAAATATTGGCACTGTCCCTATAAAACTGGGACATTTGGTCACCCTAGCGGCACTGTGACGCCAATGAAGCTACATGGGCTTACAGCAGCTTAGGATCTGGCCCATGGAGTCCACTAAAAGCCTTTAGTGCATTCTGGTGACTCTTAGGTTACTTTCTATGTCTGCTTCCCCTAAACTTACAGCATTTTTAGGTGCTAGCCAGAGAAATACAATAAAGAAACCTAAATGAGTTGTACTTCTGTTTTGTTTTTTCCCACTGCTCTGTTTTTCATTTTCACTCTTTTATTACCAACTCATTCTCTCGCTATACCATTTTCTCTCTCCCCTCTCCTCCTCCCCCTCCTTTCCTGTCTTTGGAAAAAACCTCACTCCCTCTCATTCTTGATTACCTGTCCCCTCCACTGTCCCCACTCCCCTCCATTCTCTGCTGTCAAGTCTTTTGTTATCTCCCCACTCAGGGACAAGCAAACATGGGCTTTGCAGGCCTCAAATACTGTCTCTGATTGCTTTTTGATGTCTTGTGGCAGTGATCTATTAAAATGATAATGAACCCCCCCCCCCACCAAGTCTTCACAGAATTTTATATTGTCCAAGGTAAATAATCCAAGTACTTCTCTCCTGTGCTCATGTCTGGATTTAGACATAATCATCATCTGTCTAGTCTACAGGCATCGACATTGTCTTACTGTAAATCAGAAATTTATTCCTATAAATCATTTGTAGAATCTAACTTGACTTGGTATATAAAATAACCTAATCCACTACATAGTACGAATAGTGTAAAATCTGCCAATTTATGATAAGTCTTTTTGGATGACAAGGGCCCTAACGTAATAAGAAAAGAGCAAATGTAACAGGGAATCACTAATACGTTGCAAATATTACTAATGGGGAATGAAAGTCTTAGATCTTGAAAATGAAATGATAAATTCACCAAGGCTGTAGAGCCTTTCCTCAGAATATAAAAGTTTTATTAGATAACAAAAACACATGAAGGAAAATCACTTATGTTCACCATGGTAGCATTTAATGCACAAAATGCAAGCGCTGATCTTTAAAACTCTTTTGAAATGAAGCAGGTTCCTTTCATCCTTCCTTCTTGCTGTTGCAGAGCCTCTGCTTGCTTCAGGAATATTTAAGCCTGTCCACCCTCTGCAATAGGCATCAGCACAGTGGAAAGATCCAGCTGCCTCAATGCTCAGCACTACTTCTTCTGTAATTTAGATCGAGAGAGTAAGGATATGTTGGCCTCAGTAAAAAGCCTTATGTACTTCATGCATCATCATCATCATCTTCGCTGGCTCAGAACACTCTGCCCTTGTTCAATTGACTGGTTGTTAACTGTTTTAAGGAGAGTGAATTGTGTATACTTCCGGGCTGTATGTGCCCAAACCTGACGTCCTTATAAAGTTAAACTCAGTTTAAAAAATAAATAAATAAAAAAGACAGGATTTAAAATGAGTAAGGAGTTTAAGCTTTAACCCGGTTTGTATTATTTTACTGTATGGTAATGTCAAATGCCTTTTTGAAAGTTAAGCTGATTATATCTCCTCCATTATCTCTTTCAATTCTCCCTGTTCTCTTTTTAAAAATTCCACCAGATTCCACAGACTAGATTTACTCTTATGAAACCATGCTGACTAGTTTTTATCACCTCATATTTCCCCAGATGTTTTGTGATTTCATCCCCTATTAATTTTTTTAATATCTTGCCTAGTACTGCCCACTGTGTAATTAATTGGCTCTACTATTGTCCACTTTGTAAAGATTGAAGTTGGTTTGCTTCTGTCCAAAGAGTGATGAAAAATACAAATGGACAAAAACTATTCAGCCTCCTCTTTCAGGATTTGATTATGTTGTTTTTGTGATGCTGGGGCTTTGCCTATCTTCAGATATTTTAACTGGTAGCATTTTATTTTATAATTCTTCAAACTCTTGTCACTAATCTTTCCCTCCTCCCCTGACTTTATTTCTATTTTTTGTATCTTTTTTCTGGTTTCCCTCATGAATACAAATGAAAATAATTTTTACTTTAAGCATATCATGCTACTCAATTAAACTCTCTCCAATGTTCCTTAGGCCTTGTCTAAATTAAATTTGCTCCAAAGTAACTAATTCAATTTATTACATTACTAATATTGATGCACAAAGTGGGGCTTTAATCAATGACCAAAGAGAGGATTTGAACACAAGTCTTTGGCTGAAATGTTAATGTATTGACACACTGTGCTGCCTAGTACCTCATTCTAATTTTTCAAAAAAAGTTTGTAACCTACAGTATAGCATCACAATAGTAAAAGGCCCCCAAGTCATTGCAGTTTGACTTTGGAGAAATGATTCCTACATTGGGATTATTTCCAAAATTGTGTATATAATATATATTACTGAGGATCATACAAGAGTCATAATGGAGTATACTGCATATAGTATTTTGTATTGTATTTTAATGGCATAAAGCTTCTTAAAAAATGGGGGTTACTCCATTATGACTCTTGTATGATCCTCAGTACTGAAACATCTCCAAACCAAATTCTGTGAGTTCTAATTATTTCATTTAGGAGTAATCCATCATGACTGTGGTACCTCATGATAATGCAGAATATATTTCCTGGGAATTAAATTAATTTACATTGGCATTTTAGTCAGTGCTGAACCATTGCTAACCAGTACAAAAAGTACACACCCACCTTCACAAGGGACTCTTTCTGGTTCCATGTTCTGAGCTGACTGAGAAAGGCACTTTTTGAATTGAGTACAACCTTTAAAGTATGTTGCATTAACTTTTCATTGCTGTGCCATGTCTTATCTTCTTACTATGATGATTTAGCCTAAATGATGATGTTGAGTCCATGATAAAAAATTAAAATGATACAAAATTATTTTTAGTTGGAAGGACTGTACATGTTGATCATAGAGCTTCAAAACTAGGAGCAGAGGAGACTTATGGGTAAACACTAAAATTCAGTTTGAACCACATGTGAATGCCAACTGTTCCTCTACTACATTCTCAAATATGGATAACCATTATCTTACTGTTAATTCAGATTGCACTTACAACATCAAGAAAAGAAAATGAGGTTGCTATTCTACATTATACACTTCAGTGAATTGAACTTGATTTAAACTAATTAATTTGGGGTTTCTGCATAGGTGTAGTTTGACTTCTATATTTGGGGAGGGCAGGGGCAGAGGAGCATCTCATGGCGTCCAGGCTCCGCAGGCAGGCACTGGCTTCAGGGGGCGTTGCCGGCCAGTGCCAGGCTCCTTCGGGGGAGAGGCAAGAGTGCATCGGGGTACAGCTTGGAGCTGTGCCACTCACCCTGCCTGGGGAGTGCCTGGCCCTGCAGAAGCAGTCCAACTCGGGGAGCAGGGCAGGGAGGGCTGCCAGCCAGCACCCTGGCTCCCACAGCATGGAGAGGCAGGGCCTGAGTGGCTCCCACCAGCTTCTGAGCTGCCAGTTCCTTACAGGAGGCAATGGTTTTCAAACCGTGGGGCGTGTCCCCCGAGGGGGCTGTGCTGCAGAGTTGGAAAACTCTGGTACTAAACGAAAGGCAGAAATCGGGAGGGCAGGGGGTCTCATGACTTTGTGTGTCCCCTGACATGTCATCTCTGGTGGGGGGGCAATACCCATCATCCCCCCCCCCCCCCCCAGTTCCACACTTGGGTTTCTGTTTCCTGTAAACTACTACATGACAAAGCAGTAGGTCACTCTAATATCTGAAGTCTAAAAATAGACACTGGCATGATGGGTTGGGTCACAGAAACCCCCTTGGGACTGCCACCTGATGTGCTGGGACTACCTCTACCCTGTTTTCCCTGCCAGCTTGGGACTTCAATACCTTGCCTGGTTGTGCCAGACATACTAGCCTGCTACAAATGCAGACCCAGGTCTGAACCACATCACCCAAAAGCTGCAGGCTTACCTGAAAACAGTGTAAGAAGTGCTCCTGTCTCCAACACCCAGATACCCAGTTCCCAATGGGATCCAAATCCCAAATAAATCCCTTTTACTCTGTATAAAGCTTATACAGGGTAAACTCATAAATTGTTTGCCCTCTATAACACTGATAGAGAGAGATGCACAGCTGTTTGCTCCCCCAGGTATTAAGAATGCTCTATAATATAAATAATAATTTGCCCAATTAATAAGTAAAAAGTGATATTAAATATAAAAAGTAGGATTTAAGTTGTTCCAAGTAATGACCGACAGAACAAAGTAAATTACCAAGCAAAATAAAACAAAAAACATGCAAGACTAAGCCTAATACAGTAAGAAACTAAATGCAGGTAAATCTCACCCTCAGAGATGTTCCAATAAGCTTCTTTTACAGATTAGACTTCCTCCTAGTCTGGGTCCAGCAATCACTCACACCCCCTGTGGTTACTGTCCTTTGTTCCAGTTTTTTCTCAGGCATCTCTTTGGGGTGGAGAGGCTATCTTCTGAGCCAGCTGAAGACAAAATGGAGGGATTTCCTAGGGCCTTATATAGTCTCTCTTGTGGATGGAAACCCCTTGTGTTTTCCTATGCAGAATCACAGCTACAAGATGGAGTTTTGGAGTCACATGGGCAAGTCACATGTCCATGCATGACTCAGTTCTTTACAGGCCAACACCATTGTCTACATGTTAGGTTGAACGTTCCCAGGAAAGCTCAGATGTGGATTGGCATCTTTCAATGTTCATTGTTAGTTAAGTACTCCCAATTACTTGAATAACCCCTTCACACTATGTTGACCAAATCTGTCTTATGTACTTCCTACAGCAAACACTTTGAATACAAGCATAGAGCCAATGCTCATAAATTCAGATATAAAAATGTTACATGCATACGAATAAGATGAATACATTCAGTAGAACATAACCTTTGCAAAGACATGTTACATGGCATATGTAGCAGACAACATATTCCAATTATGTCATATTTACATTCATAAGCATATTTCTATAAAGCATGATGGGGTGCAACATCACAACTGGAAGTTATGATTTCACAGCAGTGACACTCACCATAGCTCCAGAGATTTTATATTATTAGGTGGGTATTTTCATGCTTAACATTAGCATGGTTGTGCTGATCAAAATAAAAATATTGGTGGCATTCCCTGACCACCACTTTATATGTAAAAAGCTGCAATAAGTCAACATCACCCGGTTAAACACACTGACCCCGATTATCAGGTACTCTATTACTGCACCATTTTTGTACCTCCTGAACTCTGAGGCCTGACAAGGCCAGCATGGCAGGAACTGTTTGCCCAAAGTCTGCCTGTGAGCAACCTGGCAGGGAAGGGGAAGAAAGGGGTGGTGACTGGGAGGAGCCTTAGCTCTGCCCCACTTACTTGCCACCCAGAGTACTTGACTGGACACTCAGAGGTAGGAAAATTGCTCTTCTCCCCAGTAGAAGAGTGAAGTCAGGAGGTAATTTCGCCTCAGAGGCAAAATTACCTCCTGGCTTCACCCTTTTAAGTCACATTGCTTGTCAGGGCTACTGCTAGGGTGGCAGAGTTTGCACAGCCTTGAGCAAGAGGTGGTGTATAATCTGCCCTTTGTGACTCCAGCTGCAGGAAGGAAGAGCAGAGTAAACCTACTTATATTGCTTCTGTAAAGAAGTAGCACAGGAGATGGTGAAGAAGGATTAAGGGTGGCTCCCTCACACCACTTGCCAGCCAGCGTGCACCAGGGGAAATAAGCCACACCAGGAAAAGTGATGAAGTAATTTCCTCTCCTCTGTAGAGCAAGCGGGAAGTAGTGGGAGGATTATGATTCAGAGTATGTCTACGCTGCCAAAAAAAAAAAAAAAAAAAAAAAAAAAAAAAAAAAAAGGAGTGTGTTCTTTGAAGACATGACAATTCAGTTTTTAACTTGGGTTAGCTTACCAGTTTGAATTCAGCCCCAGGCTGCCTTTTAGGCTTTAATGGAGCTGCTAATCCAAGTTAAAAGCAGTTTTTCCTCATCTTAATTGCTACCTGAACTCAAGTTAGCTGGCATGTGTTAGCTAACCTGAGTTAAGAACACTTGTTTCCTTTTTTTTGCAGGGTACACCTACCTTCAGCTCAGCTCCTAGGATGATGCAGCTATGCATCAAACCTTACTCAGGTCAGGTTCTGTAAAGTTGCAATCCAACCTATAATAGGAGACAAAGAACTTCTCATTAATGGGGGTTAATCCTTCCCCACTTTTTTTAAAGTAAGGACTGAGGTCCAAATCCTACTTCTCTAACTCATGCAAGTTAGACATTGACATCAATTGCACTACCTATATGAATAAAGCAAGGAGGATTTTGCCCAAAACAACTGAATGTCTTCAGGAATCACATATGAAATAGAGGATGGAAAACTGGGACCACAAACTAGAGAGGGAAGGGTATAAAAGCAAAGGTCAGGAAACAACATGGTAGAAGAGAAAAATACAGCCCTGTGGCACAGAAATCAAAAATACAAGCCAATTTTCAGAGGGATAGTGCCCTCTATCTTGTAGATCTGTCTGACGCACTTTGAGGATTGATTAAAAGCTGCCATGTAAGAGGTCCAGACTCACCCCTGCGGCGCCTCCTGCTGGTCATCCAGGGAATTAGCTCACCAGCCTCTGGAGCACCCTCTGCAGGCCAGTGATCCGCCTTTCCTCTTCTCTGGCCCCCGTGTCCCTCCCAGGACCCCAGTGCCCCTTGCTCTGGGTGCTGCCCCCTGGCAATACCCACACACTAGGTCTCCCCTCCCAGGGGAACCCCACCCACTATCCCCACCTTGCCTCAGCACTAGGCCACTGCCAGTCACCAACTAGCCCCCGCTCCCTGGGGCAGACTGTAGTATCGGCCACTCATCACTGGCAAGGGGGGGTTGGACCTGCTGCCTTGGCCTAGCCCTGGGCTGCCCTCTGCAACCCCCAGTACCCCTTGGCCTAATACTAGGCCGCAGCCTGGGGCTATCCAGGCTGGAGCTCCCCAGCCCTGCTCCACCCAGGTACCCTGTCTAGTTCCCTGCAGCCAGACCCTTCTCTTTCTGAAGGCAGAGAGAGACTGCTGAGCTGCCTGGCTCCCAGCCTCTTATATAGGGCCAACTGGGGCCTGATTGGGGCGTGGCTCAGCTGTGGCTACTTCCCCAATCAGCCCAGTAGCTTTTCCCTTTGCCCCAGCCCTCTGCCAGGGTTGTTTTAAACCCCTCAGGCAAGAGCGGGGTAGCCACCCCGCTACATTCCACTATCAACAAATGAGTATTTCTACGAGAAATAAACTAGACAGGAGTTACAAAAGGTACATAAATAAAAAACCCATAAACAGCTAACAAATAACCAAGCATTTTGTTTGAGTCACTCTGGGATCATTGTTTGTTTCATTATATACAAGGTCCTTTAATACTGTACTTGGTTGCTTAGCTTTAGTGGTTTTCATCTCTCTTCTTTCATATAAATTACTTTTTGAGATTGCTATGCTTCTTCCTTTGTTGATCAGAGGCCACTGAGAATTGGAATTGAAGGTGGTAACTAAATCGGAACAGCTCTGGACATGTCTATGTCAAGCTCTGGCTAAGAAATTTTCTGTTTCAAGCAGCATTAGAGAAAATCATAGGACACCAGATAATATTTTGAAACAATTGTGATTTTACATAAGACAGGAGCAGCTTCCTTTTATTGCTATAATGGGTGCAATGACATCATTCCTTAAGCTTCTCATTTTAGAAAATGTGGCTAGACACAAAACATCAACATTTATGGGCTGAAATCAGTGAACAGAATTTCTTAATGGTGTATTGGGGAAGAAAGCGTTGAATGCCGATACAGGATGCATGGAGGTTGAAAATAGTTGAATGGACCTTCTTTTCTTGGCTGAATGTGTATTTTGACCCAATTCATACCTGAGGTTCTCCACAGTTGACCTCCAACTTTCCATCCCCTCAGATGATTTCTGCCTTTTGAGGTATCGAGCATGCTTCTAGTTTGAGCTGAATGTTACCCAGAGACAGATCTTTCAGGCTACAAAAGGAAATTAAGTAGTCATGGTGTGAGAGACAAAGTACTGTTATGGAATAGAAATTGACTAAGTGATAGAAAATAAAAAGTAGGGATAAACAGTCTATTTTCAAGATGGCTAAAAGTTTAACAGTGGGGTGATCCCTGCTTCCGTCTTACTACCGGTGTTTAGTACATTTATTGTTGATCTGGAAAAGCAGATGAATGTTGAAGTGGCCAAGTTTGCACCTGACAAAATTATTTAAGTCTGTGGAAGACTTTGGAATGTCAGAGGGACTGAACAGGGCTAGGTGAATGGGCAGCATGATGGCAGAAGAAATTCAGTTTCAGCAAATGCAAAGTAATACCATTCATACCCATTTCTGAGTTTTAGATTAACTTTGGAGAGGGCTGAGAACATGATTAGTAGATCTGCAACCACTTGTAACTACTGGTCAAAATGCACAGGAAGGGACTGGACAGTGGATCACAGACAGCAGTTAACTAGGGGCTATGAAAGACTTGTTCTACTCCCTGTTTCTGGGTTGAGGAGGAGAATTCCTTCTCCTATGTCCCCATACAGATTTTGTGTTCAAGGCCCAGCAAGTTACTATTTTTGTAATTGGACTTGGATTTGGTGCTTGCAGAAGTTGGAATATGCAATATTATGGTAAAGTGACCAGGTTGTATAGGTAGGTAGTATTTTCAAATGTGGTGTTTAACAGTGAGCAACGAATCCCATATTCAGGAATCCAAACTTTCTGCCTGATAATTCAGAGGTATTGTGCTCCAAAGGCTCTCATTGATAGGAGTGGGGGTTGTGCCTGAGTGAAGACTGCAAAACTGGCACATTAAAAGAAAACAACCTGGAGAAACAACACTCATAAAATAAATTGTAAGAACAACATTTTTTATTCAGTGTTATTTTTCTTTGCTTTGTTTGTCCCGATTCTAACTTTAGTGGACAATTCCATTTATAAAACATCAAAGAACCTCAGCATGTTGAGAAAATTTGACTAGTGACTTAGAAATATTGAGTCTTTTGCTTTAAGTGAAACATGACTTTCTTCCTTTTTTTGGAATGAATTGAGCTCCTTGTCAATGAACCACTTAACAGCACTCTGATATGAAGGACTGACAGGGAAGTCTAGCACATTCACACCAGTATTTTATAAAAACCAATTAACTCAACGCAATATGGCAGTTTTCTGATGTAGCAGAAATTATTTAGTAATTCTTGTATAAATCCTAAGGACTGCAGAAATGATTTCAGTGCAAATAGATTTAATGATTTTGGTGTAGGGAAAATGTCCCCAAGAAAGCCTTCACATTGGACAAGAAACTATAATTGCCATTCCATGCCTAGTAGCTGATTTAGAGCAACTAGATTTTTTTGTTCCTTGGTATTAAGCTCACCAAGCTGGGCTTTGTGATAGGACTGTAAAAACAGCAACGATGCCTGTAACAGACAGAAGACTTCTAGAAATCGGAAGCAAGTGCCCATAATTTGATCTAAAGCCGCTCAGAATCAGGAAATAAAATTTCATCATTTCTTAAAATTACACCTTTTTGGAGCAGAGAGCCTATATCAGAGAAACAGCACCACCTTGCCTCTCTAACTCAATCGTGGGCCATATAGGGTGACGGCTGCAGTAGTTTACAACTGTCCATTGTAAGTGGACATTCTGGGTGAATTTTTCAAGCCTCCAAATCCTGTTCCTTCCTTCATGGCCATGAGTTGCTCCAAAGGGAGCAGGACTGATGTAGTTACACATTAGAGTAGGTGTAAAATTTAGGTAACAGGATGTCCTAGAGGAGAATTTAGATACTCAGATATTATAGTGACAGGTATCAATGTAGGAAACTAGATAGCACCACAAAAAGGTCCTGCTATATATTTCTGTGGGGTTAGGAAGGTGGGGCAGGGGCAGGAAATGGGAAGAGTGGCAGGAAGGAATGATGGATCTACTACTGCTCAGGTCCACTGCCCAGTGCTTCTGTGGAAAGTAGGACAATGGAGGCTGCTGTAGTGAGCAGGTGAAGCATTTTCACTGCTGCTCTGTAGCTTTGGGGGGGAACGTCCCTGACAGAAATCCCCTCAGCCAGGGCCAGCTACATGAGATTGGTACAGAAAAATGAGGGCCAGGATATGAGCCACAGAATATATAGGAAGCACAGAAAAGAGCCATCAATTGACTCACAACTGCAATAATAAGTAGAAATTTTTGTGGGAGAAACTAAAGTGCCTGGTGCAACAGGAAGGGAGAGGTTTTGAGGTGTCAGCAGCTGCATGCCTAACAGACATGCCAGGTACATGAAAACTATAGTTACATTTTCAAAGAAGTCCAGGGAGAATATTTTGTGTTTGAAGTTCACATCAGTCAACACCCTCTTGCTCCTTTAAAGGAAGTGCGCTGTCCCACACTATCTACCACCCTTCACCTCACCCCCTGCAACTTGTACAGGTGTAGGAAGGGATGCTACTCCCCATGCTTCCCACAGGACTCTGTGGGTAGTACCTCTATCCAGGTACATGCACTTGGACAGTGCAACTCTTTCCCCTACCAAGCAGTTCAGGCTCATAAGAGCCTGAATTGCACCCATAATACATACACAATAATGCCATGGAGGAGCTAAACTAAACAGTAAATTAATTTAAAGAATTGCAAGTTACAAATAGGTAATAGAATTATTTATCGCCATATAGTAAATCTCTTTGGCTGAAAGAGCTGATTTTGCTATTTTGAAAGCTGAAAATGAATTTATTAGACTTTGAAGACACTCACAATATAATAAGGTTGGCTCTTGGGTCTGATACAAAAATATCTCCTCATCAAGTGTTACTGGTATTGGGCCTGATTGGACACTCACTTACACCACTTTTAAACTAGTGTAAACTCCATTGACTTCAGTTTAGTTATTTCCAATTTACAGTAGAATAGGTGAGTTCAGAACCAGATCTCTCGCATTGAAATTTCACACGCAATACAGAATGCTAGTCACTGTCCAGACTCAACCCTTTACTCACATTTGCAAGAGACTTTATACAGATATATTTTAAATGAAAACTTAGATTCAAAAGCACAATTCCCTGGGAGTAGATTGATACTGTGGCAAATTCCATAGCTGCAGATTCACAGAATACTAGCTACAAGTAGCTATCTGCCTGTTTTATGTGAAGACGGTGCATATCCAAATAAAGGGTCATGATGACGGGAGGCAGCCAGACTGCCAAGGTACCATGGATATTGGTGAAAGAGGCATCTCAATCTAGAATATTCAAGTAACTGACTGTGTGGGGTTTATGGATGAGGGGATGTGCCCTCAATCTCTACCTTGGATTAAATTTCATGATTTTATGGCCACCTATGGCCATGATAAAATAAGTGTTTAGGACTGGGGTAGAGAGCCAAATAAAATAGTTTCTATGGCCTCAGTGAACTTAGGATGAATAAGTTAGTCATGTGGGGAATCCTGTTCCCTGACATCCTGGTTATGGAAAGGGTATGGAAGATTTTTAGAGAATCAGGGTTGATTCACTTTGTATGTTACATGAATAATTTAATTGCAGGTAAAAATTATGGTCACTGATCATTTGCTTTTATGTGCTAATACTGTGCAACCCTAAAAAAAGATTTGAGGTAGCAGTCACCTTTCATTTTCATTGTCAAGTAGCAATCATATTGAGAGAGTCCAGAACCTCCCCATGCACAAATAGGTAATAGAAGTACTTAATACAATTAGATTACATGTAATATAGACACTGTGCATGAACAGACTAATGCTACAATATCCAACAATTGAGCTTTGCTGGTTAATTTTGGTTTGAGACATAGGTCATATGGACTATTTCTTCTTCCCTGATAGAATCAGATTACTTGTATGAACACATATATTTATGAATTCTAAGTTTGCTACAAATATTCTGCAATTCACTTAAAACTTGCCATTTTTACAAGGATAATAGGCAATACAGTAGTGAGTTCATTTACAAATGAGTAAATGTTAATAGTTTTTTTTCTTGAAGTTTTCTTCAGCTATATTTGATACCAGGCTTTTTGGGTCAGTACAGAAGCTTGCTCTTTCATAATCAAACTGCCCTACCACATTGGTGACCTATGTACATTTTGCAGATATTGAGAAAACGTGCACAATTTATATTAAGACTGATGACAAAGGGCTCGTTTTTCATAGATTACAAATCATCAATTTAATACCAAGCTTGTAAAGTTATGCCATAAGACTGGAGGGCAGACTGGGTTGCACATATATCTAAAATAATTCTCAGGCACCAGGAGTGATCCTATCTACTAATGAACTTTGAGTATAAGGTAAATTAATTGAAAAGATAGAGTTATAAAACACCTAGATAGACAGAGGAAAAAACCAGCATGCCTTCTGCAAAGGAAAACTCTTTCCAGCCTATAAGGCAGTCAACAAAATGGATGATAAAGGAGTATTTGTAGATATTTATTTGGATTTAAAAATAGCATTTGATAAAGTCCATCACAAGTGGCTGTTAGTGAAATTGGGTAGTCAGGGTAAGCGCTTCTATCATGGATTAGACTCTGGTTAAAAAATGCTCATTTTCCCCATAGTGAATAGAGTGCACTAATGAGCTATATTAACACTGTCATTTATTACACATATAAGAACATAACATAAGAATGTCCATACTGGGTGAGACCGAAGGTCCATCTAGCCCAGTATCCTGTCTTTCGACAGTGGCCAATGCCAGGTGCCCCAGAGAGAATGAACAGAACGGGTAATCATCAAGTGATCCATTCCCTGTCACCCATTCCCAGCTTCTGGTAAACAGAGGCCATGGATACCATCCCTGCCTATCCCGGCTAATAGCCATTGATGGACCTATCTTCCATGAATTTATCTAGTTCTTTTTTGAACCCTGTTATAGTCTTGGCCTTCACAACATCCTCTGGCAAAGAGTTCCACAAGTTGACTGTGTGTTGTGTGAAGAAATACTTCCTTTGGTTTGTTTTAAACCTGCTGCCTATTAATTTCATTTGGTGACCCCTAGTTTGTGTGTTTTGAGAAGGAGTAAATAACATTTCCTTATTTACTTTCTCCATATCAGCCATGATTTTATAGACCTCTATCATATCCCCCCTTAGTCATCTCTTTTCCAAGCTGAAAAGTCCCAGTCTTATTAATCTTTCCTCATATGGAAGCTGTTCCATACCCCTAATCATTTTTATTGCTCTTTCTGGACCTTTTCCAATTCCAATATATCTTTTTTGAGATGGGGCGACCACATCTGTATGCAGTATTCAAGATGTGGGTGTACCATGGATTTATATAGAGGC
This sequence comes from Emys orbicularis, assembly GCF_028017835.1. NCBI lineage: Eukaryota > Metazoa > Chordata > Testudines > Emydidae > Emys > Emys orbicularis. The sequence continues at coordinate 39,944,073 of NC_088690.1, forward strand.
AATATGATATTGTCTGTCTTACTATCTATCCTTTTCTTAATGATTCCCAACATTCTGTTTGCTTTTTTGACTGCTGCTGCACATTCACTGGATGTTTTCAGAGAACGTTCCACAATGACTCCAAGATCTCTTTCTTGAGTGGTAACAGCTAATTTATACCCCATCATTTTATATGTATAGTTGGGATTATGTTTTCCAATGTGCATTACTTTGCATTTATCAACATTGAATCTCATCTGCCATTTTGTTGCCCAGTCACCCAGTTTTGACAGATTCTTTTGTAGCTCTTTGCAGTCTGCTTGGGACGTTACTATCTTGAGTAGTTTTGTATCATCTGCAAATTTTGCTACCACACTGTTTATCCCCTTTTCCAGATCATTTATGAATATGTTGAATAGGACTGGTCCCAGTACAGACCCCTGGGGGACACCACTATTGACCTCTCTCCATTTTGAAAACTGACCATTTTTTCCTACCCTTTGTTTCCTATCTTTTAACCAGTTACCAGTCCATAAGAGGCCCTTCCCTGTTATCCCATGACAGCTTACTTTGCTTAAGAGCCTTTGGTGAGGGACTTTGTCAAAGGCTTTGGGAAAATCTAAGTACACTATATTCACTGGATCCCCCTTGTCCACATGCTTGTTGACCCCCTCAAAGAATTCTAGTAGATTGGTGATGCATGATTTTCCTTTACAAAAACCATGTTGACTCTTCCCCAATAAGTTATGTTCATCTATGTGTCTGACAATTTTGTTCTTTATTATAGTTTCAACCAGTTTTCCTGGTACTTAAGTGAAGTTTACTGGCCTGTAATTGCCGGGATCACCTCTGGAGCCCTTTTAAAAATTGGCGTCATATTAGTTATCCTCCAGTCATTTGGTACAGAAGCTGATTAAAATGATAGGTTGTAGACTACAGTTAGAAGTTCTGCAATTTCACATTTGAGTTCCTTCAGAACCCTTGGGTGAATACCATCTGGTACTGGTGACTTATTACTGTTTAGTTTATCAATTTGTTCCAAAACCTCCTCTAATGACACCTCAATCTGGGACAGTTCCTCAGATTTGTCACCTAAAAAGAATGGCTCAGGTTTGGGAATCTCCCTCACATCCTCAACCATGAAGACTGATGCAAAGAATTCATTTAGTTTCTCCGCAATGGCCTCATCGTCCTTGATTGCTCCTTTAGCATCCCAATCATCCAGTGGCCCCACTGGTTGTTTAGCAAGCTTCCTGCTTATGATGTACTTAAAATTTTTTTTTGCTATTACTTTTTGAGTCTTTGGCTAGCTGTTCTTCAAATTCTTTTTTGGCCTTCCTAATTATATTTTTACACTTCATTTGCCAGAGTTTCTATTTGCCTTTCTATTTTCCTCACTAGGATTTAACTTCCACTTTTTAAAGGATGCCTTTTTGCCTTTGTTGTTTAGCCATGGTGGCTCTTTTTTTTGGTTCTTGTCTATGTTTTTTAATTTGGGGTATATATTTAAGATAAGCCTCTATTATGGTGTCTTTAAAAAGTTTCCATGCAGCTTGCAGGGATTTTACTTTTGGTGCTGTACCTTTTAATTTCTGTTTCTCATTTTTGTGTAGTTTCCTTTTCTGAAATTAAATGCTGCAGTGTTGGGCCACTGTGGTGTTTTTCCTGCCAGAGGGATGTGAAATTTAATTATATTATGGTCACTATTACCAAGGGGTCCAGCTATATTCACCTCTTGGACCAGATCTTGTGCTTCACTTAGGACTAAATCAAGAATTTCCTCTCCTCTTGTGGGTTCCAGGACTAGCTGCTCCAAGAAGTAGTCATTTAAGGTGTCAAGAAACTTTATCTCTGCATCCCGTCCTGAGCTGACATGTACCCAGTCAATATGGGGATAGTTACGGTCTCCCACAGTATTCCAGTGGGCAGATCCAGGATTTTATTCCCTGGGGGGTGTGTGTGTGATATTATTATTTGGTCTGAAATGTTGCAATGAAGGGTCAGGGTGTGTGTCGGGGGGAAGACGTGACACCTTTGCAGGTTGATCAGGTTAGGGTGAGCATGAATAGTGAGGTGGCTAAATTCATGTGATCAAAGGGGACTGGTAATTACTCATCTGCACATATTTTATTGGACACCCGAGTTATTCAGGGAGAATGGGGTACATCTATCCCACTGGGGAGCAAATATATTTTTGTCCAATACAATTGCAAGATTGGGGCTAATGTTTTTAATCATTAGCAATAATATAGATGATTGAATAATATTTGATTGGCTCCAGAACTGATTGAATAAGAAACATTTATAAATAACTATTCATTTTATAAAAGGGGGAAACTGCAATGGGTAATGTTGGCAATCAAATTGTCTGAGCTGTGGAAGACATTGCTCTCTCCCCCAACAATATCCAGAGATGTGTTATCATTAATACAAAAGATTGTGTTGAATCCCAGTAAGATAACGTGTTAAGTTGCATCCATTCTCATCAAGTAGAGGGATGGTGGGCAATGAAAATGTGGTTTCTTTTCTACAAGATACGCCAGAAAACTAAAATTAGAAATATATTAAGTCAGGCAATGTTGATGAGAGGTAAAAATAAATGATCATCGACTTTGTATAATGGATATGAGGCAGTTAACAAGGAATCCCCAAAGAAAACAGCAGGACTATAACCTGTGAAGGTATCCGTAGCAAATAAAAGAGTGCAATGAATGCCATCCCAATGTAGAATATAATTATCTTACAGTTAAGTTAAAATGAAACCTGGATGACAACCACATGATAGTACAGAGGAAGCGACATTTGTAAGGTATTTAAGCCCATATAAATAATGGATTTTCAGTCATTCCCAAATGATACGTGCTCTGTATGTTTGTTTAATCCCCATCATGATTTCTTCACTCATTTTCAATATTTTTCTTTATTTTCTTCCTTCATCCTTACAGAGTCCTATGATAACAGTATGCCCAGGCAAAGACACAGTAGCATGAGTACATCATGTAAATCATAACACCCACTAATTAAATGTATACAGACCTAATTCTCCTCTAATTTACACCCAAGTCAGACTGATGTAATCTTATTAATGGAGTTACTCCTGATTTTCACCAGGGGAAGAGCAATTGAGCTGCTCTGAATAACATAAATGAAAGGAGAAAGAGGCAGGCCCGTTTATTTTTAAGAGTTGTGGCACTGGGTTGCAAACAAAGCATGGTGGTTCTGTGGTTCGCCATGTTTTCTGAGGAGTCAGGTGGCCTTATAAACCTTGAGTTTTTCCACTAGCCTCTTTGGAGTTACACTGGTAATACCATTCAGTTCTCTACTGTGATATAGAAATTTAGTAGAATTCTTTTCTGATTTAGAATTTTGTCCTTATCAGTTTTCTCCTCAACAGAGGACTTCCATATTTCCTCCAACTGGTTATGTTGATGCCTTTGTCATTTTCAGTGCCTCTTCCTACAATTGTCAGTGAATTTTCTTATCTCTTTGTACTTTTTTTTACCCCCACTCTGGAGTTTATAATTTCCATATTTCAGTCTGCTGCTTTTTCTGACAGTTCAATTTCATTTCTTTCCTTGAACTATGCATGACTCTTGTTTAGATAGAATTTATCTTTGTATTATGCAAATTTCTTACCTCAGATTGAAAAACACAATTTTTGACTAGCGTCATTGAATTCCATGGATGTCTTTTATAGCATCACAACCATATCAAGTTATGTTATCAACTCTATTGTAGCTGTATTTCTTAGGCATTTATAATCAATAAAATCATTGCTAGGTGTGGTGGTGCTTGCCTAGTTCCTGATAAATATTTATCTTCAACTATTGTGATCCTCTATGGACCTTGTTGTAATATCTTCTTGTATTAATTTTGGTGATGCTATGGGACTCCTATGAGATTTTGGGGTTAATATAAATTATATTAAGAACACCTGCATAAATGAAAAGCTAAACTCAATCATGCTTCTAACAACATTTGTATTTCATGAAACACCTTGCTAGTCTCTTGTACTAGTATATGTCTCATCTGTGCTCTCAAATATTTGTAAAGTGCCCGTTGCTGCAGCAACCTAAGCATCAGTTACCATATTTGATCATAGATACTCCTGCATCTATGGCATTCAGCAGAGACTTTTTTCCTTATTTATCTTTTCCCATATGCAGTCTCATTAGTTGAGGGCCGGTAGGTACGGAAATTAAAATTCCCTAATTTAGTGCCTAAAGGTTGGTTCAAGGCATTCTCAGAGTAGAATCTTCACTTAGAATTTTGCTTTCCTTGCTGGTTCAACAGATCCAGACTCTGTTGACTAGAGCTGGCTGAAAAATGTTTTCTGTTGAAATCAAAATGTTTAATGACAACATGGTGAGTCTGGTAACATTTTAGATGATAAAGTAAAATTGTTTAGACTTTGTTTCATTTTAAAAGTATTGAAACAATTTTGATAAGCTAGAAATGTTTTCTTTCAACTTTATCATTGATTCATTTTTCTAATTTAGTATACTAATTGTAGTTGATATATTATAATATTGTTACACGTTATATTAATATATTGAATCAGCATTATTCAAACTGAATATCAGACCTTACAGAAATGAAACAATTCAATGGTTTCAAATTGACATTCTTCTGAATTTTTGTTGAGGGAAATATTGAAATGTCAACTTTTTGTTCCAATTTGGAATAAATACAAGTTTTGAAAGGTTGTAATAGAAATTCCATTTTCCAACCAGCTCTACTATTGACCTTCATGGTGTGGTCCTATTGTTTTAGCCTGGTACTGTTAATTGGGCATTGTGCTTGGCTTTGGGGGATGGCAGTTTCCAAAGAAAGTAGTAGAACTATTTTCAAATCTGGGACCTAAAACTAGAAAGTAAATTCCTATTTAAGCACCAACAAAAAAGTAAACAGATTTTTAGAGGTGCTGAAAACTCACAACTCTGACTTTGGTGGGCTCTGCAAGTACTCAGCATTTCAGAACCGCCCCCGCCCCACTACTTCGGTCACTAAGCTTTAGGCACACATATTTGAAAATTTTGGCCTATATGTGTTGCTTTCAAATTTTACATGTACCTTGTTTGGTTTTTTAATTAGATGCATCTTGCTTGCTATCAAACAAGTGTTTAAAATATACCTCTTACTCCACTCCTCACATCATTGGCAAAATATGCATATCAGATACCTGGATGAAAAAGAATACTATTATCTTATTAGAGAACATGTACTGTAGTTTTAGTGAAATTTATTTTAATCAAACAGAGATTCAAATTGATTTTCCAGCCAAGTATGTAGTTTGCAGAATATTCAAAGATGTACTATGTGGCTAAAGAACTTATAGGTTAGCTTTTTGTTTGCACTTGAGTGATTTTTACATTATAGGAGAAAATATATCTTCCTTTTCTGCAGATTCAGGTTGAAATCCTGGCTGCATTGAAGACAATGGCAGTCTTAGTAGCAAATCAGTTGAGGATGAAAAACTGTTTACCCATATTAGTAGTCAGTTAGTAGCAGGTTCAATCCCTATGTCTGACACATAACTATTTACCTAGTTTGGCAATATTTCTTGCTCCAAAAGGAGATATTTTGTTTTGCACTGGGTCAAATATTAAGACAAGAATAAGGCTTTATAGAGTTTAGTTTACAGTTCTAATGTACACTCCCCTCTTAATACAGCAATAAATAATTTTAAAGAAAGAAAAAGAGCACTAGAGTGAAGAGTAGGCACCAAAGGCCAGATTTTCCAAAGGTATTTAGGCTCCTAAAGGGGCAGATAAATACTTTTGAAAATCCCCACTGGGTGCCTAATCAAAGAGAGTTGGGCACATAGGCTTTTTTGAAAATCCCATTAGGTGTCCATCTACATCTTTAGGCACCTAAATACCTTTCAAATTCGGCCCCAAGTCCACCCACGAGTCAGTGGAAGTGAGGATGCAGGCAAACAGGGGAATATGGATCCAAACTGTGCCTAAAGCGGGACAATGATGAAATGCAAACACATTAGAATGCTTCTTCCATGCTACTTTCATGAATGGTTTCTTCCTTTTTTTTTTTTTTTTTACACTGGAAGTGCATTATTTACTACTCAGTGTTCATAATTTGATGTTCCTTGCTTAAAATGTCTGTCATCCAACCAGAGTGCCAATGAAATGTTATGTAACTTAAGGGATGAATCATACCAGAAACAAATGAACCCAGTACTGAGGTATTTCACAGACATCCCAAGAGTCAAAATTTGTTGACAAAATATTTGGCAAGTACATGCTGATAGTGAACAAGTTAGCAGAAAATTGTAGTCATTTTGCAGACAAAATATGATGAGGATAAAAAGGACTAAATTCACAAAGATTATTATTCACAATGAATAATTTAACTAGCTCTAGTTGGCAAAATACTGCTCTTTAGAAAAGTCAGTTTAGCACACATTTAACAAAAAAAAATTCATCCTCAACCATCCATCTACCAATAATCCATCCGTTTTCATGCATCCTATTCAACTCTACATATTAGAATTGATATTCAGACATAAAGAGGTATCTAGTAGGTGCAGAAGCAGTCAAAGAAGGTACTACTGCATTGGGGGGAGGAGATAAAACAAGGACCCAGCCAGGGCCACCCCTTTCCACTGTGGACCCAGAACTGTACAGGGGATACCACACTCCCCTGAGGGCACTGTGACCAAGTGGTGCCTCCCCCTCCCCACTGTGTAGGCCTGGGAGACAACTGCAGAGAGGAGCCAGCCAGAGACTTCAGCTGGTAGGGGCAAAAGCAGCCAAAGCAGGGACCTCTGGACATTGAGAGTACTTTCTACAATTCTGAAAGGTCTTTTGCTGCCTCTGCTGATGGGCTGTTGACTGCAAGTCTCCTGCACCCACCAGGGCCGGCTCCAGGCACCAGCTGAGCAAGCTGGTGCTTGGGGCGGCAGATTGTTGGAGGCGGCATTCTGCCCAATCCTAGGGCGGCATGGCCGCTTTTTGTTGTTGTTGTTCTTGTTCCGCTCCGGCCTCCTTCCCTCCCCGCCGACCGGAGCGGAGCCCTCGCGGCAGGCGACAGGAGGCGATGCAGCGGGAGGGGCCGTGTGGCAGCACCCCTGCTGTAGCCCTGGCCGCCCCCTTCTCTCTCTCTCCTGCCCGCTCCCTCCCCTTCCCCCGCACCCGCGCTCCGGCCGCGCCGCAGGTTTTTTTTTTTGCTTTGCTGTTCTGGCCGCCCCGTTTTTTTTTTTTTTTTTGCTTGGGGCGGCCAAAAAGCCAGAGCCGGCCCTGGCTCCCACTTCCCTACCCCTCCCTCAGTCTCCTCACCTCAGATTCATTCCACATCTGCCTCTCTTACCTTCTCCCCTTCCCGTTTAGCTTATTCCCTCCTAACTAAACCCATAGTAAAATAAATAAAAAATGGTGGTGGCAAACATCATGTGAATTCCATCACATGATTCACTCTGCTTGTGTGTTCTAGCCCTTCCCCCACCCGTGTCTGTCTTGTCTATTGAGACTGTAAGCTCTTTGGGGAAGAGACCATCTACTACTTGGTGTTTGTATAGCCCCAAGCACAATAAGGCCCCACGAAGGTAGGACCTTCGGCACTACCCTAAGACATGCTAAATAAAGAAAAAGTGTTCAACTACAAAGAGGTTGGTTTTCCTCTTTGCTTTAGATGCTGATTCTGCAAATGCATGTCAGTAACCTGTCTTCACTCATCTTAACTCTACTAACTTGAACCCTCACACCATTGTCTGCAGAATGAAGCTGTTAGAGTGCAACATCTCTTCTTAGAAGTTTGACTGTTAATGCATGGCCCCCACCTCTCACCGAAGAAATCTCTAGTAATGAACACTAGCTCTTTTCACACACAAAGACTGAACCATTGCTTCAAAATGGCCTCTTGTCAAACTGACCATAATTTGAACAGTTGATTTCACAGGACAAGAAATCCTGGAGACCATATGGAAAGTTTAGGCATCTTGACAAGTGTCATTTAGTGGAGTTTTTTCCAACTTTTGAAATTTCCTGTAAAAATAATTTGAAATTTCAGTTCTGATGGAAAGTTCTCAAAGGATATCAGGCAGTTGTAATTCTGCTGAAATTCACATGATTAGTGAAGGATTTATAGGATTTGCATAGGTAATGAAATATCGGATACTAACTAGGACTCTGAATAATTTGTAGGGAATAATCTATTTTACAAGTTTAGCCGCCTTCAGTTTGTGACTTGTCCACAAGCAGTTTAAAATTTAGAATTTCACAGGCAGTTCCCGGAGAGCATCCAATTTACAAAATTTGAGCTGGTCTAGCTAGTTTTGATTGAACCCACAGTATACATGGTGTTGCTTCTGTTCTCAGATTGGTTGGTTGCCTCTTAGCACTAGAGTTTCAGTGCAGATTCTCTCATTTACAAATTCAAAATTCATTTCCCACAGATATTTTCTAATATTTGCTAACAATTCATTCTCAGAGTCCTCCGCCAAGTCAACTCATGTTAAAATAAGATATTTGCTGAAAATGAACACAAAAAAAGTGGATGCAAATTCCAGACTTCGAGTGAATATTTGCAGAAATTGTTTAGAAGTGTTCCCTGAGCTGTACCACCAGCCTGATTAACTGTACCTGCAAAACATACTAGCTGTGAACAATAATCTGGCCCTCAGAAACAAACAAAAAACCCCAACCCAACCCAACCCACCCCTCCCAACAATAACCCTCAAGGTTTATGGTTAAATGGTATTGGTTTGGTATCAACAAGAGACAGTTGATCTCCCAGCCTGCCTTTTGCAAGTCTCACCAATGAAGATTTTAGACCACACTGCGTAAAAGAAAGTGTATGTAATAGCTAAACATTTAGCCTCAGTGCTTCATGAAGAATAAGGCAGAGGCAACTTAAACTTTTACTGTACTTGGTTTAAACAAATCACAAATGTCTCATAAAACCTCTACAAGGGACAACACAAAGTGACTTAGCAACTACCTATAGGTACACTGGATATGAGCAGTGGGAAGTGTTGGGGGTGTGTGTGTGTGTCAATTTTTAAAATTTAAATTAAATTTGGGGTGAAGAAAAAACAGATGCCAGTAATACCCAAGCAGCACCTGTGTGCCAGGCAAATTCTAACTCTTCTATTTTAATGAAAAATTTCCATGGGATCTTTTAGGACAAGTGATCAGATGCGTATAAAGTGTTGCTGCCAACACTGCAGCATCCCCAGCACACTGATCCAGTATTGACAGAGGAAACAGTACCATCTACTGCATCACTCAGCAAACCAGCTGAGTGGCAAACAGCGGAGAGGCTAACAGAGGGAGTTTGACTGGGATCTGTCTGAGAGGAGGTACGCTAAGTGCTGCATTAGGGGAGCTGTGTTGGTGAGTATCTGAGTGTCTGTTGCGGGGACAGTTTGTCAGTTTGACCATGTGCTTGATTGTTTGAAAAATGTGAATTGGGAGTGCTTAGTTCCAGGTGGGCCTTGAGTGGGCCTGACTGTTATAAAAAGGGAGTCAGCTACAAACAGCGGACAGGCTAACAGAGGGAGTTTCATTGGGAGTTCGCCTGCGGAGAGCCCACTGAGGCTTTCATCTTGCTGGCTTCTCTGAGTAGTTACTGCAACAGCTGAGGAAGCTCTTAGAAGGAAGTTAATATGGATGGTGAGCGATCAGCTGTTGTGACCTGCACAGGATGTAGATTTGTCTTTCTTTCACAGGAGGTTCAAGGTCTGGAGAAACATGTATCAACCCTGCATTGCATAAGAGAAAATGAAGATTTCCTGGACAGACATCAGGATATGCTTCTATGGGCACAACATTCTGAAGAATCAGAGCAGGCTGCACAGCGGGGACAGAAGGACGGTGAAGAAATTTGGCAGCATGTTACCTCCAGAAGAAGAAAGAGGAGTGTCCATGTACCAGCAATGCAGATACAGGTGAGCAACCGTTTTCATGTTCTCTCCACAGGTACTAATGTGGAGAGTGGACTAGATGATACATCTGAGGGAAGGGAGCAGAAGGAGACTCCACTGATTGGAAGGCACGAGATGCATTGTTCTAGGGATGGGGGTTCCATGACCACTGCTCCCAAGAGAGGGAGGCGGGTGGTGGTAGTCGGGGACTCCCTCCTCAGGGAGACTGAGTCATCTATCTGCCGTCCCAACCGGGAAAACTAAGAAGTGTGCTGCTTGCCAGGAGCTAGGATTCATGATGTGACAGAGAGACTTCAGAGACTCATCAAGCCCTCAGATTGCTACCCCTTCCTGCTTCTCCACGTGGGCACCAATGATACTGCCAAGAATGACCTTGAGTGGATCACTGCAGATTACGTGGCTCTGGGAAGAAGGATAAAAGACTTTGAGGTGCAAGTGGTGTTCTCATCCATCCTCCCTGTGGAAGGATAGAGACCATCGAATCGTGGAAGTCAATGAATAGCTACGCAGGTGGTGTTGGAGAGAAGGCTTTGGATTCTTTGACCATGGGATGGTGTTCCAAGAAGGAGGAGTGCTAGGCAGAGATGGGCTCCAACTAACGAAGAGAGGGAAGAGCATTTTCGTGAGCAGGCTGGCTAATCTAGTGAGGAGGGCTTTAAACTAGGTTCACCAGGGGAAGGAGACCAAAGCCCTGAGGTAAGTGGGGAAGTGGGATACCGAGAGGAAGGACGAGCAAGAGAACACAAGAGGGGAGGACTCCTGCCTCATACTGAGAAAGCAGGACGATCAGCGAGTTATCTTAAGTGCCTATACACAAATGCAAGAAGCCTGGGAAACAAGCAGGGAGAACTGGAAGTCTTGGCACAGTCAAGGAATTATGATGTGATTGGAATAACAGACTTGGTGGGATAACTCACATGACTGGAGTACTGTCATTGATGGATATAAACTGTTCAGGAAGGACAGGCAGGGCAGAAAAGGTGGGGGAGTTGCATTGTATGTAAGAGAGCAGTATGACTGCTCAGAGCTCCGGTATGAAACTGCAGAAAAACCCAAGAGTCTCTGGATTAATTGTAGAAGTGTGAGCAACAAGGGTGATGTTGTGGTGGAAGTCTGCTATAGACCACCAGACCAGGGAGATGAGGTGGACGAGGCTTTCTTCTGGCAACTAACGGAAGTTACTAGATCACAGACCCTGGTTCTCATGGGAGACTTCAGTCACCCTGATATCTGCTAGGAGAGCAATACAGCAGTGCACAGACAATCCAGGAAGTTTTTGGAAAGTGTAGGGGACAATTTCCTGGTACAAGTGCTGGAAGAACCAAGTAGGGGCAGAGCTCTTCTTGACCTGCTGTTCACAAACAGGGAAGAATTAGTACGGGAAGCAAAAGTGGATGGGAACCTGGGAGGCAGTGACCATGAGATGATAGAGTTCAGGATCCTGACACAAGGAAGAAAGGAGAGCAGCAGAATATGGACCTTGGACTTCAGAAAAGCAGACTTTGACTCCCTCAGGGAACTGATGGGCAGGATCCCCTGGGAGAATAACATGATGGGGAAAGGAGTCCAGGAGAGCTGGCTGTATTTTAAAGAATCCTTATTGATGTTGCAGGAACAAACCATCACGATGTGTAGAAAGAATAGTAAATATGGCAGGCGACCAGCTTGGCTTAACAGTGAAATCGTTGCTGATCTTAAACACAAAAAAGAAGCTTACAAGAAGTGGAAGATCGGACAAATGATCAGGGAGGAGTATAAAAATATTGCTCAGGCATGCAGAAGTGAAATCAGGAAGGCCAAATCACACTTGGAGTTGCAGCTAGCAAGAGATGTTAAGAGTAACAAGAAGGATTTCTTCAGGTATGTTAGCAACAAGAAGAAAATCAAGGAAAGTGTGGGCCCCTTACTGAATGAGGGAGGCAACCTGGTGACAGAGGATGTGGAAAAAGCTAATGTACTCAATGCTTTTTTTGCCTCTGTCTTCATGAACAAGGTCAGCTCTCAGACTACTACACTGGGCAGCACAGGATGGGGAGGAGGTGACCAGCCCTCTGTGGAGAAAGAAGTGGTTCGGGACTATTTAGAAAAGCTGGATGAGCACAAGTCCATGGGGCCGGATGCCCTTCATCTGAGCGTGCTAAAGGAGTTGGCGGATGTGATTACAGAGCCATTGGCCATTATCTTTGAAAACTCATGGCAATCGGGGGAGGTCCCGGATGACTGGAAATGTAGCGCCCATCTTTAAAAAAGGGAAGAAGGAGGATCTGGGGAACTACAGGCCAGTCAGCCTCACCTCAGTCCCTGGAAAAATCATGGAGCAGATCCTCAAGGAATCAATTCTGAAGCACTTAGAGGAGAGGAAAGTGATCAGGAACAGTCAGCATGGATTCACCAAAGGCAAGTCGTGCCTGCCTAAGCTAATTGCCTTCTATGATGAGATTACTGGCTCTGTGGATGAGGGGAAAGCAGTGGACATGTTATTCCTTGACTTTAGCAAAGCTTTTGATACAGTCTCCCACAGTATTCTTGCCAGCAAGTTAAAGAAGTATGGGCCGGATGAATGGACTCTAAGGTGGATAGAAATCTGGCTAGATCGTCAGGCTCAACGGGTAGTGATCAATGGTTCCATGTCTAGTTGGCAGCCGATATCAAGCGGAGTGCCCCAAAGGTCGGTCCTGGGGCTGCTTTTGTTCAATATCTTCATTAATGATCTGGAGGATGGCGTGGACTGCACCCTCAGCAAGTTTGCAGATGACACTAAACTGAGAGGAGTGGTAGATATGCTGGAGGGTAGGAATAGGATACAGAGGGACCTAGACAGATTAGAGGATTGGTCCAAAAGAAATCTCATGAGGTTCAACAAGGACAAGAGTCCTGCACTTAGGACAGAAGAATCCCATGCACTGCTACAGACTAGGGACCAAAATGGTTAGGCAGCAGTTCTGCAGAAAAAGGACCTAGGGGTTACAGTGGATGAGAAGCTGGATATGAGTTGACAGTGTGCATATGCCAAGAAGGCTAACGGCATTTTGGGCTGTATAAGTAGGGGCATTGTCAGCAGATTGAGGGACGTGATCATTCCCCTCTATTCGACATTGGTGAGGCCTCATCTGGAGTACTGTGTCCAGTTTTGGGCCCCACACTACAAGAAGGATGTGGAAAAATTGGAAAGAGTCCAGCGGAGGGCAACAAAAATGATTAGGGGTCTGGAGCACATGACTTATGAAGAGAGGCTGAGGGAACTGGGATTGTTTAGTCTGCAGAAGAGAAGAATGAGGGGGGATTTGATAGCTGCTTTCAACTACCTGAAAGGGGGTTCCAAAGAGGATGGATCTAGACTGTTCTCAGTGGTACCAGATGACTGAACAAGAAGTAATGGTCTCAAGTTGCAGTGGGGGAGGTTTAGGTTGGATATTAGGAAAAACTTTTTCACTAGGAGGGTGGTGAAGCACTGGAATGGGTTACCTAGGGAGGTGGCGGAATCTCCTTCCTTAGAGGTTTTTAAGGTCAGGCTTGACAAAGCCCTGGCTGGGATGATTTAGTTGGGGATTTGAGCAGGGGGTTGGACTAGATGACCTCCTGAGGTCCCTTCCAACCCTGATATTCTATGATTCTATGATCACCAACATTACTTCCTGAAACAGCCCAAGTTTTCTTGGGTAGTCTCCCAAGTAAGTATTAATCCAGTACAAACAACCTTTTTTAGCTCATGACACTTGAGAAAAGTCACAATCCAAGAGGATATGCTTGCAGGAAAATTATTAGTCATTTTAAGACTTTTGTTTTGCTGTTCATCACTTTTTGTTTGCTTGATTCAAACATTGCATAGCACAATCAAGAAGGGAAATAGTGTAATGGTATTGTCCTGACATTGTGGATTATACAAAATTGCCCTCAACTGACAAAATTGTACTTTTTGGGCTTCTCTTCTATAAACAGACCTTTTTTGCCAAAATCAACAGCTGCAATGTTGGCAAGAGAGAAATGAATGCTGCTCTGAGATAAATTATATTTCTCTTGCTTTTGTATCAGAGCTTCTGGCTATTGGTTTTGAGGTTTCAATTACCTTGGAATAAAGCACAGAAGTGTTGTAAAACTTCCATTTTGAAGATGCAGTATCAGCAGCAGAAAGTATTTTAACTGAAATAATATTTTAAACATAAATTGGAAGAAAACAAAAATGGACAAGTGTTCTATAAGTAAAAAAAAAAAAAAGGTGAGGATTTTTGTTGGGAAAAATCCCAGGCATTGAAATTATCCTATTGCCGTATTTGTGCTATTGAGTGCAGCTGTTTCCTGCCACACTTTTGAGACTGGGAAACACTCAGGATTCCAGGAAAGTTGAGTAGCTAGCCGACATATATGATCCAGTACTATTATGTCAATACTGAACTAAGCAAGACCCAAACTACTGTAGTAGTTTGGCATCATTTTAGTGAGTTGTGTTGGAACCAGATACCATTAGGTAAATCTCTCTCTCACACATGAACAAATGAGGAACTGAGCCTAGAACTCGGCTCCTTCATCTCCAGAAACACAGGCGTGTAGCTCTTGAACTAAAGGAAAGCTTCAAGCAGCAATAAGTCCTTTTCTATTGCCAGCCATTAGAGATCAACATCACTCAGACAAACTAAACCAATACATTACATATGTACTGTAGGATAAAGAAAAAGCTTCCTTTAGTACTGTTTTTCATATTATAGCTCCTTGCCTTATGTTATACCTTCCAAAATCTTGACCCATATGGAATTCTAATTTTTCATATCAAGCAAATTCACTCAGCTAAAAGGACGTGTATTAAACCACTATTCTACAGATCCAAGCACAATAGCACTTTGACACTAAATAGACATTCTAGTTGTCAGAAAAGAAAAAAGATTCTAGTCTTGTATTCTGCACATAAATTTTGGGTAAGGTAAGGTTTGATGAAAAGCCCAGTGACATCAAGGATCTAATCCAGGGGTCTCAAACATGCGGCCCGTGGGGTTATTTTCTGCGGCCCGCGAGCTCCTCGTGCCCCCCCCCCCGTCCTCCCCCAGCATTTACCTAGAGCGGCTCCGGCCTGACGCGCACTGGGGGCAGCGCAAGCTCCCTGCCTGCCTGCCTGCCCTGCCCCCGCGCCGCTCCGGGAAGCCGACAGAACCTGGGGGAGGAGGGGCGCAGGGGTGTGTGTGGCTGTTGCTTCAGGCACCGCCCCCAGCAGCTCCCATTGGCCGCGGTTCCCCGTTCCTGAGCCTGCCCTGAGCCTCCTGCCGCATCCCACACCCCTCCTGCACCCCAACTCCCTTCCCTGAGCCCCCTGCTGCATCCCACACCCCTTCGGCACCCCAACCCCCTGCCCTGAGCCCCCTGCTGCACCCCACACCCTGACCCCTTGCCCTGAGCCCCCTGCTGCACCCTGACCCCCTGCCCTGAGCCCTCTGCTGCACCCTGCACCCCGACCCCCTGCCCTGAACCCCTGCTGCAACCCGCACCCCTCCTGCACTCCAACCCCTGCCCTGAGCCCCTGCCGCACCCTGACCCCCTGCTGCACTCCTCACCCCTCCTGCACTCCACACCCCAACTCCCTGCCCTGAGCCCCCGCCACACCCCACACCCCTCCTGCACCCCCTGGGGGCAGGGAGGGGGCAGAGTTGGGGTGGGGATTTCAGGGAAGGGGTTGGAATGGGGGCAGGGAAGGGGTGGGAAGAGGCAGGGCAGGGGCGGGGCCTCATGGAAGGGGTGGAGTGGGGGTGGGGCTGAGGGCAGCGGGGGGGAGGTGTCAGTAAATGCGGCCCTCGGGCCAATGTACTAGTCCTCATGTGGCCCTCGTGGTCATTTGAGTTTGAGACCCCTGATCTAATCCATTGAATTAGGTGCTTTGTGTGTAGAAATTTTAATGAAGAATGTGCTTTTTCTTGCTCCCTGTATGTATCCCAGCAGATAGTTAGGCTGTACCACACCCATTAAAAATTCACCACTGTTTACATTTGGCAGGAATTGCCTATAACTGACTCAAAGATTTACCCACAATTAAGAATTCCCCCTTAGATAATTCAGAAGCACAAACCAGATACATGCATGCATGATTACCTGAGTTATAATTTCTCCAGATACCTGATATGTAATCAATATAAAGTTTATTTCTGGTTTACGAAGCTTTTGTTTTCAAGAAAGAAAGGATCAGTGAATGTGTCAGAAAGGTTTCCAGATATCAGTATTGAGAACTGTAATATCTCTACAGGAAGAAGAGAACTGCCTGAGGCTTTGGGAAAAGAAGCAAAGAATGATATTCTGGATTATGTGTAGCTCCCCAGCAATCCCCAGATCCACTGAGGCAAATTTCTTGATCTTGAAGGAGGTTAATTACTAACTATTTATAATCCCAAAGCAGCAGCCTCCTTATTATAATGCTAGATCATATACCAATATGTCCCTTAGCTAATGTGACTGGCTAATTATTAAAATACTCTTTTTCTCCAGCTGTTGTCTTCCTGGGTAAACAAATTGCTAAGTTCAATTGGCTTCTATTTGCACTTCATTGCTTTTTGACAGCAAACACTCTGCAAAAATGAGCTGCCTCGGGTTGTTTATAATCTCCAAGGGCAGAAGAAACAAATGTATGCATAATTTGCCTAATTTTTTTTAATACTATCTTCTTCAAAAGATAGCTCTTAAGAAGTGTAGTGCAAAACCTTGTTTTTTTTGCACAAAGTGAATTTTAAAGGCACACCCTACCCATTTTTAGGTGGCATAATGGTCCCCTGTGCTGCATTTCAAATGTGGTTTCGTTGCAGTGAATTCTGCAAATTTGTCTTCTGAAAAGAAAGATAATTAAAAAAAAGTCAAAGCAAGGGCAATGAGCAAAAGGTATCATTTCTGGCATGTACAGTAGCTTATTTACAACTGGCTCAGTCAGTTAAGAAACATACAAAACTCTGCCAGAACACATTCTACTCAATGCTGGATTTCCTTCCTTTATTCATTCTGCAAAAAGAAAAAAAGAAAAAAAAGGACTGAGCACTAGCTCAAATAATATTTCTTATTCTATTGGTGACGTCTGATCATAGATAATATGCATGCATCACAATGCTATCAGAGTTATGGTTCTGCCGGCACTTCCATAATAAACCCCTTACTGCAAGGGTTTACACTTTGGATGTTTTAAATCACATTCCTGCTGAAAAGGCATACAAGGGCAGAGGGTGGGTAATTAGAATTAATGGAAAGGGGATATTCAAATCCTTGATGTGGGTTTGAAAATTTCAGGCAGAATCTGGAAGTGCGATGCAAGCTGACAGAACAGCCAGGACCTTTCCTTCCTAAGGTATTAAATAAAGAGAATATTTTTTAGGAAAGGAAGGAATACTACATGCTATTTTACTGTATATGCTTATTTTGTGGTCCTTTTCAGTGTTTAATGATTTTGCAGATTAAGGAAGCCATGACTCAGGAATTTCAGCTCCTTTGCTGAATGTGTGCAGGGTACATGGAAATGAGATGGAGAAAGGAGGATTTAACATTGGGGCTGCTCTGAGTGTGTGTACTTGTTATCATTGCTTGGGGAAAATGGATCTCCAAATGTGTTTTGTGATGTCTAGTGGCAGCAGGAGCAAGAAGATATAAGGTCATCCTCCATCTTGGAAGGTCAGTCAGACTGCAGGGAGATCAGGGTAATGAAAGTGTTCTGCTTACTGGATTCTACCATGTTTAAATAAAAGTAGTTTATTCATACTATAAGGTCTTCTTAAGACCATCACCACTGATGGGGTGGGTAACTTGCAAATCTATCAAATCATGTAGAGAATTTCATGATTTTTTGAATGAATTCAAAAATTTTTTTAAATTGCCTGGCTCTAAAGAAATCAGTTTTGCCGGATTCATAAAAAATCAGATACTTTCAAACTAAATTTTTTTGGAGGCAAAAAACTCTCTCATTTTAGCAAGCTTCTTTTTGTGTTTGAAAGTGTATGAGAAAGCCTGGCCTTATGTGATGTTGCACTCCATATAATTTTATGAAAATATGCTAATGAGTGTGAATATAACGTAACTGGAATACGCTTCATGCAATAGGTCTCTTGTAAGGTATCATTACAAAGCTTATAATCTACTGAGTGTGGTCATCCAATTTGTATAAATGTATCATTCTTGTATCTGAAACTAGAAATATGAAATGTAACTCTGAGGTCCTATTGTAATTATGCAAAGAGTGGCTTGGAATGTTGATGGGTCCCATTATTGATGGCTTGGAATCTTGATGGGTCCCATTAACCAGGACAAATGGTTGTAAATGGTTCTGTTTAGTTGTAAGTCTTCCTGTATACATGGTGTGCTGGCAAGTGGGTAATGAAGTCTTACAGTGACATGTGATCACGTCACCTGAACTGGAATCCATCTTTAACCTGGTGTTTTTTTCATTTAGAAGGAGGGGTGGGAACCCAGAGAGGGACAAAGGATTCCCACCTTGTGCAAAAGATATATAAGTGGGTGGAACAGAACAAAGGGGGCTGCAGTCATGAGAAATCCCCTAACTACCACCTGAGCTGGAAGAAGGACTGTACCAGGGGAAATGATTGGGTCCAGACTAGAAAGGAGTCTAGTCTGTGAAAGAAGCTTATTGGAACATCTCTGAGGGTGAGGTTTCATCTGTAATCAGTTTCTTACTGTATTAGGCTTAGACTTGCATGTTTTTGTTTTATTTTACTTGGTAATTTACTTTGTTCTGACTGTTATTACTTGGAACCACTTAAATCCTACTTTTTATATTTAATAAAATCACTTTTTGCTTATTAATTAACCCAGAACAAGCAATTAATTCCTGGGGGAGCAAACAGCTGTGCATATCTCTCTATCAGTGTTATAGAGGGCGGACAATTTATGAGTTTACCCTGTATAAGCTTTATACAGAGTAAAAGGGATTTATTTGGGGTTTGGATCCCATTGGGAGTTGAGTGTCTGGGTGCTGGAGACAGGAGCACTTAAGCTCTTTTCAGCACTGCACAAGCAGCAGAACAAGTTTGGGAACCACTGCCTTATATTAGCATATATACCGGGCTAATAAGAAAGCAAATTACTTCATCTTCTAGGACAGTGTTTCCCAAACTTGGGACGCCGCTTGTTTAGGGAAAGCCCTTGGCGGGCCGGGCCGGTTTGTTTACCTGCCGCGTCCGCAGGTCCAGCCAATCGCGGCTCCCACTGGCTGCGGTTCGCTGCTCCAGGCCAATGGGAGCTGCTGGAAGTGGCAGCCAGTACGTCCCTCAGCCCGCGCCGCTTCCAGCAGCTCCCATTGGCCTGGAGCAGCGAACTGCAGCCAGTGGGAGCCGCAATCGGCCTGAGCTGCGGACGCGGCAGGTAAACAAACCGGCCGGGCCCACTAGGGGCTTTCCCTAAACAAGTGACTTCCCAACTGTTTGGGAAACACTGTTCTAGGCGTATGACATACTAGGCTGTGGGTGTGTTTACTACCGGTTGCCACTGCATAGACCAACAGTTGCTGAATTAGCTGAGCTATTCATTTAGCTCAGCAGGTGTACAACTAAATTTTTTTTTTTTTTGAGCCAAAGGTTGTGAATTCCATTCCCGGTACTAGCTGTTAGCAGCTGGCTTATGACAATGACTGTATGTACTGTGACAAAGTTCCTCCTCTATCTTGGTGGGTCCTGCACTTATTGGCGGATTTTCTTGCCTCAGAGATTCACCATGTAGGTTGGGAAACAGCCCAGAGACCTTCCCCTCTGGAAGAACCCACAGTCCAGGTCAATTGGGAGGTTTGGGGGGAACCCAGGCCCGCCCTCTACTCTGGGTTCCAGCCCAGGGCCCTGTGGACTGCAGCTGTCTATAGTGCCTCCTGTAACAGCTGCATGACAGCTACAACTCCCTGGGCTACTTCCCCATGGCCTTCTCCAAACACCTTCCTTATTCTCACCACAGGACCTTCCTCCTGGTGTCTGATAACGCTTGTGCTCCTCAGTCCTCCAGCAGCTCTCAGCTCTTTGCGCCTCTTGCTCCCAGCTCCTCACACTTGCACCACAAACTGAAGTGAGCTCCTTTTTAAAACCAAGGTGCCCTGATTAGCCTGCCTTAATTGATTCTAGCAGCTTCTTCTTAATTGGCTCCAGGTGTCCTAATTAGCCTGCCTGCCTTAACTGGTTCTAGCAGGTTCCTGATTACTCTAGTGCAGCCCCTGCTCTGGTCACTCAGGGAACAGAAAACTACTCATCCAGTGACCAGTATATTTGCCCTCTACCAGACTCCTGTACCCCACTGGTCTGGGTCTGTCACAGTACGTGGCTGTGAATGAGCTATTACATTGCTCCATTTGGATTTCAGTGCAATCACTTCTATATTTGGGAGGACAAAAAGCTACTTTTGCCTCCAGAGATGAAAGCTAGATATATATTAAAAATGTGTTATTTGACAGTCAGATTGATCAATACCATCATGAACTCAGCATCAGTATTACAGATTTGCCGAAGAAACCTGGTATTGTGGGGGAGAGGGAAAATGTTCTCTGAGTCATATTTAGCAATTAAAAGCAGTTTTATTGAAAAATGTTACAAATACAATTGCAAAAGTTCCTTGCAAGCTGCAGGTTTGACCCATATGGTTCAATGGTAAAACAAAGTGTCATTTATCAGGAAGCCAGAGTGGTTAAGTACAATCTGGGATCACCTGCAAAGACATTTGATGGAACCATCCCCCAGGTGAGAAGTCCAAGCTTCTGTGTGCAACCATTCCACCCATTCTAATGCAGTATGAACTCCCCTACCATATCAGGTGCTGGGTGGTTCTGTTCCCATTGGGCTGGGAGAATAGGTATTACCCCCAGACCTGGTGAAGGTGTTTGTGCAGGGAGTTGGAGCAGAGGCCATGACTAGGATAGCTGGTTCTCTGAGGGAGTCTGAAAGGGCACAGACTTCTTTAGGTGTGCCAATTAATCAGTTGCTCACCTACATGTCCATGATCTGCCTGCCATGACTTACCACTTGTGAGGAATCTGGTGAGTCCTCCTCATGCATTAGTGGTGGCATCTCAGGCTCTCCACTGACACTAGCTTCTATGTACCCAATGCATACAAATGTAAGAATGACCATGCTGAGTCAGACCAAAGATCCATCTAGCCTAGTATCCTATCTTCCGACAGTGACCAATGCCAGGTGCTTCAGAAGGAATGAACAGAACAAGGAAGAAATGGACAATTTAGGAGTAGAGTTGAGCATATGATTAAAACAATTGTTTATTAATCTTTTATTTGAAAATGTTTGTAAAAAAAATCAGGATTTTCTTTCTAATATTTCCAAATTGTTCACCAGCTCTGTGAGATGAGCAACTAATGCAGGATAAATAATTTATTTGAAAAATATCGCAGAGTTTGTTAAATATATTGGGCCAGATTCTCCAGTCAGAGCAGCGCAGAATGAACAGACTACCGATGTAGCTTATCAATGGAATCCCCTTGTGCAGAAACTCTCCATTGGCATAAAGCTAGTGGAAACAGCTCCTGCACTAGTCTCTATCCCAACCCATAGTTCAAGGGGAGAGAGATGGGTGTTATGGATGGAGAGGGTCCGTGTGTGTGAGAGAGAGAGTGAGAGAACAGAGCTCCATAGCAGGGGAGGATAGCAATCAGAAGGTCCCTTAGGGACCTTATTCATTTAGATTAATTTTTTGATTATTGTTGCAGATGAAGAAACTATACATTTACTATAGTTTTTTATTTAGCAGGCTGAAGTGTTTTGTTGCATTTTTTAGGTTACCAGGATTCTGCATCTCAGTAGTTTAGTTTTTGGAACTGAAACTAATGTTCCCCATCCCTTGTCTTTTCTATTTTTCAACAAGCTGTCATAATAAGGGCACGGTACATGATCATCCTTATGTTAACTTTCTGGTGTTGAAATGCTATTCCCCTAGGGTTGCCTTAACGCTAGTACTTGGCATATGCACAAAAAGAGGAACTGAGGAAAGGAGGGAGGACTATTTTTGTGATGGGCGCACACCTTGGAAACAAGACAGCTGAGGTTCATGTGATTTAGGGGTAGCCCGAGAGTGATTGTTTTTAAAAAACTCAGACACAGTCTATATTTGATGGTTAAATGTACAAAGTCAGTTAACGATTGTGTGAAAGGTTTATTAGAGCCCAGGATTTGTTTGGTTTTTTTTTCTTAGTGAACCTCCACCTTGGTTTGAAAATAAGCTCTCCAGGGTAGGGACCATCTCTTTGTTATGTCTGTGCAGTGTCTAGCACAGGGGTCGGCAACCTTTCAGAAGTGGTGTGCCGAGTCTTCATTTATTCACTCTAATTTAAGGTTTCGCGTGCCAATAATACATTTTAACGTTTTTAGAAGGTCTCTTTCTATAAGTCTATAATATATAACTAAACTATTGTTGTATGTAAAGTAAATAAGGTTTCTAAAAATCTTTAAGAAGCTTCATTTAAAATTAAATTAAAATGCAGAGCCCCCCGGACCAGTGGCCAGGACCCGGGCAGTATGAGTGCCACTGACATTCAGCTCGCTTGCCGCTTTCGGCACGCGTGCCATAGGTTGCCTATCCCTGGTCTAGCACTATACAGCTAGTTCATCTAGGCATTACTGCAATACAAATAATAATGTATTTATGTAGAATAGATTAATCTGTAATGTATTCAAACTAATAACTGGCACTTATGTACCACCTTCCCTTATAGGAGGTCTCTGCTTTACAAACACTAAAGAATTTAGCTTCACAACACCCCAGTTAAATAAATATAATTTCACTCATTTCACGGATGGGGAAACTGAGCCAAAGGGAAGTTTGTGGCTTTAATGAAGTTACCCAAGAAGTCTGTGGCAGAGCCAGGAAAAGAACCCAGATTTGGCTTCTAGTCCTGATCTTTGGTCACAAGAATACACTTACCTCAAATACTTGTATGCCTGTTTCCTACAACTAGCAGAAATCAAATCCCCTGCTTCCTGCAACATCTCACCAATTGGTGAGGTAAATACATAAAAATCCCCAGCGTGGGCTGATGCTTCTACTTTTCACCTATCCTTCCTACGGATCTGTTTTTAATGGACTTCTTTTCAATGTTTCAAAGTCTTCAAGAGGGTTCTATGCTCTACCCCCTCTTGCTGTGTCCAGGAGAAACTTGCCTCCCCCATCAGGTCTTCTGTTGTACCTGGTGGTAGCTCCATTACCACTAGACTCTTTGGTGACAGCCTTCCACCTAAACAAAAACTAACCAAAGGGGCAGGAAACAAAATAAGGCAACTGATGGAGATAATACTTCTACGTGCAGATCTCTACTGAACTGACTCTGATACCCCCTGGATCATATCCAATGGCACCTCTTTCAATTTCTTAGCAAACATGCACTAAGGAAGAGAAAAATCCATAAAGCCTAGAACATGGCTGTTAGAAAATCTATGGTTTCCCTGGCATTGCAATGAGGACTATCCTATAAGCAAGAAGATTTTGCAGTTAATCTTTAACCCGATACTTTGCATGTTTAGACTGATATTACAGATCAAAATCTGTGTTTTTTCCTCCATGATATTATTAACTTTTATTTTATACTGACCAGTACCATGCTAGGGGCTTCACTGAAGAGATGGAGAAACATGGGTCCTGCCCCAGAAACATGTAATCTAGATATCCTTTTGGGTTGGGGAAAAGGAATCATCCCGCAGGCAAAGCGCAGAACACTTACGTGGGCAGTCCATGGACTCCAGTAGTGACTGGAGACCCTTCAAACCCCTCTAACGAGAGCCTGGGATCCTGCCTGCCCTTCCTCCCGCTCCTTCCACCCCAAACTCCTTCTCTGCTGCTATGGAGAATGTGGTGTTCTGTGTCAGGGGAAAATTATTAATTTTAATTATATATAGATGTCTCTGTAAATAAACAATGTACGTTTCCTTTTCAGTTTAAAGAATTGTAATGATAGAAATCCCTAGCAATATGCACTCAAAGAAATGCTTCAAGATCTTTGAAACCAAAGAGTTTTAGTAAAACTATACTTAAAAAAAATGTTGAGAGCAGAATGTACTGTTCAGACAGGGAAAACACAGTTTTGTATAAAATTGCAACACAATGTTAACAAAGTTGTTAAAAATGTATTATTTGCTGATTTTAAAACAAAATAGTTGTCCAACTTTAAGCATGATACAGGGCTTTCAAGTTTTAGTGTAAAATCTAAATTTCTCTTCTATGTAGGTAAAGACCCAACCCTACTCTCTACTAATTAGAAAAGAATCAAATATTGTAAATAAAAATATAAAATAACTCGCAGACCAGGAGTCTTCTGAATGGGATGGATGTGCCTGCTTCTCCTCGCACAGTTTTTCCAGCTCGGGACACACGTTAGTAAGGCTCAACCTGATCTCATCTTCAATTTTCAGCCCTCTACTGACTCCAGCCCTTGAATGTGCCCAGTCTGCTTTCCCTGCACTGGCTCTGTCAATGCTCCTACATGTCCCCTCAATCTTTGCCCCTGGCTTGATTGGAGAATGCAGTTGCGCTTGAACAATTTTTACAGTGGGAGTGCTGAAAGCCATTGAACAACACTGTAAACCATGTATATGATGGAAACCACTTCAAGACGGGGGTGCTGCCACACCCCCAGGACCCCTAGTTCCAGCACCCCTGGTTATGCTGGCGGACCACCCAGGACTGTATCACGGCCTACCTTTAGACCACAGCCCACAGTTTGGGAACCCCTGTCCGACGTGACCTATATACAGGCTGTCCATTGCCCCCAGTGCAAGGATTCTGTAGCATGTGTAGGGAGACAGAATCAACATTTTGACTATTAGTACATAGAACAGGTTGAAAGATGCAGGCAATTTTTTGAATTTTCAGTACATTTTGATCACTATAAATTTGTCAAAAAACAAGCAGTTTGTTTCTCCCTCCCCTCCCAAGCGCTCTGTGTAGCTTGAAAGTGTGTCTGTCACTAGTAGAAGTTGGTCTAGTAAAAGATATTACCTCACCCACTGTATCTACACACACAAGTTTCCTTGACATCTCAAAAACCTGAAAATGTGACCAGCTCTATCTATGGATGATTTTTAATACTGCACCTACAGTAAAACTTTTTGAAGATGTTCAACTCAGTGCTCTTTATGTTCAATGTGGTATTTTTTCCTATAACCTAGAGTTACCGGTCCCAGTACTTCATAAGTGTTCTGTACCCACACCTCCCACAGCACATTTTGGAGGAGGGAATTGCAACTATTCATTAAAGATGAGACAGTATTGCATATTAAATATCAATTGACATGTTTTGCCACCTTTTATATTTGCAGATTATCAGTGAGCAATTATGATTTTCTCTAATGTATTATTATTTGAAGTTATTCACGATATAATTCTTGGTCACAGAATAGTTCTTGGTCTATAGATAGTCCACAAACAATTGATTGTCAGTATTCCATATGTGAAATTCAAACTTTGTTCTGAATTGGTTCATTTGTGTTGCCTGACTGAATGAGCAAAACTTGTAGAATCAATTATCTGGTGTAAATACTCAGGACTCAAAATTTGTGTGCTGCAAATAATGCCTGATGAACATTCCTGCTACTACAGTCATTCTCTAGAATATTCTCAGAACACCACAACGGTGTGAACATGAGCAAAATGAATCTGTTCTTATGTGTGAATATCTGCAATTTTTTTAATGTATTCATTCAGTTCTGATGCTGAGAACTTCCTCTCTGCTCCTGACTTAGCTTCTTGTGAGGTCCAAGTTCAGTTTCCTTTTCTCCAAAGCACCTATGATCATCCTCTCTGATGGTCACTAAATCCATTTCAGGATGTGTTAAGTAAAAATCATGTGCATGAGCAAGATGTTAAGACAACAACCCAGATGAAAAGAAGGGAGAGGGATTAGAACAAAAAATGACCTGGCTGAATGAATCTCTATATGGATATGGGAAAGGGGAGATGCATCTTCAATTTGTGTAGCTCACAGGAAGTTTATAAGTTACTGTAAGGATGGTACCTGACTTCAGTTAAGAGCCACCATATTTTTTCTATAAAGGAGGCACTCCAGTGGAGGGGGTTGCAGGGAAAGGGAAGTTACTTGCACATCGGGTGGTTGGTCCAGGAGTTAGACTGTTTTGGGAGGAAACTATTAAAGAGAATCATCTTATGACAAACTATCAGTTTCTTTAGCTAGGTTCTTTGAATATTAACATGATTCTGAATACATAATGTATGATGTAGTATTGAATGTTATTGGCAATGTGTAATCCCGCCTCCTCTGGAATTGTGGCATGGTAAAATATGGGCTGTCCTTGTAATGGAAAAACTTAAAGTGAGGATTGATATTTTGTCTAATTTGTATGGTTCAGTTTTCCTGTGTTCCAAAATATTGTCAGTGAGTTTTTTAAATGAAAAACAGGTACAGTTTCCTTGAGATAATATTCACAATTCCCCCACATCCCCATTTTTCATTCAGCTCCAGTGTTAGTTCATTTTCTCTCTAATGAACTCCTGAATGCAAAGAAGAATGTCTGTATGCTTGCCTTGTTTGCTTTCCATGGATTAAATAACCCCAGAATAACACCCTTTGCATGCTAGCTTGTTTCAATAGGCTATAGATGATCAGAGAGAAAAAGATTTTATTCACCCTCAAACCAGTTTCCGATGCCTACAGAAGTCACATGAGATCCAGTTTTGATTTCAGTTACACCACTTTCACAAATTTAAACTCCAATGATATCATTGGATATCTCACTAATCCATAGTGAGATCAGAATTAGGCTCCGTGGATTTTAAGACAATAGCTCCTAGTTTTAGAGAAATAAGTTCAGAAGCATAGTAGCAAATAGCTAAACTATGTTTGCATCTCTGATTTATCTGTAACACCATACCAGGATATTACTCTATATGTGCTGTGTTATGTAAGAAAAAACAATAAGGCATTAGATAGGGTGGTGTAATTGAGGTTGCTATAGGAACCTGTCTCGTGTCAGGGAATATCTTGACTGCTGTGCAATTGAAATTTCAGTCTCAGCCCTGCATTAATTTAATATTTTGCATAATAATGTGTGCCTACATTAACCCCCTAGAGATTCCATTGATGGTAAGGCTGACATATGATTCGTTCAATATAACATCACCTCTGATATAACATATCTGTACAGTGCCGGTAGAGCTATCCAAAAGCAGAAATTCTGCTGAGCATTTGTATACTGAGCTGGGCTACCAGCCCAAATGCAGTTTCATGGTCTTTGAAACTCAAGGAAATCTGGTGACATTAAACAACAAGTGACCTTAATGTGACCTGGTATGAAAAAGTCACATATTTCTTCCCAACAGCCATTAATTTCCTGCAAAGTCCTGGATAGGGTCAGTTACTTGACTTAAGCTTTTTAGAAGGTGGCAGCTCAAAACAAACAAACAAATAAACAAACAAACAGAATTTAAGGAAAAGTTATTAAAACAAAATGTGATGCTTTTCACAAAATAATTCTTATTTACTTGGGGACAGATTTCCCAAAAGATCAGTGGCAGATTTTCAAGTGCTTGGATCCCATTTAGGCATCTAAAGCAAGGGGATGATTTTCAACAGTACTCTTGTTGGGAGAAAACAGCTCAGATTTTCAAGAGCTTGGTACCTACAATTGGGGCCAGATTTTCCAAATAGCTCAGCTTTGATTTAGACACTTAAATAAACAGTACCCAGAAGCTTCAGTTCTGATACTTATGGCCAGGTGTTTCAAAAGATCAATTTTTTGGAAACATCAAATAATGGGTGCTGTGCTCTTTTGAAAACTGATCCTTCGTGGACTGAATTGGTTTACTTTTCTTGTGTCTAGACACTTGAAACAGATTAGTGCCACCCCTATTCAAGAACAGGGAGGATTCATTAACTACAGCTCTACTCAAAATTAATAAAGGGTGGCTGCTGGTGCTGTTCTATGTTGTTGTGTTAACAAGGTGACCTTCACAAAAACATTTCTAATTTATAATTGCAAAGAGGAATCATAAATATAAACCATTAAAAATAATTATGGGGATGATCTTTCTCCACTATTTTGTAGTGTGGGAAGCTACACATGGCAGAGTAATAGAACAATGTACATGAGAATGAATGAGTTACATAGTGGTTAAGCATCTTGTTTTCTCTGATTGCCACAAGGCATTATCTTCCCCAAGGCTACTGCATTAGTTCTTCATTGTTATTGCATAAGAAATCTAAAAATAGGAAAAGAGATGATCAGCAGAACAAGAGATTGAGAAAAAGAAGTCAAACAGCATGTAGAATAAGACATAACCCCAGGAGAAACCAGGGAAAAAAAGTAATGACAACGACTTTTCCAGCTGGCACAACATGTTGTTTCACACCATGTGGTAGCAGTCCATTGTGGCTGGAACTTGCCATTTGTTCCATAGGAAAACAATGGCAATCATTGTTTTACCTGTATCTTAGTGCAAAGGTTACCCCTTTCTTTGGTAAGTATGAGCAAAAGAACATGTTTCATCACTATGTGGTTTCAAAATAACCAAAGGGCATGGAACTTTCAGTGCTAATAAGTTAAACTGTCAAAATGATGGCAGTAATTCTCATCTGTTGACACATCTCAAGGATTTAATTTGCCAGCAGGAAGTACACACAAAACATTTTAAAAGTTATATCCAGGAGAAGCAGCTGCAACATAGCTTTTTATCACCAAAGTCTGAATTTTTGACAAGCTATGACCTTCTCAAGACCTGATGGTATCATAAGTCACATTTATTTTAATGGTAACAATGTTTGACTGAAAACAACTATTTATGTCATGCACTGCTGTTGGAAACAGATTAACAGGTATAAGGCTGGTTGTGGTGAATGGTGTATAAAAACAGACACGCGTTGAGTGGTACCTTATAGTATGAAGAGTCCCATTGATTTGCATAAGGTACTATCCAAACTAAGTAAATGTACCAGAATCTAGCCCTACTTGAATGATCAAGAAATTAATCTACAGATTTCTGTTAATCTGCTGAAATACATTAGTTCTGGCCTTCCAACAACCCCCCAGCCTCACCAAGCTCATCCTCAGAAGCAAGCTCCCCACAGACCACGACATACCAACCCAAAGTGGCACCAGACCCTGCCAGAACAGATTTGAAACCTGTAGATATATCTCCACTGCTACCATGACTAATACACCCTGCAACACACTTATTAAAGGCCCATGAGTCCTCCACATGCCTATTACAATATGTGGTGTACCTTATCCAATTTACTAAATGCCCCAACAACAACTATATGGGTGAAACAAGACAATCACAATGCTCTCAAATGAACTCACACAGAAAATAAGACAAAAAACACCATATCACCTGCGGGTGAACACTTTTCACAAGGCAATCACTCTATATCTGATCTCTGAGTCCTCATCTTCAAAGGAAACCTTCACCACACCTTCAAAAGATAAGCCTGGGCTTAAATTCATAACTTTGCTATAGATGATAAGTCATGAACTGAATAAAAACACTGGATTTACAGCTTATTACAACAAACTATAACCTACTCATCCCCTTCCCCCAGCTTTCCCCCCTTCTCTCCTTTCCTCTCTATGACTAGAGAGGTGTTAAGTGGCCACTTCACCTTGAATGGTCCCTTGAAATATGTGCTAACTACTTATGCTAAATGATCTGTTCCACCTTGTATTTAGCTGTGGGAAAGTCTACACTACAAAATTAAGTCAACCATGTCAACATACAGCCACTGCAGTAATTAAAATTGCCTATGCTCGTCCCACATTACGCTCCTTGTGTTGGTGGTGTGCTCCCGGTGTTGGTGGTGTGCGTCCTCACCAGGAGCGCTTCACTGATTTAAGTATTCACTGTTGACCTAACTACATCGATCTAAGCACTACACTTCTCACGGAGGGCAGTTAAGTCAGTCTAGTGGGCAAGTTACATCAGTGGAAGCTACATTTTAGTGTAGATGCTTACAGAGTTAGGTTGACGTAAACTGTAGTGTAGACTAGGCCTGTGACAGAGTATATTTCCCAGAACTGAAGAAAAGCTCAGTGCAAACTTGAAAGATTGGACCAACTTCTGTTGGAGAGAGAGACAATAAGAGATATTAGCTCACCCACCTTGTCTCATTAGTTCTAGGACTCATGTAGGGGCAGACTGAGTCCTACTATGTTCTGGGGATCTTGTATTTTCATTTGGGATTACACAGCTCAGACAGGGCAAATACCATTCATGTGCCTTTTACACAAACCAGGGTTCTTGCCATTTCAAAGGATGCATTTTGTAAAGATCCCCACTTACATTTAGACATAATTGAGCTCAATGTGGTTCAAGGTTTTGTGAGCATCTCAAAATATTTTTCTAGGGCTAGATTCTGATACTTTTACTCACACTGTATAGTATCCAATGCCATGAATAGCCTTATTGAAGTCAAAAGAGTAAGATATTGACCAACATGAATAAAGGGATCAGGATCCTGTCCACAATATTTTGAGTTTCACAAATTCATTCATTTCAGAGGCCCATCCCAGTCAGATCTACTGTATTACAGTGTTCCCTGCCAGAAGGCATGTAGGGGTGTGAAGATCCCTATTTTCTTTCACATCTTTCTGTTCTAGAGCCCTACATCTTGGATTTCAGCCCTGCAGGCCCTGTGCTCTCCCCATTACATTTGTTGCCATCACAGAATCGGGGGTGGGGTGGTCACTTACTTTCCCCTCCCCTTTTGGGGGAGTGGGCAGCCAGTTGTCCCCTGTGATCGGTGTCGGTCCACCTACCCGCTAGGGGGCGGTGGGGAGCTACAAGGTCACTGGCCGGCCTGGGTCACGCCTCCGCCAGCGGGGAATTAGCATCGGGAAGGCCGCCAGCCAGAGTCTGTAGCACGCCCCTCAGGCAGGGGAGCGCCGGCAAAGGTCAATAGCACGCCCCTCAGGCAGGGGAGCGCCAGCAAAGGTCAATAGCACGCCCCTCAGGCAGGGGAGCGCCAGCAAAGGTCAATAGCATGCCCCTCAGGCAGGGGAGCGCCAGCAAAGGTCAATAGCGCGCCCCTCAGGCAGGGGAGCGCCGGCAAAGGTCAATAGCGCGCCCCTCAGGCAGGGGAGCGCCGGCACGGGTCCCGGCGTGGCTCGGCCGGGTAGGGGAACGCAGGCCCACCCTACACCACTGTGTTCCAGCCCAGGGCCCTGACAGCGGCAGGACGAGGGTCCCGCCACTGGATCAGCGGGGTCCTTCCGCGATACAGACTCACCACTGTGCAGCTTTGTCCCTGGGCTACTTCCTACCCGATTGCTCATCCGAATCCCTCTGGTCCCGTCAGCGCGTCGGGGTAGTCCACTGTTGGCAGCTCCAGCTCCCCCTCAGGCTCAGGCTCCTCCAGGTCCTTGGCTGCTGGCAGCTCCAGCTCCCCCTCCGGCTCCTCCAGTTCCTCTGGATACTCGGCAGCGGGCAGTCCTGGCAGCCCCAGTCCGTCCTCCAGGTGAGGTTTCCACTGGTCCAGGGCCTCCCCTGGCGTGGCAGCAGGGTCTGAAGGGAGCAGCCCGCAGTCTGCGTCTGCCTCCCTCCCTGGTGCTGCCCTAACTGAGCTAAGGGCCCCGCCCTTTATACTTCCTGTTCCACCCCTCCCCTTCCAGGGGGTGGAGCAAGCTTGGGCTGGCTCCACCCACTCAGGCTGAGAGAAAGGCCCTTTACCCTCAGGTTCGGAGGGCAGCCACCCTGGCTCCCTACATCCCCAGAAGACATATTCTGGTTTTGAGGAGCCAGGAAGTAGTAGAACTACAGTCTCCACAAACCAATACAGGATTGTCAAGAAGTATGGTTGCTCTTCTCACCCTTTTCTTATGAAGAATGCTGCAGAAGTTGTCCAAACCATTATAGCTTATTTGTACTACAGAGTTTGAGGTAATTATCCTAGAGATTTTTTTTTAAAAGGTGCTTTTCCCATAGATCAGCAAGTGGGACTTTTGAAACATTCCATCTGATCCTGTTGAAGCCTCTCTTTAAGGAGTCTGGGATGGAGATGCCTGATATTTCACTGGACCATATCACATTAGCCATGTGCAGAGGCAGGGTTTACATAAAGAACGCTTGCATCTAAGAGTAAGTGAAATGATTCCCATGCAGGATGATCAGTCTTTCAGATAAAAGCTGCTTTATAAATGTAACCAGAAACTGACACTCGCCACACAAATTTTCATCACATCATCATTAATAAAGAGATTCCTATGTGCAAGTTGTTCACTATTAAATAACATTTGTTCACTGCATTACAAACAAGAAGCTCAAAAGTTGTTCCCACATTGGGAAATCACCAGCTGGGGAAAAGCCAGTGTAATAAGCTCTCCACACGCCCCTCCCCCAATCCTCTCTGCCCCCCAGGGTTGTCCCTGGCCAACAAAGTGGCCCCTAGTTGTTACAAGCCATCAAAATTTAAAGCAGCACTGATGTGGCTCTAATTTAAACCTAGGGATGAGCCTCTTCAGCATGTCTCCTCAGCAGCTTCCACTGGTGGGGCAGCAATCCTACTGCCTGCCTTCCCTTAGGGCAAAACTTCTAAGGTCTGTAAGTATATGAATCACCATCTGGCTTAACTTCTGGTGGCTGGGTGTGTCAGAGCAGGCTATGCTCCTGTGATGCTCCTTGCTGACAGTCTGGCCTTGTGGTGGTCTGCTGCTTCTTCTTGAGACTCAGCCCTCCGGCCAAGTCACATATAGGCCCACCCACTCTGGGGTAAACCAACAGCCAGGCAACAAATTATTCTTCAGCTTTACACTGGACCCTCAGTCCAAGTCCAGACTTACTAGTTTTTACACTTGTATCAGAGAGGGAGGGGAGGGTTGGGTTTGGTAATCCTTACCCCTTGTTGGGAGGCAGGCTTCCACTTCACTTTCTTCAGTGGGCTGGTAGGGGAACCCAGACCCTCTCCACTGGGTTCCAGTCCAGGGGCCCTTGAACAAACAGGGGTTGCTGCCTTCCTCAACCACTTCCTACGTTGTCCGGTCTTTGGCTTTTGCTGCAGCCTTTTCCTGGGCTCCCACTGCGCTCTCACAAAATCTCTTCCACCGCTTCACTGCAGAGCTTCTTAGCACTTTCTGGTTTTGCTGGAAAACCATTTTCCCCACAGGGCAGGAGTCTTCCTGCTCCCTGGCAGCCCTTACACTAGGGCACAGAGTCCTGAGCAGATCCACTGTTTGCTGCTCCTTCCCTACTGTCTCTCAGTCTCCACTGCAGACATACTTTCCTTTAGGGAGGCTCTGTCTGTCAGCAGTGTCACTCAACTCCCTGTCTCTAGCCAGGTTTCTCTTACTGAGCAAGAACCAGAGATCTACTCCCCTCCCCAATCAGAGCCTGAGTCAGGTTCATCCCTTTTACCTCCTTCCTTCAAGCCTGACACCTACTGCTGGTGTAGCAGAGTGAAGCTGATTGAACCCACAGGCTCTCATTAATCTCTTCAGGCCCAGTGTGCAGTTAGTACACCTCATCATAAGGGCACAGTAGTGTGCATTTCTATGGGCTTTCTTTGATTAATCTAGATCAGAAACCATAAAATCCGCATCCTGCTTTAATGCCAGTTTAAAAAATGAATATGTAATGAACTTCCAGTTCTAAAACATGAAATCTTTTGTTTCACCCTCAAACCTTAAGTCAAAAATGCAGCAGTGTTAATGGATTATTAAGGGTGCATGGGGAGGAGAGGAAATGAACACATTCAAAGGATCAGGTTAAACAAGAGACAACTAGGGCTAACTTGTTGCTGCTTTCCAGTCAAAGCTCTCTGTGTGTGCATTTTTAGCATAAGAAAGGGGACCAAATACTCCCCAAATATGATTGGTTTAACTCAGCCATTTAAATAACTAACCCTTTTCTAATTTTTCTGTTTATGTCAATATTACATGTTCAAAATGTTTAAGAGTGATTAGTAATTTTGGGTGCCTGGATTTTTGGGTGCCCAACTTGAGACCATTCAAAAGGGCGTAGAATGGGCATATTCTGAAAATACAGCTCTTTTAGGATGTCTGAGGTTGGGCACTCAGAAATGGAAACTCATGAGATCGCTAGTAATGCTTGAAAACCTGGCACTGTTTCTTTGTCACAATAACAGGACTGTTTTTAAACTAAGGTACTTTCTAATCACGTGGAATAAAATGTCCTTTTCACTCAGACATATTATCTTTATTGGAAAGCACAACTCCAGTTGTGTCTGTCTGTGTGTTTATTTGAGCTGTGTGTAAAATACGAAGGATTACAACTGGATGCTGTTGTATCACCATGAAAATGAGGATAAATGCAGCTGAGATTTGCCAGATCCCCTTTGAAGTGAGTAAAGGTTTTTTGAAATGAGAGAGAGAGCTCAATCCCACAAGACTTAATCACATGGGTGGTCCTATTAATTTAAAATGGGACTGGAGGCATGAGAAAGGACTACTTGCATGAGTAAGGCTCTCAGGATCATCCCCAGAGAGCTGGTCCAACAAAAGGGGATGAGAATAGAAAAAGTCAGAGGCCAGGAGATATGATCCGATTTGCAATTCAAATTTAAATCCTTTTAAAATATTACAGCTGCAGACATCCTGAAGGATTTCTGCAACTGAACTCTTCCATTTTTGTTAGCATCAGACTGTTTGTGCTTAGCACAATTAAATATTAAGAGCTGTATACTTCTTACTCTCAAGGGTAGTGAAGGTCATAGTGCATATCACAATTCTTCGTGCACATTTCTCTTAAAATAGAATGAATATGTTTTGTTGACCTTTGTATTTTCCTTGAAGACCAATGATTGGGGTGGATTGTGATACACTGATTTACATAGAATTGTACCTCACTCCTCGAGCAATAGGAATACACAAGAAGAAAATTACTACTAGGTGTGAAATTGCAATATGGGGCGTAATCGTGGCCCTACTAAAATCAATGGGAGTTTTGCCATTGACTTAATTGATGTCAGGATTTCCCCCAGGCCTTTAGTTATTAAGAGCCCAGGTTATGGTCCTCTTATTCATGTTGAATACTACTTTACACCATGAATGCTCCTACTGAATTAAATTGGATTACTTTCAGAGTAAGGGTGTATTCAGTATTAATAAAGGAATCGCAATCTGGACTGATAAATTTAATCCAAACCCCCTGCCAGTGCATGTCACCGACTGTTAGGAAATGAAGAGGCTGATGCTGAACTCTCCCAACTATCTCTGACTTGATGGATCTCAGCAGGAAGGAACTATAAAACATGGCAACTTAATTCCTTCAAATACACACTCATCTATTTTTTTTTATGGCAAAGTGCTGCATGGTCATTTTATTTACAGTTATTTCACAATATTTGAACGTTAGCACTTTCTGATGAGCAGCACTAGACTAAATAAGAAATAACCCCAAATTTTTATAGGTAAAGAAGTTTTCTGGTAACATGCATAGGGTTAGAGGCCAACACATCACTTAGGGCTGCCTCTTGTATGGTGCCAAGTGCCTCTTGAGACAGGCAGAGCACCCTCAACTTTTACTGAAGTCAATTGGAGTTGAGAGCATTCAGCACCTCACAGGATATGCATGGCACTTTGCAGGATCAGCCCTTTGGATTCCCAACTGTTGATGGACTTAAACAGGCCCTGTCCTTGATTCAAAACTTATGATGCCTATTAGCACCTTTAGGCAAAGTCTCACCAGAGACCAAGGACTGAATGGGCATTGGGACTGCCTAACACTAGCACATATAGAAGCAGTTCCTTTCAGACCTGGCAGGAAGCCCTTTGCATTTGCAAAAGACTTTGGCTTCTGCCAGGGCTGGCTCCAGGCACCAGCTTGGCAAGCAGGTGCTTGGGGCGGCCACTCTGGAGAGGGGCGGCAGGTCCAGCTATTCGGCGGCAATTCAGCGGACGGGCCCTCACTCCCGCTCGGAGCGAAGGACCTTCCGCCGAATTGCCACTGCAGATCGCGATCGCGGCTTTTTTTTTTTTTTTTTTTGGCTGCTTGGGGTGGCCAAAACCCTGGAGCCGGCCCTGGCTTCTGGTGTAGTTGAATTGACATTGTCCACAACAGTAAAACAACAATAAATAATATTCCAAACCCAGGATTGGCCTGGTGTAGTTGACTGAGCATTGAACTAGGAGCTAGAAACTCCTAATTCTATATTCTAAACTGTGCTTCGCCACAGCCTCATCACATGGCTCCAGGAAAGCCAATTTCCTTGGCCTTCAATTTCACCATCTGTAAAAGGGGATAATGATTTTTATTTACCTATCTCACAGGGAAGTTTTGAGGGTTAGTTAATGGGTATATAATGCTTTAAACTGTAATCCAACATGTATTATTGTTATTACCTACTTTTTCCTTTTGTATGCTAGCTGCCTTCAAAACACCTAACAGCATTTGGGAGGAAAGGTGAACTTCTTCAGGAGCCAAAAACAATGCTCAATCAAAATTAACTAATAAACTTTCTGCTCTGCCACAGGGCTTGGAAGATCACATAAAAGCAAATCAAAAGCATCATTTCTTTAAAAATTGTATCTTTCTTCTGCTATGAAGAACACTGGGTTCTTGAAGATAAACATGCTGAACACAGTTTCAGCAGAAAAATAAATGACAAAATATTTTTCAGAGGGAACAAATAGAATAGCAAGACCTTGGAATCTTTCTAAAATTCATCTATGAAGTTTTCACAGTAGCTGTTTACCTGTAACTTCATATGGTTTTTCAGTTGGAATTATTTGTTCCTTGTTCTGCCTTGTTAAAAATTGTCAGGATGTGCAAGACACTTCTGACAGGTAGCTCAATTTATTTGTGATATGTTCTGGTCTATGGGTTATTTTGATGTTATAAGCCCTATGGCCAGTGCCAGAACTTTGGGCTCTCATGTTATAGTCTAAGACTTAATTGCTCAATAACTGCACTATGATGAAAACTTTCATCATGAGCTTGTGTTCTATTGTTTTACCTAGGGTTCAACCACCTACATTATTGTGACACTATGCCCCATATCTTCATAGAGATATTATTATGATAGGATTATGGCATAGCGATGAGGTATTTTTATGCAAGATAGGTCATGTGAGATATTGAAAAGGTTATGATGTACTGAATATGATTATCCTATTTGTATGCATGTGGTCATTTTGGTATCTGAAATTAAGAATGTTGTCTATGCATCTATTACAAAAGTGTTTGCACCTGGGGAATGCCCACTAGGCAGAATGCAGTCAGTCTAGATGGCTGGCTGCTCCAGCGGCCCTGGGGTTAGTCACACCTGCCAGCTGCAGAAGTCCCGGAGGTCCCAGAAACTCACGGAATCTGTGACTTCTGTGACCTCCATGACAGACTTGCAGCCTTAGTCATAATTTACTACACAGCTTCTTCTAAGCAAGCGTATTTATTCTTAAGGTAAAAGCATTACACAGAAAACTAATATAACAATAAAAGAACCTACACACATGCTAAAAAGCTGACCAGAGATCACCCTACCTCCAGCCTATGGCTCTGGTAGGTGTCAGTCCTTCAAAACTTATAACTGGCTTTTCCTTGTTCAGTTTAGATTCAGAACCAGAATGAAGTCTGGACTGATCAGTCATTCCTTTATTTAGCTCGGGCCTTTGATCTTGGCCTTTACAGGTGATCAGCAGACAATAACCCTTCTATTCAGGGGGTAGCTTCAAAAGTCTGGGTTTTTGCATAACTGGAGTAGGGCAATTTGCATTAACCTCTCCTTATGGAATCCTCTGGATATCCACTTTAAGACGTATTGTCCCCAAAGTCCGTACTTGTCTGGCACATTTTCAATATAGTCTCTTGAATTCTCAGTTCGTACATCAGTCACATCTCCCCAGAGAGAGATTACATATAATTCCAGCCCACAAAAATATATAAACTTAATACAATAAAGTTTTTCAAGGATGTTGTAGGAAATTGCCATATCTGTCAAAGTAATTTCTCAAAATGATATGACTATTGTACTTTATGGTAGCTTCTGGCTTTGATACTTGAATTCAATCCAAACTAAAGCTGTCAGTTCTTTTAATACTATATGTGTGAAAGCAATGAAAAAGAAATCCTTTAGCCTCAAATTTATTAGTGTTCTGGAACAGGATGCAATAACACAGAAATAATTTGAGGTTGCAATCATACAGCAATGAAGTGCAGCTACCACTTTACAGGGATAGATAGAATTTAGAGTTCGTATGACAATACATTTGATATATAACTATAGGGAATCAAACATATGTTTGGTTCCAAAGATCTTAAAGTTAAGACTATGAGAATTTTAATTATTTTAACATATTGGTAATTCTTTCTTTCCTCTAGTAGCCTTTGTTCCTTCTTCATGGGCTAGAAAATATGTCAGAGAACCAAGGATAGTGTAACAATTGTATTTCTGGAATTCTGAAAAGTATCAAAATTGTGGCCTTCAACTCAAAGTTACGTTATATGGGAGGATTTCTTGATTTTTTCCAAGGGAAAAAATAGTGCTACTCTTGTTTTTGAACTTGTCTTCAGCTCCCACTGGGGACACGAGGGAAACCATTCCGTGGAGAGGACAGGAGCAGCATCTCGGAGACAGCAGAGGCAGAGGGAGAAGCACCCTGGAGGACCTGCTCATTGGCTTGGACAGGAGGACACTTGAGCAGTTTCAGCTCCTCAGGGCACGGGAGGATTGGGCTCTTCAGCAGGAAGAGACTGATGGATCATTCATGGATCAGGAGGCACACCATGGGGAATGGGGGTACTCTCTATGGAATGGCTGATAGAACTGGTAGCTGAACAAGTTCAGAGACCACCTGCTGCCATGGCCACTGAACCTCTCTGTGAACCACCACCTCCACCTCCTCTTAGGGCTGCTGCCAGGGTGCTGCTGAGACAGAGGGCTCAACCTCCCCACAAATGACTGGAAGGAGCCTGCAATACTCCCAGGACCACACCTTCCACTGGCACCTGAAACCCTTGCAGGGGGACTCCCTGAGGATCCAGGAGGAGAATGATGAACCTGTAGGATTCCCTGAACCCCACTTGGTGCTTGCACCCCAAACCTCACACAGGTGATATCCATGTTTGTCAATTTCCGTGTGTTGTTCCTCCCTTGTCAGGGGAAGGGCAAGGAGACAGTTCCAGAGACATTAACTTTTCTCCATTGTTCACAGATGCAGTGCTGTTATGTTTTGTTGGTTTACATTTCTTTTTAATAAATATTTCAATTTCATGTTCTATATAGTACTTTTAATAAGTGCTATCATTTCCTTGACTTGTGTGTGGACCCTCCTTCCTAAGTATGATGAACATAAGATGTTTTCAGGTTTGGGATTGGGTCCCACGATTCACGCCCATGAATCAGAATAGTGTAACTGTCTGGTAGCATCAGACCACAAACCATTTCTGTCTGTCCCACACCACAATCCTCCTTCCCCCACCAGGTTCAGAAATATGCAAAGTCCCAGAGAGATGGAGAAAGTTCAGTTATTATTATGAGAAAGCACTGCTAGTTCTAAACACAGCAGAACTCACAACACAGGGAATGTCACCACTGCAATTAAACACCTGTGGCTGGCCCATGTCAGCTGACTCAGGCTCGTAGGGCTTGGACTATGGGGCTGTAAAGTGGCAGTGTAAACGTTCAGGTTTGGGCTTTACCTTCACAATGTTATGGCGTCCACAGCAGATGAGATTATGTGAGCTGTGTTGGCCGCACTGACATCCAGACGGGTGCGTAAGCCACACCAATGAGATTTCAGCCTACCAAACAGCCACTCCACAACCATTGTGCAGCTACTGCATTTGTAATTGAATTTCTTTTTTCCAGCATCATTGATGTCAGGATATGGTTTCATGAGCAAGTTAGGAGCAGGTATGTGGGGTCCCCCAAAATAACATTTAGCACAGACACACTATAGTGAACCACATAATTTCTGGGGAATAAAGTACCTTCTTCCCCCTTCAAGTACAATCCTGATCTCCTCAGCATGCCGGTGTCATGAACCTTTCCAATGTTTCCCATGTTGATGTTCATGAATCTGCCTCTGTGGTCCACTAAGCCTTGCAGAATGAGTGAATAATAACCTTTTCGGTTCACATACTCACTCACCCCTTCTGGTGGACAAAGTGTTGGGATGTAAGTGCTATTGATGGCCCCTGCACCAGTTACAGTAGACTTCCAACCCAGCAGTGGTTTGCAACAGACCTGTAGCTGTGTAGTTTATCAGCTTCCACAGGACAATAACCACCCACTTTTACACCAGTATGGCTCCCCTGAATCAAGTGTTCTGCCACTGAAAGTTTGGTGCAAGTTCCTCACACAGGTCCATGAAGGTCTATTTTCTGATTTGGAAGTCTGAAGCCACTGCTGGTCATCCCAAGTTTCCAAAACTATGTGATCCCACTACACTATACTAGTTGTCCTGCATCAGAAGCGACAGTCCATCACATCTGTAGCATGGGATCTGAATGAACTGTCATTGATGTTCAAGGTCAGCCATCTTTGATGTGTCAGAAAGTTCTTACCAAATTCCATCCAGCATTTTGCTGATTGCCTGCTCCACTGCATGAACATTTGTCCCTCAATATGGAGTGTGAGCAGAACCAGATCACCCCAAAATTGTTCCAGGTCCTCCACCCAATTTGGCAGAAGGGAGACGTGTGTAGGAACTGCCATCAGCAAATACATGAAGGCAGGGCACCGGACCAACAACACACTGCAAAGTGGTTCCTAGAGTGTCTCCCTGTGATGCACAGAAATCTGGGATACCACCCTGAAATGGTAGTACTAATGTTGCTTAACAACAGTGGCAGTGTGGGCCTGGGTATATGCATATACACAGCATTATGCCTGTGGCCAGCGCAGCATATGTAGTTTCTCAGTGCGTGTATAGGGAACATGCGTGAGCTTGTACATGGGCAAGTAACTGAGTATGTGCTCCAGTGTAGACATAGCCTGAGAGTGTGAAGAAGGAAAAGTCGGGTAACCCTGTTAATCTGAAAAATAAAGAAGATAATTGGTTGTAGACGCGTGACAGCTGTTACAGCGTTGCCTCTGTTGATGTATAACATATACTAACAAGGGAAGATAGAGCCAGTAATCTCGACTATCTCCCGGCTACTCACGCTCCAGAACACAGTCCCTTGTAACTATCACAATACCATTGCCACATGAAGGAGATGGAAAAGTGAGTCAGAGCCAAAGTGGTCCATCTTGAGCTAGCTGGCACTTCCATCTTGTGGACTGCCAAGACATGAAACAAAACAAAACAAAACAAAAAAGTAATTAAAGAAAATCAAGTCATCTTACTGCAGTTTGAAACTGTAAATGTGAGATTATTAAAAATGGGAGACAGCACTCCACTTATCAAGGTTCTTTATGAAGTCACAGGTGATGCTAACTTGTTTTAAAAGTGTTTGTTCTATTGTTTAGCTATTTCATATAATATGCTGATTTTCATGTGTAAATATACTGTTTTGGATGGTTTTCCAATTTTTTCCTAAGGAATTTGTCAATGTATTGACTGATTGTTCCCAGAACTTTAAACAAAATTAATTAAATTCTTATCGGTTTTGGGATTGGTACTATGCATCTGAGTCTCCTCCCAAATTGTATGAGTTTCTGATTTCTAAATTTACAAACAACTGAAAACATTATTTTTGCAACTAAAAACACCATCAGTTTTTAACTGATGACTAATATTCCAACTTTTAGCCTGATTTGATTTGAAATAGCCAAGGTAGTAAACCTACAAAACCTATAGCTATGGCTCTGTTATCTTTTAACAATTTAATTTTAATTAGAAATTGTTAAAAGCTAACAGAGCCATAGTTATAGTGGTGTCACAAAGTGGTGCTGCAAAGTATTGGGGTTTGCTCACCCTATATTTTTGCATTTATCTATAAAGTACTGCTGTTGATATTGCTACAAAATGGAGACAATTTTTCTCTAATGCCATGTATTTCCTAGACCAGCACAGGACTGGGATTCATAGCTGTTTCATTCAATTATGGTTCTCAGCAATGTTCTTTCCAGGATATTGCTTTTTTTAGCCACTAAAGAAAACTGAATACAAATGGATTGTATGCAAGGTGAACCAAAAAGAAAAAAAACAACATGGTTATTGGCTTTCAAAACCATAAACTGTCAATTTAATATTTTACGTTTCCTGAATGTCCTGATATGTATTTTTTAGAATACCAACAAACAGGAGTCTGAAAACATTAAATCTATTAAGAAACACAGAATGGCCTTTTATGTATTTCAAAACACAGCTGTGGTTCTAATTTTAAGGACAAATTAATCCCATTTTTCCCAAGCACCACAAAACCCCCCTGCATGTACCATTGGGTAAAAAACAAACAACTCTGCCCCACCTTATTAATATTAATTTCCACTGTAGAGACTGTATACTTTGTAAAAATGCTTCACATGCTGGCTCTTTTTTTCAAAGATGCCCATCCAGGAAAGAACATGCAAATAAGATGTCAGCAATACATCCTCATATGAGATGAAATCCTGACCCCACAGAAGTCAATAGGAGTTTTGAGACTGACTTCTATGAGGCCAGGTTTTCACTCATGGTATTTTTTCTGTTTTTACTCCCTTGAAATGTCCACAGAATCTAAAGGAGGCAGGAGGCTGGTATAATGGTAAATAAACTGAAATGTCTAAATATAAAAATACTGGCAGATATATATATAAATACACATACACACACATACACATACACACACTATATATTTTGAGCATGTCAGACCCATGTGATTTTGTGCTTGTGCCTCCACAATAATGGACAGTTATTTTGGATCGCTCTTTTTAATTTGCACAATTCAGTGAATTCAATATTAACCAATTTATAAAATTACACTACTTAATTTTGATACCCATTAGGCTCCATAAGTACCTGAGTATATTGTCATGGCATCCATCAGAGATACTTTATGGAGATTTTAATATCTATGGAGGATAATTTGTTCAGCATTGAAAGTATGCCAGCTTGGAATGCCTATTTCTGGCTGATTATCAATCTACTAATCATCTCTGAAATCTAAAATTGTTTGGTATCTGAATACAGTATACTACTCAGCAAAGATTGCTCTCCTCAGGTAATTTGGAGTCAACACTGAAATAAAATAGCATTGAGAGAATTAGAGATAGAGCCAAAAAAAAAAAAAAAAAAAAAAAGCCTTGGTTGCAATATACCATTGGTTAATCTGTTAGCCTAGACCTCCTGGTCCCTTAAAATAGTGCAAGTGGAATGTTTGTTAGGCAGAAGTTTCCCATTGACCAGATCTAAGGTATTTGAAATAGCAACAGAGGATCAGATCTTTGGGTAGTGCCTTTGTTTATCCAATGCAGGTCAGGAAGGCTTTGTGCAGAGGTGGCATCTTTGCTATACCCCAATTTTGGTCCTACCAGTTCAGTTCCCAGACTGCTCTAAATTACACCCAGTGCCCAATGCCACAAAAGGCTGTGCATACAACTGAAGATCTCTGGTGTGTAGGGAAATGCATGCTATGCCCACTTTTCTTTGCTATGCTCATGGGGGGCCAAACAGAATGGCACAGGAGCTACTATGTTGGCTCTTTGCCAACTGAGGAGTCCCATACCTAGCACAATGGGGCCCTGATCTTGATTGGGGTCTCTGGGATTTACAGTAATATAAATAATAGGAATAATGATAATAATTTAGTAAGTCACACTGTGTAGAATAAAATGTTATTTGGTTTTGAGAGGTACTACTGATTCCAGAAGTACACCTCTACCCCGATATAACGCTGTCCTTGGGAGCCAAAAAATCTTACCGCGTTATAGGTGAAACAACGTTATATCGAACTTGCTTTGATCCGCTGGAGTGTGCAGCCCTGCCTCCCCGGAGCACTGCTTTACCGCGTTATATCCGAATTCGTGTTATATCGGATCGTGTTATATCGGGGTAGAGGTATATTCTACTTTTTAACACTAGGGCATATCTCTTAGACATAGAGGCCTTCAAAATAGGGGAAAAGCCCTCTTTAAGTGCAGCCTTATGTACTAACAATTCCCCTGGATGGGGGCTGGCTGTGCCTTTATGGAGGGACAAGGCCAGGAGACTGGTAAGTCAGCTGGTGGGTAAATTATTCAAGTAGGAAAGGTCGATGATTGCCCACTATGAAACTTCATATTCAATATTTG
Source organism: Emys orbicularis (assembly GCF_028017835.1). NCBI lineage: Eukaryota > Metazoa > Chordata > Testudines > Emydidae > Emys > Emys orbicularis. The sequence continues at coordinate 39,988,010 of NC_088690.1, forward strand.
TATTACTCAAGGAAGAGGTGGTGGTACACCTCTCTGACTGGGGAATGGATCTGATTCTGGCCTCTGTTAGGGAAGGAATGGTTAACAATCTGGGAATCCAGCATGGGTGGTGAAAAGGCAGCCAAGCAAATTGCTAGAGGCTCCTGGTGGCAGGTGCCTAATTGTGCAATAGGGGGTCTGGTTCACTGGTAAACTGGAATTAGAAGTGTATTAGGAGAAGACAGGAAGTTTTTCCTAATGTCCAATTTAAACTGCCCTTGCTGCAATTTAAGCCCATTGCTTCTTGTCCTATCCTCAGAGATTAAGGAGAACAATTTTTCTCCTTCCTCCTTGTAACAACCTTTTATGTACTTGAAAACTCTTATCATGTCCCCTCTCAGTCTTCTCTTCTCCAGATTAAACAAAACGAATTTTTTCAATCTTTCCTCATAAGTCATGATTTCTAGACCTTTAGTCATTTTTGTTGCTTTTCTCTGGACTTTCTCCAATTTGTCCACATCTTTCCTGAAATGTGGCACCCAGAATTGGACACAATACTCCAGCTGATGCCTAACAGGTATGGAGTAGAGTGGAAGAATTACTTCTTGTGTCTTTCTTACAACACGCCTGCTAATACATCCCAGCTGATGTTTGCTTTCTTTGCAACAGTGTTATACTGTTGACTCATATTTAGCTTGTGATTCACTAGGACCCCCAGATACCTTTCTGCAGTACTCCTTCCTTAGGCAGTCATTTCTCATTTTGTATGTGTGCAACTGATTGTTCCTTCCTCAGTGGAATACTTTGCATTTGTCCTTATTGAATTTCTTCCTATTTACTTCAGACAATTTCTCTGGTTTGTCCAGATCATTTTGAATTTTAATCCTATCCTCCAAAGCATATGCAACCCCCCACAGCTTGGTAATGTCTGCAAACTTTATAAGTATATTTTCTATGCCATTATCTAAATCACAGATGAAGATATTGAACAGAACCAGACCCAGAACTGATCCCTGTGGGAGCCCACTCGATAGGCCCCTCCAGCTTGACTGTGAACCACTTACAACTACTCTCTGGGAATGGTTTTCCAACCAGTTATGCACCCACCTTATAGTAGCTCCATCTAGGTCAGGAGTTCCCAAACTTGGTTCGCGGCTTGTTTGGGGTAAGCTCCTGGCGGGCCACGAGACGCTTTGTTTACCTGAGCATCTGCAGGTACGGCCTCTCGCAGCTCCCAGTGGCCACGGTTCATCATTCCCGGCCAATGGGAGCTGTGGTAAATGGCACAGGCCGGGCCACCGCTTCCCGCAGCTCCCATTGGCCAGGAACGGGGAACCACTGCCACTGGGAGCTGCGAGCGGCCATACCTGCAGACGCTCAGGTAAACAAAGCATCTTGTAGCCCACCAAGGGCTTACTCTGAACAAGCCACGAATCAAGTTTGGGAACTCCTGATCTAGGTTGAATTTCGCTAGTTTGTTTATGAGAAGGTCATGCGAGACAGTATCAAAAGGCTTATTCAAGTCAAGATATGCCACATCTACCACCTCCCCCCTATCCACAAGGCTTGTTATCCTGTCAAAGAATACCTTGGAGTAGGGTGACCAGATGTCCTGATTTTATAGGGACAGTCCCGATTTTTGGGTCTTTTTCTTATATAAGGTCTTATTACCTTCCACCCCCGTCCCGATTTTTCACACTTGCTGTCTGGTCACCCTACCTTGGAGGTATTTAGCAACGTTCCTTTTTTTGGAATACATTCATTGAATCATTGAAATGCAGGGCTGGAAGGGACCTCAAGAGGTCATCTAATCCATCCACCAGTGCAGAAGCAGGATAAAGTATACCTAGACCATCTAATATTCTAGACCTTCCTGTGCACCGTGGTGGGGGGGATGAGTAATTATGTGTCCTTTATTATTAAAACACTTTTTTTTGTGGCCTAGATGTACAGGATTAGACACATGCCTTATGGAGTCATGAAGCGTTTTCTATAACTAGTAGCAAAGTAACTGATGGAGGAATCTGCCTTAGAAATGACCTTTTTGTACACTGAATTTGATACAAATGAAAAATGAAACACCAGGGTTAATTTTCAACAGCATGCACTAACACTAACAAAAATGGGAGCTGCACATCTAGTTCACTTCACACATTACTGAGATGTCTCCCATAATATTACTTGAGTTGCAGGTATTATTACTGTAGTCCATTTAAAATTTGCCTGCACGACTGTCAACTGTGTCAACAAGAGGATGACTTCAGTAGATACTTGAATATATTAGACATAACAAAATGTTACCTGTGAACCATTCTGTATCAAATTCTTCTATTGTGTTAGCTGCAGCAGAAGGGATTTTAATGGAAGTCTGTACATGATCAGTAATATCCTTCAGAGGAACATGTGACAAATTTGGGAGTTCTGTCTGGTCTAGATGAAATGTTTTATTTATTTCACTAAACCTAGGAATAGCACATATTGCAACATTGATTATGTTTCTATCTTTTGATTTGCCTTGGGATTTACTTCTATGGTTCTTTCCTAACTCATTTCCCTACCCCTGCCCTGCTATGCCTTTTCAGACTCAGAATATTGAGCAGCACTAAAGCACAGCACAAAAATTACCCACATTCCTGCATATTGCTAGAGACTGTGCTTTGTATAATTGTGATCTAACCAGCAACACTGCTATTACAAGCCACAAGCTCAGAATCAGATTTTCATTCATTTCATTCATTTTCAAGTGAATTCCTGTAATGAACAATGAAATAGACGATGCCTTTGGATATGGAAAATAAGCAGGTTTTAGAAGCAGAATAGTTTTACCTACAGGACACCTGAGAGAAAAGAAATCTTTGTAACACCCTATTAGATATTCTGTTTCACTCTTTTCTTAAGGCAAGACATTTATCCTGAGGTCTGGAACAATTCTTATTTTATGGGGATATAACATTTCATTCATCTATGCAAACAGAGGGAATGAATAAACATTGACTAAGAATGAGATGGATATTTTGTATTATCATACCAGGCAAGCAGGAAACACAAAATGTTGCTAAAATAATTATTGTTAGCATCTACGTATATATATTAGAGTTACTAACTTGAGATTTCTGTCAATAGCAATGCTTACTGACACTTCTAAACCTTTTAAAAAAGCGTTTGTTACATTTTTTACGGCTAATAGATTTTTTTCTACAGAAAATAAAGATTTAAATTAATGAAATTGTCAGGCAATTTTGAGTTTCCAAATTTCAATGTTGTCTTTGTAAGAATACCTTGGCACTCATCCCAGGATTGGAGACACCATCATATTCACATTGTTGAAGTATTGTTTGTTCGATATTCTTTAAGACATTTGAGTTAATTTGACATGGCTAAATTAAGAGAATTTGAAAGCTTGACAGTTATTCTGTCTAGAATGAACTGTTGTACAATAGGTGAGCTAGATAAATAGTGTAAAGTATGAGCCACTGAGGGAGGTGAGGGGTGGGATAGAAAGGATTGCTATGGAAAGGTGAATGTTTCTGCATTAAATTGAAAGCATCATAATATACTAATTATGAAAGGGATATTAGGCCAGTTTCTGCTCTCATTTACACTCATGGAGTCCCAATGCATTCAATGGGGTGTAACTTTGACCAGAATTTGCACTTTGGAGGCAAGTGTGTAACATTGTTAAGAAGTTTCAAAGTCTTTTTGTGTATTTATGTAAATTGACACCGCTCAAGTGACATCTGTAGAGCTATGTTGATTTCCACCAGCTGAGAACCTGTTGCAAACTGGATGTTCCTCCCCCAACATCCCCATATGTTCCATTGGATGGGATTACTTTAGAAGAAGTTATATCTGAACATGGCAATTGAGAAGATGGATTAGTTCATGATGGCAGAGGGAGATCCAAATTATTCCCCCATCAGTATGTGGGAGCCACTATACATTGTCCACGAGAAATTCATTGTGCATGAGAGCACAGGATTTGCCCTAAGGCTTCTGCCTTTCCTCTTGGGTGCAGCCAGGGGGGCCAGCTTTAAATTGTTGGGATTGCTCCACAGGTGCCTGTTTGATGGAAACTTCTTCCCAGCTAATGTGCTCAAACAAGCTAATCCTCTGCTTGCCATGGGCAAAATTCCTCCTCAGCCAGCACTGCCACATTAGGCCTGTTTTGGTGCCCTGCAGGTATCTCAGTGGATGAAGGCTGCAGGCACTTTTAGTGGGATTATTTAAAAAAACAAAACTCATTGAAATTGATGGGAGTTAGGTGCCTCAGTGCTGTTGAAGATTCCATTATTTTTTTTGTTTGCAACCCCATTTGAGCAGATTTTCTTACCTCCCGCCCCCCCAGAGGCTGTAGTTTGATTTATGGCAGTAAAAATATCATGACTCAGGGCTGAATCCAGCCCCCAATGCTTTATAATCTCATATTGCTCTTTAACATCATTTGACAGATCAGGAATGTATTTGAGTACATGACCATTGTTTTTCCTCCTAAAATGTTCTCTGTAGTGCAATAGTGTCTGTTGAGTAAATATCAGGTTGCCTTATGTAGTCTTAGATTGCAATAATGACTAAGAAAAATGAGTATGTTCCTAAGGACAAGTGCATCAACAGTTCTTTTAACCTACGAGAAACATCAACGCACTGTTGTTCATATACCTATATATTATAATATTATAATTATGGGCCTGATCCCCTTTCAATGGAACTGTGCCAATATATACTAAGGATCTAGCCCGACATTTTTGCTGTATTTGTCTGACAATTGTTTTACTAAATTATAAAAATACTAATTTTTCTCTATCAAAGAAGTGCCTCTTATGCACAAGGACATAAAGGCTATTGAACAGACAATCCTGATTCCCATGCAAAGACAAAGTGTGTGGACTTTTCACATGAGGAATGTAATCCTCTTCCCAAGGCAAAGCCCTGCATTTCCCTTCCTCTTGGGTTTTGGCTAGTGAATTTGTATGGTTATGGATCCACTGGCCACTCTCATGAGCAACCCCTTCCCTTCCTGAAGAACTCCTCTGTGTTGTGGGGCAGAGAGAGCTGCCAAAGAGCACTGGTCCACAGCACACAAGGGAGAGCAGAGATCCCTGCAGTGCCTTACTGTGGCTGGGATGCCTTGCCCAGGGAACCTGACTAGGTTTCCTACCTTTGAGCCCTTCCACAGGGTGTATGTCTCTGAATTGTGGGAATTCACTGGAACTAGCATTCTAACGTGACATGGTGCTTCCAAAAGACTCATCAAATAGCATCCGGAATTATATATCCCTGGTAATACTTCAGTCAACTCCTTTTCTTCTAAATGGGGGGAGAAGTACTGAAGCTCTAAATTATTAATTTCACATTGACTGCTTTTCTATTATCTTTCAAGTATGAACCATATGACTATTGAGCTTATGGTAATGATCAAATTCATTATTTACTGTTTGGAAAACCTGGAAATTAATTTACAATCTATGTCTGAACAAATAGATCTATGTAACAAGCAACTTAGATCTGGACGCGCTCACTCACTATGTGAACTTGAAATACCGTCTGATGACATATAAAGGTAAATTATCAAAAGGGTTGAGGTCTTGCCTCTCATTTTGCAGTCATGGAGTTAGAGGCTCAGATGCTCAGATATTTAATTTGTATTCACTTCTTTCAATTTCTCATAACTTAGATAATAATTAATAGAGACCAATAACGGACTACTCTTCCCTCACAAAAATAACAGACACATTTCCATTGCAAGAAAACAAACAAGCAGTGGCAGTCTAGAGCACAGGAAAATCTATTTAATTAGAAATTGATTTTATTAGATAAAACAGCGCCTAAAACTGAATTTACTCTGTTTTTCTTTGACATGCAGCACTGTAACTGAGGTTTAGATTCCAATGAATCAAAATATTGCAAATATTTTCTTCCTTTTTATAATCCCGAAGCTTTCCATTTTATGGCCTGATACTGCAAAACTGGAAAACTTTTATGTTTCAATATTATTAAACATACTGTTGGGGAGAAAAAGTGCAGCATTTCTCTCTTATATAGATATTGTGAATATATCTTTTATTCTTTTCCCAGATGAAATATGACAGTTAATGGTCTCTGACTTTTCAAAATAATTTGCATGAAATCTTCTAAAGAAAGCTTAATATTTTAACTGCATGCAGCTACTAGCTTTTTTTTAAGTTCAAAGAAGAAAAAAATGGAGATGTACAGTAAGTGGTTTTATTCTGGATATTCTTAGTAAATTATTTTTTTCTTCATGCAGTGTGACTCATCTTACAATAAATGTGCAGTTCTGCTGTCCTAGTTTGTATTGTCATAAATGCTGTATAAAAATATACAATAGAAAAATGTCACATTTTTATGGGAAAATTGTAACCATTTATTCACTAAACCATGAATACTGCTTAGAAGAAATCTAGGTTTGCTGTAGTACAGTCAAAATATTTTTCATTGTCAATTATAGTTTTACTATATCTTCTCATATAGTAATTTCAAATAACCAGGTACCATACAAAACAAACTAGCTGTGGTAAGAGAATACTTAAAGTAATCACAGATGATGCTTTTACAATGAACTGAAATCATGAGTAGACTTCAAAATTAGCATTTTTGGTATTACTTATCTTTAATGGACTTTCTTCTTTCATTTATTTAACTGGCATTGCAGTGCACAGTCTAGTCCAGGGGTCGGCAACGTTCGGCATGCGGCTCGCCAGGGTGCTTACCCTGGCGAGCCGCGTGCCGAACGTTGCCGACCCCTGGTCTAGTCTGTCTGTCTGTCTGTCTATCTGTCCCACGTAGTATAGCCTTATAATTACAGGCCCAGATTTTATTGATATTTAGATATTGCTTCATTTGGCATTGCAATGGCTTACTGACTTAGGTACCTAAGTCTCAAAAGGTGACATAGGCTTTTGAGTCAGTCAGGTGTTGCAATGCTGACCAGACCTTTAAACATTTGAGCCTTAGAGCCTTATGTTTTAGATTAGAATATGCAGCTATTAGACATATTGCCCTGGCTCTTAAGCAGTCAAGAAAGGGTTGAGTTTATGGAAAGGGGCATTTCCTTAGAAAATGTGTGGGCATTGACTCAAGACAATCTTCTCAGTATATTTTTATTTTCAATATGCTTTTATTAGCTTGCTCAAAAATGGATAAACCTGCAAGGCCATTAGCAAAGTTTACATACATGAAGCCCCACATCAGTCAAAACACACTCTCTTTGCAACTTCTTTCTCCTGTAAATTGTCCTTACATTGCCATAAAACCCTCTTCCCCCAGCCAGAAGCCAAGCCTTCACCACCACATTGACTTCTTGTCTTTCTAAAGGCTAGCATTCTTTGCATTCAGGGTTCTGGTTAAATGGATTGTTTCCCTTTGCTCATCTGCTTAACAACACAACAAGAAACCAATTCAAATGTAATAACCCCTCTTAACTCAAAACCTCAAATGTCTATTGCTAATTCCACATACAATTTTGAATGTAACAATTGTTTTAAACTGTTGAGCAGGGATACATGCAGAAATGTATAATGATTTTTAACTGCTTCTGTGGATTGCCAACTTGAATTTTATTATTCCAGTAAAATTAATTGGTTTTATGTCTTCACTATTTTTAATAAAATATTTTTAACAGTACATGATGTCATGACCTCAAAATATATGAGGCCAGATTTTCAAAGAGCCAGAAGTGGAGGCCCATGCAGAAAAATAGGCACTCAATTTTGTTCCTAATTTACAGTTTCACTTATGATGACTGCATGAAAATCAGGTTTTTGTGCCTACCAATAGACCCATAACTAGTTCACTGTCACAGGCTGGCAGTCTCTTGAAGGCAAGCCAGGCTCAGACTTGCCTGTGTCTAAACAATTATTCCCCAGATGAGTGTGATAGAGACTTAATTATAATGACTGACCTCAGCTGCAAGGGAATCAGAGAAAGGACTACTTAAACAGAGCTGTGCCCCCTCTTTAGGGAAATAAGACCCAGAAGAGAGGAGTGTTTGCTCTCTGGAAAGGGCCTAAGGTAGTTAGGCTAGAAGAGACTTCAGGAAGCAGGCCAGGCTTGGGGGAGGGCTCTGAGGTAGAGCCTGTAAGGAGCAAAGAGATCCCTGAGGGAAGCAGCTGGAGTCCCTGAGGAAGGGAGACACTAGAGGGAAACCTGCTGGGAAGAATCACCATAGAACAAACTGCAGAGGCAAAGAGCAGAAAACTTCAATGTAGACTAATGGGGGCAGAAGAATTATTAGGGTAAATATTTATTTGGACTTACAGTTGGACCTTTGTCACCCCAGAAGCGGACTGAATATTTAAGTGACCTGGCCAGAGGGCCAGGCCGTGGAAGACCCAGATAAACAGGACAGTGTGGGGTAAGGAAGTGGTGACCAGGAGGCGCTTGTGTTGAGGACCACTACACTGTGTCCAGGCACAAGGGGCCACCCTCTATGTAAAGGTGGGCTGTAACATTCATATATGCAATTGTAGTGGCCGATACTGCAGATTAAATATATAATTGACTATATTCTTTTGTACATAAACCCAGGCATCTAGTCTCTGAAAATCTGCCCCCACAATATAAAGTTACAGGAAATATTGTCTCCTCATGCATAAATTCTTGCAAAAGATTTTCAAATGTTTTAATGTAGTAATGTCCTGAAGAGTACTCACATTTGCTATTTGGCCTGAAAGCCAAATCTCTACTGAGTGCTAAATGGTTATACAATCAGTGCATTTGTAGAAAGTCCATGCCATGGGTCTGCAATCCCAGTACACTGTACTGTGAAGGAGCTACAGCCTTGGTAGCAGGGAGGGGCCCAGGGAAAATGCATGGTAACTCTTTAGAAATCTGGCCCCAAGGGTGGAATTTATCCATAGTTAGTAATTTAGGGGCAAATCCTAGTTCTGCTTCTTCTACAGTGCAGATCTCAGCCAGATTCCATTACAGACCCGAATAAACTCTAAACTTTGGCCTGACCGCTCTTACAGAGCTCTCAGACTTTTTACTAATGGGGTTCTCACCCCTGCTCCATAGGTGGAGTCTGTGATTCTATCCATAGGCCCTTAGAGCTGACATCTAAACACCTCTCAGGTGTTGCAAAGGGCTGTAATCCAGCTGCAGGTGCCCAGCAGAAAATTCCCCTATCAAAGAGGAAGTGCCTGCTGGCTCATCTGCACAATCCAGCCTCTGTTCCCTCCATCTCCCCAGGTATAGGGTGGCATGCTGGAGGAGGGAGCATGACAGTGCAGAACTCCACCAAAGTCCTCCAGTGGTGGGGATCCATTAAGGACCAGGTTGCACTAGGCCTGAAGATGGTCCAAGACCAAGCCACTTGAAGCTTTAATCTTATGATTTATATGAACACAGGAACCATTTTTTTAAACTCTTGGAGCTGGTGCAGCTAAGGGGCTGGTTGACATGGCTCTAAGAAATATATATTCCTCATCAATCGTGGGGGTAGCTGCGGACTGAACTGATTCCTGGCACAAGTTAAGAGGAGGCACATGGTTGCTCTAACTTAGTGTTTCTCAATGACTGGTTCCTGAACTGGCGTCAGTCCCTGCGATCTCCCTGCCATAGCTTAGGAAGGCAGAAAGCTGGTCCCTGGTATCAAAAAGGTTGAGAAACGGTGCTCTAACTCACACGAACTAGAACAGTCCCATAGAGACCATTGTACCAGCCCAGGAAAGATGGAGTGCCTCATATTTTGGTTCTACTCCAGAGACAACCCACAATGAAGAAGGGAGAGCTATACTGGCTTTATTCAGCTAAGGATTCTCTACTCTGATATAATCCTCAGATGCCTGATTAAAGCAGCTAAAGATCCTCTTTGAGCTGCTGGAATGGTGCAAAGAGGACTTACCCGGGGTCAGGATCTGTCCCATTCAGGTTTCTAAATTAAAACTACTCTTGGCCCAGAGGTGGATTTACAGTGAAACACAGGGTGCCCTTGCACGGGCCCCCCCAACAACAGGGGGCCCCAGGGTTGGGCAGCTATGGGGGCAGAAGCTTGATCCTGCCAGCTCCTGGGGCTCCAAGCTCATCCCTCCCCCGCCTCTTCCCCACCACCTCCTCCCCCCGAGCGTGCCGTGTTCCCGTCCCTCCTTGCAGCCAGGAGCCGGCAGGACCAAGCTTCTGCCCCCGCAGCTGCCCAGCCCTGGGGCCCCCTGTTGTTGGGGGGTCCTGTGCCAGGACACCCTGTGTTTCACTGTAAATCTGTCTCTGGTGGAACATAATGGCCCTGTCTCATTCCAAAAGTTAAAAGTTGTGTACCAGTTTTATGCATTTGAAGACCAGCTATGGATTCTGAGATAAAAACAGGTATAGGGTAAAGTCTGGCTACTGCAAGGACAAGCAGGAGGGATTTATTTTTGAATTCACATATTCTGGTACATTTCAGATTAATTTCTGATTTAGTATTTTATAGACTAGAGCTGTATGTCCTTCAGGGTTTTAGCTCAAGCAGCACAGGACATATTATTGAATTACATTTTCAAGGCTAAACGAATAATGTAGGTGTAAATTCAGGCCTGATGCATTTATATTGGTTGAATAATTTGATTTGTTACTGGTACTGTATGTGATATGAAAAGACCAGTGGAAGGGAACTTTTGTATTCCTAAACATGAATTCCATGAAAAGTGAAGAACACTTTCCATCCTATTGATATTGCTTTAAAACCAGAAATCAGACATACAGTGAAATTACTTCTCGGTAGCAATAGTGTGAAACAATTTAGGAAACCTATCCAAGCCTAAATGTAACCATGCAAAAAGATGGAGCTTCTGGAGTTGCTGTAATATGTTGGAGGAAGCTTTTGAAAACCAGCTATTTGAAATGTGCAATGACAAAGGTCTAAGAGAAATGTAACATGCCAGAAATGTCTCAAGGAATTTCTGAAGAGGCTGAAGAGTTACACCAGAGATGTTATGGTTGCATCGACAGTGATTCAGCACCTGTGTCTCTGTGGGCAAGAAAGGTACTTGGCTACATTTCCCAGTTTAAAAGTAAAAGATGATTTTTCTAACCTCCAGCCATAAAAATTCACCCTCATATTTGGACATCAGCCTAGGTTCTTTCCCACTTTGCATAATCATCGGAGTTATAACCTCCCATTGCAAAAGAACAAACATATTTCAGAGTCTGGTTTACTTTTAGTTTAGTTAAAGGAAACAACAAAGAAAGAACAAGTACAAAGTCTCCACTGGGGACTCATTCAGTAACTGTTGCCATCTTTGATTTATGATTATGCCACATATAATCTCTGCCAACCAATTAGATTGTTGGGTGAATGACTTTATTTGACCGATAAAAGTTAAAAAACCCAACTTCTGGTAGTCAGGAACCAGTTTATTCTTAAATGTCCAATATACTTTGAAGAAAAAAAATCTGGGCTAGATCCTCACCTGATATAAATCAGTGTAGCCCCATTGACTTAAAAGGACCAGTGCATTTTACATCAACTGAGGTTCTGCCCCTCCACTTATAAGGTTGAAAAAGTATCTGTTTGGCTGGGGCACACAGTGTCTGTCAATCAGATTGTGGCAATTCATTCATAAAGGTGCAATGAGTAAATTACTTTCATGCATCAACATCCATGATCTGGAATAATTAAATCCACATCATTCATTTGTTATATCAGTCTTTGTATTGGAATATTGTTGCAAGATCAGATTCTTCCTGCTTTGAATATCTTCGCTTTGCCATGGCATTTATGAAGCGGCAGGAGATCATAATCTAAAGACAACATTCTAGTCCATTGACTTTCTTTCAATTTTACTAGGATTTTAAAAATCTGAACACAGGATTTGTTCTTAAACTATTGGAACATTTTGCACTAATCAGGCTTCCTAATATCTGCTTTCTTGTGCTTTCAAAAGGACAATTTCTGGATGAAAAATGTCCATCGATATCTATGAAACCTGTATCAAATTTGCTAACACAAATATAAATAGCATCCTTTTTGTACTTCTTTGTAAACATTTATTGATGCCTTTATTTCTTATCACTGCTTAGAGTATTTGAAGAGTATTGCTTATAATCCTTCATCTCATATTCCCTACCTTTGTACTACTGAAGTAATGTACTACTATGCTAAAACAAGCACTCATTACTGTGAGTTTTTGATCATGGTTTGATCTTGCTGAAGTTCTTCTACAGGGTATTTACATTAAGTTTTATAAAAAGATTTAAGCTAGCTTCTTCAATATCCTCTTGACTTGGGCAGCTTAAAACTAACTTTTTAGAATCAGCAAGTTATTTTGTTAAGGAATGAGCCAAGAAGCATAGTTTATGGTTCTTTCGCAAGCATAATCCTTTATAGCATTATTTCTATCTATGTATGCACAGAGCTACTGATGACTGAGTGAAAATAGGATTAAGTGGGATTTAGTGACATTCTCAGTAAAAAGCTTGAACTTAATACAAGAATTCCAATGGGAATTTTTGCCCAAAGATATTTTTAACTAACACTTAAAATTTTAAAAGTGTAGAAAATAGAGGTCCAACTCCCAAGTAGATAAAATAAGTCTTTCTCAATTTAATTGTAGTGTCAGCCTTTATAGGAAGTAGAATGCCAACTCGCAAAGACAGAGTGTATGCTTAGTCTTCTTAAGAATTTAAAGTCTCTCTCTTTTCTCTTGTTTATTGACTTTGCTTAATACATTCTTTGAATTTACCGTTGATGGACCAAGCAAACCAGAGTATAATTAACCACTACTTAGGTCATGAAGCAACTGTCAACCATCAGGCATTTGTAAGTCATCAGCCTCATACAGCCTGTTCCTTCTGTAAATTGTTCTCTTAATGTTGGTAATATTGCAGAGAATAAAAGTCATGGGTATGCTCTGGCTGTTTCACACTGGTGACATAAAGCAGCTGTAAACCTGGCTGTAAATTGATTGGTTACCTAAGATTTGCATCACCAAAACATACTAGTTAACTTAGTCCTGTGTCTTTTCACACTAAAAGTGAACAACATGGTGGTTATTAGTCTGGCCACTCCTTTTGGTATATAATGCATTCCTAGGCTAAGACCAGCTTCCTAATCACTCTGAGAGTGCTTGGGAGAATGGTGGATTAAAAATCTCACCCAGTAATTATTACAAGTGGCTGGAACATATGGTATTTTGTAAAATTGGAAACATGGAGGAATGTTGTATAATTTAAATGCAGTGAAACCCGTCTGTGGCAATTGAGTCAAATAACCAACACAAATCAATTACTTAATGGAAGTCTGGAGATTCTTTGGGATGGTTTATTAAGCCAGGAATTTGCCTAATAAGAGTGACCTCTTGCACAGATTTTACAATACATTTCTTGGAAATTTACTATAATTTGGTAAATTACACCAAAGTAATTGTAAACAATCTGAAGGGAATTTGCTTCAATCTTGGTACTGGGGTTAAAAGGCTTGGTCTTGATAAGTGAATCAGATAAGGTGAAAGTATTATCTAAAGAAACAACACCTGTTATCAGGGTGAAGCTTAATATTTAGGGAGGAGCAGCTGGGGTCACTCCATTCTCTTGAAGATATTTTTAACAGGACATTTTCATATGCAAAAGTGAAAGTCTAGGAAAAGTACAAGATGGGATGTCCAGGGGAGGTGTTCTCGAATGGAAACAACAAACAGCAATGTCTTTGAGGATGAGGGTCAAAGAGTATGATGACAATGTCTGCCCTTCTTCAGCTGTCACAACAGAAGCATAAAAATGGTGGGCCCCTCTGCCTCAGCACATTATAACTATAAGGCAAACACCACCCAAAGAAAAAGGTTGCTTTAAATAAAGATGGTTTTATTTTTAGTGTTATTCATGGACCATCTATGTAAATCCTCACACAGTGAAGATCTTTTGAAATAAATAAAGGGCTGAATCATGGCTCATAATTATGCAGGAGCAAGGCACATGTTAGCCAGCATGGAACATCATCTGTCAAGATGGTCTGGCTTTAATTTGTCAAACAGTTCTATCCCTGCGGTCCTTCTGGACTCTTTGTTACTGCTACATACCCAAAGAGCCTAAGGCTGCTGAAAGCACCTTTTCCCATCTGCAGCTGGCCCCATGGGAGCACCTCATACTATAAGACTGATCTGACCACTACGTACCACACATTGGAGACTTATGACAGTAGGGGCCAGAGCTTTTCTGACAGCTGGCCTACAATTGTGGAACTCACTCCCAGAACACCTCAATATGACCGGATTTCCCTACTCTCCCCTCCCCCCTGAACTCCTCCTTCCCCACCAGTGGTCAACTAGTTACATTGCAGTGTTTCCAATTTAGTCGTTTTCCAACCCCCCCGTACATTAAAACACCCCCTCTAATTTCAATTCCATGAATCTCCACACCTCTGAACAAAGAGAAAACCTCACTTATTCAACTCAGCTTTGATAAAACAAATGCTCATGTGTCTATGTTTCCCTCTCTGAATCCCTCCACTACTGCTCTGTTTTAAACTAGGTCAAATTCAAGCTTTTTGTCCTCACCTTCAAGGCCCATTACATCCATGCTGCTTCCTACTTATTTACTCTTGACTCTTATTGCCTTCCCCCACCCTTTTTGTTCTGGCAGAGATGCTAGCATTGGTTAAGGCCTAGATGGAGACCTGTAAGTCTTTATGTGTGTTGCTGCTGCTTTATATACACCCGGAGAGGACACTTAGTCTTTCTGTGTAACTAACTGAGCTTTACGTTCAAATCTGTGACCTTGACATTTTCCCACCTAATTATCCTTTAATTTTGCTAGCTAACTGTTGCTAGCTGTTAATTTTGCAAACTGTTTCCCAAATGATTGGGATTGTAATCCTGATCCATGCTATGCTTGAAACTAAGAACATGTCCACACTACCCTGCAGTTTGAACTAAGGGGGTATGAAAAACAGTGTGCATCAAAATGCTAAGATGAAACCCCTCCCTCCATACGGATGCTGCGGGCACGAATTTAAAGGTCCCAAATTTGTACTAATATAATCCTCTTTGATGACATGCCATAAGAGTCACTGACAAGCCAGAAGTCAACCTATAATTATTCCAGATAAGTTGATTGGCTAACATACTCCCAAAGCCTATTTACTAATGATTTATGTATAAAGGACAAATGGTTAAAAAGTAATTAACTTTTGAAGTCTTGCATTCATCATCAAAAGACAGTCTATAAAATAACACTTTGCTGATAATCAGTAACATCTGCTTTTGAATCATACAGAGTCATGACTGACTCTTAATAAAAGGTTCCCCAAATAGTGACCTACTTCATGAGCTAACTATCCAGTTCACCTATATGTGCAGATATTAGGTGTAGTAGCAGGAATCTAGGGGACACAGTTTTTAATGCTGAAGTCTTTTATTGTTCTAGATAAAATTCTGAAGTATCTAGATTAGTCTTTTTAAAAATCTGCATGGAAGAAACCATTCTAAAGCATCAAACAAATACGCAAGATACTTCTGTTTAGAGTATCCCTTGCTTTAAGTAACTAAAAGTGGCTGTAGGAAGAGAGCCCTACCTAAAACTGAGCATCACTATATGAGGTGCTGGATCCCTTCAACTCACTGTTGACCATGAACAATAACTCTACTGATAGTTAAATCTGGACAAGACCATATTCAAACATGACAGTGTATCCAATTTGTATGTCAATGTATGTAAATATATGCAAATTTAAAAGGGTTATTTGGCTGGCCAAAGAAATCCCAATTTAGCAGCAGATGAGCAAGTTATCCCAAAAGAATACAAATTATAATAAAATTGTACAAAATCCTGATTAATTTTTTGTGGACCTGATGTAGTTGGCAGCTCATTAATCAAAATCTCCACACTGACTCACTCCCCTCCATTCCTCCTAATAGGCTAGGAGACCAGGTGGCAAACATTGAAACTCTCACCCCATTCACAAAACCTGCTCCACCACCTGCTCTAGGTGTGTAGTGACATGAGACTTTGGCAAATGCTGATTACACCTGTCAGGTAGAAACCGTCCTTGCCTGGTCTTAGTTTGAGTGTGATTTACTTTGCCCTATAGCTTACTGTCCAGTGCAACATAGGACAGGATCCTATCATAATTCACATGAGTAAAGGTGGAGAATTATGATTTCTGGATGAACTTTTACTGAGAATTTCCTGGCTTCTGCAGCTTCAAATTTTAAGCCTTAGTATGATGTTAATGTACGAGTTTGGGATTTCAATACAGGAATTGCAGGTATTAAATACAGGCTCTGGAAAGTCTACTGATGTAACCACACCACCTTTGGAAGTGCTGTTCTTACTAAAAATGAACACCTCCCCCCACCCCCCACAGAATTCTGCACTGCTCACTGAGGGCTCAATCTCCTAGTCACCAGCTTCTTTTTGTGTGTTTATGATTAGATCCTATGGTGATTGGTGCCAGAGAGAAGCTTACAGATAAATAAATGAACATCTGAGTAAGTCCTGTTTTCTTACTCACCTGATTAGACCCATTAAATACTATTGAGGTAAGTGGTCAGTCTTCCTGATTATCTCCTAGACCAGTGGTTCTCAAGCTTGGGCCGCCGCTTGTTCAGGGAAAGCCCCTGGCGGGCCGGGCCGGTTTGTTTACCTGTCGGTCCGCAGGTTCGGCCGTTCGCCACTCCAGGCCAATGGGGACTGCAGGAAGGGCGGCCAGCACGTCCCTTGGCCCGTGCCATTTCCTGCAGCCCCTATTGGCCTGGAGCGGCGAACCGCGGCCAGTGGGAGCCGCGATCGGCCGAACCTGCGGACACGGCAGGTAAACAAACCGGCCCGGACCGCCAGGGGCTTTCCCTGAACAAGCGGCGGCCCAAGTTTGAGAACCACTGTCCTAGACTAATAGCTTCACAGGGCAGGATTCGTGCAGGATATACAAAGCAGAGTTTTGTCTGAATATAACCTGTCCATGCCAGTGTTTCCTGAGTAATGGGGGGGGAAATGGTTATGAATATAAAAATAGTGTTTCATTTTACTTTTGCTTTCCTCCAAGGGGTTTCATTATTTTTCCTTTGAAATTTTAACTTTATTATTAATTTTTATTTGCATTATAGTAGGAGGCTTAGTCAGGGACCAGGACCCTGTTGTGCTAGGTACAAATTCATAACAAAAAATGGCCTTTACCCCAAAGAGTTAACTTTACCATCTGAGGGCTTGTCTTCACTATGGAGCTAAATCGACACTGCTGCAATCGATGCAATGGCATAGATTTAGCGGGTCCACCTCAACGAGAGGCGGAAGCAATGTCGGTGGGAGAGCGTCTCCCATCAACATAGCATAGTGTGAATCTTGTGATAAGTAGATCGAAGCTAGGTCGACTTGAGTTACGCTACTAACGTAACTCAAATTGTGTAGCTTAGATTGACCGGCAGCGGTAGTATAGACCTGGCCTAAGTAAATATGTTTGTAGTCTGCTTTTCTCTCAGTTCCTTACAAAGAGGAAGAAGAACCAAATCCAACACAAATGGAGATGTAAAGAAAGCAGCAGACATTAGCTGCTGTTGTGTGGCTCTCTCAGCCTTTTGGGGAGGCGAAAAAATCTCAGAGCCTTTATCTGGGATACTTTACCTCCTTCTTGCTTTGTTACAGATCTGAGCTACATCAATGTACTAAGCAGAGGATCCTAGTCTTCTTACTGAAAATCATTGCCTAATTGAGTTTTAATAAATATGACTTTACAGATCTATCAAGGCTGAAATACTAGACATAGCTGGGCACCATTAGCTAATTGAACAACACCTTCCCCTCTCAACTATCTAGCATCCAGAAAAAGGCAATTCAGATGTTTCATAAACAAATTATTAAACAAATGACTGGTTGGGGAGTCACCTGATCTTGTCTCATTAGTATGCAGCACTACTGGCATGGTATGAAGGAGGGGAGGGGGGAAAGAAAAACAAAAAACCCTAAACCAGAGGAGTTAGAGGAAAATGAAAAGCACTGAGAAGAGAAAACATGTTGTTTCTTAACTGAATTGGAGAGCAGGAGGATGAGGACAATGACATAGCCTGCAGCTCTTTGTTTATGAAAACATTCTCCCAGTGATCCATGTCTGCAGCAAATGTGATGACTGCATGTGGTGCCACCCCTTCTATGTTTCTGGTATTTCAGTTAATGTGAGGTAAGTTGTTAATGAGCCAGGGTTATCACTATGCAGACCATAGTCAGTTCAATCATCCTTAGCTGAACTCACTATGTTAGGACTGCTGACTGATTCATAAACTGTTCCTAGTTACAGTATGCTGGGGATTTCTTACTTCTCATGGCTCCTGCTGCCAAACCAATCTAAGTAAAAGAATTGTCATGACAGATGTAGTGGTAGAGGCTCACATATGGTAGTGACGCAGGTCAGTTTCATACATGTCTTAGTGATGGGAGTTTTAGTAATAGAGATAACAGTTTCAGAAGTTTCAGAAACTGGCTTCACTTTGGGTAAGTATCCACTATTTGGATACTTCTGACTTTATCCAGCAGGCAAACTCTTGGAGCCTACAAAACTAGTCTGGAAAAGTTGAGAGAACAGGTTTTCTCATTAGGTCTCTGGCACCTCTGGGCTCTGTTGGAAAAAAATTATCCAAATATTTCAGAATCTCATCTGAGGCTGGGTTCAAATTTGATTTAGGAATGGATGCAGATTCAATGCTTCCTTTATTTACCAATCTGGTTTATCCATGCCTAGTAACAACATTTCACCAAAGATCCATTTGAATACTGATTTTGCAAACACATAGTGGTTGTCAGTACTGCAACCATTGTAAGATCTTATAATAAGTATGAAATAGCAACAACAACAATAATAATAACAATAATAAGTATCTGCTCTCTGTATGGACAGCACATATGTAAACACTCTTCCATGTTTGGTGAATAAAGAAAAAACTTCAGTCCTCAGGGTCTTTCAGTGTAGCATGTTTTTGTTAACGTTAGCATTCACTATTACTAGGAAAAGGAATTCCATCATATCAAAGGGATAATGATGATGAGTGAGAGTCTTGTGTACCATTTTCCATGAGAAACTACATAAAAGATGAGCACTGATTTTCATAATTGTGGGGGTTACGGGGTAACCATTAGAACTGTATGGACGGTGGAAGTTCTATTTCCCAAAGGATTTAGAGATTTTGAAATTTGACTTCATTCCAAACTGGAGTGAAAACAGAACATTTCAAAATCCTCTGCAAATTAAATTCTGAATTTTGTTTGTTTGCTCATTTTGGGTTGATCAACATGTTTTGTTTTGATTTTGACATTTTAAAAAATACATAAAAAATCATTCATTCAAACTGAAAAGTCATTTTAAAATGAAAAATTGGAATATTTAGTTTCGAAAATGTTGAAATCAGATGTTTGAACATTGTCAACTTTTTTTTCCGTCTGGTTTTCTTCTGAAACAGAATTCTGGCAAAATCAACCTGATTTTGCAAAGCATTTCCATTTTGCTGGAACTGCATATTCTTATGGAATAGGATTAAGTTGAAGTTTCTCAGAACACTTGCAATACCTGTTATCCACTTTACACAGGAAGGCCAGTGACTGTGTGAGAGAGCGAGGGGGATGGCAGTCATAGTTTCTTGGGTAGGCTGGAGATCCACAGGAAAGGACAGTGACTATCCCATAGATCTTAGATTATACAATGTTTAGTCATTTGACTCTGTACTGTCCCTCAGACATCCCCACCTACAGCAATCCCCTCTGCTAATCCAGCAATGGCAGCTGCTGTGGAATAATGACTGCATGGCAATGGCTGCTACTGTACCACAAGCACAGTGATCCATGTGATGGCATTTGTGGCGTGAAATACTGCTGCTTTAGGCAGTGGAAATGTACACTAATCTTTTAGATGTCAGTTGTTCTGGTTAACAAGGGGAATATGCGTTATGGAGGAGCACTGTTGCTCCTTTCAAGGCATAAGTGATTACCAATGACTTCCCTATTCCTCTCCAAGGTGTGTGCATAACTACCTTGCTGAATTGGGGCATAAATCCCACACTAGGACAAAGAGGTTAAGGAGCAGGTCTGGGACCTGCTGACTATGGCTCACCACACTTGCAAGAAGAGCTTAAGAGAGAGCCGGACATCTCAGAAAGGGAGAAGACAGTAAAGGAAGAGAGACGTATTTTAGGAGTGCCTGAATAAGGATACAGCAGGAGCCCTTAGTGCAATAGAGGGGCCTACAAGCAACAGCTACACCAGGCCCTTAGAAAAGGGGCCAGAGAAGAGACCCAGAGGAGAGGTGTTGGCGGCGTGTGCACTCCCCATTTGGGGAGGCTAACCCCCTGCCCCTTCCCCCTTGAGGCCCCTCCCCGCTCTGCTCCTTCCACCAGAGGTCCTGCCTCTTCTGCCCTCCTCTCCCTCCCCTGCTGTAGCTGGACGGCCCACTGGTGCAGCCCCGAGCCCTGGCCGGCACCTGGAGCAGCCCTGATCTGATTTTCTTCTCCCCAAGGAGAGGAGGAGGAGGAGAAGATAGAGATTGTAAGCCCTGAGTTGAGGGTGTGCCACCCACGGTAACCTGGAAGTTGGCTGATGACCTCTTTCTTTTGTGGGGATGTTGGACTGTATATATTTTGTTGGACTCTGTTACCCTGGAAAGGGGTGTATTAAATTGGTGAGCTATCTGGAGGGCTGAGTCCACCTACTGAAAGGTGGACTGCCTCAGCTGGGACCCCGTGAACTAACTGCCACGCTGCAGCACCAGTGAGGTCAGTCTCTGTCACAGGCTGACTATGCATGTGAATTTTGTGCTTTAGTCCCTTTGCACTGTGCAGAGAAGGAAAACATCTGTGCCTGAAATCTAATATTGTACCTTTCCTACACAGTTATTCAAAGTGCTGGACAAACTGTGCCTGTGTCTGTAATAAAGGGTTCATGTTACATAGTAATGTACCTTTGGGGTGATATGTATTTTTAAAACTTCTTTGAATAAATGCACTCCCTGGCTATGATTAATTTTCTAATTTTTTGTGACTCATTCTAATTACAATTTGTAAATATTCATACGAAAATAAAATCCAATTTCACAATGATATAGACACATCATAAATACTGAAATTCAGTAATTACCACTAAAATGATTTGTCACTATTTACTTATGTTTTAATAAAACCCAGTTCGGGGTATTCAATAAGATAGACAATATTTTCACCAAGAGCAACAGACTTATTACAGAACCTGGATATAATAGAAAATACACAGCAAACGGAGCTCATTTTATTAATTTGGATATATTACAGTTTTACAGTATTATTTGTCTTTCTGATTGGATGGATATAGTGAATGCTTTAGGTATTCCGTTCTATGTATAGTTATTTTTATACTGCTAAAATAATATCTGATTAATATTGAAATAAGAATACAATTTACTATTTAAGGGTGAAATTCATTTCTAGGCAGGGGACCAGAATGAGGCCTATGCACCTTCCAAGTTCAACTTCAGGTCTCAAAACACAGTGTGACCATTTAAAAATTGTCTCATTTTCGGCCTCCTTTAATGTAGTGGCCATAGTAGCTTTTGTGTGAGTGTCAGTGCTGAGATTTCTGCTGTATGGTAATGGGAATTGGTCCATGTAATCACCAGGTGGCTTTGGACAAAATGTTCCCGGTCATGCTGTAATTGGACTTGATATCTTGTAGTTTACAATATTTAAAGACAGGAGCCTTATCCCTAAAATACAATGCATTACAACCTAAAAGGAATATACAGTAGTGTATTTTCCTTTTCTATTCTCACCCAGATTTATAGAAGTTGGATATCGCTATTTCCTGAGCACAAAATAAAGTACCTTTTTATATGTTGTGGAGAATGAGGGAGTTATGAGAAGTATTTTTTTAATAAATATCCAAGATCCCTTAGGTCACAGTGTGATATTATTCTTCCTGAATGCACAGAATTAAGCGAAAGGAATTGTTAAAGGAACCAAGCAGAAAGAACAATGACTTGGACAAGAGTTCTTGAAGAAACAATAGGGAAGCTCTTTATTGGGGGAATACCTCCTATTCTGGCTCTATCCAGGCTGGAATGGCTTACTTTTCTCAAGGCTAAGCCTAGAATCAAAGTGGATCCTAAACCTTAAATATCCTGGCCTTGGGAAGGAGGGGAGGCTACCCTGGGAGTGCCAGCAAGAGCTGACGTGCTGGCAAGGAGACACAGAGAGAGATGAAGGGGCAATCACCTTCTTACAACCTAGAGATAGAGGTAACTGGCCTGGCTGAAATGTACATAAACTTGCATGGAAAGATTAAGGGTAAAGTAAAGGGAAATGTGTGTAGACCTTTGTTTTACCCCTTTGCTCTGATTTTTTAGGTACCTTTGGTGAATAAATAATGCTCTGTTTGAAGAAGCACATCTCCACAGTGAAAGGGCTAACAGGTGCCAAACAGACCTATGGTGTCAATATGGGTGGGAAACAGGGATGCTGCAACTCAGCGATCCAGTCTAAGGGTGGTTGGACTACTTGATTCCACCCAAAGTGAGGTACAGACAGTCAGGTCTGCCACCTATGGGAAGAGCGCAAGAGAGACTAAAATGGCATCCAAGGTGCAGTTTGCCCTGTAATTGGACCTATATATTGTATAGGTTGAAACTATTTGCCAGTGGGAAGTCAGCCATTCTTGGAGCTGGTTGAAGACATAATCTAGGAGTGGACTAGATGTCCCTTGTAAATAAGGATCTGCTATCTGTGCTTACTCACCTATTTTTGTTATTACTTTAATGGTGGTGTTACTGTTATGTTATGTGGATCTGAGTAAAAGGCATGACTGGTTTATTTGTATCTAAAGATATAACTGTGTGTGCTTTCTGAATCCTGGGTAATAAGAAATTTTGTATAACTTAAGGAAGCCAAGTCCTGGTTTGAGGGCTTAAACTGGGACATAGGTCTTGAGCTTGATTCTCAGTTACACTAAGGCCCCTTGACAGAGCAGTTTAAATGGGCCTTAAAGTGGAAAAAAGGTGCCTCCCTACAAATACCCTCTGCAGTACAGAGCTTGTGTAAGGGCTCTGTGGTGGACTTGCTCCCATCCCTGATTTAGGGGATGGATTGGGGACATTTCAGGGGCTCAGCTCAAGTGC
Source organism: Emys orbicularis (assembly GCF_028017835.1). Taxonomy (NCBI): domain Eukaryota; kingdom Metazoa; phylum Chordata; order Testudines; family Emydidae; genus Emys; species Emys orbicularis. Next base: position 40,011,033 of record NC_088690.1, read on the forward strand.
ACTTCGATGTAGTCTCTGCTTCCCAGGGCCTGAGGAAGCACATAAATTACAGTCAGACGGAGGCTGCTGTCTCTTACTGGATAGGCTCTTGCCTAGCCACAGAGTATGGGCTGCACAAAAGTAGTTTAAGTCACCTAGGACTCCCCCCGGCAGGAATAGAGTACTCTGAACAGGGGTCATCAAGCACCTCTGAACCTTCAAGACCATTTAGAAGCAGTTACCCCATGAGACACGTACCCTGATAAATTTACTGACCACTCCCTTAATGCATTTGTCAAGTAAAAAAAATAACTTCTCACTGCGAAAAGCTGATGTATGTGGCAGACTATGTCTCTAAGAAGAATGAAAGAGAAACATAGAATAAGTATGGGGACTGCATAGGACATAGTCTCCTCCTTCCAGAGGTTTTATGGGTAATGCGGAGGCCTAGGAGTTTGGATATCTGTTTTCTGTGCTGAGTGAGACACAGATTCCCTGTGTGACTTTGGCTGAACTGTTCCCTGCCTCAGTTTCTCCATCTGTAAAATGGGGATGATCGTAATTCCCTTTTGGGTAGATGTGTTGTGAGACTTGATTAATTAGCCTTTGTAAATTACTGTGAGACCCTCAAATGGCAGGTGCTATACAAGTGTCAAATAGTTTATGTTCTTTTCTCAATAACAGGTGAAGTGTTAAAGCTTTTATCCCATGTGCTTTCCTCTGAAAAGGCACTTGTGTCTTGGAGTGCTACAGTGATTGCTCCAAGTAATCATTAATCAAGAATGTCCTCCAAGGTGACAATATCCCAATTTGCCCAGATGAAGGAAATCTGAATAAATGGCTTGTTTGCATTGTGTAACACAGAACTGAGACTTAACTAGAGAGGCATAAACACCTTTGACAGGATGCATACACAATTACCATGTTGCCTGAATTCCTGAATACAAAAATGTTGTCGACCACCTAGAGGGTAGGATCCAGAGGGGGAAACGAACACCTAATGTGCTATTGTGAAAGATGATTCTAATCTAATTTCTCACCACTGCTGAGAAGGACCTTAATATTTCCTTAAAAACCAAATAAATAAAAGGAAAGAGAACCTCTCAGATCTGGTTTAAATCATTCCTGTAGCAGCTCATGAAATACAATCAGTGCTGCTTCCCAGCAGTTTTTACAGGCACACTAGTACTAAATGTTACATAAATGGGAAGATAAATTAAAGCTTTTTCCAGATGATACTGTACTATAAATCTCCTTTACAGTTTCAAATTCCATGTAAATAAGCCTGCATTAAAATTCATCCCACAGATGAGCCAGGCCATAGCAGGTGTAACTGGTGATCAAGAAGTTTAATTAAAAAAAAAAAAAACTAAACCCAAAACACTGAAACTAAAAGGAATCTGGAGAGGTTTGGGTGTGGGAGATGTGATGCTGGTAAAACAAAAAGAATAATTTATTCAGAGTTTAGTAAGTTGGATGGAGTACCAAACCTGCTGCTAATACAATAGAGTGAAGTTTGCTCTCAATTCATTTATTAGACTGCTTCATCAAAAAGTAATTTTCCACCCCCAAACTATTTCCAAACTCTCATCTTGTAGGGTAACACTTGACCCTCCATAAAAATAAATATGTAGGGTCTGATCCTTACTTATGCAAAGGCCTCTTTGCACCACTCTGGCAGGGTAAAGGGGCTTCAGAGTAAATGAAAATCAGGCCATTTGGATTTTATCAAACATGACTTTTACCTCGGAAAGTTCCTTCAGCAGAAGTTTTCAGTTGAGAATCTATCTCCTTCAGTCCAACTCTTGTGGATACCTAGGAGTGTGAACAACCTATTGTAGGACTGTGGCTGGTAGGCTCTCCCTGGTTACCTGAGTAACAATATTCCATAGGGTTGCACTCTGACCCAGCCCTATGCCGCGAAGAGGGGCGTAAAATCCCCCAACCCCTGTGCAGGTGCATTAGTTCTCCCCTTTTTGCAATTCCATGCATGTGAGGTCTAGGGGGAGTGCCTCATATTCCCACTGGAGCCTGGATTCTGCTCCCTCTCTCACTGCCTTGGCCAGTGCAGCTGACCTAATAAAGGTCTGAAGTAAGTTACTTCCACCCCAGGAGAAAGTTTCCTCTGTGCTGCTGCTTGCACAGGACGGAGACAGTGTCTTGTACACCGCTACCTCGATATAACGCCACCCGATATAACACGAATTCGGATATAACGCGGTAAAGCAGTGCTCCGGGCGGGGGGGGGGGGGGGCGGGGCTGCGCACTCCGGTGGATCAAAGCAAGTTCAATATAACGCGGTTTCACCTATAACGCGGTAAGATTTTTTGGCTCCCGAGGACAGCGTTATATCGAGGTAGAGGTGTATTATCAAACAGTAGAGCCTTTCATCCTGAAGGATTTCAAAGCACTTTATAAACAAATATGCTCAGTGCAAACAATGGAAGTTTTGCAAGTGAAAGGACTTAGGGTATATACTGGGATCACTTCACCTGTCATCAAAAGGAAGCCACCTCTGGAGTTGAACGCAGCAGCTATTTGATGGAGCATTGCAGCACTGCACATTATTCAGGGAGTGAAGTGAAATTCCAAAGTGAGTTGGAGCTTGACCAGGCCTTGAGGGCTAACATTTCTAATTCTTGCAAAAAGTACCTTGGGTTCTTTAATTGCCACATGTGGACAAGACCTCAGAACCTCTGGTCACAATAGAACTCTAGCACCATGTAGAATGGTACTGTTAGTAAAGGGAAGTGCACCATCTCTATATAGTCACATCCACTTTCTAAGGTACCTAGGCTATGCCTTGCAGCGATCAGGCCCAGAGATTCAGCTTGTGAGATCTATTGGGATACCCAATCAAGGGAGCATGGCTGGACAAAGTAAAATCTCCTGTTATAATTCAAGTGCCATATTCTGCTTTAGTTACTTAAGTTCTCCCTTTGAAGATCCAACACCATTAGGGAAGAGTTTCCCAAAAGTTTTGGAAGGAGCACGTAGGTGATATGACAGAATATGTGCAAATAGACAAACTGCCCACATGGTTAATGAGGAAGTTAGTAAGAGTTTATAAACAATATGTAGACAACGTACCATAGTGCTTGGAACCAAGAAAATCTTGTGTATAGGTGTGAGGGGAGACAGTCATTCATGGCATAGCTACAGAATATAATAATTAGCTTTATATAATATAATATAATTAATAATTACAATTAATAATATATAATAATAATCCTGTCAGATTATGGAGTTCTGCCTCTTCTGGGGCAGAGTCCCCTTTATTAAAATCCTAAAGGAATGAATTAGGGCTGACATGCGATTAAAAAAATTAATCTCAATTAATTGCGTGATTAAACAATAGATTACTATTTATATAAATATTTAATATATAAATATATAAATATAAATATTTTTGGATGTTTTCCACATTTTAAAATATATTGATTTCAATTACAACACAGAATACAAGGTGTACAGTGCTCACTTTATATTTATTTTTTATTATAAATATTTGCACTGTAAAAAAAAAAAAGAAATAGTATTTTTCAATTCGCTTAATACAAGTGCCATCTCTTTACCATGAAAGTTGAACTTACAAATGTAGAATTATGTACCAAAAATAACTGCATTCAAAAATAGTCCACTCAGTCCTACTTCTTGTTCAGTCAATCACTCAGACAAACAAGTTTGTTTACATTTGCAGGAGATAATGCTGCCGCCTCCTTGTTTACAATGTCACCTGAAAGTGAGAACATGCATTTGCATGGCACTGTTGTAGCTGGCGTTGCAAGATATTTATGTGCCAGATGTGCTAAAGATTCATATGTCCCTTCATGCTTCAACCACCATTCCAGAGGACATGCTTCCATGCTGATGATGAGTTTTGCTCGATAACGATCCGAAGCAGTGCAGACCAATGCATGTTCATTTTCATCATCTGAGTCAGATGCCACCAGCAGAAGGCTGATTTTCTTTTTTGGTGGTTCAGTTTCTGTAGTTTCTGCATCAGAGTGTTGCTCTTTTAAGACTTCTGCAAGCATGCTCCACACACCGTCCCGACCAGATGTTGGATGGCACTTCAGATTCCTAAACCTTAGGTTGAGTGCTGTAGCTATCTTTAGAAATCTCACATTGGTACCTTCTTTGTGTTTTCTCAAATCTGCAGTGAAAGCGGTCTTAAAATGAACAACATGCTGGGTCATCACCCAAGACTGCTATAACATGAAATATATGGCAGAATGTGGCTAAAACACAGAGCAGGGGACATACAATTCTCTCCCAAGGAGTTCAGTCACAAATTTAATTAACACATTTTTTTAGCAAGTGTCATCAGCATTGAAGCATGTCCTTTGGAATGGTGGCCAAAGTATGAAGCGGCATACGAATGTTTAGCATATCTGATACCTAAATATCTTGCAATGCCGGCTCTAAAAGTGGCAGGTGAACATCTGTTCTCATTTTCAGGTGACATTGTAAACAAGAAGCAGGCAGCATTATCTCCCGTAAATGTAAACAAACTTGTTAGTCTTAGCAATTGGCTGAACAAGAAATAGGACTGAGTGGACTTGTAGGCTCTAAAGGTTTACATTGTTTTGTTTTTGGGTGCAGTTTTGTAACAAAAAAAATCTACATTTGTAAGTTGCGCTTTCACGATAAAGAGATTGCACTGCAGTACTTGTATGAGGTGAATTGAAAAATACTATTTCTTTGGTTTATCATTTTGACAGTGAAAATATTTGTAATAAAAATAATATAAAGTGAGTACTAAACAGTGAGAACTGTTTTTTAATAAGAAATATTTCATTAATGTAAAAGAAAGGTAACCACTGTGAGGCTATTATGTTTGATGAACATTTTTTTAAGAAGATACAGCCAGCCAGATTGCAGTGCTCTCTACAGAAGACCAAAGGTCAGGCATGTCCTTCCTGGGTCCAGACAGAGCCTGCAGTATACAGCAACAGGAACACTCCTGTGTCCTTCAGGCTGAAAGTGAAATGGGTATTTATAGCTCCCATGACTCTGACTGTTCATACTGTAGAAAAGAAAAATGTACCATGTCAATATGAATTCACCATTTTATGTGAAAAGTCCAGTAAAATGGATTGTGATTTTAGATACAGGTTTGACCTTTCTTACTTGTATTCTTTACTTTTCTGTGAGGCTGTGGCATATCGGTTGCACGATATGCAGGGAAGCCTGAATTTCTACAGAGCTAAACCAGGGGCAGCGGGCAGAATTCATTTGATCTAATCATATTCTACATTCATACTGTGCAGCACTCCAAACTCTATGCTTTTGAACCTGAACATGTTTGGTTTCACTTGGGCTGATTAAATGTTCCTGCAATGTAATTATTTTAATTGACTCGTCTTTAGCAATAAATATAGACAAAGCTCCACAGGATCTGTGGCTGATGCTCAGCTGGCAAGCTGCTTATTAGCCCAGCAGATATTTCTGATTTTAAGAAAAATATGAACTTTACTCGCTCTCTCTCTCTGCTTAAGAGAGAGAAACAAAGCTCTGATCCTACAGAATGCTGAGCACCTCATGGGGAAACGCTAAGCTCCTTCAACTCCCTCAGTAAACATAATTATTATTTTAAAAAAGAGGCTTCTTGCACATAGTGGTACTAGAGAAAGGCATAACAATTAAATCTCTGCCTTTATCCACAAGCATGCAACCCCCATTGACTTCAATGGGAGCTGAGCATGTATAACCAAGGAGAATGTGCCCTTGCTTTTTCAGCTCGTTTGACATCAGATATGCCAATAATGATAGATATGTTTGCAAGAAAAGAGGGAGCTGGGTTAAAGCTCCAACTCATCATGAGAGTCTTAGTGAACATACTACTTGAGAATCCGCTGAAAGACTGTGGGAATTCCCAGACTGTCAGCTTGAAAACAAATAACATGCATGACCCTCTGGTCTTCGTATTGACAAAAGTCATGTACATCAATATTTGTACTGTAACGGAATTTATCACACCTTTGGAGTGTCACTTCTTATCGGCATCCATGGAAGTTCTGTCTTCTGCACACACTATTCCTCTTCTGTTGATCTAGAGTTTCATTGTTTGGTGGAACGTAGTTGTCATGGGAGAGCATGGACATAAAGGGAGAGATGATTTCTTAAGTAATTAGAGTCAAACCAGTGAAAGTTTTGAACATCAGCACAGAGACCTTGAATTAGACTCTATGTTCCACAACTGGTGTTTCAAAGGTAGCACTGGTAAGCATACTGTGATTTAGATTACCAAACTCTCAATATCACATTGCAGATACCATGGACTCGTAGCAATACTTGCAGCAAAGAATTCAGCAGCAATTCATAGGTAAATTTTTTTTTGCCTAAAATGTTCATCAACAAATTAGTACAAATCACAGTCTGTTCACAGACAGTTTTTGAATAGTGTAAAGATAAAGTTCAATGGATACATAATTTCTTATTAACTGTTTGCTGAGCACTAGTGCTAGCCCCTTCTGAGCAGTCAATTATCATGACAAATTATTAGCTAACAGATTTATTCAAGCTGTGGTTGTCTATTTGAAATAGACATCATGCCATGAACTTGATTTTGCTGTGGATGCAGCCTACTGAGCTGAGTGACATTTAGTGCCTCTGAGCTTGTCTGGAAATGAATATTCTCTGATATAAGCAGTCAGTGATTGAAGTATGGTTTCATCCTGACTCACTCAACTCTTTTGTTAATTGATTACCATCGTCTGCTTATAGTACTTACAGTGCCAAATAGACTCCCATATAGTCTCTCTGCCCATGGTCTGCTTAATATACTGTGATAGATAGGATTGGATGAACAGTCTTTTTGAATGACAATGGCCGTGATGGTCCTACCAATGGAATAATTTGCCAGAGGAGGTCAACGGAAAGATTAATCTCCAGGAGGTTTTTGCTGTGGAGGTTTGTCCCTGATCTTTCTGTCAGGGGGCAAGGTTTGCCCATTCCGTGTAAAGGCTGTGGATCCCACTGCCCACATCCTGCACATACCCCACAGTCTATGTGGAGTGGCTGGGATATCTGTTTGGAGATATCGCAGTACCAGGTCTGTGTTCCTAGTCCCTTGCTCCCCTCTAGAATCATGGCTTCGAGAGGAATTATTAAACCTCTTTCTGTGCAGGAATGTTGTGATCAGTGCATGTTCTTCCCTCATGGATCAAGGGTCATGGTCAGTCCCAAAGATATTAAAGTATGTTCTAACATTATTTTGTTCACATGTAACAGTAGAGATTTTTTCTACAGTACCAATACCTCTATCTGTCAGTAAATCTAGACCTTTACTATGAGAATAAAACTCTATTTGATAATATTTAGGACTTCTGCTAAGGGTTTCTGCCATATTATGGAGACTTTCCATTTGTGCTGTTGAATTTGGAGAACAATTTGAATTTCAATTCTGATGTATTAAATGACCCTTTTATTTAGTTTTTAAAAAATATTCCTTTTGAGACAGCAATATGAGAAAGAAATTCAGGCAATCAATAGTAATTCACATAAAAATGAGCACTGATGGTACAACCAGAAGGAAGCAGCATCTTTCTTGCATGGTTATTTCCCAGTTAGAACCAGACTCTGACACCTTTACTCTCAATGAATAGTGCCTTATTCCCCAAATGGTCCCATTGACTGCAGTGGGCCCCTCATGAAACAAAGTCCTACTTAAAATGAGTTAGGGTATCAAAATCTGGCCCATAGTTACTAATAGCTGTTGCTGTTATCTATTTGTATTTCTGAGACAAGGTGGGGGAGGCAATATCTTTTATTGGACCAACTTCTGCTGGTGAAAGAGACAAGCTTTCATGCTTACACAGAGCCCTTCTTCACCTTCTTGACTTGAAGAAGAGCTCTGTGTTGCTGGAAAGCCTGTCTTGTTCACCAACAGAAGTGGGTCCAATAAAAGATATTATTACCTCACGCACCTTGTCTCTCTAATATTCTGGGAACAACATGGCTACAACAACACTACAAAGAAAATTTGTGTTTCTGACACCATATGAAGTTACTTTGTTCTCATGTAGAAATATGGCAATGTTACCTTGATTTACCATGCAGTAACCATTGTTCTCAAAAGAGCTGCTCCTCACATGTCATTGGCACAAGAATTAATTGTATTTTGTGGTAATTCAATGAACAGAAGCTTCACTTCTCACTATACTAACTTTTGTTTTTTAAATATTACATTTGTGAGGATTTGTGAGGGGTATTGCTCCTAGAGCAATTTGCAGTTTATCTCAGACACTAACATGGTGGTATAATTCCTAAAGAAAGGCTGGGTTTACCTGTAACAGTTTAATACAAATATCCATCCACATTCACATCAGTATGACTAGGTGAATGTTTGGAAAAAAAGATTCACAAACATTGCTTTACAACCTGCTTTGATTGTGTTCGTGTCTTTTTTTGTGTTTGTGTTCCCCAGACATTCTAGCAAATGAGGTTGATTGAGGAAATGTTTGTGGGAACAGTAACTGCATGTGAACGTTGGTGAATATTTGCAGAAAGAGAACTTTGCATTTGTAAATGTGAGAATTTGTACCAAATCTGGATTATAAGAGTTGTGTCATGCAGTCATGAAGCAAAAAGATACCAGGTAATCTGTGTGTTCAGTCAGCATGAATAAAGCTTAAGTTTTGAATTTGGAATATCAAATACTTGCAATGAACAACCACATGTCCTCATGAACAACCACAGTGGAGATTCTAGTGGTTCCTACAGGTTCCATTTGGCAATTAGGTTTTGAAACAGTAGCCCATTTCTCTGGTACTTGGGACTCCTAGTCATTAAGTGGAAATGAACAGAGACCAGTAGAAACCGATAAAGACCAGTTGTAGCAAATGGACAGCAGTTAAAGAATCCTAATGGAACTTACAGAATTTCCATTAGAGAGTCTGCAGAACAAGAATTTTTCACAAGAATTGGGGTGAAATTCCCCCATGATTCAGGGGGCCCTCTGCATGACTTAAGTCCTAGCTGCTGTGCAGGTTCAGTGTGCATGGACTAGCTGGACTGGGGAGTCTGAATAGAGCTGGTTGAAAACTTTTTGACCAAACACTTTTTGACCAAAAGGGTTTTTTTGACTGAAGAGCAATTTTCATGAGCAAATTTCCATTTGTGTTTACATTTGGGTAGGTTTTGTGGGGAAACAAAAGCTGTTTTTTTGTTTTGTTTTTTTCCAGTTTTCAACAGCTGAGAACCAAGAATGTTTCAATTTTCAGTTTAACAGAAACCAAAAATATTTTGGCTTTAGTTTTTTGGAAAAAACCTGGAAAACTCAGCCAAAAACATTTTCATAGAAATGAAATACATTTTTGACCATCTGTACTGCCCACCCTTTATGTGTACCAGAGATGATCTCCATGACAGCCTCACACAGGCTGGTGTGGAAGATTGTGATGGAGGTGGGCTAGGGCAGGGACTATGTAGTCTGTATTTACATGGATCCAGTGACCCCAACACTCAGAGTAACTGGTATTGAAGAGTTCCCATTGCTTTTCCAGCAGGAGGAGGGAGAAAAAAAGGTGGCTGGGCAGCAGTCTTCCTCTTTCAGCTATTGGCAAACATGTTTTTTTTCTCAACTCTTTACACCCCATGAGAATTTTATTTTTTTTCCAATTAGTCAGAAAAAAGGCACACTATTATTCCATTCTTTGCGTGCTTACATATTGCACAACAGACACGCTTCGAGACCAAATATACTTTAAGAAGTTAACACATTTGGAAATAGATAAACTGATCTCAATTGGTATGTTGGAGGTAGAATTAACAAGTGAAATAGCTTCAAAATAGATCTGGTAAAAAAGCAATTTTTTAAATTTTTTGACAAAAGAACAAATTGTTCATAAAAAAGATTTGTGAGTCCCTCCCCATTTTCCATTTTCTGGTTAAAAGGATTTGAAAAAGGTGTTTATTCTAAACACATTTTTGGGGAACAGAGCCTTTGTGTTTTGTACTGCAGACTTGTGGCTTTCATAATCTGTGATATGCATCATGGTAAAGTAAAATAATTCTGTATCATTCTTCATGTTATATAGCATTTTTTTCTTTTATACCATGTCAGTTGCAAAAATAAGTAAATAAATCCTCCACAAACAACCCCATCCCACCCTCACAATTTTGAAACTGGTACTATTAGTAAAAATCACAGATTTCACGAAAAACTTGCTTTCAAGAGAATCAGTTTTTGACCAGAGGCAGCAATACTATTTCAGTCAATATCTAAATTTTTTGCAAAGTATCCATTGCAGTTTTTTTAGCCATGCAATATATTTCCCATTTAAAGTAATAGACCAGGAGAGAATCTAATAATGTATGTACCTCTCAGTAACAGGAGAGTTCATGCTTAATGTTGTAGTTGGCATTCTCAGGGAAACTATCATGCTGGATACCAGATGTCATGCCTGACCACTTTGCTGCTGCTTTTTTTGAGCTGCTGTATGCCCAGACAAGCCTTCCTTCAGTGGAAATGTGCTCCTGTTATTGTAGGTAATGAAGTTGGCAGATCCAGGAAAGCCACCTCCCTTCCATCCCTGCTTCTACAGTGGCCTCTATTACAGGCAGCCAGAGGAGCAGCTCACACATATAGGAGTGCAGGCTGAGGCAGCAGCCCACATACAGTCCTAAGTATCTCTCCTCTTATCCTGCAGTATTCACATAAGCCTTGAGTGCCTGCCCCCAAAGGAGGAACCCATAGACAGGTCACAGAAAGCAGCATGTAGCTTTCTGCTACAGATAGGGAGAGCTACAAAACATGAGAGGAAAATAACACCCAAAATTAGAGAGTGAAAAAATACATAAAAAAGAAAATGATTGGGAGGAAGAAAAGGTAGAAAATGGCAGGAGAGAGAAAATGGGGAAGATAATTGATGGTGGCAACAAAGACTGGCACAAGAGGATATAGGCTGATAGTGCTGATTTGCTAGCATGCCGTGTGTGTGTGTGTGTGTGTGTGCGCGCATCTACCAGCCAAAAGTTGGGGACCCGCTGTCATGTGTTTGATAAAATTTTAAATTGACCCATGTTTAGAACTGTGATTAAACTTCAATATATTTTATAAAAAATAGTACTTAGTTTACTTTCACGGAAGTGAAGAGATACAATTGTGGTTGTTACAATGGTTGTTACAATGGTAGAAATACATATTGTCGATAAACTGCAAGTGAGTTCAAAACATACTGTACAGCACCGCTTCAGAAATTGTGTGATGGCAAAATGAATCATATACATTTTTTCAAAGTAAATCAAATCCCTAAAATCTTTCTCTTGGAATAAATAAGAATAATGTGCATTATGCTTCAGATTGCTACCAAAATATTTCCTGATTTTGAGCAATAGACAGATTAAAAAAAGACATAAGGTAAAAAAAGACATTCATGCATTTAAGCCACCATTAGTCTCTGACTCTAATATAAGGCAGATCATAATCTTTTTAAAACTGTCTTTAGCCACTTAAACCCTCTTTAGTGCTTTTCATGACAAGGTCATGGCAGGCCTTGTTTTTTCAAGAGTTAGGATGCTTGTATTTCCAACAGGTCATTTTTGACAGGCTCAGCCATATTTGGAACACATTGCACAGTAGAAAATGCTTTCATTTTTTAATGAAAAAGAACTTAAATAAAAAGAAATCCAGAAGGATGTTTTAGAGTTTATCACAAATGACACTTTTGAAGTGTGCGTGGGGGGTGGGGGGGGAGGAGGGGGAGAGACAAGTTTATGTGTCATCTTCAGTCTTAATAATGTGGAAAAGGGTGACATTGAACAGGACCTGATGTCCATTATTCCAGGCATAGAGAGCTCTATCTCTTGCATTGTAGTCAAGCATGGATATATGAAAGTACTGATTATGGAACGGAATGTCTGTATACTCATAAGTGGAGGTTTTCGTGGAATAAGAATAGTAGACCTTGGCTCCTGTTAAATGTGAGTTGGTAACATACAAAGTTCCACAGATCATGAAGGATTCCCCAGCACTTCTCTTTGGATAGCCTGTACTCCAGCTCTTCATCACTTCTAACGTATCCTGGTTTAGTTGGCTGATAACAATGTTGCCTGCATTCTGATTGGTAGCATATACGGCCCACAGCCCAATTTCATCTGCCATCAGGTCAATATCTGAGAAGCCGCCCCAAGTGTAGGGGTACACATTGTGAAAGCCAGCATATTCCAGGCTACGCTGTGCAAGCACCCGTCCAGTGTCAAAGCTGTATTTGATGATTATGTTACTCTGATACTTGTTGAAATAGAGGGAGCCATTGTAGACAACATGATTGGTTCCTGCCCATTTGAATGGAAGATTGTATGTTCTTGATTCAGCCCCACTGACAAAGTCTGTGATTGATTTGTATTCACGGACAATTTTATTGTTAGTATAACTGTCCATGTACCAGACCTGAAAGAAAAATAAAGAATAGGCTGTGAACTACTGAAATAGAATCCTTGGCTGATCATGCTGTATTCTGAGTACATTTTAAAATATGTTCCAGAAATCCTGTGGCATTATAAGTTACTAGACTTGCTCATAAAACCTACAAAAGTGAAGGATGTGTCTGTATATTTATTCTGTTGCAAAGACATTAGTAACACTAGCATTTTGGATCAGAACCTACTCAATAGCCTCTCTGAGGCTGCTTTCACAACAATGTCTGCCACGGTCAGAGAAGTTTGCTTTGAGAGTGTTCTCATAGCTTGGCCCTCTGGCTCAAGGGGTCATTAGTATTGTTAATGATGTGCCCAGATTGTGAAAATCCCAAAGATGGAAGGAAAGTTGAGTGTGACTCGAACCTTTGAGTCACACCCAGAATTAGAACTGGTTGGAATTTTTCAGTTGAAACTTTACTTGCTGAAAAATGGCATATTTTCAGGAATGAGAATTTTCCATGAAAATGTGTTTTCTGGGTTTTTTTTTGTATCTTACTGATTTTTCCACTTTTTGGTTCCCTATCACCTTTCTCTCCCATTTTATCTTCCACATTTATTACTTTATTTCACTCCCCACCTTTTCCCCCTTTTGCCCCTGATAAGGGGGGAGGGAAGAGAAAGTAAAAGAAATTAAAAATAAATAAATAAAAACAAACAAAAATTTTCTTTTTGCTGAAAATTTGGAAAACTCCCCCCAAAATGAAATTTTGTTGATAATTTTTGTGACACATACTTACCTTATTTCAACTAGCTCTGACTGAAATCAAGCATACCCAAGTGCATTGATTTTTTAGTATTGGCCTTATCAGGTAAAGACCTGGATAAACCACATTGAGGGCCTAACTCTGCAAGCATGTGTTAGTTTACGCATGTAGGAAGCTCATTGACATCAGTGAGATTACCCACATGAGTAAAGTTACTCATGAATAACTGTTTACAGGATTGGGTCCTTAGAAGATGTCCACTGAAGAAACTATAATGAAAAGAAAGAAAATAATGTGTATTTGTATACAGAATACAGACTAGTATGCATCCTCCCCAAAACAAGCAGTTTAAAACTAATGAAAATATGCAATATAGTTGACTTATTTTTTTAAGGAGGATGGTTTAACCTTTTTCCCCCTAAAGTACTTCAAAATATAGAATATGAAAATGCAGGGAATACAAGAAATAAATGCTACGTGGTAAAATCTCATGTAGGGAAATTATCCCCTTGTAAAAATTAAAAATGCAAATAAAATATCAGAAGAACAGAAAGATATTCAATGCCGCAACATACTCGGTTATTCTTTTCTGATGCTAAAGGATCTGTCATCCAGGCTCCAAATCGGGTTCCAGAGGTCTTGACTGTAATGGGGCCTGTAATTTTCATCAATTTGCCACATGCTGAAATTAGAAAAACAAATGTACTCTTATGAAAGCCGCAAACAATTTAAACATAACCTGACCATATTCTGACTGATGTCAAAGAGTTGTCTAGAGAACAAGACTAATTGCTATAAACCACAGAATGATTTCAGAGTGTACGGAGGCCGGTTGAAAATAGCTCTTCATCCTCAGCGTATGAACACTGGTAGTTTACATTTTCTCCATTGAAAAGGGAGACAGGGATTTTTTAGAAAAGTTATAAAAATGTTTCAGAATCTTTATTATCTTTTGGGTTCAAACAAAATAAGATAAAAATATATTAAAATATCTCCCCCACCAGACTCAGAAAAGCCAGAAGCTAGTGTTGCCTCCAAATGGATTTGAGAAATCTATCCCTTCCTTAACAACTTGACACGTCAGAAGGAGAAAAGGGAAATTAAAAAATTCTAATGCAGATTCCAGTATTGCATAATCCAAATACTAATAAATTTAAAGATTTTGAATTGACTTTCTTCAAAATTATATTCAATTTACATCTCAGTGAGGATTACAAAAGAAGCTATGTTTGAGCTCCTGCAGTCTTGGAATGAATTGTCTAAGCACTAACAGCTCTATCCTGCAAACGTTACTGGTATTAATGCCTACTAATGTGAGTTAATCCCATTGTTATCAGTCTCCCCAATACCTTGTGCAACTCAAGATTCAGGCAAGTGGAGTGGATTTCATTCTTAGAGAACTGAAAATGGCAGATCTAAAATCCCATCCACATGCCCCAACATCCCTGATTCATCCCTGCTGTCAGTTTATGCAACAATTCACAGTTCGTTATTTTCTCATTTCTCCCCACACAATCAACTCAACTCCATAGCAGCATCTGGAATAATAATCCAAGTTATAATATAATTAACTCCAATATACCATAGATAACAGTTACAGAGATAGACTCGAATGTGTAAAACCACCATAGGTTTACGAGCAAAGTAATCAGCAAAAAACGCCATAAATGAAGAAAGTAAATATGAGAATTATTCTGGAACTGTCACCACATCAATGGACATCTAATCCACCATGCTGTCCCTTGTTAGACTGTCTGGGAGGAAATAATAAGAGTCAATTTGATCTTGAGTGCTGACCTTCCTAATAATCCAAAAATCTATATTTTAGGGGACATTAATAACATGCCTATTACCAACAAAGCTCACAGGGAATTTATTCTAAATTTATATCGCCAAAAGACTTACTATCATAGAATGGTGTAGATGAATAAGTGACCCTGCAAGTTTGGGAAAAAATGATATTCCAGCTGAATGTAAATATTGAAACATTTCATGATTTTTTTTAAAAAAAAGTATTTTAGATATATATAATTCATTCTGATATAACTGCTATTGCACATGACCCAATCTAGCCAGAAAAGGTAAGAGACAAATAGAATATATCACTTTAAAAGCTAAGGTATATCATTCAAAGGAGCAGGTCACATCATGATTTCATTTTGTAATTTATGTAACAGACAAAGAATGCACTGTATTGTATGTTCCTAATTTCAGCCAGTTATAATGCGGCTATTGCTCAGGTAGTATCTGAGTTATCACCAAAAGGAATTCAATCCCAGGCTAGTGAAATGGGTATAACAAAAATTAACATAATCTAAGTACGTACTGAGGATTTCATGAACAGCACAGGTTGTGTTTTTACTGTTAAGGCCCTCTTCTTAAAAGAGAGCTAATTTATTAGTTAGCTGTTAATGTTGATCCACACAAGCAAGCATCTGTGTATCTCAAACTCAAGTTGCAGGATCTTGTGAAGACATACTGGGATTAAACATGTAGGAGACACAACTTTTTATAATTCTGTTCTCTCCCCTCCCCTCCAGTTGCTTATAGTATTTAATTAACTATCTCTTCAGGGATTTTTTTTTTACAAAACTGCTACCAGTGTCACACATAGCCTGAATGCTACCATTCTGGTATGCTTTGCAAATCTCCATTGTGGGGAGTTGACTAATATATCCCAGTCAGGCCAAGTTTTACCCTCATTTAAAATGGCATGTCAGCAAACTCAATTTGTGAAGAATATATATGTGGAGAAGTCAGAAACCATTTGGAAAGTACTAAAACAATTATGATTTGAGAATCAAATTAGCGGAAAACATACAGTGCACTGAAAGAAATTAGAATGAAATTAATCACCACAACTAATTTACATTTACTTGCTCTTTTTTTAACTAATGGAAAAATACAAACTGAATAATGTAAGAATTTGCTGGATACATAATTAGTATCATTCAAGTATTGTGTTAAAATTAGAATTAAAATACACACTTTCCATTTTAGAAAAATTTAGAGTCCTAAAACAAAGGATATTTTTAGAAGAAAATGGAAAATTTAATTCAGGAAGATACAGAAGTATAAAAAATTATCCCTGAAATTTAGCTCTAGAATTTACAAAATAACGGTTGGATAATTATCTTTCAAAACCCATGGTGGGCTAATCAAAGAAGAAGAAGAGGGATGAATTTAAAAAGAGACAAAACTCTGGTTTCATATAATCCAATGGGGACAGCCCCTCAAAAAAGAACATCTTGCCTCCACTTTCTCCTCTCTCTCTGTTGCAGTTCCCGGCTTTCCCTTTCCTTTTTATTGGTAACAGAAGCCCCAAAGCTTATCTCTCTGTGCATGGGGAGCTTGATGAATCATTTTGTTCTATTTAGAACTAACTAAGGCTATCACATCTTATACCCACCACAGCCCATCTCCACTTTAAAGTTAACTTTTGATCTAGTTCCGCAGTTTCTGGTATGGCCCCCAGTGGTGCACTGTGGGTCTGTTGGCTTCCTAACGTAACTGCTCTCATACTAGTGCACAGTGTAGACTGGACTATTCCCCTCTGTGATTTGGAGGGAGACAGGAGGAGCAATCAACGCCCACCTCCAATGACTAATGTCCCCAATCCTCCTACATCCCTTAGAACAAGCTCTCTCAGCACAACCTCTTCCCAGCTGAGACTTTCACTCATGGAGTGCGGTGATATGTGCCTTCAGTCCTGCCCTCCTTTCAAATCTCAACAGATTCCCCCACAGTTGCATGTTTGCATGCATCCCTCATTTGTGGCAACACTTAAAAAGGTATCCTCAGTTTTCATTTGAAAAGTCTGATCACTTTTATCAACAAGATTACTTTGTGTGTGGGAGGTGGTGGTACAGAGTGATAGTGGGCAGGGGAAAAGAGAAAATAAAACTCCCATTTTTGCATAATGCTGATGCAGGCAAAGGGCAGTCAGAATTTTGTTCAAGCACAACATCAGTATCCAATGTACACCACTGAGTAATTTGAATTCAGAAGGAATTGTTCAGAATGACAACAGAGGCCCCAAAGCACATCTCAACTATTTAGAACTACTTAGGGCCACTGCGTATAACCTTCATGGTTGGAAATTACTCTGAGAGTGCCACAAATCAGCTGGCCTGCTAAGTACTGACCATGGGAACAGAGTGAGGCTCTGGCTGACTGATTGGGCAGAGACAAATTGTGAGACCAGAGGAGGAAACTAATTGAGGAAATATAGGTCCCACCTCCTCATTTCACTTCCACGAATCACACAAACACCTAAATCATGTGCAATGCCTTTTCAACCAATGGCACATCAGAAGAAAAGAGAATCTGATTAACAGAATTTAAAACAATGAAAAAGTAAGCTGCCCCTCTTCTCTGGGAAATATTGTACCTAGATATCATCATTTTCTCCATGTCTGTTTTGTGGAATCTGATCCTGCAAACACATTTGCATACATGTAACAATGGAGCTGTACAGATTTTGCAGGATTGGACCTTGAGGCAATCTGTATTTGTGTACATTGTAAAGTGCCAAGCACTGTGTGCTAAAACATGGGAAAGGTGCTGCAGAGATGACTGAAATTCCCCGTCTCAAGATGGGGTAGATCAGTGTGTGGATCCCACTGGTCTTCTCTGATTAGAAGTCTAATTGGACCCCATGAAGCCAAAACAGGGGTTTCAGATCCTGTTTTAAGTTAAGTATCAGAGGGGTAGCCATGTTAGTCTGGATCTGTAAAAAGCAACAGAGAGTCCTGTGGCACCTTTAAGACTAACAGATGTATTGGCGCATAAGCTTTCATGGGTGAATGCCCACTTCGTCGGATGCATGTTTTAAGTTAGAAAGTGACCAGATTAAAAAAGGAAATAAAAAGCTGGTAAAAAAACAACATAAAATGGGGAAAATGTCATGGCTCTCCTTCCCTTGAAGTGAAAATAAATTAAAAAAGAAAAGCTCTTGGTTCAACTCATTAGATGCTTTCTGGATAGTCGGTTTCTTGTTTCCTTTGGAAACAAGATAGGAAGTGAATTCTCTAAAAACAGACCTGGAAGGCAGACATGCTGGCAGCAGAGTGGCAAAAAGAGGAGATGATGGAATTATCCCCTGCTATGTCCTTTCGTCAACTCTGAAATGAATGGCGGACATTAGCAAGTACAACTATATTAGACATTCATGTTAATTGTTTTACTGAATCTTGGTGTTAGCTGGAAACACCTTGTTACTATCTTTTAAGTGACTAATAGTAATACCATAATACAGGATTGTTTGCATTACAGATTTATCTAGTGCCTGTGTCTATTTGTGATATAGTTGTGAATTCAGAAATATAGCTGGGAAAGATCAGTGAAGCAAAGATACAATCTGCCACATGAATTTTCTACAACAGTAGTGGTGGCTAAGAAATGTAAACAGCCCACAGATTATTTTTCAGGGCCAAAAGCTCCTTTTTTTTTTGTCAGAAGAAAAGTGTGACAATGTAGAAATATCTCTTGTCATGGCATATAACCTTTTGACTATAGTACACCTCATAAGCAGAAATACCAGATGATAGTGAGAAAGGAAGGTCTTGTGTACTTCCAGCCTAGCAAAGAAGAGAAAATTTTGGAACATTCTTGTGAGAGCCTGTTTGATAGATTTGCAGTCCTTTTTCCAGAACAAAGATATCCAGATAGGTTTAGATAACAGCAGATTTTCAGGATGAGATTTTTCTAAAACACTGAGTATTGGTCTAAATCTGCTTCCACTGGAAAAACTTTAATTGATTTCAGTGGAAGCAGCAAGGCCCATGCTGAGCGCATTTGAAAATCCCAATGGTTATCCTAACTGAACAGCCAAGCCTTTTAATGTTTGTCCACTAAATGTGATTGTATAAGAAGTACAGTGCACCATCTCATGAGTGTTTGTGGCCTCATTCCCTTCTTGTACTAGTGTTACTCCATGGACTTCAATACAGCTGCTCATGATTTACACTGGTTTAAGAAGATGACCAGGGTACAGGATGAGGAGCATATACTACCCATGAAGGAGTGTAGAAGCAGATGCACTATCCCTGCATGCTAGGGAATCCTGGAAAGCAGAATGCATTCCAGAACTCTCTGTGGGGTGGTGAGACATTGCCAGCACCTACTCTATAAGTCACTAGAACTTGTGGGAGAGGCTGGGAAGACCCAGTGAGCATATGGCTATTTTGAGGTACACATAGGAATGGGTAACCAATGCTAATATAGCCCCACAGTCTCTGTGATGACTAGAGTTTACTCTGAAGATTACAAGTTTTACCATATACCACAAACCAAAACAACCCCACTATAATGATCATATAAGTTTTTTTTTTTTTACGTAAGGTTAATTTTTAGATGCATCGCTGAAAGAAAATGAGCCGAATAAATTTAGTACAAGGACAGAATGGAAGTTTTCCTGGTTAATTAATAAATATTTACCTATTGAGCTCTGCTAGTACCTAGTTATGAGGTTTTCCTTTTTCTGTCTCAAACACAGTTAATCTGGCTTTTATATGCAGATTGTTTCAGGTATTTATTTAGATATTAAACACTGACCTGAATTATTATGGGTAAGAAACAGGGTAGAGGGAAGTGAGTCCACTCCTCAGTGTGTACATGAGCAGTTTTCAGATGCTTTACTTCTTTTGCATCCTTCCTTAGGATAAAATTTGTTATGGGAATACATTGTAAAATGAAGAGCTAGAGCCTGAGCTCACCCTTTACTTAGAGTTTTATCCTACTTAGCCCCAAACCAGGAAATATGGTGGTCTAGTGGCTAAAGCCTGCCACTGGGAGTTGAAACTCCTGGGTTCTATTTCGAGCTCTGTCACTGACTCCTTGTGTAATCTTTGGTGTAGTCACTTACCTTCTTTGTGTTATGGTTTCCTCATCTATAAAATGGGGATAATAATTATTACCTCCCTCACAGAACACTGTACAGCTTAGTGTTTGTAAAGCTCCTCAGAATCTACAGGAATGGTGCCATACAAAGAATCACTATTATCAATACAAGAATCCCTTGCTAATGCTACCATCTCTTTTGCGATCAATATGATGGCATTTCTTTGTTGAATATGCTATTACACTTTCCAGGCCCCAAGCAAAAATATCAATATCAAATTTTGCCTTGACCTTGCTGTATAAGAAAGCTAGAAATGAATCTAGCATATATCTAGTCTAATAGCTTCTTTCATGTTTCATAGGCAACTGTTGTCTGAGAGAATATTGATTTACTAGACTGACCATATTATTTTTAAAAATCTGTCACTACTAAATAGCATTAATACACAGTAGCTGATTAAATGAAGATGATAAATCATAGGAAAGCAGTGTATTACTAGAGTAAAAATTGTCCATATGTACAGCACATTATAGGCAGTACAATAAGGCCTACATTTTCTTGTGTGTATCTGACCTGCATGAGTGCCAGCTGAGGATTTGCACACACAAATGCATGCAAGCACACACACCCTTTTATATGCAGACAACCAAATTTACGCGCACAAGTCATGAGTATGCTAAACTGCATGCACACTTCTGAAAATATAGGCCAAATTTATCAACTGCTGCAAAGTGACATTTTCCTATTATAAGGCGAAGGAACAAGTTTCACTCACCACAATGGCTTTGGAAATCATTAAATTTCAGTGAAAGTAAAATGACTGCTCACTGTATGTTAATGAATGTTGCAAGGGTTGCCAATGCAGATGGAAGATTACTTTTAAGTGGCTAAAACTGTATAAATAATGCATAATATAACAGTTATATTACTGGAAAACACCTGCTAGGGAAAAGAAGAGGGAAAACAAGTCATTACACATGCTGGTTAGATAGCTATACTGCAAGACTCAACAAAAACTCTGTAATGATTCAAGCCCAGATCCTGGGTGCAGTGTTGCTGTTCTGTCCTACACTGCCATAGGATTCTGGCCCTAAACATGGCATGGACAGCCACAGTTGGGTCACCCCAGTGCAGAGGGATCCTCCAGTGGTGTAGAGCAGGCATAGCCCTTCAGTGCAATGGGCACAACTGGGGTGGTAGCTGGAGTTTCCTTATGCCCCCTGATCCCCAGATACTGTATTGGCCTCTTGGGGCTATATACAGCAAGATTAACTTTAAGCTGATTTCAGGCTGCTCTAACTTGCAGGTGGGGACTTGCCAGGAACACAGTCAGTCCAGGATTAGGGGAGCACAAAAGCCACCTGACCTGTGCTATGCTTTTCTCAGCCATTACTGAGCACCTGGATCTCTGAGAATAAGAGCAAAGACAATTCTGCATTAGGATTTAAGAAGGCTGAAGTCCTTTCAGTAGTTAGCCAGAAACCCGCTTTAAACTCCTTAAGCATGTAGGCAAACTATAGGGCCTAATATGAAAATTTTAGAATGGTAAAGTCTTACTAGTGTTATTGTCTGGCATCGTCCTACTCTTGAGGCTCAACATGTAGTTGCCTGTGGACTAGGAGAATATGTGATTGTTACATGGCTATAGAAGGCAGAGGGGTGCAGAGACAAGTCTAGGGAGGTGAGGAGGGAAATGAGAAAGAACTCTAAAAACAGAGAAAGAGATGAGATCCTGGCAGTGAGCAGAGAGAGAAAAGGAGCCTTGGAGAAATCATATAATTGTATCTATATAGGGAGATAACTGAGTTGCAGAGTTTGGATTCAGAATCAATCTGGAGATGAATTTCTGAGAGACAGACAGAGAGAGAGAGAATACGTGTGCACGGATATGAGGGGGGTTTCTGATCCTGTAGTGAAGTTTCATCCAACTTGCATACATATACTAGGAGCAGGGTATGATGTTTATTTTAATGTGGCGATGGTGTATTTGCTACTTTTATTTTATAGAACTTCTCCCCCTTAAATTACCAATATAAAAAAAAAAATAGGCCCCAGAGACTTTTTTTATTGGTCAAGAAAGAAAGGAAGAATTGTATGTTAGGGAAGAACTCCTGGGAAGAGAGTTAAGAGAAGGGATTTGACCTAGGAAAATAATTAAAAGGGAAGTGAAAGGTGTGGGAAGAACCTGTAGGAAAGACTACATACCATATATACTTGTTCATAAGCCAAATTTTTTTAGTAAAAAAGGGAAGCACCAGAGAAGGGGGTCGGCTTATGAATGGGTATAGAGAGGGAGAGGTGGGACACAGCCCCTCCCCACAACAGAGGGAGCAAGGAGAGGCAGCACAGCCAGCACAGTCAGAAGGGAAGAGGCGGGGCCAGAGTCTCTCCGCTTCTGGCCACGCTGCTCTCCCCCCAGCCTCCGAAGTAGCTGCAGCTCCGGGGCTGGCAGGCTGCAGCCGTGCTGCTAGGCCCCGCCCCCCAGAGCAGGCTGCGGCTGTGCTGCCCAGCCTGCTGGAGCAGCTCCAGCCAGGTCAGAGACATCCTCCCCGGCCCTCCCCAGATAAGGTGGGAAGGGATGGGATGGGGAGAGTGTGGGGGTCCCGGGCTAGGGGTTGGGTCATGTGGGGGGTGTCACAGAGGTTACTCCCCTGACTCCCAGTTTCTCCCCCCCAAAAAAATTCCCCACCAGTTGCTGTCCTGGCCCGTCAGGGTAAGCAGCTGGCGCGCCGGGACACTTTGTTTACTTAGGTTTACCTCCAGGCCTGCAGATGCTTGAGGTAAACTAACCATCTCAGGCCGGGAGCCAAAGTTTGCTGACCCCTGAATTATAGGGTCGGCTTATGAACGGGTCATAAAAATTTTCCATTTTTACTTATCCATCTTGGGGGGGGGGGTGTCGGCTTATAAACAAACCGGCTTATGATTGAGTATATACGGTAACTATAACAAGGATGATTCTGAGATTCAGAATACCTCCCATTGTGCAGTCAATTCATTGATTTATATTACAGATATTCACCACAAACAATGAAAACAAGATGACTGAAAAATATGTAATGCCAATTTTTTCTCCTTAATATTGCTTCAGAACAGTTACTATCAAGAAAAATCACTATTTAGACCAAATTTCTTGCTTGCTGCTGCATAGTAAAACATTTATTTTCCCTTGACTGCACATGTATATGTTCTGTCAATGTAATAACATGCTATTATGTGTATGTATTGTAGTGGAGAATTGACTCATAAGAGATTTCTGTCTGAGGAAATCTTTCATGTATTTTTGCCCACCACAGATGTGCTAATCCCATGTAAAAATAAGCTGAGAATAAATAATTTAAGAGGTTAACCCAGTCTAGATTATTTTTTTTTTTGGTCTTTTTCCATTACTTCAAAAATGTACATCTTCTGTAATAGGCAGCACCTCTTTCATATTTCAGATGCACCCACCACCTATGAAAGTACACACCCAAGATTTGATCATTGAGAAACCTATCATAAGCCTGAGTTCTATTTTGTTAGTGTTTAATTTTTGTTCATAGTGATTTTTTAGTTCTCATAAAAAGGGTCAGACTGAGAGAAGTGGAAGGCAAAGACTTTCAATAAATAATAATTCTTGGCTCCTAAACAGTACCTCCCAGCCAAGTATCTCAAAGTGTCTTGTCAGTTACTTTAATTGGAGCAGGCTAGGGCCTTTAAGTCCTCAGAACATGCCTCTGAGGTAGAGAAGTATTAATTATCCCCTGTTCAGGATGACATTTTCCAAAAAGGCCTCTAATTTTGGGTGCCCAATATTAGACAACTAGTCTCTAATTTCCCTAAGCATCTACTGAAGCCAACGACTGGGCATCCAAAACTGAGACTTTCCCAGAGTCACACAGGAAGGTTATGGCATCGCTGGAAACAAACCCAAAGCTGTGCTTTCACCAATACATTCTTTCTGCTAAAGTAGGTAGGAACAGTTCTAATTTCAGTGGATCACACCTAACCTATTATTACTAGAGGCCCAAAAGTAATACAGTCTGAGAGGTCATTTTCTGAACTGGCTATTTGTAAACTTCAAACCAAGATTTAAATTGTGATGATGGTTTTTGTCATGTGGATATCTCTCCATTGGACACTGGACAGAGATCGCCAACATATATCACATTGGCCACTAAAATGCACCTGGATGCAATCCTGGCCTGAGTTATATTACAACTAGTGTGAGAGAGGAAACAATATTTGTATCCCATTAACAAGTTCATGAGCAATTCAGTCCTAAGACCCCCGTCCTTAGGATTTCCAAGTTGCCATGCCTTATAATTCTGCATCTTAACTCTTTCTATTAATAATGGATCAGATTCTAATTTAAATTGTACTGGTGGAAATCTAGAGTAACAGTTGACTTCAGTGAAGTCACTCTTGATACACATTAGTGTAACAGAGATCAGAATCTGTCCCAGTGTGTCAAAGAGCTGAAAAATAGAGGATTTTATGTTTCTACATCAAAGCTCTAAAATATATAACCTAGGGACAAAATCCGGCATGAAATGGTTAACTTACTGAGTTTTTTCATGCAGTCTCGAAGTCTGGTTTCTAAACTGAGCACCCTCTGGTGTAGTTCCTCATAGTCATAGGCACCAATTTCTTCCTGAATCCCAGTGAGAACTGCTGACAGATTCCTAATTTCCTCCTTGAACTGGGTGATTAACTTGGCATCAGTTTTGTACTGTTCCAGAACTGGGATCAATGGCAACAGCTCATCCATCTTTTCCTTCAACTCCTGCAAAAAGCAGTCACCTGGGCATTAGAGCAGCTTAAAGGAGTTCAGTCCCCTAACACTCTTTAATACAATATTTTGAACTGATTAATAAAATGACTTTAAAATTCTTATTGATATTAGTTTCAGATCCATTACTAGTGTATTGTGAAAGTCTAGCGAATTCAACAGTACGTGTTGGATAAAATGTAAAAGAGAATATTCAATTTCTACTGAAAATACAAAATTCATTTTTAAAAGATTGGAAACAAATCTGAGACGCGTCTTTCCCTGCACATGATACAAAACTCCTGTTGACTATATTTTTCTTGAGAAAAGGTGACCAGGACTGACCACACAGTTCGAGGTGAGAATATGGCACTGAAATAGTGACATATTTTCACTGATTTTCTATTTAATTTTTATAAATACTAATATTTAATTTACTTTTTTTGACTGCCACTGCACTCTGAGCAGACATTTTCATTGATCTGTCCACAGTAATGTCTAGGTCTTTTTTCTCCTAAGTGGTTAGAGTTAAATTTAGACTCCAACAATGATATGAGAGATTCAAATTATATTGGCCAACGTGCATTTATCTTTAGTGATTTTTCACTGCCCAATCAATTAGTTTTGTTAGATACCTCTGAACTTCCTCAAATTCTTCTCCAGCTTTAACTAACTTAAATAATTGTATGTCATCTGCAAATTTTGCAACCACATCATTCTTTCTCTTTCCCAGACATCCCATACTTAAAAGTTTGCCATGTTGAAAATTGACCATTTATCCCCATTTATTGAATGTTTGTCTCTTAGCCATTTCTAATCCATAATGGCTATTTATCTCTCATATCATAACTATAATACACTTAATATCTTTTGCCAGGGAGTTTGTTAAAATAAGTCTTAATACATTATGGCAACTGGCTCTTGTTCAGCCACTAACATGTAACTACCCTGAAAGAATCCTAACAGATTAGAGATTTTTCTTTTATGGAAGGCATGTGGGTTTATCCTTTTCAGATGATGTTCATGTAGATATGTTATAATTCCATTGATAATTTAAGGAAACACAATGTGCCATTATATATTTATAATAACATTACAAGGGGTAAAGGTGAAAACTTTCGTGAAGTTGAAACTGGCTGAGCGGAATTATACTCAGACTTTCGGCTAAACTGAGAATAATAAATAACCATACTCTCCAAGTGAGCTCTTATTAGTATAATTAATTACTGAAACCAATTACTGTTCAGTGATCAGTACCTCTGAAAAATCAGAACCCACTCAGTTAGGTGCCACTCTTTTTGAAAATGTAAGCCTATGCTTTTATGTTTCAGCTATCATGAACACCTCAAAAGACATAATGTTAATAAATTTTTTGTCTTTGGAATATATTTAATGGACCCTATCTTGCATTCCTTGCACACTCAAAACTCTCCATCATTAGGGCCCAGTACTTGCAATACTATGATATATGTCTGTAACATTGTCTCCTTAGTATAGTCCAGATGGCTTCCTAAGAATAGACAATAGCAGTTTCTAACCTCTAGCACTAGACTTCATGGCAGATAGGGTGGCTAAAGTTTTTGTTCAGTGAAAATCACTAGGAAATTTAACATGGACATTTTTTCTTACAGCACATGTGGATTAGAGGGGAGGGGGATACACCGCAAAACCAAAATAACTAACTCCCCCAACCTCTAATCAGAAACTTTTCGATCTTAATGCTATTAAGTACCAATTACAATAACTTCCCTCATTATAAACTTTTTTCTCTTCAGTTCTACGAAATGTCAGACAACTGTAAAAGTGCAAAACCCTCTGGTCATTTGCTATTAATTCCCTGGCTTCCTCATTTATCACTAGTGCTTGACTGCATATAAATCTCTCAGTATGAACTGCACATTGATACAGTAAAATAGGATTCTGTTTATACTAACATTTCTCTAACGTTTTAATAATTAATGATCACTCCTTATTGCAGTTAAACTGAATAGGAAAAGTGATTATCATAATAAAAGAGGCTATATTATGGTTCCTTTTCAACGTTGCTTTTGTATAAGCTTTTCAAGCCGAGATCTTAGCAGTTCATGCATTGCTTTTTAGTGCATAGCTTGCAGCAAGCTTTCAAAATTATTATTAAAATAAAACCTACTTGAAAATGCTTTGTCATTAATGTCTTCTGATCATCTTCAATTTGCCGAAACTTAGCCTTCAGCCCTTTCATTTGTGTTTCCATTTTTAAAACATACTGGAAATCCCTCTGAGTCCGTAGGTTTAAAACTTCAATAGATTGGGACATATTCTGAACCTGTTAAAGAAGAACACTGGCTGCACTCTGTTTTTCTTTTTCTTGTATGTGTAGTTAAATGTCAAGTGATAAAATGTCATGCCTCTGTCAATGCTTGAACTGTTAGCCATTTTTTACCTCAGTGGAACTTTGAATTCATAACTGTAGAACAATACAGAAAGTGGGCCACATTTTGGCCTTGGTCACACGTGTAATCCCACTGAAATCAATGGGATTGTTCCACTATAAATTAGAGGAATTTTGCCCAATGTCTTTACCCATCATATAATACCTAAAAAGAAAACTGTGCACTGAGTATTTTGACAATTCAGCAAGGGGAAGAACTGTTCCAGGGCAAGGAATCATAAAGGAGGTTTGGGAGTCAACATTCCTGAACAAAAGAATATAAGTACAGTATTCAATAAATCAGGAAAATCGGATATTGATTTGAGTTAACTTATAACTCCATGCCATTTCACTACTTAAACCAATTTATTGAGGATTTGGGGGTGTGCAGGAAGAATGGGGTAAAGTTTTGATCTTGAATTTAAATTTGTTTAAGCTTCATCAAGGATCTGAATTTATACTTGACAAATGAAATGCATGCTGCCACCCAGATAGAGTTTGTACTATATTATGCAGCACTTGCTGATTTTTTTCAAGTGCTGTGTATAGAGCATGTGGATCTTAGAAGCAATCATTTAGCCCTGAACATTGTACTATTCTATTAAAGAGAATGGGCATGATTCTGATCCTTTACGTAAATGAAAATCAGGAATAATTCTACTGAAGTCAGTGGAGTTACATGAGTGTGAAATCAGTGCAAGAGAGATCAGGGTCTCCTTTAAGAGATATGTACAACTTGGGCTTTTGATAAATATGAATACAAGTTTTGCAGAACCCAATATTTTACACTCTAGTGATGCAGTAGTTTAAATGTCAATGCTTTGAGTAAATGTCACTCTCAAGCCCAAGACCATGTTTTACCAAACTAGATTTTTAAATTTTAAGGAGGGCTACACCATTGTTTTTGGCGAGTCAGCAAAATACCCTATTTTAGGGCTTGATCCTGCTCCCATTGAAGTTGATGGCAAAATACCAGCTGACTTCAACGGAAGCAGGATTGAGCCTGTAAAATGCTAGTGTGTGTTAAAAAAGCTTTGAACTGTTTTCTTTATACATTGTGCACTAGCACTACTTTAACTATAAATATCTTTACTCAAAGTTATTTATGCATGCTTCAGAAATATTTCCTAACTCTGATACAGATAATAAGATTTATTAAATTGACACCAACATTATTACTACTAGCACATTCTTTAGACTGTAACTTCTTTGGAGCCAGAACTATCTTTTTTGTTCTAGTGTTTGTACTACATCTAGTACAATGGGGTCCTGGTCCATGGATTCTCTATCTATTGTAGAGGCATTCCTAGATGCCTCTACAATAGATTTCAATCCAGCAAAGCACTTAAGCATGGGCTCAGGTTTAAGTATATGAGAAGTCCCATTGGAATCGTGCTTAGAGTTGGGCATATGCTCAAATGCTTTGTTGGATCATGGCCAGAGTGCTCACCTATCAGGTTAAAGGCTGTTAAGCCCTAAATGACTTGGACTATCCTGCTTGCCTCTTTCAATGCCATATTGCTGAAGATGGGATCAGCAAAGATCACCGTGCTGAGCCTTCTTAGTATAAAAGAGAGGCTGTTGGCAGGGTATCTATCCTTCATGATCATGAGCTTTGGAAATCACTTCCAGATCCCAGATCTGTTATCCTTCAGGATATGCTGCAAGGCACAACTTTTCCTCCAGCCATCTGAGGAGGGGATGGGTTGAGAGTTGGAGAAGTTTTTGTTGTTTGCTGTGGAAATCATTATTTTAATTGCTAGTATGTGTTTAGTAGGGTGGAAAGCAATGCATTACATTTGAGATTTTATTATACAATTCAGTAATATAACAGGTGGCCAGACTGTAGGATATGTGATTGTTTATAGTTTTATAAGTAGAAATAAAATAAATCTATTCAACTGTAAATCATTAATAGAAAAAATCACTGAAAGATGAAAAGAAATGAGAACAAAAGATAGCCCATTTCCATCTTTAAGACAAAGACAACTTTAATTTGTATGTACTTTATGTATCTTTCATAAGTGTTCACTTTATAATAATCAGACAAAATATGTGGGTGATACATTTCCAGACATGAAGCTGAAGCAGAACATTTTGTTGTTGTTTTTTCACAAAGTTTTGCATGTGCAATAATTTTATGCCAAAATTCACTTTAACTCATGCACACTAAATGGGGGAGGGGGAAGGAGGGAAGTACCACTAGAAAACATTAGGCCTAATCTTAAAGATCTTACTCAGAACTTGCTCAGGCAAAACCCCTTTTGTCCATCCAGTCTAATGGAGGTGGGAGAAAAGGGTGATATTCCTTCCATTCACTAATATATATAATCTTTGAGCTGTTATCCATAGTTTCAATTGGCACCTCATTGTGATGACGACTGTATCATACTGCATCTGGTTATTAGGATCCTGTAACATATTGTGGATCTGATACAGTTTGATTTTACTTAACCTACCACCTAGTTAAAAATACCTTAAAAATAGTGTTGATAGCAATGTAGATTAACTAGCAATAATCAGCCATACACATTTTTGCTAGAAAGTACTGTTAATGGAATAAATCCACATTTTTGTCGTCTTTTATGCTCCTTCTAATTATTGAAGCCAACAAAATTAATCCTTTCAGAGCTATGATAAAACTTGAAATGTTTCACTTTGCCAGATGCCACTTTCCCTCAGAAAGTGTAATAAACAGCAATGTGTGGCTTTATTGATGTAGTAAAATGATGCTATGTACCCACATTTGCCATCATCTCAGTGAAAGAAAATAAGTTGTAGAGCTTAAGCCTCCATGTAGAAGACTCCAAATGATCAAAGGGCTAGTTGTGAGAGGGTTGGTGCTGTGGACTTCAAAAAAAAAAAAAAAAAAAAAAAAGAATAAAAACCTTATTTATGAGTATTTTAATGCTTGGGAAACATGCCAGAGTAAAAGCTCTGGAGAATGAAGTCCTCTGTTTATCAACATAAGTATAGCATGGGTCGCGCCAGCACATGCTGTCTACATTGCTTCATCACTGTGCCTTAACCTTGACCTGAAAGGACCTCCTCTAACAAAGAGAGACTCCAGGCCTTGGCCTTTCTTTTGAGAGAGAGCTTTAATTTTTTATGTCTGTTCCGAAACTACAGCCAGTGAATGCTGTGAAACTTCGAGGAATGAGACAACCCAGCTGCGGAGTGTGCTTGCAGCTATATGTTGTTAATATGAACACTGCTTAATGATTTTGATCTCATTTACACTGGTTTTAGATTGGTGCCTCATATGGACTCCAGCGGTGGAGTTACTTGTGATTTATACTGGTGTAAATGACACTTAAGAGTCTAATTATTAACATACTTCAGTTTGGGGACCTGAGACACAAGTGAGTCCATATAGAAATGTTAAGAGTAAGGTTTTGTCTACACTACCACTTTTGTCAGTCAAGGATGTGAAAAAAACACATCCCTGACTGACATAAGTTTCACTGACAAAAATGCTGGAGTGAACAGTGCTATGTTGGCAGGAGAGGCTCTTCTGCCAACATAGCTAACACCACTTGTTGGGGGTGGTTTAATTATGCCGGCAGGAGAGCTCTCTCATGCTGGCAAAGAATGGCTACATGTGAGACCTTACAGCAGCACAGCTGAAGCGGTACTGCTGTGCCGCTGTAAGGTCCAGAGTGTAGACATAGCGTTAGTCTGGTTTGATCTACGTTCTCTAAACTTTTCTTGGGTTTGATCCTAATCTTTTGTTCCAGCTGCTTGTGTAGCTCCTGTTGGGATTCCCTCTGAGACCTCTTTCCACTTGGCTTCCCAAGAATTCAGTTAGACTCCAGACTTTGTCACTCAGGTATCTTTGTTTGTCATACAGCATCTCTAAAGCTGAGCTGATCAAGCTCAAACGTGGGGAGGGGTGTGTGTGGATGCAGGGTACATCACAGCTCCAAAGTTACACAGAAACTCTCTTCCTTTACATACATTACACATCTCATTGCATTTACTATACAGTGCATCAGACCTTTTTGGATTGGATTGGTTACTTTGCAGGAACCAATTCCTGTGCAGCAGACACTGTCCATGCATTGTCCACGCTCAACCTCCTATTTACCTCATCTCTACATTCATCTCTACATCTCGTTCATTGTAATCTTGTTCCTAGTAAATGGTTCTCCCTCTTATCTTAGATGGTCCAGACATTCTGCTTTTTAGCCTAATGATCTGGTTACCTCTCAAATTCTATCTTCCAAGAAATGAGGCCCAGAACAGGCCTCAGCTACAGCTCCTGCACCACAAAGTAAGTGAAAAGCCACTTTAATCTAGCTAGGTGGGATTTCCTCAGATTTAGAAGAATCCCAGAGTAACATAAACCATCAGAGTTGGCATAGGGGTCACACCATGTGCTTAGCTGGGGAAAACAAAGGCGGTTGGAGCATTGCTGCTCTCCACTGATCCCTGGCTGGTGGAATGTGGCAAGGAAGGGTCTTGTCTGTCTGGCTGGAAGAAATGGGGTATTTCTTCTTTAAGGGCTCCCCTACAATGTGGGTAGTAGGAAAGAGGGGGAAATGTACAGTGATGAACAGGAAGGGCAGAAAGTAGCTGGGGCAAGGTTGGGGCGGATCACTGCCCTTCCTACTGTCCAGAAGAGTGGGAGGGTATTTATACCCCATGCAGCCCTGGAGAAGCCATCTTTTACTGGGTTGGAATGGCAGCACCCACCCAGCCACCCATGAAAAGTGCAAAAGGATGGGGTTTCCTCATGACCTGTTGTGGGTATTACACTAGGCACCCTCTTCCTTGGAGGCTGGGAAGGAATTTTTCCCTCACTGCCAGAATGGCCGAGGTGGAGTGGGTTTTTTTCACTTTCCACACAGCAGGTCTGGGAACCAGTGGGGCAGAGCAGGGGGGGTTAGTATGTAAAACTCATGGCAGACGTCCAGGGCAGGTACTTGGTATGGAGGAGATATGGTTAATGGATAAATTGGATTAGAAAATGATTTGAAGAAAAGCATCTCTTAAGGGAGCTAAGGAAAGCAGGGTTTGACGGTCCTCTATCCTGTACAGCGGCATGCTGACCCTCCTCTTTTTTCTAGTCCCCCTTTAAGAAAGCTGAGGATGGGGGGTTGGGACTTCTACATCTGGTACAGAGAGGAACTGACCCCTCTCCTTTTATAGTCCCATTTCATCTCAAAGGAGGGGAGGGTGGCTGAGTCCCAGCAGTGAGACAGCAGGTTGGGGTTTATGTAGAAATGATTAAGGAAATGAGGATGACATGCACTGCACTATTTATTGCTGGCTAATCCAAGATATTTTAAATGAATAAAATTATGATCTAATTAAACCACGTCCATTGCCTTCTATCTTTCTTCTGACGTGGCCAGACAATGGCTTATTGGTGACTATTAAGCAGCATGGGGGGCTGAAGTGGATTAAGAAATGATGGCATAAAGTTCCGTCTATATCTTTCATGTCAACTTCTAAGCCCATCCTGAACACGAGATCATGCTATAATTTTACAGAATTTGGTCACATGATATGGCATGGGCCCTGAGTTACATACACAAGCCAAGCTCCCACTGAAGTCCATGGGAGTTTTGCCTGAGTCAGGCCTGCAGGATCTGGCTCCATATTGGCACTAAAGTGAGCTAATACTCCAAAAATGTCTGTGAGATAGTAAAGTACTGAACAAT
Source organism: Emys orbicularis (assembly GCF_028017835.1). NCBI lineage: Eukaryota > Metazoa > Chordata > Testudines > Emydidae > Emys > Emys orbicularis. Next base: position 40,043,809 of record NC_088690.1, read on the forward strand.
TTGTGCTGGAAAATATGTTTTTAGCTCAATATTTGGTGTTGCTATCTGCCTTTAATGCTCTTTGTGGCCTCAGAGGCTATGCATCACCATTTGTTCTACAGTAAACAGAACTTGGTTACAGTGGCTCAGGGATGTCATAGCTGCAGGTTTTCCTCATTTTCTTATGCAACAGAAATCAGCTTTTACGAATTAAATTTACATGCAGCTGTGAATAAATCTGAGGTGTAAGACTCTTTAGTTGTTTGGCAGAAAAACCACTGAACAAGCTGTTGGTGTGATTCAAGGGAATGAGCTTCAAAATCCTCCTATGATGGCGATGTGGGCACCAGATTGAATCCTGGTGCTTCTAGCTAGCTTGAACTGGAATTTGTAGCTACTTTTATGATGGCCAGTCTGTTTTGATACAGACATATAAACTATGGGACTCAGTTCTCTTAAAGGAATAAATCTGGGTGGAAGAAACAAGAGAGAAAATGCAGCATTAAGCTGCTAGATCAATGACGGATCAGCAGAGCTGTGTTGTAAAGAAACCAGATGAAGTGTGATTAGTGGTGGAAAACTGGGAAGGGGAAATAGAGAAATAACATTGATAGATAAACATTGAATGCTGTATTATTTATTATTTTAAAGAGGGAAAGGAGCAGATTACTAAGGAAGTCTTAGTAGACAAAAAGAAGGAATACATTTGGGAGACTTACCTTCTCTAGCAGTTGTCTAAGTTGCCTACTTTTGGCATCTCTGGAACATAAATTTTGTTCTGGTGCAACTACAGTACAAATGCATCGGCCATCTGGGTCTTGGGCTGAACTATACACTTGCCATCCTTCTTTGGGGCTAATTTGAGTCTATAGTAATAAAACAATAAGCAAAGGCAAAGAGAGTGAAATAGCTGATATTCATGAATGACTTTTTGGTTTTTCAAATTCTTTAAAACAAAATATCTATCTCTATATAGATATACACACACAAAGGAATTAAACCTAAGAGAATATGCTTGCTCAGTTACATACCATATGTGTTCACAATGATGTTCCTTTTAGTTATCTTTTATTATCCCCTTAATGGTTGATTGGTAATTTTGCATTTTTCCAAAGTTTTCCATTATACCTGACTCCTTGTTAATAGTTATTTAGAAATGTTTGACAGCCCTGCTTAATTGCAGTCATCATATTCAGTCTGGATGAGAACAGTTTTGTACTTATGATTCAACAAAAGTGCATTGATTTCATTCCTTGTGGATAGGTGTTATAGTTTTCATGAACAAACAAAAAATTTGTCCTTTCTTACTGGATGACTTTTACTTTAGATTAAGGGAAACAACAAGATAGAAAGGAACAAATATAAAGTCCCCATGAGAAAGCACAGTAACAGTATTCATGCTGACCAACTCTCAGGCCTAAAAACAAGTTAGAGGGGGCCCACTTTACTTTTAAAGGTGTAGTACACCAAAAACAGCCTTGCAGTTACATAGCTATAAACTCCAACAGCAACAGAGAAGCCTCGGGGAAGTACAGCAAAGAATCTGTTTAGTTTAGATGAGAGGGAACAAAGTTAGTCATTAACACTGTAATGTATGCTGGAAATTCCTAGAACATTCTGCTTTCAGCAGTCATGGTAACACTGAAAAATTCTTCTAGTCTTTTTTTTTTTTTTTTTTTTTTTTTTTTTTTGCAGTGGTGATCAACATCCCAAAGCTCTATGTGCCTATTTCCCTAAATATTATATGATAGATTGAAAGAGTTGGTTGACATGCATTTAATAAGATGTATAGAAATGTACAGAAGTCAAGATGAAGGAAGGAAATAAAAAAACTTGACGATGGAGGAATTTCCGATGATATAATTAAATCTGTTAATAGAAGTAATGTTCTTGTGTATTGGATTTAGAGATGTCTAGTCAAGATAAAATTATGCTTTCTTCTTTTTATATCTAACAAATACAGTATTGGCTACTTGATTTCAAAGCTCAGATGCTAATGGCTGCCACCAGAATAATTTCATTTTGGCACAGTGTATGTGAGTCACCAGTTATATTATAAAAACGTAGTTAACATCAGTGCAAACAGTAATTATTAAAACTGGCAAGCATTAATACTGATGCTTACTGGACTAAGTAAAGTCAGCTATTGCATAGTTCATCACTACAGGACAGATACAGTATCTCTCTAGAATGAGTTTAGAATAAAAGGTGAAAGAGTATTCCCTTGGTGATTCTTCTCTGCATTTCATCTTAATGCAAGAAAAGAGAACCACCTCTTTTCTTCCAAGGGATTTCTGCTGGGGTCACTGAAGAAAGCAGTGACCTCTCCTTCTGTAGAGTTAATTGAAAGATCAAAACTGTAATATTCCCCTGTTTTGCTAGGAAAATAAAAGCCTGTAATTTAAAGAGATTGTAAATGGAGGACAGTTGAACTTGCTTTAGGGTTTGCTAGAAAGACTTATCTAAGGTTCATTGCTAAATCATGCCAGTTTTATGATGTTCTTCTAACCTTTATTTTTTTAGGGCACAGGGAATCTAGTTTAACAGAGATGGTGAACAATAAAATCTAAACAGAATTACAGCTGCAGGGACAATTTAAATTGGTTTTGAATAGCAAGTAATATTGTAAGCTTGAACAATTCAGGCTTGTCAAAGCAGTTAACCCTTACAATGTTAGCTAATTTTAGGTTGGTGGCTTCTATGATTTTCCATAGTCCTCATACCCAGATACTGATGTCATATAACAGTACTGAAACCATAAGTTTATGTCAAAGTTTAGGAATATCTGCAGAATCCAATGTTAGCTCCTATCCCTTCTGAGGCACAGGAATACTTACTCCTAATGTACAGATACACTGCAATCTTTGGGCTTTATTGTGAGCTGATACTGGTATAACTCAGGAGTTACTCCATTCATGTTAATAAAGTTTCACCAGTGTAAAATGGATGAGACACCAGAATCAGGCCCAGCCTATAGTAAAAAGGATGTAATCCAGGTTGTATTGTCCAAACAGTCCTTTATATGTTGTGTTGAAACCACACATTTCAATCTCATTTCCTGACAAAAACCATGTTTACCCAGGCACAAATTTCCTTACAATATGGTGTTAGATAAAGAGACACTTGTACAATCATAAAAGCATTTGCCATTCGATTTTTTTTAAATGAGCTGTTCTACACTTGTGATGTATACTTATGTGACGTTATTGATATAATCTGGGACCATATAGATCATTGTTGCAACCAAGGTCCTGTAGTGGCACCCAAATCTTGTATAACGGGGTCAAATGGGGTGTCTAAGACAAGGTTATGGTTTACTGGTTATGATTATGCTGTCTATATGTGTGTATCAGTTTTGTAGTTGAAGTTATGAATATTGGCTCTATACTGTCTGTATTGCAAATTTATGCTATGCTTCTGGGTGACATCCCAGACAAGCTGGTAAAAATAACAGGAGTACTTGTGGCACCTTAGAGACTAACAAATAGAGTGTCTAAGACAAGGTTATGGTTTACTGGTTATGATTATGCTGTCTATATGTGTGTATCAGTTTTGTAGTTGAAGTTATGAATATTGGCTCTATACTGTCTGTATTGCAAATTTATGCTATGCTTCTGGGTGACATCCCAGACAAGCTGGTAAAAATAACAGGAGTACTTGTGGCACCTTAGAGACAAGCTGGTGTTAGCTCTGCCTAGCCTGCTTGATGGCCCATTAAGGACCATCAGCTATACAATGGACCCATTGAGAGAAGGCAAATATGCCTTGAGACTCAGCGAAGTATGCAGGAACTGGCCCATGTGACTCCAGACTCCATTCTGCTGTAATTTTCCACAGTAAGAACAAAGAGGTGTTCTTACACCTGGAAAAGACTATACAAGGCTGATGCCTCATCTCCATTTTGTCTTCAATCCTGCTTCTTACCTCTGGAGGGACTTTGCTACAACTGAAGCTCTGAACAAAGGACTGATGACCCATCCCAGCTGGGGATGTTCCAGAGACTTGATTTGAACCTGCAGTTTATTCTATCGCTGCTGCAAGCCTGAACCAAGAACTTTGCCATTACTGTATGTAATTGATTCCATTTAACCAATTCTAACTCTCATCTATATCTTTTTCCTTTTATGAATAAACCTTAAGATTTTAGATTCTAAAGGATTGGCAACAGCGTGATTTGTGGGTAAGATCTGATTTGTATATTGACCTGGATCTGGGGCTTGGTCCTATGGGATCAGGAGAACCTTTTTTCTTTTACTGGGGTATTGGTTTTCATAACCATTCGTCCCCATAACGAGTGGCACTGGTGGTGATACTGGGAAACTGGAGTGTCTAAGGGAATTGCTTGTGAGACTTGTGGTTAGCCAGTGGGGTGAGACCGAAGTCCTCTTAGTCTGGCTGGTTTGGTTTGCCTTAGAGGTGGAAAAACCCCAGCCTTGGGCTGTGACTGCCCTGTTTTTAGCAATTTGTCCTGAATTGGCACTCTCAGTTGGGTCCCGCCAGAACCGCATCGTCACAACTTATCACAATGAGAAACCCTCAGGCACATACTAGAAGTGCATTGTGATTGATTATCTATGCTTAAATGAATGATGATATATTACTCTCAATTTAGGCTCCATTGCTTTACTGTATTCTGTTTTCATTCAGTAGGAAAGAAGTTGCTGTCATGAGAGGGTATGGATGGAGATTATCTATCTATCTATCTATCTATCTATCTATGTGTGTGACTGTGAGTGTGATTTTTACACACACCTGCACTTTTATTTTATTATTTTTTTGTTCTTTCCCATTTAATCCCACCCTCAAGCAGAAGTCGCTCTGCTTCCCAGGGAAGGAGCTAGAAGGCATCAAAATCTTATGAAAGCTGCTGAATCCAAACCCCAAACGTCGGCTTACTGCTGACAGGTCTTAGTAAGTGGACGAGAAAAGAAATAACCAAGTTCCAAAAGAGGAGAAACAAAAATATTCATGTTAGTTCTTAACAATCTTATAGAAAGAGAAAGGAGCCCCTGCAAAAGCTAATATTTCATGTTATCTTAGAATAAAGGCAGCTGTGCTATAGAATTCCAGTACTCAGCTCCAAAAGGTTTCTTTTTCTTACACTACCAGATATTTCAATAAGAATATTATAGTTGTGTTCATTGTCACCACTGTCTGGGCAAATGCATTTCATTGCAATACATATAATTCCTATGACTAGTTGTGTATAAACACTATCGGCCAAATTTCCTTCTGGTATAACTCCACTGACTTCAACAGTTATTCCAGCAGAAAATTTGGTCCTATCTTTCCCCCTTTTTCAGCTCAGGTGAAAAGAAGTAGTTAAATATAAAGGAAATGAGGAGTTTTTTTCCTTTCTCTCTTGTACAAAATGTACAATTTTTCAAATTTTGTGTGGCCTGGGGAAACATATTTAGAAAGTTTTATACATAGCAAGATTCAATTTGAACTGCAGATTGCTCATGAATGTATGTTGGTGGATTTCTGAGGATATGTTGGCAATATATGCCCAGGTGTCAAGGATTAGTACTTAATTCACAGTATATAGGGCCTTATCTCAGAATGCTGCATTTTAGAAATTACATGCCATAGAAATAAGAAGATTCTATAACAAGATGGATAGAGCAGAAGAAATTCTCTTGACTATGATACTCTACAGAATATGATTATTTCCCACCATACGAATGTTACAAGGCTGTTCTGCTTTGGATATAAGGCTTTTATCCCTGTGTGCCAGCTTCACTGACACTTCTGTTACCTCACAGTTCACTAAGGCATGAAACAAGTATGGTTGCTCCATTTTAATGAGAGCAAGCAGCGTAATAACAAAGCCTACATGCTATGGTCCAGAGCCTCAGTGGGTTTAAATGAGCAGAACTTCACTTGAAGTCAAGGAAGATGTCAATTTACACTAGTTCAGGATCTATCTGCAAATTATATATATAATTATATATATATGTGTGTGTGTGTGTGTGTGTGTGTGTGTGTCAGCTAGTCAAGCACAAATGTATATTTGGATTAAGGGACCCATCTGACTTGTGGGTGTCAGAAGGATTTAGAGACATGCCCCATATAGTTCAGTGTGAAAATTAGTTATATTTTAAGAAAAATTCAGGATTTCCCCATTCCCCCTTAACATGGTGTTGTACTAAAATAAAAACTCATTTCTTTAGGATAACAATACAATGAATTAAAAAGTAACAATATTAAAAACTTTGTATGCAATATTTTTTTCCTATCCACATACACTCAGATAATTAAATATCGATCAGTTAATTAATCACTTTTAGCTACAACTGAAATTCAGTCCTGAGAATAGTAAGCTGTTCTCCTCTGATTTCATTTACACTGAAATTACACAGATAGGATTTCTCAAATATTTGGTAGAATACATTTTGTTCCAATTCCATTTGCTCTTCTACAAATGCTACTGTAAAGGTCCTTGAGTTCACCTGTCCGATTGAAATATGAATCTAATTTTTAGATTACACATAGAAGTTCAGAGAAAGAGTTAATAACACTTTTTTTCTTTAGTTCTACATAAACAGAGACTGCGGTATGTTGTGTTAAAATTTACTGACATCTGAACATCAAATACAAGTACTGGAAGATTTTAACTAATCTAACTAATAATTCATCATCTCCATTATTTCCTAATCAGCCTGCATAAAAGTCCTGTGGCCCAACTGAAAAGTACCTATTTTCTTTTCTTATTAAAAGACATTCCTTTGCTTGACTGCTCTGCAAATTAAGAAAAGAAACTCTGTGGCAATGCTACAGAGTAGGATAGACTGTAGGTTTCTTTTCAGTTATTCTATAATACAACAGTATACATTTTCTGGAACAATAAATATGGAAACAAATCTATGCTAAAGAAACAAGATATTTTAAACATTTCATACTCAAAAAATGAAGCCGTTTGTTCTTAAATACTTAATGAGGCTATTTTTCAAAAAGTTTCCCTTGCATAGTAAGTCTGTAGCATCCACACAAATGCTGTGCAGTTTGACGTGTCCAGACAGAAGCATGCAGTAAGTTACAGCATAAAGATTTATAGCTTTAAAAGAGATTTACAAAGCGGCAACTTAAACCATAGCCTTGTGGTCCCTTAAAATATCAGTTCAGCATGAAGATGGCTTACAACACATCAGAGCTACTTACTAGAGTATCTGAAGTGGATAGTCTGGTGGTATTTAGTCCTACCAGAGATGGAAGAGTTTGGGACATCCAGTTAGAGATCATTGCCATGGTACTAAGAACAGCACCAAGCTTGAGCAGTGGAGGACTCATTGCTGTGGAGCTAATGAGTTTTCATAGTGACTGATTATCATCCTAGTGCTGGCTGGCAGTGAGAGGCGTGACTGCAGCACTCAACATCCACAGCATGAAAGGAGATCAACCTCCCCAGATTTAATCATCCATTAAAAACACACACAGCCTCCCCCAGCTTCTGTTCTTCTACTCTTACCAACAGATACTTCAACAGACTGTCTTATACTGACCACTAAGCCATATAGTACTTTGTATCTACATTCATCTCGGTTAATGGTGGGAAGGATTATTAGAAAGGCCAGGAAAACACAAAGGCTGTCATTCTCAGAAATTACTCCAAAATCAGTGAATAGCAATTTTAGGAAACAGTCACTTAAATTATCAATATCAATAACTCCACAGTTTGCAAAGCTTGTTATTACATGTTCACAAGCAGTACAGAAGTAGAGTGTCTGAAGAACAGATAGCTATGCTACTTTTGGGAAGAGGAACAGAAAATAAATGATGTATGGTTCAAGTAGGGGTAAGGGAGTTACCGATTCCTTAAATCTGCTTCAGGGTCTTCTTTTGTCTAATGTGATACAATGATTTCTAAATTCAGTGGCAGCTTGTACTGATTTGTAGGGAAGTCATAAAATAGAAATAACAGAACAAAAGCTTGTACCACAAATTGTGCAATATGGGTAATTGTTATGTGTATAGTATGTGCATTTTGAAGATGTCTCTAAAGAGGGTAGGTAGAGCAAGTTTTCTTAACAGTATTTACTTGAAAGAGTACTTGGTTAAAAGTTTATAGGAGACAGAATATTGTATTTGTTCCTAAGGTGAATGCTGGAGTTTGTTTCAAAATTTACTTCCTCAGAAATATATTTTTCTTAAACAATTTTGGCAGGTGATATGAAAAAATCCTCAAAGCAATTGAAAAGATACATATTTATATAGAAGAGTGGGAGCTCATGAATGCATTCACTGGAATTAAGCTTTCTAAACCTCCAGAAAAGCTTTTGAAATTCTCAGAGCTTGTGTTCCAAATTCATGCTAGACTTCTCTCTCCCAAATGCTCTTAAAATGATTTCAATCAACCTGTTACTTAACCAAGAAGTACAGAAAATCAATCATTGTCTTTTTAAAATCAAGATATACAGGAAAAAACACATTGAGAGCTACTATATAATCTTATGAGGGACCTTGTGGCACAAAGGCTCAGCGGCAAATACAAGAGAGATAGCATGCATCTAAATATTAACTACTTTCATGGAATTGCACACTAAGCTAAAATGTTAAGTTTCAAAATATTGAAAAAAGTGTTACTCACTGAAGAGTGCATTTAGAGATCTGTGAGGTTTTAGTAAAGCAAGAAACACCTAAAGCAAAAATCCTTTTGAAAGATGCATGTCTAGCAAATCAACAACAATTAACAGATAGTTTAAAATGTGAGGCAGATTGTAGGTTTACTTATTTATGAGCCACTTCAACACAAATGATAAAATATTGAATGTTGACAATTTTACCCTGTATTGTTTATTGGGCATGATAATAAAAGGTCTAAGTATGAAGAGTTTTTGGTGCCCCCCTTTTTCAAGTATTATAACTACAAAAAACATGACACCACTTATGGCTTTATATATGGGTTTTAGGTGGAAGATCATAGTATTTTACACACATTAGATAGAGTGGGTAAAATCCTGGCCTCATTTAAGTCAATGGCAAAACTCCCATTAACTTCAATGAGGCAGGATTTCACCTGTCTGTTATCTAAGGATCTTAAACTGCTGTACAAACATTAATTATAATTCACAATGCTCTCTGAGGTAGTTAACTATTTTACAAATGGGGGAAACTGATATAAAGAGGGTAAGTGATTTGCCAAGGGTCAGACAGTAAATCAGTGGCAGAGATGGGGGCACAACCAAGGACAACTGTCTTTTGCGCTACCTAACAAATAACACTCTCTGCTCTGTTGTGTTTGACTTTTGCCATGTGAACTAGTCTGCCCTTAACAAAATTTTGTTGGCTCTCATGATTTTTTAGATACCTATTCTGACTATTCAAATGAAATGAGCCTGATTTTGATCTTGGTTCCACTGGTTCCACACTAGTGTAACTCTAATGGCTTCACCTAATTTGCCCCAGAATTTATGAGTGCAGAATCAGCCCCAATGGGTCAGTTGTATTGTATATTGATTTGTTCTACATGGTTTCTGTTCAACAAATGCTTTGCCTTAGATTAAAACTAATGTTAATGGGTTGGATGCTCAAATGTGTCAAGTAAAGGAGGAGGCAAAGGTGGCTCTAGGTTACCTCTACTTCTTCCCACATCTTGAGGGCAGCTGGAGATCGAGCCAGCCACCGGATACAGACAGAGTAACCACAAGGCTGTTCTAACTTAAGCTTCCCTAGGGCTCAGGATTACCCCTCTGGTTCTAATATACCTCTGGAAGGCCTCCTATGGCATCAAAGCTGGGGGCAAGGATGTGCTGTAAAGGCCCTCTATACCCAGGGGTGATGGAAAAATGTTTATAGTGGGGGTGCTGAGAGCCATTGAACCAAACTGTTAAACGCTGTATATTATGGAAACCACTTCAAGCCAATGGGTTCGGTAGCACCCCCAGCACCTTTAGTTCCAGTGCCTATGACTATGCCACCTTTATGCCAGCCTGCAGTGGGGAGAGTGGGGATCCTCAGCTCCCTAATTAAGGCAGCTTTAAGTCTCATTGGTTTCAGTGGATTGGTTCCAAAGGGTCATAACCAAGGCCAAAGGTCTGACACTGATGTGTCTATTATAGTTATATTTATAGAAGAATGTGTAAAGGAATGGATCTTTCAAGAACTTGTGGTCCTTTTTATACGACTACCATATCTAAAGGAATGGTCAACAAGTGGACTCAAGGTTTATTATACTGTTTACGCCACATTCTGCTAAGAAGAGGAAGTTTTCACCATCTGTAATACAAGCTTTGATTGGCTTCCCACAAACTGGATGGTTGTGCTGCCTTAACATATTAGCCCTATTGCCATTCCTTATATTGCACTGCTGATGTCCAAAGAGCTGCTGTTTCTTTTGCTCATGCTGATGCTACTGCACACTAATATGGGACGAGATGTATACTCCTATCTTCACACAAAAAGAGATGATCAGCCAACTACAATTTCTCCCTCCGCAACTGGAAAAAGCAGTAAACGCTACAATTTTCTACCTGGAGCCGTTTCTTGATGTGGACTTTTCCTCCATTTCCAACCCAACCTCAAACAAATAAACTACACGGAACCACTTCTTCTACTACTATATTTCTCCAAGACATATAGAGCTCATAAAGTATTTAAAATTACCTGTACTTGGCATATGAATGTAGGTGCCCGACATCTGCACACTTATTTATCCAGAGGACTTGTAAGATCACAAAGACACCATTCTCTTTACTCTTCCTTCCCCTTTCATAGATCCCCTGTTACAGTGATCTTCCTTTCAACAGATTTGGGCTGAGTGTGTCCTCCCTCTTCTGTAAGTATTCATCCCACCCTCCACCACAGGAGCTCTCTAGACATAGGTCCAAGACACTCCTTTCCTCAGGCCTGAGCATGCAACCGCCAATGTTTCCAGCCCCAGTTGCTCTGAGAAGACTGACTTTGAATTCAGAACCCAAATGCATTCTCCTTGCATCTCTGGGAGTGCAAATATTTTTGCTAGGATTGGGAGCCAGTAAACTCTGATCCCAGCTCTGCCACTGACTCTCTTTTGGTCATTTAACCTCTCTTTCCCTGTCTGTAAAATGGGCAATATTGTATCATGGATGCCATGAGAACCCATCAGTTAATGTTTGTGAAGTCTGTTGAAGGTGAGAAGAACTATATATCAGTGCTTATTATTATTACTATGGCCATCTCCTTCCCCTTCCTAGTTTTAATATTCCCCTTTGAAAATATATAAGCTCCTTGTTTGGCAGGTTTCCGAAGACTGAGAGGCGGCACACACTAAATTACATTAGGCAAATTAATCCAATTACTGAAGAGAATCTCCTGGGGATATCTGAGTCGTGTGAAACCGAATTAGGAAAATGTATTTCAGTTGTGAAAATTTGCTTGAGTTGAACTATTCTAAAAAGCCACAGTAAGTTATTTGGAAAGGACCGACTCACTCCTTACTCATCTGACATAGGATTTATTCTTAACCAAAATTCTACTTTGAGAGAAGGCAGAAAACTGGCAGCAGTAAAATGAGAAAAAATATCAAAGTGTAAAAATATAGAACATTTATATATCTTGCTTGTAGCTGAATCAAAATAAATATCTGAAAGCTATTGCTGCAGTATACAAAGTGAGTTTTAATAACTGCAAGAGCACTGACCCTCATCCACCTTTTTTTACCTGTCAATGCGTCTACTACTTTGCTCAGAGGTGCAGGTGGAAATTTCCCACAAACAGAACCTCACATTGCAATGCAAAAGGCCTACTTATGATCATGCAGATATTCAGACTTAAAACAAAAGAGCCATGTTGTACTGTTGGATAAAACAAGAAAATCCCAAGCCATTTGGGACATTATGCCAAGGACATCTTGGGAAGCCTTACAATAAAAATACATTACATCCATAAAAAGAACAGAAGAATGTGAATTGGTCCTTTACTAAGTTAAGAAGTACACTTTCAATATAAAGTCATTTCCTTTACTGAGGCCCACACATAGCTCACATTAAGATGTACTAAAGAGAGAGAAACCTGACAGCAGATTTCTTGAGATAATTTGGTTGCTCCAGATGCCAAGACAATAGTGTGAAAAGGCTGTATCATCAGCTTACAAAAATGTTTAGAGTGCAACTAGAAGTTCTGAGCTCAAAGATCTTTAAGATCTCCATTCGGTAAAATAAGACAGAGATTCAGAGCCAAAGGAAATGTGCATGTAACTTACTGGTCTCTTTAGCTCAAGCTGTAGGAACTTGTACTTTTTGCTCTGGAGGTTGCTGAATTATGCCCCGTGTATCAGCCATGGTCATCACATAACCACACACACCTAGCATATAGTGCAGAACTCAATGCTCTAGAGTGCAGGTGGAAGTGGGGCCTGGGCAGAGATCCATTGTTACTAGGAGTGCATAAATGGCATTGCTGCTTCAAACGTTGGGGTGCTGGAGCTTCAGGGAGTGACACTGCATGTTTGGGAGAAGAATTGTCTTCTGCTTTTTGTCTTCCTATCACATATCCCAGGTAACTGGGCTGAGCATGGTCTTCAGGATTAGGCCAAATTGCACAACAGTGCCAAGGTGTCATGTTTTGGATCCATCAAAGCAGTTGTGTAACATCAGCAGGAAGGGTAAAAGGGAAATGTAATAATCAAATCAACTTCCAATACAGTTATGGATCAGAGTCTGTTTCAGTCGTAAACTCAAATCCAAGCCATGCTTTTTAGAGGGAAAAGTTTATAATTTTACAATAACAGGAGCAACATATTATTCAACAAGAAAACCTCCAATAAACCCTTAAGATTTCCGGGAAAAGATCTGCTTCCAAAATATCTGTCCCATTAGGAAATAAATCAGGGCATTCCACGTTGCTCAAACCATCCAACACAGAATGTCAAACATACCGTGACATACACATTCAAATTAGATAATTATCCAAGATATGCAGAGCGTAAGTCAGGCCAGAATTAGGCCCCTATGGTGTGTGTGGAAATAGAGAGAGAGAGAGACACACACACACACAGTAATGTTCTTTGTGTTATTGCTATCCAATGAAAACTGAATGTCATTAAAACTTAGAGAACATCTGCAGTAGTACTATCATTATTTCTAGACTAGACTGGAAAGAAAACTGAGCATTTTTTTTAAAAGAAAAACCTCATTTTCTGTCTACTAAACATGCATGTTTTTTCCCCTTTCCCCCCTGAAAAGGAATCTAATCATTTTTGGCATCCCCATAAGCTCTTTAACTCAGTAAGGTACTGTAATGTGGTAGTGAGTTCTACAGATCAGTTATGAGTTCTGTAAAGAAGCATTTACATTTATCAATTTTTAAATGTTAACTTTTCATTTTAATGGGTTTCCCTCTGTTTCTGTGTTATGAGAAGGAGTAAATATAAGCACCTGATTTAGTATCTCTACTCTCTACATATCATTAATGTGATACATCATATTTCTCTCCTTTCTAAAACGTATAGTCCTAATCTTTTAAAATCTTTCCTCTTGCCAATCATCCCATCATTTTTGTTGCCCTTTTCTGGAACTTTTTTATTTGTGTGGATCTTTAATGAGGTGTGGTGACTAATGTTCCACATGCTATTCAAGATGAGGGTATACCATTTATTAATACCACTCAATGGAATTGTTATTATTTTCTATTCCTTTCTTAATGCAGCCTTGCATCCTGTCTGTTCTTGACCACTCCTGATTACTGATGTTTTAAATCCAGAATGATGCCAGCAATAAATCTTTTTGCTGAATAGTTACACTTAGTTTACAATCTATCAATATGCATGAGTAATTCTGACTGTTGCTTCCAATATGCATTATCTTTCATTTGAACTGGGTGGCCTAATTTTCTAGTTTTATTAGGTTCTTCTGAAGTTCCTCAGCATCCTTTTTAGACCTGACTAACTCAAACAATTTTCTGTCATCCCCCAATTTTGTCACTTCACTGTTCACCACCTCTTCCAGAAGTTAAATAAATGCATTAAATACCACCAGTCCTAGTACAATTCCTTTGGGGGAAACCACTGCTAAGCTTCTTCCATGCTGAAAATCAGTTACTTATTCCTTTGTTTTTCTCCTCATAATCAGTTTCTGATCCACAGCAGAACATTACATGCCCCCTTCTGACTTCTTAGTTCCTTAATTGTCTCTTGTGATGGACTCATCAAAGGCTTTTCAAAAGCACAAATGAATTACAATACTGGTCGTCCTTTATCCATTATATATTAACATTTTCAAAGAATAGTAATTAATGGAGAGGCATGATTATCCTTTACAGCTGCCATGCTGGTTTATCTTTATCACAGCATACTCATCTAGGTGTTTTATAACTTTATATTTAATTATTTTTTCAATTAATTTAGCTGGTACTGAAGCAAAACTCACTGATCTGTAATTAGCCCCAAGACCTATTTTTAAAGCTAGGTACAACTCAGGCTGCCATCCAGTATTCCGGATGAGCATGTAATGATTCTGAGCTCCATGTGGGTGCACCCACCCAGAGCTCTATTGACTTCTATGATGCTTTACTTGGTGCCAAAATCTGCCCATGCAGAGCCCATTATCTGATCTGGGCTTTAGTCTCTGACAGTGGCTTGGAAACAGTACTGTGGGGTAAGTATATCCCAGTCATCCCTTGTGGGGTGTGATCCAAAGAATTTGTGCAGCCTTTATGTAATGCTGTATGTGTCTGTAATTCTGAAAGTCTGCTTTCTCTCCGTTATTTCAAACCATGACAAACATCTGAATTTCAATCCATATTAAGTTTACTGGTTGGATTAGATACATTTGAAAAAATCATATTCTTTGACTTACAATAGCTGAAAATTTCAGACATTGCCTTTACTGAATTGCCTTTGAACGAAATCCCATTTCAAACTGCTTTTCTCACTGTCTTTGTAAAATCTTAGTGGGTGACTAAACTGCGTCTTTATGTAATTTAGGCAATTGCATTTCAAAGTCTTGGGTTGAAAGTCCTTCTTGAAATATCACCACCAGGAAAAGTGTTTCTGGAATTTCAAGAATTTCAGTGTATCAGTAATGGGGAAACGGATATATCATTGGTTATATATTTCTAGTATAACTAGGAAAACTACTTATTCAGGCATTTAAATAAAGAACATATTTCATTCTGCAAACATTATATTCAATTTTCTCTTCATTGTAACTGTGCTAGAAAATTATCTGGGTTACATAAATTTCAGGCATATTTTATTTAAATAATTAAATGAACAAATTACAACTTTTTCCTTCCATTCTAATAAAAAGTTCTTATGAAATATTTTTTACTTACACCATACTGTATGTATCTAATGTCCTTCATTTTTATGCATTCACTTGTGAAGTATGTAATTCAAAATCACGCTGCCACAGAACACTTCAATGAGGAAAATGTGTGCATCTGAAAACAGAATTTGGCTCCATCAATGGAGCTGTACACTGGAAATGCGATTTGTTTGTGTTTTCCTTAGAACTAGACAAAATATTTTCATAAATACTTGAAGGAATAAATCATTTAAATCACTTTGCCTTTTTTAGCACCTCTCTTATTTACAGAATGGGAGTGATCACGGAAATGAGAATTTTAAGCAAATATTAGTGGGACACAAATGTTTGAAATAATAAATATGAGCATTTGCACTTGCATTTGCAGGAGAAATCTGATTCAAATAGTTATTCTCATCCAGTTAGAGAGCAGAAACAAGACCATGTGATCTATGTTTCCAATCAAATCTAACACAGCTCAATTTCAGATGTCAGTGGAGGGCCTCCAGATTTACAGACGAGTAACTGGCCAGTATAACCATTCAAATCAATGCCTTCCACAAGGTCATTCCAAGGTCGATTTACATTTCATGACTGTCCTTGAATGAAACCCTCATGAGGCAAAGAAATTATATTTTCTTCTTTCCCCCCCCCTCTTATATTTCACTTTTATACATCGAGGAATAAGGCCATGTTATTTTTCTAACTTTCTGTATTTAAGTGCCCTTTTATGGTGATGGTAGATCCATTCATGATTTGTTGGCAGGAGCTGGTGAATAAAATTGACCATGGCAATCCTTATTTATAGTGGGGAAAGGATCCTTTTTTGAGTTGAACTTCGAAAGGGCTGGTATCTGAAAAGTAGCAGGTAGACTTTTCTCAGGTCACAGTGCTGTAAAGTTTACATAGCTCTTTCCCTACTAACAGGTGTTACTTTTGTTACCTCAGTGATTGGATCTTTTTAATGCGACACCTAAAATTAAGTAAGATTTTTTTTCTTCTCTTTAAAAAAAAGGAAGCCTGAAAGAACACAGCTCCGGGTAAAGACTTTACGTTCTACCGCTGTCCCTTGTCCTTACTGTAACACATACACCTCTTAATACTTGTCTTTGGGGTTTTAGTGTCTAGATTTCCGTCTGGACCTTTGGCTTCAATGTTCTCTCCAGGATTCCCAGATTCCTGGAACATATGCTGTTACCTGTGCTTACAGAGAGAAGTTTCTCCTTAGTATATTTTTAATGAACAATAATAAGTTTCCTCTTTTTAGGACCACTAGATCTCTACTTATTCTTAAACTTATGTCTGGCTATTTTCACCCTTGCTGGGGCTACTGAAACTGGTTGAGCCAAACTTCCAAAAACGTGGCCACTGTTCATGTGCATGCAGCTGTATATGAACTCCTTTTGCTATCTAGCACTTGTAGGTTCAATGGGTAGAATTTACGCAAGCAGAGCACCTTGAATGCACAGAAAAGCAGTGAAAGAGTAGTGCAAGTTGAGCATAATCAAGCTTTGTGTTTCAAAATGTGTTTATCATTTATTTTGCTAATAGACAAATGTCTCATGCAAGTGTGATAGCCATGCATGCAAATGGAGGCCAGGTCGAAGTTTCATTGAAAATTTGGACCATTGTGCTGCATCTTAAGTTTTCTGTCCCTCTACCAGGTCCATATCACTCAATAAGAGAAGGCAAGACCTAAATATAAGAAAGGGGTGATTTTAAATGAGAGGCTGACTAGACCCTCATCTAATACCATCTGAAAAGACAGTCAATACCCAAAGATAAAAAAAGTAGGAATCTTTATTCCTCTCAAATAAACAGAATTTCCTGTTCTAAAAATCCCACAAAATGTGTATTTTAAACCTTGCCCCCAACAATTATTTGCTTGCAACCACAGTATCCTAAAATAATGTAATTGAAAATTCTGTGAGAGGAGCAACCCAGTATTTTGAAAACCGTCATGAGGCAAAGAAATTATATTTTCTTCTTTTCCCCCCCTCTTATTAACTGGTGTAAACTCACAATAAACAGTTTCTATGCTTACCAGATGCTTCAGCTTTGCTGCAGCATTTGACCAACCTAAAAAGACATTTATAGCTTTGTATATTTTGCCACCAAGAACATAGGCTCAAATGGACTTGACATTGCAGAAAGAAAAAAAATTTTTTTCACTGATTAGTCTAAAGATTTCAGACTTTTGGTTTTAGTGATACTATTAAGTTTTATGTTAGAAATACTAATATTCTGAAAGATTAACCCCATCCTGCTTAGGCAAAACTCTTGTTGCAATCAGTGGGAGTTTTGCCTGATACAGAATCATATCCCACTTGAAGTTTCCTAGTCTAGAAAACAAGGCTATTTGTTATTTCAGTTAACATTCCAAAGGAGAACCTTAAATAATATTTTGTCTATTATCAACATCTATCAGTTTTTACAGAACTCACATAGTTCCATCTGTCTACTGAAAATGCGACCAAATGAACTGAAATATATTTATCTGAAATCTATTATTGCACAAATATCCATATTTAAGCACAGAATTAATACATCTCTTATTACTTGGAAAAATGTGTAATGTCACTTTTCTCAGCTCTAAGTCAGGAGTGTCTTTAGGAAATGACTTGCTTCATAAAGTCATATATGGTTTATTAACTATGTATGGGATTAAGAATGTAATTTACTTTTTAAAAGTTGGTTTACATTAAGTATAGGACATGGAAAATGAAAGCAAATTGAATAGAAATTGAATTACAGTACATTTAATTAAACTTAAAAGCATGTAAATAACAGTTACGATTCCATTCATATTAAAAATTCTGATTATATAAATATCTTGGCTCTAGTTCCTCAATACAGTACATCAGATTTATGCTGATATAACTCTTCTGAAGTCATTGGAGTATAAAACTGGAGTAACAGTCTGGAGAATCAGTCCCTTGTATGGAAGGAAAGAGTTCCATTAAATGAAGAAGAACCTTCTACACAGAGGATCCTCTGGATTCTCAAGTCAGTTGTCAGGGTCCCCTCAGCTTCTCCTGCTGGTAGAACCCCACCTCCCATGAGAGAATTAACAGGAAACTTCATGAGTTAAAGCACATGGAGAAGGGGCTGTAAAATATCATACTTAATGTGCACTAACTATTACTCATGTTGAAGTGTTCTGTTAACTGTTAAATGCCATTCAAAATAAGAAAGCTCTATCTTAATGTAAAAATAAACACCCAATCCTGCATGGAGATACGCAAGGCTATTACATGAAGCAAGCTACAGAGTAAAACTTGTTGCTATTCCATGTGGTAATATTGGCTCCTATTACTGCCCTTTTCTGTGCCACACCAAGCATGTGTTTTTTTCAAAGCAACTGAGATTTATTAACACAACTGTGTATACTTTTAAATGAAATTTAAGAAGCTAACATTCCAATTTTATTTTCTCTTTTTACTTTCCAAGTGCCCCTCGCCCCCCGCCCTCCCCCCAAAAAACCCTCCAAAGTCCTCTTTCAGCTTCTGGTTAAATCTAATTCTATTATGAAGTATGGCTATAAAATGAAATCTTGG
The DNA here is from genome assembly GCF_028017835.1 of Emys orbicularis. NCBI lineage: Eukaryota > Metazoa > Chordata > Testudines > Emydidae > Emys > Emys orbicularis. The sequence continues at coordinate 40,062,566 of NC_088690.1, forward strand.
TGCTCCATGTTTTCCCTCAATGACATCCATGTTAAATTTGATCAATTTTAAAATTAAAAATATTTTTTCAGCAGTCCAGACTACAGGCTCAATCCGGTATCTGAATATCAAATAGTTCTCTCTGCTTTGTATATTGCATATCACCAGTCATTGCTTCTGTCATGATTTCACATACAAAGAGCAAAACACGCACTTTCCGTCAAAAATAGCTTATTTTTAGGTTAAGGAAAACAACAAGAAAGAACAAAGTGATCCCGATTCAAAGCCCACTGAAGTTAATGTTTGGCTCTGCTGAGAGGGCACAGTGTGTTTCATCTGTGACAGGGTGCAGCAACTCTAAGAACAAATGACCACCCTGTCTGAGAAGAGGCAGAGTTCTTAAGAAATGCAAAAGTGAGGTACACAGAAAACAGAGATTAAATTGGGTTTCTAAGCACCACGGGAAGTAAAATATAGGAATCAAGATTTCCTGTATGATATGAGAGGACAATTTTGTCCTAATCAATCAGAGCTTGGCTGGAAGCTTTGTTAATGCATGAGGCTTCCTCTTTTATTCCTGTTTATTATTTGTATTCTGGTAGTGTCTACAATGTGCTAGATTCTGTCCACACACAGAAGAAGACAGAGCTTACAAATCTAAGTAAGATACAATGGGATAGGGAAAGGAATACCATAAGAATAACTATGTATTGTCTATACCTAACTGCATCTCAACCTGCCATTTATTAGCTGGTATCATGGCAGAATTGAGTCTTGGAGAGGGCTTTGAAAGAGGAGAGGGTGATTGTCACTCAGATGGTGTCACCTGTTCTTCTTTCACATTATCCCTCTTTTGTATCTTCTAGGAATGTCCCAAACTGAAAGTCTGATGTCAGAATATTGATCTAAGAGTTTTCAAGGCTATATAACCCAAATCATCATTGTTAATGTGTTAGATGCTGTGATATACTGAAATCAAATAAAAATTGATGTGATGCTTTTTAAAAATCTTTGTAATTTACTTTAAGGCCACTGCCAGGTGGTGTAATGTAAATAAGAATCAGGTCCAATAAGTAGACCATCATGAATGATATATAGCCACAATAAACCATACTATAAAATAATTAAATCCAATATTAAGAGTATCAACAAATAAAATATATTGAGGAGTCATAAAGATATAGTAAAGTACATATATAAATACACTAAAATACATATTTCCCTCCTGACTGGAAAAAGAGGAACAGTAATAGTCACCAAGAGGAACCAGGACAAAACAACAGTAACCAGAGACTTGAAGTGATGTCTTGTAACCAAGCTACTAGCATACAGAATGTATATAAAAGGACTGGGAGACAAGTCCCATACTTTTCCCAGCATTCAAAATCAGACTAATCTGACCAAAATGAGAGCTTTATGGCCAAAATTTAGCTAAGTGCTGCAAAATTGATTTGATTAGAATAGCAAAATAAGTTTGTTTGGTTTGAAAAAACATTTATCAACTGGCTTATAAACAGTTTGTATAAATGATTGGAAATAAAATTGATCATAATTATGTGACAAAAGTGGCTTTATTTGCTTAATTTCTTTTAGACAAGGGTCCAAACCTCAAATGCTAGCACCCTTGAACTTTGATAGGGGAGGGTTCTGAAACCAAATCTATAGCATAATGGCAAGGTTTGCACCATCTCTAGTGTTTTTCCCTAATAGAATATATTCCAGAAGTAATAGAAGGAATGGGTTTCAAATAATTTATAAGTTAGTATATTAAATCAGCATTTCTTAGCTTTCCATTATTTATTTCTCCAAACAGGTTTAATGAGCACCTATTCAAAGAATTTTCACAATTATAATATTCACAACTAAGGATATACTTCTAAGCAAGTAGACCTTTGCCCAGTCAGTTCAACCCAAAATCTGAAAAATACAGAACACCAAAGAAACCACTAACTTCCCACAGCTGAGCATCCACTAAACAACACCATGTCCACCCTGCTTAAGAACAGTCTAAGCCTTGCGGTGTGACATGAAATTAATAAAAGCCAGACAGTGTTGGGCCAGGAAATGGGGAGAAGTGAATTCCAGAATCAAGGAGCTGGCTTGGAGAATACTCCATTACCAGCCCCCTCCCATTTCAACCAGGGGGCTGTTAGCTCAAGCACCTCCACTGAGCACGACTGCAGTGGTATTATGCAGGGACCATTTTCAATTTTTTTTATTAGACTCCTAGTCTGTTCTTAACAGTGCAGGTAGGGTGACATTCTTCCCAATGGAGAGGGCTTGCACAAGGCCTTGTGCACTGCTTCATCTTCACTGTACGGGCTTCAATGGATCATAGGGACTTGTGCAGGCCATCCGCACTGGGCAAGTCAGTCCCCATTGAGAATATCTGCATCTTTTTTTTGTCTATCCTCTCCTGCCTGGCCAGTGATGATTCCTGCACGTACAGAGCTGCTATTGAGTGCTGCATCTATACTAGGATTCGTTTATTAAATGAGCTGGCAGGCACACGAAGAAAGCAGGACAGAGTACTTTAGAACAGCTTGCACCTCATGGAAACATAACTTAAAAAAAAAAAGAGCCAGAGAAGTGACTGGTTGAAGTGAAACCAAGCCTTTGCTTTCAATTAATCCCTGCAGCTTCCTATTTTTATTAAAGGTTACATCAGATTCTCAATTAAACCTCTCATTTTATTTCTGATGCCAGCAGGTCTGATAAATCAAATGCACAAAATGACTAACTAATTTCACTGGAGAATTAGTTTAGTAGAATCATCCTTTTTCAACCCAATGTCTTTACTCCTGTAGGTGATCAACATTTACAAATAGCTCACATCTATTAGAAAATTGTCTGTACTGAATTATATGTGAGAATCCATTTAATGTGTGGCCAAAAGCATTTGCACAAGATTGTTCCTGGCCCTTGTGCACAGGCTGAGAGAGAGTGCAGGGAGCCCTCTAGAGTGGGCTTCAAGGACAATTGCAGCCTCTGCCCTCAGGAAAATGCAGGTACGGCTCCCATTGTTGCAAATTGCCCCAAAGGACATGAGACTGGAATGTGGTAGGGTCATAGACCTGTCCCAGAGAACAGTACAACTTGCAAGGTTTTCTTGTTTGCTAGGTAGCTGGGGATAGGGATTTTGTTCCTCCTGGAGCACTCTTTGCTCTAAATGTGATAATCATTCTAGCCCTTAACATTTACAGAGATTGCCTCCCTCCTAACTAATATTATGTGGAAAAGGGGTGATTATCCACCCACCATGCCTAGTGATTTTTCTTTGCAACCCTCTGTCTTTTCAACCTGCACTTTCTGTTTTCTCTTCCTAGGTATCATCCTCTCTGCTTGTCTCTATGTGGGGTGGTGAGGTAAGAGAGATGGTCTAGTAGCTTTGATCAGCACTCAGTTCCCTTTGCCTGATATCCCCAGGTCTACTAGCGTTAGAGACTAGCAAAAGTTGTTGTACAGCTTGAACTAGTATGACAGCAATTCCAGCATTAAAGGCTGGAGCGCATCTACCGTTATGAATCTCCAGTCCTAGTAGCATTAACAGCATTTCCCCTCTGGGATTGTGAGTTATCTCTCAGCAGGTATAAGGGCAGAAATTGGCAAATGATGGGGCTTTTCAGAAAATACAATATGTGCTTTCTGCAAAATCTGCAAAATCACATTTTGAGGAGGCGTCTACTTGTAGGTGACAATTTATTTTTAAATGCATGCTATGTTTCTGCAGTACCATTCTGATACAATTGTTTTACTTGTAAACAATGATGAAAGAGTACAAGATACAAATATATGTGGCTATTTAGGAGATCCCAGAGCCATTATTTGTTGCAGTAGAGGGTATTAATCCTAGTGCTGTGACCCAAATTACAATTTAGTTAATTATATTCTACCTAGCAAAATGATCCCTGCCATTTCAGTTGGATACTGGAGTCTATCCTAAACTGTTGCATAGTGCTGTTTGTTTCACCTCTGAGACGGCTGCAGTTCAGTGGTGGGTAAAGTAATCCCTATGGACCATATACTGTGAATTTCAGTTTGTGATGAAAAACACTAAAGATGTAAAATAATGTTTATTTATTAAGTGCATACAAAACACACCTCTGATTTTTTTAAGGCTCCTCTTTATTTTTTTAGGATTCTGGTTTAATAAGAGCAACACCAAACAGGACCAGGCAAGTTTATTTGAGAATAAAAACAAAATGTTTCTTAATAGCAGAAAAATAAATAATTTCACCCAAGTATCTTGCTAGACTCATTCCAGTTATCACTTACAGTATGCAGACTGCCAAATTCTTTTTTATTTCCTATTTCTCTTTTTCTGATCAGAAATAAAATGCCATTTTAAAATATTATATTTTAAGTCATTTAATTGCTGGTTGTTTTTGTTGAGTCTGCTGTACACCCTGTTATTGGTCTTAGTATGGTCTGTAAAGCAAAAGCATCTACTAGTCATGATATGCTGTACTGGCTTTATGGGTACAAATGGGTAATTGGTATTGCCCTCTTGTGGCCTGCAGAGAAGCTAAATGATTTAATATTATCAGCCGGTGAAAGAGCTTTCTTTTAAGATCAAATGGAAGAAGAATTTGATAATGGAGCTTAAAGGACCAAAATTCTAGTCACAGCCCCCAGCTGATGATGGATATGTGTGTGATTTATAAAATTAGTTTCTTACAAGTGAACTTCAACAATCCACAAGAGTGAACAAAATCTATACATGAGCCTGAAAAATACTAATCTGTGGCACATTCTGTCAAGACCAACTACTTTCGCCTGATGCGTCATTGCATCATATTGTTCAAATAAAGTAAATGAATAAATGGTTTGATTTTGGAGGGCCCAGCAATATTCACAAGAGTCAAACAAAGGGCCAAAATTGTTTTATATGAACTACCATGATTTCTGCAAACAGGTGAAGTGTTAGATTGAAAGAACCAGTTTGACTATGACTAGGAATCTTAGTGACATTTGTAAATAGTGTATGAGGAAGGGGAGACAACACAGAGGGAAGGAGAAATGAGAAAAAATGGAGCAATAAATATTGACAAATATCCACTGATGGGCTCCTCTTTAAGAATTGCTTTCTCTCTGCTCCTAACATATCCTATGAATGTGGCAAGAGCAAGTGTGCTGAGAAAAAGAAAATTCAATGCGTTGTTCATAGACTTAATAAATACACTCAGCAAAACAGCACTCGCTCCATAACCACTGTACCAATACTCACCACCACAATCGTGGGCCTGCCCATATAAAATCTGCTAAATTCTGGGTGTGTCTCAAAGAATGTATCAATGAGACTTGCAAGAGGTTCGACAGAGCCTCTTCAAAGGAAATCAGGAGACACCTAATCATAGCAAACAGTGATCTGGAAGTATTGGATGGTCACTGTTCAAGCACCGTTGTTTAGTTGGGAGTGATTAGTCTGTTCCTGACTTTTGGCCTCATACAAAGCTCATCGAAGTCAGGGGATGTATTTCTATTGATTTCAATAAGCTTTGAATCAGGCCTAGATGAATGTTCAAGCTCTTTAAGCTCAAGGACTTGCATGTGGAAATTTAAAATTTGGTTCCATGGCTACTCTCTCATTGCACTTTGAAATTCTCATTCCATGAATATTCATGCCAGTAAATTTGCAGAAAGGGAACACAGAACATAGCCAAAGCAAATTCATGTAAATATTTGAGTGAATATTTGGGGGAATATTCTGCGGTATTTCCCCCTCCATGTCCCGCAATAGAAATCTCTGTTGCATTCCATTGATTTGTAATTGATGGTTTTTATTGGTGCATTGTGCATGTACCTGGGTAATTTGCACCAAGTATAAACAAAGAGGTCAGCAACTCAGTGAGCTAGTTAAAACCCTGCGTATTCAAAACTGCATCTATTGCTGGGCACGTTTTTAATTGTTATAAGACCATTGCAACTGACACTCAAAGGGTGTCAAGACAGCTACAGATATCCACATTTTATTATCAAAAATCCTATCTGTTCTTCCACAGCCTCACTCAGATATCTAACTCCCCTTCCCCTCCTCCTCAAACTGTAATAGTTTGCTTAGGTATTTCTATATTGGCAATGTTAAGAAACATGGAAACATTTTAAAACACCATCACTTTGAATTGTTTTATTAGTTTCAACTTATAATGCAATACTCAGTAAAATCAGTGCTGTGTGTACAAAGGAAAGCAATTTTTCTTATTAGAGAAGAGAAGCATAAATTCACTACAAAGGAAAGAGAATAACATTTAAACAACACAGAAAACATAAGAGGCTGGGAAAACTGCAATAAATTCTAAGAAATTTGTAGATTTTCAGTATATAGGAACATGAATGTGAAAATTTGGTGACATTTTCTAAACTACTGTTTTCAGGGAATATTTTCTGTCTTTTAACTAGGGCTGTCGATTAATTGCAGTTAACTCACATGATTAACTCAAAAAAATTAACTGCGGTTAAAAAAATTAATCGTGATTTATCACACTGTTAAACAATAGAATACCAATTGAAATGTTTTAAATATTTTTGGATGTTTTTCTACAATTTCAAATATATTGATTTCTGTTACAACACAGAATATAAAGTGCTCACTTTATATTAGTATTTTTGATTACAAATATTTGCACTGTCAAAATGATAAAAAATAGTATTTTTCAATTCACCTCATACAAGTGCTGTAGTGCAATCTCTTTATCGTGAAAGTGTAACTTACAAATGTAGATTATTTTTGGTTACATAACTGCACTCAAAAACAAAACAATGTAAAACTTTAGAGCCTACAAGTCCACTCAGTCCTACTTCTTGTTCAGCCAGTTGCTAAGACAAACAAGTTTGTTTACATTTACAGGAGATACTACTGACTGCTTCTTATTTACGTCACCTGAAAGTGAGAACAGGCGTTCGCATGGCACTGTTGTAGCCTGTGTTGCAAGATATTTACATACCAGATGCGCTAAAGGTTCATATGTCCCTTCATGCTTCAACCAGAGGACATGCTTCCATACTGATGATGAGTTCTGCTTGATAACGATCCAAAGCAGTGTGTTAATTAAATTTGTGAATGAACTTCTTGGGGGAGAATTGTATGACTCCTGTTCTATTTTACCCACATTCTGCCATATATTTCATGTTATAGCAGTCTCAGATGATGACCCAGCACATGTTCGTTTTAAGAACACTTTCACAGCAGATTTGACAAAATGCAAAGAAGGTACCAATGTGAGATTTCTAAGGATAGATACAGCACTCGACCCAAGGTTTAAGAATATGAAGTGCTTTCCAAAATCTGATTGGGACGGGGTGTGGAACATTTTTTCAGATGTCTTAAAAGAGCAACACTCCGATGCAGAAACTACAGAACACGAACCACCATAAAAGAAAATCAACCTTCTTCTGGTGGCATCTGACTCAGATGATGAAAATGAACATGCGTCGTTCCACTCTGCTTTGGGTCGTTATCAAGTAGAACCCATCATCAGCATGGACGCATGTCTTCTGGAATGGTGGTTGAAGCATGAAGGGACATATGAATCTTTAGCGCATCTGGCATGTAAATATCTTGCAATGCCAGCTACAACAGTGCCATGTGAATGCCTGTTCTCACTTTCAGGTGACATTGTAAACAAGACGTGGGCAGCATTATCTCCTGCAAATTGTAACCAGATTTGTTTGTCTGAGTGATTGGCTGAAGTAGGACTGAGTGGACTTGTAGGTTCTAAAGTTTTACATTGTTTTATTTTTGAATGCAGTTATTTTTTGTACATAATTCTACATTTGTAAGTTCAACTTTCATTATAAAGAAATTGCACTACAGTACTTGTATTAGGTGAATTGAAATATACTTTTCTTTTGTTTTTTACAGTGCAAATATTTTTAATAAAAATAATATAAAGTGAGCAGTGTACACTTTGTATTCTGTGTTGTAATTGAAATCAATATATTTGAAAATGTAGAAAACAGCCAAAATATTTAAATAAATGGTATTCTATTATTGTTTAACAGTGAGATTAATCACGATTAATTTTTTTGTCATACGATTAATCGTGATTCATTCTTTTAATCGCTTGACAGCCCTAGTTTTAATACGAACTAATTGGTTTACATGGCAACACTTATTAAAAATATTACATTAAGAATTTACTTTTTCATAAGGGATATTATATAATGGGATCAGCTACAAGTGCTTTATGTTATGTATTTCTATATTATAACAAATGATATTCCCTTTTATTTATACACAGTAGATGAACTATCTTGAATATCCATGAGTTGATTATATCCAACTACTATAGTGAATATAAGATATGTAAGTGACGCCAAATTTCAAATACTCATATGCACAATTGTCTGCATTAATTCCTGGCTGCAAACATTTAAAGTTTAGGGCTGACAAGCACATTGCTTACTAAGTTATCAATGAAATGCAGTAATTTTGCACCTCTCATTCAGTCTCTCACACAATTTCCATCCTAAAGTTCAGAAGTGGCCACGACTCCTGAGACTTATACTATTGAAAGCAGAACATAGTAGCTATCAGGAAGGCTCTTCATTATGAATATCTAATGCCCTTGGGAGAAGTTAATCTTCTGAATGCTTGTGATTACTCACCACATAATGCATTATCATTCTTTTATGTGTGTCCCAGACAAAAATGAGACAATATCTTCTGAGCTAGAGACCTGGGCCCTCTGACTGATAATAAATGACTCTTCAATTATTACAAATCTAGGCTGCTACACAAGTTGTAGAGGCCCTGGGAAATGATGCGATTAGGCTTTGTCTTCTTTTGCAGTCCAGTGGCTGAATCTGTGATACCACAGACTATTGTTGTGGAGGAGAGAAAACCTTTTATGTCATAGTAAACAGTTCTGACATGAAGCTGATGGATGACTCTTTCCATACAAAAGGCTCACAGCTTTCAAATGCAAAACAGTCTAGAAAACTGGGTACATGTCATGTCATATTAAAGGCATTCATTCACAATAACTTTTTATAACCAACTGAAGAAAAAAACGTCATTCCCCCTTACGGAATGGTTGGAATTTTATAGAAGTTTAAGAGCTTCTATAAACTTACACTGAAAGATTGTAGATTGTGAATGTTGAAGTGCCGAGTGATATCAACTGGCTTGTTATGAAAAATATTCAATGTACAGACGGTTCTACATACAATGCATGACCTATAATCATATTTTTTTTCTCTCTGGTTTTAATATGGAGGCTATTTTTAACTGCACCTACTGTTTATTCCTCATGTGAAGTTCTAATCCTTTAAGGAGAGGAATATGACCTCAGGTGAGGAATATGCCACTAGATAAATCTGTAAGGAACAAGATTTTGCTTTCAGGAAAATGTTCCTTTATATTAAAAAAAAAAAAAAAAGGAGGGAGGGAGGGAGTTCACCTAAAAAAAGAACTTGGTAGAGGTAAAATTGTTTCTTAGTAGAATATTTGTTTTTCAAAGTGTCCATGACAGATTCAGTGGATCTTTAGATGATTGCAACCTAATATGTTTGCAAGGAATGGAATTCACAGCCAACTCTAGTAAATGTTAATGTGTGCTTTTAGATTTAAGTTAAAGGAATTGCTGTTGTTATATTTTTAGCACCAAGTCCTTTCTATAGTAGGATCGTTACAGAGCTTGCTAACTTCAGTTCAGGTTTTACAATAGGGATTTACCACTACACCATTGGAAAATGAGAGAGAAATTTACCTGCTTTACAATTCTGTAGTTCATTTCTGCAACTTAACTAATATAGTCGTGTAGAAATGTACAAAAATTTGAGCTACGAGAGCAGTTGTCATTTTAGATCCAAAATGTTTGTGCAGCAGCTCCTGAAAGTCTTTTCAGCTAAATTCTGTATATAAAGGACATGAAGTTAGATCTCCCAGTATCGAACAATATACAGCAGTTTGAAAGAAGAGGGGAAAGTAACTTGTTTACTTCAGCTCAGTGCAAAGCTGTTTGTATGAAGAAGGAAAGAAAATCTAGTTCAGTTCCATGGGGCCACCATGCCTTGAACACTTTGAAACTTTGGATAACTGACTCAACTACAGCATTTTTTTACACAAATTAATGTGAGAACAGAATGTATTTTTTTTTAACCAGTTCAGCTGTCTGGGTTATACTTTCTTTTAAAAAGAAAAACAGTCATACAAAATTCTAGTAGACCAATAATTGATCACAATGCATCAGATAAATAAAATCTCGCCTTCATAATCCACTCATCTCACAATCAGTTCATCTCATCAAAACATATTTGAGAAAATAAATAGTCCTTATACTAGAAGAGACTTTGGATGGATGCACATACAGACACCATGGTTATCAGCAGGGACTGAACCCAGGGCACTTCATCACCAATAGCACAGGCAGTACCACTTGAACTAAGGGAAAACTCCTTTAATTATGAGAAAGTAACACACTGAGACCTATCACTAAATGTTATTAGTCTGAGTCATAATCACACACAGGCCAGTGTATTACAAATAGAAAGCTCTGTAAGTCAAGAAACCTGGACTCTGTCTGACAAAGTTGGGGAATAAATTTCAGAGCTGAATCCTTTCAGTGAGAACACCATGCCACCAGACCCAACCCTGTATATAAACCAGATGGATGCTAGACTGAGTGCCTCAACTAACCAGGGAGAGAGATCATCCCTAAAGTAGACACGTTATAATAATTTTGGTCTTTATAGTAAAACAAACATTTTAATTTTCACCTGGAAACCCACTGGAAGCCAGTGCATAAACATAGCAGAGCAATAATGTATGCTGTTTGGGACACGCTGCTTTATGGGGTGCAACTGTATTTTTTTGGCATTCTTGGGGTTGCTTACAGGACTGAGGTATAAAATGTTTCAAATTTAGACTCAGTGGAAAAGAGGATTTTAAAGAATTTAATATTTCGGAATAGACCTGTACTGAGAAAATTTCTGAGAGGTTTCTCTTCATCTAAAAATCTCTATCTCATTGGAAATTTTATTTTGAACACTGAATGTATTACAGTTGTCTTTTGAGGTATTTTCATTTTTACAAATAAACGATCAGCTTCATAGCTGTATTTTTGCCTATATTTTCTGTCTTAGAACTGAATCACAGGGGCAAACACATATTTTATTTATCACCCAACATTTCCAAACTGCTCCAGGGCAGGATTTATTTTTTAAAGAAACATTCACCATTTTTGACATCTGTAGATTTAGAGAACATAGGAAGTTTTTAAAATCTTCATGGTTTAAAATATATAGTAGCTGAAACTTGATAAAATTAATATAAAATAATGTATGGAACTCCCACAAGCTAGAAAAAATGTACATAGTACAAGAACATACTGGGTTAGACCAATGGTCCATCTAGCCCAGGATCCTGTCTTCTGACAGTGCCCAATGCCAGGTGCTTCAGAGAGAATGAACAGAACAGGTAATCATCAATCACTTTATTGCCATTCCCAAAATGTATTCATTTGCATATATTCATTTACAAACACATTTGTTTATTTTTGAATTATTTACATATTTATTTTGAATTATTTATACATTTTTGTATTTATTTTTAAATTATTTAAACCACTCAGGGGCTGGAGAAAAATATTCTTTAAACAATTGGAGGGGTTTGGATAAATGGGAAAATTATTTTCGCCAGCCTGCACTACAAATTTCTATATTAGATCCCTATTTCATATTCGCTACTTTTTATGCACCTGGAATTTTCATAGGCAGCAATAGAAACTCCACTCAAAGAATGATTGAAGAATATGCAATATAAATCTTGCATCCTGTTAAGATGCAGGGAACGATCAGGGCTGCCAATTGTTTCTCTTGCAGCACTTTTTGTGAAGACAAAGGAAGTTTTGATTTAAAAAAATATATTTTGCTGGATATGGGACTAAGCATTGGAGAAGAGGGAAAATAATCTAGCTGAAAAACACAGAATCATATATTGGCTGTTTCAAGAAGTCCTCAACATGGATTGATCTTGCAGCGTGCATAATACCCCAGCTCCAAACCAGCAAAACACTGAAGCATGTTTTTGAGTGTTAATACTAGAGTAATGACTTCAGGGCATGAAGTTAAATATTTTCCTGGACCAGGAGCAGGGCGCTTAGCACTCTGCATGGTCAAGCCCTTCATAATTTTTTCAGCAAAGATCTTCTTGAATTTGTCCTTTGGAGACACGAATTACAACTCATGATCAGCATTGAGTTGTGAAGATTTTTCTTTGTGGCCGGAGTTAAGAAGATTCCTAATTACTGTAGTTTATTTTATATATACCTTTATTCTTACCTATCAGTGACATCTTCTAGCCACTGCTGTTTGATATAATGAATACACATTTTCAAAAGTTGACTAGTTTTGCTAATTTTTGAATTCATGTGACATCCTGAGGTCAGTCAGCTCTGAGCACAACATCATGAGGGGGGTAAGTAAATGCCAGGTGTCCCTTTTGTGATTACTAATCCTGCATGAAACAAAGTTATCAGCATTCAAACTATTGGACACAGCAGGAAAAGAAGGAGGGCTGTGAAATGGAAGCTGGTTTAGTTGTTTTATGACAATGGGGAAAAAGGGTTCCCATCCAAGAGAATAAAATATTTAAAGCTACTCAAAATCGTACAGACTACAGCTAGTAAATGAGGTGTTCCTGCAATTATTGGGCCTGATTCACGGCTCCATTTTTAAATTGGTGTGATGGAAAAATCAATGGAATTACACTAATGTAAAATAGGAGTAACGCTAATCAGACACAGTATGTTTTTTTAACCTTTTTGCAGCAATCTGTTCTGACCATACAAAGAATTCCACTCTAAGTTACAATTTTTCATTAACCCTTTCACATCCAAGAGTTAAGATTTCCTGGCGCTGAACACATTGTTAGCAATAACTATAGTGTGTCTGTCTGCTGGCACCAAGAGCTTAAGACTTAAGAGCAAAGACTATCAATGTGAACTGGAAAAATCAATACACCTTAGCCAGCTTGTCAAAGTGCTGATGTTGTTAAGGCCATTAAACAGCAATATAAAGAAATAACTCCCATCATCATTAGCCCTGGAGGTCAGTTTTAGATTTATACTCAGAATAAAATGATTTAAAACCTGCAATGATTTGACAGAGGTTTTGAAATACCAAGAAGCTCAAGAAAATAATTCAGAGTTTAAAACTAAAAAGACTAAGAGACCATATTTCACTGACATTTATTTTCTTGCTGTTACCTTTCATGTTAGCCATTCATGGACTTGCAAATTACACTGCACTTCATTGTTTCCTTTTGTAAACATATATGCAGTTTGATTCTCACAGGAGAAAGGAAAAGTAATTATGGATGGAACCTGTCCCAGCCATATACTTGGGAATTGTAATCCAACGCCCTCCATCCAGATGGGATGCCGCAGTACGAGGTGCAACAAGAAAGCTTTTTGTTTTAGACATATAGAGCAAAGAAAATGTGAAAACATTCACCCCATCTTTTAAATATGTTCGCTTTAACTATTCTCCTGCCCCATGTGTGATTATTGCCACAAGCATTCATGCAATCAAGCCTTACTTGAATTTATACAGTCGGGGGACAAAAACAATACCATGTGACTTTATCTGCCCAATCACTACTACCAGCAAAGCTTGAATAGCAAATAGTGAGTCATCACACAGGAATGTAGGTAATCCGTGCATGGATTAAAAAAAAGAATCTCAAAAATAATTAATCAAATACTTTCAAATGGATAATTCCAAGGACATTGTGGTCTGCTCACAGATAAGCAGGAAAGGAGGTTAAATTGGATAAAATGTTTGTGACAAATTCTTAAAATGTGTGTGGAGTTGTGAAAAGCCTTGAAAAAAAATTAAACTTGGCTCAGTGATTGTATAATTAACTGTAATCTTAGATGAGTAAAACTACATTTTAACAAGCAAGTTGGAACTTTATATATGATACTATGGGTTTCAGAAGATGTTTATTCCAATTTCAGTGAGAGCAGTTGATTGTATTTTTCTAAATTTCCCCCTCCAGGAGTTCTTTTCCTTGTACTCTGACACACAAGTTTTGCAGATGGTAAACCTTTTACTGTAGGAAGCGTAAACAAAGCTCATAGTGAGATCTGTGCAGCTTCTTTCTGGAAGAATGTAAATGAAATCTAAAAACTCTGGGGCAAGTTTTATTTCTGGTGTAGCTCCATTGAAATCACAGTCAGTATGCGAATAGATTTGGTCCATTATATTTAAATAATCAAATTTTATTTACAAGCAAAACTCTTTGCTGTTCCTGTGAAAAGTTTAGCACAACTCCCACTAGCTTGGCTGGATCTTTTTTGTTTATCGAGCAAAGATCTGTCTAAGGACCATGAGCATCCTGATTCAATTCTCATTTATATCAATGTATACAAAGGAGAAAAAAAATGAGTTATGCTTACAAATGGCGGTGTCTCGGGGAGTCATGTTAATGAAGGGAGATTGGATAAATCAGGTAGTGAGATATGGATCCTTTCATCTTCTAGGACAATGGGTCAAATGTGTTCTAGGCTAGTACTGACCAAAAGCTGTTACCTTCAGAAGGCTGTTTAATAGTAGCTTTTATCTGGTACCTATTTGGTGATGGGCAGTTGTCATCACAACAGTCATCATTGTTGTTAGTAATAATCAAAAATCTACAGGATCAGAGATTTAGCATGGATAAGCCTCCAGATATGACAGGAGATATTTCAAGTTACTTCTGGTTCTAGCTACACCAGAGACATAACAAAAGCAGCCTCTGTTTGCTATTTCCAATTTCATAATGTGATCCAGATCATTCATCCTTACTTGTTGGACTCCCAACTTTCTGGACTCTTCCAGAAAGAAGCTGGGACTGAATAAGACTGAATTATAGAGCTGATCAAAAGACTTTAATCAGAAAGCTGTTTTCTCAAAAAATGGTGGTTCATCAATAATAAAGATTTTCATGGAAATGTTTCATTTTTAATAATTTTGTAAAACCATCATTGGTTTTCAAAAACTTGTGGGGCAGGGGGAAGTTTTGAGATTTTCTTTAAAAACATTCATATGAAACTTCAATTAAAATGAAAAAACAAAACAACAAAACCCCAGATCATTTCCCAAAATTCCCTAGAAAAACATGATTGGTAGTTCTACTGAGTCACCCTTCTGCCCCTGGAGTTGGTCCCTCAAGAACAGTGGTGAGGAACACAGAAAGACTGCATTATCTGGATTGTGGCTGTAGTGGGCTTTTGTTTACATTCTTGTAGATCTACCAATTTTCACAAATACTCAAAATTCACTTTAAATCAGAAGTAGAAAATAAAAATATTTGACACTTATTGCACATCTAAATATATGACCAAACTTTGCCATATTCAACACCAACCATAGGAAAGCAGATTGTATTGGCCCTTGCATTAGCTGCTAGATACTACAGTGAGTGGTGTTCTATGGATCTCACTTACCAACCACCCAGGCCCCCTGGTAGAGTGAAACATAACTAACTACACAATACGTTTTGGACAGGAAATAAAGAAGATTATCATATTCATTTAAATTGCACAAGGAATAGGGGTAAAAAGAATGTAAATACCAGAAAGTAACTGAGGACACTTACCGGTATGGGGGGGTGGCTCTGGCCCCCGGAAGGGGTGGGCCCTCGGGCAGAAGGGGCGGGGCTGGGGGTCAGCATCCCCCAGCCAGCCCTTAGCCCGCAGCGCCCGGGGCTCCCGTGTTGATTTAAAGGTCCCAGAGCTCCAGACGCCGCTGCTGTGGTAGCATCAGCGGTGTCCGGAGCCTCGGGCTCTTTTAAATCACCGGCCCCAGGGCAGCTGCTCCCTTTGCCCCCCCCCACCCGTCAGTAGCCAGGGGAGCAAAAGGGGCAGGGATGTTAAAGCACTGCAGGGTCCTTTGCCGCAGCGGCGCTTTGACGTTGCTGCACCCCTGCCCATTGGCGGCCCCGCCAACGGGGTTGGAGGCACAGCAACATTAAAGCACTGCCGTGGGAAAGGACCATCCTTAAAGCGCCTCCACAGCAGTGTTTTAATATCCCTGCCCCTTTTGCCTACCCTGTCGGCGGCTCTGCCGGTATGGACCCTAACAGCAGGACCCCCGACAGGAGAGGCAAAAGGGGCAGGGACATTAAAGCGCTGCCGCGGCAGTGCTTTAATGTGGGCTGGGTATGGACCGGTGCGGGTTCTTACCGGTACGGAGTAGTGGCCTGTACCGGCTCACTTTCAACCATGGTAATTACCTAAATGGAAATTTAGCTGAACATGAGCTGAACTGCCCTACTCTTCTGAAAAGTACAATAGCTTGTAGTGTATACTAGTGATCACAGGCAGTCAGGAACTTGTTTTTTTCTAATCGAGAAAATATAACAAAAATACAAGCACAGTGCCTTTTCACTCATGCTGGATTATTCTAAAAACAGAGGACAAAATGTTACTTCCTAAATCATTCACATCACTTATTACAGCAAATTGATGAAACTAGATGATTATTGCATGATCATAACTTAGCTCTACCTCCATATAAAAAAACCCACTGTGCAAGGCAGCAAAAATCACACTACAATAAATGAAAATTATGACTTTTCTAAAAAATGCAATATGTTCAAACAATACACACTGTTAAAAAGAGATTAAGAAACACCATTTTAAACAATTTTAGGAACCACTTTGCAGACTATGTAGGAACATCAAAGCACAAAACACAGCCACAATTAGAGACAAATTGAAAAAGAAGAACACTTTACTGGGACAGTGTCTGTATGATTTCTATTATGGACTCTAGATACTAATTGAATTAAGATTACATTCAAAATTAATAGGAAAAATGTAATTTTAGGAGGATATTTAATGTAACATACAAGAATATACAGATAATTTAAAACAAAACAAAATCCTTTTTACCTATTAAGAATTTCAAAGAACCAAGGAAAGGATAATGTCTATTACCATGGTGACACAAAAGCAACACAGTTATGTATGGATTTTATACAGCACAAGTAAATTCAAAACCTCAAAATGAAGAATTGTGGAAGTGTGGAACTTGTGATGATCAATAATGAAAATGTCATAGATATTGGTGTGAAAATGGATAAAGAATTACACATGCTAATTAAAAAAAATCTGCCAGTGTGGGAACAAAAACTAGCTGAGATTAAGTCAGAAACTGACAAAGGTGAAACCAGATTGCCCATGGCAAATTCTGAGAACAGACTTGATCCCATAGAATGAGGATGAGTATTTACTCACAGTAGACTATTACTGAAAATATTGCTATGCAGGTTTCATAGAAAAGGAGACATTTTGAAAAGATACCTTTTGATTGTTAATATATATATAACAAGCCCTAAGGTTGCAAATGAGTTTTTGATCATGAGAAGGCTTTCAAATCAGGGCAGTGTTTATATATTCAAACGTTTACTGGTAATCAGAGTAGATATTTCAGGCTGCAAAAACAGATTCTTGATTTAAGAGGTTTAGAATAAATATCATCTCAGACATCTTAATTGTTTTTGGAGAAATTGTAATGACCTGAAACAAGCTTAGTTAATTGTTAACCAATGGGCTGAGTCCTTGAATATTGCCATACTTTGAATTAAAATGTGAATCAATAGTGAACTGATTCAGGGCCTCAGAAAATAGTTTGTAAAAGACATAGTCAAATGGGAGACAAGGGAGGTCGTTTTGTTTTATCCTGAAATCTAATCACAGATTTTCATGCTACCAGTTTCTTGTGTTTGCATATTGCTGAGAGCTCTGTCTAAAGAGCTGCATGATGGAAGCTATTTTCAGTGCATAACAAGAAGTTTTATTGGACCTACAAAACTCATGAAGAATGGCACGTTTTCTTGCGTGCCATCGACTGGCACCTTATCTACTATCTTCATACATATAGATATTCAGCTATATCTCTCCTAACATGTATTTAGAGTGTTATAATTAATTTCTGTGTTTAAAATAGTTGATGAATCAAATCCCTTGACCTGACTTTGCTTTCAGATGAACTCTGAAGAAATTCAGATTTGGCTTCAGAATAGTTCTTTGAACTTTGCTGACTGGTCCATATCCTTGTTATAGGCTGGTCCAAAATCCATATATGGGTATCTGCCAACCTTTGTGACTTGGCGTATCTGTCCTAAGAAACACAGGAGTAAAGATCACATTGTTGTCCAGCCCCATCTCTTTAAAGTTTGATAGTCAATTAGAAAGTCTGGCCAAGTGTAGTTACTTGTTTGCAAATAAAAGGTTAGGTTGTGGAAGCCTTTCACAGCCTCAAGTAAAATCATGGTGCAGAGTCTCACAGCCCAAAATTAATCTTTGGGGAAGGATTGTAACTCACCAATGGACAGGCCTTTCCTGAGATCCCACATGTGCAGAGGGGGCCATAACCCCATATCCTCTCCTTCCCCTTTGAGGTGATGTGCAGCTCCACAGACACAAGGACTAAACAGTCCCTGTGCATGCCTGGGCAGAAGGGCTGTGTGGAAAATGGGGCAATATTTGTATTTTGTTATAAATATCATCTGCACATCAGTTTATCTAGGTAATATTATCCTGCTTGAATGCATAGAGTTAACTCAAAGGAAGCTGTAAGGGGAGAACTTACAGGAAAGAAAATGATGGCAGAGATAAGACACCTGTGGTAAACTGCTTCAAAGGAATTAAGATAACAAAGACTGGGTCATCAATGGGGAAGAAACTTCCTATCTGGCTCCATGGAGGGTAGAATGGATTACACATCCCAAGGCTAAAGCCTGGATCAAAGGGGATTCTAAACCTCTAACACCCTAGAAAAGGCAAGAGGATTGGGCGAACTAGAAGAGACTGCTCAGGGTGCTGCTGAAAGGCTGACAGGCTAGCAAACACACCCAGGGAGAGTGCTAGAAACTGCTGTGGGGCAATCTGTTTTCTACCTGCCAGACATGGAGCTAGCTGAACTGTAGGGAACTTTGGATTGGGGGGGGGGGGGGTTCACTCCCACACTCATCTCCCCTGAGCAAAAAGTCCAGTCCAGTCTGGCCCAGAGAAGATTGTTGAGTTTGAGATTTTATTATATAAGAGATCTTGTTAGTGTTTATAGAACTGTTTTGAAATAACACAACTCCAGTGCACCAAAAGTGACCCTGCCTGGTTATACAAAAGCAATCTCCAGCAATGCAGGGGACACATAAAGAGAGACAGGCAGAGAATAGACCATAGTTTATAAGTAAAGAAGTTCAGCTTTTTGTAATATAAGAGTAGAAATTTAGACACATGACTGATCAGTTAGAAGCATCAAAGAAAATAGTTTGGCTGCAAAGACATTGCAGACTCTTTAAGGGGAAATGAGAGGTAAAGAGGCTGACAGCTAGGATGGGAGTGAGATGATCACTATCTTGGAAAATAAAAACATCCCTATGGAAGAAGCAACAGAGGGTCCTGGGAGAATGTCACTTATCAAGTGCTGATGAGCAGGTGACACATTTCAGACTACCTTGCTGAAGCCTATTACTAATGCCAAAGACACATAAGACATGAGGAATCAAATACAAGATACATTTATACCTGTGACAGATCTGATAAGATTCTTCCAAAGTTAAATGAGGGCACAGCTATGTGAATACACAATGCCAATCAGTTTTCAGCTATTGTGAAGCACATCAGAAAAATCACCAATTAAATTCATACTGTAATTGGAATCCCCAAGGATTAAGCCACAATAGATTACATTGATTTCATATAAAAATGAAACAAACAAACCAAATAATAGAAACACAAATACAGCAGATAAGACTTACGGGAATTACCATAAAGTTCAATGAAAGATGGGGAAATTACAGCTATAAAAATAAAAATAACTGAGGAGATGAATGCAGATGGAATTGCATGCAGTGGAAGGGTAATATGAAACTCAGTAAGAAACACTGTATGATGTTCCCTTGTAGGGGTGGGAGTAGATGAAAGGGAAACAGAGCAGTCGTGTAGCTGAAAAGTGAGCCCTATCACTGACACAACAATCCGGAAAAATATGTCTGGAATATGGAGAAATCCCCAGATGGTATAGAGCAACTCCTCCCGCATTGTTCTAGTTCCCGGAGCTCTCTGGCAACCCCTGCGTGACATAAAGGCATCGAGGATGCCCTAATTTATGTTGTGGTGACCAAGCCCCCAGCAGCACCAGGGTTGAGGCAGCACAAAGGTGATTTATGATCACTTTAGCCCCACCTCTCCAGTCCTGTACTGAGCACAGATCACATTTGCTGAGGCTTGAGCCCAAAGTCTTTTGAGTTCACAATACAACTACCACTTTTTAGTGTTGAGGCACTAATAAGAAGATTGCATGTTACTGTTTCTTCTGTGTTTCTTTTCTTATCAGTATTAAGGAAGTATTGCAAATGTCAGTAAAAGGCCTTGCATAAACTGATGCTTTGTATTCTACATGTGAATTAAATTAAATACTTTCTTGATAGAGTTTTAGTTTTTATTGAAGCACAATAGAATTTAAATATGAATGAAAGTTCCTACAACTGGTCCCCAGTGAAAACTATTTCATTTCAATCAACAATAGGACAGAATTTCCTACTGTGAGTTGACTGTATTTCATTAAATGAATTATTGTAGAAAAACATTTTTCTCACCATACGGAGCCACCTATTATTTATTCAACATAATATTACTGTCTTTTAATATTGCTTTTGTCTGCCTGTGATACAAACTCATGAATACCTTAGAATTAATGGAATACTTTCAAGAATGTGTAATACCTGTTTTGCGTCTGCCCATAAAAGAGTATAAAAATCATCAGTTACTTACAGGTAATGGAAAGGTATCTTTTTATTCAAACTGTTCAAAACGTTTTGGATGCTGTTTAAAGCTGAACATTTGTATCTATGGATTTTAATAAACTAACACTTTGTTGTCTGGCATAGTCTTTTTTTTTTAATAGTGGTAGCCGTGTTAGTCTGTATCAGCAAAAACAACAAGGAGTCCTTGTGGCACCTTAGAAACTAACAAATGTATTTGGGCATAAGCTTTCGTGGGCTAGAACCCACTTCATCAGATGCATGAAGTGAAAAATACAGGAGCAGGTATAAATACATGAAAGGATGGGGGTTGCTTTACCAAGTATGAGGTCAGTCTAATGAGATAAATCAATTAACAGCAGGATACCAAGGGAGGAAAAATAACTTTTGAAGTGGTAAGAGAGTGGCCCATTACAGACAATTGACAAGAAGGTGAGAGTAACAGTAGGGAGAAATTAGTATTGGGGAAATTACGTTTAGGTTTTGTAATGACCCAATCACTCCCAGTCTTTATTCAGGCCTAATTTGATGGTGTCCAGTTTGCAAATTAATTCCAGTTCTGCAGCTTCACATTGGAGTCTGTTTTTGAAGTTTTTTTTGTTGAAGAATTGCCACTTTAGTCTGTTATTGAGTGACCAGAGAGATTGAAGTGTTCTCCTACTGGTTTTTGAATGTTATGATTCCTGATGTCAGATTTGTGTCCATTTATTCTTTTGCGTAGAGACTGTCCAGTGTGGCCAATGTACATGGCAGAGGGGCATTGCTGGCACATGATGGCATATATCACACTGGTAGATGTGCAGGTGAACGAGCCCCGGACGGTGTGGCTGATGTGTTTAGGTCCTATGATGGGGTCCCTTGAATAGATATGTGGACAGAGTTGGCACCGGGGTTTGTAGCAGGGTTTGGATCCTAGGTTGGTGGTTTTGTTGTGTGGTGTGTAGTTGCTGGTGAGTATTTGCTTCAGGTTGGGGGGCTGTCTGTAGGCGAGGACTGGCCTGTCTCCCAAGGTCTGTGAGAGTGAGGGATCATCCTTCAGGATAGGTTGTAGATCCTTGATGATGTGCTGGAGAGGTTTTAGTTGGGGGCTGTAGGTGACAGCTAGAGGCGTTCTTTTACTTTCTTTGTTGGGCCTGTCTTGTGATTTCTCGGCATCCTTCTGGCTCTGTCAATCTGTTTCTTCACTTCACCTGGTGGGTATTGCAGTTTTAAGAACACTTGATAGAGATTTTATAGGTGTTTGTCTCTGTCTGAGGGATCGGAGCAAACGTGGTTGTATCTTAGAGCTTGGCTGTAGACAATGGATCGTGTGATGTGGTCTGGATGAAAGCTGGAGGCATGTAGGTAAGTATAGTGGTCAGTAGGTTTCCGGTATAGGGTGGTGTGTATGTGACCATCGCTTATTAGCACTGTAGTGTTTAGGAAGTGGACCTCTTGTGTGGACTGGTCCAGGCTGAGGTTTATGGTAGGGTGGAAATCGTTGAAATCTTGGTGGAATTCCTTAAGGACCTCCTTCCCATGGGTCCAGATGATGAAGATGTCATCAGTGTAGTGCAAGTAGAGTAAGGGCACTAGGGGACGAGAACTGAGGAAGCGTTGTTCTAAGTCAGCCATAAAAATTTTGGCATACTGAGGAGCCATGCGGATACCCATAGCAGTCCCCCTGACTTGAAGGTATAAATTGTCCCCAAATCTGAAATTGTTGTGGGTGAGGACAAAGTCACAAAGTTCAGCCACCAGGTTTGCCGTGATGGTATTGGGGATGCTATTCCTGATGGCTTGTAGTCCATCTTTGTGTGGAATGTTGGTGTAGAGAGCTTCTACATCCATAGTGGCCAGGATGGTGTTTTCTGGAAGATCACCAAAAGATTGTAGTTTCCACAGGAAGTCAGTGGTGTCTCGAAGATAGCTGGGAGTGTAGGGCCTGAGGAGGGAGTCTATATAGCCAGATAATCCTGCTGTCAGGGTGCCAATGCCTGAGATGATGGGGCATCCAGGATTCCTAGGTTTATGGATTTTGAGTAGCAGGTAGAATACCCCTGGTCTGGGCTCTAGGGGTGTGTCAGTGTAGATTTGTTCCTGTGCTTCTTTAGGGAGTTTCTTGAACAGATTATGTAGTTTCTTTTGGTAATCCTCAGTGGGGTCAGAGGGTAATGGCCTGTAGAATGTGGTGTCAGAGAGTTGTCTAGCAGCCTCTTGTTCATATTCCAACCTATTCATATTCCAACTCAGGAACCAAACCATGCTACATACCCCGGTGCCAACTTTGTCCACATATCTATTCAAGGGACAGCATCATAAATTTGTTAGTCTCTAAGTTGCCACAAGGATTCCTCATTTTTTTTTAATTTACTATATAAAATACATTCATTATAAAACTTATCTGAATAGTTCTGTATCCTGGCCTGAAACTATATTGAACGTAGGGGATTAGATGCACCACTCCATTTCTTGTTTGGAAGGACTAGAGCATTTTAGGCGCTCTACTGTACCAAATGTCGAGACTGATGAGAAGAGAAATTAAGACAGATTGACAATAGTGTAGGAAAAGCATGGCTTATGAAGATATTAACTCTACAGTCCCTTTCCCACTCCCCACTAAGCATCATTCCACTTTTCCTTCACCCACCCCTGGAGGGAATCAGATTCTGTGGCACATGGGGAGTATTAGCACAGACTTGGAAGTAGGAGGGGGAAGTGCAGAAGAAGGCAGCCATTCCCTGTGGTATTGTCCCATCCCCATTGGGATTTCTCCCCTAAGTTAAAGTTGTCTGAAGCTTTAACACAGGTGATGTGAAGCTCCACTTGAGGGAGATTCCAGCCACAGTGGTATCTGGGGGATTCCCTGGTGAAGGAATCCCCTAGCTGGGTCTGGAGGTAGCATAGATCTGGAAGTAGCAAGACTCCAGAAAGGGCTGGATGAGCTTGGATTCAATGAAAGGGCACCAGACCCCCAGGCAAATAGCTCAGGCATATGCAGATCTTGAAATCAGCTGATCTGGGAGTAGGGGTGGGGGCAATACTTGCATGTCCTATGTACAGGGAGTTCCAAGGGAATGATGCCATAGGGATTCTGTGAGGATAAAATCACTATGTTTCCATACCCTTCCATATTATTCCATGGTAGGGCACGATCTGACCTACTGTAATTATGGGAATGGAAATCTACAAATCCGGAGCAGGATTTGCTTTCCATCTACCCTTTTTACGGTAAGCGAGAAATAGCTTGGCTTAGAAGAGAAGGTACGGAATAAAAGTGCTTCATATTTTCTGGAAAGACAGACAGAAGGTCAATAGGATCTAAAGAATCCTATGGTAATTTGGTTAAAAACATCTAAGAGGGCATATTACTAATTCTGTCACTGTAGCTAACTCTGTTTTTAATAAATCTGTTGATGGATTTTTAGTATATTGAATAGACAGATGTTTTTACTTGAAGATGAGATGGATGCAAAAATACCCCCTGGAAAATGCCTTGGTGAGAATGATTTTAGTGTTTAAGGTGGTACATTAATTTTGTTATGCACTTGCAAGAGTTTTTTTCCTACTTTTTTGCATTTAGCATAAAGAAAGAATTTAAAGAAAGTATGGAAGATAAGCTGCTTCTCCTCCATTTTTGACTCAAAATTGTCACAGTATTTTGCCTTTATATGACACCCCAAACAACTCCCCATCTCTTCCCCTTGAATATCTCTTTGTCCTTTCTGTTGTACCAGTTCTTCAGCAGAGCTATAAGAAGTCATTTGCAGGGCCACTGAAGATTCATCAAATACTAATTTCTTAAGGAAGCCAACCCCCCAGGTATTCTAATGGTAATTGCCATTATGAATCCATAAGTGGAGGAACTTAAGACAAATGTTTCTATCCTTCATGGGTTTCATGGAGGATTTTTTAAGAGAGGCAAAGATGCCCAATAGTGCACTAGAATGGCACATATGACCTACTCAGAGCCAGAACTTCTTTCAACCATTAAAGGGACTTGATTTCTTGTGCCATGCGCTGTAAATCAAGTAAGGACTAAAGCACTGTGTCAAAACTATAATGGCAACAACAAACAATAGCAATAGAAACATGCTACAGAAAGCTTAGAAATGTGGATATAGGTGTGAGTGGCAGAGTGGAAGTATGGAAGGCTGACTTTATGCTCCACCTATAACTAAGCCTATAAATTTAACAAGCACAAAAATCAGGAGTTTGTCAGACAAAACCTTTGTGCAAATTCACTAAAGGGGATTGAAAAGGTGGCTATAGGGAGAAAAAAAATGGAATCACAAATTCTGTGTCCTGCAATGCCAGTGTTAAATTATCTGCCAGAAAGAGGAAGATCAGTCAAATAGGGGCATATCTGAATTAGACAGGGTGTGCTCCACGCAACAGAAGCATCTTCAAAAGACTGAACAGTAAGGAGGAGAATATTGGTGGTACAGAACAGAACCCTCAACTAACCAGAACGGTAATACAGAACTTTACACCTTCATATATCAGAAACTACATTGAAAAGTAAAATGTCTGGAAACAAAATATAGTCCTCATGGGAATGATTGCTGAGCTCTTGGAAAACTAGATACATTCAGATTATATCAGAGTGCTATTGCATGTTTCTGCTGGAAAGTATCCTCAAGTATTGGCCTATTTATGGAAAGAGATTCTTTCTAATTACTTAGCTTAAATATAAAAAAGGATCTGCTTTATGTGGGGAAAATACATTATGCATATCCCAGTGAGATGATCAGGAAAAAAAAGGAGCAATTCAGGTTGAACATTCAATGTCTCTTTCATAAATATTAGAAAATGAGAAAAGGTTTTATCAGAGGCAAGAAATAAGAAAGAACATTTCTTTGAAGGTAAGACGACTATGATTCCCCCCCCCCCAGATCTCCTCCAAGCAATGCCTGCAAATGAGAAGAATTAAAAGATGTTGCACTGAATTGTACTGATGAGCGAGTTGAGAAAGCCTTATTGTTTTTACCTTAACTTTGGGTTATTTACTATACAAATACATTGTATCAGTTCAGATCCTTTGATTTGAGAATTTGAAAGATCTTTTTAACATATTACATTAAGTCCTACAACAACCCTGTAAGATGGACGACTTTAATTATATCCACTTTGCAGATGAGATTAATAACTGACTTACCCAAATTCACACAGCAAGTCAGTGGAAGAGTCAGGAAGACAACATGGGAATCCTGACGCCCAGACACTTGCTCTAATCAAAAGGTCATAACCGCTCTCAAAGAAAATGTACAAAATCATATTTTCAGTAAGATAATGAATAGGTTGCTGGTGAGGAAAAGGGCAGAAAATACCAACTTGAAATTCTCAGAGGCAGATGGGAGAAGGGACTGGGAAGGGTGACTTGTTTGTCTTGTGATTGAATTCACACAGGTGGCATGAGAAGTACTTGAAGAAAGTCTAAGATACAAATTCATCTCTAGTGTAAGTGGAAGCTACCCCAGCAAAGTCTGAATCTAGCCTTTACCAAAATGTTTGAGATCATTTCTCTTACGAATTGAAATTGGATTCTGTAGCTGAATTGTAAGAGGTGCTAAGCATTTGTCCCACTGAAGGCAGTGGGAGCTGCAGATATTCAATACCTCTGAAAATCAGGCTATTGGTGTGGAAATACACTTAATGTTCAACTGAAAACTTATTTATTGTGTTTCTTTCCTGCTCAGATATGTCCTGCATTTAGAAAAAGGAGACACACTCTGGCCCTCATCCTTCCGGGTGTGTCTCGTGGGAAGGTCACTGTGCATGCATAGTACTCCATACCAGGTCAGGACCGAAAGGTGCACATGCGACACTAGCAGACCAGGTGCCAGCTCATGCCAAGATCCCAAGGGCTCACTAACAAATGCATAGCTGGAAACCAGTCTGGCTTACCTGTTTGTTAGCATTATCAAAATAGATATTAGAGTTATAACAATGTGTTTAGACTTTATTGAACACTTGTAGGATGCTGCATGTATTAATCCTACTTATAACATCTGTATTCCATGTTGTAAGATAATGTTTAAATGTTTGCTCTGTAACTATAAAAATGTTTCAAGACTGTACATTCCCCACAGTCAGGGGAGAAGCATTACCAAGTGTGAAATATTAGTTTACCCCAAGAGGTGTTATCTCCTGTTATCAGGAAGGACTGTTGAATCCAAATTGGCCATTGTGGAACAAAAACTTTGTCCTTTGCTTCACCCACCCACCCACAGAGAGGTTACATGAAGAAGTGTTCACCTGATCAGCTTGAATTCTGGGATGAGGGGTATAAAAATCCCTGACAAGGAGCAACTGGGCCTCTTCATGCTGTTTGAACTCTGAGGGGCAAAGATTCCTAGATATAAGCAAGAAATTCCCCAGTTGCTTGTCTTGGATGATCCCCAAAGGATATAAAAGCTTGCTTATCATAGAAGCTTATATTACCTTTTGCACTTAAGATTGTACCCTGTTTGTGTGTGTATTCTTACCTGCTTTAATCTTGTAAATAACATTCATTAATTCTCTTAGTTAATAAATCTTTAGTAAGTTTATTACAGGATTGGCTATAGGCATTGTCCTTGGTTTGAGATTTGAATACAATTGACCTGGGTCTGGGAGTAACCTGAATATTGGTGTGTGGGTTTTTTTGGTGTAAAGCGACCATCTATTCCATAGTCCATCTTGCCTGGGTGGAAGATATACTGGCATGCCCAAGGGGACTGTCTGTGACTCCCTGGTAAGATTGTTATAGAGCTTTAGGAGTTCCCACTTGTTGGGAAGGTTGGTGAAGTTTAAGTATAGAACATACAATCAGATTGGGATGTCTGCCCGGCCTTTTGACAGTCCACCCTGAGGTTGGCACTCCTGATCATGAGCCTCTCCAGACAGTGTGACAGCGCAAAAAGTTATATTTTGATCTGTTGGCTGTTATTTGAGTAAGTAGATGATACAGAATAAAATGTCAGGATCCAGAAAAAACAAAACAAAGATCTCTTTATGTCCATATGCACGTTCCCAATCAGCTGAGAACTCTCTAGAGCCTTGTGTACTTTTGTGCATTTCTCAGATAACATTGTTGAACCTCTACCAAACAGGAGCAAATTTTGTAGCCTTGCAGGTTGGTTTCCCATTAGAGGAGACATCCATGAGACAGAGTGTGGTAATTTTCATAGTGTGGCTTGCTTTATCTACACTGTGTATGTCAGTACTTGAACAGAGGTAATCACAAACGGCACTGTCATGGGGCAACTGCCCAGTATGGGGAGTTAGGGCTCGTCTGACTGTCTGCCTTATGAAGGCCCCGCCGGGGGAGTAACTGACTGCCCTTGGTGGCTGATTAGTAAATGAGCACCTGAACCTAATAAAGGTTACCCACTCTCAGTTAGAGGGGAATTTCTAATTAAGAAGCATAAAGATGGATTATGTGGAACAAGTAAGGTCCAGGAAATGATAGGTCATGCCCTTTGGGATTGTGAAGACTGTACCTATGAAAAGAGGGGTTTATATAGAAAACTCAGAGGCCTTAAAGTAACTAAATTTTCCTTGCAGCATCTCTCAAGAATACATGTAAAATTGGGCCCAATAAAAAACATCTTCTGCAAAGCTTTAAGAATACCGAAAGGGTGTGAGACTCTAAGGCCTGGTTTACACAAGGGGGAGGGGGATTGATCTAAATTACGCAACTTCAGCTACATGAATAATGTAGCTGAAGTCAACGTACTTAGATCTACTTACTGCGGTGTCTTCACTGCGGTAAGTCGACAGCTGACGCTCTCCCATCGACTCCGCCTGTGCCTCTCACCCTGGTGGAGTACCGGAGTTGATGGGAGAGCGCTCGGCGGTCGATTGATCGCATCTAGACTAGATGCGCTAAATCGACCCCTGCTGGATCGATCGCTGCCCGTCGATCCAGTGGGTAATGTAGACAAGCCCTAACTCATGAACAAGATACAAAGTTACAATGCATGATGGTCTTAGACCCAGAAAATGAATCTGCTACACTATAAAATCCAAGAAGAAGAAGAGGGGAGACAGGATGTTCCTGTGGAGAGGAGCTCCCTGGAGCGGCCTGAGCCAGAGGACTGAGCAGGGAGCCTAGAGGGGAACTCACCAGATTAGGGAATCTGCAAAAGGTGCCTAGAGAGGGCAGTCTCCTAGATGGAAGGCTACAGTCAGCAGGCATCTGATAAAGCCTGGACTTAGCCAGGGGTCTCCCAGATACTGGCTAGAAGCCTGTCCCGGCAAGTCTCACTTGCTGTCCCTGGAGAAGAGTCGCAGTGGATGGACGACCCTGGAGCCCTGACTCCAGAAAATAATCTTACTTCAGACTCCAGAGACTGGAACAGAGGAAACCCCTGGGGAAGAGCCTGGGGAGTGGTAAGTACTGGACGCAAGGGGGGGGGCAAATGGACTAAAAATGACCCAGTCAACCAGCTGAGATATTGGGGTGAAAGTTTTGTTTATGTTATATGCTGGTTTTTCTGTTAATAAATGAGACCCTCCCCAGGGAGGCATTCTTTAGCACCTACTGGACTGTTTGGACTTGTTGATACACTGCAACTTAGGGCTCACCTGCTACACCATACCTGCCTGCAAGGCAATGCATCTGTTCAGCCTGGAATGACAAATTTCTTATGTAAATTCTTACTTAAAAAAATCATTTCCATTTCTATATATTTATAACTTTAATCTTTTATGGAGGGCAATCAATTAAACAACAGAATTTGAATACTTAGAAGTATGATACATTATTTCCATTAACTAGTGCATCAGCATTTGGAATATCATATGTGCAAACTTCATGAACTATAAACTCAAATGTCTGTGCCTGATTGTCTCTTTGAAATTGGTTCTTGGAGGGTACCCTCAGTATGCAAATTTGCCTCTTTTGACATGGAAAAGGTCAGACATCTGTATGGAGCAGCAATTTCTCTTTCCTCCCTCCCCCAGGTCCTTCAGAGAGAGAGAAGAATGGAGGATCTCTCAGTAAGAAGAGGCCATGATCAAACATTTTAAAATAAATAGCATTCCATCAGCACCAATACATGAGAGCTAAAAGCTATTGTGGGAAGCTGAGAATAATTCACTGCTACTTAATGTGCTCTTTTTTCTAAAGCACATCACAAGTTTTTTTTTTTTTGTAGCAACTGAGGCTGCACTAACAAAGAAACTAATGAAGCAAAAGTGACTTACAGTTTAAAGTGAACATAAGATATGTCAGTTATAGGTGGTCAACATATCATTATTGAACTTGAGACCTAATAAGATTTACTGTTGTTCTCAGAGAGCTGACTTTACTGCCTTTATTCCATTTCCATGGCACAGTATTATAAATCTGCACAAATCACAGTTGCCTACTGCATGAAGGGCCTCTTGCCATGGTGACAAGTGTATGAGAACTTTGTAATTCTTAGATGATAAATTCAGGAAGGTGATTTCTGAGACTCTGGAGCCAGAGTTAGGCAAGAGCTGCAAGGGCTGAAATCTCTATTAGCTTGAGGCAGTTTTTGTTCATTTTCATCTAAAAGAAAGGGTCCCGTGACATCAGTGATAACCAGAAGGGGCTTTCACATAATTCATTTCAACTGTATTTCAAGCACAGTGCAGGGTTAATGGTTTATTATAAAATGTGCGCCTTAGAATTTAGGCATTTGAAATGGATTTTCAAATCCATTTACTTTTTCTCAAATTATATCTATTTTATCCCTTTGTTAATGAAAACTGTTTTACTGAAATATGGAGGTTCTATGGGCTTGACGCTGCAGTTTCTCCAGATCCCAAGACTCAGTAGTAGGGCTGGTTAAAAATTTTCCATCAAAGTTTTTTTTGAAACTGAAAATTGTTTTTTGTTGTTGTTGACAAAACAAATATTTTCATAGAAAGTATCTGCTTTCTTAGAAAACTTTCAATTTTTTGTTGGAAAATGAAAACCAGAAAGCTGATTTCTTCCCTCCACCCCCCCCAGATTTCCATTGTTTGTCACCTAACATTTTTCACTTTTTGGTTTTTCAGGAAGTCAAAATTTTCTGGTGAAAAATAAACCTAAAAATAAACCAGCTCTAGTGAATGGTCTCTACCCTGCTTCCTGGAAGGCTCTCCTTTTCGCTCTTCTGGCCATTGATATAGTGAAGGTGGAAGTTGCAGGAATTGTGCTGAGCAGGGCAGGGATTGGGAAGGAAATGGTCTTTCATCTGCCTTAAAGTCTCTCAGCTTCTTCTAGCATGAGGTATAAAAACCCCAAAGATTCTGTAAACAAGATTTGTCCAGACTGAGCTTAAAAGTCACAGGAGTGACAGAAATTGAATTCCTCTGATGAAGCTGGCAGACACAGGACCATGACAGTTAGAAAGTTACTATTCAAGGACCAGACATTGGTTCATTAGATCCATGGCGGCCTTTTATTAAGGGTAACATTCAAAAACCAGTAGGAGAACACTTCAACCCCTCTGGTCACTCAGTAACAGACTTAAAGGTGGCAATCTTGCAACAGAAAAGCTTCAAAAACAGACTCCAATGAGAAAATGCTGAACTTGAATTAATATGTAAACTAGATACCATCAATTTAGGCTTGAATAGAGATTGGGAATGGCTGAGCCATTACACACATTGAATCTATTTCCCCGTGTTAAGTATCCTCACACCTTCTTGTCACACTGTCTGAAATGGGTCACCTTGATTATCACTACAAAAGTTTCCCCCCCCCCTGCTGATAATTGCTCATCTTAATTAATTAGCCTCTTAGAGTTGGTAGGGCAACTCCCACCTTTTCATGTTCTCTGTATGTGTATACATATCTCCTTACTATGCATCCGATGAAGTGGGCTGTAGCCCACAAAAGCTTATGCCCAAATAAATTTGTTAGTCTCTAAAGTGCCACAAGTACTCCTGTTCTTTTTGCAGATACAGACTAACATGGCTCCTACTCTGAACCCTGTATATAAACTGTATATACGTCAACTGTGCTTCTTAATTTCTCACACACTGGAGTTCTTTTGATAAAATTTTATCTTTGGATTATCCTCTGACTCCTGTATCCCTCTTTATCTCTGTGAGCTCAGTTATTATATTTGTGCCTGAACCTGTTACCATCATATGAACTAATATTGAATACAAATATGTTAGAAAAAAACACAGAAAGAAATGTCGTTCAGGTACAAAAATGTAGGGCTAGAACCTCCAGAGTGGTGCACCATTTTTGCACCCACATAGCTTTATGGCTATATTCAAATGGCAAACTTAACTGGCTGAGAGAGGATTACCCACCTCAACAATTTTCTTCAGGTGTAGAGCCTGGTGTAGGGGCTTTTATGCCACCTCCTCTATTGACACGGCAGGGAAAGTGGGTGTGGCCAGAGGAAAGTGGACATGGCTGGGATACCGCTGCTTCCACACAGATCTTTGGTTCTGGTTTCAGTCCACTGTGGCTGCTTGCAGTTTACATAAAGATAGCCCCCATGATAATCTGAGATCTTGTCTACATGCAAAAGTTTACCTTACACTAGTGTTAGGAACACCACATTGCTTTTGTACCAGTGTAACTAAATCTCTTTAAAATCACACAATTCGTTAAACTGGTGAAACTTTGAATCTAGAAAATCTGCAGCTCAGTACAGAGGGACCAGTCATACCCAAAAGCTGCATGAAGATTAGGGGAGTGCAAAAGTGAGCTTTACACCACTTGGATTGTCTTTTTCTATTCTGAGCCTAAAATTGTATGTTCTTAATTATTTCTTATGATGACTACTACTTTTCTTTCCTTCACTCTTGAAGGCCTTTACAATAGTGATTAAATGAACCCTAGTTCTATATAAATTAGTCTGCAAACCTAGAGAATATTTGTGAAGAATAGGATCAAAAGTCAGGCTGTATTTCATTAAATGAATTATTGTAGAAAAACATTTTTCTCACCATACGGAGCCACCTATTATTTATTCAACATAATATTACTGTCTTTTAATATTGCTTTTGTCTGCCTGTGATACAAACTCATGAATACCTTAGAATTAATGGAATGCTTTCAAGAATGTGTAATACCTGTTTTGCGTCTGCCCATAAAAGAGTATAAAAATCATCAGTTACTTACAGGTAATGGAAAGGTATCTTTTTATTCAAACTGTTCAAAACGTTTTGGATGCTGTTTAAAGCTGAACATTTGTATCTATGGATTTTAATAAACTAACACTTTGTTGTCTGGCATAGTCTTTTTTTTTTTAATAGTGGTAGCCGTGTTAGTCTGTATCAGCAAAAACAACAAGGAGTCCTTGTGGCACCTTAGAAACTAACAAATGTATTTGGGCATAAGCTTTCGTGGGCTAGAACCCACTTCATCAGATGCATGAAGTGAAAAATACAGGAGCAGGTATAAATACATGAAAGGATGGGGGTTGCTTTACCAAGTATGAGGTCAGTCTAATGAGATAAATCAATTAACAGCAGGATACCAAGGGAGGAAAAATAACTTTTGAAGTGGTATCTTTGGAAAGACTCCAATTGACCCTAGTGGGATTCAGAATGGGCCCTATTTGAGTACTCTGCTAGTGGGGGCTAGCAGACCTTGCTGGGATTAGTATGGATATCTAGTTGTGAACCCGAATATATATGTGTGTGTTAAGGGAATGGGCTCCAGCTTTTGAAACTGTGGAACAAGGTGAAGATGGCAGGATCAAGTAGTGTTTACAAGGCAGAACATTTAAACTGACAACCCAGTTAGAAACCTCCAGAATGGGCTTGGTAAAAAGCACAATGAGCGGCATCCTTCTTGCCATGTGGTCTTTGGGCCTGTCGAAAAATGGCTAGGGATCATCGTAAGGCCTTTTGCTTTTGGAAGAAGTTCTATTAGTCATTGGGTTGAGAACATCCTGTTCATACAAGGGCTAATGAAGTTATGGCCTGCTCTTTCCTATTATCATCTTGTATCTGTCCTCACTTACATCGTGTCCTTGACAATACAGAACTTACTCCCTTTGTAACCAAAAAAAAACCAACAACCTAACCAAGAAAACGTTAGTAAAATTTCTGGTCTAAAAATTATTTATAATGCTCATGGTGTCATGTCCTGGTCTTTTCTGCTATTTCTGTATGGATAGTTCAGAAAGATTTCGGGATACTGGCTTACACGCGCGCACACACACACACACACACACACACACACCTGCAAACTTAATGCATAGGTATCTTTGAACTTTAACCCTTTTGTTAAGCTACGTCTTCCTATGCCCTCACTACAAAGGATTGCATCAGCCAAATATGCTAATTAAGCTGCAGTCTGTCCCTTTAAAATGCAGAATCATAAACATGTTTCATTTTCTATGAAGGACTAATTTTTTGTTTTATTCTAGTTCTTTATTCTCTCCCAAGAAGTTTCAGAAATTTGGCATCTTGCCACACAGTAAACTGCAAAGACAGCATAATGAAAGTTAATGGAGCTCTGAGATTCAGGTAACTCATATGAATTAAAAACAATTTGTATAGCGGGTTCAAAAAATCAAATCTAAAATACTTCATGCAGAGTTCATAACAGACTAAATCAAACTTCGAAACTGTTGGGGCATATTTTACCAAACTGAAGTAAAATAAATGCCAAGGAAATGTCAGTAGGAACAAGAAATGATTGTTTTTACTTATAAACTCTATTTGTATAATATCCCTATGAAAAATGAACAACCAGCCTCCCCTCTCCTCCCAACACACACACTTATCAGTGTATATATTGTGGAAAAGCCTTACCACTTCTGTCTGAACATATAAGCGGAATTTCTGCTTCTAAATTATAGACATACTCAGAACTAAGGGTTAGACTGTGAAATGAGTTTTGTGCCTGCACAGGGAATTAAGGAAGCATAAGAATCACCCCTTTTCTCCCCTTCAAGGGATACCCAAATGTTATGGGTGGGGAGGGGTAGGGAATGGGTGGATCCTAGGTTCTATTCCCCCAACACATCTGTCAGTGCTAATGAACCAGCTTGCCAGGGATAGCAACACATAGACCAGCAGTAAATTAATACCCCTGGGAGCAATGGGGAACACAATTTCCTCTTTGTGCCACCTGTGAGACAGCACAGCAATGCAATACCTGTTATTGAGGGCTATATCCTAGGGAAACAAGCTAGGCATAGACTATTTATATAACCTCAAAGGGCATGATCCATTTACACTCAAGGGGAAGATATTTGATATCAATTGGTGATGGATTGGACCCTAAACCTTCAAAGAGTTGATAGAACTTTGCCACACCATTTTCGTTAAAGTCAGTGTTTTGAATCACCTCACAATTCATCCATTGGGACATCTGTGCCAGAAGGTGGCTTTATCCTAGAAGGAAGGAAGGAAGGCAGTCGGAGGAACCTCCCTCCCCCCCCCCCGGCTTGAGATTCTTCCAGTAGAGGCCAAATTTATTTTACAGAAAACGTTCCATAGAATCCCCACTACTGGAGGGTACACAGGAGATATACTGAATACACTGTCTCCTGTATGCTCTGACCTATCCCCATACAACCACTTTCTGGGCTGCATAGGACATCTCCATATTCATTAGTAAGATATTACACCAATCCTGATTTCCTTGCTTAAATGGTTGGGCCTTTAGGTCTAAATCCTTAGCAGCTTTGACAGTGTGTTGGCACTGCTTTCCTTTAGTCTGCTAAATCACGTCAGATACTTACACTCTTAAATTAATCCATAATTTCTCTTTAATAATAATGATTCAAATTTATATAGTGCCTGTCATCTAAGGATCTCAAACACTTTAAACAACCGCTATATCATGTTGCATGCCCAGTGTTATATAGAAGGTCAGACTAGATGGTCACAATGGTCACTACAACATTGGCCAGATGCACTACTGGAAGAAGTGGATGCAACTTCAATGGATTTGTGCCTATGTACACTAGTAGTGAATTTGGCTCCTTAGCTATAAGTTTCCAGTAAATCAAATATCTGATAAACTTATATATATTACATAGGGAAGTTATATTAGCTATTTGATTTATTGGAAATGTATAATTAAAGAGCTATGTATATAAATAATATTCACACACACCACATATATATGTATGTGTATAGTTGTATGTATGTATATATACACACACATCATAATTTTTGTTCAGTAAACTGCTACCTCAAAGGGCCAAATCCTGATGTTCTTATTCAGACAAAACTGTCCATGAGGGTTTTGGAGTGAAGGAGAACTGCAGACTTGGGTTCTCAGGGTCTATACAGCAACAAATGTATCTGGTTGTAAACATTCATGATGAGAGAATGTGAATGAATGAACTGTGAATGAAAAAAAAAAAAAAAAAAGAATAAGACATATCCCCCTAGTTTTCAGGTGACGGAGTATTCCACATGTAGAATGTCTAGAATATACATTGAAGACCAGGACACTATAGCTCAGAAGACGTGTGAAAGTTCAACATTAACATATTTATATTTTGCAGATTCTTAGTTATTGATGTTAGTAGTAGATACTGAACCATCATTAGTAAGAATCTACAGATAGCTAATAGCAAAATGTTGAGCTAGATACTCTATTGGGGTTAATCAGCACAGCTCCATTACTTCACTATGTTCTAATTATAGCTCTTGGCTTGTCTTTAGGATGATCATCGGTGACATCTCTTAATATTTACTGGCAACCACTGAAGTTCTGTGAGTTCGTGTTTCTCTTCTGTATACAAAGGGCCAAATTCTGTCCTCAGTTACTCTGGTGAAAACCTGGAGTATCTTGACTGATGCCAGTGGAGTTGCTCTGTATTTACACCAATGTAACTGACAGCACAATTCTAGTCTCTCACTATATCTGTAGCTCTGTGGGTCACCAGATAAAAAGAATGAAAACACTAGGGGCAATTTATCCTTGCCAAACTGTAACAGTGCTGTTTATAGTCTAGGGAAAAAAATCTTTATACATGCCTGGTCAGCTCAGAGCAACCCATAATAATAGACAAGTGTGTGTCAGAGTGTCTTGATTTATTCAAATATCAAGGCAATATTTATGTGGCAGTTTTATTTAGCTAATGATGAATTGAGAATAAACAGCAACATGACATCTTTAGTTAAAAACCTCTCAAGTAGAAAAGAAATGGCAGTCCTGGGTTTCACTGCATGTAGAGAACTCAGAGGTCTCTTCAGTATGTAAATGGGATCAGATTCTCTGACCCTGCCTGGTCCCTTTGTGCTGCTCTGGTGACAGAAAGGGGCCAACAACTTGGTGGATATTCTCAGATTGGGATTCCTCCAGTGTTTGGTGGAACCCTAGCAGGCTAAGAACTCATGGCCAAATATTATATCACCCTAACCATAGCACCCAGTGTGCATGGCATGCCAGGGCAGGGAGTGGGATGGCCATATGCACCAGTGATCACAGGCTGGTGGATGGCTTTTTGGGAGCCACAGCCAGATGCTGTAGAACCAGCCCCAGAGTGAGATAGCCGCATGACTTCCCCTCCTTTCTGTTCACTCAGTAGAAATTGGGGACAGAAAACAACTAGTCCATGGACTTCAGAGGTCGTGAGTTTACAGTGAACAGCATAGGGTGTTGATCATATGCAGCATATTTCAAAAACAGCTGGGCTAATGTGACACAGAGGGCCATTGGTGGTTCACTACTGCGTGTCAGCAACTCAGGCAGAGTCAATGAAGATACATATACATAAAAGGTAAACACAGTCATGAAATTAGGGAATGGTCTGAACCTCAGATAACAAGCAATTGAATCAGCTGATTGTATACAATATTATTGTATTATAAAAGTGTATCTAGTAAGATCTTTTATGAAAGCTAGTGACACACTGGTGATTAATAGCATTGTGAAATGTGTATATTAACACTCTATGGGGAATTACAGATACTCACTGCTATTATGCTTTAAAGCCTGTGGATTTTCTCCCAAGCAGGAGGGAAAGTAACTATCTACCTGTCTCCAGTGTAAACTAACCAGTGTGGAATCAGAACAGTGGAAACCCTATTTACATCTCAATCAGCAGGGGGACTGGGAAGTCAACAGGAAGGGAAAAACAGCAGGAAGCCTTTCTTCCTCTTGGAACAGGGTCAAAGAACTTTGGGAAGACAGCATGACATTTTCACACCTGAGCAAGAGAGAGAAGCTTGGTCTGGGATTACTTTTCAAAGAATACATTGCAAAGGTTTACTGGACTATGAAAAGAAAGGGGAGAGAATCTCATAGGTATCCAGAATTTGGGGGATTAAAGGGTCCAGAACTTTGGATCCTTCAACCATTGGGGTTGGAGTCCTTGGGAACTGAGTTTAGGTGTAACTTCCTGAAACAAAATTTTAATTGTAGAAGTGCGTTTTTGCTTTTGTTTACTTGTAACACTTTCTATCTTTATTCCTTATACTGGGTATCACTCAATCCTTTGTCCTTTTGTTAAATAAACTTGTTTTACTTTTACTATAAACCAATTCAGAGCTGTGATTGAAATTGGAGTGATTGTTAACCCCAGTTTTAAATTAATAAACTGCTGTTACTGTCTCTTTAAAGGAACAGCAAACTTAACTTCTGTGAGTGTTCCGGGAGAGGATTGGACACTTGAGAGATGTTTCTGGGGAACTCAGGAATTGGGGTGCACTGCTTGTTACTGGCAGAGTCCTGAAGAGTTTGCTAGCAAGGCAGACAAGCTGGTGTGTCAGAGAGTTGTCACACATTTTAGCAGCCACAAAACTCTCATTTGCTGAGGCTGAGAGTGGTAACACAGTAACTCACAGTTCTGGGAATCTTAGCCGATTGGTTGGCTGTTCATGGTAGGGATGTAAGCCACAGCAGCATAGCACCTGAGGCAATTAGTGTCGCAGGGCAGGCGGTGGTCTGGGTTGAATGCCAAAGTGTCACAGCCAGATCCTCAGCTTCTGTAAATTACACTAGATGAGGATCTGGCCCATCTATTTCTAACATGAAGTAGGAACATATGGGAATACTGTGCCATTTGCATGCATACACATCCTGAATGTCAAAAAGGAATCACAAAATAAATATCTAATCAGGAAAGTCACAGTTTCTGGCAGCCTTGACTTAATTCTACCCTCCTGCTCCTCAGTCAGACCCCCAGGCTTCCCAGAGTCATGGAATCAGCCAAGAAATAGAGTAGATGCCCTGATCTGCTTTGGCTGGCTACTCCCTTTAAGAGACAAAGACTTTCTGTGTTGTTATAAGAAAAAATAACACTTCACTGCACCTGTCATCTTGAGTTTATAATGTTCAGTGTCAAAGTTCCCTGTGCGTTCATGAACTTTTCAAAGGGGTGAAGAATAATTTAAAAAATAATTAAAAAACTTACAAGAAGTTCTCATTTTTTAGGGAAGTAAAAAGGGTTTTATATTTTTAAAAAATCATTTGTTTCTCCTGGGAATTTCTGTGGAATGCAATACAATTATATTTTTCTTTTTCTGAAAAGCTGACTTTGTAGCTTTGTGGCAATAATAATAACGACTGTAAAACAGCTCAGACTCCTGCATCTCTTCTGTGGATGGGACTTTTAGGACAGGTCCGTCCCTGATGATCTTTGGTCATGAATCATTCACAAGACTCTGCCTCTGTTTTTTTCTGCTGCAGTGTAGAAATTATTTGGAACCATATTGATCTTTGAGTAGAAATGAAAAGTTAGGTAATGTAATGCCTTTTAATTGAACCTCAAACTAACTAAGCCCCCAAAAGCCCTTTTTCCTTGTGAACAAGATGAGAACTTTTGGCCTCAAAACTGTTATATAAATTCTTTGTGGGTCAATAAAAATGATCACATTATGTATCTTGTATATTCTCTCTGCTACAGTGAAGCTATCAGTCTCCTTTTCTGTCTATTGTATGGTTTTCTCTAGAGAAAAAATGGCTGGGCAGGAACAGCTCAGCTATTTCCATAAACACGATGAAAAATTTATTTTACACCATACTGCAAAGCAAATCTATACACTCTGTCAGCTCATTATTTTTTATTTATTTGTGGTAGGGCCTACAATTTGCTAAGTGGTTCCTAGAAAGTTGAGAATGTCTGGACACTGTCTTGAGCAGCTTAGTAATATTTGTATTTATAGCCTACGAAGCTAGGTTCAGTTGATGTTCATAGAAACAGGCTCCTGAACTGTTATGCTAATCATGTCACTTGCAAGAAAGGTGATGTTCTTGTGTTCTTATGATGTCTGGAGCTGGGTGAATTTTTTTCAAAGCATAATTTATCTGATATATGTAATCTAATTTTCCAATCACAGAATATCTGTGACTAGATTGATTTCTTCGAATTCATTTGTCATATGTACATTTTGGTATCTGACTCTTTATTTGCATTTTTTAAAAAATCTCTATGGCTTTGTTATAGACTTTCAGGTCAGAAGGAACCATCATGATCATCTAGTTTGACCTCTTGCACATCGCAGGCCACAGAACCTCGCCCACCACTCCTATAATTGACCCCTAACGTCTGGCTGAGTTACTGAAGTCCTCAAATCATGATTTAAAGGCTTCAAGTTACAGAGAATCCACCATTTATACTAGTTTAAACCTGCAAGTGATCCATGTGAGAGGCTGCAGAGGAAGGCGAAACCCCCACAGAGTCATGAACAGTTTGATACAAGTTATCAATATTCATGCTGCATAGATTCATTTTGATTGGTCAGATAAGTCACATGTGTTCATTCTGTTCTATGAATGAATGAGCACTTCCAGTATAAATACTCATCCTTGTGAATTAAAAATTATATTTCTGCAAATATGTGAGCTTCTGACTTTGAAACTAACTTTCCATAAGCATTAAGTCATAGGAGCAACATGAGTGAAATGAGTGGGGGAATCTGCTCAACATCTTAGATGTCTATACACAAATACAAGGAGTATGAGGAAAAAATAGGAAGAATGGGAAATATTAGTCCATATGCTAAATTATGATTTAATTGGCAT
Organism: Emys orbicularis; assembly: GCF_028017835.1. Lineage (NCBI taxonomy): Eukaryota > Metazoa > Chordata > Testudines > Emydidae > Emys > Emys orbicularis. The sequence goes on from NC_088690.1 coordinate 40,103,182, forward strand.
CACTGAGACTTGGTAGGATAAATCTCATGACTGAAACATTGGTATGGAAGGGTATAGCTTGTTCAGGAAGGACAGGCAGGGAAAAAGGGGAGGAGGTGTTGTATAATACATCAAGATTATATATACTTGTTCTGAGGTCCAGAAAAAGGTAAGAAGCAGACCAGTTGAAAACCTATGGGTGAAGATAAAAGGGTGGGGTGGGGAAACAGGGGTAACATGGTAGGAGACTACTATCGACCACCAAATCAGGAAGAGGTGAATGAGGCATTTCTTGAACAAACAACAGAAATATCCAAAACTGTGAGTGGGTAGTAATGGGGGACTTTAACTACCTAGACATGTATTGGAAAAGTAATATGGACAAACAGAAAGTGTCCAATAAGTTCTTGGAATGTACTGGGGACAACTTTTTGTTCCAGAAGAAATAGCCAGGTGAAAGCAATTTTAGACTTGATTCTGACTAATAGGAATGAGTTGGCTGTGATTCTGAAGGCTGAAGGCAATTTGGGTGACAGTGATCATGAAATGACAGAACGCATGATTCCAAGGAAAGGAAGCAGTGAGTGCTGCAGAATTAGGACAATGGACTTGAACAAACTTAGAGAACTGGTAAGTATGGTCCCATAGAAAGGAAATCTAAGGGAAAAAGGAGTTTGGGATAGCTGGCAGTTTCTTAAAGAGACAATATTAAAGTTGCAACAGCCAATTATCCTGATGCAAAGAAAAGATTGGCAGAACAGTAAGAGGCAAATATTGCTCCATCAGGAACTCGTTAATCACCTGAAAATGAAAAAGGAATTTGTGGAAACGTGGACAAATTGCTAAGGATGAGTACAAAAGATTAGCACAAACATGTAGGGACAAATGCAGAAAGGCTAAGGTACAAAATGAGTCACACCTAGCAAGAGACATAATCAATAAGAAGAGAGTCTATAAATAGGCCAGGAGCAGGCAAACATGAAGGAAAATGTAAGCACTCAATTTAGCAGGGAAGGAGAGTTAATAATGGGTGACATCAAGACAGCTGAGGTGTTTAATGCTTATTTTGCATCAGTCTTCACTAAAAAGTTTAATTCTGACCAGATATGTAACATAATTAATATTAACAAGGGAGAAGAAACACAAGTCAGAATAGGGAAAGAACAGGTTAAAGGATATTTAGATAAGTTAGATGTATTCAAGTCAGCACAGCCTGATGGAATTAATCCTAGGATACTTAAGGAATTAGCCGAAGCAATCTCGGAACTGTTAGTGATTATCTTCAAGAACTCATGGAGGACTGGAGGTCCTAGAGAGCTGTAGAAGGACAAACATAGTGCCCATCTTTAAAAAGGGAAACAAAGATGGCCCAGGGAATTATAGACCAGTCAGCCTAACCTGAAAGATACTGGGACAAATTATTAAATAATCCATTTGTAAGCACCTAGAGGATAATTGGGTGATAAGTAATAGCCAACATGGATTTGTCAAGAGCAAATCATGCCAAACCAACCTAATTTCTTTATTTGGCAGAGTTACTGGCCTAGTAGATGGGGGCAGTGGTAACTGGAGAAGTAGTATTTCTTGATTTTAGTCCAGCTTTTGACACAATGCTACATGACATTCTCACAAACAAACTAGGGAAATGTGATAATCTTCAGAAAGGGAGATTTTGGATAGATATTAGGTAAAACTTTCTAACTATAAGGAGAGTTAAGCACTAGAATAGGCTTCAAAGGGAGTTTTTAGAATCCACATCATTGGAGGTTATTAAGAAAACGTTAGACAAATACCTGTCAGGGATGGTCTAGGTACGTGGTCCTACTTCAATACAAGGGGCTGGACTATATATGACCTCTTGAGATCCCTTCCAGCCCTACTTTTCTCTGATTCTATGATTTGTGCTAATAAAACACTATTGCACAAATATCCATGGAAAACAAGCAAAACAGCAGTGTAAGTATGAATGAAATTAATTCATTTAAAATTTGGATAAAATATTAATGGACAATTTCTAATAGGTACAATGGAAAGAAAGCAGAAGTGATCTAGGAGCCAGAAATGCTATTGTCTTCAGATGTGGCCCCCTCCACCTCTCCTCTCAGTATTGATACCAATGACTACCAATACTAGTGTAACACAGATAATAGACAAGGCGAAGTTTTTTAATTCATACATGTTTATAAAAAACAGACAAAACACTCTCCCTCCCGCCCCCCCAAAAGCCATTTTTTGTTCTGGTCTATTTTTGGTAACGTTTGTATTTGTTTTATTGTGCGTAAATAAATATTATGCATGAAAAATATAATATTAGGAATAGGCTTTAAAATGTCTCCTTTCATATGCAGGTTTGTTTTTTAAAGAGGATACTTTGTTTTCTTCTTCATTGCAAACCATTTGAAACTAATGGCTGATTAAGAAGAGTGATACAGCTTGGAAATAGCTGTGATTCACATTTTGTAGGGTGATGCTTGAAGCATACAGTAGCTTATTCCTTGTTTTGTTTGCTTCCTGACATACACCTCAGACATCCATTCTGAAAAAAATTGATCTTCTCAGCCTGTCTTCCTCTTCCTTATATTCACTGCCAGTGAAATATAGTGTGATAATTTTCTGCAAAGCCTCATTGACTGATTATGTTATTTCACTTTCCATCTCCTGACTATACAGTGAATGCAGGGCTCCTTGTCTTATTTCAAAAAGTGAGCCAGGGTGATATGATCATTTACAATTTTTGAAGAGTACAGACACGAGAGAAGGACAGGAATGACTTAGGATGACATTAGGGGTTATAATAACAAGAAGTTGTAAAATGAAGATAAGGACAATTTGGGCGAGGCTGCACAGGCCCAGCCCTTTGGAGACTATTTCATGTACGTCAGTGAGAGTTGGATTAGATTCAATATCAAAAAAAAAAAATCTCTAATAGTGAAATGTGTTTGGTTGTGGAATAGCCTGACACAGGGACATGGTTAATGCTCCATCACTTGGGTCATTGGGCGAATAATTTGTGCTATGTAATCTATTTAACAAAATTGGTCTACTATTCTATCTATCAGTGGTCCAATTTTTCTCACAGTTTTTCCAAACTATTCAGAGGAACATACATCAAATAATTCCTGGTCTGTAACTCATTCCTGGGCATTTTGTTACACACATTGGAAAGTTACAATCTGAGCTATTTTGATCTGATGAATAAGTCACATGAAATATTTTTATTTCCTACGTAAATGAGCAAAACTTTAAAAGAATCAGGTACTGTGCCAATACAATTACAAATCACATTCCATGAATACTCACTCACAATTCACTATTTCAGAAAACATGCCCGCCAGCAATCTTGCTTGCTTCAGTATTAGGCAATGAAAACAGAAAAAGGACATGCAAATGGTCAAAGTGAGTTTGTTTAAACATACAAATGAATATTTGTGGAAGATTTTTTTTTCAATATTTGCTCATGTCTACTAAGAATAGTGTCTTTGAAAGGCAAATGCACTGAATCATCTAGTAGGTCTTTTCCATCATCACTTTTCTCCCACAGGCAGTCAGCACTGATGTGCTTGTCCTTTAGGAGATCATTTTTGATGGATGGTGTTCTGGTGATTCTTATTGTATTTTAGCAGCAGAGGTGGTAACATACCCTAACTGGCATTTGATTGATGCTGCAGAACCAGTGAGAAAGAAACTGTTGTAATTGCTGTGACCATTAACTTTTTCTTGAGAGACTTTCCCTTTTTCATTTTGTTGGGAGACTAAGACAGAGGTTTCTCCAGACAAGGGGTAGCTTGTAGTTCAGTGAAATGAAATTCAACCCTAATCCACCTTGACAGTCTAAGTAGCATTTCTAGCATGCTTTATTAATAATAGCTCAATATATTTCTTAAGTACCATACCTAGTCCACAAATTTTTATAATGCCTTTCCCAATACTCCTGTTTCTCTTGTGTGCCCAGTAATTTTTTCCTTTCTACAATTGTTTAGCATTTGGTCTTCCTACTGTTTTTCCTTATCTGGCCTATTCAGTCTATTCCTGCTTATTACAGTTAATACATTTTTAAGTGTGCTGTCATGATATATCACATCATTCTGATAGCTCCTAATAGCTGTCCTCCCTCCTCCCACCCCAAGCCCCAACTAAATCAGGATGTATTCATTTGCAGTCTGTTTTACATCTCCCTCTAAAGCAAAGATATAATTATGAAACATTTAACTTTTAAAATAACAGAAATTGTTATTTTAAAATAACAATGCCAAACATCGAATAACCACATGCCAAACATCGAAACAAATGCTAATTTTGCATGTGGCATTTAGTAGCAAAATGTACTTGGAGGCACTTATCTCCCAAACATTGTGATCCTGAGACACTTCCCTAAGTAGAAAATAGGTTTCCTGAGGGAAAGGTACAACAGAGAACAGTGCCAACCACTTTCAGCTCCTGGTTTAGTGCCAGTGTTGCAGCCCTACGACTAGCCAGGGCAAGGGCACCTGCAGATGTGCCGAGTCAGTGGAAAGTCTTTGCCAAACATGTTCCAATGGAACCCCATCCATACATGTAATTACATATTATATTTATATAGTCACCTACCTCTAATGTCTCCAAATAACTGCACATAAAATTGACAATTATACAAATTAAGGAGGAGGGTGACCCGATAAAAATGACTTTCTTACTTGCCTTATCTAGTAATCTTCAACAAAAACAAGTATTAAACAGCTATGCAACAGATACTGTCCTCCTCATCTTCTGCTTCAGCCTACTCCTTCCCCCAGAACCTGCAGCCAACATCTTCAAATGTAGGTGCCTAAAGTTAGATACCTTGATCCATATTTAAGCACGTAACTACAAATGCAATACATCCTGGAGCTCTCACTGATTTGAATATTACCTTGGGTTAAACTGCAGCCAGCTAGCCCTCATCCAGGCTCCTGTCTTAACTCAAGTTAATTTTATGATGAGGAATCAGATGACATGGAGATATGAAGCTGTTCTTGAGGCAAGAATTCCCTGAGCTGTGGTGTGTTAAGGGGTCCCATCCAAACAATTCATAAGTGAGTCCTAACTCTGTGTGTGTGTGTTTGTCTGTGTGTATTGCTCATAGTAGTCTAATATATGTTTGCATTTGCAAACCTAAATGAATTGAGAAGCAATGCAGAACTGTGAGATTTGTCCATAGGTTCACACTGCGATACGTAAATGACTTAGTTAATCCAAACTCAAAAGTTTTGAATGTCAGAGCCAGTAGACCCATGCAAACTGATTCTAATGAAAACAGAATTTCAAAGCCCTTGCACCATTCTAAAGACTTCTCTAGTAGAATTTTACACATTGATTTTTAACAGGACATTATATTCAAAGCTCAAGGGGCCAGAGAGGACATCTATTCTAAAGTAATATTGCCTGATCTGAAAATATAAACTTTGTCTGAGCTGAAGTCATGAACCTTTTTGACTTGAAAATAATCCAGTCTAGGGATCTCTTATTCTCATGTTTAAATTGGCAGTGATAGATATGCTGATGATTAAATCCTCCAACTATGGTTAACATTCTGTATATTATAGTAGTAGACATAGATTGTAAAAAGACAACCTCCCCACAGCAACCTATGTATAAAGAAATGGGTAGTTTGGGGCAATGTTTCTCTTATTTTTCTGTTGTGCCTGTCATGGGTTATTTTAGTTACACTGACCCTGACTGGAGTAACAACTCCAGAATATGGATGTGTGCCCTTGAAGAGATTGCCAAAGTCTTTCCAGTCTGAGGAGCAGCTTATCAGATCTGTCTGTTTTGGACTTACTCCTAGGAAAATCAGAGAGCTGTGGGGCCTAAAACAGAATACATAAGGTCTTGGGACGTTAATAGCAGATTTAAAATAGTTTGGACATCACAGCAGAAATTTACCACTGGCAGAAGCAACTCTCATTGATCTCAAAGGAGTTGCTCTAGCTTATGCTATTAGTGAATTTGGCCTGATGTGCAACAGTTGGTAGCTCAAAGGCATGAGGCTGTAAAGGGGGCCAGGATGGAGAAGACAAGATTGAAAAGACTCCTGAGTAAGGATATCACCCTCTTAAGGTAAGTGATAATGGCAAACTCTAGCTAACCTAGTTAAGGAAAGCAGTAAGGAACCAGGTAAAGGATAGACAGAAAGCATTTCCTAGGTAGGAAAGCCATGGGTACATTGGTATACATAGAAAATTAACATCTCAATGGGGAAAAAAAAGCAAGAAAGAAAAGCCTAGTGGTCTTTAGTAGCAAAACTCTGAATAGGGGCAGATTCAATGTAGAGTGACAAAGTATTAGGAAAGAAAAAGAACACATACACATAAAAGTCTAACAATATAGATCCATAGAAGTATATAATCCAATACCCGTCCCCTGCAAGTCAGGATTAAGTATACCTATGCCATCCCAGACATATGTTTGGTTAACCTATTCTTAAAAACTTCCAGTGACAAGGATTCTACAAACTCCCTAGGTAACCTGGTCCAGTGCCTAACTACCCTTATGGTTAAAAAGATTTTCCTAATATTTAACCTAAATCTTTCTTGCTACAGGCTAAGCTGATTATTTCTTGTCCTAACCTCAGTGGACATGGACAACAATTGAGCACCATCCTCTTCAGAATAACCTTTTACGTATTTGAAGACTGTTATCATGTTCCACCTCAACCTTCTCTTCTCTTGCCCCAAATCAATCTTTCCTTATAGGTCATGTTTTCTAAACCTCTTATCATTTTCATTGCTCTCAACATATAATAATCTACTTATTTTAAAATGGTAAATACTTGGTAAACAAATAATATAATAGAAACTCTTCCTTCCCGGAATTTTAGTTAGAATTAAAGACTGCAAATAAGAAAACAGCAACATTTTTTCACTTCTGTCTTTAAAGATAAAAAGAATAAATTTTGAAAAAAGCCAATACTCTCTGGGGAAAGAGTCTGGGTAATTAGGCAGTGAAAGGATAACATCTTTGGTTCTTAAAATGTTAGCTTCTATTAAAACATACAAATCACCAGATCTAAATTGCATATACCAAAGAATGCTAAAGGAAGCGTTAGCCAATATCTTCCTGAGTATGCTTGGTTCAGAAAGGATCCTAGAGGAGAAAAAAAGTGTAACATGCTTCTATTTAACAGAAAAACTGGTCATTTAGTGTTTATCATGAAACTGTTCAACAAAGCCACATTTATAAACCATGTGGGATCATATGAGGAAACACTAACGTATTATGTTCCTTGGCAGGAAGATGAATTAGATGACTTAATAATTCTTATCCATCTTTACTTTCTAGGACAGCCAACTTCAGAAAAACAAGAACTGTTTAATCAAGGACCAGATTTTGTCTCGAACTAAACAAGGGTGTAGGAGGGACTCAGATCACACCTATGCACACTAAGGAGACCACAGGGGCTGTGATCAAGATCCTAACCCCAGGGAGAAACTAAGCAGAAAAGACCTAGGTTGCCATGTGGGCTAGAGCATGTCAAAATTACTTCACCCAAAAGCAACCAGTGACTCCAGGAAGAATCACATCTCTATGGTTTGAATCATTAATTTGTCTCATTCACTGGTTGGGGTGAAGTTGGGGTGAGAGTCAGAGTGAAAGGAACTTTTTATATGTGAATTTTGAGTAATGTCAGAGGTGTCTAGAACAAAGGGAGAGGAGCTCTTTTACTTGCCTACATCTAAATACATAAATAATATAATTCCTAAAAGGATCATAGCCACTTCAAGGTGAATCCATCCCACTCCTGCTAGGTACTGAAACATAGTCAATGGCACAAAGACATGTGGCAGACTAAAGGTATCGGCATGGATAATTTTCCCTTGTCCATGGCTAGAGATCATAAGCCAAGGCCACCAGCCAAAGTCTAAAACCTGACAGACTTGAGGACTGCAAGTGCTGCAAAAAAATGTGCATCATCATCACCACCTTTCTATCACTCTTCCCCAAAATGCAAGCTTTGAAACTGACCAATAATTGGCAAGATTGTCAAATGACAGTTTCTGGTGAAGGGGCCATCCTAGAGCTTCCTTGAGAACCTCTGTTAGCCTACCCTCACAAAGGGAGGTCTTGATAATCTCCACCAAACAGAGACCCAATGTGTCCCCCACTTGCTCTTTCAAGCTAGGACAAGTATGATCCCTCCTACAAATATAAGCCCGAAGAACTCAAATATTTCCAAAAGCTTGTAAGTGACACTGGCTAAAACGAGATAAGAGCAGATTGTGTGTTTGTCCTCTTGACTTGAGCCACTGGTCTCAGATGACAGAAGCAGCCATACCGATCCAGGTGTGAATGACTTTTATCTTAAAAATAATATGCAAAAATTATCCAAGTGCAGAGGCTATTCTAAGGACCAGATTATCCATTGCTCTTGTGCAAATGCTCAGGGATGGGAGGCCACAAGAGCATTCCTCCCTCCTTTTGCACCCCATCTGTGAGAGATAATCACAGTCCCTATGCACTAGAGACTGCTCCTCTTGTCCTCCCCTCCCCCCCCTCTCCTGACATATAGCGTTTGATGAATAGGTAGAGCCATAGTCCTGAATCCCATCCACACTGGGCTCTCAGGGGGAACAGGCTGCACAATCCCAGTAGATAGCGCTCTGAAAAGTGAGGAGCTCGGGGAAGGAGGATTGTGCCTCCTGTGTGGTTCGCCAGTGCTTGCTGCTAAGAGCTGGTAGCCCTTATTATAGGTGGTGTATTCAATTCAGTGACATGTTAGCTGTCAGCAAATGTTTACTTTTTAATCATGACCACATGTTTCACTCTCAAAGCAGCTTCTCACTTCTCAGTCTCTGAAGTGAGTAACAGCACCACAGAGGATGTAGTGCTTAATATTTTAAAAAGCCATGTTCATAACAAATGGAACATTCTGAGAGCACTGGTTCCTTAAATAAACACATTTTCTTCAAATACTTTCTCCCCTGGCTTGAGAGAGAGAGAGCACAGATATCACAAAGCTCTCATGCTAATGCTGGGTTTTATTGTTAGATGCTGCCATATAACAGCAGACGGCAATAATGTTATCTTTATTAGTGATATGATTTATTATCTCAAAGTGTTTTACACTATACCCAATACAGAGGAGACAGTGACGGGGACTGAATTTCTGTACAAGAAAATTCCCATAATGCACTGTTGGGTAAAACAACTGTTATAATGCCAAGACAGAAGGATTTGATTTACAGAGCAGGATAAAAAACACTAGCAATCCCTCACTCCCTAAAAAAACAGGCATAAAGCCTGTGAGATGAGACGAGCTGAATTGGAAGTTAGATTTCTGAAAGATGATGGATACACTCAATTGAAACATGCTTCATATTTGCACAGAAAAATTAAACATTAAAATAAGAAGTTTGTTTAACTATGCTTCAGGAATGATTACTGAGAAGTTAGACTGGAGAAATGCATGGCTCAGCAGATTTGTAATCAGATACAGAACTTATTTCTTTAAATCATCATGTTAACATTTCGGGCTCTTCCCTGCACTACAGAAGTCAATGGTAGTTTTGCCATTGAATTGTATGGTAGCAGGATCAGACACTTAGTAAAAGTCATTACTATCCAATGGTTGATCAATGGCTTTGCTAAAATGAGCTGATAGTCTGTTTACTAAGCATCCTAAGTGATGGTCATAAACAGGTGCCTGCATCACCAAAAAACACCATTACAATTGACACTTTAGCTACCAGTCTCAATAGAGAGTAAAAATTAAATGAATTTTGGGGAAAATGAATTCCTTTTTCATCCCTAGATTTAATTCCTCCACACTTGAGCTCATGGTTGACAAATGGTAAGCCTGTTCTCTGGACCTTTTAAAAAAATCATTAAAAAAAAATAATCAAAATTTCAATTTTTCCAAAGTTTCAATTAAAAATCTTAAACCCCATTTTCATCTTTTTTGTCCTCCACCACTATTTCTCCTACCCCATTTTCCCTCTTGTTTACTCCCTCCCTCCTTTTACAGTTGCAGAGTAGAAAATGAAATTAAGGTAGGAAAGAAAAGGTGGAGAGGACAAACAGAAGAGAAAGAGCAATAAACCAAAACAACGAAAAACTGACCAATTGGTCAGTTTTGGCTTTTTCCATGAAAGAATCAGAAGTTTTGAAAAATGTTCTGTGAACATTTTCATTTTCAAAAGAGAGCCCTTTTTCTTTGAAGAAAGATTTCAAATGGAAAATATTGACCAGCCCTTATTGGGGAATTGTGGAAAAATTCACTGCCCATTACTGTGCCTATTCTGCAGATGAGGACTTTGTACTTCATTGCAGTGTCTATCTAGCAGATTACACACACTCTCTTTCCATTCAGTGTTAAGATAAATAATAAAATGGTCCATAAAACAAAGAGCATATCTGTGTGTGAGAGAAATTATTCAGACTAAACACAGAGAGGAGAGAAACGCATGAGGAAATATACGTAACTGGGTGGGAGAAAGACGAAAAAAGCAGAATGAGGTAAGCTCCATCTTTATGCTCTATATATTTCTTCTTAATGTTGTGACAAACAGAACAGCGCAAACAGAAATGTCTTAAATAGAAATGTAGTTGGTAAGAGTGACTTGAATTAGTGTTCCAGCTGTGAGGCTGATGAATGTTTAAAGGGTGTTTAAATTGTGAACAGCTCTAAATAGCTTAGAGAGTTGTGGCAATAGCCACTGCAGAGGAAGAGGATAGCAATAGTTTAAAGGCCACTAAGGAAAATGTAAGCCCAGTAATTGGAATTTCTCCAGTACTTCAGATTCAGTGATTTTCAACTATTGCTGAAATAAAGATCTTCAAATTCACTGACTGAACATGTAATAGAATAAATACATGGTCTAATGCGAAAATAACTCTTGAGGGCAAAGAGATCAACACAAGATGAAGACTAAGGCACAGAAGTTTGAGTTCCTGGGATAGTACTATATAGATCACAGAACACAGCAGGAAGCATTGGAGGAAAGCAGGGTAGAGAGGTAATTCTGTAACCATCAGCTAATAAAGCTGTATTTATTTTAGCAGCGTCTAGCAGTACTGGAACAGCAAAAGGTCTGTAAGGATTGTCTTAATAACTCTCCTATTAGAAAGGATTAGAATGCAAACCAGCTATTTAACCCACTGAAAGTCACAACTGGTTCACGCTCAGGGGGATCATGAATTAGCAGTTGCTACCGCAGAATATGGAGACAGGCAGTATAAAACCACAGGGCCTAAATGTGCCACTGTGATGGTCGTATGTTGAAATGTGGTGGAGTAAAAGTGTACAATTTACTTTGGCCCTGCTAATTATACAACACGGGGCTGTGCATGACATGACCTTCTTGGAATTTTCCCCCATTTTAGTTGCGGTGGCGATTTGGGGATCAGAGCTAGCTAATAAAAGGGTGTGCTTCTGGTGCGACAACATGGCAGTGGTACAGGTTATCAGTCGCCAAACTTCCAGATTGCACAGGGTTATGAAGTTAGTAAGGGCGTTTATTCTACAATGTTTACCCTTCAACATCTGTTTTTCTTCCAAGCATGTGCCAGGCATGGATAATGGCATAGCAGACGCCTTGTCTCATTTCAAGTTTCACAGTTTTTGTGAGCTTGCACCAGGGGCTAGCAGTGAACCCGAGCAGATGCCGCTGGCTGTCTGGAACCTCGGAATATGATGTGTTCGGCGGAATGGAGATTTTTGGCTCCAGCTTACAAGTTGTTTATTTTGTTTTCTTTTAAGAAGTCTTGTCAATTCAAGGATCCAGAGAATGGGTCACCTATACGGCCCTCCATGGAGGGTGGTTGTTGCAGTACCGGGTCAAGGACAATGCAGCTGCTGGTGCCCCTTGATGATCACACATGGGACAATGGGTTCTTTCTCCCCAGTAGGGCTGCTAAGCAAGAGGCCATTTGGAGATGTCTGGGAACCCCTCGGGGTTGCAGGGGAGGCAGCCAAGCAAATTGCCGCCGCCTCTTTGTGACGGATGTTCAGTGCAGGTACTCCATAGGGAGGGCAGCCAGTGACCAGATAAATGGCCTGGTAAAGGACTTAAAAGGAGGTACTGGATAAAGGAACAGAAAAGGGGAGGGGGTTGGGGACTCCTTTGATTGGTATGGCAGGGAGCCAACCCCCGCTTCCCCCGTTCTTATAGCCCTCCTTAACCCTCTTATGAGGGTGGTGGATGGTAAGGTCCAAGCTATGGGTCGGCTGGGGGACCTGGATGGAAACCAAGGGGAGCTGGTGGAAGCCCCGGAGAATTTATTTGAATAAGCATGGATTTGCCTGCACTGTACACTTTATCTGCCCGGTAGTTCCAGACATCTAATAATAAAGTTGTGGCCTGATTAAAATCCATAACAAGTGTCTCCTGTCCTTCTTGCAGTGTACCCAGACAAATAGTTTCTAGCTTTTACACACACACACACACACACACACACACACACACACACACACACACACACACACACACACACACACACACGATGCATTTGCCAACCCTCAGCTTAACAGCATATGTCACTGACACAGGTATGTAAATCACTGCTTGCTCAGCTAGTTAAACCATGTCAAGTAGTGTTAATGTCAGGGTGATATGAATATATTAATTGCAAAGTAAATGAAAAGCCTGGCTGGCAAGATTTGTGGGGCCCCAGATGACAGGTGGAAATCAGCCACCTCCTCCCTCTTGTGCCACATGTAGATAGGATCAGCCTGGAGGTTAAAGAGCTGGCATGGAATGTGGGGCCTCCAAAGAGCAGAGCCTCAGAGACCAGTTTCTTTGTTGGTATCTGAGGCCAGTCTTGATTGATAGATTAAATTGTTGATATATTCATCACCCAGTGGTTTACACTATGTGTTGACACATTTACACAGGGCTATATCCTGGCCAGCTCTTATGCTGGTGTACACTGTCGGGGGGTAGATGTAAAGCAGGAGTATGTTAATGGCATGTGAATGCCCTCAGAACTGCTTCCTATGGCAGAGTCTGATACACAAATGAGGGCAGGGAGTAAACAGATCCAGGGTTCTTCCCTACTCCGACCTGCTGCCTAGTAGATCTGGTCAACCATATATAGGGCTACACTACGCTCCCCTTAAAAGCTGTTTGTGCTCTTCTGGTACGCCATGTTGCTCTGGTCAGAGTGCCCCTGGTGCTTTACCCATACAGTGTGGCTTTGCACCATCCCCAAAGAGAGCTCTGCTTCAGAGGGACAATCTAATCCATAGATTGATATTGATTAATATTAGAACACCAGGCCAAATTCTGCTCTCATGTACACCAGTGTGAATCAGGAGTACCTCCATTGAAATCAATGGGGTTCCACACCAGTGTAAAACTGAAGTCAGATAAGAACCAGGCCCTGTAGTTATCAACCCCCAGCTGCCATTGTGGCTGCTGACATACACATGCTCCCTGAATGGCATTGCTGCTTATTATTCCAAGGGTTTGCTTTCTCCTCAGAACCAGAAACATAAAACCTGACAAATTAACAGTACTCCCTCACTTGTATCATTATGTTCAGTCTCACAAAGGATTGAGCAGAACTAGTTATTGAGAGATGGCCAACAAAATGATTAGAGGCCTGGGAAGACTTTTGTATGCAGAGAGATTGAAAAGATTGGAACCATTTAGTATGGAGAGAAGGCAGATAAGGGAGGCAATGAGAGAAGTATAAAAAATAACAAATGTTTAAGAAAAGGTAAATTGGTACTTCTAATGACCTTTCCATATAACACAAGAACATGGGGACATTATAGCACAGGCGTGGACAAACTACGGCCCGCGGGCCGGATCCGGCCCATCAGGGCTTTGGATCCGTCCCACAGGATTGCCCCCCGGGGCGCCGTGGGCCCCGCACTGCTCTCAGAAGCAGCCAGCTCTATGTCCCTCCGTCCCCCGGACGGAGGGGGGGAGGGGGCAGAGGGCTCTGTGCATTGCCCTTGCCTCCAGGCACCACCCCCCGCAGCTCCCATTGGCCAGGAACGGGAAACCGGGCCCAATGGGAGCTTCGGGGGAGGTACCTGGAGGTGCAGCAAGGGCAGTGCACACAGATCCTTCCACCCCCCACGCCCCAGGGGCCACAGCACTTCTGGGAGTGGCGCGGGGCCGGAGACAGGGCAGGTAGGCAGGGAGCCTGCCCTGGCCACGGTGTGCACCGCTACCACCCCAGAGCCGCTTTAGGTAAGCGGTGCCAGGATGGAGCCCGAACCCCTCCTGCACCCCGCCCCCCAACTCCCTGCCCTAAGCCCCCTGCCTGCACCTCGCACCCCTCCTGCACCCCAACCCCCTGCCCTGAGCTCGCTGCTGCACCCTGCACCCCTGTGCACCCCAACCCCCTACCCTCCCTCCCGCAGTCCGCACCCCTCCTGCACCCCAACCCCCTACCCTGAGCCCCCTCCTGCACTCCGCACCTCTCCTGCACCCCAACCCCCTTCCCTGAGCCCTCTCATACACCCCGCACCCCTCCTCTGCCCCAATCCCTTGCAGTGAGCCCCTTCCTGCACACTGCATCCCCTCTCACACCCCACACTCCCTCACGCACCCCAACCCCTGCCCCGGCCCTGCATACAATTTCCCCACCCAGATGTGGCCTTCGGCCCAAAAAGTTTGCCCACCCCCGTGATAGCAGATTCTCAGGCCAATATTTAAAATTGATTACAGTAAATACTTCTTACCCAACATATAACTTGTGAAACTCACTACCACTAGATATCATTTAGACTTAGTAAGTTTTAAAAAAACGATCAATATATATGGATAATGGCCACTGCTAGAACAGGTTACTGGCCTAGATGGACCTTTTTGTGGACTGGTATGGCACTTTATATGTTACTATGAAAAAGATTCCTGTCACCTCAGGAAATGTTTTAGTATCTGACACACATGATATTCTCAACTATGATACTAATCAACTGACCAATTCTCAAATTTCTAGAATTAGAGTCTATGATTATGGCTCTTGAGGAGATGGAAATTATTTTAGGAAATATACATTCATCTCTTAATGTCTTTAGAAGAAGAGCTTCCAATGTGGAAAAATCAATCACTGTTCTTCAAGAAAAAGATAATGAAAAAATAAGATTACAACTTCACCGTCTCAGTTGTCTGCTAGTATTTATGACAACATTGCATGGTGCAGACATGTAGAAAATCAAGAAAAGGACTTAAAGTACTTAAACCATCATTTTGTAAATTGCCCAATATTTCATTTGGTAGAACTGAATTGGACATTTGGTTTTATAATATGTAAATACATATTTGAAAGAAACTTTCAGAACAGATGAGAGCATACCCAAACCATAGCAAAAATAGTTTTCACATGGCCTCATCAATAATTTGCATAATTTGAATGCATCAATTTCTGCTACAGGGATGGACTTTTCTTCTGTTTCTGTTCCTCAGTCAGATGCTGTAGGTCTAAAATGCAGTCATATACCGTGAGTGGATACTTCAGACAACTCATTATTATTCACATTATCTTTTAAATGGTTAGAAAACTCAATAGCCCAGATATCATAAAAGCCACATGTTATCAAAAATGTCATTTTCTCTTTTTCCAGACGTTGTATCAGTTAATGAAGTTCATAAACTTATCTGTCTTTGCAGGTGCCTGCCTTCTTTGGAAAGAGATGTAATGAATAGAGAATATAAGTATGAAGGAAAAATTATAACAAATATCTATTTTTTTCTGCTTAATAAAAATGGCCTTATCTATATGTAATTGCTACCTTTTGTGGGATATTGCGTTACCTCTGTGTGTATCAACTATAGAGCAGAGCTAGTAAAACAGCATTAAACAAATCAAAAGTTCAGTGAATTTCGGTCTTCATTCTGATTCATGAATAATATACAAACCTTTCCTGATTTCTGCAAATGTATTAATTATAGGTCATTATTGGACGAACAACTTCTAGACCATAGGTAGTGTGTAAACTGTTGACTACAATTATTTGCCTCTAGGCATTTGTGTTGTGTGAATGGTCACAGGATATTTTTATTGTTGGAATTAGATGATTGGAACATTGACATAATTTCCTTCTTTACACAGTTTGGCTTGCTGTACATGCATCTTGAATGGTTTGTGAGTATCAGCTCCTAAAATGTGTGTTCACTGAGTTGTTTTATATTTCTTTTCTGTAAAATCATTTAAAACAAAAAGAAAAAACAATAGACACTTTCCAGTTTGGTATCCAATCCAGAACTAAAACCATAGGTTTGGCTCTAGTTTGGCTCTACTCTGTCCCTCCACTCTCCTAGATGTAGAAGGGAGTGTATTCAAGGTTCTGATTTTGATCGATTTCACAATTTATGGAATCAGGAAGAAAAAGCACCTCGAATCAACCTGTCCTGATAGAAATTGTTTTAAATTAAGGGAGAAAGACCACACTAGTAGTTGCTCTCTTCCTTCTCCCTCCCCCTCACGTTACCATTCACAATGAGGATAACTTTAGCCCTAGGGCAGTAGTAACTTTGGATAGCTACATGGCTTTAATGGTGGTTGTGGAAATGGGAGATGATAGATCAAGAATTGGAAGCTGCTGGATTAAGCAACAGCTAGGAGCTATCCTTGTGTGAACTGGTGAATTTTTTGATGAGTAATTGTTTTAAATGTATGGTAAAGACAGTTGGCTGAAAGTTGCCTTTAATTACATTAGAAATAATAAAATTATTAGTATTAGTATTAGGGATGCGCCTAGAGAAGACGCAGCCAAGATCCAGTCCTCAAGTCCTGAAGAGTTTACAGTTCAAATAGACAATATAGACAAATAGGGAGGGAATATTATCCTCATTTTGCAGATGGGGAGCTGAGGTACAAACAGATAAGTGACTTTTCCAAGGTCATATAGGAAGTCTGTGGCAGAGCCAGGAATCAATCCCAGTCTCAGTCCAGTGACTTAACCACAAAACCATCCTTCCTCTCAGTCATCTCCTTCTTTCATCTATAAATAATCACAAAAGTAAGGCAAGTTAGTGGAAGATCAGTCATTTTCCCACATTGTCACCCATGGATGTATTGACCATACACCTTCAGATTTCATTCTGAACAGGGCCGGCTCTAGGATTTTGCCGCCCAAAGCAAATACAATTTTGGCCGCCCCCTCCCCCCCATTTTTTAATTACCCCACCCCCGGCCCCGCCTCAACTCCGCCCCTTCCCCAAATCCCCAGCCCTGCCTCCTCCCCCCAGGCTCTCAAGCCTGGGAGGGAGGGAGGGGGAGCAGCGGCGCACGAAATCGCGCGCCGCGGCCGCTCGGGATCTCCCCCTCCCTCCCAGGTTTGAGAGCCTGGGAGGGAGGGGGAGACTCCGAGTGGCCACGGCACGGGCGCCGCTTCTCCCCCTCCCTCCCAGGCTCCCAAGCCTGGGAGGGAGGGCGAGTAGCAGCGCGCGAGTGGCAGTGGAGGTGAGCTAGGGCGGCCGGGGCACATTTTTAGGGGCGGCATTCTGGCGCCGGCCATGGCGCCCCTAAAAATGTGCCGCCCCAAGCACCAGCTTGTTTTGCTGGTGCCTAGAGCCGGCCCTGATTCTGAAAGTCTTTGTCAGATAGTCACACTGCTCAATTCATTTCAGTTTTTGTATCTCAAATACAATTAGAAATATGTGAAATAATGGATGAAAACTATTTGTTACCAAAATAACAACCAATGGACCAGAAATTCTACTCACACTGAATGAATATTACATTGTAACAAGTACCTTGACCAGAGTTTTTGATTTTATATCTATATATAAATATAATGGAGGAATGGCTTATGATTGAAAAATATCAACAAGTGCATCAGGGCACAACACAAAAGAAAATGAAAATACTCTACTGAATGACAGTAGGAAATGCAATTTTAAAACAACAACAACAATCTTGAATGTAATGCTAACAGTTTGAAATACACATTTAAGTAATTGTTTGGCTCAACTTGTGATGACATAAGCATTCTAATGCTAGATTAAATCTATTAGGCAGAAATCCTCTCCACATAAATCACAAAAATAAAAAATGTTGCTGATGTATTGTGAACATTAATACAATTAATGCAGGGCATACTGTAACAAATAATGTAAGGGGACAAATTCTCAGTGAAAAGTTCAGAAATTAGCAAGGCAGTTAGGAAATAAATTTTCTGTCCACTGATTCTTTATATTTATTTATTTATTTATTTATAGTTTATACTCATGACCTACTGATGCAATAAGCCTAATGTTATGTACTGCCTTTGGTTCTTCTCCTTTGGTACAGCTGTAGCATTTCTGGAGGCTCTTGTATGCACTTCTCTGAATTCAACAGCCTTTATAATAAGGTACCAGAATCGGTCTCTTTCTTGTCATTAGATTATGATGCTTAATCTGTTCATTTCTTAATGATTTGGAATGCTCTAACATTTGTTAGGCTGTCATATACAAGTCTCTTTGGACACTTTGTGAAAATGCACTGAAATACTTACACTGATAGCATGTATGATTGTTTTGTGATCTCATTACACTGCTCTACAGCCAAAATGCTTCTGAAATAAATGTAGTCAAACTTTACTAATTCTGGGTCACTGAGAACGAAAATGGTGCTTAAAATTGTTGATTGGCTCTAGTTTTCAAGATATGCTATTGGGTCAGTATATACGACCCTTGACTTGGGAATGGCGGAGGATAAGTGAGTTATAAAGGGAAGGGATCTCAATTTAAACCAGAAATGACTAAAATACATCTTTGACTGGATCTATGAATAAATCTATGACTGGGTTTGGACAGTACTTGCTTTTTAGGCAAAACAATGAATGATGCAATCTGAAGCTGGTATTGCGTCATACATGATATGAATTGCATCATGTTATTCCTAGAAGTCATGGATGATGCAATCATAATGAAGCTTACATCACTCTGCTGAACAAATTGCCCTATATCAGCTCTAGAAATCATACAGTGTCGTGCTCTCTTATTTGTCAGTGTTTGATTTTGCAAAGGGACACATTTCTGTTTAGCCAAAGTGAGCTGAGATGCCTCGTACTTGTGTGAACAGTGCAGATAACTTCTGCTATGTTTGTGGTGAAGTGACTTTTGCATCACAAAAGCGCAGTATAACCACTTGGTTAAGAAAGTCTATCACCTTTATTTTGGCTGCAAAATTGGAGATCAGGACAAGAAGTGGGCCCCACACATATGCTGCAACACTTGTGCAACAAATCTTCGCCAGTGGTTGAACAGGCAAAGGAAATCTATGCCTTTTGCAGTGCCAATGATTTGGAGAGAGCCAACAGATCATACCAGCAATTATTACTTCTGCATGGTGCCTCCAGTTGGGAAAGGTGTGTCAAAGAAGAAAAAGTGGACTGTGCATTATCCAAACAGTCCATCAGCTATACGCCCAGTACCCCACGGAGAAGGACTGCCGGTTCCTGATGCACCAGAATCATTCTCACTTGAGTCAGACGAGGAAGAGGATGAAACTTCTGGTCCTGAACCATCAATGTCATAGGACCCACATTTTCTCCCATCCTCCTCCTCTGAACCACACCTCATAACACAAGGTGAACTGAATGACCTTGTCAGGGATTTGGAACTACCCAAGAGTAAGGCAGAGCTGTTGGGCTCCAGACTATAGCAGTGGAATCTCCTGGCAGGTGATGTTAGGGTTTCCATGTTCCGTGACCGTCAAAAGGATCTTGTCCCATTCTTCTTCATGGAAGGTGATCTTGTAGCCTGCAACAACATCGATGGTGTGATGGCAGCCCTCAACATCGTTCACGATCCAGATGAGTGGAGACTGTTCATTGATTCATCGAAGACGAGTCTTAAAGCTGTTTTACTGCATAATGGCAATGTTTTGCCATCAATTCCAGTTGGTCATGCAGTCCATATGAAGGAAACCTATGACAACAGGAAACAACTTTTGAGGTGCATAAACTATGACCAACATCAGTGGCAGCTTTGTGGCGATTTGAAGGTTGTTGCTCCCTTGCTTGGTCTGCAGACTGGATACACAAAGTACTGCTGTTTTCTCTGCGAATGGGATAGTCGTGCAAGAGATTCTCACTACATCAAGAAAGATTGGCCACTCCGACAGTCATTGGAGCCTGGGAGGAAAAGTGTTCAGCATCCACCACTTGTTGAATCAAAGAAGATTTTGTTACCACCCTTACACATCAAGCTGGGTCTGATGAAGAACTTTGTCAAGGCCATTGACAAAACACAAGCAGCTTTCAAGTACCTCCGTGGAAAATTTCCAAGGTTAAGTGAAGCTAAGATAAAGGAAGGTGTCTTTGTTGGTCCTCAGATTCGTGAACTTCTTCGAGATGATGCATTTGACCATGCACTGCGTGGCAAGGAAAAGACGGCATGGAAAGCCTTCCAGTTAGTGGCAATAAATTTTCTTGGAAACAAGGCAGACAACTACAGGTTGTTGGTGGAAAACCTCCTCAAGGCATACAAAAGCCTTGGTTGCAACATGTCACTAAAGATACATTTTTTGCACTCTCGTCTAGATTTTTTTCCACCGAACTGCGGAGCAGTGAGCGACGAGCACGGCGAGCGATTTCACCAGGACATTGCAACAATGGAGAAACGCTATCAGGGCAAATGGAGCCCATCAATGCTTGCAGACTATTGCTGGACAGTGACAAGAGATGCTCCATTTAATGAATACAAGAGACAAGCCAAGAAGCACCGAGTAGACACTGAATAGGACTAAACTATGTACAGAATAGTTTTTTGCCTTTTGTTTCATAATAAATTTTATTTATATAACCCTTTTGCTGATTTTTAAAGTGTTACATAAACAGGACAGGTGAAATATTATCATATAAAGCAACCATAAACACATGAAAAGATCTAGGTTTACAATTTATGATTAAAACTCTACTATCTACACAATATACATAGACATAAAATGTAAAAACTTAAATATCCTAGAAACAGTAGCCAATCAGTTGTTTTAATTGTCATATTTGAATTCAGCACATCAAAATACATAATAAATAGCACATTTTATCTCTGAAGCAGACGACTTCTCAAAAATTGTAGACCAGTGTTATGGGCCCAAGCCCCAAATTCCTGGAAAGCCGATGGGAGATGAGGGCACACAATACCTCACAGAAAGTACTCATAAACTTACAAGAGCAGCCATAGTCTATGTGTTCCACTCATGTGAATCATTATATCAGTTCTATATGTAAGCTTATTTCACCTCTCTTTAAAATGTGCTAAATATTAAAGAGGGACCCAAACTGGACAACTGAATCTGATGCATGTGTAGGAACAATAATACAAAGGTAGTTTTGAAATTTGGACTCTCCCAATTGTTCAGACAATTCATCAATGTATACATAAGGGTTTTAAGATCTGACTTAGTTATCCTCAAATGAACCTGCATATATCCCTTGCATTTTAAGTATTTCTTTCTGCTAGTATCTTTAGAATTATTTAAAAAGTTGAAAATCTGCAAATAAGAGACCACATGTTAAGTGGGTCTTTGAGTAGAGATGACTGAAATGTTTCCTCATAATTTTTTTTTTTTTGACACAAAAGCCATTTTTCATCAAAACAGAAATTTCAACTGGAAATCTGAATGAAAGCCAAAATACTTTTAAAATTTTCTTTATGGAAACAAAAATAATTTCCCAGCCAGCACTAATTTTATAATAAGGTTTATAAGGTTTCTGTGGTACAGAAGTAGAATCCTTATGAGGAATACATCACAATCCTTTCACAAAATGTTCTGGACTGTGGGTCCCAGTGAACAGCTTCATGTTCAGCTAGCACTGGCTAATTGGAAAATAATGGAGAGCCAATGAGCTATAAACTACAAATAATGGGCTTGCTTCTGCTCCTACCAAAGACGGCAGTAAAACTCCTATGGAATGTAGTAGGAACAGGATCAGTTCTGTTGGGTCCAGAGTGACCAGCAATTCAAAGCAAATCACTAACTGTTCACGTCTTGTTAAAAAGAGAGCAGTTTTACTTTGAAAATGTTGTATTACGATTACACCTCTACCTCGATATAATGCTGTCCTTGGGAGCCAAAAAATCTTACCGCGTTATAGGTGAAACCGCGTTATATCGAACTTGCTTTGATCCACCGTAGTGCGCAGCCCCGCTTCCCCACTCCCCCCCCCCCCCCGGGAGCACTGCTTTACCGCGTTATATCCGAATTCATGTTATATCGGGTTGCATTATATCGGGGTAGAGGTGTACTAAAATCTAATGAAGATCTGTGTGGATTATTGTTAAAAATAAAATGCTTTTGAACTGCTTCTGCATAGTAAATCTCAGTCGCTGAGTGTTCTATGTACGATATATGACATTGTTAAAAGCATTGTAACAGCTGCTCTGTTCTCCACTGATTTGAACAGAAAATCCAATATTTTGAAAAAATACAGAAATAAATTGTGTGCTAAGAATGTTAGTTCACCTGCACACCACAGCACTGGTGTGACTATAACAAAGGGAAGAAAAATAAGGAATATCCTGCAGAAGAGTCTTTCGAAACTGAAACTGAAATAACCCATATTTAAATGATGTAGGAATAAATATTTATTTGGACACTAAATAAGTTACTTTTCTTATTTATATAAAGGAATATTTAAAAAAAACACCACTCCCAAAGGCAATACATAAATAAATAAATAAATAAATACATAAATACAAACCACAATTGAAAACAACTAACCCCTATAATAAGTACAATGGGACTGCTCACATAAATAATTAACAACTATTTATGTGATAAAATATTGCTGAATCATCAGACCCATAGGCCCTAATTCTGGAAAGCATCCTTATTCAGTACAGCACTTAAACACGTGCTCAAGTCCCACTGAAGTCCGTGCTTAAAAATGAATGATGTGCTTACATACCATTTTAGGCAGGGATGGATTAAAGTATGTATAAATGCCATCCTGATTCAGGACCTTAATCTGGGTGCTTCTAATTAAATAAATAAATAAATAGAAACCAATAACTATGCATACATATGGCAAAATATATCGATTAATAAGAAAGCTGTCCCAGAGCATATCAGCTACATAAGAACAAACACATTCCCAAAATTGCCACTGGCAATTTATAAAGGAGTTCTGCAACATGCCTTTGCTGCAGATCCTCCTTCACCCAAGTGCCCCAGTACAGCTTACCCCACAGCTGCAGAAAGGTGCAAATAATAGCATCACTCCCTGAAATCAGAGGGACAAGTGTGGCCCTTTGTTTGTAGAATGTACCTAAAACCTGGTTGCCCCAACTGAAATATGTTTTCAAGTGAAGTAATACTAAATTGGAGATTAAAGCTATAATCAGATTTACAGGGATTCATTTGAATAAATGTCAGGGAATCAGTTTGATGACTTTCTTCTTGATTATAAACATTTCCAAGGGGAACGAAGAAACAAAAAGTACTACATTTTGGGCTATCTAAAGCTGTTGTGAATGATCGCACGGATACTCCCTGAGAGAGAAAGTCTCAGAAAGGGTCAAAATATTAAAGATTTTTTTCACCCTGTAGACTCACTCTCAATAAAATCTTTTATAAAATGTCAATAGACATTTTTGTAAATAACTTTATTTTTATGGAATTGCTGTGTTCTAGAATACCTGTCCTCTAACTAAAAAGCACAAAGACACAGAGGCAACTGGGCAATGAGATATAAAATCTTTTACTCCTAGGCTGGCAGTTCAAATCCAGCCTAGTTCTGATAGTGATTGGAAGTTAACATCTTGTGGCTGTTTAATGACTTATATAAAATGAGTTTGGGTGTCTCAGTCCAGTTCCCAGTGAAAAAGCTTCCATATCACAAAAAAACTGTCACCTCCATTGACACTAATTTGGCACCTTTGCTGACTGGCTGTGCAGCCAGGCCAAAGATGCACACAGATTGGACAGGGAATCGGAACTATTTTTTCACTTCTGCAAGTGATCCCCAAGATGAGCAAGGCAGTGTGGAGCAGCTTGTAATGTCATCTCCTATGCTGTACCTGTGCAGTGAATAAATATAAGACTTCAGTCTGCAGCATTGTCAAGTCTGCTCACAATCTGATTGGAAATAAAAGCCCATATGCTGCAACTGTTACTGAACATGAACAAAACAAAAAGAACCAATGGAGGAAAACAAACAAAAGTAAACATACTTGCAAAATGATTGCACAGGACTAGACCATAAGCCCAGAAAACATTCTGGCCTAGAACTACTTCAGGCCAACCCCAGCAGTCTCTACCAGAAGGTTTCACTACCCTGGGATAGCAAAATCCCTGATCTCTCGGTTATGAAATTGGATGACAAACACTGTCTTGCCCCAGTTTAATTGCTTATTGTTATACAAAATTCTCCTACAAGAATTGTCCTGAAAATATAGATAAATATAAATTAACCAACCACAATATCACCTTTCTGATACAGAAGAAAAAATGCTATACCACCTGTCCCTCCATTCAAGCATATGGGTGAGTGGATGGGTTTTACACTGGAAGGAGACAAGAAGGAAGAGAAAGCTCTTTCTCCTTTAACAAAGGACCCTTAATGCATCTTAGGTTTCGGAGAGGGTATCAGTAAGAATTAGACTGGGTGTGGCTGGTGGGGGCATGCCTTCTATAGGCAGCAATAGTAAAAGAACTTCATTCCCACATCCAGCATGGATATCATGAGTACTAAATTCACATGATGTTTATTTGTTTTTTGTTTAGAGATATTAATCAAAGTCCACATGGCCAAGTCTAAGCCCCTGAAGATCAGTGATGTGCACTACAGGAGCTACTGGGAAGTCCCTTTCAACTAATAACCAGCTTATTTACCTATGGAAAAAAACTGAGTCTTTGAATGAGCCAGATTGAGTAACAGTAGTGATAGATGTACTTGGATTGTGGCTATGACCATATTTGGAATTTTTGCAATTCTGAAAGCTATTCTTCTATGAAGAAAAGCATGAATATTACATGGTAAAATGAGGAGCATCTGCTCTGCTTTGCAAGTGCATTGAGGTGCACGAATATCAGCCAAGACTGTTTGTGAGACATAGGACAGATATCACCTTTACACTGTAGGTGACCTCAAAGTTCTTTGGTCCTAGTTTCCAAGTTCTTGTAATCTGTTAAAATATTTTGTAGGCTTAATATATATGTTTCTACCTCAAACACATTTAAAACAATATTATTCTTTACATTATAGTATGCATTCTTACTGTACGTAATCTCAGTTTTTCATTAGCTGTGGAACTCAGAACGCCACTCTAATTAGATAGCATGTTGAACTTTTACATACATCCCTCTCCCTGATCATGATTTTAGAAACACATTTGACTGACATATGCAATTAAAAGATTCTCTCTGTCTCTAGGTGCATATTCCATGGTCATTGTTATGATATGTGAATGCCTTACAAAAATTAAGCAAGGCCTATAAGATTTTCAGTTCTCTCCTTTGGTATTCTTCTCCCTTCTAGAGAGAGTACTGAGGGGTTTTTTATGTTGAAGCTGAGAGATGCTGGAAGAATTTGTAGAGTGGGGGTGCTGAGAGCAATTGAACCAAACTGTAAACTCTATATATGATGGAAACCACTTCAAGCAGCACGCCTAGTTCCAAAACCTATGTCAACATGTCCATAAATTACAATAACTATAGTCAGTTATTATTCTGGGAAGGCTATGAGCAAGAGAGGGTTTTATGTTTGCTCCTGAATGTTGTCTTTCTAATTCCTTATGGTAGGGACTGCCACACTCAAGGTCCAACCACCAAAAAGCCATGAATCTACTCCTGTGAGGTTCATCCTCACTTGTTAAGATATCCAATGCCTCTGAGATTAAAGCTATCATAGTAGATTGTCATCTTTCTGAAAGTCTTTGAGAGTCCAAGCCTACTCAGTCCTTTGTAGGTGACAAATCTGAGGAATTGTCACAGATTGAAGTGTCATTAGAGGAGGTTTTGGAATTAATTGATAAACTTAACAGTAACAAATCACCGGGACCAGATGGCATTCACCCAAGAGTTCTGAAAGAACTCAAATGTGAAATTGTGGAACTATTAACTATGGTTTGTAACCTGTTCTTTAAATCAGCTTCTGTACCCAATGACTGGAAGATAGCTAATGTAACGCCAATATTTAAAAAGTGCTCTAGAGGTGATCCCAGCAATTACAGACTGGTAAGTATAACGTCAGTACCGGGCAAATTAGTTGAAACAATGGTAAAGAATAAAATTGTCAGACACATAGAAGAACATAACTTGTTGGGCAAAAGTCAACATGGTTTCTGTAAAGGGAAATCATGTCTTACTAATCTATTAGAGTTCTCTGAAGGGGTCAACAACCATGTGGACAAGGGGGATCCAGTGGACATAGTGTGTGCCACAAGTACTCCTGTTCTTTTTGCGGATACAGACTAACACAGCTGCTACTCTGAAACCTGTCATAGTGTACTTAGATTTCCAGAAAGCCTTTGACAAGATCCCTCACCAAAGGCTCTTACATAAATTAAGTTGTTATGGGATAAGAGGGAAGATCCTTTCATGAATTGAGAACTGGTTAAAAGACAGGAAACAAAGGGTAGGAAAAAATGGTAAATTTTCAGAATGGAGAGGGGTAACTAGTGGTGTTCCCCAAGGATCAGTCCTAGGACCAATCCTATTCAACTTATTCATAAATGATCTGGAGAAAGGGGTAAACAGTGAGGTGGCAAAGTTTGCAGACGATACTAAACTGCTCAAGATAGTTAAGACCAAAGCAGACTGTGAAGAACTTCAAAAAGATCTCACAAAACTAAGTGATTGGGCAATAAAATGGCAAATGAAATTTAATGTGGATAAATGTAAAATGCACATTGGAAAAAATAACCCCAACTATACATACAATATGATGGGGGCTAATTTAGCTACAACTAATCAGGAAAGAGATCTTGGAGTCATTGTGGATAGTTCTCTGAAGACGTCCACTCAGTGTGCAGTGGCAGTCAAAAAAGCAAACAGGATGTTAGGAATCATTAAAAAAGGGATAGAGAATAAGACAGAGAATATCTTATTGCCCTTATATAAACCCATGGTACGCCCACATCCTGAATACCGCGTACAGATGTGGTCTCCTCATCTCAAAAAAGATATACTGGCATTAGAAAAGGTTCAGAGAAGGGCAACTAAAATGATTAGGGGTTTGGAACAGGTCCCATATGAGGAGAGATTAAAGAGGCTAGGACTTTTCAGCCTGAAAAAGAGGAGACTAAGGGGGGATATGATAGAGGTATATAAAATCATGAATGGTGTGGAGAAAGTGAATAAGGAAAAGTTAATTACTTGTCCCCATAATATACGAATTTGGGCCACCAAATGAAATTAATGGGCACCAGGTTTAAAACAAATAAAAGGAAGTTCTTCACATAGTGCACAGAAGGCTAGGACTATAACAGGGTTTAAAAGAGAACTGGATAAATTTATGGAGGTTAAGTCCATTAATGGCTATTAGCCAGGATGGGTAAGGAATGGTGTCCCTAGCCTCTGTTTGTCAGAGGGTAGAGATGGATGGCAGGAGAGAGATCACTTGATCATTAACTGTTAGGTTCACTCCCTCTGCGGTACCTGGCATTGGCCACTGTCAGCAGACAGGGCTGGATGGACTTTTGGTCTGACTCAGTATGGCCATTCTTATGTTCTTATGTTCTACTGGGGGTTACATAGATGAAGGCTAGGACTTTGAATTTGATCTGGTATCAATGGGATCTCAGGGTCAGGAATCAGAGTCTGGCAGCAGAGCCAGTCTGGAAAAAGGACCTGCAGCACAGCCAGTCTCTGGGCAACCCTAATGAGCACAACTGACCTGCAGGAGGCCATCTGAGTGGCTACAGTGTCTGGTTGGAAAAGTCATCAGATCAGCTCTTAAGACCAATGGTAGCAGCAGTTCATTAGCTGCTCAAAGTGTTTGCCCATGACTGGACCTGCTCCTTGTTCCAGCCCTGCTGCAGCCTTGGATCCAGCCCTGCCCCTGGCTTGCTTCACTCCAGATAACATGGTTCTGACTCTCAGCTCTGATTCCTGACCTCTAATTTTGGCTCTGACCCTTGGCTCTGGCATCTGGTCTCTGACTCCTATTCTGACCGTAGGCTCCAGCTCCTCTAGGTGTGAGCCTTGGCTCTGACACCTGGCATCTGACTCCAGCTGTGACCCTGGACTCTGAATCCTGGCTAATGATTCCTGCTCTAAGCACTATGCCTGACTCCTGCTCTGACCAGAGGCCAGACTACTGCTCCAACCAATGGGCATGACCATCCACATCCACATGATATGCAGGGATAGGTTCTTGCTTCAACATTATTGAACATATTTATGAATGATCTGCCTCTGACCATTTCAAGGTAATTCACATAGACCGATAACATCTGCCTAGTTTCAAGAGACAGAGTCTTCAAAAAGATTGGACAACTGGAGCCACCATTAGTGGCTATTACA
This sequence comes from Emys orbicularis, assembly GCF_028017835.1. Lineage (NCBI taxonomy): Eukaryota > Metazoa > Chordata > Testudines > Emydidae > Emys > Emys orbicularis. The sequence goes on from NC_088690.1 coordinate 40,131,532, forward strand.
AAAAATGGAGAATTAAGTCCTGTGAGTCAAAGACTATGTTGTCATGCTTCCATCTCAGCTACAAGAGCTGAACATTTTCTTGGATGGAGAAGAGCTGGCACATGACTCAAAACTCTATCTAGGAGTTACTTTAGCTCACACACTTACCTAGGTAGCTCAGAAGAATAAGACCAGAAACGGCCTCCTAATCAAGCTTGCAGGATCAACTTGGGAACCTAATGCACAACATTGTGCATCTTGGTGCTAGCTCTCATCTACTCCTGTGTGGTTAAACTCTTCCCAGACAAAGCTAGTTGATGTACAACTGTTGGAAATGGGTGATGTCCACCTTGATTGTATTGGCCTCGTTAGCACAACAAAAGTACTTTTTCCTCTCTTGATATTCACCCCTTCTTGTCAACTGTTGAGAATAGGCCACTTCCACCTTAATTGAATTGGCCTCATTAGCACTGACCTCCCACTTGGTAAGGGAACTCCCATCTTTTCGTGTGCTGTAATATTTATACTGCTTACTGTATTTTTCAGTCCATGCATCTGATGAAGTGGGTTTTAGCCCTCGAAAGCTTATGCCCAAATAAATTTGTCTCTAAGGTGCCATAAGGACTCCTCGAAGCGGCTGTCAGATTATGCTAATACCCTGCATCCTAACATCAGGTGTTATATTGCAGCAAAGAACCTCCTTGACAAAATCCAGGGGATGCCACACTGCCATTTTTCAAAGATATATGGGAAGTGCCTTGCCACCTACTCATCAGCAGAAGACCAGTCTGGACTATGTTCTTGACCACCTGTGCAGCAGATGCTGCCACATTGTTGCAAGCAGAATGGGAATGAGCTGCTCCCTCTGTAAGAAACGTTCTCCTTGTTACTCAGCCTGATGTGCCTGGCTATGAACTGCCATGCTATCTCTGATGCAAGCTCAACCCTTTCAAATGCAGGGTGACTACAAATGACTACAACTGGGAACTCAGGAACTGCCCTCTGTGTAGTTGTGGTGGAGAGGAGAATGCTGCACATCTAGTGAATGGCTGCTCATCTCATGTTGGACTATCAGGAGGACTTTCCAGTCCCCCACTGCTGATCCCGAGGCTACTGAATGGCTAAAATGTCTGATGCCTTCCTAAGCCTTTTTGACACTTTTGACATTTATTTTTGTTTTCACTTATGCATCTGTTTTATCTCCCTTCCTTATATTTTGTATTAGAACTTTTTCTTTATTGTGTCACTTGTGCATTCATTCATTAATAATAATATTTTGGAGGGGATCCTATTAGAACCCAGAGCTCTGTATGGATGTACTTGTGTCTCACTATGTTATGGTGAGGCTGCTGTGTTCTGAATCAGCTGTAGGTTCTTCAGTGCCTCCAAGTTCATTTCTTAATATAGTTCATTATAACTGTCAACGTGGGAGGTTTCAATGTATTGATAATGGTAGTTGTAGCTAAGTCTGCATTGATCTAGAGAGTGTAAAACTGTCTTTATACTGAAAATATTGGGAGTCAATAACCATCCAACTTCCACCTGCATCTTGGCTACAAACAATCTGTGGCTCCAGTCTTGTTGAGAATAATGGGAAACAGTGGCCATTTTTAGTTAGGGCTTTAAAATACATTTGTTTTGTTTTTCTCCTGATAGCAGCAGCTTAACCCCTCCTCCTATACATACACCTAAAATTATGACATTTTTGATAATATCACAAGAATTGGCAACTCTGTGTGTCACTTGTTTTCTCACAATCTCTCCCAATAGTATTAGAATAAAATTGAAAAGAAGAGAGATCCTTGTGTGACTTCACACGCAATGTGGAAGGGGTGCCCTTTGGGGTTGGATTGAGAGGAAATATATGAAGCATCTTTATTCATTTTCATTCACTCTTTCCAGGTCTCTAAGGCAAAAAAATCACTGTCTGATGACTAACTGTATTGTATATTGCTGAGAGAAGCAGTGGTATTTGGATCCAGGGGCGGCTCTAGGCACCAGCAAAGCAAGCACCTGCTTGGGGCAGCCCATTTGCAGGGGCGGCAGGGATCCAGCATGGGAGCTGAGAACCAATAGGGGGCCCTGGGAGCTGTAGTTCCTTGGTTAGCTCCCTGCCTATAGAGCCAGCCCTGGAGCAGGGAAAGAACTATATTTCCCAGCATTCCCTTGGCCACTACCAACAGGAAAGAGGGGGAGGGAGTGAGGAAGCTGAGACCTCATTCTACAGCCTGCTTTAAATGGAGAGCTGCACTCTGAAGGGTAGGGATACCATATTTTAACATTCAAAAAATAGGACACTCCACGGGGAGGGAGGGTAGCCCCACCCTGCCACCATCCACTCCCTCCGACTGCCCCCCACAGAAACCCCAACCCATCCAACCCCCCTGCTCCCTGTCCCCTGATCACCCCCTCCCGGGACCCCTGCCCCAACTGCCCCCCAGGACCCCACCCCCTATCTAAGCCTCACTGGTCCTTGTCCCCTGATTGCCACCTCCTGAGACCCCACCCCCTATCTAAGCCTCCCTTCTGCTTGTCCCCAACTGCCCCCTCCTGAGACAGCCCCCCCAAGTTCCCCCCTAGGAACCCACCCCCTACCTGTCCCCTGACAAACCCCTGGGACTCCCATGCCTATCCAACTGCTGCCTGTCCCCTGAGTGCCCCCCCCGAACCCCTGACCCATGTACCCCCCCTTCTCCCTGCCCCTGACTGCCCCCCCGAACCTCCGCCCCATCCAACCCCCCCTGCTCCCTGTCCCTTGACTGCCCCCCCGGAACCCCCTACCCCTTCTCCAACCTCCCAGCCCCCTTACTGTGCCACTCAGACCAGCGTGTCTGGCTTCGCGCAGTGCCAGACACGCTGCTGCATGCATGCTGCCGTGCTCCCCTGCGGAGCCACAGCCTCCTCCCCCCAGCATCTGCCTTCCAGATTTGAACACCTCAAAATTCAGGCGTGCTCAAGCTCAGTTACTTCATTTCTCCCAAATCAAATATACTGATCCACTGTAACTTGCTGTAGAAAAAGTAGGATAAAATTGAGCAAGAAATACTTCCCAGTGGTTATTAGGACTGGAATTGCTATTTTCAACAGCCATTGCCTTTTTTGTTTGTTTGTTTGTATAAAAGGAAGACAGTGATATCGCATTGGCAAATTCCCCATAGAAAGAAAGAGTGGAACAAAAGAATAATAAAGGCACCTCAACTTTTCCTCATTTATGGAGGACAGTCTTATAATATGCATCCAGATATCCTCCAATCACACAAGCTGAAAATTGTTCCACTTTACTGCAGTTCTGTAACCATATGGGAACCAATCCTGTCTGTGTTCTGTGCACATCCAAAATTCCTGCTGAATGACCTGCCCGGGGAGCGAGTTACCAGTGACCATGGGCTGCGGCGGAAGGAGGGTGCAGGTGGGGGGGGGGGGAGGAGAGCCCAGGGCTGGGGCGGCAGGAGGTGTGTGTGGGGGGCAATGGTGGGGGGTAGGGGAGAGCCCAGGGCTGGGACGTCAGGGGGGTGCGGGTGGGGGGGTGAGAGCCCAGGGTTTGGGCGGCAGGGGGGTGCGGGTGGGGGGTGCGGCGAGGAGCCCAGGGCTGGGACGGGGGTGGGGGGGGGGAGCCAACATTTTTTTTGCTTGGGGCAGCAAAAAACCTAGAGCCGGCCCTGTTTGGATCCTGTTCATAGATGGGAATAGAACAGCCGCTAGTGGCTAACACCATCCCTGTGCTATATCCTACTCTGAACCCCAGTATAGGAGGATCAAGGATGGGGACAAAGTTACATGTAGTTGAAGACAGTTCTTCCCTGGATTCTAAATTATCTTGCTCAGAAATAGGGGATCAGACACCAGGTGGTAGTTGACAAGACTCAGAAATGAATGTTTTAGAACTTTCATGTCTCCCAATGTCATATGTAGGCTTGACGGTTAATGCCAGATTTTCATATTATCTAACCACTGATACTAGAAGAAAGAGGCTAAATGAATTTCATAGTGGCTAATGAGATTTTATATGTACATTGCAATGGATCATAGAACTATGCGTCATTATTTTCAATAAAATAATGTATTTTGGCAAATGTATGATATTACTGTTATGAAATCTCATAAAGGGAATGAATTAACTTGTAACACCAGTGAAGGAAACTTGATATAACTCCTTTTTTCCCTTTAACTCTCTGGGAAAAAAGTTTTTAATTGCTAGTTGTGCAAACAGTATGAAGACTATTACAGTTTCTGAACAAGTTTATGGATTTTGAAAATTTACGAGTACAAACAATTCTAAGGTGAAAATACAGAGATATAGTATGCATTCTGCAGTAACCAATGATGAATTTTAGATCTGTTTTTATTTCTTGAGCTTTTCCAAAATCATGTTAATAAAAGCCATATATATAATTTACACTTTTTTCCTGTCTATACTATACTTTTGGTCCTGTTCTAACTTCATTAGTCCATCTTCTTCTGAAACTTTTTTTTGGCAAATTTCAAGAAATCAAAACCAATCACATGTGGAACATAAAGTAATTACGGGATTTAGAGAAATAATGTACATGTAAAATATGTGTTTGAATGATGCACACACATTTTTAAGGCCTATTTAAGTTCTAGGATTTCAAAATTAAAACTAAATATTTCTGGCTAGAATGAAGACAGTCCTTTAAACCTTCTCTGCTTATTTTCTTCAGAGGTGAGTACTGAACAGCTTTGAAATGCTTACTTCTGTTATACTATAATGATTAAATGATGGCCTGTCTAAAATGGTCCTTGTAACAGAAGGCCACTTTATATACTATCAAGATCATTACAATACACCATGCTTTTAGAAAAGCAGCACAGAGATGCCATCTAGCAGCAATTCTTAGGAATTTCCAAATATTTAATAGTTCCTTCTCTCAAGATATTGGATCTAAGTGAAATACCAAGGAAAGCTTTGTATTTCTAATTGAAACCTTTTGATTATAACTAGACTTCTTGCTGAATATCCACCTACTCTGATGGAAATAAAACTTTACTGAAGTACATTATTATGAACAATGATTTTTTTGTATTTTCCATATAAATAGATATTATAATTATAGTCTAATTAAGAGACAAAACATTTAAATCATTTTCTTGAACTAAAATTGATAGTCTGTCAGCAGCATTAAAAACTTGTAAAATCAATTGGTGGTGACATTGAATCTATCTCCCCTTGTAAGTATTTTCACACTTGCTTCTTATCAAACTGTCTGTACTGAGCTATCTTGATTATCACTTCAAAAGTTTTTTTTCTCTTACTTAATTGGCCTCTCAGAGTTGGTAAGACAACTCCCACCTGTTCATGCTCTCTGTATGTGTGTATATATATCTCCTCAATATATGTTTCACTCTATATGCATCCGAAGAAGTGGGTTGTAGCCCACGAAAGCTTATGCTCTAATAAATTTGTTAGTCTCTAAGGTGCCACAAGTACTCCTGTTCTTTTTGCTTTCCATTTAGTTAAAGAAGAGTTCCCCTGCACAGTCAATATTAACAAAAACACTGAAAATGTGTCAATGTGGAAAATAAATGAACTCAGTGTTTATATTGATATAAACACTTTAGCATTTCAGAAATTAAAGACAAAACTACACACTTTTTCTAGTTACATATCTTACCATGAGATGGCGTCACTTAAACACGTTACAATTGGATAACCTAGTAAGTTCTAACACAGAAAGCTTGTCACAATAAGAGTGCAAATATCATATGATCCTCTTAGAGTCAATAGTGGCCTCTCTGCTGGGGAACCTTTTGATTTCTGTGAAATCTGTAAAATGGGAAAAATGATACTGACCGCCTTTGTAAAGTGCTCTGAGATCTAGTGACAAAAAGTGCTATGTAAACTCTAGGTATTATTATTACTATTTATGTATTTGTTTTTAATATAACATTGGATATATTTATTACTGTCTACACAGTAAATAAATATCTAGCACATTAGTAAAAATATATTGTGTCATCTATTCCAAAATTTTAATATGATTTATTAGGGTAACGTGTATGTGCAGCAGGTGTGTAAATATTCATAAGTATATATATCATATAGAATTATCCCTCACCAAAATGGATAAGCATAAAAGTTGAGAGAAGTTATCACAAATAATTCTTTTTGAAAAAATTCATATTAACATCCCCTTAGTCCCTCCAACTAATTTCAAATGGCAAATATGCTATCCAATCTGAAAGGCAGAATATTATTGCTTCATTTCTTCTTAAATAAATGAATACATTTGTACTATTGCTATTTCCTAAGTCCTTTCAGTCATTGTTTGTACTTATTTACTGAAGATAGTCAATAACTAAAATAAAGACATTAAAAGGCAATAAAAATAAAGACATTAGTAAAGACAACTAGAGGAGTTTTGCATATACATAATTTATCACAGAAATTTGAAAGCTATTATTTAAAGTCTTAAAAGGTGAATAATTAGAAGTATAATTTGCTATATTCAATATACTTTATATGCTTAACCTGGCAAAAAAAATTAACTGAGAGAAGTGTATGCCATTGTTATTTAGGTCTATGAAACCCCAGCTCAGTTCTGTTAAATAGCAAAGTTTCACTAGAGCCTTTTATTTTTATAGTATCCTAAGGACTTTTTTGCTTTTCAGTCCATGACCCCTTTACAAAATTAAAATAGACTGCAATGAACATTTTAATATCCCCTAAAATGTCACACAGAGTGTAGAATAAAAGGCCATTTTTATGCCCTGTGCATAGTATAATGCAGTACCAAAAAGGCTAGAAGCGAAATTTGAAAAGTTAATTTATGCCATATCTTTAAAGTGGATCATTACGGCTTTTCAGTTCTAAATGAGTATAGACATATTTGAGGGAGAGTTTATGCCATCATGTATATGGGGGACATCACTGACGCCTGATGGGGGGCAGAAAGAAGTATGTGAGTTTCACTTCAGTTGCTATAGTAGGGGTTTTACTATTGTGTAGATAGACAAATTGATATAAATTCTGCCCACAGTTGCTCTCAGGCAGTTGCTCCCTTTGACATTAATAGAGCTGACTAGGTGTGACTGTGGCTAGAATATTGCCTCTCACATGTACAGAAAAACAGATAAAACAAAATGTAAGTATGGAATTTCATTAATATAAAATGTATGTATGGAATTTCACTAATATAAAACAAGCACATGCTGCTGCTCACATATATGTACAACTCTCATGCATTTGGTTGGTGAATCTCTCTTTATAGGTTACAATAATAGCTACTAAACACTTTAATAGAATTGTTGATATAGCTTATTTTTCAGCTAATATTATTAAGCTTATATCACACCATGTTAACAATTACTTATGGGTTTTGTAAGGTAAATTTCACTTAGATTTGCTATTTTTAAAAATCCCCAAAACTTATTTCTACAGATGTACATTAGATTTCCATTTAAATGATTTTAAAGTTTTATCTCAGTGTATTTTTGAAGATGGACATTGTTTACTGTATTTGTAGAAAACATAGATATATTGTTTTTTATGTGAGCAATTTTGACATCTACCTAGAGGAGAAAAGCTGTTTACTAGTGCTGAAACTGTTTCACACAGTTTAGTACTCAAAAGGCATCATTAAAATGACACTCACATACATACTGTATAAGTGGTGACAACACAATGTGTATTACTTGTGGAAATGGACTGATATACTCTACAGAAGTTCTTTGTCTCATTACCTTTGTATATAGCCTACAAGGAATCCAAAGATTGCGTAACATAAATACTGAGACAGATGAGACAAGTTTTAAGTTTATACTGCACAAAATACACATATATAGGCCTAGTAGTTTTCAGTCATCAGTGCTATTAAATGGTATTAGACAAGGCTGATTTTCAATAAATTATTAAAGGATTTTTAAATTCCCTACACAAGACAGGTTGTATAATATATGATATTGCTTACTTTTAAGTACTCATAATTCAATTTCAGAGCTGATATTTTTGATACCTGAATGCACTTGAAAATAATGAAACTCTGCTGCAGTCTAAAGCATGGCTATTGTACTCAAGGGGGAAAAAAACCCAGCCTTTTCTTCCCTGTGACACTTCAGCTTTTCAGTCTAAATACATTTACTTTCATTTCTTACAACACTGATACCAGTGCTGATACTAGTGCTAAATGTTTCATAATAGTTTATGTATATTCACTGATCACTATAAATATCTCCTTGACTTGTGCTGGGTAGTCTAGTGTTAATTTCAGCCAGAACTGGACAGCTTCCAGAGTTCAACAGATAACAGTTGTTTCCATCCTAGTCTTAGCGTTGTAAGGCTTCTATCACCAGCTTCTTTTATTTTTGTCTGATAAAATAAACTCGGGGGCGGTGGGACGGGAATCCGAATACTGTATCAGCGATCAGAAACAGTTAATCTTTTCTATTCGAGGTTTCAATGGTAGGAGCATCCCAAATGTTTTGGACACAAACTGCAGCACGTCTGCGTTGTTAGAATTATTGACCAATTTCCAGCACACACAGAGAGAAAAGGAGAGAGAGAGAGATCTTAAACAATGGAACCATACATCTCAATGAATGTTGACAACAAAATATCCTTCCCATTACTACCCAGTGCTGCTGATCGGACAACAAAAGGACACACAAAAGCCTTTCCACTCCGAAAGCCAAACCACGAGAGATCCGCATTGCCTGCTCCATAAAACATTTATTTGTATTTATTAATTTACCTTGCGGTGGCATTACTGGGATAGGTGAACTTGTCATCTGCCAGGAGCGGGAGGAAGGGGGGGGGGGGGAGGAGACTTGGGTATAGAAGGACAGCTTTCAGATGGTCTCATGCAAACCACAATACACCGTCTCCTACCTTGGAAGGATCGAGCCCAGCCAGCAAAGCCAGCAGCAGCAGGTTGAGGATGTTGGAGGGCGCCTGCATTCTGATCCAAGGTGTGCTCCTCTTTTTTCACTCTTCATTCATTCACTCCGCTCTCACTGCAGCGCCAGGCTAGTCAGTTGCACTTTCTGCCAGCCCGCCAGAGCCGAATGGAAGTAGCAGCAGCAGCAGCCGCCCGAGGGACAATCATTCCGCAGGCATCCTTAGAGCGGAGAGGGAGGGGAGCGCCAGCCCAGAGAAGGCTAGCGAGGAAGGCGCTGGCCGTGGTGCAGAAGCGTCTCCGGTCCCCCTCCTCTCGCCCACCTTCCCTCCGCCCACAACCAACCCACCGCAAAAGTTTTGACCCCCCAAAAGAGCGGAGCCCTCGCTGCTGGCAGAGGGGCTGAGACCTGGGCAGCGGATGTGACATCAGCACCGCTCTGGGGGGCTCGGGGGCTGTTTTGCAGGGAATTTGTTAACCAAACAAGGACCGACTCACTCGCTCTCGCTAGCTTCACTTCGGGATTTGCTGGCAGCCTGAGCTGCGGAGCGGGCTCCAATAGCCACACAGGAAAGAGCTACAGGGCACTGGCGCTGGCAGAGCCCACGCACTCCGAAATCACCGGCAGGGGGCGGGCTGGCTCCCCAAAGCCCTGAGATAAAGTTTGCATTTTCTCCCATCCCGTGTGCTGGTGACAGAAGCATTTTACTATGGTCAGAGAGCAATATGCAGCCAGCCATTTCTGTCCCTATGACTAGAGCAGGGGTTCTCAGACTTTTGAACTGGTGATCCCCTTTCACACAGCAAGCCTCTGAGTGCGACCCCTCTTCTACATTAAAAACACTTTTTTATATATTTAACACCATTATAAATGCTGGAGGTGAAGCAGGGCTTGGGGTGGAGGCTGACAGCTCAGGACCCCCCATGTAATAACCTCGCGACCCCCAGCTTGAGAACCCCTGGTCTAGAGGCAGCTAGAAACAAGAATCTTACCATAGACAGCTTGAAATAGCCAGAGACAGACTCATAGACTGATGATGAGGGCGGTACAAAAGCAGCAGAGAAGGTGAACAGCCAGGACATTAGGAGGAGAAGGGACTGGCCATGTGTGCTGCCTGCCCCCTGCTTTTACAGATCAGCCAGGAGCCGCTCCCAGTTGGAGGGAGAGAAGCAGCCAGGGCACTAAGCAGCTGAGACCCAGGAGGGTCAGGTGCAGGCCTTGTGAGCTGTCAGACTGTTTCCCTAGGGGCCACCTGGAGGGCCAAGCAATGGGGACTCTAGGAAGGGCAGAGATCAGTAGTTAGCTGCATAGCTGCCAAGTTCTAAGTAGTAACTTGAGGGACATTGTTGTGGATGTGAGGGCATGAAGTGAGCAAGCTTCTTCTGGGTCACCCTGTTCCCTTCTATCTAATCATAATAAATAAATTCTAATACTTCCATCTGAGGATCTCAGGGTGCTTTCACTTACCTGTCAGGTAGGTCACAGGTCAATATCATGTCCTATTGTACAGATGAGTACATTCAGGCACAGGGGGATGACATGACTTTCTCAAAGTCACACAGTGAATCAGGCAAAGCTGAGCACTGAACCCAGGAGGACTGTCTCCCAAGCGTGTGCACTAACCACTAGACCATTCTCCCCCTAGTTACAAAGTACCTGCAGTTTTCTTTCCTCCTTTCCCCTCTCTTAATCCCAGTCTCCTATTTCTTTGTCTCTTTACTGTGGTCTCTCTCTTTGCCTACCACGTGGCCCTTTCTCTCCTCTTTCTCCATTGGTTTTCTTCCTCCAGTGGTTCAATCTCCCTCTCCTCACTTATAGCCAACCCCCCAAAATGAGTCACTCCCCAAATCGTGAGACTAATTTTAAACCCAATTAATTGTGCTGTGTGGAGTCAGACAATCCATATTATTCAACTGTCCATACAACCCAGGATTTAAATATACCATGCAGTATCGTGACCACTAAAACTGAGAACAATCTAGAGAATGAAGAGGCTAAGATTTTGTGGCATCTGAAAATTGTCACAGACTGAATGGTCCAGGCAAACAGGTTGGACATAACTGTTGTAGAAATGAAGACAAACAAGACCATGTTTAATTGATATTGCCATACCAGCAGATAGAATCATAAAAAAAGAAACAAGAAAAGAAGATAGCATAGTATGAAGAGCTCTGTGAAATGGAATGATCAAAGACAATCTGAGTGATTACTTGAGCATTTGCAGCAATCCCGAGGGGTATGAATGAGCAGCTCAAGAACATGCCAGCAGTGCAAGACATCACAATCATTGACCTCTAGAAGACAGCACTCTTGAGCACTATGAGAATTTTAAAAAAAGTCAAAGGAGAACAAGTGCAATTGAGAATCTACAAATGCTGGAATTCTGTGAAGTGTTTAACAAAATGCCTGACTACCCAAATCTATAGAGTCAGTTTGTGATCAGGTTTTAATAGTGACTCATGGGGACACATTTTAGACAGTAGCTTCCCCTTTTTATGCTTAAAGATCTCTTATGTTTTGAAGCTAGTTGTTTAAAACAAATTGAAACAAACAAATCATCCCCTTGGTGTAATAATGAGGGATAATAATAATAATGATAATAAATACAATGGTGGTGGGGGTAAGGGCAGGTAGTTATTTGCCTTCTGTTTTTTGAGCCTGTAGAAAGATGATGCTGGCCTGCAATTAGCATGTGATCAATACAAGTTGAAATTTCAAGCCTAAGTAGTCATAAAAAAGAGCCTTTTTACAGGGTGCTCAATGGGGGACTCTACTTACCTTATCCTAACACTTAGTGTGGGAAAGTTCCATTTTATCCATCTCCTCCATCTTCTCTTGTCTCTTTCCTAGTGTTGACAACTCTCACAATTGAATCATGAGTCTAGTTTTTGTTTAAAACCCCAGCACCTGAAGACAAGTGTTTACAGGAGAATCTCAGATTTAATTTAAAAAAAAAAGGTTCTAGCAATCATGGTTACACAGAAAAGCTTAAGAAAGGCTTAAGAATGTATCCTAAAGGCTCAAAGTCAGAAGACAACCCACAATTTTAAAATCTCATGATGGAGCGGGAAGGGGAATTGAATCATGATTTTTAAGCATTTTGAGCTGACAATAATGCTCGCCCTTCTTGTTCCATCAAATCTCCTTTCCTGCACTTGTTTTCCATTTTTACCTGCCTCCCCCATATTTTTGCTGCCCATTTATAACAATATTTCATACTTCACATTCTCCCTTTCTGCCATCTTCTTTCCCTCTGCACCCTCTTCAGTCTCCACCCATGCCTTTTCAGAATCCTTCCTACATCCCACAATCCTGTGTACACTGCTCAGTCTCTCCACTGGATCCCACATACACTAGCCTCTCTTCTGCTTCCTTTTATCTCACAGTTGTCTGTCTAGTTTGAAACCATTAGAGCACAGGGGAGTAGCCATCTTCCCTAAGGACAGCTTGGCTTCAGACCCAGTGGAAACAATGGAAGACGGTGACCAACTTTACTAGAGGCAGCCTCATTTCACATGTAAAAGTGGTAAGGAAATGGCAGCCAGCTTTAATAATGGCAGCCTGTGGCTTCAGTGTCGTTAAGTGTAACAAGAAATGGTAGCTATTTTGAATGAGAGCAAAATTTTATGAGTTCCACGCTAGCCATAATGAAATACTTTAACATATGTCTACTCTGATGAGACCCAGCAATTCTGCACATTCCTTTGTAACCCTGTCTCCGTTGCCACCTGGCAGTGGAATGTTCTGTTGATCAGAGTCAAGAAGCAACAAAGCTGGCCACCTAATGCTCCCCACTTCCTGCTCCACTGTGCCACAGTGGCAGTGAGGGAGCAGTGAGAAGGAGAGGGGCAGGAAATCTTGGCTGTCTGCTTGGAAGCTGTGAGAGTACCTTGTAGTACCTGGAAGGCACAGCTGAAGGGGAAGCCTTGCTCAATGCCTAAAGCCCTGCCTATGAGTGACATTTTCACTCACATAAGTCAAAGTGACAACAAGGGCAGATGAGCTCAGTTGGAGTTTCCCCCCTCTCCACTTCAGGGGTTGGAGGGAGGGGATGGAGAGAGAAGGCACAAGCAGCTGGCACACTAAAATGGGTAGGGATTGGCCCTGCAGACTGCCTGTCCCCTCCACTTAGAGACCAGTAAAGATCTGCCTTCCCTACCTCCTGTAACAGGAGAGAGAGAAGTAGGCTGACCCCTTTCCTAGGGACAAGCACTGAGCCATTGAAGAGAAGGAGAAGCAGTACAGGAGGAGGCTCTTACATAATTTTGGGCCCTCTGTGGTTTTGTTTGCTGTGGGAGAGGGAAGGTAAGCATGTGTGGATGAGGTGAGTGGAGGGCACTTTTGGTTGGCAGAGACATGTGATCAGAGGGGAGGGAAGGGGGACTTGATTTGGGGAAATTAATAAGCATGGATGCTGGCATTGTGGTGAAATGTAAATAAACTCTTTTGTTCTTGCCTATTGCAAATATATTGCATGGTTTTGTAGTTGTTACATTTTGTCTGTCTTGTTTATATTTTAAGCTCTCTGGGGTTGTTGAATGTATTTTACCATGTGCTTTTTCAGCAGTAGCACACAGTCCTGATTAGGGCCTCTAGCTGTTATGGTGTTGGTGTCACTAGGCATAACCCTAGGTAACTCGGGAGGGTGGAAGGCCACAAAGTGTCAATGAAGCCTTCCTGCACTAGGCCTATATGAACCAAACTTCTTCCATGTTTAAACTCTAATCAACCTCAAAAGCCAGGTGCAATTGGAATATGTAAGCAACCAGTTATCTGTGTGCAACCCCCTGCTCACACCGGTATCAAGCGGTAATAATAAGGCCTGCATGTTTCTGGCTGAAGGGAAAAAGGACAAGATAACGGTTTAAAGAAGTTACTAACAAGCTAGGCTTATAGCTGCCAAGAATGACTTAACTGCTTAAATGTAATCGTTATTTGCTTAGTAACTGTTACCAGGGAAGGGAGGGGTAGAGGGGGAGGAAGGGAGGGGAAGGGGGGGTGAGGCTTAGCTGCAAAAATGTATAAGAAGAAAGAAACTGCTTATGATAGTGTGCTTGATCTGAGACGTGCCTGTCTCCTAGCACCGCTTTGGGATCCCAAATAAACTTTGTTTGCTTCTCCACCCCGGTGTGTTTATTGGCGCGAAGCACACCGGGCAACGAACCCTGCTGTTGCTGTCCTCGGGCCTCTGTGCCGGCAACAATGGTATTCCAATTTATAAATAATAATAATGTAGCATCACGAGTATCCATATGAATGAAGCAAGACCACACCGTCAAAAAGTCTAACAAACTTTAACTGAGTCAGAACCTGAGTTTTCACAAGATCTGGCACCACACATTAAAGAACACTTTGTTTCATTTTCCATTCCCCAACCTCTCTCTCAAACCACACCACATGTTACACAGACTCTGCGGGAGGAGATGTGCATAACAACAAAATAGCTATAAAAGCTGTATGATAAAGCAGTAGGTATGCAGAACAGTTAGACTTTGTTTTCATTTTATGCCTGAGGAAAGACACAGTGATGGATACTCGGAAGTGGTCTTTTCTGATTCTCCTCTTGGGTAAGTAAGGAAAAGGTATTGCTGGGTGCTGGCAATAGATGGGGTGAGAGGCAGTCTGGCTTCACTAACCTCTATATCCCACCAGTCCATAACCCTGGTGCCTGACCAGTCAGGAGCTTTGCTCAGTGCCACTGAAAGGTGAATTGAAAGGATTACAAAACAGACCCTCCCCCCACACACCATAGGCAGCATATGAGAAATCTTACAAACCATCAGTATAGGGAAGACAGTTGCATGTCACTGAGAGAATTGCATCCTGTTCAAGAATGCTATTTTTTGGGTAATGTTTCATGATATTTTTCCAAATCTGAAATTCTCTTGGGATAAAACCAGAGAGATTTTCATATTTGAGTGAAGCAGCATTGATTTCTTTTAATGTTAAAATTAGAATGAAGAATATTTTGTTAGATTAATCTGAAACATAAGGCCTTACATTATAGAAAAACACTTCAGTCAGCAATTTATTTTTACTAGGCTATAAACTCTATAATTTCCATATAAGGCATATGTCAAAAGCATGGCCTTTCATATAAAAAAAGTCATACAACCTCATGGAACATACATAAGGGGTCTCCCACTGAAATCCCAATGGTTAGAATGGAAACAGGATCTGGCCCAATATTGAGTCTGTGTTGAATTTTCTTCTACAAAGTGTAACTGAAAGGAAACTAATCTAAAAGTTTCCCATGGAAAAGGTATATTAGGCATAGAAAAGAGATAAGAGAATATCAAAAGGGACAGTCATATAGATTAATACAGGTTTAATAATAACCAAAGCAATAATACTATAGCACTGGAAATCTGAGATTCCCCAGCAGAAAGAGAATGGACAATGTCTTCAATAGAAATAGCCTCTTATGGAAAAAAGCACACAGATTACAAAACTACAAAGACAAGTATGAGAGCATTTAGGATCCCTTTCTAGAGTACATCCCCGACTAATTCTTTTACTTTCCTTTGTAGTATATCCTAACTTCTTCTCTCTTTTTCATATCCATCATGTGCAAAGTTGGCAAAGTTTAAGGACTTCAAAGTAAATCATATACAGTAACACTTTTTTTTTTAAATATGCTCTATCAAAGTTGTACATTTGTCTGACAATTTCAACATGCTGTTGGAATGTCTATCTTTGAAACTAATAAAATATTGAATAGAACAAGTTAAGATAAAAAGGACCAACTGTTCTGCCCCTAAAAAAGGCAAACCTTCAGATTTTCAGAACTCCCCAGATATTTTAATTGGTCTCAGGAACTAATCATTTGTTGGAGGCAATGGGAGCTGAGTGGATTTTACAAGGATCTGGCATCATAAGGTGGCTGCATCATGATGATGAATATTATCTGGAATAACAGAAGAGATTCAGTCCTCTTCCCACTTATGTTAACATTCCCTGTAAGGGAGAAAGATAAAATTTAGAATGGACTTTTCTCTCAACCAGACAGTCATAGGAGCCAAAAGCAATTGGCTGAAGTGTATAATTTGATGAAAATGGTCACAAACTTATTTGAGGAACCATTTTTTCTCTTGGATTTGCAAAAATATTCATGAAAAATAAACTAAATTCAGACTAACTCGAACATCTTCCTGCCATGTAACCAAGAGGGACAAGGGAAGCAACATATAGGCCTTGATTCAGCAGTCCATCCCTATTCAGTAAAGCGCTTAAGCAAATCCTTAACTTTAAGCACATGCTTAATTCCCAGGCACTTCAATGGGACTTAAGCACATGCTTCAATACTTTGCTGAATAAGGACAGCCATAAGAACATTCTTAAATGCTCTGTTGAATTATGTTTACAAGGAAGAAAAGACATACATCAGCAGCTTTCCAACAGACCTTAACAACAGAGTGCTGGCAATATGGTGACAAATTGAATGCCACTGGTGTAAGTAATGAGGGATTTTCTGTGTGGCACTGAAGTTAGAGTAACTTATTTTTGATACCAGATTGCAAGACATATTGCTAGCAGTTGGAGGAAGATAGACTCTTATTCACTTGTGTACATTAGAGACTGTTGATGTACTGGATATAGATATTTAATTGTATACAAACATAGTTCCATGCACTACACACTGAGTTTAACACCTCCAGTGTGTACTGATGGGAATTTTGATAAAACATAATACGCTTCAGTATCAGTAGAAAAAGACTCTTGAAAATATTTATTACAGCTCACATTTGAAGATTGGGAATCTAATTGAGGGTGCTATGGGAGAGTACCTTAGAAAAAATGATGCATAGTGTAGAAAATGTTTTATAAACGAAATTTATACTTGCCCTGAATATTACATCTTGTGTGAGAATTTTGTGTTTTCCTCCAAGCCCCTGGCTGTAAGGATTGTTCTTGATTTGGTTTGTCTTCTTTTACATTCAACTTCTCCACCTTTGTAGTGATGAGGACCAAATACCTTTGCCAGGAGAGTTGGACACAGTGTTGGGGATCTCTTTGGACATTTTCCATGGATACTACCCTAGCATCACTCTTTATTCCAGATGTTATTTATTACTTTTTATTCTGTAATCCTCGTACGGAGGAAAGTGGTGACTTTCCACAATTCCTGTGTAGTTTTTTTAAATAAAACATATAAGTATTTTTAATGATTCTGTCATTCACAAGATTGACTTTTTAAAACTATAGATCACCTACACTACTGGCAGCTGTTTTGTAATTAAGATAGTGGTCTTTTCTACAGTGTTTAATGTATGCATTAAAAAACAAATCAATCAAATAAAATCCTTCACTTCCTTTTCTTTGTAGCTGTTAACATCATCTTTATGTTAGAGAACCATATGGCTCTGGTTGTTTCAGATATACAAGTCAGTTTTATTTAAATATAAATTGTGTGTTTAAGTAGAAATGAAAGCATGTAATTAAAATCAGGCTGTCTTATAGAAATGGGCACTTCTTAATGAAAGTGCAAACATACCAAAAAAATCAAAGGTGCTGTAAACCAAAGTGCTTTCTAATAAGTAAAATATGGCACTGTGCTAAAATACATTTTCTGATTTCTTCCCTCCAATAAGGACAAGTACAATTCAATATATTCCTTCAAGATGAAGTATACCTGTAATTACTGGTAAAATGTGTGGGGAAATAGAGCAGGGGGGCCTTATTTTTAATAGCCAGAGCTGTGAATCTGAGGGCCCCTAAATAAACCCTCCAACAGAGATCTGTTATGCTAACTACCCTTACACAAAGCAGGGCCCAGGCCAGGGCCTGAACTAGACTAAACTGCACAGTTTTCTGCCAAACTCGGTCAAGGGTCATGTCCAGAGGAGGGGCAAGGAGGGAAAAAATAAAAAGCCCCAGCAACAGCACTAATGAAATATGTTCATGACTAATGAAATATAATAACCACTTGTGTGAAGCAATAGGTAACTTTAGCTAAATGCAATTTCTTAACTCATGCAGCTTCTCCTTTGGGTGTTCTGTGACCCACTCCGTGATTCCAGCTATCTGCAAAATAGCCAATCACAGATGCTCTTTAGGCGTCCCATGGAACCCCCCCTAATCTTTAACCAAAAGACCCTGGAAAATAACATGTGTCTTGAGAAATGTACCCAAATTGGTGCCAAGTACCACCCCTGGGGAAAACCACCAAGCGCCCCTCTACCCAAATAAACACCCACTTCTCGGAAAATTAATAAGGAAGGTACCGGGAAGGGGGGGGACTGACCCCGACCCTACTTTCTTAACTCGCGGTTTGGGGGAGGGACTAACCCCAACCCTAATTTCTTAACTCATGACGCATTGTTTGTACTTTGCTTGCGGTTTGACGAAATAAAAGCCCGCCTGCGAGCGGTCCTCGGGGTGTCAGTCTTCGTACTGCACCCCAGTGCACTGGTATGTATGTCAATAAACTGGCCTCAGGCTTGAGTCTTTGAACTAAAATGACTGCGTGGGGGTCTTTGACCACAACAAATGTAACTTCTGGTTTTCAATATCAAAGATAAAGAACAAGAAAAGAAATCTGAAACAAACCTTTAAAATAAGGACCAAATATACATCACAGGGAAAAGTAGATATACTATTGATGAATCCTCTTAGACTGTGAAAATTGCATGAGTACACAGGATAAATGGGGTTTATTGGGAACATGAATGAAATGTGTTTTTCAAGACTATGTAAGAGATAGTAAAATGTAGTGAATTGATTAATGAATAGAAGTTTAGGTCTGGGTGATATATTTTGAAAGTGATGACCAAAACCTCAATAAAGTAATACTATAAAAGGTGAACGGGAACAACTTCATTTTTTTACATTGAGAATACATCTCACACTTTTTAAAAGCAATATTAAATGTCTAAAAATGCAGTGTGTTAAACCACACTCAAAACTGAAATAAGTACCAGTGGAGCTGGTTCTAAACCCTAGAAACCTGCAGGGTGGTATTAATATATGATTTTTCTTACTGCTTAGAATAGAAGTATTTCACATATAAATACCCACTTCAAAAATAACAAAAGACAAGGAGATTTGCCATAGCATATGATACAGTTACGCTGCTTCTATTAAAAGTTACCACTAGAAGTCCATAAATCACTGGATGTAAGCAGAACTTATAACTGTGAGTCAGATTGCATGTGAATTATATTTAATGCTACTAGTTCCATGATAAGAGATTGCTTGAGATGTCTTTACAAAGTATCAGGATCTGCTTTTGCAGGTCGTGAGTGGAGCTGAGTACCCACAACTGACATTGACTTAAAAGAGAGCTCAGGATGTTCAGCAACTCACAGGATCAGGTCCAAAAACAATCAGTGGGGACACATGGTCATGTTCAAATGTATCAGCCATCTCCACCAATAACATTTAATGGCAGAGATTACTAAAGGGAGACTATATCATGAACATAAGTTGTAGTACAAGCAGCCTGGTCAGTATTCTAGTCTAGTCTACTCTACTCTAGCCTAGTTTATTTCTTATACTGTGCCCATTATCATCATATCTGAGAACCTTCCAGAAGTGCACTAAGTAATGTATCTAGCATCCCTCTCCAGTGCAATATGACTGTCATTCTTTCTCCAAGCTGCCTTTGGGTAGGTTTTGCTATAATGAGAAATCAGTTCATTTAAGGAGTGCATATTTTTTATTTTATAACACATTGTTTATTCTTTTGATTTTTGTGTGTGTGTGCTTTAAAGGTCTGTCTGTATTAACCATAATAAATACAGTTTAATATATAACCAGGAGATACACTTATATTGCTTTAGGTGACAACTAAGGTATTGTTATGACAATAAAATGCTAATTGATAAGGATATGGAACTTTAGCTTCACCTGGCTACTAGCAAATAGCTAATCTGAAAAATTTAGCTAAATTGATCCATACTGGCATTCCCCCTGACACTTCAAGTCTGTTAAATTTTAAATACTGATGAAAGATCAAGGCCATGCAAGCTATACACTGATATTCTCTCTGAAATCAATTGAAGCCAGGAGGCAGATTTTTAAAGATGAACTTTAGGAACAAAAGGATAAGCCACATTAAACAGGATTTTCAGTTTACTTCATACAATGTTTATTGTTTTCTAACGGGGAAGTCTTTTCTAAGTGAATCTGGTGTATCTAATTGCCATTATCAAATAGTGTATGACCAAATAATCCTTTTAATTCCTTTGCAACTAGTTCTGCCCAGTTTTATCCTAAAATGAACTGTTGCTGTTCTATTTGTTGCACTGGTTAAAAAACAACTCCAAGAACTCCTGCAATGGCTTTTAGACAAATGATTCCTTTTCGCTCTTCTGAATAAAGATAATTAAAGACAGAGGGCCAGATCTTCAGGTGATGTAAATTGGTACAGCTAAATAGACATTAATGTTGCTATGCTTATTTACACCAGCTGAGAATCTGGTCATATAATCATCTACTTGTAATATAATTAATTCTCTCTTTGTTGTAATATCCTTTTAAAAATGTTTAAGACAAAAGATTTTTCCCTAATGATTTCTCCTTTCTAGCACATCAGAAGCCAGCATAACTGACTAGTTTAGACTGACTGGCACCGCTATGGCCAGAATGATTATGAATTAACTGCTGCTACAGAGCAAGTGGAGAAACTTTGCTGTAGTGTTTTGTATCATGACACCAAAATGGTTTGATTCACACATTGTTTGTTTCATTTCTCAGTGACAGTGTGACTAAAAATCTACCAGATATTTAATAGATATGGGTTCAGATAACCAAAAGAAATTGGTTAGCATATTTTGTGATCAGAAACTTGATGTAAGTGAACACTATTTCCAAAAAATCACTTCTTTGGAAAAAGAAGCATCATAGAAATAGTCATTAGTTGAGACAACACACCTTCCTTGAATTTTTAATGGCATACCTGACCATCTGTAATAAACATATGTTTATAAACTTTAGAGTTAGGAGCTGGTTTGAAAATGACAACATGGATAAAAAGTGATGTATTTTGGCATAGAAGATCTGGTTCTTTTGTCACATGAATTTCACACCCAAGTAATTCCATTAAAGCATTTGAAATTACTCTTGATTTATACTGGTTTAAATGAGAAGTGAATTGGGACCAAGATATCTAATGCTAAGTAAAGATAAAGATGAGTAGTGTGCCATGTTGAAAGCCAGAAGAAACACAAATGTGGAAACAGTTCCTTTCTTCTTCAATATCTAGGTATGGCAATGACATGTCTTTTCCCAAAATGTATACAGGCAGATATCTCACACTTGCACAAACAATGTTAGTAACTAGGGCTGGTCAAAAATTATGTTTCTAAATTTTGATTTATTTCTGAAATTGAAAAATAAATTAAAAAATCAGATACATTTTATGACACACACCCCACCTCCCATTTTTAAGTCAACTGTACAGTTGGTCCAATTATGCTGAATTTTAAAATTTCAAAATTTTAAATTCTGAGTAAATATCTGGAAAATATATTTTAAATGCCATTAAGTTTTTTTTCCCTGAGAAGTTCTAACAGCAACTTCCATTTATACAGTATCACAACTGAATATCCAGTGTTATTTGAAAACTGAGGGAACTGAGGCTTGAGAGTGAGGTACATAAACTATTAAATTTATTCACATTTGCACTGCATGAATGATGCTGTATAGTCATGTGGCTCATAAGTTTAATACTACAGTAGTTACCATAGTCTTATATATATATATCTCCTTTTCTCTTAAATATTGGTACTAATGTGCTCCTTGTCCAGACATCAGGCATCTTCTCACTCCTCATGATGAAATTAAACAGTCGTGTCACTATTTTCAGTCTACTTGGTCCTGGCACTTCTATACTTCTGCTGGTATACCATTGGAGTTGAGATCATTCTTATTTTTCATGTTGCTCAATGGTTCTACAATTTCTGGTGTCACCAGACCCTGGTTTGGTTTTAGCCTACACATGGTTATCTTGGATTCTCTTCACTCATTAGTAATTTCTTCACTGTTCCTTGATCTTGTTCTCATTGATTAACATATTTCCACTTTAATCTTTAATATCTTTGATCTCACCAGTGTCTTTAGTTCTTTTATCACAGATCTATTTACTCTAGTCTATATATTTCTTTCTAACCCTCCTTCATTTCAAGATGGACATACAAGTCTTCAATGGCTTTAGCCTAAGCATCTACCACCTCTTTCTTTGCTACCTCTTCGGCTTTTTTATACTCCTGAAAATCCTGCTGTTGGAGCATCTCTTGCCCAAATTTAAAGCACTTTTTCTTTTCCTTCACAGGCTCTTGAACTTTCTCATTCCCACCAGATCTCATCGGGGAAAAAAGGCTCTTGCTTTTGTTTCACCAAGCAAGCTTTTTGCACATTCTTTATTTTTGCCTGCAATATGATTCCACCATTGATTTGTATTTTCTCTTAATCTCTCTAAAGAGATCTTTTTCAGCATTTCCATTTTAAACTCCTTGCCAACTTGTTTAAGCTTCCACCACTTGGTTTTCTGTACTGCTTTGGGCTGTTTTCTTCTCACATGTGATACGTATCCATTGTCAAGAAGCCGCGTTCTAGGCTGAGTTGCAATGCTTTCTCCTGTGAAGACCTTACAATTTATGTTCTTCAGCTCAGCTTGGTGTATCAGGAATCTGTGCCCTCTTACTACCACCCTTATAGGTAATCAGATGCTCTTCTTTCTTAGTGAAAAATGAATTAACTACCAAATCATATGTCTGGGAGAAATGTAAGATAGTTCCCCATTCCTTGTTCATATGTCCATATTAATGGCTACCATAGTATCGTTTGAAGAATTTACCATCTCTCCACACATGACCTTTGAGGTCAGCTCCAGTGATGAATCTCTCATTCTTTATCACTTTCTGTAAAACAATGTCGATTTCCCCCAGAAATCCTCTTTTTCTTGTTTGTCACGTGCCATCTGCACATATAACATTTAGGGGGCCATTTTCAAGTGCTAACTTAACCAAAATAATCCCGTCACTTATCCATAACCACTACACATTCCCACATCTCTTTATCTAAAATTAAACCAGTTACATTACTCTTATTAAACATGCCATAGTATAGTATCTTATGGCCTTCCCCAATATCTCCTGGCTTTGGTCCCTTCCATTTGGTGTCTTGACTGCAGGCAATCTGTACTGTACCTGTATTCCAAGATATCAATATTATGTTCTGGACTCTCTTCTTTGACCACATCCAAACAAAATGATTCAGTAGCCCTGGCAGTAGCACTGAGATGAGGGTGTTAATGCTTTGTTTCTGAGGAATGCTGTAATCATATAGGGCATATAAAGGGCTCATTTCAGGGATTTCTTTGGCAAAGTTTTATGGCTGGCTGCCCTACCCTCTTACTGACATCCACAAAAGACCTGCAGATGCAGGGACAGCATGATACTAAAGACAACACCTAGCATTCCATCTGAGAAAATAATATTTCACCTATGCTGAATATTGTCCACAGTGAAATATTTGCCAGGACTCCACTTTCACACCCTTGTTTGTGTGAAAAAGACAAGGAATTTTTAATGATTGCAGATTATCAGGAATTTGGGTTTCATGTCTTATCTAGAGCTGGCAAATAGTGATACAAAAGTTCAAAATCATTTCAGCAACTTCTAAATAAAATTTAACTTTCACCCTCTCCCTTTTAATTAGTTTTGTGAATACTCATGCAAGAGAAGTGCTGTTTGTATGGATGTTTGCAAAAGGCAAATTTTAGGTCCATAGTCAAGATCTGTGTAAACATGAAATGAAATTGGTTTCCTGATTGAAGGAAATTTATTTTGGAAAGGAGTCTATTAATGTTAGGTAATCTAATAAGGGAAGAGGAACATTACCATGTGACCGAGGTGACCAATCACACAGTTTAACTATTAAATTGTAAGTGCAAATACACTAAGGAATATACAACTTGAACAGCTCACAAGAAATCTATAGGTCAAAATTTATCTGTAAAAATAATCTAACAATTCTGAATTAGTAGATGATCAGGGCCGACGGGGAAGCCGGTACAAATTACCGGGGCCCGGCGGTCTGGAAGGGGGCCCGGGGCTCGGCTTCCCCGGCTTCCCCCCCATCTCGTCGGCCCTGTTTAGCCGGTCCGCCCTTGCTGGGGGGCCTGAAATCATTTTTTCACCGGGGCCCGAACCCGCTCTCGGCAGCCCTGTAGATGATACAACCTGTTTATAGATAATTGGCAATTTAAGAAAGTGCTACATCTGCTGAGTAATTTGCTGAACACATTGTTCCTTGCAAACTGTTACAGCTCTATGTGCAGCAGCCAAAGGTCCTGATCCTAACAAAGATGTATGCATCCATTTTATTGTACACACTGTGGGGAAAATCATGGCCACATTGAATCAATGAGTGTTTTGTCTGTGAGTATTTCCATTGATTTACATGAGACTACCCACTGCATATGAAGCTAAGAATGTTTGTAAGTCCATGAAAGATCCGGCCTGTATTTTCTTGGTGGGACTCTCCCAAGGCCCAAGGCTTGATTCGTGTTAGCTGTGAGATCTCACGAGACAATAGCCAAATATGACATAATTTCAGTTTCTCTTTTACTTTATACTTTTAAAACATAAGCAATTTTTCATCCCTTTCTTGCTACTTTTCAATAACTTTCAAATCTCTAACACTAACAGGTGTTTATGTACTTGTAGATTTATAGTAGTTCCTGTCATGCTATCTGGAGTGACTCATGACCGTGAGTGCCAGCCTCTGGGCAGACAGTTGAGAAGCAGGGCCGAGACCCCAAACTAGCTGTATGTTCTATAATTAGATTTCCCCAACCCAGTAACAAGTGTGAACTCCTGAAGCACTATAACAGTCTTACCATGGTGTCACAGACAGTTCCCTTGGGCATTCCAGTCTATCTTACCAGCCAGGCAAACTGGATTTACTGATAGTTGGTTGCTATACACCAATGATCACAAAAGATCAGGTTGCCCCAGTCATTTGCCTCAGGTCAGTTTGTACCTTAGGTCTCTCACCAAAGACAATGCTTGTAGCCAGTCCTGTAGTAAACTAACTAAAGATTTATTAACTAAGAAAAAGAAACGAGAGGGTTTTTACAAGGTTAGTGCAAGCAAACATATATAAACATATGAGTTACAGTCTATGGTTTTATAATGTGACAGAGTTGTAATAATCTGTCAACTCTGAATGTTTTTTAGGGCTAACCCAGGTTGACCCTGGGGATCTCTGCTTTGTTTTGTAGCTCTAGCCCCATGAGAGTCAAAACAGCAAAAGAGAGATGGAAAATGTTCTTGTTAGCTGTTTTTATTTCCTACTTCTGAATTCATGCTAATGGGGTGAGCCTTTTTGCATGTAGCCTCTTCATGGGTGTGAAGGGATGATTAACAAAATCTTTGTATTGTGATGTCTCACAATGGACCATTTAGTTTTGATAGGCCTTCTTGATGGTTAGAAGACAATCCCTCCTGACTGGGTTCATAGTTTCAGAGCAAACATTTTTTACAGTCATAAAGCAAAAACTTAAATATTACCTTAGAGCATTTGCTAAAGATATTATAAGTGAGATTAATACATGCAGCAACCTACAAGTATTTCATAAAGTATAAACACATTGTTATAAGTTCAATACTCATCTTAACCATACTAACACACAGGTGAAACAGACAGGTTTCCAGAAGTGAATTTGTCAGAGCTCACCTGAGGCCTAATGCTTTGGCAAGGGCTGGCACCTGGCCTGCCAGTGTTACAGTCCCAACCTCCTTCCATAGACCTAAAAGGGCAAGCCTCTCTCATATTATGTTCTTACTCATACATATAAGCTTGCTTTGCCTTTGCATTGACAACCAGCTCTCTCCAGAAGACATACCAATTTGAGGATTGAATTGCACAGATGAAAAATACAGACAAGCTAATGAGATGACCTCTCTTCAAATTCAGTCTGAACTTTCTTATGAGCTGAATTTATCAATAAAAACAGAGGCTTACAACTATGGCATTCGCTTACATTGTCTGGGTGATAAAAACTTACAACTCATTCTCCATCTTAACATTCATAAATGAGAAGGGTGGAACAAACAGGGTTTCCCAATCAGCTTCTGTTTCTTTTGACCTTATACTATATTATTAATCTTACATTACATTGTAGTAGCCTCCACTTCAAAGAAATAATAGAGAAGGTTTCCGTTTTCTTAAGAGTGAAAATAGAAATTCATGCTTCACAGAAAAATTGACTGAAGATGTTTTGTTGTTGTTTTTTTTGGGGAGGGGGTATCAATCTTTACAAAATGTATGAAGCAATGTGTGGACATGATATTGAAGTCAATGCGAGCAGGATATAAACCTAATTTGTAGGTTGTGTGTGTGTGTAATGTTGACATGTTCTCTCTTGTAAACTGTAATGTGTGTCCACTTTTAGTGTTTGCCACCAGTATTCAAAGATACAGCCACGAGATGCAGTAGGAGAGCAATGCCTTGTCAGATGTAATGATGCAGTAATTTCTGTAAGGTATTAAGGCTAGACTGTAACTTTTCAATCAGTCCTTAGTAAGAGGTAACATGGAACTGAGCTGACTGAGGAGCAGCCATGGGAAGGAACTGTGACTCAAAGAGCTGTGAAAATCTAGCCTTTCATAAGATATTGTACTGTTGCTATTATTACATGGCAAATGTTGACATTTTAATGGCAGCCACTTTCTAAAGAAATGTTCAAAACACATATTACAAATACCGGTCATTGTTTTAATATCTCCATGCACTGCATTGAACTGTTGCATTTCTCAGTGGAGGCTGGCATTTTAATGATACTTCTTGGTTGGAGGCCAGTTTGATGACACAAAGGAGAGCATTTAAATATAGTGAAAGGAATACTCCAGTAATTTAGTCTAACTAATTTGATGCCAGACTGACAGAGCAAATAATAAGCATTTATAAATTCTGCCTTTCATGCTTTTTAAAGTTTTATTGGAGATATATTACTTAAGTTTGATTAAAATGCTTACAGTTGATTGAAATTTGTTGAAAGAAAACATTTTCATCTAAATTTGGCCTTTTTTTCTGAAATAGAATTTTTTCATTAAAAGATTTAAAATGTTTTAAGTTTTCCACTTAAAAAATTGTGATGAAAATGTTAACTGCTTAAAATGACCCTGTGGTTCAGCAAAATGTTTTTATGATTTGTTGTTATTTTGGTTTGGTATGTTGAGTATTGCCAATTTTGCTTTGTTATTTCAGCCACGTGATGGGATTCTTGTCTCAATTTTATTTCAAAATTTCTTTGTTTTGAAAATGACACTTTAATCTTAAAAGAGTTTGCAGGAAACTTGGAAAATGAAAAATCACTGTTACAAAAAAGAAAGAAATGAAAAACACTTTTAAAATGATTTGCTGAAATTTTCATTTTTCTTTCCTACGTTTTGACCAGCTCTAAAAGTAACACACACAGATTCAGAGATTCACTGAAGAAATGAACGGAACCACTAGGTGGCTTCATTAACATTCCAGTGAACCACTGACTTCTAAAGTGGGATAATACAACAGTACCCCACAGCGCCTGGAACAATGGAGTCTTGGTCCATGACTGGCCTCCTCAGCGCTACTGAAATTCAAATATTAAATAATAATAATAATGCTACCCAGGAATTTCCACATGCATCTTCTTTAAACTCTCAGTAATGTTGAAACATAAATGGGACATTAACTATTGATGAAAACAGTATCCAGAAAAACAAGTTTTCTCTTCACTAAGAGACACATTCTTGTAAAGCACCTGTATCATTGTGTTTGCAGTCAACTGTAGGAGCATATGGCAGAGTGCAGACATCTAACACACTTATCTATGCGTGCAGATGATGTTTGTAACCACAGACCTGTCAGAGAAACTTATTGATTCTAGCATGTGCATCTGCATTTGATTTTGGGTGCAATTTTAGAGGCTGCACTGAAAATCTGGCCCTCTGTAAATAATACATCTGCTGTTTTTTGGCTTCATAGTAGGTTTGTGGGAATTCAGGGTGTCCGTATTTCTTGGCTTGGAATCCAAATATTAACTTTTACCTAGATATTAGTTGCTACATTTCACCTTGAAATGTCCCATGAGCACAGCTTGAACCCTCTATGGAGATGTTACAACTGTTCACAGATTCTTTCTCTTCTGTGGTCGACACAAATGCTTCCCATGCCTGGACCATGTGATCTGTGCCTCTAGTTGTATCCACTGTCCCATAGCAATTGTCTGTGCACCCTATAACCATTTCTATCCTCTGAAATAGTCTCACAGAGCTACTGGTTGTCATCTAGATGCTAATTAGTTCTAGTCCCTTCTCCTGGCAAGTGTAATAGTCTATTGATCACATCCCTCCTGGATATTTGCATTCAGCTGATCTAGTCTAATATACAGGCTATGTTTGAGTAGCAACAGCAGGCGTCTCTTCAGCCATATTTTGTAGACATTTCTATAAATCAGACAGCCTAGAACTCCCGAGTTCTAACTCTGACTTTGCCACTGACTTACTATGTAGTCTCGGGCAAATCACTGAACCTCTGAGATCTTCATTTTTCCCAATCTGTTAAATGGAGTGCTAGGATTATTTAATGTTTGTAAAGTGCTATGAAAATATAAATGAAAAGTTCACATTCTACTCCCGTATGGAAGAGGAAATGTGTGATGGGTTACAAATCAAGAGTGACAGAGTTTTACATTAAGTAGATTTGTTTTAAGTGAGACATATTATTCTAAAATGGTAACTTTTAGGCGTAGATTACAGGTAACCCTGTGCAAAGAAAACTCTTCGCGGGCATAGGAAGCCATGTCCCCTTCCTTTGCATCTCTTTTTAAGGCCTAGCCACAATTCTTATCTTTGCCCTAGGTTCAAACAGGGTCTAACATCACCATTAGAGTTCTGAAAAGATGAGTGGGGCAAAGGGTGAGGCCAGAGCCCCATCTTCCTTTTGTATCAGCCTGCAGCGTGAAGCCAGCACGGGAATGAACGCACTCTGTACTCTGTTAAAGGGTAACGCTGCCTCCACTCTGCCAGCACCTACTCCGGGGACTGCAACTGGTACAGAGCCCCTCGATACTCACCCCACTGAGGGCTTAACAGCTATAACCTTAACTATTATCTCAGTTAATTGAATTTTGTTATGATTTGTCAAAGTAATACAGAATGTGAGCTCTGCAGAAGCCTCTTAGAAAATTAAGAACAAATTAACTAGAATTCTTGGTTTTTAAGCAGGATTGGGGGAGTACAAGTATCAGTGGTCTTGTCTTTTTATACATGTGTGCTTCTTTATTAATGAAAACTATACTTGGGGAGAGAGAAAAAAATCTTGTCATAAGAACTTCCATTTTTCTTCTACCGAGTCAGAACAAATATTTCTATGTACATCAAAAATGACAAGGCAAATGTTTATTTCTCATGCTTAGCTGCTTACAAAATAAAGGCCATGTGTAAAACAACAGCTCAAAATGTTACTATATCATTAGCTTTCTGAAAAATCATATAAGAAAAACAATTGCCTATGTACAACAACATCCTTACTTTGTGCATGTAGCTTTTGCTGATAACTAAGCAGTCAGAAAACCCAGCTATGTACCTACTGTAAACCTTCAGTTTGATCCTATTAAAGCTGTCATTAATGCTGAGATACATGAAATCAAATGTATTATTCATTCACACTGGCTAGGGTAATTGCAGCAAATGTTTTGGGTGTAAGCCAATTAAGATGGAAGCTCTGTATACAGTGTAGAAATGGTCAAGATTGTCCAAATTGCTATGATAGACACATACATGTAATATGAAAAAGACAGAAGGAAAATCCATAGTTAGGCAGAATTCCAAGACATACTTATGAAGGACACGGGGCTGATCAGCAATCATTTAGTAATATGGTAGGTGATGTGGTTATTGAGACAGTTACATGTTGCATCCTTCGTGTAGAGGAAAATGTTAATGGGTCTCACAGGCTAGCTAGGACACAGGTGGATACGGTTTGAGAAAGGCTGGTGTGGGGAATGGAGACTGAAAGGAGAAGTGTTTGGGGGTGTGGTGCTGCCTCTTGGCATCTTAAGGGAAGATGGGACTGCTGAATGAGGGCTTTGGCTGCTTTAAAGAACTGTTAAATTTGAAGACAACAGTATTGCAGAATATTAAGACAACAGTATTGTCAACCTACAGCCTTCAAAAATAATGAGTTAGCTCCCCCGCGCCAAATCATGAGCTTTTTTAAAGCAGTGAATTTAGAGTTCTATTTTTTTTTATCTTAGGGATCATGTTTTCAAGCTTTCTCTGCAACCTTGAGGGCTAGAAACTTACTTAAAAAAAAAAAAAAAGAAAGTTGACATTCTCACACAAATAACAGGACTTCAAGAGACAGAGCTTTAAGAAAAACAGCAAATATTTCAAAAGTTGGAATAAAATCATGATTGTTGGCAACACTGACACAAAGAGGTCCCATTTCATTCATTCAAATATTCCTGAAACTACAATTTTATAGGTAGGTTTGACAGGATTAGATTTTTATTGGTAAAGTCAGTAAATGTCAATTTCATTGTACACACAGAAACTGATGGAAAATATATCCATCAATAATCAAAATGTGAGGATAGGTAAACAAAGAAAAGTGCTGCTTGAGAACTTAGAGTTAGATTTAAAGATATCAAAATATATAGAGTATATGATGTTTGCAATTTCTGTAAATCATGTAAATCTTTAAACCATGATTTGAGGACTTCAGTAACTCAATCAGAGGTTAGGGGTCTATTATAGAGTGGGCGAGTGAGGTTCTGTAGCCCACAATGTGAAGAAGGTCATATTAGATGATCATGATGGTTCTTTCTGACCTTAGTCTCTGAATCTAAAAGCTATAAAGTTTTAACTTTTTGAATCTCAACTTTTACTGTCATTAAATAATTATTGTCTGATCTCCCTAATTTCTCTTAACTGTGAAATTGCAAAATGGTAAAAATTGAAAAAAATGCTTAAAAATAAATATTGACATTATCTGTCAAAATTACAAAAAAATTAGAATTGAATTCTGCCAAGCCTGTTATAGGTTTGAACTAATTAGTTTAGAAAAACAAACACACCCACAAACAAATTACTGAACATCTGAACAGAACCTACTACCTTTCTGGACATCCTTAGCTTCTGTGCAGTTTTTAGAGTAATTATAAAATTTATTTCAACAATGATAGCTGTAGAATTATTTGCATAGGTTTATTTAGAATTTTTTCTAGGGAGCCCATTTTACCTCTAGATTTATCACTCTGATAACACAACCCTACATTCATTTTCGCAATCAGGTCTTTTTCTAAAACATGAATGTTTTACATGGTTTCCTTGTGATAAGGATTACATTGGTACCAGCTGGTATTTACACCAAAGGGAGGTGTCCTGGTTTAGATAAGACACTCTTAGGGTATATCTCTTGACCCAAGCTCCTTAGAGTTACAATCTGTTTATTATAGTAATTAAACTTCTATTAAATATTTTTTTACAAAGCACAAATTTCAATAACCAATATATATTTTAACACAACACAAAAGAAAACAGTATAAGGTTAAAGCAAGGTAAAGTTAAATAAATATGGATTTATGGCTAAGGAGGGATTATCTACCTGAAATTTGCTTGTCCTTGGGAGACAAGGTAGAAGTCTCCTGCAATTTCTTTAACCTGCCTGAACATTTTATAACATAACTAACTAAAATACACAAAGCACCCTGGTTGCAACATACCTGTAGCTATATCTTAATATTCAGTAAAGGCACAAACAAGTTTGTAACAACTAATATTAAAAAGAAGTTACAGTAATTTTATTAATATCACTTTTGTTTCAGTATTGAGGTCTCTTTCCACTGAGTATAGGACTTTTGCTTTATTATTAGTAATACATCTAAGTTTATATTGCGGTTCTACATTTATACAAAAAGCACAAGGGATACAGAAATCCTGGGGAAGGTATTACATTAATTTATTGTGTTGTAACAAACTTGTCAGTACTATAGGTGGACAAGGTAGTATAGCAATCTAATCACAAACTTTCAGCTTGGAAGACCTGAGGTCTTAGTTCACAAGCAAAACTAGTGTGAAAATCTTATTAAACTAGCCCCTAGTAGAAATTTGTTACATCCCATTAGGGGGTTAAGAGAGATCAAGTTTGAGGATCAAGTTTTATAACACCTACTTGCATTGTGTATGGCTTTGGTCAAGAAAGGCTCTGATTCTGCCAAGACATGCAACTCCCTGCTTGCTCAGAGTGGCATACTGCTCTGACCCCCTCTTGTGGTGGCTAGGCCAACTAGAGATTGATGAGCCTGCTACAGCCTTGGCTAAGAGACATGTGTCTTTTAGCTCATGCACTAGAGGCTCATGCATTAAGCTCCAGAGGTCCCAGGTTTGATTGCAGTCGGACTATTCATTGTGTGTAAAATTAAGCATGCATGTAGAGTTTTCATAGGACTAGGGACAATATCATCATATGATGGAGATTTTTTCCCCTTAAGAGTAGTGGTACCTAGAAGTCAACACATCCCTGTCACATTTCATGGCCCTTTAAAGATTTTTAGAGATGTGATATACAAAGGTCACTGAGATATTGGGAGAGAAGAAGTAGTTCCCTAGAATAAGCAGTGTTTTTAAGGAATCCTGTTACTGTGTCTTTAAGGGCCTGGCACCAAGAGCCTTGCAGAGTGGGTGGGGCAAGGCTCTATCTCCCCGCCAATTAGTATGAATTTAGTAAGGGGAACAGCATATATATGCTGCCTCTTCCCTCATCACAAGGCAGACATCAGCAGGAGAAGGCTGTCTGTGGGATTCTCTAAGCTGGAAGACTAATTGGGCAAAAGGGGCCAGCTGAAGGTGGAGCTGGTTAAGGCCCTACAGCTGACCTAAATCACATCTCCACTCTGATGGAGAAAAGCTCTGGAAACTCCTGTCTTGAGGAGTGAGTCTCTGCAGTCTTCCACCACAACTCCTATCCTGTGGAGTGAGCTAGCTGGCCAACTGTACCGTGAGCTCTACAGAAGAGAACTGGATAGACAGTTGTTTGAAAGAGGGAGAAACTGACTGCCTGAATCAGCCTTGGTTCCTAGAGAAGGGCTGTGGGAACCCCCTGCCTTAAGGAGCGAGGCAGAGGGATTATCTGAAATACAGCCCAGTTTTGAGGCAGCTCCTCTATAGCTAGCTGGGAAAAAGCTAAGAGAAGCCGCAGCTCCATGGCAGAAAAAGCAGTGCTTATAGATCTGTGGAGAGTGCTGACAAGCAGGGAAAAGATAGGAGCAGCCCAGGGAAGTGGCAAGTGATTGAAGGATGAGTGTTCAGCTGTGTAAAACAGGGTCCCTGGGCTGGCTTCTGCTATCCCTGCCTGATAACAAGAAGGGAAGTACAGGCTTCAGGGGTAAAAGAGCCCTAGAATGATGAGACCCAGCTGGAGGCTGAGGGCCTGGCAAAGAAGCCAATAGATTGAGTTTTTCCTTTTTTTGGGGGGGGAGTGGGGACTCTTTCCTTAACCTGAGAAGGGGACTGGACTGTGAGGGACCTTGCTGCAGGGCTAGGACACTTAAGTGGCAGACAGTTGTTTAACCAGGAGAAGATGTGCTAGAACCCCTGGAATGCCATATGCTGAAATGAGGTGGGGTCTCTGATGGTGAGTATGCACTATAAGATATCATTGAAATTTATAGTAATCTATCATTCTCCAGCATTTGATCCTGCCTCATGGACTAACGATTTCTAGTTAATCGTTAGAAAATATATAGTAATATTTAACTAATTTTTACAGTTTAAAAAAAAAACTACTAAGACTTCATTTTTGAGGAAAACTTACATACATATTAATGTAGGAATGTTTAATTACCACAGAAAAATATACCTGAAACCTAACTAAAAATTAAAGAAGTAGAGAAACACTATAAAAGGAAGTATACAAATGTTTACTGTCTGAAACAGCAGGTGCAAAGAAAAGAGTGATCTCTCTAGTCAATGCCAATATAGTTGTTTTTCTTACAAGCTTATTTGCTCTTGTGAAATCTTATTGAAAATGTTATACATAAGCACAGTACGTAAATCTCATTCCTTGGATGTGTCTAAAAAGGCTTACCTAACCGCTCAGTAGATTGACAGTGAACTGCCAAAGGTAAAAACCGTTTTTGAAGCCTGTCCAAAATATAATTAATATAAATCCAAAATGATTACGCGGGAGGAAACAAAACACCATTAATATGGGAAATACATTACCTAAAATAGTCTGTTTTTTGTATTGTCCATTTTAATGGTTGCATACTCATAAAGGAAATATATTTTCAGTTTAAGACACTACTGAGATGACACTTTCTGAAGAAGGTTTATTGCTGAATGTCCTTTAGGGAAAGATGGGGCTTTTAGTGAAATATGCATAAATAGCATTTTGGATATGTGATCCACATAATCATACCTGTCCTGAGAGGCTAGGTATGAAAATTCTACTATTCAGAATAATTAAATTCACCTCCCTAGCCTTATTTCTCATTAATTCAATATTCTTTTATAAAATAATCTCCCACAACAGCTTTAGTAATCAACCTCTCAGATTTATGTGCTATTTTTATGCTAGTATTGTTTTATAAGACAAGGTCCTTGATCTATTGCCAGGTAACTGTTTCAGTCTTTTCCAGAACCGTGTTAATCCTGCACATTAATTTATTTTTAATTGAGTAACTTCATTATTCGGAAAATCCCTCTTGTGATACTTATGAAAACATTGCCAGATATTTTATACAAGCAATTATTTCAATATAATCCCATTCTGTGCACTCCCCCCCACCTTTTTTTTTTTTTTTTTTTTTTATAAAGGGAAAGGCTTTTTGAAGGTCTGCTTCAGGTAGAAATGAAAAAGAAACACTCTGGGGCAGTTAAATTGGCATAGTGCTCCTGTCCAGTAAAAATGGCTAGCTGAAAGGTTTCAGCTAACCAGAGAACTCTCACTGCTATAAAGATAATATTAACAAAGGTATAAAGCTTACATTATAATAAATAGGGGTATTGAAGTCTAAGAGAATGTTCAGAACGTTGATCTAGCAGCAGGCTCCGTTTTGAGGCCTGAGTGTGTAGAACACTAAACCTAATGTGAAACTTCTTCAGAAGCGTATGAGAAAGTTATTACCATTGTGTAGGAGAAGAAATAAGTTAGTGGACCCTGAAACAGGTTCTCTTAAATGTCATTGTACTGAGAGCAACTGTAACAGGTACAAATGATCCTGTAGTGAATGTAAATAATGACTACAATACATGTTTTTACCAGGTGAAGTCAAGGGAGTATTGGAGAGGGAAGCAATGCAATGGTTTAGCCGCCTTTTTTGGTCCAAATTTTTGTTTGTCTGAATGTTGATGTACTTCCCCCAGCTTTCCTCATTTTGCTTGTTGCAAATACCAATTGCATTCTCACCGGTTTTCTCTCGGGGGTGGAGTTGTATGTGCAGACCATTGTTTATAGAGTTGGGGTTAATTACATAACTGAGTGTCCACTGACCAAATATCCCATTGTGTACTGACATATTAATACAAATGAATATCACTTTTACTGTGAGTGATAAGTACACTTTGACTTGCCTGTCATTTTTTTTTTCCTATGGACTTCCCATGACCGTGCCTCTGATGTGCAATGTAAACACTCAATGGGGTCTAACTTATTCAGGGTTGGGAAGGAATTTCCCCCAGGTCAGATTAGCAGGGTGTGTGTGTGTGTGTGTGTGTATGTGTGTGTGTGTGTCTTCCTTTGCAGCATGGGCAGTTATGTGCTGGGATCATCTGCGTATATCTCACTAAGCTAATTCCCTGCCATTTCTTGAGCCTGGGGCATTGGTGCACCTTGGTCCCTCCTCTTCTTCCAGTAATTCACAATGGTTAAGTCTTTTGAGGGCTGTAATATTTGGTCCAATTCTGGTTGTTGGGCTTGGTGTGGGGGTGGTGAGTAGGAGGTCAGACTGGATGAGCCTCAGATCCCTTCTTGCTCTGGAGACTACGATTAAGGTTCTCAATCTTTTTCAGTCAAATATTCAGTTTTGTGTTTGTATTTCAGGAGAAATACTGTTCCTATTACAAAGGTGCTATACTATATCCAATTAGATAAAATGTTTGAACAATGAAGCAATCCATGTTTTTTGGTTTTGCCTCACCTAGTTATGTTCAATTTTATTTAAAAAATTATTCATCATCTTTGTTCTCTGAGACAGAGCACTGTACAGTGTACTTGCCTCACAAGTGTTTCTCCACAATTAATTACATACAAGTCTATTCTAAAATTTTAGATGCTTCCTTTCAAGCTTTTGTTAATATACTGATTACAGTTAAGCATATCAGTTCACCAGAAAACTGTCAAACAAAGGTTACCCACCAATTCAGAGGATCATGACATTTGTGCCCACACTGCTTTCAGAGATAAAGGAGTGCAGGAAACCATCCATACTTCAAATACAGCCATGTTACAGAACCTGAAGGCAGCACCGTTGTTCTGTAACCTAGTTGCAGTGTGGCTCAAATTTATTTCAGATTGGAACTAACTGCTATGTAAACAGGACAAAATCTTGGTAATGTTAATCACATTCAAAGCTTTAACCTGATTGCAAAACTCGTTCAGGTACCCTGCCATCATTAGCTTCCCTTCCTCTGACACTTGTGCTGTCTGGCTGCTGTGTTGAGTTGCAGAGGAGTAGTTAATGTCACTTCAAGCAGCATTAATTCAAGATTTTTTTTTTTCTTTTTTCTTTCCAGAACTGACTCCATGTTGGATTGGGAACAGTTCTGACTCCTCCCTCCCCTTCTTTGGTCTGACTATACCAATTTCCCCATATGGGATATCTGTACTGAGTTTGTGTGTAAAGGCAGACAGTAAGGGTTTGGTAAGGAGGGGAAATTGCAGCATACCTTTTCTTTGTCCTTATTTCCCTGTGATCAACATGGTCTTGCGTCCTTCCAGGCCATGCTGTGTAGTGAAGCATATAGACCTCGTTAGCAGTTGGATATTGAGTTAGAAAGATCATTACCCAGACCCACTAACCTGCAATGATTAAGAGGATGGAAAACAGGAACACTGAATTTGAGCTTTTGCTGTGAATCAGGACTACAGATTTTTATCCCTACAATTTAGCGGATTGGAAAAAAGATTCCTAGACCCTCCAGCATTTAACATTGTGCATACCAGTGCACCTTGGTCAACTGTTCTGGAAAGTTCCATCAATCTGTGGTGCTGGTCACTCGCTGTTCTGAGTCATTTCTGTTGGCAGTGCCTCTGTGTACATTACTTCAGAAAATAGCAATTCACCATGGGGAATGCTGGGGGTTAGAAGTGTTTGGGAGAGATGTAGTTTTTATGTCAGAGACTGATGGGAATAGCACTTCTCAGTGCCCTTGCTATGGTTTATCTTCTTAACTTAGCACTGTATAATAAGCAATATGTGTATATATACATTGGAAAAAACAAAACAAAAGGCCATCCTGTCGAAAGAAGGTTAAGGTGTAGTATGCCAATCGAAATGCTAGAATTAAAGTGGCCTGTGAAAATTTAATTTAGTCTTGTGCATTTGAATTTTGATTTTCTTTAACTGCATGATCACATACTTCTCCCCCATGGGACTCCTGCCCTATGCAGTACACAGAGTGGATGGGGCTGACTGAGCAGCTATTAAAGGCAGGTCTACATTTAAAATGCTACAGTGCACAGCTGCAGTGCTTCAGTGAAGATTCTAGTATGTTGACAGGAGAGCTGCTTCTGTTGGCGTAGTTAATCCATCTCTGTGAGAGCTGGTAGCTATGTTGATGGGAGAAACCCTCCCATCCACATAGCGCTTTCTGCACCGGGGTTAGGTTGGTATAACTGCGTCACTCAGGGGTGTGGCTTTTTCACACCCTTGAGCATCGTAGTTGGAACAATCTTAATTTACAGTGTAGACCTCGCCTAAATATTTGTTTTATCCTCACTATTCAGTGTGTGGCCCCATGCCTTATTTCAGGGATTGGCAACCTTTGGCATGCAGCCTGTCAGAGAAATCCACTGGCGGGCTGGGCCGGTTTGTTTACCTGCAACGTCTGCAGGTTTGGCCGATCACAGTTCCCACAGGCTGCGGTTCGCCCGTTCCAGGCCAATGGGGGCTATGGGAAGCGGCATAGGCCGAAGGATGTTCTGGCCGCTGCTTCCCGCAGCCCCCATTGGCCTGGAACGGCAAACCGTGGCCAGTGGGAGCTGTGATCGGCCGAACCTGTGGACGCTGCACGTAAACAAACTGGCCCGGCCCGCCAGCGGATTTCCCTGACAGGCCGTATGCCAAAGGTTGCCGATCCCTGCCTTATTCAGTGCACACTATTCAAACCTTACTCTGAGGACAGAATTATTAACTTCCTCTTTGGTTTTCCTGTGCTGCTCATCACTACAGTGTCTGAGTGCTTCACAAACAATAATGAATTTAATTTTTGTAACACTTTTTGTGAGGGAAGGAGGTGGTATTATCCCTATTTTACAGATGGGGTACTGAGGCACAAAGATTAAGGTCAAAAGTATCCACTAAGTCTGGACGCCCAAATAGAGAGATCTAGAACCTGTTTTTTCAGAGTATTGGCATTGTATAGCACTTTAGCTATTCAAAGCAGGCTCCCATTACTTCAGTTACAGCTGGTAGTGCTCAGCCCTTCTGCCAATCATGCCAAAGGGACCTGGAGGCCAAATTAGACTGCTGGGTAAGAGACTGAAGTCCAGAACCTCCATGGTAGCATTCTCTGAAATGCTTCTAGTTCCATATGCAGGGCCAGTTAGACAGGCAGAACTGCAGAATCTCAATGCATGGATGGTTTAGGGAGGAAGAGTTTAGGATTATTAGGAATTGGGGGAATCTCTTGGGAAAGGAGTCTGTATGGGAAGGATGGGTTCCACCTAAGCCAAAAGAGAACCAGATTGCTGGGATGTAAAATTAAAAAGGTTGTAGAGGAGGCTTTTAAACTAAGGGCTGGGGAAAAGCTGACAGGTATGGAAGAGCACATGGTTCAGACAGACATCCCTTAGGGGAGGATCTATTCATGGTTATTTTCTATTCTCTCCTCCTCTAGTAAGGAGAAAAGTTTGGATGTTGATAGAATAATAGAACTGGAAGGGACCTTGAGAGGTCATCTAGTCCAGTCCCCTGCATTTGTGGCAGGACAGAGTAGGAGATGAAGAGAAACAGTCAAACGAAAGAGTCCTACTCAATTACATCACACAATGGCAGGTAGCTAAAAAGTGACAAATGCTATAAGTGCTTGTATATGACAAATTATAGAACTCTAAATACTAAGGTGGGTGTTATTTACCACTTCATACAACACAAGAACCAGAGGCCACCCAATGAAATGAATAAGCAGCAGGTTTAAAACAAACAGAACGAAATACTACATCACACAATGTCCAGTCAACCTGGAGAACTCATTGCCAGGCAAAACTGTACCAGGATTGAATTAGATAAGTTCATGGAGGATAGTTCCATCAATGGCTATTAGCCAAGATGGTCAGGGATGCAACCCCATGCTCTGGGTGTCCCTAGCATCTGATTGCCAAAAGCTGGTAGTGGATGACAGGAGATGGATCACTTGATTGCCTGTTCTGTTCATTCCCTCTGAAGCATCTGGCATTGGCCACTGTCAGAAGGCCAGATACTGGGCTAGATGGACCAAAGATCTGACCCAGTATGGCTTTTTTTATGTAAGATGGGCACCCAGAAAAGTAGAAACACATAGATAGTGACCACCTGTGATAATGTTTGACTTGACCAGCACTAAACAAGAATTCTGTTGGAGATCGGGTTAGAATCTAGTTATCCAGAGCAGCATTCAACAACCCATCTGCTCTGTGTCCTTGTCCTGTCTCCACCTATGCCAGGCTCCTGTTCCAGTCTTATTGCCCAGCCAATCAGTCTCCCACTTTGGGCTCCCCATCGCAGTCCCAGCTTTCCTCCAACCTGGCTACCAGCCCTTTCCCCAGGCTCCTCAACCCAGTATCCCTCTCAGGCTCTCTGTTCAGTCAGTCCCAGTTTCCTTTCAAACCCCTCTGTCCAATCACTCCTCATCTTTTACTCAGTCTCTCTTTTTCCCCACTGGATCCAATCTTCTGACCCAGGCAGTCCAATTCTCCCCCAGAAGCCTCTTTGTTCTATCTAGTCCCTTCTCCAGCCACCTGCCTATTCTTGCTCCAACACTGCCACTGTGCCTAAATCCTGAACTGGAGGATGGATAGCCGGGCACTTGTCTCTGTGCTTGCTAACAGAGATGCTAATGCTTTAGGGAAAGTATGTTGTGATTACTGTTATGTGCCCCTTGTTTTCTTCTTACTTGAGTGTTTCTCATTATTTCATTGCAAACTTGATTCTGTGTTGATCATTTAATTAGTTTGTATATGCAGTATAGCTCTTGTTTTAATTTAACTGTCAACATAAGAGTGCACTTTACTCTGCATGGTTTGAATGCAGCTAAAAATAAATGCACCTAAAAATGTAAGTGATCTTTGGGTTGAAAATGAGATGTTTCAAATTGTGTATTCTGATTATCTCAGCTGAGTGCTAAATTAGACTACTCTGAAATTTGAGATTCAGGCAGTCAGTAACTGGTATCCAAATCAAAGATGCACCTCTTCCTCCAACATTCTGGTAATGCCTCAGGCCCTATTAAAGATGTCTGTCTTCTCTTCACATGCTGGACAGGATATCATTTCTACACTGATGTTGTCACAGAAGCAGTGAAACACATTCTAGAGAATGGTAAAATGGTAACACCTTCATTAAATTATTAACCAATGAGGAACCACTCACTGAACCATCCAATGGGACCATTCCAGTATGGAATTTAACTGGGTGCACCTATGACCCCAGGTGTTAGAAATATGAGATTGGCTATGGGGCAATGCCTGCAGAACCTGCAGGGAGTCAGTTTCAACTCATTCCTGTCATCCATATAGGAGAGTTGAGATGAGGGGAGCTCACTCTGACATGCATAGTAAAACTTACTCTTCCAACTCTGTATATGTGGGCATAGTATTTATTCATTGGACTAAAAAAAGGCATCTAGCAAACATGGGGGACCCTTGGCAGGCTTTCCCAATTCAGCTGGACTACGTGCCCACCCCCTCCCACATCCACTATGTGGCAGACTGTTTCCATTCCCCACTGTTGATCATTGTTCACTCTGGGAGAAAGATTTATGTATACCGAATAGGGTTAGTCTCTTCATTAAGATAAAGATGTATATTGACAAGTTTTCAGGCCTCTTCCCTGGTGTTGTGTTGGTCTGTTTGGAGATGCTTTCATGACATGTCTGGCAAGGAATATCAAATGGGCACAGAAGAAAGTGAAACAGGAAATTAGTAAGGATATTATCATGAAAGGAGTGCAGTGATCTCCCATCGGAGAATTATTTACACCTCACCAGAACTGTCTAGAGAGGACAGTCTACCCTATAAAATAGGGTGTTGGATATTTTCTTGGAGGACCTCAAGTGATGGGTGGATTCTTTTCTAGCTGCCTGGCAGGGTGGAATTGGACATGGAAGCTGATTGTTGTTATCCCCTGTGGTAGGTTCCATTCTGGTGGATGGGTTAAGAAAAGGTCTAATGTAAGGTCCCTATAATGCAATGGGCATAAGCCCTCTGCAATACAATAGAATCTGTGATTGGATAATTAATTAGCACTCTCTAAATTCACAATAAATGGCTTTTGTGATAAATTTAGGCTATTCTGCTCATGGAATATCCACAGGAAGATTAAAATCCTTTGAATTTTTCTATAATGAAATTTAATCCTAAATATATTTTCAAATACCTTTGCTTGATATTCAAAATTTGAGCTGTGTTGCTTAGTTGTAACAGGTCAGATTAGACAATAGCATGTGTTTTTTAGTACCCTGTTTGGATGAGAATGCAAACAATTCCACATGACTATTTGAGTGTGCATATTTAAATTTCAGTTTTCAGGAATACTTGAATCTGCAGCTCCTGGAAAATATAGTATTCTTTATCTACTGCTGTTGGGGTGATTTTCAACATCTATTTACCCTTCCATAATGACACCACTTCTGAAAACTTTCCCTTACTATTTTATTTCTGTGGTGAAGTTTAACTTCATGTGATCTTGGTGGCCAGAGAACTGTTTTTCAAAGTGCATGGTTCCACTATTTTTTTTTTTAATTAATATCTTCCTGACCTTTCACTCTCAGGGCTGAGAGTTTTAATATCCCATCTAGTAGCCTTGTCTGTCTGAGTGAGTGATCAGAATAAATTCCATAGGGGTTTAGACAGTTTATTTCTCTTGCTTAATTGATTGAGGAACAACATTTTGGATCCAAAATGTAGATTTAAAAATTACTTATTCAGGTACCCAGAGAGATTGCTGTGCTGCATCACGTGATCTCTCGGGGGCTTCATTTTTGTGTGTGCAATATTCATCCTGTTCTATAATTAATAAAAGGACTATCCTCTGCCTTTAATTTTTAAATCTATTCTCTTTCTAGTGTCAGGGACTGCACATGCTCACATTTAATAGGTCTTAATTGATGTCTAAAAACAGCTAACTAGATTGTGAATCATTCATGGGTAGTCCCAATGAAGTCAATTATTTATATCTTAGTTTATTTCCAAATTTAGCTTCTTTTTCCCCTTGTAAACATAGCACTTCAAATGCTGTAGGTATAGATGAGCAAGTTAATTCCTTACTCAGCCTTTTTTTAATGTACAGTCACAATTAGTTGCTCTGGACAGTATGTGATATAGTGTGTGTGTGGGGGGGGAGAGATAATTTCATGGTGCAGTTAAACCTCTTTATTCCATGTTTTCCCCCAAATTACATTTCTATGTATTATGTCATTTAGACATGTACTACTGTATCTGTCCTGTGCTACACTTGAAATCAAAACTGTCTTGGTACCGAGACACTTTCAGTCCAACAGGCCTGCAAATTCTTATGACAATAAGCATCTAAAATTGACTGAAATAAGCTTTTGGCCTGATTATTTATTTAATTTATTTATTTATTTGAGGATTGCTAAATATCATGCACTTTCCATTCACTTCAGTGGGAGATATGGGTCCTCAGCCACTTGCTACTACAACCAGATTTCAATAAAGCAGTAAATCTCAGTTCCTTCAAAGGAAGCCTTTTTTGTGGTCTCCATTTGTGTGTACATGCTAATGGAATCTTTATCAAGTCCAAATGTCATCTGATAGCTCTGGAGATGAGCTCTAGAAGTCTCATAGAAGGGCTCAGAATGTTTCCCTCACACCCATAATTTTATTTAAGGCATCTGAAATTTCACCCCCAAACTTCTGTAGCCTGGGACAATCCTAGAATATATTAAGATTCTGAGTGAAGTAACACCTTCAACAAGCATCTTCATCAGATTTACCCACTTGAGGTACTAAATTTGATAAGGGGGAGTAATTTTTACAGTGAACTAACTGAAATAGTTTTAGCTACTTAAAAATATTGAGACTATTCTGAACAGTGAATTCTTCATTATATTTGATCTTCCCATTGGCAGCACATGTCAGAGAAGGAGGTAGCCTCTTGATTTGTGTATAGGCTTTCATGATCTAAATGTGAAATCCTGGCCCAACTCAAGTTGATGGCAAATTCCATTGGCTTCAATAGGGCCAGGATATTTCACCCATCGTGTTTGTTTGGTTTATTTTTATATATATAAAAATAAACCAATGTAACTGGTATGACTCTGGGGCAGGGGCGGCCCGTCCATATAGGTGAACTAGGTGGTTGCTTAGGGTGCCAAGTTAAATGAGGCACCAAATTTGAGGGGGAAAAATGAAATTAAAAAATGAAAGAGGGGGGGGGGAAATAACGAAGATGTCATTATTTCAATTCCCGTGTGTGGGAATTATAGTTCATTTCTCTACATTTCTGAGAATTTATTAATATGTCAAATCTTTTATTTGCTGCAAAAAATAAATTTTAGCGAATTTTTTCTTTCAATTTGTGACGTAGGGTTAAGATGACCCACTCTGCAATTTTGATAAGCAATAACTCAGCCACAATGAAACATATCCACCAGTGGCAAGAGCTGCAATGCTAGCGACACCTAGCTCGAATATACATAAAGGTCGCATAGCCGGAAATTCATGTAGAGCGGAGATATCGCAAGTTGATACATGTCAAACGGTCATTTTAACATACATCGCAGGTAGAGGGTTAAGAATTGAGCGAATACTGTGGAAAATTGTTTCTTGGTGCCAAAGACTAAATGTCTTTCAACATTATAAATCCAAAATGTGAGTATCTTTAAGAGTTATTAAACCTTAGCATTATTAGCGGGCTGTATAATTATGAACTTTTC
This sequence comes from Emys orbicularis, assembly GCF_028017835.1. NCBI lineage: Eukaryota > Metazoa > Chordata > Testudines > Emydidae > Emys > Emys orbicularis. The sequence continues at coordinate 40,175,673 of NC_088690.1, forward strand.
TTTGTTATAACTGGTTCACAAGTAATTAACGTCCATAAAAGAAAAGTAACAGCATTAACGCTTAGACTACGAAAGAGATGACGTTACAGTCCAAGCAGGTAACTGTGAGGAAGGGGATTACTGTCCAAACAACCGGTGTCGGGTTATAACGTCAAAACATCATTTTGTTTCCATATAAATGCTGTAATTAACTATTTTAATAGTTAATTGAGTGTATGTTACTAATCATTGAACCTTTAAGCAGTGAAAAGACGTGTTGGAATGGCTGCAACGTGATTTAAATCACCAACCATGTGGCGTGTCAGCCATCCTTAACGCTATAATGCTTGCGGTCGGGAGCACAGTACATAATATTCAAATGCCCCATGGCAGAAAGAAGAAAAAGAAAACTCTCGGGAGCTGAGTATCGTAAACGAAAGGCTGAGAAGGAAAAGGACCAAGCAAAGCAGCAGGGATCCTTCCTGAAATATCTTCTCTTTAATCCAAATAAAGATGGATGCAGTTCACAGCATCCAGATGAAGGAATTTTACTTGGAGAGGAGGTTAGCTTACATCTGCCTGGAAGCAGTTTGGAACATCAAGATGAAGGTATATTACTTTAAGATGAGAGTAGCTCACATCCACAAAAAAGCAGTTTGGAAACTCAATGATGGAAACTTACTTCTAGATGAAGGCAGCTCACAGCATCTGACTAATCTGGAAGTGGAGAAAATTTATTCACCTTCAGAGAGACATGCAAAAATTGAAGTAAATGAAGTAGAAGGAAGAAAGGATGAGGAAGTTACAAACAAACAAACAAACAATTTACTCTATGGGGACCCAGCTTCATGGCCCAGATGTGATGACAGTGTGCAACAAATTCTTGTGGAACATGGACCCAAACAAGTTCATGAATTTCCCTTCCCTAAGGATGGAAATAAAGGAAAATGGGGAAGAAATTCATTGAAACTGGTTACAATATTCAGTGTCGAAGGACTCCGAGTTTTGCTTTTGCTGCAAGTTGTTCAGAAATCAAGCAGTTGGTACATCACTTACTGAAAATGGTTCGAATGACAGGAAAAACATATCTTCAATTCTCTCTTCACATGAAAGAAGTACAGAACATTTGGAATGTTTTCAAAATTGGAAAACTTGAATTACGATTGAAAAAAGGAAAAACTATCGATGAGGAAAGAAGAATATTGGCAACAAATATTAGAGCGTCTGATTGGTTTAGTGAGTTCTCAGTGGGTACAATTTAGCATTCCGTGGCCATGGTAGAAATGAAAATTATACACTCCAGGTAATGGAACCTTTTTAAAATGTGTTGAATACCTAGCTTTGTTTGATCCTGTCATGGAGGAGCATCTACGTAAAATAACTGATTCAAATACTACCAAATGCCATTAGAGAAAATTGTAGAAGCTGCCCATTCTGCAAAATACTTTTCAATAATACTGGACTGTACACCAGATGAGTCATGTTGAACAAATGACGATAATTTGTTTTGTGGATATGGAAAAGTCTGCAGATGAAGATAATGTTGAAGTGCTCATAAAGGAACATTTTTGGTTTCGTACCACTGAAGGAGACTGGAGCATTTATGACCAACTATTCTACAAGAGCTTGAAACAATGTCATTTATCTGTTGAAAACTTACGTGGCCAAGGCTATGATAATGGGACTAATATAAAAGGGTAAAGACAATGGCGAGCAAAGGAGAATGATGGAAATCAATTCTAGGGCCTTTTTTTGTTCCTTGCAGCGTGCATTCTCTGAATTTGGTTGTCAATGATGCTGTTTGGAGACAAGCAGTTTCTTTGACCTGGTGCAACATGTTTGTGTTTCTCAGGCTCAACACACCGTTGGGAGATTCTGACTCACCATGTGAATTCGATCGTGTCTGATTAAGTGGTTTCACAGAGGAGAGTCGCATTGATGCTTTTATAGCCTCTTTGCTATGAACTTGGAAACATTTATGATGCCCTAAATGACATTTCTGATACTACCTTTACTGGATCACCTGGCAATACGGCACATTCAGATGCAGAAGCTCTTGCAGATGGCCTCTCCAAGTTCAAATTTGTGACTTCACTCAGTTTGTGGTATAATATCCTTTTCAAGATGAACCTCACTAGTAAGCAGCTTCAGGAAAAGAACTTGAACATACATTCTGCTATTCAAAAACTGCAGCAAACTAAAAATATTCTGGAGGAATTCAGACGCGATGAAGGGTTTGAAAGAACACTGGTAGATTCTCTTGAGCTTGCTGAAGAAATTGACTTTCTGACAGAATTTGAACCAGAGCCAGTTCATATTCAGCAAAAGAAACAGCAGTTTTCGTATGAAGGACAAGACACACCCATTCAGAACCCAAAACAAAGGTTCAAAGTGAATTTCTACTTCGCAGTCCTTGATACTGCTATTCACTTGGTTGAAAGATATCAACAGATGCAGCAGCTAGTCAGTATTTGGCTTTCTATAGGATATCCACAGCTTGCAAAAGAAACAGCAAAACAGATGAGAGAATTTTGTATAAAACTGGAGTTGGCATTGACTCATGAAAAATTCAAAAGACATTGATGCTACAGATTTGTATAGTGAGCTTCAGGCTTTTTCAAGACGACTTAAGAAACATTCCACTCCTGAAGAAGTACTGAAGTTTGTTTGTGGAAAATAAACTCAGTTTTCCAGTTTTACAGCTCTACACATTCTTTTAACTTTGCCACTTTCCATAGCTAGTGGGGAACGTAGCTTCTCAAAATTAAATTGATAAAAACGTGTTCAACAATGGTGCAAGAGAGACTTGTTGGACTTGCCACAATGTCAATAGAGCATGAAATAGCTGGAAAACTGGATCTAAAAGAACTAGTGACTGAATTTTCAAAACTTAAAGCAAGAAAAGTCATGTTTTAAGAGCACAGTTTTATTTGGAGCGTTTTGTAAATACAAGTTAAAGTTCATTGAAAAGTTTTCTAATTTCTTTCTATATTGGATGTGGTTGTAATGGCAGTTAAAGCAGGATAGCATAATGGATGATTTTGGATTTGTAATAAACATTTTTAATGCATTTTTATTTGAGATCGGACTGAAATATCATCTAGCTGTTGTGTACAAATCTATTCTGAAAATTTCATGTTTCCATTTTATCTGATCTCAAACATTGGTTGGCCGGACGGACAAACTGCATAATTAAGCCTCTGTTTTTAAAAAAAAAAAAAAAAAAAAGCTTAAACATAAAAAGGGGCAAAATGTTTCCCAGTTTAAGAAAATCCTCAGCCTAGATCTGCCCTTGAGGTAGGGGGGTGCCAATTGCATGGTTTGCCTAGGGTGCCAGTTGCTGGTATCTAGTCTAGGGCCACCACTGCTCTGGGGTTTTTACTTTTATATTTTTTAGGCGGAATATGTGATTTATTTTAGTACTTGGAATCTAAAACTGGGATACAGGCAGCTGAAGAACTGCTTTTTATTAGTTCAACTTTGGAGGAATCCTAACTTAAGGTGATACTTTGCACTTAAGAATGTGACTGACATATTTGAATAGTTTGGGGAATGTGTTTGAGCTGAAGGAAAGGAACTATTTCATTTATACATGTGATATTACTGCAGGGCTTTTCCTCAAAGAGGAACTACTTACAGGATGTCAATCAGATTATTCAGATCTTGCTATTTCTTTCCAATAAAAAGAAGATTTCCATTTCTCAAATATGTGGTTTCAGGACCAGAGGTCTCCTCTCTTGAACACTGAATCAACAGCATATTAGAATGTAGCAAAGTGAAGACTCACTGGCACGGCACCTCTTGCTGGTTGTCTTGGGAATTAGCTCTCCAGCACTCAGAGAGCCTCCTGGTGACTCGCCTGCCTCTGGCCTCCGTGTCCTTCCCAGTGCCCTTTACCTGAGGGCTCTACCCCCGCAGTACCCCCATGCTCTGGGGAACCCTCAATCCTCTCACCCACCTTGCCTCAGTGGCTACCGCCAGTTGTCATCTAGCCCCACTCACTGGGGCAAACTGTCTGTCATGGCCACACATCATTGGCAAGGAGGTTGGACCAGCTGCCTCTGCCTATCTCTGCGCTGCACCTCACAGCCCCAGTAGCTGCATAGGCCTTTACCAAGGCCTCAGCCTGGGGAGTTGCCAGGCTGGAACTCCCCAGCTCCTCTGCCCTTTCCCCACCCCTGCTCTGCTCTGCTCCAGATACCCTTTTCTCCCCAGCAGCTAGGTCTTTCTCTCTCCACAGCTAGAGAAAGACTGACCCATCTCCTCCCTGAGCTCTTATAACGGCCAGGCATGGCCCCAGCTGTGGCTGCTTCCCCAATCAGCCTAGTCCTTTTCTTTCAGGTAACTGCCCTGCTACATAAAGCTACATCCAAGACTTTCATCAGAGCCTTTAAAAAAACTGAAGGAATAAAGGAATTGGATGAGCATGGGAGGAAGAACAGTAAGTTTGAAGTTGTATTGAAACCAATTGTTTCAGCCACTTGCCTTATCTCATCTTACTCCATATAAAGTATTCCTGGAAACTAATGATCCTGGACTGGGCTCTGTACTTTGCCAGAATATTGAGAGGAAATGAGTAACTAATCATTTGGTTCACACTTGTTACTTGTAGAGAAGAACTATGCTCCATCTAAAAGGAATGTCTAATAGTCATATGCACAGTGGAGAGGCCTAGCAGAGGCCATCTTCCTCTGCCCCCAGGGCCGGCTCCAAGTTTTTTGCCACCCCAAGCAAAAAAATTTCCCGTGCCCCCCCCATTCCAACTCCTTCCCCAAATCCCAGGCCCTGCTTCCTCCCCCGGGCGCGCCGCATTTCCCCTCCTACCCCTCCCTCCCAGGCTTGCCGCAAAACAGCTGATTCACACGGCAAGCCTGGGAGAGAGGGGGGAGAAGTGGAATGGCTGCACGCTCGGGGGAGCAGGCGGCAGTGGAGCGGAGGTGAGCTGGGGGGGGAGCGGTTCCTCTGCCCCCCCCAGGGTTACTTCCTGCGGCTCTCCCTGTGCCCCCCACCGCCACAGCTCACCTCCACTCAGGGCCGCCTCCCGGCTTTTTGCGCCCCAAGCAAAAAAAAAAAAAAAGGAGCCAGAGTGCTGCCCCTTGGAAAGTGCCGCCCCAAGCACATGCTTGGAGCACTGGTGCCTAGAGCCGGCCCTGTCTGCCCCCCGGCATTTCCCACCATTTGTCAATAGAGTCTCTTCTGGCAGAAATGAAAAAAGTACAGCTGCTATGGTAAACGTTTTTTGGTGGGGGACATAGTGTAGACAAGGTCATAGAGAGACTATTTGAAAGAAATAGTACTTATTGTGGTAATAGACCACCATGCTCTATAAGAGTAATTTAATCATCCAAACCCTAGGTTTATGATAACTAGTGCTGATGGCTTTCAAAATTTACTTTTATGTGGTGTAATGGAAAGGGCAACTAAAGAAGGTTTCTAATGCCTTTTTATGAGCATGAACTATGGCTGGTAAATCAAATATTTGTACAGACGTAAAGAGACAAGAAGCCTCATCCTGTTACACTTCATGAGATTAGTGTGCAGTAAGCAAAGGACCAAAAACTTTGATACTAATAATGCTATGCTTTGCAATTTTTAAATATCAGTAAATGTTGGATTTGCTATTCAGTGATACAAGATGTTCAGAAGTTTCACTAAAGACCAGTGGAGGGCCTATGAGGTTCCCTTTTCTCCCCTCCCCCTTCCTCCCCCCCCCCCTAGAATTTCATATGCAGGGCTTATTTCAGGTTGGCAGGGGGGAAGCTACGTACAGCATTTCTATGGTTTTAGAATAGTGTGGAGGGTAAGGAAGTCAACATGCACAGAGGGCTCTCCCCAAATATTCCCCATTTCGCTTACACACATCCAGAGCCATAGAATCCATTCAAAGATAGCTTTCTACAACTTTCATTTGCCAGGGTTCTGCACATGGGTATGTTATATGCCATCAGCTAATTCTTTGGAGATAAATTGATTAACTTAGTGCAAAGCTCCTCAAATTCTACAACTTGCACTTTATAAGGACATTAATAACTTACATGCAGTGTGATCATTAAAATCTATACTTTGTTGATACTATTGCCTTTGCAAAGAATCAGGGCCGCCCGGGGGGGGGGGGAATGAGGCAATTTGCCCCAGGTCCTGGGCCCTACAGGGGCCCCCACGAGAATATAGTATTGCAAAAGTGGTAAAGATTTTAATGAAAACCCATGGAACGTTACACACTCCATTACATCAGCTATCTGAGAAGAATCTTGTTGAAAAGTGTACTGTTAGAATGAATAAAGACTGCTTGACTATTCAGCATATCTCTTAGAGCTACTTTGAATTTACTTGCATTATTTTTATTTTGGTTGTTTCTTCCCCCTCCCCTCCCCCCAAATGTCACCTCGTTGGAGCTAATTAAAGTGTCCACCATAATGAAATTAATAGTGACTCAGTGTTACTTTTGCTCATCATAAGTCAAAGGTAGCAAAACATTAATATAAGTCAGCATCAACACCCACTAGCAAAGTCAGCACTACATATTTCTTTATACTAAGTTAATATGATTTTTTTTTTCCTGGCAGTGACTTCGTTCCCCATAGTTGTGGACTGCATGAGGTGTGTTCAGTAAGACACCATTTATGGCATGCCTAATGGATTAGTAGTGAATGATTCCTTTTTATTACTATGGGCATATCAAGAGCCACCTGAGGCTGGGTGTCATTTCAGTTAAGCATGTTGTTTATACCTTTTTGAAGCACATTACAAATAATCCTATAATATAGATACTCTGCAGGCGCCACTTTCCAAAAGTAAATGACTTGACATGTTTAAATTCATAGCAAAAGTCACTGTTTTATTCTAAGTAATAAAGAGGCTGTTTTGTCCTTGATGGTGGGGAGAAATATAATTCCCATTACCACAAAGTGCCTGCAAAACTTTACTTTGTGAAATTAAGCTATTTTTAGCGATGGTGGTTCAAGACAAAAACTTTGATTCCAATGGACCTGTCACTGAGCTTGTTATAGTTAACTAAGAAACGTGATCAGGAATAAAATCTGGTTGAATAATGTAGTAGAAAAAGAGAGCCCGAGACATGAGGCCTAGAATAAGGGGCCTGTTGTAAGGCCTGAACTAAAGTATATAAAAGAGAGGGTGTCACTGAGCCGGTCCATTGTAACAGGCTACATGTCTTAGTATCCCAGTAGAGTCTATGGGATGATATTACTGTGCTTCATTGGCAGTAAACCTGGCTGAGTGCCTTTGCCACTGAACTGAGTCTGTGGTTTTCTTGGGCAGCTCGATCGAGATTTGCTGGGCCAGCTATCTTCACAGAGCCTGTACAGCACACAGAGAAAACACACACAGCCAACAGCTGCTGACACATATCTTGTACACTTACATTTTAAAATACCCAGTTTCTAAACACTCTAGTTAAAATATGGTGTTTATAATGGGAAGGTACAAAACAGTAATGTACTCTAAGTGCTGCTATATTATAATTTACATAGGATGTCGCACAGCCTGGTGTGCTATTATGAAATTGTCCTGCACACTTTGGTACTACACCTACCAAAATACCCTGTAGGCTAATTCCTTCCCAACCCCAAACCTGCAGATTAACTTTAACTCTGGGCACCACTTCATGAAACACCATAACTATGCAACTAATCCCACTTGTATTCTATGCCACCATTTAAAAATCCATTATCCAGCTCAGAATTCTCATTATCTTATCAAGATACTCACTGCCTAAACACAAACAACTTATGCAAAACAGAAATGTCTTTGTTTATATAACTTTCCAAAGAGTATGGTACACTATCCATTGCTGTGTGGCCATGGAATGAATGACATAGAGATGTAATGCATAGATACAAAGTGTAGTCAAATAGGAACCTCTCCTTGCATTTTTGACTATAAAATCAAGTTTTTCGGTAGACTCTGCAGTCATCAGTTTGGTACATTTGTTTATCTTTCTATAACTTAGATTAGCACACAGGTATGTAAATGTAAAGCTATCCACTATTGCCTTTTTAAATACTGACATTACTCTGAAACACAATTCAAAAGGTACTGTGTGCTGGCAATAACTATCCCTCTAAGTCCCAACAAACGATCGAGATGAATATAGGATTTAAATGCAGGTACTTAATGGGAAGTTATGTAATTATCAATGCTTTGCATTGTTATAGGACTTTTCATCATATTATCCAAAGACCTTTACAACATTATTATCCCCATTTTGTAGACAGGGAAACTGAAATACCTATTCAGAATTTTTTATGCCATCTTTAAAAAAATTAAAGTTATTTTGTCAGTGGAAGGAGGGAATTAAAGCAACCATGTTTCATACAACATACTACGGTAGCCCAAGGAGGAGATACCTTTACTGGATTTTCCCATACTGTTTGGCCTGCAATTTAAGCTTCGGTGATTGCATACCTTTAATCAATATAGAAAATAATGTGCCAATCCTATTTAGGGCACTTTAGACACTTCTGTAATGTGAACACTTACATGTACACCTGGGAAACAATTCTTTATGCCACAACCTGGTTTAAAAAGAACACTAGATATTTTCCAACTCACGTTTATCGTATTCAGTATTCAAGCCTCATCTTAAACAAATCATAGAGCAAGATCACTGAACTAATCTAAAGTCTTTGAAATCGATGGAAAAGCTCCCACTGACTTCACTGGGCTTTGGATCTGGCCCTATGTAGATTAATATTAAAATACAAAAAGGATCTGATTTAATTTCTTCTGATAAAAAGATTACTCCCTTATGTGATGATTGCTATTGACAATGCAAATTGATGATTCAAGTGCCATTAGTTAATCGGTGGCAGAGTAAACACATTTTATATTTGAGGAGATTTCTAAAGGCACAAAGGGCAGTTAAAAGCACCAATCTCCCACTGTATACACTGTACACCATAGAGACACAAACCTACCATAAAAGGCTGCCAGTCCTTTGCATGTATTTAAGAAAGTAACATATTTCAGTGACATGCCATGGAAAATTAACTAATCATGTATAATTTGACATCCTATATCCTTGAGCTGTCTGTGCTATCTCACTCTTGTCTGCCATACTGGTATAATTGTAACTGGAACCACGCTTCCACATGACTGTCCAAGTTTGAGTTTTGTTTCTCTCATTGCTCTTGCTTAACATTAATAAGTTTACCTCCCAAAGACTACAAAAATGCGTCCTTGTGACTAACAAATATATTTTCCCTAATTAGCAAATCTTCAAGGAATATAAAGCTTACACAAGATATTAAAACATCCATTTTATTATTGCCGTATGTATGCAGACCCTCTAAAAAAGCATAGCATTGTATTGACATTTTACATGGCACTTTACAGTTAGGGAGACTGCCCAAAATTATTTAAGAAATGTACATATCAGAGAACAAGGGAAGCTAGAGGTGAAGGTCAGCTTGTCCATTCTACTTCCAATGCAGAATTGTTTCCTATAACTTTAGTCATCTTCATTTTGGAGTCCATTTTTAAATGAATCAAGTAATGTGGCGTCTACCACTGCCGTTGGAAGACTGTCCCAGAATCTAGTAGATCTCCATATAAATAAGGAAACTTTTGCTTATATTCTTTTAGCTAACTTCCTCTACTTTTTCTATAGCATGTTTTACTTGTAAAATGTTTTACTTGTACCTAGCTTTTATTTGTAAATGCTTCTTATTCCCCTTAATATTGCCATCTTTATCTCCACCACAATCTAAGATGACTAACAGCATCAGGATCAAAACCAAAATGTACAGAGAGCAGATCAGGGGCTATTGTGCAAAGCTCGTTTAAACCTTTCATTTGTAATCCCCTTATTATGATGCTACTTTGTGCCCTTCTTCCTCCCTGCACAGTGTTGGAGCAGCCCGAGGGCTGCTCTAATGAACACCAGCCTATTACAGCCACAAGCAGCCAGAAATGTAGCCCAGGATCAGATTAATGTAGGGGAACCAAGTTAGCCCCATTTTCCTGCTACTCTGGCAACAAGTTGAGTGTGTTGTGTACAAACCACTACATTGGCTGTACCCCATGGCAGGATCACCCTTGCACTGTGGTGATCCTCCATCAATCATTCCACAGGCTTTGCAGTCATGGTGGTTTTGTGCAGAGTAGCCACACTACAGTCAGGTATCTACCCCTCAATGTACTCTAAGGAAACTTCAATATCTGACAGAGTCACACATACGCTTTTTCAATTATAAATATTTTATTAGCAATTCAATAGCCAAGTAAATTATTGTAGGATAGTAGAGATCACCCTACAGGCTTAACCTTTTAAGATTAATTAACACTATTATCTAGACAATAACTCTTTTCCCATTTAAAAAAAAATCCATGGACCTACATAGCTAACTTAATACAAATCCTCCATTCACAGTTACTGGAAACTCTGTTTAAACAAGAATGAGACCTTTGCAGACAAGAGACCCACAAATAACTATGTCAGGCATGTTTATTTAAAAGTTACTGGTGCAAAACTTCACTCCCCCCTTTTCTGAGTAGAATAAATATTGAATTTTGAGAAATGCGAGTAGTTTCTTGCTTTAATTGAGTCTGCAACCATGGAAGTCTCCTGCTTAATTTTATCTGTTCTACCTTCTGCATTCTAGATTTGTAACTACTTGCCGGCATCAAAAAGAGTAAACCTTGTCAGAGCAAAAATTCTCTGGACTCTTCTACTGGGGTGGGAGGAGAGGGAAACACAAAGTAGTGAATCTTCCAAAGTATCTGTGTTTTGCATAAACATCTGGGTACCTCAGAAGTAGCCAAATACTACCCCATCTTTGCTCATCCCCTCCGTGAGTTGACACTTCTTCAAAGACTCTGGGGACATCAGGGCCCCACCTGACTGAGGTGGGGAGGAGAAAAGCTGTGCTCCTGAGGGATGGAGCCAGCCCCTATGAGAAAAGAGACTGCCCTGGTGAGTACCAGGGCAAGGATTAGACCCCGATCTTCAGAACTGCTGGATACCATTAACATCAGCAACTATAATTTGAACTCTGGACATTTTTTATCTGCTGCTTTGTCGTTCTCTTCCTCCGTCTTCCCTAACTTCTGTGTTCTTCTCACCAAAGTACTCCTGTTCTTCTCACTAAAGCAAGGAGTGCTAGCACTGAATAATTAATTTTTATCCAGTTTTGACATACATCCAACACTACTGAAACTACAGATTGCTCTCTGTTGTAGTCTGCAGCTCGTCTGAGCAGACACTGAGGCCTGGAAAATCCTCCTTCCCTACTACATGTGTATATTTTGTCGTCATACTGTTGTTCTAAGAGTATATCATAGAATATCAGGGTTGGAAGGGACCTCAGGAGGTCATCTAGTCCAATCCCCTGCTCAAAGCAGGACCAATTCCCAACTAAATCATCCCAGCCAGGGCTTTGTCAAGCCTGACCTTAAAAACCTCCAAGGAAGGAGATTCCACCACCTCCCTAGGTAACCCATTCCAGTGCTTCACCACCCTCCTAGTAAAAAAGTTTTTCCTAATATCCAACCTAAACCTCCCCCACTGCAACTCGAGACCATTACTTCTTGTTCTGTCATCAGGTATCAATGAGAACAGTCTAGATCCATTCTCTTTGGAACCCCCTTTCAGGTAGTTGAAAGCAGCTATCAAATCCCCCCTCATTCTTCTCTTCTGCAGACTAAACAATCCCAGTTCCCTCAGCCTCTCCTCATAAGTCATATCCTCCAGCCTCCTAATCATTTTTGTTGCCCTCCGCTGGACTCTCTCCAATATTTCCACATCCTTCTTGTAGTGTGGGGCCCAAAACTGAACACAGTACTCCAGATGAGGCCTCACCAATGCCGAATAGAGGGGAATGATCACGTCCCTCGATCTGCTGGCAATGCCCCTACTTATACAGCCCAAAATGCCATTAGCCTTCTTGGCAACAAGGGCACACTGTTGACTCATATCCAGCTTCTCGTCCACTGTAACCCCTAGGTCCTTTTCTGCAGAACTGCTTCCTAGCCATTCGGTCCCTAGTCTGTAACAGTGAATGGGATTCTTCTGTCCTAAGTGTAGGACTCTGCACTTGTCCTTGTTGAACCTCATCAGGTTTCTTTTGGCCCAATCCTCTAATTTGTCTAGGTCCCTCTGTATCCTATCCCTACCCTCCAGCGTATCTACCACTCCTCCCAGTTTAGTGTCATCTGCAAACTTGCTGAGAGTGCAGTCCATGCCATCCTCCAGATCATTAATGAAGATATTGAACAAAACCAGCCCCAGGACCAACCCTTGGGGCACTCCGCTTGAAACCGGCTGCCAACTAGACATGGAGCCGTTGATCACTACCCGTTGAGCCCGATGTTCTAGCCAGCTTTCTATCCACCTTATAGTCCATTCATCCAGCCCATACTTCTTTAACTTGCTCGCAAGCATACTGTGGGAGACTGTATCAAAAGCTTTGCTAAAGTCAAGGAATTACACATCCACTGCTTTCCCCTCATCCACAGACCCAGTTATCTCCTCATAGAAGGCAATTAGGTTAGTCAGGCATGACTTGCCCTTGGTGAATCCATGCTGACTGTTCCTGATCACTTTCCTCGAGGACCTGCTCCATGATTTTTCCAGGGACTGAGGTGAGGCTGACTGGCCTGTAGTTCCCCGGATCCTCCTCCTTCCCTTTTTTAAAGATGGGCACTACATTAGCCTTTTTCCAGTCATCCGGGACCTCCCCCGATCGCAATGAGTTTTCAAAGATAATGGCCAATGGTTCTGCAATCACATCCGCCAACTCCTTTAGCACCCTCGGATGCAGCGCATCCGGCCCCATGGACTTGTGCTCGTCCAGTTTTTCTAAATAGTCTAGAACCACTTCTTTCTCCACAGAGGGCTGGTCACCTCCCCATACTGTGCTACCCAGTGCAGCAGTCTGGGAGCTGACCTTGTTTGTGAAGATAGAGGCAAAAAAATCATTGAGTACATTAGCTTTTTCCACATCCTCTGTCACTAGGTTGCCTCCCTCATTCAGTAAGGGGCCCACACTTTCCTTGACTTTCTTCTAGTTGCTAACATACCTGAAGAAATCCTCCTTGTTACTCTTAACGTCTCTTGCTAGTTGCAACTCCAAGTGTGATTTGGCCTTCCTGATTTCACTCCTGCATGCCTGAGCAATATTTTTATACTCCTCCTTGGTCATTTGTCCAATCTTCCACTTCTTGTAAGCTTCTTTTTTGCATTTAAGATCAGAAAGGATTTCACTGTTAAGCCAGGCTGGTCACCTGCCATATTTACTATTCTTTCTACACATCAGGATGTTTTTTTTCCTGCAACCTCAATAAGGATTCTTTAAAATACAGCCAGCTCTCCTGGACTCCTTTCCCCCTCATGTTATTCTCCCAGGGGATCCTGCCCATCAGTTCCCTGAGGGAGTCAAAGTCTGCTTTTCTGAAGTCCAGGGTCCATATTCTGCTGCTCTCCTTTCTTCCTTGTGTCAGGATCCTGAACTCGACCATCTCATGGTCACTCCTGAACTCGACCATCTCATGGTCACTGCCTCCCAGGTTCCCATCCACTTTTGCTTCCCCTACTAATTCTTCCTGGTTTGTGAGCAGCAGGTCTAGAAGAGCTCTGCCCCAGTTGGTTCCTCCAGCACTTGCACCAGGAAGTTGTCCCCTACACTTTCCAAAAACTTCCTGGATTGTCTGTGCACCACTGTATTGCTCTCCCAGCAGATATCAGGGTGATTAAAGTCTCCTATGAGAACCAGGGCCTGCGATCTACTAACTTCTGCTAGTTGCCGGAAGAAAGCCTCGTCCACCTCATCCCCCTGGTCTGGTGGTCTATAGCAGACTCCCACCACGACATCACCCTTGTTGCTCACACTTCTAAACTTAATCCAGAGACTCTCAGGTTTTTCTGCAGTTTCATACCGGAGTCTGAGCAGTCATACTCCTTTCTTACATACAATGCAACTCCTGTAGTCTTCACTTGAACAGCAGAACCGCTCTGCAAACTTCATTATATAAAATAGTGGATCAGATTTGCTAAAGCCAAATAAATAAGATGAAGACTACAGCAGTGGTTTCACAGAATAGAATGCTAAACAGACGAATTTATTCACTTTAAGAAAATCTCTTAAGGATTCCACCCCCCCCCAAAAGAAACCCCAAACAAACAAAAACCAACCACATCCTGACTGAACAGCATTGGCTCTACTGCTTTCTACCCATTGCTATGGGGACAGTTCATAAGAGATGCAAAAGTGACATGCATCAAAGCACTTTTATAAGTTTTTCTAGTGTTGTCAACAACACTACTTTAAACCTGTCTTTAAACCTACTAGTACAATTGTCTGCTCACGTGGAAGAGTCTGCAGCATTGCAGGCCTTAATCCATAGAGGATGGCATCAGAATGATGGGGCCGGGGCAAATGTCAGAGGCATGTGAGTAGAGCAGAGAGCAAAATTTTTCAGACCAACAGTTCATTTGCCAAAAAATGTAATTTCAGTTCATCCAAAAATATTAGGAATTTCATATGCATTCACTGAATAGTTTTAGCTCCCCTTTAAAAAAAAAAACAAAAAAAACCCACACATTTGGGTTGAATTCAGAAGTGGACTTCACACACTATTCACAAAATAGCTAGAAGAGGTCATGCCTGCTTTGTAACATTTGGCCAAGTGGTTAGGGCACTTTCCTGGAAGGTGGGGAATCTTCAATTTTCCCTTCTGCTTGGTGAAATTTTCCCTCAGATTTGTCAGAACTGCCAGCAAATTAAAAAAAAAAAAAAAAATCAGCTTTTTGCCCAGCTCTACATGTGCCTAAGGCTGGTTAGAAAACCATTCCATTTTGCAAAAATGTCAAGATTTCAACATTGTTTGTTTGTTTGTTTGTAACAAAAAGGACCGTTTGAAATTTTCCATTGGAAAAAAAAACATGAGAGGGAGAACCATTCCAGAATAAACAATAGCATAGTGGTTATGGCACTCAGCTGACATGGGAGATGACCTCTGATTCAGAGCAGAGACTTGAACCTGTCTCCCCCACAGTTTAGCAAGTGCCCTAATGCCAAGCCTATAAAATGCAAATCTTCCCCAGTCTTTTCTGGTTTTGACCAGGAATTCCACCCTTGACCTGAGAAACATTTTTGATGCTTTTTATCAAAACCAATACACTTCCGTGTTACACTCCAGTTTCAATAAAATGGCATTTCTTGACAGAAAAAAGTTTTGTCGGATGTTTCTGTCAGCTCTGCATCTGAGGTATTAAAAGCCTCTAAATAACAAATGGCTTTTGGTGAACAACTAAGATGATGCTTAATGTGAGACACCATAATGTGATGTTTTAACAAGAATATTCACTAATCTCTTGTTATCTGGCTGTACAATATAGCTGGTTTGTATGTATGTTGTGTTACTGCAACCAGTGATGCATTTTAAAATGCTTCTTGTAAATGAGCCTCTTTAATTGCGAGGAAGCAAGGAGGGCCAGTTATAGTAAACTATGCTGGATTGTGTTACATTTTATGAGGCATTTTATTTTATGTAAGTGATGAGCTTGTTTAGACTTCAAGTTGGATTGAAGCTGAGATCCCAGAAGAGAAAAGCTAACTTTATTATTGGAACAGAAATGTTCTGAAGAGTTTAATGGATATTTTGGAGAATAAGGCATTAGTGTCTGGAAATGGATATTGTGTGCCATGATGATGATGATGATTAGCACACTAAGTGGCAACAGCCCTGGAAATCAATGCCAGGGCAGGGCCTGAAGAGTAGCCCCTTCCTCTGTGTGGTTCTTCAGGACTTGCAAGCCAAGGGCACATCCTTCTTAAAATGGCTGCTTTGATCAATCCCACCCCATCTTCTGGGTGACAGAAGTGGCTGGTGCATACTATTGATTCCACTGAATTTTTTGAGCAAACCCCCTTTAGCACAACCGCTCTCCACAACTCCTTTCACCTCAGTATCTGTCTGTGACAATACAGCATTCATAGGCCCTCTTCCTCCTTCTGACACTTGGCCATGCTACAGCCATAGCCCAGGCTCACTTGCCTACTTTCTCTCCCTCCATCTTCTTCCACACAGCCATACTACATGTGGCCCCATGCTCTCTAATTCACTCCCACTTTTTACCCTGCTCAGCCAGGCTGCACACAGCTCCCAGGGATCTTTCAAGCCATTGTCCATAGGTTAGTTGTCCCATTGGTGCATGTGATGTCTTGCCATTCTAACCAGTTGGTGAATAATGTCTGATGTCATAAATTGTGAGTTACACTTACCCATTTGGAATGTTCTTAATAAGTGGAATGGGCACCTGGAAAGGCAAAAACCTGGAGCAGCTACAGTGGCCTGCACTTTCACTTGTGGGCCTTATCTATGGGAGAATTCTCCCCCCGCCTCCAAAATCCCATCATTGCTAGCAGCAGTGGTGAGAGGACTAGTGTAGAGATGGCTCTTGCAAACACTAGCATTTTGAACACCATGTCATTTAAATTTCCTCACTCATCTCATTATACAATAAAATATCATGGGACTATTGATGGAATAATGTTCCCTAGTATACCAAAAAGTTTCCAGGCCACTCAAACTGCTGGATAGCTGATCCATATTTTGTGAAAAGAGTTAAAGTAATAAAACTTCAGCCAGATAGAGAAGTATATTCAAAAAAGCACAAGACACTTCTAGCAACTAACTATTTTTGGATAAGATGGCATACAAAAGGCTGAATCACACACCAGGTCTGTGTCTTTGTTCACTGAATGGCTTACAGAAATGGCACAATGAGCAACCGTCACTTTACTGCCCTAACATCTGTTCGATAAAACAATGACAAGATCTACATCTGTCATTTTATATCATAGAAATAAAATCATTAGACTAGAATGTTGTCACAGGATCAATGTCCCGCGCTTTGAAGATAAACCTCTCTCCTCTGCCTTTTCATTTATAGCTGGAGACCATTATCTTGTGGCAACTTACTATTCTTTTGACATTAGTTACTAAATTATGTAGAATAAAATACGTGTCCTCTTGTATTACTATGCATATTCATAGGACGAATTCTGTTCAGTTATAGGGATGCCAGTGACCTTGAGTGTGTTTTAAAAACTTCTAAAACACATCCTTAGGAAGCCTTAAAGCTTTTGCAGAAAGCCATTGTAAAATAACTGATGTGAAAGGCACCTGATCCATTGGGAGTGTATGTGCTGATACTTTGACTATTATACTATGAATAATATTATAGCTGCACATTTCAGTGTCTTCATACAGTGCATAAACTAAGGTAAAAGGAACAGGTAGAAAAGAAAGGTAAGAGACAAATATTGATTTTTATTTTTAATGTTAAAAGCTCCCTGGTTTTCCTATTTTAAAGTTATTGCAGGACAATAACCAATACAACAAAATCTGTTTACTCATTTTTTTCCCCTCTCCCTGTTTCTCTTTGTAAGTGACTCTTCTGATGCTCTTTTCAGGAGGCCAAAGCAGACAAGCGAGGAACTTGTTTCATAAAGCAAGTTACCATTTCTGTTATGGTAAGATATAGGGATAACTTCTTTTAGAAATACTATATGTGGCTTGCCATACACAACACTGAAAACATATCCCACACTCTGTTTCTTTAACATACAATAGTATAGTAAATCTCCATTTAAAACTTTTGTTTTTGTTCTCAAATTTATGTTACCACACAGTAAGATAAGCATTGTAAAAAAATTTAATCACACCACACAAAGTACAATATAATCATTTCCACTCCATAACTGCAGGAAATTGTAGTTAATTATAGGCGGGGCTGGAAATGCCCCCTGTAATTCAGTTTGTCAGACACTTCCCATTATGAGACCCAGTTTTCAGCTGCTTATAACTTTTTGCCAAACTTTACCTGTTTTGAGCTGAAATTTTTCACACTGGGTGTCTTCCTCAGCCTGATATATATAATTTCAGCTGAATGATTTCTGAGAATGAGGCTAGAGAAAAATACATTTTTCCTCTGTTTAAAAATTCTTGTGACCTTTTATTTGGGAAGTTCTAATGGTCTGTTACTTTAGAGTAGGGCTGTGAAATTTGGCAGGGAGGTTGCCTATGTCAGGGATAAGCCTTTTGCCCTTTCTGTATAAATCTGCCCCAATTTAGCCATATATTAAAGCTGTGACAAATCACAGTTCACATGTTCAGTCGAGACTTATTAGAGCTTCACACCTAAATTCCCTGAAACTTTCATCCATATTAAGCATACTCTATGTGGGACCAAGCAGGACTTTCCCTGAAATTGCAGCTCTGGGCTTTTGTAGGCTGGGTCAGGGCTGAGCACTGGAACTGAGAGCAGGAAACATGTCTGCCCTGTGCTTCAATAATCCTCTGCTGGGCCCAGGTCATATGGAAGAGGAAGCTGCCTCAGTTGAATGCAAAGGGGACAAGACCTTGGGGGTCAGCTGAAGTATATTTGGGCCAAGAAGCCTGGGTGAGGGTGAAGGAAAACTGGGACTTGGAGTGAAGCAGGACACCAGGACTGGGTGGACAAGAAGCCAACGGGTGGAGGCTGGGAAAGGTGCATGGGAGCCAGCAGGGGAAGACTGGGACCAACTTGGAAAAGAGATGCGGACTGGCAAGGAGATGATGCAGCGGGGAGAATGATTTCACTAGGAGCCAGAGTGTGTGGGATAATTAGGATTGATTGGGGGAAGAGGGATAGGACATTTGAATTGGCTAAGGAGCCGGGGAGGGATACTGGGACTGGGAGTCAGTGAGGACAGGAAATATGGGAGGTGGCAGGGACAGACACAGATAAAACAAGGAGTGGGACTCATGAGTATAGAGGTTGGGACTAGAAGCTGAGGGAGCCTGGGACAAGGAATCTGGAGAGGGTAAAATGGGGATTTGCTGGGCAAGGAGACTGAGACTGGAAGAGAAACCTTAAGAGTGGAGACTGGGACTGGCTAGGTAAAGAAAATGGGACTGGAATGAAGAGCTAGGGGTGAGGAAGAGACAAGACAGCGACAGTCCGGAGTGGATGGGGCAGAAGGAGTCAAGCTTGGGGTGAAACGGCAGAAGAATCTGTACCCACTAGAGCACACTTCCACCCCAGACCCTAGAATGGAACCCAAGATTCCTGAGTCTTTCTATTCCTATGCTGTCAGGAAATATCTGTGAAACACAATAGCAGTGTCCCATCTCATAGAATATTAGGGTTGGAAGAGACACCTCAGGAGGTCATCCAGTCCAATCCCCTGCTCAAAGCAGGACCAACACCAACTAAATCATCCCAGCCAAGGCTTTGTCAAGCCGGGCCTTAAAAACCTCTAGATGGAGATTCCACCACCTCCCCAGGTAAGTCATTCCAGTGCTCCACCACTCTCCTAGTGAAATAGTGTTTCCTAATATCCAACCTAGACCTCTCCCGCTGCAACTTGAGACCATTGCTTCTTGTTCTGTCATCTGCCACCACTGAGAACAGACAATCTCCATCCCCTTTGGAACCCCCCTTCAGGTAGTTGAAGGCTTCTATCAAATCCCCCCTCACTCTTCTCTTCTGCAGACTAAATAACTCCAGTTCCCTCAGCCTCTCCTCGTAAGTCATGTGCCCCAGCCCCCTAATCATTTTCATTGCCCTCTGCTGGACTCTCTAATTTGTCCACATCCCTTCTGTAGTGGGGGGACCAAAACTGGACACAATACTCCAGGTGTGGCCTCACGAGTACCGAATGGAGGGGAATAATCACTTCCCTTGATCTGCTGGCAATGCTCCTACTAATACAGCCCAATATGCCATTGGCTTTCTTGGAAACGAGGGCACACTGCTGACTCATATCCAGCTTCTCGTCCACTGTAATCCCCAGGTCCTTTTCTGCAGAACTGCTGCTTAACCAGTCGGTTCCTAGCCTGTAGCGGTGCATGGGATTCTTCCTTCCTAAGTGCAAGACTCTGCACTTTTCCTTGTTGAACCTCATCAGATTTCTTTTGGCCCAATCCTCCAATTTGTCTAGGTCACTGTGGACCCTATCCCTACCCTCCAGCATATCTACCTCTCCCCCCAGCTTAGTATCGACTGCGAACTTGCTGAGAGTGCAATCAATCACATCATCCAGATCATTGATAAAGATGTTGAACAAAACCGGCCCCAGGACTGACCCCTGGGGCACTCTGCTTGATACCAGCTGCCAACTAAACATCATGCTGTTGCTCACTACCCGACAATCTAGCCAGATTTCTATCCACCTTATAGTCTATTCATCCAATCCATACTTTTTTAACTTGCTGGCAAGAATACTGTGGGAGACCGTATCAAAAGCTTTGCTAAAGTCAAGATATATCACATCCACCGCTTTCCCCATATCCGCAGAGCCAGTTATCTCATCATAGAAGGCAATCAGGTTGGTCAGACATGACTTGCCCTTGTGAATCCGTGTTGACTGTTCCTGATCACCTTCCTCTCCTCCAAGTGCTTCAAAATGGATTCCTTGAGGACTTGCTCCATGATTTTGCCGGGGACTGAAGTGAGGCTGACCAGTCTGTAGTTCCACGGGTTCTCTTTCTTCCCTTTTTTAAAATATGGACACTATATTTGCCTTTTCCAGTCGTCCGGGACCTCTCCTTCTAATGCGTGTCCACATAAAAGATAACCTGTTATTGCTATCTTCATTAGCTTAAGGGACAGAGGTCTGTGTGGAGAATCTAAAGGCTCCAAACCTGCCGATGACTCTCATGGGTGTCAATATGATACCACATGACGGAATTTCTGTTTTTTTTTTTATTTGTTTTCATAAAAACCAGGGATATTACATACCCAATACATTAAAAATAGTACTAAGATTGCAATGTTCAGGAGTCAAAAGTTAGCGAATGCCAAAGTTAACATTGCTCTTGCAATCTTAATTTGTTTCCCTTGTATGTATGCATGCATTATGATGGAGTCTTCATGTATGTGATCAACTGGTCATTAATAAGATTCTGGGCTCTATCATTCTTAGAGCAGACTATCTCTGACATATTACCAGGTGACTCTTTGCTTGCTTACCCTTTATATGTCTTAAGCAACAATTTCTTTGGGTGCAATATAATCCATTACTGCTGATATCATCTTCTTTTTCTTTGGCCTAGTAATCTTGTGGAATCAATAGAAGCAGTTAGAATCGGGTGATTTACCACTCACCTGCTATGCATTTAGCTAATAGATGGGTGTTGAGAGTGTTTTCTGTCTACATCTATGTAAATAGTTAATAGATAAGGAAACTATCAGTAGATAGTGCTCAAGAATATGTCACACAGTTCCTGGGTTTTGAAGGACCAATAAAGCGTATTGTCCTAAAAAATGGCTTCCTTTGTGTGTCATTTTGCATCATCTTTTAACAGCTGATAGGCAGAGATTCAGCAGTGTGCAAATCCTGTTTTCAGTTAATTTCAATGGAGGTATGCTGGCTCAAAAAACAACCACCCCAAAATAAAACCCACCCCTCTAGAGTATTAATGTAATTGAGTCAAGCCCTACCAGGAGAATTAACCACTGTGCTGTAGCCACTTTGCATTGAGTAGGGACCCCTGTGTATACCCCCAACACAGGACCCTCTCTGGCTCTCTGTCCCCTCACTAAGGCAGGCCCCGGAGCTGGGGCAGTCACAGACAGGCCATTGCAGCAGGGGCTGACTGAATTCTGTGACTGAACTGGTCCTAGCAGTCTGTGAATAAGGGAGGGTCACTCTCTCCTTGTGCCAATGCTAGTGTCAACACTGGGATGAAGGGTCATTCTTTGCTTATTCCCTACCATATAATAAACAAGTTGGACATACAGACATAATTATAAATGGGAAAAAAGCATAAACTACTCACAGCCCCAAAACATCATTAAGGCACAGTTAAGCAGTGTCTGGAACCCTTTCAAATACACCTATATTTCAGGCTCTGAAATTAGATAAGGTACACACCAATTTTCAAGACAATGCAAATAAGCATGAGGACTTTAGAGCACTTAGAAAAACAGCTGTTAAACAGTAAGTTATATCTTAACTATCCTGGAGCAACCACACCACCATAATAAGGAAAGTGGCATTAATAATAGTCCTTTTGCTGTTTAGTCAATTCCCTACCAATATCATTAGCTGCAGTGATAGCAAAGGCTATCTGAGTCTTTCATAATAACAAACAACCACCAAAAAAAGTGACAGCAAAAATAATCCCATAATGAGTTGCCCTCAATGCAAGTCTTTGAGAATATATTTTCAAAGGGTTGCACTGATGTCAACAGGCCTTTGTTGGCTAAATCTTGTGCTGCTAATTAAACATATGTTTCCTCTGTTTTTATTTTTACAACCTGAAGAAACTTTTTAAAGTTTAAAAAAACTTTGTTTGGATCTGGCTGGATTTTTTCCCTTTGCAGTTATGTTTTACGATGGTGGATCTAATTGTGAATATGACATAAATAACGCATAGGTGATGCATGGGCTTTCTGCACAAGGATGAATTTCATATGCTGAGAAGAGATGGAGAAAAATAGGAAGAATAAATATTGTGGTGTATGTAGTATCAACTATTCTCACACAATCATTTAATATACATACTAATCAGCTGTTTGCAAAATTATTTTATTCCTTTCTAGAGATGAAAGTGGAAACATTAATTAACTAGAATATCTACCAGACCTTTTAAAATGACTATTGGTGGGTAAATATTGTACAGAATATAGAGAATAAAGGCTTCATTAAGCAGAGGTAAGATTTATAGGTCTCCATCCTGCATTGTTTTTATAGGCAAAACTTTCTCTGAAGCAGGGGGTCAAATTCTGCTCTCATTTACACCAGTGTAAATCTAGTGTGGGTCATTACAAGCAATAAAGTTATTCTAATGTATTTGAGAGCTCTGTGTGGCCCTGTGGGAAATTTACTTATTGAATGCCTTCAGGATTGGTCCTACAGAGGTTGTGTAAAGGAAATACAAAAGTTTATATGAGAACAGTAAATTAAACTTAAGCAAGGAATGTCTTTAAAGACGTGCACTATATTATATAAGTTGTTATGGGAACTGTCTTCTATAATAGAAATAAATATGAGAACTAAAATCAATGGAGAATTAAATTGAGGGTAAGTCTACCTAGCAAAAGTTGTGCATGGGCAAGCTTATCTGAGCTATCTTTAATCCAGCTAGTGCAGGTAACAATAGCAGTGGAAAAAGTGCAGCGCGGTCTTCAGAGCAGATTAGTGAGTTGAGCTGAGTCCATGCTGGGCTTGTACTACTCGCAATGAAGCCCGTGTTGTGATGTCTTTGCTGTTGTTGCTGTCTATGCCAGTTGGATTCAAACTAGCTTAGGCAGGCTAGCCCCTGCATGGCTTCTGCTGTGTAGACATTCCTGAACAGTGGTGTAGAAATTAGTAAGATAAAGGAAAACTTTCAGATGATAGTAATCTTGCAATTAAAAGGTAATTTTGTATAATATATAAATAGTACTAGCATATAGCAAACTAAAAGTTAGTTAAAAAATACCAGGCAATGTTAGGTCACACAAGAAAACTATTTAATAATTCCCCAAAGTCTAAAATGTCTAGGTTCTTTTGCACAATTATTACAAATTGTGAAACATTAATATACTGACTGAAGTAATCCTGGAGGAATTCATACAGTAAGATGTTCTGTAAAACTACGTTTATCAGAAGTTCATCCTGGGGGGAAAAAATCATCATCACCATCAGCTTGTGCTGATGATCTGCTTTATTTTTCTTGTATTTCTCTATTGTCATGTTAACTGTTTAGCAAACTCATCCTCTGGTTTATTCTAAAAGGCTGTCTGCCAATTGAAAACTATTGCTAATATGGTTATACCAGTTACCCTTTGGTAAAATTCATCCTTGTGCAGAGAGTCAGCACAAAGCCTATTTACCATGCAAGTCCTAGCTCAGTCCTACTTTGAAAGCTGAAGTAGGCTGAAGGGGTGGATGTCACAACAATTATTTACCCATTTTACTGGCTTTAGTTAACTCATAAAATTGTTTCATCCTCTTCAACGTTCAATAATTTCATATTGTATATCTGAAATTGTAATTAGGGTTTATGGAGGTGGATTCATTTCTTGCTCCATCCATGTTATAAGTAACCAATTATATATTATAGCTTTCTTCATGTGACTTCACATCACAATGAGGGTCTGGGAGAAAAATGACATAAACTGGTTCTTGTTACCCCTTTTGACCTGAGCAGCTAGCCAAATTTGGGGTATTGTGGGTTGTTCCAGTTAGGAGGGGAAATTGATGGTGGAAGTGTTTTCTTTGATGCAATCTTGTTTATTTACAAAGATTATTCATATAAGTCCCGTTTTCCTAACAGAGTAGGAATCAAATATCAGAAGATAGTTTTGGAACAGGAAGCAAATGAACTGCCTTTCCAGCTAGCACAAAAGCTTTCTCTCAGGGCCATATTACCAGCACTTCTGTTACAGTCTGTTTGGCTTTTTTCTCTCTACTGCTTCTCCCACACCTCCACACCAGCCCACTCAACCCTTACTCAAATGATGCCCAGCCTCACTCCTTCCCAGATTCCTGAGTGGATTTAGATGTGCTTTTGTTTTAGCCAGAGACATGGGCCTATGTTTGGGGCAGAGGCTGCTTAGCTGTTTGTCACCTGATTACAATGGTTTATTTACATTTATCCTGGATGTCAGGCAGCAGTTATGCCTGACCCATAATAGTTCCCTTGGCAGAGGGCAAAGTCTGAATGTACCACTGAGATGGAGTCATCTTCTCACCCTAAAGATTTCCCTTCCAAGTCCGGACTAAAACATGATGACAGGCGAATTTAAAGAAACTTGCACTGCTGTTGGCCATGGTGTATCTGTTCTGTGGGAAGAGGGCTTCAGTATCCAAGATAGTCCATCAAGAACTAAATACTGTTTAGGTTTTCAGTGATGAGCCATTTCACACAAGTCTATCTGCACATGTGGCCATGTAAAAAGGGGGTTTCGGAAGGAGTTTGACGTGAGGGCAAGCTTCCTTAAACTCAGGAAATGATAGGAACATAAAGGTTATAATGAACTCAGATAAGAATATCCTTAAATCTAATTTGATAGGAGAAGGAAGAGGAGAATGAGAAAGTAGTGCTTGAGCTTTAGATGAACACGTGGGAAGGAGAAAGAGAATCAAATAAAGATGAATTGAGCTATTAAATAAACATCCAACATGGCCTAAAGTTATAGCCTGATATGTAAGTAGATCTGTACTTAGAGCTAGATCATATTCAAGTAGCGCTCGTTTCTGTATTAACTCCCCAATGCTAGCAGGAAATGCAAATAGTAAATTCTCATCAGTCATGTCCATTGTCTACAGACATATGTCACTTATGGCCCGTGAGTGGGTATCCATTCTGAAGCAACACAAGAGGGCTCTGAACTCATGCAAAATGGGGCAGCCCAAACTGTAGTACTGCTTTATTCACTGTAAAGCATCATTTTTTCCTTTCCTGACCTTGCTGAATGACTGCAGCTAGTTGTGAATAATGTATGAAATGCAAAGCTCCTGGCCAGTGCACAAAAAATACAGATAGTGCTATGCAATCACTGCTGTACTGAGTTATGTTCTCTAACACACAATATTCAGCTCGGTCAGGAAAGCTGTCCAAGCCTAGAAGAGAGGCCAAAAATAAAACAAATAAATTACTTTGAAAGTTTTATTTTTACTTTGTTCTCCATTTTATTTAATCTCTTAAGGTCCTCCAGGCAGCCAGAAACCCTCATCTCCCGAGTCCGTTACAATACTTTAAAATGTCATAAAATACTTTAAAAACATTATTTTAAAACTGTTTAAATGTCCCAGTCATTCCTCCTATGGGAAAATTTAGGGAGGCTAAAACCCCACTGGAAATTCAATATTATGGTTTGTTTTCTTACACACTACTCTTTACTATTGTTTTATAAAGTTATTGGGATAATAATCATGTTTGATTACCAAAGATCTTGACATTTAGATTTCCACCATTAAGGAACCATGAAGCAAAAAGTTTAGTAAATACTTGAAAAAGGTATTCTGGGCAATTTTAAAGACTGCTATTTCTGTGGAGGGTGAAGTGGTTTTGTTCTGGTTGGGTTTTAAATTTGGGGTTTTTAAATTGTTTGTTTTTTAATCTGCATGCTGCTGTGTATTTATATCACTCCATATCTATATAGAGAGTTAGGCTTGGTCTACACTTACCCCCCAATTCGAACTAAGGTACGCAACTTCAGCTACATGAATAACGTAGCTGAAGTTCGAAGTACCTTAGTTCGAACTTACCTCGGTCCACACGCGGCAGGCAGGCTCCCCCGTCGACGCCGCGGTTCCCCCGTCGACGCCGCGGTACTCCTCTAGTCTAGCTGGAGTACCGCAGTCGACGGCGATCACTTCCTGGTTCGACTTATCGCGTCCAGACAAGACGCGATAAGTCGAACCCAGAACTTCGATTCCCAGCCGCCGAACTAGCGGCTGGGTGTAGACATACCCTTAGTGTGGAGCAAGCTGGAGTGTAAATCTACAGTGCTTTAGCCTTCCACACACTACTTAGCCATGTGGATCCTGCTGTAGTATGCACTGATCTGCTGTTTGAAATGTCTGTGGAATTTTTAGTGAATGGCAGGCCAGAGCCAGAGTGCTATAAACTTGTATCCCAGCTTGTCATGCACTGCCTCTTAATATAGACAGCCCTTTAGAGAAGGCAGGTGGAAATACTCCTTTCACTTGGACTGGAAAGTGTGGATGTTTGGGATGGTCATTTACTTCCTGTCGGAGTTCATTCCACTATCTCAGACCAGCCCCTGAGAAAACTCTGTCTCCTGCACAGATAAGCTTTACTCTTAGGGTAGAGAGTGCCATTGCAGAGTGGTGCTGTCTACCACTGTCTTTTATCTAGGAGTATTAGATGATTGTTTAGATACCTGGGCCCAGATTATTGAACACCCTGATCATAAGGACCAAGATCTTGAACTTGACTTGCAAGTCTGGGGGAAGCCAGCATAGAGAGTGGAAGACAGGTCTGATATGTTCACAGTTGCCATATCACTGAAGAGATGTGCTGCAGCATTCTGTACTAGGTGGAAATTCCTAAGGTGTGTGGCTTCATATCCAAGTATTTTGTATTGGTGTAGTCCAGATAGGAGGTGACAAAGATGTATGTAACCAAGGCCAGGTCATCAGACAGAGTCTCCTAACCAACAGGAGATAGTAGAAAGTGTTACTTGCAGATGCATGAGACCTTAATCTCAGCAAGGAATCCAGCATTGTTCCTAAACTGTGGACTGAATTGAGCAATTGTGGGTGAATTCCTTCAATCAAAGAAGACTGCAAACTCTTCAGAATGCTTTCCTCTGACTACAAGCATCACCTGTGTCTTGCCTGGGTGCAGCTTCAACCAGCTCTGCTTCATAGATAAACTATCATCAAGCACCAGGATATCTTGGGAGTAGTGGCATGATCACATGTGGTGAAGTATAGGTAGAACTGTGTGGTTTACAGGTAAACCAAACCATTTTCAGCTTCAGAATCTTTACTTGTACCTATGTGTCATATCAACAGTGCAGATTTTCCCCGTTACAGTTACCTCAACATAGCTACACAGGTGCCTAACACCTTCATATAAACAAGGCTTTTTTATTATGGTAAGCGTTTGTTATATTTGTAATGGAAAACAGCCATCTATTGGAAAAGATTAATAATCATTGCAGACCATCTTAACCAAGTTGAATTGGTGTCTAACTAAAGAATGTAGACAATTGATACTACATTGTCTAACCTAGTATCTAGCACATAGCATCTCAAAGGCAAAGGTTCACTGAAAATATATTTGAATGAGTATCATTTTGAGCCACAAGACCTGGCAAATGGTTCCTTTTGTATTAGCGGGGTGTGTGTGTGTGGGAGACATGTTGATTTTGATTGACACCCAATTCACCTGAGTGGTTGTGAATTTGATTGACAGCATTAATGACTTAATATGTTGGGGATGAGGAAAATATACACTATTCTGAAGCAATGAAAGAGAAACAATCTAGCTAACTATTGTTACACAATAGCTTTCCGGCTCTCTGAAAGTATGAGCTGTGTTCTAACTATTGTTTTATTGGTGATAAACTCAAACAACAAGCTTTTTATATCTATCAAAGAAAGGGAATGTACGAAATACTGTTGGGGGACCTAAATGTCCAAGTGTGACACATAAAAAGAATATAAACAAACCTTCTTCTGGGAAGTTTCCAATGTGGCCATTTCTGACAAATCTGGTGCTTCTGATGTATATATCTGTGAACTTTCTAAAGCACTAAGGGATCCCAAGGGCTGAAGGGCCATAGGTAAACGTAAGTATTATTGTACTCACAAACAACTGAAGCATGTTAGAATACCAGATACAACACCAAGAGAATGTTTATTTTTGTTGTTGACTGAGAGGTGCTTTTCTGCTGGAGCAAACTTGAAAGAAAACAACTTAGCAATTTATATCACAAGACAGGGACCTATATCAAAGACCAAGCTCTACTTTTATTTCCACTGGTGCAAGCCCACTGAAGTAAGGTGGGTTGCACCAGTATAAAGGAGGGTATAACTGGGCCTGTATGTTTTTTTTTTTTTTTTTTTTTAAAGTTCAGACCTTACAGTTAGTAATTTTCTATAATCATTTCCCTAATATTTTAGGTATTTCTGTTTGAGTATAACACTGAAACACTCATGGGCATTTTTTCCACTTTACAACTCTGATTGGTCAAATGCCTGAGTATTAATGGATTGCTTAAAAGTGTCCCAGGGCATCTACAGGTTTTTTTTAAATATGTCCTTCTGTATTTAAACTCTAACTCTCTTTTAAAAAAAAAATCAACTTTTGCTGCGATAGAAAATAGGGCAAGAGAATATATGGTGATAGGGGAAAAAGTAATAAACATTTTTCTTTGCAGTAGAAATAGGAAAAGGTAATGAAGGACTTTGGCCTTCTGTTTGTTATAGTTGTCATTATTTTTGTAATATAATCTTTAATACCATTGTCATATTGCTTTCTTCTTGTTCCTCGAAGAAAAAGATTGGATACTGATTTTCACACTGTGCAATCCCCTTGAAGTCAGTGGGTTTTCTTGGGGTTAAATCAACAAAGAAAAAATGGCCTGTCTTTCCTCTGACTCCTCTATTTGTGTGTGTGCGTGTCTCTCCCCCCCCCCCTCAGCTCCCATTGCTGTTCCAAGAGTAATGTTTTCTCTTGTGCCCTGCTAAGCCTCTTCAGACTTTTAGTTAAGAAACTGAATTTGGAGCTTTTAAGTTCCATCTCAATTTAACTTCCCAAGTAAATGTACCAAGCAGCCTAGCCACCTGCAAACCACTGAGGTTGGAATGGAAGAAAATAGCTCTGTTAGCCATACTACAAAGGGCAAGCCCATGTGTCCCCTGCAGCTTGGGCATTTCAACAGAACCTTTGCACGGTCTTGCCACTTAAGATTTCTATTACTAGGAGTATGTGTAACTTGTGGTTCTGGTTTAATATAAACAAAATTTGGTACCATTACCAGCTACAAACTGATAGCATGGCAGCAAAGGTGCTGAATAGAATATCCATGATATAATCCAATCTAAATTGAAAAAAAAAAAGCTTCATGGAATAATGGGATTTGTGAATCTTTAATATGTTTTTGCTGTATCTGATCACTTTGGAATCTTTGAATATTAGGGAACTTGCTAACTTGTGGGTGAGTGAAAATCACTGGCTAAGTGTGTCCTATCTTCTACACAGATGAGGCCAATGAGGCAGGAGTCTGTTACTGCTATAGGCTAACAGAGTTATCCTTTTAATTCACGTCATAAAGGACTGGGCTTTTGTTGCTAAAAGCCCTGTGGGGATTTGAGATAAGCTTTCCAAAAGCAGCGTAGAAGATTTAGCAACACATCTTCCATCAAAATGAATATTAGTGACTGCCTCTCAGCTGTGTTTGTACTATGCTGAGCACAATGGGACCTCATTTGGGATTTGGACCACTAGGTACAATGCACAACACAAGTGTTTACTACGAATAATTACAGAAAAAGATCCTATCGCCCACACCAAACATAATATCACACAGCACAAAGGAGCTTAGAGTACTAACATAACAGGTTTTTTATTTAATTTTCTAGAGGATAGTCCACCACCTCCTCATACATCTAAAGGGGTCTGAATTCCAGAGGTGGGGAGCACTCACACTTACAGATGCCTAGTACTTTTGAAAATCAGGTCCTAGTTGTATAAGAAGTAGGATACGTCACAGCTACTTTTTTCTCATTTGTTATCATAGTGAACTATAACTGTCATAAAGGGCCTTTTTCCATGCTGTATGAGGTTCGTTCTTTCTTTCTTTCAATATAATGCATCTGTGCTCAAAGTGCATTTACGAACAATTTCATAAAAATCCATAGGCTACCACAATCTGGCCTTGAATTTTTGCTTTCTCATATTTAGTACCCAATTCCATAATAATCCCATTAAACCGTATATAGTTTCTTGAGGAGTTTAAAGTACTGTTCAATACAGGGATATCATAATCTGGCCCTCAGATTGAGATATCAATATTGAGCTCCTCATAGCACAGTAGGACTAATAACTCACCATTTCAACCAATCCTCTGCAGAAGCCTAGGAAAATAGATAAACTTTGCCGGTTGCCCTGGAAGAGAACAAAGTGCCTGGCTTTGTTGAACTAAGTGACAAAGCAAGTTCTAGAGTTGTGGCCCATTCTTCAAAAAGACCTTGTCACAAGTCCATCCTCATTTTCAGTAGGGCTGTTAACCTGAACACCCCAACTCACCTCTTATACGGAGAAAGGCAGTCTTAAGGTAGCTGATACTCAAACCATGTACTATGTAATCTGTACTGAGTGATCTCTTCTCTCCAACATCCTTTATTACCTAAAAGGACTTCCATTATGTAATGTGACACCTAACTCCACTGAGTATGGTCCAATAGGATGCAGACCTGAGCAATGTAGCTTTCACGTGATAAAAAGGGCACAAAGTCATTGAGCAGTAATAAGGCCCTCATTTTCAGACCAAGAAAAGCTGCATAAAGTAAAAAAATAATGGAGCATATATTAAATATCACCCTAGACCTTGCAGCTATTATTCACTAAATTCCACTTGTGCTATCATGACCTCAATGAATCCTGTACTGTATCCTCATTCCCCATTATGCAACACATTATTATACCCAGAGATGAGAAATAGTATTCATGAGGGATTTCATTGCAATGAGCTTTAACCTACAGGTATAAACTTTTATAAATGTCTAGTTTTGCTGTAATAAATTTAGTTCCTACACAGGTTGTCACTCGTATATGCAGTGATAATATGAATATTTTACAAAACGAAAGTAGATAAGGAAAGATGAAAAAGATTTAGCTTTTTTTAAAGTGTTATTTTTAACATTGCGAACTGAAGTAATTATGGACCAAATGTATTTAATCTTAAGCATCCAATGACTATACAATGTATTTACAGGCTTAGAGATAAATCTGAACCAAAAAGTTTTTATCTGGATCTGAACTCCCTCAAATTTTGTGCTGTTTTGGACTAGACATTTGGTACAGGCTCATCTATAGTGCATTTTATATTGTTTTTTATTTCAATGCACTAAAACTCATATCTCTAAATGTTTATACATATTTTGATTAAAACACATACCAAAGCTCCAATAAATCAATATTCATAAAATCTCTCATCTACTTCAGTTACTAATCTCTAGCTGCTGCCACCTCAGGATCCACAAAAAGCTTCTCTGCCCCCTACAAATTTTGCTCTCAGTCCCTTCCCCTTTACTCCTGGAAAGCTGTGAGCTCAAGTGTAATGTTGCAGTGTCATATGAGATGAGAGGCAATCTCTGAAGTAATAAAGACCAATACTATTTAGCACTTTATAAATCAAAACCAACACTAACTTTACATGTAGGCCAATTGGAAGGCAGTGCAGGCTAAGGATATTGTTTGTAATTCATTCCCTATGTGAAATACATTTTCGTAAGTCTGAATCCATATTTCTTCATTAGCTGGAGAGTGAGTGGCATTCAGGGGAGCCCCATGTATCAGTACAGCTCATTGTGGTAAAACAAACTTGAGTTGACAAAGGCCCAGTCAAGTGTAGCAAAGTCCATGCTCAAAAAGAAGAGCTTGCAACCTTCTCTTGCTAAATGCAAATGAGAAGAGCACTTTTGGTCACTGCTAATACTTGAACATCCTGGAGCCGTTGTGCATTTGACATGAACCCAGATTGCAAACCTGAGCGTACAGTGCTCCTTCAAAGGAACTGATGTAATCACCACCACTTCATTGACTGGTGGGTGGGGGTCCATATAGGCATAGTGGTCTATCCACGCAGAATCAATTGCAGGATCATGGCCTAAAGGATGTATCTGGTCCCAGGAGCCTAGATTTCTAATCCTATGCCTTCACTAACTGGCAGGCCTCCATTAAGTTAATGAAAAAAACCAATTATGCCTATTTGATTGTTTTGGTCTCCAAGCCAAAACCTGTGTTTAGAATCTAAATTTACACCTGTCAAGGCTGTATCCCCACTTTGAATTTTAGGGTACAAGTGTGGGGGCCTGCATGAAGACTTCTAAGCTTAACTACCAGCTTAGATCTAGTCCGCTGCCACCATTTCCCACAAGCTAATTCCCTTCCCTGGGAAGCTTTGAGAAACCTTTCACCAATTCCCTGGTGAATACAGATCCAAACCCCTTGGATCTTAAAACAAGGAGAAATTGACCCTTCCCCCCTCCTTCCTTTCACCAACTCCTGGTGAATACAGATCCAACTCCCTTGGATCTAAAAACAAGGAAAAATCAATCAGGTTCTTAAAAAGAAGGCTTTTAATTAAAGAAAAAGGTAAAAATCATCTCTGTAAAATCAGTATGGAAAATAACTTTACAGGGTAATCAAACTTAAAGAGCTCAGAGGACCCCCCTCTAGTCTCAGGTTCAAAGTACAGCAAACAAAGATAAACACTCTAGTAAAAGGTACATTTACAAGTTGAGAAAACAAAGTAAAACTAAGACGCCTTGCCTGGCTTTTTACTTACAAGTTTGAAATATGAGAGACTTGTTTAGAAAGATGGGGAGAACCTGGATTGATGTCTGGTCCCTCTCAGTCCCAAGAGCGAACGACCCCTTAAACAAAGAGCACAAACAAAAGCCTTTCCCCCCCGCCAAGATTTGAAAGTATCTTGTCCCCTTATTGGTCCTTTGGGTCAGGTGTCAGCCAGGTTACCCGAGCTTCTTAACCCTTTACAGGTAAAAGGATTTTGGAGTCTCTGGCCAGGAGGGATTTTATAGTACTGTACACAGGAGAGCTGTTACCCTTCCCTTTATAGTTATGACACGCCCCCCAAATCCCAGATAGTGTTGGACGTCTGGTTCCACACTGGCTGTGATTTCTTCCTGGAGCTCTAGGAGAAAACAGAGTTAATAAGACACATGTACCTTTAGACATACTACTGATTATATAAAAACTAACAATATGTTCCAGTCCAAGAACAATTTTTAACCAGTTGACTCTGGGAAACTTTCCCGGGAGAGTGCAAAGCTTGTGCACAGCTCCTTGATCTGCTATCGCTGCAGACGTCCAAGGGTCGTGGAGAGGTTCACCTCTTCCACGCCACCATCCTATTTTCCTTCATAGTAGACACCTTCAAGCCACTCCGCGTCATCTGTTTCCTGGGCTGTAAACTGGCAAATGTTTAATTTTCTGGAATAAAAGGGCTTAAGAGAATTAACATGGTATACCTTAGGCTTTACGTTGGAGGTGGGGGAGGCTATGAGATAGTTAACAGCTCCTAGGCGCTCCTGGACCGTGAATGGTCCTTCCCACGACGCTTCCATGTTATGGGCCTGGAGCACCTTTAAGACCATGACTTGGTCTCCTACTTTGAAGGACCGTTCTCTGGAATGTTTATCATACCAAGCCTTTTGCTCTTCCTGAGCATCCTTTAGGTTTTCTTTAGCAAGGGCTAAAGAGTGTCGGAGGGTGCTTTGTAGGTTGCTTACAAAGTCTAGAATGTTAGTTCCTGGAGAAGGCGTAAACCCCTCCCATTGCTACTTCACCAACTGTAATGGCCCCTTAACCTCGCGGCCAAACACAAGTTCAAATGGTGAAAACCCTAAACTGGGATGTGGTACAGCCCTGTAGGCAAAAAGCAACTGCTGCAACACTAGGTCCCAATCATTTGAGTGTTCATTTACGAATTTACGTATCATGGCCCCCAAAGTTCCATTAAACCTCTCCACCAGACCATTGGTTTGATGGTGATGAGGGGTGGCAACCAAGTGATTCACCCCATGAGCTTCCCACAGGTTTTTCATGGTCCCTGCCAGGAAATTAGTTCCCGAATCTGTAAGGATGTCGGAGGGCCACCCTACCCTGGCCAAAATGTCTGCTAATGCCTGGCACACACTTTTAGCCCTGGTGTTGCTTAAGGGTACAGCTTCCGGCCATCGGGTAGCAAAATCCATGAAAGTCAGTACGTACTGCTTTCCTCTGGGTGTCTTCTTTGGGAAAGGACCCAGAATATCAACAGCTACTCGCTGAAATGGGACCTCAATTATGGGTAGTGGCTGGAGAGGGGCTTTAACCTGGTCTTGGGGCTTTCCCACTCGTTGGCACACCTCACAAGACCGGACATAATTAGCAATGTCCTTGCCCATTCCCTCCCAGTGGAAGGACTTCCCCAACCGGTCTTTGGTTCTGTTCACCCCAGAATGGCCACTGGGATGATCATGGGCTAAGCTCAAGAGCTTTACCCGATACTTAGTGGGAACTACCAACTGTCTTTGAGGATGCCAGTCTTCCTGGTGCCCACCAGAAAGAGTCTCCTTGTATAAAAGTCCTTGTTCTACAACAAACCGGGATCGGTTAGAAGAGCTGAGAGGCGGTGGGGTGCTCCATGCCGCCGCCCAAGCTTTCTGAAGGCTATCATCTGCTTCCTGCTCGGCCTGGAACTGTTCCCTTGATGCTGGAGACATCAGTTCCTCCTTGGACTGTGGACTGGGGCTTGGTCCCTCTGGAAGCGATGCAGGTGCTGGGGCTGTTTCCACTGACTGTGAACCGCTGTCTGCTGGTGCACTATGTGGTATCTCAGGCTCTGGCTGAGCCTCTTGGGTAGGGTTATCTGCTGCTTCCGCCAGTTCAGGCTCGCTGGTGCCCTCTGGCATTGGAGTTGTAGACGGGTTTGCAAGCGCTGGACTCAGTGCTGGCAATGGTTCTGGTGCTGGTTGCGTTGCCAGTTCCGGTTCTGGGACTGGCTGTGGCTGGGTCTCTGGGATTGGATCCACTACGGCTGTTGCAGTCGTTGGCAGGGGATCCGGTTCCACCAC
Organism: Emys orbicularis; assembly: GCF_028017835.1. Taxonomy (NCBI): domain Eukaryota; kingdom Metazoa; phylum Chordata; order Testudines; family Emydidae; genus Emys; species Emys orbicularis. Next base: position 40,210,931 of record NC_088690.1, read on the forward strand.
CTTTGTTTGGGTCTCCGGTAACACAGACTGGGCCCTGGTGGATGGCTCAGGAACAGGGATGGGGGTGAAAGCTTGCTTAGCCTGGCTGCGGGTGACTATTCCCACCCTCTTGGCTAGCTTCACATGGTTGGCCAAGTCTTCCCCCAGCAGCATGGGAATGGGATAATTGTCATAGACTGCAAAAGTCCACATTCCTGACCAGCCCTTGTCATGGACATGCAACTTGGCTGTAGGCAAGGTTACAGACTGTGACACGAAGGGTTGAAGTGTCACTGGAGCCTCCGGGTTGATGAGTTTGGGGTCCACTAGGGATTGGTGGATAGTTGACACTTGTGCCCCAGTGTCCCTCCAAGCGATAACCTTCTTTCCGCCCACTCTCAAGGTTTCCCTTCGCTCCAAGGGTATGAGAGAGGCATCTGGGTCTGGGGATCTTTGGTGTGATTGTGGTGTAATGAACTGTAATCGGTTGGGGTTCTTGGGGCAGTGAGCCTTTATATGTTCCAGTTCATTACATTTAAAACATCGCCCGGCTAAGGTATCACCGGGGCGATGTTGGTTGGTGGAGACTGGTGGGGTGGGGTGAGAAGGCGTCTGGGGTTTCCCTTGGGATGTGGGTGGGGCCTTGGGTTGTCCCCGGTGGTAAGGTTTTGTTTCGGCTTGCCCCTTCTGGTATTCGCTCCAACTGCTACTAGTTTTTTTCTTTTCTGCCACCTCCACCCATTTGGCTCCAATCTCCCCCGCCTCGGTTACAGTTTTGGGCTTCCTATCTAGGATGTACCTTTCTATTTCCTCAGGAACACCCTCTAAAAACTGCTCCATTTTTACTAGGGAAACCAGATCTTCCAGAGATTTAACATTTGCTCCTGATATCCAGGCATCACAATTTTTGTCAATGTGGTAGGCATGCCGGGTAAATGCCACATCTGGTTTCCACCTTAGGGCTCTGAACTGCCGACGGGCATGCTCGGGTGTTAGCCCCATTCTGAGTCTGGCCTTGTTTTTAAAAAGTTCATAACTGTTCATGTGTTCCTTAGGCATTTCAGCCGCCACCTCTGCTAAGGGTCCACTGAGCTGCGGCCTCAGCTCTACCATGTACTGGTTTGGAGTGATGCTGTATCCAAGGCAGGCCCTTTCAAAATTTTCTAAGAAGGCCTCAGTATCATCGCCTGCCTTGTAGGTGGGGAATTTTCTGGGATGGGAAGTGGTACCTGGAGAGGAGTTGCTAGGATGGGCTGGTGCATCCTGCCTAGCCCTTGCTACTTCCAGTTCATGCTTCCTTTCTTTTTCTCTCGCCTCCTCTTTGGCTTTTTCCAGCTCCATAGTTCTCTTGTGAGCCTCCTCTTTGGCTTTCTCTTCTCTTTCTCTCAGCTCCATAGCTCTCTTGTGGGCCTCCTCTTTGGCTTTTTCTTCTTTTGTAGTCATTTTCCTGTTTTCTTGTGCTGGGTCACACCCCTCTGCAGTTGACTGAAACTGGGATGCACTTAGCTCAGGCTGCTGCTGAGTTAACAGAGACTTTCTAACTAGCTACTCCCGAGGATGTGAAAAGAAAAAAAAAACAATTCAGCTTGTAAATTCCTTTTACCAGTCATTTGCTCATTAATTGAACCCTTCTCTTAACAAAGGCTCTTGTTAAAAAAACTTAACACCTCTGCCTTCAGGCAAGGAGAGATAAGATATGCATCTACCTTCAGCTCTGCTTTCCAAGCAGCTAGAAGGAAAAAAAAATCTTACTGGCTTTTGGGTTTAAAATGATCTCCACCGCTATGCCACCATGTCAAGGCTGTATCCCCACTTTGAACTTTAGAGTACAAGTGTGGGGGCCTGCATGAAGACTTCTAAGCTTAACTACCAGCTTAGATCTAGTCCGCTGCCACCATTTCCAACAAGCTAATTCCCTTCCCTGGGAAGCTTTGAGAAACCTTTCACCAATTCCCTGGTGAATACAGATCCAAACCCCTTGGATCTTAAAACAAGGAGAAATTGACCCTTCCCCCCTCCTTCCTTTCACCAACTCCTGGTGAATACAGATCCAACTCCCTTGGATCTAAAAACAAGGAAAAATCAATCAGGTTCTTAAAAAGAAGGCTTTTAATTAAAGAAAAAGGTAAAAATCATCTCTGTAAAATCAGTATGGAAAATAACTTTACAGGGTAATCAAACTTACAGAGCTCAGAGGACCCCCCTCTAGTCTCAGGTTCAAAGTACAGCAAACAAAGATAAACACTCTAGTAAAAGGTACATTTACAAGTTGAGAAAACAAAGTAAAACTAAGACGCCTTGCCTGGCTTTTTACTTACAAGTTTGAAATATGAGAGACTTGTTTAGAAAGATGGGGAGAACCTGGATTGATGTCTGGTCCCTCCCAGTCCCAAGAGCGAACGACCCCTTAAACAAAGAGCACAAACAAAAGCCTTTCCCCCCCGCCAAGATTTGAAAGTATCTTGTCCCCTTATTGGTCCTTTGGGTCAGGTGTCAGCCAGGTGACCCGAGCTTCTTAACCCTTTACAGGTAAAAGGATTTTGGAGTTTCTGGCCAGGAGGGATTTTATAGTACTGTACACAGGAGAGCTGTTACCCTTCCCTTTATAGTTATGACAACACCATAATTCATAGTTAATGCTATCAACAAACTAAAGAAGTGAGCTACATTTAAAAAGTAGAGGACTTAGGATAACTGGGGGAAAACCAGAGAGTAACTGCAAAAAAATCAGCAGTGGAACAGAAGTGCAATTAATACCACTGCAGTTAATGTGGTCTGTTAGCATTTTCATCATTATCCTCTATTTTCAGGGATTATATCTATCTTGACTATAAAAATTCACATTTTGAAATAAAAAGGAAACTTTTTTACAATTTCATTTTTTTTAAAAAAGGAGCTTTTATGCCTCAGCAGCATGTTATTTTCATTGAAAATTTCATAGATATTTTTAGCACTCAGCCTCATTGATCTCACACATGGACACCACTAGTCTATAATAGCCCCAGTGGGGCTACTTTCATGTGTTGGGATGATGAGCTGTGAACTAAGAAGTCTGTAAGAATGTATGGTTCATTGAAATGGCTGAACTTAAGAAGACCTTGATATAAATCAGGTAAACTAGTTAGAATATCATATTTTACCAAAACCCCATTAAACTGTCATGTCCCAACTGCTTATTTTTGAGCACTTCTTTGTCCATCATTGCTGATCTAGATGACTGTGTGAATGTAATCACTCTTTATAATCGGCTTTCTCCTCTTTGCCCATATTTTGCAGTCACAGTGCTGTAGCCCATGATGTAACTTCACTGGATTTGTCAGATACGTGGTGCACACTGATAAAGGGGGGTAAAAGGCAGGGCCGGCTCCAGGCACCAGTGCAGCAAGCAGGGGGCAGCCAACGGGGAGGGGCGTCACGTCCAGCTCTTCGGCGGCAATTCGGCAGCGAGTCCCTCAGTCCCTCTCAGAGGGAAGGACCTGCCGCCGAAGAATGAAGCGGCGCGGTGAAGCTGCCGCCGATCGCGATCGCGGCTTTCTCTCCCCCCCGCCCCCCCCCCCCCCGCCGCTTGGGGCGGCAGAAACCATGGAGCCGGCCCTGGTAAAAGGGGAGGCCTGTGTTACATCCAGAAAGGAATATTTTGATATGGATCACTGATCAAACAGGACTTAATGAATAGGTACATGGAAGTGAAATGGGAGTGAGACATTTTTGAAAGTGTACTAGATTTTGAATAAGTCTTTTTCATAATTCCAAAAGTTTTGCTCCTTACTAACGGATTAATACCCAAATTCCTTATTTCAGGAAGCATTTTAAAAGGCTGGCTACAGTTTCCACAAAAATAAGAGGTATCTGAATTTTCAGTTTAATTGCACAGAATATAGTAGACATGCAAATGCATCAGAAGCTTATTAGAAATCAATGTGAATCTGAGTTAGCTGATATTTCAAGAGAAGTCTGCAGTACCCTATTCCTGTCTGCTATTGATTTGCTGTGTAGCCTTGGCAAAGTCACATAACTTCCCTCTGCACCAATCTATCTGTCTAGAAAATGGGGATAATAATATGCAGGGGTTCTTTATGCCACAGGCTTGCATGGCTGTGTCCTCTGCTGGCAGGTGTCATATACAGAATGGTGTCTTCCACATATGGGAGTCGTCATACAGTAGTTCAAAGAGTCCATATTCCTCTGCCCACTTTTGATGCTGCTGGTCAGGGGGAAGGGTTTCTAGAGTTCACTCTTCCCCTAGCCACTGCTAGTACCAAAAGGGTGGGGGGTGAGGAATAACCTTAAGTGCTTCCACATCCTCATTGAGTTTTGGGAATGCAGTTTAACACTGAATTCGTTATTCCTAGTTCCATTCTGAGGCTGCTGCTAAGGAGGCACATAGGGACCTTGTCAATTATGACATGGCTCCTGAAAGGTGTTTTAAAAGCCTATGCACTGTGTCACTCCTTTCCCCCTTTAGGGGACAATATATAGAACATGTCACAAGGGAACCTCTTTGAGTGTTCTGCTCCTCTCCCACTTTCACCACTCTCTAGGAGAGTTTGACAGGGGTCATCTACCTAGCTCCCACGATTCTTGTGAGGCTGAATTAATTAGTGATTGTAATTGTCTTTGAAAGCCTGGGATGAAAGGTGCTGTAGAAGTGCAAAGTGTTGTTACTGATGCATAAACCATTTTGTAGAATTGACTTTGCATGCTATAATTCTCAACTCTCCCAATATAAATTTGGTGTGTGACTTCATGTTTATCTGAATCCAAAAAGCCAACATTTTTTTCATCAGTGGTAACACTGATAAAATGAATGACATATCAATAGGCCTTGAGTTTTTAAAGGAATTTCCTCAGTGATCATTATTCTCAGATTGGGAATTCTGACTTTGCATTAATGAGCCTTGCAAAAGCACCAAATTTCTTAGAAGAGTTTCTCAGCTTTCAAAGGGAACCATAAGAATGAGATATTAGATGTGCAAACCAGATACATATATGATTCATACAGGAAGTCTGTTAATTCTTTATTATGGCTACTCAGTAATAACAATACTAATGCCAACTTCAGTAACAATTATACGTTACCTAAAGTGGCTCACTAAAACATATACACTATAGGGCTAGATCCTCAGCAGGACTGAATAAACCTCCACTGACTTCTGTTGTGTTATGCCAATTTATACCAGCTTCAGAACTGGGTCTCTGTCTTGGCATACAGGGATGATCAGTGCTCTAGTGATAAATTTGTTGATTTAATCCTAGTTTTAAATACTTAAAAATTGGGATCTTTGACTGTCTCCATTGACATTATTCTCACAACAGCTGAATGAGATTCCAATGGCAGGTGCAGGTGATTATCTGAAGCTATGATGTCACCCCGGAAGTGTTTCCTTTTAGAAATGGGCCTTCTAGGATTGACAAGAAGACATGACATGACAGAGCCTTCCCTAATTAGGGAGACTTTCATTCCTTTCCTGCAGTACTGCTGCCTAGATAGATGTTCCCCATTTTGTAATTTTACATTTGATTTTTTTCCTTCCTCAGTGAAGTACTTTGCAGTTGTCTTTGTTGAATTTAGTCTTGTTGACTTCAGACCATTTCTTCTCCAATTTATCGAGGTTGTTTTGAATTCTAATCCTGTCCTCCAAAGTTCTTGCAATCCCTCCCAGTGTGGTGTCATCTGCAAATTTTATAAGCATACTTGCCACTCCATTATCCAAATCATTAATGAAAATATTGAATAGTACCAGACCCAGGACTGACTTTTGTGGAACCCCACTAGGTATGCCTTCAGAGTTTTCCAGATAATCATAGATAACTACTCTTTTGAGTACTGGCTTTCAGCCTCTGGTGACCCATCTTATAGTACTTTTCTCTAGTTTGCTTATGACTGTGACAAAAGTTTTAGTAAAATCAAGTTATAGCGCATCTGTTGTTTCCTGTCTATCCACTAGGTCAATAACCTTGTCAAAGAAGGAAATTAGGTTGGTCTGGCAGGCTTGGTTCTTCACAAATTCATACTAGCTATTCCTTACAACCCTATTACTCTCTAAGTGTTTACAAATGGATTGTATAATAATATGTTCCTGTATCTTTCCTGGTATTGAACTTAGACTGGCTGATCTATAGTTCCCTATGGTTCTCCCTCCACCCTTTTCAAAGATAGATACTAGGTTTGCCCTGGGGTTACAGCTCTCAGGAGATTTTTCCCTCTGTCTTTCTCAGTCCCTCTTCTTCAGGGCCTATTTGCAGGATTTGGCTGTACTCTTTTAACTGAGCACTGCCCCTAGGGCTTTCCCCCTGGAGTCCCTTTTTCTCGAGAAGGTTCCCACTATCTCCTCTACTAGGGGACTCTGGCAGCCTCTCCCAGGGAACTTCCTGCTGCTCTTGCTCCCCCTTCCTTTCTGGCAGCCTGGCTCTTCATGGTCCCACGTGCTGCCCCATCCTCTTAATTGGCTAAAGCACAGGGATTCTGGGCCTGCTTCACTTAAAGGGGCCAGCGACCCTGTGATAGCTACAAAAAAAACTGTCAACGGGCTGCTGGTGTGATGAGACCACTGCCCCTCATGCTGACCAGTATTGTCTCATTGTTTCCTTGTACTTCCCCATCTACCTGAAGCCATCTGTGGTCTCTTGTCTTATACTTTGTAAATACCTTTGTGTCCTAACAATAGGATACTGCTCCATAACATGGGCTCCTAGGGGCTTCAGTAATAATCATAATAAAGACAGGTGTCAATCAAATCTCACTGCAATGTATTTTTGATTTTCAGAATATATTGTGCCTTCTACTATGTCTACAGAAAGCTTAATATCTTTTGGCTTCAATTGAACTTGCATGTTTATTAATCTGGGAGCACCTACTCCACAGTGGTTTTTTTGATGGAATAATTCTGCATTGTGCTTGTTGTTGTTTTTGTCTTGACTGTATTTTTAAAGCTTATCAGCTAAACAGGAATTGCTTCCAGCAGAAATTCAGATCCAATGGATGTTCAACATTCACTCTACTCACTCTAGAGCATGTCTAGAAATTATTAGCCTTCATTGGAGTTATGTGCATGAGAGGAGCACTCCGTGAATAAATGGAGCTTTCGGCATGGGAGACAGAATCTGAGATCACTTGTTACAGAGTTCACTTGTGGTTCAGAGCATCAGAATAATAGTGTGGATTGTGGTAGTACATCATTGTGTCTGAGATGCTATAGTTAAGGGTCTGCTGTATGCTAACATATTTATTAAATTATATTCAAAGAGTTTACATAGCAGATTATCAGTGTTAAAGCTAATTTTTCTTTGAAAAATTGAAGGAAACCATTTTGACTAGTTTGTTTAGGGGTTTTTTTTTTTAAAGGGTAGACTTATTTATTTAATTCTCTTGTAAAAACAGATGCTACTGAGATTTGAAATACTGCTACTGGAATTTGGCAGGCAATCAGTCATTACTTAGAGTGGTACCCGTTTGAAATAATTTTATCTATTAACATTTTTAAAAATGGTTGTTCCCCATGCAACTTAAAATCCATTAGAATTCTTGAGTCAAAATGATAGTATTGATTCAAATTGACTGCAGTGATTCAGTTCCATTGTATCATACATACATCATGTTTTTCCTTCTTAGAATAAACAACATGAGTAAAGATTATATTTTATGGGAAACATAAGATTTTTGCTGCTTGAAAATTTCATAGTAAATCTCCAGTTTTTTCTCTAAGATTTTGAAAGGGGTCTATATTAATTACGGTGGAATATATGGTCCAAAGGTGTTTACATAACCCAATCACTGTCCAACATCAAGCAGTGTTAAACAAGGTTCAGGGTTTGGTATAGAGACCTCACCCTGCTTAGGGCCATGGAAAACACACCCTTAAAATCCTTTTAATCTTTTATTAATGATAAAGAAAGGAAGGAGAAACAGTTAAGCATTTGAAATGTAAAATATTAAGTAAGACTTTCATTTTAATAGCATTCCTTGTTCCCTTTCCCTTGTGCTCGTGAGCATTTTAAGAAGGAAAGGGCCTGGGGGTAGACAGTCTCTTAGATAGTATCAAAGATGGTAATAACTGTCCTTTTGGAGAAAGGAGAAATTAGTTGAGATGGACTGGAGCTATGGTGTTTGTTGAATTCCAATCATGTTTCATCCTAGTGTTTGAGATTCAGCTGGAGCTGGTAGATATGGTGACGATGTCTGGCTCCCTCTTTCTTTGGCTTGGTCTGATCAGGATATCTCTTAGGATCAGGATGAAGAAGGTCTGGAATCCCAGGACATGGTGGGGGTGATAGGCAGATGCTGAAGCTCACTCCAATAAGGAGTGGGATGTAGGCAGTCTGGCCTAGAGGCCTCAGCTGGGCTGGAGTCCAGCTGAGGCCATAGCTCCAGTCCATCTCAACTAATTTCTCCTTTCTCCAAAAGGACAGTTATTACCATCTTTGATACTATCTAAGAGACTGTCTACCCCCAGGCCCTTTCCTTCTTAAAATGCTCACGAGCACAAGGGAAAGGGAACAAGGAATGCTATTAAAATGAAAGTCTTACTTAATATTTTACATTTCAAATGCTTAACTTCCCACCAGGGACAGGAGTCACCAGGCACGAGTTGGACAAATCGCAAGGCCAGGTCCCATAAACAAGAGTCAGAGTCAGGCCGGGATCGAAGAGCGGAGATCAGAGATAGTACCAGGCTAGAGTCAGGGGTCAGGAATTGGAGTCAGAGTCAGGCTGGAATCAGAGACCAGAGATCAGATGACGAGGCATTGCAGTAGGATGAAGTCTGTGTAGTTGCCCAGACAAGTTCCTGAGGCAACCCCTGGGATTAAGTAGGGACACTTGGCTAATCAGAGGTCTGCAGGATACTGTCACTCTGGGTTGCTTAGGCACCACAGGAAGTAGCACCCACTCTCCACAGTGCTCCCTGGCTATGCCCCTGCATGGCCTCCTGGTGGCACAGTGGGAATATCAGCCAGCCCAGACTCTGCGAACCTGGGTTCTAGTTCCTGGGTCCTTACACTTTCTTTAAGGACCCCAAGGGGAGTGGTGGGTGGAATAGCTTTTCTCTTTATTATTTTGGCCACCAATTAGACCTAGTTTCTGATACACCAACTTTGGTTTATTATTTCTGGTTCAACACTTTTCTTATTTACCAAACATGATCTCAGCACAGTCGTTCAGTTATACCAGTAAGCCTTCTTGTTTGGACTAATTCAGTCTTTCTGTCTACCTTTGTTACCTTTTCCCATCAACATTTGTTGTTCTAGATTATTGTGATATCTTATGAATGTTCAGACTTTTTACAGTTGAGCTCACTATTAGGGTAACTTTGTAGGCACAGTTATCACAACAGATCTAAAGGTGTCCCACTGCTATTGAATTTCAGTGTGATTTGAGTGTCTAACTCTCAAAGATCCTTTAAAATCCCAGCCCTGGGCTTCTAGACCATGTTCACCACAGTGCGTGAAATATGTCAACTGAAAATAAAATGCGAAGTGGCATCCAATTTTAAAACTTCAACATTGATTGAAGGATTTTCTATAACTTTTAACAAAACTTTGAGGAACTCTTGAAAGCATTAAAGGCCAGATTTTCAAATGGTTTTCTACTTGTTCACATGCAAATAGATATTGGCAGTTGGATGTGAATTTACCTAATTTATATATTCAGAAGTAGATTTTGCATACACAGTTAGGCACACACAATGGAGGAATTTTCATAATTCCTAAAAGAGGTTTTCTTTCAGATAGATATGTAGAGGGAAAGCAAGTTACCAAGGGATGCATATAGACTCTTAAAGCACAATCCCACTTCTTTGATTAAAGAACTGGCAGTGACGAGAGTTTAGCCACTGATTTACATAGATATAAGGTCAAAACCATATAGCCTAATGGATACATATCAACTCCTCCATGTATTGTCTCTGTGGGTCTTTCTACACTGCAATTAAACATCCACAGCTGGCCTGTGTCAGCTGACTCGAGCTCTGGGGGCTCAGGCTGCTGCGCTGTAAAATTGCAGTGTAGCTGTTCAAGCTCAGGCAGGATCCCAGAACCTAGCCTCCAGCCTGAGCCTGAACGTCTACACCACAATTTTACAGACCTACAGCCTGAGCCCCTGGAGCTTGAGTCAGCTGACATGGCCAGCTGTGGGTGTTTAATTGCGGTGTTAGACATACACCTAGTGTGTTGAGACTGGGGGTAACAAAAGGGATTTTGTTGCAGAGCTTTATAGGTAGCCGTATACATGTGGTAAAAGTGTTAATCTAAAACAAGCATCTTCTTATTTAATGTCAGGCAACGTACTACTTATATCTACAGAAGAACTCACAGGGAATGCCTGATATTGCAAATTATGTGATGAAACAGCCAATAAGTATTTCCCATAATGGATCATGAAGTGAATGATTTTTAGCTTGGCAGAGAGGTGGATGAATTACATTGTAGGCTCTTAGGGTCCTATCTTGAAAGGTCCTTCTGCCTCATGCCTTCAACTCATAAATCTCTGGGAGTGGTGGACACTGCACAGCTTCCAAATCAGCCCTTAGTCAGTGACACTCAGTGTAGTGAACATATAATAAATAGAAAATGTTGTGATTCTCAGCTCTGCATGCAGCAGAAAGAGGGAAAAGAAGACTTTTGAAAAGTCTTGATTTATGACCATTTTATACTAAATATACTATAGAGAAGGCTATTTTATATTGACATGCACTATATAAATTGTCAATAAACAAACCTCAGGCAATAGGAATGGATTGTCCCTTAAAGAACTGGCAGTGACTACCACTCAAATAAGTCATGCCATTCCAACCAGCAAGCAACACTGGAAAATATTGAGTAAGAAACATATTGTGAATTGTGGTCTATTTGTACAGGAGGCAGCCAAGGCCATGCAACTGGTCAGTGATTTGCTGCAGCCAAAGATCCACAGATCAATGTCAGTCTATAATTAATCTCATTGCATTAAAAGTGAGCTGACAGTTGGTACAGAAGGAGTTTTATTCTCTAAGGAAGCAGAGTAGTAATACTGACACAAGGAATTACCTAATGCAGACTGCCAACCGTGCATAGACAAGTCACCTAGGGCTCTTAATAATTAAATGCCTGATTCATGAAGAAAGCATTTGCCTTATTTTCAAGTACTTAGAAATTCTGGGCCAAATGTAATCACTGGTGAAGTCAGTAGAACTGCAGCGTGGATGAATTTGGCTCCTGGTTAATGTGTTGAATGCATGTACTTGTTTAACCACTTGAAGTATGCTTTATGTGTCTCTAGTATTCATTAAAGGGGTACATTATATCTGAGGAAAATACATATTTTTTAATTAGTCTTTTATTTAATCTTTCTTTCCAGCGAATCTCACATGTAATTTATATTTAGTCCTGAGTCAAAAGCTGACTCAACATATACTTCAAGAAAGTTATTTCCAGCACTAACATGGTAAATTAACAACAGAAATTTTTTAAATTAGGGTAACATCATTAATTGTTAATACAACTTTATAGAAAGAGCTCCATGGGAAGGGACACTTCTGTGGCTGGAGGGGTAAGAAGAATCTGAAATAGGATCGATAGTATACATAGTGTAGATGGAAACCCGAAGAGACTAATATAATCCTTATTTCAGAGTTACTTCAGTTGTACATTTTGCATTTGGTAATTAAGAATTTAGGAATGAAGTGGTTAAGAAAGCCCTGGGGGTCTCAGTGTAAATGTGCTGTATGTACTGTATCATGTAGTAACATTACAGTACATTCCCATGTTGTATTGGTAACTGTGCTTTTGATGTAGAGGACTAGAGTTAACCTGTACAAAAATGTGCTAATTAGAGTGGTTATCAAAAAATTAAGGTGTTAATTCACAAATATACAATGAGGATTTAGAACTATTTGAGATAGTTCAGTTCATATTATTTTCATATATCATAACATTTCCTCTTGGTATGGAAAAAATGACTAGCCATAAGAACAATTCATATATGAGAGATAGCAGAACTTATGGCTACTTTTCATTACTACTTATGCTGATGCTAGGAGCTTGTTTAAAAGATAAACACTCCTTATGAACTTTTCTAATATTCCATGAACTTTCATTCATTTGGTATGATGTGTGATGTTGCACTCTATATGATTTTATGAAAATATACTAATGAGTGTGAATATAATGTAAATGGAATATGCTTCATGCAAAAGGTCTCTTGTAAGGTATCATTACAAAGCTTATAATCTACTGAGTGTGGTCATCCAATTTGTATAAATGTATCATTCTTGTATCTGAAACTAGAAATATGAAATATAACTCTGAGGTCCTATTGTAATTATGCAAAGTGTGGGCCATTAATGGTGGCTTGGAATCTTGATGGGTCTTCCTGTATACCTGTGTGCTGGCAAGTGGGTAATGAAGTCTTTCAGTGACATGTGGTCATGTCACCTGAACTGGAATCCATCTTTAACCTGGTGCTTTTCCATTTAGAAGGAGGGGTGGGAACCCAGAGAGGGACAAAGGATTCCCGACTTGTGCAAAAGATATATAAGGGAGTGGAACAGAACAAAGGGGGCGGCAGTCATGAGAAATCTCCTAGCTAACACCTGAGCTGGAACAAGGACTGTACCAGGGGAAAGGATTGGGCCCAGACTAGAAAGGAGTCTAGTCTGTGAAAGAAGCTTATTGGAACATCTCTGAGGGTGAGATTTACCTACATTCAGTTTCTTAAATTTATTAGGCTTAGACTTGCATGTTTTTGTTTTATTTTGCTTGGCAACTTACTTTGTTCTGTCTGTTATTACTTGGAACCACTTAAATCCTACTTTTTATATTTAACAAAATCACTTTTTACTCAGTAATTAATTCCTGGGGAGCAAACAGCTGTGCATATCTCTCTATCCCTCTATAGAGGGTGAACAATTTATGAGTTTACCCTGTATCAGCTTTATACAGAGTAAAAGGGATTTATTTGGGGTTTGGACCCCATTGGGAACTGGGTATCTGGGTGCTGGAGACAGGAGCACTTCTTAAGCTGTGGTTCAGACCTGGGTCTGTGCTTGTAGCAGGCTAGTGTGTCTGGCTCAGCAAGACAGGGTACTGAAGTCCCAAGCTGCCAGGGAAAACGGGCTCAGAGGTAGTCTCAGCACATCAGGTAGCAGTCCCAAGGGGGTTTCTATGACCCCACCCGTCACATGATGCATGTAGTATTCTATGATTTGCAAGTGACGCATATGACCACTTGGTTTTCCATTCTACCTGTTACTTTCTTGCTATTTTCTCTTTGGTGTAATCTTGATTTATTGATCATCTGTGACCACAATAAAAAATAACATTTTAAAAAACCCAAGCAAACAAAAATCAACCATAATAAGCCTTAGTGTTATGGGGTCTGGTTTAAATATGTTTTTTAATTCTGGTGAGATTTTTTTAATTTATCTTTTCTGATTATTTTTTTTTTGTTCTCATTAATAAGGAAGATGGGGGAAGTGAGTGATTATGACTAACAGTTATCTTTGCTGACACCATGGTGATACTGACAGGGCTACACAGCACAAGAGGGCCAACAGCTGTAATAATAAATAAGAAAGACTAGCTGTTCATTATCTCATCAGTCCAACGGTGCATTAAATTGATTAGGCCTGATTCCCATTCACTTACACCACTGTAGCTATAGATTACAATGGAAATATTGCTGATTAACACCCATGTAAGGCAGAACAGAATCCGGCTCACTATTTCCCATATGCTCATATGTAGCTTGACTTCTAGTTCACATTTACCTAAATGTTGTTGTTTGGCTCTCAGTACACATTCAGTACAACTGCTGTTATTCCATGGGATATTATGGACTGAATATCAACTCTGACAATTTTGTTGTTGTGGCAACAAAGTGACCCACCTGCAAAAGTGCAATTTGCTCATGAATCAGATTTTGACATATAGCTCAAGTACAGAAGCCTTCCTCTGCAGTTAGTAAATGAGCACGATACTGGCATGAGACCAAGTATAAACCTTTTGTGATATTCTCACCATTCCAGTGTCAGAAAAGGAGGGAGTCAGTGACTGATGGTTTGCCACCTAATCAATCAATCATGTGTGGAGCAGTGCCACCATTGGCAATTTTTGTGTGTTCTAATAAATCATGTTAGAATTTTTTTTTCATGTACATAAATAAGACAGGAAACTCCTGGATCAGCGAGGTAACAATCCCTCTTTGTACAACACTAGTAAGACTCTACCTGAAAGAATACTTCAGGGCAGTGGACAAGGACTTTGCTGATATACCTCAGTCATCAGTGCTGTTGCTTATGAAGTGATGCTAACATAACAATTAGCCTGCCTAAAACAGAGTGGATGGAGTCACTTTCAAGCGATTCTTCTTGTGGCTTTCTGATCAATCCCATGGGGTAGTGAGGAGTGTCTGTTCCTCCTCAAAAGGTATGTCAGCGGGGGGGTCCCACTGGGCTCAGTCTGGTTAGCCTGTCTTCAATATCTCTGAAACTACTGGGAGAGACTGTGAGGTGGCAGTGTCATTAATAAACTGAGGACTCTCACCTTACTGTCTTTACTTCCTGGAAGAGATTGCCTTTGCTAGCTTCACCCAATCTCTGGTGAAAATTGGGATCTAGATAGAAGTCAGTAGAATGGAGGCTGATCTGCAAGGGAAAGTTCAAAGTCTAAAGCCATTCTGTTCATTCAGGGTCTTGGCCTAACCATCATCAGTCAAAGTGATCTGAGTGTGGAGTCTTACTAGATTCATTGCTGCAAGCACATGATGATGGTGCCAGTGTCCTATAAGATTCTCTCAATAATGACTGGCAAATAGACTATTCCACTTCCTTTTCAGATGCACAACTCGCCTTGCTCATCCATATATGCCTAGATCCACACCTGGGGTTGTTTTGAGGATTAATTAGTTAATAAACGTAGAGTGGCTTAGGACATGTAAAGTGCTATAAATAATATCTCATCACAAGTATTTGTGTTATACGTGTGGCAGTCATTCCAGCAGACAGATGAGGATAATCTCTCTCTGGATGAATTAGCTACAAATTCTAATGTCAGGTGAGGATTTTATTTCTTTTTTTTTTGGTGTATTTTTCTTTCATTATGAGCCTGGGATGTGTGTGGTGAGATTGCAGAATGCCCTTGAAGGGTACTTAATGAGTGAGCTGCTGATAGATTAGGTGTACTGTAGTCATAAATTGAGGAAGGGAGGAGTTGCCAGCTAAGAAGAGTATTTATAAACTATATGTGATCATAATATTAATATGTGACATTTACATAGTACCTTCCATCCTAAAGGATCCCAATGGATTTTACTGACCACATGTACAGGAATCACTTCCCCACCCTACTTTGGTAGGAACATGGCCGTCTTTCTGAATTACCAGTACAACAAGAATCTTCCCCTCTGCCATCCCTCTCCAGGAGAACTAAAGAATAATGTGATCAGCTGAAACCACACAGGATATATAGGTACCAGTAGGCTGAATGCAACTCCCTGAGTTGGAAATTTTTAGGAAATGAAGTCACCCCAAGTCTTGTGGGAGTCATGTGATCCTTAGTAATGGTTAATACGTCATAAGTCAAGTGACTTGTCCAATGCCTCAGAAAAAGGCTGTTGCAGAGTTGGAGTTAGAACTGGGATTACCTAGGGCTGCATTGCGTAACCACTAGACCATACTGCCTCACTTTAATAACTACAGAAAGGACACTGGTTTTATAGCTTATTCTAAAAGAAGACACTTCCTACAGTACAGCATTCCTAATGCTCTGATGGAACATTACAGTCAGTACTTGATTCTGATAATTGTATTATAGTGGACATATGGTGGAAATATCTATGGTACCTAAGGAAGAAAAGACATTTTAAAAATGTAATTTATCTTGGCCCTTAGCCAAACTTGTAGTAATGATCATTTCAAGTAGCAAACCCCTTATTTATGTAGATTTATAAAGAGGTAGATAGACAGGGCCAAATTCTCCCCTCATTTACCTTCTTCCTCCAATGAAGTCAGTGGTGTAACACACATGAATGAGGGCACAATTTAGCCCATTGAGGCTATCCTAGTGAAAAAAAAAACATTACTTGGCATTTAGCCAAATAGGAATAAATGAAAACCTGTGTTATTTCTCCCTGCAAATGCCCCCAAATATATTTGCTTTTCAGGAAAAAGCACTTAAGTTTGTAATTAGTTTTAAGCATATGAATAGTCCCAACGAATTGAATGGAACAACTAACAAGCTTAAAATTAAGCACATGCTTAGGTGCTTTGCTAGGTCAGGGCCTTACTGCCTACCAGCATCATTTCATCGATTCTAAGCCAGACGGGACCATTGTGATCATCTAATCTAACCTTCTGTATAGCACAGGACATAGAACTTCCCCAAAATAATTCTTAGAACTTCTCTTATAGAAAAACATCCAATCTTGATTTAAATTGATCAATGATGGAGACCATCATGGCCCTTAGTAAATTGTTCCAATAGTTAGTTATTTCCTTTCTGAGTTTGTCTAGCTTCAACTTCCAGCCATTGGATCATGTTATAACTTTCTCTGTTAGACTGAGGAGCCCATTATTAAATATTTGTTCTCTATATAGGGACTTGTAGACTAATCAAATCACCCCTTAACTTTCTCTTTGTTAAACTAAATTTGGATTGAGTTCCTGGAGTCTATAAGGCATGTTTTCTAATCCTTTAATCATTGTTGTGGATCTTCTCTGAACGCAATTCAGTTTATCAATATCTTTCTTGGATTGTGGACAACAAAACTGGACATGGTATTCTAGCAGCAGTCACACAAGTGCCAAATACAGAGGTAAAATAACTTTACTCCTACTTGAGAGTCCCCTGTTTATGCACCACAGGATCACATTAGCTCTTTTGGCCACAGCATCACATTGGGAGCTCACGTTTAGTTGATTATCCACCATGACCCTGAAATCTTTTTCAAAATCACTGCTTCCCAGGATGGAGTCCCCTATCCCGTAAGTATGGCCTGTGTTCTTTGGCCCTAGTTATGTATTAAAATACATATTTTTTTGCTTGTGCCCAATTTACCAAGTGATCCAGATTGCTCTGAATGAGTAAACTACCCCCTGCATTATTTACCACTCCCCTAATTTTTGAGTAATCTGCAAGCTTGATCAGTTCTGATTGTTTTCTTGCAGCTTATTGGTGAAGATTTTAAATAGCATAGAGACCCCATTGGAAACAGACCCTGCTCAATGATGATCCCCATTTAGTTACATTTTGAGACCCATCAGTTAGCCAATTTTTAATCAATTTAATGTGTGCCATGATAATTTTACATCTTTCTAGTTTTTTAATCAAAATGTGTGGTACTAAGTCAAATGCCTTACAGAGAAGTCCAAGTGTATATTACATCAACACTATTATATTTGTCAACCAAACTTGCAGTCTCATAAAAAAATATATTGTTAATTTGACAGGATCTATTTTCCATAAATCCATGTTGATTTGCATAATTACATTACATTACAAATATAAGAAATTGTTCACATACTTAACAATATTCTTCTGCACACTCTTTCAGGATACCATAGTTTTCAGTACTGATGAATCATTCGGTGATACAGCACATGGAATTTTAAATAATAGCAACAGGACATGTCACAACAAATTGCTGTGGACAAATATTTCCTCTAATATTTTGGGGAAAAAAGAAGTCAGACTTGATTCACTCTTGCTTCTGTGCTTCACTTGGCACAGGAGAATTGTGGGGAAGGGCAACATTAAGAAGCTGATTATGATGCCCTGATTTAAACTGCATCATCTTTGGCCCCTGAATAAGTTAGACTGGTCTAGGAGCTGTTCAAACATGCTAGTAGTATATGGTCCCTTACAGACCATATACCAGTTGAGGATCAGTGGAACAAAGCAGAGCTTGGCTCCGCCCCAGCATGCATCCTGTTCCAGCTGTGGCAGGAACCAATTCTACTGGCTTTATGCCTACTGAGCGCTCCCCCTGCAGAGTGCAACTCTAGCTGGTCAGTTACAGCCAGAATCCAGTCCCTTGGCACCATTCATGATTGAGAATTTTTAATTTTCTTTCATATGTGGAGGACTAGATTTAAAACAAAAACAAAATTTTATATGCACTATATATTTGTACATTCTCTAACCTGGATGTGTTGAATGACAAAGATATATTAACTGCTTGAACATGTTTCTAAACCGTGCCAGCTGATTAGATTGACTCAAGAATGTTCCAAACCAAATATGTTTTTAGCATCTGCATCAGGCTGGAGGAAAAAATAATCGAATAGGAATCGTATATGCCCTCTTCTTACTTGTAACGTTTTATTTTATTTTATTGATAAATAAAAATGTATATTTTCCCAACTAAACAAACAAGAAGAGATACCTGTTCCAATAGGACAATGGAATAAAAAAAGAGGTGAGCTGTGAATGTAAAATAAAAATAAGACTGCCAAACATTGCATAAAAAGAAATATCGCAGTGCCATTAGCAATTTAACCTCAGAAGAGCTGAGTTCAGATCTATAGTAAAATTCATTTGGAAGTCTCGATTTTGTCAACTTGTGTGATATGATTGGTGTTTTGCCTTCAAAGTTCCAGAATTACAACAGCAGTTGACATGCAGGTGAAGATTACTGTGCATTAGCAGATACACATGCATTGTGTGTTCCTGTATGTCCTGTGCTTAAGATAGTTGTAGCCATTGTATATTGTATATCCTTAGCTCATATTCATAAGTACTACATTTCTAGAATTCTATACCACAATATCACATTCATGTAACACAGAATATACTTTATGGGACAAATTTCGCAAACTGTGTTCAGTTTTTAAAGAATCAAAACATCCATTAGCTTCATTAATGTGGTTCTTCCTGAGTAAGGATTGATAAAACTGTCCTTATGTAGATTGCATATATACAATGACTGCCATTAAAGGCTTGGTAGTGAGCTGGGAGCCTGCTACCCTTAGGGCATTTGAAAATCCCAGCACTTTTTAAAACAGTTTTGCCTTTGAAAGTCTCTAATATAATATACTTTGTAGTTAGTGCAGGATATATAGCATACATACCACAGAACGTTAATTATATCCAAAGACACATGTAAAGATTTTTAAATGGCAGCAACTGTAATAATGAACAACGTATTTATAAGGGCTAAGGGGAATAAGAAAAGGGGAAAATAAATAATGCAATGTATTCATATTTAATTTAACATACATTTGATATAAATTATTTCATGCTAGAATATTTATAAATAAAGTTTGATGAAAATAGTTTGAAATGAAATAGAATGAAAATCAGCTTCAAGATACAAGTATTTTTTCATTACTACTGAAAACCCGTGTAGAAAATAGAAACATATTAATAACAGAACAGAATAATCTTAAGCATACGTGTGTTGTTTAACTGGGAAAGAAAAGCAAGAGAGACTGAACATTGCACACTGTAAATTGATCTCCACAAATATTGGTTTGTCTTAGGCCAGCTAACAACAGTTTCCAGCTGCTATTTCACTAGCCGGGGAGGAGCTGGCACAGCTGTATCCTAGCCAAACTCCCTAGAGGGTGGCCATATCCCCCTGTACCAGGTGCTGAAATGTAGTGGTGCACCATGTTTTCTCAGGCTGGGAAATCCTGCATTTACTGGATGATTGGGTTTAAGGTTGCTTTGGGCAAACAGACTGGTGCAAAGTGGATACATCATGCCCATGAAACTGGCTCACAGCATCCTAAACAATATGGTCGGGATAGTCAACATGACTATTGACTGAAATTTTATTCCAACATGGATAATTTATTGCAATGCAAGTAATTAGAAAGAAAAACAAACACAAAAATTAAAGGTTGATTCTTATTTGGAGTTTAATATTTTTATATCTTTATCGCAAATTCTATTTCGTTAATTTCTCAAGTCTGATGTGTATAATCTTTTTATTCACAAAGGGCCATAGGAGCAGCAAATGCCATACCTGGAAGATCATTGTTCTCTGCAAAATGGAATAGCATCAAATATCGAGAATGGTTAATACAAGCAAAGTATTAAATGCATCAAATGAAAACTTACATGGGTAATAGGAGTAAACAATACTCATGATATAGAAAAAGGAACCAATTTTGAACTGACAAGTAGGGAAGGGAGGAAAATGAAGAAGCAGAGGAAGTGTAGAGGAGGAAGAGAAATTTAATTTAAGAAAACATTCAAATGCTGTGTGGGCTGAGCCAGACAACCGAACTATAGAGCTGAATTTACTATCTGTAATTGGGAGCCAGAGACTTTAACATATTTCTGCCGAACTATGAAGCTGCTAGAACACATGGCCAGAGAAACTGTCAGAGGTGTCATGGGGTATTGAAACAGTACCCCTTATACAAGTAGCTGTCTATCTTAGATTTTATACTCTGTCTGTTGGTACCTGGGCTATAGTTAAGAGTCTGTCATTAGTTCTATATTAAAGCCTGGATTCCAAAAGGTGAAACAAAAATTAGTGTGTGACATTTTTACAAGGTACTCTCTGCTGTAAGCCCTGATGCAGCAAAAGCACTGACTTCAATGGGACTTAAAGTTTGGCATGTGCTTATGTGATTGGCTGGAACAGGGCCTAATTTATTCAAAGATGAAAAAATATGCACACTAAATAGCAATAACCTAGTCATGGGAACCTAAGTGATCCCAGCCATCCTGGGATCCTGAGATTGATGTCCCACTCAGTCTTCCTGGATAGTATCTATGGTACCTGCCACTATCTTGTGTGATTCATATGACTCTTATTTTTAGTACTATTAGTCCCAGAGTTATAGTCAAACTAGCCCTCCAGAAAGTATATTACAGCATTAGGCTTTCATCTCTAGAAATGAGTTGTCAGTGCTTACTGTAGGTCATAAGAAATTGCTTTAACAATTTCACTTCAGTCCTCATTTGTACATGACAGAAAACCCATGAATGATCACACAGTTTTTCAATATTGACGGTCTCCATTCAATAAAGGTATAGGACTAGAGTCCAAATCTGGCATCCATTCTAGACAATAGGAATGTTAACTTTGACTTCTGGGAGTACAAGATAAGTCCCAAGCAGTCATGAAAGAGGTTAATTGATTGAGTTTTGTGTAGGACAGCATGAGGAACACCTGCCCACCTTACGCCCAACAAGGATCGATGCCATTGTGACCTAATCCTGTTTCCCTTTAAGTCAACAGGAGCTTTGTCATTGTCTTCACTGAGTGCTGGATCAGGCTTTTAGTCTTTCATTTTTGTGAGCAGCAACAATTACTGAACTATTTAGAGAATAACTTTATATCCTCTTTCCCATGAAACTGTGACTAAGCCTATTACATATGTGGGGAACATCACAAAAATGATTATTTTTTGGAATAAGTCATAAGTGGAAACTAGGATCACAAAAAGACGTTTTTCATCACGATGATGATTTATGCTAATACATAGATTGTCTATGCTACAGACAGAATACTACTGTACTGATTTCACAAAAGCTAAGCACAATTTTTAAAAAAGCAATAAAAAAACTATCAATGATGGAGCTTCGCTGGGTGGGTGAAGGGGATGAACTGAGGAGAGTTCATGTAACTGAGCACCCTGCTTGTTCAGGAGTGATGTTTCCAATTTTAAGTCCTACTAGAGCCATGTAGGGTGTCCATATGCAGTTCAATAAGGGGGAAGAAGGACTAAGTTTCCTTGTCTGTTGTATACAAACAGACAAGTTTTGGTGGGAAGATATGAACTTTCCCCACTGTGTTGTCTGGGAAGGGGCGACGGGGAAGAGGTCCCCTTTGTCCAGCTGTTGCAGGGATCTCCATTCTTCTCTGATTGTAATTTGTGATGGGACATATTTAGTCTGGTGGAAGACTTTTTGTATTTGTCAGCTGGAAGAGGTCAATTTTGGTTTCTGCAGATCCTTTCCTGACTGACTAACTAGAGCTCCATCTAGGGATGTTGGCACTTTTCAAACATCCCCCGCCATGGGTATGTCTACACTGCAATCAAAGATACGATTTGCAGCTCAGGTATGGCATATGTGAGCTAGCTTAATCTATTAGCATAGCTAAAAATAGCAGCAAAGGTGTGGCAGCATGGGCTTCAGCATGGGCTTCAGCATGGGCTAGCAATATGAATACAGACCCAGGGGGAGTGGATGGGCTTGTTCAGCCTGAGTCATTGCAGCTTCACTGCTATTTTTAGTGTGCTAGCCAGATTAAAACTAGTGCAGGTATGTCTACCCACGCTGCAATCGCACCTTCAGCTGCAGTGTAGATATAGGGCATGATTCACAAGCACCTTATTGTCATATACAGGATAGCGGTCAAGATGTCCAGATAGATGATCATGATGATTTCTTCTGGCCTTAAAGTCTATGAGTTAGCCAAGGAGGAGTATATGTATCACATTCTGGGGTGCAATTCAAACTGGTGAGGGGCTGTGTCATCGCCTGCCCTGTAACCTTGTGTGCCTTACAGTGCTTTGCTGTTGTAGCTCACAACCAGTTTACAAGTATGAGTATCTGTTTGCGAGACAGCTCTGGTTCAGCAGCTCTGACCCCAGCAGCTTGTCTGCACCCCACTTTGGCTTCCATCAGCCTTTTTTACCTCTTGCAGGGTGACCCCAACCCCCTGGCTTAAAGTGGTTCCCATTATATTCAGGGCTTAAAGTTTGGTTCAATGGCTCTCAACACTCCCGCTGTAAAAATTGTTCTACCACACCAACCCCAACATATGCCCAGTCCTGAATTTTCCCAAAACCATGTTCTCTCCCATCTCCAGCCCTCTCCTGGACAGTCCAGAGAAATTGTAAGGTTTGTTCATTCCTTTCAAGACAGAAAGCACATCACAGCTAATTAACTTAACTGAGATGAATACACCCTGAATATATACTGAGTTGTTTTACAGTTAAATAAAACAAATTTATTAAAAATAGGATATAGGTTAAGTGATGCTAAGTAAAAGGAATAATGTTAGGAAGGGTTACAAGCAAATAAAAGTGAAAACACACATATAAAACTTAATAACAGGCTTTATTCAAGGTGTTTTCTCTCACCAGTCATTCTTCTTCCAAGCTATGGCTGACTTTCTCTCAGTCAGGTTCTTCCACAAAAGCACAAGGGGGTTGGTTTCCCTTGTTTTCCTACGTGAAAGATCTTTGCCTAAGCAGGTTTCTCACCTATACTCAGTTCCAGTGACTTCAACCCTCCCCTTGGATGAAGGAGACATCTTTTTCAGCTTGCAGTGATTCTGTTCTGTTGTGTCTATGTAGTAATGGATGCAAAGGATGGCTTCTGTCCTTGCTTATATCTTCAAAAGTTCAATCAACTTGTTTCAAGAGGCAGGATGACCTCCTGCTGTTCTTTCCTTCCTGTGGGCTTCCCCATTCCGCTGTATGATTTTGATGTAAATGAGGCTTCCATCGTTTGATTGCACCATGCTTAATTTACATGGGTGACAGGTAGAAACTGTGACAATCTTTCCTGTCTGAGCAAACTGTAAGGCTAATATCAATAAGTATCCATAATTCCTTACAAAGTATTAATACGTATATTTCACAACATTAATTACTAGTATGTCATTAGCTTTCAGAAAAGACCTCACTCTATACACTTTTATAATACTGTAATATTGTATACAATCAGTTGATTTAGTTGCTTTTCAGATGAGGTTCAGATCACCTGTCTTTATAGACCAGTACAACTTTGAAATGGATTCTTCTGAAAAGTAAAACCCAGACCAAGCTTCTCTCTCCTGCTGGGTACAAACACCGTGCTGTCTCCTCCTGTTAGCATGAGGTTTGCCTCTATCCCTTGTTAACTTGGTGGGTCTGTTTACTGCATATATGTAAATTAAGGTAAACACATATTCCTTTGTCTAGGATAGACCTGTTTAACAATCCCCCTGACGTACCTGGTTTGAACACATTTTAGTTATCATTGTAGCATATGTCCATAACTCTTAATATCCAACAGGCATATACATGAGACAATTTTATTAATGATCACTGAGTTATTAGTTTTCAAATGGCACCTCACAAGGCATATTTTGCACAAAGATTATTACAATAATTTGTAGGATGTGAATACAGGGTTGCTTGGTGCAACAATATGACTTATCCCTGGGAAGGGCTGGGTTTGGGAGGACACAGAAGATCACAATTTTCTTTCATGGTTTCATCTAGAGGGGAAGAATCCCTTAAGAATGGGCTGTGCAGCCCCTGAGAGACTTGGGATTTCTATGGTCTACATAGCCATGGAAACACACCAAGGCTGAAAAATGGCTTTAGTGAGAGCAGGTTCACTGTTCCAGTTGGTGTAACAAACAGAGAAAAAATTCCTGGTTGGGGTAGTTTAGAAATAAAGAGATCAGTTACATATGGTAAATTTCATCACCTAAGAGTGAGAAACCCATGAGTAACTCAGGTAGCTGGGGTTCATGCATTCATTAGGTAAAGAACAGTGAATATAATGCTATGACATGTAAGGCCTGAACCAAAGCCCACTAAGTCATTGAGAGTCTTTACTCTGACTTCAGTGGGTTTTGGATTAGGTCTTTACTGTGATAGATACTATAGAAAATCCAAACATAGATACATATACAGGTAACAATAGATTGGACAGTTGTAGGCTCTCTTACTGGGAAGAAAATCATAAATAGGACCTGTAAGAAGTAATAACTGAGAACAGTTTCACTTTTAGAGAGCTTGTAGGGGAAATGCCAGTTTCTGGGTCAAAATGAATGCACTAAAAAAGTTGTGCTATAATTTAAGAAATGGACTATCAACAAAGCAGCAACTTCTTTGGGGAAAAAACCCCAAGCCCTATTTTGTTGCATTTTATTAAATATGAATAAAAAATTAAACATTGAAATTAGCTGTTACCAAGTCTTTAGAAAGCATCCACTGGTAAATGCCATTGCTGTAATTTTTTGCGTTATGATTCTTTGATGTGCGCTTCCCAAAACTTCACAGGTGAATGGACTAGTAGTTTAAACAAAATATTTCTCAGAATTTTTAGCCCAAAAACATAGTATCTGCAAAAATGCCATTAACTCCAGCTGGGACAGGCACTGGCCTCTTATCCCCTACATATTCTTTGACATCATGAATGATAATGCCTCCAAAAGTCAAAAAGCAGCTCTTTGAACAGCTGCTAGATATGTGGCTTTATTGATTATTTATTAATAAATTTGTTAGTCTCTAAGGTGCCACAAGTACTCCTGTTATTTTATTGATTATGCACATTGTAAAGTCTTCAAGGAGATGATCTATTACAGTCATGACACTTTTTTTTCTTTTTTAAACAGTCACCTTTAAAACTATGGATACATGTACAGTTAATCTAAAATCATTCTAAAAGCATGTTTTAAACCCACACACTTTATTAATGATTATTAGTTTGGATCACGGTAATACTTACCGCACCCAGCACCTTCTGCACATATATTAAATATGGGACATTTAGGGTTAGGACTAAAACTAATCACTGTTTAAATTAAGATATGATTCTTTACTAGGTGGGCTAAGAATAATAGGTGATCTTCCATCCTATAGAATATTCAGAGGTGATTTGTTATAGTGAGATCTCATGCTGACTAAGTTCCACAGAGTTCATTAATTTAGTTAATAAAGTATGTCAGTGGTGGCTCTGATAATGGGATTTGAGTCAGAACAATCCTTCACTAGGTGCCAATAAGTTTTTGTTTCTTTGCTTTCTGAATTTGCCCATTTGGTGGAACTGGTGTTGTGTTTTCCACTTCTCACCTTCTATAAGATGTCACAGTGTTATAACTTAATTAAAGTCTTAGCAGTTCCTCACGCTTGCTTCAACAACTCTGGTATGAGAAATTCCCACTTCAAGGTTGCTCTGAAGTATTATCAAATTGGAAACAGACATCCTGTATTTTCCTATTTAAAAGTCTGAAAAATGCTCTACAACTTACGATCTTCCCTCTCAGAGCAGAAACTCATCCCAATCAAACAGTTGATTTATAACAAAGAATAGTGATAATGATGAATAGTTCTCTTTTTGTTAAGAACCTTCTACCATGGGGCATATCCAACAATTAAAATACAGTAATATAAAGAAAAGGGTTGAGAGGCTAAGGGATCTGATTGAACTGCAATGGGGTTGCATTGAATCTCATACAATTTAATGGCAAAGACTCATATAAAAACCCAAATCTAAGTAGTTTCTCAGGCGCCATAGTCCTATTTATTTACGAGAATAGTGAAACTGATGTATTATACTTTAAGTGTGTTACATTCTAACATAGCTGCACAAAGGAGTCTCTCTGCATCGGTTATAGGCTGCAAATGTCACAGCAGCAGAGGTACTTTGCTTTTATTGGTGCAAAACCCCAACGTAAAGCCCTTCTGAAAAACAGTTTACTGCTACAACCATGTCATACGTAGTGGTTTGGTTTGACTCCACTGGGGTTCATGCGAACTTTACCTTCCTTTCTACTTCATATGGATTCACACATCTGCAGAGTTCTGCTTTGAATTTTTGGTTAGAATGAAATTTGGAACCTCAAAGGAAAGGTTAGTTCATTCCAAACCACTGAATTTTACCTGGTGTGATGGCAAATCAATGTAAAAATGTGACTTTTTTATGGTTTACAGCTGAAACCATAAATTATACTAGGTTTCCTTGGAAATGGCCCAAGAGTGACTCAGAAATTGGCTCCCACTCATATTAAAGGTTTTACAAGATCTTTAAGTGAACCCGATCTGTGCTTAGACTTCATAACAAATTTTTGGGTTTAATTGCAAATGTTTTAAAGAACTTTAGCTATAACCAGATGTCAGTCTGGAACCTAAGCCTATTGAAGGCAATGCGTGTTTGGTCTTACAGTAACAACTTTGCTTAAAAATTTCAGGGACGCTCAGGGTCATCCCTAGATATTGTGGTGCCCTACGCAGTCCCCCTCCCCCATGGGGGGGGGGGTCCCCAGTCCTCTGCAGGGAGAGGGGGAGGCTGCGCCCAAGGTCTGTGAGGGGCAGGAGCAGGTTTGGGGGGGGGCAAGAGGCAAACCGCCCCCCAGCATGAGCCGGCGGAGCGGAGTGGGTTGGGGCTGGGTTGCTCCACTTCCTGCCGCCTGGCCCGACCCATGCTGCAGTCCACCGGGATGTAGCTCAGAAGAAGGGGCGGGGTGGGGAGGGGAAGAGGTGGGGCAGAGCAGGGGCGGGGGAAGCTTTCCTGGCCAGCTCAGCTGGCCGGGAGATTGGGCTGGCTGCTGGAGGCTGGAGCAGCACGCAGCTGCATAGGGCACCAGGAAATTTGAGGCAGTTTGGTGCCCCAAATTTCCTGGTGCCCTATGCAGCTGAGTAATTTGCGTATGGGTAAGGAGGGCCCTGGGGACACTTCCTTAGCTGGTGTAAATCTGCATAGGTCTATGGAAGTCAATGGAGCCATGCCAGTTTACACTACTTGTGGTTTTGGCACTAAATCATTAAGGGTCAACATTTTAAAAGCACTTAACATTAAACACCCATTGCCTTTCAGTGAAACTTAGGCTTATAAGAGTCTAAGTCAATTTAAAAATAGGATATAGGCTCCTTAATCACTTTGGTGATTTTGAACATTTTAACCTTGCTGTCCCATTATGTTGGACAAACATCGCAACATGTCTTCTGTGAATCTTTATAGCTGCTATTTTCTTTACATGGAAAAGTAATATTGTCTTGAATGTAACTCACTGGTACAATATCCGTGAGTGTTCTCTACATGAAGATGAAGAAATGCCATGTGTTCAAATAGACTGGGCTTCTTTTTGCTGCACCTTATGTGGCTTAGACACAAGTACTCATAATTTTTTTATTCAATTCTTCTGTGTCCATTCAACGTTTTTCTTTTTTATTTTTATTAACTCTAGTCAACTAGGGAAATTACATGAGATTTCTTTCTCTCTTCTTTTTAGCAACTCTCCATAGGTATTGAGTAGTGCTCTTGTAGTCTTCTGAGAGATTATTGTTCCTCTTGATTCTTTCTTTATCAGAGTAATTTTATGTTTTCTGTTTTGTTTGTTATGTATTTACCTATATGTTATATAGATGTGTTAGTGCTGATTCCATTAAAGGGTGTATCTATTCTAATTAAGGCTGTCGATTAATCGCAGTTAACTCACGTGATTAACTCACAAATTTAATCACTATTAAAAAAATACTCATGATTAATCAGTTTTAATTGCACTGTTAAATAATAGAATGCCAATTGAAATTTATTAAATATTTTGATGTTTTTTCTATATTTTCAAATATATGGATTTCAATTACAACACAGAATACAAAGTGTACAGTGCTCACTTTATATTATTATTTTGATTACAAATATTTGGACTGTAAAAATGACAAACAAAATAAATAGTATTTTTCAATTCACCTAATACAAGTACTGTAGTGCAATCTCTTTATCATGAAAGTTGAACTTACAAATGTTGAATTATGTACAAAAAATAACTGCATTCAAAAATAAAACAACGTAAAATGTTAGAACCTACAAGACCACTCAGTCCTACTTCTTGTTCGGACAACTGCTCAGACAAACAAGATTGTTTACATTTGCAGGAGATAATGCTGCCCGCTTCTTGTTTACAATGTCATCTGAAAGTGAGAACAGGTGTTCGCATGGCATTGTTGTAGCCAGTGTCAAAAGATATTTACATGGACATGCTTCCATGCTGATGATATTTACATGCCAGATGCGCTAAAGATTCATGCTTCAACCACCATTCCAGAAGACATGCGTCCATGCTGCTGATGTTCTGCTCGATAACGATCCAAAGCAGAGTGGACCGATGCATTTTCATTTTCATCATCTGAGTCAGATGCCACCAGCAGAAGATTGATTTTCCTTTTTGGTGGTTTGGGTTCTGTAGTTTCCGCATCAGAGTGTTGCTCTTTCAGGACATCTGCAAGTCTTCTCCACACCTCATCCCTCTCAGATTTTGGAAGGCACTTCAGATTCTTAAACCTTGGGTCAAATACTGTAGCTATCTTTAGAAATCTCACATTGGTACCTTCTTTGCGTTTTGTCAAATCTGCAGTGAAAGTGTTCTTAACATGAACAACATGGGCTGGGTCATCATCAGAGACTGCTATAACATGAAATATATCGCAGAATGCAGGTAAAACAGAGCAGGGGACATACAATTCTCCCCCAAGGAGTTCAGTCACAAATTTAATTAATGCATTATTTTTTTAATGTGTCATCAGCATGGAAGCATGTCCTCTGGAATGGTGGCCAAAGTATGAATGTTGGGCATTCGTGAATGGGCATTCGAATGTTTTGTATGTCTGGCACATAAATACCTTGCAATGCTGGCTACAAAAGTGCCATGCAAATGCCTGTTCTCACTTTCTGGTGACACCGTAAATAAGAAGAGGGCAGCATTATCTCCCGTAAATGTAAACAAACTTGTTTGTCTTAGCGATTGGCTGAACGAGAAATAGGACTGAGTGGACTTGTAGGCTCTAAAGTTTTACATTGTTTTGTTTTTGAGTGCAGTTATGTAACAAAAAAAAATCTACATTTGTAAGTTACGCTTTCATGATAAAGAGATTGCACTATGGTACTTGTATGAGGTGAATTGAAAAATTTTTTTTTACAGTGCAAATATTTGTAATAAAAATAACTATAAAGTGAGCATTGTACACTTTGTATTCTGTGTTGTAATTGAAATCAATATATTTGAAAATGTAGAAAACATCCAAAATATTTATTTAAATGGTATTCTATTATTTAACAGAACGATTAATCGTGATTAATTTTTTAATTGTGTGATTATTATGATTCATTTTTTTAAATTGCTTGAAAGCCCTAATTCTATTTAGATAATGTATACAGAGGAAATAATATTGTACGGCCTTCACAGAGTGATTTGACATCATTGCGGGTCTAATGCAGGGCATCCCAAACTTTTCCTTATGGTACAAGATTTGGTCCTCTTCTAAACTGGATGTGTATATTTTATATCTTTTAATGAAGTAGTAACACTTATTTTCCCTTTCCCCCTCTTCTGCAGAATTCCACTCCTTATACCTGATTAGTAAGCTAATATTTATTAGGGATGGATAACCTGCTTCAGAAGATAGTTTTGGTTCAGTTTGGGGGCTGGAGTTTGAGACTTTCTGAAGATTTACATAAGCATCCTACTATCACTGCCCAAGGTTCATTATGCCAATCAAAGCTCCCTTTTTTCCTGATAAAACCAGTGGTGGTTGTAGCAGCTCTGGCAGTCTCAACTGACATAGCTACAGGCTCATAATCTCATTTGAGCTTCCCCAGAAATGCTCGTTACACAGTTGGCACACTGCACCTGGGAAAGTCCTGGATGAGATAAGATTTGATGAGAGCTGCTGGCTGAAGACCAGCAGGTACTGCAGCTTTATATTTTCCAATCCATTTAATCAAATATCAGCAATGATAGAGGAGTGGAAGATATGCCTTTGTTGGCTAAATTACAAGGGGTGGTAAAGAACATTTTAAAAAAGGATTGGAAGGAAAAGAGAATGGGAACACTGGGTTTGGGCCAGTAGGTTAGTACTGGAATGAGAGATGTACTGTAATGGGTCAGGGACTATATTGAGGGCGATTGTGAGGAATACTAAGACCACATCTGCACTACGAGTTAGGGATGTGATTCTCCTGCTAGTGTACATGGAAACAGCACAGTATAAATAGCACTGTAGCTGGAGTAGCAACAGTGGAGACGCAAATGAAACCAATGAATATATATTCAGCCATGCTTTCACTGTTGCTATCCATGCTACCTTCTAATGAGAGCTAGTGCAAGTATGTGTACATGATCAGAAGAACACTACCCCAGCTGGTAGTGTAGACATAGCCTAAGAGTGAGAAGAACCTGATGGGTTGGAAACAGGTACAGATGGCGAATGTCTGGGTAAGTTTCAAGTGAGCATTAGAACTTTAGGAGCTCACACTCAGTAGTTTAATAAAGTATCTAATCTATCTGCCTTCCTGAGACAGGGCACTCTCCTGGGAAGTATACTGAGGCCTGGTCTACACTACGACTTTAATTCGGATTTAGCTGCTTTAATTCGAATTAACGCTTGACCCGTCCACACAACGAAGCCATTTAATTCGAATTAAAGAGCCCTTTAATTCGATTTCTGTACTCCTCCTCGACGAGAGGAGTAGCGTCAAAATCGGTATTGTTAATCCGAATTAAGGTTAGTGTGGCCGCAATTCGATGTTATTGGCAATTAGATGTTATTGGCTACCCACAATGCAACGCTCTGGAAATCGATGCTACTACGGTAGCTTGGACGCACACCACCGAATTAATGGTGCCTAGTGTGGCCGAATACATTCGAATTTATAAAATCGGTTTCCTAAATTCGAATTATATAAATTCGGATTAATCCTGTAGTGTAGACATACCCTTAGTTGCCAACTCTGTAGAGTGCTATTTTGAAAAAAAGAGTATTTTTTTGATTTATTAATGGAAAAGAAAAAACCTAGGACATATATAAAAGGGCTAGCTTTGTATTACAGTACATACAACATTTTATCCTTTTAGGTTGTGCAGATCCTTTATTACTTTCCTGGGGTTTCAAGAGAAATGGTTTTTTGTATGTATTTGGCAAGAATGCCAGAATGTCGTTCTGTTCAAGAGAAAAATAATTTTTTAAACTGGGGGCTATTCCAGGTGTTTTCTTGCAGAAAAGTCTAAATTTCATGAAAGAGAGACACAAGTAATCAAATATCAGGGGGTAGCCGTGTTAGTCTGTATCTACAAAAACAACAAGGAGTCTGGTGGCACCTTAAAGACTAAGGCTTTGTCTTCACTACCCGCCGATCCGGCGGGTAGCAATCGGTCTATCGGGGATCGACTTACCGCGTCTAGTGAAGACGCGATAAAATCGATCCCTGATCGCTCTGCCGTCGACTCCGGAAATCCACCACGGCAAGAGGCGGCAGCGGAGTCGGCGGCAGCGCGGCAGCGGTCGACTTTCCCCCGTCCTCACAGCCAGGTAAGCCGACCTAAAATACGCAACTTCAGCTACGGTATTCACGTAGCTGAAGTTGCGTATCTTAGGTCGGACCCCCGCTGTAGTGTAGACCTAGCCTAACAGATTTATTTGGGCATAAGCTTTCGTGGGTAAAAACCTCACTTCTTCGGATGCATAGAGTGAAAGTTACAGATGCAGGCATTATATACTGACACGTGGAAAGCAGGGAGTTACTTCGCAAGTGGAGAACCAGTGTTGACAGGGCCAATTCAATCAGGGTGGATGTGGTCCACTCCCAATAATAGATGAGGAGGTGTCAATTCCAGGAGAGGAAAAGCTGCTTCTGTAATGAGCCAGCCACTCCCAGTCCCTATTCAAGCCCAGATTAATGGTGTTAAATTTGCAAATGAATTTTAGTTCTGCTGTTTCTCTTTGAAGTCTGTTTCTGAAGTTTTTTTGTTCAATGATAGTGATTTTTAAATCTGTAATAGAATGACCAGGGAGATTGAAGTGTTCACTTACTGGCTTATGTATGTTACCATTCCTGATGTCCGATTTGTGTCCATTTATTCTTTTGCGGAGGGACTGTCCGGTTTGGCCAATGTACATGGCAGAGGGGCATTGCTGGCACATGATGGTATATATAACATTAGTGGATGTGCAGGTGAATGAGCCTTTGATGGTGTGGCTGATGTGGTTGGGTCCTCTGATGGTGTCGCCAGAGTAGATATGGGGACAGAGTAGGCAACGAGGTTTGCTACAGGGATTGGTTCCTGGGTTGGTGTTTCTGTGGTGTGGTGTGTAGTTGCTGGTGAGTATTTGCTTCAGGTTGGGGGGTTGTCTGTAAGCGAGGACTGGGCTGCCTCCCAAGGTCTGTGAGAGTGAGGGATCATTTTCCAGGATAGGTTGTAGATCGTGGATAATGCGCTGGAGAGGTTTTAGCTGGGGGCTGTATGTGATGGCCAGTGGTGTTCTGTTATTGTCCTTGTTGGGCCTGTCCTGTAGTAGGTGATTTCTGGGTACCCGTCTTGCTCTGTCAATCTGTTTCCTCACTTCCCCAGGTGGGTACTGTAGTTTTACGAATGCTTGATAAAGATCTTGTAGGTGTTTGTCTCTGTCTGAGGGGTTGGAGCAAATAGACAATGGATCGTGTGATGTGTCTTAGATGGAAGCTGGAGGCATGTACTTACGTATAGCGGTCAGTAGGTTTCCGGTATAGGATGGTGTTTATGTGACCATCACTTATTTGCACTGTAGTGTCCAGGAAGTGGATCTCTTGTGTGGACTGGTCCAGGCTGAGGTTGATGGTGGGGTGGAAATTGTTCCCGTACTGTAGCTGGGAACAGTATCCCTGATGAGGCCACCGCACGCCTGGTGGCTGAGCTTTGTGACTTTGTCCTCACCCACAACCACTTCAGATTTGGGGACAACTTATACCTTCAAGTCAGTGGCACTGCTATGGGTACCCGCATGGCCCCACAGTATGCCAACATTTTTATGGCTGACTTAGAACAACTCTTCCTCAGCTCTCGTCCCCTAGTGCCCCTCCTCTACTTGTGCTACATTGATGACATCTTCATCATATGGACCCACGGAAAGGAGGCCCTTGAAGAATTCCACCTGGACTTCAACAATTTCCACCCCACCATCAACCTCAGCCTGGACCAGTCCACACAAGAGATCCACTTCCTGGACACTACAGTGCAAATAAGTGATGGTCACATAAACACCACCCTATACCGGAAACCTACTGACCGCTATACGTACCTACATGCCTCCAGCTTCCATCCAAGACACATCACACGATCCATTGTCTACAGCCAAGCCCTAAGATACAACCAAATTTGCTCCAACCCCTCAGACAGAGACAAACACCTACAAGATCTTTATCAAGCATTCGTAAAACTACAATACCCACCTGGGGAAGTGAGGAAACAGATTGACAGAGCAAGACGGGTACCCAGAAATCACCTACTACAGGACAGGCCCAACAAGGACAATAACAGAACACCACTGGCCATCACATACAGCCCCCAACTAAAACCTCTCCAGCGCATTATCCATGATCTACAACCTATCCTGGAAAATGATCCCTCACTCTCACAGACCTTGGGAGGCAGCCCAGTCCTCGCTTACAGACAACCCCCCAAACCTGAAGCAAATACTCACCAGCAACTACACACCACACCACAGAAACACCAACCCAGGAACCAATCCCTGTAGCAAACCTCGTTGCCTACTCTGGCGACACCATCAGAGGACCCAACCACATCAGTCACACCATCAAGGGCTCATTCACCTGCACATCCACTAATGTTATATATACCATCATGTGCCAGCAATGCCCCTCTGCCATGTACATTGGCCAAACCGGACAGTCCCTCTGCAAAAGAATAAATGGACACAAATCGGACATCAGGAATGGTAACATACATAAGCCAGTAAGTGAACACTTCAATCTCCCTGGTCATTCTATTACAGATTTAAAAATCACTATCATTGAACAAAAAAACTTCAGAAACAGACTTCAAAGAGAAACAGCAGAACTAAAATTCATTTGCAAATTTAACACCATTAATCTGGGCTTGAATAGGGACTGGGAGTGGCTGGCTCATTACAGAAGCAGTTTTTCCTCCCCTGGAATTGACACCTCCTCATCTATTATTGGGAGTGGACTACATCCACCCTGATTGAATTGGCCCTGCCAACACTGGTTCTCCACTTGCGAAGTAACTCCCTGCTCTCCATGTGTCAGTATATAATGCCTGCATCTGTAACTTTCGCTCTATGCATCCGAAGAAGTGAGGTTTTTACCCACGAAAGCTTATGCCCAAATAAATCTGTTAGTCTTTAAGCTGCCACCAGACTCCTTGTACAATTAATCAAACTTATTGTGTGTGGTCCTATAGTAAAAAGTATGCTTTTTCATAATAAGAATATATCTGTTAAATTACAACATATCCATTCAGATGTTACTGGGTTGTGTCTTCCAAAGCAGATACTTGTACTGAAAAATCAGAGTAATATTTAAATATACAGTACAGATAAGAAATATTTAACACTGGCCCAAAACCTGACATCCTTACTTGGGCCTTGACTCAGAATGGTACTTAAGCATGTTTGATTTCATTGGGACTGCTCACATGCTTGAAGTTAGACACATGCCTGAATCTGGGTCTTAGTTTCACTTAGGCTTCAAGGAGGAGGACTTTATTGCTTACGGTGTCTCATTGACCTATTTAATCCTTATTCAGGTTTTATTTATTCTCTACTTATCTTTCACTTAAGGTGAAATTCATTCCTCTGTGAGGGCCAGAAAAGGATCTATGCATCAAGTCCCACTTAAGCCTCTTTAAAGATCTTAAATGGGACTTATGTGCCCCACAGGCCTTGTACTAGTCTCCTGCACAGAGATGAATTTCATCTTTTCTCCTTACTCAGGCTTCACTAGTTTGCTTGACTTTAATGAGGAACTAAATAAAACAGTAAAAACTCCACAAAATGGCCAAACTTTTAGTTCTCTCTGTTGTCCCCCGCCCCCGTCCCGTTCCCCCCCACCCCCCGTAGGAGCAGGATTTTATAATTGTACTATGAGAATTAATGTATGATTTGATTTTATCCTGTCAGCCACCCTTTTTGAATAGCAGAAAGGAATGACAGACCAGAACAATCCTTAAGACTGATTATGGTCACCCTTTTGTTTTAGGACAAATTAGGCACTCTAGTTAAATATACATTTCTTTGTTTTAAGGTTTTAGTAAGTAAGAGACAGGATCTTGTATTGTATCTACGTTAAGGAGATTAGAGGAACGTTGAGGGCCTGAAGCCCCAATGTGAATTGTTTTAGTTATAAGATTTAGCAAGGCTTGATTTACAATGTATTCTGCTGAATATACAATACTGCTGTCTGTATACCTTTGAAGGTTTCTATAAGAGATTGTTTGTGTGAATGAGGAATGCATGCATCAGGAAAAGATAAGCCGTGAAAGCCATCACAAATGTCCAGATGGTCAAGAAAAAGTGAGAGACTTGCAAAGACCAGGAGACAATCAGAAAACATCCATTGTATCCGATGCTAAACATGTTAGCAGCATTGACAACCTCAGAGGTGAGGCAGGCACCCCCGAAGGCGAGACAACAAATAGGAGATAACGATGGGAAGCCCGACAATAACCATCAAATGATAACAGCAGAAAACCCCAAGATTAACACCACTTAAGGACTAATGATTACAGGATGACATTGCAAAATGCATGGACTCAAATGGGAATTTACAACTGTAAAGCTGGGGTGTTTTGCCATGGAACTCTGGGTTCAGTCCTGCAAAGCCTCGGAGCATTGGATCACGACCGACAAGAGCCCAGCTCCACACTCGTGCTCAATCTAACTGGCCATTAGATTGACTTGAGCTACAACAGACTGGTAACTATAAACATCAACTGGCAGGACTCTGTGTGTGTGTGTATGTGTGCGTGACACTGAAAAGCATATGCTAACTGTTGTATTTTCAATAAATGCGGCGTATTTGCCTTCTCCTATAAAAGATCCCATGTGCTTTGTATAGCATAACACCCCCCCAGTCAGTTTGACAGCCATGAAGACTGAAATTCTGAATTCATCCTTATAACACATACAACACAAGTAGCAGAGGTGCAAGCTTTCTAGCACCACTGCCCCAATATGCCTCAGTGGCTTTCTGCATGAGCACCTCTAGGTGTGAGAGCACTTTTCAGACTACCTACTCGTTCCTATCCTTTGGTTCTCTGCTGAGATTACCAACATGTGGACAACAAGCACCAACCATAACGGTGACTTTTTGTGATTTGGACTTTTGGGTACTGTAAATTGGATTTAGACAACCCAGCTCACTTCAGAAAAGGCCATCAAACAACAGCCAGATAGCAATGATGACTTTCAGCCACTGCCAGCCTGCTAGATGAGAAGCAGTGATTTAGCCAATAGTGACTCCATATCCTGTTACCAGTCCCAAGCTAACCAGTGCCCCACAACACTTCTCCACATTTAAACTCTAATGATGTTTTCTCCTACATATTATATTATGTTATATCTCAATATTTCTTCTGATTTCCTCTGGAAAGTTATCACCCAGCCACTAGCACACACTGAACTGTACAAAAAAGACAGACCAGGTGGATAAGACCTTCATGACCAATTTACATATAAAATGACGGGAATGGACATTCAAAAAATAAAGCAATTTGGCACCAGTTCCCCCACACACCATCGTTTTTGAACATTTCAGCTGCCACAGATTACCCAGGACAATGAAATACTTATTTTTATACATGTTCTAGACTATTTGGTGTCCATCTTTAAACAACCCATCTCCTGGCGTTGATTTAAAATCACTTTAGTCTTTTTCCATATTGCGTGTAATACTCCCAAAATATGTGTCTTCAGGCCTGTCAGTAAAAAGGCATAGAAGATTAATTAGCACAATATGAGGTCTGAAGGCACTCCTACCCATCCATTCTGTGACTTTTACACTGATGCAATGTGAAAAGAGACAGTGTTTCCATCTTCTACTCGTAAATATCAACCACTTCTTGCAAGTTTCTTTACCAATGCACCATTAATCTCAGTTAGTGGGTAACAACAAGAGATCAAGCACGTTTTCACATTATAAAGGAACAGTTTTGTCCTGAAAATGATCAATCATAGATAATTACAGTATAATTATTTCCCTATGTCATGTGTATAGAAAACTGAACAACTTAGCCTAATAAGAATCCTATGGAAAATATTCATTGCCATCTCTGTAAATGCTGCATTTAAGAACTGAATTAAAGTGTCAAATTATCATCTTACTAAGAAAGTTCATTATTATGATAATGCTCTGAATATATATTATTTACACCTAATTACCATTCTGCTAAAACTATGTTTTCTTTGTTATTTTTCAGATGTTACAAACCCATGATTTATATTTCACTTAAGGTTTCATGAAAATATGGCACAGAATCTTAGTTAAGGATTTCCTTATTTATTACTTCTGGAAGGGGCTGGATAAGTTTGATAGTACTAATAATTTGAAATGGATGCCTTGAGTCCAATTCTGTCCCAAATACACTTATGAAACTCCCAGAGCAGACAGTGGGAGTGGTGTGTGCATATTAGAGGGCAGAACGGGGCCCTTTAGGAACCACAAATAAATTTAAGAACATGCTATTCCTATTTTTGTCCTCATATGGAAAGCAGGAATATGTCTATGCACTGACTGAAAACCTTTATGCCAGCAAGCCTCTACTAAAGCAAGATGGGTAAGTGACTGTGTTTCTGCTGCTTTTTGCAATAACAGAAAGGCATGCTCAGACAAGCTCTCAAGAAGCAGATTCTCTCTGCTTGATTATTTATTCTAGAGAAATAAAATCCATAAGGAATTGCCCTAATGGGGGAGCTGTATACTTGAGCTATTTGACACAAACTACCACCCGTTGAATTTCCATCCCTAAATCATCCCCAGTAGGAATGATTTAGAATTTTCATTTGAGTTAAAACAGGTCATGCTTCTTTCTCCCTTTAGAGGCCGCATTTCGTTTATTTATTTGTTAACTAATGCTGGGATAACCTAACCATAAAGACAAGTCTTCTGAATCGTTTAGATGAAACAATAAGTACGAAGGGGCTCTTGCATCTTTCAGCCTTCACAAAGCATGTAATAATCCCCTCTACTGCTTAATAGGGCCACCTATTCTGACTTTCATTAAGTGCATAGCTCAGATTTGAACATACTAGTTGCAAAAAAGTACTTCAGCATGTTCCTTTTAAAACCTGTGCACAGGAGGCATTCTGCCATGTATACTTTCATGTGCCTTTCAAGCTGCTTGACACTTAGATAAGGGCTTGTTTATGTTACAGATAGGCTATATGGCCAGACACCAGGCCAGGTTCTGCTTTGCCTTACACCAATATAAATCAGGAATCACATCATAAACTTCAACCAAGTATGCTGAATTCTTTACTATACATTATGCTACATACCTAGTCATCCAGATCAATGTCTACATATGGAAGAAAATAAAGAACATTTGGTCTAGCCTACCCCCTAACGGTTGTGTTTTATACATTCAGGAGACTTGAGTATGTTTGTAAATCACAGTACATGATCTTGTCAGGCCAAAAATACTGTTGTAAAGTCATATCCAAGGGGAGAGCCTAGCACCATCCTGGGTATCACGATAGTGGTTCACTTCTGACTCTGAATGGTTATAAAAATGGTAGCTGGATTGTGGAGCTTCAAGGGTTAGAGGGTGAAATGTCAGAAAATGGTGTGATCTTCAGGACTTCAACAGAAAAAAACAGTTATGGAAAAAATGTAACAGACTTTGCTTTTTGTGACTTCAGAGTTTATTTCTCATTTTAATTACTGTAATCTGGCATAATAAGGTAAAAGATTTTTTCAAAGCACTATTCAATAACTTCATGGGCATCAGACAAAGGGTTAATTTTTATTTATTTATTTATTTATTTATTTATTTATTTATTTATTTAATATATTTTCCTTCCTAAGATGCAGTGAATTGATATAACACAGTATGAATTAATGAAAAATTTTGCATAAAGCTCATACTTATCATGTTCAGATAGCAAACTGAATAATATCATTATCTGAACTGCTCACAATCAATATAAATTTAATAATAGCTTTAGAACAAAAATATTAGGTTACAAAAGGAAACTGAGAAATTATTTATCAGCTAGGATTTTGAAATCACACTGAACTTCCAATGGCGAGGGTTAGATAAAAGATGAGAATACACTCTGACAGGATGGGAGACAGACATGGACAGGGACAGAGTGAGCATTCAATCAACAAACAGAAACTGGCACTAATACAGAACTGCTGCCAGACAGGCATCAGACCAGACTAAAAGGACAGATATTTTATCATCTTTATGTCATTATTTGCCTTAGCTTCTTTCCTACTTTTGCAAAGCAGAAGAATGACAAAGAAAGAGGGTACACTGAGCCGTGGTGCATGAATTAGAGGTGGCAGATGAGCAGCTTATTGTGGGCTACTGTCTAGACTGAGTAGTAAGCAAGGAAAGTCATTCCATTTTTGTTCTACAGAAAATGTTCTGTGCCCTTTTCATAGTAGCCACAGGGTACTTCAAAAGGGTAACAGGGAATGTCATGCAGATGAGTCAACATTTAATGGCCAGGTGCCTTAGTTCCTGAGAGCAAAGCTTCAACCCATTCAAATGTATCAGCCTCGCTGATAGTAGAAAGACAATGTCATCATTTATAGAGCTCAGTAATTCTGCCATTGATTAGCTGCACTCATTTTTGCACTGTGGCTATCTTACATAAAGAAGTAGTATTTAGGAACAGGAAGCAGTTTCATATTCATATGCAAGGTGAACTGGGACATAATTACCCATCTTCTAGTAAGGCATCCTGGTTTCACATTTTAAATCTTCTACATAAAACTCATGTTGGCCTCTTGGTAAGCACACATTACTGTAAATCTTTTTTTCTGAATACCTTTTGGTTAACATTATAACAGAGTGGCTATGCTGTAAAGTTTTAATAAACTATCTGTTTCTAATCTTCATGTTTAATCATGAAAGAGAAAATGAGGCTCATAAAAATTGATCACTGATTAAAAGGACATTTGAGAGCTTCACAATATTAAGCCTCAAATGTTTACATAACATTCCTAGGGACAATCTAACAGATGTTTTTCGTTTCATACCTGATAAATAACAGGGCATGAAAGTTCATGATGTGTGCATTAAGATGCATTTGAGATTTGGAGAATACATTGTGATTTAGCATCACATGAGTTTCACATGAAGCAGCCTTTGTCGAAGCAGAAAGTAAGCTTGGCTTCCCCAGTATACAAAATCTTATATTGTTACAATGTCTGGTTCTACACATCTTTGTATAAAATATATTTGCTCTAAGAAAACATATAGATTCTTGGATGGAATATCTAGAATAGTGAAAATGGAAGGAGCAGTCAAGCAAGATTTTGAATACTTTTATGTTAAAAATATGACAATACCCATTAAAATTTTGAGCACCTGTACTGCACGTTGCTGAAGATAAAATAGCATTTTAGCATTAAAAGTGCAGTTCAACGTAAAAGGCTCTAATATAGTAACATACAGAGATTTTACAACATGAACATGATAGAATGACTTCTTCAAAATCCATTTCAAGGAAGCCCTTTTGATATGTGGTTAAATATAGCACAAGCTGCTTCTCATTTGAGAGCAAGAAAGAAAGATGGTAGGTCAGCCTTTTCACATGAAAGGAGAGAAAGGGAGTCTGTCAATGAAAAGGGAAAGCTTAGCAGTAGAGATCAGAGATAATCAGCTGCCAAAATAGAACACTTGAAAGATAGTTTAACTAATATAAAGGCAGAGTGATACTTTAAAATGAATTTCCACATGTTAAAGAGCTGTATGGCTAGCTGTAGAGGCTGAAGTCTTCAACGTGTCCCCAGACCCAGCTATGCATTATGAGCCTCCAAACATCACCTCATCCTATTTTGAAAAGATAATTTATCCTTGCCCAGTCAGTCCTTGGCATCTCTGCTGAGAGAGCCAACAAGGTGGCCAATAAGAGCTAATTACAGTTAAGGTGATTTTGTTTTATTTTTTGTGTGATGTACATACCAGTAGACTGAGTCTGTCAATTCACTTCACTTAAGACCGTTATTACCAAGTTTGGCCAGATTCGATCTCAGATAGTGAGAAAAGACTTCATATTAGGGATGGGAGAATTTGTTTTGCCACTTTCAAACATCTCTGGGCTGACTAAAATTTGAATGTTATTGAGGTCATGTCTCTCATCAGAAACTGTGAAAAAAGGAAGCAAGAAGACACAGAATCCAAATTAAAATAATTGAGGACTAGCACAATACAGAAAACAAATATAGAGAGACTGAACCCAAGGAGCAGAAAACGGAACAAAGAAATTGTGTAATGTAGGAAACAAAGGGCAACAGTTTCAGTTGGTGTAACTCTATTGACCTCAGTGCAGCCACTTGGATTTACAACAGCAAAGTATATGACCTAAATACTGTGTTATGTCCAGGAAACACTCTTGTGACAGCCTGATTTTGCAAGGATATTTCAAATCCCTACCACATTTATGTAGAAAAAATTGTTAAAACTACTGAAGCATTGTTGAAAGTAAAAGGTCATTAATTAACTATATTAATTGTCATGGTAAAACAATAAATAGTCAACTTGAATCAGCTTTGCAAACACTAACCCCTCCCCAAAATATTTCATAGTATTTGTAGAAACTTGCACGTCTTAGGTGGGCAAATCTTAACTCTATAACTCACTAGTAAAGCTCATGAATAGAGCTGGTTGAAATTTTCTGAAGTTTGATTTCTTAATTAAAATTTTCTTTGCAATTTCAAATTTTGATGGAAAAAAGACATTTAAAAATCACAAAATGTTCATCCTGTTTTTTGACCTGCTCTACTCATGAGCCATTCACCCCCTCTACAGGCAGATTCAAAAAGTTTATAAGATGATAGTTTATGAGAGTCTCTTCAGTTTCCAATCCTGTATTTCTTGCACACCACAAGAATCCTGTAGAACAGTGTTTCCCAAACTTGGGACACCTCTTGTGTAGGGAAAGCCCCTGGTGGGCTGGACTGGTTTGTTTACCTGCCACGTCCGCAGGTCCGGCCGATCGCAGCTCCCACTGGCCGTGGTTCGCTGCTCCAGGCCAATGGAAGCTGCGGGAAGCGGCGCGGGCCGAGGGATGTGCTGGCCGCCGCTTCCCGCAGCTCCCATTGGCCTGGAGCAGCGAACCGCGGCCAGTGGGAACCACGATCGGCCGGACCTGTGGACGTGGCAGGTAAACAAACCGGCCCAGCCCGCCAGGCGCTTTTCCTACACAAGACGCATCCCAAGTTTGGGAAACACTGCTGTAGAAGATAACTGAAGTTCTGGGGTATGTAAGAAATGCAGGATCAGATACATAGGATAGACATATCTGAACTGACTGAAGATTCAGAAACCTGTTAACCCTTCCCCCCTCCCCCCAGTTTATATATAGATTCATATATTTTAATGACATAAGATACCATTGGTATCTTCTAGTCTGATTTTTTACATAATACAGGCCTTAGAATTTCACCCAGTAATTCCTGCATCAAGGACATTACTTCTGGTTGACCTGGTTATATATAACTAGAGCACATAAAATGATACAAAGCTAAACCGTATCCCATCTCCTGACTGTCTGGACATAGAATCATGATGCTTCTTGGTCTTCTACAGAAGGAACTTTAAGAATAAATCTATCTCACAAAGTGCCCTGATACTGAGGGAGGCAATTCTGACTGACAGATTAAAACCCTGATTCTATTGTTCAGTCTCCAATAGGTTACTTACTGCCAATTAGAAAGGTAAATCCAGGCAATCAACTTGAAACACAATCCATTGAAGAGATCGGTTGAAATGTAAGGGAAAATCATCCATAATCAATGTGATAAGGCCAGATAGAATATGCTTTATAATATTATGCACTTGAATCAGGTACTGTCCACTATCGGCCTGATCAAAAGTTAAAGGGAAAGCTCTTAGCTACTTCTTTTAGTAGGTCGTATTATTCAGTAGATATATAGTTCATAGCTAGTATGCAAACATATCTGTTGTTATCCAGTACATGTATTCCAGGGGTCGGCAACGTTCGGCACGCGGCTCGCCAGGGTAAGCACCCTGGCGGGCCGGGCCAGTTTTATTTACCTGTTGACGAGGCAGGTTCGGCCGATCGCGGCCCCCACTGGCTGTGGTTCACCGTCCTGGGCCAATGGGGGCGGCGAGAAGCGGCGCGGGCGAGCGATGTGCTGGCCGCGGCTTCTCGCCGCCCCCATTGGCCTGGGACGGCGAACCGTGGCCAGTGAGGGCCGCGATCGGCCGAACCTGCTGCGTCAGCAGGTAAATAAAACTGGCCCGGCCCGCCAGGGTGCTTACCCTGGCGAGCCGCGTGCCGAACGTTGCCGACCCCGATGTATTCTTTTAAATCACCTCTTTGCAAAGAGAATAATTAGGCTAGTTAGAAAGGTCTGGCTGAATACATTCAATACAATATTGACTTTAAAAATTTTAATTGGACATTTTTAGTTTGACATATATTACTTGATATCCTACTCATTCTCTTAAGTCATCTAATTAGAGGCTACTTGAGGTTCCCCTTCTGTACAATATTTAAATGACTGTGTGATCACTGTATCAGCCCTTTAGCCAGAGGTTTTTGAGTATAATTCTGAAGGCCTAATAATCAAGGACAATTTTTAGGTCAAACTTTTGCAACTTTTATGCTTGCAAACTACTTATACTTCATGTGCTCTTTAAACTCATTGTTCTGTCTTCATTTTTACTTTTGTTTTTCTTCTGTATTGTATAATACTTTGTGATGTTTGCTAGTACAAGTTGATAATAAGAACATAAGAATGGCCACACTGGGTCAGACCAGTGGTCCATATAGCCCAGTATTCTGTCTTCCAACAGTGGCTGCTGCCAGATGCTTTAGAGGGAATAAACAGAACAGGGCAATTATTGCATGATGCATCTGGCAATCAGAGGCTTAGGGACACTCAGAGCATGGGGTTGCACCTCATATCATCTTGGCTAATAGCCATTGATGGACCTATTCTCCAGGAACTTCTTTAATTTTTTTTATAACCAAGTTATATTTTTGGCCTTCACGACATCATGGCA
Source organism: Emys orbicularis (assembly GCF_028017835.1). Lineage (NCBI taxonomy): Eukaryota > Metazoa > Chordata > Testudines > Emydidae > Emys > Emys orbicularis. The sequence continues at coordinate 40,255,563 of NC_088690.1, forward strand.
ACGAGTTCCACAGGTTGACTGTGTGTTGTGTGAAGAAGTACTTCATTTTGTTGATTTTACACCAGCTGCCTACTAATTTCACTGGGTATCCCATGGTTCTTGTGTTAGTGAAGGCATAAAAACACTTTTTCTCCACACTGTTCCTGATTTTATAGACCTCTATCCTATCCTCCCTTAGTTGTCTCTTCTAAGCTGAACAGACCCAGTCTTTTTAATTTCTTCTCATATGGAAACTGTTCCATATCCCTAATATTTTTGTTGCCTTTCTCTGCATCTTTTCCAATTCTAACATATATTTTTTGAGACAGAGCAACCAGAACTGCATGCAGTATTCAAGTTGTGGGCATACCATGGATTTATATAGTGGCATTATGATAAATAATGTTTGTTTTTCTTATCTATCACTCTCCTAATGATTCCTAACATTCTGATTGCCACTGCATCTTGAGCAGATGTTTTCAAAGAACTATTCACAATGACTCCAAGATCTTTCTTGAGTGGTAAAAGCTAATTTAGACCTCATCATTTTGTATGTATAGTTAGGATTATGTTTTCCAACTGCATTACTTTGCATTCATCAACATTGAATGTCATCTGTCATTTTGTTGCCCGGTCATCCAGGATGGCAACAGGTTGACCCCAATCCACCATGGTGACTCTTAAAGTTCTTCCCTTGTCTTGGAGCAAGTCCAACCCTTCCCTAGCTCTCTGACTTCACCTTTTACTGTTCTACAGCTTGTTCCCTTGGATTCATGACTACCAGAGAGCTTCCCTTTATGCCCCCTGCCTGATCTCTCAGTAATGATGTTAGATCCTTTCTGCATTCTGGACCAGATTTTCAAAAGTGTTCAACACCCAGTCATTGAGAACAGCTGGCTCCTGAGCACTTTTGAAAAGCTAGACACAATCAGAACAGAACTATTTTGAACATAAGAATGGCCACACTGGGCCAGACCAAAGCTCCATCTAGCTCAGTATCCTATCCTCCGATAGTGGCCAATGCCAGGTGCTTCAGAGGGAATGAATAGAACAGGTAATCATCAAGTGATCCATCCCCTGTTGCCCATTCCTAGCTTCTGGCAAACAGAGGCTAGGGACAAAATCGGGAATCAGTTGTGGGTGCTGATAACTTTTGAAAATCTGACTTACTGACAAAATCTTTATGCCTACACTCCTACCATCACCACTTTACACATGGGAACTGAGGCAAAGACAGACTAAATGACTTGCCCAAGGTCACACAGAAAGACTCTGACAGAGCAGGAAATTGAACCTAGGTCTCCTAAGTATCCGGATGGTGGTATCCACTAAACCACCCTTCTTCTTTAGTCAACAGCTACTCAACCTAAATCTTCTCTCTTATAGGTTTACCATATTACTTCTATTTATACTCACTGTGCCAATCTTCTCATTCTCTTTTTAATGTAAAACAGTAAAATCCTACTACCTGAACCATCTACTTTTCCTATGCTGTCATTTATCTTGAAAATTTGATCTATGAGCCTTTTTTCATACTTGCCCTGCTAAATCTAAACAGGCTGTTGGCACAATATGTTTTAACCGATGCTTAGAACATAAGAGCGGCCATACTGGGTCAGACCAAAGGTCCATCCAGCCCAGTATCCTGTCTTCTGAGCAGAACAGAACAGGTAATCGTCAAGTGATCCAGCACCTGCCGCCCATTCCCAGCTTCTGGCAAACAGGCTTAGTTCTCATTCTGTGTTTACTTATGTAGGCTGTTGTTGGCTGGGAAGCTGTCATGGTTACAGGGCAAGCTGCTCCTTAGACCCTTTTTTGAATACACCCCCTCAGGTGACTGGCCTGGCTGCCCTCCTCCCAAAGCCAGTGTTTTAAGGTATAAAATTCTCTTTGAACCTAGGCTGCCAGGCGTAGGGAAAATAAACCATGGCAGCCTGGATGGAGTGCCAGGGGTAGCTACTTCCCAATCAATGGCCCAGTCATTGTTATCTTAACCCTTTTGACACTGTGTACCTGGGCTGTCTTTGCCATTGTTTTGTTTCCTGTTGGTTTCTCCCTTAACAGCCTCCTTCGATTTAACTCCTGGCATTCAGGCAGGATAACAGATAACCTGAGGGGCATGTGATATTTATAAAAAATACTATTCAGAAGCAATTTGTGATACTCTTATAGAAGATACTTTACAAAGCTGAGATATGATCCCTTTATTTATGCATGAAATGTGTTTAATAAAAATAATGCTTCTGTAATTGTACTGTTAGTGTTTTTACATTAAACATATGTTTATGACACACTGTTATTAAACTAAGAGCATACTTGACAATATTCTAATAGTGTCTCCTAACTAATACTCAGAGTGCTTTCTATAAGGTAGTAGCATTTAAGATACAAATGGAAATTTCCAAATGAGTTTCTTTCAGTATATTTGGGCAATGCAAAGGAGCAGTACTTAGTTCTGATTCACTGCAAGAGTTCCATTTTACACAGCTCAGTTGTATAATGTAAATGTAAAAAAACAAGTGAAGGCAAATAAGTGATTTTATAATTATAGAGGGCAAACAAGTTTGGTACTATAACCTGCAATGCTCTTATGTACTGTGGAACATAACTTTTCAGTATTCAATATTAATTTCATTAGGAGTACAAGTACTAGCAAGCCAGATGGTAATGACATACAACATTTACTGGTCTGAATAAAATTCCCTATTTCCACTCATGTTGCTATAGGGAACTTATATAACATTTATTCCACGTCTCTCTTTCTTAACTGATCCCAAATCCAGTGTTCAGGCAATAGATATAGAGGTAGATTCAAATATATTAAACTGTGCACCCTTGCGTGTTAGGATATTGGCTTGAATAAAAAAAAATAAATCCTCTGTGTTTTCAGTAAACCAGGCATAGTGCAGATTATGTAGATGACGGGTTTCTGCATCCTTCAGTGCTTCCATGTTGCTCTAAGGGAGTCACCTTGATAATTAAGGTTTCATACTCAAACCTCTCTTAAATATAAACCCTTAATGGTGTGTTTTAGTGTTTATATAAATTCTACGTATAGCGCAATCATCCTTACTCAGTGGGGAGTGTTTGCCTGAGTAAGGACTGTAAGTCAAGCCCTTCATGGTATTTCTACTCCAGATTTTTTTTCAGCAGCCCTTGATTTACATTTTCTTGCTGTTTTGAATTTTACTGCAAAATGAAATGGGGCTGGCCAGTGCTGCTGTGGGGCAAGCAGAGTTGTAGGTAGCATTTGCTGTCACTGAGGAAAGGTATCTGCAGAACCATTTGATTTCTGCATATCTGGATTGGGTGTTTATTTTGCAGTGTATTATGTGCAGGAGGTTAGTAGGCTGCAGCATGGTGTAACATACACCAAGGTTTTTGATAAAGCCTTTCCCAGCTCTTAAACAAATGGGCACACACTCAGACAGGCATACACATCAAATGACCCTTCTCTGTGTCAGAAGACTGGAGAGAGGAAAACACCTTTCAGTGCCAAGCTTTTGGAGTCTTTAGTTCTGGCTAGCCTACTCCAAAGCCTATCTAAGTTATTTGGAGTATCTCTATTGATTTCAATGAGCATTGGTTTGGGTCCTTAGATACCAAAGTAATAGGGCTATATAAAATCCATAGCATATAAGTACTAAATATTATTACTTCTATGTATGTAATATATATGCTGTATATGTTTTCTACAGTTGATTTCTGTAAGTTGACTAAACATATACAGCAACAAAGAGTCCTGTGGCACCTTATAGATTAACAGACATATTGGAGCATAAGCTTTCGAGGGTGAATACCCACTTCATCACATGCATCTATAAGGTGCCACTGGACTCTATCACTTTTTACAGATCCAGACTAACACGGCTACCCCTCTGATACTAAACATATACAGTTGATTCACCTCTTCTGTAAAATGTTAGAGACTCAGTACTGATCGATCAGTTTAATAATCACATTAGCAGAAAATACCAAAAAATATCTTACAGTTGAAGAAAGTCTGGCCCACTGGTTTTACCAACAATGCTGTATAAACAGTCATTGACTGTAATAGCATATTATTTCCTGTGATTGATCTCCCTATAAAGTGGCTAAATGTCTTTGATTAAGAAACAGCGGAAGTGCTCTGACTGCACAGAGATGTGCAATGAGTATGGAATCAGTGCTAAATGATTACAAAACTCCATGATTACTTCAGCACACTGACTCTGAGATCACAAAATAACTCAGACACAGTGATTCTAATCTGAGCATAAACTATGGCAAAAATTCATATTTCTAGATTAGGAGACGATTGCTTTTCTGAATGACCAACATGTGAGAGCAGAAATCCTAGTGGACGTGCTTGATGTACAGTAATGGAAAATATGTCAGAAAAATAGTGTGCGTAAGCTTCTAACATGTCATATGACTGGTTCTTGTAAGAGTAAATTGCCATACCCCCATGTCCCCAAGGGAGGAGGGCATCATCTATGCCAGCATATGGACTCTGACAATGTGATACCTTTTAGAGAAAGGATTGTAGAGTTCTTTCCATGTACTTTTTGGTGATGTTGGCTCTGCTGGGTCAATGGACTCTGCCTCATGGCTCAGTGTTGTCTTACACATCTGCCAAGACAGATAGCCAGCTAATGTTAACAGACACATCCATTATATAGCTGGGGGTTAGAGAAGGTGTGGAATATTTAAGAAAAAGGGAAATAAGTAGGTAAAATCATTACCTTTTATGCTCATAGAGATGTTACTCTGCAGGAAGCTGAGGTATTAAGTGTCATAAAAAATAGGTTACAAAGATTAAAGGTTGCAACAATAACCTGTCAGACTCCTGTCTTTACTTTTCACTTTGAGTCTCCCCCAGTTCGTAGCACTGGGAAGGAGGACTAGTATCCCAATGAGACTGTGTCCCTTCATTTGTCAAGCACTGTCCTATGTATGAAAAATAATCTCTTTGTACTTTTTCTACAGGCATCTAGCAGTGTTTTCTGCAGATGTATGGTTTCAAAACCATGTTTGAATTCTTTCTTCCTCTCCCCTTCTTTGGAGAATCTGCCAATGTGGGAATCCTGTTGTTTCTACCTACAATAGCCTTAAATCAAATTTCATACTAATATGCAACACATTTAATCAGCTGTACTGATCCATTAGAGTTCTATCCAGTGGTGCAAGGAGGCTAGTATTTGGGGGAACAATCCCCACTGTTGACCATCCCTTACACTTTTGTGCATGCTAATGATACCAATTTTTCCAGAATACTATAATGTTATATTCCTGTGGAATTTTGGCATTATGATCATCTCTTTCTGCATTTGCTGTCGCCATTGTTCATCATGATCTCTTCAGCCAGCTTCATCAGCATAAATATATACTATGGGACGTCTAGAAGGGAGAGATTTAAAAAAAAATACTTAGAATGAAAAAAGAAGATAATGTGTCCTTAGGTTAGAAAAGTTTCAGTTTGCTTAATCTTTTAAAAGGAAATTATGCCTCTAGGGTTGGATTTTCAAAAGGCCCAGCTGACCCATTTTAGGGAGCAATCTGCATAATTCTGCATTTTGTTTCCAAAATTCAACTGAGGATGTAATTTGCACCTACAATTCAAATGTGACTACAAATCAGACTAATTGCTTCTGTACCTAGATAACTATGGGGGCATTTCATTCACAGGTTCCAAAGCAAGAAGGGACCATAGTGATCATCTAGTTTGACCTCTCATATAACACAGATCATAGAACTTCCCCAAAATAATTCACAGAGCATATATTTTAGAAAAATGTCCCATCTTGATTTAAAAATTGTCAGTGATGGAGACTCCACCATGACCTTTAGTAAGTTGTTCCAATGGTTCATTACTTTCACTGTTAAAAATGTATGTCTTATTTCCAGTTTGAATTTGTCTACCTTCAATCCAGGCATTGGGCTGTGTTATACCTTTCTCTGCTAGATTGAGGAGCCCCTTATTAAATATTTGTTCCGCATATAGGGACTTATAGACTATAATCAAGTCACCCTTTGATCTTCTCTTTGTTAAACTAAATAGATAGGCTCAAGGAGTTCAGTCACTATAAGGCATGTTTTCTAATCCTTTAATTGTTCTCTTTGCTTGTCTCTGAACCTTCTCCAATTTATCAACATCCTTCTTGAATTGTGGGCACCAGAACTGGGCAAAGTATTCCAGCAGGGGTTTCACTAGTGCCAAATACAGAAGAAAAATAATCTCTCTACTCCTACTTGGGATTCTGCTCTTTATGCATCCAAGGATCACATTAGCTTTTTTGGTCAGTGTTATAAATGGGAGCTCATGTTCAGCTAATTATCTACCATGACCCTCCCCAAATCTTTTTTCAGTCACTACTTCCCAGTATAGAGTTCCCCATAATGTGAGAATGGCCTACATTATTTGTTCTTAGAGATATACATTTACATTTAGCCATATTGAAACAAATACTGTTTGTGCCCAGATTACCAAGTGGTCCAAATTGCTCTGTATTAGTGACCTATCCTTTTCATTATTTACCACTCCCCCAATTTTTGTATCCTCCTGGTCCCTAGTCTGATTTGGTGATCTGTAGCAGACACCTACTAATACCCATCTTGTGCTTTTTCTGTTAGGACATTAATCCATAGTCATTCAAGATCATTTTCTTCTGAGTTATCAGTGACTCAGAAACAGTAATGCCATTTTTGACATAGAGTACCACTCCTCCTCTCGTTTTGCCCATTTGATCCTTCCTAAATAGGTTATAACCTTTGATTTTTTTAACAATCATGGGAATCATCCAACCAGGTTTGAGTAATACCAACTGGATCAAATTTATGCTCATAAAAGAACAATTCCAATTCTTTGTTTGTGACGTAGGCTCCTAGCATTGGTGTACAGCCAATACAATAATTTCTTCTCTTCATATTGTTTGGTTCCTTGATTAATTTTGTTCTCAAATTCTCAATTTTATGCAAACTCAGTGCTCATGTCTCCTGCTGTTTACCCTCCTCTTTTGTTATTAGTTTAATATCCTCCTGACCATTCTTGCCAGCCTGTCCTGGAGAAGATCAGTCTCCTTTCTACTAAAGTGGAGGCCAGCCAAGCTATACAGCCCTCTCTCCCCTCAGAAAGTAGAACCAATGCTCCACAAAACCCAAACCCTCCACTTTATACCATTTACCTAGCCAGCAGTTAACTCCCAGAATTTTTTGCCTTCTATCTTCCTTTGCTCGTGATACAGGAAGGATCTCAGAAAAGATTGCTTGGACGCTTTTCTTCTTCAGCACGTGTCTGAATTCTCTGACGTCATCTACTAACTATGAGATATCCCACGATCCAGTGCCATTAGTGCCAGTAAGAAGCATCACCAATGCATCCTTTCCTGTCAACTTCAAAAGCCTATCCAATCTTAGAGTGATATCTTGTGTCTTGGCGCCTGGAAAGCAGTACACCATCCTGTTGTCTGCCTGTCTCTTGCAGAAAGTTCTTTCAGATTCTTCTGAGTATTGAATCCCCCAACAAGGATTGTTTGTCTTTCTTGGTCAGTTGGGGAACTCTTTCTGGGCAAGCCTGATTTTCTTACAATTAGCTGCCATCCACAGGTGAGTCCTGTTCATCTCTCCATTTTCTTGGACCAGCTGGATCTTGAGAGGAATCTTCTACCTGTGTGGAATTCTTCCTGGTCCTTTTTTCTCTGGTGGCTACAGCCTGTCCATCCTCATCTATCTCTAGCCATGTAGAATGATGCTGTGACCTCTTTCCTCTGGTGGTTACAAACTACCAGGCCTGCTTCCTGACTTCTTATCTCTCCATCTCCTTAGTGTCCAGTTGCTTTCTTCCTTGAATGTGGAGCACTGACATTTCTTGAACTTGGCTGTCTTAGGAACGCCTCAGCTTCTCTGAGTCTCATGTAGGTGGTGGTGCAATTTGTACCCTCAATTGATTCTTGCAAACACACAGAGATGATGGAAGATTTTTATTTTTAATTTGGTGCAAATTGCTCTCTCAAATAGTGAAAATGAGTCTGTTGGAAAGATAATCTAGCCATTCAAATCTAGCTTTTGAAAACCTATCCCTTAAATTCTATGAAAAATCTGACCCTAGCCCTGCCCTATAAATGGTGCTTGATATCAGTGCCAGTTATACTAGGGAATTGAGAGCTGTAGAAGGTTACAGTAATGATCAGGGAAGTAAGTTGGTATATATTAACTTTTATTTATTGTTTTGTTTTTCTGTATGTACAACATTTATATTTTTAAGAAGACAGAATTGATGGTTTCTTCTCAGACTGAACCTGAGGGGCACCACACAATGAAGTCAGTATGTCTGCTTGCAGAAATACAAACGTTTTGTTGGTCGTATTCCGGGCTGACAAAAGTGAAAACCTTGAATCCTACCACGCAGGGAAAGGCAACGCTGGATCAAGGAACACCCTCTCTCTACAATGAGGGAAATAGTAAATTCATCATAATACATTTTAAATTAACATTTGTAAAGGTGGGAAAGGAGTGAAGACAGAGGAAAAAAAAAGATAAGAATAGGGAGGGAGAGGGATAGACCGAAAATAAAAGAGTGACCAAAAGAACTAGAGAGGAAGTGGGGACAGGAGAGAAAGGATTGCTGTTCCTTTTCTTCTTCTCTTTCCTTCTATCTCCTTCTTTTCCTTTTCTGTCTCTTTATTCCTTGGTAGCAGCAGCTTCACCAGTTAAACTGGATCTGAAGCAGGAGCTTGGAAGGGAAATCAGCGCTGCCACCTTCACCTGATGAAACAGTGTAAAGATTCACTTTTTCCACCAAGCAAATTGAAACTTTTAAATTCCAAGTGGTTTGATTTGAAAGGTTTCTGGTGGCAGAAAGGAAGAGTGATGCTTCTGTCTCTGCATTGGCTGGATTCTTGTCAGCTAACAGAATACAACACATCAGCGTGTCATTAAAGATATTTCTACAAGTCTCTAGTATTATTCTCAAGAACCAGAGACTTATTTCCAGTCAGGAAGCTGGGATGCCAATGTACTTTACATGTACAAGCAATGCAGATGGGACCACTTTTCAGACACGTGTGCGTACAAATCCCCAATCTACATACGCATATATAGTTTTATGTGTGACTGTCTTTTTTCTGATTGGGTTTGAGCTAGTTCCCAATGAAGTCAATGGGAACAAGACAATGACAAAGAGGCAAACTCTGTCTTTCATTATTTATATGCAACCTCATCTATGTATACCTCTACAAGCCTACTTCCAGTGAGAATGGAAAGCAAAACTATTAGAGATATCAGCACAACCAAAGTGAATTCATTTTCAGAACACAGAAGTCATCTTTAACATTTAACAGGTTTTAGCCCTTTTCCATCCGACTGAGGAGGCATTAAAATGAAAAAGTCTCAATATTTGTGCTGAGCATCTACCTTCCTACTTCTGCCCTGCCCACTAACTGACCATCTAATGTCCCCTTCTTCCTTATCTGACCACTTATTGTCAGCTTCCTTCAACTGAGCACTTCTGCTTCTGAAATATTAAAAGAAGGGGTATTGTCCCAAATGCTCTCTTACTCTTTTTTTACAGGAGCATGTTCTATATTTTAATGCCATTTATAGTTTCATTATGTGACACAGCAGACAACATTTTGAACTAACTATAATATTCTGAATATACTTAAAATATTGGGTGTAAATGCTTGAATAGGTCCCAGGCAGTATGAATGCTTTAATGATTTCTAGCCTTGATGTTCAGGTTCATCAGCCAGTCTGTTGTGTTATTTTAATGAGTAAACATATAGATATATACAGTGGAAACTGACAAACTTATAACTAACTATAATAAATGACTCCCCAATAACAACAAAAAAGGAATCTAGTGTAGCATATAAAAGCAAAGAAGGTGAAAATAGCTCTAGTTCATCATAAGAGGAAATTATCCATAGAGAAGTCTGGTAGAGTGCCAGAGCCTCAGACTTCATATCCAGCTAGACAGAAAGAATAGCTGGAGAAGCAATTAATGATAGGGTTCTTTTTCAAATACAATGGTTTCTTAATGGAGGTTACAACCTTAATGATGTCTAACTTCAATTATTCAAGAGCACCAACAATTCCAAGTAGAAAATTGAACATAGTGGTAACACTTGCAAAACCTTTCCATTCTTACTGCAGATGGGGAAAAATGCATTATAATTCATCACATAATAAAAAAACCTCTCTAACCAATAACTGAAAACAAAACATCAAGCACCAAATGTATATCAGAATGAAACATCAAGAAAATATACTGAGATTAAGAACTATGAAAACTAAGGTAAATAGGCTTTGATCTGGCAAAATCAATGGGACCATTTGTGTCCTTAAAGTTAACTAAGTGCCTAAATACTTTGTGGGAATGGGACTTGAGTGAACATGAAACACAATGTTTTAGAGGAGAAATATAGTCACCATGAGTGAAGGAGAGGGAGCAAAAGGAAGGCTAGAAAAGAGGGATATATGTTTGGTGTGTAGGTCGGTCAGGAACAGTTGACACACAGCTTGAAAACTACAGGAGCTAAAGGTAGCAAAGGCAGTCCGGGGTAGAGAGAAATATATGCAATTTAAGATACAATGGTGAACAATGTATGATCAACTGTGCTGGAGGACACTTATGCAAACATGCCCTCTGTCTGAGTTTTCATGCTTACAGCTGAGCAAACTATTTGCAGAAAACAATTTATTTTAATTTTGTTAAATTCACTGAATAAATTATTTGACAGTTCCTCCTCCCCTGCCCTCCAATATTTAGCTAGGTTATAAACTTGTTGAATAATTAATGAATATGGTAAGCAAATAATAGATATTACAAGTTGTATGAAATTCATGTAAAAAATGACTTGAGGAATACATTTTCTATCACTTCAATCAGTTCTTCTCCTTCTGTAGTGATGTGACAGATTTTTTTCTTATCTACCTCTCTTTGAAAAAGCTCAATAGTTTTTCAAAATGAAATATTGACAAAACCAAACCTCTTTTCGCTTTATACAAATAAATTAGACAGTTGAAAACACAATACCAGCTATTTTGCAATGATTGTGGTTGACAGTATATACTAGTTCAAGCATAGAAAGATATAGTGGTCACTGGAGATAATACTGTCAGTACAGATTGAGGAGGGTCGTATTCTGATCCCACTGAAGTCAACAGCAAAACTCCTATTGACTTCCACAGGTCCAGAATTTCACCGTAGGTTTTTGAATTGTGTCCTTTAAAAATACTGTAGTTTACAACTATTGAACAATCACTAGCACCTACAATCTATAACTATAATACAGGCTTGGTGCTGAAAGACTTATCCAGTTTTTTTCTAACTTCCTTCTCTAATATAATATATTCATTTTTTTTAAATTAGAGACAGCATTGATTGTAATAAACTTCATCCTGACTATAGACAGTGCTCTTTAATATGTAAGACCTTATTCTCTGCTCCATTAAAATGGAATTTATTTCAATGGAGTGCAGAATCAGGTCTTTCAGTTGAAAATTCCTTCCTTCTGGCACATCCACCTCTCTATCACTCCCTCCTCACTTTCAACCTCAATCCACAACATCCAATGGAATACTGCAAGATTCATCTTTTCTCCCTGGTGGTGGTGGTGGTGGTGGTGGGGGGGGGAAGCGGGGGCAGTTGTGGTTGGGAAGAGTCTCTGCTTGTTTCACTTTGCCATTTTCCATTTCTGTCACAATATTTTAACAAATTTTTATCAACATTGTTTTTGAAATTATTGAAAAAAATATTTACTGAAAAACACGTTTTGACTTTCAATGGAAGTTGGGCACCTAATTTCCATTGACTCCTTTTAAAATCTCACCTCTAGTCTTTTTACCATTGTCACAATTAATAGTAAGGGTAATGATCCACCATCTTACCCCTCACTGTTCTGATGGGACTGAAAGTCAGAAACCTTATCATCAATTGCTAAACCCTCCCATAGGTCCTGAAAATACTCAAAGCCTCCTTCTAAACAGGTTACATATCCCAACCCATAAAAATAGGACTCCTCTCACTTCCTAAACATTCTTGTCCCCTCTCTCTCCCTGGCTGATTCCTGTCTACACAGGCAATAAAATAAATGTACGTATGAGAAACATATATAAAACATGCCATGTGAATGGCATTTAATATAGCAAGACCACTATTTAATTATATATATATATATATATACACACACACACACACACACACACACACACACACACACACACACACAATTAGTAACATTTTAAAATATTTAAGTATATTAGCAGTCTATGTCCCATTGACTCAGTGTGACTGAGGCTCCGAAATTACTTAGGCACTTCTGAAAATTTTACCCAATGTATGTCTATATGGCTTCTCTTTTACCTATAATAGCAAGAAAGGTGCACTGGATTTTCAGCATAAAGCACCTTTGAAACTTGCATTAGAGTACCTGCCTTGTGTAAGGTCAGGATTTTATGCAGAGGCGTAGAGAGTGCCCTCCGTACCCTCCGACCGGAGGAGGCCCCGCAAGGAAGGGGGCCCCTAAAAGTGGAAAAATAAATACCGCATTCCAGTTTCTGCATTGTAAGGGGCCCCGCCCGGACATATGTTCGGAGGGGGCCACGTTCGGAGAGGGCCACGTTCTTTGTTGCTACGGCCCTGATTTTATGCCATGTGGATTCAACACTATAAATTCATAGATTCATAGATTTTAAAGCCAATAAAAGAACATTGTGATAATGAAGTCTGACCTCCTTTGTATCACAGGCCATAGGACTTCCTTGAATTAATCCCTGATTCAAGTCCATTAGCTGTGGTTGAATTAGAGCATATATGATAGAAAAAACATCCAATCTTGATTTTAAAAAAATTCCAATGATGGAGAACTCACCACTATTTTTGGTAAGCTATTCCAATGTTAATTAGCTTCACTATTAAAAATGTATGCCCTTTTTTTTAGCCTGAATTTGTCTAGTTTCATCTTCCAGCCATTGGATTGTGTAATACACCGGCTAAATTACAGTGTCTTCTATTATCATTTTTTCCCCCAGTCATCTATTTTTTGTTCCCTGGTACTTATAGACTGTGATCAAATCACCCCTTAATTTTCCATTTGATAAACTCACCAGATTCAGCTCCCTGAGTCTTTTGCTATTATAAGGCATGTTTTTCAATCCCTTTAATCATTCTCATGGCTCTTCTCTTTAACAACTTTCATTTTTCAACATCCTTCTTGAAATGTAGACATGGAAACCAGAACTGGTCACTGTATACCAGCTACAGTTGCACCAGGAACAAACGCAGTCATAATATAACTTAACTACTCCTACTCAGTATTCCCAGTTTATACATTTAAGGATCACATTAGCCTTTTTAGCTTAAAGAAAGTTTACATGTTTTTAAATTGTCTGGACGCTTTCTATAGTATTCTTATAACAGAAAGGTAACAAAAAGCAGTTATGTTGGAATGGAATAGTGTGATTGATCACTCAGACAGAGAAATCTGAGTTCTCTTGGAAAATTCTATAGGGGGTCACACTAAGAGTTTAATTCCTGTCTTTATAAGATAGCTTTTTCCCAGTATTCCTTGGGTATATTCAGTCTAAGTATCCTCTCCATCTCCACTTCTTTCTTGTAGGACTACTTCCTGATAAAGTATTAATGTAATACATCATCAGAAGGCCATCAGCGATGTTTTGATGAAGTATTATATCATTACTCATTAAAGAACTATTGTTCTGATGATATATTTGTCATACCCTCTTGAATTGATGGATAGCACAGAGATTCCATTTGTAACAAGGCTCTAAACTAGCCACAGGGGAAGAAGATGAAAGAAAAGCATGGGGTCCTAGGAAAGCCATAAGAGAAGATGTGACACAATGAAGGACAGATGGCTCAGATTGATGTGGAATTTAGAAAATGAAGAAATAGGAGGACTTGGAATCTTGTAAGAAAGGAAAAAGGAGATGGTAAAATTAAAAAAAATCACGCACAAATGTGAGTTATGAAAAGAGGAAAATTCACCGTTGAGAATGGAGAGAGAGCAAAAATCAGTATTAACAGCACAGGAGCAAAATGAAAGTTAAAGAAACTAAGTGTAGACAGCTTTAACACATGGATATAATGTAAAGCAACCCATGTGGGAGTCTGAAATACTGCTGTTTCATTCTCCATTTTCTGTTGCTAATAACAGGTCCAGCAATCAGGGCCATCTCCAGGCACCAGCTTAACAAGCAGGTGCTTGGTGTGGCCAAGGGAGAGGGGCGGCACCTGCGGCAATTCGGGGGCGGCAGATCCCTCACTCCCTATAGGAGCGAAGGACCTGCCGCTGAACTGCCGCCGCCGATCGCGGCTTTTTTTTTTTTTCCAATTGTCGCCGCCGATCGCAATCGTGGCTTTTTTTTTTTTGCTTGGGGCGGCAGAAAAGCTGGAGCCGGCCATGCCAGCAATAGACTATCATTTTGTATGGACGGGGTGCAACACAAAAGAGTCAGAGTCTGATGTTCACAGGCCATCTGTAAATCATCTCACAAGGAGAGGACACTAACCACATAGTTGTAGAAAAGACAGCTCATTTTAGCATACACAGTCACACCTTGAGTTTCAAATAAACATGTGCATAAACAACAGTGAAATGGATCTAAGTAAGACACAGGAAAAATTCTTGAAATTCCCCACTGGGCGCGCTCTCGAGGCCTGATCCAATGCCCTTTGAGGTCAATGGGAATCTTTCTGTTGTCTTCAAAGATCATTGGATCATGCCATCAGTTTCAAATCTGGCTACATGTGATTGGAAAGGTGTTCTGAAAAGCTCTCACAAGAGAAGCTGGGGTCCATAAAGGTATCATATCCATATAAGCATGCACAATCACCACAAAAGCAGTTGTGTCAGAAATCACTGCCACCTTATGAAGAACTTTTAGGGAGGATGGGAAGGACCACAGACAGCAACCTTTATAAGATTAGTAATCTTCTGTTTAAGATGATATGCTCCTATTCCTCAGTCTGCCTTTGTCAGATGGGTACCTATCCAGGGTCGGCCCACAACATTTTGGCACCTGAGGCGGGGAGCTCAAATTACGCTCCCATGCTCCCTCGCTTGGGCCAAAACTTTGAAAGGTCTCAATTCTGCCTTCTTCCTGTTCTACTCCTCTCATGGTACTGTTCTGCTACCTACCCCAGTAAAGGAGAACTAACAACTTAAAATGCCTTGTTCAAAAATTTTAAATAACACTTAACTTTCAAACGCCTGAACAGCAAATGTCTGCATTTTCTTGTCTGCATAGTAAACACTGGCATTTTTATCTGTTTGAATAATCAAAGTGGTGCTTTCCGTGCCTTCTTGGTTGCAAAGATTTGAACTGCTTCCTGCTGAAGGTCCACAGTCTGGATCAGCTCATGCTTTATTGAAATATTGGGGGTGAGGGATAGCTCAGTGATTTGAGCATTGGCCTGTTAAACCCAGGGTTGTGAGTTCAATCTCTGAGGGGGCCATTTAAGGAACTGGGGTAAAAATCTGTCTGGGGATTGGTCCTACTTTGAGCAGGGGGTTGGACTAGATGACCTCCTAAGGTCCCTTCCAACTTTATGCTGTGAGATGGTTGGCCAGCCATCTCATCTCCTCTCCTTGTGACATTGTGGAGCATAGATATGTTTTTATTAACTTCAGCTTACAGAAGCTGCATTCTCCACTGGCAACTGTTACAGGAAGTGTTAGAAGTATGCGCAGAGCAACAAAAGCATTTGCAAAATGGGTGATCATCTTATTTTTTGGCTTTTCTTATTACTTTTTTACACTTAATTTGAGAGTTTATGCTCCTTTCTATTTACCTCACTAGGATTTGAATTCCACTTTTTAAAAGATGCCTTTTTATCTCTCACTGCTTCTTTTACATGGTTGTTAAGCCACAGTGGCTCTTTTTTAGTTCTTTTACTGTGTTTTTTAATTTGGGGTATACATTTAAGTTGGGCCTCTATTATGGTGTCTTTGAAAAGTGTCCATGCAGCTTGCAGGGATTTCACTCTAGTGACTGTACCTTTTAATTTCTAATTATAAAGTAAATATGCTATTGATCTAAGGTTAAGTAAGTACAGGGATATAACAATGTAATCTAATAGCATTGAACAGGTTACAGATAAATGAAGACAATATCATTCACATTTCCTTTTAAGTAAATTAACACTCAAGTGAATTAGTACACTTAACAATCCTTTGAGATTCACCATGAGTTAATTGGCCTATTGCTCTCACCTGAACTGGTCTATCAGCATCACAGATATATTCTTCTTTTGCTAGTTGACAGAACTTCCTTTAATGCATATAGGAGATTTTTGGTTTGTTTATATTTAACCCAATTGCATTTGCTGTAGTAATTATGCTTTCAGTGGTACAATTTTGTAAATAGAAAGTATAATGTGATAATATCATTTTTTTTTTACATCGTAAGTGACAGATGTCTGTGTCCCACAGTCGTCTTAGGCTGACGTTTTCAATTGTTATAGCAGTATTGATGAAAGAGGATTAAGGAGCTCTCCGATGCCAAACCCCATTATTTCAACTTTACGTAGAGCTGCCAAGCCCTAATAATTCCAAAGGGATTTAGCCATTATAGGGTACAAAGGCTAGGTCCTCACAGCAATCTGAAAACTATTGTAGCCTGTCAAAATGTAAATGGTCCTATATTAATGAAAATCTAATGGTATAACTTTCACTCAGTGTTTTTTAATTAACACTCTTCTAATGACACAATAGTCAACAAATGGCAGGACACACTTAAATAAATCTTTCAGAGATCTAATGATTTGCCCTAACATCCTAGAATTGTGACTTGTCATTGCCTAACATGGGAGCATTTATTAGACTTTGCAATAAGCTATAGTATAAGGCTTTTTTTTGGGGGGGGGGGGGGGTCTGACTTCTTCGTCACCAATTTGCAGGCCAGTCTTTTTTAAGTCAGTTTGAAGGGAGATAATTCTTAGAGCCTCACTGCTTTATATCTATGACATTTCCATGAAAACCTACAAATATAGCCAGTACACTGTTGACCTTTTCAAGAATTTGTTCTTAGTCCTTTATTCTTTTATTTTTGAGACACTGAACATCCATCCAGCTGTCTGTCTGTCTATCATCATTTCTGCAACACATCAGCGTAATAACTAGAAGGTAACTAAAAGGTTAAGTATTTCACTGTCTTGTATGCAAAGAACCCAGCTCTATACCCCTCCTAGATTCAGCCATGGTGGTTAGTTAATGAGAGGGTTTTTTCCTCCTTTGCTTTACTCAGCCTTCGTGATTAGGGAAGGCTTTTTCAAAAAAGATGTGAATTGGAGCATGTTTTTAAAATGATCATGTCTGGACCCATCCACATCTGTGGTTGCAAGGCATTCTTGAGTCAAGTGTCCTGTACTAAAACTGCTTTGCCTACAACTTCTTAAGATTTCACCCTAGTGGCTATTAAATTCAGTGTTGAGCACAGCTGTTTCAGAGCTTAGAGGATGGAGAGGGTCTATAATCCCATGAGCTTTAAACAAGAACTGTAACTGTATCCAGTCAAATGGGGAGCCGTTGGAACACTGTTGTGATGCGCTTTCATTAGCATTTATTGCTTAAAAGATGGACTGCTTTTTACTGTACTAATTGAATCTGCACATGGCCTCCTCATTCATCTCCTGGTACAATGTATTGCAACTATCTAACTTGGAGCTGACAAACCTGTATACCACTATATTTTAGTGAGGGGAATGATTGCAGCATGTTGGCTCTATGAAAATGGGAGAAGATGTTTTGCCACTATGGCAATATGCTCAAAAGTACTGATCAGTCCAATAAGTCCGTTAGAATGCTCACACCTTTAGTGATGGGTAGATGCCTTAAAAATGGAGCTATCAATGTCTTTGGCTAGTCTACACTACCCGCCCGGATCGGCGGGTAGAAATTGATCTCTCAGGGATCGATTTATCGTGTCTCATCTAGACGGATAAATCGATCCCCAAATCGACGCACTTACTCCCACCTCGTCAGGAGGCGTAAGTGCCATCGACGGGGGAGCCGCGGCGGTCGATTTGCCGCCATCCTCACAGCGGGGTAAGTCGAATAGGATACGCTGAATTCAGCTACGCTATTCGTGTAGCTGAATTTGCGTATCTTAAATCGACCCCCCCCCTTAGTGTAGACCTAGCCTTAGACAGCTCCTGAAAGTGCTTTCTAGACCTCTCAACAACTGGCATCTATCTCAGTGTCTCACAGTTATGCTAAAGTAAAGCCTTTTGTTTATCACTGGATTGGTGACAGACATTTATACTCCTCATAGGCCTATTCTGATCCTTTTGTGAACAGGGACCCAATAGTGAAAAGTTGTATCTTTTGGTTTTATAACATGTATGTTATATTA
Source organism: Emys orbicularis (assembly GCF_028017835.1). Taxonomy (NCBI): domain Eukaryota; kingdom Metazoa; phylum Chordata; order Testudines; family Emydidae; genus Emys; species Emys orbicularis. The sequence goes on from NC_088690.1 coordinate 40,273,896, forward strand.
CAAAGCACATAGACGAGAAATGCACAAGTTGAACTCTGCCTATAATTGAAAAACAAAGAACAATCAACTATAACACTTATAGTCACCAGCTTATCATCATTGGATTTTGGAGAATAACCAAGGTAGAAGACTATTTTCAACTGAAAGATAGATTTGTTTATTGTTTTGCAGCCAGTACAGCAGAGAGACCGAAACCAGTGTATACTGTGAACCGAACCCTAAAGAATGCTTTCTGGTCTGCAAGATCTGAAAAAGACATGGCAAAGAGAACTTCTAAGAGGACCAGTAGTAGGGCTTGGGTTCCATTCTCTAAGTCTAATTCAGCACTATGTTATACCAGTTTTATGGCAGTGTAACTCTATTGAAATCAATGGAATTACACAGGTGTAAAAAACTGGAGTAACACAGCACACAGTCTGGTCAGGTGGTCTGATTTCTCACTCACTATCTGGTGTCAGGTGTTCTAGGAATGATGTGGAGTCAGTATGAAGAGTGAATACGTCCCATCGCTTAGCTCTCATCTAGGATATGAAGGAGTGGGTCTGATGAAATCTGAGAAGTATGCTGTCCAATCCTCTTCAGCCAGAAGAGTCAGAGCTTTAATAAGGAGGCAGAGGACACTCTCCAGGGGATGGAACAGATAGGATGATGTGGAAAGATGCTTAGGGAAGTGTGTTTTTTCAGCCATACAGGAGATTTGTGTCAGCTTGTATTGAAATCAGACCCGTCTGTTAAACTTGCCTGTTACATGTGTTTTTGAACATTTCTTATTAATACTTATTTTTAACTTCAGTTAGTCAGTGAGGGAAGCTAGGGCTTTGGTTTACTCCCTCTTGACTATTCTGAGACCATCAAACTCAGCCTCTGCTTGGCTTCTGAGTTTGTTGTGAATGATTGTTGCTTTCTCTGTTTTCCACTCAAATTTGTAGCTAGCTAGTTTGCCTGGGTCCCTGTAATTTGTTGCTATGATGATATGCCTTGCTTTGTGTGTTCTAATGAGCTCAATAGTTCATTCTGAGCTTCTGCATCTGGTAAAGATAATAAGCATGACATCTCTGTTAGTCACAGCCGTGCCTGCACTGAAGGGCGCAATGGGTTTGTAGTTTAAAATAGTTTTCTCTTCTCAAGCCTGTGTGCTTCAAACACATAATAATTACTGAACAAAATGTTCTTAGACATTTGCTTGAATAGTGTTGATCAATAGCACTGTTTATGAAGGGAATGCTATTTTTGAGCCACAAAGAACCTATGCAAATAAACAGACAATTACTTGGCTTCACTACCAAAAACCAGTGCTGACGTTTTTGTTTTTATCTTTATTTAATCAATAGGCAATTTTTGGTTAGACAGCTACTGCATGTGCCAGCTATCTCCATAACAGGAAAAGAGAAGAACCAGTTCCTTTTTGTCCTGTAATGATTTCAATATTATTGAAAGACTGTCTACACCATCAGATATCAATAGCTGATATTAGTGCAATTTCCAGGAATATCCGTATGTTCAATCAGAACAAACTGTGTGAGTTCCTGGGTGAATATAAGGATAGAATCTAAGCAAATCATTCACTATAAAATGGTTTATAAGAAAGCAGGATGGTTGGGAAGGGGACCAAAACATATTTAGGAAAGTAAAAGGGCATGTTCGGTTACTCCAGAGAAGGGGATAACCCTACCTTTGTTAGAAAATGGTTACCTCTCTTTTTGTAGAAATTCATTGAAACAAATATAGCCCCAAATCCTGCAAGTTGTTCTGCATAGATGGACCCCTCCCCATGTGGAGTCCCACTTATTTCTATCCACATGGCAACATTTGCAAGATTGGACTGTACGTACCTCTAAAGGTCAGGAGTGGGGAAGGGGGTTGATATTTTGACCAGTCGCAGCTCAGTGATCTTTGTTCTTATATGGCACTAGAACAGGTTGACATTTTATGCACAATTTTTTTCCAGTGGAAAAATGGCCATTTTAGGACAATAGAATGTTTTGCAGAAAGTTTGTTGGCATCTCTTTTTGAGAAAGTTTCTTTGACTTTTTAATACATTTCTTTGACTTCATTTTAATACATATATTTTAATGAAAAATGTTATTGAAATTGTTATTGAACATTTTCATTTCCCTGAATCTTGGTTTTCAGTGAATGAAAATGTTTGATAACATTTTCAATATTTTTACTGAAAAATTAATAAAAAATTACCTGGAAAATTTTGCATTTAGTACCATGTGACATGGAAACAGCTTGAAAATATCCCTCAAAATTGTGTTTTCTGATTTTCAACCAGCTCTACAATAGGACTTCTAACTGAGAATCTCAAAGCAAAGGAAAGTTAGTACCATTTTCCTCCTTTTATAGATGGGGAAACTGAGGCACAGAACAATGATGTGACTGGCCCAAGGACACACAGAAGATTAGTGGCTGAATCAGGATTAGGATCTAGGTCTTACCTGTCAGTTCCGTGCCCTATCCACTGGACCATGTTGTATCCCCCCTTCTGAACAAGATGGGTTAACACTAAATGTTACCCAGATAAGAGAAAACTTTTTCTGCCACCCTAGACAGAGTTTTCGTCCCCCAAGAAAACTTCTGCCTCCCAGCTCAGTGGTTTGAGCATTGTCTTGCTAAACCCAGAGTTGTGAGTTCAATCCTTGAGGGAGCCACTTAGGGATCTGGGGCAAAATCAGTACTTGGTCCTGCTAGTGAAGGCAGGGGGCTGGACATGATGACCTTTCAGGGTCCCTTCCAGCTCTGTGGAGATAGGTATATCTCCATATATAAATAAATATAACTCCTCTTCTGTCCACATGACCTCTGATTTTCTACCCACCTCTGAATCTTTTATCGTCTTCCCAAGTGAGGAGACTCGGTGTACCCAAGATGATGATAGTTGGCAATAATCAGGTGTCTGATACACTAATAGTTTTCTGCTTTGTATTTGACTCTGTTCCATCCTGGGCCTTCTACTCAGAGCATCTAGATCATAATGATACAAAGTAGTCCTTTAATCCAGCTCTGTTTTCCAACAGTCTGGGTGCTGCCTTGTTTTCTATGTAAATCTCCACAGGTTGTACTTCTGCAGAACAATTAATCAAGGAATGATATTGCAGTACAGGAAATATTGATTGGTTTAAATTGTGATATGATTTATAGGAAGAAAACCACACTCCAAGAAGGCTGATAAAGAAAATGTATATCACAGTGTACAATAGCTAGTCAGAATAAACACAGGAAAAGTATGTGGGGGTTATTATAGTACCCACACTCCCAGCAGATTTGCAGTGACCAAGTGTGCTTTATAAATAGAGGTGATTTATTTTCCATTATAGTCACTTCTGTAAGACTCTTGAACGATGGCCACAAATTGTGAAAAATTATGTGAATAATAGGGCTGTCAAGTGATTAAAAAATTATTTGTGCGATTAATCGTGCTGTTAAACAACAATAAAATACCATTTATTTTAAATATTTTTAGATGCTTACTACATTTTCAAATATATTAATTTCAATTACAACACAGAATACAAAGTGTACAGTGCTCACTTTATATTTATTTTTATTACAAATATTTGCACTGAAAAAAACAAACAATTTTTTTTTTCAATTCACCTCATACAAGTACTGTAGTGCAGTGCTTCTCAAAGCTGGTCCGCCGCTTGTTCAGGGAAAGCCCCTGGCGGTCCGGACCGATTTGTTTACCTGCCGCGTCCGCAGGTTCGGCTGATCGCGGCTCCCAGTGGTCACGGTTCACCAGCACATGCTCCACAGCATGCTCCACACCTCGTCCCTCTCAGATTTTGGATGGCACTTCATATTCTTAAACCTTGGGTCGAGTGCTGTAGCTATTTTTAGAAATGTCACTTCGGTACCTTCTCTGTATTTTGTCAAATCTACTGTGAAAGTGTTCTTAAAACAAACAGGTGCTGGGCCAACATCAAAAGTCAAATAGATAACTTTAAGATATTTAGCACATACTGCTGTCATTTTGTGGGAAGACTTGGGGAGAATCTATTTTAATATTTATTTTGGTGTAAGTGCTTGGGCCATTTGTGCACAAATTGGTTTATTTCTGTTGAGGTGAGACACATGACCACTATTGTATATAGAAAGCTAGAGCAATCAAATCTTTACAATAGTTTTTCTTTGGAACTAGACAATCCCGTCTACTAACCTGAAATGTCAATTAATGTAAAAACTGATCTTTAAGGTCTGAAGCAATACCTTCATTGTCCAGAGTCTTCCTGAATTAGTAGGCAATCTTGTCAGTGTTTAGTGCATTGTGAGTTAATGAGCACTCTCAAATCCAAATGACTTTAATGGGAGTGAAGGGCACTCTGCACCTTACAGTACCAAGTCCTTAAAAACTGAGGTCTTCACTTTCAGTCACAGGGATGGGTAATTCCTGTGCACAACTGCCTGTGTCCGTTACCTCCATAGAAACTCGCATTTGTGCACACAATGAGGCATTTGTATGTGCACTGGGTAATTGCAAGTCCAGTCCATTTGTATATAATCTGACACAATCTGTTACACATACAAACACTTGTGAATCCCTCCATTGTCTCCTGCTTGAAGAGTTTATTGATATGCTGGTGTCGTCAATCCTGTAAGTACATTGGGAAGGGGAGAAAGTTGCAAATAAAAGACAGCACATTCCATGATGCGAATATATTAATATAATACATGGATTCAATTCCCTGCCCATTAAGACCAAATGGAGTTTTGCAATGGGGGCAGGATTAAGCCCTGTACCTTGCTTTGGATTCGAAGTCTAAGCAGCGTCAAGCTTCTGTGAAGCCAGAATAAATAATATAGCTGCACACCTTGTAGTGCTATTTCACTTAACATTTGTATTGACTAAAAATGCTAAACAATTATCACAACTAAAATAGGTCATGCTTCACATTTTCCTTTAGCCTAATGTCCTAGAAGCCTGCGAGAAGCCTCTAAAAGCCAGGAGCCAGAAGCAGTTTTTAGAAATCAGTCCTCTTTATCCTAAGCTGTGTGCACTCATCAGACTGGCAGCTTGAAATTGGCATGACTCCAGAGAAGTAGGTCTTTTCAGGAAGGATGGCATTATAGCAATGTGACAATCCCCCTTCCTTCTCACCCCTTGCCCCCCAGATATTTCCCTGTTAGAGTGGTTGAGGATGGTGTGGGAAAACCATGCATTTTTGTGCCTCTATAGACCTTACCACAGTGCTTCTGATCTATTATGGAAATATTTGCACTTTGACACCTGTACATATTAATGAAAAGTAAACTCTCATGACATTTATTTATAATACAAATAATAATCCAAACAAAAACCATAGCACTTCTAAAATGCATGCTAAACATCACCACTCAATCCCATTGCTTTTGCCACTTCCCCTTCGCTCTCCTGTGTTTGTGTGTTGTCTATTTACATTCTCTATGGATTCAGAGGGTATATTCTTTAGGAAAATAACCTTATCTTTATACCTCTCTATAAGGTGTGTAATACATTATTGTTGTAATGCTAATAACAAATAGCTCACTGCCATGTGAAATCTCCTCATTTCAAAAGGTAAATATCTCAGTCTTCTCCCCCCGGTACCCCGAGCAAAACATCGTGTTATGGGGTTAAACTGTTAGGACCTTTTGATTCCCAGAGTGTTTATTTGTTTATTTATTATTTCATTTACCAAATTATGGTACCATCCAAATTAACCCTAGTCCAATTGAAGTCAATAGCAAAACTCCCCTTAATTTTAATGGAAGCAGGATCTGACCCTACAAAACCTTGGAGGAGAAAGAGATGTTCATAATGGAAATGCTATCCAGCACAGAACTTCTGTGCTGGGAAAGAACTGAAATACTGTTTTCTCTTTTTAGAAGTCCCTATGGACATGTGCAAAGTCTGACTGAATTTTGTACTGAATCTGGCCCAGTCACTGAGAACCTTTCAGAGTAAAAGCTTCTAAACTATTAAGCAAATGTTTTTTAAAAATGTAAGCTAATATACACATAGTTTGTTGTGTTTATGGCTAAACTCCTAAGAGTAACTGCTTTAACATTTGTGTATGATGTTTTTACAAAAAAGAAATTTATCTTTAGACAGAGTGGTATTTTATCGCTGAATAAATTCACTTACTGTAGCAGAATATAAGAATGTATTATGCAGAAGTTTATACCTACATTTTGTCTCAGCTGCACAATAATATTGGAGAGTTAATGCAGCAGGATAGAGAAATATTTATATGCCCATCATACAAGAAAGTAAACTGAGATTCTAATCTCAACAGCAGCATCCATACAAAAAAAAAAGTGAAAATGTCTCTATTATTCTATCATATTTTGTTCTGATGATTTGGCCTACTTCAGATCATAATGGGGCCTGATCCTGTATGGTGCTGTGCACCTCCTGCTGAGTTCCCCAATGATTTCTCCATGTATTCCAAAGGCCCTATGTGATCAGTGTTTTCACTTTATTAAAATCAGCAGGAGTTGAAGCTGGTCAGCACCTTGCAAGGGGCATTAGGGCTTGATCTATTTCCAGTTAAGTCAATGGGAGACTGTATTTCAATAGTACTTGGCTTGTGTCCTTAGCATTTTACAGGATCAGGCTCAAGCATTGCTGTTGAATGTGAATGATTTCATGTGAGTTAAGGGTGGATCAGGCCCATACTTGATTACTGTTTGAAATGACCTAGTGACTATCACAGATCGCTTTTTGCTTCACATTACTAGTAAGAAAACATAAAAGAAAGGAATAATAATTATATTAAATGCATAGCACTAAATTAAAATAATATTTAGTTTGAGACACAGACTGACAGAAATATGTCAGTTCAGTAACAAAAGTCATTCTGTGTGCTAGAGAAGATGATTTAGGCAGCTATTTTCAAAGCTGCCTAGGTGAACACATAAGTCAACCAACCTGCACCTTGCACCCAAAATTTAACATTTAAAAATACCTGGTGATTATCTCTTTTGAAAACCAGGTGTGCTGGCAAAGTAAGGAATTTTGAATAGTCCATTTAGCCCCTTCCCCTCTGTGATGTCTGGTGTAGTATAAGGAAAAGGGAGCCTAGGAAATGGGTATCCATTGCATAATACTAAATTGGTTCCCTAGCTGTTGTAGCTGAAATGCTGAAAACATATCTAACTATTCTCAGAGGATTTTACTGGACTGGCTGCCTCAGAAAGTTACCTCTTGTGGGAATTCATTTTGAATGTTGCTCCTAACTTAATTGCAGAGCTGGTAAACAAAAAATAATTATTTTCACCAAAAATGTTAACAAGAGATTTGCCCCATATTTTTTTTTTTTTTTTTTGGAATTCAGATTTTTCCAACCAGCTCTATTAATTGACTAATAGATGAGGTAGTGTTCAGTTCTAGTTTATCAAAGTTCTTACAACATACGCATCACTGTGGTATCTGAGTTGCACATCAGATCTGTGGTATCTGAGTTGCACATTGCACTGTGGTATCTGAGTTGCGCATTGGTATCTGAGTTGCACATTAGAATCCTTGAATCTCTGCTATCTGTTTATATAACTCTAGTGATGTCAGCTGGAGATGTGTGTGAGGATAAAAGGCAGTGTGTGGCCTTCAGAGCTTGCCAAATTGTACACGTTTTGCCTTTTCCAAAGCTGAAGTTTAGAAGGAAGGGTTAAGGTTGGCACTGTTATGATCTACTGCACAGAGAAAGAAAAACCTGCAGTGGGAAGAGCACTCTGGGATTTCCAAGCAGACTATTGATTTAATCCTTCTGAATAATGATTATGGAACTGAAGCTAATGATAAAATTTCACCATGTTTCTGCCTTCATTTGTGCTAGAAGACACAGGAAATATCTAATCAATATATTTTTTATTCTCCCATAAATCCAAAGGGTTGCTCAAAATTAAGTTTACAGGACATTTACATGGAGACATTTGACTTGCTAAAAGTAAGGAAAAGGCTCCAGAAATATAAAAAGACTAATGCACTTTCAATATGACAAGTGTTTTTTCCCCCCAGATAAATACACTACATTAAAGAATATTAGCAATATGTCAAAATAAGAAGATAATGTAATACTAAATACTTTTTTTTCTTGATTGCTGTTTCAAAGTGAAGCTTAGTGATTTCTATAGTGTTCCCATAGAAACCTTATAATGGAATGGAAAACAGCAATTCAGCTTTGTAATGATCTTTACCTTCTTCCAATAAAAACCTGCTGCATATTCTAATCCAAATGCTGGCATGGAGTCATAATGTAATATCAGGGCTGAATTTACAGACGTTCTGGGGCTAACATGTCAGGATAGTTAGAACAGCGCTGCATGGATGTGATGATTTAATACCCTTTGCCAGTGGGAATTCCTGGAGCTCAAAGTAATAATGTCTTCTGCATTAATGTGCAGTGAAGTGAATGTAGCATTAATCTTCATAGAACGTTCAATTCTCCTGAGACTGCAGAAACACAATATAAGCCACATTAATTAATAGAAGGAAAGAGCCAGGTAACATTAGATCACTTTAATATATTTTTAATCTGATTAAAGGAAGTCTTAATATTTTGTATCTTTGCAATTTGTCAGAATCAAGTTTTCAAGATGAAAGATAATAAGTGTCATGATATTGGGAGCATGTGTATATATATGGACTAAGCATCCTACTAGATTTTGCCACTTCTAAGGCCCAATTCATAAAGAATTATTTTAGAAATGACTATAACATCACCATTCATGCTATTGTACCTAAGGAACTATGCACATTTGTATTATAAATGTCCTACTTTCTGGAGACTACCATTCAGCTATAAATATGTGCCTTAGGCTGAATCTTAATTTGCAGTGTTGCCACCTTCAAGCAAATTATTTTACAGTGCTACAGAAGTCTGTTTGTCTGGGTAAGAGGATCTTTTCATATTGGGGTTTACTCAGAAATAGAGTGTACAGAAAGAAATATATTTGACCAGGATGTTTTGTTGTTTCCTTTGCAGTTATTGAAGCTTTTTCTCAATGGACAGTCAGTCCAATGTCTCCTTCTTAAGAGAAATCAACATCCTCTCACTTTGACGTCATAATCTGTTCCTAGTGAAATGACTGTGATCTAATTTTATCCTATGGCTTCACTTCAGGGTCAGATAGGGATTTGGCTGTGAAGGAGCAAGCATCTTTGAGCTTCATCCAGCAGGAGTGCAGCACTGAACATAGAGCAGAGATGCTGAACATGGCATTCGGTTATAACAGTCCAATAACTGGATCAAGGGAATTGGGTATTGCTAGTTGATGGGCTGGTACGAGTCCAGTGTCCAGCATAGATCATTAGGTTTGGGCAATGCGCAGTGAGAGCAATTTTTCATAGGAACTGTCAGAAGAAGCATGGCTGGACCTTATGACAGCCTCTGCTCTGACTTTCTGTTAAGTGCAGCTATTCTGCACACTTGGGCAAGCAGTACTCCAGGGTGGCAAAGGGAGTATGATGACAAAGGCTGCTGTAAACATCATGTGTATGCACTAGATTGCATTTAAACCATTGTGCCCTTACCATGCCTTGGCTCTGCCCTGCAGTATGACTACTGTTCCCCTGCTAACCAGTGCCCATTTCAGTGAGGACATAAACGTTGATTTGCATTACTGAGCACTACGTGCAGTTCACCCACTCCATGGAAGGCTCTCTGACAACCCAGCACCACCACTTTACCTTCCCACACATCCTTCATCTCCTCTCAGATGCCTGCAGGATCAGACTCTTTGTTCATAGTTATTAGAGACATGAGAGGAAGTGCTGGTTAGATCAGGTGGACTGCAAGTCAGCTGTTCTCTTGCTGTGAATTTGTGGTTCTTTGTACAACAAAACTCCCATTGACATCAGTGGGAGTAGGATTTGGCCCATCACCTCTTTGTGTCTAAGTTTCAGGGCCGGCTCTAGGCACCAGCAAAACAAGCTGGTGCTTGGGGCGGCACATTTTTAGGGGCGGCATGGCCGGCACCAGAATGCCGCCCCTAAAAATGTGCCCCGGCTGCCCTAGCTCACCTCCGCTGCTGCTGCCGCTCGCGCGCCGCTACTCGCCCTCCCTCCCAGGTTTGAGAGCCTGGGAGGGAGGGGGAGCAGCGGCGCGCGAATCAGCTGTTTCGCGGGCCGCGGCCGCTTGGGGTCTCCCCCTCCCTCCCAGGCTCTCAAACCTGGGAGGGAGGGGGAGATCCCGAGTGGTCGCGGCGCGCAAAACAGCCGTTTCGCGCGCCGCTGCTCCCCCTCCCTCCCAGGCTCTCAAACCTGGGGGAGATCCCGAGCGGCCGCGGCGCGGGCGCCGCTTCTCCCCCTCCCTCCTAGGCTTGAGAGCGTGGGGGGAGGAGGCAGGGAAGGGGCGGAGTTGAGGCGGGGCCGGGGGTGGGGTAATTAAAAAACGGGGCGGCCAAAATTGTTTTTGCCTTGGGCGGCAAAAATCTTAGAGCCGGCCCTGCTAAGTTTACACATCCAAAAGTGAATATAAGAATATTTAATAAACAGTAGTCTTGTGAGGCTTGGTTAATGGATGTTTGTAAAGTGCTTTGAGATACTGTGAAAAATATGCCAGGATGTGCAAAGTATATTGCAGTTATCCTTGTTAGGGCCCCTAGTCCTGCAAACCCACTCTCATATGAGCAGGACTGACTCCTGAATATAGTCCTATTGAAGTCAATAGAACTATTTTGCTGAATAAGGTTTATTCAGGTGAATAAGGGTTTGCTGGACAAAGCCCTTAATTACTATGATTGCAGTGAACAATTATGAAATCCCTTTACCTTTCAGATGCTATTGAGTTTTTAGTCACATATATTTGAAAGTTTTCTCCAGTTTGAAAACTGTCATTTTAGTTATACAAGCATGAAAGAAAATAGAATCAAAACTGGTGAACTTCTTTTAATATATTAATCTCACCACCAGTTATAATTGGCAGGGGTTTATTAATGAATCACTTAATATGTAATCATGCTCTCATGTACATTTTCTCCATATATTTTTAGAAATCTGTTTTTACTTTTTTGCAATATGTGTCATAATTGTGTTATAGTCGATATGAATGTGGTCGGCATGCAAAGTATTTTAGCTTTTTAATTTCAGCATAACTCATATATCCATGTTAAAGATATTCAAACAAATGCCAAATTCACTGTGTAAAAATTGAGGAAATGTACATAGCAAAAACTTCATCAAGCTACCACTGAAAAGCTGAGAGCAACTGTGATTTGGGGGGCGTGTCATAACTATAAAGGGAAGGGTAACAGCTCTCCTGTGTACAGTACTATAAAATCCCTCCTGGCCGGAGACTCCAAAATCCTTTTACCTGTAAAGGGTTAAGAAGCTCGGGTAACCTGGCTGACACCTGACCCAAAGGACCAATAAGGGGACAAGATACTTTCAAATCTTGGGGGGGGGGAAAGGCTTTTGTGTGTTCTCTTTGTTTAAGGGGTTGTTCGCTCTTGGGACTGAGAGGGACCAGACATCAATCCAGGTTCTCCCCATCTTTCTAAACAAGTCTCTCATATTTCAAACTTGTAAGTAAAAAGCCAGGCACGGCATCTTAGTTTTACTTTGTTTTCTCAACTTGTAAATGTACCTTTTACTAGAGTGTTTATCTTTGTTTGCTGTACTTTGAACCTAAGACAGAGGGGGGTCCTCTGAGCTCTTTAAGTTTGATTACCCTGTAAAGTTATTTTCCATACTGATTTTACAGAGATGATTTTTACCTTTTTCTTTAATTAAAAGCCTTCTTTTTAAGAACCTGATTGATTTTTCCTTGTTTTTAGATCCAAGGAGTTTGGATCTGTATTCACCAGGAGTTGGTGAAAGGAAGGAGGGGGGAAGGGTCAATTTCTCCTTGTTTTAAGATCCAAGGAGTTTGGATCTGTATTCACCAGGGAATTGGTGAAAAGTTTCTCAAAGCTTCCCAGGGAAGGGAATGGTGGCAGCGGACCAAAACTAAGCTGGTAATTAAGCTTAGAAGTCCTTATGCAGGCCCCCACACTTGTACCATAAAGTTCAAAGTGGGGATACAGCCTTGACATGGTGGCAGAACGGTGGAGATCGTTTTAAACCCAAAAGCCAGTAAGATTTTTTTTTTCCTTCTAGCTGCTTGGAAAGCAGAGCTGAAGGTAGATGCATATCTTATCTCTCCTTGCCTGAAGGCAGAGGTGTTACGTTTTTTTAACAAGAGCCTTTGTTAAGAGAAGGGTTCAAAGTGAGCAAACTTTGACTAGTAAAGCCAAAGAGGAGGCCCATGAAAGAGAAGAGAAAGCCAAAGAGGAGGCCCATGAAAGAGAAGGGTTCAATTAATGAGCAAACTTTGACTGGTAAAAGGAATTTACAAGCTGAATTGTTTTTTTTTCTTTTTACATCCTCCAGAGTAGCTAGTTAGAAAGTCTCTGTTAACTCAACAGCAGCCAGAGCTGAGTACATCCCAGTTTCAGTCAACTGCAGAGGGGTGTGGCCCAGCACAAGAAAACAGGAAAATGACTACAAAAGAAGAAAAAGCCAAAGAGGAGGCCCACAAGAGAGCTATGGAGCTGAAAGAAAAAGAGATGGAGCTGAAAAAAACTTACTGAAGCATCTCTGAGGGTGAGATTATCTGTATTTAGTTTGATTAGACATAGATTTGCGCATTTTATTTTATTTTGCTTGGTGACTTACTTTGTTCTGTCTGTTACTACTTGGAACCACTTAAATCCTACTGTCTGTATTTAATAAAATCACTTTTTATTTAGTAATTTACTCAGAGTATGTATTAATACCTGGGGGAGCAAACAACTGTGCATATCTCTCTATCAGTGTTATAGAGGGCGAACAATTTATGAGTTTACTCTGCATAAGCTTTATGCAGGGTAAAACGGATTTATTTGGGTTTAGACCCCATTGGGAGTTGGGCATCTGAGTGCTAAAGACGAGCACACCTCTGTGAGCTGTTTTCGGGTAAACTTGCAGCTTTGGGACAAGTGATTCAGACCCTGGGTCTGTGTTGAAGTGGACTGGAGTGTCTCGCTCAGCAAGACAGGGTGCTGGAGTCCTGAGCTGGCAGGGAAAACAGAAGCAGGGGTAGTCTTTGCACATCGGGTGGCAGCTCCCAAGGGGGTTTCTGTGATCCAACCCGTCACAGTGGCGTAGTCGAGCAGGATCTGTGCACAGCTGATTGCTTTGAGATACTGGTAGTGATTTTAAGTGAGTTTTAAGTGTGGTGGCTGGAGAACAGACAAAGTGGTTACTGGTTTGTTATTTTCTGTTTGCTTATTTCGGGAAAGGGAAGTAGGGACAGAAAAGGAAGCAAAATAAGTAAGACTGAAGATGAAAAGAAGCTAAAACTACACAAGTTTCAAATTGCCCCAAAAGACTGAACAATGGGTGCTGGGAATGTCTCTGTTAACTAAGAATCCCCTGAGCTGAGTGCATCTCAGTTTCAGTGAACTGCAGATGGGTGTGGTCCAACCTCTGTCTGTGGTGAAGCTGACTGGAGTGCCTAACCTAGCAAGACAGGAGTGGAGGGGTGCCTGTTCTGGCAGGAGGGGGTTCTCTGTGGTATCCCAGCTCATCAAGTGATGGTCTCAAGGGAAGACAAATGGAAATTGATGTACAATTTGCCTGGGAAAAGGCTGACCTGGAAAAAGAAAAGGCTGCCCACCAGCCTGGACTTCAGAGACAAAGCAAGTAAGACCCAGAAGCATAACCTGGCTGTAATGGAGTGAAAGAGGTGCACAGAGACATGTATCCTGGAGCTGGAAGTTGGGGTCCTGGTGACTGCTGCGGTGGGAACAAACCCCAAGGACTCTAGCTGAAAGCAAACCCAACCTGAGTGAAAGGGGGGGGGATTTTGCTGGCCAGCGAAAGGTCCCTCATAGCTTGGAGCTGTGAGCCTACAGCTGGATCAGGGTCTCTTTCCCTTTTGGGGGACACAAGAGTGTCTGCCCCATAGGGGAGCCCAAAAACGAATTTTAGGTATACTGCCTCCGCCATGGTCAGTGTCCAAGTCTCTGGCAGTAAGTTCAGGAGGAGGGTGTGACGTTGTGCAGTCTATATGGTTTAATAAAAACTTGATAATAAGTCAATATAATGTAACTGGGATAGTTTTAGAGAAAATACGGTAATAAGTAAATGTAACGTAACTGGGATATGCTTCATGCAAAATGTCTCTTGTAAGGTATCATTACAAAGCTTATAATCTACTGAGTATGATCATCTGATTTGTATAAATGTACCAGTCTTGTATCTAAAACTAGAAATATAAAATGTAACTCTGAGGGCCTATTGTAATTATGTAAAGTGTGGGCCATTAAGGATGGTTTAGAATCTTGATAACTCCCATTGTCTGCAGATGGCTGTATTTACCTGTGAGTCTTCCTGTATATGTGTGTGCTGGCAAGTGAGTAATGAAGTCTTGCAGTGTAATCAAGACATGTAATCATGTCACCTGAACTGGAATCCATCTTTAACCTGGTGCTTTTCCAGTGAGGGGCGGGTGGAAACCCAGAGGGACAAAGGGTTCCCGCCTTATGCAAAAGATATATAAAGGGGTGGAAGAGAACAGAGAAAAAGAGGGGCCATCATGAAGAATTCCCTAGCTACCACCTGAGCTGAAACAAGAGCTGTACCAGGGGAAAGAATTGTGCCCAGGCCTGGAGGGTGTCCAGTCTGAGAAAAAACTTCTTCGGTGGAGTTTAGCTCTCCAAGATTTTGATTTTAAAATACAACACATTTCAGGAGCTTCTAACAAAGTGGCTGATGCACTCTCCCGGGAAAGTTTCCCAAAGTCAACTTGTCAAGGCTGTATCCCCACTTTGAACTTTAGGGTACAAATGTAGGGGCCTGCATGAGGACTTCTAAGCTTAACTACCAGCTTAGTTCTGGTCTGCTGCCACCATTCCCTACCCTGGGAAGCTTTTAGAAACCTCTCACCAATTCCCTGGTGAATACAGATCCAAACACCCTTGGATCTTAAAACAAGGAGAATTTGACCCTTCCCCCCTCCTTCCTTTCACCAACTCCTGGTGAATACAGATCCAAACCCCCTTGGATCTTAAAACAAGGAGAAATCAATCAGGTTCTTAAAAAGAAGGCTTTTAATTAAAGAAAAAGGTAAAAATCATCTCTGTAAAATCAGTATGGAAAATAACTTTACAGGGTAATCAAACTTAAAGAGCTCAGAGGACCCCCCCTCTGTCTTAGGTTCAAAGTACAGCAAACAAAGATAAACACTCTAGTAAAAGGTACATTTACAAGTTGAGAAAACAAAGTAAAACTAAGACGCCTTGCCTGGCTTTGTTACTTACAAGTTTGAAATATGAGAGACTTGTTTAGAAAGATGGGGAGAACCTGGATTGATGTCTGGTCCCTCTCAGTCCCAAGAGCGAACAACCCCTTAAAACAAAGAGCACACACAAAAGCCTTTCCCCCCCCCAAGATTTGAAAGTATCTTGTCCCCTTATTGGTCCTTTGGGTCAGGTGTCAGCCAGGTTACCCGAGCTTCTTAACCCTTTACAGGTAAAAGGATTTTGGAGTCTCTGGCCAGGAGGGATTTTAGTACTGTACACAGGAGAGCTGTTACCCTTCCCTTTATAGTTATGACACGCCCCCCAAATCACAGATAGTGTTGGACGTTTGGTTCCACACTGGCTGTGATTTCTTCCTGGAGTTCTAGGAGAAAACAGAGTTAATAAGACACATGTACCTTTAGACATACTACTGATTATATAAAAACTAACAATATGTTTCATTCCAAGAACAATTGTTAACCAGTTAACTCTGGGAAACTTTCCCGGGAGAGTGCATCAGCCACTTTGTTAGAAGCTCCCGAAATGTGTTGTATTTTAAAATCAAAATCTTGGAGAGCTAAACTCCACCGAAGAAGTTTTTTGTTATTTCCCTTGGCGGTATGAAGCCACTGTAGTGCAGCATGGTCTGTTTGTAGTTGGAAACGCCGTCCCAAAACATATGGGCGTAGCTTTT
Source organism: Emys orbicularis (assembly GCF_028017835.1). Lineage (NCBI taxonomy): Eukaryota > Metazoa > Chordata > Testudines > Emydidae > Emys > Emys orbicularis. The sequence goes on from NC_088690.1 coordinate 40,289,815, forward strand.
CCAGCGCGTACACAATGGCGTAGCATTCCTTTTCGCTGATTGACCAGTGGCTTTCCATCTCAGACAGTTTCTTGCCGAGAAACACGACAGGATGGAATTCTTGATCCGGTCCTTCCTGCATTAAAACTGCTCCCACGCCTCGCTCGGAAGCATCTGTGGTTACTAGGAACGGTTTGTCAAAGTCTGGGGCCCTTAGCACAGGGTCAGACATGAGTGTTGCCTTAAGCTGGTTAAAGGCCTTTTGACACTCATCAGTCCACTGAACTGCATTTGGCTGTTTCTTTCTGGTTAGGTCTGTCAGCGGGGCGGCGATTTGGCTGTAGTGTGGTACAAATCGCCTATAATATCCGGCCAAGCCTAAGAAGGATTGGACCTGTTTCTTTGACTTTGGAACCGGCCACTTTTGGATAGCATCCACTTTGGCCTGTAGGGGATTTATAGTTCCTTGACCCACCTGGTGCCCCAGGTACGTCACTCTGTTTTGGCCTATTTGACACTTTTTAGCCTTAACAGTTAGTCCTGCCTGCCGGATGCGCTCAAAGACTTTTTCCAGGTGCTCCAGGTGTTCTGTCCATGAATCAGAAAAAATGGCCACATCATCAAGGTAGGCAACTGCAGATTCTCCCAATCCCGCTAAGAGACCATCTACAAGTCTTTGGAAGGTGGCGGGTGCATTTCGCAACCCGAAAGGGAGTACATTGAATTCATACACCCCTGCCTGGGTGACGAAGGCGGACCTTTCCTTAGCGGGTTCATCTAGTGGTACTTGCCAGTACCCTTTGGTTAAGTCTAAAGTAGAGATGAATTGGGCATGTCCCAATTTTTCCAATAGCTCATCTGTGCGTGGCATTGGATAGTTGTCAGGACGAGTTACAGCATTTAGCTTACGGTAGTCCATGCAAAAGCGTATTTCCCCATCTGGTTTGGGAACTAGAACCACTGGAGATGCCCATGCACTGGTAGAGGGGCGGATTATACCCATCTGTAGCATGTCCTGGATCTCCCTTTGTATAGCAGCTTGGGCATGAGGTGAATCCCGGTAGGGTGGGGTTCTAATTGGGTGAGCATTACCTGTGTCAATGGAGTGGTATGCCCGTTTGGTCCGTCCTGGAGTGGCTGAGAAAATCGGTGCAAAGCTTGTGCACAGCTCCTTGATCTGCTGTCGCTGCAGACGTCCCAGGGTCGTGGAGAGGTTCACCTCTTCCACGCCACCATTCCTTTTTCCTTCATAGTAGACACCTTCAGGCCACTCCGCATCATCTGTTTCCTGGGCTGTAAACTGGCAAACGTTTAGTTCTCTGGAATAAAAGGGTTTAAGAGAATTAACATGGTATACCTTAGGCTTTATGTTGGAGGTGGGGGAGGCTATGAGATAGTTAACAGCTCCTAGGCGCTCCTGGACCGTGAATGGTCCTTCCCACGATGCTTCCATTTTATGGGCCTGGAGCGCCTTTAAGACCATGACTTCGTCTCCTACTTTGAAGGACTGTTCTCTGGAATGTTTATCATACCAGGCTTTTTGCTCTTCCTGAGCATCCTTTAGGTTTTCTTTAGCAAGGGCTAAAGAGTGTCGGAGGGTGCTTTGTAGGTTGCTTACAAAGTCTAGAATGTTAGTTCCTGGAGAAGGCGTAAACCCCTCCCATTGCTGCTTCACCAACTGTAATGGCCCCTTAACCTCGCGGCCATACACAAGTTCAAATGGTGAAAACCCTAAACTGGGATGTGGTACAGCCCTGTAGGCAAAAAGCAACTGCTGCAACACTAGGTTATGACACAACTGGTTAAAAATTGTTCTTAAAATGAAACATATTGTTAGTTTTTATATAATCAGTAGTATGTCTAAAGGTACATGTGTCTTATTAACTCTGTTTTCTCCTAGAGCTCCAGGAAAAAATCACAGCCAGTGTGGAACCGAACGTCCAACACTATCTGTGATTTGGGGGGCGTGTCATAACTATAAAGGGAAGGGTAACAGCTCTCCTGTGTACAGTACTATAAAATCCCTCCTGGCCGGAGACTCCAAAATCCTTTTACCTGTAAAGGGTTAAGAAGCTCGGGTAACCTGGCTGACACCTGACCCAAAGGACCAATAAGGGGACAAGATACTTTCAAATCTTGGGGGGGGAAAAGGCTTTTGTGTGTTCTCTTTGTTTAAGGGGTTGTTCGCTCTTGGGACTGAGAGGGACCAGACATCAATCCAGGTTCTCCCCATCTTTCTAAACAAGTCGCTCATATTTCAAACTTGGAAGTAAAAAGCCAGGCAAGGCGTCTTAGTTTTTCTTTGTTTTCTCAACTTGTAAATGTACCTTTTACTAGAGTGTTTATCTTTGTTTGCTGTACTTTGAACCTAAGACAGAGGGGGGTCCTCTGAGCTCTTTAAGTTTAATTACCCTGTAAAGTTATTTTCCATACTGATTTTACAGAGATGATTTTTACCTTTTTCTTTAATTAAAAGCCTTCTTTTTAAGAACCTGATTGATTTTTCCTTGTTTTTAGATCCAAGGAGTTTGGATCTGTATTCACCAGGAGTTGGTGAAAGGAAGGAGGGGGGAAGGGTCAATTTCTCCTTGTTTTAAGATCCAAGGAGTTTGGATCTGTATTCACCAGGGAATTGGTGAAAAGTTTCTCAAAGCTTCCCAGGGAAGGGAATGGTGGCAGTGGACCAAAACTAAGCTGGTAATTAAGCTTAGAAGTCCTCATGCAGGCCCCACACTTGTACCCTAAAGTTCAAAGTGGGGATACAGCCTTGACAGCAACCCATAAAAAAAGATTGCAATTTCCAAACATGCCTAAATTAGCACCGAAGTCAAACAACTTACACCCATTTTGGTGTGTGCTGTCCTGCAAATGAATTTTAAAAGTGCCTGGTGTCTGTTTCTTTTGGGAACTAGGTTTCCTGGCAAAAGGGAGATGCCCAGTCCTTATCCCAATAGCAGATCCTCATGGGTGCGTTCATAACATTATCCTGCAGTAGTTGTTATGTATTTGCGAGGAGAGTTAGGGCCTTTACTTTTGTAGATTTGTTTCAGATACTTATTTTACTGTTATATGTGTTGTTTGGCTATGCAGATGCCATCATATACTTATCTACATAAAAACATGCCCGTATTACTGTTACCTCATCCTCCCAAGTCACACAGGTTTATCCACCTTTTGCATGCTGTCATCAACCAAGAATGTTTAAGCTCTTTGGAGCAGAGGCTGTTTTTTCTATATGTTTGTACAATGCACCCCATACATATAGTGAATAGAGCCCCTTTCATCCCTGCTAGGGCTCAGCACAACAGTGTTTTCATAGCTCATTAGCACTTTTAAATAATATGACTACTACTAATAAATATGCCTGATACTAGCAAATGATGTTTTAATTTAAACTGAAAAATAATGTAAAATCCAGTTTCCAGTGGCTCACTAAAGTATCCTATTTTGCAATTCTTGCACAATGAAAATGTCCATCGACTTAAATAGGAGGTTGGGATTGCAAGAATTACATGACTGGGCCCTTATTTTCTTTCATCTTAAATGATACTTTACTCTTCTGAAAAGAGCCTGGAAAAAGGGCCATTTCAAGCTCCAATGTATACGAAGTACAGATGCTCAATAATTAAAAAGAAACAACTCCTTTTTTTAAGGGAAAGAGATTAACTACTGTAGCCTCAGGCAGCCGTAATTTATATTTAGCAGTTTGAGTGCTTTACTGACTTCTTCATTATTCAGTGAAAAAAATCCATATTTGTTATAGCAGCCACTGTATCAATAGGTACTCTAGGTATTTCTAAGGCACAGAGCATCAATAGAGGATTTCATGTGAATTTCTGTATACTTTTCAATATGTATTACCAAAAAATCCTAATGGGGCCATATCTACTGTATATGCACAATATGCATCTCCACAATCAATTTCTGTACTGGAGTTTTGAACTCCAAGGCTTTATTGCAAGGTTACTGGGAAAAGAAAACAGTAGAGTCCCAGTACTGTGTATGCTCAGAATTTTCAAGAGCTTTAAATTCATTCATAACTTTTCAATCCTACTTTTTGAATAATGAAGTTCAGGGAAAGAAGAGTTGAGATGGTGCAGGAGGTAATGTTCAGCTTGTTCTGTTCTATAGACTAAACATACCATTAGAGGTCACCAGTTACAGTGAAGATGGTGGTGGTCCAATAGGATTGCCAAACGTCCAGGATTGTCCTGGAGTCTGCAGGGATTAAAGATTAATCCTTAAATAAAGATTGTCATGTGACCAAACCTCCCGGAATACATCCAACCAAAATTGCCAACCCTACGGTTCATGTAGACCAAATTCATCCCTATTGTAACTCCACTCCTTTAAAGAGCTACACCGGGGATTAATTTGGCCCTGCATATAACCAACAGACAATTTTCCTGATTGAGAATGATTGAGAATCTTTGCTAAACAGAGGCTGGAAATGAAGCCTTAAACTTAAACTTTTTGGGGGGGAAGGGATAGCTCAATGGTTTGAGCATTGGCCTGCTAAACCCAGGGTTGTGAGTTTAATCCTTGAGGGGACTACTTAGGGATCTAGAGCAAAAATCAGTATTTGGTCCTGCTAGTGAAGGCAGGGGACTGAACTCAATGACCTTTCAGGGTCCCTTCCAGTTCTATGAGATAGGTATATCTTCATATATTTAATGCTCTATTCAGCAATCCATCCCTATTCAGGAAAGTGGATAAACTGGTGCTTAACTTTAGGCACATGCTTACATCCCATTCTTTCAGTGGGACTTAAGCAAATGCCTAAAGTTAAGAATCTGTTTAGGTGCTTTGCTGAACAGTAATAGACTTAATCATTTGCTTACATGTCTTCCAGAATTGGGGCCTGTCGGAGCAGGGATATTTCTGGTTACTACTGACGTACAGTGGCAGATCGGTGTGGAGAACTTTGCAGTGTTTGCTTGCACTTTACGCTTGATTCTTGCTAATGCTAATCTTTGTTCAGTTGCATGAGTATTCCATTCACTTACAAAAAATGTAGGCAAAATGGATTAGCCATTTAGAAATTAAAATAGTTTATATGAAATATAAATCAACAGTGTAGATATTTACATTTGAACATAGTTCAGTATTTTCTGTTCAGTATTTTCTGTCCAATATTTGCTTAGAGTTAAGTTCTCAAGCAGAATTTTTAACTTCTTAGAGTTTGGTATGACTTTGTATATTTTGACATATGATACTGACAATTTGTGTTTTAGTGGTTATAAAACTTAAACTTTTAGAATCTCAATGTCTACTGCCATTAAATACAATTTTTGAGAAGTCGTCTGCTTCAGAGATAAAATGCGCTATTTATTATGTATTTTGATGTGCTGAATTCAAATATGACAATTAAAACAACTGATTGGCTACTGTTTCTAAGATATTTAAGTTTTTACATTTGATGTCTATGTATATTGTGTAGATAGTAGAGTTTTAATCATAAATTGTAAACCTAGGTCTTTTCATGTGTTTATGGTTGCTTTACATGATAATATTTCACCTGTCCTGTTTATGTAACACTTTAAAAATCAGCAAAAGGGTTATATAAATAAAATGTATTATGAAACAAAAGGCAAAAAACTATTCTGTACATAGTTTAGTCCTATTCAGTGTCTACTCGGCGCTTCTTGGCTTGTCTCTTGTATTCATTAAATGGAGCATCTCTTGTCACTGTCCAGCAATAGTCTGCAAGCATTGATGGGCTCCATTTGCCCTGATAGCGTTTCTCCATTGTTGCAATGTCCTGGTGAAATTGCTCGCCGTGCTCGTCGCTCACTGCTCCGCAGTTCGGTGGAAAAAAATCTAGATGAGAGTGCAAAAAATGTATCTTTAGTGACATGTTGCAACCAAGGCTTTTGTATGCCTTGAGGAGGTTTTCCACCAACAACCTGTAGTTGTCTGCCTTGTTGTTTCCGAGAAAATGTATTGCCACTAACTGGAAGGCTTTCCATGCCGTATTTTCCTTGCCATGCAGTGCATGGTCAAATGCATCATCTCAAAGAAGTTCACGAATTTGAGGAACAACAAAGACACCTTCCTTTATCTTAGCTTCACTTAACCTTGGAAATTTTCCACGGAGGTACTTGAAAGCTGCTTGTGTTTTGTCAATGGCCTTGACAAAATTCTTCCTCAGACCCAGCTTGATGTGTAAGGGTGGTAACAAAATCTTCCTTGATTCAACAAGTGGTGGATGCTGAACACTTTTCCTCCCAGGCTCCAATGACTGTCGGAGTGGCCAATCTTTCTTGATGTAGTGGGAATCTCTTGCACAACTATCCCATTCGCAGAGAAAACAGCAGTACTTTGTGTATCCAGTCTGCAGACCAAGCAAGAGAGCAACAACCTTCAAATCGCCACAAAGCTGCCACTGATGTTGGTCATAGTTTATGCACCTCAAAAGTTGTTTCATGTTGTCATAGGTTTCCTTCATATGGACTGCATGACCAACTGGAATTGATGGCAAAACATTGCCATTATGCAGTAAAACCGCTTTAAGACTCGTCTTCGATGAATCAATGAACAGTCTCCACTCATCTGGATCGTGAACGATGTTGAGGGCTGCCATCACACCATCGATGTTGTTGCAGGCTACAAGATCACCTTCCATGAAGAAGAATGGGACAAGATCCTTTTGACGGTCATGGAACATGGAAACCCTAACATCACCTGCCAGGAGATTCCACTGCTGTAGTCTGGAGCCCAACAGCTCTGCCTTACTCTTGGGTAGTTCCAAATCCCTGACAAGGTCATTCAGTTCACCTTGTGTTATGAGGTGTGGTTCAGAGGAGGAGGATGGGAGAAAATGTGGGTCCTGTGACATTGATGGTTCAGGACCAGAAGTTTCATCCTCTTTCTCTTCCTCGTCTGACTCAAGTGAGAATGATTCTGGTGCATCAGGAACCGGCAGTCCTTCTCCGTGGGGTACTGGGCGTATAGCTGATGGACTGTTTGGATAATGCACAGTCCACTTTTTCTTCTTTGACACACCTTTCCCAACTGGAGGCACCATGCAGAAGTAACAATTGCTGGTATGATCTATTGGCTCTCTCCAAATCATTGGCACTGCAAAAGGCATAGATTTCCTTTTCCTGTTCAACCACTGGCGAAGATTTGTTGCACAAGTGTTGCAGCATATGTGTGGGGCCCACCTCTTGTCCTGATCTCCAATTTTGCAGCCAAAATAAAGGTGATAGGCTTTCTTAACCATAGTGGTTATACTGCGCTTTTGTGATGCAAAAGTCACTTCACCACAAACATAGCAGAAGTTATCTGCACTGTTCCACAAGTACGAGGCATCTCTGCTCACTTTGGCTAAACAGAAATGTGTCCCTTTGCAAAATCAAACACTGACAAATAAGAGAGCACGACACTGTATGATTTCTAGAGCTGATATAGGGCAATTTGTTCAGCAGAGTGATGTAAGCTTCGTTATGATTGCATCATCCATGACTTCGAGGAATAACATGATGCAATTCATATCATGTATGATGCAATACCAGCTTCAGATTGCATCATTCATTGTTTTGCCTAAAAAGCAAGTACTGTCCAAACCCAGTCATAGATTTATTCATAGATCCAGTCAAAGATGTATTTTAGTCATTTCTGGTTTAAATTGAGATCCCTTCCCTTTATAACTCACTTATCCTCCGCCATTCCCAAGTCAAGGGTCGTATATACTGACCCAATAGCATATCTTGAAAACTAGAGCCAATCAACAATTTTAAGCATCATTTTCGTTCTCAGTGACCCAGAATTAGTAAAGTTTGACTACATTTATTTCAGAAGCATTTTGGCTGTAGAGCAGTGTAATTGTCTGACCCCCACCATTGCCTAGCCCCTGATATTTTTCTACTTCTGTGAAAATTCAAACTCAGAAAAATAGGGGGGGGCGGGAAGCTTAAAAATGAACATTGACATTATCTGTAAAAAAACTAACCCCATTAACATTATCTGGTTACTAAACAATTCTAGTCAAACGAGACACTTCATTAATTATAGTGCACTGTATCTGTAAAAAAAATTTTTTTGAAATTTCCTTCAGAATCCCGCACCATCACCAAATACCCTCCTTCAACCCCAAGGTGGTCAGGCCAGAATTTGTACCTATTCAAAGGCCTGTCTGTGAAGTAGAGGACACTCATTAGGATTATTTGATTTCATTCTATTATCAAGCTCTTTCATGGAGTGGAATGGAAGGAAATTAACTAGGATGTTCCTGTCCTAGCCTCTTAGAGGTTCTAAAGCCTAATCTTTTTTCTTTCAAGGGTAGAACGTAGAGTGAAACGCTGACTAGAATTTTAGTCCATGCCCCTCCCTGGATAAATGATATCATCACACATCAATGATAAAAGACAGAACAAGGGAGAGAAAATATAAAAATGTCAGAAATTAAAAAAGACACAGAAAATACAATAAGGGAGTTGAAAACAAAGAAAGGAAAGAAATAGAAAGAGTGGTAAGGAGGTAGAAACAGACAAAGATGCACCCCACAATTTTTTGCGTTAGCTATTGTGGTGCTTTATGTTATTCACTGCTGCTCCCAGGGCAAAAGATTCTGGTGCATGTTTGGGTGTGAGGTGATACTACCAAATTCCTCTTCACCTATTGTGGAAATGCACCTAGAGACAACCACAGAGAGACTGGCCCCACAAAGACAGAAGTGTTCAGGGGTTTCCAAACATGTGGTTTTCCACCAATAGAATTTTTTTCTTAGTGAGGCATGCTTACAGAGTGACATGGAAGAGCCCTGCTGATACACAAGGGCACATGTGGTACTGGAATACTCCCATCGCATCTTATTTTAATCACTTTTGTTTTCAAATGATCATTGCATTTCTTCAGATGTGAAGAACAAGATAATTGCTCTTCTTCCCCAAGAGCTTTCAATTGTGGAACCCTACAGTGTTCAGCCTTGTTACTTCTTTTATTAAACAGAGATATAAAATTACTGGGAGAGATTGTCAGTTAGAATGGGCTACAATGTTAGCTTGTGTTGATGTGTATCTCCTTTTAATCAAGCTCTGAAAGTACTTTTCCCCTGGTCTCCTTGGCTCAGATGCTCAAAGGTATTCAGATGCCTAACTCTCATAAATATCTTTGAGGATCTGGGTGCTAATACTGGGCTGAAATAGGGACCTGCTTGAAAGCTAGTTGGTTTAGGCTCAGCCTGAGTGGACTTTCAGATGAGGGTGCCTTCCTGCTGATTGTCAACATGAGGCTTGATCCTGCACCCCATTGACATCAATGAGTGCCAAATAAGATAGATGGCTAATAGTATGGAGGTTGATTTTAGTGGACTCAGCTCTGCTCCTACACACTGAAAGAGTAGCAGCAGCTGGAAATGTTTTATTCCTTAGGTGACCAATGGATGCTTTTCCTCAGAGATGGTACTAACTCTGGAGATCACTCAGTATTTTCATATCATGACCATTTTTTAGTAGGGTAAAATGATAAAACACGTAAACTCCATAATCTGTACTGATTACCAAGATGACCACCAAAGCAATCACATTTAAGATAGCAAGATGGATCGTTTAGCTCCTATTTCAGAACAGAACTCAATGCAGCAATTATGTATATATGAGGCATGCTAAGGTGATAGGTGCATTAGACATTTATATGGATAATTATATTCAGAACCAACTCTCCCTTATGAACTGTCATGCCACTTGTGTTTATGAAAAATATTTTGAATAGTAGTCCTCAGTCTGATGAGCCCTAGACTTGAGAGTTCACTCTTGCCAGAGCTTGAACTTAGCCACATTTAGGGGTACATTTCCAAAAGGACCTGAAACAGGACCTTCAGCCTTTTGTGCACAGTGATGTGATCATTCACATGCAGGTGCGTACTCTTTGCAAATGCAAACACCGGTTCACACACTTTAAAAATTCTAATGCCTGCATACCCCCTTAAGGGCCTGGTTCCATTGATATTTTCTATTGACTTCAGAGGGAGCAAGATCAGGCCTAAAATGACCAACACCAGTTCTAGAATTCACACTGCGTTCATGCCAGACTTCGACTATTAAAAGTATTTGTGCTGAGTTTGCTACTTTACAGTGTGAGTGCTTGTGTGTAAGTGCAGAAAATGATACCAATGTCCACACGACGGCCAGGGTCTGAAAATGTGTGCCCTAGAGAGTTTTGCAAGATGCATTTTTGGTTTAGGCTTTATACTAACTGCTGGGATCTTCTTTAAAGGGAAATCAGCTAGTCTGGTGATGGCCACCTTATAAATGAATATATTAATAAAGTTATAAGTGTAATCCAAAAAAGTAATAGTTATTGTGTTAATAATTAGAAGTCTTATATAAAATGAAAGTAGTTTAACACTAGAGCAAAAATAAGGGAAGTCTTTTTGAGTCATTGTTTGTATTCTCCGAATCTTTAATTAGTGAACAATTGGTCAGATCAGTGGAGTTCACAGTCACAACCAGCAATACAGCCCTTTGTGAGTCAAAGAAAATACCTGAGAATCCTTTGCAGAGATTTAAAAAAACCCAAAAGTAATATTCAGGCAAGTGGTTATTTTATAGACGACATCCAGGTTTTCAGACATAGTGCTTCCAGGCAGAAGGATTAAATGTCATCTTGCTCCCTTTTTCTCTCTTTCCCTTATTGGTTACAATTACAGTTGGAAGGGGAAATCTGGAAAAATGACTTTTTTGTTGTTGTTACAATTTTATGTGTAAATACTCATAGTAAAGTGATCAAAAATAGGTTTACTTATATCTTATGTGAATACAAAAGTGGACTAGCCAAAAAATTAATGCTAGATAGTCTATGCTGCTATAAAACACAGCTTTAAAATAAAGGGAACAGAGTGTGTGGGGGGGGAAGAACAGTAGCTTTGAAAGGTGTAGTGTATAAGTGTGACAAGCTGCTGGGGATACCCAGAGCTGTGAGACACTATGCTACCCCTCTCAGCCTCAGCAAATGGGAGCTTTGCTGCAGCTAAGCTGTGTGACACCTCCCTGAAACACCAGCTTGTCTGCCATGTCAGCAAACTCCCCAGGGCTCTCCCAGCCCAAACCTTGCCTACCATCTAACAATCGGTGAACTCCAGCCCCTGAGTTCCTCAGAGATGTCTCTCTGCAATGCATAGCCTCTATTCTTGTACTTTCAGAGAAAAGTCTCCTTTAAAGAGACAGAAACAGCAGCTTGTTATCAATTCAATCAAAGCACTAGGTTGGTTTTAGATAATAAGTAAAACAAGTTTATTTAACCAAAAAGAGAGAGGTTTTAAGGGTATAAGGGATAAAGATAGACAAGGTTGCAAACAAACAAAAGTAAAAATACACTTTCTAATGGCTAAAACCTAACTTAAGCTACAGTCTTTGTACAGGGTAGTTTCCTCACCATATCTTCCTTTTCCAGCAATGGCTGAGGAGTGATTAGTCAGGATCTCCAGAGTCCAAGGCACTGGTTTTCCTTGTCTCCTCAGGTGAAAGATAACTTATAGGTTCTCTGCCACTCTTTATAGTCCAGTCTACCATAAGGTGGCCACTCACACAGTCCTGGAATACTGAACATTCCAGTACTTCCATGAACCTGCCCCTGCCAGTGTGATGGTTGGTATGTGATCACTCCCAAAGGGGGTGCCATATTTAAGAGCCCTCCACCCATCCCTGCCAGCATGAGATCGCATGGATGAGGCTTGCAAGGTCATGCTCTGTGGTGAGTGCCATTTTTAAGAGCTGGAGGAGGCAGAGCAATGTCCCTCAATCGATACCTGACAAAACCATGTCCGGTTTTGTCCCAGCACTGGACCGGGGACAAACCTCTCAGAAAGAGGACTGTCTGATTTAATACCAGTTGAGTGGCCTCCCTAGTCATTTTTTTTAAATGGCTCTCTCAAAGTTCATTGACTCTTCTTTAAGAGGCAGGAAAACCTCCTAGGTACAGTCTCCATCCACTGTTGAGATTGTTAAGTGATCATTTTTCCCCTGCTTGCTCTCCTGCTGGCTTTAATTGCTTAGCAAGCAAATGTGCTTTTCTTTTCCTTTAGTCACACCTTGCTCAATTTACATGGGAGACACATTCAAGCAGGTGGAACCACGTTCCTTAGTCTGGGGGAAAAATGTTTATCAACTCCCCCGATATGCCTGGCTTAAATACATTTCACATGTGTATAATCCTTTGTGGGTTGACTATACATACATTACACAAGAATATTAATGATCAGTGAGTTATTGGTTTTCCAATGATATGTTACCTGACACCTTTTAGATACAGATTATAACAGTAGTGAGTTGGGGATACACTGAGCTTGCAGGCTGAAACTCACAGCTAGATACAAGGCATAGGGATCATTTTAGGGTCACAATAAGTATGTATGAGCGTAATCCAAAGCTTAATGAAGTTGTGTCTTTCCATTGACTTCAACATGCTTGAATCAGGTTCTATGCTCAGACCATCACCAGAACTGATCCTATTTCAGTTTAATCACCTAAATTTCAAAACACCACTTTAACCTTAATTTAGGCAAACCCCTCCAATTTAAACTTTTATAAGCAAAGTGATTTTTTTCAATAGCAATATAGTGAAACTGTTTCTTGCAACACTAAAATAATAGAGTAGCCATGTGTGACAGGGTGACCCACCCCTTTAGGGACTAGTGCCTAGTGGTCAGCTCATCTGCATCATGTGGCATGGCCCCTTTAAGCGATTGGGGTGGTCTGATGTACAAAAGCCAAGGAGATATAGGGAGAGAAGAAATGGCCCCAGGAATAAGTAGGGCTTGGAAGGAATCCCATTATTGTATCTTTAAGGGTCCAGAATCAGAGGCCTAGCAGAGTGGTGGGGCAGGGCTTCTCTCTCCCAATCAGTTGGGATGAGCTTTGGAAAGGGAACCAGCATGTATGCACCTTGCTTCCTTATCACAAGACAGCCACCAGCAGGAGAAGTCTGGCTTTTGAACTCTCCAACCTGAAGAACTAAGAAAAGAGGCCCCGTTGAAAGTGAAGCTGGCTAAAGCCCTATAGCTGACCTGAACCACGGTCCCAGCTCCACAAAGGAGAGCTGGGCATGGGAGGGACTCATGACCTGAGTAACAAGGTGACTGCCTGACCCCGGGCTCCGTGAAGCAGGGCTAGAGAGGCGCCTATCTGAAGGAGGGATACATTGCCAGCTGACTCCCAGCTCCAGCGGGAGGAGAGGGAGAACTTCTGCTTGAAAGAGCAGGTTACTAGTGGCCCAAACCCTAACCTGATCTCTAGAAATACAGCTTTGGGAAACTCCTGCCTTATGGAGGGAAACCATAAGGACAGTTCGGAATAGAGTCCAGTGTGTGCCACAGAAGCTGAGGAGCCACTGAGAGCCAGGGATTGCAGTAATTTACTGTGAGAAGTTTCAGAGTGGTAGCCGTGTTAGTCTGTATCAGCAAAAAGAGCGAGGAGTACTTGTGGCACCTTACGGTATGTCTACACTATGAAATTAGGTCGATTTTATAGAAGTCGATTTTTAGAAATTGATTTTATACAGTCGATTGCGTATGTCCACACTAAGCGCATTAAGTCGGCGGAGTGCGTCCTCACTACCGTGGCTAGCATTGACTTATGGAGGATTGTACTGTGGGTAGCTATCCCACAGTTCACGCAATCTCCGCCGCCCATTGGAATTCTGGGTTAAGCTCCCAATGCCTGATGAGGCAAAAACATTGTCGCGGGTGGTTTTGGGTACATGTCGTCAGTCGCCCCTCCCTCCGTGAAAGCAACGGCTGACAAGCATTTTGCGCCAGACATCAGGGCGATTAGAAGAGCACAGCAAGGGGCGCTGCGCATCAGAGAGGCTTTGAAAACCAGTTTCATGACTGGCCAGGCTTTGGTGTGACAGTTGTATGTGTTTCTCCTTGATGCAAACCCACCCCCTTTGTTGATTTTAATTCCCTGTAAGCCAGCCACCCTCCCCCCTTCAAAATAAAGTAACTATTATTTTGAAACCATGCATTCTTTCTTTATTAATTTAAAAAAATGTGATAATGGACAAGGTAGCCCAGTTGGGGCGGGGGAGGAGGGAAGGACAAGGCCACATTGCTTATTGTAGCCACGCTAAAAATCAAACTGTTTGAATGACAGCCTTCTGTTGCTTGGACCATCCTCTGGAGTGGAGTGGCTGGGTGCCCGGAGCCTCCCCCCTCCTCCGTTCTTGGGCGTCTCGGTGAGGAGGCTATGGAACATGGGGAGGAGGGCAGGCGGTTATACAGTGGATACAGCGGGGGTCCGTGTCCTTGTTGCCTTTCCTGCAGCTCCAACAGACGCTTCATCATGTCCGTTTGCTCCCCCAACAGATGCTTCATCATGTCCATTTGCTCCCCCATTAGCCTCAGCATCGTGTCCTGCCTCCGCTCTTCGCACTCACTTAATTCTTTCCTGGCCTCTGCCACTGAATGCCTCCATGCATTAAGCTGTGCCCTATCAGTGCGGGAGGACTGCATGAGCTCGGAAAACACGTCATCACAAGTGCATTTTTTTTGCCTTCTAATCTGCGATAACCTAAGGGACGGAGATGATAGGGGGAGCGTAGAAACATTCTACGCTGTACGATTCTGGGGGGTCTGCATAGTCACCTGTGCTGCTGAGTTCGCCATGATGACCAAACAGGAAATGAAATTCAAAAGTTCCCGGGGCTTTTCCTGTGTACCTGGCTAGTGCATCGGAGTTCAAAGTGCTGTCCAGAGTTGTCACAATGGAGCACTCTGGGATAGCACCCAGAGGCCAATACCATCAATTTGCGTCCGCACTACTGCAAATTCGACCCAGCAAAGTCAATTTTAGTGCTACTCCCTTCGCCGGGGAGGAGTACAGAAGTCAATTTTAAGAGCCCTTTAGGTCGACGGAACGGGGTTGGTTGTGTGGACGCATTCATTTTTAAATCGACCTAATGTGGCTAAATTCGACCTAACCCCGTAGTGTAGACCAGGCCTTAGAGACTAACAAATTTATTTGAGCATAAGCTTTCGTGGGCTAAAGCCCACTTCATCAGATGCTCAAATAAATTTGTTAGTTTCTAAGGAGCCACAAGTACTCCTCATTCTTTTTACTGTGAGAAGCTTCCCACAAAACTTGGACCTCAGAGGAGTGGATAATAGAGCTACATGAGAAGAACAGTCCACAGGGTGAACATGGTAGGAAGCAAGCCAAGGAAACTCTAAAGGATTGGGGAAGAGATTAGCACGAACCAGTTATACGGGTCCCTGGTCTGGAATCCAGAGAATGTGTGGGCCTGGATTCCCCTACCAAACACAACAAGAGAACTTTGTTAAGGCCTTGAGCAAGTGAACAACACTTAAAGGGAATCTGGACTCTATGGACCCTCAGCCCGGGTGACTGACTTTCTCAGTCACTGAACTCTTTAGTACCCCAAAAAGAGGAAAGGCCTATCAATAACTCAGCTGGCCAGCTGAGGTCAGGACAAAAGACTAATAAGCAAATTTAGACTGTGAGGGGCTAATCAGATGAGGGGAAATTGAGGCAGGCTTGCTGTGATGCGTGGTTTTGCTGTACGAGAGCACCCAAGACAGAAGCTGACCAGTTAACGCCATTCTAATAACAATGATTATAGGTAAGGTTGCAAAACAACTTCCATTTTAATCCCATTTTCACATAATTTATAACTTTCTGGAGATGTTTCCTTTGGGACTTGAATTTTGCAGAGTGAATGTTCGCAGGAACATTTTTAAAGAAAGTTTGATTAAAAACACACATTTTATACTAAGGAATACAACAAAACATGTTGTTTTGAACAGAGGCAGTCCTCAGTTAGGACTAGCGCCTTTGTTTAGAAAAGAAAATGGTATGGTTTTGACAAAGAAGAACTTTTACAATTATGATGTTGAAGATACCTAAACACGGATATTGGAGCATAACTTCAAATAACCAAGTTTGACATTTTTATCCAATTTAAACATCATATCTAGTGTCTTGGATACATCAGTTTTTCAAAAAAGGAAGTAATATCAAGTCAGAGCAACACTCCAGTAATAAGTGTCAAGAGAATTTTAGAAAACAACTGTGAGCCCAGCTACAAAAAGCACTGACCATCATCCGTATGAGGACAACCTCATGATAGTAAAGGCAGTCCAGATAAGGTAGAAATGGTCTCTTCCCCCCACCCATCCCCCCTCCACACACAGGAAAAAATGTCTGATTCAATCCTTTGGGCGGTAGCATTACACTGAAATCATGCAAAAGAGATCATGATAGTTTGTATTCTGTGCACTGTTTCTAGCTGTTTACAGTGATTGGCAACATTGAAGGATGATACAACTCTTGTAGGACAATCTTCTTAAAAATATATTGAAAGCAGCTCAGATTCGTCTAATCCGATACTACTTAAAAGCAAACTTTTGGTTTTTTAAATGCATCTTTATGACTCCGGAATAAAAAACAACTCTGTCAGAAATGTGTTAACAGTACCGGACAGGTGGAATTAACTGTACCAGGAGTAGGTAACTTTCCCCACTGTCCCTCATCCCTGCTTCAGTTTGAACATTGAGCATTTACTATAGTAGGATATATGGTGAACCTCTGTAGTCTTTGCCACCTTCCACCATATATTAAAAATTATTTTAAAAGTAAGTAACAAAAGTATGAAATATCAAAGCCAAGCCGCTGAAGTTATACATGATCCAGCAGGATTTGGAATGAGCCATTACATCGGGGGGGAGGGATAGCTCAGTGGTTTGAGCATTGGCCTGCTAAACCCAGGGTTGTGAGTTCAATCCTTGAGGGGACCACTTAGGAATCTGGGGCAAAAATCTGTCTGGGGATTGGTCTTGCTTTGAGCAGGGGGTTGGACTAGATGACCTCCTGAGGTCCCTTCCAACCCTGATCTTCTATGACATGGTTCTATTACAGAACATGCATTAAGTACAGAAGAGAGAATGTAGGCCTATCTGCATGACATCTTTAATATGCTAATAAAGTGAAGAACAAGTTGGGGAAGGTAAATGCCTAGTTGCCTAGCAATAATATGATGGGAAGTAACCATCATGGATTAGTAAACCGAGGCCTCTCTGCCTGGCTAACCTCTTCAACTGTTTTGGTGGAAGTTAATGTGATACATAACCACAGTGCATATGAAATAAGTTCTTCTGACTTCCTGGAAGCCTTTGATGAAGTTCCACATGACAGGATGATGAATAAGCTAAAAACTACAGGGATTCTAGGCATTCACATTGGAATGAATAAAACTATCTAAAAATGGATAATGGATAGTACTTTTAAATAGCTTTATGTCCAGTTTGTGGGTAAGTGTTAAAAGTAGTTCCAGAGGAGTTGTCACCTTGAACTCTGTTGCTTTTAAGTAATGGAAATCATTCAATAGACTTCATTTCACCAAACTGCTTGTGCTCTTAAATGCTAGCAATAACGTGAAGTACCATGCACTAGCAGTATACTCCATACTATGACTTTTATTGACAACAGAAGCAGACAGTAAATAGTGTCAGTATAAAAGCTGGGATGAGCTTAAGATGTCTGTGTTCAGTATGCTGCTCTGCTTATCCCACTCCTCCTCAATAAAAGCACCACTAATGATTCCTAAATGGAAAATGGTCAATAGCCCCTAATGTCAGCAGAAGAGGATAAGCTTGGGTTTCATTTCTTTTCTCTTTTTCACCAATCATAACTACCTTGTCAGTGTATGGGAGGGAGAGACGGAGGAAAAAACTGAAAAAGCATCAATGGCCTAAAGAGGGAAGTTCTTCCTCACTCAGCAGCTCCATCTCTTCACACACATACTGCATCCTCAGAAGGGCAGGGGTGACCTGATTTGGGTTTGAAAAATAATTCAGTGGCAGAAGACCTGCCCTTCCTGCATCTGCTTGGTGCAATGCTACACTTGCTCTAGAGGATGAACAAGAGAAGAAACAAGCTGCCCTCTACAGTGGACCAGATGCAGAAAAGGTAGCAATGAAGATGTAAATTAAACCTCTCTGTGTCAGCTAAGCTCTGTGTTTTGGTGTTGGGTAGTAGTATGGGGGAGAAATTCTCCCAGTGAAGGACAGGTGGTGTTACTGCTGCATCTTTCCTTTGGGTTTAGACTGTGAGACATGAGGTAGCTAGGTAGCTTTAGTTGCTGCTGGAGCTTCATAAGATCTCTGCCAGTTGGAACTGCTGAGTGCAGGCTCTGAACAATGCACATCTTGGCTATGCCCTTTCCAGCCAGTGCTACCAACCTTCTGATCTGCACTGGCCCTTGTGTGCCACTTAATGTAATTGAGGTCATGGCTGCTTTGCACCTTTGCCCCCCAGTTAATTAACCACCACTGGGTTCATGTCAGTGTAAGCAAATTTATGTTCAAATTGTATCTAGCCTTCTGAGTATGCTTTTAGTAGTGTTTGTGTTATTGGCTGTTACAGAAATGAATACACAACTTTTTGCATCTATTTGGCAGGAGCTCCAGGTCCCAAAAACAAACAAGGAAAGAAAGAGGTGAAGCATATAGTAAGGATCATGCAGAATAACTTGTTAATCACTAACCATCACAGATTCATCTGAAACAGAAATGGAAGACAAAATGCTTCAAAAATTGTGTACTTGGAATTCCAATGAGCTTTAATCCAAAAAAACACTTTAGCTCCAAACCTGCTCACTTTACTCATTTCAGCACTCTCTTGAGTAAGGTGAGCAGGTTTTGGTTCTCAATTTATTGCCGCATGAGTAACATCCTAGTCTATTTAACTTGATATTAGGTCAAAATGTTTTTAAATGTATGAAACACATTGCCCTTAAAAATAACGGTAGTTAGTGATATATTTAATTTAAAAAAATTGAGTAAATATGTCTGTAGAAATATATTCTCTCATATATATTTTAAATATATGGGAAAATATTTCCGGGATTAAATATGATGGGACATTGTTTCAAAATGAGACAAACTTGTCCTGGATCCAGCTTCAAGTTTGCTGAACTATCAGGCAATGTTCTGTCAACTCACAGAAGTCTTGGAGTGGGGACAGACTTGGTACAATGCATACATGTTGAAAAGCACTACTCACACTGATAGCAGTCTGAAAATAAGTAACAGTAATAATAAAATTAGGATCAGGGCCTCAGAAAACTAAAAGTGGATGAACACTCTCAAATCTCTCATGATATGTGGAGAAACAGGTCTTTAATTCACTTCCCTTTTGTAAATCTAATCTCCTCAAAGAAAATTTGATTTGGGAGTTTCAAGCAAGAGTTGTCAAATACCCCTTTGAGTCATATTTCAGGACTAGGGTGGGACTTGATTAGGACTGCCAGGACTAGAGACTCCAAGATACTTTTATTTAAGGACAAATTAAACAAAACTTGCAACAAGATCCTTGAGATCCAATTTCATTTGTCTGAATTCCATTCGACACATTTTTCTTGGACACATAGTGGGTGTATTTCCCAGTGTCAAGAAACTAACTCTTCAAATGACCTTTCTTGCTATTTGTACTGGATATGTTCACAATGTTGTAGATGTAAGGCAAGGAGGGTTCATCAAGTCAATTTGAATAATGCAACCATCCTTTCATTAGTAGCAAGTCATACTTCCAAGAAATGTAATTATTTTTGCTTCCTGCAGCTTTTACCATACCTGTTCTCATTTCAAGTAAGGGCATTGTTTCCTCATTCTCACCATGAGGAATACCTCCTGACATGGGAGATTGGGAAGAACAGCTTTTTGTTGTCATTATTGGTTTGTGATTTATTCATAGACATAAGCCCACAGGAATCACCCTCTACCTTTAAACTGGTTCTAACTGTTCAATCATTTTTTTAGGAATGTATTTTTCCCCTTTTCTCAATTTTTTTAGGGGGGGGGGTCTGATCTTGGGGTCTTTGAATTCAATGGGAGTTTTGCCATTGACTCTTATGGGAGAAAGTTCCAAACCATGTTTTTTTATTAGGATTGCTTTAGAGCAAAACAAAAATTCATTACAATTAACTTATTAATGTACCGTAATTTTCCATGCATAGAATATCAGACAACAGATTTCCTTGCCTTATTTGAAATGATACTTTTTTGCAAATTATTTGGTGTATAGATCGATCACAAAATATCATCTGTGAGTACTAATTTGTTAAAAAAAAATCTGTTTTGCTTATTCATGATAGGTCAAAACAAACAAACAAAATCCTGATGGTATTGTTTCTGTTTCCTGCTGTTCCCCCTCTTCCATGCTGACTGCATCAGAATGCTAGCATTTTCCTGTGCCCAGGTCTTACTGAAAGGTGAACTGTCAGGCTGGAGGGAGGTTACTAGTGGAGTTCCTCAGGGATCGGTTTTGGGACCAATCTTATTTAATCTTTTTATTACTGACCTTGGCACAAAAAGTGGGAATGTGCTAATAAAGTTTGTGGATGACACAAAGCTGGGAGGTATTGCCAATACAGAGAAGGACTGGGATATCATACAGGAAGATCTGGATGACTTTGTAAACTGGAATAATAGTAATAGGATGAAATTTAATAGTGAAAAGTGCAAGGTATTAGGGATTTAGGGATTAATAACAAGAATTTTTGTTATAAGCTGGGGACTCATCAGAAGTAACAGAGGAGGAGAAGGACCTCGGAGTATTGGTTGATCACAGGATGACTATGAGCTGCCAATGTGATATGGCTGTGAAAAAAGCTAATGTGATCTTGGGATGCATTAGGCGAGGTATTTACAGTAGAGATAAGGAGGTGTTAGTACCGTTCTACAAGGCACTGGTGAGACCTCATCTGGAATACTGTGTGCAGGTCTGGTCTCCCATGTTTAAGAAGGATGAATTCAAACTGGAACAGGTACAGAAAAGGGCTACTAGGATGATCCGAGGAATGGAAAACCTGTCTTATGAAAGGAGACTCAAAGAGCTTGGCTGGTTTAGCCTAACCAAAAGAAGGCTGAGGGGAGGTATGATTGCTCTCTATAAATATATCAGAGGAATAAATACCAGGGAGGGAGAGGAATTATTTAAGCTCAGTACCAGTGTGGACACAAGAACAAATGGATATAAACTGACCATCAGGAAGTTTAGACTTGAAATTAGACGAAGGTTTCTAACCATCAGAGGAGTGAAGTTCTGGAACAGCCTTCCAAGGGGAGCAGTGGGGGCAAAAGACATATCTGGCTTCAAGACTAAGCTTGATAAGTTTATGGAGGGGATGGTATAATGGGATAGCCTAATTTTGGCAATTAATTGGTCTTTGACTATTAGTGGCAAATATGCCCAATGGCTTGTGATAGGATGTTAGATGGGGTGGGATCTGAGTTACTACAGAGAATTCTTTCCTGGTTGTCTGGCTGGTGAGTCTTGCCCACATGCTCAGGGTTTAGCTGATCGCCATATTTGGGGTTGGGAAGGAATTTTCCTCCAGGGCAGATTGGCAGAGGCCCTGGGGTTTTTTCGCCTTTCTCTGCAGCGTTGGGCTTGGGTCATTTGCTGGAAGATCCTCTGCATCTTGAAGTCGTTAAACCATGATTTGAGGACTTCAATGGCTCAGACACAGGTTTGATACAGGAGTGGGTGGGTGAGATTCTGTGGCCTGCGTTGTGCAGGAGGTCAGACTAGATGATCATAATGGTCCCTTCTGACCTTAAAGTCTATGATTCTAGGTGGATTTAAAATTCAATTTTCACAAGCAGAGACAACCATAACTTTGAAACATGTTCTCTGTGGACTTTCATACCAGTAAAACTTGATTGCATGAATGTTCACAGAAATAAGCACAAAGCCAGATTGAAGAGTGGATGAAATGAATTCAAAGGAATATTCAAATGAAAACATTCCACACCATTTATGCAGCTATAGTCCGCAACGTCAAGACCTTGTTTTTGCTTTTCCTCTTTTAGGAATTTAACAAGTAAACACTGCATTTGTGACTCTAACGGCTTGTCTACATTGTGCATTAGGGGTGTAAATTCTAGTGCATACTAGGGGGTCACACACTAATTGGCCTGTGTGGACCCTGCAGGCACACACTAGAAGTTCACTAGTGCATGCTAATCAATACCTGCACTGGCCACTGGCCACCTGCTAAAATGTGACATCTTGAACCTTGCATCCTGATCTACCCCATTGGGTCCCTGAGCTGCTGTGGGGAAAGTGACACCCCCTCCAATCTGGAAATGAGGGAGAAATTTCTTCCCAATCCCCACAGATGCTGGAACTAGGGGTACTGGGGCTGCTGCTGCATCCCCTTGGCTTGAAGTGGTTTCTGTCATATACCTTACAGTTTGGTTCAATGGCTCTCAGCACCCCTCGCTATACAAATTGTTCCAGCACCCCTGTGGCCAATGGCTTACTTGGCCCATGACCATACCCCAGCTCAGGTGATGCCTTCACTTCTGTCCACTGCCTCTCCCAAATTTCAAGGGAGGGGGAGACTTACAAAGGAGCCATACCCTTTTCCCCACCAGTCCAGACAAAGACCTTTGTTGGTGATGTGGTAGGGTTGCACCGTAGTTGTGATCATTCCTTATACTATTTATTCAATTTCTTGGATAAATGGGCATCCTGCCTATGGCTGCTAATCCATAATGAACCCAAATCATTTTGTTGTATGTTATTTTAAGCAAGCTTACTCATGTAGTTTCTCCCTAAAAAAATTCTGGATTTTCTTAGGCTTGTAGGAGGATTAGTACCTGGAACATCTGTCTCCTATTAACTAAGCCTATGAAAATAGATTTTTTCCCTCCTAGAGAGTCAGTTTCAATCCTCATGATCTTGAGCCTGTACATACTGCTTGTCTGCATTCAAGCTGGACAGACATGTAATTAGTCTGAAAATGAATATTTCCTCTTGAGAATGATTTGTGGAAGACATGCTGTCTGTGTATGCATGCATAACCATTACTCCTTTTTTTTCCCACTATGACAAGATGGGTCAACTCATTAGGCTGGGTCCAGCAAACCAAGCGTTCTATATATTTCAGATGCTATTCAATAAAAGCTGGTTCCTTCCGGGTTTCTGCTACAATATGTTAACTGCAGTTCCTGTCTGGTAGTGAGTCAGGCTAAAGTCAAGGTGCAAGAGAGCCAGCTAGCCATAAGTAAAACTCCTGGGGGTGCCCATTGCTGGCAGGTATACCATTTAAAAGTCAATTAGTGCAGTCTGGGAGGGTCTGATTGAGCATTTCTCCAGTGAGGCTCCTGTGGAGCTCTAACAGTGATTTAAAAGTGCCCTTCCATCGGGGTGAATTTCCTCTCTGATAGAGATACTTGCACAGGCACATAAAATGTAAAATCCGGGGGCGGCTCTAGGCACCAGCAAAGCAAGCATGTGCTTGGGGCAGCCCATTTGCAGGGGCGGCAGGGATCCAGCATGGGAGCTGAGAACCAACAGGGGGCCCTGGGAGCTGTAGTTCCTTGGTTAGCTCCCTGCCTATAGAGCCAGCCCTGGAGCAGGGAAAGAACTACATTTCCCAGCATTCCCTTGGCCACTACCAACAGGAAAGAGGGGGAGGGAGGGAGGAAGCTGAGACCTCATTCTACAGCCTGCTTTGAATGGAGAGCTGCATTGGGAAGGGTAGGGATACCATATTTTAACATTCAAAAAATAGGACACTCCACGGGGAGGGAGGGTAGCCCCACCCTGCCACCATCCACTCCCTCCGACTGCCCCCCACAGAAACCCCAACCCATCCAACCCCCCCTGCACCCTGTCCCCTGATCACCCCCTCGTGCCCCCCAGGACCCCACCCCCTATCTAAGCCTCCCTTCTCCTTGTCCCCAACTGCCCCCTCCTGAGACACCCCCCCCAAGTTCCCCCCTAGGACCCCACCCCCTACCTGTCCCCTGACAAACCCCTGGGACTCCCATGCTTATCCAACTGCTGCCTGTCCCCTGAGTGCCCCCCCGAACCCCTGACCCATCTACCCCCCCCTTCTCCCTGCCCCTGACTGCCCCCCCGAACCTCCGCCCCATCCAACCCCCCCTGCTCCCTGTCCCTTGACTGCCCCCCCGGAACCCCCTACCCCTTCTCCAACCTCCCAGCCCCCTTACCGTGCCACTCAGACCAGCGTGTCTGGCTTCGCGCAGTGCCAGACACGCTGCTGCATACATGCTGCCGTGCTCCCCTGCGGAGCCACAGCCTCCTCCCCCCAGCACCTGCCTTCCAGATTTGAACACCTCAAAATTCAGGAGTGCTCAAGCTCAGTTACTTCATTTCTCCCAAATCAAATATACTGATCCACTGTAACTTGCTGTAGAAAAAGTAGGATAAAATTGAGCAAGAAATGCTTCCCAGTGGTTATTAGGACTGGAATTGCTATTTTCAACAGCCATTGCCTTTTTTGTTTGTTTGTTTGTTTAAAAGGAAGACAGTGATATCGCATTGGCAAATTCCCCATAGAAAGAAAGAGCGGAACAAAAGAATAATAAAGGCACCTCAACTTTTCCTCATTTATGGAGGACAGTCTTGTAATAAGCAATAGAGGGTCCTGTGGCACCTTTAAGACTAACAGAATTATTGGGAGCATAAGCTTTCGTGGGTAAGAACCTCACTTCTTCAGATGCAAGTAATGGAAATCTCCAGAGGCAGGTATAAATCAGTATGGAGATAACGAGGTTAGTTCAATCAGGGAGGGTGAGGTGCTCTGCTAGCAGTTGAGGTGTGAACACCAAGGGAGGAGAAACTGCTTCTGTAGTTGGATAGCCATTCACAGTCTTTGTTTAATCCTGATCTGATGGTGTCAAATTTGCAAATGAATTTATGCTCCCAATACTTCTGTTAGTCTTAAAGGTGCCACAGGACCCTCTGTTGCTTTTTACAGATTCAGACTAACACGGCTACCCCTCTGATAGTAGTCTTATAATATGCATCCAGATATACTGCAATCACACAAGCTGAAAATTGTTCCACTTTACTGCAGTTCTGTAACCATATGGGAACCAATCCTGTCTGTGTTCTGTGCACATCCAAAATTCCTGCTGAATGACCTGCCCGGGGAGCGAGTTACCAGTGACCCAGGGCTGCGGCGGAAGGAGGGTGCAGGTGGGGGGGGGGGAGAGCCCAGGGCTGGGGCGGCAGGAGGTGTGTGTGTGGGGCAATGGTGGGGGGTAGGGGGGAGCCCAGGGCTGGGACGGCAGGGGGGTGCGGGTGGGGGGGTGAGAGCCCAGGGTTTGGGCGGCAGGGGGGTGCGGGTGGGGGGGGGCGGCGAGGAGCCCAGGGCTGGGACGGGGGGGGGGGGAGCCAAATTTTTTTTTTTGCTTGGGGCAGCAAAAAACCTAGAGCCGGCCCTGGTAAAATCTACCCTATTTTGTCTGTGGGGGGAAATCTTGCCCTATATAAGCACTAAAGTTGATCTGTAGATTCTGTTTTTTAACTTGTATCTGTCTTTGGTATGCTGGGTTGCGAGCATGTTTATCAGTGAAAACCTTTGGAACACTGTTGTTTTTTAGTACCTCTTATCCATGTGAGTTCTACCCATTGTTATGTCTTTAATGTGGACTACATGTATTTCCACATAGTGGCTTGCAGAGGAAGAGAGAGGAAAAAAGAGACGAAAAAGGTTCTTGATCTGAGGATTTGTAAAATTCATAGGAGTGTTCTTAAAAATATATATGTACATTTTTTCCCATTTGGCTCTGTGGTTATATATAAAACAAAGAGCAATAAATAGAAATTCTGTAATTACATTTCTCAAATATAAAATTTCGTTTGGATAGGACACAACATATGACATTTAATGGTTTCTCTTTTTCTACTGCTTATGAAACATACAGAGAGTGAGAAAATATATGTAACAACATAGCCAAGCTGTTAAGAAAGCTTGATTAGTGTACTACGCATTTCACTGTGATAGCAGAAAGATCTCTTGGGTGGTTCTTTTTCAATGGTTTGACTCATCAGTTTGGTTTGACTTCTCCGACAGTATGGACAACAGTTATGGTGGAGCACCAGGAGCTCATAATCCTCCGAATGAAACATCTGAAAGCATGTTGAACACGTGGTAATGGAAGCATCTGGTAGCAAGGACTGGAAGTACTGCCACTATAATGGCTTTGGCCAGTGTTTAATCAGGAGATCCCTCCGGCTCATTGACTGGAGAACTGCACGATTCACTATCACAGGAACAAATTCTGAACCTTCTTGCTCAAAGCTCAATTCTGCTGTAAAGGGATCACTTTTTCCAAACAAAGAGAGCCAGGCTATGAAAAGCTTACAAGTAAAAACAGGAAAAACTCAGATATGCAGTAGCTTACTAAATAGTCTTTCACCTGTGGAATCCTCTAGTCAAATCCTAGTGTATGTTCAAATACATTGATACTAATGACCTAATCCTTCCTTGTGCACATCAGAGAAAATGCACACAATCTGACATGATTATCAGTCTCTGGCCCAAGAGTTCCAGGCCTGGAGAAGCAGTGGTGTTGGATTGTAAAGAAATGGGAAGGCTCAAGTAAGTAAAATCAGTTCTCCTCTTTACAGATCCTCACAGCTAAGTTGTTTTGATTTCAGTATTTCTTGTAGATACATAAGCATGGATTCACCATTTATCACTTAATTATATGTATTCTTCAGAGTCTTTCATAGAAAGGGGGAAGTGAAAGAAATGCATCTTTAATGTACATATATATTTTAAAACAAAACATATTTCTTGCCGCAATATTTAGCACAATACTTGATGCTGTAAAATACATGATTACTATATTTTATCAATATATTTGATTTTTGCCTTGTAGGCAGTAACTTATTGTAACATATTTTAGTAGTACTATAAGATATTATACAGGGGGAGGGATAGCTCAGTGGTTCCAGCATTGGCCTGCTAAACCTAGGGTTGTGAGTTCAATCCTTAAGGGGGCCACTTAAGGATCTGGGGTAAAAATCAGTACTTG
Source organism: Emys orbicularis (assembly GCF_028017835.1). NCBI lineage: Eukaryota > Metazoa > Chordata > Testudines > Emydidae > Emys > Emys orbicularis. Next base: position 40,316,612 of record NC_088690.1, read on the forward strand.
GTCCTGCTAGTGAAGGCAGGGGGCTGCACTTGATGACCTTTTGAGGTCCCTTCCAGTTCTATGAGATAGGTATATTTACAAATGCATTTTCAGTAGCTTTGGTAAATAGTATAACTCAAGAAAGGCAGGTCAATAAATCTTGTTCTCTAAAAGAGACACTGCAATGGTAAAATTTCCTTTAAGATTTACTTAGTTAAAAATAATAATTGTGGTAATATGCTTAGTACTTTTGATGTCTGCTGAAAGGGATGCCTCCCCCTTAACACTCCTAGGAAGATATGCTGCTAAACCCGAAGGATGGACCTGAGATTGTTCTTTTAACACCCAGTCAGTTCAGAGAGGGATATCCTGCTGGAGCTAATTAGGTGCAGCTGAGCCTACTTTGGCTCAGTAAGTTAAAAAGGGACTGGGTTACTCCTATAGGATGGATAGACAGCTATGCTGACTAGAAGCTGGGGATAATCTCAAGAAACACAAGGACTGTCCTTGTTGGCTTATATGTGAAAGGAAGACAGCTTGAGACTTTTTACCAAGGCTGAACTGGAATTCCTGGGGGAGGGGGGAAGAGTTTTCTGTTTAAACTTGAGTCTCCTATGAACTCTTTCTAGTTTCTCAGACCCTGTCCCTGACACACAATTAATAATATGATGCACCTATTATTTCAAAGCTGTTACTAAAAAGAACTTTGAATTAGAATTGAGAATAAACTCTTTTTACATGAATACTCTCAGTAATCTAAAAAGGATTGCTTTTGTGGTAGGTGTGACAGATTTTAACCTCTCAGTTGATAGTGATATAGTGGTGACAGACTGACTTTAATCTTTCAGTATTTCATATCTGATACAGAGCAGAAATGAAGTTAGGAGGGAACTGTAGGAAAGTAGGAGCTCTGTCTTTCTAAGGGCAGTCAGTGAGCTGGATTCAGATTGACCGTGATTAATGTGCTAAATCATGGTTCTGGATTAATACAAAGAGTTGATAATCCTTGGAATGGGGATGCTTATCTGGAAAGATAAGAACCCAAACAGTTTATCTAAAGTAGCATACATAATCCTGAGTGAATCTGGAAAATATACAATGAACATTGCATAATGACTGACGGTTATAATCTCCTCAGAGGAGATATCTTTTTAAATACCTTTGAGAGGCTGGAGGATGATGATGGGTGGCATCTTAAACTAACCTGGAAAGTATGACTGGAGAAATCCAGGAAGAGGCAAAAGAGGCAGATGACACAAGATGCCTGATACCAAAAGGGAAAGAACCCAATTTTGGATTAGTGGATGTTCTGACATTCCACCCTGCCAAAGGATCAGGAAAGGAAAGGAGGGTGGACATTCTAAAAGCAAAATACATTGGCGTTGAAACTTCCCATACTGTACCTGTCTAGGTTAGCTTTTGCACATGTTCAGACTAGTTATCTTATGCATTCTATATCTTTTATTTCATTACAATTATCTTAATAAATTCTAAATAAATCTTTTATTATAACCCTGGTGGCTTTAGATTGTTCTGGGCAGGTCAAACAACTGTTACCGGCTAAGAAGAATTCGTGAAGTTAGAGTGTATGGAGTCTACTGAGCTTGGTAATTGGGATCAAAAGGACATAAACTGAAGGCTCATCTCCCATAAGATGTGTCAATGTCAGGGTTATCAATCTCACGGCTGTGCTACTCAAGGCACCAGAAATACTAATGAGAACAGAACTGAAGGGGCATAGGGTGACAGTAGTGTCTGAGGCTCACTTAATGCCACATCTATCTACAGATCTTTCAAAGAATGTGGAGGAAATGTACCTGCCATTATAAAAATTCGTTATGCTCTGGTTTTCATTGAACTTAACGCTGTAGGAGCTATGAGACATACCAAATCAAAGGCCTTCCTGATTAGCCCTCCTGGTAGTGTGATTTTTTTTTTAACAGTGAACTGCTATCATACTTTCTACTCTTACTTGCAAGGACAGGGCTAGTGAAATTGGAGAGCTCTTGGAATGGGTTTCACTGTGTGTGGCCTATTGTACTGTCGATATATGTGAGTAATTCCCATTAATAATAATGTGAGTTACCTGTACAAAGTGAAGGTAGAATACATGTTTTTTTGTGCTTTAAAGTAAGCTAAATTTAAGAGAAGGGAAGTAGTGAAGTAGGAGTGTACTGTTTCACATGGGAAACTGGCATAGTTTCATGCACACAAATGTATATATTGATAAGAAAATAATGAATAAGTATGCAAATCAACACATAAAGAGATATCAGAAATGCTAGGGCTCAGGCCTCATTCCTTAATACTTCCCTCCGACTGCCCTATCATCCCACTAAGTCATAAGTCCCAATGACTTCAAAGAGAGTTCTGGTTCAGGAAGTTCCTGTAATAATAATTCAGTAATGCAAAGCCATATTATTATTATTATTTATATTGCAATTGTGCTAAGAGGTTTTGGGTCTCATTGTTCTAGGCACTTTACAGACATAAAATGAAAATCCTTCTCCCAAAGAATTTCAGCAATATATGGAGGGGAGGGATAGCTCAGTGGTTTGAGCTTTGGCCTGCTAAACCTAGAGTTGTGAGTTCAATCCTTAAGGGGGCCGCTTAGGGATCTGGGGCAAAAATCAGTACTTGGTCCTGCTAGTGAAGGCAGGGGGCCTCAATGACCTTTCAGGGTCCCTTCTGAAGATAGGATATCTCCATAGCAATGGTATTCTATTAAATGTATATATAGGTTTGGAAATTCTTCTTTTGATTTTAAAGTACAGGTTTTTTTTAAATTTGAAAAAATTTCTAAGAACTAGAACGCTAGAAATACAGACCTCTAATACTGTTAGAATTGTGGCATTTTAAATAATCCACGGGATTTAACATTCCACCTGTTTTGCAGAAAGTGTCTTTTTTTACAGGGAATGTAATGTTTTCAACTGAATTCTCCTTACAGGTCATGAAACCTCCTGCATAACGGGGGGAAATTTAAGGTTCTGTACATATGTATTGAAAAGGCTTTAAATTATATTTGTAAATAACTTTCTTTGAGCACCTTAACACATTAGCATACTGAAGCTTTTCTAAACATCAATTAGTACCATGAATGGCAGAAATTATCTTTTTCTTTCCTTTTCAGCTCTTTCTTTCTATATATGTTTTCATAGACTTAGAAATTGTCTGTTTAGCTAGCCTTGTAATTTTTTTTAAAAGTTCAATAAAGTGGGTTAACTTTATAAATGTGAAATGTTCAGTGTTGGGCTATTTAATGAATCTGTTCAGTTCAAATCTTAAACATAAATGTTACTTTCTAGCAGAATAATACAAGGCATAAGAATCTGTTTGTGTTTTTGTGAATTGGGATTAGTTTGCTAGGAAAATAAGACAAATTAAACTCAATGACTTGATTGTTTTTTCCTTGAAAAGTAGTTTCTTTATTTAATAAACTTGGGGGGTTTCCAGGGAAAATTAAAGAAAAGGATTTGTGCCCTGTTCTCTAAAAAAAGACTTGCAATTAATATGATCTTTGGCAGAAGCTGACATAGATGTAGCTGGATATAAGCAAAACTGAAGAAAGTAAAATAAAAATTTGTCAAATAATGTAATAATCTACCTATATCAATAAAGGCCTGATTCTTCTTTCACGTATTCTGGTGTAAATGAGAAATAATCATAGAACCATAGAGGTAGAAGGGACTGCAAAGGTCTAGCCCAATAATTCTATTGAAGTCAATGGATTTCCACCATTGTAAGCCACATGTAAAGGAAGGTTCTGTTTATTATATCTTACCTCAGATCATCAGAACAAATGAATTTCCTCATATCCTCTTAGTCCACTTCTGCTGTATGGAGATGCAGGATGTAATACAGAAAGTTATCAGTAGTGTAGTGCATTAGCAAAGCAGTGAGGAAACTTGCATGACTATTTGAGAAGTGGAGTTTTGCTGGCACTAATGTTAATGGAAAGTGAATACCAAAGTCATAAGCATGCTAGTGTGTAGACACTGAACATAAATGAGCCCCTACATATATTACTGGTAGAAGTACTTGCACACTCATCCATTCAGGGTACAGAAACTATGCTATGTGACTTATATGACCAATTCAGACAGAAACACAACTTGAATTTTTAATATTTGTGAGCAATTCAAATGTATTTGAATCTGAGGAGATGGAAATCTTGATCAGAAATTCTGAGTTGAAAAAGAAGCTAAAAAGTACATTAGTTGAATTGTAAATTATTTCCTAAGCTTTCGATTAGGCACAATATGTAAATCGTCTACACACAATATGTAGCTTATTTTGCCATCAGAGAACATCTAGCTTGCTTTCTCTTCAAAATTAAAATACTCATTTTTATTTCAGAGCATATCACACACATACAATTCTAAATTATTTTATGATTATTAACTCTTATAAGTCATATATTTACAGGCCTGCCGACAGCAATTTCAGGCCCCAGGGCAGAACAGTCAATAGCCCCCCTAGAAAGGGATGGCTGAGGTTTATGACACTACTTTTTATCCTATTGATAACACATTAAAACCCACTATGCATAAGTTGTGGTGTGGCTTGATCTAGTTAACTTTTTTCCCCAGTTACAGCACCAGTAAACAAATTGTGAGCTTAAATATAAGATGTAGAATTTGTTATTTTGAATTACATATTTAAATTAAATAAATTCCTTTTGGACTGAAATTAATTAACATATAAAACATTTAAAGAAGCACAAAGTAAGAAAACACCTAAAGTATCAAGTAGGCTAATTAAACACCTAATCATGATTAATGTGTAATCTAAAGACAAGGAAAAAACTGATACACAAGATGTAACTGAATGTGACCAACAAAGTTAAAATATACAATACTTGTGCTGCTGCTGCTGTGGGACATCAACACCCAGAGTACTGAGGAGAGGGCAGGCATGGTGCGCCACATCTATCAGGAGATCTCCGAGGAGGCGGCCAGAGGCGAAGGCAGAGGGAAAACCTGTGCCTCGTTCCGTGGCTGAGCGGTGGAGGTGGCTCCTCATCCTGGGCTCGTGACAGTGGCTTGTCAGCCAGTGCTAGCAGCAGCTGGGGGTGGGAGGGACTAGCCCTGGCTGCCTCTTGGCAAACTTGGGATATGTCTACACTACGGGATTAATCCGAATTTACAGAATTTGAATTTTGGAAACAGATTGTATAAAGTCGAATGTATGCGGCCACACTAAGCACATTAATTCGGCGGTGTGCGTCCATGTACCAGGGCTAGCATCGATTTTCGGAGCGTTGCACTGTGGGTAGTTATCCCATAGCTATCCCATAGTTCCCGCAGTCTCCCCCGCCCATTGGAATTCTGGGTTGAGATCCCAGTGCCTGATGGGGCAAAAAACATTGTCGCAGGTGGTTCTGGGTACAGCCTCACCCCTCCCTCCATGAAAGCAACGGCAGACAGCCGTTTCACACCTTTTTTCCTGGGTGAACACAGCAGGAGCCATACCACGGCAAGTATGGAGCCCGCTCAGCTCAAGACAGCAGTCATGAACATTGTAAACACCTCGCGCATTATCGTGCAGTTTATGCTGAACCAGGACCAGAAAAACGAGGCAAGGAGGAGGCGGCGACGGCAGCGCGGCGACGAGAGTGATGAGGACATGGACACGGACACAGAATTCTCTCAAAGCGCGGGTCCCGGCACTTTGGAGATCATGTTGTTGATGGGGCAGGTTCTATCCGTGGAACGCCGATTCTGGGCCCGGGAAAGAAGCACAGACTGGTGGGACCGCATAGTGTTGCAGGTGTGGGACGATTCCCAGTGGCTGCGAAACTTTCGCATGCGTAAGGGCACTTTCATGGAACTTTGTGACTTGCTTTCCCCTGCCCTGAAGCACCAGAATACCAGGATGAGAGCAGCCCTCACAGTTGAGAAGCGAGTGGCGATAGCCCTGTGGAAGCTTGCAACGCCAGACAGCTACCGGTCAGTCGGGAATCAATTTGGAGTGGGCAAATCTACTGTGGGGGCTGCTGTCATGCAAGTAGCCAAAGCAATCATTGGCTGCTACGAAAGGTAGTGACTCTGGGAAACGTGCAGGTCATAGTGGATGGCTTTGCTGCAATGGGATTCCCTAACTGTGGTGGGGCGATAGATGGAACCCATATCCCTATCTTGGCACCGGAGCACCAGGGTACCCAGTACATAAACCGCAAGGGTTACTTTTCAATGGTGCTGCAAGCACTGGTGGATCACAGGGGACGTTTCACCAACATCAATGTGGGCTGGCCGGGAAGGGTTCATGACGCTCGCATCTTCAGGAACACTAATCTGTTTAAATGACTGCAGCAAGGGACTTACTTCCCGGACCAGAAAATAACCTTTGGGGATGTTGAAATGCCTATAGTTATCCTTGGGGACCCAGCCTACCCCTTAATGCCATGGCTCATGAAGCCATACACAGGCAGCCTGGACAGGAGTCAGGAGCTGTTCAACTACAGGCTGAGCAAGTGCAGAATGGTGGTAGAATGTGCATTTGGCCGTTTAAAAGGTTGCTGGCACACGTTACTGACTCGCTCAGACCTCAGCCAAACCAATATCCCCATCGTTATTGCTGCTTGCTGTGCGCTCCACAATATCTGTGAGAGTAAGGGGGAGACATTTATGGCGAGGTGGGAGGTTGAGGCAAATCGCCTGGCCGCTGATTACGTGCAGACAGACACCAGGGTGGTTAGAAGAGTACAGCAGGGCGCGGTGAGCATCAGAGAAGCTTTGAAAACCAGTTTCATGACTGGCCAGGCTACCGTGTGAAAGTTCTGTTTGTTTCTCCTTGATGAAAACCCGCCCCCTTTATTGACTCATTCTTTGTAGGCAACCCACCCTCCCCTTTCGATCACAGCTTGCTTTCAAAGGAAATAAAGTCACTATCATTTAAAAATCATGTATTCTTTATTAATTGATTATAAAAAGAGGGAGAGAACTGACAAGGTAACCCGGGTGGGGTTTGGGAGGAGGATCGGAGGGAAGGAAAAGGCCACTAAAAAAAGGTTAAAATAATGACAGCCTTTTGCTTGGGCTGTCCACTGGGGAGCCTCCCCCCCGCGTTCTTACACGTCTGGGTGAGGAGGCTATGGAACATGGTGAGGGGGGAGGAGGGTTATACAGGGGCTGTAGCGCCAGTCTGTGATCCTGCTGCCATTCCTGAAGCTCCACCAGACGCCGGAGCATGTCTGTTTGTTCACGCAGCAGCCCCAGTGTTGCATCCTGCCTCCTCTGATCTTCCTGCCTCCACCTCTCATCTCGAGTGTCTCTCCTCTCCTCACGTTGGTCCCTTCTGTCCTCACATTGGTCGCTCATGTCCTCACGTTGGTCCCTCCTGTCCTCACGTTCACTGGCATCTTTCCTATACTTTGAAACCGTGTCCTTCCACTCATTCAGATGAGCTCTTTCATTGTGGGTGGATTCCATGATTTCCGGGAACACCTCGTCTCGCGTCCTCTTTTTCCGACGCCTTATCTGAGATAGCCTTCGGGATGGAGGAGGGATGCTTGAAAAATTTGCAGCTGCTGGAGGGAGGGGAAAAAAGGAGAGAATTTTTTAAAAAGATACATTTTACAGAACAATGCTTATACTCTTTCACGGTGAACAACACTATTCACATTACATAGCACATGTGATTTCTGTGCAAGTTCACATTTTGCCGCTTAATATTGAGTGCCTGTGGCTTTGCTGCTAGAGATCACAGACGCAGGTCCGGGCAACAGAATTCGGCTTGCATGCGGCCATAGTAAGGCATTGTCTTTCGGCTTCTGCACCCTCCTTTCCCACATACCAAGCAAAGCCCGTTGAGTGCTGCGGTTTTCCTGTTAACCTTCAGCAGCAGAAAACAAACTAACCCCCCCCCCATCCAATTCTCTGGGATGATCGTTTTATCCCTCCCCCCACCGCGTGGCTGGTATCAGGGAAGATCCCTGCTAGCCACACATGAAAAGCTCAGCGCCAATTCCCCCCCCCCCCCCCCCGCGCTTGGCTTACTACAGGGAAGGATTTATTTTCAGCCATAGGCAAACAGCCCAGTAGGAACGGCCACCTCTGTCCCCTTAATTAAATTCCTGTATTTCAACCAGGTTACCATGAGCAATATCATTCTCCTGAGGATTACACAGCGAGATAAAGAACGGCTGTTGCTTGAATGCCAGCAAACACCGGAACCATACGCTGCCAGGCTTTGTCATGCAATGATACCAGATTACTTGCTACTAGCATGGCGTGGTCAAGTGTCCTACCATGGAGGACGGAATAAGGCTGCACTGCCCAGAAACCTTCTGCAAAGGCTTTGGAGTACCTCCAGGAGAGCTTCATGGAGATGTCCCTGGAGGATTTCCGCTCCATCCCCAGACACGTTAACAGACTTTTCCAGTAACTGTACTGGCCGCGAATGCATCCCAAGTCCTCAGGGCAAATTAATCATTAAAAAACGCTTGCTTTTAAACCATGTTTTATATTTTAAAAGGTAAACTCACCTGAGGTCCCTTCCATGGGGTCATGGTCTTAGGTACTGGCTTGGGAGGGTACTTCACTCAGGCTGAGAAAAAGATCCTGGCTGTTGGGGAGAACGGAGTGCTGTGTGCTCTCCGCAAGCTCGTCCTCCTCCTCCTCCTCCACCTCTTCCCCGTCCGCAGAATCCTCAGGTGTGGCTGATGAGATTACCCCCGCCTGGGAATCCACGGTCAGAGGTGGGGTAGTGGTGGCGGCCCCCCCTAGAATTGCATGCAGCTCAGCGTAGAAGCGGCATGTCTGCGGCTCTGACCCGGAACGACCGTTTGCCTCCTTTGTTTTCTGATAGGCTTGTCTGAGCTCCTTGACTTTCACGCGACACTGCTCTGAGTGACCTCTCTCCATCATGCCCTTGGAGATTTTTTCAAAAGTTTTGGCATTTTGTCTTTTCGAACGAAGTTCTGCTAGCACTGAATCCTCTCCCCATATAGCGATCAGATCCAGTACCTCCCATACGGTCCATGCTGGTGCCCTTTTTCGATTATTGGCCTGCATGGTTACCTTGCTGATGAGCTCTCTGTGGTCACCTGTTCTCTCCTGTGCTGGGCAAACAGGAAATAAAATTCAAATGTTCGCGGCGCTTTTCCTGTCTACCTGGCCAGTGCATCCGAGTTCAGATTGCTGTCCAGAGCGGTCACAATGGTGCACTGTGGATAGCTCCCGGAGGTCAATACCATCGAATTGTGGCCACACTAACCCTAATTTGAAATGACAATATCGATTTTGGCGCTACTCCGCTCGTCGGGGAGGAGTACAAAAATCGATTTTAAGAGCCCTTTATTTCGAAGTAAATGGCTTCGTTGTGCGGACGGGTGCAGGGTTAATTCGATTTAACGCTGCTAAATTCAAATTAAACTCATAGTGTAGACCAGGCCTTAGAGAGGCTCGATTGGGTGGCTGAACTTGCTGGCTTGTGTTTGGTGAGGAGCTGCAGTCCTGGGGGAGGAAATCTGGTAGTGCAGAGGAAGCTTGTTTCTCTTTAATGTCTCCCTGCCCTCAGCCCCGCAGCCAGAGAGCCAGTATGCCAGGCACAGCAGTTCCTGAGCAGCCAGAGGAGGCAGCAAGCTCTGTGGTTTCCAGGCTGCTGTTGCTGATGCTCTGCCAAACTGCCAGACCAGCAGGGCGCGGCAGTGCCCTGGAAAACTGTTCCTGTCACAGTGAGGGACGGAGCTCTGTACAGAGCAGCAGCAGCAGGAAACGGATTTCTTTCTTTTCTTAAATCTTAATTTTTATTAAAAAAAATACATATCTATCCCATCCGCCCGGGCCCTTTTAAATTGCTGCGTCCCTGGGCAATTGAGCCCTTCGCCCCCCCTCACTCCCCCATTGCTGGGCCTGTATATTTAAATATGTGATGGTCTGTTAAGAACAAAAACTGAAAAATCAGAACTTGGCTCATTGTAAGGAGCACTGCTTTAATATGATTATTGATTGCTATGTGTTTAATCGCTCTAACATTAAGAACTATTTTATAGTATGTTGCAGTCAACCAAAGAACTTTTTTTTAATGCTTTAATTCTCCGGGAAGAAAAGAACACAAATGAAAAGACTTAGTCATCTGGGTAGCCTTGAGAAATTAAATAATAAAAATAACTATTGCTGATACAATATTAACACTACGTCTTTTAGTTCTGTCGCTCTACACAAAAAGAAATTTAAAAATAATAAATGTCTCAAAATAATAGACTGTTTCCTCCCCACCCCCACTGAGTTATCTCAGTAGTCTGTGCTGATCAACAGAGATGACTTGAGTATATAATAAGTTCTTCACTCAGTTGGTGGGGTTGGAGAGAAAACAAGCAGGTGTTTTTTTTTAAGAGGGGTGTCAGGAATTGGGGTGTGGGCGATCAGGCCTAGTGATTGGAGCAGGAGTCAGGAGCTTGGAAACAGAACCAATGGTCAGAACCAGGTTATCTGGAATCAGGGAAGGCAGGAACAGAGCTAGGAATGAGGTTGGGACAGGCTGGAACAATGTGAGGAAACAGGGACCAGGAATCAGGAACAATGTGAGGAAGTAGGAACAAGGCAGGATCTGTCTCAGCAGTAGGTCAGGCTTTTACCTTGTTGCACAGACATCTTCCAGGTGTTTTCCCTAGGTCTTAAATAGCATGCTTGGGCTAAACAGGGAATGCAGTACATTTCACAAGTCAGGGATTCTGTAAGCAGGATATCCAGAGGTGATATCCCATAAGGCTCATAGTCCATTGATCTCTGCCTTTTCAGAGCTGTAGGGAGGCAGCATGGATATGGCAGTCACCAAGTACCTGCAGACTCAGGTTCTAGCCCTATGGATCCTCTTGAGGGGAAGACAAAGGGAACAGTGATAAATTACATGAATGCATAGAATGACTAAAGAATAAACAATAGATATTAATTAGGGTTATCATACGTCCGGTTTTTCCCGGACATGTCTGGCTTTTTGGCAATCAAACCCCCGTCCGGGGGGAATTGCCAAAAAGCCGAACATGTCCGGGAAAAATACCGGCCGGGCACTTCCTCTCCCGCGGCTGCTCTGCTCCTCCCCTGACTCAGACTTCGGCTCTGTTTAAGAGCCAAGCTGCCCGAGCCAGCGCTACCAGCTCCGGGCAGCCCCCTTGCCTCCGGACCCTGCGCCGCCGGAGCAGAGCAGCTGGAGCCGGGGAGGAGAAGTGCCCGGCCGGCGGCTGGGGTCCGGAGGCAAGGGGGCTGCCCGAAGCCGGTAGTGCTGGCTCGGGCAGCTTGGCTCTTAAACAGAGCCAAAGTCTGAGTCCGGGGAGGAGCAGAACAGCTGGAGCCGGGGAGGAGAAGTGCCCGGCCGGGGGCGCAGGGTCCAGAGGCATAGGGACTGCCTGAAGCCCGAGCGCTACCGGCTTCATGGTTTGCCGGGCAGCCTCCAGACCCTGCGCCCCCGGCTGGGCGCTTCCCCTCCCGGGCTCCAGCTGCGCTGGGGAAGCGCCGGCCGGGGGCGCAGGGTCTGGAGGCTGCCCGGCAAACCGTAAAGCCGGTAGTGCTCGGGCAGCCCTTTTCGCGTGGCTGGGAGGGAGGAGGGGGAGTTAGGGCGGGGACTTTGGGGAAGGGGCGGGGAAAGGGTGGAGTTGGGGCGGGGCCGGGGTGGGAAAGGGGCGGGGCCAGGGCCCGTGGAGTGTCCTCTTTTTTTATTTTTTAAATATGGTAACCCTATATTAATGATATTAGGACTTGTGTCAGGCTACATGCCCGACCATTTTACTGTAATCTACACCTAACAGGGAGTCTATCTGAACAGAAAAGTTTGCAGTGTCTCATAAAGTATCATCATTCACAAAGTCATGCAGATAAGTATATACAGAAGTCAAATGCCTAGACATAACAACATTTCACCACATCCTTCCAGTAGCCATTACTCTTTTCAGTAGTCTTATTTGTTCCAAGTTAATGGGTTATGCAATGTAAATGACCTTTTATGCATCTTAAAATCTGTTTTAATTTATCATAATGTCTTATGGCATATGGAAGTATTGAGGGATTTTCCCAGGAATCTAAGAATTAGGTTGTGAAATTTAGGAGAGAAAAATAACCTATTTGTGGCTAATGCAATGAGGAAATTATTCAGGTCTGTAAACACATGACCTTGCAAGAATCCCAAGGTCATTGCCTAAAGTTAATGCTCATGTACCAGTACATTGGTGTATACTGAGAGTAACTCCACAGAAGTCAATGGAATTATTCCTGATTTACACAATAACATCCACAGAATATGGCCCAGTGAGAGCTACTGGTGATTAACACTACTTTTTCAGCATTTATTTGTAACTTTAACATGTGCATATAGTTTTTCAAGAGTAGGTATATCTTGCTCCCTTGGGGCAGTTCATTTCCCAAATTTTCATACTCTGGACAATGCCAATTGTAGAGTGATATGGGCAATAAAAATATCTAGATAGACAAACAGATGATTGTCAACATCAGTGAGATACTTGGAGAACTTGCCATCACCATAGCACTAGATTTGGAAAGAAGTATGGACAGCTTGTGACTGGCAGTAGGTGAGAAATAGCAAGACTGGTGTATAGTTACAGGACCTGTAAAAATGTGTTTGGTGGGGAGATGTAACAAACTGACTCTCAGGAGTGCTGATAAGCAAGTGAACTTTATTTCCTGACCACAGTCACCTGAACTATGTCAAAGGTCAATATTCTTGTCCTATCCACCTATTCCAATGTTTACTGTTTCAGAGGGATGGGTGAGAGAGAGCAATTCATTGAAGATGAGTGAAATGTTTATGAAATATAAGATGTTCTAGACACTTCTTTCTCTTGATTTGTACAATCAAATACTTGAGATTCTAAAATGTTCACTTACATTTTTCCATTATTTTTCTAATTTTTTGCTCACTTCCTCACTTCTGATCAGGATGGAACATACAGAAATATAACCCCATTCCTGAGGTATTTCCAGCTGAACTAGTAGCAGAAAATCACACCGGCGGGCATGTTCTCATGACGCTTGAAGTCTAATTCAGCAGATTCAAGAAGGTGAGAAAGTTTGAATACTCTTTGTTTAAGCATTAGAACTGCTAGATGATCCAATCCATGTGTGAACAGTGACATTTCTGAGGTTTACCCATGCCCATTCTGTGTGTCTGAGTCCTCACTGTACTTTCAATATTCTTACACTAGAGTAGGATTTAAAAACAACAAATCTCAATCATCAGTATGTATTGTTTTCTAATATGAGGTCACAATGCTGGCATTTCCTGTTAATGAGAATACACCATTCTTTACATTCAAGCTTATAAATTTCAGAGGGAGTATTTTTTTATTTGAGTAATCATTTACCCAGGGAACAGATTGCTGATGATTACTTACAGCTCATTCACCACAGAATGAAAGCTGAACATATGACATTGTAACAGTAATTGATACAGTATCTCATCCCAATGGCAGTGCCTTGCTTCCCAAGAGGTTAAAAGTTTTAATAGTGACAGATCATGGAATGAAGTATAGACCTACATCATTTAGGACTAAAAATAAAACATGGTATCTTTCTACCTACTATTACAAATCAAATATGTGACTCAGTAATTACTGCTAGAAGCAAGAGAAAATACAGAGGTACTAATTGTTTGAACTAATCACAATCTCCTTATAGGTGTTAGGAGACATAATTTAAGACAGTACTGAAAGGAAAGATTTAAAGATCTTGAAGAAAGACAGACAGGGAAATTTAGTGTACATATCAATATGACAGTGCTAATGCCTACAAGATATAATGCTCAGATATTATGAAGTCTTTAAAAGGGCACGAAAGAGAAAAATATTACCTGAATAACTGCAGGCTACAGAGTGGAGATATCACAGCTATTGTAATGGGGAGAGAGAAGGCAACATCGACTTGCATTAAAAATGGAGGTAGACAAAAATAGGACAAGTGCAGAGTTCACTGGATAATATTTTAATTAAAGATATATTGTAGAGTACTAGACAGGACAAAAAAGTTATGTACGAGAGTATAAAAGAATCACACTATTTTGCATGGTATGTTTCATTGCTTCAATTTCAGTAGTCCAATGCATTTGTCTCCCCCTCTTCCCCCCCATCCCCGAAATCAGTCATGAGCACAGCAGTGCTAGGAAAATAAACATGTTTTAGTTCCTGTCATTGTTTTTTATATAAACCTTTAGCTTTAGCTTCTGACCATTCAGAAAGACACTTTTCATTTATGATCTATGCTTTCTGAGCTATTCAAGGTATGGGGGTAACTTTTCGAGGAAATGCTACGTTCAGCAGCTGCTCATCTTTGTTAAGGTCACTCACATGCATTATTTACACTGTTTCTTTTACCTCACAAAAGATCATATTAAGAGCCCACCTACTTGCCAACGTGAGATTAAAAACTCTGAAAACTTGGGAACATATACCCTGGTGAGCAAGATGAGATTATTTTCCCTCAAATTCCTTGGGCACCTGGGCAACAAATAGGAAGAGCGTGAGGGGATGCTACAAGAATGAATACTTATCAGAAAGGTGTTAGGCTAAATCAGATTCTATATTTGACATAGTGTTTCAATGTTTCTGAATATTCTTTTTGGAATTTCACAGAAAATTTTGACATTTTGTTCCAAAAATAATAGAAACAAATTTCAAAATTTTGGAATGTCCCACAGAATCGAAATTCTGTTTTCCAACCAACTCGAGGTATAATAAAAACTACTTTTGGCCCAAGGTGTGGTAGAGAAGAAAGTATTTTATTTTACATACATTTTAAGAGATAATTAAGGGAATTATTACTGTAACAACTGGAATAAAAAGGGTAAACAATAGATTGAAATAAGCAACAGGTACCTGCTACAGAAGCCTAAATTAGGATGAAGAAGTTGATATTTTTTGTTTAAAGATGAGAATGAAATTAGAGAGGAATCAATGTTGGATTGAATATTGACTATTAAGGAGGAGATAATCAGAAACATGGAGGGTAGGGGAACCAAAGTCAAGTGACCATAAATTAATTGTATTCACAAGGCCAAATTCATACCCAGTATAAAATTAAAATTAATTTCCAGTCCTGGTAGCTAATGAATAAGAACACTATTAAATCCAGGAGATAATAACTGCTATTTAAGGCCCCAGTTCAGGAAAACACTTGGTCATGTACTTAGGTCCAATCTTATTCAAAACACCAGTTAAGCACATGCATAAGTGCCATTTGACCAATGGGACTTAGGCACATACTTAAAGTTAAACACGTGCTTAACTGCTGTCCTAAACTGTGGCCTAAGCTATAGTAAAGTTGTACTTTATTCACTATTTTAGGCTGTTCAACGTAAAAAAAAATGGTGGTGGTGGTATCTATCAAACAGAATAGAAACTGTTGAGATTTTCCCATCACTTCATCATAGCAAAATTAATAGCAGGCTTCATTATGTGCATAACTGATTCTAGCATCCTGCCAAATAAAAAATATATTATAACTTGAATAATAATGAAAAATTAGCTACTTTGCAAGTAGCCAAAGCAGATCTGAGCGGAAGTTAAGAAAATTAAAACTAGGCCATGTGCACAATATATTCTACTTAAAGAAAAGGGCAACAATTGCCTGGGGAGGGAAGGATAACTACATCAAAGTTTTTGCAACCTCTCTAGGTAAGCCACAGGAGCCAGCTAATTTGCTACTAAAATGTAGGCACAAGCCTGGCAGCACCTTTATATTTAGGGGTACAGAATGTTCTTGTACCATTTTAATTTTTTTTAAAGAGTACTGGGAATATGGACTAGTACACCAATATTGAGAAGCAGCCTTTTCATAGAATAATCATAGAAATATGGGTCCTTTTGTACATGTGAAGTGAAGTTGATTTTTTTAAAACTGTATACCCTTTTCCATATTCACAGTGTTTGCGCCTTTATTTGCTATGGTTAGCATTTGATGCGGTGCAACTCTCAAACTTTATGTTCCCAATATGTACATAGTTTTCCTCCTATCTATTCTCTTGACAGCATGTGCTTAGTAACTGGGCTGTACTATTAAAAAGATTCACAAGTTTTATACATCATTACACCTAGAGTGAAGATCTTGACTCTGGAGTTGGCTTTAGTTTTGCAATATAACTCATCTAATTTGTGGTGCTTTTATTTTTGAGTTCTATTCTCTCTCTATGCCTCCAGCCCCATCCTACCCTACCCCCATTCTTTTTATTGGGGCCTGATCTTATGAGTAGCTGAGGAACTCACTATGATGATAAGGTATGGAAAAAGAGGGTGCTCATCAGCTCTCAGGATACACTTGGGATCTTTCAAAAATCCTTGTACACACAAATCTGCAATAAACATCAAAGGGAATCATGTACATGTAACAAACTGCAGGATCAGTTCCTAATTTTGTTGGTGTCTGCTTAGTTAGATAAAGCCCCATTCAGTTGGGGTCTGAGTTCTCTCAATTCCCATTGAAGTAAATGGGAAGAGATGGCAGACACTCTGCACTTCATGGGATCAGGCCCTATAGAGGAGAGAGGTATTTAAAGAATTTTCCAGCAATAAACTATGAGATTTGTTTTATCTATAGAAGTCATGTGAAATTAGGTTGTTAAGAGGACAGCTTTGGTAGTATGATAAGATGATGGAATCTGCTGCTCTGTTTGTACCTCAAGGGTGAAAAGTAAATGGATCTAGATTCCTTTTGAAAAAATCTGTCTTGAGGCACAATTGTCTTTATAATTAGTCATTGCTTTTCATCAGTTTTATACAAAGCAGATTGATTTCATGGAAGGACTTGTAAGCAAAAGGTTGAAGAAAGGTTGGAGGCCAGGTTTTCCACCTTGAGACTAGAGGAGCTATTTCTACTGAGAGAACCCCACACTATAAAGTTTTCTGTTTACTAGCTGCTGAATGAAGAACTATTGCACTGGATTCCATTCTCAGCACAGTAATCTGTTGAAGGAAAATGAGATTATATTATAAATGAAGCAGAAGAGGAGGTTTTCAAACAGGCAGTGGTGTTCTGTTAGAAGAGCAGACAAATAGGGATTCATTTAACAGGATGTATAACAGCACCTCTATGTCAGAATTACCATGACATTAATCCACTTGGGACTTTAGTGTCACTATTTACTATTCCATCTTATTTTCCAGACAGTATTTCAGCGTCACTTTCTGCCCAGTGAAGGTGACCAATTTTCCTTTTACAAATATGGCAGGGTATTACATCTTATCTACAGATTAACTGTTTGTTAAGATTTGAGATAAGCTTCAACCAAAAACATCGATCAAAATTCTGAATGATGGGGACATTCACATCTATGTTGGACCCCCAACTTTGTGTCTGCCCCCTCTCTATCCATAATGGGGTGTTACATTAACTCTTACAGCCTGTGAATCCATCTTATGTGGGACTTCTTACCAGACTCATCTCCTTGTACTACTATAGAAATAATGTATCCTGATCTCTTTAAAGACCTGAGACTGTATTCATAAGAATATACTGGGTCAGAGCAATGGTCCATCTAGCCCAGTATCGTGTCTTCCAGCAGTGGCCAGCGCCAGATGTAATGAACAGAAAAGGGCAATTATCAAGTGATCCACCCCTGTCGCCCACTCCCAGCTTCTGGCAATCAGAGGCTAGGGACACCCAGAGCATTAGGTTGTCTCTCTGACCATCTTGGCTAATAGCCATTGATGGACCTATCCCCCATGGCCTTATCTAATTATTTTTTTAAACCAGTTATACTTTTGGTCTTTGCAATATCCCCGGCAACAAGTTCCACAGGTTGACTGTGCATAATGCGAAGAAGTACTTCTTTTTGTTTGTTTTAAACCTGCTGCCTATTAATTTCATTGGGTGATCCCTGGTTCCTGTGTTATGTATAGGGGTAAATGACACTTCCTTATTCACTTTCTCCACACCATTCATGATTTTATAGACTTCTATCATATCCCCCCTTAGTTGCCTCTTTTCCAAGCTGAATGGTCCCAGTCTTTTTAATCTCTCTTCATATGGAAACTGTTCCATATCCTGTAATAATTTTGTTGCCCTTCTCTGTACCTTTTTTCAATTCTAATATATCTTTTTTTTTAGGTGACCAGAACTACATGCATTATTCAAAGTGTAGGTATACCATGGATGTACACAGTGGCATTATGATATTTACTGTCTTATCATATATCCCGTTCTTAATGGTTCCTAACATTCTGTTAGCTTTTTTGACTGGCGCTGTACATTGAGTAGATGTTTTCAGAGAACTATCCACAATGACTCCATGATCTGTTTCTTGAGTGTCAACAGATAATTAGACCCCATCATTTTGTATGTTTAGTTGGGATTATGTTTTTCTATGTGCGTTATTTTGCATTTATCAACATTGAATTGAATCTGCTATTTTGTTGCCCAGTCACCCAGTTTTGAGAGATCCCTTTGTAACTTGTCACAGTATGCTTTGGACTTAACTATCTTGAGTAATTTTGTATCATCTGCAGACTTTGCCACCTCGAAGTATACCCTTTTTCCAGATCATTTATGAATATTTTGAACAGTACTGGTCCCACTACAGATCCTTGGGGCACCCTGCATTTTATGTCTCTCCATTCTGAAAACTGACCATATATTTCTACCCTTTGTTTCCTTTCTTTTAACCAATTACTGATCCAAGACCTTCCCTCTTATCTCATGACTGCTTACTTTGCTTAAGATCTTTTGATGAGGAATCTTGTCAAAGGCTTTCTGGAAGTCCAAGTACCCTCTATCAACTGGATCACCCTTATTCACATTTCTTGATCTCCTCAAAGAATTCTAATAGATTGAGGAGGTATGGTTTTCCTTAACAAAAGCTGTGTTTACTCTGCCCCAACAAATGGTGTTTTTCTAGGTGTCTGACAATTCTGTTTTTATTATAGTTTCAACCAGATTGTTTGGTATGAAGTTAGATTTACCATTTTGCAATTGCCAGGATTACCTCTGAAGCCTTTTTAAAAAATTGGTGTTATATTAGCTATCCTCTAGTTATCTGGTACAGAAGCTGATTTAAGCAATAGGTTATATACCACAATTCGTAGTTCTGTGATTTCATATTTGAGTTCCTTCAGAACTCTTGGGTGTCTACTAGCTGCTCCTGGTGACTCATTACTGTTTCATTCATCAGTTTGTTCCAAAACCTCCTCTATCAACACCTTAATCTGGTACAATTTCCCAGATCTGTCACTTAAATAGAATGGTTCGGGTGTGAGAATCTCCCTCAGATCAATGGATAGAATTCATTTAGCTTCTGCATAATGGCCTTGTCTTCCTTGACTGCTCCTTTAGCATCTCAATCATCCAGTGGCCCCCCCAGTGATCATTTGGCTGGCTTCCTGCTTCTGGTGTACTTAAAAAAAATTGCTATTAGTTTTTGTGTCTTTTGCTAGTTGCTCTTCAAATTCCTTTTGGGGCTATCTAATTATACTTTTACACTTGACTTGCCAGAGTTTATGCTCCTTTCTGTTTTTTGTCAATATGATTTGACTTCCTATTCTTAAAGGATGCCTTTTTGCTGCTAACTGCCTCTGTTGTTTAGCCATGGTGGCATTTTTGGTCCTCTTACTCAATTTTTTTTACTTGGGGTATAATTTAATAATAATTTATAATTTAATTTGAGCCTCTATTATGGTTTTTAAAAAAAAGTTTCCATGCAGCTTGTAGACATATCATTTTGTGCCTGTTCCTTTTAATTTCCATTTAACTACCTTCCTCATTTTTATGTAGTTCCCCTTTGTGAAATGAAATGCTTCTGTGGTGGGCTTCTTTGATATTCCCTCCCCCCATGAATGTTAAATTGAATTATGTTATGGTCACTATTAATGAGCAGTTTAGCTATATTCAACTCTAGGATCAGATCATGTGTGCGCCACTTAAGACTAAATCAAGAATTGCCTCTCCCCTTGTAGGTTCCAGGACTAGCTGTTCCAAGAAGCAGTCATTAACGGTATCTAGAAATTTTATCTCTGCATCCTGTCATGAGGTGACATGTACCCAGTCAATATGAGGATAGTTGAAATTCCCCATTATTATTGAGTTTTCTATTTTTATAATGTCTAATCTCCTGGAGTATTTCACAATCACTATCACCATCCTGGTCAGGTGATCAGTAGTAGATTCATAACTGTTCAAGTATAGAATTTCTATCCATAGAGATTCTATGGTGAAGTTTGGATTCATTTAAGATTTTTTACTGTATTTGACTCTATGCTTTCTTTCAAATATAGTGCCACCACCCACCAGCACGATCTAATTTGTCATTCCTATACATTTTGTATGCTTTTATTACCATGTCCCATTGATTATCATCATTCCACCCCAAGTTTCTGTGATGCCTATTATATCAATATCCTCATTTAATACCAGCCACTGTGGTTCATCATCTTAGTATTTAGACTTCTAGCATTTGTATACAAGCACTTATAAAATTTGTCAATATTTAACAGTCTGCCATTGTGTGATGTAATTGGATGGGACTCTTTTTCATTTAACTGTTTCTCTTCAGCTCCTACCTGTACTTTATCAATTTCTATCCTCTCCTTTTAACTAGGTTATGGAGAATTCTGCTACTAGACCCTTCCCAAAGGAAAATCTCTGTCTGAACCATGTTTAAAATCTCCTCTACAACCTTTTTAATTTTACATGCCAGCAATCTGGTTTTGTTTTGGTTTAGATGGAGCCTATCCCTCCTCTGTACACGTCTCCTTTCCCAAAAGGTTCCCCGGTTCCTAATAAACCTAAAATTCTCCTCCCTACACCATTGTTTTATCCATGCATGGAGACCTTGCAGATCGGCCTGTCTAAGTGGCCTTGCACATGGAACTGTAAGCATTTGAGAGAATGCTATTATGGAGGTCATGGACTTCAATCTCTTACCCAGAGCCTAAATTTGGCCCCTAGGACATCTCTTCTACCTTTCTCTATGTCACTGGTAACTACATGTACCACAAATACTGGCTTCTCCCCAGCACTGTACATAAAACTGTCTAGATGTCTTGAGAGATCTGCAACTTTTTCACCCAGCATGCACTTCACTACACAGTTCTCCCGGTTATCACAAACCCAGCTATCTATATTTTTAACAATCGAATCCCCCATTACAATTACCTGTCTCTTGCTCATAAGTGGGGTCCCTTCCCACAGAGGATGATCCCCAGTGTGAGAGAATACCATGAGATCATTTGGAAGAAGGGTCCCAACTGTGGCATTGTTTCCATCAGCTCCAGTTTCATGTTCTCCTTCCTGGAGACTTTCATCACCCTCAACAGAACAGAGGGTGTCAGACTGGAGGTGGGCCTGCCTTATTGTGTCCCAGAAAGTTTCATCTATGTACCTCTCTGTCTTCCTTAGATCCTCCAGTTCAGTCGCTCTGATCTCAAGAGCTCATATTCAGTCTCTGAGCGCCATGAGCTGCTTGCCTCAAATGCACACATACGTTGCCTACCCACAAGTGAGGTAATCATACCTGATCCGTTCAATGCAATAAACGGGATAGCCCCCACAGGAAGTTATTTAGATTCATGAGTAAAGCACCAGAGAAGTAATGGGAGACTTGGTTGATGAAGCCCTATGAACAATGCAATAGTATTTTTTGCAAAGCTAAATTCAACAGGGCTTTAAGGGATATCTGTTGGCCACTGACAGTTAAGAATATCATTTAGGGCCCAATCCTGCAACAAGACTCTACTCCTGCACTAAAGGAAATAGGATTACTCACCTGAGCAAAGCCTACTATCATGAGCAAAGGCTGAAGAGTTGGGCCCTTTATGACGATGATTATGATGGCTGTCAGCTCATTTTCATTGTTTTTTCACAGAGCTAGTTGTACTCTCCCCCCCAACAACCACCCACTCTCCTCCAAGAAGTTGTGGGTTTTTTTCCCAGTTTTAGAGAGTTACATGCTTATTTTTTAATCAGAATGCCCAAAATGCTTGATCTGCTTGTTTATAAAGTTCTTGAATAGCTGTGGTGCTGAATGAATGAGCTCTTCTCAGCAGTTGTGCTCATAGCAGACCATCCCCAACTATGATGTAATAATCCATCCAGAAGCCAGCTGCAAAAGTGCCAACCATTCTGTTTTACTGAGGAGACCAATATATTTCAAATATTTTATTATTTTTTTACTCCCATTGGTTTGGCTGGTCTCCTTTCTATGACACTTGATAACGTGTGATTAAAACAACGGGTGTGATGGAAAATTGCAAATATGTCTATCTGTGCCTGTAATGGGGTATACATACCCCACACAGGACAGCAAGGGGTTAAGGAATAGCTCTGGGTCCAGACAGCCCCACCCAGACACACCTGCAAAGCTGCAAAAGCTTGAGACAGGCTTTAAAACGGAGAGCAAAGCAGCTCAGAGGCAGGCAGTGGAATGGAGCTGATGGCTGCTCTGAGGGCCAAGTATTGCCTAGGAGTTGATTGCCTGGGACCTGAAACCATAGACTGTGCAAACCCACAAGGGAAAAGCAGGAAACAGAGTCTTTGGGTCAGAGACTTTATTCGAGTGGTTTACTGTGAGAAGTGAAGGAGGTTGAGGTAGGAAGTGGTCTGGGGCGGGGCAGCAGCTTAGTTCCAAGGTGTTGGGTATAACTGACCACCATTGGGCCCTGAACTGGAGCCCAGTGGAGAAGGCAGGCCTCGGCTCCCATACCCACTCCCAGAGGACACTACAACAACAAGAGCCCTCTCCTCTGGGGAGATGCCTCCTGGAAACGACTGTGGAGCTAAGGAGTTAAGGGCTCCTTCCTCAAAGTCCCTGTGCTAAAGGGGAGGACTGGAATGGGGAACTCTGAGGGACAAGACTGTGCTTCAACAGTGAGACATCTTGCCAACCACTGCCTGACCACTAGGCAGCACTGTCGGTGGCTGTGCACATTCAACAGTGCTCTGCCTTTGGAGCTAAATGTTGCTCTTTTTAAACTTATTATTGATCATAAGGATAATGTTTTATGCAAAAATGCTACCACAAAATCTTAGCATGAATTCTTTTACTTTTTACATTTCTTATTTGTGCAGCCATTCATAATTTTAAATCCAATCCTATTTTATGCTATTCTCCCCTCTTTTCTACAATGAATACTGTATTTAAAAATATGTTATGGATGCTATTATTGTCCAGCTTTTAAATGATCAGTGGTTTGTGTGGCTTTGAAAAAGTATTTCTCTGCTGCATTTTCAAGTCTTTGATGTTTTTTTTCTATAATTCTTATTGACCAAAAAAAAAAAAAAGTGTTCTGTGTATAAATTTAGCTATTTCAGTTATGAGACAATTCTGATTGCACTTTAACGTCTCAGTTTACTTATTTCAAGTGTCATGGCTTAAGGGAAGAACATAAACTTTCATCTAAGCAGGTATAATACATAGCCTTAAAATAACTGTACATTTCTGAAAATCAGGAAAGTCTTGAAATATATTAAAATATATTATTATGGATATTTAAAATATATTATTTTTGCTTTTAACAGCAAGCCTAAAATCATAGCTAAAACATTCTAAGGAAGGGAGGGTTAATTTCCAAATCAAAATATAAAATAGTACTTTGTAAATCCATGTCTCTTTCTGGAGGTAGTTACATATTACTGTAGACCTCTGTTGCTTCAATTATCTTCCAGTACTTACAGCAAATTTCTCTTGAAAAACAGTTTCTTGGACAGCCAGCTGCACCTCAACTGAAGTAAGATAAATCGTGTTTGATATCACAAGTGACACTTTGTGTATCTGTGATATTGTCAAAAAGCAGCACCTTTAATCTGTAGCGTTGGCATGATGAAATAGCAACAAAGCAGGTTTTAATAGCACAGGGACCTAACACTTGTCGAAACAAGTGCATCAATGTACTGTGACAGCTTCTGATTAAAAATATTGATTAATCCTGTATCTCACTTTCAGTGCTGTAGAATTATGGGAATTTGCTGAGACCCCTCACACATTTCTTGTTTGTAATTTATCAAGGCAGCAACCAGCACCCTGAAAACATAAGCCATTGTAACTGTAGCTATGGATGAATTTAGCCTCAGTTTTTTTTATACCTTTTGAATTTATTTATACTACAAGTCTTAGAAAGCTATTTAGTTTTGTTCTTATAATATATAGATTTCCAATTTCAATAAGAATAATAATGTACCCTCTACAGCACCTGTTGGTGTTGCAGGTACACTATATGCATATACTAGTGTTTCTCTGTTCCTATAATCTATATGCAAGGATGTTCTTTGCATCAGTAGAGACGTTAGCCAGCATAAAGTATGCATCTGGAAAGTGAGATGTGGCTATATGAAGAAAGTCCTAGATTGACAGAATTCAAACATTTTCAAAGGCCCAAATAGGCATTAGGCTTCTAATTTTCAGTGACTTTTAATGGGAGTTGAGTACCTAGCTGACCTCTAAAAAGCAACAGAGGGTCCTGTGGCACCCCTCTGTTGCTTTTTACAGATTCAGACTAACACGGCTACCCCTCTGATAGCTGACCTCTGTGATTTTGAAAATCTCCCCGTAAAGGTCAAAGTGACTTGTACTCCTAAATCACATAGAAACTTTTGGAAAAGCCACTCTAGAAGACTCAATATGAATATAGGGCTCTAGCTTTAGGTATCCATTTTAAAAAATCTTAATCAGCCATCAGCTCAGTAGTTCTGACTCTCTAGATACTTTTAAAATTGCTTTTCTCCCCTCAAAGTTCTTGTAAAGAAAAAAATCCCCTAATTCGAATGGCAAAAAATTGTTACTAGTATTTTGATAGGAAAATTTTGATGGAAATTGAAAATGCAGCTGTTTATTAGTTTTATGTATTTGTCTTTATTCCTGTAATTTACAGAAGAACAATGAAAATCACTATTCATAGAGATCTTTTTGAAAAATGCCAATGTTAATTAAAACTAATCTTTTGTGAATTGTGAGTTATTTGTAGAAAGGCTTTGAGAATTAACAATGTAAAATGCCCAGGGAAACATTTTGAAATGCATGGCCTTAGTTTATGTACCAGTATATATTTTTAAAGAATATTTAATTATGAGCTAGAACACAGTGTTTCGTCAATGCAACAAATAGTCATGTGGAGAGACCATTATACTAGTTCTGGTGTGAGTGACTGTTGAATAGCAGTTGCCAGTTATATCAAGGGAGTGTTACAGTCTTGATAGCACAATTGAACCACTGGGAAAATGAGCCATTTTGACTTGAGAATGACTTAAAATGTGAATTATCATTTGTCTCCCTTTCTTCTGTCTCTTTAGCTTGACATGTTACTTTTGGAAAACTAAGGGCTATTGGAGGAATAATTCTAAAGTAGGGAAGTTAGAGTTGCTTAATGATGAAGAGGTTTGTGAGGACAGAATAGGTGAGTCCATTACTGATTGTAATGAATGTAAAAGTCACCGAGGATTCCTGATGAGTCTCTCAAACTCAGATTATATTTCACTTTCTACCGTTTATAAATGAGAATTGTGGTGATTACTTAAAATTTGTTTTTTGTGTGGAAAAGTACTGCAATTGGATAACTTTGTACTAGAAGGTAGAATGACAGGACTATGATGCCCATATTCAGACAGCATATTCTAAAATTTTGTTATACTTTTTGACAGAAGAAGGATTTTGCAAATACAATACCATATGTGAATATAAAACCATAGCTACCATATGTAACATTGAATTAATATTTTATTTGAAATTTTATTTTTAATTTCAAGATTATAGATCAGTAGAGCAATTACTGAAAAACTGAAAGTCTTATTTCATAAGTGTTCAAGGCAATAACATGTGATACAGGAGGGCCAGGGAGCAGTGGGAAGTGGTAGAAGGGAAATATATAAACCCTAGGTTAATTAAGGTGTGGTTCCCTGTAGACTAGGGAGGGTTGCTACAGGTTAATTGGAGCACCTGTAATCAATTAAGGCCCTGTTAGAAACCTAATAAAACCCCCTGCTTCAGGCAGTCAGGGGGAGGAAGGAAGGAGAGAGGACTGGAGCTTGGAGGTGTGCTGTTAGACTTGGAGGAACAGAAAACCGGAGTAAGGGAGACCCTGCCCCAGCAGGGGAGGGACATTCCCTCCCCCAGCGTTTAAGGACTGAAGGTACCCCAACCAAGGGAGAAGAGGGTAAGAACCTGCAGGGGTTGAGAGGGGCTGGGACTCAGAGTGAGGAGCAAACCCAGACCCCTCCCCCGCTTCCCTCCTTTACCACCTTCCTGGGCCATTAGTGGGGCCCTCGGTGTCCCAAGAGCAGGGGTAAGGGGTGGTATTTTAGCCCCCCCCCCCAAGAAAAGCGCAGGACCCACCATACTATATCGACCATCTTGTCACACGTGGTGTCAGAAGTGGGATCTCTGCGCCGTGAACATAATCCAGAGTGGGTCACAACCACCCTGCCTCAAGATGGAGGATCTGGTCAAAGCACTGGTGCAAGCCACTGCCGCCCAGCAGGAGGCTACCCGGGTTCAGGCAGCTGCCTAACAGGAGGCCATGCGGCTGCAGCAAGAGACCAATCACCTGCTGATGACCCAGGCCACCCAAGATTGGGCCATGCTGCAGGAACTAGTGAACCAAGTGAAGGTCCTTACGGAGCTGAGCCGCGGGTATGATGGGACACAGACCATATGGGCCAGCTACTGTCTGCAGAAAATGACCCGGGAGGATGATGTGGAGGCGTACCTCCTGGCTTTTGAGAGGACAGCTCTGAGGGAGGCCTGGCCCCGAGACCAGTGGTCAGGGATCCTTGCCCCATTTTTGTGCGGGGAGGCCCAGAAGGCCTACTATGATATGACCACAGAGGAGGCAGCAGATTACCCCCGACTGAAGTCGGAGATCCTAGCCAGGGCAGGGGTAACAACGGCCTTCAGAGCCTGGAGGTTCCATGAATGGCAGTACTGTGAAGACAAGACACCGCGATCACAACTATTTGACCTAATCCACCTAGCCCGGAAGTGGTTACGCCCAGAGGCTCTCAGCTCAGAGAAAATGATGGAGCTCCTGGTACTGGACCACTATACGAGGGGACTACCCTCGGGCCTCCGAGCCTGGGTAGGCCAGAATGAACCCTCCACCTATGACGAACTAGTCACCCTTGCAGAGAGACAACTGGCAGCCCGTGAACTGTTCGAAACCCCGGGAGGTGAAACACGGCGTTTTAGGAAACCAGTCCCAACCCCGAGGCCCCGGATCATCAAGAACTCCAGGAAAGCCATAGCTGGAAGAACAGGCACCAAGGAGCGGTCTGAGGCCCCAAAGGGACCTGGGGGTCTGGGGGGAGAGGGTTGGGGAAGCGAGTCAGAGGGCCCAAGACAGAGGGCAACCTCCGGAATGAGATATCGCTGTTATGAGTGTGGGGAGTTGGGGCATATAGCAGCCCAGTGCCCCAACAGGGAGGAGCCCATGCAATGTAATCTGGGGGATCCCGGGGACCAATGTGGCCTAATCAGCCTGGTGGGGGTTGCGATGGCCCAACATGAGTACACCAGGCCAGTAAAGATGAATGGCATCCAGACCATAGCTTTGGTGGACTCTGGGAGTGCTGTCACATTGGTCTCAGGGAAATTAGTGGGGCAAGACCAACTGAGCCAGGCCAAGAGCACTGGAGTGACATGTGTCCATGGCACAGTAAATTTCTACCCCACAATTCCAATATGGATTGAGATCCAGGGAAGTACTACCAAGATGACTGCAGGGGTGGTCCCCAAGCTCCCCTACCCAGTCTTAATTGGCAGGGACTTTCCTGGGTTTGAGAGCCTACTCCCCCCCCTTGAGTTAGGGAAGGGAAGTAAACCCCGAGCAGAATGTGAGGTACCCATGGATGATCCTACCACAATTTTTGCTGGGTTTTCCCCAGAGTTATTTTCACCCCCTGGGAAGTCCCGGAAATCCAGATGGGAAAGGAGAGCAGACAAAAGATTAGGAACCAGGATCTTGGCAGCAAACCAGAAAGCTGCCCTGGTTGGGAGGAAGGCTCATGGAGACCCAGAGACAGCCCCCAGCACGAGCAGAAGCACCCCAAAAGAAGGAGGGGAACCCAAGTCAATAGAATCAGGCCAGATTGGTCCCGCACGCGAATGTTTTGGGCAGGACCAAGCCGATGACCCACTATATGCAAACGTGAGGGAGGAGGTAGTAGAGGTAAATGGCGTGCCAGTAGAAGGGAAAACCAAAGGCACAGGGCCATACTATATAATCAAGCAGGATCTGTTGTACTGGGTAGTGCCAATACGGGGGGAAGTAGTAGAACAGCTCTTGGTGCCACGGAAGCACACAAGGGCTGTATTAGAATTAGCTCACAGTCATCTGTTTGGGGGACATTTAGGAGCAGACAAGACCCTGGATAGAGTCCTAAGAAGGTTCTACTGGCCGGGGGTATGGGCAGAAGTCCAACACTATTGCACCTCCTGCCCAGAGTGCCAGCTGCATAGTCCCCGACCTCAGTTAAGGGCCCCGTTGGTACCCTTGCCCATAATTGAAGTTCCTTTTGAAAGAATAGCAATGGATCTAGTGGGCCCACTAGAAAGAACAGCCCGGGGTCACCAAAGCATACTTGTCATCCTGGACTACGCTACACGGTACCCCGAAGCCATTCCTTTAAGGAACCCCACGTCCAAGGCAATCGCAAAAGAACTGGTGCAGGTTTTTGCTAGGGTAGGCATCCCTAAGGAGATCCTGACAGATCAAGGGACTCCCTTCATGTCGAGAGTAATGAAAGACTTATGTACCCTGCTCCGCATCCAAGCCTTGTGGACCTCAGTCTATCATCCCCAAACAGATGGGCTGGTTGAGCGATTTAACCACACTTTCAAGAGTATGATCCGAAAGGTGGTGGCCCAAGACGGAAAAGATTGGGATACCCTCCTACCATATCTGATGTTTGCAAAACGAGAAGTTCCCCAAGCCTCTACTGGTTTCTCCCCCTTCGAGCTACTGTATGGACGCCACCCACGTGGCATATTAGACATTGTGAAGGAGGAATGGGAGGAACAACCCAACCCAGGGAAGAATGTCATTGCACACGTAGCCCAGATGAGAGAACGAATAGCCCAAGTGACCCCCATAGTACGAGAGCATTTGGAGAAAGCACAAGAGGCCCAACGAACCTACTACAATCGTCGGGCAAAAACACGGAAATTTCAACCGGGAGAACGGGTGCTGGTGCTGGTACCAACAGCAGAAAGTAAGCTCCTGGCCAGTTGGCATGGACCCTATGAGATCGTGGAAGCTGTTGGGGAGGTGAATTATAAGGTAAAGCAGCCAGACCGCCGAAGGCCAGAACAGATCTATCATGTCAACTTACTGAAACCCTGGCATGATCGGGAGAACTGCCTGGCCATCCTGCCGGCCACACCCCAGGCAGATGGCCCACAAGGGCAGGTAAGGATATCCCCCAAATTAGCCCCAGAACAACGAACAGAGGTCATCGAAATGATCCAGCGGAACCAAGATGTGTTCTCCACACAACCAGGCCGTACGATGCTGATCCAACACCACATTGTCACCTCTCCCAGAGCAAGGGTGACCATAAAACCATATCGCATACCGGAGGCAAAAAGAGAAGAAATTAGGGCAGAAGTAAGGAAGATGCTGGAACTTGGGGTGATTGAGGAATCCCACAGCCAGTGGTCCAGCCCTATTGTCTTGGTCCCCAAGCCTGATGGCACCCTGAGGTTTTGTAATGACTTTCGGAAGTTAAATGAGGTATCCCAATTCGATGCCTACCCGATACCACGTGTTGATGAGCTGGTGGATCAGTGAGGCAAGGCCCGATACTTGACTACCTTGGACTTGACAAAAGGCTACTGGCAGATCCCCCTGGCTGAGGACGCCAAGGAAAAAACCGCTTTCTCTACACCTGACGGCCTCTTCCAAAATACCGTCCTCCCTTTTGGGCTCCATGGGGCCCCCGCAACTTTCCAACGATTGATGAACAGATTACTTCGACCCCATGCCAAGTATGCTTCTGCCTATTTAGATGACGTGGTAATCCATAGTCCTGACTGGGAGACGCACCTGGGGAAAGTGGAAGCGGTACTAGATACTCTTAGACAGGCTGGCCTCACCGCTAACCCATCCAAATGTGCAATAGGGCTGGCCGAGGCCAGATATCTCGGGTATGTAGTCGGAAGGGGCCTGGTGAAGCCCCAGTGGAACAAAGTGGAGGCAATACAGAAATGGCCCCGCCCAATCCGAAAAAAACAAGTCAGAGCATTCTTAGGGATAGTAGGGTACTATCGCCGGTTCATCCCTCACTTCGTCACAAGGGCAGCGCCTCTGACGAACCTAATAAGAGCTCGGGGCCCGGAGATAGTTAAGTGGACCGAGGAAGCAGAGGAAGCTTTCACAGACCTAAGGACAGCCCTTTGCAGCCATCCAGTGCTCATAGCCCCAGATTTCACAAAGGAATTCATCCTACAAATAGATGCCTCGGAGGTAGGACTTGGGGCCATCCTTTCACAGATGGTGGGAGATGAGGAGCACCCGATCCTTTACCTCAGCCGAAAGCTCCTGCCCAGGGAGCAACGGTACGCCGTAGTAGAAAAGGAATGTCTAGCAATTAAATGGGCCATGGAGATTCTACGGTACTACCTACTTGGGCGGCAGTTCACCCTTGTGACGGACCACGCCCCGCTCCAATGGATGCACACAAATAAGGAGAGGAATGCACGAGTGAGTAGATGGTTCCTGTCCCTACAACCTTTTCACTTCCGGATCCAGCATAGAGCCGGCAGCCAACACAGCAACATGGACGGCCTATCACGACAACACTGTCTTTCGTCCCAAGTAGCCCAACCCCATGGCGTTGAGCAGAGGAGGGGGATATGTGATACAGGAGGGCCAGGGAGCAGTGGGAAGTGGTAGAAGGGAAGTATATAAACCCTAGGTTAATTAAGGCGTGGTTCCCTGTAGACTAGGGAGGGTTGCTACAGGTTAATTGGAGCACCTGTAATCAATTAAGGCCCTGTTAGAGAAACTTAATAAAACCCCCTGCTTCAGGCAGTCAGGGGGAAGGAGAGAGGACTGGAGCTTGGAGGTGTGCTGTTAGACTTGGAGGAACAGAAAACCGGAGTAAGGGAGACCCTGCCCCAGCAGGGGAGGG
This sequence comes from Emys orbicularis, assembly GCF_028017835.1. Taxonomy (NCBI): domain Eukaryota; kingdom Metazoa; phylum Chordata; order Testudines; family Emydidae; genus Emys; species Emys orbicularis. The sequence continues at coordinate 40,347,640 of NC_088690.1, forward strand.
ACATTCCCTCCCCCAGCGTTTAAGGACTGAAGGTACCCCACCCAAGGGAGAAGAGGGTAAGAACCTGCAGGGGTTGAGAGGGGCTGGGACTCAGAGTGAGGAGCAAACCCAGACCCCTCCCCCGCTTCCCTCCTTTACCACCTTCCTGGGCCACTAGTGGGACCCTCGGTGCCCCAAGAGCAGGGGTAAGGGGTGGTATTTTAGCCCCCCCCACCAAGAAAAGTGCAGGACCCACCATACTATATCGACCATCTTGTCACAAACAATACAAATAAAATAAATATAAGATCAACACAAAACTCTGAAAACACTTTGGATAATATATATTTAAGTAGAAATGCTAATAATTATAAAGAATCCCATTTCAGTGCATGAATACAGAACCAAGCCATAACTTCATCTTTATTAATCAAATTCTAGCTAAGGTAGATCTGGTTATTTAATTTGCAAAACTTTCAAGATTAAAATTGAGTCTCCTTAATAAGATAGGATGTGAATACAAATATATTACTTTTTAGATCATAGCATTTGTATTCATCAGATTATTCAGTATAAAAGCCAGTGGAATAAGAACCCTATTGATATAAGTAAACATATTACTTTCCAGATCACCAAATATTTATACAAAAATCCATTAAAAAACCCCCCTGAAATATTGTCGGAACTGCTTTTTCTGTCAATCAAACTCTAGTTAAATTAGACCAACATTTATTCAGCAAGAGAGTGTACAAGATTAGGCTCTTATTGATGCATTGGTGAGTATATGAAAATATGTAGTTTTCACAAAGATTCAAACACAAGTAAACTTACATGAGAAATTTCCTCTAAGGATACCATCAGTGCAGGATTCTCACATGCCTCCAGTGTAAGTCATATGGGAAATTCACTTCAGCTCATAAGGATTTTTACCCTTTGAGACACCTAACTCAGCCCCTCTAAGCATGCCCAAACTCAGGCACCTCAGATACCCTAGAACATTCCATTCTATTTCTTTCTCACTGTCAGTGACAGAGCTCCCACCCCTGAGCTGCCCACTGATTCTTGGCATCATGGTTCCAGTTCTTACTGATACAATTTTCCTAAGTCCAAGTGGCCACATATTTTTGGCTCTGTGTATCACTCTCAAAATTAATATTATTTGTGTGTGTGCCTTTTTCTTTGGGTTCAGATAACTCCAATCAGAGAAGTCACCAATTTTCCATGTAGGCTATGAGAAGAAAACTGATGGAACACCTCATGTTGCATGTCCTAATGCTGCTTGGTAATAAGCCCTCCAGCCTCCCAGGTGCTCCATGGGCTTTGGTTTGGCAAGACCAGAAGTTCTGGTGTGAGCACCTCTTGTTCCTCAATGCACTACATTATTGCAACCAAATAGGTGGCACTCAGCATATTTAGCATATTGAAGTGACTTTAGCATAGGTGTTATTGGAATGTGGCCTGCCAGCAATCTTTGAATGAAGGTGCTTCAAAACATATGAGCAGCTCAGTGCTTGGGAATATTTCCTGATGTTCCCAAGGGTTGGTGCTGTCAAGAACATCAGAACAGAGGAACAACTCAAGCATCTAGAACTCTTCCTCATGCCTTCCCTGTTCAGCACACAGAGCTCTCCTGTCAGTGCTTACACATGCTGCAACATGGGAATCCAATCTGCACTTCCTATTCCCTTCACCTCCTAAGGTAAGGATCTTCAGCGCCAAAGGAATGGCATCTGAGCAAGTTCTTTGTTACTCATGTGACTCAATGCATCAACATCGGAGGACAGGTTCCTCCTTGCCTCCTAATTTGTAGGTTTTAGGCATCAGAGGAGCAGCTGGGAACGCAGATTGTTGTCTCTAATGGCTCAGTGCATTAGCATCAGGAGACTGACTTAATGATTGGAAATCTTGCCTTGGATCTTTTGTGAGTCAGTGGAATACAAAGACTACGAGCCTCAGAGTCTCTCTCCATAGGTCCTGAGACTTCTAATCTTCAGCATTGCCTCCTATGACTCAGCATTATTGGTGTGCTGAAGGGTGAGCTTCAGATTCTAGTGAATGGTCTGCCTTATATAAAGATAAGGTGATTCCATGAGCTCACCAGGGATTTCCTTTTCAATATGGTTCCATGTTTGAGCTTGTCATCCTGCAAACTTTCTCATGCTATTGAAAGCTAATCTTCAAAAGCTAACACAGTAAAATCAAATTAATTAAATCTTATAAAGCTAGCAATATGAGATCCTTAGGTGGAAGGTCCTATATATATGCAAAGGATTAGCATGATTGTTGTTATTTCCAGGATAGGCACAGTTAAGTTTTCTCATTTGTTTTTGCCATATATAACATCTGGAATTATGACTTTATTTTCATTTGTCAATGCAGGAACTAATTAATTATTGTGCATGGCATATGCTTTTGCAAAGTGGCCTTCTTTGCTTTTAGCTCACTTCATCTGAATGAAGCCAGCAATAGAGTTAGACATAATTAGTACTGATGAGCAAACTTCCTATCATTTCTGGGACATATTGTTAATTATTACATTACTGGGATATGTCTGCAGCAACATATACTGTATTTGTGCATGAATATGTTTTTTATTTGTCTTGCTACTGAGTTGTTTGCAATCTGCTTCAGGTATGAGGTTTAGGATGATAACATATTCCTAGCATGCAATGGTCATGCCATGTATTATATTTTTTACCTTCTGTTAATGATGTTATAATCTTTTGTGTTAGCTTTTAAAAGAGAAAGAAGCAAAAGTTTGCCATCAGCAGATTCCTAACATGATATTACTCCCATGTGGCATAGCACCACATTCAAATAAAAATGACATTCCTCGGGGGGAGAGGGGGCGTGATTAAAAAACACAAAAGATCAACCAGAAGAACCAATACTTCAAAGGGTCTAGTATTGAAAAGATGCATTCATGAGATTCAGGAAGAATCTCAACCTTGTGGACCGTAGCAAACTGGGCATAGTGAGGCAGACTCCAAGATCAAAGCAAGACAAAGGAAGCAAGTATTGCTTCATTGTTGTATGAATAAATAAAATAATAATGAGAACTTTATTAGAGTTCAATCCAATTCGTACTCAAATCAATAGGAATCATTTCCATTGCTTCAGTATGAACCATATACATCCTCTAGGCAGGCCACGAGAAGTCAAAAGGTTCAATTCCTAGAGCAATTAATAATTAACATCTATAGGAGATACATAAAAGTAAAAGGGAAATGTACCTGAATTCTTTGATCAGTAGGAAAAATTCAGTAAAGTATTTACAAAAGCAGGAAAAATAAACCCTGGAGAACAATATATGTAATAATAATTGCAAGCTAATAAAACAAAATAGTAAAATAAAGCACAGACTGGTGATTTCATATATAGAAGACTATTCACTACAATCAGTATATGCTTTGCAAGGCACACTGTGTTCTCCAGAAGCCTTATATTGTGTAGAAGCTAAAATTGAATTTAGAAAAATCTTTAACCTCAGAAAAGCTTATTTAATGATTGTATTGTGATAACTTTTCTTTCCTGTCAATGTTTCCTGCCACTGGGGTCTCTAGTCCTCTTGACTGAGTATAGCATAATCAGTAAAAGTGTATAGAAAACTCTATTTAGATAAAAAAGCCTAACAGTATGTTATGGCAGGCATTTGATTAAAGAAATTATATGTTAGTCTTTAAACCCAAGAGAACATCAAAATAAGAGATCAGAAGAAATAACCAATCTTTCACCAAGCCAGCTGCAGGTGGTTCTTCTCGAAAAGAACCCCATCTGTGCTATGCAATTTCCCTTAGCATGGAGATCAAGGTCTAATCTGTCCTGTTGTTATGTACTTTCCTGTTTTACACAATGTGCGTTAAATATCAACTATAAAGGCTGGTTGAAAAATTTACCTTAAAATGCTTTTTCTGTGGAAAATTAGCTTTTCGGTTTAAAGAAAATTTCCACATAAAGTGTCTGCTTTCCACAGAAAATTTTATCTTTTCATTTAAAAATAAAATAATAATAATAAATAAGAGGATCCCCCCTCCCCCAAAAAAGAAGGTTTTTTGGTGTTATGATGAAAAGTTAAATTTTCTGTGGAAGACAAAATCATTTTTCTACCAGATCTGACCTATATAGTTACTTTACACACCTCCTACCAACTCATATGATCTCACACCTCTGTAATTTACTTCAGAGGGTTTGAAGGCAGTGTGTTCTCAATGAGGCACCCTGACATGTGGAATTTTCCTCCTTTTTCAATTTCCCAGAACCTAGCTCTACTGAACTTTAGCTCACATTGCAGGGCCTGTTTGTTGTTCCAAAGTTTTCTGGTAGGAGTAGACTGGTGAAAGAATATAGATGACTGAGTTGGCTGAGGAGAGTCATCATGGAGTGGTTTGTTTTGTTTTAAATACGTGCCTCTGCCACAGACTTTTTTGTGTGACCTTGGACAAGTCACTTAATTTTCCTGTGACTCAGTTCCCCATCTGTAAAATGAGGTTAATAATTTCCCCATAACTCCTAGGGATATTGTGAAGATTAATACATAAATACTTGAGGTGCTCAGATACAGTGATGAGGATGGCCACATAAATACCTAGATGGTAGCAAGTTAGGGGTGTCAGAGGTCAGGGGACACCTCGTTTCCTTGGTATCATACTTTTCCAAACCCAGAGAACTCCCCCACATACACTAATTCTGACACTATCATCCTCTTACACAGACTCCTGCTTCATGCTCTCAACTGTTGCCTCCCCAAAGGGATGTAGGCAGAGAGACAGTGGGGAGTATGGCTGCTAATTGAGATGCTGCCATCGAAATGGGGATAAGAATGGAATGTAAGCCTTCCCGTACCTGCACAGTCTTTCTGTGTCTATTTCAGGATTGCCCCCTGGATCTTAGGAAATCTGCAATTTAGGATGGTAACTCGTCTGCAGGGGAGCAATCTTGCTATCGTCAATGGCATGATTTGGAGAAGCTTCACCAGTTGAAATGTGTAGACCAGGGTTTGGCAACCTTTGGCATGTGGCTCACCAAGGTAAGCACCCTGGTGGGCCGGGCCGGGCCAGGCCGGTTTGTTTACCTGCCGCGTCCACAGGTTTAGCAGATCGCGGCTCCCACTGGCTGCGATTCGCCGCTCCGGGCCAATGGGGGCTGCGGGAAGGGCGGCCAGCACATCCCTTGGCCCATGGGGTTTCAGGTTTTCCCTGAACAAGCGGCAAACCGGCTTTGAGAACCACTGATATAGATCATTTCATATTAGGATACAGAAGAATGAAGGTATTCAGGAAAAAAAAAATCTTTGGGACATTTTATATTCTTACACAAACCAAAATATTTTAAAAACCGAAATCAGACTCGTGCAGGACATACATTATTTTCCATTTTTTGTTCCAATATTTATCCGATTAAGGTATTGTTTTCATGAAATTGAGGCTTCTCTCCTTTTTTGATTTGGTTCTGCTTTTTTTTCTGAAAATACATTGCCTTCTATCTATTTACCCATAATTGTACTGGTCCAGTTGGGGAGTGGTTCCCAGGAATAGGTATATACTGCAGTATGAAATTTCGATAGGCACAACAGCGTATCATGAATTAATAAATGAAGCTCTGATAATCCAGTGGGGTTATTAATTTCATAACACAATACACTGAATATCTTGCTATACAGACACTGACACTGTGGTATTGTGAGATTAAATTGATCTGGTTTATTGATTGATTTCACCAGTTTCTATATATTGCTCTAATGTGAATTTATGCATTCATTCCAAGCAGCAAATGGTTTCCTAAAGTACCTTTAGAAGCCTAACTATATTTGATAGATATGCCATTATGATAGATGTATATCTTCTTTATTTAGGAAACTGGGGTCCCTGTTGAAATAAAATGCCAACTGTCAGATTTCAGAGAGGGGAGGAAAATCACAGGTGTCAGGGTCACATGCTGTACTGTGGAAAAATCTCTCATCAGGAGAAATCAACACTAGAATTGTGCAAACAAGCAACATCTGTATTTTCAACATGATTGCTGCTAGCACAGTTTTATCCATCGTGTGAAAGGGGTCTAAACTTGCACTTTTACACATCAATGAGTCATAATGAAAATGATTGTTTTTTAAAGAAATATTCCTGAAATAAGATTAAAATTATTATTATGTATTTGTATTATGGGAGCACCTTGGGCCTTGTTGCGCTAGGAACTGTACAAATACATAATAAGAAACAGTCTCTGTCCTGAAGAGCTTAGAATTGAAACAGACAAGACAGAAGAAGAGCAGTAGGGGCGAGGGGGGAGAACAGGCACACAGAGAGATGGATTGACTTGTATGCATTCACACAGTAGAGTCAAGATTATAATCAATTTTTTTCTGGAGTTGTGACCCGAGATCCCCTTAATGACAACTGGCAAAGGGATACAGAAATGTCCTGATTCTGATCTGTCATTCTGGTTCATCATAGAATGTCATGTGAGGTATTAAATGAAAGCCAGGATCATGCTGATAATTAATATTTTTATGAAATATATATACAAGTTCTATTTAATGAATTGTGTATATATACTGAAAATATGTTCTTAGATTCCATATCAAGGTATGAATCACCAGCAGAAATGGGTTTTCTGTTCGCGAGAGATGTTTATTCACTTATCTTTCTGTCAAAGCATTGTAAGCTAGCACAACATTTACATACAAAGTCAGCAGAGATGAGAAGTCAACAGGGAAGGAGCACTTAGGAAAAACACACCATGCATGGTATACTGTCTCTGAGTACAGACAATGAACTTTGGGGATATACGTAGTTATCCCCAACTCTGAGAGGCCAATTAAGTAAGAGAAAAAAACTTTTGAAGTGATAATCAAAATAGTCCAGTACAGACAGTTTGATAAGAGGTGTGAGAATAATTACATGGAGAGATAGATTCAATATTTGTAATGGCTCAGCCATTCCCAGTGTCTATTCAAGAGATATTGAATAGATATGTGGGCAGACTTGGCATCGGGCTTTGTTGCAAGGATAGGTTCCTGGGTCAGTGTTTTTGTTCAGTGGTGTGTGGTTTGGCTTGCAACAAAGCCCGATGCCAACTCTGTCCACATATCTATTTAAGTGACATCATCATAGGACCTAATCACATCAGCCATGCCATCAGGGGCTCATTCACCTGCACATCTACCAATGTGATATATGCCATCATGTGCCAGCAATGCCCCTCTGCCATGTACATCGGCCAAACCAGACTATGCAAAAGTATTAATGGACACAAATCTGACATTATGGAATCATAACATTCAAAAACCAGTAGGAGAACACTTTAACCTGTCTGGTCACTCAATGACAGACCTGCGGGTGGCAATTTTGCAACAGAAAAGCTTCAAAAACAGACTCCAACGAGAAACTGCTGAGCTTGAATTGATATACAAACTAGATACAATCAATTTAGGCTTCAATAGAGACTGGGAATGGCTGAGCCATTACAGACATTGAATCTATCTCCCCATGTAAATATTCTCACACCTCTTATCAAACTGTCTGTACTGGGCTATCTTGATTATCACTTCAAAAGTTTTTTTCTCTTACTTAATTGGCCTCAGAGTTGGTAAGACAACTCCCACCTTTTCATGCTCTCTGTATGTGTATATATATCTCCTCAATATATGTTCCATTCTATGCATCCAAAGAAGTGGGCTGTAGCCCACGAAAGCTTATGCTCAAATACATTTGTTAGTCTCTAAGGTGCCACAAGTACTCCTGTTCTAGTTAAGTACACGTAAGTCTTCCTCATCCTGGAGCAGGGCCGGCTCCAGGCACCAGCCCACCAAGCTTGTGCTTGGGGCGGCACCTGGAGGGGGGCGGCGCGGCGCTCCGGCCGCCGGGGAGAGCGGGGCCACAGCCGGGGCTCGCTGCCCTCTCGCCGCCCTGCGCTCTGGCCGCCGGGGGGAGAGCCGAGCCCCAGCCGGGGCTCGCCGCCCTCTCGCCGCCCTGCCCCCTGCGCTCTGGCCGCCGGGGGGAGAGCCGAGCCCCAGCCGGAGCTCGCCGCCCTCTCGCCGCCCTGCGCTCTGGCCGCCGGGGGGAGAGCCGAGCTCCAGCCGGGGCTTGCCGCCCTCTCGCCGCCCTGCCCCCTGCGCTCTGGCCGCCGGGGGGAGAGCCGAGCCCCAGCCGGGGCTCGCCGCCCTCTCGCCGCCCTGCCCCCGGCGCTCTGGCCGCCGGGGGGAGAGCGGAGCCCCGGCCGGGGCTCGCCGCCCTGTCCCCGGCGCTCTGGCCGCCGGGGGGAGAGCTGAGCCCCCGCCGGGGCTCGCTGCCCTCCTCCCAGGGCTCCGGCCGCCCCCCCCCCCCCGCAGGGGGGGGCGGGCGGCCGGAGGCTTTTTTGCCTGGGGCGGCAAAAAAGCCAGAGCCGGCCCTGTCCTGGAGGCAGTGGGGTAGCAAAGTGACTCACAGTCCTGGGTACCCCAAGAACTGTCAAATGAGTCCCACTGCATTGCTCTATCCACTGTTCCATGCTGCCTCCCAGTAAAAGATTATTAACCATTTTAGATGAGAGTTGATTCTCTGGGAAGAAGGTGGAAAATAATCAGATCTAACAATCCACTGAAAATCTTCTCCTGAGACCCCTAGATCCACGTAAATGCTAACATTTTTATTTTGAGAGGACATTGCACAGTATTTCCATGTCTGTTGTTAGTTAGTATGAAATTCACCCTGGTCAGAGGGCCTATAAACAGCTCTTATGTCCTGCAGGGAGACTGCATAGGGTAAGTTGTGGGCTTCACAGGAGGCCTCCATATTCCCCAGTGACTTAACCTGGTGGTGTTGTGGGCCACCAGGTCTTCAGATATGTGATTCCACTAGCCCTAACAGCTATTGGCACTACTCCAGCTAGTAGCAGCTGGAAGGGATGAGGTGAGAAGCTGCTCTGCTGACCTGGCCTCCAATTTGGTGGTAGATTTTGATCTCCAGTCCCCTGAGCACTTTATTAATGCAAAGTACAATTGCTTGTATTCTGTGTGGGATAAGTGAATTTCACCCTTAGATAGCTGCTTAGATGTTTTCATGTACTTTGAGATTTGAATTGGAGATAGGCACTACTACTTGAGAAATTATTCATTATTATTTCCATCAAGGTTCAGTGAAACTTGATTAAAGTTTGCTTGAGGGACTGTCTGTGTGGTCATTGTTTCCTTTTAAATTGTAGAAACCATTCCAGAGAGAAAAAGGAACCCACTTTGAGGTAAAGGCACAAAAGCTGAAGATATCTATGCTGCCAGCTGTTGCTGGTCAGGTTATATTTTTTATTACCAGTACAGCTGTGTCTCAAAGCCTGAGTGACAGATGAATAATTACTGAGGACAAGTGGAAATTTGATTACAGATGCTGAATATATACAAAGAAATTAATCAGTTTGTTAGTCCTTAGTTGATCTTCTTAGGAAAACTTTATGACTGAAGGGGAAGAAATATCTTTATGCTTGTGATTGCAAAACTGATCTCTTTTGACTTGACTTTACCCCAGTATGATGCACACCTGCACACACATGCTCTGGTATGGAGTGATAACATATTTTGAAACCTTAAAAATTGCTGTGAAACAGAATTGTCATGCTCCAGTCAGCTCTATTTAATATCTCATAGCATAAGAGCAGGGGTTTGCTCAAATGGTGTTGAATAAAACTCCTCTCCCTCGCATGATTGTGCAGTATGGTGTTGTCTGCCTACCATCTGACCTCCAATGCAGAAGTGGCTGCATTTTTGTGGTGCTGTTTGAATTAGAAGAGGGTGCAATATTCTCTAAGAAATTTTCAAGTATTTCAAAATGTTTCATTGAAAAATGTTTCGAGGATTTGAAATCCCACATTTTGAAAAACTGTCATATTAAAGCATGCCCATTTTAATTAAAAATAGGCCTAGTTGGGCCTACTTCTGCTCATACTTACACCACTGTGAAGAGCTTGATTCTCATCTTACATTACTTTTACAATAGTGTAACTTCTCTGACTTGAGTTGAGTTACTCCTGATTTACACCAGTGCACTGAGAAAATCTTCAGTAGGCAGTAGTCTGTTAGATATAACTTTGGCTTAGAATGGATCAACATTTTTCAAACAAAATTTCTTCTTTGAGAGCTTCTCCCACCGACATAGCTACCACCGCTCATTGGAGGTGGTTTAATTATGTCGGTGGGAGCACTTTCTCCCTCGACATGGAGCAGCTACATGAGAGATCTTACAGCAGTGCAGCTGCATCAGAACAGCTGTCCCGCTGTAAGGTCTCCAGTGTAGATGTAGCCTAAAGAAAATCCACAACAAACTTAACAATAACAAAAATTGGTCTGTTTTGAACACAGTGAAATAAAACCAATTTCAAATTTGTCTACAAAGATAGGCTTTAACTTTTTGACAAGCTCTACTGAGATGCCTTCCCCATCTGGAAGGAGTGAAGAAACCCCAGTTTGTGGCAACAAATACCATGGAGAGTTAATAGAGCACAGTGAACCTATGCAAATCTTAACTACTAGATGTCTGGTTTACCTCCCCGATCTGTGTGCAGAAGGCACACATGGATGAAAACTTTTGATGAATATGTGTTGTGGAAGTAAGGCCTGCCCAATGGAGTTTATGGTGGAAATATGATTCAGCCCCTTTATAAGAGGGATCGTGGGGCAAAAGGTTGCTGGGAACCATATAGAGATATAGATGGGGAAAACTATGTCTCTAAATTTGTGTTGCAGCAACTAGACCTTACCTTTTGAACTGCTCTTCCTCCTAACCATTATGCTCCCTGCTCTGTGACCTGTAAATTTCACTTTTTTTCTTTGGCAATGTTAAGTGAAATATAGTTTGACAAGATGAAGGTCTTTTCCCCCTAGTCTTTTTGTAAACATATGAAAATACTCAAATTCATGTCATTCACTTCATATAGAGAAACCTTTGTGCTTCTCTACTAATAGTTTCCAGCAAGTGAAGATCTGTGCAAAACACACCTTGGTTATCTTGTATTTTCCTTTCATTGAATGCTACTTCCTGCTGTTCTAATAAGGTTTGGAGAGGAAACCAGCATATTAACCCTAGCAAAGTTTTACACCTGCAGGGACTGGAGACTTTTAAAGTGACACTGTCACCTTAAAAATTGCACTTGTATCTGAAAACATTTGTATCTTCTATTGTTAAAAGTAACACCTAAGTTTACTATTACTAAGATTTTTCTCTCTTTTTTCCAGTTAAATTTACTTTGTGTCTGACAGAACTTTGTGTATATTCACTTTCATTTCCACCCTGTATAATCATCAGTCAGCATTTCCTGTTTGCATGGATCTTTCACACAGCAACGGGGGCGGGGGGAGGGGGGGAAGGGGGGAAGGAGAGTGTTGTTTTACAAGAGGAAAATCATAGAATCATAGACATTAGTGCTAAAAGGCACTTTGAGGAGTCATCAAGTCCAGCCCACTGTGCTGTGGGAGGACCAAGTAAACGTAGGCCATCCCTGACAGGTGTTTGTCCAACCTGCTTTCTAAAACCTCTAATAATTGGGATTCCACAACCTCCCTTGGAAACCTGTTCTAGAGCTTAACTAGTTAGAAAGTTTTTCCTAATATCTAACCTAAATCTCCCTGGGTGCAGGTTAATCCCATTGCTTCTTGTCCTACCCTCAGTGGAAATGGAGAATATTTGATCACCATCCTCTTTATAACAATTCCTTAACCTATTGGAAGACTTATCAGGTTCCATCCTCAGTCTTCTTAAAACTAAACACTAAAAACAAGGTTTTTTTAACCTTTCCTCATAGGTCAGATTTTCTAAAACGTTTATATTCTTTGTTGTTGTCCTCTGGACTCTCTCCAGTTGTCTGCATCTTTCCTGAAGTGTGGCACCCAGAATTGGACACAGAGCTCCAGCTGAGGTTTCTACCTGACTAGAGCGGGACAGTTACCTCCTGTGTCTTACATATGACATTCCTGTTAATACACCCCAGAATGACCGCATCGTATATTGACTCATACTCAATTTCTGTTCCACTATAACCCCCAGATCCGTTTTAGCAGTACTATACCTAGCCAGCTATTCCCCAAGTTGTAGTTGTGCATTTGACTTTTCTTTCCTAAGTGAAGTAATTTGTTCTTGTCTTTATTGTGCTGTAAGATGTGATTGTAAAAGTATAAACATCAGAAGGGGACTTGAGAGCAGGCATAGAACTTGAAGTTACCTTTCTAACTCAATTTTGACATTGACTAGATTTCAATCAATGGTATCTTTAAGCTTCAAGGATATGGTCTCTGTAGTTAGTATTTGTTGTGACTTCTTTTTCTGTGTACTACACCTTTAAATTGAGAGACATGCACCTTCTTACATTAACATTGCCACTTGTGTTACAGCCAGGCTGTGAAAAGGAAAACAATTGTATTTCTTAGGTGATCAGTGCCACTTTCTATTCTTGGTTCTATTAGTTATTAACAACTGCTCACTATGTTTCTTTGGCCTGGTCTACACTACGAGTTTAGGTCGAATTTAGCAGCGTTAAATCAAATTAAGCCTGGACACGTCCACACGACGAAGCCCTTTTTTTCGACTTAAAGGGCCCTTTAAACCGATTTCTTTACTCCACCTCCGACGAGGGGATTAGCACTGAAATCGGCCTTTCCGGGTTGGATTTGGGGTAGTGTGGATGGAATTCGACGGTATTGGCCTCCGGGAGCTATCCCAGAGTGCTTCATTGTGACCGCTCTGGACAGAACTCTCAACTCAGATGCACTGACCGAGTAGACAGGAAAAGCCCTGCGAACTTTTGAATTTCATTTCCTGTTTGCCCAATGTGGAGAGCACAGGTAACCACGCAGAGCTCATCAGCACAGGTAACCATGATGGAGTCCCAGGATCGCAAAAGAGCTCCAGCATGGACCGAACGGGAGGTACGGGATCTGCTCGCCATATGGGGAGACGAATCAGTGCTAGCTGAACTCCGTAGCAGTAAACGAAATGCCAGAACATTAGAAAAAGTCTCGAAGGGCATGAAGGACAGAGGCCATAACAGGGACGCACAGCAGTGCCGCGTGAAAATTAAGGATCTCAGGCAAGCCTACCACAAAGCCAGAGAGGCAAACGGAAGGTCCGGGGCAGAGCCGCAGACATGCCGCTTCTACGCGGAGCTGCATGCCATGCTAGGGGCTGCAGCCACCACTACCCCAACCCTGTGCTTTGACTCCATCAATGGAGAATCATGCAACACGGAAGTGAGTTTGGGGGACGAGGAGATGATGAAGACAATGAAGATAGCTCACAGCAAGGAAGCGGATAAACCTGTTTCTCCAACAGCCAGGATATGTTTATCACCCTGGACTGGAACCAGTAACCCCCGAACTCACCCAAGGCGTGCTCCCAGACCCTGAGGGCACACAAGGGACCTCTGGTGAGTGTACCTTTGTAAATATTATACATGGTTTAAAAGCAAGCGTGTTTCATGATTAATTTGCCCTGGCAATCGCGGCCAGTACAGCTACTGGAAAAGTCTGTTAACATGTATGGGGATGGAGCGAAAATCCTCCAGGGACATCTCCAGAAAGCTCTCCTTCATGTACTCCCAAAGCCTTTGCAAAAGGTTTCTGGGGAGGGCTGCCTTATCCCGTCCACCATGGTAGGACACTTTACCACGCCAGGCCAATAGCACATAGTCTGGAATCATTGCATAACAAAGCACGGCAGCGTATGGTCCCGGTGTTTGCTGGCATGGAGACAACATCCATTCCTTATCTCTCTTTGTTATCCTCAGGAGAGTGTTATCATTCACGGTCACCTGGTTGAAATTGGGTGATTTTATTAAGGGGACATTCAGAGGTGCCCATTCCTGCTCGGCTGAACATAAATATTCCCCGCTGTTAGCCACGCGGTGATGGGGAGGGGTGAAGTGATCATCCCAGAGAATTGGGTGTTGGGGGGGGAGGGGGGATAGTTGGGTTTGTGCAGCCCCTCCTTTTACATTGCAAACCCATTTTAAATGGTCAACCCAACGGGTGCTTGGTATGGGAAATGAGGGCGCTGCTGTTTGAAACCATTCCCACATGTTATGAAGGTTAAAAAAACCAAAAGACTGTGGCTTACCATGGCTGCCTGCAAGCCGAATTCTGTTGCCTGGCACTGCATGGGTGATCTCTCACACCAAACCGGCAGGCCCTCAATATAAGAGGAAAAATGCGACCTTGTAACGAAAGCACATGTGCTGTGTAATGTGAACAGCAAAATTTAACGTGAAAGAGTGTACCCATTGTTCTCTAAAATGTGTCTTTTTAACCACCTCTCCCTTTTCCTCCACCAGCTGCAAATGTTTCTCCTTCGCAGAGGCTAATGAAGATGAGAAGGAGAAAACGGCGGACTCGGGATGATATGTTCTCGGAGCTCCAGATATCCTTCCACGCTGACAGAGCACAGCAGAATGCGTGGAGGCAATGTCAGAGTGCAGAAAAGCACAATATGAACGAGAGGAGAGGTGGCGGGCTGAATCGCGGGCTGAAGAGAGCAAGTGGCAGGCTGAAGAGGATATGTGGCATCAGATTGCTGACAGAAGGCAAGAGTCGATGCTCCGGCTGCTGGAGCATCAAACTGATTTGCTCCAGCGTATGGCTGAGCTGCAGGAAAGGCAGCAGGAGCAGAGACCGCCGCTACAGCCCCTGTGTAACCAACAGCCCTCCTCCCCAAGTTCCGCAGCCTCCTCACCCAGATGCCCAAGAACGTGGTGGGGGGGCCTCCGGCCACCCAGCCACTCCATCCCAGAGGATTGCCCAAGCATCATAAGGCTGGCCTTCAATAAGTGTTAAAGTTTTAAAGTTTTAAGTGCAGTTTGTCCTTGTCCTTCCCTCCTCCCCCACCCCACCCAGCGCTTCCCTCCTCCCCCACCCCTCCCGGGCTACCTTGGCAGTTATCCTATTTGTGTGATGAATTAATAAAGAATCCATGAATGTGAAGTAATAATGACTTTATTGCTTCTGCAAGCGGTGCTCGAAGGGGGGAGGGGAGGGTGGTTAGCTTACAGGGAAGTAGAGTGAACCGGGGGGGGGAGGGGCGGTTCATCAAGGAGAAACAAACAGAAGTTTCACACCGTAGCCTGGCCAGTCACAAAACTGGTTTTCAAAGCTTCTCTGATGCGCACCGCGCCCTGCTGTACTCTTCTAACCGTCCTGGTGTGTCTGGCTGCACGTAATCAGCGGCCAGGCGATTTGCCTCAACCTCCCACCCCGCCATAAATGTCTCCCTCTTATTCTCACAGATATTGTGGAGCGCATAGCAAGCAGCAATAACAATGGGGATATTGGTTTTGCTGAGGTCTATCCGAGTCAGTAAACTACGCCAGCGTGCTTTTAAATGTCCAAATGCACATTCTACCACCATTCTGCACTTGCTCAGCCTATAGTTGAACAGGTCCTGACTACTGTCCAGGCTGCCTGTGTACGGCTTCATGAGCCATGGCATTAAGAGGTAGGCTGGGTCCCCAAGGATAACTATAGGCATTTCAACATCCCCAACGGTTATTTTCTGGTCCAGGAAGAAAGTCCCTTCCTTCAGCTTTTGAAACAGACCAGAGTTCCTGAAGACGCGAGCATCATGTACCTTTCCCAGCCATCCCACGTTGATGTTAGTGAAACGTCCCTTGTGATCCACCAGGGCTTGCAGCAGCATTGAAAAGTACCTTTTTGGGTTTATGTACTCACTGGCTTGGTGCTCCGGTGACAAGATAGGGATATGGGTTCCATCTATCGCCCCACCACAGTTAGGGAATCCCATTGCAGCAAAGCCATCCACTATGACCTGCACGTTTCCCAGAGTCACTACCCTTGATACCAGCAGGTCTTTGATTGCGTTGGCTACTTGGATCACAGCAGCCCCCACAGTAGATTTGCCCACTCCAAATTGATTCCCGACTGACCAGTAGCTGTCTGGCGTTGCAAGCTTCCACAGGGCTATCGCCACTCGCTTCTCAACTGTGAGGGCTGCTCTCATCCTCGTATTCTGGTGCTTCAGGGCAGGGGAAAGCAAGTCACAAAGTTCCATGAAAGTGCCCTTACGCATGCAAAAGGTTCGCAGCCACTGGGAATCGTCCCACACCTGCAACACGATGCGGTCCCACCAGTCTGTGCTTGTTTCCCGGGCCCAGAATCGGCGTTCCACAGCATGAACACCATGATTTGCACATTACTGGGGCCCGTACTTTGTGAGAGGTCTATGTCCATGTCAATTTCTTCATCAATCTCATCGCCGCGCTGCAATCGCCTCCTCACCTGATTTTTCTTTGGCATGTTCTGGCTCTGCATATACTCCAGGACAATGCGTGTGGTGTTCATAGTGCTCATAATTGCCGCGGTGATCTGAGCGGGCTCCATGATCCCAGTGCTATGGCATCTGGGTTGAAAAAAGGCGCGAAACTACTGTCTGATGGCGGGAGGGAGGGGTGAGTGATGACATGGCTTACAGGGAATTAAAATCAACAAAGGTGGCTGTGCATCAGGGAGAAACAACTGTCACACAGAATGGCTCCCCCAAAGATTGAACTCAAAACCCTGGGTTTAGCAGGCCGCTGATTTCACGGAGGGAGGGGGAAGCAAATGAATTCAGAACAAATCTGGTCCATCTATCTTTTACATCTTAGGCTGGCAGCAGACGGTGCAGCATGACTGATAGCCATCGGCATCTTCTGGGTGTTTGGCAGAAGATGCTGCATTACGATTGCTAGCCATCATCGTCAAGACGGTGCAATAGGACTGCCGGCAAGACTGAGTCTCCAGGAGACAAAACATGTCTGCCCAGGCACCTCTGACCGAACTCACTGAGGAATACGACGACGATGGATACCAATCGTAATATACCATCTACTGCCAAAAGGCAAGGATCTGCTGCTGTATAGCAATTCAATCCCACATCTGCCAGCACCCAGATAGCCGATGATGGCTACCAGTCATACTGCACCATCTACTGCCAAAAGGCAATTAGCTGCTGCTGTGTAGCAATGCAGTACCACATCTGCCGGCATCCAGATGACATATGGTGACGGTGAGCTGAGCTGAGCGGGCTCCATGCTTGCCGTGGTATGTTGTCTGCACAGGTAACCCAGGTAAAAAGGCGCGAATCGATTGTCTGCCGTTGCTCTGACGGAGGGGGAGGGGCCTGACGACATGTACCCAGAATCCCCTGTGACACTGTTTTGGCCTCATCAGGCATTGGGATCTCAACCCAGAATTCCAATGGGCGGCGGAGACTGCGGGAACTGTGGGATAGCTACCCACAGTGCAACAGTCCGGAAGTCGACGCTAGCCTCGGTACTGTGGACGCGGTCCGCCGACTTAATGCACATAGAACATTTTATGTTTGGACACATACAATCGACTGTATAAAAACGATTTCTATAAAACCGGCTTCTATAAATTCGACCTAATTTCGTAGTGTAGACATACCCTTTGTCATTTCACTACTTACCTAAATCAGGTATACCACTCGTCTCAATACTGTACGTACCAACCTCTCTCTCAGGCACCTCCCCCACTTCATTTCTCCCCAGTAATTTTGAATCACTATGCTTTTATTTAAACATAAAAGACTGGGATGCTTATGTTGTGAATTTCTTACTCTGCTGTGCTTCATTTAGTTCTATTGCTAAATTTGGTCTAAGCAAATCCAATTCAATTCTGAACTGAGTTTAATAGCTTTACTGAAGCTTTCTGAGAGGTGATCTTAAGTGACTTATACCATTTTAAGAAAGTTTGAAATATAACTTTGCATTGTTCTGCTCTTTTAGATGTCTGTAGAAAGTGTTCTGCAAACTCATTTGAGTGCAGTGTCTGATGTAGTGAGTTTTACCAGAATTTTTCTTAAGGAAAATTTGAATGTTCTCAGAAACAAATTGAGGACCAGTATTCAAAATAATCTATGCCAAAAATGTTATACAGTACAATGTTGAAGTAGTCTGAGCATCTGGGGAAAAAAAGTACACTTTCTCATTCTTTTTGGCAAAATCCACATGTAATTTTTGCCAGGGCTCAATAGCTCATGACCATGCATAGCATGAAATTACTGTATGCAGATCTGGTCGCCCCATCTCAAAAATGATATATTGGAATTGGAAAAGGCTCAGAAAAGGGCAACAAAAATGATTAGGGGTATGGAACGGCTTCCGTATGAGGAGAGATTAATAAGACTTTTCAGCTTGGAAAAGAGACAACTAATGGGGGATATGATTGATGTCTATAAAATCATGACTGGCATGGAGAAAGTAAATAAGGAAGTTTTATTTACTCCTTCTCATAACACCCAAACTAGGGATCACCAAATGAAATTAATAAGCAGCAGGTTTAAAACAAACACAACACACAGTCAACCTGTGGAACTCTTTGCCAGAGGATGTTGTGAAGGCCAAGACTATAACAGGGTTAAAAAAAGAACTAGATAAGTTCATGGAGGATAGGTCCATCAATGGCTATTAGCCAGGATGGGCAGGGATGATGCCCCTAGCCTCTATTTCTCAGGTGCTGGGAATGGGAGATAGATTACTTGATGATTACCTGTTCTGTTCATTCCCTCTGGGCCACCTGACATTGGTCACTGTCGGAAGACAGGACACTGGGCTAGATGGACCTTTGGTCTGACCCAGTATGACCTTTCTTATGTTCTTATGAAGTGGTTTGTGGCATATTTTGATGACTACTATAGAATGATTGTTAACTAATTTTTTCTTTCAGAGTCTTGGTTGATGTCTGCCAACCAAAAATAACTACCCCAGCTTTCCATTTTCACTGTGCTTGGTGAGATAACTAGAACTGGACAAAGCCCTACCAAATATATAAGAAACAAAGATGCTTAGTACTGCTGATTGCTGATAGCCAATCATCTTACATTATGACTTCTTCGCTCAGACAAGAATAAAAGGAGCAATTTAGCCAGTGGTAATAAAAAAGGTACTATGCCAAAATCTTTCAGAAAAATTCATCAAAATTCAGTTATAGAAAAGGAGATGAGCTAAAAAGAACAGCAGGAACTGAAGGCCAATTAGATGACTGAATGTAGACTTCAAATTTAACTGAATGTAATTAGTTTAGTCATCCACCAGGATAAAATATAGAAGATTTCTGGGAAGTCAGTCTCTGATAATAAAGCTTTGATTTACTATTTTGTGTTGTGGGCAACAGAAAGGAAATACTTTTATGTATCATCTAAAATCAGGGTTAAATCATGATCAGGCCTTTGGTCTTAAGGGTCACATTTTGCTGAAAGAAGTTTTAGTGAATGTATGTCTGGATTAATTTAAATGTTTAAACTATGAAGCTGTGCATACAACTGTACAATTAGGGAAAACCAGAGTCTGACCCACTTTAGAAGAAGCTGAAAAAACATCCTCTTTGAAAAAGCTTTTCTACCATAACAAGAATGCCATTCACGGTACTGACACCCGGCTCTCCTTTAACATCCACACCAAAAAATCTGTAAGAAACAAAGTAATCCACACGTTCACACAGAATTCTTACCCCCAAAAGAAAAAAAAAAGAGACAAAACCGAATGGAGAGACAAGGTGGGTGAGGCAATATATTTTTTTGGACCAATTTCTGTGAGAGAGAGAAGACCAACATGGCTACAAACTACACTACACAAAACCCCACGGAGTCCATTAGGAACTTCGCTGTTGCTATTGATTTTACATAGAAGTGCACAGATCTGAGGATTTTATAGAGCCCCCAAACACCATAAAATGTAGGGATGGATAGATTAGGGGTCTATTCGGGTTATTTAACCTTACTCATATAATCTTTATCCTCTTTTTTCTTCACTTTCTCCATTGTTTATTGCCTTTGTTATATTTCATCCTCTATCTTGCTGAAATCTATACATGTGTTTCAATTTAAGCATGGTGAATAATCTGACTTTACACAATGGGACTACTCACAGTGTGTAAAATTCAGCATATATGCAAATTTTTGCAGTGTAGGCACCTAGATTGCAAGGTTGTCTTTCTTATTTGTTTGTGAAGCACAAAACAATTCTTTAATTGCTGGAAAAAAGAAAAAAAAAGATCTTAACAGATTCAGCTGCATAACTTCAGATATGTAACAGGGTTCCTTTCAATGGTTGGGTGGTTGTGCAGAGTGATTATAGAAATGATTTGTTGAATCTAAATTATTTTCATTTCTTAACCTCTTCATTTAGTTGGTGTTTTAAAAGGCTCAGTATTGTCCAAAACTAGAGCTGTGTGGTAAATGGGATTGTTTTCCACATAAAATTTTGATGAAAAATTAAAAAAAATAATTAATTCCAATATTTCTTAATAAAAATTTCAGGATTTGGGAGAGGGGCAGAGCTTTAAATCAAATAATGAGATTTTCTATAAGAAATGTGGAGTTATTTACATTTCTCTTCTGCTTTTTGACCCTTTAGGGTTCATGTTCATGTTTCCTAGAGGGTGAGAATTTTTTTGCTTTTTAAAAGAAAGTTGAGTGTCTCACATTAATCACATGATTCCCGGAGCTGGGGCTTTAAGAAATACACCAAATATCATGAGACTTGTAAAATAATCATGTGAGTTTGTGACACTGCAATTTCATTCTCAACACTGATTATTTCATTACTGATAATTTTAGCAGAAACATGGAGTTAGTACGTGTGTTTTGTCATTGTTGGATATGGTGATAGATACTGTGAAGGTGCAAATGGGTAGGATGACCAGGTTAGAAAACAAGGTAATACTATCCCCATTCACCAAATTTAAATTCTCTTCTGCCCAAATGTAGGAGGGAAACATGAGGTGCATTTCCTGCCCACATGTAAAGATTTCAAATTAATTATACATGTCAATCACCAAAGCCACCTTCCATGTTTTCCTAGATGCTAGGAGCTCTGAATGTCTGTCTGTTGATCAGCTGTCACAATCTCAATCTTTCTTCTGACTGCTTCTACAATGCACTTATATATTGTGAATGTAAAAGTCTGCAGGACACTGAAAAATGAAAATTCAGGGTCAGTGTAAAATCAGTTGAATTTAATATCAAAATAAATAAACAGAATATTTGTGCTAATTGAACTAAACTAGGGAGAGTTCTTGAGGGGATCAGTGCAGCAAATTTCCTGGATCCCTGCTGCATAATTCAGCTCTAATGTGCTACAGCAGATACGAGGATGTTGATTATAAACAGCTCACTATAGCTTAAATGTTAGAACAGTGTGTATACGTGGGAACTCGATTCCAAAGACAGAGGGATATCATATTTGTGTTCATTTGGCACATAAGGGCAGTCCATCCATCAAAAATGATTTGTTCATGACATTGCCCTGCTATTTTCAGCTCTGAAATCTTTTATCTGACCTACTCTAATAGCAGCTTACCCTCAGGAAACTGGATATATGGGACAAAGTTGATTCTCATTTACAGTAATATAAATCCATTGTGGCTCTACTGAAGCCAAGTGATTATTCTGGATTTACATCAATGTAACTGAGTGCAGAATCTGACCCACAATATTCTGTCTTTGGGTTTACATATATGCAAAAAGCTGTAATTTCATCTTCAGATACTACATACCTTTCTGTTTGCTACACAATAGAATGAAAGAGTGTATTCACCCACGAAAGCTTATGCTCCAATATGTCTGTTAGGCCTGGTCTACACTAGGAGGTTATGTCGAATTTAGCAGCGTTAAATCGAATTAACACTGCACCCGTCCACACAACGAAGCTATTTAGTTCGACATAGAGGCCTCCTAAATTCGATTTCTGTACTCCTCCCCAACGAGGGGAGTAGCGCTAAATTCGACATGGCCATGTCGAATTAGGGTAGGTGTGAATGGAATTCGACGCTAATAGCTCCGGGAGCTATCCCACAGTGCACCACTCTGTTGAAGCTCTGGACAGCAGTCCGAGCTCGGATGCTCTGACCAGCCACACAGGAAAAGCCCCGGGAAAATTTGAATTCCTTTTCCTGTCTGGGCAGTTTGAATCTCATTTCCTGTTTGGACATCGTGGCGAGCTCAGCAGCACTGGCAACGATGCAGAGCTCTCCAGCAGAGGTGAGCATGCAATCCCAGAATAGAAAGAGGGCCCTAGCATGGACTGATCGGGAAGTCTTGGATCTGATCGCTGTGTGGGGCGATGAGTCCGTGCTTTCGGAGCTGCGATCGAAAAGGCGGAATGCAAAGATCTACGAGAAGATCTCAATAGCCATGACAGAGAGAGCATACAGCCGGCATGCAACGCAGTGCCGCGTGAAAATCTGGTAGCCTTGTCTCAGCTCCTTGAAGACCAAAGAGGCAAACGGACGCTCCGGATCCCAGCCCCAGACATCCCGTTTCTACGAGGCACTGCATTCCATCCTAGGTGCGGCCGCCACCACTACCCCACCACTGACCGTGGACTCAGAGGATGGGATATTGTCGAGGGCCGCTTCCTCAGAGATGTTAGCAGACGGGGAAGATGAGGAAGGAGATGAGGAGGACGAGGCAGTCGACAGCGCTTACAACGCTGATTTCCCAGACAGCCAGGATCTCTTCATCACCCTCACAGAGATCCCCTACCAACCGTCCCCAGGCGTTAACCCGGACCCTGAATCAGTGGAAGGATCAGTCGTTAAGTGTTGTAAACATGTAAACATTTATTTTGAACAGAACAGGAACATTAACAATGGGTTTTTCATGATTGGTTTGCCCTAGGCGCTTAACGTTTAAGTCCTTGGCAGTGCAACTACTGCAAAAGAATCTAACAATGTCCGGTTTATCATGATTAGTTTGCCCTAGGCACTCTACTTTTCAGTCCTTGCCAGTGCAGCTACTGGAAAATAAGGTCTATATGTCCGGGGATAGAGCTGAAATCCTCATGGGACATCTCCATGAAGCTCTCCTGGAGGTAATTGGCAAGCCTTTGCATGAGGTTCCTGGGGAGAGCGGCCTTATTGTGTCCTCCGTGGTAGGAAACTTTTCCGCGCCAGGCTACCATCAAGTACTCTGGTATCATTGCCTTGCAGAGCATGGCGGCATACGGCCCGGGTTTTTGCAGGCTTTCACACAGCATGCGTTCTTTCTCTGTCTCAGAAATCCTCAGCAGAGGATGTCGCTCATGGTGACCTGCTTAGAATTAGGGGAATGTTACTATTGGGACTGCTTGCCTGTTCCTTTACAGAACTGTAACCGGCGGTTTACAGCCACGCGGTGGAGGCGGGAGAGGGGCAGCATACAGGGATATTTCCCGGGGACAGCCGCGAGGGGGTGGGACAGGGGCTGAGTTCATGCTTGCCGGATTGCCGGCAGCAGGAACTGGCCAACGCTAGGGACATTGCTTTGAACGGGAAAGGAGGGCACTGCTATAATTAAAGTTCTAAGCAGCCAAAAGTCTACGGCTTACCATGTCAGCCTGCTACCCGAATTCCGCTGTCCTGCCCTGCTTGTCTGATCTCCACTGCAAGACCCCAGGCACTGAATGCGAAGGCCAAAAATTCGACCTTGTCCTGAGTGCGCATGTGATAGGTGCTGTGCATGGTCTTGTTCACAGAGAAAGACTATGTTCATTGTTCACAACAAATTATCTTTTTGAGGAATTCACTCCCTTTTTCCCATCCCACAGCTGCGACTGTCTCCCAACCTACCCTGGCATCCCCCTCCCAGAGGCTGGCACAGATTAGGCGGAGAAAGAAAAGGACACGGGACGACATGTTCTCAGAACTTATGGGCTGCTCCCGAGCCGAGGCGGCCCAGCAGACCCAGTGGAGGGAGAACATGTCACAATACCATCGATCAAACATTGAACAGGAGGAGAGGTGGCGGCAGGAAGACCAGCAGGCGACTCAAACGCTGCTTGGACTAATGAGGGAGCAAACGGACACGCTCCGGCGCCTTGTGGATGTTCTGCAGGACCGGAGGCAGGAGGACAGAGCCCCGCTGCAGTCTCTGTCTAACCACCCTCCCCCGCCACAAAGTCCCATACCCCCCCTCACCCAAAGTCCCAAGAAGGAGGGGCGGCAGGGGCCGTGAAAACTGTCACTCCACCCCTGCAGACTGCTCGAGTACTAGAAGGCTCTCATTCCCCAAAATTTGATAAGTCCTTTCATTCCCGCCTCATCCAAGCCCCCGTCCCAGTTTCATCCCCTAACTGTGTAGTTGCTAATAAAAAATACGTTTCTGTTAATTACTGTTTCCATCATGTTCTTTTAGAGCAGAGTGTGTTTGAAGGGTGGAAGGGGGTTGGTAATTGGAGAGCACAGTCACCTTTACCAGGGTACAGACACGGGGGCAGGTTCAGCAGCAGGTCACACACACATTGCAGTCACTAGGCACCCTGGTCAGTCTGGGAAGTGGTTTTCATGTTCTGTGTCGGGGGGGGGGGGGGGGCGGCTATGTGACTTTGTGGCAGGGGAGGGCGGTTAGAGATCTTATGCAGCGGTTCTTTACCTTGGATCACAGAGCCACGCAGCAGGGGATCTGTAACCGTCCTCCCCCGCCACAAAGTCACATAGCCCCCACACACAGAGTCCCGAAAAGGAGGGGTGGCAGGCTCCGTTGAAACAACCAGTCCACCACTGCGGACTGCTCTAGGAGCAGGAGCCTGTCTTTCCTTGAGTTTAGAAGCGTTCTTTCCTTCACTACGCCCGCTCCCCACCACAGTCTGCGTCCCAGTTTCAACACTACCGCGAAATCCGTAATAAAGAAAACGGTGTTCATTAACAAAGTTCCATTTATTTTATTTTTAAATGTGGGTTGGAAGGGGGGGGGGTGAACAGGGTATGTAGCTGGAGAGGATAGTCAACATTAACCAGGTAAAGAAACGGGGGCAGGTTCAGCTTCTCTTTAAAGAAACGTAATATTCACAGGTTACCCTGCTCACTCAGGAACCTAGCTTTCAAAGCCTCCCGGATGCACAGCGCATCCCGCTGGGCTCTTCTAATCGCACGGCTGTCTGGCTGGGTGTAATCAGCAGCCAGGCTATTTGCCTCAACCTCCCACCCCGCCATAAAGGTCTCCCCCTTGCTCTCACAGAGATTGTGGAGCACACAGCAAGCTGCAATAACAACGGGGATATTGGTTTCGCTGAGATCAGAGCGAGTCAGTAAGCTTCTCCATCTCCCCTTGAGACGTCCAAAAGCACACTCCACCACCATTCTGCACTTGCTCAGACGGTAGTTGAAGAGTTCTTTTTCAGTGTCCAGGGCGCCTGTATAGGGCTTCATGAGCCAGGGCATTAGCGGGTAGGCTGGGTCCCCAAGGATCACTATAGGCATCTCCACATCCCCAACAGTTATTTTGTGGTCCGGGAAGTAAATACCTTCCTGCAGCCGTCTAACCAGACCAGAGTTCCTGAAAACACGAGCGTCATGAACCTTGCCTGGCCATCCGACGTTCATGTTGGTAAAACGTCCCCTATGGTCCACCAGTGCTTGCAGCACCATTGAAAAGTAGCCCTTTCGGTTAATGTACTGGCTGGCCTGGTGGTCCGGTCCCAGGATAGGTATGTGAGTTCCATCTATAGCCCCACCGCAGTTTGGGAATCCCATCGCGGCGAAGCCATCTATGATGACCTGCACGTTTCTAAGGGTCACTACCTTTGACAGCAGTAGCTCAACGATTGCGTTGGCTACTTGCATCACAGCAACCCCCACGGTAGATTTGCCCATGCCAAAGTGGTTCGCGACTGACACTCAGGGCTGCTCGCATCCGGGTGTCCTTGCGCTTCAGGGCAGGGGACAGCAGCTCACAAAGTTCCAGGAAAGTTCCCTTCCGCATCCGAAAGTTTCGCAGCCACTGTGATTCATCCCAGACCTGCAGCACTATGCGGTCCCACCAGTCCGTGCTTGTTTCCCGGGCCCAGAATCGCTGTTCCACAGCATCAACATGACTCATTGCCACCATGATGTTCATGGCGCGGGGTCCCGTGCTTTGTGAGAGGTCTGTGCCCCTCTCAGACTTCATGTCCTCACCGCGCTGACGTAGCCTCCTCGCCCGATTTCTCAGCATCTGCCTCTGGAAAAGGTGTACGATAAGGTGTGAGGTGTTGACAATGGCCATAACTGCAGCGATGGTCGCAGTGGGCTCCATGCTCGCAGTGCTGTGGCGTCCGCGCTGTCACTGACCAGAAAAGTGCGCGAACTGACCAGAACCGGCGCTTTCAGGGAGGGAGGGCGGGAGTGACGGTTGGATGACGACAGTTACCCCAAACCACCCTCGACACATTTTTTTCCCCAGCAGGCATTGGGTGCTCGACCCAGAATTCCAATGGGCAGCTGGGACTGCGGGAACTGTGGGATAGTCAATGTCGACGCTTGCCCCGTTAGTGTGGACTCACAAAGTCGAATTACTGTCCTTAGTGTGGATACACACGTTCGACTTTGTAATATCGATTACACATATTCGATTTAAGTAAAATCGAACTACTCTCCTAGTGTAGACATACCCTTAGTCTATAAGGTGCCACAGGACTCTTTGTCACTTTTTACATTTATTTTGATATGCAAGCCCAGATTCTGCTCAGTTCTCACTAAATGAAGTCAGTGGGATTGCACCAGTGTAAGTCAGAGCAGGCTTTGGCCAATAAAATTGAAAAAACATGTTTCCATTTGCAAATCCTACCTACTTTTATATCTGATCTTCTGCAGTAAATTGATCGTGAACTAGCCTAGCAGGAAATAGAATAAGAACATAAGAACGGCCAGACTGGGACAGATTAAAGGTCCATCTAGCCCAGTAACCTGTCTTCTGACAGTGGCCAATGCCAGATGCTTAGGAGGGAATGAACAGAACAGGTAATCATCAAGTGATCCATCTACTGTCACCCATTCCTAGCTTCTGTGAATGAGGTTTAAATTAATCATCTTTTTCGGGGAACCTCCCCCACTTCTGTTAATTTCATATCTTTTGTAACTGGAATTTATTGAATAGCACCTAAACCTAACCTAGCTAAATAATTATTACTGACTGCTTACATTTTGTATTGAAGTGTAAATGATTTTCAGTTTAAAAGTAAAAATAGTCAAGCAAATACTTGCCAGACAAAGATGTCTTGTGAATTCACAGATTGCAGGGAGTTATAAATACTTTCACACAAAAAATAGAGATGGACCAAGGAAACCAAGTTTTGGTTTGGCTTGAGATCTGTGTTCCAGATTGTCTGATCCTGCAGAGTTTGTGTAGTTTCTTTTCAAAAATTTCGGTTGTGTTCCATTTTAATAATGGATAAACTGGAATGATTTTTCCGATATGGATCAAACCATCAGTGTTTCAGATCTGGATTCCATTTTATCTGAGACTAAGGATAAGAATGTAGGTACCTAAATTGTGACTAAAAAACAAAAACAAAACAAAAAACAGTGTAACAGTGTTTTGGTATTACACTTATATAAAAATTTCCCTCTTTGTTTTTTTTTGTTTAATTGATTTTTATAGATTTTTTTTAAAGATTTGTTTTTGAGAAATACTGGTAAAACAAAAGTACATTGATTATTTTCCCTTTTATGCTCTAAATTGATTTCAAGACACATGGAACATTTAGTATATAATTTTCAAAATGGGCAGTGTTGGCCTAATTCTTCTCCTGCTTAAATAAATGATGAAACTCACACTGAATTCAATGGGAATAAAGTTAGTTGAACGTTGAGGCCTAGATTCTCAAAGGGTGTAGGTGTTTAACTACCACTGAAATCAATGGGAGTTAGGCACCTAAATACCTTTGAGGATCTTGGCCTGAGTACTTTTGAAAATCCCACTCTTTATTTGTATTTGGTAGCTCAGCCAAATATTAGGCAGCTGATTTTTGCGTTTGTGTTACAATTCTGTTAAAAGCTGTTACATTTCAAAATGTTATTTTTTTGTTGATGCCATATCTTGCTATTAGCATACCTGTAGCATATAGTTGTTACTTCCATTAAATACACATTTATTTGAAATGAATAGAAGGGAAATAATTATAGTGACAACATAATAAACGGGTAAATTATGAAAGATACAGAGCGTTTTATGGTAAAAGTAAAAACTATAATACAGGCAGTACTAAAATATTAGAAAGATAAATTGTGAATTATTGGATTAAATAGATTACAGATAATTAGAGTGATAATAAGAAAAAAATACTGTGTGTGATAGTTCTTATTTGTGAACCAAGACGTTAAAACTAAACACTGAGACTGGTATGCATGATTGCTTTTCAGCTTAGCAGATCAGCTGTGAAGGTCCTTAGCTAACACAGATTGGTATAGCTCAAATGTCAGACTGATTGCCACAGTCTTCATGTCAATTTGCATAAATTATCCATAATGCTTTCATATTTTACTTTTAAAATGATGTTTGCCAGTATTCATAACCTAATTAAGTGAAAATATAGTAATGGTTTTACTTGATTGCATCTTTCTAATACGTAGTATCTCAATTCTATATTAAAATGACAGACAGTAATTCTAGTTATTTTCAGATTTTTCTTTCTACTCTACTTTGAGTTATATCCAAAGTGAATTCTGTTCTCTTCTTTGTTCTCGAATATACTAGTGTATATTTAAAAGCCTTAGGAGCTTTCTACTCTTCTGTTCACTTCTCTCAATTTGCAATACCTACATCACAAATGAAAAACTTGGCAATGTCAAAAGGCTAAAATTAATTCTTTAGAGTAGACACATAACAATAAAAAGCAAAGTGTCTCATTCAATCCATGCAGTTCATTTTAATGTTAATTAATGTAAAAAATAAACAGAAAATTACAGCATTGAATTACCCATTCAGTAATGAGCATGAAGAGACATGAGAGATTAAAACCTATTTCATGAAATGTTTTTTATGTTAATTGGACATGCTGAAGTGTGGAAATAAGATGATTTTGGATTTAAATTCTTAGATGACACAATTATGAATAATGACTATCTTCATTTCTTTAAAAAACAAAGAACTCTTAATTCATGAAATCCAGACATCAGTGATAGTCAACAGTGGAACTGAAGAGCATGTAGCATGCTCGCTGCTCAACTGCTATAAAATAATTTTCATCCAGAAACGTTAGGATAGGTAGCATAATTTTACTGTTTGGAAAACATGTACCTAAAACATAACTGAGTCTTATGACCTGTATATAACACACAATAATCAAAGAGTTGATCATCATCCACAAAATGTGTAAAAACTCAGGCAAGATCAAGGTAAGTCACAGTTTAGGAAAGTGATTGAGCACATGCTTAATTTAATTTTGTTTAGATTGGTAATCCAGATCTCCATTGCTTGTTCTAATAATTGTCCTCAGGTCTGAAACTGCAGAACAGTTTTAAATGTACCCTCTAGTCTAGCTATTCTATATATTCAATAGGCAATACAATTATGGGCTCCACTCTGTTTTTGGAGTTACTTAGGAAGATCTACTGACACTACATCTTATCCTTCTTCATTCTGTTGAGCTGATAATTCTCTGAAAATGTGTTTCCATTATACCCATAGTTGTAGTCATTAAAGAAAAGGTCTCCCAGAAGATAAAACACTTCTTTTTGCAAAAACTATTTAAGAAGCTGGGTCTGTTGAAGTTCCTATGGGATAACTCCTCATTATATCTTTTAGTAGAATACCTTCTCAGTTCTAAATAAAAATATGAAATTAACTTGCATTGCTGTGATAATTCATCTTCAAGAATGACTTTGCCGTATTCATTAGGATTCCTCCTTGTGATAACTACAAGTGGTATATCATAAATTCAATTTATGCTAAGTGGTTTAAGTTTTAAGAGGAGAAGAAAACAATATCCTAATTCCAGAATGGAGATAGGAAAAATAGTTGCCATTTGATGAGAACTATTCATATTTTTGTATTACCCACTAGACAGTAGCTACCAGCTAATGTAATTCTAGAGAAGGTAACACTTAATCAAAATGAACATTTTGTTTCTTTTTCACTACTGAGAATAGAGATGGGGAAAACAACCCTGCATAGATTTATCCATTAAAGATTAACAGAGTCCTCTGATGTTTACAGTGCATCTACCATACAAAGAAGCTAGCTGTTTATGTAAGTATTCACTTCCAGTTACAGATTTATTCTTATTGTGCATTTTCTAGTAATGTTTTTATTTTAGTAAACTACAATAACTGTTAAAAATAATATCGCAGATGATTTGGAAATATCCTCTTAGATACATACAAACAAGTATCTAATATATTTCCTAACCTTTCATTACATTTTATAAATTTCCAACTATGTGATCAAACATGTGTTGTTTGTCCTTTCAGTGGGTACATCACATTTTGCTACATTCAAACATCCATTAACTATTGTTTATTACATTGCTAAAATTATTTGTTACTTAACAATTCTTAAGAAAATATTGCAAGCTTATCATATCTTTCGCCAGTAATTCCAGGAAAGAAGTATTTCTCCTTCTTAGCATGACTGCAAAGCATCATGGGAGTCTGGCTCACAGGCATGTCGTAAGGCCTTAAGAAAATCTTGCCTATAAACCAACAGTTCCATTCCCGGTGGGGAATTCTCTGCTGGCCATTTGCAACTAGAATCCAGCCCTTATATGCCACGTGAACCAAAATGGAACTGAACTGCTGGCATGTAAAATTTAAAAAGGATTTTTAAAATAGGATTTTTTTAAACTAAGGGCTGGGGGAAAGCTGACAGATGCAGAGGAGCACTGGGTTCAGGCAGAGACATCCATTAGGGATGAGTTTATTATAGGGGGAACCCTATATCTTAGTAAAGAGGATAGGAAAAAAGTTGGTAAAATACAGGTAGGAGCTAGTGAGGACCAGTCAAATGTAAATAGGTCCCATTAAATATAGACCATGAAGGAAAGCAATTGGATATTGACAAAAAGTACACGTGCTTATATACAAATGCTAGAAGTCTAAATACTAAGATGGGTGAACTAGAATGTCTGGAATTAAATGAGTATACTGATATAATTGGCATCACAGAAACTTGGTGGAATGAGGGAAATCAATGGCACACAGTAAATACCAGGGTAAAAAATATATAGGAATTACAGAGTAGATTGTGCTGGTGAGAGAGTGAGAATTTATGTGAAAGAAAGCATAGAATCAAATAAAGTAAAAATCTTAAATGAATTCAACTGTACCTTAGTATCATTATGGATAGAAATTCTATGCTTGAACAATAAGAGTATAGCAGTAGGAATATACTCCTGAGCAGGATGGTGACAGTGTAAAATACTCAAAGAAATTAGAGAGGCTACAAAGGCAGAAAACACAAAAATAATGGGAGATTGCAACTATCCTCACATTGACTGGGTACATGTCATCTCAGGAGAGGATGCAGAGATAAAACTTCTAGGCACCATTAATGGCTGCTACTTGGAGCAGCTTGTCCTGGAACCCACAAGTGGAGAGGCAATTCTTAATTTAGTTCTTATTGGGCCATAGGATGTGGTCCAAGAGGTGAATATACCTGAACCACTTGGTCATAGAGACTTTAATGTAATTAAATTTAAACATTTTGTATGTGGAAAAATGCCAGAGAAACCTGCCATAGAAGCACTTAACTTCAAAAAAGGGAACTTCACAATAATGAATCATAGAATCATAAAATATCAGGGTTGGAAGGGACCTCAGGAGGTCATTTAGTCCAACCCCCTGCTCAAAGCAGGACCAATTCCCAACTAAATCATCCCAGCCAGGGCTTTGTCAAGCTGGGCCTTATAAACCTCCAAGGAAGGAGATTCCACCACCTCCCTAGGTAACACATTCCAGTGCTTCACCACCCTCCTAGTGAAATAGTGTTTCCTAATATCCAACCTAGACCTCCCCCACTGCAAGTTGAGACCATTACTCCTTGTTCTGTCATCTGCCACCACTGAGAACAGCCGAGCTCCATCCTCTTTGGAACCCCCCTTCAGGTAGTTGAAAGCAGCTATCAAATCCCCCCTCATTCTTCTCTTCTGCAGACTAAACAATCCCAGTTCCCTCAGCCTGTCCTCATAAGTCATGTGCTCCAGACCCCTAATAATTTTTGTTGCCCTCCGCTGGACTCTTTCCAATTTTTCCACATCCTTCTTGTAGTGTGGGGCCCAAAACTGGACACAGTACTCCAGATGAGGCCTCACCAATGTCGAATAAAGGGGAACAATCACGTTCCTCGATCTGCTCACAATGCCCCTACTTATACAGCCCAAAATGCCGTTAGCCTTCTTAGCAACAAGAGCACACTGTTGACTCATATCCAGCTTCTCGTCCACTGTGACCCCTAGGTCCTTTTCTGCAGAACTGCTACCTAGCCATTCGGTCCCTAGTCTGTAGCAGTGCATAGGATTCTTCTGTCCTAAGTGCAGGACTCTGCACTTGTCCTTGTTGAACCTCATCAGGTTTTTTTTGGCCCAATCCTCTAATTTGTCTAGGTCCCTCTGTATCCAATCCCTACCCTTCAGTGTATCTACCACGCCTCCCAGTTTAGTGTCATCTGCAAACTTGCTGAGAGTGCAGTCCACACCATCCTCCAGATCATTAATAAAGATATTAAACAAAACCGGCCCCAGGACCAACCCTTGGGGCACTCCGCTTGAAACCGGCTGCCAACTAGACATGGAGCCATTGATCACTACCCGTTGAGCCCGACAATCTAGCCAGCTTTCTATCCACCTTACAGTCCATTCATCCAGCCCATACTTCTTTAACTTGGCGGCAAGAATACTGTGGGAGACCGTATCAAAAGTTTTGCTAAAGTCAAGGAATAACACATCCACTGCTTTCCCCTCATCCACAGAGCCAGTTATCTCATCATAGAAGGCAATTAGGTTAGTCAGGCACGACTTCCCCTTGGTGAATCCATGCTGACTGTTCCTGATCACTTTCCTCTCCTCTAAGTGTTTCATAATTGAGTCCTTGAGGACCTGCTCCATGATTTTTCCAGGGACTGAGCTGAGGCTGCCTGGCCTGTAGTTCCCCGGATCCTCCTTCTTCCCTTTTTTAAAGATGGGCACTACATTAGCCTTTTTCCAGTAATCCAGGACCTCCCCCGATTGCCATGAGTTTTCAAAGATGATGGGCAATGGCTCCGCAATCACATCCGCCAACTCCTTTAGCATCCAGTTTTTCTAAATAGTCCCAAACCACTTCTTTCTCCATGGAGGGCTGGTCATCTCCTTCCCATACTGTGCTGCCCAGTCCAGCAGTCTGGGAGCTGACCTTGTTTGTGAAGACAGAGGCAAAAAAAGCATTGAGTACATTAGCTTTTTCCACATCCTCTGTCACTAGGTTGCCTCCCTCATTCAGTAAGGGGCCCACACTTTCCTTGATTTTCTTCTTGTTGCTAACATACCTGAAGAAACCCTTCTTGTTACTCTTAACATCTCTTGCTAGCTGCAACTCCAAGTGTGATTTGGCCTTCCTGATTTCACTCTTGCATGCCTGAGCAATATTTTTATACTCCTCCCTGATCATTTGTCCAATCTTCCACTTCTTGTAAGCTTCTTTTTTGCGTTTAAGGTCAGCAAGGATTTCACTGTTAAGCCAAGCTGGTCGCCTGCCATATTTACTATTCTTTCTACACATTGGGATGGTTTGTTCCTGCAACCGCAATAAGTATTCTTTAAAATACAGCCAGCTCTCCTGGACCCCTTTGCCCTTCATGTTATTCTCCCAGGGGAGCCTGCCCATCTGTTCCCTGAGGGAGTCAAAGTCTGCTTTTCTGAAGTCCAAGGGTCCGTATTCTGCTGCTCTCCTTTCTTCCTTGTGTCAGGATCCTGAACTTGACCATCTCATGGTCACTGCCTCCCAGGTTGCCATCCACCTATGAGGACGCTAATTAAATGGAAATTAAAAGGAAAAGTCACAAGGATGAAATGCCTGCAAACTGCATGGAGACTATTTAACAGCACCATAATGGAGGCTCAAATTAAAAAAAAAAAAGTAAGAGAATCAAAGAAATGACACTGTGTCTAAACAGCAGAGAAATAGTCAGTTAAAGGCTAAAAGACATCCTTTAGAACAGTGGTTCCCAAACTGGGGCCGCCGCTTGTTTAGGGAAAGTCCCGGCGAGCCAGGCCATTGTGTACCTGCCGCGTCCGCAGGTCCAGCTGATCGCGGCTCCCACTGGCCGCGGTTCGCTGCTCCAGGCCAATGGGAGCTGCTGGAAGCAGCGTGGTCCGAGGGACATACTGGCCGCGGCTTCCAGCAGCTCCCATTGGCCTGGAGCAGCGAACCGCGGCCAGTGGGAGCCGTGATCGGCCGGACCTGTGGATGCGGCAGGTAAACAAACTGGCCCGGCCCGTCAGGGGCTTTCCCTAAACAAGCAGCATCCCAAGTTTGGGAAACACTGCTTTAGAACATAGGTGCTGGAATTAGGGGTGCTGGGGGCACTGCAGCATCCCCTGGCTTGAAGTGGTTTCCATCATATACAAGGTTTACAATTTGGTTCAATGGCTCTCAGCACCCCCACTGTACAAATTGTTCCAGCACCCCTGCTTTAGAAATTGGAAGTCAAATCATAATGAGGAAAAAAGAAAGGAGCATAAACTCTGGCGAGTCAAGTCTAAAAGTATAATAAGGCAGGCCAGGAAAGAATTTGAAGAGCAACTAGGTAAAAACCTAAAAATTAACAGATTTTATTTTTGAGTACAGCAGAAGCAGTAAGCCTGCCTAACAGTTAGTGGGGCTATTGTATGATTGAGATGCTAAAAAAGCATTCAAAGATGACAAGGCCATTGAAGAGAAGCTAAATGAATTCTTTGCATCAGTCTTCACTAAAGGATGCTGGGGAGATTCTCACACCCGAGCTATTTTCCTTAAGTGAAAATCGGAGGCGCTGTCCCTGATTGAGGTGTCAATAGAAGAGGTTTAGAAAAAACTGATAAATTAAACAGTAATAAGTCACCAGGATCAAATGGTATTCACCCAAGAGTTCTGAAGGAATTCAGATATGAAATTGCAGAACTACTAAATGTGGTATGTAACCTAAAGCTTTAATCAGCCTCTGTACCAGACAACCGGAGGATAGCTAATGTAATGCTCATTTTTAAAAAAGGCTCCAAAGGAGACTCTGGAAATTACAGGCTGGTAAGTCTAACTTCAGTACCAGGCAAATTGGTTGAAGCTATAGTAAAGAACAGAATTATCAGATACATAGATAAACACAATATGTTGGGGAAGAGTCAACATAGCTTTTAAAAAGGGGAATCATGCCTCACCAATCTATTAAAATTATTTGGGAGGGGGGGAACAAGCATGTGAACAAGGGTGATCCATTCAATATAGTGTAGTTGGACTTTCAGAAAGCCATTGGAAAGGTTCCTAACTAAAGGCTCTTTAGCCAAGTAAGGAATCATGGGATAAGAGAGAAGGTCTTCTCATGGATCAGTAACTGGTTAAAAGAGAATAAACAAAGGGTAGGAATAAATGGTGAGTTTTTATAATAGTCAAAGATAATTACCGGGGTCACCCTAGGATCTGTATTGGGACCTGTGCTGTTGAATATATTCATAAATAATCTGGAAAAGGGGGTAAACAGTGAAGAGGCAAAATTGGCTGATGATATAAAAATACTCAAGATCATTAAGCCCAAAGCTCACAGCAAAGCATTACAAAGAAATCTCACTAAATTGGGTGACAAAATGTCAGAAAATGTTAAGTGCAAAGTAATGCACACTGGGAAAATAATCATGATATTATACAGAATGATGAGGTCTAAATTAGTTATTACCACTCAAGAAAGAGATCTTGGAGTCTTTGTGCATAGTTCTCTGAAAACATTTACACAATGTGCAGCAGAAGTCAAAAAAGCTAACAATGTCAAGAACCATTAGGAAAGGAATAGATAATAAAACAGAAATATTATTTATCATAATGCCATTATATGAATCCATGACATTGCCCACATCCTGAATAATGCATACAGTTCTGGTCATTCTAGCTCAGAAAAGATATATTAGAATTGAAAAAGGTTCAGAGAGGGGTAACAAAAATGATGAGGGTATGGAACAGATTCCATACAAGGAGAGATTAAAAACACTGGGACTGTTCAGCTTAGAAAAGAGACTATGGAGGGATATAAAAGAAGTCTATAAAATCATGAATGGTGTGGAGAAAGTAAATAAGGAAGTGTTATTTACCCCTTCACATAACACAAGAACTAGGGATCACCCAATGGAATTAATAGGTAGCAAGTTTGAGTCAAACATAAGGAAGTATTTCTTCCCACAGTGCAGTCAACCTGTGGAACTCATTGCCAGGGGTGCTGTAAAGGCCAGAAGTATTTTTAAAAGAATTAGATGAGATCATGGAGGATAGGTCCATCAATGCCTATTAGACAAGATGGTCGGGGACACAACCCCTTGCTCCAGGTGTCCCTAAACCTCCAACTGCCAGAAGCTGGCACTGGACAACATGGGATGGATCACTTGAAATGTCCCCATTCTGTTCATTCCCTCTGGTGCATCTGGCACTGGCCACTGTCAGAAGACAGAATACAGGGCTAGATGGACCCACTGGTCTGACTCAGTATGGCCATTTTCATGAATAAAGCAAAGGGGCCAGAGGTGAGAAAAGAATCTAGTTTTAGACACACACAAAAAACTTACAAGAAGTGGAAGATTGGACAAATGATCAGGGAGGAGTATAAAAATATTGCTCAGGCATGCAAGAGTGAAATCAGGAAGGCCAAATCACACTTGGAGTTGCAGCTAGCAAGAGATGTTAAGAGTAACAAGAAGGGTTTCTTCAGGTATGTTAGCAACAAGAAGAAAGTCAAGGAAAGTGTGGGCCCCTTACTGAATGAGGGAGGCAACCTAGTGACAGAGGATGTGGAAAAAGCTAATGTACTCAATCCTTTTTTTGCCTCTGTCTTCACAAACACGGTCAGCTCCCAGACTACTGCACTGGGCAGCACAGCATGGGGAGGAGGTGACCAGCCCTCTGTGGAGAAAGAAGTGGTTCCAGACTATTTAGAAAAGCTGGATGAGCACAAGTCCATGGGGCCGGATGTGCTGCATCCGAGGGTGCTAAAGGAGTTGGCGGATGTGATTGCAGAGCCATTGGCCATTATGTTTGAAAACTCATGGCGATCGGGGAGGTCTAATGTAGTGCCCATCTTTAAAAAAGGGAAGAAGGAGGATCCAGGGAACTACAGGCCAGTCAGCCTCACCTCAGTCCCTGGAAAAATCATGGAGCAGGTCCTCAAGGAATCAATTCTGAAGCACTTAGAGGAGAGGAAAGTGATCAGGAAAAGTCAGCATGGATTCACCAAGGGCAAGTCATGCCTGACTAACCTAATTGCCTTCTATGAGGAGATAACTGGCTCTGTGGATGGGGGGAAAGCAGTGGACGTGTTATTCCTTGACTTTAGCAAAGCTTTTGATATGCTCTCCCACAATATTCTTGCTGACAAGTTAAAGAAGTATGGGCTGGATGAATGGACTATAAGGTGGATAGATCGTCAGGCTCAATGGGTAGTGATCAATGGTTCCATGTCTAGTTGGCAGCCGGTATCAAGCGGAGTGCCCCAAGGGAAGGTTCTGGGGCCGTTTTTGTTCAATATCTTCATTAATGATCTGGAGGATGGCGTGTACTGGACCCTCAGCAAGTTTGCAGATGACACTAAACTGGGAGAAGTGGTAGATACGCTGGAGGGTAGGAATAGGATACAGAGGGACCTAGACAAATTAGAGGATTGGGCCAAAAGAAATCTGATGAGGTTCAACAAGGACAAGTGCAGAGTCCTGCAATTAGGATGGAAGAATCCCATGCACTGCTACAGACTGGGGCCGAATGGCTAGGCATCAGTTCTGCAGAAAATGACCTAGGGGTTACAGTGGACGAGAAACTGGATATGAGTCGACAGCGTGCCCCTGTTGCCAAGAAGGCTAACGGCATTTTGGGCTGTATAAGTAGGGGCATTGCCAGCAGATCGAGGGATGTGATCATTCCCCTCTATTCGACATTGGTGAGGCCTCATCTAGAGTACTGTGTCCAGATTTGGGCCCCACACTACAAGAAGGATGTGGAAAAATTGGAAAGAGTCCAGCAGAGGGCAACAAAAATGATTAGGGGGATGGAGCACATGACTTATGAGGAGAGGCTGAGGGAACTGGGATTGTTTAGTCTGCAGAAGAGAAGAATGAGGGGGGATTTGATAGCTGCTTTCAACTTCCTGAAAGGGAGTTCCAAAGAGGATGGAGCTAGACTGTTCTCAGTGGTACCTGATGACAGAACAAGGAGTAATGGTCTCAAGTTGCAGTGGGGGAGGTTTAGGTTGGATATTAGGGAAAACTTTTTCATTAGGAGGGTGATGAAGCACTGGAATGGGTTACCTAGGGAGGTGGTGGAATCTCCTTCCGTAGAGGTTGTTAAGGTCAGGCTTGACAAAGCCCTGGCTGGGCTGATTTAGTTGCGGATTGGTCCTGCTTTGAGCAGGGGGTTGGACTAGATGACCTCCTGAGGTCCCTTCCAACCCTGATATTCTATGATAGACATCCTAATTTCCAGTCCTGTGGCTTAACCATGGATACATGTTTCCTATAATGAACAAGGAAATATTTATGAACAGTGAATTGTAGCTACACATGTAGCATCTGTATCTTTCAGAAACAAACACTATTACAGTATATTTTCCATATTTCTCTTTCAAGGTTCTGTCTGACTGGCAGGTCAAATCTTCTGGGACAGAATTTGATCAGGAAAGACAAATGATGGACCAATTGAAACTTGAGATTCGTATGGCTAAATCTAAACCTGCTCTATGTCCTTTGCTCCAGGTAAGATCAAAAGTTGGAAATGGTCCGTTCCACCTTTGGTTTAGATGGAGCCAAAATCTCATGAGATTTCTACCCCAAATGGTGGAGCAATCACCGGAACGGCTGAGCTTGCAAGATTTTCACTATTCAAGATAGTGGAAAGCTCATGTGTTTAACTGATCTAATAATATTTCTATCATTTGGGGCCAAATTATCACAAGAACCGTTGGTGCTTTTGAATTGGAAGCCAAACCTTAATCCTAGCTCTGATTCAGAATTGAGCCCAAACTTCAAGAACTGACCTCTATCTATATCCAAATCTGGATAAAAATAGCATCTCCTTTGCCTACAATTAAAACCATGGATAGAATAGTTATAGGAGTAGGTAGAAGGAAATGGACCGCAGCAAAAAAGCGAAATGTTATACAACCATTTAACTTATTTATGAAGCTTTATCAGACGTAGTAGAGGCCAGTGGAAGAAAGAAACTATTGAACGATATATACTAAAAGAGAGCTACAAGGAATGAAAATTGGTGGTTCAGCAAAGAGGATGGTCAGTTATATCCCATATGAAAGAAAGAAGGAAAACTACCTCCTGGATACCAGGATAAAAGAGATGACAAAAATCCTTCTTCAAAAGGATATCCTGAGAGTGCTGAGGAATCCACTTGAAACCAGAAAATGAGTCAAGGGAAATATGATAACATCAAGGATAGTTTCAGGAATCTGGAAAGTGAACTGAAAAGGCAAGCAATGTGTTTGTATATACTTTAATCGAGAAATGTGAGCGATGAAAGGAGAAGATTAAAACTGAGACCTATTGTTGGAAGCACAAAGCATTGGATATGTATTCAAACTGAACAACATGTCTCAACATGTGGAGGTTTTTCCATTCACTACTAATAATAACAATTCAGAGTAAATACCTAGGGGCAGATCCTTAGCTCCAATAAGGTGTCTGAACTGCTTTGGTGGTGCAAAGCAGCCTTAAAGCTAACCTATGTCTAGTGTCCTACTGGGATTTCCGAGGTAGTATCGAGTCAGCATAGCCAGATCTACATCACCCCCTTTTCATCTCCTGGGGTAGGGGAAATTACCTGTAGTATACTGGGGAGGGGAATGGAAGGAAAGCGCTGAGCTCTGGTGATATTCAGGTGCTGCAACAGTCCTTAAAGAGTTCAGACACAGCTGAGAATTGAATCCTTTGCCTTTATACAGAACCTTACAAGTTCTTCAGACAGTGGACCATATTCAAAGCTGCTGCAACTGTATTGACGTACACAGGGGAAGAATCTAACCTATTAACTACTTAAGTAAAAATAGTTTAATTAGCTGATACTTTTATGAGTATTTTTTTGAAAAGTATGTTATATCAAATACAGAGTAGGCTAACAATCTCCTAGAGGTGTTCAGTGGAGGCATAGGATAAAAGTAACAAATGTACACACCTCTGCAGCCAGAGGGGTCACATGCCGCCCAGATTGGCTGCTTGGCTTTACTGAGCATGTTCATACAGACTGAGCATGCTCAGTAACATCTGCCAAAGCCACCGCCCTTACTCTGCCCCCCACCAATATCAGCAGGTATGGGTCGTGTCTCTGTCTGCAGCTATCAAAGAAATGTGAAATAAACTCAAAGGTCTTCCTAAGTAAATCCAAAGGTATAGCCTGTTATGTGGGATAATTATACAAAGTTACATCAATTGAAGAAATATATTTAGAAATACAGTACACACAACCACATGGGTGTGAGGTGGTGCGAGAAAGAGGGAGAATCAAATTTGTTAGTCAGACAGGTAGGTGTCATTTCTGCACTTCTTACAGCAATGTCAGCAATCCCACCAAAGTCATTAGGATAACTTGCCTGGGAGAGAATTACGCACAAGAGTAAAGGGTTGCTGGATTTGGCACTTTGGACCAAATTTTAAAAAGTATTTAGTCCCCTAAAGATGCAGATAGGTGTCTAAATTGAATTTTCAGATGTGAGTAGCCATCTAGCGCCCATTGTAATCAATTAGAGTTAGGCACCTAGGCACCTAGGCACTTTTTAAAATCTCACTAAGTGCCTATCTGCATCTTTAGGGGCCTAAATACTTTTAAAAATCTGGTCCTCCATGCCTATATAGGATATGGTATTCTATATAGATCTAGTTTAAATGTTTTAAATTAAACTTTTTTTCTGAAACAGTTTGTGAATTCATGTCAGATTCACCAAAAGGCTTTGGTCAGAAAACAAAACAAAAAATTATGAAAGAAATCAAGATGTTTCATTTTGACGTTTTCAAATATTTTTGAATTCAAAATTATGTTTCATTTAGATATTTACTTCAGTTTTATTTTTTTTAAAAAACAGAACATCAAACATGAAATGTTTTGGTTTGAGTTAAACAAAATGTTTTGTTTGACCCATTTTTGGGAGGGGCCAGGGGAGGTTGGTTTGGCCAGCAAACAAAACAATGAATTATTCACAGAGCTCTTATCCTGTGGGATATACTGTTTGTTTTTATACTGTCTCAGAAAGACGGTACTAATACATATTTTTGGAATCCATATTTATTAAATTCAACATCTACTTCCCAATGTTTCTGGCACTTTATCCAAAATGGCTGGAGATATCTATCTATTGATCAATCGATCTATTGATCGATTGATCTATAGATATATATAGATATATAATATTTCATCTTAATTTTTAAGACCAAGAAGTCTTGCATAAATTTCACATGCATACTGCATTCTTCATTAAAAATAAAGGTTGTTTTATTAGAATAAGAAGTTATCAACATTACTAATGTGTCCTGTTTTATATAACTATGAATTATTGGGTCAGTAGAAATACAGATGCCAAAAGAATTAATATGAAAGGAAATATTGAAGAGATTGATTGATAGTCCCCTATATAATTTTATTACTTGAAGGAGCATATTGAGCTGAAAAAAGAGACATAAAATATTTGACAGAACAAAGTATGAAAAAGTTGTGAGTGCTCAAGGGCTAGAATTTTTTCCCTTGCGTTCCATGTGAACCATAAAATGAACTCAGAAGTTCTTGTTACACTAAAAGGACTTACAGCGTGTGTACAGTATGTCAGTTTGCATCAGGGGATAGATACTGTCACCAATGAGAAATCAAAGGACAGCACTAAAAGCTTCTTTTTTGTGTATGTTATGTGAATGGTTCATTTTGGTAGGTAAGATAGGATTACAGGATAATATATTAAACTAATATGCTTAATGGCAATACAGTCTAGCCTGTCGATGCCAGGGTTTGGGATTTATTGGTGTGTTTATATTAAATATATATCCAATAGAAGTCGGACAAGAAATGCAGTCATTTTCAGGTGTTTTGTATAGCTACATTTGGTGTGATACTATAACAATAATGCTAGTAACATTACCCTGGGACTGATATCCAGTGGTCCCAAATTCAGTTAACTATTTTCAAAGTCAAGGGCTCTGAATCTTCTCTCACTTACAGTGGTGTAAATTGGGAGTGACTCTAGTGAGGTCAGTGGAGTTACACTGGTGTGTGAAACAAACATCGGACCCATGGGTCTCAAAAACACCGGTCTGAAATGAAATTTTGAATTAGATTAAAAGTGCTACTTTAATTTTTGCTATTTGTTGCACATCGTGTGATGAGGACTCTCAGCTGCACAGACTAGAAGTAAAATGAGAGAGGCCCTCTGCAGTACTTAAAATTCTCAGTTACTCTACTTTGGGATAGTTCAGAATATTTCTATTCAACAACAATCACTCTTGCTATTACCCTTGCTATGTGCTTCCTGTGGGCTATTATGGAGCAGCTGTTGAAAGAAAAGAATAACTGACTAATTTAGATCTGTGAAACAGAGAGGTAATAACCTTCTAATGATTTCAGCCTACAGTTCACCCTGATCTATAACTTTGCTTAATAATAATTTACTATTATTGCAGTAGAACTGATAACATTCATGCAGGGATAGCATATGTTTAGTAAGGAACTATTTTTGAAGTCCTTACCCAGCGTTCCCTTCATGTATTATACCCCAATTTGCAAACTACTTAAGCACATGCCTAACTTTAAGCATATGTTAATGGGAACATTGACTTCCTTGCTGGAATGAGGGAGTTCCTCTGTGACTTCAGAAGGATTTCTCAGGTGTGTGAAATTAGGCATGATCTTAAATACCTTGCTGAACTGGGGCTTAAAGGAGAAGATTTACTGCAAGAGGATTTATCTAATCCACAGCTAACTAATCCACATTGGTGGTAGGAATGTCTGCTTCCTGCCTCCCCTAATTCCCACATTCTGTGCAGCATGACAGTAAGCTGCCACTTGTTGGACCCCACCAAGTGCCTGCCAGTGCATACTCCATGGTGTGCTGCTCAGGGCAGCAGTCAATTTTAATGCACATGGTGTTGTAAGTCACAGTGCCCTGAAACAGAAGAATGTTGCCTAAAATGTCTGCTTCTTCCTCCTCATGACACTCCCACTCACCCTCCTACCCCCCCTCCACCCTCCCTCCCCCCATGGAAATGAGATTTTGCATTACAGGTGTAGGAAGCTATGTGGTGTGGGAGAATTCTACAGCATAGCTCTTTATCCTTAATACATTTCCTACCCCATACCCAAATAACGTAAGTTCCCATGATTTTGCTCCCCTTCACACCATTCAGTGGAGGGTTGTATATGTGTCTCTCACTCCTTATTCAGGCAAAACTCCCATTGATTTCTGAGTAAGTACTGTAGGATTGGGTTCATGTGAGATAGGGTCTTACTAGCACAACATATGCAGTATATGTTTGTGCACCAGAGCATACAGACTGTAGGTTCAAAAGTATGTGACTCATCAAGTACTCTATCAGTTTCAGAGCCCAAGTCCCCTAAGAAACAGTGAAAGAAAAAAGAAACAAAATTCCTTATTTACTGTTTGGCTCCAGTTACCTCAGCAATCATTAAAGGAGCTGTGTTTTCCTCATTTGCACTCCTCTTTAGAGGATTTTGCTGGCTGTAGGCAAATAATAGTTTGATTGTGGTGGATTTTCCTTTTGAACACATCTGATGATTGGTTCATGAGACTGGAATAGCTTTCTGGTGCAACCATAAACCAAGAAACACATTTGCAGTGCTGAAGAA
The DNA here is from genome assembly GCF_028017835.1 of Emys orbicularis. Taxonomy (NCBI): domain Eukaryota; kingdom Metazoa; phylum Chordata; order Testudines; family Emydidae; genus Emys; species Emys orbicularis. The sequence continues at coordinate 40,391,363 of NC_088690.1, forward strand.
GACCATACCCTAATGACAAGCTAGAATTGTTCTTTGAGAATCTTCCCTGATGCTGGTCGTACTACTGAGCGCATCAGGAGTAAAAGTTTAAATCCCATTTATGTCACCTCCTGATTGAGAGTGCCAGTGTTGTGATAGCTGTGTCGGTCCCAGGACGTTCGTGAGATAAAGTAGGTGAGGTAATCTTTTATTGGCTAAAAGTTGGTCCAATAAAAGATATTACTTCAGGTGATCTGAAGAAGAACTCTGTGCAAGCTTGAAAGCTTGTCTCCCTCCCCAAGAGAAGTTGATCCAATAAAATATATTACCTCATCGACCTTATCTCTCTAACTTTACCCAGATATACAACCTTCTGTCATGATACAAGAGGCACCCCTTTTGTCTTCCCACACAAGTCAAATTTAACTGTTCAGAGGGGTCTTCCTTTTGCTTTCCATTTAAGTTTTCCATTTAAGCTTTCTGTTGAACCAGCTCCATGTTATTTTGGTGAAACTACTGTCCATTGGAGGATGAAGAGACAAAGGACTCAGCATTGGCTCTTCACTAGGTTGGAATGATACCAGGGGACTGCAAGACTAAGCTGTGGTAGTGCAAGAAGGAGCCCTAGTCCTGCTCATGACATATCAGTCTAGTTAGTTGTGTCAGTTAAATTTCAGCAATGGATCTGTGAGTAGGAACTAGTTACATCACTCAACATCTTAAAAATGTAATAACAAAAACAGGCCAAATCCCGAGAGTTCCTGCAAAGCAGAAAAGCAAGCATTAGATTATGCAACATTATGTTATAGCACCTTCTTCTGCCATCCATCCATCCATTTCCCTTCTCTTCTTCCCCAAACACAAAAAGGCAAATTGTTGGCATGACCTGCATCCTGCTGGAACCTAACATACTTTCAGGAAGTCCAGCACCCTCCCTCTGGAGGAAAACAAAACTCTCCCTCCATCAAAACCACACAACTAAGAAATCTTGATGACAGTTTATCCCCCTGATGAAAACTGCCACCTTAGACTGTATCCCTACAGAAGAGAAAGCGGGGGGGGGGGGGGGGGGAGGGAAGGAGGGCAGCATGAGTGAATGCTTTGTGTCAGTTCATTTTATTCTGGGTTTTTCACATGACAGTGAAAATGATTTCTGTAATTATTTTTAGGCATAAGATCCTAAGTCAGTTCTATTCATGCTTATACTTCGACTGTTTGACATAAAATGCAGATACTTCATATACATCCCTCTGGTAAAAGCGTTAGAAATCAGAAGCGAATGAGTGCATGAGCTGCTACTGTATTGCTTCCAGGCTAGGAATAAGGCAAATACAACTGGCTGATTTTCATCGGAGACGTCTCATTTGTAGTGCAATTTCATCCAAGGTCTTACATAACCAGGCTTGCTTCTCTTGTAGCTAAATCAGTTCTTGTTTTAGTTCAAAGTTAAACCCAGATCATTGCTCTTATTCACTAAGGAGTGGAATAAAATTGTAATATGCACTTGCAATAGAGCTGAAATGTATATTAACCCTAATAGTGTTACAAGATTATCTGTCATCACGAATCTTTAAGACTCCATGTGATTAGAAATTAACATAGTAGATGATTAGATATATTGCTGGGAAACACTCCGTTCATAATTATTACTATAATTATTATTTGAAAAATACATGAGATAGTTTAACATGTAGAAAAAGACATACTATGTTAGCAATTAACAGAAAGTATTAAAAATGTATTTACCTTCAAAAGCCACCGCTATGCAATATATTCATAGGCAATTTTAAAACAACTGGTATTTACTCCTTTTTAAAGAAAATTAGGTATTTCTTATGAAAATGTTCATGCAGTGAAACTTCTGTTGATATTTGTGTCTAAGTTGTTTCACTCTTTGGATTTCCAATGTGACTTTTTGTCATGCATTTTCAAGTTTTTAGCTGGGTTGGTATGATATCAGGATCACTGAATGGGCTGAACCTACCCCTAAGGTAACTGGGGACTGTATAGCAGCAATTTTCTGTAATGTGTGTATGTAAGAAAGAAGGAATATGTCCACAAAAATTACAGAGAATGCCATCCATCAAAAAATGTCAGCACAGCCACTGGTTCTCTCTTTCAAGAAGACAGCATGAAGGAGGCAGGAGATCCAGCATGAAAGGAAAATTTTAATTGGTGCTTTATGGGAAAATGAAAAATTGACTCATTTCTACAAGGAGAGTTAATTTGTCTGAGGCACATACGGAGCTGCATGAAAAATATTGGGGCGAGGCATCCACTGTGTAACTCCATCAAAGTTGATTAAATTGCATTAGTGATCAATTTGGAACACCACTGACATCAGTGACATTACGCTAGGGATGTATTTGGCCACTATGTTTGATAATTCTGTGTATCGCTCTTGACAGGATTACAGGAAGGAAACACTTGAGAGGGAAGATTTCTGTTTCTGGACAAAATGTGCTGTGTAGTTGCCTAAAAGATATATTTTTGCTATGGTCTATCTTTGCTCAGACACTATATTGGCATGCCAGAATGATGGATGACACACAGCACAATCCACATCCTTCAGACTGGAAAAGCACTGAGGCTTTGGGGTTGGTTTAGGTATTACAGAAACCTGAGCTCTCAAGAAAAAGTACACATATTTCATACAAGAGTCATCATTAGGCCCCTCTGAGAACCTTTAAAAAATGCCCATTTTGTAGTGGAGGTTTATTTGTCAGTTATGTGGCATGTCACACTCTGCCTGTCTATTAAAATAGTTGTGAGCAGACAGTGTTTTGAAATGTACAAACTTTCTCAAAGCAGACAGGCAAAGTCAAGTGCAACTCTACATGCAAATTGCAGAAGCAGTGTCTACGATCTGGAAGAAAGCCAGATTGCTAGGTTAGTTAGACAGTGGTGTCAGACAGCAGCATAGATAGAAACTTAATTGGAGGAATCAGACAGGTTTTCTGGTATCAAGAGAACATTTGTTTATGAGTGTACATCATTATTGAGGTAGGGGGCCTATCAACTATAACATCATAACTTTAATGCTTAACTTTATAGACCATCACTACACTGTTTAGAGGTGGCCAAAAGTGGCATGGTTTGCATGGACTCACTACAAGTTTGGTATTTGGATAGGGTTGGATAAAAAGCGACTCAAAGCGAAAAGGGCTGTCAGCTAGCACTAATTGTGAATGCATTTTTCTGATACAGACATGTGTCCACTGAGAATTGGACTGAAAATGCTAGTTTATTTTACACAGAGCACTGAACAGCCATCATATGAATATTATTGTTTAGTTTCTATTGACCTCAGCCAGGTTAGAAATGATGACCTAGACACATTGTAATGGGACTTGAGGAATCTGTATTATAAACGGGGAGACACAAACAAAATTTAGCTTTTAGTGTCATTTTCTCTTCTCTGTTTTCAATTATGTTTCTATAGCCTGCAAAATGCTTTCCTCCTTTTGAAAGACAAGGACTCTGGTGACAGAAGAATGATTGTCCAATTTCAATTTTACAATCTTTTCCCTCCAAAATTATTGGAAAACAGCTCAGAACAATTACAGCCAAATTTAATCCATAAAATTTCCATAATCCAAGACGCGATTGTTTTTTCATCTATTTTCCTCTAAAACTCTAGTTTAATTGAGTTTGCAGATCATATATTTAATCATATAAAATCAAAAAGTACATTTTGTAGCCATTTGTGGATTTTAAGAAAGATCATGATCATGAGAAGTACGTCATAAAATATATTCTTTGGTTGGCAAGCTAGCATTCTTGTTTCATTTCCTTCCTATTTACAGCATATGATTCCTAGAACATGGAGAAAACTAATATCAGATTTATTGATCTTTCTATTTCTCTGATTCTGTTGGCCTTTATACATTATAGAAACTGTACTGATTTTCTTTTAGAAAATAACTGTTGATACATATTGTTTATTATATTTGACAGATGTGTAGTCCTTCTTACTTTTTATTCTTTCTAGAGACAATGTATAATAATACATTAATTTTTGTGTGTATATAATATATCATTCATGAGGAGAGGGGGCTATATCATTTGGATTGCCTCCACCTCTGAAGAAAAGGGGAACCAATTTTCTCAGGGACTGGCTGGCTAGAGGAGTCAGGAGGGCATTAAACTAGTAACAAAAAATGAGGATAAAAAGAGGGAAGATGTGCATGCTCAGCACAAAATCGAGATGTTAAGTACAAAATTAATCAGGAAACCAAAGGACATAAAGAAAAGAAATTAATAAATTGCCTATATACCAGTGCTAGGAGCCTGGACAACAAACAAGAGGAACTGGAATTGCTCATTTATTAGCATAAATTTGATCTACTTGGTGTTTTACTGAAACCTGATGGGGTAATTCTCATGATTAGAATGTTTAAATCAATTGTTATAACCTATTAAGGAAGGATCAAATAGGCAAAAGGAGAGGAGGAGTGGCACTCTGTCAAATATTGCATTATCTGTTTCTAAGTCAATAACTCAGAAAAAAATGATCTTGAATGCTTATGGATCAATGTCCTCAGAGATAAAGCACAGGATGGGATATTAGTTGGTGTCTGCTACAGACTACCATATCTCACTAGGGAATAGGATAACTGGCTTCATATGCACCTATCCTATTATATGTAGGATGTTCATGGGGGGACTTCAATCTGAATGACACATAATGGAGCCAGTACTAAAATATCTTTTGGAATTTCCAAATATTATACATGTCAATTTCCTAATTCCAAAAGTGTTGCATCCTGTACAGGGGATTTCTGTATTAGATCTCATCTTAACAGATAAAGAGTAACTGATCACAGAACTAACAATTAATGTTAACTTAAATACAAGTGAACAAGATTTGATCAAATTTATATGGGGAACAGAATAAAGTCCAAACCAGTGATGATATATAGATAGATAGACACACACACACCTGTACACCTACTTGGTGCTTTAAAAGAGCCAGTTTCACAAATCTGAAAACAGTTGACCCAAATCAGTTACGATGAAGAATTTAATCAGAAAAAAATGTAAATTATAATTGGGAATTGTTTAAGAACACTTTACTAGATTCCCCCAAAGCCACAATCGAGGAAGAAGTCCACATTGGTTAAAAAAACTGATTTAGAGAGGAAGTGAAGGGAGCTATAATATATACATACAAAGAATCATACCAATGGTACTGGGGCATTACTAGATGGAAATGGTAGAATTATCAAATAATAATGTAGTAAAGGCAGAAGTGTTCAATAAATACTTCTGTATTTGGGAGGGGGGAAATGATGCATTCATATCATATGACAACACTCTTTCCATTCCACTAGTATCTCTGGAGATTGTTAAACAGATGCTACTAAAGTTAGTTATTTTAAAATCAGCAGTTCCAGATATCTCGCATCAAAGAGTTTTTAAAAAGTTGGCTGAGGATCTTGCTGGACCATTAATGATGATTTTCAATAAGTCTTGGAACACTGGGAAACTTCCAGAAGACTAAAAGAAAGCTAATGTTGTGCGAATATTTAAGAATGGTAAATGGGATGATCCGAGTAATTATAAGTCTGTCAGTTTGACATTGATCCCAGGCAAGATAATGGTGTGGCTGATATGGGACTCAATTAATGAAGAATTAAAGGAGGGTAATATAATGCCAATCAACATTATACCTTTTTTATAAGATTACAAGTTTGGTTGATAAAGGTGATAGCGTAGATGTAATATCCTTAGACTTCTGTAAGACATTTGACTTGGTACCACATGACATTTTGATTAAAAAACTAGACAGATATAAAATTAAACATGGGACACATTAAATGGATTATAAAGCTGGCTAACTGATGGGTCTGAAATTGCAACTGTGAACAAGGAATCATCATCAGATGAGTGTGTTTATAGTAGGGTCCCTTGGGGATCAGTTCTTAGCCTTATGCTATTTAACCCTGGGGGTTCGCGAAATGTTACAGGGGGTTCTCGGGGAAAAAATCCCTAATGGTGGACAGAGCTGCCCTTAGGGACCCCGGGCAGCACAGGACCAGCAGCCCAGAGCCCCTGGACTTCCAAGAGCTAAGCAGATAAAAGCAAGCACATCTATCACACTGAGGAGATTTAAACTTCAAGACTTCTTATAAGAAATGGAAAGGGAGGTGGATATTTTTTGCTGTTTTTAAAATTAAATAGGCAGCTAGTATTGTTTTTAAAAGTATTATGAAGAACAAGTTTAAGCTTTGTTCTAACGTGTGTTGTTTGCTTGAACTGCTCAAGACCTGAATGCTTGTATAAGAGGAACGCTTTGTGTTGGCTTCTTACATACCTTCATGCTGTTTAACATCTGATACTTCTTGATGAAACATAGGAGCCTTGTCTTATAACAGGCTTATTCAAAGTGATACAAGCTACGAAAGTGAGATCTTGGAACAGTGTTGCCGTTTTCATAATGTAATAAAAATACTGTAATGATAAATAATAATTAATAATAAATAGTGTGTAATAAGCATGTCATAAAAACAAATTTTATATTTCCAAGATCATTGCTTTTATAATTTATACTCAGGTAAAGGAGAAAATCCCTGGAAATATTCATTTTTAGGAGGGGGTTCACGAGACTTGACATTTTGGTGAAAGGGGTTCACAGGTTGTTAAAGTTTGGGAACCACTGATCTAACAGCTACTATTATTTACTACTACTGGAAAGTGAGCTTTGAATCCAGCTTGCTTAATTGAAATTTATTTTGGTGGCTTGCGAAGGGCTCATCCTTGTTTTATTTAAGGAAGAAAAACAATTAATTGTTTCTCCTAGTCATGGATGAAATGTCTAAAATCTCCAGAAATTAGATGTCACTATCAGTTACTGTAAATATGGATTGTATTCAGTCCTGTTATATTGCAGGAGGCTATAACTCTCAGTTTTCAGAATTACAGGGTCTTATTCTAGATCAATACACAGAAATGAATGTTAAATTTTGTGATACAATAATTTCATTGATGGAAAATAGTGCTTAAATTGTGAAAGTCGTATTCAAAACTGAATTTTGATGTAACATATAACTTCTTGCTATAAGTACTTGAAGATTTTATGCATATTTTATATATTCAAAATTCATGAGTGTATTTGGAAGGTGAATTGCCTTATCTTTCTATCTTCCTCCAGGCTTATAAAAGAACATATAATTTTAATTCTACAAAAGATCACAAAGACACCAATAAAGGAGCAGAGTGAAATATAGATTAAGAACTATTTTGTAGTGAGTAAATCCAGATTTTTAGATGGTTAGCTCCTTCCACCCACTAGGTTTGTGTGGCAGATCCTTTCAGTCCTGTGGAAAAAGGGTTTCTGGAGCTGCGTGAAGATTCAGGAGTTTCATCTTGCAAAAATTTTGTTGCAAAACTGAAATATTTGTTAATGTTTCATTAATTTAGCAAAGAAACTACATTTAGTGCACAGAAGATTTTCCAGTTTTATCAACCTTCATATCTTGGGCAACACTCTTATTTATGACACAGTACTTTTATTTTTTTCATAAAATTATAATTATAGATCGTACTGTGATAATCCTGCCTTTACTGAGTAGTCCTTACTCCATAAGAAGACCCATTAACTTCAAGATGAGTATTTGTGGTGCAATGTACTATCGCTTTCTGGTCCTACATATTTTGTAATTTTGGGGATGGTCTTAGAGTGGCTTTTAGCATGTAAACACTTTGGAGCATGGAATTTGTCCTCATATTTGCCTGTAAAACAATTAACCTATATTTGGAGTGATATAAATAATAACAATAATGGAAAGTACATTTGATTTTTTAAAATGTTTTGGACCAGTGAAATATTTCTAATTTCAGATAATGAAATGACTAGAGACATGATTTTGTCTTTGTAAGTCAGAATGCAGCTCTTAAGCTGATATGCAAAGGAATATGAACATTAAATTAAGCACGCATATGTGTGCTGAATGCTTAGGGATAGTCAGCATATAAAATATTAAGCTCCCTTTCACAAAAAATTATTTACTCTCTGTCACAGATTTTTTTCCTGGATGCCTAAGTCATGTGTCTATTGGGTGCCTCCCAAATTCTGTGTCCATTCAGTGAAGTAAATCAGACCTATGCTCTAAGGAGTGTGATTCTCTAGGAGTTTGATCCAACTCTCACTGAAGTCAATGGGAAATCTTTGCACTGGGCCACAGTAGTGTAGCTTCTCTGCTATGTCATGGAATTAGAGAATGTTTTCACTATATGCTATGTTTCAAATGTCCGTACAGCCAATAGAGTTAGAATATCTCTGTACTTAGTGGATTGAATCACTCTTCAGTTACATACCTCCACTCCAAATCTCTGATTCAGGAGAGCACATGCTTGTTGTCCAGAATATGGACAGAACTCTAGTTCCTGAATTCTGGCCCAAGAGATGCTTTAAGAAGATACAACCTTAAAGGCAAAGCACTCAAAAAACAAAACAAACAAACAAAAACAAAAAAGCTAATGATCATATTTATTAACACTGCTAAAATCATAGATAACAGAAATAGAATACACAGAAACATTACTACTAGCAACAATATAGTTATGTAGATCAGTTTATGATATTGGCAAGCTTTGTATGGAGAAACATATGTTTAATAAGACTTTAACATCTAAAGTGACCATATAATCTTACCCCTTAGTATGAGACTGAGTGGTACCAGTCCATTATGATTCCTTTGGTCTCAGCTGCATTAACTGCATCAACTCTCTTCATTTAAATGTGCAACTTTTATGCATGCAGTGACAGTCAGTAAATGCATGTATTTGGAATATTATGTCACCTTCTCTAGCTGGTGGGACATTTCCACTTGTTAAGGGAGATGTCACCCTTTTCAATTTTCCCATACTCACAGAGATGCCATAGCATGGCAAGCATGGACTCCGCTCACCTGTACACTGTTGTTGTAGGCATTACAAACACCTCACACCTTATCCTGCAATATTTGCTCAACTGAAGCAGTAGCCACTGCATGGAACGATGTGATGCCATGCAAGCAGCCCTGGTGAAAGCCATGGAGCAAAGCAATTTGCAGATGCTGGGGACAGTCGCACATCACCTTGAGTTGGTGGAGCACCGCTTCTGGGCCCAGGAAACAAGCAGTGACTAGTGGGACTGCATAATTATGCAGCTATGGGATGACAAGCAGTGACTGCAGAACTTTCAAATGAATAAGGCCATTTTAATGGAACTGTGCGAAGAGCTTTCCCTAGCCCTGAAGAATAGCAATACTAAAATGAGAGCTGCTCTGACAGTTGAGAAGCAAGTGGTGATACCTCTGTGGAAGCTTGCAATGCCAGACTGCTACCTGTCAGTGGGGAATCAATTCAGAGTGGATAAATATACTGTGGGGTCTGCTGTGATTCAAGTTGTCAGGGCAATCAATAGACTTCTGCTAAGAAGGGTAGTGACTCTGAGAAACATGCAGGACATAGTGGATGGTTTTACCACAATGGGGTTCCCTAACTGCAGTGGGGCGAGAGATGGAATGCGTATCCCTATCTTGGCACCAGACCACCTTGCCAAAGAGTACATAAACTGAAAGGAGTACTTCTGAATGGTGTTGCAAGCACTGATGGATCACAGGGGCCGTTTCACTGACATCAACGTGGGATGGCTGGGGAAGGTGCATAACGTGTGCATCTTTAGGAACTGTTCAGAAAGCTACAAGCAGGAACTTTCTTTCCAGACTCCAAAATAACTGCCGTTGATGTTGAAATGCCAACTGTGATCCTGGGAGACCTAGCCTACCCCTTGCTCCTATAGCTCATGAAGGACAGCAATAAGGAGCAGTTCAGCCATAAACTGAGCAGGTGCAGAATGGTGGTGGAATGTGCCTTTGGATGTTTAAAAGCCCGCTGGTGTAGTTTGCTTACTAGGTTAGACCTCAGTGAAAGCAATATCCCCATTGTTGTTGCTGTGTGCTGTGTGCTCCATAGTATCTGTGAAACAAAGGGAGAAAAGTTTCCGGCTGGGTGGGGGATTGAGGCAGATCACCTAGCAGCCAATTTTGAGAAGCCAGACACCCGGGCAATAAGAAGAGCACATTGAGGCACACTGCGTCTCCGTGAGGCTTTGAAAACTAGTTTCATCAGTGACCCACAGTAATGTGACACTTGTGTGTTGTTCCTTACCAAGCTGTCCCCTTCATTGCACATATTCTCCTGTAAACTACACCCCTGCTAACCAGTGTGCTGAATAAATAAAGAGCCTTTTCTCCTCAATCCATTAAGTTTTATTATGTTCACAAACACTGAGAGACAACAAAGAAAAGTAAGATAATCTGGGGCAAAAGGGCTGATAACACGGTGAGGGGGGAAACAAGGACAGCTTGCTTACAATTGCACGGCAGTATCAATCAAAGGGGTGGGAATGGGCACCTTCTGGTCCTTGTACCCTCCCCTGGAGTTGAGTGCAACCTAGGATGTCTGGGAGAGGAGGATGTGGAACTTGGCGATGATGGCAGCAGGTTCAGCATAGGCTGCAGCGGGACTCTAGTGTCCAGCTGCCTTTCTTGAACCTCAACCATATATCTCAGCATGTCTGTTTGCTCCCTCATAATCTGCACCATCTTGTCCTGTGTGTCACGCTCATGTTCCCTGCCTGCTCTTCTGTCCTCGCGGTCATTGTGCAGGCTGTCGGACAGTGCAATCCTCCAAGTGCTGAGCTCCATCTTATCACTCTCAGAGACATGCATTAACTCACTGAACATGTCCTCCCAAGTCGTCTTTTTCTGCCTTCTAATCTGGGAAAGTCTCTGTCCCAGTGTGGAGGATGCACCTACAGAAAAGGTGTCAGCTGCAAAGAATACAAAGCATAAGGGTAGCATTGACAGTGCATACATGGTTTCTTGTGCAAGGTTAAATCTTTTTATAACATCCCTCAATGCACTCCCCTGCAAGCCACAACATAATCACAACCACTGGCTAGTGCAAGAGTCAGTTTGCTGCTACAGCCATGGTGCGTGAGCCAGGGGCGGCTCTATGTATTTTGCCGCCCCAAGCACGGCAGTCAGGCAGCTTTCGGCGACATGCCTGTGGGAGGTCCGCTGGTAACACGGATTTGGCAGCATGCCTGCGGGAGGTCCACCGGTCCCGCGCCTTCGGCATACCCGCCGCCAAATTGCTGCCGAAACTGCGGGACCGGCGGACCTCCTGCAGGCATGCTGCCGAAAGCAGCCTGACTTCCGCCCTCACGGCGACCGGCAGGCCACCCCCCGCGGCTTGCCGCCCCAGGCATGCACTTGGTGCGCTGCTGCCTGGAGCCGCCCCAGCATAAGCCCATAAGACATGGGCGAGAGGTCTTGTGCTGCAGCTTTTGTTAAGACGTTCTTGGGATCAATGGTTCCAACCTCAGAATAGCCCCCTTTCTCATAGCAACCTGGATGGTGCTTGAGGACAGGCAGCAGCGTACAGCCCCACAATAGTTTGATTGTTACAAAAGCAGCAACGGGTTGGGGTGGAAGGGAGACAAACAGGAAGTGTTGTGCCCGATGTGACGAAGTGGGAATGTTCTTAATGTTTTCTCTGAGTGCTGTGTGGGTGCCTCAGTTTCCCCTATGCATTTCTCGGGTGTTTAGGGGTGTGTGATTGTTGCAGAGCCCTAGGGGGCCAGCGCGATGGTGTCTGCACAGAGAATGTCTGACACCCTGTCTCCTGGCAACTGATGGCCTGGGCCTCTCCTCTGCAAAGGTGCCAACTGAAGGTGTTGGAGAACAAAGAGATCAGGTGACCTCCTGGCCCAGGAAAGAGACAAAGGGAGAGGAGGGTCTTGAGAGTTTTCAGTTTGGCGGTGGCTGGGAAAATGGAGGGGAGCCCAGACAGGGTTCTGGCCTCCCTGGGCCCCTCCCCTCCCTCCAAGATGGACCTGACTGAGGGGGTCCTGTTGTCTGTACCTGCAAGACCTGTCTTGGAATGTGTTCCTGTCATCTAAATAAACCTTCTGTTTTACTGGCTGGCTGAGAGTCATGGTGAATCGCAGGAAGCCAGGGGTGCAAGGCCTTGTCTCCTTCAAACTCTGTGACATGCCCCCTCCCCTTTTAAATAGTGGCTGCAATATGGGGTGATCCCTTCCAACCACAATGAGGGCATGCTCAGGAAAGCTGGGTTGTGTGACCCAGATTCACCAAACAGGGGCGGATTACTTATCGACTTGCTTGCGGTTTAAGGGCTAGCATTTAAAACTTCCCCCGTTTCCCCTAGATGGCCACAGGTGATATCACTCTCCTGAGGGTAACAGAGGCAGAAAGGGAGCAGATGCTGCAAGCGTCTGGGTACAGACCTGGTCCTTATGCTGCAATGCTGTGTGCCACAATGATGCCAGAAGAGTTAATACTGGAGTGGCACGGGAAAGTATCCTACCATGGTGGACAAAATAAGGCAGCCCTTCCCAGAAATCTTCTGCAAAGGATTGCAGAGTACCTCCATGAAAGCTTCCTAGAGTTCTCCGTGGAGGATTCTAGGGCCATCCCCATGCACATAAACAGTTTTTTTCAGAGAGCACCCTCTGCATAGCTAGAGTGGCCACCAATAACCACTATCCCAATTTTTTTATTCAGATTCAACATTAAAAATAATAGCATGTAACCCCTACAGTTTGATTGAAAATGTGTACTCACCAGAGGTGCCTTCCCTGGCATCACGCTCCGCCAACAATTAGTCCTGTCATCATCATCATCATCAACAATGTCCTGCTCGTTGTTGCCTGAGGTAGCCCGGGGCTCCTGGGAGGTATCCACAGAGCAGTTTGGGATAGTGGTGGGGTTGCCGCCTAGAATCGCATGCAGCGCCTCATAGAAGTGGCATGTCTGTGGCTCAGAACCAGAGCAATTGTTCACCTCCCTTGTCTTCTGGTATGCTTGCTGAAACTCCTTTATTTTCATGCGGCACTGCTGTGTGTCCCTTCTCCCCCAAGCCCCACGTGATTTTGGCATAGATATTAGCTGGTTCGAAGCTCTGCCTGGTTCTTCTGCTGGTTCAGAGCTCTGCCTGCACAGACTCTTCTCCCCACACAACAATAAGATCCACCACCTCTTGTGTGCCTCATGCTGGAGCATGTTTGCCTTGAGCACCCATGGTCAGGTGTGCTGACGAGCTCTCCAAGCCAATCAAACAGGAAATGAAAATTCAAAAGTTCCTGGGGCTTTAACAGGGGGGCGGCTGCTTCCTGTGTACCTGGATGAAGTGCAGTGGAGTTGAAAGTGCTCTCCAGAGCGGTCACAGTGGAGCACTGTGGACACCTCAAGGAGGCCAATTCATTCGAATTACACAGCACAGTGTCTACACTATCTCCATGTCAACGCGTGGATGTCAACTCAAACGCTACGCCTCTCATGGAGGTGGAGTACAGAAGTCATCTTTACAGGCCTTTTAGGTCGTCAGAAGGGACTCGGTAGCGTGGACACATACATTATTACCTCAACCTAAGGTGACTTATGTCGACATAACTTTGTAGTGTAGACCAGGCCTTACTGTCTGATAATATTCTCTTCTTTACTTAAAGATCACACTAAAACACTTTGAATAGGAAAAAAATAATCCTATTATATCCGTAGTTGGATATTCCCACTCTGACAGTTCTAAGTAAAACTTTTAGTTCTTGTATGCTCTACAAAGACAATTCTGTAGATTAAATTAATTAATTACTGGACATAGGTGAAAAGGTAGCCTAATATATTACCTGGACAAGACTTTGTTCAGGCAAATTTCAGTTAGTAAGTAGGCTGAGTTTGTTTAGTGGAATAAAGGGAAATGCATTCATCTGAAGAATTATTCAACATGCCTGATAATAGATTTTAAAACTGATATAATACCTTATTGGCTCTCTTGATACTTGCACAGAAAGAATACAAAGGCCAGTGAAGGTTCCCTGGTTTAATCATTCTGAAATAATATGCATATAGATAGCAGGAAAGAAATTGAGATATGATGTGGCAGCAATTTCAGACCAGTCCAATATACACCTAGACACATTCACATGGACAGATTATTGAAACAGTTTCAAAGGAGAAAACTGATTAAAACCAATCTCCTTACAGTGAATAAAGTGTTTATAAGGAAAAAGGCACCTGCACATCTAAGAGAAAGTTAAGCTAAAAAGAAAACTACCAGACCAAAGATCTTTATTGACTAAAGCTATTTTGATTTTTTTCTCTGTTAAGGCAAATGTACATATTCCTGTAGTTTGGTCACACAATGTCTTGGTTTGCATGGAATCTAAATCTGATGCAATTTCTACATTCATGGTATGGCCCACACATGGCTTAGTTTTAGGTCTGGCAAATTACCCTGTGTACCACAGAGAAAGATATTGACTATGTCTACATTCCCAGCTATGCAAGGAGATCTGCACTGACCCACTTTAATATACTCAGAGTACAAATGAAGGTGGACTGCCAGTACACCGTGAGCACAAAGGAAGAAGGAATATTAAAGGCGGGCTATCAGTAACCACATAGTAGAGATGCATTGTCTACCTAGCAGGCATTTCCAAGTTTTGGATAATGGTGGCTGGAAAATTTGCAGGTAGCTAAAGACCTTCTGCTGATCCTTCCCAAAGAAAGAGCTGTTCTAACTGCTTCCTATTGTATTTAAGATAAATAACCTAAAGAATTTGTCTTCATGGCTTTGTTGTGACTAGGAGCCTGTCACTGCCTCTTGAGGTAGTGTCTCAAAGGCCTTAGCTTCTCCTGACTGACCCTGCTTAGTTTGCTCTTAGATCAGTTCCTGGACCCTCACCTTTAATTAAGCTTGTCAGCCCTTCATGTTTTGGGTTTCCAGCCTCTTTCAGTCTGCTGGCTATTTTCTTGGAGGAAGCTTAGTGCAAGCCTGTTGCCACCTTGCTAGCCCAGGCCCTTCAACCTCCCTTTCCTTCCTTGCGCTCTCCCCTTTAGAGCAGCCCTTGTTTCCTCTGTTGGTTGCAGCTGTGGGTGCCTGCCTCCATGATTGGCAGCTTTGGCAGCTATGTGGGATTGTGATCAAGCGGCTTGCTTGTAAACAGGAGAGACTCTCTCCTCCCCCCCCCCCCCTTATGTTCAGTATGGGGTTTGTAGACTCCATTACACAGCCAGATTTTTTGTGTACTTCTATCTTCACTTATGACTATACAGAACTACATAAGCAACATTGTTTCCTCATGCTGAACCAATGTGTGCAAAAAGTATTTGTTTACCTTATTGTATAGTGTTGTTGGTTCAGAATAACTGCTTTATTTGCACCATAAAGTGATCTTGTGTAACCATCTATCTATAATATATATGCACAGTCAATAAATGCTTTGGGAGCTTTCCAGGAAAGAGATGTTATATAAATATAAAGTAGCATCATTATTCTGATAATTTGTCCCATGAGATGTGGCATTAAACACTCCATTGTTGACTAGTTATGCCCCTTTCAGTGTTTGCTGCAAGTAAATGCATGGCATTTATCATGCTTTATTGAATTCATTCCTCTGTAGATCATTCCCCCCCAATGTCATGATGTTCCCACACAGAATGCTTGTAACCAGTACTTTTCTAATACATTCAAATTAACAGATCAAGAGGTCTTCATATTTGCTTGGCACTGGTGCCCATAGTGAAAAGGTCCAAGCAACTTTTTATTGAACATATTGCTAGCTAACAGATGGACATGATTATTGAGAGCTGAGAGACCTTGTAAAGTATGGATATTAACTGCATTTGATAGGGACACAATTTTCAGTGAGAAATAGGTAAGCTATCTGCCCTGAGTTTCTGTTTATGATTAGAGAATAAGCCTGATTTGTACTTTATTAACATTTAGAATGTAATTCAGAACTGTGATATGATTTGGATATTACTTGTATGAACCCTCCTGAGATCTTGGCTTCCTGCGTCTTTAGGATTCATGTTTAGTTTACTTCGAAAAATGTTTCCGGAAATGAGTTTTAGGACTAGTAGCAATATATTAGATTCCTAAACTAAGCCAAGTCAGATGTGATGTCATGATAATGATATAGACCATGATCCTGCAAAGAAATCAGTACAGGCAGATTGCTGCGCTCATGCGGAGCCCCACTGAAATTGAGCTCACTGAAGAATTAGGGATCATACTTTATTTTTGTATTTTAATTTATTGCATATATCTATATGCTCCAAATTTGTGTCCTTTTCTACGACTTTTTGTAGATAATTTAGTCATGTTACAGCAAAGCCAAATTGCAGAGATGGTGACAGACCTCCTGCTGTTCTCCATATTTTCCTCCTCTTTCCAGCCACAAACAGAAAAGATTTTTGTATGGGAGAACAATGTTTCAGTGTTGTCATTTATACCACTCTGTATATGATTTTAGTACTGCTATCTGTTGAATGCCATATTTAACATTTTAATAATCAACTTGAGGTTTATTTTTTAAAGGGGAAAATAGCTTCCATAGTTACTCTTGGAAATATGTTGGTTTTACCTTAAAGTGAGTCAATCAAGACATCATAAGGCAGTCTGCACTTGTTTCAGACTACTACCTCTTGATTAATTCTTGAAATGAGTTTCAAACAAACATCAAGACCAACCTTCATCTGGATAGGTCAACAAAGCATGGAAAGTTCTGTGATCCATTTATAACACTATAGGAACTTAATAACTAGAGATTAAAAGTGATCAGGAAAAGGAGTTTTTCTTTCCAAAAATGAATTATGGTACAGTTATAGATCAAAAAAAGTAGGAAGGACCTTGTTGTTATGGCCCTCTGCAGACTTGAGTGCAAATGAACATATGTCCACTCTGCTCTAAATAGTGTCTTCCCCCGCAGTGTCCCAATGAGCTTTAAAAACACTACTTTAAGTTTCACAGCAGCCCTGTAAGTATTATTATCATGCCTATCTCACAGATGATGCAAAGAGAGGACCACATTTTCCAAACACAGCCTCCATTTGGAGAAGCCAATTGTGCATACATATTCTTGAGCCTCATGGAATTGTCAGTGTTTAGAGGTGATAGAATTTCTCTTTCACATGCAAGTGATAATATAATTTACACATGCAAAACCCAACTGGACAAAGTTTTGTTCACACAAATGGAAGCCAGTTTGGGGCTTCTGAGAGAATTGGGCCATAACCAAGATTTTCAAGAATGCAAACTGAAGTTTAGTCCCTAAATAAGTGGACTGTTGAAAGTATGGAGTACCCAGCAACTCCCACCACCATGTTGGGGCCTAGCATTTTTGAAAAACAGACCTTTTATTTAGCACCCAGAATAAGGACTTAGGTTGGGATTTTCAGAAGTGCCTAAAGGTGTGCAAACAAACTGCACAGAGACTAAAATGATGCAATTCCACTCCTGATCAAATAAAATCATGTCATTTGAAATTAACATGTTCAAAAGAGCTTGTCTAGACATTTTAAAGTGTAAAACAAATGCTTCTACTTAGTATTTGAAATTAATGTGTATGAGAACAAAACTTCTTTTTTACTGAGATGGTTTCATTTCAGACTCTGTTATACTCTGAAATTTGATAGACTATTAATAGAGACAGACAAGCCTTTAGAGAGCAAGCAGAAATGTCATTTATAGCAGGCAGTTCCACAGCCTCATCGAAAATGCACTGAGATGACAACAGTGAATGTGTATTAGGAATTTAATGTAACTTCCTAGTGAATTGTTAATGACCTTGAACTTAAGGTTCAAGAAGCCTCTGAGTTTGCACTTATTCTGACTCTGAAGCATACTTAAGAATATCTGGAGCTGAAAAATCTCAGACCTGCTGTCCTTATGATTACATTAAAATACATATATATATATATATTATAGGGTCATTTATAATTCAGAGTCTGACATTCTGAAAACACTGTCAAGTCAAAATCTTCACATTTTATAACATATTAATCAGAAAAGACATAAATACTCTATAAGAGAATTTCATTTTATGCTTTGCTTATCAGTTATGTGTCTTAGCACCAAACATCATTAAATTATATTTTGCATAAAGCTTTGCGTGACAGCAGGTCATACTCATACTTACAAATGTATTTTAAATCCTTAATTTTGAAATGTTTGCTATATTATGTTCTATGTGATGAATCATGAAGTCACAACATTGTAAACCATATTTCTTTTGTGAATACAGACCAAATTCCTTTGAATTAATTATAACATTATCAGAATTGCAATATTTGCATACCTTCACTTCTCTATTGTGCTGCCAGTCAATAACTCTCTCCTTTCCTGAAAATGAGTTCCATTGGTCAAAGGGAGTTGTTTCCATCAGGCCACATAATTTGTTGACTTAAGAACTGGCTGGCCATAAAGGCTGGCTGAATGTTTATGTATGGGACCTTCCTCTTTCCTCCTTTAGCTAGCAAAGAACTTCCCTTCCCACAAGCCCTTCCCCACATAGTTCAAGTGTGTTATTATTAGAGTTTGTCAGAAAATGGAGACTTTTTCCATGACAAAAATTACAGTTTTTGGTGGAAAAGTATTTAGTTATTTGGCCAAAATATTTTGTAAGTCTGAAATGCTAGTGCATCATGGGAGTTTTAGTTTGGGTACCTCATGATTCCATTCTCCACTACAGGCCAGGCTCCCTAGTCAGACTACATCTCCCATGATGGACCCCTGTCTTTATTGCTGCCATGATGACTAATGCAGTAAAGTTGCAGCCTGGCCCAATCTTGAAAACTATTACTCCAGTTCCTTACTGTATGTGTGACAAAACATTTGCAGCATAAGCCCTATACTTAGCACTCTTATGATTCTTTAAAAATTAACCTCCTCAACAAATAACAGATAAAGATGTATTTTTATTTCCATTTTACAGGAAGGGAAACTAATGCAGAAAGGATGATTAACTTGGTTAAAGCCAGAGAATGTTAGTGGGAGAGATGTGATTAGAAAGCAGGGGAGTCCCTGGCTCTTTGTTGGTTCTCATGATTATTAGCTCTGTGGAGCAGTGGTTCTCAAACTAGGGCCACCGCTTGTTCAGGGAAAGCCCCTGGCGGGCCGGGCTGATTTGTTTACCTGCCGCATCCGCAGGTTCGGCCGATTGCGGCTCCCACTGGCGCGGTTTGCCACTCCAGGCCAATGGGGGCTGCAGTAAGTGGCACGGGCCGGGGGACGTGCTGGCCGCCCTTCCCAATACCCCACGGAGAAGGACTGCCGGTTCCTGATGCACCAGAATCATTCTCACTTGAGTCAGACGAGGAAGAGGAAGAGGATGAAACTTCTGGTCCTGAACCATCAATGTCACAGGACCCACATTTTCTCCCATCCTCCTCCTCTGAACCACACCTCATAACACAAGGTGAACTGAATGACCTTGTCAGGGATTTAGGCAAGAGTAAGGCAGAGCTGTTGGGCTCCAGACTACAGCAGTGGAATCTCCTGGCAGGTGATGTTAGAGTTTCCATGTTCCGTGACTGTCAAAAGGATCTTGTCCCATTCTTCTTCATGGAAGGTGATCTTGTAGCCTGCAACAACATCGATGGTGTGATGGCAGCCCTCAACATCGTTCACGATCCAGATGAGTGGAGACTGTTCATTGATTCATCGAAGACGAGTCTTAAAGCTGTTTTACTGCATAATGGCAATTGGACATCTAACATAGCGAATGCCAGTGAAAATGAGGTAGGATCAGAGGCTAAAATAGGAAAAGAACAAGTTAAAAATTACTTAGACAATGTAGATGTCTTCAAGGGTACATCCAGACTACCCGCCGTATCGGCGGGTAGCTATCGATTTATCAGGGATCGATATATCACATCTCGTTAAGACGCGATATATCGATCCCCGAACGTGCTCCCCGTCGACTCCGGAACTCCACCGGAGCGAGCGGCAGTAGCGGAGTCGACGGGGGAGCCGCGGCTGTCGATCCCGTGCCGTGAGGACGGGAGGTAAGTCAGAATAAGATATGTCGACTTCAGCTACGGTATTCCCATAGCTGAAGTTGCGTATCTTACATAGACACCCCCCTCAGTGTAGACCAGGCCCAAGTCACCAAGGCCTGATGAAATACATCCTAGAATATTCAAGTAGCTGATTAAGGATATATCTGAGCCATTAGCTATTATCTTCAAAAAGTCATGGAAGATGGGAGAGAGATTCCAGAGGACTGGAAAAGGGCAAATATAGTGCCAATCTATAAAATGGGAAATAAGGACAACCTGGGGAATTACAGACCAGTCAACTTAATTTCAGTACCCAGAAAGATAATGGAGCAAATACTTAAGCAATCAATTTGCAAACACCTACAAGATAATAAGGTAATAAATAACAGTCAGCACAGATTTGTCAATAACAAATCAAGTCAAACCAACCTAATAGCTTTCTTTGACAGGGTAACAAGCCTTGTAGACGAGGAGAACCACTAGATGTGGTACATCTTGACTTTAGTAAGGCTTTTGATACTGTCTCGCATGACTTTCTTATAAACAAATTAGGGAAATACAACCTAGAACTACTATAAAGCGGGTGCATAACTGGTTGGGAACCATTCCCAGAGAGTAGTTATTAAGCTGGAAGGGTATATCGAGTGGGGTCCTTCAGGGATCAGTTCTGGGTCTGGTTCTGTTTAATATCATCAATTATTTAGATAATGGCTTAGAGAGTACACTTATAAAGTTTGCGGATAATACCAAGCTGGGAGAAGTTGCAAGGGCTTTGGAGCATAAGATTAATATTCAAAATGGTCTAAAATAAATAAGATGAAATTCAATGAGGACAAATGCAAAGTATTCCACTTAGGAAGGAACGATCAATTGCACCCATACAAAATGGGAAATGACTTCCCAGGAAGGAGAACTGCAGAAAAGGATCTGGGAGTCATAAGTGGATCACAAGCTAAATATGAGTCAGCAGTGTAACACTATTGCAAAAAAAACAAACATCATTCTGGGATGGATTAGCAGAAGTGTTGTAAGCAAGACACAAGAAGTAATTCTTCCACTCCATTCCATGTTGATTAGGCCTCAACTGGAGTATTCTGTCCAGTTCTGGGCACCACATTTCAGGAAAGATACGGACAAATTGGAGAAAGTCCAAAAAAAAAAGCAACAAAATGATTAAAGGTCTAGAAAACATGACCTATGAGGGAAGATTGGGAAAAAAATGGGTTTGTTTAGTCTGGAATAGAGAAGGCTGCGAGGGGACATAATAGTTTTCAAATACATAAAAGGTTGGTACAAGGAGAAGGGGGAAATTGTTCTCCTTAACCTCTGAGGATAGGAAAAGAAACTATGGGCTTAAATTTCAGCAAGGACAGTTTAGTTTGGACATTAGGAAAAACGTCCTATCAGCGTAGTTAAGCACTGGAATAAATTGCCTAGAGATGCTGTGGAATCTCCATAATTTGACATTTTTAAGAGCAGGTTAGACGAACACCTGTCAGAGATAGTCTAGCAAATACTTAGTCCTGCCTTGAGTGCAGGGAATTGTACTAGACCTCTTGAGGTCCCTTCCAGTCCTTTGATTCTATGATTTTCCAGGCTCTGTCTACAATGTAAAGGTTAGACATTTACTTTTACTTCAATTCAAAGTTCACATTAGTATGGAGACAGTTTCAAAAATTAAGGACTTCTGTGACTTGAAGACTCAATGAGTGCTAAGGTTGCTTCTGCAGTTGTAGACAATCAGGTATTCTCTAGGAGCTTAAGGAAAAAGTCAAACTGTTTTCTAGATTTTCTATACTTTTTCACTCGCAAGCAATTTCTGAAGAAGCCTTCCTAGTCAAAACACCACTGCTGAGATTTTCCATTACAACTGTGTTTTGGGTATTGTGCAAATTCTCTTGAACTGAACCATGGTTGCTTACTCAAATCCAGCATGCTCCCTGAGTGCAACTGTGTATTTTCTTACAAGGAAAACAAACTGAAAGAAAATTTAGACATACCTTGCTATTTTTTCCCCTTTGGAAGTGGCAGAGCAATTTGTCAACATTTTGTGTGCCTCTAAGGAGCCCGGATGGAGCTGAAAGAGAATTTCATTTTCTCTGTAACAGAATATAATTCTGCATCCGAAACAGAAGCTCATTTTGTTACTTTTTGCAAAGTAAAAGTTTCATAAAAATGGGCTTCAGCAGAAAACATTTAGTGGCTTTTAAAAAGTATTTAGCTGTGGACGTTCAAAGTTAGGTGCACGTTAAATTCACACCTCTTCAGAGGGCTAGCAGGAGGCCTCTGCACCACTTAAGTTCTATCAAAATAGTGCTTAAGTGGGACTTACATGATGCAAAGACCTCCTGCACAGGACTTGATTTTTTCAATAATTGTACCTATGCAATTGTGAGTGCCTAATATATACAAATAACCAATGTGCCTGTGCAAATTAGAAATGTGCACATGACATGACCAGTCAGATGCCTCCTAACCATGAGACTAACTATGCACAAATTGCTGATTTGCACATTTACATAAATTAGGCACATACAAATATCTGTGCACAATTATACTGGCCTAATTTTATCAGTAGTTTTTTCAGAATGGGTATTTTTATAGCAGTCAGTCCTAGTAGTATGCAGTACATACAATAGGTTGATACATACATAGATGAAAATGAAAAAAATGAGAGAGAGAGAGAGAGAGAGAGAGAGGGGGACTACTGCTTTTATTCCATTCTGAAGTGAAGCTTTCTTCTTTTTAAGATCCCAGTTCAGCAAATCACTTAAGTGTTTGGTTAACTTTAATCAAATGAGTAGTCCCATGGATTTCAATTTATTCACATTAATAAAGCTAAGCACGTGCATAAGTGCTCGAAAGATCGAGGTATGAAAACGTAGGCACGGTGCAAATGCTTTTATATTCTCATGCTTTCTTATCCCCTAAAGCTGAGCATTGTCCAATTCCAAATGAAATAACAGACACCACCAGCATGTCAGTGATAACCATTTCTAATTCTCAGTTTCCCTCTAGGATTTAAATTAGAATCTGTTTTGCAGATAGTTCAGAGAAATCCTAAGGCAAGTCCAGTCCTGCAGTAATTGCACTAGCTCTGATTTGTTTTCCTAAACCACCTGTCACTCTAGCTGCGTTTATTTTAGGAAATAAAGCTTATGTCGGAAAGGAAGTAATCTGAAATCTTATGAAAGATTCTCAGTATCAGTAAGTGCTTAGGACATACAGACAAATGAACAAGAATACATAAAATCATGCACAACATGAGGAAAGGTGATAACATAGTTATGTTGAGCTAGACCTTTACATTGACTTAAAAAGACTGTCATATTAAAAAAAAAAGTAGAGGTTTTGTCTGATTGTTGTCAAATACCTTTACATGCTAATCTTTTAAATGATTTGATAAATATTTTAATACATTAATGGCAGATAGATTCCCCCTGTCTTTGTATGCACCACCAGCTGATGTTATTGGGAGTTCTGTCACATATTAAAATTTTCCTTTGTTGTGATGCCTAAAAAAAAATGTGACAATGGCTAGGCAGCTGGTGTGCTGAAACTATTGTCTTTGAACAATATTGTCTCTTTGTTTCCTTGCACTCCCCCTTCTGTCAGTTTCCAACTGTCATTTCTAATACTATACGTAGATTGTAAGCTCTCTCGGTCAGGGACTGTCTTTTTGGTTTTGTGTTTGTACAGCTCCTAGTACAATCTGTGTCTGGGGCTCATTGATGCTATCATCAACGTCAACAACAACAACAAAAATATTGGGGACAATATGTTCCTATCATATTCAAAACAACATGTAATTTGATACTCATTTAGGACTTGATCTTGATGCCACTGAAATCAGAGAGTTTTGCCTTTAACTTCAGTGGGGACACAAAAAAGCACAAAAAAACTTACTACAGCTATTTTAGAGACATCTACATTTCAATAATCTCTGCAGGTGTGGTGTACATATATCATTCTTATTTTGTCATTGCTGTGTGCTTTGGTGTTTATGTGAACATTAGTTAGAATTAGACGTTATCACTTTCCTCCCCTAAATCACTCTTTTTATTTTTTAAAACCTCAACAATAAGCTAATTAAGAATAATTCTAATAGTATTGTGGTATTGGCTTTTGATCAAGACAACAAAGCACGCTGGTTATTTATTAACTAATTGACAGAAATGAAAGAGAGAATTTCAAAATCACTGACATTTAAAATGCAAGCCCTATACCTATTTTAAGTTGCTCATCAATGTTTACTTGCTGGACATGGGGTTAGCAAATACAATGCTAACATTGTCAGTGGGGAAGTCGGAACAAGTAATGTCTACTAATAACTTACTGTATTTATGCTAGATCCATTAACTTAATACAGTGGTTCTCATCCTTTTTCAGGCCAACACTTTCAGCCCTTTTCCATACTGCTTCCCACCCACTATCACCCCAGAACCTCCCTCTGATGTAGCTGGGATATCCCCTCCATCCCAGCTACCCACTAACACAGGAAGGGTAAGGTGGTCCCTCCTCTCCTGCCACTGATGTTCACACCCTCCTCTCTTGGTGTGGAGCATCACAACTTGTAGGTGAAAAGCTGTGCCCTCATCAATTGATCCAATGGTAGACAGGGAATGACAGGGAAGTGGGTGTCTCTTCTATTGTATAGGTTTTTTTTAAAGCTATTAATATTAATATTTAGCATTTGAATGTTCATGTATTGTACAAACACTAAAAAATCTCTTATGTAGTGTGTCCTGTTTGCATCTCTGAATGTGGGTGAAAAGAACTTTTATACATTCCAGTCACTTTAATAAACATCTCCTAAAAAGGAACTATTCCTATTGAGAGATCAGATTATTTTTTACCACCTTTCAGGACTCATTTGCACCATAGTAGGAAAAAACGAGCATGTATAGTATTCTAAGGAAAAAATGAGCTGGCTTCATTTTTGCCTGGTGTGTCATGCTTGGAAATATGTTCCAGATGGCCTCGGTGGCCTTTGGCTTGGTTTATAAATTGTTGTGTGTCTCCTAAATTTCACTGCTGTTGGCTGGTTGCAAACTCTGTGGCTGAGGTCAGCAAGGACACAAGGCAGTAAAGCAATGTATTCCATTCTTCATGTCCAGTCAATCTTTGTCCTGTCTAGTGAGACTGTCAATAAATATGCTAGTCCATGCTACAGCTGGTTGACATTTTTTTAACACTTTTTTTTTTCAAAATTAGAATTTTTTCCATTTTTTGTTTTTCCAAAATGTTGTGTTTTTTGACAAAATTGGAAAAATTAAAATTGTGGCCATGTTTT
Source organism: Emys orbicularis (assembly GCF_028017835.1). NCBI lineage: Eukaryota > Metazoa > Chordata > Testudines > Emydidae > Emys > Emys orbicularis. The sequence continues at coordinate 40,416,491 of NC_088690.1, forward strand.
CAGCTTTCATTTCCCCTGTATTTCCCATCTTCAACCCACCAACCCAACAGGTCCATGACAAAATGGAAAAAAGGAAAGGGACTGTAAGAAGAAAAGGGAGAGGGGGAGGGGAAAAAGGGGAAAATAAGAAAAACAAATGAAAATGTTCATAAACCGAATATTTTCAATAAAAATGTTCACAACAAAATGTATTTCTTTGCAAAACAAATGGAATTAGAATTACTTTGAAATTTTTCATGAATTACACACTCTTCCTTCCCACTCTCCTCCCCCATTTTTGATAACTCTAGTTATTGGTGGTAACTGTGAGCAAGGCCCGTTCCAGCAACTCATTGTTATTATAGCAAAAGCCATTTAATTACACCCTTAAGTGGGGCATATGCTTTGTGCTGGATCTCTGTAGAGGTGTAAATTTCACCCAGAGTGAGCTATGTTTCTCTATATCCGCTGCAACCAGCACATTTATTTCAGGATAAGAGCAAAGTTAGGAGCTCATGGCTTTGACTACCTCTACAGTATTTGAAACACTTTTAAGCTTTCCAGGGAATGAGTGACTTAATGGATATGGACCAGTCACCTAAGTCATAATCTAGATCTGGCTCAGATCAGTAACATCCCTTTGTCACCATCTGACTGCTATTCTGTTGCCTAGGTGAAATGAATTAGTTGTCTCAGTCCAATTCTTAGTGAAAGTTTACTCAGGATCCAGTGCTGCATCATGTAGAGAAGAAGCTGCTCTGTGCTAAAAGAGCTCTAAGGGATTAAGTGGAGCATAGGCTTGTGCTGGACTTTTGCACAGGTATGAAGTTCACACTGAATGAACATAAAAATGATCTTCAAAAAGAAAAAGAGAAAACCCCTTTTCATTTCATGAAGTCTTCAACCAAATTACTAAATCATAATTTATTTTTTCTTCACTTAATAGAAAATAAATTACGAATGGCTTCTGAAGCTGGAGAACTTTTCCAGAAACACGTAGGTTTGTGGGTTAAAAAATGTTTAATATAATACACACTGAAAAATATTCTTTCTAAATCAAAGGGCTGCTAATGATTGTTTTACCAATAATGCAGTGCTATAGTGATTTTGACTTTGAGAAAGTAAATCTTTAAAATCTTGCAGCTATTATGACTATTATTCATTTTTAGTCTACATTTTTACTATCGATTATAAAATATATTTTTGTATTTACAGTATGTATTGTAACACTGTATGTGAAGCTATAATGAGAAGTGACATCTATGTGATCACCTTGGAGAGTGGAGGAGGTGAATACACAATAGTATGTCAAGCAGAAGAGCGTTTAGTAAGCATGCATTATATATAACCACTTATGGCAACTGGGCCAAAAGGTTACCATTACAATGCATCAGATATAAACAGGTTTTTTTGTAGCCCTTCCTTTGTGCTCTATCTTATCCAGTGGAGTGCTTGTGCCTTATACAAAGGGTCATGCCCCTCCCTTTGCCTCTTCTTATACTGATTCAAAACCTCTACTAGCAGTGTCTCTTGCCAGTCATTGGGATGAATCACGATGGCAGTAACTGGCCAGAAAGCAGAAAGCTTTCCCCCAAACTCACTCCATATCAGACCACATGGAACAAACTGGAATCTTGGAAGGGGTACTACCCTTAGGTTATCTGCATATTTGTGGCTTCATCAGTTCCATAATACCTCTGACCCCAGCCAGTAGCCTGTTGTTAACAGCCTGAGAGATTCAGTTAATATTCTTCACTATTAGCCCTTCATTATGTCAGAAGCCTGTTGGGAATGAGGGTGAGAGAGTCACAGTTCCATTTCTCACTCACTTAATGAGGTTAGTGCTAGACTTTGAAAGAGATCAGTTGACTGATTTCTTGGCAAGCAGCCATGGCAAAATTCCTCATTAAAGTGTCTTTCAATCTCTCCTAAATTAAGGTGATCAAAGTTTCAGATGAAACAGCAAAAGCAGGTCTAAGAATGAAGAGCAGAAGGATCGACTTGTGATTTTGTTTTGTTTATGAGAGATGAAAATCAATGATTTTAGTGAAGGGGAGGGATACATTCCGAGCCCAGATCAGCATAATGCTAGTCCAGCAACCATGGTGAAGAGTGCTAGTTGGATCAATAATGTTTTCTTGTTGCACATAGAGCATACACACCTTTTCCAGAAAATTATGGAAAGGAGAATTAGGAATAGCCATCCCTGGTTGGGATAAAATAAGAACCAACACAAAGCTTTCTTGAATCAAATAATTTTTTTAAATGTACAACTTATTTTTACATTTTATTTTATTTTCACTCTCCTGTATACTTTATAATTCTCACTGGGCCTAAAAGCAGAGGATTGAAATACCACAAAATGGCATAACATTGCATTGCTTTTCTGTTTTGCTACCTGTCTGCAAATAGATCAAGGTTTTCTTTTTCAATATAGTCATCATTCGAAATTATTAGCTGAATGCTTTGTGCAAATAGGTCTAGACCTGTACCTCATTTGTGAGAAATTAGTTACAAGATTTAAAAGTGAAGCTGTATGATTGATCACTTAGTTCATGTGGATGTTTTTGTTCTCTGACTGGAGAAGCATAAGTCATAGAATCAGGTTTCCAGTGTGAATGTTTTCAAAAAGATTTACTCCTGAGTATCAGAGGGGTAGCCGTGTTAGTCTGGATCTGTACAAAGCAACAGAGTCCTGTGGCACCTTTAAGACTAACAGATGTATTGGAGCATAAGCTTTCGTGGGTGAATACCCACTTCGTCAGACGCGTCTGACAAAGTGGGTATTCACCCGTGAAAGCTTATGCTCCAATACATCTGTTAGTCTTAAAGGTGCCACAGGACTCTCTCTTACTCCTGAGGGAATTCTACGCCAAAATTAAAAAAAAAAAATCTGTGCATAATATTTTAGTATTCTATAAAATTCTGCAAATTTTATTAGTCAGATAAATGTGGAGACTCCAGCATGGCATTGTGGAGCACAGAAGTGGGAGATCACTGTGCAGCTCCCACCCAGGACACAGACTCAGTGGTGAGGGGCTGCATCCAACCCTGACACAGCGTAAGGACGGGGCCTGCCCCTCCGTGCCAGGCACAAAAGATGTGCTCAGCAAGGCAGGATCCAAGAGTGGAGGGGCTTAGTGTGGGGGGATCTAGGTGTGGGTTGAGAGGGTTCTGTGTGGGGCAATGTGGGTGTGGGTGGTTCAGTGGGGGATCTGGGTGTGTGGGGGATCTGGCTGCACAGGGGTTTGTTGGGGGGAGGGTTTCTGGGTGCAATGGTAATGGGACTCTCCAGGTGAAGGTAGTTGGGGCTCAGCAGGGGGGGGTCTGGGTGTGGGGGGCTCCAGATGCTGGGGGAGTGAAGCTCAGTGGTGTGGGGATCCAGGTGCAGTTGGTTGGAGCTCAGTAGGGTTGGGATCCGGGTGCAGGTGACTCATCAGGGTGGTACAGGTGCTGGGAGAGTGGGGCTCATTGGGGGAGTTCTGAGTGCGGGGGAGGGATGAGGCTTGGTGGGAGGATCTGGGTATGAAGGTTGGGCACAGGGGTTGGGCGGATGGGGGAGCAGCTCCCGGTACAGTGATCCTTTCCCCTACAGCGGAGGAGCAATGGGTGCAGGAAGTGTGGGGAGGGGGAATTTGCAGAGCTTCCTACAGCTGGGGGAGAAATCTGGAGGTGGGTCTGACATGGCCTCAGATGCCCTGCAGGGGAAGAGGAATTCCTGTCCTTCCCAGCCCAGCCGGGATTAGCAGCTGAGCCCGGTGCAGGGTAGGAGCCACCAGCTGGGTCTTCCCCAGTCCTGCCCCCTGCCCCACAGTGATTTACCTCTCTGCTGGCTGCCCTGGGCACCCAAAACATACTGCTGTGGAGGGTCGTATCACCGCTCTTGTGGCTTCTCTTTGCTTCCCTGTCAGAAAGTCATTTTTTCTGCAAGGAAGCAAAGAAATCTGCGGGGGGACATAAATTCTGTGCATGCACAGTGGTGCAGAATTCCCCCAGGAGTAAAGATGGTAAGCTCTTTCTGACAGGGACGATCTACTACTCTAAATGGTAAAGCTACTACTGATTTTAGTGGGGCCAGAGTTTCACCCAGAGTCTTCCTGAGCATTCCTCTCACTAAGCTTCTCCACTAGAATATACGCACAAAGCAAATATAAACAAGAAATGAATATGGGCTGTAGAAAATCAAAACACACAGTTGTAATTCCTCTGTCATCAAAGATAATGGTGGGGACCTTCTTGTGTTGTTTTAATAGATTTTAATTGTTTCTTTCAAATAATATTTTAATAACTTTATTAGGAGATACAATATATAAAGCATATGCCAGGAAAGAATCCTTTTGCTATGTGAAGGAGGGAGAAAGTGGAGGTGTGTGTGCTGACCTTTTTAAACAACCTGGAGTGTTACAAGCAGCATCCAGTGAAGCAAAAACATTTAAGTAGGATTATCTTTCAATTCTCTTGCTAGTTTCATTCTTGAAGTTATCATTTGAATGATCTGTTTGATCTCATATAAAGAGTAACAAAAACGATCAAAACAAGTCTGTCATAATGTGTATCTCTAGAGCATGGAGGAGAAAAAGGAAAGATACCATGTCTAAAAAGAAACAGATTACATACTATTTTTTCTGGTTTCTCTCTCTAAACCTGTCACATTTATAGTATTGATACACCCAAAGGACACCAGCATTTCTCAGTGGCTCTGTAACACCTTCCATGGAGGCAGTTGCTTGGGTCAGATATAATTGTTTCCTGACTTATGACTCACAGTTTAGACCAACTAGCTCTTCAAATACAGTTTTTTGAATACCCAAAAGGAAACTGAGTATCCTTCTATTAGGTAAATATGCTTTGACTAAAAGACGTAACATTTTATCTGAGCTTTTGTTATCATTTTCTGATTTCTTCAGTGTTGTCTTGTGACTATCCAGAATCACTGCAAAATATGTTATGCTACTATTAATACATGATGTTCATATCAGTCTGCAGCATTTTTAGAGACAGTCTTGGCATGATATGCTATGCATTTAAGCATCTTTTAACAACATGCCATATGATGTTAGAGGTTTTTCCTTTCCTTAATGTCTCCCTCTCACATCTCTCTCTCTCATCAACTTTGGTGATCAATTAAAAGCTTACTGTCACAAGGCAAACTTGCAGTCCTTGTCAGTCCTTACTGAAGATCCAAAGATGTTATCTCAGAAAGGAACTTTCTTCTTTCCCCGCCCATCCCAAACTAAACAAAAGTTCAGACAACAGAGCAAACAAGCACATTTATATAGCCACAAATCAAAAAGGTCCCATGCTCTGACCTACTTTTCAGTTTCCTTCAGGAGAATCAGTTCTAATACAAGCATATGTCCACTTTAAATTGAAACTCAAATCCATCAAGAATGCTGAGTGGGGCCACTCCACTCAATGACACCACTTGGTAATGCATGATACACTAACATTCTCAAGATTGTTTATTTTTGCAGCTTTGTAGCAATGTAGCAGTTTTTTTGTATATTATGCTAATTTTAAAGCTAACACATTTATCCAAAGTTCAGCATAAGATATAAATTACACCACAAATTACAGTGAGATGGGGAAAAAAGTCAGTATGTGAACATGTAATTGAAGACTGTATTATAATGCATACGCACAAGAGGGCCAAATTAAGGTTGCCTGGGCAACCTTTGGGAAAGTTCTATGGTCTGTGTTATACAGGAAATCAAATGGTCCCTTCTAGCCTTGGCATCCTAATTTTCTTGCCTTCCTAATTTTTGAGTGTTTGACTCTGCAACTTAATATTCTTGTAATATTGTTTTTTTGGTTCATTTTGTGTGTGTGTGTGTGTGTGTGTGTGTGTGTGTGTGATTATTTATATTGTAATACTGTCCACAACCAGATTGGGTCTCATTGTGCTAAGCACTGAACAAACATATAAATTACAGTCCTGCCCCAACAAGCTTATGATTTAAACATCTTTACTATATATATTAATGAAATAATGGCCAAACACTGAAATCAACAGCTATACTTGAATGCACAGGGCTCAAGTTTTTGACCCTAAAAGCTTTGCTTCACAAATATGGGTTTTTAGTTTATATTGTTTTCCTCTTTTCTTTTAATATTGTGTTTATATGTTCTATTTATGTGAAGCTGCTTTAATTGAGAATAGATGTTAATGGGGTGTTGGATCTGTTCCCATCCAGTCTTTTTACTATTTTATGAGAGAATATATGTAATAAAAAGATTAAAGACACTGGTATTTCTCTCAGTTGGAGGAGAGAGATTCTGATCCATGACTAATTTTTCAGTTGGTGTGTTTTGTTGTCTCAGGTGCTTCACATAGAATGTTACTTGCTCTGGAAAGCACTATATTCCTTAAGTAGGTGAATAATATTTTCAAAGAGTTTTCTTTTGGGTATGCATCAGCTCTGGTCCTATCAGAGTAAAGATTTTAGATATTTAAGATCTGAAGCTTTAGTTGAAGAATAAGACATTGCTCACTGTTGCTCTGTGCTCTATTGTCTTCCTTTGATATCACTGTTGTCTAAAGCCTAGCTGTGCAAATGAACAGTATAACTACATTTCTGGTACAAGTTCCTTCTCTTATGTTATGATGAGATGAGATGAGAGAAGGTCAAGCTTTATATAAGACCTATGGAATTCATAACTTTGGCCTTTGATTTTTATTGACAACTGAGGTGGCAATAACCATTGATTGAGCCATTTCAAATTATTTTATTCACTGAAAAGTAACTTAAATATTTTGTCATTTAAGTTCAGGAAAAAAAAATAAACCCAAAAAATTCAGAGTAAAAATGAAAATTCTAGTAATCACTTTAATCCTGAATCATGTCTTATGACACATAAACGCCCAAATTCTGCCCTGATATCAGGAGCTTAATCTCCTGGTGACCTCAGTGGAGTTACACCTACAGAATTGATTTTGGCCCACATTGTGTCACATTATCTATCTCTTTGAGAACCCTGCAATATCAATGCATAACAGATTGAACTGCACTTTCAACCCTAAATGTGCTTGCTTTGAGAATGACACAGTATCTTTAACCAAACCAAACAAAAAAAAAACAAAACAAAACAAAAAACCCAATCCCTCCTCCCTTCTAGTATTTAAATAATATTAGCATCAGATTGCAGCTTGGTGGGTTAGAGCTCTGTAAAATACATTAACCTAGTCCCCTAAACAGTCATTGTTGTGCATTAGACTAGAACCTGAATAATGTGAATTAGTTGAACTACTTACAGTGGTTTAACATTAATTCTACAGCAGAAATATTGGTTCTGCTTATGCTCAGAATTGCTCCTGAATTGTCTAATAGCTGTTTGTTTGACAATGTACTAATTACTGGTTACATCAAAACTACACCCTAGAAATGGCTTCTCTAGGTGGCTTTTCTGTAGGATTTCTTTCAATGGGAACGTTTTTTGGGGAAACACACCTCTACCATATATACAATATACCTGCACACTGACGGTATTAGTATGTTTCTGTTTTGGAGCTTCACTTCTTGTGAAGTTAAGAAAGATAAATGAATCTCATAACAGCTTTAGTCTACATTATATTTCCCACTGACTTAAGGACCAAACTCATGCCCAGAGAAACTCTATTTAAGATAGTTTGCAGCAACCATGAATTTGCCACTGAAACTGTTAAGAAAACCTTGCAACATGTTTCCCCTTAGGATCTTCCCTTTTAACATGGTGGCAGATAATTACAAATGTCATAATCACTCCCAATCACACTATTATTCAGTTTCACAATCTGCTTCCTGGTCTCTAATTTGTAATACACTGAATTTTTGTTTCAGGCTGGTGTTCAACTGCTTATTACTTCCATTACACATATTTATTATTATTATACTTACTTACCTCTTCTGAAGGTTGAATTCTTAGTACAGCAATTCTGACCTTAAAATGAATCAGTGTAGCACATTTTTCAACAAGATATTCCTCACTCTTCATTTTCTGAACTTAATAGTAAATGGAGTTACCAGTTTAGATTGAACTGCAATTTGTTCCATGACCAAGGTGACTTTTTCCCTATCATTTGGGGCATGTAATTAACTGAGAATAAAAACAATGGAATGTCCAAACAGTCCAACATCCTGGAGATCTGCCTATCGGGTATTGTCATCTTGATGGTCATGGGACAAACTCATCAGTATAGCTGATTTACAGCAACCAAGTCAGTATATTTTTACACTTTACAACAGTACAGTATGATGATGAATTCTCTTTTGTCAAAAATCACTATGGCAATTTTAAATTCTGACACAATGTTTCATGGTTCCAGACAGCTCTACTTCGACTTTCATTTACATCATATTCATATATACAATAATGTGAAAACCTAAATATTTATTATCAAAATAATTCCCCAATCTTTTCCCCTAGAGTTTGAGGATTATTTTGAAGCTGAGAAATAACATTCACTAAAATACTATGAGCTATATTCTTTATTCTGTGTATGGAGTGCAGAGGGGAACAGAGCAGCGCTCATTCTTCAAAGGAGAATAGAAAAGGACTATTCAAAGAGGGAAAACAGGTACGTGGTGTATTTCCCCCACTATATAACAGCCTCTTTCCTTACCTCAGTCTCTAGGCATGAGGTCTCCTGTAAGTAGTGTGTTTGCGCCTCAGATTATTCGAACTCATAATAGTGCACTCTACACCATAAGTAAGGCTATGATTTAGTCATGGAGGTCACGACAGTCACGGATTCTGTGACTTTGCCAGACCTCCGTGACTTCTAGGGCTTGGGGGGGGGGGGGGGGAGAGACTGTGCGCCCCTGCTCTGCAACTGTCTGGAACCAGGATCCTGAAGCCTCAGCCCTGCAGCTTCCACCAGGGGCTGCAGCTGGGGCCTGCAGCGTCCTGGCTTGGCGGGGCCATGCGCCCCATCCCCTAGTGTATTACAATATAAATATTTAGTTCTCACATTTAATTGAAAACAAAACTAATCCTCCACCCAGTCATCACCTACTGAAGAAATTCTGCACATTTTAGGTGAACTATCCCCTCCCCCAGAAATGTTGTGTGTCTTTGGACTAGTCTTGTCTGGCAGACACAGGTAAGTGATGTCTTCTCTTTATGCAAAGCACCAATGTGCTATTCTTGGAATGATTCATTCTCACAAAAGCTTTCTGTTTACTTTTGATTCTCTTTTATGTATTCCTGGCTTGTCTTTTCAGATGTTTATTTTTAAAGCCTAAATATAAATGCAAGAAATAACTAGAACAGGAGAAAGGATGGGACACTATGCACATGTGATGTTCTGTAATTGCAATATTCATTGTGCTAGTGGTAATTATTCATGCCAGATCACACAGCCTAATAGATAGCTTTCTCCTTGCAGTTAATATATTGCTCTTTCTATTTTACAAGTCATTTTAAAGAATTAACAATTGTGGGGTTTTTTTGTTAAAATGAAATTCAGAAAAAATAAGTAATTCTGCTGAGTAGATAATTAATTCTGCTGGAACAATATCACTAGCTAGAAGATTTTGTTCATGGATTTAAAGGCAAAATTAATATTCTGTCTGTATTAAGAGCTCAAGGAGCACAGATGCAATACCACCACTATTATTTTTCACATACAAATCTATATATAGTTATAGAAATTGTTTAAAATTAATTTTAACATAGATACTGTAATTTGATGGACAAAAGCACAATATTTCATACTGCTGGTAAAAACAATATAGCTGAAAGATGCATGGTTAATAACAAAATACATTACTCTACATGTCTCTGAACAACATAGGCATGGCCATTCCAGATTATGCCAATGGTCTAAAAGCAGAGACTGCTATCGAATCTACTGATGATGTGCCCTCCTCTCCCCAACCCTAGAAATACTTAAGATAGCAAGATAAATACATAGTCTAACATTCTGTCTCTTGTTGTGGCTAGCATCAGATGCTACAGGGTGGTTGTAAAACTCCCATAATAGATTAGTATGTACTTATTTAGGTTTATGCAAAGAATTAAAAAAGGTACCTATCCAGGGGTCTATAGCCCCCTGCCATAAATTATTAAAAAAAAAAACCCAAAATTAAACCACCCACCCAACACCAAACTCTCCTCCACCCTACAAATTAGCTTTCTCTCAAAAGCTTACTTCCACAGCAGCTTATTTTTATACATCATGTGTATAGTCAAATAGTAGAGATGGTTGAAAAATGGTAAATATTTTTTCATGAACTACTTAAAAAATTTGGAAATAATTGAGAGTGAGAGTAACAGAAACAAAAAGGGTGGGATTTCCAAAGTGCTCAGTATTGGCTTAACTCTATTTCTGCTGAAGTCAGTAGTAAAACTCCCATCAACTTCAGTAGTAGCATGTTAGAAAATCTGCCTCAGGGTTGCATATTATTATTCTTATTAGCTTAGTTTATAATTTAGAGACTACATAGTTTGTTTTTAAATAAGGTAAATGTGCAAAAGCTATGAATTTATCACTGACACTACTTAGATTGTAAGCTCCTCAGGGCAGGAGCTAACTTTGTATTATGTGCCTAACTTTGTATTATGTACAGTGGGGCCTTGTTCTCTTTGGGGCCCCTTTGTGCTACTACAATATAAATAAATAATATCAAGCCACATGTCTCTTCTTCTCTGTTTGTTTTCTTTTCTGTGAGACCCTGTCATATTATCTCCTCTTCTCCAGAACTTGCATTTTTAAAATGATTTCTTGTTTGTTTCCTATACTGTGTGACTGGCCAGTGAGCCTCGGAAATAATGTGGGTGCAACATCTTTTCAGAGACCTTGTAAAATTTACAATAATTTTGGTTTAAATAGACCCATACTCATTTTATTTCAGAAGAGCAAGAAAACTTGTACAGATTTGGTACATTGTTGAGATAGATAAAAATGTGTTGTGTTCCTTTTGTTGACTCTGCAGCTGTAGTTAACTAACAAATGCTGTTCCTGGAGCTCTGGTGACATCAATTGATGATACTTGTGTGCAACAGTGCTTTTGACATGATAGATTGCTATATGTAAGGTGAAAGGGTTTATTTTGTTGGGAACCAAAAAGAGCCACATCAATTTCAATTCCAGTCAAAACATGGAAAGACGTTAGTGATTTCCAAATACAAAAGGACAAAATCAGCGGGGAGTGAGGGTATTCATGCTTACAAGGGCCTGATCCTGGGAGGTTTCAAGCACCTTTGACTCCTACTAAAGTGTATGTGTAAATGTTTATTTTAAAATGCTTAATTGCCTTTCATAAAAACAGGAGCAACTCTTAGATCAGAGAATAAATGGCAACCCAAAGAGCAAGAAAAATATGAGCCAAAATTAAAGGTTTTTTTGTTGTTTTTTTTTAAATGTCTTTAAGAGATTTTCTTAACTGCTATTAATTTAACTGGCAGCAGGAAACTAAAATGTAACCCAGCAATGGAGGTGTTAGTGATATCAGAGAGAGGGTTTTATTAGCAATGACTAGGTAATGGCACCTGCCTATAGCATAGTGGTTCTCAACCAGGGGCACGTGTACAGCTGGGGGTACTCAGAGGTCTTCCAAGGGAGTACATCAACTCATCTAGATATTTGCCTAGTTTTTAAACAGGCTAGATAAAAAGCACTAGCGAAGTCAGTACAAACTAAAATTTCATAGACAATGATTTGTTTATACTGCTCTATGTACTATATATTGAAATATAAGTACAGTATTTATATTCCAATTGATTTATTTTATAATTATATGGTAAAAATTAAACATAAGCAATTTTTCAGTAATAGTGTGCTGTGACACTTTTGTATTTTTATGATTGATTTTGTAAGTTTTTAAGTGAGGTGAAACTTTGGAGTACACAAGACAAATCAGACTCTTGAAAGATGTACAGTAGTCTGGAGTGGTTGAGAGCCACTCTTCTAGCACATACAAAGGTAGTGGTCCCAAAGGAAAAAAAAATCTGATAACAGACAATCAAATAACTACAGTTCTAAAAGATCAAAGAGTACCTAGTAGATGGGAAATGCATTTGTTGGGCTCCTCCATGAATATGAGGACAAATGAAAAGAACAAATACTAGAACAACTAAAAGAAAATCTTTGAAATTTTATAATTGCAGTTTTTGTTGAAAAGTTCATTAACTCATTAGTGTTAACACCAGGGACAACCAATTTTTTGTGGGGTGGGTGGGTGTGGGAAGAATGTAAACAAGTGTGTTTAAAAAGAAACCCACACGTTTGAGTTCACTTGTTCTGTTCGCTGCCTCAGCATTAAAATGCTTTTCATTTTTATTGTTTATTTTTCATACCATAAAGTCATATGTTCTCCAGCACGGTAAACTCTTTATACCATTCTAGGAATAAATGCTTGTAACCACTGACTTTCCTATCTCATTACTTACAAAGCTTTTAGTGTGAAAACCAAATGCTTGGTGTGATATTAACTCACAAATGCAGAATGAGTCATATTGTCATTGCCTTTTACAGTGCAAAGCAAGGGAACTGCTTCCCATCTGAGATGACTATAATATATGAATTTCAAAATTACTAGAAGAAATGGTGATTTATATTATCCCTTTTATAATAAATTGCCACATCTACTGGGAATGGGCAAAAGAGGATTGGATAAAAAGAGTCCACCTAGGGGTTAGGCCTTCAAAGGTATTAGGTGAGTAAAGAAGAAAAGTTGGATTTTCACAACTGTCTAGGTGCCTAATTCCCATTTATATCAATGGGAGTTAGGCACATAGGCACTTCTGAAAATCCCATTAGGTGCCCATCTGCATCTATGGTCACACAAATACCTTTTGTGCTCTGCTCTAATTCTTTTTCTTGAGGTAAAAACAAACCATTAAGAAAGCAGAAAAAGTTTAATTAACCTTCTTTTAATTGTCCAAAGCTTGGCCTTTTATTCAGGGGAAATTCCCATTGAATTCAATAGGAGTCTCGAGGATTTTATTCCATTTTTGTTCACTTCTTACTACCGGCCAAGGCCCTAAGACATGTTGATGTACAGTCAGAAGATTTGCAGCTGAATTTATTAGGTTCAGAGGATCTGCATAATTTTTCCACAAATTGTTTGGTGCTTATCTGCACCCCTGAAATTTTGGTCAGAAAATTGAAAAATTGGATTTTGGGGACGGTTGGGGGCATATAGCTAAAGGTGGTGTGAGTATGGATGAGTGAGCAGTTGTGGTGGTGGAAAGGAGCTTTTCTATTGCTTTGATTTACTGGTTTGCTTAGTTAATACTTTCTTTATACTTCTTCAGCATGAAGAGAGTAGTGTCCATGTGATATAATCCTCCTCATAAATCTAAATTCAATGAATTTAAGAATTCTTGGATAAACTGGTAAGAAATTATTGAAAGTTTTCAAATTATGCAATTTGGGAGGATAACTTTCAGGAAAATTGTTCACTATTTTTCAACCAGGTTACGGAATGGCCAATTTTTTTCTGAAAAATTCATATTTCAATGAAAAAATCACTAACAATTTTTGACAATATTTCTATATGTATTTTACAACGTTTAGTTAGCATTTTCTATAACTTGCACATTCTCTGGTGGATTAGACACACCATGATCATCTGAAAGACACTCCTCCGTTATCTCTGACACACTGCTGTAAAACTCCAAAAAATGTCTGTTGATTATATTTGGCAATTTCTCTGATTTGTAATAGAATCCATATTTCATTTACATGAATTATTTAGATACCTCTAGTTCGATGGGATGATCTGCATGAAAATTAGTAAATGCAAATCAATCTGAAAGTAGAACACAAGTTATGTTCTGTGCAGGATGTTTGTACTTTATAATGTTCTCTGCATACTGTGTGCTGCGTCCTGAACATTTAAAAAAATACATTGATTTGGACTCGGTTGGTCAGCCTATAGAATGGAATCTATCACCCTCCTCACTGCAGCTATTTCTATCATATGTATGTAGGCAAATAGCGCTGGCCAATTCTGTAAATAAACATGCCTTTAGCCCTTAAAAAAATTATTTTCTTAGTGCTGTCTTTCTGAGCTTCCTGCCTTTATGCTTGTAAATAGTGAGTTAAACATTGCAGGATTGGGTCTCTAATTGTCTTCATTGTAGACATGTTATCTAGCCATTAACCAGGTATCAATGATATAAATACTCATGCACTTCAGAGCCTATGCCACCTTTTTGTTAGCTTTTAATCTAAAGCGTTAGCATACATTTCATACATCTAGTGGAGTCAACAGATTTTATCTGGGGTCAATCCCAAATCTTCTTAGCAGAAATACGTATGCCATTTTGATTCCGACCGGGAATCTCAGAACCCTCAGATTTAATTTCTTGTTGTTTTCTATGGATTTATATTTGGAGCATCGTGGCCTATTGTCTTCAGTGATTGTATTTCATGCTTTCACCTAACTACCCTGGGTATCTGTCTTTCATCCTGAATTCTTTGATTCTGGTCAGCCACCTTTCTACAGATGGTGCCTGGTTTTGCAACAATTGTAGGTGTGGGTGCAGTGGGAAAAGAAAGGAGAATAAAAAGCAAATAGAGAACATGAGGAGAAAGTAAATAGAGGAGAAAAATAAAATTGAAATTTTGTAAATGGTGTTTTTATTGTTAATATTTTGCTCTGGTAGATGCTCTTCCACAGTGATGCATCAGGTTACATATCAAACTTTTTGTTACTCATCTAATTGTATGTGAAATGATCTAGCAGGGCACATTTCTGCAATTTGAAAATAATCTTCTTGCAAGCCAGGTTTTATAAGAACATAGTTTTGTCTCTCAGTAGCAAGAACAACAATAATGAAACACCTAGGGTATAGCAGTTACAGAAACTTAGATTGCATAACCCCAAACTCCAACACTTATTGAATATGGTGTTCTTGTCCCTTTGGATCAATTGAGACAGACAGCTTATAAAAATTTGCACGTATTATATGATTACTTTACAATGCATTTGGTGCTGCAAAATTCAGAAGGAGTGTAACAGAAGAGATGAATGTTAGACAGATTGTGGTGCACTGGAGGTTAATATTCTGCCCCAGCCAGAACCCCTACAACTATTGCCACAAATTAGGCTTGCCAACATTTTCCCCAAACTCCTGCTCTCACCCCTAATTACTGTCATGGGGAGTATTTAAAAGCTAATACAGCAGGTCTCAGTATACCTGGAATGTAGTGTTGATTCTCCATTGTCACTTCTAGGTAAGCATTTACTGTACCTCTGTTGTAAACACTTATGCCTCTCCGCTCCTGCCTGCACCATAACACCACCTGGGGCTTGAATCTTCCCTGACTTGCTCCAATGAGAATTAACATCATTGAAATCAAGATCTGAGGGGGAAAAACAAGGTCCACAGCATCAGAACTGGCTGGATTCCACCTCCAGACACACAAGGAAAAGAATAAAAGAGGAGAGAGTAAATAAAACTCCTCGACAGTGAAGGGAGAGCTTTTCCTAACTCGGGAGCATGACCCCAGAACAGGCTGTGCTGCCTGGACAAAACTGAAAGAGAAAATGAGAGTGCTAAATGCTCTTAGAAGGGCTGTGGTAGCAGGAAAGACAAAGGAAAAAGCAGGGCAGAGAACAATAAACTCCATTCTTCAGAGAGGAAAGTGAAGAGGAGGCTTTGCTGAAAAACTGGGCAGCAGGCCCAAAACACAGCAGCTTCAGCAAGGAGGCCATGAGCCCACAGCGACACAAAGGAAGGAGGCCATTTCTGTAGGAGCAATTAGAGGGGGAACAATAAAACAGTGTTTGTAAAAGAATCAAAGTCCACCCTCCCCAACTCAAAACCAGCACAGTGGAGTTCATATTTCCCATTATTCCTCCAAAAAGTTCTCACATTGCTGATAAAGTCATTGGTTTATTCCATTTGGGCCTCATTCTGAGCAGTGTCATGCTGCATGCACCCTAAAAGTATATTCCCTCATGGCAAATGAGGTGAACATCATACTCATGACCTCCAGTCTAACTCCTCATCAGAATGATGTGTATGAAAAAGTGAAAACACTTTTAACATTAAGGCAGGGTTGATGATTGATTTTCATTTAAAAAGTTGGTTTTTGGTCAATTTTTTGAAAAGCATACAAGTTCTAATTATGTGATGATAAGGAACAGGACACAGCAGTCATGGGGCTCACTTCCAGTTTGTATTTTGTTCCTAAAAGCTCATGTTCATCTGCAGGGGTCAGGAATGGATTTCCCCTCACCCTCCATCCTTCCCCACTAGTGTCTCCTCCCAAATCTCCTTCCTTTGAAGAATCCGGGATGGCCACAGCTAGAGATGGGACACTGGATGGGGTAGATCAGGGCTCTGACCATTCTCTCTCTCTGGTGCTTTGCTGACTGGCTTTTGTTCAGGGTGTAAATATTGACCATATGTGGGGCTGGGAAGGAATTTCCCCCAGGTCAGATTGGCTGGGAAGTTGGTAGAGGTTTACACCTTCCTCTGCAGCGTATGGGTCACTTGCCAGGATTGCCTGGGTATATTTCAATCATTTCCCTGCTATTGTGGGAGGAATAATTATGACAATGGTGTACCTCAATTCCTCCCATTCTCTGCCTGTGGCACATGGTCTAAACAGCCTGTGGGCTGTTAATACTTTGGTCTAATTTTGGTTGGGTTTAGTGTGCGAGTGCTGGGTGGTGGTCTGTGATACACAGGAGGTCAGACTAGATAATCTGGTGGCCGCTTGTGGCCTTAAAATCTGTGACTTTATGAACACAGAAGGTTGAGGAACGTCTATAAAATACTGCAGGCAGGATATGAAGATGCAGATTTCAGAGTAGTGAGGCGCAATAGAAAAGCTTACTGAGAAACACAAAGAAAAAAACCTGATCAATTCAAACAGTGTGTGGAAATAAGTAACAAAGAAGAGAAAACTAAGTGTGTGAAGATGTGGTAGAAAATCCCAGCACTCCTGGAAAATGTACCCAGCTTGAGAAACAGAATGCTACAAATGTCATGAAGTGGATGCTAACTGGCATCATGCAGATTTCAATGCAGAAGGAGGTGAAGGTGGTAAAAAAAGACCCAGAGTAAGAGGAGATGGCCACACCAATAGAAACTACTAATGGCACTAATATATGAGTGAGACAGTGCTTAGAAAGAAGTGGCACTTCTTCTGCTACCCTACGGTAGCAAGGAGAAATTTATGGAAACTTGTAATCGCAGCTTAATAGCAGATTCAACAGCAAATATAACAGATCAGCAGATAAATACACATAGATACACAAATTGGATCTGAAAGCGTTAAAGAGCATGGAATTTGTAGCAGAGGAAAGTTGAAAAGTCAGCTCCTTGGGTGAGAAAATTGAAGTTTTCCACCAAATATTTTGGTCCTTTTGGGGTTTAAATAAGTTCACCTCACTGGAGAGCTTGCAGACTGCTGTTATAAAAGTCAATACCCATGAACTTCCTTTTTCCAAAAAACCCTGGCTCATATGGTGCCTGGGCCAGGATGTCAAGAGAGCTTTAGAGTTTCCGCTGACAAATCTTATGATGGACCTGATGGAAGAGGATGCTGTGCTGGTCACACTGGTAAATAAACTAGGAATTGTGAATTGTTCCTTCAGCTAGAGGAAGCGAAGGTAAAGGAAGCCAAAAAAACAGGGCGGGGGGGGAGGGGAGGGCACAGATTAGAACTGAAAGGGAAAAGATAAAACCTAAAACCAAAAAAAAGAGAGAGGCCAAATGTCATAAGGTCAATGTGAAGAAAAAGGGCAAGCCTAAAGTCAAAGAGAAGAGAGAAGCACATATATTAAGCTGGCTTTCTAGTAATACAAGACAAAATAACTCACTCGGCTGATTTGGAGGTTCAGGTAGTCTATGCTGTCCTTCTGTTAAAGTTTAGGTCTCGTTGGACTTTTAGTATGACTAAGTGTTAGAAGCTGAAATAGGGGAGATTTGCTGAAAGCACTTAGAGCTAGTGTTGTGAGATTCAGTATACCTGGAAGCATTGTTGACTCTCTCTGTTACTTTCCAGTAGTTTCTAATAAAGCACTTCTCTGTTGTGAGCACATGAGCCTCTCTGTGCTGCTTGCTCCCGCCTGCATCACAACATGACAATTATCAGCAAGAACCTGATTCCCCAGAAGGTAGAACCAGTGAATAGAAGAAGGAAAGAAATATACCAGGGTGAAATCTTAGTTCCATTGAAGTGAATGACAAAGCTCTCCTTGTCTTCCATGGAACCAAGATTTCACCATGGAAGTAGGAAGAGAGCTGGGAGAGTGTATTTGGAGGCCAGATGGCTGTTCTCCTTCATTTGTGCCAACATTTTCTTCTGAGCAAAAGGAAGTTCTAATCCCCTTCCACACTTTTTCTATAGCATCGCGGATAGGGTGACCAGATGTCCTGATTTTATAGGGACGGTCCCGATTTTGGGTCTTTTTCTTATATAGGCTCCTATATACCCCCCCACCCCCATCCCGATTTTTCACACTTGCTGCCTGGTCACCCTAATCGCATATGCAAGATAGAAATATTTAACATTTGCATACTGCCTTAAAAACACCTTAACTTTATGCTGATGCTTAATGTGGTTGTGCAGATTCTTGTATTCCAGGAAACTGTCTGCATTGATCTGCCCATTGCTATCTGAAGAAATAGTTCTTGCTTTTGTGGGTGTTTGATTTTAGGTTATGAACAATTACAAAGAGAATTGGCCCTCTTTAAAGGTTTGTAACATATGTAGTAATATATATTGTACAGGACTCGCCTTTAAAATAAGACTTATAAAAATGATTAAAGTCAACTACTATTTTTCTTACAATTCAGCCAGATGTGTGCAATATCTGATGATACAGAATTTTAATATGAAATTATAGAGCTAGCAATTAACTTAAGGCTCTCAAATTCTCTGGCAGATTGCATGCATTGAGTGCCAAAATACCCATGCACTTCCTAATAATGATGATCAAATAATACTATGAATACTGTTCTTTTAGGGATTACCATTTTTACTTCAGTTTTCCCATAAAGGGTGACAAGACTGGGGGAAGGAATTCACATTTTAAGCATATCAATTGCAAATGAACTAAAATGCCAATAACTGACCCACCTAAATGACCTCATATTCAAAGTAGCTATGTTGTTATTCTCTATTCTAGGACATCCATATTTTAATGCCATTCACAGAGTAATGTGGTGACAAAATGTCATTTTTATCAAAGTGCTTGTACAATTCAAAACTGGCTGATCAATTGATGTCACTGCTAGAAATATAACTTTTGAGGATTCTGTGAGTAAATTTTTCACTTACCTTTCTTTCTTAAAATGGAGCTGTTGTGTTACTTCTACTTCTAGTGGAACAATCAACAATAATCAGCCAGGACATATTTATACGTAGCAGTGATGTGTTAGCTTTCCCATTTGGAGGTATTAAATCTCAGATGGCAATACCTAACATGTCTATTGGGAAAGCAAAATCCTTTGAACTCTGAGATCCATACAAGCCAATACTCTCAGAGTTGAAACTGATCATCTCTGCTGCTAGAGGCTTTTATCGGATACTACTAGATGATTCACCTCGTTAACTTATAGTAAACAAATTTCAGTAGCTTTGTTGTACTATTGTTTCTCACGGCCCTTGGGTAATGGTACTCTTTTTAGCATCTTAATAGATATGCCTGCTTTAAATGTTTAAAAAGCCAGTGCTAAAAACAAGTAGCGTGCATAGTATTCTGTCCTGTATACGCGAATGTGACTGTGGACACAGAACTTTCATTTCACCCCTTACAATCCTCCTGTGCATGCTTTATGTTTGTTGCAATGTTTCAGGTTATGTCATATGACGAGAGAATAGATCTGAATCTATTATTTAGGTGTTAGTTTTAATGAGTATTTTGTATTAACTTTCTACGTAGGGAGAGTGAAATCCTAGCTCCACCAAATTCAGTGGTAAAATGCCCAATGACTTTAATGGGCCAGGATTTCACTCAGAAAATTTGACTATAAAGCATTAGATAGACACAAATAGAGATGAGTATATTCAATAGAAATACTCCACTTCTATTTAGTTATATTTGTTATAAACAACTCTTTCAATGACCACTGATCCATTGGGAATTGGTCAGTATATCCACTGAGTTCCACAGAATATTACACTAGCCCACTTCTTTCCTGTAGCCTTCCAAAACTGATTTTTATGCTGGCCTTGTCCCCTCATCTTACTGTGGTAGAATTGCTATCCTGTTTTATCTGAATTAGATTATATTTGTCTGTCTGAATTGGATTGTAAGCTTTTTGGGGACAAGTTATATATCTCTTGTGTAATGAATATTTGCTGCATATATATGACTTACTTCATAAATATTAAATGTTAACATGGATGTATTTAGGATATTATGAACTATGGTGTATTTTTATTAGTACATGGTATGATCACTGTATATTAATTTTATATTATCAACTAACACAAGCTTTGGTTAATTATAGAACAATCTGCCACATAGAAAATTGGAGGCCTTCTTTGAATACGTTAAATTTAATTCCAAACCGATGTAATAAATAATTTTCATGTGCTGCTTCTGAATAGGATTTGGGCACTAAGTAAATGTAAATTTTGAATTCCAGGAGGTTGGCTGTATGAAAATAAGCAAAAGAAAAATATTTAAATTGTCTGAGTATAGTGTTTAAAAGAGAAAGGCAAGCAGTGTACACCTTGAGTTTAAACCCTTCCAAGTTTGGTTTAATAAATGTTTGAAAATATTTTCTTGTGCTCAGAAGTTGCATACATGGGTTCACAGGACCTGAAATTGGAGATGTTTGACTCCTAATGATTCTGGTTTTCCCATTGTTAAACATATTGTGAACCCATAGGCAAGGCTGAAGTTCATGCATATTTGCACAAGTTTGCCTTGGTCAATCAGACAGTTGCTATATTAGAAAATACAACATGACCTTTCCCAGCTTTGACTCTGAAATGCATTAGTCAAGAGGCAGCCTTAAAATGTTTACAAATATCCAGCAAAAACATTCACATGCAGCTTTGACAAAATTCAATCAAATTCTTGCTTGTTCACAAACCCAGATGAAACTTCAACCAGGTTTGTTTTGAGTGACTGCATTTTATGTTCAAGTTGAAATGCTTTGCACAGCTTCTAGTGGATGGTCACTATTGTTTCCTCGGGGTTTTTAATGTGCTTGTTTGAATGGTCACATGTTTTTTGAGAGGTTGTTCATACAAAGAAGCAAAGAAATGAATCATTAAATTGTTATGTTTGCAGCAGGTGTATTATGCTTTCAGGCTAAGTATAATCACATATTAGCAAGTCAAAAGTGAAAGGAATTTTTTTGTAAAGAATAAAAACGCATATGTAAAAATGACTGCTTAGATGATAATTGAGGCATCACTGAATCAGGTCTCGGTAACGTTTGTTCAATGCTAAAGGAAAGGAGAGCCTGAGCAATGATCTAGTAGCTGTTTCACGTGGTTACCATTGCCACGGAAACCACTTCTCTTTTCTCTTCAAGTTCTTGTTTGAAGTCTGAATCTTAGACATGCTAGATTGCACCATGTAATGAACAACTGTGGCAAGGGTAAAAAAACCACAAATACTAAAATGAAATAAAAATAATGCAGGAAAATAATTGGCCAGGGTTTTAAATTCTTTGACTAGACCTATGGAACCTTGCATATTTACCCTCCAAAAATGTGGATAACATTATTAGGAGAGGCTCTTTTTTTGTGTGCAATCAATATCTATTAAACTTCAGTATACATTTGAAGCTCAGAAACAGTCAATCAGAATCAGGTAGCCATCCTCAAAATACAGGCTATTCTGAGCCATAGTACCTTAGACAAATGGAGCCAACATCTGATAATCCTAGCTATATTTTCTCCTTTTCATCATGTCTTGTCAGCATAGGGATTTTTGTGTGTGTAAGAATTATATGGTGAAATTGTATATCTTGGGGAAATTACTGCTTCAGCTAAGGAGTTGTTTATAAATATGTCTTGTGTTTTATTGTCAAAAGAAGCGTTGAGAACTTATAGCAGCTTCCCTTTCAAGATCTCAGAGATTTCAGAGAATGAAGCCATCTAACAGGAATCAGAGATAAATAATTAAGAAAACATGTGTTGCATGATTTATTAAAAAAAAAAAAAAGGTGAAAGCCTTTGGAAAATTAACTTAAATTAAGTTAGAATTTCAGTCTGGCTTCTCTGGTACAGCTCAGGGATGCGGCAAGGTGGGGATAGGCTGGTATACTAATTCTCTTCTGGCATAAAGGTCCCTTAGGGACTCTTCAACTGCTCTAATTAATTTTGGGGTTGGGCTGGTGCTGAATCAGAGAGCTGTCACTGAGACCTTAGACGCCAGGGAGAATTGAGCCCTTAATTTAAAAAATATATCTAACAATGATAGCCTGCTTAACACTGGACAAATGCCTTTGGAATTTCTTGCCTCTCATTGTCTTGCACAATATTCATAATCTATTTCATACTGATATGAGCAATAATGTACTTAGCATCCTCCCTCTCTTTAGCATTTTCATATTCTTCTCTTCCAGCCCCTCCTCATAAAACCTATTCACTGAATAGCAGTCATCATTATCTATTAAGAGTCTGGTTTTCTAGTCTGATATTTTACCCAATGTAAATTAGCTCTTATAATCTCAACATCTGTGATTCATTTTGATTATATAAATCCTTTGGTCTTGTCTCTCCTTGAAATACTGGACATTGAGCATTCATGTTTCTTTGTGCATTTGATAGCTTCTGTTCACTTATCTTTGTAGGCAGCCCGCCCTTTGCTCCATAGATAACTGCTGGGAGAAAAAATTGAGACATGGATGATATCTTAGATTTACCAGATGTTCTCTACCATATTTTTATTCTTTGATTTATTTCCTGTGGCTTTTAATCATTTCACTAGCATCCCTGAATACATATCTGCACATGCTGCATCTTTTACTTTCCTCCCATGTGGATCAATTATGGGATATTTCAGTTTTACCTTCTTTAGGTTTGTCAACAATCTACACGCCTCCCCCCCCCCCCCCCTTAGACATTTTCCATTAGGCATCAGTGCTCCTAGGTTTTCTCAAATAAGTGAAACATAATCTATTGATATCAAATGGTTAAATCTGACCCCAGTTACATATTCATGCTTTTGTCACTTTCAATCTGGTTTATAGGAAATCTCTTTCATACAAGTTATAAACAATTCAAATGATTTTGTATAGCCTCATTTTACCCTTTTTCCTTATGTGTAATTTATAGCCGTTGGCAATTAATCTGTAAGTAGCTGGGTTTTAAATACTTTATTCTTTCCAGTTACTTTGTTTGAAGGCCCCAGTGTGTTTGTTTCAGTGTTAGCAAACGCCCGTTCACAGTGAACTCTGTATTTATAATAGTGCTTTAGTTTGCTTATGCAATATACACAGACTTCTCATGGGTTTTGTAAATTATTGTTATACAGAAATTGAGAGATGAAATGAGAGAAAATGAGAGAAAGGGGGAAAGATGAGAAGACAAAGGCAATGTGGACATACAGCCATTACTTTGCCCTGTCATAGCACCTCTCATCTGAGGAACTCCCAAATGCTTTATACTTCTCATGAGGGAGCCTATATATACTGTATACTCAAGCAACCCACATTTCTACTATAATTCATCACTCATAACATCCCTGTGAAGTAGGTAAAATTGCTTCAGTTAAGACTAATGATCATCTACCATTGCAGACTATGTACTCCAGATGGTGTTCCTCAGACAGTACAGCCACAGTGATAGATACTTGATCTAGAGTGAAATATCAGAGGCAGTCTTGGAATTATAAAACATCCCTCATCAGAACCAATGTTGACTATAATAATACTCAGATGCATATTCATTCTGGTTTAAAAATAAATTTTATAACAACTTTTCTGACTTTCCTTACAGAAGTAGCAGGGTACTGAGGTTCTGAATAGCAAGATAAGCACATGAGTAACTTTAAGCACATGTGCTTAACCTCACTAAACTTGGGTCTTGGGTCTTGCTTATTCTGTAGCAGATCTTCCAGGGCCTCATGAAAGAAAACATTTCAAAGACCCATGTCTACTGTTCTGGACTACATTAATATGGAAATTTGTACCGTATCTGTATATGCAAAGAACATAACACACAAAGGTACTAAAAGTAATTGGAGACTCATTACAATGTAGCAATAGCATCAACAGGAGAATCCAAAGTTCAATTATCTTTGGTTATTCAGTGTTTCCATTGACGACACCAAACACAATTGTTACTTAGATAAAGTCAGTTTAATTTATTGCAAAAATTTGTAGTCTAAAGTACAAGATTTAGTGAAAATTTACACCCTGTATAGAAGACATTGAATAAGATACTGATTTTTTTTTAAAGAAAATCCTTATTTTTCATGAATAAGTGCAGAGAAAATGGCACTAAGACCTCACCACTACAAGAAAATTTTCACTCTGCTGAATTTTTCATTGAAACCTCAACTGCTTAAAATAAATTGTGTCCATCCAAATGCAAACAGGGAATGAAAAATAAAAGTTTAGGCATCTGTAAAGCTCAGATCTGTTAGAGTTTATTATAAAGTTACTAAGTCACTGTCATATCATGCAAAAAAATCCATGTAGGATATACAAAATAAGTGCTTCATATTCCAACACTTAAGCTGAATACAAAAATTCATCCCTACTCTATAAAACCAACATTTATTTTTTGGCAATAATAGTGGTAAAGGAATGTCTGGTCCTGTTGTCTACACATTTTATACAGATGGTCCCAAGCCACAATTCTGGATCTTTCCATGCCCAAACTTTGTGAAAGTCTAGATTGGGATTCATACTCAGAACACTTCCACTTGGGAGCCTCTCAATACTTTTTTGCATCTGATCTCTGTTGTCTCAGTGGCTAGCCTTTTCACCTTAAATTTCCCACTATTGCTATCAGTGGTGGAGTTCTGGAAGCATCCGCAGGAGCTCTGGTATAGAAAAGGCTCCCACAGCACTAGCATGTCACTAATACTAATGCTCCCAATTTTGTTCTTAAAGGGAGCTAACCTGGTATTAGCAATAGTGATAGATTATTAAAGGAAAATGAGAAGGCTAATAAGACCTTATAATCTGCTTTGCTGTGGTGAGTCGGAATCTTTCAGGGCAAGTGCCATCAGCTTCTGCAGAATTTGAATTTTCATGAGTTTTTTTTAAAAAAGCTAAATTTCTACCCTTCATGGTGTGAAGAAAACTTCCCAAATGCAATGTCACCTTCCCAAGTCAGTAGGTAGTTTCTGTGCCTCTGCTGTTGCTCAGAATTTTCATCACTCTGTAGTAGAGGTAAACTGATTCAAGTCTTCTCAGTTTTAACTGATGCTCTTCAGAACTTTGAGGGCAGTGTAAAGTGTTTTTGGTACATGGTTATATTCTGTTATGTATTGTAATGAATGTTGCTGCAATTCAAAATGGAGTTTAAAAATTCAAGATGACGCATATGATAGGAAGGGTTTGAACTCCATCTTGGTACCCTTTCTTCATGGCATTTTCCCACCAAAACTCTGTTTCCCATCAGAACTTGAGGGACTGAAAACTGGCTGGAACCGGTTGGGGGCAGTGCCTGTCAGTGTGTGCCTTAGGAATTGGCGCCACAGAGAGCATATAAGCGACTGTCAGTGGTGACGCAGCTGCTGTCCACCATTGAGGCAGCCACATCCAGTTTCTTTGTGCAGCATCGGATCAAGACTATCGGATCAAGATTTCAGCTACTAACACTCTGCCAAGGACTCTGATACTTACCTGATTCCTGTGTTCCACCAAGGGACCCAGAAAAGGCTTTGCTATCAGCCCAGATCTGTTGATCTCCTGCTTCGGTGGTAGAGAGCCAAATCCTCCGATGTTCCAGAGATCCTGAGATGGACCATCAGTTGTTGGTGACCTCCATCTGCAGTAGAAGAGAGACAGTAATTATTTTTCAGGCACTTAATAGTTTAACCAAGGGACAGTTTAAGGGTCTGGGCTTTATGCCCCTTGCTGGAATCTATTCATGGGTATTTGTAGTGT
Source organism: Emys orbicularis (assembly GCF_028017835.1). Classification (NCBI taxonomy): domain Eukaryota; kingdom Metazoa; phylum Chordata; order Testudines; family Emydidae; genus Emys; species Emys orbicularis. The sequence continues at coordinate 40,442,444 of NC_088690.1, forward strand.
TCCCCATATTAAGTCTTCCCCGGTTGTATCTATCCCTTAATAAATCTTCTTTCTGTTTAACGTTATATTCTCTCTATCCTTTATTTCAATGCAACACGGGTGGGAAGCACATAGATTTCTAATTCTCCCAGTTGATAGATGCTGGTAGGAGTCGAACCTGTTGTATATGTCATCTCCTTATTATTCCACACAGAGATTTTGGGGTAACAGCAGCAGGTCATCTCTGTTACTGCTTGGCGGAGGGCGGGGAGTTCTGAGCAGCAGTAGAGACAATGGAGAGGATAATTCTAAAATAAGAACTGGCATTAGACTAGCAGAGACACTCATCTTCTTGCATCAGCCAGAAAGCTGCTGGGAGTGCAGAAATGCAGACACACACACACACACACAGATCACAGCAGGTAGGAGGCTGATGGAAGGGTAGAGCAGAGGAAAACCCCAACACCCTCCTTGCAGCAGTGAAGATGCTGTAGAGTGGGAGTGCACTACAGAAAATAGTAGAATGCTCCTTTCCCCTTTCAGAACCCAGACAGAGTTTTGGAAACTGTTGTGAATTTATCAGACAGTCCTCTGTGTAGTGGAGTTGAGATGGAAATGTTGATTTGGGGTTATGTGGACCTAAGAGAGCACATGGGAGAGAGAGAGAGAGAGAAGGTAGCTGATAGGATAAGTTAGAAAAATAAAAGTACAGAAAACATTATATATAGGGGAAGAGACAGAGAACACAAAGAGAAATGTGCCATGAACTAAGGTGGGGGGTGGGGGGTGGGAAGAGAGAGAATGTGTTGGGGGGGGGAGAGAAGGAAAAACAAAAAGCAGGAGACATGGAAAGTTCATTTAAAATGCAATAAAATTTAGAGAGGTGATTGACAAGCTGTTATAAACAGTTCTCAATAAAGAGCACTAACTGCTTTATTCCATTAAATTGTGGACAGATGTGGCAGTTCAGGTTTTTTTTCCTACACAGTACTTTATGAAGGTTTAATTCAGTTCAAAAATCAGTGTTTAAAAATTTGTCCAAGTAATTATTGGAAAATGTAATATGAACCTGTGACGGGTTGGATCACAGAAACCATACAGACAGTAGGATTTAAGTGGTTCCAAGTAGTAACAGACAGAACAAAGTAAGTCACAAGCAAAATAAAATAAAATGCGCAAATCTATGCCTAATCAAACTAAATACAGATAATCTCACCCTCAGAGATGCTTCAGTAAGTTTTTCTCAGACTGGACACCTTCCAGGCCTGGGCACAATTCTTTCCCCTGGTACAGCTCTTGTTCCTGGCTCAGGTGATAGCTAGGGGATTCTTCATGATGGCTTCTCTCTCCCTCCCTGTTCTCTTCCACCCCTTTATATATCTTTTGCATAAGGCGGGAACCCTTTGTCCCTCTGGGTTTCCACCCCCTCCCCTCACTGGAAAAGCACCAGGTTAAAGATGGATTCCAGTTCAGGTGACATGATCACATGTCACTGCAAGACTTCATTACTCACTTGCCAGCACACACATATACAGGGAGACTCACAGGTAAACAGCCATCTGCAGACAATGGGAGTCATCAAGATTCCAAACCATCATTAATGGCCCACACTTTACACAATTACAATAGGCCCTCAGAGTTACATTTTATATTTCTAGTTTTAGATACAAGAGTGGTACATTTCTACAAATAGGATGATCACACTCAGTAGCTTATGAGCTTTGTAATGATACCTTACAAGAGACCTTTTGCACAAAGCATATCCCATTTGCATTATAGTCACTTATTATCAAATTTTTTATAAAACTATCCCAGTTACATTATATTCACTTATTATCATGTTTTTATAAAACCATGTAGACTGCACAACGTCACAGAACCATTCCAAAGTAATCCACATTTTTGCTGCAACTCCTCCAATTCTTGCAGATACTACAAGTTTCAAATTGTGTTAATTTTACATCACTTTTTCTTGCTTACATTAATGGGAACGGAGGAGCCACCCGTTTCTGATGTTGCTTGAACTCTCTCATTATTGCAGCTACTTCCCTTTGGCTGTTTGAAATAACATATGAATTTTTGGATCAGAATATCAGTGCCCCACTTTTAGGGATGCTTAGGAATCATTTGGTTGTACAAGAAAGTGATTTGATCAATATTATTTGGTTTCCAAGAAATTGTTTCCAGTGACAAATGTCTGATATCAGTGGAATTATGACCTTAATTTTCTCTTTGAAACATGTAACATAAGAACAGCCATACTGGGTCAGACCAAAGGTCCATCTAGCCCAGCATCCTATCTTCCGATAGTGGCCAATGCCAAGTGCCCCAGAGGGAATGAACAGAACAGGTAATCATCAAGTGATCCATCCCCTGTTGCCCGTTCCCATCTTCTGGCAAAATATGTATCAGATAATATTACCATCATAAATATTCTGTCATTTCAGTTATTTTGGAGTCCAAAGTAAAGCTTTAGAGCCACTTTAATGTCACTATTACTGTAGTGGACCGGTTTCCAATGAGAGGAAGTCACTACAACATCTGTCTTTCTTACTTTGCCTACATACTCATGCATACCATTTTGCTATTTCATGAATCTCTGGAGTATAGCATAAGCTGAGATTTAATTACTTGAAATCTGCTGTTTCAACTGATATTTTGGCAAACTGCTGGCCTGCAGTACCTTATACAATTTTTTTTTTTATCCTTCACGGAGAGTGGCTAAATTGGCAGCAGACTTTGCGTGCCAACTTAACATATTTTCCATTGCAGAGGTTTTCTGGTAAGATATTGGTGATGTGCATAATTGAGAGTACATGACAAGAAGATAGTCCTGTTTGTTTATCATCGTTCCATGTATTTGTACTTTCTCAGTATGAACCATGAGGTTAAAACATGGAGGTAAGTCATAGCCGTAGTGCTGTACCATGTTTATTAGGGGAGATGTGTCTTTGCTAGGAATTTACTGCATATTTCCATCTACAATACGTCTTAAAGGAGGAAATACCTGCCTTTTACAGACCATTTTGTCTTACTATAGCCATATTAACGTTGGCCACTCATTGATAAGTAAGGCCTGGTCTACACTAGGAGTTTATGTCGAATTTAGCAGCGTTACATTGAATTAACTCTGCACCCGTCCACACAACGAAGCTATTTAGTTCGACATAGAGGTCTCTTAAATTCGACTTCTGTACTCCTCCCCAACGAGGGGAGTAGCGCTAAATTCGACATGGCCATGTCGAATTAGGCTAGGTGTGGATGGAAATCGACGGTAATAGCTCCGGGAGCTATCCCACAGTGCACCACTCTGTTGACGCTCTGGACAGCAGTCCAAGCTCGGATGCTCTGACCAGCCACACAGGAAAAGCCCCGGGAAAATTTGAATTCCTTTTCCTGTCTGGCCAGTTTGAATCTCATTTCCTGTTTGGACATCGTGGCGAGCTCAGCAGCACTGGCAACGATGCAGAGCTCTCCAGCAGAGATGGCCATGCAATCTCAGAATAGAAAGAGGGCCCCAGCATGGACTGATCGGGAAGTCTTGGATCTGATCGCTGTGTGGGGCGATGAGTCCGTGCTTTCCGAGCTGCGATCGAAAAGACGGAATGCAAAGATCTACGAGAAGATCTCTAAAGCCATGGCAGAGAGAGGATACAGCCGGGATGCAACGCAGTGCCGCGTGAAAATCAAGGAGCTGAGACAAGGCTACGAGAAGACCAAAGAGGCAAACGGACGCTCCGGATCCCAGCCCCAGACATCCTGTTTCTACGAGGCACTGCATTCCATCCTAGGTGCGGCCGCCACCACTACCCCACCACTGACCGTGGACTCTGAGGATGGGACATTGTCGACGGCCGGTTCCTCGGAGATGTTAGCGGACGGGGAAGATGAGGAAGGAGATGAGGAGGACGAGGCAGTCGACAGCGCTTACAACGCTGATTTCCCAGACAGCCAGGATCTCTTCATCACCCTTACAGAGATCCCCTACCAACCGTCCCCAGGCGTTAACCCGGACCCAGAATCAGGGGAAGGATCAGTCGGTAAGTGTTTTAAACATGTAAACATTTATTTTGAACAGAACAGGAATATTAACAATATTAACAATGGGTTTTTCATGATTAGTTTGCCCTAGGCGCTTAACGTTTCAGTCCTTGGCAGTGCAACTACTGCAAAAAAATCTAACAATGTCCGGTTTATCATGATTTGTTTGCCCTAGGCACTCTACTGTTTAGTCCTTGCCAGTGCAGCTACAGTAAAATCCGGTCTATATGTCCGGGGATAGAGCTGAAATCCTCATGGGACATCTCCATGAAGCTCTCCTGGAGGTAATTGGAAAGCCTTTGCATGAGGTTCCTTGGGAGAGCGGCCTTATTGTGTCCTCCATAGTATGAAACGTTTCTGTGCCAGGAGATAAGCAAGTACTCGGGGATCGTTGCCTTGCAGAGCATGGCGGCATACGGCCCTGGTCTTTGCAGGCTTTCCCGAAGCATCCTTTCTTTCTCGGTCTCTGAAATCCTCATCAGAGTGATGTCGCTCATGGTGACCTGCTTTGAATTAGGTAGGGGAATGTTAGTATTGGGACTGCTTGCCTGTTCCTTTACAGAACTGTAACCGGCGGTTTACAGCCACGCGGTGGAGGCGGGAGAGGGGCAGCATACAGGGATCTTTCCCTGGGACAGCCGCGAGGGGTGGGACAGGGGCAGAGTTCATGCTTGCCGGATTGCTGGCAGCAGGAACTGGCCAACGCTAGGAGCATTGCTTTGAACGTGAAAGGAGGCCAGTGCTATTATTAAAGTTTTAAGCAGCCACAAGTCTACGGCTTACCATGTCAGCCTGCTACCAAAATTCCGCTGTCCTGCCCCGCTTGTGTGATCTGCACTGCAAGACCCCAGGCACTGAAAGCGAAGGCCGAAAATTCGACCTTGTCCTGAGTGCGCATGTGATAGGTGCTGTGCATGGTCTTGTTCACAGAGAAAGACTATGTTCTTTGTTCCCAACAAAATTTATCTTTCTGAGGAATTCACTCCCTTTTTCCCATCCCACAGCTGCGACTGTCTCCCGACCTACCCTGGCATCACACTCCCAGAGGCTAGCGCAGATTAGGCGTAGAAAGAAGAGGACACGGGACGACAAGTTCTCGGAACTTATGGGCTGCTCCCGAGCCCAGGCAGCCCAGCAGACCCAGTGGAGGGAGAACTTGTCCCAAATCCATCCATCACACATTGAACGGGAGGAGAGGTGGTGGCAGGAAGACCAGCAGGCGAGTCAAACGCTGCTTGGACTAATGAGGGAGCAAACGGACACGCTCCGGCGCCTTGTGGATGTTCTGCAGGACTGGAGGCAGGACCGCCCTCCCCGGCCACAAAGTCCCATACCCCCCTCACCCAAAGTCCCAAGAAGGAGGGGCGGCAGAGTCCGTGAAAACTCTCACGCCACCCCTGCAGACTGCTCAAGTAGCAGAAGGCTCTCATTCCCCAAAATTTGATAAGTCCTTTCCTTCCCGCCTCACCCAAGCCCCCGTCCCAGTTTCATCCCCCAGTTTCATGTGTAGTTGCTAATAAAAAATACGTTTCTGTTAATTACTGTTTCCATCATGTTCTTTTAGAGGAGAGTCTGTTTGAAGGGGGGGAAGGGAGTTGGTAATTGGACAGGACAGTCACCTTTACCAGGGTACAGACGCGGGGGCAGGTTCAGCAACAGGGCACACACACATTGCAATCACTAGTTACCCTGGTCAGTCTTGGAGGTGGTTTTCATGTTCTGTGTGTGGGGGGGGGGGCTATGTGACTTTGTGGCAGGGGAGGGCGGTTAGAGATCATATGCAGCGGTCCTTATCCTGGATCACAGAGCCACGAAGCAGGGGATCTGTAACCGTCCTCCCCCTGCCACAAAGTCACATAGCCCCCACACACAGAGTCCCGAACAGGAGGGGTGGCAGGCTCCGTTGAAACAACCAGTCCACCAGTGCGGACCGCTCTAGGAGCAGGAGCCTGTCATTCCTCGAGTTTAGAAGCATCCTTTGCATCACTACACTACACCCGCTCCCCACCACAGTCTGCGTCCCAGTTTCAACACTTTACCGCGAAAACAGTAATAAAGAAAACGGTGTTCATTAACAAATTTCCAGTGATTTTATTTTTAAACGTGTGTTGGAAGGGGGGGAACGGGGTGAACGGGGTATGTGACTGGAGAGGATAGTGAACATTCACTGGGTAAAGAAACGGGGGCAGGTTCAGCTTTTCTGTAAACAAACTTCATAGTCACAGGTTACCCTGCTCACTCAGGAACCTAGCTTTCAAAGCCTCCCGGATGCACAGCGCGTCCCGCTGTGCTCTTCTAATCGCACGGCTGTCTGGCTGGGCGTAATCAGCAGCCAGGCTATTTGCCTCAACCTCCCACCCCGCCATAAAGGTCTCCCCCTTGCTCTCACAGAGATTGTGGAGCACACAGCAAGCTGCAATAACAATGGGGATATTGGTTTCGCTGAGATCAGAGCGAGTCAGTAAGCTTCTCCATCTCCCCTTGAGACGTCCAAAAGCACACTCCACCACCATTCTGCACTTGCTCAGCCGGTAGTTGAAGAGTTCTTTTTCACTGTCCAGGGCACCTGTATAGGGCTTCATGAGCCAGGGCATTAGCGGGTAGGCTGGGTCCCCGAGGATGACTATAGGCATCTCCACATCCCCAAGAGTTATTTTGTGGTCCGGGAAGTAAATACCTTCCTGCAGCCGTCTAAACAGACCAGAGTTCCTGAAAACACAAGCGTCATGAATCTTGCCCGGCCATCCGACGTTGATGTTTGTAAAACGTCTCCTATGGTCCACCAGTGCTTGCAGCACCATTGAAAAGTAGCCCTTTCGGTTAATGTACTGGCTGGCCTGGTGGTCCGGTCCCAGGATAGGGATGTGAGTTCCATCTATAGCCCCACCGCAGTTTGGGAATCCCATCGCGGCGAATTCATCTATGATGACCTGCACGTTTCCCAGGGTCACTACCTTTGACAGCAGTACCTCAACGATTGCGTTGGCTACTTGCATCACAACAACCCCCACGGTAGATTTGCCCATGCCAAAGTGGTTCGCGACTGACCGGTAGCTGTCTGGCGTTGCAAGCTTCCAGAGGGCTATGGCCACTCGCTTCTGGACACTCAGGGCTGCTCGCATCTGGGTGTCCTTGCGCTTCAGGGCAGGGGACAGCAACTCACAAAGTTCCAGCAAAGTCCCCTTCCGCATGCGAAAGTTTCGCAGCCACTGTGATTCATCCCAGACCTGCAGCACTATGCGGTCCCACCAGTCTGTGCTTGTTTCCCGGGCCCAGAATCGCCGTTCCACAGCATCAACATGACCCATTGCCACCATGATGCCCTCGGCGCGGGGTCCCGTGCTTTGTGACAGGTCTGTGCCACTCTCAGACTTAATGTCCTCACCGCGCTGCCGTAGCCTCCTCGCCCGATTTCTCAGCATCTGCCTCTGGGAAAGGTGGATGATAAGGTGCGAGGTGTTGACAACGGCCATAACTGCAGCGATGGTCGCAGATGGCTCCATGCTCGCAGTGCTGTGGCGTCCGCGCTGTCACTCACCAGAAATGAAATGATTGCCCGCCGGCGCTTTCAGGGAGGTTGGATGACGACAGTTACCCAAAACCACCCTCGACACATTTTTTCCCCCAGCAGGCATTGGGGGCTCGATCCAGAATTCCAATGAGCAGCGGGGACTGCGGGAACTGTGGGATAGCTGCCCACAGTGCACCGCTTCCAATGTCGACGCTTGCCCCGTTAGTGTGGACTCACAAAGTCGAATTACTGTCCTTAGTGTGGATACACACGTTCGACTTTGTAATATCGATTCCACAAATTCGATTTAAGTAAAATCGAACTACTCTCCTAGTGTAGACATACCCTAAGAGTTGTAGCAATGTGCTTTCATATCAACTCTCTGTGCCTTTGAATAAAGAAGGTGCATTCCCTTATCGGTTGTGTAATTAGGCTGGATGTTTCAACAAAAGGGAATACAATGCTAACCCCCTTTTTTAAAATAAAGAAGCTATTTTGAATCCAGCATAATTTCTCAGTAAAAGCAGCTCACTATCTAGGCAGAACAAGGGCAAAACTAAGAGGTAGTTTCCCACTTCCTTTTGCATTGTAATTCTCTTTTTTTCTCATTAATATATAAATACTTCTGCTGATATTGCCTAGGCAAAGAGGCTGGACGTACAGGGTTAGTTTGTAGGTTCCAATACAACTTATAAGGATTTCTGAAATATTCCAGGTGCTTAGTTGGATTTTTTTATGAGAGGAAGGATGGAACAGTGGTTAGGACACTAGCCTGGGTTCAGTTCCCAGCTTTACCACAAACTTCCTGTGTCACCTTGGAAAAATCATGTAGTCTCTCTGCACCTCAAGTGGTCATCTGTAAAATGGGAATGGTAACACTTCCCTGCCTCACAGGGGTGTTGTAATGATAAATACATAAAAGACTGTGAGTCACTCATGCAATTATAATGAGAGCCATATGAGTATGATAGATAGGCAGATATATAGGTGCTCTGTAAATGTTAAGGTTCAGCATTCTCTTCAGTAAGCAAATGACTAGATTTAAAAAAAAAAATCTTAAGCATAAAGGGTCTACACAATTTTATTAAAAGGGACTAACAGATTTGTATTCTGCAGCATATCTTACCTTTTGCTATTGGCAGTAGCATTATTAGTACTAATTGTTTGGGTTGGGGGGAGAGGGGAAGACAGGAGACTGAAGCTAGCTATCATGTTAAAAATACTTTATGGGCAAGTTTCTGCATTTATCTGTATTCTAGAAATGCCTTTAAAAAAAACAACTCATTCAATATCAGAAGAAACCACTAGATGTAATACAAATTTGAACTTAAAGACTAATTGAGAAATCAATTTTATTCTACTTTCCCAAGCAACCAGCAGGAATGATAACTCTCTTGTTAGTTTTCCTATTCATGTAGCAGTGTCTGCAGATTGTAGAAAACAAATTACTCGGTCCTAAAATTGTGAATGCTAGGACTGTTCACCTACATAGGTACCACTTCAATTATGATTAAAAGTAGAGGGAAATATACAACATACAAGAATTCCAATACTTAGGTTATTTCAGAAATAGTGCCAGGATTTTAAGTATCTTTGGCATCTGTGTTCACCTTGTGGCATCCATGTTTAGCTTCAAAGCAGTGTAGCCTGCAGTGGTAAAACATTACAGATGGTGCATACCGTAAGCAGGGATGGGGCTGCCAAGGGAAGGGATAGGGCAGAGGGGGCACTTCGCTATGGGCCCCCCATTTGCAAGTGATGTTGCAACCTGGCACACTGCACCACAGAGCAACACACTGACATTTGGCCCAGTGACCCCTTTTCCTGACAGAGGGTGGCCCTGCCACCCCTAAAATGAGTGGTTCAGTTGTGCATACCATATGAAAAATTATTGAAAAATAATTGAAAAATTATTTGAAATCAGAGGACTGTTCTGCTTAAAAAATAGAAGGCATACTATGACTAATAAGTAAGATATTGATGTGTGATCTCTGACTATTCCAATAATATTTAATAATTAAAAATTAATAACTCAAAGAAGCAGAATCAAAACACTATATTTGGCTTTAATTGATAGACCAATCATGCAAATCTGTAAACATTTGAATAACATTTTTTTAAAATGATCAATTAGCATATTTCTTTTACTAATATTCGATAACCAAATAACTTCTTAGGTCCTCTTTGAGTTATATTTCATTCAAAACATTTCCCTGCAAACAGATTATTTTAGAAATATAATGACAGATTATTTTAGAAATATAATGACATTTATTTCCTTTGTAGTGCACTTTTCAGCAGAAATTAGACATTGGCTTTTGAGCTGGAAAGCCCGTGACTGCCAGAGACTTGTACAGACTTGGTTTTCTCACACGACTCAGTAGTAAGTCTGGCTGGACAATCAAATTGCATTTGCAGGTGCTTACTACAGATGGGGATTGGAAATTTAATTTAAAATTAGACTATCCATGCATAGTGCTCTTGGACAAACTCAAGAGGCCAAAAATTGAAAGCATGGATGCTACAGTATTTTTAAAAACTAATAAACCTCAAAGCTGGATTAACTCTGCTTCTCTAAACCATGAATCTTTTCTAGATTGCCTGTGTCAGATTGACAAAAGCCTCAGTAACTTTTAAATATATTTAGACTTCATCTTTGCCACTGTAATGTATTCTCTTACCTTCCCAATGCAGTCAGTGTAACTCAACTATCTTTTCCCTTTGTTTGCCTTTAAATTCTTACAGGCTAAACACAGAGGCAGATTGTGGGGCCCTGGGCCAGAGCAAGTGAGGACCCCTCCCCACTCCTTCCACCTGCAGTCCCTACTCCCCCAACCCCAGCACTCCTGCTGGGGAAATGGGGTCGGGGCGCGGGGGCCTTGCCATGCCAGCCCGGCGCTCCTGCAGGCTTCTTCTGCTCTCTGGCAGGAGCACCAGGCGGGCGGAGCGAGGCAAGTCCCCACACCTCAGCCCCGCTCCCTGGCAGGAGTGCTAGGCAGGTGGAGCGGAGCGAGGCAAGCCCCCGCACCTCAGCCCCACTCCCCTGGCAGGAGCGCTGGGCGGAATGGGGTTGGGGCACAGTGGCGCCCATTTTTCCCAGGCCCCCCATTTGGCTGGGGCCCTGTTGGCCCAATGGCTAATCCACCAACATTGCACCAGTTTATCAATATCCTTTCTATATGAAAATCATTTAAAAACTTACTCCATAGAAAAATCCATGAAACAGCAAGGAGAACAGATAACATTTCACTTGATTCCAAGATCCTGCCCTTGTGGCTTCTGTTATAGAAAGCTGAAGACTGACCTTTCTGCAAGGTTTTGGGGGAGGTAGGGCTGAGGGAGAAAATGTGACCTCATTCATGGTTACTTGTGCCTGATGGGGTGAAACACCGTGACAGAATCTAGCCCAGTTAATCTGTATAAAGGAATATGATCACTGTTTTATTCCACGAAAACAAATAGTTTGTATTATTTAATACATTATTTAGGGCTTGACTCTGGCCTAGCCCAGATAGGGGGTGACAGAGTTAACTGTCACATGGAGGAGGGGAATAAAAAAGAAAAACCTCCAAACATCTGACTTCAATTAACCAATTCTCTCAGAGTCTGCTGAGAGTGGGAGAGGTCTGGGTCAATATAAGCCAGTGCCAGCCCATTCTGGTAGGTGAGGAGATAACTCTTAGGAGGGCTGAAGGAGTGACCAAGTAAAAACACCTCCTGAAAGAGGCAGGAGGTGAGGTAATCACCTTAGGGAAAGGATACTGTGTTTTGGGAGTGTGGGGCTGCCTTCATAGCAAACTTGGGGCTTGCCTGAGAGGTGAGAGAACTTATGGGGGAAATGGGACTAAAGACTTTGAGTGTAGATGAAACACACTTTTAGATGAACTTACATTCTCTCTGGCTATCTTTTTCTCCTCAGCCCTATTGTTTCTGAGGTGGTCAGGTCATCTTGGCCCACCAGGCAACAGCTTGGTCACAAGGGAGTAGTTGGGATCCATACAACACATAAGAGTTCAGGGAAAGATTGAGTGGAGCTTTCTAAAGTGCCTGCATGACTTAGAAGTCACCTTGAAAGTCAATGTGGTTGTGACTTGTTTCCTAAGTCACTTAGCTGCTTTTCAAAATACTACCTACTGAGTCTCTTAGTGCTCATTGTGGGGAAGGGTAAACTTGTCTCTCTACATGTGATCAGTCTGCTCTAAGCCTCTTTGAAGGAACATGTAGCCAGATGTGTTGATGCCACAATTGTCTGTGCACGTGGCAGGAGAAGCTCCCTTTGCCCTTGTCATCTCACTCATATACACAAGGACTAGCATCCACTAGCCCATAGCAAAGACACAAATTTCTTCTACTCTGTGTAGTTTCCCTTCATTTTCTGAAGCAATTTTTTTTCATATTTATTCAAAAACTGATCTACAGATAACTCCGCAGGGGTCCAATAGCTCAGGATTGAATAGAATGTTAAAACAATAAAATCATCCATAAAGCAGTCCATAGAAATTACTTATAATCTTTCAATGGAATTATAGATGCAACCATGTAAGATTACTTTTCTGTGACCAGAATGGGCTAATTATTGGGTATGCAAATCCATTGCAATTTGTTGCACTCTGTAGGGGGGAAAAGATAAACCATAGTGGCTCTTGCCAATTATTTTACTCTTATTCCAGAGAATCAAAATGAAATGATTTAAAACCTGTTATTTATGCCTGACTATTAACAGCTCTACATAGAATACAGCAGGTGGCAATCATGGGCATAATATTTTTATAGAAATTATGGGAAGTGTAGCATGCTCTCATCTTCTGAAACTCCAGACAGTTGAATGAAATATCCTTGATGTCAGTAAGCTGATGTTTATTTCAGTTAGCTGTAGAAGACATTACTTCATAAATGTAGCAAACAAAGAGAGAAGGAGGAGTTATAGCTGCATGAAGAGTTTGTTTCTAAACTACTATGAGAAAACAAAGTACACCTCTACCCTGCTATAACACGACCCGATATAACACAAATTCAGATATGACATGGTAGAGCAGCACTCCGGGGGGGCGGGGCTGCGCGCTCCGGCAGATCAAAGCAAGTTTGATATAACGCGGTTTCACCTATAACGTGGTAAGATTTTTTTGGCTCCCAAGGACAGCATTATATCGGGGTAGAGGTGTAATTCACAGGCAAACATCTAACTTTCAAATGCACCCAAGATGTTGAGCTTTTTCATTCCATTTTAAAAACAATACAAAATACATTAGTCACTTTGAAAGTGTATATGGTTTCTCTTCCTCCCCTACATTAGGAAGAAACTTGATAGCATTGCTCTTTGCGAGTACTGCTCCACTTTCTAGTAATGGATCCTATTGCTGCTCTAACACTACTGAGCTCAATACCTCAGCCAAGCTAAACTATATATTTCTCTGTATTAGGTGACAGAAGAGCATCTTCTGTAGCACAGAGTTCTCATGAGGTCTGTGACCTGCTGGATTTGAAACAGCTGAAGCTCCCCCACACCTTGAGAGAGAAGTATACTAGGCACTGCACTAACAAGATCACCCACTCTCTTTCCCTTTCTTAGGGCTGAGTTTGTGACTTTGCTCCACTAACTTGCTCTTCATGGGAATTGGGCACTAGGGAATGATATTAGGGGGTGCAATACATAAAATGTATTAATGTTTCTTACTACACATTGTCATTATTCATAAACAGGATCCCCTCCTGCTGTTTTTCTTCCTGTGAATTTCCTCTCTTGAAGATTTTACAATCTCTTGATTAGCATTTGGGTCAGTATGTAAACAGGCATCCTCTGGGAGACATACAATGCCCAGTACACTCAGGAGCAGACAGAGTTACCTCTTGCTTGAAAGAAACCTATCAGAGACCATGTCACCTCCTGTATCATATTGACAAAAGCCTCAGTAACTTTTAAATATATTTAGGTCAAGACTTCATCTTTGCCTGCCTGTCATAAGAACAGAATTTTCAGTACAGACACACAACTCCTTAAATATTATTTGTACATATATTTCAGTGATTGTGATGACTAGTGGGCTACTGGCTCTCAGTAGATCACTCATTTGCCAACAATAATTTGTGTTTTGAAACTATTTCCCACAATGATAGCACACAGTCTTTGAGTGTTCTGCATGTTGTACTTTCTGCTTAACCCCCAATTCATTTGGTGCACTGATTGCTACTCTCTGACATCTTTAGTTAGCAGTCCCTATTGAAGCAGCATTTTCTTGTGCATATTTAAGGTCAAATGTACTTCAGTTGATTAGCTGGTTGTGGGTAGCTTCATTTTGCATAATATCCAAACTGATTATGTCCCATTAATTTCTTTAATCCAGTTATAATGTGAAGGAATTGTTTCAATTTTTCTTTTCCATTCCATCTGTAAAAGTGGAATGCAGTGCAATCACCGATAGTTTCAGGAATGATGATTTTAGAATTTCCATAAACTCAGGAAATATTTTGTCTGCTGGTTTAGCAGAAGCTGGTAGGTTGTAAAGCAAGTTGTAGATTTAGCCCTCAATACACTCAGTAAAACTGCCACCTTTTCCTTATCACTGATCTCATTAGCTATTACAGTCTCTCAATATAGAGGGCACAGTCCTTTACTGAGCTATCAAATAAGTCCATTTTTTTCCAGACAGACATTTTAAACTCTTTCTTTCTATATGAGCAGGTTACTCACAGTCCCAGTGACTGCAGGCAAAGTTTTAATTTTGCTTTCCTTTGGCTTCTGCAGTTGCTGTCTATTCCACTGTATGTTAGGACCCCAGCTTCATTGCAACTGTTGTCTTTGCTTTCTGTATAACATTAAGAAGATGGGTAAGCTACACAGGCACAGTTGTATTCAAAACAACTGTGTTTATTAATTATGTACAAACATAGAGAGCTTAGCTACCTATGTCCTCTGCTGCTGTGGCAGTTTCTGATGGCTTCAACACTTGAGGGGTCCCAACAATTTAAATGGGATACCACCCAATTCCTGCTTGCTACAATAATATCTACAGTGCCTACCTGGCATCCCAGCAGTGGGTTGTTTCCTTGATTGACTGACTTGAGAGGCTGATAGGGAGAGAGACTTTAAAGGGATCACTTGCCAGAGACAGTACCATGACTCACAGTAACACACCAGGAAGAAGGAAATGTTTCATATTGGGCTGAAGGTTTCCTTCCCAGAGGGCAACTAGGATGCAACTTTTTATATCTTGTTTTCTTGTACACTTTTCTGGCATTGTCTATAGTTCTGTCTATATTCAGCAGTTCCAATCAGTGGACCAGGTTCTCTACTACCTTGCATTATCATTGACACCTCTGTGAAGCAGCTGTTACATGTATTTCTCAGATTTATTTATCATTCTACATTTACTTTGTACAGTTGTAATGGCCACACAAGGTGGAAAGCAATGGAAAATTAGGTTTTAGTGGTTAAAGCACCTAAGTCACATGAGTACTTTTGAAAAATGTACCCTGATCCCTATTGAAATTGAATGAGACTTAGGCTCCAAGTGCCCGAGTAGGGTGACCAGATGTCCCGTTTTTAAAGGGACAGTCCCATTTTTGGGACTTTTTGCTTATTACCCCCCACACCCGTCCCACTTTTTCACAGTTGCTATCTGGTCACCCTATGCCCAAGTAACTGTTAAAAGTCAGATTTGAACTCCTAAATCACACAAGTGGCTTTGAAAACTTCACTCCAGAATTTTCTGTTTTAGTTGGAGCAAGGTTCTCCTTTCGCGTCAGATTGACAGCTTTCCAAACTTGTATTTTGATCCCTCCATGTGTAGATTAATGTGTAGATTAATGAAAGCATGCTCATAATCTACATATGACTGCATAGATTAATGAAAGCATGAACAGGTAGTTAAAATATGGACAACTGACTGTTTAATTGTCACTGCCATTCCCCACTTGGTTTGTGATAAATAAAGTACAAAAAACACAAATACAACTAATCTAAACCTTTCTCAGTATAACAACAGAAATCCTGAGCACTATAAGGGAACTAAAATGTGCAGATACCCTTGGTTTGTTAAACATAAATAATGGAGGTGGTCAAAAGAAAATCATTGTAAATGGAAATTTCTGGAAATTTCAACTAGACTTGTAGAAATGCTGTTAATGTTGAAATCAATGGGATTAAAGGGCATGCTTAAAGTTAAACATGCTTAAGTGCTGTCCTAAACTTAAATGGATTTTAACACATGCTTAAATGCTTTCCTCAGCTGGCACCTAGAAGCAGTGTCATTGTTTGGAGGATGATTTGCATGTGTAGATACTTAAATCCAAGAAAGTAAACTTCTAAGAATGACAAGGTGGATGAGGTAATATCTTTTATTGGACCAACTTCTCTTTGAAGTGTGTCTCTCTCACCAACAGAAGTTGGTCCAATAAAAGATACTACCTCACCCACATCTATCTAATATTCTGTGACCAATACAGCTACAACAACACAGCATGCAACTTTCAAGAATGAAAGATGCTCTGCCTTCTCTGGTTGTAATCTATAATAATAGGATTGGTGGGTAAAACACATTAGAAAAATATGGTTACAGCTACTTATTAAGCAGCATGGAATAATCTTTCACTAATAGAAACCCCACTTTCTTTGCTTCAAAGATTTTATTAAGATTTCCTAAAGGTAAAATTATAGTCAATCTGCTTGGCCACCACCTGGTGATGAATCATTCTAAAACAGAATTAGGTACAATTTCTGTTGGAGTCCTTTTTCTCTCTTCAGCAACAGATGCTGTTAAATTTGAACCTCTCTGTTCTCTTAGTCTTTTTCTAGGTTAGGGTCATAGTAATTAATCAGAATGTAACCCAGTATCACAAATCTGTAAGAAACATGTAGTCACTGCCAGGATTAGGTAATATTATTTACAAAGCATCCTGAAATATGATGATTAACATGGACATAAAACAGCAGCTACTTGTAGCTCTCATCATTAGAAATTTGCATATGTTAATTAGTCAACATATCATTCAATTCATCATCATCAACACAGTAGGGAATATTTACAATTTCTAATGTTCTTACCATATTATCACCTATATAAGTTGTAACAGGGGTTGGGGTAAGGTGATTTGTTAATTTACATCTATCTCAAACTGAAAGGGATGTTTTGCTGCACTGGCTTTTTGGGGATCCATGAAATCCATGACCAGTGTCCCTCTCCCCTTTCCCTCCAGAGCCTGGGGGAGTAGAATAAGTAGAGGAAGGGAGATAGAGAAAAGAAGGCAAGGCTGTAGAGTTTGACTGGAATTGTGTAGGATGAGAGAGACTTTAGGATTGGGCTCTTGGAGTCTCATTTAAAACCCACTGAAGTCTGAAGAGTTTTCCCAATGGCTTTAGTATGCTTTGGATCAGACCCTCTGGGAATAAAGTTGCTGGACAATTCCAAAACCCTTCAGCCAACCTGCTAGCTAGAGTCCACATACACAAGTTAAAGGAGCTCAGATTAACTCCCTTCCTTTCCCCCCATATATGGCTTCTCAGAATCTGCCCCAGCGACCCTCGGGGGCTAAGATAAACATTTGGTCCTAACTGAACAACACAGTAGTTAAAATATCAAGGACTGTGCATGACAAAGAATACTTTGTTCAGTCTTTTTTTCAATTATGATTTAACTTTGATTATTTGGGATAATACTTCATAATCGTTCTGCGATGTATTTTAGAAATATTGAAGTCTTCATATTATGAGCTCTGATTAAAACTCTCTGCTAAGTTTAACTGACAAGGGGCAAGATTCTGTCAGATTTTGTTTGTGTGATTTGTAAAGGGACATTATCACCAAGGTTCTACTGTGTTTTTTTCTGCTAACATTATAAGCCAGTTCCTATTTTTCTAATAACAAAATAATATTTTGCACTTATGTACAGAATTACAAAGTACAG
The DNA here is from genome assembly GCF_028017835.1 of Emys orbicularis. Classification (NCBI taxonomy): domain Eukaryota; kingdom Metazoa; phylum Chordata; order Testudines; family Emydidae; genus Emys; species Emys orbicularis. Next base: position 40,459,874 of record NC_088690.1, read on the forward strand.
TACTGTACAAAAATTAACTGACACTTCTTTGGTTAAAATATTTTTGAATAGGAGCCATTCCTTAATGTACAGTATAACACAATATAATTTCTCCCTTTTGCTTGCATAACACACTATTATTGTGTCTTAATAGTAATCAACAACAATGGCACCATTGCTATGCCTACATAAACACTTAATCTTATACATATGAGTAGTCAAAGTGACACAAAGTGCATGCACAGATTTAACTCACATCCATATTTGTGGTATAATGTTGTATCCCATGAGCATATATCTTGTGATAACTCATGAACTAGTAGCCCTCTAACTATGATGTTTCAGGACTTTGTCACCTAGGCACAGGTACACAAATCAGGGGAAAATATAGCATGAAAAAACATTTTTCTGTATAAAAAAAATGAAGGGTACAAATGTACCTCAACCATGCTACACTGTTATCCTATATTTTTAGTGATTCTATGTACATTTATTTGATTCTAGGGAGATTATCTCATCTTGAAATAGTGGTACCTATGTGTCCCTCACTAAATAAGCAATGTGGGGAATGCAGTGAATTTGTATGTGCTGACCACTCTATATCGATGCTGATGTGTGAAAATTGCATATAGGCTCATTGAATGAGACTTCTGCTAGTTCTTTCAATTTGCTAACTAAATAAAGCTTTTTTCTTCTAAAGCATTATTGTTCTTAGTTTCTGAATGCATTTGGGTACACACATCCCCCATGACACAGTTAATGTAACTTTTTTTCTCGACACTTAAGCACATGTGCAAGTGTTTGCAAGATCAGCATCTAAAACAGTGATTTATAGTTACTATTTCAGGAAACATGAATGAAACATAACATTGTGCAAGAGGCCACGTCCAGTGTAATTTTCATCTATAAAACTCAGAGTTTAGCCCATATCACATATATGACTTGTTTTCCTGAATGGAATTAGGAACATAGAAATTGCCGTACTGGATTAGGATACTGCACTTGATGGACTACTGCATAGTGGTCAGCATCAGGTGTTTTAGAAGAAGGTTCAAGAAACCACACAGCAAACCAATGTGGGAAAATCTTGCCTCCACGAATGCTTCTCTGAACCCCTAATAATTAGAGATTGGCATTACCCCAGAAGCACTAAAGGTTTATATACATTTTAAAACTCCCTTTTAAAATGTATCCCAAAGTAATTGTTGTAACTCTGGATATTTGTGTAATCTGTGCAAAACCCAGTTCCTTTAAAACTTGATAAATTCTTAGCTTTGATTACATCATGTGGCAATGAGTTCCGCCATCAATTTATGTGCTGTAATAGTGGAAATATATTTCTTTTTATCTGTTTTGAATTTGCTGCCTTTCATTTCATGTCTCCTTGGTTATACGAGACAGGAACAATGGAAGCTAAAATCTACCTTCTGAACCATTCATTATTTGCAGTGTTCTCGTGTCCTTTCTTGTTCATCTCCTCTTTAAGATAAACAATCTCAACCTTTTCTTTCTCTACATTTGAAAGCTCTTCTGTGTCCCTAATCATTTTTCTTTCTTGTCTCTGAACTGAACTCTAATTCTGCGATATCCTTTTAGAGATGGGGTTATCTGTACTAAACACATTACAAATGAGGGTGAACCACTAATGTTTGTAATGACACTGTAATATTTTTCCATATTATTCTACATTTCATTCTTCTTGCAATCCTATATTTTGTTCTGTTTTTTTTTTACCACAGCTGCACATTGAACAGAGGGCTTTATTGGCCTGCACAGAGTGAAGTCAAGTTAAGCAATAGGTGCATCATATTATGTTATAGGCTGACTTGACTTGTACAATTACACCTTGGTTTCCTTTTATATTCCTGTACTAAAATGTTTTCCTTTAGCAGGTTCCTTCATTAACACATTTGGTTATAGACACAGCTGCATTTTTAAAGAAAATCTTAAGTATTTTCTTTTGCCTTAAAAAGTGACCCTTTATGTGTAAAATGGAGAATGTATCATTTCTAATATAGAAAGAATATACTTAGGCTTGGCAGAATTTGAAGTTAAAACTTTACAACCGTTAAAACACAAATTATTAACATCACATGTCAAAATATACAAGGTAAATATCCTTTAAATTACACTCTAAGTTCTCAAACAGCATTTTTCTTTCTTTGCCTATCTGTAAATTTAGGTTATTAATGATGGAAATATTGTATTGTTGGTTAATGTGCGTGGTGAAACGAACATTTACTGACATTTACCAATTAAAAACCTAATCCTTCCAAACCTAAATATACTGTATTTACTTGTCATTTTGATTCCATTTAAAATGTAAAATTTGATGCACTATTCTGTTTTTTTAAATCAGCTCAATTAATATACATCAATCATCCCTGATAAAGAACAACATTTGTTTCGCACAAGAGAAGTCATTAAAATTTACAAATTAATTGTCCATGACCCAAATTCATACAGTGTCCCAGCTGGCATGATAAATGCTATAGCTTGCAAACAATCTTTTAATTTTTTTAACCTTTATAACACAAGACATATTACCCAAGTTTTATTGATTACAGCAGGTCAACAATACCAACTATTGTATACTGTGTATTGCAGCAGGAAAGAATGATTTTAGCATTATTAATCCCCAGCCATCAAACAGAAGCATATACATTTACACCAATGCCTCTTAAAACACAATTAATTTGTTCATGTTTTCCTAAGAGCAATTAACAGCAGGCAGGAGTTTTAATGAAATAAAGTTGATTCCCAGAGGGACTGTTTGTAATGAACTTTACAAAGCAGTAACAGCTTCAAACTATTTACTTTAAGACATGATTAATAACAAAGCCATTAAATGAAACATTGGGTTACCTATAGCACCAAGTTAAGGGATACTTCTAATTAAGCAATCATATTTGTTTGTATATGCCCTACCTAACTAGCTCTTTTTACATCTCTTAAACTCTTCCATCAGGACATATAGAATCCAACTGACTTCAGTAAAATAAACACATCATTTTCTGCAATATCGGTTTCCAATAAAAGTGGGTTTGTATTGAAACACTTAGAAAATTCAATCAGAGTAAGTGGCTATTCTGAAAACTACTTAGGGCTCTACAAATTAGCTCTTAAGGGAATTAATTAACTTTTCAGGTTGGGGTTAAGCAGGACTGTAAAACATCCTAGCCCAAATTAAGCTCGGAAAGATTTTATAAAACGTAGAGAAAGTTTAACAATCAGAAAATTAATTTCTGCATGATTGACTGTTGACTCAAGCTTCTTTATTAGAAAAAATCTTTTTTCTCATGATCCTATAAGAGTAATTTAGCAAATACAGACACTGTTGAGGTTGGGCTAAAAGAAACCTGAGAGAGGATTGTTCCATCAGCACTGTTCACAGTAGTGAAAGACAGATCTGCCTTATAGACCATTTTTTTTTTCTAAGTTCAGTTTTTTTCTATTTGGGGGTGGGAAGAGAAGGAAGACAAAAATGAAACCAAAAAAAAACCTTTGAGCCATTTTGAAACCAGTATGTGAATTCTCATACCAAACATTAGATTTGATTTTCATCTTGATTCCAAGTATCACTATTCAGTTAATTCAAGCAAGAGTGCTTTATTCTGTGATCTGTCCCTCTTTTAATATTTTTAGACATCTGTGAGCAATGTGCAAAATAAGCTACATTATTTCACATGGTAGCAGCTATCAGGTATCTCAGTGGGTGCCAATATGGGAGCAACCTAACAAAATGGTTTGGGGCTCTTTGGAAGGAACAGTTATCCAAAATGTTAAAACCATTTCATATATTGATGTCACTGAGGAAGAATTTCCGAAGTGCGTAAGTGACTTGAAGCACAAGTACCATTTAAAGTTAGTGGAACTTGTGTTCCTAAGTCATTCAGGCACTTATAAAAATTGCACTTATAGTGAATATGTTGACTGGATATTAAAAAGCAACAGCAGCACTGTGCCTCAGGAAGCTTTTCTAGAAATGCAAATAGTATTGGGTGACATAGGCTAATGAATTAATTTTATTTACTCACTGGACTCGTACTCGTGTGTAAATTAGATTGCTTTCAAATTTTGGTGCAAAATTAAAATTTGACAATTTACTTTTCACTATCCCCAAACCAGATGTTACCTTTTTGAATGATAGTTCATTTGTGTTTCACCGTTACTTTGCTATGCTATTCACAATGCATAATATTTTCATACATGTTCATTGTTGCATCTCCTGTGGCAGGTTTGAAATCAGACGTATTTGGGCTATTATCTATTGTCTTTAGTAAACTGAACATGCTATTTGATTATATTCTGTCATTCCAGTTGAATCTCCTTTTAAAGGTGTGTTAATTCTAATAAAGAAATATATTGCTTTCATTATGAAATCCCAAAGATCAACCTAATCATGTACTAATTAACATTTGCATAAGGTGACCCTTTCCAAATCATAATTCATATTTTATTTGGAATGTGTTCATGTATAGCACTATATAGGGGAGGCAAATCAATTTTACTAAACTTTGAGTGCTATTCTATTATATATGCTATGTGTTCTTATACTTTTATGGTGTTAGACTTTTACTTTTAATATTACATAATATAAACTAAGTATTATTTGTGTTGTGCACCTAATCTGTAAAGACCAAGTATTTTGGCCATGATTCTGCAATGCATGTAAGCATATGCATAATTGAGAGTATTGCAAATGCCCACTTTTGTCTAATGGTTGGCTCACCAAACCAAGTGTGAGGGAAGTGCTTTCTCCTTCCAACTGAACCCAGATGGGAGATTACTGATTCTGAGCCCTGCTGTGCATTACTGCATATCAGCACTGCTGTATAATCTCACAGGACTTCTCTGCAGGCTTTGTAATGTGAGCATTCAAGCATAACAAGTGGGAATTTGTGCAGGTGAAAGCTAAACTCTGGATGAACAAAGTGACTTTGTGAATGGAGTAAAATACCTTAAACAGGAAGGAAAACATATTTAATTTAGCTAAAAATAAAATAAATCATAAAGTTGAATACATGTGAACCTGAAAAACACTGCAGTGCTTTGAGTATCTGCTTGGATGAAGACATATTTTGAAGACCTCTCTTTTACAGTTGATGTCTACTCAGCTAATAAAGGGCGTTGCAGGTCTCATAGACCAACCTATGACAGCATTCCTTCTAGGAGAGAGGAAGCACCATAGGCTGGCCAGCTGAGACCAACTGGAATTTACCGAAGCACCCTTGGAGAGGATTTCCCAACCAGATTACATAAAACTGGAAACTACATCTTCAAGGTGATGCCGAAATTCCAACCATTTTTAACACACACACCACTGCACCACTTTTGGAAGTTGCTATTCCAAAACTGTTAGCTTGCTCCAGAAAGTATAAATCTTTGTGTTTTAGACATTGAGAGATTATGCTATTTATAATACTTGAATAGTAATGTCCAGTCGTCATTCATCACCATAACTCAAAAATGTGATTTTTGGATGCAGATATGGCAACATGACTTTTTCTTCATCTCATGTTATTCTTTTTCATCTTTATTAGATGGTTTAGAATGCTTCTGAAGAGACTGGGTTAAATTATGAACATTAAATTTAACATATATATTAAAATATTTAAAGCATCATTTGCAATGAACCAATGTCAATGTAATTAAGTGCAAAGACTCTGCAAATCATAAATCTGTTTTTTATTAACATCACTTTCTCCAAAAGCCTTAGCACATCTGTTGCTCTATTTTAAATTTGCTATTTATAAAATTCAGGAAAACTGCATGCCTTCTGATTGCTCCATTTCCATTATATACATATTCAACCACATAATTATGGCAGTTCAGAAGTATACTATACAGTGCACCATTAAATACAAGACAGGTTTTAATTAGAAATAGAAATATGGATATAACAGGTTTTAAAATGGTTCTACTTGCAACTGTCCATGAGTATAGCCATAACAGCTACCTTCCTGTGATAATTTTACTTTGACAAAAGTTAGTGTTTTTCGGGAAAGACATAGTATTGTCATTCTTGGAAGTTGTTGCTGTCTGCAGGTGGTCTAAATAAATGGCAATAGAAATGTGGCAATCTTGCCACAAAGTTGTGGGTATTGAATAACTTTCAACCCATGTTTTAATGATAATCCTGAATATTCATATATTCATGAAGGTAATCGCATATTCCTGGTGTCTGGGGGTTTATTTCTTTTCTTTTTTTTTACGGGGGAATTTGTTTCAGCCATTGTAACCCATTAAAGTTGTTCAAAATATGGAAAAACAATTTTGAAAAAGAAAAATGAAGTTGTTTCCATTTTGCAGGGTTCAAAACAAGGTTTCATTTTTCAAAAAATGTCAAACCTTTTCAAAGTTTTGGTATTTTGAACATTTGAATTTGTTTCCCCATCTCCTCCTCTCTCCCACCTTTTTGCTACTAAAGGCAATAAAATAAATTATGTCCAAGGTTTTTTATTTTATTTTTTATCTTATCCTTTTTGCTTGCTCTTTAGCATTTTTAATTTTGGAAAAGTTCCAAAGTGGCAGAAAGAAAAATGAAGGCCTGTAACTCTGACACCATCTTTTCAAATGTTGGATTTGGATTTTGTTTTCTCTTCTAAGTAACTTGAGGTGAGGGGGCTGTTGGAGGAATTTTCAAAATATATTTGACACTTATTTTTTCTCTGTCTCCTGCATCAGATAAAAAATAAAAAAGCTTCAAATCTCTTCAGATTTAGACAAAACATCGTCCCATATCCACACACCAAACAATCAAGATTTGAAGTGGAAATAACCCCCACTTTTTAAAAAAAAAAATGTCTTAGGGAGGAGGAAGTTGAGCTTATAATGGAAATCAAGTTTCTATCTTAGCCATGCAGATGCTGCTTTCTCACCATATTATTGTCAGAATAACGAGCGATTCTCTTTCATGTATTTCTCCAGTTACTTGCAATAACTAGAAATGCCTCAATAAGATATGACATCAAGCTTTTAAATAAGCTTGTTAAAAGAGTGCATGATACACTGGCATTGGGACTGAAGACTGTTTCTTGCTGATGTAATAAGAATGACCCAAATATTTCTCAGTCAGAATACTATACTTTCAATGGACTGATGTGATGCATTCCTTGCTGACATACCATTACAGAGATTATTGAAGTGATATAAAATATAATACAATAATTGTATGTTGTGACTGAAAAGGAACAGTTGGCACTTTTGTGATATCAGATTCCCCAACATTTGGTTTGATTTGTTGCACTCTTTCCAGAAAACAACATTCTCCAGTTTTGCTTTCTGGGTGAGAAAAGACAGGTCCTGAGTGATCTTTTACTTAATTATTATTTTTTTAAATATTATTTTATATTTTTAATAAAATATTTTGGTTAAACTTTGTATTACAGGTACATTTATAATTATTTTATAAAGGGTTAATGATTACTAAGTGGCTCAATTAATTGTTTTAGAACTGTACCCCGATATAATGCTGTCCTCGGGAGCCAAAAAATCTTACCACGTTATAGGTGAAACCGTATTATATCGAACTTGCTTTGCTCCACTGGAGTGTGCAGCCCCGCCCCCCCGGAGCACTGCTTTACCGCGTTATATCCGAATTCGTGTTATATCAGGTTGCGTTATATCGGGATAGAGGTGTATTTATGTCAGGAAGCATCAGCAAAACTCACACTCACTTCTTCACTTGTTTGTTTTAACCATTCACATTGCAACAATCTGCATCAGCTGTTGATCCATTTCCATTCAATTATATAGAAATTATCTTCCACTTCATTCCACATTTGTTTCCAGAAATCTCAGCTGTTCACAGCTTTTTATGGAGCCAGGTTCTCTTCGGCTCCTGGCCATTTAATGAAAGGTTTGGCTAGAACCTTGCCATACTTAGCCAATGCAAATTTTGTAAGGCTGTTGAACCATAAAGCAAACCACTTACTTTCTCATCAGATCTGAGCCTGATAAGGGCTGTTGTCAGCATCGGTCACATTCTGTATCAGATGTATTGCCCCTGAGCAACTTATTAGGAAAAGGGATTTTCCTTTTCAAAGCTGTGTCTTGAGAATATTATCATATTAATCACAGGTACTTCCCGCTCACATACGAATAGGATTTATCAAGTCTTGAGTGGAAATTCTTTAGCTTCTGCAGATATAATTGTTTTATCTTACATTACATTAATATTCAGGCATAGCAGGCCAATTCTGTCTTTCAGAGTCCGTTATCTCCATTGACGCAGGCTCATTTACTCTTGCTGAGGAGCTGGCCCAATATTCCAACTATAGCCATACCATGGATTTATATAAAGGCATTATCATATTTTTCAGTATTCTTTTCTACCTTATTTTCTTTGCTTGAGTGCACCCTACATTGAGCAAAGAACTTCATTGATCTGTCCACAGTAACACAGAGTTCCTTTTCCTGATTGATTACAATTATTTTTAGAACACAGCAATGTGTATGAGTAATACTTATTATTTTCAATGTTGTTGTAGTTGTGTTGATCCCAGGATACTAGAGAGACAAGGTGGATGAGGTAATATCTTTAATTGGAGCAACGTCTGTTGGTGAAACAGGCAAACTTTCTGTGTACGCTCAAAAGCTTGTCTCTTTGGCCAACAGAAGTTGGTCCAATACAATATATTACCTTACTTACCTTGTCTCTCTAAAATTTATTATTCCTTTCAATGTGCATTACACTGCATCTGTCTGGACAGCATGATGGCAAATGAAAGTCAGTACTTTCACCAATCTTTGTCAGTTTCCTCTGAAGTTCTTCACAGACTTCTTTAGTTTTTACAGGCCTAACTATCAGACTCTACATTTTCTTTCATTCTTCATTTATTCGGGTATCTAATCTCTACTTAAAACTTTCTGTGGGTAATTTTGGGATAACCCGTCAAAATTGTAGCCTTCAGCTATCAAGCATGGTAGTCTTACAGCATCTCATGCATAGCTCTACTGCATAAGTATTTACATATATAAGAAAATTCAATAGTGTTTAAATCTTTAAAAATACTCTCTTCAGCAGCTACTGGATAATTCAGTCACTTGGAAAACTAAGAAACCAAGTTTGCTGAGGTTTGTGTGCTCACAATAATTAAGGCGGAACAAAAGGTCTGCTCAAGGAATGTAGTTGGTTCTGACATTTTGTCTCTAATGTGACAAGTGAATGCTTATATTCTAAATGAATGTATTCCCATGCAGTTAGCTTTTTCATTTGAACTTGTGTGAGTTGACTAAAGCTTTGTTATAAGTCCCTCTGGAGAGCACTGACACACTCTCAGGTTGCTGACAGGAAAACCCTGCAGATTGCCTAAGGGCCTTTCTGCATCACTTCAGCTACAGCTATGATCAGGTTTTGAAATTTCTCCTTGAAGTTTGGCTGTAATTTTTTGAAAGGCAAACACTTCTGAAAGCACCCTTGCCAGATATGAAAAAACATCCAGAAAATCCAGTTGATATCCTGGATCGAGGACAAAAAGTGAAGTATTTGAATCAAGCTTAAAGCAGCTATTAAAAGTTAGGCAGTGCCTCAATAGAAAGAGCATATAAAGTGATACCTTAGATCAATACTTTCTATCAGTTACAATGACAATATTATTTTCTATCACAAATGAAAGTGCATCTGAAGTTATTCTCTGCCTAGAGGTTTGGCCAACAAAGACAGCTCATGAGGTACTTGGCAAACATATTTTGATTAAAAATCTGCTTCTTGAACAACAGATCTCTGTTCTTTTAGGGAATAAGTACACATGCACCCATGGAGTTAAGTGGGAGATATTTCAATTACACAAAGGGCAATTAGATATACATCTCCGAATGAATTTCAAATCCTTTGAAAATCCAGCCCAAACAATCATTTTCAGAGGGTTTTCTCTCTCTCTCTCTCTCTCTCTCTCTCTCTCTTTTCTCCAGTTTTATAATCTAACTTCTCCATTCACTTCTCACAGATGTTTAGAACTAATGGATATAGGGCCTGATCCAAAGCCATATGGAAGGACATCCATTGAGTTCAAGGCTTTTAGTTTAGACTTTTCTAAACTTCTGTATTTCTTTCCCCTCTCCTCTGACTTTGACTGATCATGAATAATTCCCTATATCCACTGTTAAATAAGTTTATGGTGATGTTTGCTGGGAAGATTAATTGAGCAATAACAATTCATATTATCCATTGGTCCCAGGTTATCTATTGCTAAGCACATGGTTCTGCTTCAAAAATGTTATTACCAACTAAGCAGATGTAATTTATTATGTAAGGTCATTAAATGACTTGGGTATCTTTATGTATGACTGATCCCGAGAATAGTTCTGTACATTTGTTTCAATAGGAGTTTCACATATGATATATATCAACACCAAGCTATGTATGTAGAAGCCAAAACTATCAACATTTCAAGAAACAAACACTTAGATCTAGTCCCAGATTTAGGGTTAGTTTTGCCATTGGTTAAATACCAACTACGTTTCAAACATGCAAACTGATGAAAGGCCCCCTTCTCATACACACATCTGCTCTAGGAAATCCTCACTTCTCAAAGGGCACAAATTACCCCATGAAACCTGCCCTGTGTGCATGAAGACATGTTCCCAAAGGGTTTGATCACATACAGCTTCATTCAAAAGAGAAGCATTTGTCCCTAATGGACTTACTAGTAAACTGTACATTTGTCACACATGCTGTGGGCATTTTCTGCCACCATTACTCATACAGAGTAGTACCTCTTCTGTGAGCTGTCCCATTGATTTCAATGGAACGACATGAGGAGTAAGGCATTATTTAGTGCAAGTAAGTATGGAAGAACCTGGCCTGCTATTATTGAAGAGATTTTGAACTCTGGATAGAATTGGAGGTTTCTAACTGGTCCTCTGTGCTGTTGTAAATATGTTTATAATGCCCAGTAAATTCACAGGTCTAAAGATTTCCTTTGAATCAAATTCTGCAGCCCTTTCTCAAGACTACTCTACACTTTTAGAGCCTGGTTCAGTTCCCACTGAAGTCAATTAGTCACATCGACTCATTGAAATTTGCAGGGAGAGTGGCCGTGCTGCTACATCTCTGTACAAGGTGCTGCTCACCATGCCAGTCCTGCTCCATGGGATGGGGATGGGGATGGGGACATGGCCCCTGAACCTTGTCTGGATATGACCCTGCTTCCTTTAAGGTTCAGGGTTCCCCAAGGACAGTAGATGATATATTAGTTCTTGTTTTCCCTGGAATGAATGGGTAGGTATAATTATCTCTTATTGGTGGGTTGTGGGGGGGGCGGAATTGGAAATCTACTTGTTCTTTCTCCCACCAGGTAGATTCTGGCCCTCAGTTCTTAGTCAAGCAAACCTCCCACTGAAATGTACACTTGCCTGTCTAAAATCTATTTCATAATAGGAATAAGATAATAAAATCTGGGAATTTTGGCCTACATTTGCATTTATTAGATGGTTGTAGAGGGTAAAAGTGAAAAGCGAAATATCTTGATATAATCGGATACATGCTATCACGAACCCGAAACGCTTTGTCTATTGTTTTTTTATATTGTCTGCTATATTCTGTAAGATATACTGTATGTGTAGTAGTAATCTGATGCTTTATTTAAAAAAATCACAAATTTAAAGGAGAGTACAGTATGCTGATTGTAGAATGGCTGCAGCAAACCAAATTTTACTCATAGTTTGGAAAAACCTTCATCAGTCAGGTTTTGTTTTAGACACAGCAAAGCTAGAGAAAGGTATGACTGAGGATCCATTTTAAGCAAGCCACCAAAGTTTGCGGTTGGGGATTAGAGTTATGAAAGGTACGTTTGAATAAAAAGTTGTAGTTTGAGTTCACTTTTACTCCCATCAGAATGAGTAGTACAGATTATTCAAGGAATAAGATATTATTCAGTGTGAAAAAGGGTGGTAGAATCTATCCTATAGAATATTGATATAGATGGAGCTGGTTGTCTATTCTTAATGGGAAGTATCAGGCAACCCTATAGGATCCTGTTTTTAGTGGCTTATAATTGTCAAACTTGAACTGTTTGACTTGAAGTTTCCCATGATGGGGCTCTGCATCAGGCTGAATTTTGTTTTGGAAAACCAAATCCAGGATCTCAAGTCAGGCAACCAGGAAATGAGGAACACATGATTAGTGACCATCTGTGAAAAGTCTGGTTTAAGTGACATGCCTCGCATCACACAGGAATGCTGTGGCAAATACAGTGATAGAAGCCAGTTCTCCAGGGAATGAATCCCAAGAAAAATGCTATTCTACATTAAAATCATATGTCAGTTTCTCATAAAATGCCCAGACTACTTATTCTGAATCATGGGTACATGTTTTTTGTTTGTTTTTTGGTCAGGGTATTACGTTCCCTTGTGAGAGACAAGAAGGAAAACAAAATAAATCTTCAAGAGAAAGAGGAGCCATCTGCCCCTGTTCAAAAGTACTGTACACCATGGGGATTTCATCACTTTTTTTATACCAATGACAGATTGTGCAAAGTGCAGGTGCCCAGTAAATCAAAGAAATGCCAACATTTCTGATTCACAGAGCTTTTTAAAAACCTCAAATCTGACGGAGTGGATATCTCTTGGCCCAAACAATTTTAGAAAACAATTTATGTAGCTCCTTCCAAAACAAACAATATGAACATTTTAACTGATGTGGTTTGAAATAAAAATAAATATTTGAGCAGAATTACTATTTTAAGACAATGTGTTCCTTTTATAGAGGAGGTAGTCATTGGTAATCGCTGAGGGACTATTTTTTAATTTTTTTAAGTGGATCTGTTAGTTGACATCTCTTTCATTATGGGACATACCAAATGCTTTGTATTATTTTATTCATACCTAAGGTCTTTGCTCTTCTATATTTAAAACTTCTGTGGTTTAAATGGGAGCTATATTCAAATAATTGTATTCAGTTAAGCAAGACTAACTGACAAGCAGGTGACTGTGATTTAAATCTGAGGTGGGAGAGCAGATGTTCCAAGATGGAGTCAGAGTGTGAAATCCTAGCCCCTTTAAAGTCAAAGAACTGTGACCAATGGGAGCTGTGGGAGTGGCGCCTGTGGGTGAGCGGGGAGTGCACGGAGCCTCCCTGGATACCCATGCACCTTGGGGTTGCAGTGACCTGGCAGCTGCTTCCTGGGAGCCATGGTAAGTGTTGTCGGGACCCCACACCCTCTCTCTCACCCCAACCCCCTGCCCCAGCCTGGAGCCCCCACCTTCATGCCAAACCCCTCATCCTCAGCTCCACCACAGAGCCTGCACCCCCAGCCTGAGTCTTCAACACCCTGCTCCAGCCCAGAGCCCTCTCCCTCACCCCAAACCCCTCATCCCTGGCCCCACCTCAGAGCCTGCACCGCCAGCCATAGCCCTCAGCCCCTCCCACACCCCAGCCCTCTGCCCCAGCCTGGTGAAAGTGAGTGAGGGTGCAGGATAGTGAGCGATGGAGGGACGGGGGATGGAGCGAGCAGGGGCAGGGCAGGGGCAGGGATGAGGGGCAGGGGTAGGGGAGGGGTGTGACTGGGGTTTTTGGTTTTGTGCAATTAGAAAGTTGACAACCCTACTTTTGGTGCACTTTACAATGCTTTGCTGCTGTAGTTTCCTGCCTGGATTGCTCACAAACTGTCTCTAACATGCAAGTCACTTCCAGTTATGTCTGTTTGTGTACTGCAAACTCCTAGCCACAGCTTGGCTCTTACCAGTCTGATTTACACTGCAGAGTGCCCTAATACACTCCTAGTCCCAGATTTCCCCCCAAAAAATGTATGCCCTGAACTGCCCAGTCCTCTGGTGGACAATACAAATGTATATAGGCCTATTATTTCATCAATGGAAATAATATTACTCCAAATGGAATTTCCCAAACACTTCAATTTAAACACACTGGGTTAGATGGAACAATAAAACAAGTTTATTAACTATAAAGAGAGAGATTTAAAGTTAATATAAGTCATGAGGCACAAAAACCAGAAATGGTTACAAGACAAATAAAGATAAAATGCAATTGATGCCTAATTTAACAAACTATGTTCAAAGCAAAGTTTCTCTCACCACGTGCCCTCAGAGTCTTACTGGCCAAAATTCATAGGCCAGAACCCCTTCTTATGTTTAATGGCTATTTCCTTTGTCCCTTCTCGTGCAGCAAATTCAGGAGGGGTGCCTTGGGGTGTTTGCTCTTTCTTTTTATAGTCCTGTCCCCCAGTTTGAGAAGTAATTCTATCTGGAAGTAAAGATGACAGGCAGTCTGTGCGGAAAGGAACTCCATCCTATCTCTTTGCTAAGGCTATGTCTACACTAGCATTTTTGTCGGTAAAACTTTTGTCAGTCAAGGGTGAGAAAAAACACACCCCTGACCGACAAAAGTTTCACCGGCAGACGCGCCGGTGTGGACAGGGCTATGTTGATGGGAGATGCTCTCCTGTTGACGTAGCTACCGCTGCATCCCCCTTTCTGCCAACAAATGGCCACTTAGCAAGTAATGACCCATCAGCCTTGTTTACACCTGGCTGAGGCATCAACTTACCATTTGTCTCCATTTCTGCTTGATGATTCTGCTTACCGCTTAAATGCAAATTATGCAGAGCACATTCTTTTTTTTGAGACCTGTATGATGTTTCATTCCATATTCTTTATGAACATATGCTTATGATATGAATATGACATAACTGAGATGTACTTTATGCAAGATGGGTCTTGTAAGGTATCATTGGAAAGGTTATGATTCACTGAATGCAGTTATCCAATTTGTATGCCTGTGTAATTTCTGTATCTGGAGTTAGGAATATTAACTATGTATCTGTATTTCAAACGTGTTACTTTGGGTGTCAACCCCCAACCAGTGCTTCAGGTACAACAACGGAAAAGCCAGACATGGCTCATGGGCCAGGAGCAGAGATAATGGACTGTGAAAGAGCTTAGTCTTCCTGTGGACCCTGAACACAGCCTACGAGCAATGGCTGCCACAGCCCTGCAGAGACATGGGTCTTGTCACCTGATACTAAACATTACCTGGGACTTCTTGTAACTTTCCCCTGGAAGGGAAGGGATGTCAAGTTTGGGAAACAAAGGATTCCCGCCTTATGTAAATCCTATTTAAGGGTGGGGAGGAAGTCAAATGGGACTCCTCCTCTCCATGGCTGTCTGCCCAAGAAGAAAGACTGCTAAAGACACTTGAAGGGAAGGCAAGGGGGGAGTCCAGACTGAGACAGGGGTCCAGTCTGAAAAGGAATATAACTGGAACTCTAAACCACAGAAACTTTGCAATCTGCCTAAAATAACATTTAGGGTGAGAATTTACATTTTGTAACCTGTCAGTTAAGTATATTGAGCTTAGCTTGCATATTTTGCTTTATTTGGTCAGTAATCTGCTTTGTTCTGTCTGTTATCTCTTATATTCACTTAAAATTCACCTTTTGGTAGTTAATAAACTTGTTTACAATATAACCCAGTTTATGTAATTTCTAACTGGGGGGGGGAGGCAAGAAGTTGTGCATATCTCCCTCCACATTGTCTCTCTATGCACCTGGGGCTGGCCCTGCCTGTGTGCTTGGCTGGAAGATGCTTGTGAGCCTAACCCAGCAAGACCAGGTAAAGGGGGATCCAGGCTGGCATAATAGGCTGATTGAGCAGGGGAGGTTCAGTTAAACCCCAGCACATCAGGTGACACCCTAAAGGGTCCAACCCCGTCACAATCTGTTTGCCAATTTCTGTTTCCGCAGGGCTATGGTTTGCAATATGTGTTAATATCACCATACACACACATCTTATATCTTCACATACAATGTTGCCATACATATTTTACCAGGACAACAATGACCAGCAATTTATGAGTTTTCAAATGATAGCTCACAAGGAATCCTTTGTTCAAAGATTATTATAATAGTGGGCATGGGTATATTCTGTCACAATAATCAATAGCCAAGAAATATCTTTGCCAAAGTTTCTGATTAAATTATAGAGAGAATCAAAATATAGAAAACATTTTTTTATTAAATTATCCCCAAAATATGTTTTTCTCTATTTTTCAGCAATATTTCATTTCAATTGAAGCTTTCCAACCAATTCTGTTACATTATATTTTTTGTAATATTTTAAAGAAAAGATTAACTTTTTACAGTGCCAAAACATCACAAGAAGGATAAATTTGAAACTGTGCTGCAGACAAGCAAATATATTCAAATGTTATGCCAGGTTTAAAATAAAATTGATAGTGTTTCTGTTCATAATTCATCTGCATGTACATATCCTACATACTCACCCCACTGCACTAACACAATCAGTGTGTTTTTAAAAACACATAATGAACCAGAAGGCCAATTTTTAAACACCCCGTCAAGAAATCCTCTTTTTCAGCAAAATGCTTATTTTCTTTCAGTTAATGATGAATAGTTTACTCCCACATAAGGCACAGCAAACCGTTCATTTGCTTTTTAAAAGGCTAGAAGCAGAGAATATGGCAATGCTTGAAGCTAAGTGAGGTCAGACAGTGTAATTTTTAATGCATTTTTTTTACATTTACTTTTCTCATGAAATTTATATTTCTGAAATGTTTCCTATGACTGTTTATTTCTCAGGGTCTCTTCTTTTGCAGCTTATATCTCTACCAGTGTCAGGTCAAAAGCTGCTCCAAATTAACTGAAAGTAATTTCAGCAGTCGGCATACATATCTGTGAGTTCAGAGTAGCAGAAATAAAGTGCTAATAATGATGCATGCAGAATACCGATGGAAAAAGAAGGGTCAAGGAGGGGGGAGAACACATTTCTTTGTTGCTGGAAAATTAAAAAATATTTTCTTCATAGTGGTGCCCATTATATTCAGAGCTGTGAATTGCATTTCTTTGCACTTAAACAATGCCGTTTTCTCAGAGCCCACCTTGCAAATCTTGAGAGCTGAACTGTGCCTGTTAAACACAGCCTTTTGTAAGAGGCAGCACAGAGATGAACCACCGCATGGCAAGCACTGAGCAGCAGCAAGTTTCTGGGAGCCACTATGCCTGATGGAACGCCCTGGTTGTGTTAGGAGGAGGTAATTTGCTCAATCTCTTTAAAGGGTCCTACATCTTTCCTCTCCTGAGTACAGTAATACCAACCAGTTCTGCTAGCCAGTGTGTTGGTGGGCAGGAGTACCCTGGCTACTAATACTCCTGGGTCCTCCTTTCCACCTTTGTGGCCAGTTGATCTCTTAAGGGGAACAACTCAGTAATTGACTCTGCACTCCCCACCCCAGGGGTTGCTCTTCTGACTGGCCTTTACTCAGGCTGTAGAAGTGGGAGCCCCTGAATGGCCACATTAGGGCTCTCCACAAGCTAGCTCCTACCAGGAGTAATCCAAATAAAGTCAATGCCAACATAAGTTGGGTCCTGCAAATGCTTACTACCAGGAGAAATGCTTGCTACTGCAAATAATCCCATTGATATCAGTGGTTCTACTTAGCTGTGGTAAGCACTACATCAGATAATAACTAAGCTACCACACGTGGCAGTAGGTATTTTCAGGCAAAACTCTAAGAACATGCATCACACCAGCCATTGTTTCAATTGGTGTCTAGTGTTTCTCAGTGAGAGCTGATTTTGCCTATACATCCCAGCAGGAAGTCTACTGATACAGTCTGATGCACAAAAAATGCATCTCATCATTTAAATGCATGAGAAAGGAATCATTCAAAGTTGTTGAAAAATAAGTTCAGTTATTTTAACAGTGCTGATCATTCACCAAACTTGGTGAGAGCTATAATATATTCCCTTGTGTGGCAAGGGATGGATTATGTTAAAGTAACTGACAAGTCTGAGCTCTTAAGGAAATGCTGCTGGATTTATTATTTAATTTTCATTTTTTAAACATTTTATAAAAATGAATAATGGCTTAACTGCTTCTAATTCAGTGACCCACTCTTCAGCAGTCATTCTTTCTCTATGTTAGACCCATGCTCTCTATGATTTGCACTAGCTGTTTATTGCTTTCTGGCCTGATTTTAAGATTTTTTTGTTTGTTTACCTATGGAACCCTAAATGGCTTGAACCTGCCTAATTAAAAGACTGTCTCTCTGTCCATGACATACAGCTAGAGCTGTGATTAGCAAAAACCCCTAAATTGAAGCCCCATTAGTATAAGAGGGAGAGGCAGCTGGTAGAGTGTTCTCCACTAAGTCCTGGGACCTTTAGAATGAACTTACTTCTTTTGGTCCATAACAACCCAAGGCTCGAATCCTGCAAACACCTGTGCATGTTGTACTTAACTTTACTATCATGATTGCCCAGTAAACTGCATAGAAGTCAGCTGACCCACATCAGAAATATGAAAGACAGAAACAAAGAGCTGTATTGGCATTGGAGAGATGCAAACCTATTATTTCTTTAAGTCTAGATTTGTAAGGTTGGATCATGCAACACTGAAACCAATGGATGGAGAATCAAACCCTTAGAACATGATGCTTATACCACTAAGCCTCTCTCTCCAGTCAAGCTGCACTTCCTGTGTCTCAGACTATCAGCTTCCCACTCAGTCACATTTAAAATTAAAGGTCAGGTCCTGTATGTCCCTGTAACACATTCTAAGGTGAAATCCAGACCACTAAGGAGTTGTGTCACCACTTGCCCTCTAGCCCTGGGTGCCTTACAATGCTTTGCTGCTGTAACTCTCAGCCTGGGATGCTCACAGCAAACCCATAAGCATGAAGGTCATACCCTGAGAGTCTGTATGCTATACAGCCCTGCTTCAGCAGCTCTGACCCCAGTCTACATCCCCACTCTGGCTTGCACCAACCTTGGTTACAACTAGCAAGGTAATCCCAACACACTCCCAGTCCCAAATTTCCCCCAAACCATGTGCCCTGAAGTGTTCAGCCCTCTCTTGGACAGCTCAGAGAAATAAAAATGTTAATCCGCCTTTAAAGAGACAAAAGCACATTACAGCTACAAATAAATGCATCCCTCCCTTCAAACACAGCACTGAGTTGGTTTATAGTAAAAATAAAACAAATGTATTAAAAACAGGACATAGGTTCAGTTATGCCAAATAAAGGAAATAGTTATTTGTTTGTAATTCTTTAAAAGTGAAAACACACATCTAAAAGTCTAAAATTAATCTAGCGAAGTACAGACTTTGTTCAAGATGGTTTCTCATGCCAGTCTTTCTTCTTTCCAGCTGTGGTTGACTTTCCCTCAATCAGGACCTTCCACAGAAGTACAAGGTGCTGGCTTCCCTTATCTTATCTAGGTTAAAGATCTTTGCCTAAGCAGGTTTCTAAACTATATTTGATTCTCGGAGACTTCAAGCCCCCTTGTTTGAAGGACCAATCTTTTTCAGCTTGCAAGTGCTTGGTTCCCTTGTTTCTGTCTAGTGATGGATGCCAAAGATGGCTACTGTCTTTGCTTATATCTTTCAATGACCTTGTTTCAAGAGGTAGGATGACCTCATGCTGTTCTTCCCATCCTCCTGTATGTAAATGGGATCTCCAGTGTTTTGATTCCACTATGCTTAATTTACACAGGTAAATAGCTGTGAGGTCCAGGAGAGACCTGTTTCTCCCGTTGTTTGAACACAGACTGTAAAGCCTAATGTCAATGAGTATTCCTTAGATAGTGTTAATACATACATGTTCTGATGATATTAATCACCAGTGTGTCATAGCCTTCCATAAAACACCTCACTTGATAAAATTTTATAATACAGTAATATTGTATACAATCAGTTGATTCAGTTGCTTATCACTTGAGGGTCACCCCCCTCTCCCCATCTTTATAGCCCAGATAAAGTTTCTCTCTGCCACTTCTTAGCTTAATAGCTTTGTTTACTTAATATGTAAAGATACCTTCATTGTCTCGGCAATGGGGTTATGCAGGTATAACTAAGGATGGAACTGACTCTGCAATTTGAACTCAGGTGTAAACTCAGTAGGCATATATCATCTAACCTCAATGGAGCTGTGCTGATTTATCCCGCACGAGTATTTGCCACAATTTACAATTCTATCTGTGATCACTGAGAGAGAAGAAAAACTCTCTCACCTGCTCACAGCTGTACAGGCTCTTCAAGGCTAACACAATAAAAAGTGATAAAAGCTTATTGTTTTGCTCACTAAAATAAGCAGTCGAGACTTGGAATACACACAAGGAGCAAAGCATTTGAGTAAGAAGGTGACATTTTAGCATAATCACTTTTCCCTGTGCATCTGTGCTTGTCAGATTGTCAGAAAACAGGGCAGACACCCCAAACACTGGTATATCCTGTGCTTGTATTTGTGATAAATTATGATCTAAAGTAGGTGGCTAAAGTTATGAATTTAGGTTGAAGACCACTCTGTTTGCATAGACTCTGAGTAATTATACTACATGCATGTAGATTATGGAAGAGAGTCAGGTGGAGTTGAAATTCATGTTAACTAGATGCCAACATGCAGAACTGCAGACTAGTTTATAGGCTGAAGGAGCTGCCATTGCCTTTCTGTAGCAGTTGTACACAGTGCCACATAAACATAAATACTGTGTCACCTCTCGTGTTCCACGACCCCCCTTCTATTAGCTTTCTGTGCCGGTCTTTATTTAGATAGTGCAGAGACCTTCACAGCATGCCGGTCACCCTGTACAGCTGCTCTAGGCAGTTGGATTTGTGACCATATTCTTGACAATAGCTAAAGAGATTGCCCCAGTGAAAGTTATATTTGTGACATTATAACTGTAACTTCAGTTATGGGAGTAGCTGGGCAAAAGACAATGATTGGGGAAGCTACGTTGTAAAGGCACAGACATGTTCAACCCTTGCTTGTGCACAGCTTTTATGCTCAGGTTAGAACAGGCTTGGTGAAATGGACAAGAGCAGTACGTTAGCCTTGACTTGAAATTTGTAGTCATAGGGAAAATTAAGAACACACCATGCCGTCAGGAATAAACGTGTGCCACTCTAGAGATTCAATAGGCGAGCATGGTATGGTAATGGAAAAATTCACTGACTATTTTGTGGTGAAAGTACCAGCTTCCTTATGATTCTAAAAGCTGGTGGGGAGGAGCTGAACCTGAATTTCACCTTAAGTTTGTTTTGAAAACAGAACAGGTTGGGAAGCAAGCTGAGAATGACTGCAGTCACAGATATCGATGCACGAAAGCACAATTGATCTAAAGTAATCTAGGGGGAAAATACATTGGGAAGCCCTATAGAAAATAAAAAAGTTAATGGCAGCAAGGAACACAAGAGAAGCAGGAATAGCAGGTCAGTCTAGAGAGATGTTGCCTATTCAAGGTCATTGTCTGACTTTAAAGAGTTGGATGATGACTAAGAAACAAAGTGAGATCTAATGACAGCTTTGGGAAAGTAAGCCCATTTGAAATGTAAGATGAGACATGGCCAGGAAGAGCACTGGGAAAAGAAGGCACCAAAATCAAAGAGAGAAATACAGTAAGCGAGCTGACTGCAAGTGGATGCATGGAGTTTTTAATACAAACTCAGCAGAATGGAAATGAAAGATTAATGAATTTAAACCAGTAGGTAGGAAGGACAGAAGAGAGGAGTATGAAGAAGAAGGTTTCCCCATCTGCAGAAGGAATAGAAGGGAGCACTTGAAGAAGAAAACATCAGTTAATTCTTAAGAAAGTATGACGCAGATCCTCAGCTGGTGTAAATTGTCAGAGCTCCATTGACTTCGACTTCAATGGAACTGACAATCTTTACCAGCTAAATAGCTGCTCTTATGACTTTAATCATAAAATGAGAAAGAAGTTACTTTACAAAGTTTATAACCTTTGCAGTTATACTTTTATATAGGCAGCAAACATTCACAGGCAACCTTAGGACCTGATCCTGCAATCAGATACTGCCACTATGAGACCTGGTGCCTGTGAAGAGACTTATTGAGTTCAGTGAGCCTTCACAAAGCACAGGGGTCAATGCTAGCAGGTCCAGCTGCAAGACTGGTACCTTCAGCTTTACCCATGTGCCTAATTTCATGTTTGGTACCAGTTACTTTCTATTTACATTCATGACTCCCCCCCCCACACACCTATACAAGCTTATTAAGGGGTTTATCTTGTGAGCTACTGAACCCCTCCTGTAAAGTGCTAAGTGACCTCAACTCTCATTGAGTGCTCTCCGCTCACATTAAATTCAACACCTCAGAGAGTCAGACCCTAAACCAGCAAAACTGAGATTACAAAGGACCCCAAGGGAATTAGGCACCCAATTCCCAGTGAGTTTCCACAGGATTTCTTTTTACACTCACAAGATTTACAAAGGCCAAATTATTTTTAAATGTGTGGGTGGGTGGGGGGGGGGGGGGGAGTGTGTCCCAAGCTGAGATCTTGTGCCAGCTTCTGAGTTTACGTTCATAGCAAATGTTTCTCCTGAACATAAGAATGTAATATAAGAGCATAAGAATGGCCAGACTGGGTCAGACCAATGGTCCATCCAGCCCAGTATCCTGTCTTCTGACAATGGCCGATGCCAGGTGCTTCAGGGGGAATGAATAGAACAGACAATTGTTGAGTGATCCATCACCTGTCATCCACTCCCAGCTTCTGGCAAACAGAGGCTAGGGACACTCAGAGCATGGTGCTGCATCCCTGATCACCCTAGCTAATACCATTGATGGACCTCCATGAGCTTATTTAGTTTTTTTTTTAACCCTGTTATAGTTTTGGTCTTCACAACATTCCCTGGCAATGAGTACCACAGGTGTGAAGAAGTACTTCCTTTTGTTTGTTTTAAACCTGTTGCCTATTAATTTCATTATATAGCCGCGCACAAGCGACCAGGGAGCTATGCGACCAGGGGCTGCTAACAGGGAGTTTCGCAAGGGAGTTCTCCAGGTGAAGGAGGAGCTAATACAGCATCTGTGGGGTAAGTGACTGTCTGTAGTGTGTGTTTGTTTGTGTTTGGGGGTTACTTGCTGTGTGCTGAGCTTGTGTTTGTTTGTTTGGTTGTTTGAGGGACCGTGTGCTCTGGCTGGCAGTTGGAGGCAGGTTTGAAAGCTCGAAGCCTCTGGTAATTGGCTGAGCCTTAATCAGTGGGCGGGGCATTCACTCAGGCCAGGGCTTTATAAAGCCGCACACAAGCGACCAGGGAGCTTTGCGACCAGGGGCTGCTAACAGGGAGTTTCGCAGGGGAGTTTAGAAGGGGAGTGGGAAGGGAGTGGGAGTCCCTCGCCAGCCGTAACCCCATCCCCGTGGCCCCCCCCTAAAACCTATAAACCAAACCACATTCCAAAACTCCCTTCTGTAAACCACCCTTTCACTAACTAGGATACAATGCAGGCAGAAGCCCAGCAGCAGAGTGGGGGCTATCCAGTTTATTGCACCGACTGTTGCATGTATGATTACCTGCCCTGTGGGTGGGTGGCGTATGTGTGCAGTCGGTGCAAGGAGCTCCTGGCCCTCAGAGACCATGTACGGACTTTGGAGGCCAGGGTGGCGGAACTGGAGGAGCTGAGAGAGGCAGAGAGGTATGTTGATGAGGCTTTCCGGGACACTGTAGAATTGTCCCACCTCCGCTTAGACAGCACCTGTGCTGTTAAGGAGGAAGAAGGGCCCAGGGATGTAGAGCAGTCAATGGGAGCAGAGGGAAACTTTCCCGTAGTTGGGACCCTCCTTCCAGATGGTTCTGGGGTTGCCTCTCCGGGGGAGCGAACTCCAGTTTCTAGGAAAAGGCAGGTGTTAGTAATGGGAGATTCGATTATTAGAAATGTAGATAGCTGGGTCTGTGATGACCGGGAGAACCGTATGGTGACTTGCCTGCCTGGTGCAAAGGTTGCGGATCTCTCGAGGCATCTAGATAGACTTATGTGTAGTGCTGGGGAGGAGCCAGTGGTCGTGGTACATGTAGGTACCAATGACATAGGGAAGGGTAGGAGAGATGTCCTGGAAGCCAAATTTAGGCTGCTAGGGAAGAGACTGAAATCCAGGACCTCTATGGTGGCATTTTCAGAAATGCTCCCAGTTCCACGCGCAGGGCCAGGTAGGCAGGCAGAGCTTCAGAGTCTCAATGCGTGGATGAGACGATGGTGTAGAGAGGAGGGGTTCACGTTCATTAGGAACTGGGGAAACTTCTGGGATGGGAGGAGCCTATACAGGAGAGATGGGCTCCACCTAAACCAAAGTGGAATCAGACTGCTGGCACTAAACATTAAAAAGGTTGTAGAGCAGTTTTTAAACTAGGAGATGGGGGAAAGCCGACTGCTGCAGAGGAGCGTGTGGATCGGACACAGACTTCTCTTAGGGGAGAGTCTGATGATAGAGAATCTCCAGGTTATAGTCAGGAGCAGAGGACTGAAAAGTATAATGTAAGGGCCGGATCAAATGATAAACAGCCACATAAAAAAGAATAACAGGAGTACTTGTGGCACCTTAGAGACTAACAAATTTATTAGAGCATAAGCTTTCGTGGGCTACAACCCACTTCTTCGGATGCATATAGAGTGAACCATATATTGAGGAGATATATATACACACACATACAGAGAGCATGAACAGGTGGGAGTTGTCTTACCAACTCTGAGAGGCCAATTAAGTAAGAGAAAAAAATCTTTTGAAGTGATAATCAAGATGGCTCAGTACAGACAGTTTGATAAGAAGCAAGTGTGAAAATACTTACAAGGGGAGATAGATTCAATGTTTGTAATGGCTCAGCCACTCCCAATCCCTATTTAGCCCTGAGTTGATTGTGTCTAGTTTGCATATCAATTCCAGCTCAGCAGTCTCTCGTTGGAGTCTGTTTTTGAAGTTTTTCTGTTTTAAGATAGCCACCCGCAGGTCTGTCAAACAGACAACCCCCCAACCTAAAGCAAATACTCACCAGCAACCACACATCACTGAACAAAAACACTGACCCAGGAACCTATCCTTGTAACAAAGCCCGATGCCAACTCTGTCCACATATCTATTCAAGTGACACCATCATAGGGCCTAATCACATCAGCCATACCATCGGTGGCTCGTTCACCTGCACATCTACCAATGTGATATATGCCATCATGTGCCAGCAATGCCCCTCTGCCATGTACATTGGCCAAACCGGACAGTCTCTACGCAAAAGAATTAATGGACACAAATCTGACATCAGGAATCATAATACTCAAAAACCAGTGGGAGAACACTTTAACCTGTCTGGCCATTCTTTGACAGACCTGCGGGTGGCTATCTTAAAACAGAAAAACTTCAAAAACAGACTCCAACGAGAGACTGCTGAGCTGGAATTGATATGCAAACTAGACACAATCAACTCAGGGCTAAATAGGGATTGGGAGTGGCTGAGCCATTACAAACATTGAATCTATCTCCCCTTGTAAGTATTTTCACACTTGCTTCTTATCAAACTGTCTGTACTGAGCCATCTTGATTATCACTTCAAAAGATTTTTTTCTCTTACTTAATTGGCCTCTCAGAGTTGGTAAGACAACTCCCACCTGTTCATGCTCTCTGTATGTGTGTGTATATATATCTCCTCAATATATGGTTCACTCTATATGCATCCGAAGAAGTGGGTTGTAGCCCACGAAAGCTTATGCTCTAATAAATTTGTTAGTCTCTAAGGTGCCACAAGTACTCCTGTTATTTTTGCGGATACAGACTAACACGGCTGCTACTCTGAAACCTGTCATAAAAAAGAATCTGGCACATCAGAAAAAGGCAGGCTAATAAACAGGGACAAGTTTTTAAAGTGCTTGTACACAAATGCCAGAAGTCTAAATAATAAGATGGGTGAACTAGAGTGCCTTGTGATAAAGGAGGATATAGCTATAATAGGCATCACAGAAACCTGGTGGACTGAGAGCAATCAATGGGACACAATCATTCCGGCGTACAAAATATATCGGAAGGACAGAACAGGCCGTGCAGGGGGAGGAGTGGCACTATATGTTAAAGAAAGTGTGGATTCAAATGAAGTAAAAATCTTAAGCGAATCCACAGGTTCCATAGAGTCTCTATGGATAGAAATTTCATGCTCTAGTAAAAATATAACATTAGGGATCTATTATCGACCACCTGACCAGGACAGTAATAGTGATGATGAAATGCTAAGGGAAATTAGAGAGGCTATCAAAATTAAGAACCCAATAATAGTGGGGGATTTCAATTATCCCCATATTGACTGGGAACATTTCACTTCAGGACGAAATGCAGAGATAAAATTTCTCGATACTTTAAATGACTGCTTCATGGAGCAGCTAGTACGGGAACCCACAAGGGGAGAGTCGACTCTAGATTTAATCCTGAGTGGAGCGCAGGAGCTGGTCCAAGAGGTAACTATAGCGGGACCGCTTGGAAATAGTGACCATAATACAATAGCATTCAACATCCCTGTGGTGGGAAGAACACCTCAACTGCCCAACACTGTGGCCTTTAATTTCAAAAGGGGGAACTATACAAAAATGAGGGGGTTAGTTAGACAAAAGTTAAAAGGTTCAGTGACTAAAGTGAAATCCCTGCAAGTTGCGTGGGCCCTTTTTAAAGACACCATAATAGAGGCTCAACTTCAATGTATACCCCAAATTAAGAAAAACAGTAAAAGAACTAAAAAAGAGCCACCGTGGCTTAACAACCATGTAAAAGAAGCAGTGAGAGATAAAAAGACTTCCTTTAAAAAGTGGAAGTCAAATCCTAGTGAGGCAAATAGAAAGAAGCACAAACACTGCCAACTTAAGTGCAAGAGTGTAATAAGAAAAGCCAAAGAGGAGTTTGAAGAACGGCTAGCCAAAAACTCCAAAGGTAATAACAAAATGTTTTTTAAGTACATCAGAAGCAGGAAGCCTGCTAAACAACCAGTGGGGCTCCTTGACGATGAAAATACAAAAGGAGCGCTTAAAGATGATAAAGTCATTGCGGAGAAACTAAATGGATTCTTTGCTTCAGTCTTCACGGCTGAGGATGTTAGGGAGATTCCCAAACCTGAGCTGGCTTTTGTAGGTGACAAATCTGAGGAACTGTCACAGATTGAAGTATCACTAGAGGAGGTTTTGGAATTAATTGATAAACTCAACATTAACAAGTCACCGGGACCAGATGGCATTCACCCAAGAGTTCTGAAAGAACTCAAATGTGAAGTTGCGGAACTATTAACTAAGGTTTGTAACCTGTCCTTTAAATCGGCTTCGGTACCCAATGACTGGAAGTTAGCTAATGTAACGCCAATATTTAAAAAGGGCTCTAGGGGTGATCCCGGCAATTACAGACCGGTAAGTCTAACGTCGGTACCGGGCAAATTAGTTGAAACAATAGTAAAGAACAAAATTGTCAGACACATAGAAAAACATAAACTCTTGAGCAATAGTCAACATGGTTTCTGTAAAGGGAAATCGTGTCTTACTAATCTATTAGAGTTCTTTGAAGGGGTCAACAAACATGTGGACAAGGGGGATCCGGTGGACATAGTGTACTTAGATTTCCAGAAAGCCTTTGACAAGGTCCCTCACCAAAGGCTCTTACGTAAATTAAGCTGTCATGGGATAAAAGGGAAGGTCCTTTCATGGATTGAGAACTGGTTAAAGGACAGGGAACAAAGGGTAGGAATTAATGGTAAATTCTCAGAATGGAGAGGGGTAACTAGTGGTGTTCCCCAAGGGTCAGTCCTAGGACCTATCCTATTCAATTTATTCATAAATGATCTGGAGAAAGGGGTAAACAGTGAGGTGGCAAAGTTTGCAGATGATACCAATCTACTCAAGATAGTTAAGACCAAAGCAGATTGTGAAGAACTTCAAAAAGATCTCACAAAACTAAGTGATTGGGCAACAAAATGGCAAATGAAATTTAATGTGGATAAATGTAAAGTAATGCACATTGGAAAAAATAACCCCAACTATACATACAACATGATGGGGGCTAATTTAGCTACAACGAGTCAGGAAAAAGATCTTGGCGTCATCGTGGATAGTTCTCTAAAGATGTCCACGCAGTGTGCAGAGGCGGTCAAAAAAGCAAACAGGATGTTAGGAATCATTAAAAAGGGGATAGAGAATAAGACTGAGAATATATTATTGCCCTTATATAAATCCATGGTTCGCCCACATCTCGAATACTGTGTACAGATGTGGTCTCCTCACCTCAAAAAAGATATTCTAGCACTAGAAAAGGTTCAGAAAAGAGCAACTAAAATGATTAAGGGTTTAGAGAGGGTCCCATATGAGGAAAGATTAAAGAGGCTAGGACTCTTCAGTTTGGAAAAGAGAAGACTAAGGGGGGACATGATAGAGGTATATAAAATCATGAGTGATGTTGAGAAAGTGGATAAGGAAAAGTTATTTACTTATTCCCATAATACAAGAACTAGGGGTCACCAAAGGAAATTAATAGGCAGCAGGTTTAAAACAAATAAAAGGAAGTTCTTCTTCACGCAGCGCACAGTCAACTTGTGGAACTCCTTACCTGAGGAGGTTGTGAAGGCTAGGACTATAACAATGTTTAAAAGGGGACTGGATAAATTCATGGTGGCTAAGTCCATAAATGGCTATTAGCCAGGATGGGTAAGAATGGTGTCCCTAGCCTCTGTTCGTCAGAGGATGGAGATGGATGGCAGGAGAGAGATCACTTGATCATTGCCTGTTAGGTTCACTCCCTCTGGGGCACCTGGCATTGGCCACTGTCGGTAGACAGATACTGGGCTAGATGGACCTTTGGTCTGACCCAGTACGGCCTTTCTTATGTTCTTATGTTCTTATGTTCTTATTAGGTGAACCCTAGTTCTTGTGTTATGTGAAGGAGTAAATAACATTCCTTATTCACTTTCTCCACACCAGTCAAGATTTTATAGACCTCTATCATATCCTCCCTTAGTTGTCTCTTTTCCAAGCTGAAAAGTCCCAGTCTTTTTACTGTCTCCTCATATGGAAGCTGTTCCATAACCCTAATAATTTTTGTTGCCCTTTTCCACTTCTAATATATCTCTTTAGAGATGGGGCTATCACATCTGCACACAGTATTCAGGATGTGGGCGTACCATGGATTTATAGAGAGTCATTATGATATTTTCTGTCTTATTATCTAACCCTTTCCTAATGGTTCCTAACATTCTTTTAGCTTTTTTGACTGCTGCTGCATGTTGAGCGGCTGTTTTCAGAGAACTAACCACAATGACTATAAGATCTCTTTCTTGAGTGCTAACAGCTAATTAAGACCCATCGTTTTGTTATATAGTTGGGATTATGTTTTGCACTGTGCATTACTTTGCATTTATCAACATTGAATTAATCTGCCATTTTGTTGCCCAGTCACCCAGTTTATTGATATCCCTCTGTAACTCTTCACAGCCTGCTTTGGACTTAACTATCCTGAGTAATTTTGTATCATCTGCAAATGTTGCCACCGCACGGTTTACCCCTTTTTTTCCAGATCATTTATTAATATGTTGAACAGTACTGGTCCCCGTACAGTCCCCCAGGGACCACCAGTGGTTACCTCTCTCCATTCTGAAAACTGACCTGGTTTATATCAGTGTCTGAAAATAAAAAATTCAAAGAACACCAAAGGGACAAATTTTAATATGATGCTAAAATATCTGATAGAAAATTCCTGAAACAGTTCAGAAAAGAAATTACTATAAAAATGTGAAATTGGGAATTGGTAAGATTATGATATATTCAATGTAGTGCTATTTTTATTTTGATAAACAATAAGCATCTTTTAATGGATCGAGCATCACCCAAAGCAACACATTTAACAGAGCATCTATCAAAAACTGCACTGCCATACAATATTCCTTTAAGATGTACTATAAGCTCCCTACCTCTCCCTGAAATCACATATACATTATGCATGTCGTTACATTTTTATCTGGCCATCATAATATTAGCAAATGAGACTTTGAAATATAATCATAAGGGGAAAACAAAAAAGTCAAAGTGCAACCTTCATTATAATTCTTTCAGTCCTCAATTAGAATTAGCATTTGCTTTCCATTCAGTAAGCTGTATTCCACTTCATTTTACTCTGAGGAACTGGATGTCACTGTGGATACTTGAAAGAAGGTTTCCCTCATTCTAAATACAGGACAGAATATTTTATTTTTATTTTTGTTTCAATTATCCATATTTTACAGGTTTCAGTGTCTTCCATTACAATTATCTTTTTCTACTGATAAAAAGGAATTTTGTTAACTTGACACTTTTAGACAGTTAGGAAATAAAAGGCTGAATCTGAGATGTAGCAGACAATGACACTTGGAATGTAGGCTCCTGAATCTGCAAGAGTAATTTATTCTGAATTTCAAGTACAGAGATATGGTGGTAATGCTGAAATCTATTCCTAGAGCCTCAGTAATTATGACTATGCAATGTCCTATGGACCACACACAGAAAATAAGTGTTTTCCATCCTGTGACAAAGAATTTCATTTGTTTCTGTCACACAATGCCTCAGTAATAACTGGAATGCATAAATATCCTGATCCTACAAAGTGCTGAGCAATTTCCGCAAGGTATAAAGGGCTTCAAGCTCTCTTTAAGTCAAGGGAATTGAGTTGTCCCCTTTCCAGAGGGTCTCATCACTTGACAGGATTGATCCTCTGAGATGCTGTATAGCAAATTACCAGCTCAGGCTAGAGCAATAGGGCAGTTGTCAAAGAATATCAAAGAAATGCTAAAAGATCATAGTGTGTTCAAGCCAATTCACTTGTTAGAATAGATCAAAAGGAGATGTTGATTGTATTGTTTTCACCAATCTGTATTCTGTTGTCTGCTATCACATTACACATAGTTACATAGTGATACCCTGTAATTAGATAATCCTAAATCAAAAGTGTGTTAGTATTCAGATGAGAATTTACTTAATGTGTAAAATTTCATAAAAACTAATGATGTTTCTGGCTATCAGGTCGTGTTTACATTACATTTGTCCATCACATGCGATTGGAGCCTTGGAATTGTAAAAGATTGCTAACTTCAAAGTATGAATCATTGTGTTTGACAATGAAAGCTCATACATTTACTTTGTATTTAGGCAACAAAGGAAGAGCCTTGCTGTAAATGAAAACATTGGCCTAAATTGCCTTCTGTGGAAGAAGCTATAATAATGAATACAGAGATCGATCTTGTATCCTGAGCTGTCTTGGACTCTACAGGGAGAGTTCCAGATGCAAAGACAGAGATCCCCAAAATTACTTTGGGTAGCCCTGAGAGACTTACAAAAAACTAGCAGATTGCTACATCTCTGCTCTCATTTTGGACTTACAAACTTTGACTCAACTGTTCATGTATTTTACCTTCTTTAACCTCTCAATAACTATCATTTCTTTTTCTTAACTAATAAATCTTTAGTTAGTTTACTAGAGAAATTGGCTTCAGCATTGTCTTTGATGCGATCCCGAGTACCAATTTGACCTGAGGTAAGTGACTGGCCCTTTGGGGTTAGGAGTAAGCTAATGTGATGTGATATTTGGTATAGTGAACAATATCATAAATTTCAGTTTGTCTGGGTGGCAAGATAGGCTGGAGAGCCTAAGGAGCTCCTTAGTTTTGTGACTCCACGATAAGCCTAATATAGTAATCCAGGAGTGCACCTGTGTAACTGGCTTGGTGAAATCTAATGATAGGATATACCAGTGTTTGGGGTGTCTGCCCTGTTTTCTGACAATCTGACCTGAGATTGGCACTCTCAGTTGTGAGCCACTTCAGACAGCATGACAGCCCCTTTCTCCTCTTAGAATCTTGTCTGTATTTTCTAACCTCGTTTAAATTTTTCATGTGATTTTGAAGTTGTGAAAAGTGCTGGATTGGCAGCCTTGGAGAGACAAGTGTTCTATGTATTCACAGGATCTGGTATAATCTGTACAGCTGCAGTGGAAGCTTTTATGAGATTCATAGTGTTAATTTAGAGGAGTGTCACTAGACTCATAATTAAACCAGATGAAATTCACTAAGAGTTTCTGGGTTGTTGCTATCAATGGGTTCAATTCTTTTATTGATAAGTTGTCAGATAAGTAAGCTCAGTTTGCTAATCAAAGATAGATCATTACAATACAGATAGTTTACCCATTCCGGGAAGCAGGCTTGCAGTTTACATCTTCATTTTGTTTCAAAGTGATTACAAAATCCTGCTTGTTTTTATACCCTATTTGTTTACTTACCGATACAGACCTCATTTTCCCTTTCTCTTATCAAATGAGCTGGCAGGGAACCAGGCAGGCTTTCCAAACCTTGCCTTGGGTTAAGCAAAAGTCCATTGAACTCCACTAGCTTTTGTGAGAAATTGCGGTTTCAGCAAACCAGTATTGTCTGATGAAACTCTGTTTACTCAGAATTTCCAACCAGCTCTAATTAAAATAGCTACTGCAAAAGAAATTCTCACAAACACCAGCTACTTGATCATGCACCCATCAACCAACTCCAAGAATAGCTTTGGAGACATCATGACAGATGTCCCATTTTTCTTGATAGCAAAGCAATTTACAGAATTGTCCCTTTGTATTGTTAGGGGACAGGTTACAGTGGTTCATCTCTGGAAGTGGGGGGGCATGGATCTGCGTTCACTTTGCACTCCCTGTAAGTACCCCACCTGGGCTGGGGAAGCTAATGATCCACCCAGCGGATCAAATGCAGTGATTAATCCTGGTCACGTGCCACCTGAGACACATTGCATATACGCTAAGAAGATCTCTGGAAGTTTCCACCTTGGGTAGAGAGTTAAGTTAAAGCTAGTGTAACATATGAAAACTTAAGGAAGGTGCCCATATGCTCTGTTTCTCTCATTTTTCTACACTGCCTATGTGCCTCAGATCTGTCCTGTAGATGTATCTTTAATGTTGATAAAATTGTTCATTACTTATGTCCATTATGTTGTTGATGCCAGCTGCTGAGACTCCAATAAGGGCTGTAGTTAGTGTCAGTTTACAGTGATGTTTCTTTGTGATGGGAACTAGACTGAGACCATCAAACTCATTTCATGTAGGTCACCAAACAGTCAGCAGATGGGTACCTTTTCGGACCTTGGTCACCAAAAGCCTGGGGTAGGGCTGAACTGACAGCCTAGAAGGGAAAGGTGCTATATTCCATCTTTTCTGTATTTATATCCAGTTTCAAAATTGTATTTCCTGTGGAAACTTATAACACCCATAGAAATTTAATTTTAAGAAGTTCTAGTACATTTGATCTTCCAGACACACAATGATCATTGTGAGTTAGTCTGACTAAACCTGAAAATGACCTCTTCAGGGTTTGATTTCTATAGGTTACCTGAATTGGAACCTCCAGTGATGTTCAAAAAACCTCCTGATAGTTTACTTGGCGGTCCTGGATTATACTAAAAAGGGGAATTATTTATTCTCTTCTATGTATTCCAGGAGTGAAGTCAGAACTATTTCCTTGCTCTTGATGCCTTATGGGGTGGCAGGTATTGTAACGCCATTAATAGATTTTGAATTGGCAGTGTCCTGTATGGTGCTTCCTGTCCAATCACCAAGAAGATCAGAAGATCAGTCACCAAGACCTTTTGAAATGTCTATGATACAAATATCATCAGGGTATGATTAGACAGGATCCTGGGGGCTTTTGGGAGGCAACAGGTTGGAGAGTTGCTGACATTGTAGTCCCAGAACTTGTGCAGAGACACAGAGCTTCTGTACAGATGACCCAGCCTACCAGAGAGTCCTCCAAGATTAGACCCCTTTTGTGCAATTGACTTCACATGGGCACAACCCCTGCACCTGAAGAGCCCCTTCAGAATGAGTGGGGCTCCACATGGCTACACAAGTGCACCTATACTGCACCTATACTGCAGGATCTCTGCTTTAGGGAATCTGCACATTTTTGAGGCCAAACTCTTGCCTCTTTTGGAGAAAACAACCTTCCCTCACCCCCATGAGGATCAACCTGGAAGAGAGACTGTAATATGTGTGGAGTGACAGTGAGTGATGCAGGATTATATGTCAGTAGGGTACCGGCTGGAGAGACTTTAACTGGTCATTTCCTGGTTGAGCTTCTAAAGAGTGGAGCCCTTTTTTGAAATCTACTTTCAACCCTTATTTTCTGTCTTGGAATAATTATAAGAAAGCATCATAGATGTAATTATTTCCATGATGATTTCCTTGCTTATATAATGCTTCCATAGAAGACTCTGATAACTCAGTTTCCTCAGATACTGAAATGGGAAGGTAAAGATTCTGAAGTGAATTTATGGGGTGCCAAGCAGTGACTTCAGATGCTACTTTTCCTTAAGGCCATGATCCCTCTACTATAAAAAAGAATTCTTGAATTAAGATACTCTTAGATTAAAACATTTCTTATTTCAAAGAAATGTATAGCACAGAAAAATGATAAAATACAAATGTAATTTTCAAAAGTTATTTAGAGAGGTTGTCCTATGTTTAGATGATGGATAAATACTGTTTTGTTTATATAGTAGTATAACAATAGCCCAGAAGAGTCCTGTGGCACCTTATAGACTAACAGACGTATTGGAGCATGAGCTTTCGTGGGTGAATACCCACTTCGTCGGATGCATGTATTCACCCACGAAAGCTCATGCTCCAATACGTCTGTTAGTCTATAAGGTGCCACAGGACTCTTTGCTGCTTTTACAGATCCAGACTAACACGGCTACCTCTCTGATACTTAACAATAGCCCAGTAATTCCTAAAGATCAGGTATGTCAGTGTTAAGCACAAGAATTGATCTGTTCAAGTAAGTAACACTCTAAAAACAATCCTAGATGTCCACCACGGCGTCCATAGAGCAGTCCTTTGAAATGTTGTGTAGGTGAAATATCACATCATACTCTTAGTAGAAAATCAATATGAAGAAGGCCTTTTACCATAAATCTTCCACTAGAAGTGGCTGTGTGTGTGTATGTGAGAGAGAGAAAGGGGGAGAGAGAGTAGCAGCACTGATCAAGGGGACCTTAATATCCCAGGTATCGTAACCTGACTGTTCTTGTCAGTGCCTACTGTAGCAGCTGAGGATTGAATATACTTATTTTCATGCATCAGCATTTCACTAAAAATGAAAGTGAGGATGAAAAACAGAGAGGAGCTTCCAAAAGGGTGAACTATTTGGACCATCTAGCAGACGCTCCTGAGGGAACTATGGGGATTATCAGTTTGATGCTGCATGAAGGTAGAAGGGCTATAGAGATCCAAGGACAGATGCAAGAGAGACAGAGGGACACAGAGATTCAAGATGGCCCATCTTGTCCTTGTCCTTGTACATTCTGGCTGCAGCCCTGGCATGAATTTCCAGAGTAGGCTTGTGTAAAAAGAGCAGTTGACATAGTGACAAGGCACTGAGCCAAATGAATTCAGTTAATGGTATGAGGGGGGACTCAGAATAAAATCTTTTAGACAAAAAAAACACATTTGGAAGTTTCCACCAGAGAACGAGAACAAAGAATTCCAGAAGAGGGTAATCTAACTTTGTCTGTTCTGGCAAGTAATCTGGCAAGTGATATCTTTCAGAAAAAGATAGATATTGTGGTAATTTCAACAGAATTAATGCATAAATGTAAGTGCAGACAGCACTACTAGCATAATGTTGGAAAGATAAATGGGACTTTTTACAGTCTCTGGTCACATTTGGTTCAAGGCAGGAATGTTTGATTATATTACTAAAATCAAGGACTCATAGAATTATAGAGATGGATAGGACCTACTTTCCATGGCTATCTAGTCTATCACCATACCATTGTAGAATTGCTCTCAGTTATACATTTACCAATATTTTTTCCAATCTAGTTTTTTAATGTATCTGTCATTGGGGCTTCCATCATTTCCCTATGAGAGGAAACTATTCCATTCCTAGGAGTGTAACTATTACCCTCAGGATTTTTTTTTCCCTGATATTCATCTTCATCTATCCCTTAATTTTATCCCACTGCTTCTAGCACTGATCCAATTTAGTGGGATGTTCATTAACCATTTTTGTAGCACAAGAGAGATACCCAGGCAAAGAGACAGTAGACTATTTACATTATTCCTCCTATCTAGAGCTGCAGATCATATGATTATTTTCACTCCATACCAGACTCATTTTTGAAAACTCTATCATTTTCCAAGACTGGACAGAATATCACATTAGTTTGTAATAGTTAGACATTCACTGCTACTAACATATTGCCCAGTAACTTCAGAAGACCAAGAATGACACCAGCTGTAAGGATCTGATCCAAAACCTATTAATGTCATTAGCAGTTGCTAGGTGCTCTAGCCTCTTAGGTGTCAATATGTTGGTTTAGAAACATAACTTTAGGTTTCTATTTTTGAAAATCATGGCCTCAGTATTTAAAGTGTGTAGAACTTGAGTTAACACAGACTTTCTACAGAAAAGCTGATTTAAAATAGAAGATGTAATTAGTCAATAATTCAGCTAAAGTACTGGCATAAAGTGTATTCTGGCCTAAAGTCAGATTCTCAAGATGTGACAGAGATTATAAAAATATATATTTTAAAAGTAGTTAGTAAAGGAGAAAATAATCAATTTTGCCTTGCTGATGTGAGTCACTACAAAGGAAAAGTAGACTGTTAAAATTTACACACTTTATTATGGGTCTGTAAAAGCAAGGAAATATTCATATTAGGAAGAAAAGACAATGATATTGATTTTCTATTTATTGTAATCACTAAGAATCACTGCTTCATTCATCCTTAGTTGAAGAATAAAATGAGCCACAATCTGAAATGTTTAACTGAAAGAAAATAAAGGTGAGGGTTTTTTTTGTTTTTATTATAATTTTGGTAATAGTCTGAAAATATGTATGGGAAAATCCAGCTTTGCCATAAGTAATCCGCCCCCCCCCATAGTATAGTTGTATTAAGGTATTATGGCTTTCTATGATATATTCTCATCCCTTTCCCTCTGCTGTTACAATATATATCTCTGACAGTTTGTTGGAAGCTTTTGGTATAAAGATGGTACGACCAAAAAAGGAATGTTTAATCCATAAGCCCCCCCCTTTAGCTGGTGCCCCTCTTTGTGTCCCTCCAAAGCATCACCTATGGGTGACATAGAGATAAGTGACTTTCCCAAGCTTACACAGTAGGTTAGTGATAGATCTGGAAATAGAACCCAGGAGTCTGAGTTCCAGTTTAGTGCCCTATCCACTAGATAACGCTGCTTCTCGGATGTGAGCTAATCATGTATAATAGGATCTGTGAGGTGGTACAGAAGGGAAAGGTAATCACATGGAACACTCCCACTCATGCATAGCTGTTAACAGCATTTCTGCACTAAGCCCATGTGTCCTGGGAAGCACACAGTTAATGAGGGGATGGAGCACTGGGGCAGAAGCTTTCAGCTGGATATGGGGCATCATTTATGGCATAAATTAATACTGAAGATTTCATAAGTACAGCTCCTACATGCTGGTTTCTACACATCAATGGATGGTCAGATGTGACTGGGAATCCAGGGGCCACAGATCTAGTGAACAAGCCAAACTGTGAGTGTTGGTGAGGGGGCAGAGTCAGAGAGGGCCGTGTAGGGGTGAATGTTACATATAGATGCCCCAAGACCAATGGGTTGGGACCAGAGTTTCCAATGGATGTTTGGGCTCCATATTATCAGCAGGCCATACCCTCTCCCAGGTCTCATGTTACTCCTCACAGAGGGAAGCATGTTACAGGTCCCTGCAGATGTTCTTGGGTAAGCTCCTTCTTCTACACATCCTGATGCAGGAATAGGAGTATATTGGCCATAAACTTTAGAAAGTCTTAAAGTCTAATACTACATTATACTGTTGCAAGTTGCTCAAGAATCTAAACTACTATGAGGTGCTCGTGGTAGGTTCTCTGAAAAAATAATGCTCATTGGAACCCAGTCCTGCAGTCTTTACAGAGGAAAATCTTCTCTTGAAGTCTATAGGAATTTTTCTTGACTAAAGTACCACTGCATTGGGCCCACACTACACTGTGATGCATAGGTCCCTGAATCTAACCACTGGCAATATGACCTGAATGACATCAAGACTTTCCATGAGACATTTCTCTGCTCTTCATGAAATATGCTTCTGATTTGATGACATAGCAAACCATTAAAAAGTAGTAGATTGCTACAGAGAAGTGTACTCTGTTCATATCACACTAGTAGTGTATGGTAGTTTTAAAAAAATAGGAATTTCTTCAATACTAAAACATTTACTCTGTTTCATTAATGTTCTGACCACATTAGATCAAGACAAACCACTTTTGACTACACTAGTAATATGGTACTCTGCATGGTTTGGGGTTTAAGGATAATCTTATATTAAACTGATATTTGTTGTATGAAGTGTTTTAGCTGTGTTGGTTCCTGGATATAAAAGAGACAAGATGGGGGAGAAAACAGGGCTGCTGGAACAATTTTTATAGTGGGGGTGCTGAGAGCTATTGAACCAAACTGTAAACCCTATATATAATGGAAACCACTTTAAGCCAGGGGGTACAGTAGCACCCCTAGCACTCTTAGTCAGAGGACCTATGTGAGGAAATATCTTGTATTGGACCATCTTCGATTGGTGAGGGAGACAAGTTTTTAAGTTTACACCACAGCTTTTCTTCTGACCTGAATAAGAGCTCTTTGTAAGCTCAAAAGATTGTCTTTCTCTTCAACAGAAGTTAGTCCAATAGAAGATATTACCTTATCCACCCTGTCTCTCTGTTAAATTGACAGGCATTTTTAGAAGCACTTAAGCAAATGGTACAATTTTAATCATTGGTTATATTAGGATTATTAGTATCTTGATATCTGTTTGGTTATTTTTGTTATATGAATGAATTCTGAAAAAAGTTCTTCTCTAGAATGTAAAATCCACAGGGCCATATACCTGAATGGATTAGATAGATCATCTAAGTGATTGCACAGAGGCAAATTGTCCAAACCATAAGTGATTAATCAAATTTAAAAAGGGGGAAAGAATCAGTGTAGGAGCCATTGTGAACCACTCCATACCTCTCTAACATGAATGGGCCAGTCCAAGAACTGGATGTGTAAAAGTGAAATTGGTCATTTTTGGAGGGGTGGAATGTTGGTAATTGACTATGGCTTAAGTATTTTAGCAATTACACATATTTTGAACAGAAAAAAAGTCTGAATAACCAGAACTTGGTCTGTGTAACTTAATGTGCCTGTACTAGTCTCTGCCGAGGTTCGGCCCTCAGCGGGGCTGTGGGGTATCCCGCCGCCTTGCTCTGGTCCGCTGTCAGTCCTGGTCCAGCGGTAATATGGGACAGCAAACACATGGGTTAGGGGCTCAGGCCCTTAAGCAGGGGCTGAGCCAATAGGTCAGGAAAAGCCCCGGGTCCTCAATCAGGGCAGGGCAGCAAGCACGCAGTCTGGAACTCAGGCCCTCAAGCAGGGGCTGAGTCAGTGGTTGTAGCAGCCCAGGCCCTAGGTCAGGGTGGGGCAGCAATCAAATAGTCAAGAATCCAGGCCCTTAGGCAGGGGCTGAGTCAGTGTTTGTAGCGGCCCAGGCCCTAGGTCAGGGCGGGGCAGCAATCAAATAGTCAGGAACCCAGGCCCTTAAGCAGGGGCTGAGTCTATGGGTTTGTAGCGGCCCAGGCCCTAGGTCAGGGCGGGGCGGCAATCAAATAGTCAGGAACTCAGGCCCTTAAGCAGGGGCTGAGTCTATGGGTTTGTAGCGGCCCAGGCCCTAGGTCAGGGCGGGGCGGCAATCAAATAGTCAGGAACTCAGGCCCTTAAGCAGGGGCTGAGTCTATGGGTTTGTAGCGGCCCAGGCCCTAGGTCAGGGCGGGGCGGCAATCAAATAGTCAGGAACTCAGGCCCTTAAGCAGGGGCTGAGTCTATGAGCGAGAGGTCCCAGCCTCGCTAGGCCAGGAAAAAGGGGGAGTCTGCCACCCAAGGGGTGGGTGGCAGGGGGGACGCAGGCCCTCCCACTCCACTGTGTCCCAGCCCGGGGCCCTAGCAGCGGCGGAAACTCGCTGCTGTCAGTGGGGATCCTGGCCGCAACACACTGACATCGGCTCTGGCAGTGCTGCAGCCAGAATGGGGTCGGCTGCCCCCGGGCTACTTCCACACTCCCCCTCGTAGGGTACCTGGGCTGGACTAGTGTCCTCGGTGCTCTCCACCAGCATCGATTCCTCCGGGTAGGTAGCGAAGGGTAGCTTCGGCTCCTCCTCGGGATAGCAGGAAAGGGGCAGGCTTGGCTCCTCCTCGGGGTAGCTGGAAAGGGGCAGGTTCGGCTCCTCCTCGGGATAGCTGGAAAGGGGCAGGCTTGGCCAGTCCTCCTCAGGGTACTGGGCAAGGGGTAGGCTCGGCTGGCCTGGTGAGTCAGCAGGCCAATCGCGGCCTGCTGCTGTCTCCCAAGCGGGAGCTCGGCCACAGACGTCTGCTCTCTCCGCCGGCTTGTTCTCCACTGAGCTCTGCAGGCGGGCTTTTATACTTCTGGGTTGGCGCCGTGACCTCTGAGGGGCGGGCGCTGGACCCGGTGGCTCCACCCACGTTGGTGTTAGGGGAGGTTCGGCCCTCAGTGGGGCTGTGGGGTATCCCGCCACCTCGCTACAGTTCCCTATGGACAGACTGGTTTTAATTGCCTCCAGAAACTCCAGAAGTAAAGGAGCAAGCAGGATGTAGTCAGAAAATCATTGTGGAGACCCAGAAAGAAAATGGAATTCTTTTGTAACTGGGAAACAACATTCAATACCTAAAAGCCAACTGGTGTCTGCTGGGTGTGGAAAACGAATCAGATTTCCATACAGTGTTCATTGACACTAACAATTTATGACTAACAGGATGTGGGGAATCAGAAATACATTTTATCAGACTTCTATGGCCATCAAAGATTAAATCTCCCTCCAGAAAGAGAATAAAAGAATATCCAGTGGTGAGAATTCAGGTCAGGGAGGCCTCAAACTAGTTTTCAAACCAAGTCCATGAGCTGGAGAGAACTACATAAAGAAAACACCAAGCACATGTGAAATATCATACAGCCAGAGTCTCAAAATCCTGCTACTACAAGCACGTCCAAACAGCCAATAAAATTGCATTAAACTACTAGCCCTCATACATGGTCTCCAAAAATAATCCATTCTACCACAATTAATAGTAGAAATGACGCCTATTACACATAAGAGAAAGGGTTTGAGTGGGAGTCAGAAGACTTGGTTCTATTCCTCAGTGTGCCACAGAAATTTGTGTGACCTGGGGCAAGTCACTTAGGCCAATATTTTAAACCTGTGTGTCTAACTTTAGGTGCCCACATGCATATTTAGGAATCTAAAGTAAGTGCCCTGATTTTCAGAGGTCCTGAGCAGCCATAGCTCCTCAAGTTCAGTTTGCCAGAAGCTGGGAATGGGCGAAGGGGGATGGATCACTTGATGATTACCTGTTCTGTTCATTCTCCCTGGGGCAGCTGGCATTGGCCACTGTCAGAAGACAGAATACTGGGCTAGAGGGACTTTTGGTCTGACCCAGTATGGCTGTTCTTGTCTTCTTATGTAAGTTAACTTCAGTGAAGCACTCAGTAGCTTTGAAAATGAGGCTGGCTAGTTAGGTTTCTAATTATATATTGTGGTGCCTAACTTTACAGCACACAAGTTTGAAATGTTGGCTTTGGTGTATTTGTAGCTCAGCTTCTTTATTAGTGAAAATGGGAGCAATGATACTCACTTTTCCACTTTATAAGACTTTACTGAATAGTAGTTCTGCTCCTATAGACTTAATTGGACTTTGGATGAGGTCCTTAATGCCCCCCATTTTGGCTAGATATTGCAGTTGTCATTGAAAACTCTGCTGTGAATCAGTGAATACTCATATTTTTTACATTTTCAGCATCCTTTGAGTGAAGTCTTTCAATTATGCCACATAATATTTTTAATTTTTGTGATTCGCAAATGTTTATCAGGCACTGAGATGAGAGCATCAAACTCAAACATATATAACCATCAGACTAATCCCAGCACAAATTCAGAATTGATCCGTATTTAATACCTTCTGGAGCAATCAAATGTACAACTGGCTACATATGCCTTGCAACATGCCTGGAAACTTGCTTGAATCAGAGTCTAGCAGACCATTAAGAGGAAAAGCATTCCAAAGGCAACGATTCTTTAGTCAGAGACACCTGCCACAAGTCCTGAAACCTCAATACCAGGATTCAATATAAGACCTTCCTAGCTGACTTTTACTGCTGTGGGGAGGTACAGGGTGAAAAAGCAGATGACAGGATCCAAAACCTATGGTATTTTCTGAGTCTGGCCTCATATGCATAGTCCCTGTATAAGCCAATGCATTGAAAAACGAATACACTTTAATTTCTGAGAGACTAAACGACAGTAACCATTTCCATCCATTACTGCCCTTGTACTCAGACCCTGTGTGACTTATTTAGACACAAGATTGGGTGGGAATCTGAGCTAAATTAATTCAAATAGGAACTGAATTATGCCAGAATAGAATGAGGAATAAGGGAGAGAGCTAAGGTGACTAACAGAGCTGAAAGTAATCATCTTTACTACAAAACAATGAGCAACTTCAAAACAAAAAAGGTCTCTGTTAAATAAGTAATAACTGGAAAATGTTTGGAAGAACTCCTTATGAAGTCAGGGGTAAAGGGAGGTATTATACGTTTGCTTTATAGTCTTCTTAAGAAAAAACTTGGTGTCTGGGTAAAAAGCTCACAGGCAACTTCAGTATTATTTTTTATGAATCGGTCTCATATCATCTAAATTAGTTGCTTTATACTTTCCTCTCCTGTTGGAGAATGGAATACTAAATATATTCTATTCCTCCTCTTCAATGATTTATTTCTGAATAGCTCACCAGAAGCTTTGAGAAAATACCCTTCAGTGCTATAAAATAGGCTTAAGAATTATTTGACAGGAGACATCTCGATTCAAGGCAACAACTGCAGTAATGATCTCCCACTTTGAATTTGTTTTCACAGAATGGGTTTGTTTTGTAAACTAGATGACAGGCTCTTAAAGATCAGGTAAACCTGAGGAATAAATAATTTTTCAGTAAAACTCAGGGAGGATGTTAAGTTTTTCAAACAAAGTAAGTGGATTGATTTTATAATCATAGTCATAGAAATGTAGGACTGGAAGGGACCTCAGTATATAATCTAGTTCAGTCCCCTGCACTGAGGCAGGACTAAATAATATCTAGACCATTGGTTCTCAATCAGGGGTAAACATACCCCTGGGGATACTCAGGGGTTTTCAAGGGGGTACATCAACTCATCTAAATATTTGCCTAGTTTTACAGCAGGCTACATAAAAAGTCCTAACGAAGTCAGTACAAAGTAAAATTTCATACAGACAATGATTTGTTTATACTGCTCTGTATACTATACACTAAAATGTAAGTACAATATTTATATTCCAATTCATTTATTTTATAATTATATGTTAAAAATGAGAAAGTAAGCAATTTTTCAGTAATAGTGAACTGTGACATTTTTTTAATTTTTATGTCTGATTTTGTAAGCAAGTAGTTTTTAAGTACACAAGACAAATCAGACTCCTGAAAGGGGTATAGTAGTCTGGAAAGTTTGTGAGACACTGATCTAAACCATCCCTGACGGGTGTTTGTCTAATCTGTTTTAAAAACCTCCAATGATGGAGATTCCACAACCTCACTAAGTAATTTCTTCCAGTACTTAACCATAAAGGTTAGCAGTGATCAGATGACTAACATAATAAACATCAGTGTAAATGGGGTAGGATTTCAGGCTAAAACAAGGACAGAACAAGCTAAGAATTACTTTAAAAAGTTACATCCTAGAATATTTAAGGAAGAGATCTCTGAGCCATTAGCGATTTTCTCTGAGAAGTCAGGAGAGATCCCAGAGGATCAAAAAGGAGCAAATATAGTACCTATCTATAAAAAGAGGTATAAAGACAGTGCCAGGAATTATAGACCAGTCAACTTAACTTTGGTACCCAGAAAGATAATGGAGCAACTAATCAAACAATCAATTTGTAAATACCTAGAAGATAATAAGGTGAAAAGTAACAGTCTACGGGAATTTGTCAAGAACAAATCATGGCAAACCAACCCCATACATGATCTTCTTATACCCAAACTAGGGAAATACAGCCTAGGTGAACCTACTGTAACGTGGGTGCAGAACTGGTTGGAAAATCGTACTCAGAGAGTAATTATCAATGGTTTACAGTCATGCTGGAATGCCATATTGAGTGGGGTCCCACAGGGATCTGTCCTGGGTCTGGTTCTATTTAATATCTTCATAAATTATTTGGATAATGGCACAGAGAGTACACTTTGTAAAGTTTGCAGATGATGCCAAGCCGGGAGGGGTTTCAAGAACTTTGGAGGACAGGATTAGAATTCAAAATGAGCTTGACAAAATGGTGAAATGGTCTGAATTAAATAGGATGAAATTCAATAAGGACAAATGCAAAGTATTTCACTTAGGAAGGAATAATCAATTGCACAAATACAAAATGGGAAATGACTCCCTAGGAAGGAGTACTGCGGAAAAGGATGTGAGGGTGATAGTGGATCACAAACTAAATATGAGCCAATATTGTAATTAAATACAAAAAACAATGTTAAAACTACACTGTTAAATTTGAGAATGTTAGAAAATTAAAAAGTTAAAGATTCCTGCAGCACTGTTAATTTGGCTACACCGGAAATATATTCTATTGTTGTGTTATTTAAAGGCAAATTATACAGCCCTTACTCTCCTTGATTAGAACTTGCACAAGGAGTCCTATTGCTTTCATCACTTCAAGGGTTGCACAATCGAGTCCTAAATGTGTAGTGTAATATAGTTCTCTTTGTGTTGTTATAGCTGGATATTTCAAAGGAGTTTATGGGAGTTGGTGACCCAATCCCACTGAATTTTAATGAGTTGTGTGGCTATCTCCCTTAGGACCCTTTTGAAAAATAAACAGACTATGTACTGTGGTCAAATTAATATTGGCATAGAAATCTTAATATTTTCATTTTGTGAGTTAAAAAAAGTTAATATGGCTTTCAGCATTTAATTTCTTTGTTTTGAAAGGAAAGAATAATTTAAAAAATGACC
Source organism: Emys orbicularis (assembly GCF_028017835.1). Classification (NCBI taxonomy): domain Eukaryota; kingdom Metazoa; phylum Chordata; order Testudines; family Emydidae; genus Emys; species Emys orbicularis. Next base: position 40,504,728 of record NC_088690.1, read on the forward strand.
CATGCTTAATAATATTAACACATAAGTATCCCCAGTTAGAATCTGAATTTCAGTCTGAATTGTGATGAATGGAGAGCAGACCATTAGAAGTGACATCCTAGACTCACCGTAATGTGAGTTTTTTCCTATTCACTTCAATGTAATCAGAATTTGCTTCTTGTATAAAATGAAGGAGTTCCCATTTTTGTTCCTGCACTGGTTGACTGGAGACAGTTTTCTGCTAGGCTGGGTGAATTAACATGGTAGTAGCAGGTCTGTTTACATTGAGATGACTGTATTGTGGCAAGAGAAGATGCCAATCTTTTTTTTTTTTTTTTAAATCTTATGTTTTTTGGAGAACTGTAGAACACAGCAAAAATTGTGTTGAGCTCCTAATATGTGCATTTTTTCTCATCTACAATTTCTTCTTGCTTTTGATGTTTAAGAGGTTGGTTGGTTGGTTGGTTGGTTTGTTTGGCTTTCAGTAGGCTGTTCCAGTAAAACACTAACACCTGCAAGCTGTACCAGTTGCAGTTCCTAGCCCCTTGATGTTATGCATGTAATTTTCCATTTCATGTTTAGGTCTGGTCTAATACACAAATTAAAAAACCCTCATCAGATAAATTATTTGATAAATATTCTCATTAGTCATTGAGGGTCAAATTGTGCTGCCTTACACTGAGTTGTCCCTAACACCACTGAAGTCAATGGGACTATTTGTGGGAAAAGGTACTTCTCATTGTGAATGAGACTATCACAATCTAGTCCTGAATAATATAAATTGTTTATCAACTGTATTCAGGCAGATGGCGACCACAGAGCTATGTATCTGCCATAAAAAACTAACCACTAAATGAGAGCACTAGTCACTGGATTATGTACTCAATGAATAATATTTGATCACGTCAAGTTCTTATGTACATACAAATAGAAATTTTAAAAATGTGGACCTCTGTGCAAGAAAAGTTATGAATTTAATTCTTAAGCAGTATGAGGGAAAGGAAGCTAGAGGTTTTGGGCATAGCTGTCCAAATGCTATTTCAAGTCTCATCTCCTTTTTCTTGTTGCAGCTTTTCTAACTATGGAACATGGGTATCCAGAGAGTTCATCTGCTTGTAACTGCTGCCTGCCAAATATTTCTTTCCATGACCTTTTATATAAGAAGTCTGCATTCATTTATGTGCCTTGCAAGGTGAGATGGTAGATAGAGAGTCACAAGGCAGTACTTTGACATATTCTCTCTGGGCACCTTTCAAGCTAGTTATATCCATTTCTAGCTTCCGATAAATAATGTGCACTCTTATATTATGTTATGCCATATTACAAAGCACGAAGGCTGCAGAATAAAGTTGTAGTGAAGCAAGGAATATTCTCATCGACAACCACTTTAATTCCCCGATAACAGATACTGTGCTGGGTAGAGTTTGCAGGATATTCAGTGCTTATGTTATCAATTAAGGCTAGTACTTACAAAATGCCTGTCAAGACTTACAAAAGAGTTCTGTCAAATTCTTATGACATTAATGTTTATATTCAGTCAGGTCTATTGTGCAACATGGTTAAAGAGATGTAAATAGAAATTCTTAGCTGATTTTTATGGCATTGTGGGGAGATAATTTACATCAGAAACCAAGTATCTAGCATTCCAGCCATTGTGGAGGATGTGATTTCTTGCTGGATGGTGTAATCCTACAACCTTTATATTTTGTAATATGGCATAACACAATGTAAGTTTGAGCTTAATGGTACTAATCATGGTAAAGAGCATTTTGCTGTGTAGTAAGCATTTGAAGGATTAGGCTCTTTGTCTGTCTGGTTTTTGCAAATGCAAACTGTCCCTCTCCCTGATGAACTAGGCCGAAATTCTGTTCACCCGATTCACTCTAGTGGTTCCACCAAAACCAATGGGGTTACTTCCATAAATAAGGTGAGCAGTTAGTAAATATGGTGACCTTTAAGACACAAATGGCCTGATCCAAAGTCACTGCAGTCAATAGGAAGAAACCCATAGACATCACCCGTTTTTGAATTAAGCCCAAAATTAGCATGCTATTGAGGTGAAGTGCATAACTTCACAACTCCCTTGGTGGTATTATTTCTGTCCTTAGGGCTGCAAGGCTAAAGTATACAGTAGTTTACATTGTGAAGGACAACTAGTCAAAGAGGACTTAGACCTCTTGCAATATTGAGAAACACTGAGGTGGGACAATAGGAGGAGTCACGGTAGTACTCTAGTGAAGGTCACTATATCCATTATTATAGACATTGTGCCTTATGTACTATGGGATAGTGTGGTGAGATGCACTCATTTAAATCAATCCAATGAGTCTTTATTGGCATGACAAGTTATCCAAGTTCACCCAAGCACAGAAAAAACACAAATCTGCTGGTTCCTGTCTAATGTAGTTAAGGTTCACCCAGAATAGGTCTACACAGGTTTGATCCCCTGTGTCCACTTGTCATTAATGTCTGTTACTGATCACGTAGAAGATTGCTACATAGCATGATGCCATCTCTGGCATCCCTCTCCTTTCTCCGAGGGTTCAGCACTGCTTTTCATCTTTAATTTGTTTTGTTTTTTGAAAAACACTCCAAACTACATTAGCTCCATTGGTTTAGCCAGTGCAGGGCATGGCTATGGTATTTCCATTCCTTACTCAGACTCACCGTTTCTGGAGGCATTAGTGCTGTATGCAGTTCTAGTCATCCCATTCTAGCAATGTACAGTGCTGGGGTCTTGATTTACCTCCCTGTTATGCAGATGCATTAGGGAGCAGTCAGGGGGAATGGTTCCAGGTACCATAATTCTGTAAGTGTTGACATTGACACAGATGATGGGTAGGAGCACAACAAATGAGCTTTGACATTGAGAATGCTCCACTGTTTTTTGGCACTGAGTTCCCAGATGTTTTATTGTGGGTGGTGGATTCTTTTATAGCTGACAGGAAAAGTCTTTTTCAGATGTGAGTCAGAAAGCCCTGAATATATTAGATCTTTCCATTTGTATTATTGATAGGCTCCAGGTGGGTACTTATAATTGATATGTGGGGTGTGTGATTTTTGCATTCCAGGTGGTGGAAGAACTGTTCAGCTTAATTAAATTATAATTGCCCTCTGTGAACCATATAATTATATGAGAGGTAGCCATGAGCCTGCAGGGGCATGACACAGATGTTTTTACTAGTTTTAACACTGTGGTAACTGAAGACATAAAGTACAGGAAGAAATGTCAAAAGGAAGAAGTTTAATCCTATTTCAGAATGGCCATTTCTCATCTAGACCCTCAGCATTCTGAATTTTTAAAAAAAGTTTAGTTTAGTCAAACACCATATAACTGTAATACACTTTTTCTACAATTCTTTTTAATCAGTGTCACTTGCTATACCAGGGATAAAAGAACTATTCAGTGAATTTTGGAAAAATACGTACAAATTTCCCCCAAAATTATAGGAATAGGAGTGATTTTCATTTTTTATTCTATGTGTGGTTTTGTGGTAGTAAAAATCCTTTAAAGCACAGTAATGTAAATGCCACTTTTACAATAATATTTAAAGACAATAGCAATCATCTCAATCATTTCAATAGTTAAAAGCATATTTAATAGAATATTTGGAAATTTGTATATTCAGAACTCTCAGATTTATTCCCAAGAAATATCCTTCCAAATGAATAATAAAAATAAATAACAAGACTATAACAGAGTTGGTCCTGATTCAGTAAAGCATCCTTATTCAAGAAGAGTGCTTAAGCTCCATTGAAGTCAATTGGACTTAATCATGTATTAAAGTAAAGCATGTGCTTAAGTGCCCTCCCAAATAGGAATGGACATAAACATATATTTAAGTTTTTTTTTCCTGAACTAGATCTTCATAATTAATAAAAATTAATAACAATTAGATGAAAGTTTCTAACCACTATAAGAGTGATGTTCTGGAACAGCTTTCCAAGGGGAGCAAAAGACCTAACTGGCTTCAAGACACAGCTTGATACATTTATGGGCGGGATTGTATGATGGGACTGCCTATGATGGCATATCGCCCATTCATGACTGCTAGTAGCAAAAATCCTCGACTTCTGAAGATGGGACACTAGATGGGGAGGGCTCTGAGTTACTACAGAGAATTCTTTTCCAAGTGTCTGCCTGGTGGGTCTTGCCCACATGCTCAGGGTTTAACTGATGTCCATATTTGAGATCAGGAAAGAATTTTCCCCCAGGTCAGATTGGCAGAGTCCCTGGAGGTTTTTCACCTTCCTCTGCAGCATGGAGCATGGGTCACTCGCAGGTTTAAACTACTGTAAATGGTGAATTCTCTGTATCTTCAAGTCTTCAAACCATGTTATGAGGACTTCAGTAACTCTGCCAGAGGTTAGGGGTCTATTTCAAGGATTGGGTGAGGTTCTGTGGCCTGCAATGTCAGGAGGTCAGACTAGATTATCATGATGGTCCCTTCTGACCTTAAAATCTATGAGTGTACTCATATAGCACTCTTCATCTCTAGATCTCATTTGAAATGAAACAGCAGGACAAGTATATCCCATCACACTGGAGGAATATATTTGGCCACAACTCCAAGTGGTGCAAAGTGGTATAGCTTTAGTAAAATCAATAGAGCTATGGCAATTCACACCAGCTGAAGATCTGACCCTTTAGCCGCATGTTACTGATACAACAATTATAGGGAAATGGTCAGCACTGTTTTCATTTAAGTGGCTTTAAAGTAAATGCACCGTTGTGAAGACAGCAAGTCAACACACTTCAGAGTATGTATCCACAGACTTTAAAATGCATCCATTTAAATGGTGGCAGGCAAGGCCAATTTGCTATCTTCCAAGTCAGAAGGGCTAGATGATTTTTTTTAAAAGAAGCTAGTGACACAAGTGCTGAAGAATGCAGCAAAATCTTAGAAAAATTTTCAGTTAAAATTCACGGATTTTTCTGATGCTGCAGATTTCTGTTCTTTCAGCCAATTACCGTGATTTGTATTTAAAAAGGAGCTTTCTTTTTTGTAATCAACCCATTAAAGGCAATATTAAGGCTGCTGCAACATGCTGAAATTTGGTAAACACAAACTGCTCCATAATGGAATCATATCCGAAACATATTAAACGAGCATAAGAAAAATGGGACATGTTTATCTCTGCTTTATTACTGTAAAGCAAATCTTTTTTTTTTAATAGGGGAGGAGTAAATCCAATTATTCCAGTCAACCTGAACAATCCATTTATACTACCTACTTAGAAAGATTTGTTTTCTGTTGCCTATTAAATTCTTTTCTCTTTATGTAATGTGCATCAACATTGACACCCAGTGGCCAGACAGATTTATCTCATAATATTATTCAGTAGTATGGACTTCACTTCTTTTATGTCTTAGATGGTCTCATATCAAATAGGAACCTAAATTCAGTCTAATGCAGGGGGCAGAAAGACAGAGAGACAGTGGCATTATCTACCTAAAGTATAGCTGTTACTAAATAGGGAGATTTTCGAAGACACAGTTGCAATTAGGCAGCTAACTGCTTCTGAGTTTTAACGGGAGTTAGCCCCCTAACTGACATTTATGCCTTTAAAAATCTCCTCCTTATATAATTTCCTTATCTAATTGCAGTAATTAATTCTAATGAAAATTCTTAAGCCTTGTAAATACACTGATATATTTTCTACAGAAAGATGTTCACAGAATTCCTACCTGAACTATCAAAAGACTGCTAAACCTCATTACAGCAGCATAAACACAAAGTGTATTTATCTCCTGGGCACTATTTCAAACAATGACCACATTAGCATGTATAGGACCACATTTAATATGAGTGATATTCCCTTACTGCTATTTTTGTTCACTAACAACATCATTGAATGAAATATGTAGATGGCTTTGTATACTAAGGCTGGGGAAATGGTTGGGTGGAGAGAGATTTTCCTAAATATCAAGGAAAGGAAGGTAGCAGTATTTTGGATTTGTAAGGTACAAGGACGGCATTAGGTAGAGCAGAGAGAAGAAGATTGTAGAAGTATAGTTGTGAGATTGTTGGGCCTCGGAGAGGTTGTGGTAGCAAGGATGGAGAAAAAGAGACAGATTTGGGTAAATTTTGTAGAAGCTTTGGATAATTAGCAGTACCAGGGAGCTGAAAACTAAATCTTTTCAGAGTGGAAGCATCAGTGGGAAAGACTGTCTAAATCAAGGGTGGCCAACCTGTGGCTCCAGAGCCACATGCGGCCCGTCAGAAGTTAACATGCGGCTCCTTGTATAGGCACCGACTCCGGGGCTGGAGATACAGGCGCCAACTTTCCAATATGCTGGGGGGTGCTCATTGCTCAACCCCTGGCTCTGCCACAGGCCCTGCCCCCACTCTACCCCTTCCCGCCCGCTCCCCTGAGCCTGCTATGCCCTCGCTCCTGCCCCCCCCCCCTCGGAGCCTCCTGCACGCCAGGAAACAGCTGATCAGGAGGTGTGGGGAGGGAGGGGGAGGCACTGATCGGCAGGGCTGTCGGTGGGTGGGAGGCGCTTGGGAGCAGGGAGGGGGAGGTGCTCATGGGGGGCTGCTGACGTATTACTGTGGCTCTTTGGCAATGTACATTGGTAAATTCTGGCTCCTTCTCAGGCTCAGGTTGGCCACCCCGGTCTAAATAAATGTAGAAGTCCATCATTGTTCCTGCCTCCTTGCCCACTTGATAATAGACTCTAGACCAGACTCAACAGGCTACTCTCTGTCTTGTCCTCAACTATGCACTCGCTTGGCCTGGTTTCTTCCTCAAGAACAAGAAATAGGACTGCTGGCACAGGGCACTGACTCCTGGGAGCAGCAGCCCCATGTTCTACTCTTTTCACTGCTGCGGTACCCAGGAGAGCCCTGCGGTTCTACGGATACCAATTTATATCTGCGGATATCTGCATCCATGGGTATAAATTTGTATCCATGCAGGGCTCTACAGATATTACTCTCTTCCTCCCCCCCTCCTCCACAGCTAGTGGCAGATTAGACACTGGGCATATGGGGCCATGGCCCCTGCCAACTGTGGGGCTCTGAAGCCCAGGGTGGGCAGGGAAAGCTGCCCCCGTGCCCCGACCCCGCTCCCAGGCAGCAGTGCCAGGCAGGTGGGAGTGGGGCAGCAGTGAGGGAAGCACTCCATGCCCCCAACCCCGTACCCCAGTGTCTGCGACCCCAGACCTCATTCCCTGGCAGCTGCACTCCCAGCCCCCAGCACCCCCAACCCCAGCAGAAGCTGAGGGACAGCAAGAGAAGCCTCCAGCGCTTCCTCGACCCATCCCTGGCAGAAGCTGAGCAGCATCGGGAAAAGCTCCCAGCACTCCCAACTCCATTCCCAGCAGAAGTGTGTGTGTGTGTGGGGGGGGAGGTGGAGGGGTGACAGGGGAAGCCCCAGCACCAGGACCCCCGCTGCGCCCTGGGACTAGAGAAGCTCACACTACCTGCTGCGACCTCAGGGCCGGGGGGAGCTCTCACTCCCCACTGTGGCCTGGGGCTGCGGCAGGGGGACAGAGCTTCTCTGGTCTTGGGGCTGCAGTGGAGGGGCACTATGGGGGGACCCCAGGTGGAACAGGGGCAGGGCTCCAGAAAGGGGCAGAAAGGGGTGGGGCCGTAGGCGGGGTCACATGTGGAGGGGGGGGAATAGGGGCAGGGCCACAGGTGGAAGGGGTGGGCGGGTGCTCTGGCTCAGGAAACCTTAATCCGCTTCTGTCCACAGCCATGGATAGCCCTCACCCAGTGAAAGTGGTGGAGTCATATTTGGAAAGAGTGAGATAGAATATGGGGACCTCAAACAGGAAATATGCATTCCCTGCATGGTGTAGGTGTCTGTTGATGCATGGGATCCCTATACCCCATTGTTCAGCAAGTTGGGAGGACAAAATGTGTTGGGAGGAGAGGTGGGAATGGTGGATCTACAAATATTGGATCTCTAATGTCAGTTCCTAGTAGCAATTAAAATGTAAAGAGAGAATTATTTCTTAATAATTAAGACAACTTGAACAAAAGTTCTTGTCAATAACTACAATAGTGTCAAGTGAAATGGCTGTCCTTTCAGGCCAAAACAGGCATATTCAAATCCTGCTACTGGGAATCTCAAGAAGAAGCAGAAAAGAGAAATAGTGGAAGGAAATCTATGTGCAATGATAGCTTCTTTGCAGAAAGCTGTTTGGGAGTGAGAGGAAACCAGCCTCTCTCTCTCTGGCTTTGGGATAAGTCATAGAATTATACAAATTAAAAATGGTGGGAAAAGTCAAGTTAGATCAACTATTCTATTTCATCTTTCTCCCAATGCAGGATATTTCCCAAATTACAAATTTACTAGTGCTTTGTCCTATCTAATTTTAAATACTCTGAGTCCTGGACCTTTTATTACTTCTCTTCTGAGCCTAAACACTCTCACTTTCTGGACATTTTCCAGACAATCACTCTAGTTTTCCCCTTTCTTAATTTCAATATATTTAATGTATTCAATTTCAATGTATTATTCCTAGGTATGCCCCCCCTCCTACTACTGTAAATAAGCATTGTCCTTGAGGTACTGAGTTAGCCCAGATTTCTTCTTTTTTGATTGCTTAGGCAGACTGAGGAGGTAAAGAAGATCTTAGCATAACTGAGATATTTCAGGACAGTCAAATGACTGTCATCCAATGGGAGAAGACTCACATAACTAAGGTGGAATTTAAATTCTCCTTGAAGCCCTTTGATACAAACACCACAGGAAAGCAACAAACTAAGAAGAATAGGAGGCTGCATATTTGGAATGCACTGATAAACCAGGAAAGGAAGATGGTCTTGCTTTTGGCTGATCAGACAGTGATATCCCTGAAAGTGGGTAAGTTTTAGACGAGGAAGACTGAAAACTGGAGAAGCAAATGAGAATTTGCTGTAAGAAATGTGGTACTGCATTGGTGGCAAAAGAGCAAAGCTAGTCTATAGCAGAGCTTGTTGAAAAAATGGGAAAGTGGTTTCACAAAACAAATTGAAATTTTAATTTTGTGTGACTCACAAGGCTCTAAATGGACACATTTTCTTGATTTTTTCATTATTTTAAACATTTTTATCAGCACCTTTACTGAAATAATTTTGAAGTCTTTTCAACATCCTTGCTGATAGCCAAGGAAAAGTAAAACTCAATGTGTTTTCCACCTTTAGAACCTTTCTGCTTTATCTTCTCTTTCTCAGCCATTAAGCTACAGCTGATCCTTATATCGATAGTACAGCAAGTGGGGAAATGTAGCATGCTGCAGGAAATGTCAGTTCTGTCTCATGTGTGACGTAGAATGCTGAGGCACGTATATGATATCTGACTAGCTCTGTTGACCTCTCTTTGCATTAAATTGAAAAATCAGAGATGCAGTGAAATACACATATTTGTTAAGATTTCATAATTTTATTCCCATTAACTTCAGCATGAAAAGAGAACCACATAAAAGTCAAAATGTTTGAGCTGATGAGGACAAAGCTAACAATGTGACCAGTATTGAAGTGGTTCACTTACTGTAACTATGGACAGATGTGATCCTAGAAAAAGTGACATGTGGCAACATGGTGCCAGTGCTGGAACATAGAAGGGAAAAGAATGTCACTTTTATTATAAAACAGGTTGTGTTTATGTATATGTGTATATATTTGCCTGGCTACCTAAACCATAGGGTAAGGTTCTACACTACTGCTGATTACTGGAATGTATATTTGGATAGATGGGCATGACCTTAAACTTTCAGTGAGCTTTGCATATCATGTGCATCAGATTTATTTCTTGAACTCATGAAACCCATCTGAGAACATTATAACACCTGGCCAAGAGGATGTGCCATAACTGATCCTGCTGTAAGCTGTATTAACTCTGAAAAATAATGATTTCTGTGGATGTTCAAGGAGAATTTTTGTCCTAGCTCTGTCAGGCAAGGTATAAGGTAATTGAAGAGTTATTCTAATTAAGTCTTCAGTCACTGTTTTAGCTTCCTATCTGAAAGAGGCTCTCATAGAATAGACCAACTATAAATCTTGTAGCTATGCTGATTTTACTATGAATAGGTCAGCCAGATGCAAGAAAATGTGTAGAATAGATTCCCAAAATAGTAAATGAGCATACTGAATGCTTCAAATGACATATTCATGGATTACCTGCTTAACATGAATACAATAACCCATACATTTTTCAGGACTGGAGAAAATGTTATTCCTAACAATTAATCATTTGTCTTGGAGATCTAATGAGCCCTTAGGAAAAAGATGTTTCGGTTAGACAGCATAAGCTGCATGACTAAAAAATGCTTAAAGTGAGAGTTAGTTATTATGTTTTAAGCCAAATGAAGTATAACTACTCATTAACATGTTCCTGCAGTAGGAGAGAAATGAGCTTGCTTGCATTAAGAACTTATTGTAAAAAGTGAAGTGAAAAAAAACGCATTTATGTTAAGGTAATGTAAATTAGGGTTGAGAGGAACTAGAACTTTTAAAAGATCAGGTTATATATTCCTCTTCATAAAAAGAGAATGTCTGTGTTAAAAAGTAATATATTTTCAATGCAAATCACTAGAGAAATAAAAATAAACATTTGAATGCAAACTGAGTTCTTAATGTTCCAAATACACGAGTAAGTTCAGGAGGTATATTCATTACTGCTTATATGTAAAACAAAACAGCTAGAATTGTTGAAGGAGATGTGATAAGTAGGTGCCAGGCAGAGAATATCCAAGGAAGGAAATGGAAATGCATCTGTCAAATAAGGAACAAAAGAAGAAGCTTTTTACATCCTTTCTATTATTAGTTAATTCAAACTAAAGTTCAGTACTTTTCAAAAATTGAGTTAACTGATGATCACACAACACTTAGAATACATAATTATACACACACACACACACACAGAGATATACTGTGTGTTTTATATCTCCATTACAAATAATGAGTTCAGCCCACATTTATGACACTAAAACAACATTATTGCACAAAGCTCTGTCCTGCACTTTATACATATACTATATATATATAGTGTGTGTGTGTGTGTATATACATATATAAAAATAGCTTAAGTCCTTTATTTTGTTCATATACCTCAAAATATGGCTGACTTTATATCACTGAACATTTGCCAAATGAAATAACACCATGTATAATATATGAATTAGATTTTGTTTAATACCAGCTATGACAGACCCAGACCAGTGGGGTACAGGAGTCTGGTAGAGGGCAAATATACTGGTCACTGGATGAGTAGTTTTCTGTTCCCTGAGTGAGCAGAGAAGGGGCTGCACTAGAGTAATCAGGAACCTGCTAGAACCAGTTAAGGCAGGCAGGCTAATTAGGACACCTGGAGCCAATTAAGAAGAAGCTGCTAGAATCAATTAAGGCAGGCTAATCAAGGCACCTGGGTTTTAAAAGGAGCTCACTTCAGTTTGTGGTGCGAGTGTGAGGAGCTGGGAGCAAGAGGCGCAAGGAGCTGAGAGTGAGAGGGTGTGCTGCTGGAGGACTGAGGAGCACAAGCGTTATCAGACACCAGGAGGAAGGTCCTGTGGTGAGAATGAGGAAGGTGTTTGGAGGAGGCCATGGGGAAGTAGCCCAGGGAGTTGTAGCTGTCATGCAGCAGTTACAGGAGGCACTATAGACAGCTGCAGTCCACAGGGCCCTGGGCTGGAACCCGGAGTAGAGGGCGGGCCCGGGTTCCCCCCAAACCTCCCAATTGACCTGGACTGTGGGTTCTTCCAGAGGGGAAGGTCTCTGGGCTGTTCCCCAACCCACATGGTGAATCTCTGAGGCAGGAAAATCCACCAATGAGCGCAGGACCCACCAAGATAGAGGAGGAACTTTGTCACACAGCATACTCCTCATTGGTTACAGATCATACAGTTTGCAGACTTGGATTGATTTTTTTAAAGTACCACTGGGTTATATATATATCAATTAGGGCTGTCAAGCAATTAAAAACATTAGTTGCAATTAATCGCACAATTAATTACACTGTTAAACAATGATAGAATACCATTATTTATATATTTTTGGTTGTTTTCTACATTTTCAAATATATTGATTTCAATTACAATACAGAATACAAAGTGTACAGTGCTCATTTTATATTTATTTTTATTACAAATATTTGCACTGTAAAAAACAAAAGAAATAGTATATTTCAGTTCACCTAACACAAGTGCTGTAGTGCAATCTCTTTATAATGAAAGTGGAACTTACAAATGTAGAATTATGTACAAAAATAACTGCATTCAAAAATAAAACAATATAAAACTTTAGAGCCTACCAGTCCACTCAGTCCTACTTCAGCCAATAACTCAGACAAACAAGTTTGGTTACAATTTGCAGGAGATAATGCTGCCCACATCTTGTTTACAATGTCACCTGAAAGTGAGAACAGGCATTTGCTTGGCACTTTTGTAGCCGGCGTTGCAAGATATTTACGTGCCAGATATGCTAAATGTTCATATGCCCCTTCATGCTTCAGCCACCATTCCAGAGGACATGCTTCCATGCTGATGATGCTCATTTAAAAAATAATGCATTAATTAAATTTGTGACTGAACTCCTTGGGGAAGAATTGTGTGTCTCCTATTCTGTTTTACTCTCATTCTGCCATATATTTCATATTATAGCAATCTCTGATGATGACCCAGCACATGTTTGTTTTAAGAACACTTTCACAGTAGATTTGACCAAACATAAAGAAGGTACCAATGTGAGATTTCTAAGGATAGCTACAGCACTCGATCCATGGTTTAAGAATTTAAAGTGCCTTCAAAAATCTGAGTGTGACAAGGTGTGGAGCATGCTTTCAGAAGTCTTAAAAGCCAACACTCCAATGCAGAAACTATAGAACCCGAACCACCAAAAAAGAAAATCAACCTTCTGCTTGTGGCATCTTACTAAAATGAACATGCGTTGGTCCGCTCTGCTTTGGATCATTATTGAGCAGAACCCATCATCGGCACGGACGCATGCATTCTGGAATGGTGGTTGAAGCATGAAGGGACATATGAAGTAGTAAGCAGTATCTCCTGTAAATGTAAACAAACTTGTTTGTCTTAGCAATTGGCTGAACAAGAAGTAGGACTGAGTAGACTTGTAGGCTCTAAAGTTTTACATTGTTTTGTTTTTGAGTGCAGTTATGTAATCAAAAAAAAAATCTACATTTGTAACTTACACTTTCATGATAAAGAGATTGCACTACAGTAGCTGTTTGAGGTCAACTGAAAAATACTATTTCTTTTGTTTATCATTTTACAGTGCAAATATTTGTAATAAAAATAATATAAAGTGAGTACTGTACACTTTGTTTTCTGTGTTGTAATAGAAATCAATATATTTGAAAATGTAGAAAAAACATCCAAAAATATTTAATAAATTTCACTTGATATTCTATTGTTTAACAGTGCGATTAATTGCAGTTATTTTTTTTTTTAGTTAATCGCGCAAGTTAGCTGTCATTAATCGACAACCCTAATATCAATTCAAGCTGGAAGGAAATTGATAATTTCCTTTTAGTAGTTTTGAAGTCATGTACTTAAAGTTAAATGTCTCAGGTTTGTTGATGGCCCCAAAGTTTGAGATAGCTCCATGTTCTAAGCCACTGGCAAGTTGAAAGTCTTGCTGAGATTAAAAAAAAAAAAATCAAATAATTGCTACTCTGTGTATCTTGCTCCTTATTTTCTTTTTAAATCTGCTTCTCTATCCAGAAATAAAACTTTTCCCAATTCACACCTAAATAAATCCTTACATCTCTATATCCATCACCTCACCCCATTCCTCATAAATTTAAATATCCTAACATTCTTCCTTCCCTTCCACTGTCTGTGAAAGGACAGCTAGGATACAGAGAAAGATGTCCGTTCACACTTCTGCAATGCTGCTGCAGTTCCCACCCCCACACACACTTCTGAAGGCACCAAATACTTGTATATGGCAGATCTTTCCATTTTCAAAGCAATGCAATCCCTGTCCAAGTTTCCTCCTCAACAGCTAACCCGGTGGGTGATCTCACATATATCCATGAAATGTCAGTGGTCTGATAACTAGTGCACATATTTGTTGTCAGTTCCATATGTCTCCTCAAACAAACAAATGATAATGCCAGTACCTAGAGCATGCTTGGTTTAACCACTCAGGGCTGCTAGAATCATAGTAGTTGTGTTCACAACTAGTGATACCCTTCTTCTGGTCTCCTGTGGTGTCAGGAAAAAAAAAAACACCCTGTTTTTCTTTCCCTAATGCTTCTAGACTTGCACTTGGCAAACATATTCCCATGTCTGTAGAGTTCTGCAGTTGCTTAGCTCCATCTTATGGGAGAAATGCAAGCCTGGAATTCTTGAATCAAGCATCTTAAAATATATGAAGGATGTTCCCATCTCCTCCCTTAAAATCAGAGTCAGTCCTGAAGTATTGATTCAAACATTACACAGGCAAAACTCCCATTAACTTCAAGTTTCCCGTTTTTAACCTAGTACATATGGGATGATTTGGTCGAGATTAACGTAGCTATGTCTCAAAATTTGTTTAGGAGTTTCTTGTTTTAGGAAATCCTTCTTGATGATCTTATCCTGTTAATTAATGACCCTCCAGATGTCATACAAGAGCTTCCATCAAAATGCAACCCATTGTTTAGTTGTCATTCCCCACCCCATCAGTTATTTCAGAATTCTGACACAGGACCACTAGGAAAAATAATGCAACATTGACAATCTTCAGAAAGATCTCTCCCGCTCACTGGAATTATTAATAATTGAATTATTTTGGGGAAGTTCTATGGCCTGTGTTTTTCAGGAAGTCACACTAGATGTTTGCCATGGTCCTTAGAATCTATTTCAGAATTTCTTAGATCATCACCAAAAAATATAGTAAAAATACCATTGTGAGTTAATGTTGCCATGAGGAGCACTAACATCTGATGCCATGCACCATGAATGGTGTGGATTAGTTACATACATCAGAGAAACTATCTCTGTTCCATTTCTGCTACTTATTGACATAGGGAAGAGATACTGATCACTTCACTGCTTGCATCTCTACTCCCAGTTCCCACCCCACCCCCCGCCCACAGGGTGAGTTACTATCAGATTCTGCACCTTATTTTTTTCTTCAACAGGGTGTTGTTTTGGCAGTAAGTCAGTGGGCACAAATACTATGATGCTCAGTGCCTCTGTGTATAATGCCTGTTAGGTCTTTAGTTGTTGTTTGTTACAACATATTTTAGATTCTTTCACAGTTGGGCTGTTTTGTTCAGCAGTAACTACTGTAGTTTCTTAATTAGACAACTAACATTGACAGCAAACTGTTCTTCAAAAGTATTCATTTAACTGCATACGTGCTCCAGTGCTGCTGAATATAAGAACAACCACATCAATGGTAAGAAAAGAAAATCCACAGCATGATACAGCCATGGAATCCCACAACACACAGGTTTAAATGCCCCTTTCCTGGCCAAAAATTCATATTTTGTTATGAAAATTCTAGACAGTCAGCTTTAGAGACTAATTTTTGCATGGAAAGTTGCCTTCCACTGTCCTGAGAATGTGTCTCAACTCTGACCTTCAGGGACTATCACTAGTAGTGAGAAGGTGGTGCTGTTTTCATGATTAGGAAGTTCTTGACTTTTCTTACTAGTTAGTCCAGCATGGGGACAATCAGTACCAGTTCTGATAATAATGAGAGCAGCACACAAACCCTGCTGTAACAAATATACAGAGCTGTATACTGTATGGTATGTATAACTGTTGTGAAAGCTGCAGAACATCTAATACTTGAGTACTGCAGATTTATTATGGGGATTTGTAAAATGGGTCCACAGCACAGTTGAAAAAGCTACATTTTTTTTAAAACAAAGACTGTGAATGGCTACTCAACTACAAAAGCAGTTTCTCCTCCCTTGGTGTTCACACCTCAACTGCTAGAAGAGGGCCTCACCCTCCCTGATTGAATTAACCTCGTTATCACCAGACTGATTTTTGCCTGCATATTTATACCTGCCTCTGGAAATTTCCATTACATGCATCTGACGAAGTGGGTATTCACCCACAAAAGCTTATGCTTCAATACATCTGTTAGTCTATAAGGTGCCACAGGACTCTTTGTTATTTTTTTCCCCTTGTATGCCAGGTTCCCCACACACGTTCCATTTTAGATTGGGGAAAAACAACCAGAACACAGTAAAACCTCCATAAGAGAGCATGGTGCACATGTGTATCTCTTCCATCACAGAGTACAGCAACTGAGAACAAAACAGCTGCTGAACTTTGCTAATAAAAAGAGTTATTATCAATGTAGAAGTGCAGTACATATAGGACACAGGCATGACAGTTACATAGCTAGTCACTCAGGCTTTCCATGCTTTCAAAAACTATGTTGGCTTTATTAAAAGTCATTACAACTTTTTTGAACTAGCAGTAATATTTTGTTTTTAAAAGTAAACTGTCTTTCTCAAGTAAGCCCAATTTACATAGTAATGCAAAACAGTGTCCTACAAAATGGCTGTGGTCTACCCTTCAACCCTCAGGGTCTTTCCCTAGTTTACATTTGGTTTACTTTATATTTGTTTTACCATTATGGCTATAAAAAAAAGGCTTTTTGCTCAATCCATTACTGAATTATTCTGGCAAACAAAAATGTAGATGAAGCTATATCAGATCATAAGAAACTCATATTTATCATGTTGCCTAATTTTCAAAACATTCAACTATAACAAAACAAAGTACCATCAATCATTGCCTGGTGTATAAATCTTCCTAGAAATATACCCTCCTATCTATCTAATTTCAAATGAAACCTGGCTAATTTCTCTTTCCTACCACTTGAATGCTCTTATTGCCATGACAACTAACAAGAGCTCTAACTTTAGGTCAAGGTTGATTGAGCAAAAACACTGTTTTTCAACCAGCTGATGTGCTTCCAGACAGACATTAAGTGGAGGTTTTCTATCTTGTTAATGATGCATGCATTCATTACCCAATATATAGTGATATTAGTTAATGAAAGAATACAGTGCAATCGATTAAAGGTGCATCAAAATGAGTAATTATTATTGTAGATCTTTAGGTTTAGCTTTTTGCTATAATGAGTTAATGAACCAGATTCACTTCTGCCAAAGTAAATCCTGCCCAGGTCCCCTGGTGGTGGAAAATCTACCAGTGGAGAAGTTATGGTGGAATAAGGTGGCTGCAACCTCCTCTGCACCTGGGGTCCACAGGTAGTATATGCAGCTCAAAAAGTGGGATGCTCTGGCTGGGCAGAAGTCTTATTTAGGGCAACAGATGATGAACAGATTCAGAATATTACCAATGCAGCATCCAGCAGTGGGGCAGCAATGAAACTCCCAATAGACAGTAACGTGCTCTAATAGGTTGTGTTCACCACCGCTGGCTTGGGCCTGTACCCAAAATCAGTTACCTCAGGCTTTCCTTCAGCTAGCTGAGGGAGGGGGAGACTGCCACCCACCGCTTGGGTGGCAGGGGGAAGCAAGCCCTTCCACTCCACTGCATCCCAGCCCAGGGCCTTAAGGGTGGCGGAGAGGTCTGCCACCGCGTCAGCGGGGATCCAAGCCACAACATTCTGACTCACACTCTGCCAGCGTTGCAGCCAAACAGGGGTCTACTACACCTGCACCAACTTCCACACTCCCCCTCCAAGGGTACCTGTTGGTCCGGTGAGGTAAGGTGATCTGCGGGGGCCTCAGTTGCCAGCAGAAGCGCTGCCAGGGTTGGGCCAGATGGCGGTCCGGGCCAGCCGTCTATCTCCTGTGGGGTCGGGTCATCCGAGGGTCTGGGACAGTCGTCTGCTTCCTTTGGGGCCGGGTCATCCAGGAGTCCGGGTGGCCCAGGCCAGTCGTCTGCTTCCCGCGGGGTCAGGTCAGTCCAGGGTCCAGGCATCTGGGCCAGTGGTCTGCACTCTGCGGACCTGCTACCATCTCCCAGTGCGAGAGCTGAGGGGAAGCATTTGTCCCCTCCAATGGCTGGCCGCCCACTGAGCTTCTGGGGTCCCGCCTTTATACTCCTAGCCACACCCCTTGGCATCTAGGGGGCAGGGATATGGGATAGGGCTCCACCCACAAGGGGGTGGAGCCACTCTCTTCCTCTGTGTCTGGGGAGGACCAGTCCACCTCACTATACCCCCCCCTTATGTCCAGTCCCCGGTCTCCGGGACCAGTCTCCTGATGCTCCCCTAAGCAGGAAAAGAAATCGGCATTTGCATTGTCCTTCCTGGCCTGATGGCAGACCGAGAAGACATACTGCTGGAGGGGGAGATACCAGCGCGTAAGTCTGGCATTGGAGTTCTTCCTAGTATGCAGCCATTTTAAGGGGGCATGGTCCATGACCAAAACAAAGGGAGCCCATTTAGCGGCCAGGGCCTCTTTCTCAATTACCGCATATTTACGTTTGCGGGGGAAGAACTTATGATTGAGATAGAGGATGGAGTGTTCTTCTCTGTCTACCTCTGAGAAAGAACTGCTCCAAGTCCCACATCTGATGCATTGGTTTGTAAAATAAAACTCTCGTCAAAGTTAGGACTGAACAGCACCGGCTCCTGGCACAGGATTTGCTTAAGGGTCTGGAAGACATGTTCACAGGCCGGTGACCAGTAGACCTAGCAAGGGCTGTCCTTTGTTAGAAGGGCGGTAAGTGGTGCTGCGATGGAGGTAGCAGCCGGCCAGGCCTAGGAACTGCCGGACCTGTCATTTAATTGTCGGGGCCGGGCAGGCCAGTATGGCCTGGACTTTCCCTATCAGTGGGTGGACCAGCCCCTGGCTGAGAGTATACGTCAGATAAGTTGTCTCCTGCCACCCAATACAACACTTCTTGGGGTTGGCCATGAGTCCAGCCCCTCGTACCATACGTAAGATGGTCCTCCCACTCCCAGCTATAAACCATGACGTCGTCGAGGTAAGCCACGGCATACTCTGTGTGAGGGCCCAGGAGGTGGTCCATGAGACGTTGAAATGTTGCAGGGGCACCATGAAGGCCGAAGGGCATCCAAGTAAACTGGTATAGCCCAGTGGGGTGGCAAAGGGCTACGCCACTCACTGTGTGCAGGTTCTATGACCCTATCTCTAGTATCGCTTGGACTTCCTTCTCTACAATCTCTCGGGTCTGTCGGGGAAGGGGATGGGCAGCTTCCCTAACCACTTCCCTGGGAGTGGTTTGAATACTGTGCTGTACCACACTAGTGTACCCCAGCAGCGCAGTGAACATCTTATGGAACACATTCAACAGGCAGTGAGCCTCCTTCAGCTGGTCAGGAGAGAGGGTGTTCCCCAGTTGGGGCTCCTCAGTAGCGTTCCGATCAGACATCTGGGGACCTAAGGCAGGCTCAGGAGGATAGGGGGCGACCATCAAGCCTTCCCATGTTTGCCACGGTTTCAGGAGATTTATGTGATAAATCTGGTTCTTCCATTTCCAGTCGGGTTGGTGAACTTCGTAGGTGACATCCAGGGCCGGTGCTACCATTTAGGCCAACTAGGCGGTTGCCTAGGGCACCAAGATTTGGGGGCGCCAAAAAGCGGTGCCCCCCATTTTTTTTTTTTTTTTTTTTAAACACAGCGGCCGCTGAGCTGGGAGGGAGAGGGAGTCTGAGCCGCCGGCAGGCAGCCCAGGGGTTCCCCTGGGTCAGCGCGCCTCCGGCAGCCCGGGGGAACCCCTGGGTCAGCGTGCCGCCGGCAGCCCAGGGGAACCCCTGGGTCAGAGCTGCCGCACGGCTCCCCGGGCCGGGAGGGGGAGCTGCTGTGAGGGGGGCGCCTCAGGGCATGGGGGGGGAGCTGCCGCGGGGGGGCGCCTCAGGGTGGAGGGGGTCGGGGAGCTGCTGCAGGGCTGGGTGGGGGCGCGCAAGGTGGAAGTTTCGCCCACCCGACGGACTACCTCATACGGGCCTTGCCATCGGGCGAGGAGTTTTGACTCCTCTGAGGGTAGCAGAAGCAGCACCCAGTCGCCGGGCTCAAATGTATGAGCCCGAGCCTGCTTATTGTAACAATGCTCCTGGGTTCCTTGGGCTGCTCGGAGGTTCTCCTGAGCCAGGGCTCTCACCCGGGCTAGTCGGTCACATAGTTGGAGAACGTACTGTGATAGGCCTTGGGAGGTCGACGGACTGTGCTCCCAATCTTCCCTCATTAGATCCAAGATTCCCCGAGGTTGCTGACCATACAGGAGTTCAAAGGGAGAAAAGTGGGTTGAGGCCTGGGGTACCTCCCAGATGGCTAGGAGCAGTGGAGGGAGCATCTGGGCCCATTGTTGTAGCTGTTGCGAGGGAAGCTTTCTGAGCATACTCTTCAGTGTCCGGTTAAACCACTCGACTAACCTATCCATTTGCGGGTGGTACACAGACGTCTGCAATTTGCTGATGCCCAACAAGGCACATACCTGGTGAAGAAGCCGGGAGGTGAAGTTCGTCCCCTGGTCCGTGAAAAGTTCTCGAGGAAGCCCTACCCGGGTGAAGATCTTTACCATCTCAGCTGCAGTGGTGTGGGCACTTGTGTTTCATAGTGGGATCGCCTCGGGGAACCGGGTCGCATAGTCCATCAAAACCAAGATATACCGGAACCCGGCATTGCTCTTTGGGAAGGGTCCCACCAGGTCCATGGCAACCCATTTGAATGGGATGCTGACCACAGGCAGGGGGATTAGGGAGGCATTCGGCACTCCCGGACCGGCGGTTAGTTGGCACTGGGGGCACGAGCTGCAGTAATTTTTGACCTCCTGATAGACTCCCAGCCAAAAGTAGCAGGACAAAACTCAGGCCAGGGTCTTTTTCTGCTCCAAGTGACTGGCGGCCGGGATATCATGAGCCAGTTAGGTCCGTTCTTCATGGGTCTGCGGGTCCCGCTCTATATGGTAGAGGTGGTCTGTCACCAGCTCGAACCGGGGCCATTGTCCAGCCTTATGGGGTTGGTGACAATTCCATTGATGCGAGCTACTTGTTCGTAAGCATGGCCGAGGGTGGGGTCTTCCCTCTGGTCCCGACAGAAATTGGCAAAAGGACCCGGTGCAGGCTCTTTGGACTGGGGCCCTGGGGAAGTTGGGGAAGGAGCCAGTTCGGTAGGGTCTCCTCCCATTGGCTCTGCCTCTTCGTTGGCCCGGGATCCCCCTGAGTCGACACCCCTACTAGTTCCCTACTCAGTTTCTCCCTCTAGGGCCATCAGAGGGTGTGGCGTTCTGCAACTAGCCTGTCATAGCAGCTCCCTGAAACCTGGCCAGTCCCATCTGAGGATGATCAGATGGGCAAGAGTGGGAGCCAGCCTGACAGTCATCTCCTTGGTCATGCTGTTGATGGTTAACACCTGGATGCGAGGGTACATCCTGATGTTCCCGTGAATATACTGGAGGCGTATCTCTCCCTCCGTTGTCCCGGGGTCTCTCCCTCCGTTGTCCCTGACGGATAAGGGTCTGTCCACATCCTGAGTCTATGAGCACCAGAACCTGGCGGGTTCCTACTTCTACAGGGGTGGTCAGCTTTGGGGAGGAAGGCTTGTGGGCTCAGGATTCCCCGGCACAGACTTGTCCAAAGTTGCAATCCATCTCGGGGCACTCCCTCTGGAAATGCCCATAGCGGCCACAGGAAAAACTAGGTCCCACCTCGGACCGACCTGGTCGGGTGGCTCCCTCGGGCGGAGGACTCTGGTGGTTATCAGAATCTCTCGCAGGGGGAATTTCTGGTGGTTCTCAGAACCAGAATGTAACCAGCTGGGGCATTCTGATGCCTCAGCCATCAGAGTTTTGACCAGTCAGGCGTCGTTCCACCCTAGGACCCGACCTTGGGCCTGCCGATGGGGCTGCCACTCCAGTGGTGGGCGCGGAACCCCAGGGTCCAGTCCGTGTAGGGGCTTCCACCGCCATAAAGTCCTCCATTGGTGTCACCGCTGCTCTCAGGGATGCAGGTTGATGCCAGAGCACCCAGGTCCAGCCGCGGGCTGGGAGGATCTGGACAAATTGTTCCAGTGCAATCTGTTCCGTGAGCTCATTCACCGAATGATGCTCCAGGCATAGCCACCCCCAGCAGAGGTCCCGGATCTCATGGGCCACAACCCGTGGGCAGGTCCCAGCTGGATAGGTCGTTCCCCGGAGTTGTTGCCAAAAAGTTTTGGGGCTAATATCCAGGGTGTCTAGGCCGCCTTTACCTGCTTGTAGTATTGTGCTGCCTCAATCGCTAGCCCTCAATATGTCTGCGTGCTTCCCGTTAGGTAGGGTGCAAGAACAATCGCCCATTGTTCGCGGGGCCTACCGGTCACTATGGTGACGCCTTCAAAGGTTCAAAGGAAGGAACACTTCTGGGTCGTCATCGGGTCCCATCTTGGCAAGCCGGATGGGGGTGGCAGAGCAGGGCCCCTCCCCCCCCGGCACCTCCGGCAGAGGATGCACCTGGTGGGGGAATCAGTGCCGACAACTGCAGTAGATATTGTCGCTGTTGTTCCTGTTGCTGGGCCCCCAGTTGCTGCACTAGCAGCTGTTGCTGCTGCTGGCTCTCAGTCAGATACTTTACAAGTCGATCCATTTCCATCTTGTCTTATTTTATATATATATATATATATATAGTTTTGTTTTGAAGTCCTTGTCAATGGCAGTTCCCGGGCCCCTCACCACAGGGGCTGGGACATTGCCCACATTCTCCACTACGTGTAACAGGTTGTGCTCACCACCGTGGCGCCTCATGCTGGTTGCTCTGGGAATTAGCTCTGTCCAGCTCTGGAGCGCCCTCTGCAGATGGTTTCACCTGATATTTGCTCTGCTGTTTCCTCTGTCTGTGGGGGCCCACATCACTCCCGGACCATGACACTCTCTTCAGGGCATGGCCCTCCGGCTGTGCCCCACCTCCGCTGTCTCCCTCCCTTTTGGGGGAACCAGCAGTCCTTTGCCCAGCTTCTATCCGTGGTGGCGAGCTAGAGCCTGTAGTCCAGCCGCTCGCTCAGGGCAAGCTGCAGTCCTTTGGCTCAAGCCTGCACTCAGGTGGAGCTGCAAATAGTCAATCAGGCTAGGCTCTGGTTCAGAGCTGGGTGGGAAACAAAGTCACTCAGCTTGGGCCTGTACCCAAAGTCAGTTACCTCAGGCTTTCCTTCAGCTAGCTAAGGGAGGGGAAACTGCCAGCCAGCGCTTGGGTGGCAGGGAGGGACGCAGGCCCTCCCACTTCACTGTGTCCCAGCCCACGACCCTAAGGGTGGCGGAGGGGTTTGCCACCGCATCAGCAGGGATCCAAGCTGCAACACGCTAACTCACCCTCTGCCAGCATTGCAGCCAAACAGGGGTCTAGTACCCCTGCACCACTTCCACACTCCCCCTCCAAGGGTACCTGCTGGTCCGGTGAGGTAAGGTGATCTGTGGGGGCCTCAGTTGCCAGCAGAAGCTCTGCCAGGGTTGGGCCAGATGGTGGTCCAGGCCAGCTGTCTCTCTCCTGTGGAGTCGGGTTGTCTGGGGGGTCCGGGCGGTCCAGGCCAGTCATCTGCTTCCTGCGGGGTCAGGTCAGTCCAGAGTCCAGGCAATCCGGGCCAGTCATCTGCACTCTGCGGGCCTGCTACCGTCTCCCAGTGCGAGAGCTCAGGGGAAGTGTCTGTCCCCTCCAGTGGCTGGCCACCCACTGAGCTTTTGGGTCCCGCCTTTATACTCCTAGACCCACCCCTTGGTTCCTGGGGGGCGGGGCTAGGGCTCTGCCCATGAGAGGGTGGAGCCATGCTCTTCCTCTGTATCTGGGGAGGGCCAGTCCACCTCACTACAGGTCCTGATTCTCTCCTGCAGCTATCCTCCCAAACATGATGAAGAAGGGTGTCAATGAAAACACAAGCTGCCTTCTCCATTGGTTAGTCTCACCTAAAGAGTGTAAGCATCTAGTGATCTCAGGAGAGTTCAATTCACAAATTCCTGTGCTTTAGGGTGAACCCAGCCCTTTACAAAATACAGTAATCATAGGCTGACATGTTTTTAACTTCCTAAGAAAACACACTGTATATCAGGTATTCCCAATTTCTCCTTCAAAACTTCATTGTCTGTTGAGAAGTATAGCTAGGGATCAATTTTATGTTCTGCAGCTTAAGAGTTAAAGAAATAAGAGGAATGGGATGGCAGATGAATGGTCTGGATTCTCCCACTGACAGAAACTTTTCAGTTTAGCAGAGCTTGCAGGGCCCATACAAGTAGTGCAGTGAAATGCCAACTATAACAAATCCAAAACCACATGCAAATCGCTGCTGAACCAGAACATAAAAAGCTTCAACTAAGATGTATAGAAGCTGAAGTCTGCACTATCTACAAAAAAATTAGGTTGAGCATGTCACCCAAATTAACTACCCAATTGTATTTGGACTCGTTGCTGGAAGTAATTTTTATAACTCCCAGACCAAAATCAAAGGGGTTCCAAAGAAGAATACTGTGGCCTTGCAAATGGAAATAGGAAACATCTCTAATCTCAGCAACACAGCTACATTCAGGAATGACTTGCACTTTCCAAAAGTGCCAGTCACCAGCAACTATACACCACACCACAGAAACACCAACCCAGGAACCAATCCCTGTAGCAAACCTCATTGCCTACTCTGTCCCCATATCTACTCTGGTGACACCATCAGAGGACCCAACCACATCAGCCACACCATCAAGGGCTCATTCACCTGCACATCCACTAATGTTATATATGCCATCATGTGCCAGCAATGCCCCTCTGCAATGTACATTGGCCAAACCGGACAGTCCCTCCGCAAAAGAATAAATGGACACAAATCGGACATCAGGAATGGTAACATACATAAGCCAGTAAGTGAACACTTCAATCTCCCTGGTCATTCTATTACAGATTTAAAAGTCACTATCATTGAACAAAAAAACTTCAGAAACAGACTTCAAAGAGAAACAGCAGAACTAAAATTCATTTGCAAATTTAACACCATTAATCTGGGCTTGAATAGGGACTGGGAGTGGCTGGCTCCTTACAGAAGCAGCTTTTCCTCTCCTGGAATTGACACCTCCTCATCCATTATTGGGAGTGGACTACATCCACCCTGATTGAATTGGCCCTGTCAACACTGGTTCTCCACTTGCGAAGTAACTCCCTGCTCTCCATGTGTCAGTATATAATGCCTGCATCTGTAACTTTCACTCTATGCATCCGAAGAAGTGAGATTTTTACCCACGAAAGCTTATGCCCAAATAAATCTGTTGGTCTTTAAGGTGCCACCAGACTCCTTGTTGTTTTTGTAGATATAGACTAACACGGCTACACCCTGATACTAGTCTTATGAGTGCCATAGGGCATTTGTAGTTGCCAAGAATTTGGTGCTGATGTTCTGAGGGTGTGAAAGAACACTGCTAGGTACCCCTCAAGTTCTCTTGTTGGCATTCAGCTCCTGCTTTGCCAGATAGTGGTGCTGCTGGACCAGATCTAAGGAACAAGAAATAGCAGAGGGGAAGAGACAGAGAAAAGAAAGAGATGGGAGGAAATCTATACTGCCAGGAACATCACAGAATGGCATTTTAAAAGGGAAACATGGCCATTAAACACCTAAGTCCAACATTTTAGGTACCACCATCATTCATAAACCCCCATTCAGCTAGTGTCGAACCCTCTAGTGCCTAAAGTCTCCAAGTGTCTGTTTCCATCAGTAAAGACCCTGAGGCACCTACATTTCAGTGGCTGAGTATGGGCACAGTCTTGAAACTAACCAGCAAGATGCCACCTAACTCACTCCTAAGCCCCTGTGGAATTCACAAAAATAGGCATTCTCTGAGTACCCGTACTGGATCAGCCCCAGAAGGCAAGATAGGGGTACTCAGAGCATGCCTAAACCTGTACAAAAGACACCAGAAGAAAGATTTGGAACTCCTACTCCACTGGTTAAAGGTCTCACTGAAGTTCAATTCTCCCCTCTGATGTGGTTCAGGGATTTGAACTTGAGTCTCCTACATCCTAGGAGCATACCCTAAACAGCAGATCATAGAGTCATTTTCAGCTTTGCCCTGGCCAAATGAATATTTCAGTATTTATACAGAGTTGAACAGATTCAACTGGAAAAATTGAGAACATCCTACTCTAGATTACACCATAGCCTAGTGGTTTGGATAGGTTGGTGGGAGACTTAAGTTTAAATCCCCGTCAGTCAGAGAGAAGAATTGAACCCAGCTCTTCCATAGTCTAGGTGAATGCTTGACCCACAGCACTAAAGGTTATTGGAGGGGAGCACCCATTGTGAATTCTACCCCCCACCTTTTTTGAGTTATAGGCAGGAGACATAGGAAATTAAATCACAGCCTAAGTTAGAACAAATGATAAGGAACTGAAAGTAAAGAGAGGAAGTATGTCAGTATGTCATATTTCCTTTGGCATCAAATACTTAGAGATTGTTGAGTTTTGATGCAGGAACAGACATCATGTTAATATATCCTTAGCTTTATAATCATGGATAGCTTCTTGGAATGCAAAGCTTGATCAAAAGGTAAGACTTAGTCTTAATGTGTACACAGGGTAAGAATAACAAATATGATAAAAGCCTGAGACTTACACTGGCTTTGTTTTGTTGCATTGTGGAATAGTTTAATCAAAGATGAATTTCTGGCTTACATTTATTTCTGACTTTCAGGTTATAGATGTCTAGTTCTTCTTAAGGCATTGACAGAAAAGCCTCTTCTTCTGGCTCCAGGAAATATTCACAGCTGCCTGCTCTGAGCACAGGGATTTGCAGGCTAGTAGGGTTAGGTCAGCTGCAGAGAATTAATTACTTTCCACAGCAGACTATAAGAAGGATGTGCTGTAGGAAGCTTGGGGGCTTACTCTAGCAGTGAGAATTAGGGGGAAGGGCCTGTAGGAATTGAAATAGAGTGGTTCTCTGTCTTTAGCTGAAATTAGCCATACTTTATACAGTTATGCTTTGATTTCTGGCAGAGGGAAGTCCTGTTGTACTGATATTTGGACTTTAAGGTGGGTAGGATTTTCTACACATTTACCATTTAGTTTTACAGTGAAGCATACAACACAGGTGTTTAAAATTATGTACTATGTAGAATAATGTATTTGCTGCAGCCCTGTCATGGGGCCTGATGATCAAATGTTATTTAATTAGGCCATTCAAATGCCACAGAGACTCAAATTGTATAAGTTGTCTGCTTGTGAGTTTAAACATCTCAGTTTAAGCTATGGGTATCCTATTTAGGTGCTTACCCTGACGCATGGTTCTCCATATCTTTAAAAATCAACTGATTGGGCACAAACCCTCACAATTATTTCTTCAAATGTCTAGTTTTCAGTCAAAAATATGGAGAAAAAAAAAAAAAAAGTTCAACATAATGGAGAGAAAAAGGGGAGGGGGACATGAATTTTCCCTTAAATAAAGATTAGGCATTAGTACCATGATAACAAAACACGATTAACAAGCAACACCATAGGACAGCCACAAAGAGTGAGCAGAATGAGGGGGGGTTACAACTGTGTAAATCCCTTCTATGAGATGAAATAAAAATTCTGCTAAATAGTGATCCATGGCAAATGATAGGGAACATTAGTCTGATTAGAGAAGTAGGGAACTGCAATGGATAATACTAGGAAGAAGTTAACAAGAACTATTCTGCAGTTTTAATGAGCAGTGCAATATATAAGCAGGTTAAAATAAGTATATAGTAGTAGGTTTTAGTACTATATAATTATTAGCATGCTAAAAGTATTAGCTTTGTTCACAGGAGGTAAAGGACAATGTAGCGAAACCAGGGCATAGAAAAATATAAAAGAATAGCTTCTAGCAAACTATGTCATTAGATGCAGGAGCATGATAGACTGTTAAATGAAAGATGAATTTCATTTCAATGAAGGCTGAAAGAATAGAGAAACCCTTCTAATTATAAATCAGGAATGGACAGATACTATTTTATAACTCAGACAACTATTGTGGTTTCTGGTTATTCAGTAAAGTAACATGACATTTCCTTAGCAATATTAATACTCGTCTAGGGTAAATTAATGATGAGTGAAGGTTGAAAGATTCAGCTCAGTTTGAATGCTTTTCCAAAGCTTTCCTAGTGAATTCATACAATGTGTTGTTTTTAGACATTGAGCTTGAAATCCTGTGAGAACAGGATCTATCATGACAGTAAGTCCATTAAAATCATTAGACTCAGCATGGATGCTACATAACTGAGTCACAAAAGTTATGCATACTTCTAAGCAAAAAGAGAAGAAAATTATTGTTAAATGTCCAAGATCCAAATAAGTATATTTCAGAATGGAAATCCAGTTCCAATGAAGGCAAAAGAAAGGAACATAAACTATGGCAGATAAAATGTCAGATGGGTGGATGGAATAGAAGCTTACAAGAGAAAGTGACGGGGCATTGCACTTGAAGCAAAGAGATAGTGTCCTGAAAAGAGAGTGAGAGATATCTAGGCCCACTTCATAGGGATGCTTAGCCACAGAAAACCAAGCTGCCAAGCTTTTTATGGTTTATGCACTTCAAACCCTAATATGGATTTATAAAGAGAGAATGAGAAACTGGAAACTGAACTTGACAATGTTTCATTTGATACAATCAAATTGTTTTGCTTGTACTGTACTTCTCAGCCAAATGTCCTATACTCCACTTATACATTGAGTTTCTGCATGTTATACATAGCGGTTGAAGCAATAGAAGGAAGAAGATGGTAATTTTCCAGGCAAATATATGCATTTGATGGACTATTCATTTATCAAAATTAAAAATGTATTTTTGGAAACAAAAGATTTGTATACATTTAAAGTTTTTCATTTTCATCTAGTGGTCACTTTAGGAGTGGAGTCTTCTGATGCTGTTAAGAAAACAAGTTACATTATTTGGAGCACAGCATTAAACTGATTTCTAGCAGTGGGGAAAACATTTAAAAGACTATTACAGAATGGAAATCCAGTTGTAATAACAAACTAATCATCATGGCAACCATAATACTAACCTAGGTCCAAAATTATTAATTATTTAATAGTTGTAGTTGTCTTCCTGTCGTATATTTATGTGGTGGTTGGTTTGTGCCATAACTAAAGTAATTACAATGTTTCAATAATAGGCAAAGGAGGAAATAATTTATAATACCAGAAGCAGTTACAGATTGTCTAAATAATCCTAAATAAAACTGTTTTTGTAGCTGGGCAATTTTTTGTTTTATTGTTTAATAGACTAGAATAACAATAGCTTTACTCTGGTTACATAAATCGCAAATGGAACAGAGGAAAAAATGCTGACCTCAAGACTTTGTACTGAAGAGAAGTGATATGTGAAATGAAGCAAAAGAGGAGAGAAATGTTTAAAGATAATAAAAAATTAATCCAGTTTGTACCATGCTGTAAAGCAGAGCCAAGATCATGGAATAGTAAGGCTTTGCTGTGGATTTAGAGCATAACTCCGTAAATACTAAACAAGTATCCTCAATGCCCAAGGAGCTCATTGAGAGTTAGTGTGTTTAGGACCTTGCAGGACTTGGCCAGTAAAGCTTCAGACCATGCTAGGGGAGGTCCACTACCCAGCAGCAGTTTTTGAGGCAGATACATTGCTTCTCTGAAGACATAACATAACAAAGGTTGTTACATCCTTTGGCCAGAATATCAGGGGGTAGCCGTGTTACTCTGTATCCACAAAAAAAACAAGGAGTCCGGTGGCACCTTAAAGACTAACAGATTTATTTGGGCATAAGTTTTCATGGGTAAAAACCCCACTTCTTCAGACGCATGGAGTGAAAATTACAGATGCAGGCATTATTATACTGACACATGAAGAGAAGGGAGTTACCTCACAAGTGGAGAACCAGTGTTGACAGGGCTAATACAACAGGGTGGATGGAGTGAACTAAATGTGGCTCTCCAGGAGCAAATGTGGAAGGTGAAAGGACCTTGTGCAGTTGCCAGTCAGTCATGGTTTTTGCTCTCCCAAGGCACACACAGAGTTGGGGGTAGACTTTTGTTACTGTTGATACTAGGCTTAAAGAGAGGAGAAATCAGTGGAATCAGAGCCAAAGGAGCTAAGTCAGCTCTAGGGGCGGGAAGAGAGAGATATACTACAAGTGATGAAGCAATTCCTGGTCCAGTGTGCACTTCCCCACAGGTGCCAGAGGTACTGTAGCAGCTTTTGGCACAATTTCTTTGGAAGATGTTTCTGGGATGATGTGCACTTTGTACCTTCCCTTCTGCTGACCACCTAAAAACCACTGTAGAGCTGCTAAACATGCTACAGTCTGTGATACCCTTCACACTAGTTCACTCTGCTGGCTGGTTATGGAAGAGAGGGCAAAGCCAGGACTCCATTCCTTGTTGTCTCCTTTGGTGTAGTCTGAGGACACCAGGTGCTAAACTTTCCGAGTCCTTGTTTAATAGGAAACTAAGGAATAGGATTGTGGCTGGTGGTCTGCACCACAGAGAAGATTTTTGACACTCTTTTCCCTCCTCCTTTTCGCAACCACAGTCTGGGCCTGTTTCTAATTCTGTTGTAATCAGTGGGAGTCTTTCAACTGACTTGAGTGGGCTTTGGATCGGGCCCAGGGTCCCTAAATGAGAGAATCCATTTATAACATTCCAGTGTTCTGGACCATTAGATAAATTGATTCATGCAGCTCTAAGTTAAAGTAACAGGGAGAAATCTTTAACTCCCTACAACACATTTCAAGAGAATACTCGGGGGGGGGGAGGGTAAAGATAATCCCTTGTGTGCAACCTGTATTTGACAGGAACATGTTTATTGCTTAGATCTGCTGGTTAACATTGTGTGTATTTTTCTGCTATTTGCACATAACAGAATATACTAATAGCAAACAGAGAAATCACAATTTCTCTAGATTTGGCACTGACATCCAAAGTAAACAGAATGATGAAAGACTGTGACTGGCATTTTGCTTAGCACAAAACCAAAATGCTCTCTCCTGGCACTGAGAAGTGAAAACAAGTTTGTCTTATAGATGGGAAAGGAAGGGTGAAAAACCAGTAGTAAGTGAAAATGATACTGAAAGAGAAGATGGAAAGAGGATGAAACAGGTGTAAAAGGATGGTATAATGTGTCAGTGGAGAAGATTTCTTGCTTGCTTGTGAGCTGTCTCTCTGCCCACTTGCTCAGCCACAGTCACAATCTAGCCCTATGTAGTTGTCTACTGGAATGAGATCATTTGTGTAACTGGGACAAAAATCCTTCCAGAAAGTTCATGTAAGGTGGGTAACTTTCCATGGGAAAGAAGCAAAACCAAAGAGAAGACAAAACCATCAGAGGAGAATACTGGAAGAAAGCAGGGGATACTACAAGATGATGAACTGCAGCAGTTCCTGATCCAAACTGCATTGAAGTCAACGGCTGTCTAAATTACAGCAGCCTGTCTCCACTTGCTTATGGGCAGCAGCACTGCCCAGAAGTCCTACAAGGCTGTATGCAGCAGCCCTGCTCGTGACCGCCTCCTCCTACTCTGTCCTTGGTATGCCCCTTATGCCAGAGTTTCTGAAGGGGTGGGGTCCTTGGAGACAGCCTACAGCTGTCTACCTCAGTTCCTATTCCATTTGCTTATAGGGCTACTTTATGCTGCTCCAGTCATTTTACCAGGCTTCAGGCTGGAATGGATGAGAATCTCATCCCAGGGGAGCAGGAAAAAAGGCTCACAATGTATTAGCTAGGATCCAATGTGCTGTTTAAGGATAGAGGCATATTACAAGTACAAAGCAGCACTGGCTCTGAATACTTTGCCTCATAAAGCTATTTAAAAAAATTAAAATTACAACTGCATGGCATAAAGAAATAGAAAGCATGTTTCAAGACTGGGACCCTGACTCTGCTCATTTAAACCAATGGAGAATCAGGCCCTGAATGAACAGGCAAGTTCATGTAACTTTTAACAATATAGGACCAACCCCTGCTCTATTTTATTACGTATGTATCCACAATGAAATCAGTGGGGTGCAAGTGAAGGCAGAGTGCCTCTGGGTTCTAAAATGTAAACACAAATGATAGCTTCATGCACATCTGAGCAACTAAAGGGAAAAGCTTTAAGAAATTAGATGAAATTAAAAGAGCTATTAGGAATAGCTAGAGGGCTTGAATTGTGAGAAACCCAGGCTGAATACACTAAATATTCATAATATGAGTGATTTACAAATGTGCAACAGATACAAGATGCTACTAAGGAACAAGTCACAGAGACTTGTGACCAGGTCCTCAGCTTGTGTAGAACAGTGTTGCCTACTGACTAAGGGCTGGTCCACACTGGGGCGGGGGATCGATATAGGAAACGCAACTTCAGCTACGAGAATAGCGTAGCTGAAGTCGACGTTTCCTATATCGAACTAAAAGTACTTACTTCGGGTCCACGCGGCGCAGGCAGGCTCCCCCGTCGACAGCGCTTCCTCCTCTCGGCGAGCAGGAGTTCCGCAGTCGACGGGGGAGCGCTTCTGGGATTGATCTATCGTGTCCAGATGAGACGCGATAAATCGATCCCAGAAGATCGATCTCTAGCCGCCGAATTAGGCGGGTAGTGTGGACCAGCCCTAAGTGAAGCTATGTCCATTTATACCAGTTAAGGAGTTGGCCCAAAATCTGTTACAGATGTGGAAAGGAAGCCAAGGTAATAGCCACACTAGAAATACCTACAATAAAAATACATTTTTATCAGGAAAAAAGCTCAGCATTTGAGAAACAATGCCATATTGTGTATCTGTTTGTTTTTTTAATTCAATCATTTTTCTCAAGTTATGTGGTAGCAGAAAACATCTTCAGGAGAAATTTTCAGATGAGGGTAGTTAAGAGTTATGGGTACACTATGAAATAAATTTGAGACATCATTAATACTGCCTCATCTACAAGTAATAAATTCAGCCCCACAAAGTTAAAGTTTAGCAGACTGGTGGAAATACACTTACCTGAAATCATATGAGTAATACCAGTTACTGATACTGAAGTTGGAAATGAGAGAGAGATGTTGTTACCTAGCAAATGACTCAATTTAAATCTATGGTACTCTGTAGGAAGATCTGGAAGAATAGTAATTAGAAATTCAGCCTTGAAAACAAGGTAAGTAAAAAAGATGAACAAATAGAAGACTAACAGAAAGAGTTTGGGGGCAATGGTGTAATTCAAGTGACTTAAATAGTGCTAAACTGTACCAAACCACCCTATGGGCCTAATCCAATTCTTTCTTGAAATTAATGGAGGTACTCCCAATTACTCCAGTGAGTTTTGGATTGAGCCTTATTTGCAAAAATCTAGTTCCTGAGCAAGTATATTAGCTACACTTACAGAAAACTCTCTGAATAAGTTAGAGATAAATAAAGCTTTCCAGATGGTTGACTGAATAAATCAGAGGCAGTTAAAGTTGAATATATGATTAAGACATGTTTGTACTATTAAGTTTTGTTTATGCAATTGTCCATCAAAAGATGTTCAGTAATTGAAAAGTTATTTTTTTATTTATGCTAGATTAAAACCCACCTAAACAGATGGTGGTTATTGCAAAGGGTAGTATTTAAAAATATTAAATATTGACACTCTAGCCACTTAGTTGAAATTATGTCTTGAAAATGGTTTTCTAGGCCAGGAACACTCAAACTTTCCCCTGGGAATCCCTACCCATCTAGCCAGTATTTAACAATATGGGGGCAGGCAAACGGGTTGTGTCCCTTGGCCAACACCTATCTGCAGCTTCTAAAGAGTATGACTACCCTTATTGACTGGAAAAGTCAGTAGATTGTCTTTAATCACTGAACATATCAGACATCTTTATTCCACTGTCACAGTATTAAATATAGGTTTCTTTTTATAACATAAAAAGTTGTGAGAATTCTCCTCTTCTCTGTTCTAATTAGTTTTTTTTTTCTTAAAGGCAAAGCAGTAGACATATCATACTAAGGCAAGGAATGGCGTAGCAAACACAAATGCACAGGAGAAATCACTATGTCTCAGAGACAACTAATTAGCTATCTTTACTGAGATTCTTGTCCAAAAAGAAGACACATTTTGTTTGCAGTACAGTGGGTCAAATTATGGCCCACAAAAGTTCTCC
This sequence comes from Emys orbicularis, assembly GCF_028017835.1. Taxonomy (NCBI): domain Eukaryota; kingdom Metazoa; phylum Chordata; order Testudines; family Emydidae; genus Emys; species Emys orbicularis. Next base: position 40,538,635 of record NC_088690.1, read on the forward strand.
CAATGGCTTTCACTTGGTGCACTTCCATTTTAATACAGCTATACACAATTATAAATAGTAAATCTGCCCAGTGTGTAGGTGACATTAAAAAGGTTGGCAAGTAAGGTGAACCAGATTTCAAAACTCTCAAATTGGGCAACAGTTAGCACATAGTAGTCCTACTCCTCTGAACACTCAGGTGAGCTCAGGCTGGTTACATTGGGTTAGCTGTTGGTTTCCTTTCCCATAGCTGTTCTGTTTACTATATAGAAATCTTTTGTATGCACTATGCACAGATTTTTTTCATCACTGGAATCTGTGCTCACAAGCTGCTACAGGTTCTCCTAGCAGATATGAGGTGCTCTGAAGGGAATCAATACTTAAAGGAGACCTACAGGATTGTCAAATAATATATTATTCTGTATATTTTTTTCTAAATGATAAAAAAACAAAAGCCTCAACTCAAGAAGGTACTTAAGCACATGCTTAGCTTTAAGCACTTGGGTAGACCCATTGGCTTCAGAGTTTGTGATGATGCATGGGGAGAGCCGCTTTCATTGGTTTCTGCTTATCAGGGCCCCACATTGTAATGCCTTTTCTACAAGCAATTACTAGGGATGCACGAGTATTTCTGAAAATAGTTTAGTATTGTGTCCTTCTCACATAATGTTGGGGGGGGGGAAAGTAAGATCAAAGACTATCTCAGAGTTAGTTCTAAGACATAAGACCTAAGTATTATAATTGAAAGAGAAAACACTGAACATCTGGGATCTAGTGATAATGGTTTCATCAGATCTGAAATATACCTTGAGGGTATTATGAAATGTATAGCAGCAAAACTACTGGCCTTAAAAGGCAGACTTTGAGGGAATAAAGGATGAATGGAAGAAAAACTGATTAGAACCATCTGCTGTTTACTGTGGAATATTACAGATTATTATTTAAGGACTAAGTGGAAAGGAGAATATTCACTTTTATTTCAATAAAAAGTATAAAAATTAAAAACCTACGTGGTTAGAAGAGGATATATAGGAACTATTAAAATGAAACATTTAAAAAGATGCAACGTATATAGTAAACAGCAGGTTAAGGCAGAATATAAAAAAGCTGCAAAGGCTGAAAAATAACATATTACCAAATAGCACAAGGTGTTTCTAAACATCACTTAGAAGTTTTAAGTATAAACACTGTTTAGAAGTAATCAAGAAAATGCTGGTCCTCTTAAAAATAATCAACCTGAAACACTGAATTTGAAGCATTAAAATATGATGTTACAAGTGAAAAAGATTTCTAAATAATCATCCATAAGAAATCTGAAGATTTATCAAGTGTGTAGCAAACACCATACATAGTATTCTTTGAGGCAGTTTAATAACTAAAGGAAATTGAAATCTGATAACCTTTAGATATGTTCATAAAATAACTTTCCCCCAAAATGGCAAAGTTTCTGATCTAGGGTTACCTTTTAAAACAAGATCTTAGAGGGGGGGAAACAGTGAATCTAGAAATCCAATAATTCCATAGCAACAGTTATGTAAATCTTGAAAACTATTTCAAGGGATCAAATCACAGATCATGCAGTAAAGTAAATATGGCATGGTTTTGTGAAAGGCTTTTGAATTCTTTGGGGATAAAGAATGGAGTGTAGATCTTAGCTGAAGTTTTCAAACATGCCTAAGTGACTCAAACGCTTACATCTAATTTTCAAAACTGATGTAGGCACTTAAGGTCCATATCTGTAGAGGTATTTAGTCACCTAAAGGTACAATTTTAAAAAAATGATATGTCACTTAGGTACCTTTGAAAATGTTATCCATAATCTATTTCAGCTATCTAGAGAGTACATGACATGAGTACAGCGGAGTGGGTAATGCTTAAGGAGTCATGGAACTGACACAACATCACAATGGACAGAAAATTTGAGGAATTGGAAAGAGAGCCTGTAAATGAAATGTTTTCAAACTAGGAAAGACTGGTATTAGAAAGATTTGGTGATGCTGTTTTCTGATAATTGGAAAGAGTTGAATGACAGTACAGAGAGCAAAACCTTCACTTTTGCAAACTGGGAAGCAAAACAAATCATGAGAAAACTTTAATCAAATCTAGAAGGATTAAGGTAATTTATCTTTACAAGAGCCATTATGCCAATAAATCATTCTGTCGCGTTCAAAGTATTCAAGCTGATAAAGTTGGCCAGATTTCAGAAATAGATTTTTTTTGTGTGTCAAGCTTTCAGGTCTCCTTCATGACAACTTCTTAGATCAAAATGATTTAGAGTCATGTGACTGCCTGAAACAAGATGGAATCTTAAATTATTAGGTTAGAGACTCACTAATAGTGTCCAGTCTATTGCAATTACGCCCTACCACTAGATTGTTATACCTTCACTTTCAAATTAAGATGTAAACCACGACAAGCGTTTTATTCTTCTGCTCTGAACTGCTTGCCTGTTTTCTTGAACACAGCCAGAAGAATCAACTGGAGGCAGTTTTTTTGGTGACAGCTCCAAGCCCCTTTCAGCCAGCACTCAGCCCAAATGCTCTCTGTCTCTCACTAGGAGTTTCTCAGGATTTTGCTCCTAGTGCTTGTTCAGGCTGTGTCTAGTATTCTGCTTCTTTCTATGGTGTTTCTCTTGTTTCTTTAACTCACACATATGTCTACTCTAAAGCAGCAGGAATTGTGTCACCTAGAGATGAGTCCAAGCTACAAAGTTCAGAGCTTCATCAAACCTTTCCCAAAATATAGGGCCATTATAGTTCTGGAGTATACATTTGGCTTTACTTCTGGTGTCTCTCAGTGACTTAAATAGTGTTAAAGCCTGTTATAAAGGGGAGGGTGATTAATTGGTTCTCTGTGTCCACTGAATGTAAGACAGGAAGTAATCTGCAGCAAGGGAGTTTTAGTTTAGATATCAGGAAAGACTTTCTAACTATAAGAGTAGTTGAGCACTAGAATAGGCTTCCAAAGGAGGTTGTAGAATCCTGTCGCTGGAGATTTTTAAGAACAGACTAGACAAACACCTCTCATGGCTGGTTTAAATACATCAGGTCCTGCCTCACTGCAGGAGGCTGGACTGGATGACCTTTTGAGGAACCTTCCAGCCCTACAATTTTATGATTGTGTGAGTGGGGCCTGCATATGCATGGTACCAGTGATGGTGTGGAAAGCCAAGGTGAGATTTAGTATCATTTAAAAAAATAAAAAATATTGATCTAATTGATTCAGTCCTTGTCTTACACCTCACTACACTTTGTTGATTAATGAGACAGAATGAAAAAAAAAATTTCTGAAGATAATTAAATGCTGAAATTAATGGCTGCAACTGAAAAATGCTTAAAGAAAACCATTGACTTTGAAATGCAGCTGTCATAATAACATTAAAGTTGTTGGCTTTCCCAAAGTAAACATCATCAAAATTTAAACCAAGTAATCCCAGATTTTGTTGGAAAATCTATATAGGTAATTGCTCCGAAGGACAACAAAAATTGCATTTCACAGTGATTTAATCATGATTCTTTCAGTTCATCTCCAGGCCACTGTACTGTGTGTCATCATGTATCTAATTGTATTGAGGTTTTGTGAGATTCAGATGCTATTTCAATATTTATAACCTTTCTTTCATTGTGATTGATTAGCTGTAAGGAAAACTCTGGCTTTTGCATCTGCAATGCCATTAAAAACTTAACCATCTGCACACCCAGGGAGGTCATGTTGGCCCATAGGATAACAAACTTCTTTAGGTGGAACATACCATTTGAAGCAGACTTATTTGAATTAAGGGTTTTAAGAACTTGCAACAGTCAAGGCACTGTGTCCTTAACACTTGACACTTACTGGTCCATTATAGTCATGGTGCCAGCTGTTTATGGGTTGTTATTCTAAAGCTGGGTACTTTTAATGAGCACTCTAATCCGAATGGCAGCTGCTACGCAGCACTTGTGGTTCCAGGGTTGATCAGGTGGCCTATTATATTTTCATGCCACTCTATACACTAAGAACTGCTTGAATGAATTCACCTTTCTGTGGCACCCCTGGCGGAGCTGTTACATTGTGCATCAACAGAGTGCATCACAGCTCCGGCAGCAAAGCGACCAACCTAACTCTAAATACCTGATCATACAATGGGAATGCAAGACATATGACTCCTATATTGTAATATACTAAAGGGGAAAATAAACAGTTGGCCTGAAAGTTCAGTTATTCTACATCATCTTTAATTAAGATTCTGGAGCCAGGAATCATAACAGATAGAAGCCACAATCAAGATTGGCATCTCATTGTTCTGAACATTGTCTATACATATGATAAGATGCAGTCCTAGCCCTGAAGAGTTTACACTCTGAAAAGTCAAGAGACAATAGATGGAGAAAAGTAATTAGTATTATCCCCATTTTTACACATCGGGAGCTGAGGCACAAAGAAATTAAGGGCTTTGCTAAGATCACCTTGGAAGTCTGTGGCAGAACTAGAAATTGGATCCAAAGCTCCTGAATTCAGTGTCTTATCCACAAGATCATCTTTCTTCTTTTATGTGATGTTCATTTGTATTTTTCACTATTCCCCATCCCCCCTTTTCCTCTAAATATCTCGTTGTCCTCTGTGGATCTTCCATTGATTATAAACTCCTCCCAACCACAGAATCTTGCATATCATTCAGCTAGATGAAATTACACTTAGACAAAACATTCTCAGTCCCTGCCAGTCCAAGGTGCAAGATGATAAGGCAGAGTATTGAACACAGGACTCCTGCATAGTAGTGCAAAAACTACCTCCAGGTTATGTTGGTCTTTTGCATATTTCTCCTTTAAACAACAATTAAACTGTAGCATCCCTGTCGGGGTTTGGCTAGATAGCAAAGGGTAAATTCCACCATGTCAAGTATTGTCAGAATGAGTCTTACCAATGTACTCAATAGCACTTTCTAACAAAGAAGTTTGGAGATGGAAGTAGCTTTGTATAGGGAGACTTTGGCAAACCAGTAAAGTGCTTGAAACCACTATGGCTTATTGTTAAAGACAGCCTAGTCAGCAAGCTGTAAAGTGGCCATGTAGCAATCTCAGCTTGACCAAGGCAGGAGGGGAGGGGGTTTTGGGGTACCACAGAAAGGGCAGCTTGACCCCACATCCTTCCTGATAAGAATTGTGTTGAAGTTGCTGATACATGCATTTTAAGAGAGTAGGCTTTGCCCCAGGAATGTCTATTGAGGTCTCAAGGCTGCAAGTTCTGGAAAAACCCACACCTGTTGATCAATAATCAGAAGGAACCTCTTGCTTGAAACTGGTTACTTAACAAGGATTCTTTAAGGGACATGTCATTCTATTACTAATGTATAAATAAGGTGACTCGTTTGGGGACTCTTCAGGACTGGTCTCTCCCTCTGGATGCATCTTGTGTTCCCCACCGGCAGACAGGCTGCCACTGTGCCACTCGAGAGCCACACTCAGCTTTGGTAATTATCAAGGGTTGGGAGTGTTTTACTAACCTGTTGCAGTCGTGTGTAAGTGCTTGAGTCTAAGTAAAGTTTAGCTTTAAGTGAAAGCACTCCTGTGTTGTCCTGTTTGTGCCAGTCATCTATCAGTCAGATGGCCGTGTCTCCCCTGATTTATTTCCTGACACCTCGTCACACAGAGTAAAAGTTACCAAGAGCTTTGGGTTGAAAGAACCCTGGGTAACAGCTTAAAGAAGAAATCCTTAGAAACCATGCTATAACCACGCATGTAAGTGGCAGAAAATGCTTAAATTGGAATTTTTTAATGTTTATTGTACTGACCCCATCTGTTCTCAATATTAAACAGGACTTATCTGGGACAGTAGTTGATGATAATGGGACAGAGAACAGAGAATGGGACAGTAGTTGATGAGAATGAGAAAAAGGTAAATAAGTAGCACTCCTTTCTCCAAATCTCTCCTAAATCAGTTTCCCAGCACAGTCTTAAGTAGAACTCTACTCAGAAATAATGTTTTGGAGACAATACATAAAACCAAGGTCCTGGCTGCTTGTGTTCATTAAAGATCATTAATGACATTTTTCCTAAGAATAGTGGGATACATTCTAGTTTTCTGGTCAAATTTAATTTGGTTAATTAGATTGCTCCTACCTAAAAATCCCCATTGCAGCTTCAATTGGATTCTTCACTTAAAAACTTATTTGTGATGATACTGTGCCTCATACAAATTAAAGTTAGAAGAGACCTATAAAGGTCATCTTATTCCATCCTCTTTCCAGTGTAAGATTGTTCCCTCGAGCATATTTCCTAAAGTTTTCCCATCTTGTTTTATACATGCACAATTAAACAGCTGATGTGCTCTATGCTAGCGGTGGCTTCACTGATGAAGAAGGTGAACTGATGAATTACTTTGATAAACTGAATCCCCAGAGTTTGATGATGAAGTGTATTTCATTTTAAATTAGTCAGATTCTCTGAGTTTCTTTGGTACTAAAGGCAATATAGAGATACAAGGTTAGTATTACTTATTAATGAGGATTTTCTAAAACCAAAATGATCTTTGTCCTGAAGAAGAAAAAGAAGTTAGTGATACAGAGAAATGGCATGGAGGGCCCCTCTTTTTTGGTAATAGAATATCAAAAACATCCCAGGGATGTTTGGTGCTGTTTTCTTGGTGTCTCTTACAGGCACGTAACGTCTGTTTTCATACCAGATGGCATGTCAGCCATCTCTGCAGAGAACCCTCCATGTTGAAACTGATGATTTTGAATGCTGTCTTTGGCTAAGGCCCTGAAAGGAGCTGTTTATGTTGATGTCTATGTCTATGTGTTCCATTATGATCTCAGTGCATATTGTTAGATTTAGAGTCTCCCATGGTTAGTTGCATGAGGTCATGACATGAACGTATCTGCCATGACTCCCATTGGCTAGAGGTATTGCAGTTATGAAACATGTTGCAGTTATGAAATATACTACTTAGTCCTTGATCTTATAAAATAACATTTTCAGCAGTTTAGTTAGATGAGTTTTCTTCAGGCAACCCTTACCTGAAAACTATTTTGCCTTCACCAATGCAGCAGAACATAAAAAACAATACCCACTGCTGTGATTATGTTCTTCTTGTTCTGCTTACAGGTAAGAGAGAGAAAAAAATACAAAATCCGTTACATCTTTAATAATTAACTTGACTTGGGTAATTGGGAATCCTGTGTTAGAAGACTGCTAATAGTTTGTGTTTTAGTGCTTCAGGGGGAAATAAATAAACTACATAGCTGGCCATATCCCACAGTCCCCCCAAATGACATTTAGGATAAATACTGACAACAATGGCAATAATGCATATGCACACACACAACATCCTCAGACAGCTTACATTTATTGTCTGGCATTCCAACTGAATACATTCTAAAGCAGAGCATTCCATTGTCAGGAAAAGAAAACATTCTAACTTTGGAAATATTGAAGTGTTGATCTGTATCAAGATCTAATATGTAATTCTATTCCCTAACTGTTTGACTTATCTGTGTGTGTGTGTGTGTGTGTGTGTGTAATTTCCTTCTAAAAACATTCTTCCCCTAAGTATCTATTAATTAACATACAAGCCATATTCGTCCGCGTTGTATTTTCCTCCAGGGTTTCTTTAGCATGAAGAGACAGTTGTTATACAAAAATGCTAACAAAGTATTATGATAAACCCACCTGCAAGAATTTCTAAATTGCCTGTATAAGAATTGTTAGAAGAGCTCATGTGAATAGCTCTGCATTGGTTCTTGGCTTATGTGTGCAGAGGAGCTTGCGCATTTATACAATAACCACATAGGAAGTCATTTATAAACCAGCTGTGAGAGGTCCACTAGAGACTCAAACTTTGGCAAGAAAGCCTCTTCAAGCTTGCAAACATATTGCTCCTTAGGTTTTATTCTCACAAGAGACGAGTCATTCTATGTGCTTTTCTACATGTGGGTGCCATAGAGACAACCCAGCAATAATGAGTAAAATCAAGAGTAAACATTCATCTTTTCCTTCCCCCCTCTCTCTCTCCAAAATCTTCACTTTTAAGTAACAGCTAAACTGAAAAAGGAGAGGGGCTAGCGTGATAGTGTAAACTCAGCTTCAGGCTCTGGTTTAAAGAATACTTCTTTAATTCTTTAAAAATTATGACCCATTAGTGAGAGAAGAAATTTAGGATCAAATGTTCAAAAGAAGCCTTTAAAACTGAAAGAGCAATTTTACATGGTCATCTTTTTTGAGCCTGCAATTTTCATTCCATAGGTTTTGCTGATGCATAAACTTGGATGTGTGCTTGTAAACTGTATTTTCATTTGAGAGATTAGGATATTTTCAATTTATGGGTTGCTTGCAACCTGCTAGCTTTGATTGTTCAGCATTCCCGCTGTACGGTTGGTCATCTAAGTCACATGACGTTGTTTCTGTTCCATGTCCTGTTGACTGAAACATATTAAGGAGGAGAATAATGGATTTATTGTTGGGATTTTTCTGATGAAGCAGTCTTGATAAAAATGTGTTTAACATTTAGATTTGTGAACGTTTCAGCAAAGCGCTGTGATAACCCAAATACTTGAGAATAACAAGTAATATGATCCCAGAAATCATAGCAAATGAAATTCATGAAAATATTCCTGAATCAGTTCTATTTACTATTCAATCAACTGTAGTGATGACTCCACTATGACTCTGCCATCGAAAAAGGCCCTTATGCAGCTTATACATACATAATGCAAATACATCCCTGAAAAACATCCAGCTTTTTAGTTGCCAAAGGATTTGGTAGGAAAAACTTGTTTCTGTGTGTTTTCAAAGATTCCCAAGCCCTGAAGGGGAAAAATGCCCATCATAGAAGGGGTATGGCAGTTCTAAACAAAAAGAGAAAGAGATGGATGCACAATAAAAGAGACAAGACTGCCAGTAACTGTGCGCAGTTGAACAGATCCTGAGAAAACAGAGGCATTGCTGGAATCAGGTGAGGGTCTTGGGGGTATCATTGAAGATTATGGCCTGATTCCTCTCTCACTTACACTGCTGTAAATCAGCAGTAACCCGCTGAAGTCAAACAGGTGTAAGAAATGTGCAAAATTGCTGTAAAATGTCCCATTCTGATTTGATAGCATCTTGCACTCATGCTTCAGAGGTGTAAATGACTACACAAAGTGCACGGCAGTGCAGAATCAGGCCCAAATCTCTTAGCTCTGCAGTACCAGGCAGCAGAGCTGCCATGTGTTGGTGAGATTAGCAGACTAATAATAATTTGGAAAGCATCAGTTAAAAAGTATGTGGTGGACAGCGCAAGGAATGGTGAAGGGAACACAAGGGGATTGGAAGCAAAAAGAGAGGACATTGCTGAGGAGGAGAAGTAAAGCATATGATAGCAGTAGCATATCTAGGGCATGGGTGGTATGATGTTCAGTGATCATTTAGTGCTTAAGGTGCTTGCAAGAGAGCCCCTTTAGTCTGTGTCCAGTTGAAGGTCTGGAACATGTGCAAGAAGAGTGAATCAGCATGGCCAGTTTGAGCTCTGAGTTTATCTAACTCAGCTAACATTACTGCTGGACTGACTCTCCCATGTCATCAGGTGCCTGGAGGACTCCAGCACTCTGTGTTCTCTAGGGTAGGGAAAGTGAGCTACACACCAATTTGACCGAGTCCTGCTTCTCCAGTGTGGGAAGCTCCATGAGAGAACAGGAGTAGTACTGCATGAGTGATAGCTGCCGTCTTGGCTGACGCACTGGAGATTGAACCACGGACTGCCAAAGCTAAAAGCATGAGTGGCTACAGCTTGAGCTAAAAGCTGGGGCTCCCTAGCTTGGGCTCTAACAGACTCTCATCATCTGCAGATGAGTCACAGAGGGGGAGATGTAGCCAGGGCCGGCTCTAGGCACCAGCAAACCAAGCACGTGCTTGGGGCAGCACATTTTCAAGGGCAGCATTCTGGCCATTTTTGTTGTTGTTGTTGTGCTTCTGGCGGCAAAAGCCTAGAGCCGGCCCTGGCAGCAGCAGCGCATCATGCGCGGGGGGGGAGCCCTGGGGCTGCTGCAGTTCGCGCCGCAGGGGAGCAGTGCCCACACCTTGTGGCTGGGCCGGGCAGGCTTCGAGCGGGGGAGACTCAGGCTGGGGAACACCCCACAGGGCACACAGATCCGCCTGCAGGTGCCGCAGGGCGGGCGCCCCCCAGCATTGCAGCCGGTGCTGGGCGAAGCGGCCCAAGCCGCCCAGGGACTGGCTCAAACTGGCCATGCTGATTCACTCTTCTTGCACATGTTCCAGACCTTCAACTGGACACAGACTAAAGGGGCTCTCTTGCAAGCACCTTAAGCACTAAATGATCACTGAACATCATACCACCCATGCCCTAGATATGCTACTGCTATCATATGCTTTACTTCTCCTCCTCAGCAATGTCCTCTCTTTTTGGCTCCTCAGCCCTCTGCCGGGGCGATCCACCGGCTTTGCCCTCTCGGGTCCCGGCCGGTCCTGGAGGCGGGAGCCCTGGATGGAGGGACCCTGGGCTGAGGCCCGGCCCGGGAGCCCCGCTGCTACCCCGACCCTGCCAGCGCCGGACCGGCTGGAGGTGAGGGGGGAGTGGGCAGAGTCATCACTGGTGGGGGGGAGCCCAGGGCTGGGGTGGCAGGGGGTGCGGGTGGGAGGGGGGAAGAGAGAGCCCAGGGCTGGGGTGGGGGGGGCAGCCAAAAATTTTTTTGCTTGGGGCGGCAAAAAACCTAGAGCCGGCCCTGGATGTAGCACACAATTTACCTGCTGGTGACACATGCATCAGTGAGAAAGGAAAAGGACCTTGCCTGGAAGGCTCTGCCTTAAGATGAACTCCCAAGCCCTGTGGTTTACCGGAGTGACCAAATTCTGATCTCTGTTACATGCCACAAGTGTAAAAGAGAAGACTATAGAAAAAAAATGTAAACTCCATCCACAGGGAATGCAGCCTGGAATGGAGGGAGTTCTCACAATTTAAAAAACTTGCTGTGTCTCAGGACTTTTCTATTTTATTTTTACTGAAGGACTCTGTGCTTCCCCCAAAGAAATAATAGGATTATGAAATGAGGTTAAAAAGATGAGTAACTGTCAGGGGAAGTGATTTGGTTTTTTCCCCCAGACTCGATATCTGTTAACACCTATTCATCTCAAATACTTGGGAGAAAGGCTGTCTTTGCTAAAATTTCAGTACCTCTGCCCCTTCAGTCGAGAGCTGAAAAAGCTCCCACCCAAGTGTACAGGTCTTTTAATGCATCACCAAATGAAACCAAGAAAGACAACACTTTGATGTTCCTGAGTTGTCTTTAAAAAGCAGGGAATAAAGTTTTTTGCTTTTGTTTTCATTTTATCTTTGGTATGAGGACTTTCAGGCTATGTTATACATTTTAAACAAGCAAAAGGAGCTTTTGTGATTTTGTTTTGTTTTTAGAAAAAGACAATATGGTCTCTTTCAAAAATGCACATCGGTAGCTTACTTATTTTGCACAAATACATGATCAAAATCTTCATTTGTTTTTCATTTAAGATAATGAAATGGCTTACAGAACCTTGCCATCTCTGACATGTTTACAAATGAGCATGAAATGTCTATTCCCTTTTTAGATTAAAATTATGAGTAGAAGCAAAAATTTTAATATATATTTCCGAATGTAATAGATAATCTACTACAATTAGCTCTTATAGAGTGCTTTACATCTTCAAAGTGCTGAGCTTTAACTAATCCTAATTACATGTCATGGGGACAGGCTCTTTAGGGAACTAATTACTAGTGGCCTAAGGAGTCCCATCCCCACAGCATGTGGGTTATTTTGTTGTCCTCCTACACTTCGTGCTTCTTCTAAAAAGTGTAGTAGACTATTTCTTGACAAAAAGGAATATTATTTAAGGCATTCAAGTTCCCTGAAAAAGTAACTTTCACCTATGTCCATGGCAGTCTGTGTCTCAAGATGGAGTCTCTTTCAGAGAGCTTGAACTATATTCTGATCTCATTTATGCTGGTGCAATATCAGGGACTATAATGACTTCAAGGGAGCTAGTCTGGGTTTAAAGTAGTGTAACAGACAAGGGTCTATCTGAGCCTCTGGTGTCTGACTTTTCCTATACTGTTGCAAGCTGGGAGAGATTCCAGAAGACTGGAAAAGGGCAAATATAGTGCCCATCTATAAAAAGGGAAATAAAAACAACCCAGGAAACTACAGACCAGTTAGTTTAACTTCTGTGCCAGGGAAGATAATGGAGCAAGTAATTAAGGAAATCATCTGCAAACACTTGGAAGGTGGTAAGGTGATAGGGAACAGCCAGCATGGATTTGTAAAGAACAAATCATGTCAAACCAATCTGATAGCTTTCTTTGATAGGATAACGAGTCTTGTGGATAAGGGAGAAGCTGTGGATGTGGTATACCTAGACTTTAGTAAGGCATTTGATACGGTCTTGCATGATATTCTTATCGACAAACTAGGCAAATACAATTTAGATGGGGCTACTATAAGGTGGGTGCATAACTGGCTGGATAACCGTACTCAGAGAGTTGTTATTAATGGTTCCCAATCCTGCTGGAAAGGCATAACGAGTGGGGTTCCGCAGGGGTCTGTTTTGGGACCGGCTCTGTTCAATATCTTCATTAACGACTTAGATATTGGCATAGAAAGTACGCTTATTAAATTTGCGGATGATACCAAACTGGGAGGGATTGCAACTGCTTTGGAGGACAGGGTCATAATTCAAAATGATCTGGACAAATTGGAGAAATGGTCTGAGTTAAACAGGATGAAGTTTAACAAAGACAAATGCAAAGTGCTCCACTTAGGAAGAAAAAATCAGTTTCACACATACAGAATGGGAAGAGACTGTCTAGGAAGGAGTACGGCAGAAAGGGATCTAGGGGTTATAGTGGACCACAAGCTAAATATGAGTCAACAGTGTGCTTTTTTTGCAACAGCATCAAACATGATTCTGGGATGTATTAACAGGTGTGTTGTGAGCAAGACACGAGAAGTCATTCTTCCGCTCTACTCTGCTCTGGTTAGGCCTCAGCTGGAGTATTGTGTCCAGTTCTGGGCACCGCATTTCAAGAAAGATGTGGAGAAATTGGAAAGGGTCCAGAGAAGAGCAACAAGAATGATTAAAGGTCTTGAGAACATGACCTATGAAGGAAGGCTGAAAGAATTGGGTTTGTTTAGTTTGGAAAAGAGAAGACTGAGAGGGGACATGATAGCAGTTTTCAGGTATCTAAAAGGGTGTCATAAGGAGGAGGGAGAAAACTTGTTCACCTTAGCCTCTGAGGATAGAACACGAAGCAATGGGCTTAAACTGCAGCAAGGGAGGTCTAGGTTGGACATTAGGAAAAAGTTCCTAACTGTCAGGGTGGTTAAACACTGGAATAAATTGCCTAGGGAGGTTGTGGAATCTCCATCTCTGGAGATATTTAAGAGTAGGTTAGATAAATGTCTATCAGGGATGGTCTAGACAGTATTTGGTCCTGCCATGCGGGCAGGGGACTGGACTCGATGACCTCTCGAGGTCCCTTCCAGTCCTAGAATCTATGAATCTATAAGCCGCTTCCGAGTTATTCTGTATAGCAGGAGATGAGTTAGGGGGAACTTCTGATCAAGAGCCTGTTCATTTAAACATTATCATATTACACTAATATTCTGGCCAATGTTGGCATTATCAGATGTTCCATTGCCTTCTCATTATGGATAGTGTTCAGCAGAATCTGTCTTTGGAGAAGTTGTCTCTTTGGTAGTAGGGGAGGATGAGGCTTCCACTTGGCCCCACCCCTCAGCAAACCAGAGTTTCTAAGTCCCCCTCATCCAGAGGATAGTGTGCACGTGCACTGGTCCTATTTGGGTCTGTGCCAAAAGGCACTGGATTGTCCTAAGAAAAATGCCATAATAACATTTAAGTAGGCTGCCTCCTAGGTGTGAAAGGAAAATTTGTTTTGCTTACAGGTACGAGGTGAGTTGAAAGTTGTTGCTTAGCAGATACATTCACAATTGCAAATACATGCACTTAAAACATAAAACAACCCCCCTAACTATATATCAGTTTTGATTAAAGCACGTGACCACCTGTCACAAAGGTAGCATCATTGTGCAAGGTGGTTGTGAAATGTGTAAATCTTAAAAAACAGACAACTTTTAAATTAACATACAAATCTGAGACGGGTTTTCATAGCTCAAATTTCATATTTTCTGTGGATTATGATTATTCTCCTTTGATGTAAAGGACAAAAAGCATTGGACTGTTAAAGAGTGAAAAATATGGGCCTGGATTATACATTACTTTATCCTGCCAGGATGAGGCTTGATTGTGAAAGTCAGACATAGGTTTTTCTCTCACATGGAGTCTATAAGGATAAGGATAAGAAGATGGCAAATTCTGCCTGAATGGGGAAGAATTGGCTTCAGAGTTCACATTTCTAGTCAGAACTCTCCTTAATATTTTAAAATGTTTTTTATGAAAACAAAATTTTAAAGGAATGTTACTGCCCATGAACTGATAGTAGTAGAACCCAAACTCTACTGATTGTCCTCAAAACCGGAACTGTGCTGACAGAAGCAGGGCAAGCTTCCTTACACGGACCCATCGCTGACATGAAGGGATCACCCTGAGCAGTGGGAGAGGGTAGCTCAGTCTCCATGCCAGGTTCATGCTTTGCTTTCCTGCTCAGGTGGATATTAGTGCGAGAACTGGAGTGAACTGCCTGTGAGGTTCACCATCAGGAAATCTGCAAAGGAGAAGACAACGAGAAAGCATCCACATGTAGAAAAGGCAGCAGCTTAATATAAGTTGCCATCTCAGTCCCAACTCTGGCTACACATTTCAGAAGAGCTCCTTCAGCAGGAGGGGCTTAGACCATACAAAGCACAGTTACCCATACAAAGACACAGATTCATTGCCCACCAATTAATGCTGCACATTAATTTCACTGGTTGTGAAATCTGGATCCCCCATGTGCTTCTAACCCTCCTGGGTCTGAGTACAGCCAGAAGTATAGGAGTACAGTCCTCTCTCAGGGTCTCTATAGGGCTTATCTACATCTTAACTTTTGCAGGGTTTTTGGATTAAAATACATTGACACAAAATAATAATTTTTTTGAAATTATCCGGCAACTTTTTGTGAATTGGACAATCAACGTGGATTAAGTCCATTTTGGGATGAGTTAGTCTGGAAGAAGGTTTGCGTGGATGCATCCACATTTCAGATCAACTTTTCAGGGCATTGCCTCACATCTGGATTCACTTGTGTGTTTACCTGTGTGCTCTCTATTGCTCTGAGGTCATGTTGACTGTATATTGCCTCATCTTTTTTATTTACTGGCACTCAGACAGGTGGCCCCCATTTACAAGTACACTCTCCTGGAGTTTCTTATCCTTCTCAGTATTATAGCAGCTGGGCCTTGGGCTTCCATGTGGACCAGTGCTCACATCATGGATTACCTCAAGAGCTGGGAGAGGAGATAAATCTGCATATATCAAACAAAACAAATGCTGGACAAGGATCAGTTCCTGTACCATAATGAAGGAAAGGAGCCCCAGCAGAATTATAAAAAACAAGGACAGCAACAAAACTTCCAGCAATGCTCCCAGTAACTGCTCTTACCATCACAAGCTGCATCGGATTTATGCCAGAAAGGTCACTTTCAAACCTTTTTTTTGTGTACAGCACCAAGCTCAACTGCCACCAGGACTCGGATGAGATTTCCCTGGAAATGCAGATCTCTTCTCCATGCAAGAGCCCAAGGCAGACCCTGTGGAATAGACAGCTTCCAAAACTCAGACAGACACCAGCATCAAAGTGGGAAGGGGACTTCTATCACAATGTATTATATTCTATATTACAATTCAGCTTTATATGGGGATTAGACAACTTCTATTCTAGGTACCTGAGGGCTGCTACCATTTGGGATAGATTTGAATTATAATTATTTCCCTAGTCTATTGGGCTTATATCACCCTCTTTCCCCCCAGTGCTCAAAATGCCATCCATGATTGGAAAAATTAAGCTTTACAGCTTTTCATTTTCTGAAATATTAAATCCCACATCCATCAGCCAAGTTGGTCCCCCACCCAGCCTCAACCCCTTTCCTGTCCCAGTTAACTTCTCCTCTGCCTATCCCTCCTGGTCAACTCCCTGTTCTCCACCACCCCTGCTCACAAAGGCATCCACTCCAATAGAATATCAGCTTTGGCAGCACTTATTTCTCTGAAATATAAAAAATTTCTCTCTCTCTCTCCCACTTGACCCCAGGCACTCCCCCCACCCCTCCCAGTTGAGCTGGTGTGCACCTCTGGGGTCAAAAACACATTATAATGCAGGCATGTGTATTGAAGATTCAGAAAGAGAAAACATAATATAAGAAGTACTTTGCATCAGTTTGAGCATTGTCCTGAGCTTTTAGCTTCCTTCGCGTCTTATAAGGTATTTGTAACTCAGTTAATTGATTCGACAAAAACTGGATTCCAGCTTGTTGCTGGATAAATGAGAGAAGGGGAAGATTGCAATGTGCTCACCTCACCAAGGATGTTGAGCCTTGTAATTAGACAAACCCTGGGGGATGGAAGGCTGACTAAACCAATTGGAGCGAGAGATGTAGAGGAATATTGTAAGCATTGCTTACAGATGTGTAGCTTGGAAGACAATACCCAAACCATCGTCCCAGTTACTTAACATCCGAAGCAAGAGACCCATGTATCTTGTGCATATTGATTTTCTGTCCTTAGAACCTGACAACAAAGGGAACACTATCATATTAGTGGTAACAGATCATTTCACTTGATGCACACAAGTGCTTCCCCATGAAAGATAGGTGTGTTACCACTGTACCCAAGATATTATGGGACAACTACTTTGTGCACAATGGTTGGCCTGCCAGAATTCACTCCGATCAGGGGTGTGACTTTCAAAGTAGACTTATCAAAGAACTACTACAAATATTTGAGGTAAAGAAATCCCGAACCTCTCCGTATCACCCACAAAAGGACCTACAGCCAAAATATTTCAACAGGATGTTTTTGAACATGCTTGGGACTCTCAGCCAAATACAAAAACACAAATGGAGCCAACATATTTCACAATTATAAGCATGCACTAGTTGTATCAGGGACATTGCTAATGGATTCTCCTCTTGTTACCTAATGTTTGGGAGGGAAGTGAGAATACCTGTGAACATTTGTTTTGGAGTGACTCCAGGTGAAGGAGGCTCTGAGACATATTTTCAATATGTAACATAATTAAAGCAACACCTGACTAACACCTATCAACTGTCTACAGATGCAGCAGCAAAGACTGCAACTCAGAATAAGACCTGGCATGACAGGCGCATAAGGGAGCAAGAACTACTTCCAGGTGACTGGGCTTTTATAAGGAACTTGGGAGTAAAAGCGAAGAACAAGCTGGAAGACGAATAGAAATCAGAATCCTATGAGGTTGTTCAGAAATACATTGGCTCCAGAGAGAAGAAGGAAGGAGACATGTTAGAACTCTGCACAGGAATTACTTGTTGCCTATTGGGCAGTTGGTACGGTAGGACTCCTGAATCCCTTAAGCAGTCACGTAGAGGCACTACCTCTTAGTACCTAAGAACCCAGGCCATTGAAACCCATTACAGCCAAAGCAGAGGGACACCGGGTAAGGCTCCTATTGATGATTTCCTGCCCTTAGGGGTACAGCAACCCATAAACCCCCCCTTGGTGGCACCATCAGAACTGTGAAGTGGAAAAAAAAGCTCTCCATATTATCCCCTCTGTTAGTCAGCATGGATGGAAGACAGGTCCTAGAATGGTGTGAAAGGGATGAAGATGGACCCAAGACACACAATTCAGATCCCAATCCAGTTTTCTAACGCTCCAAAATTAACAGGTGTTTAGATCTGGGGTTTGGGTTCAGCCTATTATGAAGTCAGGAACCATCTTCTCTGGAAGTCTTTTGCATAACTGTTTCCACAATGGTTGAGACTTAGATGTACAGTCCTAACACCACTATTTAGGTGATGGCTGATGAGAGGCAATCGTTTATTGAACGTCTTCCATGTTGGAAGAATAGTAATGAATATGTATTGTGTCTTTTATTAAACAAGATGAATTACTAGGTTTTTAAATAGAAAATAGAATCTGTTTTTATGCAACTTATGGTGGTGATTCAGACAGTATCCTCAGCTGGTAATTGAAAATCATTTAAAAATTGCTATTCATGTGAAGTCAATGGTATTGCATGGATGTAGCTGTGAGTAAAATGTTTGGGGTTTTTTTGGAGATGCTTCTGCAATCAGAACCCAGTTATTTATCAGTAGTGGGCGAGGATCAAAGTGAGGAATGTTAAGTCATTCATTATCTGGGTACACCGCAAGGACAGGAGAGACTTGTTATGGATTTTAATCAAGCCGCATCTTTATTATATAGATGTCTGGGACTACCCGGCAGATAAAGTGTACAGTGCAGGCTAATCCATGTTTATTCAAATAAATTATCCGGGGCTTCCACCAGCCCCCCTTTGTTTCCATCCAGGTCCCCCAGCCAACCCATAGCTTGGAACTTACCATCCACCACCCTCGTAAAAGGGTTAAGGTGGGCTATGAGAATCGGGGGGGTTGGCTCCCTGCTGCTGCCTCCCCTGCAACTCCGCCGGGTTCCCAGACATCTCCAAATGTCCTCTGGGGAGGAAGAACCCATTGTTCCTTGTGTAATCCTCAAGGGGCACCAGCAGCTGCATTGTCCTTGACCCGGTACTGCAACAACTGCCCTCCACGGAGGGCCGTATAGGCGACCCATTCTCTGGATCCTTGAATTGACAAGACTTCTTAAAAGAAAACAAAATAAACAACTTGTAATCCTGGAGCCAAAAATCTCCATTCCGCCGACCACATCATATTCCGAGGTTCCAGAAAGCCAGCGGCGTCTGCTCGGGTTCATCTGCCCTGGTGCAAGCTCATGAAATCTGTCAAACTGGAAACGAGACAAGGCGTCTGCTATGCCATTATCCAGGCCCAGCACGTGCTTGAAAGAAAAACAGATGTTGAAGGTTAAACATTGTAGAACAAACGCCCTTATCAACTTCATAACCCGGTGCGATCTGGAAGTTTGGCGATTGATAACCTGTACCACTGCCATGTTGTCGTACCAGAAGCACACCCTTTTATTAGCCAGCTCCGATCCCCAAATCACCACCGCAACTAAAATGGGGAAAAATTCCAAGAAGGTCATGTCACGCACAACCCCGTTTTGTGTCCAGGTGGCAGGCCTTTTTGTGCACACCATTTGTCTTGATAAAACATCCCAAAACCTGTGCCCCCTGCTGCATGAGAGTGGATTTTTAACCCCCCTTGTAATAACCATTCCTCCCTCCACAATGATACCTCATTAAATCGACTCAGAAAACTTTCCCACACCCTCAAGTCTTCCTTCATCTCTCTAGTGACTCATATGTAATGGTATGGCCTGGCTATGCCGGCCATTGCCGCTGCCAGCCGGGCACAAAATGCCTGCCCCGGGGCAACAACCCTGCAAGCAAAGTTCAAGTGCCCCAGAATAGATTGCAGTTCCTGCAGCATGAGTTTTTTAGCCCCCACTGCTCTCTGCAGCAACCCCAATAGCTCCTGAAGCTTATCCTGAGGGAGCCGAGATACGCCCTCCCTGGTGTCCAGCTGAATGCCCAGGTAGGTCAATGTAGTGGAAGGGCCTTCTGTTTTCTCCTCCACTAGGGGTATCCCCAACTTTTTAGCCAGGGCCTGAAATGTGTCCAACAGGCGAACACACTCATCTGACCCAGCTCGCCCCGCAAACAAAAAATCATCCAAATAATGCACTACTTGGTTTAGTCCCGTTGACCACACCACTGCCCAGTGCAACATTGTACTGAATTTCTCAAAAGCTGCACAAGATACTGAACAGCCCTTGGCCATAGCCTTGTCAAAATAAAATTGCCCCTCAAAACAGAAACCCAACAGGTCAAAGTCCAATGAGTGCACTGGCAGTAATGGGTATGACAGGTGATGAATTAATTGGTATGTCCCTGGGGTCTTCTTGGGGACCAACCCCAGGGGGAAACCTCTTAAATGTGCGATAGGTAACTGATCAAATGGCCCAGCTATCCTGCCCTCCTTTAATTAGTGTGCAATCTTTTTTTTTTAACAATATGTCCCCTCCCAGCTAAATCATGATTTAAAGACTTCAAGTCACAGAGAATCCTCCAGCAAGCGACCCCTGCCCCATGCTGCGGAGGAAGGCGAAAAACCTCCAGGGCCTCTGCCAATCTACCCTGGAGGAAAATTCCTTCCCGACCCCAAATATGGCGATCAGCTGAACCCCGAGCATGCGAGCAAGATTCTCCAGCCAGACCCTCCGGAAAAAAGTTCTCTGTGGTAACTTTTAATATCCCATCATTGACCATTGTTACTAATTACCAGCGATGGCACGTTATTGACCTATTGACTAAAATCACGTTATCCAATCAAACCATCCCTTCCATAAACTTATCAAGCTTAATCTTAAAGCCAGAGAGGTCTTTCGCCCCCACTGTTTCCCTCGGAAGGCTGTTCCAGAACTTCACCCCTCTGATGGTTAGAAACCTTCGTCTAATTTCAAGCCTAAACTTCCTGACGGCCAGTTTATATCCATTTGTTCTCGTGTCCACATTAGTTCTGAGTTTAAATAATTCCTCTCCCTCCCTGGTATTTATCCCTCTGATATATTTAAAGAGAGCAATCATATCCCCCCTCAGCCTTCTTTTGGTTAAGGTAAACAAACCGAGCTCCTCGAGTCTCCTTTCATACGACAGGTTTTCCATTCCTCGGATCATCCTAGTGGCCCTTCTATGTACCCGTTCCAGTTTGTATTCATCCTTTTTAAACATGGGAGACCAGAACTGCACACAGTACTCCAAATGAGGTCTCACCAGTGCCTTGTATAACGGAACCAGCACCTCCTTATCCTTACTAGAAATACCTCGTCTAATGCATCCCAGGACCGCATTAGCTTTTTTCACGGCCACGTCACATTGTCGACTCATAGTCATCCTGCGATCAACCAGGACTCCGAGGTCCTTCTCCTCTTCCGTTACTTCCAACCGATGCGTCCCCAGCTTATAACTAAAATTCTTGTTAGTCATCCCTAAATGCATAACCTTACACTTCTCACTATTAAATTTCATCCTATTACTATTACTCCAGTTTACAAGGTCATCCAAATCTCCCTGCAGGATATCCCGATCCTTCTCCGAATTGGCAATACCTCCCAACTTTGTATCATCCGCAAACTTTATCAGCCCACTCCTACATTCAGTTCCGAGGTCAGTAATAAATAGATTAAATAAAATTGGACCCAAAACCGAACCTTGAGGAACTCCACTGGTAACCTCCCTCCAACCTGACAGTTCACCTTTCAGTACGACCCGCTGCAGTCTCCCCTTTAACCAGTTCTTTATCCACCTCTGGATTTTCATATCGATCCCCATCTTTTCCAATTTAACCAATAATTCCTCATGCAGTACCGTATCAAACGCTTTACTGAAATCGAGGTATTCCTGAATACCATGAGGCTGCCCTGGGTTATTAAGCACACCACCTTGGGCATTAGCAGCCCCCGTACTGGTGAGCACCCCCTGCTGCAATACTGTCTCCCTTGGGTCTCCTTCCAGCCCTTGGGCTCCATTGAGACTGTCCTCTGCTGCAGCTGCTGCCTCTGCTTGTCCCTTTTCCAGCAAAGGTACAGACACCTGAGCAGCAACCTACTCACAGCCAGAAAGAATTGCAGCCTGATAGCCCAAACATCTAATTGCAGCCCGGCTGGTACATGAAACAGTTACATTCCCTTGCCTTCCCCTCCCAATGCACATTGATTGTTTCAGAGGCTGACTAGCTTCATTTCCCAATTCACCCTCCCCAATTGCAGCTTCCAGCCTGCTTATGGGTGGAAGTACCTGGGGCAGGGGGATGCTAGTTTCCCTTCTTTCCACTCTCCCCTTTCTGCATGAGCCTGAAGCCACGCTGTCTTGTGACTGCAGCAGACACCGAGCAGCAGCTTCACTTGTTAAATCACACCCCTTGTGTCCTACTTGTAATTTGCCTCCACCTGCCCTTCCCTGCATCTGGGATCCGGGGGTAATAACAGCCCCCTTTTTTTCCCGAGCTCACCCTTTTTCCATGCCCCTGGAGCCATGCTGCTTCTTGATCCTGTTTGCTGGCTTACTCTCTGTGTGGAACAAAGAGACTTGCCCCACCCAGGTTTCATACCTTTATGCTCTTTGGACCTCACATTCCGGGGGGGCGGGGGGGGGGGTGAGTCACTGCTGCAAAGCTGACCACCGAGCACCTTTTTTACAGCAGTTTCTGACCTCCTTCCTCCCCCACCCCCCCCCATAAAGCAAAGCTGCCCTTCCTGGGTAAGCCCCAGACAAACTATGCACCACCTTAGTTGTGGTGCAATCATTCACAAAGAGAGATCTTCTAACATGTAGTATTATTATTATTATTATTATTATTATTAACATGCATTATTATTAAATGCTGGCAACTTGCTCAGGGATGTACAGGACATAAATATACAGCCCAGCCTCCATACGTTTAAAGTGTTAAGAGTCCAGTCTGCTGATAGGTTTATTAATATACATTTCTTTATTTCCATGTGTAGTCTTACTGTAGTCAGGATCACAGTGTATGAGGCAGACTCAGATATGAAAAGACTGACTGAAAGAACCAGAACAGAATACATGCTTAACAGTTTTAACATTCAACATAGGAACATAAGAACTGCCATATTGAATTAGACCAGTGGTCCCTCTAGTCCAGGATCCTGTCTCCGAACAGTAACATTATAAGGTGCTTCAGAGGAAGAAACCCTGCAGCTGGCACTTATGGGATAACCAGCTCCTAAGGAAAGTTCACTATTAACCCCCAGTAATTAGAACTGGGCTTCCAACCCAAGTTTGCAGATAAATATGTGAAGGTGTTTGAGCATTGCAGAAGAAGTCATACAAGACGGGGAGTAGATATTAAACAAGATTCAAATGAGAAATATGCTTATGCAATGGAATGTTCCATAAAGAGAGGTAGCAAAAATTTTGTAAACAATCAGTTCCTACTGTAATAACTGGAGGTCACCTCCAAGAAAAGCAGAAGGTGCTAAAATGAGCTTCAAGGCTTTTAGACCTATTAGTATCCCTGCCAACTGAGCAACTTTCTATCCAAGCTTTTAGGAGGCTTGTGTAGTTTAACTCAATCTTTCATATCATGTATTGTCTTGTCAGCAAAAGATTAGGATTTCAACATAGCACAGCCCCTTCAGTGAAAATTTCAGTTACTTCCTGATTACTTAACTGATATTTCTTCTGATTTTCAGTCCAATACCCAGAATTGCAAATGAGGGAGATCTTTTGGATTAATCCTGGACTTTTCTGTTATGATTCCTATTCAGCTGCCTCAGAAATGGTCTGTCTGAAATTGAACATTTGTTTTCCACGTGAGTGTTCATTTAAAGTGCATTTTATTCCTCATTTAAATTTCTCATCTATCTGACACCCGTTTACGTATTGCTCCAGTTTCTCTTGCAATCATCCACATGATTCTTTCTGGTTTTGTTTGACGCTGTATTAAAGTAGACCACATTCTTGTTAACAGAAATAAGCACTAAAAGTGGTTGAGTGCTGCTTCCAATGAAGACAAATTACTGAGGGAAATGCAGTGACTAAACACATTGCAAAGTTAAAGTCTGCCTTAATGGTTCAAAATCAGCTTATGAGGATGAAATGATTTCACTGACATACAGTTGAGATGGACCTTACTGATTTCACACAATAACTTGCTTAAGGTACCATGTTATTGTCATTTCACTAAGAACTACATGGTAAAGGGTACACTGCATTCAATAGCTCTGGTAGCATTCATGCCTATACAACCTAATTTTACTCCTGGGTAGGTCCTTAGTCTAATTTATTTCACCACCATATGCTTATTGGTGTTGAATATATGTGGGCATAACATTTGTTCCATAAGTACTTTTAAATAAAAACTAAAACTATTAGAATTTCCTATGAGAATATATGTAACATAGATAGTGGATAGTTCAGATAATTTCACAACTGGTGAAATCATAGGGTGGTTCTCTTTAGTTTAAGCTTTACGTATTATATTCCCTAAAATGTCAGCTTTAAGATAGCACAACTTACTTTCCAGTGACATCAAGCATTTATAGAAACACTATATTGTGGACAGTATTTTTTTCATCACAAATTATTGCATCAGTAGTATTACCACAGCTGGAATGAATTGTATTTGCAAGTTCAAAAAAGGTGTTATGAAAATCCTGAAACACAAATCACCTTGAGCAGGAATGCCATTAGTATATGAGCTTTTATTCTCAAAAAATATGGTTGAAATTGGTTAGAATATTTTGAACTCATGGCAGCATAAAAACACCACTTTTTTGGTGGCAGATGGGGAACTCAGCTTTTTTTTTTTTTTTTTTTTTGCAAGTTTACTATTAAAAACCCCTTTAAAAGCTGGCTTTTTTTTTTTTTTTTCAAAAAGCATTTTGAAAATTACACCATCATATTGTTTTGTAGTGTATGACATTACTATGATTGGTAGGACTTAGGCACACAAACTTCTGGTTCCAGAATTCTTTGCTTTAAAAACAGTTAAAACTATATAAATATTGCCTAATGTGTGGCACCAGAGTGGTTATTTCTACGAAACGCAGGTCACCCATACTGCAAGAATTACATGAGTTTAGTGTGATGGCAGGGATTGATACACACATAGAGTAAATGGCAAAACAATGTCAAGATTTGTCAGGAAAATCATGAGTCTAAACATACTCTTTTGCATCCTTGGGATAGCCAACAAATCCTCATTGACTATGTTGGACCATGTAGCGGGGTGGTCATCCGCTCCTGCCTGGAAGGGCTTAAAACAGCCCTTCGAGAGGGCTGTGGCAGGGGAAAAGCTGGGCTGATTGGGGGGAAACAGCCTCAGCTGTGGCCACGCCCCAAACAGACCCAGCTGGCCCTATAAAGGCCAGGGAAGCCAAGAACAAACACTCTCTCTCTGCCTTTAGAGGGAGAAGGGCCTGGCTGCTAGGGAGCGTACCTGGGTACATAAGGTGGAGCAGGGCTGGGGGAAGGCAAGAGGAGCTGGGGAGCTCCGGCCTGGAAACCCCCCAGACTGCAGGCCTAGGGTAAGGCCAACTGGGTACTGGGGTTGCAAAGGGGCAGCCCACGGGTAGGCAGAGCCAAACCCCTTTGCCTATGATGAGTGGCTTATACTGTAGTCTGCCCCAGTGAACGGGGACTAGATGGAGCCTGGGCAGTAGCCAAGACTGAGGCAAAGTGGGGATAGTGGGTGGGGGTTCCCCTGGGAGGGGGAGACCCAGGACTGAGGGGTTCTGCAAGGGGGGCAGAAACCCAGTGAAGGGGCACTAGGTCCTGGGAGGGACACGAGGGCCAGAGTGAGGTAAGGCAGATCACCGGCCTGCAGAGGGTGCTCTGGCGCTGGGATGAGCTAATTCCCGAGGACAACCAGCAGGAGGCGCCGCAGGGGTGAGTCCACACCCTTACAGACCATTTATGGGATATGGCGAGAAACATTCACATAAAAAAGAATCTGACACATCAGAAAAGGGCAGACAAATAAACAGTGACAAGTTTTTTAAGTGCTTGTACACAAATACTAGAAGTCTAAATAATAAGATGGGTGAACTAGAGTGCCTCGTGTTAAAGGAGGATATTGATATAATAGGCATCACAGAAACCTAGTGGCGTGAGGACAATCAATGGGACACAATCATTCCAGGGTACAAAATATATTGGAAGGACAGAACAGGTCATGCGGGGTGGGGGGGGGGGGGTGAGAGGGGAGGGGAGGAAGTGGCACTATATGTGTAAGAAAATGTAGAATCAAATGAAGTAAAAATGTTGAATGGAGCCACATGTTCCATAGAATCTCTATGGATAGTAATCCCATGCTCTAATAAGACTATAACAGTAGGGATCTATTATTGACCACCTGACCAGGACAATGATAGTGATGATGAAATGCTAAGGGAGATTAGAGAGGCTATCAAAATAAAGAACTCAATAATAGTGGGAGATTTCAATTATCCCCATATTGACTGGGTACACGTCACTTCAGAACGAAATGCAGAGACAAAATTTCTCGATACTTTAAATGACTGCTTCTTGGAGCAGCTGGTACAGGAACCCACAAGGTGAAAGGCAATTCTTGATTTAGTCCTGAGTGGAGCGCAGGATCTGGTCCAAGAGGTAATTATAACAGGACCGCTTGGAAATAGTGACCATAATATAATAACATTTAACATTCCTGTGGTGGGAAGAACACCTCAACATCCCAACACTGTGGCATTTAATTTCAGAAAGGGGAACTATGCAAAAATGAGGAGGTTAGTTAAACAGAAATTAAAAGGTACAGTGACTAAAGTGAAATCCCTGCAAGCTGCATGGACACTTTTCAAAAACACCATAATAGAGACCCAACTTAAATGTATACCCCAAATTAAAAAAACACAGTAAAAGAACTAAAAAAGAGCCACCGTGGCTTAACAACCATGTAAAAGAAGCAGTGAGAGATAAAAAGGCATCTTTTAAAAAGTGGAAGTCAGGTCCTAATGAGGTAAATAGAAAGGAGCATAAACACTGCCAAATTAAGTGTAAAAATGTAATAAGAAAAGCCAAAAAGGAGTTTGAAGAACAGCTAGCCAAAAACTCAAAAGGTAATAACAAAATGTTTTTTAAGTACATCAGAAGCAGGAAGCCTGCTAAACAACCAGTGGGGCCCCTGGATGATCGAGATACAAAAGGAGCACTTAAAGACGATAAAGTCATTGGGGAGAAACTAAATGAATTCTTTGCTTTAGCCTTCAGAGCTGAGGATGTTAGTGAAATTCCCAAACCTGAGCCGTCCTTTGTAGGTGACAAACCTGAGGAATTATCACAGATTGAAGTGTTTTACTAATCTATTAGAGTTCTTTGAAGGGATCAACAAACATAACATAACATAAGAACATAGTGGACATAGTGTACTTAGATTTCCAGAAAGCCTTTGACAAGGTCCCTCTTACGTAAATTAAGTTGTCATGGGTTAAGAGGGAAGATCCTTTCATGGACTGAGAACTGGTTAAAAGACAGGGAAAAAAAGGGTAGGAATAAATGGTAAATTTTCAGAATGGAGAGGGGTAATGAGTGGTGTTCCCCAAGGATCAGTCCTAGGACCAATCCTATTCAACTTATTCATAAATGATCTGGAGAAAGGGGTAAACAGTGAGATGGCAAAGTTTGCAGATGATACTAAACTGCTCAAGATAGTTAAGACCAAAGGAGACTGAAGAACTTCAAAAAGATCTCACAAAACTAAGTGATTGGGCAACAAAATGGCAAATGAAATTTAATGTGGATAAATGTAAAGTAATGCACATTGGAAAAAATAACCCCAACTATACATACAATATGATGGGGGATAATTTAGCTACAACTAATCAGGAAAGAGATCTTGGAGTCATCGTGGATAGTTCTTTGAAGACATCCACGCAGTGTGCGGCGGCAGTCAAAAAAGCAAACAGAATGTTAGGAATCATTTAAAAAGGGATAGAGAATAAGATGGAGAATATCTTATTGCCCTTATATAAATCCATGGTATGCCCACATCTTGAATACTGCGTACAGATGTGGTCTCCTTATCTCAAAAAAGATATACTGGCATTAGAAAAGGTTCAGAGAAGGGCAACTAAAATGATTAGGGGTTTGGAGAGGGTCCATATAAGGAGAGATTAAAGAGGCTAGGACTTTTCATCTTGGAAAAGAGAAGACTAAGGGGGGATATGATAGAGGTATATAAAATCATGAGTGGTGTGGAGAAAGTGAATAAGGAAAAGTTATTTACTTGTTCCCATAATATAAGAACTAGGGGCACGAAATGAAATTAATGGGCAGCAGATTTAAAACAAATAAAAGGAAGTTCTTCAAACAGTGCACAGTCAACCTTGCCTGAGGAGGGTGTGAAGGCTAGGACTATAACAGGGTTTAAAAGAGAACTAGATAAATTCATGGAGGTTAAGTCCATTAATGGCTATTAGCCAGGATGGGTAAGGAATGGTGTCCCTAGCCTCTGTTTGTCAGAGGGTGGAGATGGATGGCAGGAGAGAGATCATTTGATCATTACCTGTTAGGTTCACTCCCTCTGGGGCACCTGGCATTGGCCACTGTCGGTAGACTGGATACTGGGCTGGATGGACCTTTGGTCTGACCCAGTACGGCCATTCTTATGTTCTTATGTTTTTTATTTCAATAGATGTGATTCTAAATGGCCTTAAGTATTCAGTATGAATTCAGCTAATTCAGTGCAGATGGTGGAAGTGTTAAAACAATTGTTTACAGGGATGGGACTTCCTGAATGGATTGTAAGTGACAATGGAACTCAATTCACATCCAAAGAGTTTCAATTGTTTGACACGTTTCATGCCATTTGTTTTGACAGTTTTCCTACTGGGGATGCATTAGTAGAAAGGTTTATCCACACATTTAAGCAAGTGATTCATGATATGGCTCCAGATAAAGGTAGCTCACAATACAATATTGTGGATTTTCTATTGCCCTATAGAAATGCGGTACATGCCACCACAAATTAGATGCCAGGAATAATTTAAGGTCTCACTTGGACTTGTTAAAGCCCAATCTGCAGAGGGACATTCTTAAGAAATAGTGTGATCAGACTCCTGACTGTGAAGTTTTCGTAGGGAAGAAAAATCGAAGAGTGTGTCTACACTGCCACTTTCAGTGCTAAAACTTTAGTCGTTCAGGGGTGTGAAAAAACACCCCCCAAGCGACAAAAGTTTTGGTGCTGGAAAGCGCCAGTATATACAGCGCTTTATCACTGGGAGCCACACTCCCGGTGATAAAGCTCCCACTCCTCATTCGGGGTGGGGGTGGGGTTATCGCCGGGAGAGCTCTCCCCCGGTAATAAAGCGTGTCTACACGGCGCATGTCACAGCGCTGATAACCAACAGAATTTGTGGAAACATGGACTAAGTCACATGATGTCTTCTGATATAGAAGCAGTGCTGAATATATCATGGAGAAGACACATTAAACCCACTTTTAAGATCTTCTGCACCAGTGATGCCTATTGGGAATACCAAGATTACAGCTGTAGACAGTGACTTGTAATAATCCCAGTGAGTCCCATGTCCCAGCTTCTACTACAAGTGACCCTAGCACTACAGAATGTTACTGATAGCTACATCAGAAAGGACAGACACTACTCCACATACTGTTGTGATAGCTACAAGACATTATACAGAGAAATTGTAATCTGCTTCTCAGATTGTTTGTAGCATATTGTATATCTTATAAAAGTAACATATTTCTAACATATTTTTGTTTATATCCTCTTACTTGAAAGGGGGCGGAGTATGTGGTGTACAGGAATTGGGTCGTATCCCTTTAAATAATTTGAGTTCTTTAGTGGTTGTTGCTATCTCCTGTGTTTCAGAGGCTACCAGAAAACACATGGAAACCATCTTAGCTGGTACCAGCCAATTTGACAACCTTCTTGTTTCAGCAGAGGTCAACACCTGAATGAACAAGGAGAGTGAATTATCTTCACACCTTTAGAGATGGTCTCTAAAGATTGATGAGGCTGCTAGGGAAAGCTTGCATTTCTTCTGCCCATACACTACCTGTTGTGTGGATAAAAATAGGATCTATGTCTCTAGAGCTAGTCTGATTTTATAGAAAGCAGCTGGATCTGACATATTGACAAACACAGTGTTCAGGCACAGCATGTGCTAATGAGAGAACACGACAGTCAAACAGTGAATAAAAATTAAGTATGACAAATCTAGAGTTACCTAGGACTTCACAGTTATCACCATGCTAGATGATAGAACTCAGACACCCCACCTCCAGGTCCAAAAAAGTCAAGTCAAACTCAAAAGGAAAATCAGCATTGAAAGTAAAGAATCATAGCTTTGCAGCAGGAAGTGAAACAGTTCTGAATCAACCCAGTAGAAGGAAGCGGTACACATTTCCACTAGCCAGTTTATTATATTATGCATCTTTGATAATCCATTTGATAATGCCACCATAGCATTTGGTGTTTGGTCTCAGGGAAGCTGATGATCTGCCTCTGTATTACTGAAATTCCACTGGAGGGACTGAATTAGCAATTGCTCTCTTGCCACGCATTGGCATATCAGTAATTTATTCAGTGGGTCAAGGAATCAATCACCACTTGAGGCAAGTGGGTCTTTTGTTTTCTAGATATGCAGACGGGATTTCCTTTTTTCTCACATCAACAATTATAAACTGCTACAAAAATAATTGTTGCTGGCTGCTTGATAACATATGTGGGAAGATCTGGTAGTCCCAGGCTGGTTCCTACTGGGAAGATGTGTCTACATCACACACAAACCTTATCACACTTGACACCATTATTGGCCATCTCTGCAAATGTCTACAATGTAATGAATTATTCACCCACTCTTCTGGTTGTGGTTGGGACAAGTTGTGGTGCAATGTCAAGAAGCTCTGCTCACCCACTCATGCTTCTGACTTCTCTTCCCTCCACCCCCACAAAATATCCCTTATACTGAGGATAGGGGAATCTTCTGCACCAAACAACTAGAGTGAGAATCCAGGGTTCAGTCCTCAAAGTCCAGGAGTATTCATAGCGGCAATTTTGAATCCAAAATCCAGGCCCATCTCTACTTTTAAACATCTCCAGTCTGTCTCTACAGGAAAGCTTTCACTGTCT
This sequence comes from Emys orbicularis, assembly GCF_028017835.1. NCBI lineage: Eukaryota > Metazoa > Chordata > Testudines > Emydidae > Emys > Emys orbicularis. The sequence continues at coordinate 40,569,326 of NC_088690.1, forward strand.
ATAAAAACAAGCCTGGGGTTAAGAAAATGTTATTCCAAGGCTCCCTCCCAGGCTCTCAAATTGAATCAGAAGAATATGTTTCTTCTGTGAAACTAACAATCATATTATATTTGCCTATAAAAATCATAATGCTAATCAAATGATCAGAAGGTTTGAAGGTTTTTTATGACTGATTCTCTGTCACATGAGCAGTTGTATCTTAAAATAATTTATTACAGTAACAATCTTTGTTGCTAAATGTGTTCCAACATATTTATGGAGTGATGTTTTAGTTTTTTACTGACCCTTATTTGCATAATGCTAATAGCAAAGTTTGTGCCACTAATGAGGAAAATACATATAAAATGATTGTTGTTTTTAATTACAAGTCACAAACATTGTTATACTTCAATATGTGGCTAAGTCCTTACACAAAATGTACTCCTTCACAAAATGATGTCGAAGAAAATCAATAACCATTAGATGGGGAAATGTAATTTACTGAAAGGTTTGCATGCACATTTAAAATAAATGTGAGGCCATCTGATGTAGGTTTAAAGGGGGGAAACTTTTGTACAATCAATATGCATTTGTGTCACCCATAAACACAATCCTAAAAGTGTCTAATAAATACTGATTTGGTTTAATGTTTCATTTAATATGTTGCATTCAAAGTAATATTCAGAAGGCAATTACAATAATACTGCAAACTTTGATAAATATGGCCACAGTCCTGCCACTGATTGCTAGGCAGACTGGCAGACTGCTGTACCCACTGTTTACAACAGAACAGGTAACATTGGAGCTCACACCACCCAATGTGCCTTTGTTGCGATGATTTGTAGAGCACTTTACTGGGATGATGGTTTTCAAAATGTTCGTTGCCTAGATCCATATTTAGGAACCTAAATAAATGGGTAGATTTATCCAAAATACAAAACAGCACCTGTGATGTTTCCCAGGGCACGCAGGGTTGCAGAAACCTTGTTACCATCTGCCTGAAGCATGAGGAAACTTTGTCTGTGCCTGCCAGGGGTCAGCTCCCCAATTCCCTGGCAACAATCGCACCCCCTTTAGGCTGAGCAGCCCTGCTGTCACTCTGTAAGTTAGGGCTAGGCACACCCGAACCCTCTGAGCATATCCTGGGAGAGTCCAGCCCCTGGTCCATTGGACACTCGCAGTATTTACAGATTTACTGCTTCCAAAGAGACAGTATACCCCAACTTACCAGTGTCACCTCAGCTCACAGGTCCATTTAATTCACAGCACTTAGATAGTATGCAGTATTGTTGTAGGCATATCAGTCCCAGGATATTAGAGAGACATGGTAGGTGAGGCAATATCTTTGTATTGGAAACAAATGGTTACATATAAAATAAAATCATAAGAGGCAATATAGAGCCTACACTTAATTAGCAGCTGCTCTCATGTCTTGTAGAGGCTTGCTCAGCCACAATCCTTGCAGTGCTTTACAACCAGGCTGGCTGTGACCCTCCTTTCCTGAGACAAGCATGCTTCTTCCTGGGGTGGAAGATAACAACCTTCATGTGGCCACCCTGTTAAGTGGGAAACCATGATTAATGTTAATGAACATCAACTGTGGACCTCTAAATCAAAAAAGCATCAAAATAAGCCTACCTTCTTAGGGCCAATGTCCTAGGCAAATTGGACTGTGGTAAAGATTTGCCAGTTGAATGTCGAAGGACTGTCATGGTCCAAGTGTGTCTACCTGGAGAAAATTCTGAAGATGACCAGCAGTGATGTCCTTGCCCTCCAGGAGAGACGTATATCATAAATGAAGAAAAAGCCCATTGCTACAAAATCAATGGCTATAAACTCATAGACAGCAATTACCACCCAAAATACAGGCTGGCAATTTACATAAAGCAGGTGATCAACAAATACTACCTCCTACAAGACAAAACAAACAACTACAATCTCTGTGTGCATCCGCAAGCTAGCCATTGTTAACATATACAAACCATCTGGTGCATGGTGGCCTCAACCAGCTCTGCAGAATGCACAGGACCATATGGTATCTGTGAGTGACTTTAATAGTCACCACACACAGTGAGGCTATGCAGCAAACAACATTGCAGGCAAAAAACTGACACAGTGGGCACTGGCAAATGATATGCTCCTCCTTTTTGATGCAAAACAGCACATCACTTTCCATTCTGCAAGATGGGGCAGAGGATACTGCCCTGACCGGACATTCATCTCTACTGATACCCGCATCGCGGATCGTCCTTGATGACTTCCTGAACAGCCAGCAGAGACCAGTACTGACCTGTATTAATATTCAAATCCCAGTTCTCTACTCAAAACTGGAGCCACCCTTGAACTTCAAAAAAGCAGTATGGGCCTCCTCCACTATGACTTTAGAGAATAGAGTCTCTTGCATTCCCCCAAAGCCAAAAGCTTTTGCCATTGCTGTGCTCTTAATCTCTGCCGTAAAGAAGAACATCACCCAGGGACCCAGATTAATAAACATTCCTTTCTGGACTGCAGAGAGCCAAGAGCTCCTCCACAAGTATGACGAGTGTAGAGACCCAGACACTGGAAAAACCCTCCTGGAGTCATTGAATGCAGCAAGGTGAAAATGGTGGCTTGAATGTGTAGAAAGTCTAAACTTCACACACTCGAGCAGGTGTGCCTGGAACCTGCTGAGACACCTGGGGGCTGCAAATCCCACACATGCTACTAGGCCACAGGTGAAAGGGTGTGCCATCTCTGCTAAACTTTTGTGGGCATCAAAATGGCCAGTGGACAAGCAGGATTGTGGACAAGTCCAGCATCTACTTCGACAGGTGATGTCGACATGTGCTCCAGTGTCTCAATGGCCTGGATCATTCACAAGTGAGGAGATCATTGTTGCCACAAAATTGGGGAAAGCAGTGGGGAAAAGTGGTGTCGATTCTGAGTTTTTATATAACCTGGGTCCTCTGGCATGGAAACGGATTATACAGCTTTTTACCAACGTCCTGGAGACCCGTGAAATCCCCCACATGTGGAGAGAAGTCAAGGTAATTGCATTTCTAAAGTCTGAGAAACCTGCATATCTCTCTTCTAGTTATAGGCCAATCCTCCTCTTGAGCACCACCTACAAAGTGATGAAGTGTATGATTCTGAACTGAATCAGGCCCACTGGATGCCAGCCTACCCAAGGAGCAAGCTGGTTTTCAACTACACAGAAGTTGCTGCAACCAGGTCCTGGCCCTCACTACAAACATTGAGGCCAGATTCTAACAAAAACTCAAGACTGATACTGCTTTCATCGATCTGTCAGTGTCATGACAAGTCTGGAAGGATGCTCTGCTAATGAAACTGGCCAAAGTAACCCCCTGCGTGCAGATTCTCAGGCTGCTGAAAACCATGCTTAGTGTCTGAAGGATGTGGGTACACCTGAGAAGTCAAACCATCAAGCCGCTCAATTTGAATAATGGGCTACCACAAAGTTCTGTTATTGCTCCGACACTCTTCAATGTGTACACAAGTGATGTGCCTGAAACAATAGCACAGATATTTGCATATGCTGATGATTTGGCACTTGCACTTCATGCCCGTAGCTTTAAAGAAATTGAAAAAAGAACAGGAGTACTTGTGGCACCTTAGAGACTAAGGAATTTATTTTAGCATAAGCTTTTGTGGGCTACAGCCCACTTCATTGGATGCAGCCCATGAAAGCTTATGCTCAAATAAATTCGTTAGTCTCTAAGGTGCCACAAGTACTCCTGTTCTTTTGCGGATACAGACTAACACAGCTGCTATTCTGAAAGAAATTGAAGTGATCCTTACATCTCACCTTTAGATCATGGAAGATGACTTCCAAAAGCAGCAGCTGAGCCCAAATTTGAGCAAATCAGTAGTCTCTACTTTCAACCTTGACAACAGAATCACACAAAAGAGTCTGTCGAGTTTTGTGTTGAAACTGTGTTATGACCCAAAACCAACATATCTTGGTGTCATTCTTGACCGCACACTGACCTTTCATGACCATCCCAAGAAAGTAGCCTCTAAAGTGAAGACTTGCGTCAACATTATTCAAAAGTTAGTTGGAACAAGCTAGGGATCAACTGCCCAATTGCAGCAGTAGGCCAATACCCTGAGCTGTTGTCTCCCCATTCACACTAACACAAGCACTCTTAGCCTCCATTCAGAGACTCGGTATGTAAAAGGGATTAGTATTTTAATGGAAAGTAGTTTAAGAGAAGAGCTGCCAAAAGTCATTTTCAAGTTTAAAATGATGAGCCAGATTTTCTGATTTATTAGGGCAGGTTAGTATCAGCATTCTAGGCCAATGGAGGATTCCTATAGCACAGGAGAAATCACTGAAAGGCAAAGAGCCATTTCTACCTCCAATATATGGAAGTGTACCTTAGGAAGTGGGAGTATGATTCCAGCTGCCTGAACACTGTCCTGGGAGCCCATGGGAGCCAATTGTAATTTAGAGTACAATCACACAATGTTGCAATGTATGAATTTCAAACAAAAATATGGATTAGTTTTATAAATAAAAAAACAAACTCTATTTCCACTAGAATTAGAAACAAATGAAAACAGAGAAGTCTAAGGTTTTGTAAAATTTTGTTTAAAAAAATAAATTTGGGGGAAGGGGGTTTACAACAATTTGCCTTTAAAATTAACCATAATGCATCAAGTATTTTGCTATCTCTAGCAATATGCTTGAGAGAATTTGTCCAAATACATAAAACACAATGTATTCACTGATGGGTTTGAAATAAGAAGGAGAGAAAAATGACATTGATTTTATTTACAAATCTGTAGTACTGCATTTCCAAAAAAAGGTCAACTTTTCCCAGATTGTTTTTTAAAAGTCAAATAATTTGGGGGTAATATTTATTTTAAAAACGTAGAAAATAAAGTTTACATTTGTTTTGCTTATAATGTAGTATAGTAGAAGCTTACTTAAACTGTGCATACAAATATGCATGGATGCCAATTGGATTCAATTTATCCTGACTTAATTTGATTTAAATTGATGGGTCTTTTGACACAAGCTGTACTGACTAATTGTTGCTTATTGGGGTGCACTAAATCAGTGAGCATGGCAATCAAAAACTAAGCCAGATGTTCATAGTTTCTTTGGTTGCCCACAGCCTTACGTTGGAAAAAGAATCATTTTGCTGATTGACTTCTGTTAGCATCTGTCAAAGTGTCGATTGCATTACAGATATGACTGTCAAAATAAGCAGAATGGGTCTGATTCTTCCTCATTTACCCAGTATAAATCATGAGCAGCTCTGTTGAGGTCATTGAATTACACCAGTGTAAAATATGAAAATGATAGTGGAATTAGACCAAATGTCTTTATAAGTAGCTGAAATCACCATACTGATATATTTATAGTCATGCATTTCTTCTCTATTTCTATTGCAAGTAACTAATGATAACATTATAGCAGTGCCATTCAGACCACTAGAGTCGGGGGGCTGCATGTATTGTTCTTACTTGTGAACTTTCAAGAGAAATCTCTACAGTAAAATCTTGACTTAAGTTTGGCCCATAGAGGCATCATTCAGGAATTACTTTTTATTATTCTATTTTTATTTTTTAAATTGAGTTACAAGAGTATTAGAAAAAATATGACCGTTATAAAATGCCTTTGTGTTTTATAGTCTTAAATATATTTATTTTATTTTTTTATTATGTAGAACAAGGGGCTACAGTTGTTCATTCCAAAATATCGATTAAATTGTTTTTGAGGTTTTGAAAAACAAAACTTATTGGGAAGTGGTGGAATAACTGTAAGATGTCTGAAGGAATTTCTTGGAACTCAGCTCAAAACTTTAGATCTCTATGAGATCTACAAACTAAGCCAAGTTTGATGTTTCTAATGTCCCAATAATTTCTGAATAGAGTACAAAATTTCCAGTTGAAACATATGGGAAAAGGTTTGTTTTTTCTTTCTCCCATGACAGAATAACTGAATTTGCCCAAATGTTCCAAAAATATTGAAATGATACTAAGCTTGAAAAATTTCAATTCAGCCCAGGATTCATGGAGAATAAAGTTTAAGTCCACCTTTTCATCCTCCCTTCCTGAGCAGCCTCAAGTGCCTCCTCGCCTGTAGATCAGGATCCTGGGTCATTACATATTGGAAATTCCTGGCAGTGCACAAGGATGGTGGGGTGGGAACAATAGGTGTTTTTAAGACACTTTTGTACCACTTGGATTCCAGGCTCCCTCACTCAGGGACTGCTGAGGGGCTATTCCAGCAGCAAAGCACTCTGACCACATCCCCCTCCATTCCTCTTCCATCCCCAGGACATCCAGGTAATCTTCCTGCCAAGGAAAATTCCCAGCTGGGAGGAGATCCAGTTGCTTTCTGATCTCTTTATGCCAAAAGAGTAGAGTTGTGGGTCAGAAACGCAGTCCAGAATCAGGACATTCATTTGCTAATCGTATTTATATAACACGGGAGCACATCTTGGTTTATTACGGATATTATGTGAAAAATTGTACTGTTTAATTTTTGGCTAGAAAAATTCCTGTAATGTTTTATTCTGATGGACTGGAGTGAGTGAAAACTTATTTTTTCCTCTAAATTTTTCATGAACATTTAAACAGTTTAGGAAATGTTAGAAGAGTTACCTCATCCTTTTTAGGGTGCATAGGGGGATGTCATGATGAAATTGATTTAAGTGAAAGAAGGATCAGACCCCTGAAATAGTAGCCCCTCTGTATGCCTTTTCCCCCCCTTGGCTAATAAAGCTCCCTCCTCTCTTTCCTAGTGAGTCTAGTGTTATAAAGATAAATTTACCCTGACAGATCAAGATAATAGGGGGAGGATTCTGGAAGTGTTCTGGTGGGTGATGAGCTGTAACATCAATTAATTTGGGAATTAGTTTACTGAACTAAGCTCCATGCTTCCCCCACAAAACTCTGTATATGGCTCAGGCTTCAATAAAAGGTGCTCAGTGGAAGAGCTAAAATGAAAGAGGTTTCACCCTAAAGCTGTTTTATATGACTCAGTCTTCAATGAAAGAGCTTCAATTTAAGAAATTAACCCTTTAAGCAATGCTCCAAAATGATTGACAAAATCTCATGATTAATTTACAGCCACATATTTAAATTTTATCAGCAACTGCTTTTTTCTCGCCCTGTCACAGATCCACAGGATCTGTGCTACATCCCAGCTTTTAAACAGTCCTGTGGAAGTACCCCGTCAGTGTTCCGGACCTACAAGGTGTCCTACTGTTCCTTAAAGGCAGGGAGTAGATTTATTAGTCAACTGGAACACAACGTTGGGAAGTCCTTATGGGAGAAATAAAGGTTAAGACATAGCTTTTTGGGAGAGATACGGCAGCTCTCATCTGGAGCTGCCAGAGAGAGATGGAGAGCCAGAGCTAGAAATGGATTCCATGGCAGCTTGGCTGGGTGGAACACTGACTGGCCTGAATGGACTAACTCTTATCCCAGCCACCTGACACCTTCCAGTTCATGGTCCAACTCCTGCTGGCCCATGCTGGGTTCCCATGTCCCCCATGCTGGAGATTCCCATGGATAAGTGTCAATTGTTCAGTCCTCCATTGTCTTTTTAACTCCTTTGCACCCACTGGGCAGCAATGCAAAGTACATAGGGAAACTGAAGCACATATAGGAATCATAAAAATAGTACAGAAAATAGTACAGTCTTCTCTGCCACAGAGTTAAACCTGAAATAAGAAACAGAATTACCTCTCTTACTATTCCTTCTTAAATAGATTTCTTGCTTTTGACTTTACACCAAAAGCATGTAGCATGTCAGATAACGTAGGGACATACCCCACAAATCCATATTCATAAATGGATAGTGCCTCATACACATGGCATCTGGAGGACACGAACATGAAACAACATTGACTTCTGTACATTACAGAGATGGCTTGGAGGCTGACAGGTAGCATTAGATTAAAGGGGCCTGGAAGAAAATAGGGATATGTTTGTGATATTGTGATCCTTCAAATTTTTTAGAACTACCCTTACCGTTTCATGTACCACCAAAATCACACCTGAATCCATCAGCTCCTCAAGAACAGTTATAACTGTCCATCCTAGAGGTCATTGTAGGTTTTTTTTATGGATAGATTGTAAGAGAGATTACAGCAGAGGAAAAAAATATACAAAAGCAGGCTGTTTTGGGGGAGAGAGAAAAAGGGACATATGCTGGAAAAAACTGTTCCCTATGACAATGAACTCAAAAGCAATCTCTTAGGGATTTGAAATCAGTCTCCATTTTGAAAAGAGCTTAGGTCACATTTTAAATTCCTAATTGAAATAACTAGTTTTTCAAAAGTGCTTAATAAGCTTCCATTGGGAACAATGTGATCTGGCTACTTTGTTCAGGAGCTGGGCATAAATGTTTTGTTCTTTAGTGTTTGGGGGTATTTTTATTCTGTACCTTGTGGATTTTATCCTTTGTCTGTAAATAATCCCATCTCTTGTTGCTCCTTTGGTTCAGCAACTCTGGCCTCAAGATATGGTCTCTGGGCTCTGAGGGTCCTGTGCTGTGTGCATTGGATGAACACACATGTGCTACTTGGTCAAAAGGCAAGCACCTCTGCAATCTGCAAGGCTGTGCAGCAAACCATCCTGGTTAATGTTCTGTTGGTCTTCTCCTTTTATGATAAAATTAGGAGATCACTCTGTGACTTGGGTATAGTGGACTGAACTAGGAATTTGGGGATAGATTTTGTGTGGCTTCTCCTGAGAGCAGTATATAAGGCCTCGGGCGTGGGTCAGAATCAGGCCTCTTCGTCTTTCTCTTTGTCAGCATTTTAGCTATTTCTGTAATGCATGTAGGGGCTTTTCTTCTCTTTATTCCACAGAGAACTAATTGAAAAGTCTGTTCAGTCTCAGTGCCAAATTCCCCAATGCTCAGTGTGTCAGTGCATCTCTGATCAAGAATGTAAATCTGGGTAACTCCACTGATGGCAACAGAGTTAGACCTGTGTAAGAGAGAGGATTATTAGCCCCTAGAACTCTAACAGCCTAATCAATGCAAATGGAGCTCCAATAGGTCATTAGATATAGCCATTCATAAATAAAAATACAGCGAAGAATCACATAACCCAACACAGAAAGCACAGTGTCCTCATGCACCAATCAGTGTCCATCCAACTCCTACCTGGAAACTCTCTGCTGGACCCAAATTAAGCTCTTTGCCCACCAGGTCCAAATTAATCTCCCTTCCATGTCCCCAGAAGCTTCCCTCAAGATCCAAAAAAGTGGGAAGCTCAGGGGTATAGAAAACTTTCTTTATTTGGGGGGGGGGGAGAGAATAAAACATAATAAAATAAAATAACAGCTGTTGAATATTGCTCTTGTGGGTAGGTTTTCACCAGGAGCAAATCTGGCCATTTTAATTAAGTAAATAAGCTTCTGTTCCAAGCTCAGTGTTTCCCTTATTAATGCAATCCCTGAAGTTTTTAGGTGGCTAAAGCTATCTCCCAAAATCTAACATTTTCTACTCCCATGGGAAGAATACAAAATCCTTATTCGGGTGTTATTACTGCTCTTTTTGCTGCCTCCTAATCCTCCCTTTGTCTTCACAGATCATGGGATTCACTGATGGCCTTTTTTTCTTCCCCTCATCCCTCTGTGGATGAGGGAAATGATTGGCCCAATTTTCTCTTCTCTTCTTTATGGGATGATAGGAGCTGAGGTGGAAGAGTTCTTCCTTCCCACATCTCAGGAGGGGAGTTGGGTGACACACTCCTTAACCCTCCCAAAGGTTTGTGTGGGGCTGGGGGTACTTCCTCATGGGAAACTCCTTACTCCCACTTATTGTTGCCTTGCCTTTCACGAGTCTTAATCCTCCCTCCCTTAATGAGTCAGTGCTGAGTGGCCTAAGGAGGTGGGCAGTGCCTGGTGGCATCTTGTTCTCTTCCATCTTGTTTCACTCTCCATGTAGCTGTGTTTCCTATTCCAGCTGTACCCATCCAGCTTGTTTGTACGTAAGTTGCCCCACACTTGCTTATGTTGACTTAATAACATGTAAGCACTCTGCATTTAATGCTGTATTGTTCCAGTGAATTTAAAAAGGGGGAAAAAAGACTGAACGTTATTCAGCTATCACTGGTTTATGTACTGAAAACATTCCACTGCTACAAGAGAAAGACCGCTTAAAATGGTGGTGATTTTTCTTCCTGTAAGTTGTGTCTCATTAGAGTTAAATGTATCATTTCATACACTGTCACAATTGTGTTCCAGTAGGGTAATGTGCATCTAAGTCTGCTGGATACCTGTATGAAGTATTTATAGTGATGCATATTAAAAAGGTTACATGACTAATTGTACTTGCATATGTTTTCATCCCTTAGCTTGGCTTTCAAATTTGTGATTTTGTGTTCAACTTACTTTTTATAGTAGATAATTCTAACCTGCTCATTAAATTTAATGAGTAATCACATCAGCTAGCTGCTGCTTCTACATGATACACTTGTGCATACAGTCATCGGCAAGATTATGCAAAGCATGAAAAATGAATGCACACATGCAAAAATGCTTAATACCCTGAAATGTTCAAGAATCATTTAATCAAGAAATCATCAGGTATCATCTGAATTTCTAATCTCCTTTTCTCTCTTTTTGCATCTTCTAGGAAAACTGTTGGGGAAAGATGCATCATTGAATCATATGCAGTTTCCTCAAAGACTGTGGCTTTGTTTTTTCTTGATGAAATAAACAGAGACATATGTCTGCACTAGGGTGTATTCTCACTCCATCATAAATGAAAAAGAAATGGAGGATCAGATCATGTTTAAATCTGGCTCTTGTAGAGGGAGCTCCAGCAGGAATTGTGCTTCTGGACATATCATCCGGTCCCTAAACGTTCCAAGAATGTAGGGAGAAGTAGTGTGTACGCTGAATACCCTGTACCATCTTCTTGTATTCTGCTCCCTCCCTGTTGCTGACCAGGTTTGTGGGTGGATGTGGAATTGTGGTAGGGGAAGGCATGGTCTTACTTCCAGTGTGAATGCTTCCTTTGGTGTTAGAAGAGCAGCAGTCCTTGCCCCCTTCTGAGCACAATGGGGCTTGCTCCTTGTAAATGGGGAAATAAGAAAGGGAAGTCTTTTAGCATCCTCCTCCCCCCATGCTAGTGTCAGATGCAGTCTGAACACTGGGATACCATGCCAATGGACATGGTGGTAATTAATACCTAGATCTTGTCTGGCATTTTTCATCCATAGACCTCTAAGTGCTTTTCAAGAAGGTCAGTGTCATTTCCCCCAATTTACAGATGGAGAAATTGAGGCACAATTGAGATGCCCAAGGTCCCCCAGCAGGCCAGTGGCAAAGCTGCGACTAGAGCCACGCTCTCCTGAATCCCAGTCCACTGTGCAATGCACTAGGCCCCAGTACCTCTAGCTGTGAGAACCTACATAAAATATTTAGGGCTGATCAAGACTCTACTCATATGGGTGACAAATAGCTTGTCTTGCCCCACAGACTCCAAAAAGCCCCTCTGAGTCACAGTCCCCTATGAGTTCCACTGTCACACAAGCAGGAGAGGTGTGCTTCATCTGCCAGATGTTCTTCAGGCCCAGCCAACGATGGCTCTGTGTTCTCCTCGCCCTTCCTCATCCATTTGCACCCAGGGAGAATAACTGTTTGAGGGAACCTGTTCTTCTCTCCATTGCGCAGATGCCTGATCTAAGCAAACACTGTGTGATTGCATAGGGTGTGGCCAGCATTCTGTTTTCTGTGCCAGTGGTGGAGGGCTCTTATGCCATCCTTGTGCTCTCCTTGCTGGTGTAAAGGCCCCGGGGAAGAGATTAACAGGAACCTATACTTTCATTACATTTCCATTGTATTTGGTTATATTTTGCAGCTGTGCCTTGATGGAATATAAAAAAAAACGGTTTCATGCCATAAGCTAACAGAACTCAACAGACATCTCCAGTAGGTCTGTCCCTGAAAGAATTTTCTGCTTAGTTCGATTTGCCAGTATTCATACTTAGACAGCAGCTCTGGATTAAGAGTAAACTATATTAAAATTTGATGAAATATTTGGAAAGATAAAATAATACAATCCTTCAGCAGGTGTCTTAAATTGCTTTACTCCTGGTCACTTATATCCATTATATGGCCAGTTCTTATCTCAGAAGTCTTGCTTTGTTGTTTTTAAATTCCAGCAGTTGGAGCAGTGCTTCTCATCAGTAAAGAGGTTAAATGCATTCTCTGAGCCATGCCATGGCTCCTGGTTAAGGCTGGTTGCTTGTCATGCTATGAAATGGGCAAAGCTTTGCACTGATTTCTTATATCTGATGCACAGAGTAATGGGGTGGCATACCGGGGATCTCTTTATTCTCCTCTGCAGGGGAACAGTATGTATGGGGCTTTATTTCCCTTCCTGCAGAGGACAGCATCATCTTCATCTTCCTGCACCAATCACAATACTTAACCATATCTTCCTAAACTTTTAACTTCTGATCCCTTTCTGAAGTCAGTGAAAGTTCTGCAAGATCAGACCCTTCATGTCAGAGAAGCATCTGAAAAAGCATGTCCCTAACACTGTTCTTCATGGGCACAATTGAACAACTGTTCATTTTGGAGTCAGACTTCTCCAGACTTCAGTGGCTTTGGATTAGACACTTACCGATCATTCATTCACACAGATAGACCTTTTGAAATCAGTCGGAATACTTGTGTGAATAAGTGTTCACCAGCATGAATGAGGGTTGCACAATCAGGTACCACCATCGGGGTAAGTTTTTCAATGGAGCAAAGCTGCTTGCAAATCCAGGAGTGCTGAGCCCCATTACAAAGTATGTCCATTCACCCACATCCTCATCTTCTCTAGTAGTAAGTGTTTCCATATTCTTAGAGACTGACTCACCTCTCATTTGAGGGGCATGGATCAGCATTCACATCACACTCCCCATCACTACCCAGCTCAAGATGGGGAAGCTAATTATCCAACTAGCGGACCAAATTTGGTGATGAATCCTGGTCATGTGCCACCTGAGGCACGTTGCACATATGCTAAAAGAGAGACCTCTCACTTAAAATGGTATAGCCTGGTCAAGTATTACAATTGTCAAAATACTTATTGGGGTGCAACATGACCTTGTCATAAATAACAGGTTCTTTTTCAGGTGACTATTTAGAGTTAATTAAGAAGATGAAATTGGAGAAGCACATATAGAAACTGTTTGAGCTTTAGTTCATACAGACAAATATAATGGAAATAATAGAAAAATCAATATACATAAGTATAAGAGTAAGATAAATACAGTAAAGTGGTTTCCTGCATTGTTCATACTTACAATCTTACATTGTGTACATACTTTTCCTTTCAACTTCATTTTTAATGGTCTCTGTAAGGTTACAAGTAAGTGAAGATCAACCCAAGAGGATGGCACTGGGCCAGGCTTCCTACCTGGTTGTCCCATATCATCCCGTTATCTCAACAACAGGTTGGGAAACCACATCTTTTGTACACCTTTTCCTATTCCACCCACACGTCTAGGACTATATTTGATAAGGTGTCAACAGGGCCGGCCCTAGACCTATTGGCACCCCAGGCAAGAAGCATCTTTACCGCCCCCCCCCATTTGTTAAACTTTTGAATACCTTACTTTTTATTGCATTTGTAGACCATTTCATGACTTTGATGCACGATTTGCTCATTTACTGGAAACATCATATCCTCGATTTTGCCCGGCCCATCCAAAATTGTACGATCAATATCGGCAGAGTTTAGGATCACGGCCATAAAGCAGGATCTGATTTATCAATTTGTGGTGTGCAACTTTTCTCATGGCTTTTTCTGTCATCATATGAGGCTGATTCTTCTTTATTGTTGTTTTTCTCCTTTCCAAGTAAACCAGATTTTTCTTTGTCATTACTCTCCTTTTCATGTGAGCCACATTCTTCTTTATCATCACTCTCCTTTATGGCACCAGGAAAACTGGACAATTCTCCATCACTTTCCACACATTTCTATACCTTATCTTCAGGTAAATCTGCTAACTCCTTAGTAGGATTTCCATCATTTATGCTTTGCTCCTCAATTTCTTCTGCACTGGGATGAATGCTACTACCTGAAGCACAGTATATGTGGTTCTGTTTCTGTTATTTTCCCATCAATTTTGTTCCTTGCTCCAAACTAGATTGCAACTGAGCTTTTTGCTTCCTATACTGAGGTTCTGAGAGCTTCTTTGGGGGCATCTTTTATTTTCTATGGGGGAAAACGGATAGTCTTAGGTAGAGCAAAAGTCAGTGTTCTGCAGTCTTAGAAAGTCATCGAACATTACACGTTCAGCATGGCAAAAGAAGTAACAGTATTTCTTTTATATTGTTGCATAGATAGGGGTTTGATAGATATTTCTGGCATCTCATTAAATATGTCCTTTATTAGTCGCTACTTACACTTTTCAAGTCTTAAAACACAAGTACACTTTCACAGTTACACAAAGAAACCAGGTTCACAATATTACAGCTGGGCTTATATTTCACTGACTGACTGGCAATGCCCTGCTCCTTGTATACCCGCAAGGGCATAGCTGACAACATTCTAGGAGATTCAAGGAAAATGTAGTTCTCAGAAAGTCTGGAACAAAGGTCCAGAACATTCTAGGAGGTTAGTGAAAAATGAATCCACATACGGAATATGTGAAACATTTTACTTCAAACATTCTATTTTCCCTTTTGTCGCTAACAATAAGAACAGCATCCTGAGCCTGGAGCCCCCAACCCCAGCACCCCCGGTGGTCGCCTCGGTCGCCTGTCCCTAAATCTGTTCCTGGTGTCAACCCCTGCCCATGTTTAGTATTCTGGGCCTTTAATTTGCAGCCTCCATGAAAGACAAGAGGATTTTTGATTTAATGTTTTAGTATCTTAAATGTACTGTGTCTCCTTAGAACTCACTTCTTTTGACTAATCTCGCCCCCCCCCCCCCACACACACTAAATGACTTGCTGTCTTGTATCCTCTCATAATCCTTCATTTACAAAATAAAGATTAAAACCTTGGGAACCCCAGGTACCTTGTAAGTAATTCAACATGTGGCAAATCATAATTGTTGAAACACTTTGCTTTTATGTTGCAGCCCTTCTTTCTCCTTTGTCTCTATTTTGTCCCCTTAGCCTGCAACTCGTCATGGAAGAGATCTTATATTTCTGAATGCCTATAAACCACCATGCACACTAATGGTACTATAATACTATCATGGATCAAACTGTACTACAAAAGAACCTCAGATGTCAGCAGACCACTTAACACTTGGGCTTCCTATTACTTTCTGTTACACAGATTATACCTGTTGATAACAAGTTAGTCTAAATAAAGCAAGTTATTGGGAAATCTATTTTCTGGACACTCGTGTATTAGACAATGGAAAATATATCTGTGCATTATCTCTCATAAGCGATAGTATTATGCTGTGATGTATAGATGGTGTTGTAAAGTGGTTTAAGCATTATTTTTATATATAAGAAAAAATAACTACAGCTGGTTGAAAATTTCTGAACAAAAATATTGTTGTAAATGCAATTTCGAAGAAAACAACGTTTTGTAAAATGTTGATTTCTTTGAAATGTCACATTTTCAATCAACATTTAATTTGAAAAAAAAAAAAGATAATTTTTTTCTCTTTCTGGTTGAAATTTCCTCCCCCAAATTTAGTTTTACCACTCTGTAACTTGTGATTGGTGCACTTAGTGACTTTTCATTTGTGATTGAATTTTGTCATATTTTCCCATGTGGTTTCCTATGGTTGGCTGTGTGAACTCAGAAATACTTGGAGAACATGTGATTGGCTCAGTTGACATGCATGTCTAGAGGATTAATTTCTGCCTGTTTACAATGGAGCTTGAGTCTTTGGGTTTGGGACTAGATGAGGATATGTTGACTGACTGACTGTCTACTTGTGCAATTCCCAAGAGAGAACAGTTACTGGGCTCGTGTTAAGTCTCCCTCACCACTGCAATTTGCAGCTCCTTGATTGGACTATTTTACATATAAACATTTTGGATAGGGCTTATATACTGTGGGTCTGACCATCGGCTAGTAGGGTTACGGGGCGGGGGGGAAGACAAGAGCTTACCCTTTCCTCATCTATTCCCTTCCTCCACCAAATCATTGGGTGGAGGGAACCTGGTTTGGGGTTAGTATTTCTGTCTCTGAAAAATGCATCTCCTCTCCTCTTCCAGGGTCACCTTTTCAGACCTCAGAGTACCCTCTCCTGATCCACAGATGTAAACAGCTGTCTAAGGGAGACCAGGAGTACTACTACGTGCCAGGGACCAGGAGTAGTTGATTGGGGGCGGGGGGGGGGGGGGTTGCACTTGGGAATGGGAAGAAGAGAGGATTGGGGACAGAGTCCAGTATTGCAGTTGATGGTTGGGAAATGAAGTTACTGGCACCTTGGGGCTCTTGCAGCACCTCTCCCCATCCCAAGTCTTCTGGGTGCCTCTTCTGGAGATAACTCCTGTCCCCAGCTAATATGTGAACCCAGCTGCCCCTTCACAGTGAATGCAGGAAGCCAAATCTGTCAAAATGTGGCTTTCCTGCAACCACACAGAAATGTTCCCAGACAGTGCATCGCAGCTCTCAGCTCTCTCCCTCTGTGCCCTTGGGCTGTCCAGGCTGTGCAATTGCTTCCCCATCCCATCACCAGGTCCTCTCCATCAACAGCCTTTTCCTCCCCCTGCCTCACCATCTCCCTTTCCCACTTATCTCTCTCCTTCAAACTATGATTGTGGGGTTATTTTCATTTTGTTTTGTGTGATTTATTTTTTATTTGGTTGTGCCTAGCAGACGACAATGGCCACTTCCCCTGCCCACTTATTAAGATATAAACTCAGAATAGCCATCTTTGGACTTCCTCCTCCAAGTCAAAATTTTGAATCAATAAAATTGGAAATTTAGTTTGTTTCAAATAAAAAATGTATTTGTTTTTCCTTTCAACAGTTTGGAATCGGCAGTGTTGGAATTTTTCTTATGGCAAAATAATTTTTAAAAAAACACATTTTGTTCCATTCCAGAATGAAAATGATTTAGAAATTTGTCACAAAAATCTAAATTCCATTTTCTGACCAGCTGTAACAATAACAAAGCTTTCATCTTAATAACTATGCAATGAGCAACTCAGAATGCCCAGAGCAAAGTGGATATATCTAAAATCCTTTTGAGCGGTAACAAAGGGATCCCTAAACATGAAAATCGGAAAGATGGTCAATTCTGAGTGATGCATTCTCCAGAGCCTGTTCCTTCTCTGTGTATTATTTTGTGAGTCAGTTTGGTCAACAGGATCACAAAGCTGAGCTTTTCTCTCACCTGAATTGCCATTGTGATGACATTCTAATACAAAAAGAGACAGACACTGGAGATTGTATGAATAGAATATAAAGCCTTGCATCATTTTATTATTAATATTCCAACAGAAGAAAATTTTATGTCAACAAAAAGAACTTTTCACTTCTTCCTAAAGCTCTTCATTCCCCACTTGTGTTTAAAAAACAAAAACAAAACAAGACTGGAACTGTCCTTTGTAATGAACTGAAAAAAGCCACCGTGGCATCCTTAAGGCCTGATCTAAAGGCCAGTGGCAATACTCCAAATGAATTCACAGAGCTTTGTGTCAGGCTCTTAGTGATTTTTGTACTATGCAAGTTTACATAGTAGGATACAAAAAAAAAATTGTCTTATTTTCAAATACAGTAAATGTGCTGAACTGTTGACTCTGTGCTTGAAATCAATAGATGGTGGGTGCTCAAATCCTTTAGGTTATTTAATATTTTCTAAATAAAGACCCAGCATCATTGTTCTGCTCTGGCTGCTTTTTGCCATTGTGTTGGTACAAAGCAACTGTAAGCCCAACAGGTTTCAGCACTGGAGAATGCCTCCTGAGTGAAGTAGTAGTCTTGTGGCATAGGGCTACTGTAATGACACCTGTGCTCTCCCCTTTACTGTCCTCAGCAGGGATGGTATGACAGGGGAAAATGGGACTTGGCCAAGATGCTGTATTTACTGCATTCCTGGCTGCTAGGAATCCCCTGTGGTCTATTGACACCTTCAGGCTGTTCTGTTGAACAACAGGGACCAAGTGAGTCCAGGCAGGCCCAGGCTTTTGAAGGCACAAAGACACCTTTAAGCCCTTGTGCTAAGCATATTTCTGTTGGGCCAAATAATTTGGTTCAAAGAGTTTATAAGGATAGAAGAGGGTGAATATTTTTCTTTCAAGGAGAATTTCACTGATCACTATTTAAGTGATCAAATGGAGGCTAGTCCACAAGAAGCAGCAAATGCTTTCCTTTACAAGTTGTTGGAAAAAAATATACTGAAAAAGTATTAAAACCCAGATTTCCCTAATGTAATCAGAAGGAGAAGTGATGATAAATGTTCCATCAAGTATTGTCTTTACAGTATAGTTTGGCAAGTGATTAATTTCTCATTTTCTTGTTATCCGTTTAAAGCCACTGTTTGTGACAGATGTTTTTGTGTTAAAATCATGAAGGAGGCTGAGTGATTATCCTTTCTGTGCCTAACGTTGTTCTGGAAATACCAGCTGAGTATGAGAAAGGCAATAATGGTAGTCACTTGGGAGTATAATGGCTGATAATCAGAAAATTGAAAGGTAGCTTGGGTAGTAAGTACATTCATAATATTTCATGAAATATTAACTGGGCATTACAAGATAAACAACAGGTCACTATCAGCCATTTTGATGAAAATTATCAAATGACGAACCGCTGAGGAACAGAAATATGTTTTCTGTAGAACAAGTGTGTTCCAATAAGTAGTCACAGATTCACTTATGGACTAGACAAAACAAAAACAGGGCAACAGTACATGATGGATAACCTCCAACAACCGAAAGAGGGAGAAGAAAGGGATACACTTGTTATTGCCCATGCACTTTTCCATTTTTCATGCTTGTGCATTTCATGATGTCACCCTGGCCAACTTTCTGAGTACTACAATGTCTCCTATTCATTTACAAGTTTTGTCTGTTTGTAAAATTTGATGCCAGTACATGAGGTAGCATGGGGAGGGTGGTGATTTGATGTAAAATCCAGAAGTCACTTAGCAGTGTAAGCCTCTTTATGATTACACAGATTGTTAATTCCTGGTCTGAAATTTATTGACTGGTTTTTGCTTATAGATTTGAGTAAGGATTTAATTTACATAGTTTTTGAGATTTTTTTGTGTGGGCCTAGCATCTCTTGATGACACCTATGTCTTGATTTTATATCTAGCAACACTCACTTTCTACAGAGAATTAAGTGCAATTCAGGGTGCTACTAATGTGTCAATTGCAAGCCCATTTTTTTTCTGCTGGGCACAATGTACTATGTACAGTGT
Organism: Emys orbicularis; assembly: GCF_028017835.1. Taxonomy (NCBI): domain Eukaryota; kingdom Metazoa; phylum Chordata; order Testudines; family Emydidae; genus Emys; species Emys orbicularis. The sequence continues at coordinate 40,588,619 of NC_088690.1, forward strand.
TTAATAATGTTGAATCTTTGAACAGAGCATGTACAAAGTTTGCTTCTGACATTATCAAGTAATTAATAAGGCACATGAATTCCCCATAGATGATTAGCATACCTAAGGGTAGACATTCCTTTTCCTTGCTGCCTACACATTTGAAATATCCAATCTATTTGGAGAGCTGCTTATTGTGCATTTTTTATTGTTCAGATTAGAGAGATGGAGTGTAGTTCAGTGGTTAGGGCGCTAGCTTGGGTTGTGGGAGACCAAGGTTTGGTTTCTGCTCTGCCACAGGTATTCTACATGACCCTGGGCAATTCTCTTAGTTTCTGTGAGCCTCAGCTCTCCATCTGTAAAATGGGGATAACAACATTCCCCTGCCCACAGCGGCTTGTGGGGATAAATACATTGAAGATTGTGAGGTGCTCAGATGGCTATGGGGGCCATAAAAGATGGATAAAGGTTCGGAAAAGAAGTTGAGACCACAATTTTGCAGTTAGTAGCACACGGGCAGACTGCTGTGACTACACAAAGCCCCATTGACTATAACAGGGATCTATACAAGCTATCAATGTCAGGACTGGGGCCTTGGGTATTAACACCTCTGTCCATGATGCATTTGTAGTGCTTGCCTGTGTTTATAAGAAGATTTTTTTTTTCATTCTGGATTGTCTGGAAGCAGAATGCCATTACACTGCTGAAACTGATGTAATATTTCTTGTAGTTTGAAGAAACAGAGTGACCAGTCCAGGTAGCCAAGACTTGATTTTATTAATAAAATTCATATTTTCCCTCTTTGAGGTGACAGTTACAAACTTTGGTTCAAAAATAAAAGAAATTCTGAACAGCAAAAGGTTGACTTTTTAAATCTCACTTTTACATGTATAAAATACCAGTTGGAAATGAGGGAGTGGAATCTGGTACCAATTAATTTAACAATTTATATAAGAAATAGTAACAAACATTTATTTTCAAGTCTTACATATATTATGAAAAATAATTACAAAAGGATTTGTGTTTTAAAGTTAAAATGTTATTTCTACTTCCAACTACCTGGAAAAAAAATGTTTAGATGGAAAGCCAAACCAACCTTTTTGTGAGATTTGGATTGCAAATTGTAACAGTTTGGGTCAGAAAACAAGCTCTGTAGATAGCAGTCCCCTCGTATGTTGCTTTGCAACTAGGTAGAATCACATGACCTAGACATATTGTGTTCCTGGCCTTAAGTTGAAATAACAGAGAATTCATATTGATGGGATGGGCAAATAATATATGGGCTATCATGTGAAACTTAGTATCCAGTTCAGAAGCAAATATTCATCACTGCTCACATAAAAGCTATGTAAACACTGCACAAATCCATAAATAGTTGTTTTGAATCAAGTTTTAATATTTATATGGTTTAAAGAAGCACAATGAAAACAAATTCAGATGAGATAAAAAGGATAACTATAACTACCAGTTACTTCACATAGACTTAAACAGATCTCTGCACATACTTTCCCCACCTTTTTCATACACATTTTCCCCACCCACAAATATAAACTTGCTTATTTTAGGTATATACAGGTATATCTTAAGAAATCCTAGAATCTGAAAAGGAAAATAAAAAGTCTGAGGTAATAGCACCATGGAATACAGCACCTCAGTGGGTGTGTTCATTCTTGAAATTCATTATCACAAAGTAATATCAGCAAAGTGTTGTTTTGAGTTTCTTGCCAAAGATTTTCCAGTTTTGCCACCTGAAGCTTTGTTGGCGACTTCAAATAACAGAGCTTTTCAACATCAATATATACAAAGGGACTTTATTATTAATCGGAAAAATTAAATTGGATTCACTGGAAATTACAACTTTATTTTTCATAATACATACACAGTATTGACAAAAATGTTTTCAATTATAAAATAAGAGCCAGATGCAATTCAGAGACACATGCAAGTTTTGGAAACGGACACACAAATAACAGTATAGTACTGTACATAGAATAATTACAATTTATTAAACACACCTCCTTAGCACCTCTTTGTTGAAATAGAAGGAGCACCATGACATTCATGTTTTACAGCACCAAGGAATCCAAAGGGAGTATTCATAAAGCTATCCCTATGTTGTGTGTCTCTGCCACAGCCTCTTATGTCCCTCATGATTTGCCAAATAAGTTTAAGTCATGTGATTCTGGCCCTACAAGGGCAATGGATATTTCCTAGATAAGACATTCGTACCCAGCAAGACATTTTTTTCTATGCCATCCTTAATCAAAACTTGCATGTGGCATGAAGTGGGTCGGTGGCACCTAGGCACAACTTGTTTGCCGATCTGCTCTTTGCCCTATACTTAACCGAGGAAACAGACGGGACCAACTTCGAATCCAAACTTCTGGTTCTGATCACCAAAGTCATTAATCATCACATCAACAATAGGCACTTGGTCTATTTTAGGTGTACTGATTTCGATCACAGTCTTTGCATAGCCTTTTCTTGACTGTAAAAAAAAAAAAGGGGGGGGGGACAAAATAAAAAATGGTTATGCATAAAAGTTGCAATGTTATAGATCTTTCACAAGTTAACTTTACAATATAGATTGTAATTATAAATAACTGCCACCCCATGTACTGAAAAGTATACACTAATGCCAGATGTTTCTAAGAAGACATTTTTTCTTGAATTATTTTCTTTTTTAAAATTAGTATTTTTATCTTCTAAAAATGCAAATGTGAAACTACTGTTTTTGGAAAAGAGAAAGTGATTGAACAGCACAAAAATCTATGGGATAAAATGGGCCTCCTCACTGGAAAAATCCATAAGCGGTTTAAAGTTCCGTGGAGAATTCTGAGTTTGCATATGTAGTAGCTGGTGAATCATGTTGTCAGGGGTTGTGGGGATTTTATCCTCATGAAGAGGCCAGTAATCCAATTTAGAGATGACAACTGAGACAATGTGCACTTCCAAGGAGAAAGGCTGTAACCTCGTTGCAAAGTGCTACAGCAGCTACTTGGAAATTCAAAATATCCAGGACTCTGACATGACTGCTAGATTATGCACCTTTGTTTATTTTTTTAAAAAGTAGGCAAACTCTGTTAATTGTGGGAGCAGATATCAGCTCCACCATCTCCTCTGGTATTTTACCCAGCCAAAGCAACATCTTGCTATCATCTGGAGTGAGCTTCTGTCATCTTACCCCCTCATCCAAGCGCCAATCTCAGAGAGACACTGAGAAAACTGAGATAATGTCACAGCAGGCTATGATAAAAAAGGGATTTAGAATCTAGTGTTATCAGCTTATTAATAGCACTTCACCCCCAAACCATTTCACTATCTCTCCCAAGAGTTTCACATATAGATGCCACAATAGCAGAAGCTATAAAGAAAAAAACCTAAAATAACTAGAAAGAGAGGTACATGTTGAAGAGAAGCAGTCATAGAATAGAACCCTATGGTACTCCATCATGAGAACTCTTCTGGCAGATAAACAAAACACTACTATTCATCCAAAGAAGAAAAGAACACAGCCAATCGAGCACCATTCTGTTTAACTCCACCAGATTTCACACCTGTGTGAACATCACCCCTGGCATATTGCAACAAAAACCAGTGATAAATGTAAAAGAATCCACAGTGAACGTATTCTACCTCCATTGCCAAGAGATCACTGACCAACTACACTAGCAATGTCTTTGTATCACAACCTGGTCTAACACAAATGGAAAAGGTTGTTGGAAACCCAAGGACTCCAGGTATTGCCTCCAAGCTATTTATCACAACCTTCTCAATAATTGTCTCTAAAAAAGGAATTTTAGAGAGGATTCTTAGATATCACAAAAACACAACGATTAGTCAGGTGTAAATGCATAGATATGTAGCTATCTAGACAACAAATGGCAAAATATTCAGCGTTGAGACGTGGCTTCTGAGGCAAGAAGCTAACAACTGATACACTTGAATGGACCCAATACCTTGTTGGAGAGATGATCAGATAGTTGGTGTGTGTATGGAATATTCCTAGTGACACTATGGAAGCTGGGAGAAGAGTGGGCAGGATATCATCCATGGATTTTACCTCGTGTTGATTTCTGCTCTTCTTTTAGATAAGCAATGCACACATGTCAAACTATGCAATTTGTTCACAAGCTTTGGATCTACTGTGTATCTATGAATTACAGCTATCCAAAGCACATTTTTGTTGTATGCACTTTGCACTATGTATCTTCCCCTTGCATCAATTGATTTCAGAGAGTTAACATATACTAACAGTGCAATGCCTCCTTTCACAATACTTATTTTCTGCTGCTTTTCCCTTACATAACTTTTAGAATAGTAAAATATCTAATTTCAGCACATTGGCACTAACAGCAAGCATTCATTCCAAACTTTGCTTTGCTATTGCTTAATTTGTGCTTAATATTTTTCTTGATATGAAATTTAGAGAACTGACTAATTCATTATAGTTAAAATCTACTAAAATGGCAGAGTATTAAAAATAAAATCTTCAGAGCCTTTCTCAGAAGGAAGACAGCATAAGAATGCACTAGTTTGACTACTAAGCCCACCTGTCATATTAAAGTAGAAAAGAATATTTTGAGCCTATACTTACTGCACAGCCATCATGAAGAGCTTTGATGTAAGGATTGTTGTCATAAGACATCTCTTCGTCATTTGATCCTAAGAACCTCAGTGCTTTGTCATAGCTGTCAGATGACCCATCATGCCAAGCTACTGACTGATGACAGTTGTAAGTGAAATTTTGTCTGGCAGAGGCACTCAGTAGTTTAAGGAATGTCATTTGAACCATATTAATGGAATTGCCTTCAACATCCACATAGGAAAGCTGGAAAATATAAGTAGGCATATGAACATTTGGTTGTTTCCTTCTCTTAAGTGCAAAAGCAGAAAATTACTGTTGACACAGAATCCCATTAACTGATCTTAATGTAAAAATCAGCCGATACATACTATATTGTCATTCTTAGATTTTAAAGCACAATCAAGCTATGAATTAGTAAAAAGGTTTTCATTTTATAGCAGGAATTATGACAAACAACTATACCTTTAGCTGCATCCTATTGCAAGATCCAGAGAATCGTCTCCAAAATATTCTGACCTTGTAATAGCAAATTCTTCTGAGACATAGGTTCAGTTCATTGTAACTATATGTCCGTTACTGAGTATGCATAAATGATGCTGCAGCCTATCTTTAGTTACCTGGAATGGAGCCTGGGGATCTGCACTCAAGCTGTTTTGCAGAGGGTTAGTGGTGGTGCAAGGGCTGCCAGAATACAGCCATCCACTCTGCAGTTAACCACTGGCGTTTTTGCTACATTTGAAGCACGATAAGTAGGAAAGCACAGAGCAGGCCCTTGCTGTCCAATGTGCAAGAGGCCACTTAACTGCTCTAATGTTAAGGGGGGAAAAGGTTGAGGCTGCACGAATTCCTTTTTGTATTATATAGTCAAGATTACTCGGTGAACGTTGATCATTGATAGTACATGCCTGGTTTGTGAATCACTGTATGTTGAGATGACTACTTACCAGTTTGCCTCTCTTAAATTCACTAAACCAGGCTCCTGGATTCTCCTTTGGCCATGATGAAATTCTTACCTGTTGTAAGCAGAGAATGTGAGTATTTACAACATACGTTAGAAAAAAGAATGCTTTTTCACATCAAAAACTGCAAAATAAATCTTCCTTCTGGGATATCAACCTATTTTAAGTGGTCTTTGGAGCTATGCAGAGACACATCTACATTTGATTTATTTAATGCCCTAAAACTGGATACTTTGCTTAGATAGAGATAAAATACCCACAAATTAATTGCTTTAGACCAACTGAACTGAATTAAAGATGTTAAAATAATTTCTGTTCATAATCTATACAGAGCATGTAGCAGAGATACCTCAGATCAATTCAGATAAGTTATTGGGGTAAACTGCACCCGTTTGGATTCATAAGGATTTGCACTAGTATGACTACATTGATTCATATCCTTGTCTAGATAGGCTTTTAGAAAGCCACCTTCTTCATTGGTTGCACATTAGGCAGCCATTTATACTTATGGGTGTGAAACACTACCAGTTCAAAATAGTAGTGTTTTTCAGCCACTTTGTACAGGTAGAAATGATACCACCAGGGGTAAGACAGTAGAGAATCAGACACTAGAGTTTATCTTTTAGGTATCAGATTGAACTTTATGTGCTCATTAGTAATGGGTAAATAGCTGTGTCACGTCCTGGGCTGCAGGAGACATTTAGCTAGCAAGCAGGTGAGTAATAAAGTACATCTGTGAAAACGGGGGTAAAAAGTTTGTGTATCATTGCCTTACTCGTGTTTAAGGCTAAGATTTAATCATGGGTATTTTTAGTAAAAGTAATGGACAGGTCACGGGCAATAAACAAAAATTCACGGCCCCCTGACCTGTCCATGACTTGTGCTATATACACCTGACTAAATCTTGGGTGCTCTGGGGGGTTGCAGGGGTGCAGCTGCTGCTCTGGAGGGGGGACTCTGCGGTGCCTGCTGGGGAGGGGGGGCCGCTCCTGGGTGTCTGTTGGTGCTCGGGGTTGGGGTGCTGCCCAGGACTGCTGCTGGCCCTGGGATCAGTCACACCTGCCAGCTGCAGAAGTCCTGGAGGTCCCAGAAAATCACTGAATCCGTGACTTCCATGACCTCCATAACAGACTCACAGCCTTACTCATGTTTATGCAAATTAAATGTAATAATTAGCCTGTAATAAAAACAGATACATGAAAACATGACAGTATAATTTTACTATTTAGTTCAATATTGCAACAACATGGCAGGAGCTGTCAACAGTCAACCCAAAACACAGATTGGTACTTACTCCTTCAGATTTCTGATCTGGGTAGATGCAAGTTTCGCCACCCGCTGTGAAATTACAGTACACTTTGAAGGAGTCTCCAGAGCAGCCCTGATTAGGATCAATCCAATATTCACCTAAAACAAACGAGAGAGGATTTACTTAAGAGAATGATCGATTTTGAAGTCATCTTTTACTGCCATCTAATGCTGCTCCAAAAGTTTTATCGGTAAAGCTATAGTTGTTTTCTCTTAAAGATTGGGAAGCAAAAACAATTTTTTGTTGTTGTCTTTATTGCTCCTTTATGAAAGATAAAACCAGCCTCACTTGTTTTTTATTTTATTTCAGCTTGTATTTTATTTCAGGGTATGACTCCCTTTGTTTGCTGAAGGACTTTAGTAAGTCATTTGCAGAACTGGTGAATGGCACGGCAGGAGGCTGAAATCTGAGGCACAGCTCTGAGAGAGACCCCAGCTGAATGGAGAAAGCAGGTTGTATGTGTCAGCCTCCTGTGACTTCAACATCCAGATCCTTCAGTTAAAGAAAAGTCAGAACCTGATATTTCAAAACATTGAAAGAAAAACAAGCAGAAGAAATGTTAAGGCTACGTCATAAAGGAGCAGTTCAAACCCTGGGCTGGATTGTGATGTTTAGGCACAGCCCTGTGTTCAGGGTGGCGTGAAGCTGCATAGTCATAGGAGGGTGCATGTCAGAAATAGGTCTGCTGAAGCAGGGTGCCTGCTACTACACACCTCTGTGGAGTTCAGCTTATTTCTCCACTTCTGCTGGGTGGTGCATGCTGGGACTAGAGCCATTGCCCCTGCTTCTAACTCCTGAATTACGCATCTGCACTGGGAGCACTGGTGGAAACTGAGATAAGCGGCCTCAGGTTCAGGCGTTTTACCACTATGCTGCCTAACCCTGACGCTGCAGTGTAGTTGAGGCTCTGATGTTTCTAGATAGTAAAAGCACCATAACCGATGGCTAGTTAGACAACATAATGGCAAAGACACTTGAACTGGTCTGAGCCTTTTCTGGTCTGCAGCTTCCACCCTTCTTACCACTGGTAGATATGCACTGTTGGGAATTATGGGTCCTAGAAATGCTAGTGTAGACAAGGTGCTGAGGGTGAGTGCTATAGTCAGTCCCAAGACCATTCAAATGTCAGTCTCTAAGGTGACTGCTAACAATCATTCTAATTATGATGGTGTTTTTTGTGATGTGGACTAACACCACCAGCTAATTGCACATTACTGGCAGAACAGCAAATAGCAATGGTTCTCAGTCACTACCGTCCTAGCCCAGGTGCTAGCCAAAGCGCAGGTTTCTGAAAGGCGTGCGTTACCAATCCTTTCAGTAATACTGTCTCCTGAATGTAAAGTATACATAAGACTATATATATGATTTTTGTGATAATAGCTACAGGTTATTTTTAAGCCTTCTTTGTTCAGACTCTCTTTATTTAAAATAGACAGTCCTGACAGCTAGCCTCCTACTCCCAAGAGCTTTGTAAAGAAATGAATGTTTTCACTTTTATTTTAACCAAATTAAACCTTCACTCATATTAAAACAAAAGCTCCAAATAATAGATAAATACTGGTAAGTGAACAAGTCAGAGACTTTCTATAAAAGATAGTCATTATAATGGAGGTACTGAATTGTAATATATGTACTTTTCATACAGCACATTCACTACTTAACTGTTCCTCAAGGCAACCATCTGTTTTTATCTGTCTAGAGTGAAAACAATAAGTATTATTAAATTGTCAAAATGTATTTTTGCTCTCATTTTAAAATGTGAAAAAATTACTTTGAACGGGGAGAAATATTCATTACAATAAAAGAAATATAAAAGCAGGAGAGCTGTGTGAAAGTTGGCCTTCATTTAAAGCTTACCAGAGAGTAAGTGCAGTTTAAATAAATAAATAAACAAAAATAAACAAAGCTATTTCTCTGAAACACTGCCTAATTTATGACTCTGCATTTTATTTAACTTTAACACCAGAAAGTACTAGTCTTAATATTGCCATATGATCTTGAATATGTCCATACATTTCACATAAACCTCAGTCTTTTTTGCTTAATGTGTTTTTACGATGAAAGCATTATGAAGGAATTTATTGTGAGCAGTATTCAGTAATGTTTTGTACAACTCTCTGATAATTTTTTTTAAATTCTGGACTAATATTTGTAGCACCTAAAACAAATCTGCATCCAGCCACCCACCCCCAGATTTAAAATAGTTATATCTTTTGGGTGAAATCTTGGCATCATTGTGGCTAAGCTCCCATTGACTTCAATGGCACAAGGACTTCACCCTTTGTTCTTTGGGAAAAGGTGGTTTTGTAAAATGCAAAGTCTACCTTTCTAAATAAACATTGAAACTTTTATTTCTCTCCTTGCTAATATGCTTTTTTTTTTGGTAAAGCAATCTGTAAAAGCTGTACATCTAAAACCAGACTGACTGTATTGCATATGTAATGAACTCTTGCTTTTCAGACACAGAATTTCTATAGTTGAAATTAAATTCACCATGTTTATAAATGGCTTTTTTTTTTTGCCTGCAATAATGGATTTAATGAACATTTTCTTAGCTTTTCTTTAGAGACTATATTAACCATATAACTAGAATTAATAAGCTGACAATATACTTCAGTAAATCATAACCTCAGCCCATTTGCTTTTGTCATGTAATATTAACATACCGTCTGGGAAGTCTGGGTGGCAGAGTTGTAGATCTGTGCAAGTTCGGGCTGGGTTGTTCTGAGTGCCCATTGGATACTTCATATGCTCAATATCTTGCTTCAGAGAATTGAGTGAACCAAATATTTCCTCCATGCCATCAGAATAATCCAGGATGTTATCAGCTGCATCAGCCAGCATGTAATCCGGAGATCTTCTTGTCTTTTTGGGTGACTGGATTGGCAAAGGCTGGATAACTTCCCCGGGAGGACCCTGTAAAGTACATCACATACTTTGGTTGCCTTTTAATTTTATTTTCTATCTGCATAAATAGATTGATAGATGGAAATCCTGGTTGGAGGTGGTTTGAATGGTCTGTCTTCTTTTTTTATCTTATTTATTTTTCTCGAATTTCCTTTGGTTTGGTCAAGGCTTGATTACACAGAGAGAGAGAGATTCTTCCTGGCCCTTATGTGGGAGCAGAGCAGGGGGAATGCCATATGGAGCAAAATCACAGTCCACGTGCTCAGAAAAATGTAGGCAGTGCATTATCCCTGCTCCCCAGAGGGCCCACAATGCCCCAAAGGGGGCAGGTAAGAGGCAGACCCGGGATCCACCCCCAACATCCACCACTATGCTGCCTAGCAGAGCTAGTCAGCCACTAGGGGAAGACTAAGTTGCCCCCCAAAAGGGGTGCAGTTCTGGGGTTACTTGCCCCAGTGCACCTGGGAAACAACCTGAGACAGACAGTCTCTTAGTATGCTCACACTGGAATGAAACCAAAAATATTTGAAATTTCCAGAGAACCAAAATTCCTCCATCAATTGCATTTCAGATTGAGAAAATGTTTCATTTCGATTTTGACTTTTTTTTTGCATTTTATATTGTATAGAATCAAAAATTGGAAAATCAAAATGTTATGTTCTGAAAAAGGAAGTGTTTCCTTTTTTCCCCCCAAATTTTTGTTTTAGAATGAATTTTTGTCAGAGACATCACGTTTCCGTGAAATTTTTTGCATTTATAGACTGGAATTTTCCAGCAGAAAAGCATTCGGTTTGAAATATTTCCAACCAGCTCTAATATTTTCCTTTTCTGCAATTTTCCAAAGTCCTACCTTCCAGCGTTATAAAACAGGATCATTTGGACCATTAACTGAATGCATCGTCAAATAAGTGATTTTACTTACGGGAGGACCCGGGGGGCCAGGTAAACCACCATCACCCTTTTGACCACCAGGACCCTGCAAATCAGTGAAAGAAACCCTGTGTTAGCAGTCTTGGAAAAACATAACAGCAGAATTTGTTAAGAAAACCACCAACCCCAAGGGAAAATGCAGAACAAGTCTGGAAAGGAGTTACTTACAGTGGATCCTTTGGAACCCTTTGGACCTTGAGGACCCTAGGGGACAATGGACACAGTTTCACTGAGTTGTACTCAAGCTAAGATGGGAATATTTTGAACTGAACAATATTTGGCAAGACACTTTGGATGTAATTACTTACAGGTAAACCAGGAGGGCCAGGGGGGCCTAGTGGACCAGCGGGACCGGGAATGCCCTAAAGAAGAATGAGCAGAAACTACGTTATTCTATCTGCATTGTTTCTGCTATACTGAGCAACGGTGACAGGGGCAATAAGATGACTAGTTTAGTACACCTACAGAGTAGTTCTACGCAGGGTTTAAGTCGGCTTAATGATCTAGATCCTGTTTTATTATTAACAACATGACATGCCAATTTTAGTTCTGTTTTTGTTCTTCTCACCCTCCAAAGTTCATAAGCCACTATCCCATCCACCCCCAAATCCTCCTTAAGGCTCACTTTTGACATCAGGCACACAGAACGCTGCCAGTTGATAAAAGCTAGGCAGATGATGAGCTACATTGTGAGCATAGCTAGTGTACGTGACAATGTTGAGCAAATTGTTGTGACCATGTCCTCTTCCTGTTTGTTTGTTTCATCCATCTACTGAGTCTTGTCCATAAGCTAGATTCTGAGCTCTTTAGCTTCATGACACATTTGTACAGCACCTAGCACAATGGGACCTTGATTCCTGAATGGGGATTCCAGGTGCTGCTGCAATTTAAATGCTACTCATATACAAGATCTGTGCAAACGGCTTAGAATTCAAATTCTCTTCTTCTTGACTTAGCAGAGAGGATAAGCTTGTACATAACTTAAATGGAAACAAAAGTGTGTTTTACTAACTGTATCGCCCTTGGCTCCGAGAGCCCCTTGTGGACCTGGAAGACCCCTGTCACCCTTTTCACCCTGTTCTCCTGGAGGTCCAATCAGACCAATCAGACCGGGATGTCCCTAGAAAAGAGCCAGAGAAAAATAAGATTGAAGGTCAATATATATAACTATGAATACATGTAAATTAAATGAGAAATATACATTGACAGCTTAGGGTATTGAAAAGTCATCACTGAACATATTTACAGAGAAATCCTAAAAATCCTAAAAACAGTAGGCACACAATTATTCTGCAGGTACATTCATTTGCAGACATTTATGCTCAGAGATTACCTGCAGAGTTAACTGCTTATTGCATGAAAAATAAATCTGTGAGTGCTACATAGTAGCTACTTACTGAAGCCAGTGCAGAAATAACAATACCTATCAGTTCAGGCGTCACACCCTTGTCAGTATTTAAATGCTCCAAACACATTTGTAAGTAGAGTTGTAAACCACCTCGATAAGTAATATACATTTTTAAATACCCGATCCAAGTATGTAAATGAATGGACTTCATACCAAACAATGTCCCTTTCCACCAACAGTTCCCCTTGCCCTGATAGCTCAATGGGATTTCGGTGTCTATTTCCCTTAGGATTCTTTAACAAGTGCATCCTATATCTTTAAAGTCATTACTGCTGTTACTTCTCACTAAAGACAAATACAACAATTGTTCTATATTTATAGTTTGTGGCTTTTTATATATAAAAAAGCTAATATGTCTTATTCCCAACTGTGAAACTATATGCTTTTCCCCTATGGATTTCTGTGGGCTCTTAATAACAGAGAAAAGCCAGGGTAATTAAATTTACCTTCCAGGCAATGACTGTTCCTTTCTCTCTGAATGCTGCTGGGATGGGCAGATGTGGCCTACTATTTCATTATTTATTATTATTATTGTTATTATTATGGCAGTGGAGAGTTGATTGATGGGTGCTATGGACCTTTTGTGTCACTATGGCATCTTTTATACAACAGAAATACTTTTTTTTTGTCTTATGCACTCAGCCAACACTTGGCTTTTAGACTGATGCCATAATTGTGGAGCCTTTCTCAAACTGAAGACACAAAGTGAGAAATTTCCACCTACCTTCTCACCCTTGGAACCTGGATCCCCCTTCAGTCCAGGCAAGCCAGGTGGACCCTAAATAGGTCAAAGGAAATAATGTTAAACACAAGTTTTAAATGGCATGGCAGGATGCACTCATAATATTTATCTGAAATAATAAAAGTACTGTACGTTCATGTACTGTGGCATTCAATGGCTGATGATGGGCTGTGTGTACAACTTAGGGCACAAGATAATCTTTAAGTGTATGCTTAAAAGAAACATTTCTGATTCATTGCACTAATAGAATAGCTGATTTTGACAAGACTAGGAAGTGGAAGCGAGGGCCTGTGTGACTGGAAATTTATGAGGAAAGAGCTCTTTAAAGGTCAACTAAAAGTCTCCATGAGGCACTGGAAATACCCAGTGAAGCATGTGATAGTTAATCAAATTTTCTAATCTATGTTTTGTTACTTTTGCTTGTGGGCACTTTACATGCTTTTCAATACTTCTTCAATAATGCTTGGTCTTTATTATCCCTATCCTGTTATAACACAGTGGTAAAGAGACCTCTTAATTCGCTTAAGTTGGTAGTGAGGATCAGTAATGTCCGGCAGATTGTTAAGCAGGTGTCTTATATTAATTTCCCCCTATTTTGTTATTGGTTTGGGAGCCACTCCATATTTCAGTCCAGGGTTAGGCTATTATCTTGGGAGTAGGGAGCTCAGGGTTTAATTCCCTGCTCAGTCACAGATTTCCAGTGTGACCTTGGGCAAGTTGCTTAGAACCAGATTTTTAAAGGTACTTAGGCCTTGCTTTGCTCAGCACTGCCACTTTTGAAAATGAGACTTGGCTGTCTAAGTCATTTAGGGCCAATTTTTAAAGATATTTAGGCACCTAAGTTCCATTGATTTCAATGGGAGTTAGACACCTCAATATCTTCTGAATTTTGTCCCTTAGGCCTTGCAATGGGAGCAGAGCAATGTCAAAATACCTTTTAAAATATGGGCCTTAGTTTCTCTGTGCCTCAGTTCCCCAAGTGTAGAATGGGGATTATAGCCCTTCCCTACCTCACAGGGTGCTATGAGGATAATACATTAAAGACTATGAGGCACTTAGACACTACAGTGATGGGGGCCAAATAAGTACCTACAATACATATTTTTTCTCTTAAAACAATGCCACCAATAATTTATACAGCACCACAACTGTAGATGGTGCTTTCTAAAAGAGAGTCAGACACACTCTTTGCCCCAATTTTGGTCTGTAATTGGTCCTTGGGAAGCAATGCTAATGCTGCTTCTGTCAGTTCTTGACAGGGTGCTTAAAAAACAAAAGCTGCACAAAAGTGTGAAGCACTATTTTATCCAGTTAGAATTCATGCACCACGGGACACCAGTGGGGAAATGTAGGGCCTGACTCTTCAAATTTGGTCGTGTGAGTGGTCATTCTTCATATAAATAATCCAATGGAAGTCAATGGCACTACTTGCCTAAGATTTGCAGGATTGGGCCCTTACTTGGCACTGTGTAGGGAGATGTATTGTTAAATTACAAGCATTCATAAACTAACCAGAACCACTACTCAGGTTTTATGAACCTGTATATGGAGATTGTCAGCTCTACTGTAAATTTTGCCCAAGCTGCCATGCTGCCAGATTCAGCCATCATGATAGCAGTGTGCATAGATTCAACAATGGCTTAAGGAATATCCCATATGAATTGGACTGGACAAAATGTTCTCAAAACACTCATTTCTCAGAGATTTAGAAGGAAATTGCCTTCCAAATGGCATCAGTCTGAATTTACCAAACTTGTTTTGGTATCCTACAGTATGCATCTTTTAAAAAGTTTTTGGGAAAGCCTACGTATGACAATGATATTATAAAATACTCTATTGCCAGTGCCATCGTTTTTCTGAACCACTCATGCCTGTGACTCTGTGAAACTGTGATTCACACTAACCTTGTAAACAAATGCAATTAAAATGAGGACTTAAAATGGGAGCTTTTAAAAAAATAACATCACAGTGACAGCATTAGCACTATGTGTTTAATGTTGATACGAGCTGAAATGCAATTTCTTTCAGTGCAATGTAAATATATCTCAAACTATAATACCTAGAGGAGACTGTTAATTTTTTATGACAATTTAAAAATCTTAATCTAATAAGGTTCTATATTCTTAAATCTATCTCTACAGCATAATGATTATAAAAGATGCTCTTGTGGCACATTTTGAATCAACTTTTTTATTTGCAGTTTTTTGTTTTTAAAGTAGATTTAGGAGACGGCTACTTAAGCACAGCCCATAACATAAGAAACCACCAACACACACAATAACATAAGAGATTAAGCGGTTTGAATGGAAATAACCTCATTAGCTGGTAGTTAAACTTACTGCTATCTGAATTAGTTTTAAAAGAGGCTAGACAGAACCCATAAAAGTATGTGGTGCTCAATATCTAATTTAAAAATGGAACATCTGAAACGTCTACAAATTGACACTGGCAGGAGTCATTTCCAGCATTCCTGAGATGGAAAGCAGGATACCATGATGTGAGATTTGAAGACAGGAAAGTAAAAGTGGAAGTGGGGAGCTAGAGGACTCTATAGGAGTTGGAAAACACCTTCCCAAGAGTACAGAATGGAAAATCCTGAAGGTGCCATTCCCACTGTGTGAAGAGCTTCTGACTTCACATCCTCTGCTCTGGGTGTAAAACAGTCTTCCCTAATTTTCATTTGGGAGTGAGTTTAGAACTCCCAAATGTGTGTTTGCTTGAGGGAGATATAGTGAGCCACATTTTGTTCTGACTTAATGGAGATTGCACTGAAGGAGGTAGTGAGAGAGTAAATCAGGGCAGAATTTGGCCTAATACGCAAGCTTCCTCATGTTGTTCAGCCAATGCACTTCTTTCTGCTCTTCCAGGTCTGGGTTATTTTGGAGAAGAGGTTGTAAATCACGCCAAATTGGTGATTTTGTAATGTCTTCCAATGAGGTCTAAGTGCTCCTTTTTCTTGTGGCCTAAGAAAGACCTGATCTTGGCTTCTAAATTTTCTGTATGGCCCTGCACCTAGCCAAAACATGAGAAAAGGGGAGGTTCAGAGTTCCAGAGCTAGAATTCTGTCAAGGGGAAAAAAACGGGATCTTAATCATCTCTCAGCTCCATAGGACATCCACTCAGAAGTTTATACAGTCCAAGGCTCAGCAGAACTGCACATTGTAGAATACACCACCCTGGTTTTTTTAGGAGGATCCAGTGTTAGATGATGCTACGAGAAATCCGCCAAAGGGCTCCACTGGTGTTGTGCTGACTGGGAGGCAGGATAAAATTGCAGGAAGCCAGAAGGCCTGGGGATCCACACCGATATCACTGAGCTTCTACTGATCCCCCAGAAGTACACAGGGTTTGGAGCACTGTGAACTCCTTGCTTATTTCAGCTCTGACACAACCAAAGGTTGATCTTGTGAGCGCTCCTCATAACCAATGGAAGAATTTGGAATAAACTTCATGATAGGACACTCACATCATTTTCCTTTCCCCTTCTGCCTCCTTGAGAGTTTTTCTGTTAACTTTAACAAGGACATAAGGGAATTCTATTAAGATATTAATCTTGTAATAATTACAACAAATCTGTTTATTTTTTAAAAAGCTGGAAAGATGAGAGAGGATCTCTATGTTTGGAAGAATGCTTCGCTTACAAACTTGATAATCTCTTGCTATTCATACGAGAAATAATTCTGATTTTGTTTAATTTGTACAGAATACGGTGAAAATCCAAGTGATGCAGGGCATATGCACATGTAGGAGAGGCATTAATTTCTGAGCCATTAATCTCACACTGCACATGTGCACATTGGGAAGGGGAGGTGCTAAAGTGATCCAGTATCTCATCGCTACCAGTCTCCTGCTGGCAGGGGGCATATGTGAAATTATGATATGGATAGCAGTCATAAGTGACACTTTCAATGTGGCACAGATTCAGAAGTGCCACAACTCTTCATGTACAAAATTTTATTCAGTGTGTACCTTTTCCATTTCTACTTCAGGATATCAGTCGATGCAAAAGATTAGGCAAATACATAATTCATGAACAAAAAGGGAAAAGGAAAACAGGGCTGATATGTTTTTAAGCTTCTGGAATATAGAATCAAACATTTTCACCTGCAGCGTGCTGTACTCTGCTGCATATCTACTTTGGCATGCTTCTCACAACTGCAGTCCACGGGGAATGCAACCTAAACTCAGCAACTGCTGTCTCTGAACTTTATTTCAGATGTGAACCAAAGTTTAATATGCTGCTGTGTAAATATAATGATTTACTAGAGCTAGCTAATCAACAGGCAATCTTGAATTCTTATTTTCAATGCTATATAACTCATTAATATACTTTGCTTCTGATTGAAATTGGGCTTTTAAAATAGCCTCAGGACAGGTCTTTTAACTATACATTTTATTTTAAATCCCCCGGGACATTTTTGCTACTTAAATGTGAAAAGGGATGTTTAATGACCAGTAAATTTTTGTTTTAGAAGAAGAAAGATGGTGCTTTGATTAAGGCACAGACTCTGGGTTCAATTCCTGACTCGTCCACAGATTTCTTGTCTGACCTTGAGCAAGTCACTTCATCTCTGTGCCTCAATTCTCCCTCTGCACAAAGGGGATAGTAATAGTGTCTTTCTCCCACTCTTTGTCTTGTCTGTTTAGATTGTAAGCTCTTCAGGAAGGAGCTGTCTTTTCTTTCTGTGCAGTGCCTAGCACAACTGGACCCTGATCTTGCTTGGAGCCTCTAGTGATACTTTTCATGGTGACAGGTTTCAGAGTGGTAGCCGCGTTAGTCTGTATCAGCAAAAACAACGAGGAGTCCTTGTGGCACCTTAGAGACTAAATTACTTTTAATAATTTATTAATAAAATTTATTATTACAATTTATTAATTTTCCCTCTGTTGATACTCACACCTTCTTGTCAACTGTTGGGAATGGGCGACGTCCACCTTGATTGAACTGGCCTTGTTAGCACTACAAAAAGTAATTTTCCCTCTGTTGATATTCACCCCTTCTTGTCAACTGTTGAGAATAGGCCACTTCCACCTTGATTGAATTGGCCTCGGAACCTTCCCCCCCCCACCCCCTTGGTAAGGCAACTCCCATCTTTTCATGTGCTGTAATATATATACTGTATTTTTCAGTCCTGCATCTAAGAAATGGGTTTTAGCCCATGAAAGCTTATGCCCAGATTAATTTGTTAGTCTCTAAGGTACCACAAGGACTCCTCGTTGTTTTTTCTAGTGATACTGTAATACTAATTATATATGGATTGATAGACATGTTACATCACAGTCCATTGGAAGAAACAATTCCAGTCCTGAAAAAAGTATAAATACATGTTCTGAAGCTCTTTCTTGTTTATAGGGTAAAATCGTGGGTTTTGAACATTTGCAAAAATCTATGTTAGTCAACCAGAATGTGCCCATAAAATGTTCCAATCAATGAAAAAAAAAATCTATTCTTCTTGTTAAGATACACACAAGAAAGTGAAAAGGTGTTTCAGAGGTGAAAGTCCTAGCAAGGACTAATTCAGGAAGCATTTTACTTTAGATGATGAATTGCACATTTTCTCAACCACATTTGTAAAGGCTGTGAGAACCTGATGATATGCTCTGCAGCTGTTATAGCTAAAACCCAACCCTCAGTACCTGGCTTCAGAAGTGAGGGGGAGGTGTGTCATTTGAGAACTTGACACTTGCTCTTTCATTTCACTCAACCGTGACTGTGTCCATGTTCTATTTCAAAGCCTTCATCCCTAACATGTCATTCTGGAAATGTATTAAACGCCTTCTGTTCAGCATCAGAATATGTATTACCTCCTCCTGACTGCTGAGCAGCATCACCTCAGAGGCAGACCTTCTAGAACTTCCTCCTGACTAAAAGCCTTAGCCAGAGCAAGTCCTGAAAACTTCCAATCTTCCAGTCTGCCTGGGGCCATTTTCTCTCTTGAAACCCACCAACTTTCTCCCTTCCCACCTTGCAGATGTCTGTACCCATCCTCAGAGGGGTTAATAACAAATCAAATTCTTTATAGGACTGCAGAGTGGGCTAATACATTGTATTCTAGTCAATCCAGATGATTCTCAACTATTTTGGCAAGCAAGAGACCTGAGACCTCTCTCATAGCTAGATCGCCTTTGCTTAGCTGCAAAGACCCGGACCATCTGGCCAGGTATTGTAGATTTAAAATTTTATATATAATACAAGGCTGGATTGAGAACAGCAACAACTTGCTGTTCATCATATTAGTTTTTTCTATTCATCATGAAGGACTTATTAAGAAAATTATGCCACTACTTTTACTGACTACTAGGACTTCTATGTGCTTCCTTTCCTTTGGCCTTCATTATTAATGTGCAGTAATATTCATTTGGCCATTGAGCCATTTTTAAGAGATAAAGGAGTATTAAATACCACTCAGCAGCAGCCAAACATTTTTTTTTTAATTTTCCTGGGGTTGTGGTGATTGGGCTATAGTATGAATTAATTTGTGGAGTATTAGTTCCTTGCTTTACAGCCATATCAATATTATAGTCACAAAACTTAGTTTGATGACTAATAAACTGCTCTGAAGTAACAATAAAACAGAAAGCATATTGTGAGACTTAGCTAAAGAGTTAACACAACAATTCATCATGAAAGACAACTTTGCAGCAAGCTACAAAAACCTGTAGGTTTCCCCCAACAATGCACTGTGCAGGAGTGCACTTTTGGCTTTTGCTAGTTTATTTCATGAGCAGCCGTGTATATAGTAGGTGATGATTCCAAATTATCTTTCCATTTAATCTTAAATACTTGGGGAGTAATAAGGATAAATATTATAGCAGCCCCAAAAATGGATCTGAGGCTGTGATAAGGGCAGGATAAAGTAGAATAGTAATGTAACAGCTCAGAGTCCAAATGGAGAAGAGAATGGGAAAATAAAGCATGTAACAACATGCAGGTTGCTGTGCAGTATAAAAATGAAGACTTGATGAGCTGCACTGAGTAGTTTCTAAGGATGACATCCCTCATCTGTGACCTCTTTGAGACAGCTTTTTAGGATGAGATTTTAAAGGGCCCTACAGGACGTTGGTGTCCAACACCCATTGACTTTCAATAGGCATTAGGTGCCTAATACCCTCAAGCCCCTTTGAAAACCTCATCCATAAACTATTTCTTGGGCAAGGAATAGTGAATTAAAGATGGAGTATGGCTCTGCCTTGCTAGGAAACCCTCTGATACTGAATTTTCTTGCGTTTCAGTGATTAGTCAGACCCTCTAGTCTTTTGCACCAGGAATTACATGTACCTACATGACCTCTATTACCAGCAAAGGCTGCACTGAAATCACCAGTGCCAAGGAAATGTTCTTTTACCAGGATTATTTTTTTTTCTGTGTGGTTTCTGCTGTTATGAAGGCCATAAGGCCTTATATTCACTAGTGCTTGTTTGGAGACAAACACATTTTTGGATAGTATACATTCTTGCACTTGTATATGTTGGTTTTTATTCTAATATTGGCCAGAGGATTGAAGGGACTGATACCCCGTTGTGTTACTCCAGTCTTATGCCAATGTAACTCCACTGATTCCAGTGCAGTTGCTATGTTCTATAACTGGATAAAGCAGTTGTAAAGCAGGCACTCAATATTTTCAAACACAGAAGGATAAATGCCTTGTAACCACCGATTTGTACTATCAGTTTCCCCGGAACATATATGGGGACCTTAATGGTACATGTTTAAGGACTTTTCCTCTTTGGGTATGTCTACACTACCCACCGGATTGGCGGGCAGCAATCAATCCAGCGGGGGTCGATTTATCGCGTCTAGTCTAGACGTGATAAATCAACCCCCAAGCACTCTCCCGTTGACTCCACCGCTGCGAGAGGCACAGGCGGAGTCAGCGGGGAAGCGACAGCAGGCAACTCACCACAGTGAAGACACCACAGTGAGTAGGTCTAAGTACGTCGACTTCAGCTACGTTATTCACGTAGCTGAAGTTGCGTAACTTAGAATGATCCCCCCCCAGTGTAGACCAGGCCTTTGACATAACATTGGAAGGAAGGAAGGATACTCACCATAGGACCAGGTGGTCCGTCCTGACCCGGTGCTCCAGGTAGACCTTGTTCTCCCTATAAGAAACAATTAAGATTCCTTAAAAAGTGGATATTCAAGATAAAAAAGATAACAATATTGCTATATACTCAATGAACTTACCACAGGGCCAGGAATACCACGGAGACCCTCTGGACCAGGTTTTCCTGAAGGTCCCTGAGGACCAACTGGTCCTGTTTTTCCAGGTGCACCTTCTGAACCAGGTTCACCCTACAAGGAAGACATACCAGATCACATCATTAATGGAGTTGATTATCCATGGCTCGGTATGGGTGCACAAGTGATACAGAGGGCACAAGGAATTTTTCGCACCCCTTCCAAGAGATGATCGCAGTCTGAATCTGTTCCCCTCAGAGGAGACTTGGCCCCCGACTGATAACTGTGATAACCTGCACTAAAGTTTATGGGATGGACATGACCATGTTCTCCCCTTCTTTTCTGCAATAGTGAGATGACCTGGCCTTGCATTTATGAGCAGCGCACACAGCAACCCATCAAATACCTCTAGAAGCTTCCTTCCAGGGGAATGCCTCTGTACTGCCCCCTTCTGTAGACTATGCATTAAACACAAATGAATTATTGTGCAGCAAAATTAAAGCAAAAGAATTTCACAATTTATATATTAAAATTAGGCCCTTTAATCTGAGTTATTTACAACTTAACTGTGATTACTTTGGTAGGTTTAAAAATCACATACTGTCTGTAAAATAAATAGCTTAGAAAAGGCATGATTTACTTTTTTGGAATGGTTTTTGTATTTCACTGTTTGGAACAAATGGTCTTATTTATTACCTTTGCACCTTTTTCACCTTGTCTGCCCTCAGCACCAGCTGCTCCAGGAGGGCCCTGTAAAGGAAGGAAAAGGTATAAGGTATGAAATAAATACTGGTTCATAATTATAGTATATTAAAATTATATTAAAGGGGTATAAATATGATCTGAAATGTTCTTACAATTTCCTATATATCAGTGAATAATAAAATTGGCAAATGTTAATAATAATATAAATAAAACATTTCTTGACCATTTTATCAATAAAATGAAAAATCCCACTTACCCCCCATTAAACCTTTTTTATTTTCATACAATTTATTAGGCGCTTACAACAAATACATTGACTAGAAAATCAACTACCCTTTGTAAACACAGAGCAAAGAGAACACCACAAATAAATATATAAGATGAACATTTACCCATCAAAAGACATAGGGAAATTTTATAAAAGATGAGGGAAAAGGCAAATAATAATATGTACTAAAGGTAGGATTTCCAAATATGCTGAATGTCCGTCTAAATCCGATCCAACTGAAGTCAATGGAACTTCTACAATTGACTTCAATAAAAACCTAGGTATTATTATATTGTGCCATTGTAAGGAGAATGGCTCATGGCGCACACTTCTTCACCCTCTAAGTCCTCTATACAGAAATTATATCCATTTGTCTAAAATGTTAGGTTGCAAATCTGGGTGTTTCTGCCCTGGATTTTGCTCAGGGCTGCAGTAGCAGAGTGTTGTGGAAGAGCGATGAGGTTTAGCTGTAGAGCCACATGGTGGGACTTGGGAAGGGCATGCCAACGTTATGCGCAACTACAGACAATACTATCAATTTTTTAAAAGACATTTTTAAAATAAAAAAGGGATATTTTTCTCCTCCCAAACAATAAAAAGTTTAATTTTCAATTCAGGGGATTTATATACACAGTTCCTGTTACTAACAGAAGCTGTATATGAAACTTTAGCGTACTGTACTGAAAATACTCGCCTTGAATACCCTTAAATCTTTAAGATAAGAGACCACATGGTTTTCATGCAAGGCTAGTTTTTAGCTTGAGAAAGTTCTTCATTACAACCAGATATTTCTTGCCTATAGCCATCGGCTGAAAAAATAGAAACTTGGAAAACTTTCTCCGTAAGAGTCATATGTCCATCTGTTTTATGAAGAGTACAGAATATAGGAATTGCTTCTCTTTAGTTCTTAAAATGTTCAGTAATATGAACAAAGCCAGTAATTTCTATTTACATTCTGCACGTCCATTCAGAATGATCAGGGATTGATCCTTCAGAAAGGGTCAAATTCAGGACTTAAATAGCAAATACATTCTCAGTTTTATGAATGTGTGAATAGTTTTAAAATTAAACATAAACCTAAGTGCTTTGTTGGATCAGGGCCTTGTGACAGATATGGCAATCTCCTGTAATACCTTTGGGAGATTTTACTTGATTAAGTTTATGTATCATAGTGTGCCAGGGACTGTATGTAATTCTATGGGGGAGACTGACCACAGCCCTCCAAGAACTAAGAACATTGTGTGTGTGTTGAGGCATGGGGGGAAAGTGATTGGCAAATTCACTCAGGTTGTAACATCTCCAGAGATTTATTACCCCCTCAAAAGGCTTAATCTGGAATCTCCAGTGACTAGCAGATAAAGAGGGGACTTTTGGATAAATCACCTCAGATTAAACTGACTCAGGGCCTTCTTCCTGATCCACCAAACAGATGGAACAAAGGAAAGGGGGGCAATCCTTAAGGAAGGGTTGGACGGACCGACACCTGACAAAGCTGAGGATTGGAGTTGGGGTGATCTCTGGAAAGTTCATTAGCATGTGCGTAGGTTCTTTTATTGTTTTCAATATATATTTTTCTGTAATGCTTTTACCTTAAGAATAAATGTGGTTTCTTAGAAAGGGCAGTGTGGTAACGTATAACTGTGGACAATTATGCTGCTTATATCCTCCGGAGAGAAAGCAATATGCAGATGCCGGCAATTTAGATCATCTGGCTTGCTGGGAATAACACAGTGTAGAAAGGAACTGTACAACCTGGAAAAACCCCAGTCAGGAGGGAGAGAGACATGGGTCTCTGCCCAAGAGGGGTGATGGTTGAGGAGCTGTAAGCCAAGAATGGTTGCCCTTGCTGGACCAAGCAGGTGGAGGGGGGAACAAATACAGGTGCAGTTGCCCTGAACTATGACAGACCTCGCTCCTCAATTTAATTTAACTAAAGCCTACTTATACTATGGCTGAATTTGGCCTGAGCTGTTTCACAGACTGACACATTATGCTGTCTATTATATTGATGCATATTTAGAGCAATTCCTGATTTACCCCAATGCTCCAAGTATTTATCATGAGTACATAATCATCACTCATTCACTACAAAAATGAAGCCATCTCTCTGGTGGAATGTAGCACCCACTGTTTTCCAGCAATACTGTACAAAATTTTCTGCTAAAAAGAGGAGTGAAGTAAGCCTTTCCCATTGAATTTACTGCAACCAGGATTAAATTACCCAAGTTGGACCTTGGCCACTCATTGTGGTTAATACTATCTACTCTTGTGAAAAATGTGGGATTTTTGTAATAACTGCTGGCTCAGTTTTACATAGCAGCAGCACAGTGCTCCCTAACCATCACCTAAGGGACTGGTTTGGTACTAACTCAAAGGAATAGGAGGAATATATAGTGTCCCCGCCCCAACACCTGGTGGCAACAATATCTAGTTGTTATTTATTTTTTTCAGGTCCCATATCCAACAATGCTTAGCTACCAAGAGCTGAGGAGATCATAATTTAAGATGATCATAAGTAAAAATTATTAGCGGGAATATAAATGCACTTAGAAACATTTTAAAGACAGGAAGATTTTCTCTATTATGAGCTAATTTACACATTGATTCTCTTTACCACTTGATAGTCAATTTTGCTTAAGTTCCTAAAAGGGTTAAAACCAACCCTTTTCAGTTGGAGAAGCTGAAAGGAGCTGAGTGCAGTAGTACTTACTTGAGAAATACGTTCCCTGAATAATCTAAGCATGCAGCTGCAACATCAATTAGCAGGGCTAAAAACACTGTGATCGCTAAATTATAAATACAATGAATCATGATTGCTAAACAAAGGGGGTGCATTCATTATCAAACAGTGCTAACGCTGCATCAAGCGCAAAGTGGCTAAATGAACAGCGCTTTCTAAC
Source organism: Emys orbicularis (assembly GCF_028017835.1). Taxonomy (NCBI): domain Eukaryota; kingdom Metazoa; phylum Chordata; order Testudines; family Emydidae; genus Emys; species Emys orbicularis. The sequence continues at coordinate 40,613,496 of NC_088690.1, forward strand.
AGATGCTGGCATGGAACAGATGGTGCTTCGGCAGAAGAAGACGGCTAATTGTTATTTATCTTACTTTTCTAGTCTTGAATTGTTGTAGTGTATGGTAAATTTTAACTGACACACAAGTTCTCAATAACAACTTGAAATTAATGCCTGTTTTTCCCCCAGCTATCACAGTAATGTTTATGATTTTATGCTATGCTTCGATGTGGACGTACTGTCAGTTACATTCCACACATGCCTCCGAAGCAGATAAAAAAAACTTTTCCCAATTTTGATGGTATATTAACATTGTAGGTGTAGGTGGATTTTCTTGTCTGCATTTTTTCTGCTTCAGAATTTCCTTATAATAATTTAAAAATTCTATGCACAGTCATCTGACTGAAATATGCTTCTTAGTGAAGATAGCACCATTAATTATTTTCAGGACACATAACCACTGTTCAGCAATTTGTTATGTTTAGAATACCTTCTGTGTATCTTTACTCAAGGGAAAGAGAGGAACTCAGCTTCATTTTCAAGTGCAATGGACATCCTGATGAAGCAGCAATATGCTATACTCACAATGGGGAAAAAAACCTACATTTTTTTCAAAATTCTGCCTATTATTGAAAGGGTCTAACTGACCAAGCAGTTACCTTGGTTTCTGATTTTCAAATGTCAGAAGCCTGCTACCACATACCATCTAAATCTATTATCTTATAGAAAGCATTCTGGTTTTGAACAAAAATATGGCTAAATAATATGCTGACTTTCCTACTTTTCTTTAACCTTTTACCCTTACATTTTTAGAGTGATGCATGGAGTTTTAGCTGCAAGTGATCCAGGCATCTACTTGATACCCATAAAGCTAATATGCCAGAATGTGAGATGACATAGGGCTGAAAAACGCCCCAAAACCTTTTCAGTAAAAAGCTGAAAGGAGACTAAGAAAAAAACACCCACTGCTTGAGAGTCGCAGTTCAGTCTGCCTGCTTTAATTGTTACTGAGTCTAAATACCACTTGTCTTTTAAGAAAGAAATGGAAAGTTAGCATCCCACTATTCAGTGGCATCCTTTCTCCCTTCCTTTTTAAACTTCATCAGACAAAAATCAATGAATTCAGATCAGATAGTATGGGAAGCAGCTAGTGCAACATCGCAGAATCAGTATTTTGGAATCAACAATATACTGCCATGGTTTAATCACTGATTGATTTTCTGGAAATTAAGATAAACGTCCAAATCAAGATTCTGAACAATGAGATACTTAGCTTCCTTTCAGATCTTCAGCTTGTCACCATTTTGGCTTACCAACGATATATCTGTCAATTTTTGTGGACTTTCTACTTAATAACATTACCCCACTATCTTTAATTGAAATAGTGAAGCTGAAAAAGAATGCATCTCTTTGGAAACGCAAGGCTTAAAAGAAAATGTTGGTTGCCCCAACCCATTATTATAAACAACCAGCAAAGGTTGGATGGCAAAACTCTTACTGTCCATGATAATTTGGTGCCTCCTTGGTTGCCACAAGAATAATTAGCATTATGAAGTACTTTTCATCTTTAAAGCATTTACAAACATTAACTGCTTCTCCCCACACACCTGCAGTGTAGGACAGTTTAATTATCCTCATTTTACAGATGTGGAAATTCAGTGAAATTAAGCATCTTGGCTGAAGCAAAGACAGAGCATGTATCAGAGGGTGTGTGCTGATTTTCATCAGGATAAACCCTGTCAGAAGCTCCTGATGGTAGGAGAAAAAGTAGCCACAATATCCCCTCCACAAGGGTTGGGTACCATTCATACAGTAAATGGTAATTGCAGGTGTGGAGGTATGTCCAGGGCAGTGATTGGGCATGTCCACTTAGCTGCCTCTGCTAAAGGTCTTTTGTTGGGGTTGTTCTTATATATTAAAATAAATAAATAAATAAATAAATAGAGCAAATATGTAAAATATACAGTAAGTTATTACTGCCTCTTTGAGGCCCTTTTTCAGTAAAGTACTTAAGCATGTCCTTAGATGCTTTTCTGAAGAGAAATGGATTTAAGCACCTGGTTAAGTCCCATACACATCAATGGAACTTAAGCACATGCTTAAATTTCAGCACATTCTTAAATGCTTATTTGAATCAGGGCCTGATTCTACTAAAAATATTAATCCCTGCTTCAACCACTTAGCAGGCATTTCTATTTGCACCATGACATTTACTTCTTAAAAATGCCTTTTATTTCCACCATGTAGGCTACAATGACTGAATAGAAAAATATAATGCTCTGAAATATTTTATTTAGCTGCTGCTAAGCTCCTTTCAGTAAGAGAATATGAAACTGCTCTTGGCTTTATACAGCTGAATGATCATTCTATGCTTTTAATGGCACAAGTTGTCCAATCTACCAGTACCTTAAGAAATGTACACCAAAAATATCACAAAACTGAGAAAAATATACGTATTGGACAAATTACAACTTAATCTTCTTTCTACCTTGAATAATAATTAGGGTATTCTCCTATGTTTATACCATGGTCGCTCACGATCAATCAATATTAGCAAACTACTCTGGGCTTGCCTAAGGAACAGTAGAAAATATTTTTGGACACACACCTTTCATTTTGGAAATACTTCCATTCCTCATTAGAGCCTGAGAATTTGAGATTGTTGTTTTTTTAAAAGTAGGAGTTTAAACTGATTTTCCCCATATATGTTTAATAATTCTTCCCTAGGTTTAATCATAATCAAATTTCTTAGAAAAACTTATAAACAGGGAAGCAATTTACACTGAATAAAATTTAGTTTGTCAACTAAATGTCCCTGGATTATAAAAATAAAGAGGGTGTGCAAAGTCTCATTGGATGGGATTTCCAAAAGAACTCAGTATTGTCCTAAATCAGCTGTCATTGGAGTCCACACGACTTTTATCATTGGTTTCAACAGAAGCAGAACCAAGTCAATATTGAGTCCTTTATTAAAAATATATTGAATGGGTGTGACTTTCTAATCAACTGATATTTTAGGGCAAATAGCTTGCCTCACTCCTCTCTTGTTGTGCATAATCTTGGAAAACCAAAAAATCTGTCCATTCAAACCATGAAGTTGCTGCAACTGAATGTTTCCATTGCTAGAGCTGATGTCTCTAATTTTCTAAGCAGTGTGCCCACAAATTCATGCCAGATTTACATGCACAATTACTAAGATTGCTTGCACAATAACTATTTAAATGTGTGAAGATTTCTGAACGTACATTTATCTGATTTGATAAATGCACACAGTTATGAAAATTAGAGCCCAAACACATTAATAATGATCTAAATAAATTAAAAAGCAACTAATGCATTCAAGAACATATTTAATCATTTTTACCAACTATATAGATGACTGCCATCAGTGTACCGCCACAAAATGTTCTTGAAAATGAAATGGTGGTTAGTTAACTTAGTAAATATAGAATATTGCTATTGTGAAAATAAATGTAAATGTAATATTTCGTTCTGAAGACACACTGCTGTCTCATAAAAACAGCTACTCTACCTGAAGCTGTTCAGAACTGCATAGTGATATATATCTCTATAGCTTGAGCTCAGAAAAGTAACTTTAATGTGCATTTGACTGTATTAACTAGGACACTCACTTAGAATCTTCCATTATTTGGTCAGCCATAGACTGCACACTTTCTTCTGCTGAAGACTTGACCAAAGTGAACCAGACCTTCATTGTGTCCAAGCTGGAATAGTGCAATGCACTTTTCCTGGCAATGCCCACAAAAATCTAGGGATCTTCAGCTGTCACATCATGTTGCTGCACACTTCTTAATATGTATGGCTCAGAAACAGCACACCACTCTGGTACTCCAAACATTGCACTGGCTAGCTGTTCTATTCCAGATCCAGTTCATGGTGCTGATTCTGAACATCAAAGGCCTTAGTGTGCTAGTGTAATGCCGACAGACCCTGGTCGTCGGTGGGTGGGATTGAAACTGGGGCCTCTGGCTGAAATTCCCCAGGCTGAAATTCACAGCCGCTGGCCCTAAATTTGGAACTCCCTACAACCAGAAATCAGGAGCTGAAGTCTTCTAGGACACAATGGAAAACCCATCTTTTTGCATATGTCCTTGCCCCAGGTATTTGGGAGCCGTTTAACTGGGGCATCTCCTAAGGAACCAATTTAGGATTGATAATATTAGGATCCAGATTTTTCTCAAACTGAGAAACCTAAAGTCATCTCATAAGCATGATTTACCATGACTGGACAGAGAAATCAGATTCAGGTAAATCCCTACCCATCCAGTTTTTCAGCAGAAAGAAAACATGTTAATGAAACAGGGAACACAGTGTTTGATTTGGAGGGAGGGGCAGCAGCAGTAGTAAGTGATTTGGCGGCAGTGACGGAAGTGATTTGGGGAAATAAATGAGGAGGAAAGGCAGGGATGGGATTTGTGAATAGAAGAATGTGACTGGAAGGGAAAAGGAGAAGATGCGGGAGGCAGAAAGAAAGAATGAGAAGAGGAGAGAGCCTGAGTGCGAGTGAGATGCTGAGATAAACCTGTCATAGGGCCATATAAGAATGTGCATAGATGTGAATGAGTGGTTGAGTGGGGAGGGATTGATCAAGGAAGGGGGAGTAAAGGAATATTGGGAAAGGGAGGCCAAATGAGGATAATGGGTGAGAGTGATGAATAAAGAATGAGAATATGTAAATAGAGTAGTTGAAGGAACCACACTTAAGTATTAAATGCAAGCTTAGACTGCTTGTCATTTCACAGAAAGAAAAACAAATTAGAGGGAACATTGTTTTCCAGTAATATGCGGTCTTCTGTCCTCAGCTCTCCACCTTCGCAGAGAGCAGCATTACTATTGAAATGGCATTGCCTCCTAATCAGCAAAATAGGATGTTTGCCAGCACTTCCTGATGAAGCAGATTCTACTGTATTACTGATTATGTTTAGCAAACGGTATTTTTAGTTTTTTTCTCTAACAAAAATATGAAGCCTCAAGTCCTACATTGTCTCTTTCAAGTATAACAGCATAGAATTCTTTATAACCAGCAAAGTTTCACACATTCATGTAATCTAGAATCTGCTGCTACAAAGTAATTTCCTAGAGAATTCAAGAATGTGATTACCTGGCAAGAGTAATACATAGTTATTTTGTTCTTTGTATGAACACTAAATTGGAGTTGTGCAGTGCCACAAATTAGAAATGGAATGATTGAGTTTGTGTTTTTACTCTGTATTTTTATCTAAACACAATCACACAGTATATTTATTTTGCTGAGAATAAGTGATTGCCTTTCACTGTAATAAATCAGGAAGTTGTAATCTGGTGTAGAACAAACATATTAATTGTTAATATTCAATCAAGCCATATTCCAGTTCTTCTGATTTTTAATGCTATCATAATCATTTACACCATTATAAATGTGTTGTAAATTGGTGGTGCAAATTGATAAAACTAATTAAGCATGTCAGTTCACTCAAGCCTATTAAATAGACCAATTTAACTAATTTTTTAAAACAGCTTTCAGTTTACGTTTAATGATACCATCCTTTTTTTAAGTGTAAAAACTGCATCTAATTGCTTTCTGAGGAAGATCTACAGTAGTTCTGCGAGTATAACATTTACAGGTTTCTATTAGCTGCATTTGTAAGGCTTGTGAAGCTTCAAAGACCAGGAATAATAGGATGACTTCATATGTTACAGAAATGGATTTTAAAGCACAGAAACTTTGCTGAAGTTCTTATTTTGTATCAGATGGTAAAAACCTAAGATCTCTTCAATAACTCTAAGTGTGGAGCTATTTACACACATTACATTGTAGAAGACACCAAAATGGATCAATCTATTGATCCGCCTTGTCCAATATCTTACTTCAGAGGGAAGGTCATATCCTACTTCCCCCACCCTTATGAACCTGGCAAATTTGTGCAATTTCTTTCTGCCCCCAGTAGGTGATGGCAGATGTCCTGAAGCACGATGTCTTGTTTTACCCTTTTAGTACCAGCCTTTAGGCATTTTTGACCTCTGCAATATTTTTCTTTATTCACAGATCTCCTACGCAGTATGTCTGAGAATACCAGCTGCATAATATTCCACTTCAAATAGGTGACTCTACATTGGTGTGCTGGCAGAGCTTATTCAATAGTGTATTTGAATGCAGATTTTCAAATATGGAAAAAAGGATTAACATTATTTTAATGGTTTAAGAGAATACATACGTGTTTGTGACAGGGTACTATTTGTAGCGCCCTGGTCCTTCAGATTGCTGCAGCACTGGGAAAAGTGCAGGCTAAATTGAAGCCAATTAATCAATTTCCTTTGGAGATTACTGACACTTGGGTGGCAATTGCTGGGTTCATAGGGCAATTGGGAGGATACAAGGGGGAGAGGGAACAGGAAGCAGAGGGGAGCTCAGAGGGTGAGTGTGGACTGAGGAGGGAAGGCTGTGTAGAATCTTCCTCTTGCTGTAAGTCTGTAGTATGCTGTTATAGTTTGTAAGGAAAAAATAAATACATACATGGTGAAAAGGGAAGAACCTGATGTGTGTTTGTGACTGTGAGGCCACATGAACTGGGCAGGCAGTGTGGTACACTGCTCAGTGACAGAGGAGCCCTGTGACAGTGTTACTATACAATATAAAGCAGGTGAACTATTTTGTCACAAAAGTAGTAAACAATATTGATTAAGCATTGAGAAACTAGCTGAATTCATTGACATTCGTGTTTTAAAACTGATTCAGCTGAAACTGTACCGATTCTCACTTCTACTGCAGGGGAAAAAAATGCTACCTCTGAAAGCTGTTTCTTACTTTCTCAGGAAGTAACACATTTGGGAGATGGAAATAAGGCCATTCTGAGATAAGGATATATGAGCTTCACTGTCCCTTGTATCTATGTTCTGCTCAGTGTTGGCAAGAAGGGGTTCTTGGAATTTGGCCAGCCCCAGCATGAAATAAAACAGCTGGGTGCTGCTCTCACTTACACCGCTGCTGTAAGGTCCCTAATGTTTCAGGGGCATTCAAAAATGTGTGAATTCATGAAAATGTGTTAATAGTCAAGAAAAAGAAAAGATATTAAACCATCCTCATTTTAGTAATCCCTGTACCATGCAGCAATCTCAGCAGCAGTAGGGGAACCTTTCAGATTCCCATTTGTTCTTTCTGGAGAGTTTTGCCTTTAGCTTATGAGCATTCAGACAATCATATTTTTGGAAGATAGTTTACATCTTCTCAGAATTGCAGCAGAATATACCAGAGTTGAAAGAAAAGAAGTTAATATTACATCAAGAACTAACAACATAATAGTTTGCTGTGCTGAATACAGAAACTCCTCTTAGCTCTCAGAAAGATGTTACACAAACACTATTCTGGCTGCTGTGCCCATTCTGGCCAGACTGTGATGACCCATGGAGGGGAATAGCTGTAAGGTGTTTCCCCTTCTTCCCCTCAGCATATAGACTTCACACAACTGCAGCCCCTGCACTCTCTCAAGTGCAAGGACTGCTCCCTGCTAATATTCACAGAGAGGGGGCAGCGCCCTAGCCCCATTTCTCCCCCTATCTACATTGGACATTGAAGCTTTCCATCTGTGGACAGGCTACAAACTATTATGGGCTGTAGCAATGGTTTTGCTCCTCTTGTCTTGGTACCAGCATGCTCCAGGAGGCACTGGGCCTCCTGAATTTTGGGAAGGTGATATGCTTTTCTACCCCGATATGGCTGTGAGGCACCGGTCTGCAATCAAGCCAGATATAACGTCTTTTTCAGCACCTGCTTTTCTTTACTTATCATCTTTTCATATTTCTGCTGTTGAACAGTGAAAAGACCCAAACTTTTAAAAGCGAGAAACAAAATATAAAATAGCAATAACTTTGGTAACAAGTGCCTGAAATCCTGTTATGGACTGATTAAGACACAATGTCCTGACCAGAGAAATGTACGTAGACAAAGAGAGAAGACTTACTCTCTTCCCAGGAGGACCAGGTGGGCCAGCTTCCCCTGAAGGACCTGGTGGACCCTGTAATTGTAAATGACCCAAATTACTATTTCATGGAATCTTGATGAATGTCATTAAAGAGCAAAGGTTATTGACTTTCTTAAAAACAACAAATATATGTTGAAATACTACAGCGCCTTTCATTGGACAATCTTAAAGTGCCTTGACAGTAGGTTAAGATCAGACAAGTGTGTAAAAATGACACTTCCTTTCTCCACAAAGCTCTTTCCTGGATCAGGGTCCTGTTTAGAGTGTTACCAGCTCATGTTACTGAACAAGACAAAATTGTACTGTTTTTTTTGCTCCTTTAGCAACAGCAAATCATCCCAAGCCAAAAGGTGGCTGCACAAAGAACAATACAATAGCATAATATGTTAGCTTACTGTCTGATTCAACTAAAAATGAGGTTATGTGCTTCGATTATCTTCACCCATGTACAGGTTTCTACAGTGATGAAGCAGATCAGGTTGTTACTGAACTAGGCACCACTGATGTTAATTGCATATTCACTTTCATTATAATTCAACTACTTTTGTTGCTTTTTATATAAAAGCAAGCATTTCATGGTACACAATACTTTGTATAAAATGAATTGTTAAAAATGAAGGATTAATTTAATCACTGATGTAATTCCACTGAAATCACTAGAATTATAACCAGGGCCAAATCTAGTTCAACAAATTAATATGCATATGCCAAAGAGATGTAATACTACATAACTTTTTTTTTGTCTTGGCACTTAGTTTTTTAAAAAAATTCTATAAATCATATAGTGTTGATCAGAACAAATATTTACCACAAAAAAATAAACAAACAAAACATATGTAGGAAACCTCTAATTAAATAATATAGGAAATAAGGTAACATTAAAAAAAGCACTGGGCTTGATTCTAAACACTGAGCTATGTCTATGTCTAGAAACTACAGTGATGGGATTAATAGATACACCAATGACAGACAGAGATGAGTGTCTTTCTTTGAAAGAGGATGTAAGCCCTCATGGGAATTTTCAGTAAAAAAACAAACCAGTTATTTTAATCTGTAGGGTCCTGATCTAATTGAAGACAATGGAAGGACTCCCGTGGAAGTTAGATTGTAGCCCAAGCTTGGAATTTAAAAAGTATCCTAAAGGACTTAGTTACCCAAATTCCATTGATATTCAGCACCTAACTCCCCTAGGATCTCTTGGAACTCATGGCCAAGACACACAGCAACATGAATGTTTATTTTAAAAGAAACCTGCATCACTAAGGGAAGAAAACTTTCTGAGAAATCAAGTCTACATTTTTGTTTAGATACATGACCTCATGTAAGGCTTGATCCTATGTTCACTGAAGTCATTGGCAAAGCTCCTATTGACTTTAATGATGCAGGATCACGGTCTTATCTATTATCTACTCAAAATCTACATGTAGATTGCATGACAAACTGTGATAAATTTGATGCTCATAAAAGTGGTATTTAACTCTTTCAACTTCAGGTTAGTTGGTTCTATGAGTTATAAAGATCACTGCCACTAAAAAAAAAAAAGTTTACTTTAAGAATGGCCATACTGGGTCAGATCAATGGTCCGTCTAGCTCAGTATACTGTCTTCTGACAGTGGCCAATGCCAGGTGCTTTAGAGGCAATGAACAGAACAGGCAGTCATTGAGTGAGTCATCTCCTGTTGTCCACTCCCAGCTTCTGTCAGTCAGAGATAGGGACACACAGAGCATGGGGTTGCATCCATGACTATTGCGGCTAATAGCCATTGTTGAACATGTCCTTCATGAATTTATCTAATTCTTTTTTGAACCCTGTTATAATTTTGGTCTTTACAACATGTTCTGGCAATAAGTTCCACAGGTTGACTGTGTGTTATGTGATGAAGTACTTCCTTTTGTTTGTTTTAAACCTGCAGCCTATTAATTTCATTTGGTGACCCCTGGTTCTTGTGTTAAGTGAAGGAGTAAATAACACTTACTTTTTCACACCATTCATGATTTTATAGCCCTCTATCATATTCCCACTTAGTCATCTCTTTTGCAAGCTGAAAAGTCCCAGTCTTTTTAATCTCTCTCTATGGAAGCTGTTCCATACCCCTAATATTTTTGTTGCCTTTCTCTGTACCTTTTCCAATTCTAATATATCTTTTTTGAGATGGGGTGACCAACACTGCATGCAGTATTCAAGGTGTGGGTGTACCATGGATCTATATAGTGGTATTATAATATTTGCTGTCTTCTTATCTTTCCCTTTCCTAATGGCTCCTAACACTCTGTTAGCTTTTTTGACTGCAGCTGTATACTGAGTGGATGTTTTCAGAGAACTATCCACAATGACTTCAAGATCTCTTTCTTGAGTGGTAACATCTAATTTAGAGCCCATCATTTTGTATATATATTTGGAATGATGTTTTCCAATGTGCATTACTTTTCATTTATCAACATTGAATTTTATCTGCCATTTTGTTGCCTGGTCACCCAGTTTTGTGAGATCCCTTTGTAACTCTTCACAGTCTGCTTTGGACTTAACTATCTTGAGTAATGTTGTATCGTCCGCAAATTTTGCCACTCACTGTTTACCTCTTTTTCTAGATCCACGGTGATTATGTTGAATAGCACTGGTCCCAGTACAGATCCCAGGGAACACTGCTATTTGCCTCTCTCCATTCTGAAAACTGACCATTTATTCCCATCCTTTCTTTCCTGTCTTTTGATCAGTTACTGATCCATGAGAGGACCTCTCTTCTTATCCCATGGCTGCTTACTTTGGTCAAGAATCATTGGTGATAGATCTTGTCAAAGGCTTTCTGAAAATCCACTGGCTTACCCTTGTCCACGTGGTTGTTGATCCCCTCAAAGAATTCTAATGGACTGGTGAAGCATGATTTCCCTTTACAAATACCATGTTGACTCTTCCTCAACAAACTGTATTCATCTATATGTCTGAAAATTCTGTTCTCTACTATAGTTTCAACCACTTTGCCTCATACTGAAGTTAGGCTTACCCGCCTGTAATTGCCAGGATTGACTCTGGGGTCTTTTTAAAAAAATGCTATCCTCCAGTCATCCACATTAGCTATCCTCCAGTCATCTGGTACAGAAGCTGATTTGATAGGTTACATACCACAGTTGGTAGTTCTAAGATTTCATGTCTGAGTTCTTCAGAACTCTTGGGTGAATAGCATCTGGTCCTGGTGACTTATTACTGTTTAATTTATCAATTTGTTCCAAAACCTCCCATATTGACACCTCAGTCTGGGACAGTTTCTCAGATTTGGCACTTTAAAAGAATTACTGCAGTGTGGGAACCTTCCTCATATCAACTGCAGTGAAGATTGATGCAAATAATTCATTTAGCTCTTCTGGCTCAATTTATAACCTCTCTAAGTAGGTGGTTACTACCCTCATAAATGTTAACCTAGAGATTTTTTGAAAATATATTTTCAGACTAATTCATCAGTACAAATGTAACAAGCCTGGAAGAAACATTGAGCAACAATGTTCAGTAGGAATTTCCCCCATCTGCCTCTTTTTCTGTTACTCCACTTAGCTTAGTACGCTGAATGCTTCTATTAGGTTCCCATTAGCAATAATGAGATAACTGCCACATAAATGGCATTTATGTGTATAAATCTCTTATGTACTGATAGCTGAATAGATTCACCAAATGGGAATGCCATGAGGCCTATTGGATAACATTGTAGGACTGAACAGTTTGATAAGCTATTTGGCATGAAGAACTAACATTTTTAAAAGTACTTGCTTAGTCTCTTGAGTCAGAAATGTAGATGCAAATTTTCTGAAGCTTACAAATACCCCTTCCCCCTGCCAGCGCACAACCTAGCTCCATCCATTTCTTCCCTCTAATTAAAAATCTCCCTTTCTCCATGCTGTGGTGAACTATAGCATGGATTTCCCTCTCAGACCCTTTTGATGCTGGAAATAAGGCTTTCTAAATGGGAAATTCTAGCCTCTTGCATCACAAGGTTAAATTAATGAAGTTTAATATATACACATCCATAACACAAGAACTTATTTGCGTAGTAGGCTCAGAGTCCTGATGGCACTTAGCTACCGCAATGTTATCCACCTTAGATTTTAAGACTTGTGCTCATTCAGCACACAAACTGAGGGAAGTTATATAGCTATTATTCCCTCTCAGACTATAAATGACTCCATTTTTATTGCTTCATATTTTACCACAAAAAATGTGTCCACATTTGAAAAGAATGGGCAGCACAATCATACACAAAGACCTACTATGATTTGTGTTCTGTGTGGAAATTAATTTACAATATACAGTGAACTATAAAAGAGAATTTATTTAGAAAATATTTTTGAAAATATCTGCATTTATAGAAAGCTGACCTTTTCTACTTATTTAGCAGAAGCTGCTTTCTTAGCATGGAGGAATACAGAGCACAAATAAAATAAAAATGTTAGAGACAGCTAACTTACAGGTTGACCAGGATCACCATCTTCTCCTTTCTCACCACCAGTACCATCTTGACCCTAAAGAAATCCCAGGGAGAGAGACACAACATTTAAATCAGTTGAATTTTGAAAAATCGTCTGATTTATGGTCTCACCCATAATGTATGTTGTTTTTCAATAGGACATTTTCTTGAAAACTTACTATAAAGTTTTGGTAAAATGAATTTAATTTTAAGATTCTGAAACCAAAAGCAGCCAGAAAAATACCTCTCCCAGGGCAGATCTCTTTCCCATTGAAGTTAAGGAGAGTTTTACTTTTGACTTCAGTGGGAACCAAGATTAGGCCCTAAATCTAGTTTGTAAGGATACTTACAGCAGGGCCAGGTTCACCAGGGGGACCAGGATCTCCGGGGAAACCAACAGGGCCCTAGACAAATGGGAGAGAAAGCAAGGCTGAAGTCATACAACAAGAAGTATGTTAAAAGTCATTACAAAGTATTTCAGTTAGAAAAGCACAATTGTATAAACTCCAGAAATGCATATACAATCCTATAAAAGTGTTAAATAAAACGATGCGCTGTTTGGTGCAATAATGCCCTTATTTTTAAATTAGTAGGCTCACTTACTGGATTACCCTTAGGCCCATCATCACCTGGAGGTCCTTTGGCACCTGGAGGTCCAGCAGCTCCAGGTGGACCAGCCTCACCTTTTTCTCCTCTTTCACCTTTTGGTCCCTGTAAACAACATAAAAATGTTAGCTTTCTGGAACTAGTACACCCAGAATATGTAAGAGAAGGAAGATCTACAAGTTAATGAGAGAGAAAAAGATGCTCTGAGATGTTAATTGTGAAATTTTATTATAAAGGCTTGTCTTTGGAATAGAAATGGGACCCAAATCAACCCCCAGATTGGAACACCCACAGATCTCAGGACAGTTTCAGATCCTCATCAGCATGAAGATATTGATGCTCAGGCCCATCTCTAGTTTGGAATGAATTTTTCCACTAACAAAGAGAGACAAATCTATCTGGAAGAAATGTATTGAAGAAATACGTAAACTTGATTGTAAAATACACAATAAGCTTGTCAGAAGAAGAAATAAATGTTATCTCACACAACTCTAAGATTCCTTTTGTCTTCCAGTTGTTATTATACAAGATGTGGGCTATAGCTGAAAGCAATTTGCATTTCACAGACATGAAGAAAATATGAAGAAAGCATCTGAGATTCCAGCTGCATAAAGAATCTGATTACACAGAACCTGAAATTCCTTTAAAGGAAGTTTTAAGTAGGTAATTTATTGTAGTAGAATAATAGTAATTAAAACAAACAAACAGTACTCACGCCTGGGCCAGATTCTCCAGGAGGTCCAGGGTTACCAGCTTCCCCAGGCTCACCCTATAAAAAAAGAGTGCAAATTAATGTCGTACTGGCATTACTGGTAATACTCCCCTGTATTTACCTGTATTATTATGACTTCTCTTATAGTTTGAAAACTAGGCTCTCAGAACCTGCCAACAGTTATGCATGTGAGTAACTTTACCCATGTAAGTAGTCCTACTGCACGCAGGTACATGGACTTACTTACATGTGTTTTTGCAGAATCGGGGTGTTAACTATTTAGACAGAGATTATCAAAGGCACAAACTCAACTTTCAACGGGAGCTGGAAACTAAATTTCCCTATGTCCCTTTTAAAAATCTCCCCATTAATTGTCTCCTTTTTTGTCCTTTTTTCCTAATCAGAGAAAAGTCAAACACATACATTGGTCATCTGCATCTTTCTTCCTGGGAGCTATGTTTCTGGAAGCAAATCCTTACAAATTAGCAAATACTAACTGAACATGAATTTCAAATGATTTTAGACATTAGCACTAGTGTTAGTACTATAATAAATAATAACAAAAATAATAAAATAATAAACACCTAATAAAACTTTCACCAGAGGCCACAAAGGCACTCAGTGTTTTATCAGTAATGGGAATTGTTAAGTAAGCCAGATGGCTTCTAAGAGAACACCACATACAAACAATCTGCTCAAAGTAAAAGATTACACTGTATTAAGTGAACATTTAAGTTAATTTATCCTCTTTTTGAACCAATGCACAGTACTGTACATGTCAGGTCTGTCTTTTCAGCCACTCCTTTTAAAGTGTAGTTATGAGTGATTATTTTCTAGTTCAGTGGACTGTTAAATAAACTTCATAGAAAAGTAGCTTGTTACTAAAATGTTCTGTTGTTAATAATGCCCTGAATATACAACTCTCTGAATGTATAACAGAACCTATTTTCTAACTGTTGGCAAGAACTCAAGAAAGAAATGCACATTTTTACTTAAAAGATTTCTCAATTTAACTGTCAGTGTGTGAAATTACTGACATTTGTCTGCTCAGAAATTAAAAAAAAATAAAACTAGAAAAGTTCTCAATTTTCTCCAGTAGCAAAATTAATACTAAAGCTAAAATACCTTCTTTAAAACAACTATGTGCAGTACCGTGCCCTACAGGAGAAAGATTATATTATTCTGTTCACTATTAGAGCCAATTAGATCATCTTCAGTTCCTCAGCTCCTCAGAAACAACTTTAAAATGCCCTTGGTGAATCTGGCTTTAGAAATTGTAGTGTTTTATTATGCTTGTTACTTAAATTTTGCAACAGTCTAAAATCTTATTGTTTTATTTGTAGTAATGATCTTTCTTAGGTACTTAGGATTAAGTAGGCTTCTGCAATACAATATTTATACTATTTTAAAAATAAAGTTCTATGAATTGTTCAGTTTAATGGGCTTGCTTTAAAATTTGTTTTCTACGGAATTTCACAATCTTCACTATCTTGTTCTCTGCAGAGATCTTACACCATCATTATTAGTGTTTCTCTGTACATGCCTACATCTGTAAGGTTAGATTTATGCCACTAGGGAGAATTTGAACAAGTCTCTGAGCTAGCAAGCAGATCAGCTTTTTCTTGGGTTATTCAGGCACATGAAAAATTGATAAATATATACAAAATGTTAAAAAGGCCAAAATATGAGCCTCTATAACAACTTTTAACAATATTAAACAGCCTGAAGCCTGATTCACCCATATGGCAATATCCGTGCCACGTGGAGACCTTTAACTTCAATAAGACTTCCAGATGTAAGGGACTCCCTACATGGATCATACTGTAGGATCGAGGTCTCATTTAGTGAGTTGCATAAGGACAATGATCAAGGACCCAGTTGTGCCTGTCAAACTCCTGATGCAGCACAATTCCTCACTGCGTTTCCCAGTGTGTAATTACAATACGGTTTGCTCTTCTTCTGCTTCCCTCAATGAGCTTTTAATCCAATCTATGAAGCAGGAGGAAGGGAAGGGACTAGGCACCTTCCCTGTCCTCTTTGAGGTGTGTTCAGGGACACATGAAGAACACAAGTGCTGCACGCTCAGACACTCTCAGTTGTGGTTGGCCCATAAGTGGGCCTTGAAAGGGTAAGAAAGCTTCTTGTGAGTCCCCTCTCGGGGCATCTGTGTAAGTGCCAGCTACAATCTGGCCTTACGTAAGGACTATATATAAACTCATAAACAGATCCCTGAAACAAATATGACCTTTCCACTATCTAATGTTTTGTAGTATGAAATCCAGCCTCTGTATTTTGTCTATAGTGGATCTCATGCTGCAAAACATAAATTGGTGTGAACGTTCATATTTGTTTCACACATCTTTTTTTTATCGAGTTTAGACAGTGCTTATGTGGAGCAAGATGGCCCTACCTGCCCCTAGATATATATTTAGAGATCATATTCATATCACAGATGTTAAATAGATGAATAATCAATACACTATAATTCGTTAATGAAAACATTTCTTTTTTGCCTTTTGGCCGAGCTCAAGGGTGGTATCAAATGAATATCTGATTCATCCTCCACATGGGAACTGTCTCCTTTTCTTGAGATCTATTCTGTCTCTAAGTACTGCAGGGCCTTAATCAGATCTTACTCAGGCAAAACCTGAGAGACGTCACTGAAAGCTTTTCTTAACAAGATCTCAGTAAGGACATTGGCAGTTGTTCCTAAGCTACAAAGAGTGATATAGTACCATAGATGTGTTTAAATCTGGAATGTTACTTTCATTATTCATGGAGAGTAATTTCTATTAGACTAAAGGTCCTAATTTTAAGTAAAATAATTCTAGAAAATATGGAATAGCAAAAAGATAGTGGATAGAAGGGTGCAACCTTCTGGTTATGCTACGAATAGTGCAATTGGTTTTGTAAGGGTGTGAAAACATTGAAACACCAACTCTGAATGACAGTCAGTGTGCAGGGGTTTTAATCACCGTTCTGTTTCTCTGTCTTCCTCACAAAGAAATGTCCACGTATGAAAAGGTTATTATGAAGACAGAAGTGAGATCAGCTCCAGAGATTTTCAGAGCCTCTAAAAGAGGTTACATTTATCAGCCCTGAATTACATGGGCTTAAGCGATAGCCAGGTTTGGTGCTGACCCTCGGCTTGAGGGGTGAATTTGATCCTACGGGAACCAAATTGTTCTAATTCCAGGAAGAAATTTTATCGTGTGTGGAGAGATCAGTAAATCATGCAAAATTATTAATTAAGGGCCAGATCCTGTGCTGGTGTAAATTGCCATAGCTCAATTGACTTCATATAGCAAAGCGTAATGATTTGTTTTAGCATTCTTAAAAGAACTCCAAATAGTAGGATTCTGAGAGGGAATAACAGGCATAAAATTAATGATTTCAGCTTTTCTTCAGTTCATGGACACATGTAATTTTTCACCATTCACCAGAGACAATGCTTAACTCTTGATGGTGAGGAGGGCACAATTTAAAGGTTCTGGGGGGCACGTGACTGCCCGATGCATCGCCTCTGGGCTGAGGAGCAGCAGCAGATCCAGGAGCACCAGTGAGCGAGCAACTCAGGGAGCATCTTATGGCAGCCGGGCTCTGCCGGCCAGTGCCGGGCTCCTTTGGGGGAGAGGCAAGAGCACATCAGGGTGCAGCTCGGAGCTGTGCCACCTGTCCTCCCGGGGGAGCTCCTGGCCATGCACAGGCAGCCTGGCTTAGGGAGCAGGACAGACGGCCTGGCTTAGGGAGCAGGACAGAGAGGGCTGCTGGGCAGCCAGCCAGCACACCAGCTCCCACAGCGCAGAGAGCCAGAGGCCTGAGCAGGCCAGGCAGCTCCCACCTGCTGGCTCCTGGCAGGAGCCAGGTAATGGTTTTAAACTGTGGGGTGTGCCATTTTGAAAACCTCTGTGCTAAATGGAAGATGAAAATCGGGGGGTAGGGAGGGGGCACATGACCCCATATACCATCCCACATGTCACCTCTGCTATTGACAGATTCAGCCTGCTCCACACATTATGAAAAGGCATAATTAATAGAGGGATGGCACAAAATTCAGTGCATACACATCCTTTTATTACATTATGTTTGTACTAGGGTTACCAGATAGCAATTGTGAAAAAACGGGACAGGAGGTTGGGAGTAATAGGCGCCTATATAAGAAAAAGTCCCCAAAAATGGGACTGTCCCTTTAAAAACAGGACATCTGGTCACCCTAATTTGTACTGTATTAAATAATAATACATAACATTTACGTTACACTTTACAGCTGCTGAGAGCTGTACATAACAGAGTATTTACTAATGACACCCATGACCACAAACAAACTTCCACTAGCATCCTGTGTTTATTTTTGTTGGGCCATCTAGAAGAGAAGTTTGGGGTTTATTTGTATTTATTTCTGTTTTATTTTTGTGCTAGCAAACCCAGAGATTTTCCAAGTTTAGGATGACATTAAAAAAATCTACTTTTTAAAGAGTACAGTAGAACCTCAGATTTATGAACACCAGAGTTACGAACTGACCAGTCAACCACAGACCTCAGTTGGAACTGGAAGTACACAATCAGGCAGCAGCAGAGACAAAACAAACAAACAAACAAACAAAAAACAGTACAGTACTTTGTTAAACGTAAACTACTAAAATAAATAAAGGGAAAGTTAAAAAAAATTGACAAGGTAAGAAAACTGTTTCTGTGCTTGTTTCATTTAGATTAAGATGGTTAAAAGCAGAATTTTTCTTCTGCATAGTAAAGTTTCAAAGCTGTATTAAGTTAATGTTCAGTTGTAAACTTTTGAAAGAACAACCGTAACGTTTTGTTCCAAGTTATGAACATTTCAGAGCTACGAACAATCTTCATTCCTGAGGGGTTCCTAACTCTGAGGTTCTACTGTAAATTTAATTTGGAGCCTGGCAAACAGTTAAGGACAAATTTCCAGAAGTGCTGAGCATTTCCAACTCCAACTGGAATCAGTGAGAGGTGGTAGCTGTTTCGCAATTCTGAAAATCAGGCCCTAGTGTCATATTACAGATAGAAAAGAATGGATTTATAAGACTACTTCTGAACCTAGGGCATTACACTTTCCAATTAAGTATATGGGCAACAAGCTGCATGTGTATCTTACATGCAGTTTATCATGCTTTTCGCCCTAATTACTTTGGCATACAGCCTCACCTTACCAGTTCAAACTATGCTGGTAGGTTTTGTTCTAATACCTTTTCTAATTATAAGCTGCACAAAGAGTATACTTTGGGGAGAAGTTTGTTTTTAAGTGGTTATGCTTGAGTGTAATGGAGAATCTCACCATTCCAGGGAGCCTACCAGCATTAATAATGCAACATTAAGTGCACATTTGTACTGAAGATGCCTTTGATCAGTTAGGCTATATTTTGTGTGTATAGTGGAGGAATCAACAGGCTGGTTAAAAACACATCACATTAAATATGATAAAAATTGTTTATAGTTTGCTAGCAGATAAAGGGGCCTTTGAAACACTAGTATTAACGACAGAATATCTCCTTCTAGTCCAGTCACGCAAATACTAATGTGATCAAATGCTGTGCTTCCCTCCTCAATAGTAACAGGGAGGATGCCAAAACGTTCTTCCACACTTTACAAAGAACTGTGGCTCATATTATCTAGCATGATGAGCCTACCCTGAAGGGGACCGTAAGGCCAAAGCATGCTTATGCATTAAACACCATTGAAAGAAAATATAAAGAAGAAAGGGAAAAGACATGCTTAGTTTTATAGGGTGAACAACCTTACCGTTGCTAGAACAACGTCTGAGTGTAAATGATTCACACAGCACAGACTCCTTTTGACAGAACAATTCTCTATGATTTCAAAAAACTGGTTGAGTGCATTATGTGGAATTTAAATTAAGAAGGAATGTGTCTTCACTGAGAAACCAGCCATGTATTTAAAGCTTGGAAATAGTAAAGCAGAAGACAAGTAATTAGAAGAAATAAAAAAAACCTAGCAAAATAACATGCTCGAAAGCATCTGTATATGAATGCAGAGAATATGGGAAATAAGAAGAAATGAAAATGATACCCAGTAATGCAGAGTGTGAATTCATGTTCTTGAATTAAACCTAGTGGGATAATTCTCACACATGAATGTAAATGGGGGCTCAAAACCATATAGAAGAATCAGAAAGGGAAGAAAAGGAGCAAGGGTGGCAATATGTCACAATTTTTACAAAATAACTGGGATATAATTTGGTCATGAGGATATACTTTAGGTAAAAATATAAAGGGTGAAATCCTTGCTTCATTGAAACCAGTGGCAAAATTCCCATTGACCTCAAGGAGGCCACAATTATACCCAAGGATTTTTTTTTATTTTTTTTTTTACAAGTAGCAACTACAGTCGGGGCCCACAAGACCAGAAGACAATGAAAATGAGAAATATATGGACAATTAAGATGCTCAGAAGTAAAGGATGCTGGATGAGAAGATTTCAGCTCCCTAGTCATCTGTGTGATGACAAATACAGATAAACATGGAAGAAAGGGATTCCTATGGTACACAAAGGAAAACTTAACAGCTCTAGGAATGGAAGAAACTAACTTGGATATACTTCTTAACAGTGCAATTTTCAGTTAGGTACTGGGTACAGAGACATGACACTATGGACCAAGGTGGTAATAATCTCTCTATACATGACGTCAGGTCTTTAACGATAGTGAATCTAGACATTCATTTCTGGGCCCTCCGTACCAAAAATATGTCAACACATGGGAGGGAATTCAGAGAAGGAAAACGAAAAGTATTAATTAAATGGAGGAAACGAGGCGTAAGGAAAGATTAACTAGTTACAAGCTTGGTCAAACAATATTTATGTAGGGATATTATAGTCTATGTGTTTGAAAGGTATAAACATAAAGAAAGGAGAAAAATATGTAGAGGGTGAAAAAGGCTTATAACTAAGAGTAATGGAATGAAGACTCTCTTAAGAAAAGTGATGGTAGTCCCATCACTTACTTGAATTTAAAATTGGATTAGGCAAAGCATTGGGAAATATAATTTAGAAATTACCTTGTTGACCGATCTCATTGTACACTGTGAAAACTGTGAGCAAGATGGTTTAGATCCTGCATTACACATCCTTTGAAGGTGATAGACAGTTGGCCTCTATCTTTTCAAAACAGAGGGGCAATTCAGAACACCTAATCAGTCTTCCTTAGCTGCTGAAGCAACAGCTTGTGGTTAGTCTTGCTGAGATGTCCAGCATGATGAAAAGGTCCAAATAACCCTGATCTAAAAGCAAGAAGTGATTAATTATGTCCTTTTCTGTTATGGTTTTAAATCCAAAGGAAGGATAAGACCTAGATGGGAACCAACCTAAGTTGTTGATGTCCAAGAGCATCTGGTATTGAACAGTCACCGCCTTCTCAACCACTCTTACTTTGTATATTATAGGAAACAGTCCTGAATTGACATTTTTTTAACAGATCCCTGTCTCTAATTTCTATATTTGATTCAGTAAAAAAAGCCATACTCTCGTCTGTATGTCAGAGTTTTTCAGGTATAGATGTTGGAAATAGCTAGTAACCCTGAATCACAGTATAGCAAAAACTAAGAACTATCGAAGCAGAAACTTATATGGCACTAACTTGTAATTATGTCCTTTTTAAAGTCTTGCTGCATCCACATTTTTTTTTGCCTAGATATACTACAGAAGAAAACCTGAGATTGTATCTCCGAGTAAAACTAAGGCTAATGACCAAAAATAAGATGTTTACGGTCACTACAAGTATTTGTGGAGTAAGATATGACCCACTGCAAGTGTGGCAGAATCTGACCCTCTAGAACATGGTGCTGATTAACTAAATGACCAAATGAACCTCACTTTTGTCATTAGCAGTAGTATTACTGATACACACTTTTAGGGATTGTTCTACAGTTTACCTAGGCAAATAACATTTGTGTATGCAGCATGATACAGAAACACAAGCTGCAATGTGCAAGGTATGAAATCTGATTGAAGTATTATTCTCAAGGTGAACTGCTAAAATAAATAGTAATTACTAAAGGTATTTGAGAAAAATATTACTAGCAAGAAATTTCAATATCACCTAGGCTATATTTTACCTGTATGACTTTTGGATACATAATGATCAGCTACATAATGATTGAATACCTCTGTCCTTCTCTTGATAGTCATCAAAAAGGTAGTTAAACATTACAATATGCTGGGGGTATGATCTATCTTTCCTGGAGAAGAAGCAACTGTGAAACCCAATCTATAAATACCTATTAAATCCAATATGCAAATATGGTATTTGCCCAACCAACATAAACCCGCAACCAGACACATCTTTTTAAATTAGTACTAGAAAATCCTGGAGTTATACCTACTAACACTTAAGGGGACCACCATATATTTTGTACACCCAAAATATTTATTTTTTTATCAAAATATTTATTTTTTATCAAAATATTTTTTTTCCCTTGCAGTCCCTGTTGTTCTCTATATCCACTGATATGAATAAATTTAAAGTCTGTATGATTAGATTTCCCCCCGTCCCCCATATCTTGAACATTCAAACATGTTTTTGGTCCTCATCCCAGAGAGACAAATCCTGCAGCCTTTAATGTAGGCCAAACTGCCACTGAAGACAGCCTTAGAGAATCATGTCACATGCTTTGGAGATTAAGTGGAATATAGAATTATGCAACCATGCAGAAGGGCATACTGTTTTGTATCTTTTTTTTAGCAATTACTAATAAAACACACTAGAGATGCAAGAATGCAGACATCATCAAAAGGTTGGGAGAGACATATACCAAATATATATCACTAGCAAAAGGGAAAGCAGTGAAACACTGACAACTCCAGACTCACCAAAAGCAGTAATATGCAATGTCTAAAGCCCAAGTCTAGTGCTTTTATCTGGCTAGAATAGTTACCCCATAATCCACTGATCTCAGAAAACAAAGAAGGGACACAAAGCAGGACACATTTTCCATCAAGCCATCATCACTAGTCTCATAATACATCATTGCAGTACTCTCTCCCACCTTCTCCCTGAATACCGGTAAGTGATTTATTTCATGGGCAGATAGAAAAAAATGATGAAGCATCTGCAGATTCTATTAAGATGATAGCTTGGACACACTGATAAGAAGCAGTGATTCCTTTTGACATGACCCAAATATGACAAAAGGGTTGTTTGAAGGAAATTCATTTTAATGAGAGAGAAAAAAAGAGATGCATAACCTAAGTTTTATGGGGGATGTCAACAATATTGAAATGCATCATAAGAAAGATCTTTGTGTTGGCACAGAGAAATGAAAAGAGTGCAAGGTATTGTAAGATGAATTGCAGGTCTTGGTGATTTTTTTTACTATTATTATTATCTTTACAAATGATCCAAGGTAAGCAGAGGCAGCTTCCTTGCCTTCTGTAAAGAAATAATACCTGGGGCTCAGAGAAATAGAGTTGCATCCTTCCTGAGAGTGATTAAAAAGTGGCCCATAACAAATACACATTATTTTGATTGACCTGTGATTCCAGCTAGTGTCTTGGAATGTATGGTTGTGATGGATTACACCTAGAGGTATGAGAGCTGTGTATTGTAAGCAGAGGACTCATGGTGATGAAAAGCAACAAAATTTAAGTATGGATTCTTAAGTGCTTGAGCTCAGCTGTGATGAGAGAAGGACAAGGGTAGAAAGGAACCGGTGTATTAAGCTATCTGCTGGGTCAGGGAAGAAAAAGGAGGTAAGGCAGAATATACATTATCTTCTGAAAGACTATCAATGTCCTTTGCTTGCCTTCCTCCGCCTTTAGGACCCATCAACCAAAATTTATAAAATACACATTGTTACAAATAAATTAGTCCTTCCACAGTGTTTTGTGGAAATAAAATATTCAAGAATAATCATACATATTTTCTCAACAAATCAATTATAACTGTCCAAGGCATGTTCTTATTTCTGCTTTTTTCATCTTCCTGTGAGCATATACATTATATTATTTTGGACAAAAGTCCCTAGAATTCTGAGTGTACCTGTTCCACATTCACCTAGGCAAAATGAAGGGTGACCAAATGTAGCTCAGCACAGAGACTCATCATGGAGACAGGAGGTGGAAGTCTACATTATTAACCATAAAATCTTGAAGTGCTAATGCTACATATAGGGCCAGCTCTTCAGATGTAAATCAGCACCACACCTTTTACTTCAATGGAGCCCTGTCGATTTACCTCAGTAAAGGATATGGCTTGCTGATGCTTGAGGACCAATTTAGCTGACCTTACAGATATGTTTAACACTGATGCATCATATAATATCTGATAATTTAACAGTTCAGATATTAGGGAAAATTGTGTGCTAAGCTACACTGGCATAAAGTGAAAGAAACACCAGTGAAACCAATAGAATTACTCTGGAGTTTATGCTGATGTAACTAAGGGTATGTCTAGACTGCAATGTAAGCCCATTTAATGGGACTCAAGTCAGCTGACCCATGTTAAGGAACCCTGGGCTTAAGCATTTACATTGTATTTTAACCCTATCTTAAGGTTTTTTGGTCAAACCTAGGCTTCTAGCATCCGTACTGCAGTGTGTACAATAATCATATCCAAGAATTCCTACCCTCCCACCCTCTGAAATGTGGCTGCTCTAACCCTAGGGTCGTGGTGCACTATGAGAAAACTTTACTGCCCACCCTGCATGTTACCAGGAAGCAGCTCGCTGCTTGATCAGTTCACTCTCCATTGCAAACCCAGGAGGCTCTCTGATAGTGTGCTTGCAGATCGGTGATCAGAAGAGAATGGATTAACACTGACCTGAGCTGCTGCCATTTACAAAGGGCCTGGGGGTGGCTTCCATTTTCAGTAGAGTGGATTGTAGATTGTTGGGATAGAGAGAACTAAGGAAGTTGTCACATTGAATTGTGGGATACTTCTGGCTAACTCCTGGACCCAAATCAAGTGGTGCTGTGTGTACACTACAAAGCAATAGGGCTCGGACCCTGGATCCCATTTTAACTTGAGCTCAGACCCTCCACCCCTGCAGGCTCCTGGGACCCTGGGTCTGAGCCCTGGGTTAGCACAATTGCAGTGTAGCTGCAAAGGGGATTAGGTTTGAGCCTGGGCTGAAGCATAGGCTTATGTTGCAGTGTAGACATATCTGAGAGCACAACTTGTCCCACCAATCTTGTCCTTGGTTACTTTTCTCTCTGAGCTATTTCTCTTCCACTCAAGTTCATATCCATGACTATTGAACAATTTTGTGGTGTGCAAAGACAGACAAGGATGGTTTCAGGTCATAATAATGTACAAGTCAAGTATTAGTTATGCATCTACATGACCGTTAATAATTACCAAGGAAATGAATGGTATTTGTGATTTCTAATATTCCCAGAAAAAACAGGGGGGAAAATGTATGTCCTCCTTATCTCAGAGATGTCTCTTTTATGTGTCAATATTACCAGTTTTCTTACCTTGTCACCAACACCTCCAACAGAGCCAATAGAGCCTGGGGGACCTTGAGGACCCTGCAATCATAAAAGGATGTAAGTTAGCCAACTATACTACTTATTATTGTTTTTAAAAGGAATACAATGAACAATACAGAGTGTGTTTCTTACATCAGCTCCGTTAGGACCCTGGGGACCTCTTGGACCTGGAGGACCAGGTGGACCCTGAATCAGAGAGAAAATATGATACGTGAACTGCAGTATTTACTGTCACATAAATATAAGCACAGATTTTTTTGTCAATTAGCAACACTATATTTTGCATGCAGAGAGCATTTCATCTTCAGAGTGGTGTACAAAGTGTAAGGGCCAGATTGTGGTTCCCCATTGCATGAGTCTACATGGTGATTAGGGCACAAGGAGCCCCTTGTGTTCCTACACAAGGACAGACACAATTACAGTTTCTGTGGGTTACTATTATTGCTCAGTGCCCCAGAGCTTCTGCTCCAGGGATGCAACACCAGTCTCCAATGCTGGTCTCTCTCTCTCTCTCTGACATGCATAAATTGGTCTGCTCTAATTAATCCTCATAAGTCCCCTGTAAGTCAGGTAAATAAGCTTTAAACCCCTCCTTTTTAAAGATTGGAAATGGACACAGAAATGAAGTGACTTGCCCAGGGTCACAGCGAGAGCAGGTGACAGTCACAGGACACTCTGTCCCGTGCTCTAGACTATAAATGGAATATCAAATTGCAAGCTATAAAGCGAATCAATAAACAGAATGTTGTCTAGCACTTACAGTGACCAACAAGGAAAAAAACCTTACCATTGGACCAACATCACCGTTCTCACCCTTTTCACCTGGAGGGCCAGGCAGACCCTAATAATGTGAAAGAGAAAAGAAAGTACTGCTAGTAAACTACTTAGAAGAAATAATGTAAATCACAGCTACCCGTTAAGAAAATCATAAGATAAAATTTGAGGACAAAAGCTATCTGAATTAAACAGAAAAAAAATCATTTAAAAACTAGTTTCATATTATGGCAAAAAAGATTAAAGCATCTTTGAATATTTATAAGTATAACTGATGAGGAAAAAAGTTTATGAAAAAAGAAATACATTAAAGAGATAATATGGCTGGTTTAAAAAAGACTGTTATGATTCTACTTGGGCACTGATTCATTTGATTACATACTGTATATATTCCCACACAAAAACTTTATTAATTTAGATGTAAGGTTGCTCAAGTGTATGTTTGGGGAAGGAAATTGTAGGTCACGAGAACACTCACACCCAATACAATACCAATCCCCAAGCTAACTGCACTATACTCAGCCACACTTACACAAAGAGTCAGCGCCTCAGCTGGTGTAAATCTATGTAGCTCCAGTGAAGCGAACAGAGTTACACTAATTTACATCAAGTTAGGATCTAGCTCTCAATTTCAATTCAACAATACTGTCACCTTCAGCACATATCAAAGAACTGATAATCAAGTCGCAGTGCACAGCCTTTACTTCAATTGTGCTGTAATGCTATATTATTTAATAACTTTAAAGTATAAACTCCTGACTGACCTCAACACATCCCCTCTATTGAGGGCCCAAAGGCTCAGGGCCTGAATCTAGAACACTTGCACTAGAAAGGAGTTCCCTTCTAACAGGGGAGTTTCCTGTTGGCTAGCCATGGCCAGTTTCTGGCCCCTCTACCAGAGTGGCATAATGGGCATGGATCAGATTATAAAATATGGATGAAAGGATACAAAACTGATCACATTCTTAAAAACACAAACAAAGATTATCTTGGTACTAACAGCTACTTTTATTACAGTAATGGATACCATGTTGACAGTAAAACTCTACAGTATGGAATTCATAAAAAGCCTGGCTGAATTCAGATGTATAATGCATCTCCTTTTAAAAAAAAAGAAGATGTATGTTAGTACAGTCTGTTAGTGAGTAAAATGTGATGAGCTTTAAGAAAATACATGCTTCTTTTCAATATAGTTTTCGGTACAATATATCTGTTGCAGTTGCTCATTTATTATTATTTAACGAGCATGAAAGAGGCAACTTTAACTCATCCTATGATGCATTTGATTTCTATATTTCAATTCCTGTTTATTTTGAAAGTTAAAAGACTGTGATGCATTACAATGGAAAGCTATAAGTGACAGTAGTATATATACTAAAATGTATCCCTGATTACAGTGCATGCTGAATAGTAGCATCAATGAATATTTGTCTCGTTACTAGCTTATGGTACAGGTTATAATGACATATGTTTTAATTATTTACTAACATACCAAATGTATGTTGATAATTGGATATACAGTAATACATTCTTGTATTATAATATTTTGCTACAGTATATCTGAACTCTAAAAACAAACACTTGATTGTACAGAATAAAACATCTGTCCCCATTATTGAATATGCAATTCACTATGTGGGTGCATTATAATGTCCCTGAAGTGTTTGTTATAGTGTAATTAATCAGAATTAATGTTCCACCATGCCTTTCAAAAATACACTATAATAAAATAATGAGTCATTATCACTTCAAAACCTCACTATATTCTGGCCAAACTATGAAATAATACCTTTCAAAATACAATGCTAAATAATTTCAAGCAATTGTGCTGTTACAGAATAGGTGAATAGAGTGATTCTGAACAATAACATGCATACTCATTGATATTGCAGTAAATTCATAAGGCATTAGAAAATAGTGGGTTCTTTTTCAATATGGAAAATGCAGCCTAAGGGAGACATGGCATTTACAATCCCATTTTTTTAAAGTAAGTATGAAGAATTTTAAATGGAGAATTTTTTTCTTTTACTTGCAGGCTTATTCTCTACAAACAAGTACCATTTCCTGTCATTTCTGATAGATACTGTCTAAAGGGAAATTTGATGCCATTTTGTGTATTCAATAACCAATATGTTCAGATGCTAAATAGTCTCCATTTTATGAAATGGGAAAGATTTGGCTTTAAACAATGATGTTATGTCAGTTACAGCTGACTGCAATTTCCCACAGATGTCTTCCAACAGGGTTGTTTGTTCATTTATTTATTTTTGGAAGAGGTATGATGTACCTTTATTACATGCATCATTTTCAAGAAACTAAAAGCAGCGATCAGATTATGATTACCATCTAGGTGTCTTGACATCCTCTAACTTCCTTCATGGCTTTACCTTGGATAACTTTGTAATATTTAAGCAAATAATATTTGGATAGACAATAACTTCAGTGGCTCAGTTTTCCATTAATGTCAACATCTTTTCCCTCACTGTGAGAAGCATTAAATAAATATTTTGTAGGAAATGATTCTGCTTTTGCTATTGAGGTTCTCATAAATTATCTTTTCACAATTTGTAATCCTTAAATTAGTATTGTCTGTTAAAAGCATTAAACTATCCTCAGAAATCTCTCACTGTATTTATAGGTGTGTAGTTTATTATAATTTGTGTGTAAAAAATCACCCTGTGTTAAAACTTGGTATGCTATGCTGAAACTAATTTCACATGGGCAACAAATGAAGTTAATAATATTGAATAACAAATAAATTCAGGATAACTGTGGTCTGCCCATGGATATTCCTGAAGAAGTAGAGGCTAAATATGTTAGATGAATTATTAGTTGCAAACTATTCATTCAGTTCTACTTGTGAGTGTAAAGAAGTTGAGGCCCTCTGTGTTACCAAACTAAGTGACCCCACAGTTATGATTCACACTAACATCTCGTTCAGTTGTTAAAAATTATTAAATCATAATTTTTCTTTTTAAATACAAACTTGGGTTCCAATCCTCCCAATAATTATGCACATGCTTAAAGTTAAGAACACTGCTAAATGTTTGCAAGGGCACCTAACTCCCAAGGAAATTCAATGGGATTTAAGCATTTAAGTGCCACTTTTGCCTTTGAACCTCCCTCTCCCACCATCCCCCCACCAAGACATAGCCTTAGGGCATAAGAATCATAGAATCATAGAAGATTAGGGTTGGAAGAGACCTCAGGAGGTCATCTAGTCCAACCCCCTGCTCAAAACAGGACAAAACCCCACTAAATCATCCCAGCCAGGGCTTTGTCAAGCTGGGCCTTAAGGATGGAGATTCCACCACTTCCCTAGGTAACCCATTTCAGTGCTTCACCACCCTCCTAGTGAAATAGTTTTTCCTAATATTCAACCTAAACCTCCCCCACTGCAACTTGAAACCATTGCTGCTTGTTCTGCCATCTGCCACCACTGAGAACAGCTGAGCTCCATCCTCTTTGGAACCCCCCTTCAGGTAGTTGAAGGCTGCTATCAAATCTCCCCTCACTCTTCTCTTCTGCAGAGATATAAATATGCCCAGTTCCCCCAGCCTCTCCTCATAACTCATGTGCCGCAGCCCCCTAATCATTTTAGTTGCCCTCTGCTGGACTCTCTCCAATTTGTGCACATACTTTCTGTAGTGGGGGGCCCCAAAACTGGACGCAATACTCCAGATGTGACCTCACCAGTGCCGAATAGAGGGGAATAATCACTTCCCTCGATCTGCAGGCAATGCTCCTACTAATGCAGCCCAATATGTCATTAGCTTTCTTGGCAACAAGGGCATACTGTTGACTCATATCCAGCTTCTTGTCCACTGTAATCCCCAGATCCTTTTCTGCAGAACTGCCGCTTAACCAGTCGGTCCCCAGCCTGTAGCAGTGCATGGGATTCTTCCATCCTAAGTGCAGGACTCTGCCCTTGTCCTTGTTGAACCTCATCATATTTCTTTCAGCCCAATCCTCCAATTTGTCTAGGTCACTCTGGACCCTATCCCTACCCTCCAGTGTATCTACCTCTTCCCCCAGCTTAGTGTCCTCCGCGAACTTGCTGAGGGTGCAATCCATCCCACCATCCAGATCATTAATGAAGATGTTGAACAAAACCGGTCATACAGGGCAGAACAATGGTCCTTCTAGCCCAGTATCCTGCCTTCCAACAGTGCCAGATGCTTCATAGGGAATGAACCGAACAGGGCAATTATCGAGTGAATCATTCTCTGTCACCCAGTCTCAGCTTCTGGCAAAGGCTTAGGGACACCAAGAGCATGGGGTTGTGTCCCTGATCATCTTGGCTAATAGCCATTAATGGACCTATTCTCCATGAACTGATCTAATTCTTTTTTGAACCCACTTATACTTTGGGCCTTCACAACATTCCCTGGCAATGAGTTCCACAGTTTGACAGTGCACTGTGTGAATAAGTGCTGCCTTATATTTCATAGAATCATAGAAGTGTAGGATTGGAAGGGACTTCAGTAGGTCTTCTAGTCCAGTCCCCTGCATGCAAGGCAGGACTAAGTAATAACTAGACCATACCTGACAGGTGTTTGTCTAATCTGCTCCTAAAAACCTCCAGTGACATACATTCCACAATTTCCCTAGGCAATTTGTTCCAGGGCTTAACTACCCTGGCAGTTTTTCCTAATGTCCAACCTAAACTTCCCTTGCTGCAATTTAAACTCATTGCTTCTTGTCCTATCCTCAGAGATTAATGAAAACTACTTTATCTTAGACTCTGAGATGACTCAGATATGTAATACATATTTTTAACATTTGCCTTGACTTTCTATTCTTTCTGCAAGAGACATTTCTATTTTTTAAAGTATTATAATTTTAATTTAAACAACACCATGGAAATTCACATAAAAAATACATTAAAAAGTTTAAGACAGGCCTTTTCCTGTGTGAATGAAAATTATTTTTAAGATTTAATGCCCACTATAAGCAGCACCAGTAGAATTTAATTTCAGCTGGGGAAATTTGATTATCATGAAATACTATAAACAAGAAAGATAAAGTTGTTACTCTCCATGGGTTCACTGTTACTATGAGAACCACATTAGTGAATAAAAAGAGCTCTTGATTTCTCAGTGGTACTTCATTACCATTAGCATATGTGTGATCTTGGTCCATGGATCAGCATACTCAGAGGAAAATGAGATTCGGGCAAATATAATTCTTCTATAGAAATCATTTATTTGTTTAAGTCTCAACCTAATTGATTTCTTACTTTTATGTGTATTATTTCACTAAATTAAAATACATGAAAGTAAAGTAATTAATCCTTTCTAATACACTCTTAATTTAAACAATATTTTAAATCTGGAAATACCTAAGGTTATTTCATTGTCTTTTAAAATACTAATATCTGTAAATAAACCATAATATAATCAATGCATCATGTTTTTTTAACTGAGCTTCTGATTCAGAAATGTTAAAAACATCAACAAATGCCTTTCAAAAGTAGAAACAGTTTTATGTTAAGTCAGACGTGGGAAGTTGCACCAAATCTTGTACTGTAGGTATACATTCCATGCTGCCTGGCAACACACTCTAAATTAACACAATGTTGTCTAAGCTCCATTGCATAGTAAGATTTTGGAAATGAGTGGTTAAACAGGTTCCGGGGTTAGTGCAATAGCAAGTGCACCTGAAACTTGGCAGATAGGAAAAGTGTTGTGCTATTTAATAAATTCCCAAACCTACTGTATAGTTTCAGTATAAAAACATGCAAAATAGCTTAATAAACAGACAAAAGTTCAAACCACTGCACCCTCTAATATTTATGAATTGGAAAAGAGTAAAAAAATCTTAAACATTTTGTTCTTTATTCTCTATTCCACTATACTTAAGAAATTAAAAACTAAATTTTAAAAAGCAAGATTTTTTGCTTGTAATTATATGCCTGAAAATAGTGACATGCTGTACATTTTATTGAGCATAGTGTCTGTGCCTGTCCTTTATGTTCACTGACTATCCTATGGAATGACTGCATTTTGAGAGGAAGAGATTGCTAAGCCAAACCATGCCAAGTTATCAACAAGGCAGCAATGTATACCCAGAATGAAGTTTTTCTAATCTTTTCTGACTTAAGTGATGTCTCTGTTTGTATCAACAAGGAATAGAACATGTTACCATTGTTTCCAATGAAACAACATTGAACAAATTACCATGGGATCTGGTAAATTCTCCATCAGTTTGAGTCTTTATATCAAAAGTGGATGTCTTTTTAAAAGATATGCTCTTGTTCAGGCACACATTATTTGGCTAGCTGCATGAATTATTGAGTGAAATTCTATAGCCTGGGGTATGCAGGAGTTCAGACATAGATGATCATAATGGTCCCTTCAGGCCCTTAAGATCAATGTATCCGTCTATAAAATCTATGAACACAGAGTCTCTTATCATGTATTATTAGCTGATGGTGTAATGTATTTAATGAAAGGCAATTCTTTCTTGTTCAGACAAGTGATGATGTGAAAATAATGGTCCCTATTGCTGAAAGGGAAAAATACTATATTGTCTTACCTGAAGACCAATGGGACCTGGAGGACCAGGGAATCCTCGTGGACCTTCATCGCCTTTCTGCCCAAACATTCCTTGCTGACCTCTTGGGCCTGGCTCTCCATCACCTCCCTGACAGACAGGAACACATGACATGAGCAAGAAGCATAAAGATGCCAAGCTTGATTAAGAAGAAGTTCCACTAAAGTCAGTGGACTTGTTTCTAAGTATGTTTGGTATCAAGTTGATTTTGCAACTGTTTATTACGTACACAATAAAAAAAAAAAAAACCACCTGGTCCCAATGATTGGTCCAATACACCACGTGCATTATTCCAGTGTTAAAGAGTAAGGTGTAAATCCCTTGGATTGTGAGTGTGGGGACACCTTGTTACATATATGTTGTGATTTCAAATCTATTCTATGTCAAGCAACACAAATTAGCACATTATCAAGTTTTGTGAACCTAATGAGAATCTGAAAAGGTCTGGGTTTGCTATGCATAAAAACCGAATTACTTACAGCTATACCAGGGGCACCAACAGGACCTTGAAGACCTGGTGGACCCGGAGGACCCTGCATAAAAAGAAAAAACAGCAGTTTTGACATCTAGAATGAGATGAACAGTAGATAGAGAGAGAAGAGTATTTGCATGATTAAGATCTATTAA
The DNA here is from genome assembly GCF_028017835.1 of Emys orbicularis. Lineage (NCBI taxonomy): Eukaryota > Metazoa > Chordata > Testudines > Emydidae > Emys > Emys orbicularis. The sequence goes on from NC_088690.1 coordinate 40,646,642, forward strand.
GCAATTCTATACTCCTCCAGAGAGAATGTAATATTACTCAAAAGTCTTTTACAGTCAGTGCAGTCAGGCATTATTTGTTTAGCTCTCAAAGACTCAGACTTGCCTGGCTACAATAAATTTTAAACTGACATTTACTGAAAGCACTTACATTCATAATGTTTCAGGATATTTAAAAATGGATTTCCATGCAAACATGACTCTAAATGAATACTGGCTTTTCCAAAACTAAAAATATCAGACCTTTTAATGAGATTTGTACAGAGGAAAGTCAACCCTTAAAGTGTGTTCTCACGATCTGTCTTCAAACTGAATGCTTATTATTTGAATCAAATTTTCCGTAAAGCTATATATGTTTTTGTGTTTGCACAACACTTGCTATCCTGTCCTTCCTGACTGAGAACTGAGCTTGTCTGAGCACTATGGGCCACATTCTTATTTACAGAAACACACTTTTACACTGCCTTAAAGTGGATATCAATTACATTCTGTATTGCTAGAACAATGCAAAGGAGTCTTAATGTAAATGGGAATCTTGACACGTCATAAGACATTACATGTCATATGTACATATCATATCCAGCAACATATATATATTATGGGCCTGTTTATGCATCCCTTACTCACACTGGTGGAACCTTACTCATATGAGTATTCCCACTGAAGTCAATAGGACTACTCACATGAGTAAACTGTGTTACTGAGGGCCTCGTGTGTAACCTTTACCTTGCATGCAAGATGAGTTTACTGATTGAGATGATTGATTTTCTGGAAAGTCCCAAAGATGAAGGTGTGGCCAATGGAAAGGCAATAGGAGCTCCAATTCGTGTTGCAAGAAGAGGCATTGCTAGGTACATGCCAAGCTATATTGCAGGGTAGTTTCTTGAGTGGGGGAAGTGTGAAAGGCTAGTTCAAATCTTACTACATGTTCACCAGGTTTACTACTGCTGATATTATGCAGTGTTGTTGTAGCCATGTCAGTCCTAGGATATTTAGAGAGAAAAGGTGAGGGAGGTCTTATCTGTCATAGGACTAACTTCTGTTGGCGAGAGAGAGAAGCTTTCGAGCTGACAAAGAGCTCTGCTGATATTGTGATGTCTGGTCACATTAGTATTGTCTGCTAGATTCAATAGCATGAAAACAAGAAGACCTGGATTGTGCTAAGAATTTAGCCTGTAATAATGGCAAGATGCCTCTTGGCACTCCCTGGTTGTACTGAGAAGAGCTCAGTCAGCGGCATCCTGTGAAGTGGTACAACACAGCTCCACTGGGCAGTGAGTGGATGGCTTAGCCAGTCGAGGGCAGCAATTCTGGACCCTTATGCAGGCAACAGGAAGAGGTTGGGAGGAGAGTGGGGTGAAATTTTTTTGGATGAATAGTTTGTTTGCTGAGCAATGCAGTTAGGTTGACCTGAAACTATTTGTGAATTCGGACTGTATTAGTTTTGGCTGGGAAAAAGCTTTTCAGGGCCAGCTTCAGAAAAATGAGAGTGTGTGTATATGTGTCCCCCTTATAACCTGTAGCATAGTGGTTAGGTAAGTTGTATGGGAGGTGGGACACCTAGGTTTGAATCTGGAGCAGGGACTTGAACTCATATCTCTCCTGTCACATGAATGCCCTAACCTCCAAGCTGTAAGATGGTTTGCTTTCAAACTCTCCTGTTGAAGCTGTTCCACTTTGTATAAATATTATTCAGGCTGAAGAAAGAATGAGAATGACTCTTTAGCCTTGCAATTAAGACACTCACCAGGATGCAGATGTGGGGATAGGAAAATGTGGATTCAAATCCTTCCTCTGAATCCGTCAGAGAGAAGATCAGAATCCATATCTCCTAACTCCCAGATTTGTGCCCTAGTCACCAGGCTAAAGAGTCATTTGCTTGCGCTTTCTGTTTGGCCTAATGCATGTTTATATAGTTATACAATGTGGAAAAGCTTCAATGGGAGCACTTGCACACAGACTAGCCTATGTGCTGGTGATGAGGATAATCACTTGCAATGGGAGAAGGCTGAGTTCAATTCCCTGCCCCAGAGTGGGGACTCAAACGTGGGTCTCCCACAACCCTGGCAAGTGCCCTACCACAGTAAAAAGTTTTAAAGAAGAACATACACTCCTTCTTTTTGCTGAAGCTGACCAGATTTTTCCAATTAGCTAGAAATTCTGAGTATTTTCTGAACCAAATGTTTGTTCTGATTTTTCAGTTTGCTGCCAGAACTGAAAAATCAATTATTTACCCGGCTCTAGCAGGGAGGCTCCTCACTTCCCTCTCCCACCCCCACAATAGCACAGTCTAGAGAGGATTTGATCCTGCAAGCTCTCTGTGCATGGAACTCCCACTGAACTCAGTTTGTCAATGGATTGAAGGATCTGACTCTACATGCTGTTTTAACAATGAAAACAACAACAAAAGCTGCACAATATTTTCTTTGTGAAAGTGAGAGTGCATCAGATGGGCCCATCATTCAAAAGAAAAAAGCAATTGCAATACTATCGGATTGTAAAGGGAGACATATATCTGAGAAGTACATTGCTGGAATTTTCCCATCCCCCTCTTACAAAACACTTGCATTATAGTTAACATTTGAATGCTGCAGTGGGCATAATAGCAAAGGGCTGGTGTGATGGAGAGAACCATCACAGAAAATGTGGAAGCCCAGGAGGCTGGTTTGTGATAGGGTTAAGTTGGTGATATGTATTAAAACTCTGTTGTTAATCAGGTGGAGGGAGTGGATTGGCAGAACCTGTCAGAGGTGGGGCTAAGGCAGTATAAAGCCTGCTCCATCAGCAAGGTGTGCACTTTAAGTGGGATTTTAGTCTAGGCAGAAATCTGCTCCAGTCCTTTCTTTGGCTGGGAGTTCTAATGTAGTTTAGGGCCTTGCCTGAGTTTAAAGAGCTTATTCTAGTCTAGACATTTTAGAAAATACTGCAGTTAGAAGGTTTTCTATCCTTCACAGGAGAGCTTGTAAAGGGGTATTTCTTAGTTGTTTGTTTGGGCGGGGGTGTTGGTAATTTAAAATTTTTACTTCCTTAAATTACATTATTTCCCCTCCATTTCCACAGAACTCCTGACTTCCCTCTTGTGCTCTTTTTTCCCTTCATAGTATTGATGAGTTTCTGACCCACTGTACAAATACCATGATGGCAGTGGGACAGGCAAATGTTTTCAGTCTCTTTAGTGGCTTATCTTAACATGATATTTCTGCACGTATTCCAACAGACCGACTGGGCTGCAGCTAATGGAAGGAATTTACATACATACAAATAGAAAATGTATCTAAATTCACTAGACTGCACTGAAAATGTCAGCCACTGCTTCTATGCTCTCAGGATGAATTCACCTCTCTGCAGATAATCAGCACAAGGCCAATGGAGCTCTTAAATCTCACTTAGCCCTCCATATAGAGTTCCTGTTTAGTATCACCTATTAATCATCTTTAAATATTTTCCATTTGTTCAGATAGGGGCAGATTCTCTGTTCCGTTACTCAAGTGGCACAAAAGGCTGATTGTAAACCCTACCTGGGTGTTCTCCTGGCATGGAGAAATCTCCAGTGGGGGTGTAGCTAGCAGAGTCAGCTCCTGTACAACATTGCCTGCAATCTCCAGTGTCAGGGGTGTGTTCGGGGCAGGGAGGGATATACTGGAGAGCTGAGCAATGCACTATGCACTATAGCTATCCCCGGCTGGCAGTGGTCCCTTGGCAATCATTAGCAGTAGAGGTTTCTTGTTAAATATCAACTAGTGAAAGCCCCAAACCATAAATCCCTTCCGCAGTCCTTGTTTTCTAGGCTCGATGGAGAGAAGATGTCAAGATTCCTCTGAAGAGGCCAAAGGAAAAAAATTAGGCCTTAAACATTTTCTCTTAGGGCCCCCTGATCTTAATAGACCCAAGTTCCCCACCTTCACTTTTATCAGTAGACAAACACTTGAACCTGAAGTCATCTGAGATGAGAGGTTCAAGTGCTTGTCTCCTCCCCTCACCCTGTCTCCTCTTTGAGGGGAGGCCAGGTGGCACATTCTATCCCTGCCCTGCACACTCCTTCTGTCTTATGGGAGGGAAAGCAAGTTTCACAGAAACACACATTCTGAAGTCAGTTGGCTGAATAGGTGTAGCTGAGGGCAGAATCGGACTCAGTGTGGCTAAGTTCATTCGTGTGCTCTAACATCAAAGTTGTATCACACCTTCAAATAAAAACACTACAGCAGAAACAATCCAGGATTTCAGTGTGAAATACTCCAGATATGTGCATATTCATGCAAGCCTCCCACTTTGGTATTAAGCATGTGCAGGATACAATTTTCAACCACTTATTTTGCAATTACTTTATTTGTAAAGGAAGGCTCCTTAAACATATCAAAACCTCTAGTACTTATGAAGGGTTATGGACTGAATCTTCAGCCCTATGCCCAGCTCAAGTAGCTATGCTGAGATGGGGCAAAGCAGGAAGGGCAAAAGTTTTCAGAGACAAGCTGAAGAAGCCATGTGCACCTTTAAGGGGGAGAACAGGAAGATTTGTATGCTGCCATATACTGAGCCCGAATGGAACTGGATTCTGGGCTGCACAAAGATGTGAATGCCTAAAAGCCCACCCTTTTCCAGGCATAGAGGAGCACTATGCTTGCGTACCACAATGGCTCTCTCCAGCTACATAAGTAGTAGCAGGATTTGTCCCTACATCCAGGGCAAGTTTACAACAATAATAATTAATAATAAAGCTTATTTACAGTTATCTGGGTACAAAATACATGCCTGGAAAATTTAACTCATTTTAAAAAGTTCTCATTTGAGATAAAATTCCATTTGGCCATTTTTTATATCAGACTCACCCAAAAGTTCATCTCTAGGTTGAGAATAAGTACCAAAAATTTCAATCCAAAGGGGAATTTGTTCAGTAACTTTTCTAGGTATATTCCCCAGAAAACATGGACTGATAATAGATGTGCTTTCTCAACCATATCTATAATATGTTCCCTGTGTTAACAGGCCATTGCAAATATTTTACTACAACATTTATGATTTGATCTGACAAAACAGAATTGTGACAAGTATGCATTTGCTGCATGTGGAACTGCAGAAGTAAGAGCCTTTCGCATGAATAACTGCGGAAGGACACTCTTATTTTTTTTTAAATGCCATTTCCAACACAAGTTTGCTCTATATATTTTCCTATGAAAATATTATAAAAATTATTAATTAGCATATGCCTTGTATTAAACAAGATGCCGTTTGATGTGAAGATATATAATCATACATTTGACAGTTGCTAAGAACTTTCTACATTTATAGTGCTAGATGCATAATTAATAATAAAAAAACATCTTTTTCATGATAGGGATTGGCAATATACTTAAAGTGACTGAATATGCTACTCTTGCCCTGAGCTCTACTAACTCACACATTTTGAACTGGAATGTAATCAAGAATCTCTCTTCAGTGACTTCTCCCCCATTTTGTCTGAACTTGTTCAGAAAAAATAATATGAGAGCAAACCTGAACACTGACGAGAGACTTGAAAATGACTTGAAACTTGTTTGGGGTTTGAAACAGTAATTTTAAAGCAATCAGAGGAACGGGAAGTACTGAAATACTGTGGGGAAGGTTGTTCTTCAGATATTGCTGGTCTGACTGGACAATGGAAGTACTTGAACTCCTGTGAGAATTTTCATGCGATTTAGATCCTGATCCAGCTCTATGGAAGTTTATGGGAGTCTTACGATTGAATTCAGTGGGCCCTTAGCGTATGTTTACACTACAGCAGGGAGCAAGCTTCCCAGCTCAGGTAGACAGACCACACTAGCAGGGCTCAAGCTAGCAATCTAAATATAGCTCTGGCAGAGACTCAGGCTAGTCTCCTGAGCTCAGAGCCAAGGGACTGGGAGGTCTTAAGAGGCTGAGCTGCAGTATCAATACTGCTCTTTTTAATGTGCTTGATTAAGCTTTGCTAGCGTATGTCTGTTCACCCAGGCTGGGAGGCTCACTCCCATGCCCCTAGTGACTTGAAACATTTGGAAGTTTGCATAAAATATCTTGACTTCTGGATACCTCTCTGAATTGAACCTCAGAGATCCATGAAGTTAAGTCATCGGTGATAAAATACATTTCAAAAGCTTTACAAAAGACATGTCTTTACAATAAAATAAAGGACATATTTCCACACCGTCATTTCATGTTCACAGTCAATATGTATTGGCTGCTAGCACAGTAATGCATAATTGCATATATGCTCTTTGATACGTTCTACCCTCTGCTTCACCCATCTATCTCCTAATTATACCCTAAGCTAACTGGGTGTAAGAGAATACTCACTATTTATGTACAGTATTGTTAACATTATGTTAAAATTCTAGGTAAAATATTTTAAAGGTGTAATTAAGTCACACAATGCGATTGACAGTTTTCTGTGTTTCTACTGGTTGAAGTGTATGAGTCTATTTGAGACATACGCCTGGGTCCTGCTGATTCAGCAAATTGTTCATTAGATACAGGAGTGCAGTAATTAATTCAAAGGCAATAAAAAAGTGAAGCCAATACACTGGATAAAGTAGTTAGATACTCACATTTTCTCCCTTGTCACCCTTACTGCCTTTCTGACCTGGTTCACCAATTTCACCCTGTAATTGAAAGCCAGAAGTTACGTTCCTTCTTTAGAATGGCCTGCTTCCTAACTACACTCAATACTACTGTATCTTTAAACGTCACCTTTAACATGATTATGCTGCCTGTTTTATGTTGCAGTTTCAAGTGTGAAGGCCTAAGGGGAACAGTTTTGCATGGATCAATCACATTGGTATGACAGATTAATCCAGCTATTGATTGGCATGCTGCAGAATGCCACATGACCTCGCTTTGAAGTATACTACAACTGGGTTATAAATAAAGGAAACTGTTTTTTCTCACATTAGCTTCAATATGAACTGATAATGAAAGTACCTTGATTTATAGACTAATCTAATTACACATGACTGAACAACTGCTTCTCATTGTTGTGCATGGTATTTCAAAACCTCCACTAGACTCAAATTACCCAGTAACCATCTAAGAAAGTTTTATTTGGTTTAGCACAATAATAAAAGACAGTTTATGTGATTTAACATAAGGACTCTCTGTGGGTTCATAGATTCCAACGCCAGCAGGGACCATTGTGATCATCTGTATAACACAAGCCGTAGAACTTCTCCCAAATAATTCCTAGAGCATAAAAATCCCTAGTTACATAATAACTCAAATAACACAGCCATGTACTATAAACGTAAACCTCAAAGTACTTCTATTTGTGTTAGTGAAGCTAGTTAAAACTGTGATGGATTTCAAAGAATAATACTAGACCAAATCTAAGCTGAATCCTGAGAGGTGCTGAGCACCCTCAACTCTTCTTGGAGTCAGTGGGACCAGGAAGAATTAGTCTCTTTGTTTTTATGCTCTCAACACTTAATGCTGAGGCCCTATTCCACCATCAACAAGATTAAATGACTATACTTTATTGGGAATGTTTTCTATTTCTCATTCACTAAGCCAAGTTTTTTTTTAAATAAGCAAAAATAAATTTTAACATCATATATCCTGATTTGTTTTGCTACAGTTTCAACCTCACTTCTCTACTGGTAGAAATCTTAAATTGTCTACTGTTGCTTGGACACAGATCCTGATCCCCTATTACTCCTGTCTCTCAGATGTCTGACTTTATTTTTTTAAAAGGGATGTTTAGCCACAGTGTCTAATGTGATGACAGCTACAGGAAGTCCATTTTGTGTATAAATCATCACACAGGCAGACAAATGCAAACAATAAGGACTGACCTTGTCACCATCTTCTCCAGGAGAGCCACCAGGACCAGCAGGACCTGGAAGACCTACAGGACCCTGTACTCCATCTCGTCCAGCTGGACCTTGAGGACCTTTTTCACCCTGAAGAAAGAAAAATCATCTGTATTTATCACAAGAGAATAATTAAGAATTTTGTACAATTAATTCATACTTCATCAACCAATATGCAAATTGTTATATAGCAACATGCAAAGATGTTTGACTGAAATCCCTTTCTTGTTATATGGTGGCCTTTATCACATTCACACAATCACACTCAAAAAGATCAAATGAAAACCTCTCACAAACATTAGAAAGACAAGGTGGGTGAGGTAATATCTGTTATTGGGGCAACTTCCGTTGGTGAGAGAGACAAGCTTTCACAGAGCTCTTCTTCAGGTCACTGAAGAAGAGGTCTCTCTATCTCTCAAGTTGGCCCCATAAAATATATGACCTCACCCACCTTGTCTCTAAGATCCTGGGCCCAACATGGTTACAACACTGCATCTCACAAACACTGCATCTCACAAACACTGACAAGCTTTCACAGAGCTCTTCTTCAGGTCACTGAAGAAGAGGTCTCTCTATCTCTCAAGTTGGCCCCATAAAATATATGACCTCTCCCACCTTGTCTCTAAGATCCTGGGCCCAACATGGTTACAACAACACTGCATCTCACAAACACTGACATATTTAGTGATACCAACTCCATCCCTTACGTGATTATAAAAGAGTAACACTGGAGGTCAATTTAGCACGTGTGTCCAATCATTCCTTTTCCAAACAACCCATTTCAATGAAGGATAATTAATTGTCTTTACATTTTGTGCTAGAACAATTAACTATGTTTAAAAGCTGTCCTCAAACAATTATTCACATATAGGGAGATTCTCAGTACTACTACTTTAGGAGACTGGTCATATCCTTGCAGGGTATTTTCCATGCATGGAGGAATTCCCAATTGGTGTGTAGCTGGAAGAGAAAGCTTCCACACCACTTTGCCCCCAATCTCCAGCTCAAGAATATATTGGGTGCAAGGAAGGATAAGCTGAAGGCAAGGGTGGAGGTGTATAATGAACTGTACCTATCCAGGGCTGACAGATGGTTCCTTGGCAACCATTGTTATCTGACACATGTTAGAACTGTTCCCAAGCTGCTCTAACCTTCACCTGGGACTTGGCAGAAAGTCAGGCAGCCATAACTGGCTCCCTGACAATCCAACTACCTCTGTGACAAGTGGTAGCTAAATGCAGCAGAGAATCTGGTCCCTAAGTTCCTCTGTGCACTACTGTCCAACCGAACTTGTAAATAACTAAATTATTAATAGTACAAATCAGCAGAAATCACAACCAGCTTCTTCATAATGTAGGCTCTTAATAAGACAATGAAGGCTGACTGTGTATGCATGTAATATTAAATGGCTAAATTCCACTCTGAGTTGAAATGGGAGGTATTTTGTGCTAAATCATGACCAGGACTAGGCAAATCTACAAATGTTGAGGTTTAAATATTAAGATACAGACACACAGTTCTGTGAAGCCTAAATTCAGCACAATCTCATTGTTGTCACATAAACTCAGAAGAGCCTATACTCTCACACCAAGTTGCGGGCAAATGGGCTTTTTTGAGCAGTTGCTGGCTTTCTCCTTCACCCTGTACTGGGGCACAGAGTCCAGACCATGGGTCTTTTGGGATAACTTACAGGAAAGTCCCTTTCCAGGCTCCAGAGGTGAACCCCAGAGTTCTGTGTATGGTACAACCCAAATGGCTGCCAAACTCATCCTGACATTTTCTGTTTCAGTTTGATATTCAAACTCACCATGTTCCAGTCCTCTAGAATTTTTCTCCATAAGGCTGGCCAAACTATAATAGGGACCCATATATGTGAAACTATAGAGCTCATAACTTTATATCACATGGCAGTTAATATGTGGTTGTGTGTGTTACTCTGTTAACTTCTATTTCACATTTTCAAAATGGCCCTTGAGATGTTCAGGTGAAAAAAAGAGGGAGGGGACAGCAAATAAGAATAGAAATGATACCAAAGGAGCAACAACAAACAAACAATAGTAATAATTCTGGTGAGCAGTGTGCTTTCTGTGCCTAAAATAAAAGCAGGCTGAGAGTCTGAAAAAATGAGTAGTCAGGCATTCATCAATGATCACATCAGAGGCTAAAAAAGTACCAGAAAAGCACCAATTGCTGAGAGAGAACATACTGAAAAATAGGAGTGAATGGTAATGAAATTTGATAACAAAGTGAGAAATAAATTTGCACTCCAATATGCAGAAGCAGGATAAAAAAATGGAATCAAAACTATAATTTGACAAAATATTTTATGAATAGATTCTGCCACCTTTGTACTAATAATGATTCAGCCTTGTTAAACTCGTCCTCCTAGGTATTATAATGTGCAAAAATATAAATGTTGTCATCCAGTTTAATTTAATTTGCAATTTTCTATATTATAAATATAAAGGGAGTAGGGCAGGTGTGCTGGGCACATATGCAATAGGAAGGTCCTGCAGTGTGAACAGCTAAAGTTCTTGAATGAAAATTAATAACTTCTGTACTGTAATAGCCTTATGTGCCATCTCCTTGGAATTACTTACCGGAGCACCCTTCTCTCCCGCTGGGCCTGGAGGACCTTGAGGACCTGGACGGCCTGGTAGACCAATAGGGCCAGCAGTACCTGCCGATCCACGTTCACCTGGAGAACCCTACAAGGAAAAAAAATACTAAGTATGCAGAGAATTCTAATGTAGTCCATTTAAGCTTCTCACTGTTCTTCAGCTTCCAAGCACAGATTTCCATCCTTCAATCGGACTTGACGCAGATGGGTATTCTCAAAGCCAATTGCCCACTACTAATGGGATTTCATGGATTCAGGTCATACATGGTATTTATATTCTAAAAAATATTTAGATAAGCTTTTGCCATCTACCTGAGTGTACAATAGTGCCCAGTTGTCATAAACACACATCTAAGGGTAGCATAAAATCCCTCCTCTACCTGTAAGGGGTTAAGAAGCTCAAATAACCTGGTTGGCACCTGACCAGAAGGACCAATGGGGAAAGAAGATACTTTCAAATCTGGGGTGGGGTGAGGAGAAGGTTTTGTTTGTTTGCTCTCTTGTGTGTGTGTTGGCTCTTGAGACAAAGAGAGAGACCAAGCAGGTAATCCAGCTCCTACTGAAATGATACATCTAAAATTACAGAAATTGTAAGTAATAGCAAGGAAATGCATTAGATTATCTTGTGAATTTTCCCTATGCCAAGAGGGAGGTTTATTCCTGTTTTGTAACTTTAAAGTTAAAACACAGAGGATTCCCATCTAGGCTTAAGTCTTTTTATTACCCTGTAAAACTACCTTCCATCCTGATTTTACAGAGGTGCTTCTTTTACTTAATTTTTTTTATAATAAAGTTCTTCTTTTAAGAACCCGATTGATTTTTAGTGTCCTAAAAACCCAAGGGTCTGGTCTGTGCTCACCTTGTTAACCTATTTGGTTGGTATATTATTCTCAAGCCTCCCCAGGAAAGGGGGTGAAGAGGTTTGGGGGGATATTTGGGGGGGGATAGGGCTCCAAGTGGCCCCTCCCTGAATGTTTGTTTAAATCACTTGATGGTGGCAGCAATACCGTCCAAGGACAAGGAAAGAAATTTGTGCCTTGGGGAAGTTTTTAACCTAAACTGGTGGAATATAAGCTTAGGGGTCTTTCATGCGGGTCCCACATCTGTACCCCAGAGTTCAGAGTGGGGAGGGAACCCTGACACCAGTGGTGTCCATTTGGGATCAAACATTTGACTGTAATTGATGAGAAATGGCAACAGCCTTTCTGAAGTATGCTGAGCATCATCTGAGTTAGAAATAGTGGAAGATTGCCTGGCACTGGTTATGGTCACTTTGACTTCATCAACACAAATGCCTTTGTGAGATGCTGGTCATATAGTTTAGGAGGCCTAACATTGATCTCAGAGGACTTGCTTTTATTCTGGATAATATTAGATTTGCAATAACTGTTGTAATAAGCTCAAGATCCAAGGAGAAATGCCGCCAGAAAATATCTCAGCATTAATATTTCCAGGAATAAGGTATAGTTAGAATGTAGCATAGGTTCATGTCATGCTAGCCTTCTAGGAAAAAAGAATGTGGTGAGAGAATGTGTCATGCTAATAGCACTAGGATTAGTGGCAACTGGGACAGAGGTGGAAGCCGTGATGGTGTCCATAGCACAGGTGGCAATAATTGCATTGTTAATGGCAATAGCAATTATAACTGTAGGGGATAAAGAGTGCTTCCCACACCTAGCCCTTCCCACCCACCCAAATGTGACCTCATAGAAGATACTGGTTCAAAAATTTTGGCTTCAGTTGTTGATCAGATATGCATAGGTGGGTGGACATCAGTATGACTTTCCATCAACATTTTCCCAGTCCTTTGGCTTAGAATTATATTAATCACTACTATTTCTGACTACTGGTTGTTTTCATGGCCAAAAATTTCAGAATGGACATTGAGCCCTTCCACTGTGAAACTTTTTAAAAAAAATAAAACTCTAACAACAACTATTAGAGCAGCAGCACTTATTAACCTTGTCTCACAGTCGTTATCCAAACTGTAAAAGGTGGGTTAGCCTTACTAGTTAGCTTTATAGTTGTATTAAACTAAAAGAGAAAAAGTTGAAAAGCAAATGCCCAAACATACTTGAAATGGTCATTGCAGACTCAGTTAAAAACTGCATATTTTTTCTCCCCAAAAATCAGATTTCACTTTAGAACTCTTGTCTCTAAATGAAGGATTTGTTCTAGGATATTTTAAATCTCTAAATCTTTTGCCCAATACAAAGGATGTGAATTCAGTGAAAGCCCAAGTACTAGATTCAGTGTGTGCAGATGTTGAAAGGTTTAATCCTACAGCCCATACTCAGTTCTTACTCAGGTCAATCTCAGTTTAGTACAAAGTCCCTTTCACAAGTAGCCCTTATTGCATTCTGCTTGAGTTAGTAGCATTTTGGAACAGACCCTGGGGCTGTAATATGGTTCATAATTTATTTTTAGGAAATTGCTTGTTTTTTGATGTAAAGAAACTTATTACCCTGATAAATGAATACATACTGCATAGTAACATAGGGCAGAATCATGAAGGCTAAATATTTCAGGAATTAGCTCACCATCATGAACTAATTTGATCATACATTATGTTGTGCTCAGAAGCCATAGGACTCTGTATGGGATAACAGTCTGCCTGTGTGGAACCTGATTGACTTCAAAGTATTATATGAAGTCCTGTTGACTTCAAAGAACTACACAATGCAGGATTGGACTCCTCTATTTTAGATCAACACAAAAGTGGATAAAAGTATATTACCAAAAATAAGTAAAAAAAAAAAAAAAAAAAACCCAGGCCGGCTTGTCAGAAATGTATTAATTTTATACAGAAAATAATGACAGCAGAGTTGTTTTTGCTCTATGCTGAAATACCTCACTTCTAAGGGTTTAAAAACATCTGGATCATATTACTGTCTTTTGTGTATACTCTAACATCTTTTAAGTCCAACCATTCTGAGGTTACTGAAGCATCCATAAGTTAAATTAATGTTCTTAATGTCCCGGCTGACTCTGCACTTGCAGCAGCACAGGTGTTGTGTAGTGCTTATGGACTTTCAACAACAGGCTGAGCTCTACTTTAAATATGTCAGCCAGGCACAGAGCCAAGATTCGTGACCTTTCAGAATCTGAGCAGGACTTGGATCTTTTCTGCTGGATTGAGTTGACTAGACAAAATGTGTATATAAAAACCCTCAGTACTTCACAAATAGAGAGAGCCTGCTCGGATGGACTAATTGGGAAAATTCTGATTTTTTCTGTCATGTTTATGCTCATTTTAAATGGACAGATATCAATTAGTCTTGCCCAGGGATGGAAGGGGAGAGGAGAAGAAGCCGAGAGATCTGGTTGTGACTGCCAGTTGCAAAAAGGGATCAGAAGTGGTGAGGAGCATTCATCGAATGTCAGGATAATATGGATTAGCCAATAGCACAATCCCATCCAAATCAATGGAATCCTATATAGCTCATATTATGATGTTGGTAGACAACTGTTCAGTAACTGGGTTGAAGCCATCAATTACTTTACATATCACCAAACAGTAATGATTGTAAATCCTTTTCACCAGCTGGGCTGGTTTCAAATCATGACCCATTGGTAAGATTCTCCATATCCCATTACCAAACCAATGAATTGTCCTGTTCCGTCAATTTACAAATTCCTGGTGTTAAGAGCCAGAAAAGCACAGCAACAAAAGTCAGCTGTGACCCCTCTAAAATTTTAGCTTGGCTGGCTGTGAGCTAAAGAACTTGCCTTAACACTAAGACATATGAGACGCTCCCAATAGAGTTCCTGACAGCACTTAAAAATATAGGGCCAGATTCTGCACAATGGGTTGGTAGAGAGTTGGGAAGGAACAGCCACACCCCTTGTATCTTCCACACAGAGAATGGCCTGTTTCCTCCTGTGCCACCATAGTATTGAGAGCTTGCAAGGAGTCTGGCCATGGCACCATACCCACTCCATGCCCAGACAGCTGAGCTGGACAGAGAGGCTGGCGTATGCTGCACCTTCTTCAAGGCTTGTACAAGAGTGTGTGGCTGAGATATTCTAGGAGGAAGGAGGAACTCTGGCTTTGCAAGCCTCTATTCCTCCTAGGTGCTTCAGGGGCTGTGCTTCTCCTCTGTACCCCTTTCAGTGTGAACAGTGCATAGAGCTGAATCTAGCCAAAGGTAAAGGAGCGAAGGAAAATATAAACCCTTCTCTGGAATAGAGATAGAGTATATGGCCAATGGAAAAGGAATATTTCCTCCAGAGAATCACAATAAGGTTCCACAATTGCAGAGCACAGGAACAAGAAGATTCTGTGGACTAACAGCCATGGTAACTATATTGTCTTAGTTAAGTCCTTTTTCAGTGGAATTGATATTAGCTTTAGTTTTTTTAACAACAAATACAGCATCTGAACATTTGTTCAGCTGCAAAAGTTAAAATTATTTTGCTTATTAAAGTTAGGTTTTATTTTGTAAGAAGTAAATAATCTTCCAAACTAAATTATGGGATGTTTAAAACTACACGTTACATAAACTGAAGGACAATAACTCATATTGTGTAGATCTTGATATAATTTTTTCAATTATTTAAAAAAGTTAGTCTATAGATAGTTAAAATGTTATTTATACTTTCATTAAAAGAATAGATAAAAGTAAGGTTCAGAACATTTTAAAAATTTGCATAATTAATACAAAGCATAGCCTGGGTTAATTGCTCAATATATCTTTTCTGATACTACTATAAGAAATCTGAAGGGAAAAAATCTAATGGGTTTAATTTGAAGCATAAATAGTTCTCTGAAAAATAATTGAATAATTTAATTTCAAAATGTCTATTCATCACATGCTATTTGTGTCACTAATAAATCATGTCAGGAATACATCTATAATATTCTGCAACACCTTTATCATGTTGCTTAGTTGCTTGGTTTCTGTGCCTTGCTTGTAGCCTGTTTCCTTTTTTTAATTATATTGAATAAGGTCATTCTTTTAATATGTAAGAGGAAGGTTTAAAAATAAGAAACAGATAATCATGATATGCATAAATAAGGTTTTAAAATAGAGTTATGTGGTCTCTAGCAAGCCTTAAAAATAGATTATAGCCCTTAGAACACTGGGGTCAAGCATATGCTTTTATAAAATGACTCCCACACAAGCTCTGATCAGATCCTACCCTGTATCAGCTGCTCCAGTCCCCCAAGTACCTCAACTCTTCTTTCAACTCCTGAACCTGCCCCGAAAAGCACCCCATTCTCCCAGAGGCATCCTGATCCCTTTTCACCCAATATCAGCAAGCGTCAGGAACTGCTCTTTCTCCCACTCTGGAGCCCTCTGAAACATTTTCATTGCTGCTGCTGGACAAGCACCTGATTTTACTAACTGCCAACTTTGACAAATACCCCAGTACCCACCTCCATCTGCAGAACCCTCCTGATAGGCTGCATTAGAAGTGGCCAGTTCTAACATGCTAACTGCTGAAACCCACTGACAAGAGACCCAACCCAATGATCCTCAGTTGCCAACCCTTTTTGGTACCACTCTCCTCTGAGATCACATGCAGACCTCATTAGATGGCACCCAGTTTCCAGATGTAATTTAGGTAATGGTCTAAAGGCTGAGCATCAAAGTTGGTGAAATTCATTCAGTGCAAGGTCCTCCACTCTACTTAAGTCCTGAAGTAGGGTTGGGACCTCAATGGAAGTGGCTCAAAGATGTGCCTGTGCATATACTATTTGCCCTGGTAAGGGTTAACATGGCAGCCCTGAATAAGGAGAGCGAGAAGCTACAATGAGGAAAAGTCTGCAGAACCGTATTTATATGAATTCATTGGCCCTAACACCCACACAACTGGTGCAGAGAGGCCATGGGTTCTATTCCAGCTGATAAACTTAAATGGTAGATAGGGGAAGATGCACAGTAACCCTGCACTCTGGGTCTTGGATTGGGAGTGGTAAATTTCACTTCTCCAACCCCTCCTCCCACAGTCTCAGAGCTTGGCTTGGTGTAGGTGAAATGAATTTCATCCTCCGTGACTACCTCAAAATGAAGAAAATGCTTTCAGAACCCGGGGCTAAGATTTTTTAAAACAGGAGTCTGAAATGAGGCTCCTAAATCCTTATTTTGACACCTTCAAAAGGTCTGGTGAGCAACTAACAGCTGCCAGTGAACAGCATAGGAGCTTAGCTTCACTCCTCAAGTCTAGCTATTGTAAATACAATTGAATGGAACTCATTGATCTGTGGTTTGTGGTGTCTAGTAATAGGATATAGAATAACAGAAGCTAACTTTTGTGACTAGGAGTTCTCTTTCTCTCTGTGAATTTTTTTTTTTTCATTTTAAATATTAAAATGAGATCCTTGTATAACTCCTTGCATTGTGAAGTCTGTGCCTTGCTTAAAACACTTATAGGGAAGATAAATAAGCTGCATGCTGAAGTTTGTAAATGAAAAAAATGTTGAGTGGGAATATGGACTTACTGGAGACTGAAAAGTTATAGAGCTTTCCTCTGCTTCTAAATTGCTATATCTACACACTTCTACAGCATCTTTTTACCCTTCATCTTTTAAATAATTTAGATATTTCACTTGAGGACTGCTGAAGATCTTTTTGCTACGACAGCATCTCTCCTTAACTTCTCAGCTTGGCACTTGTGCAGTGGTCTATAACACTTTAAAGCAAATGCTATTCTCCCATCCCTGGTCTAATGAGACTGGAAGTGCCATGGTACATCCTAGAATGAATAAGTTATGGCAACTGCACCAGGAGGATGCCTTGATACTCTGAATATGCCTCATCTTTTCAATATTCTAATAATTAAGCATGACTGAGCCTTGCTAGCTCTTGGACTGGTATCCTGTGATGCCACATTGTTTTCTTCTCTGTCAGCCCCATTGTGTTACTCTTACCCATGCTGAACCCATTCTCTCCAGGAGCAAACCTACTGATTTCTCTGGCACTATTCTCACAATAAGGTCTATATGGAGAAGGGTGGCAGAACAGGGCACTATGATGGCAGTGGCTGCTCCAAATCTTTTTACATATTATCTTTAAGAAGATTTTATTTTGCAAGATTGTTCAGACAGTATTTGTACAGGGACCATACACGTGTGTATCCTGCCAGGTGAGCAAATGATGGTTCTTTGCATGGTTAACCCGGCAACCTGAATGTGATTCCTATTGCTATTATTTTGATTCCTGAGGCTTCAATGAATATAACAATAAACATTCGCTAGCCTGCAGCCGTACCACTGTGGTCTGTGATCTTGTCAGATATCATAATCTAAACACATTTAGGTCTGCTCAGTTCTAGACTGTGACACTACTGGGGGGAAAAAACAGATTTTTTTTTTTAAACACACCAGATGGCAGCCACTGTGTTGGTGTCTATAGAACCTGTTCATGGAATTCTGGTAGCTCTTCTACCCTGCCCACCCCACAGCCATCTTTTACAGTTATTTTGCATACATTTTCTTTACTACTCTTACTAGATTTTCATTTCACAAAAGTTAGGCATGTCAGTGTATGGATTCTGCCCATAACCTGGGGTAGGTGCCATAAAGATATTGACTTTGTTTCCTCTATTGAATGGTTGTCCAAGGTTTTGTCTCGTATTTATCTTATGAACTGTAAGCTCATTAATGAATGTACCTTTATCTGTTTCTTTTTGTGAAGTGCCATGCAATATAAAGCACTTATATACATATTTTGTCATAGTAACAATATTTTTTCCTTAATTAGCACATTTATTTAAAGTGAGCAGCCTCATGACTGAAATTGTTATCAGATAGAGGCAGATAGCACCGACTCTGGCAACATAACTAACTGGATAGCCTATATCTGACTGGTTCAGTATATGACCTGGACATCCAATACCCAAATGAGCTAATGAGGAATGACTGCCTGAATTTCCAAAGAGCTTTCTCTCATCAGCATTCAGCATGCCTTGCAGCAGCATGAAAGAGGGAGGAGGAACACCACCAATTGGAAGATAAAGAGAGCAGATAGAACAGTGGGGAAAAAAGAAGAAAACATCTTGCTATGGAGTATTCGTGCATCTCTCTCTTTTGTCCAGTTCACCCTAAGCACAGCAATTAGCATGCAATGTGTTCTGAAATGGTCATTCACTGTGATGTACTTGCAGCTGTACAGAGTTTATGATTCTGTATATTCCTGTTATTTGGGAGCAGTCAGTGTTGGCAGGTGTGGCAGAGACCTCCACAGGGACTAATCCTCTTCCTATTTTGTATGGTGAGCAAGCATTCCACTTTTACTAATCCTCTCTGGGAAATGACTGACTGTGTGTTTAGCCCTACTGCCTAAAATAGGTTGGAAATTATTTTAGGGCCATATTATGCCAATGATCTTCCCCTGCAACTCCCACAGACAGCAGTGAGATAAAGCTCTAGGTCTCATTGTGGCCCTGAGATAAATACATGTGGCACCATGATATCAGGTGCATCCTTATATCTTCTAACTACCAGCCAATTCCAAAATTCATAATTAGTAATTACAGAGATACAAAATCAGTCTAATAAAGTTTAGGACCTTCTCTGAGATTTGGGATATCTGTGGGTGGGGTTTGATTCTATTTGTGCTTCAGGTAGTCTCTGCCTTCCAGGGCCAGAGATTACCCACCTGAAGGTCTGAGAAAGTAACTGAACCTTTGACAAAGACTTCCCTTTTCCTCCATATTCACCACTTCTATTACCTGCCTAGAACATCCATTACATCATAATGTCTCTAGCAGCCATTTCAGATTGCTCAGATTATGGTTGAAAATTTGGTAGTCAAAACTTTGAATTCTTTAAATAGTCTACCTACAAGAACTGAATGTATATTAGAAAAGAGTGAAATATTTGTAGTGAAATTATATGGTGTGAATATAACCAGGAATTTAAATATTACTTATTGTGAGCAAAAGCTGTTGTTGTACAGGGTGAATAGTAAGGTTCCTATTTCGGGGCTTTTTTGTTTCAGTTCCTTGAGGAATGTGCTTATATACTATGGTGGGAAGGAAAAAAGGAACTGAACATATCAAAAGCAAGCTAAAAATGAAAGTACTATCACGCTACTTCTTGATGACATTCTAGAGGAAAGAATTAGTGCACAAAAATGTTACTGCAGCACTTTCCCAAACCTAGGGATATCCCAAAACCAAGAGTTTTCAATTAGGAGTTCTTTATATGTTCTGTTTTTAAGCATTAAAAATATATAAATTGTAAGAATATACATGAACTTTACTGTCAAAACATATATACTTTCAGTTCCTCTATTACTTTTTCCCTTGCAGAAAGGGTTTGTGTCAATTTACTTTTCCACCTGGGCTCACCGAAAGAGAGAGAAGTGCAATAAGCAGATGGTTGTCAAGAACTGCATGCTGCTCATTTGAGCATAAGTGTACCAGCTTTTGCATCTATAGAGTGCTCTTGCATAAAAATGACAGCAGAAAATTAGGCAATTTAAAAAGTCTGTATTCTATTTTAATACCTTTCATTTCAAAATTCCCAGGAACTACAGTACAAGATGTGATGGAGAGATCAATAGTAGAAAGTAAAAGCCTAAACATAAAACAAACACTTGGGGATACAAAAAACTCTTGACCTTAGACTGGTCTTGCAAAATTCTACAGGCCCACATCTTTCTGATGAATGAGTAAAATGTCATTACTTTTACAGTCATAAAGGCAGGCAAATCTGCTTTATGCCTAGGTTGGTAATAAGTCTAATGGAAAAATAAAACTTTATGGTAAATACCTAGGTCATAGTTAGGTATAAACATGGTTTTAGAAAATGCTTTTACACATTAGCCAGTCAAACCATATTTTACACCAGATTCACTGTGTTTAGGCAGAGTCCTACACATTTCAAAGCCCAGTGTAAACAAGGTCATTATGGCAAAGGTTGGTTTTGGTGATACAACAGTTTAATAATCATTAAATAATTTTACTGAGCATCACTGTTCTAAAACAAACAACTATGAGATTATATTTATGTGCTACTCCTCCATTCCTCGCACAATCCAAACTTTCATGTATTTCAGTGGACAGTTTGCTGGAATTTTAATGGCATTCATCATCATTGTTCTATGAATTTTTATTAGGGTCTGTCACAGGGCGGCTGCCCTTTATGGGAATTTTGGGCCCAGTTTGCCCATGACTGCCTTATGAAGGCCCCAGGTGGCTGATTAGTAAACAAGCACCTGTAGCTGATGAAGGTTACCCAAGCTCAGTTACAGGGGAATTCCAAAGGGATACAGAAAGCACCTGTGGAGAGGAGTTGCCAGGACAGGCCTAAACCGGGAGCCTGGAAGGTGAGCTCTCTGAGGAACCCATGAGAATGGGGAGCCTGTAAGAAATGATCCTAGAAAGCAGAGACTCCTAGATGGAGGGCTGTAGTCAGTAGGTGTCCAAGAGGGCCTGGTTCTCAGCCAAGGTTCTTCCAGACACTGGCTAGAGGCCTGTCCTGACAGGATCACTCACCGCCCCTGAAGAAGAGTCACAGTAGATGGACCTCCCCAGACCTGTGAGTCCAGAGAAAGATCTTACTCTGGTAGGGGCAAGAGGCCTAGCACCAGAGGTAGGGATTGGAACCAAGAAAACACCAGGGGGAGAGGTGAGAACTGGACTCAAGGGGGGGGAGGGGGGAGGTCAGCTGGTCTAAGAATGACTGAGTCCCTCAGTTGAGATGATGAGGTGAAAGATTTGTTTATGTTCTATGCTGGGTTTTTTTTAATGTTGATAAATGATACCCTCCATAAAGAGGTGTCCATTAGCATCTAATGGGCTGTTTGGACTTGTTGATACCCTGGGAGAGAGAAAAATCAAGTAAGGGCTCACCTACAACACGGCGCCAGCCTGCATGGGGGGTGTGCTGGGTCAGCCTGGCATGCACCATGTATTTCTACGTTTTCCTTCCTGAAAATTTAAGCTTTCACTGAAGAAAAGTAAATTTCTTCAATGAAAGGTCAGTTTCTTAGATGTGACAGCATTAATGCCTTTGTACATCTGGCAATATATATCACCCATGGTACTTATTTTAAATAATTTCTGCAACAGAGATTAAAATGTGACCCATTCCTTAAAGCCTGTGATGTAAAGTTAACTATCTGCTGAGTTCTGCAGACTGAGTGAAAAATCTCAACTGAATCTGCCAAAATAGTCTGCAGATGTTTCTTATTTCAGACAGTAACAAAAAGTTGTACAATAGTTAATTAGAGAAATAAATACACAGTATGTGATGTAACTCCACAGTGTAGAAATGCCAGAAAACATGGGGTGCACAAAGGAGTTATCATTTACTAGTCTTTGTGGACTGCAATTTTCTCGCAGTCTTATTTAAAACTAAAAAAAAATTCTACTTAACTTGTTAGGATGAATGGAAATTCACATCTATATTGGTATTATTGTTTAAGTGGTCAGACTGAAAAATCAGCAAGACAGTAGTGAATATGATTCACAACAATGGCTTAAAACCTTTTAACAGCAAACTTTGATTCTGAATAGCAAAGCAAAATCCATTAAAGTTATAGGGGTCAGACATGTGGTGCACAGGAGTTATACAAAGGGAATGTAACATCAGCCAGACTGGCCATTACATCCACAGTTTGTGGCTTTTCCTTGGCAAGGATTTTTTTTATGCCTGTTAATAACTAGTCTAGCTGGGCAATGCTGAGGAGCAAGTCAATTTTGCACCTACTGATAGCAGCAGGTTTCAGATATTTTTATACCTATACATTCCTTATGTATATAGGCTCATTAGTACATGCAATTGGTAGAAAATAACTATTGATTGATGTGAATGACAGAGCTTCCTTACTGTTTTACAATCTGTGTTGATGAAAACAAAACAGCATGTGAAAACTCAGAATGGAGGTTAGTTGTATTTTCATAATGTTGGTATGGTTACTTACAACTGGGCCAGGTGGGCCTTGTGGGCCTTCTCCTCCTTTCAAACCAGCTGGACCCTGAAAAAGGAGAGAAGCATGTTGTTCCATTTGAAAAATTAAACAGTTTTTTTATTTTGCAACATATTTAATATGAAGGATTTAAAAATAAATTACCACCAGTGAATGGATAGCCATTTGAATTTAACCCTCAGGGGTGCCCATTTGGTATTTTCGTATTGCATTCATTTCCCAAGCACAGTGGAAAACTTCCTGTAATAGCTTAATTCATTGTTCTCCAGATACTATATAAACACTGTACCCACAGTTATCTATGCTGGTGTTTATACTGTACCTGCGCTCCTGGAAGGCCTCTTTCTCCTGGGAAACCACGAAGACCTGGCGGTCCATCTTTTCCAGAGATACCTTGAGGGCCTGGGTCACCCTGTGAAAATGCAGAGGTTTCAAAAACTGCAAATGTTAGTTACTAATTAGTAAGGCTACAATTTTAGACACAGAGGTGGCAGAAGTCACGGAATCTGTGACTTCCAGCAACCTCCGTGACTTCAGCCTATGGTGGTTAGGAGCTGCAGGGTACCCCTTCCACCTCTGGCGGCCCCTGGCACTCCAAGCCACCACAGGTGGCGGGGGGAACCCCCAAGCTCCCGGCTGTGGTGGGTGGTGGGGGCCCACAGAGTTGTGGGTGGTAGGGAGACTCTGCTGCTCCCGGCTGCCGCAGGCAGTGGGGAACCCCGCAGCTCACGGCCAATTTGGGGCGGGGGGAACCCTGAGCTCCTGATGACGTGGTCCGCCAGAGCAGTGTGCGGTGGAGGTACCCCACAGCTCCTGATTGCCATGAGCGGTGGGGGCACCCTACAGCTCCTGGCCTCTGCGGCTGGCGGGGGGACCCCTGGAGCTGGGGGTGGCAGGGATACCCCACAACCCCTAGCTGGTGGAGACAGCAGGGGGCCCTAGAGCTCCTACCTACCATGCAGCTCCCCGCTGCAGGCAGCGTGGGGACCCGCAGATCCCCATTTTGTCACAGATATTTTTAGTAAAAGTCAGGGACAGGTCATGGCTTCCATGAATTTTTCTTTATTGCCCATGACCTGTCTGTGACTTTTACTAAAATATCTGTGGCAAAATTTTAGCCTTACTAATTAGCGCACATATAATGAAACAGCAGACTCTGGTTATAATCAATGACCAAAAAAAAAGGACCATCCATCCATCCATCTCTCCATTCAGCTATTCAAGTACTTTATGGCCCTCATCACCATAGTATGTGAGCACAATAGTATTACAACAATTTTTAAAAAGTAATATATATTAGTTATGGTATTTAAACAAAAAGTTATTAATATTATCATAGTTTCTTTAAAGAAACATTCATGGAGGAAGTTACTCTCTTATCTACAATGAATAACTGAATAAAATCATATACTATTTTCTTGATCAATGTAAATATTTTTTCTAATTTTTTTTCCTCTTTCACCGAAAGAGTAACTGAAATTCTACAATGTGGCCAGTGCCACACAGAGATATGTTCCTGAGTTCCAGTACAGAGCTCCAACTTGACCTGAGCAAACAGGTTGTCTATGTACAATCTCCCACACTAAAAGGGAGATTCTATGCAAACTGCTGGTCTTAAACAAATTAATGGCTATCCTTGTTCCCACTGAAATTAATAATTAATTAATGTGGGCCTGTAGAATTTTGCAAGACCAGTCTAAGGTTAATTAATTGCTGAAGAGACCTTCCTTGGGGAAAAATGTGTCCGTGCCTATTTTATGCCATACTTTCTACAGTTATGAACAGTATCTGATTTTAAACATTTATCCCATCTATCTCTGTGTGACACCTTCCTTCCAAAAGCCATGCCATACCTTAGCACCTTCTTTTCCTGCAGCGCCTGGGAGGCCTTGTTCACCTGGCGGGCCTGGAGGACCAGGGTGACCTCTTTCACCAATTGGGCCAGTCTCACCAGTAGGACCCTAAGAACAGAAGTTAAACCTCGGTTACCCTAACGAATTTAATTTTTTGTTTGGTTGGCTTTTTGTGGGCAATCTGTTCCCCACTTTTTCCTCAACCTTCCTCCTACCCTCAGTTGTTCCTAGGATCTGGGATGTCACCACAGTTACCACTGGAAAATGTGCAATCCTCACCTTCACCTGCAGACAACATTTGTTTACAAAATAGTCTAATCCTTAAATAATAAAGCTCAAACCCTATTCTGGCTGCAGATACATGTGTGAGTTTCCATGGGCTGCAATTATGGCCCTGCTTCCCAAGTGCTGAAGGCCTGAACCCCACAGCATTTCTGATACATTGGAGAGAGGACAAGAGGTCTCGTACCCTCTGTCTGCCATGGAGCACTGTTCTGTAGTATCTTCCTGGAAAAATATAGAGAGGGGCGGCTAGGCAGATCCACTGAAACCTCCCATGGAGAGAATGCAAGGGCTCCCAGAAAGGCAGATGCAGGGATCAAAGACCTGATCCACTAGCTTTTTTGCACTTGTTGTATTTAAGTGGTGATGAGTTACAATACTGTATTCATGACAAGTGCTTTTGAGAAGAATAAAAGTTTGCCAGACATCATCACATGGGTGTTTGGTTGCCTATTGGTGCTCAATTCCAAAGTATAATGAGAGAGAGAGAATCTCTGTGAATCAGTATTGATTCTAAAGTAAGGGTGAGAGTAGGCAGTAATAATAATTTTCAGAAGGGTTTTATAATTCTGATTGCTAAACATTGTAATTACCATTTTTAATTGATTCACAATGTTACTTTGGTGTACTAGATAATACCACATATGGTATAATTTATGCCCCAAGAAGTGCATTTTCTGTTAGTATGGGTTGTGATGGTGGATGCTAACACTTAAGCAAGTGTGGAAAGATCCATATGGAAACCAAATGCAAGCAGTATCAGTCCTGGAAATAACAGTGGCCCAGGGAATATTTGCCTATGACTGAATAGTTATCTTTGAAATTAAACAAAGAAGCAAAAATCACACTCAGTAAAACACATGCTGTTTTGATTAATTGAAGTGATGGAACAGAAGAGAACTGTTGCATCAAACAGACTCAGATGCCACCTGTAATTAATTAGAGAGTACTACAAAAAGGTCTGTTTCTAGATGATTTAGTTAAAAACTATGTAATTTGTATCTCTAATGGAACTTTCTGCCCTCCCCTCTTTGTGTTTTTCTAAAAAGAATCCCTAAACACAGTTTGGAAAGTAAAACCATTTTCTACAGAAACGTTGTGTCTTGGCAGTATATGCTGTGAAATGTGTTAATACTAGTTCTGGTTCTGGTCAATGAGTAAATGGGGAATGTATTATTCAGCAAATGTCAGTAGTGGTTATAAGATATATTCAACAATATCTCTACCTATTTGACCAGTCAATTACTCTGGAGGCCAATAGAAAATGCTATTTTTTAAAATGATTAACAAAGTTAAACCTCTGTAATCCCCTGGGTGAATTTAATATTCTTTCTGGAAAATCTCTCTTAAGTCGGGCCTTGGGTTTCTCTTTTACGGGGGCTCTGTGGTACATGGATAATGGGTCTCCTGAACCATGATAGATTTGCCTGTGGTAAGAGATACTTAAACTTTTCTTAAGTGGTCCAGCCCCTTTCCAGTTAGTATGCTTTGTTTTTGAGATTGGCAGTGCCTGTATTCTATTAACTTTGTCTCCAATTTTGCCTTTGCTAACCTCTTGTATGGCTATTGGTAAATAGGATAGGTGGTAAGGGAAAGGGTTAGTGTCATGAAGACCACTTAAAGGAAGTAACTATATAAGTATAATCAAATAAGATCATGAAGTAAACCTCACCCAAACCCTATAAAATAATCAAAATGCTTCAATCTAAAATAATACAACACAATATGTTATTTGCTCTTTCTAAAAAGAGTTCAAAGTAAGGGGTCCTATTCTTCATTCTTAACTCTTGGAGAACACCTACTTTGCACTCATTGAAATGACTACAGGTGATGAATTACAGTGGAGAATCAGGCCCAATATCTTTGTTTTTTTGTGGAGTTTGATTCTTGCTTAAATACATTTTGCTAAATTTGCTGTAAGTAATTGGGTACTGCAGGAGTTAACATGTCCATCAGTGTATATTATATACTCACGAACAATAGCTCTTTACATTAGCCATAAAACAATCTTTAAACAGTGTTATCATATAGTTAGATATAACGTTTAAAATGCTGTACCTGGGGTCCAACAACACCACCAGGGCCTGGGGGTCCAGTTTTGCCTTGAAAACCCTGTGGAATGAAATATATAATACATAGTTATACATGGCAAGGTATAGATGAGCCAAATTCAAATCTGTGTTGAAGAGGCGAGAGAGAAACTCCATGTTAGGGGTTCATCTTCAAGAATACATATGGAGATATCTATTATTCCTGTGTATACCTACATGTGAAATTTTCAAAGCTCTGTCCTTTCCAATCGTTCTCAGCTGTGCTTCTACAGAGCTATCATAAGAAATGCCAGTCACTTCTACAATTATCTCTCAGTAAAATTTATTAGGTGATTCTGAATGCATGAGTGATATTGCTGAAACTCAGCTAAAAATACATATAGACACATATATTATGAACTCATAGCCAAGACAGACAAATGACTATGTAAAGAAAGGCATGGATGGGAGATCAAGGAGTATGGGGGAAGGTGATGTGGAAGGAACATAACATCGAATGAAACACAGATCCGGAGAAGATGTGATTTTTTCCCCCCCTATAGAGATGGGACAGGAGGACTGCATAGGGAAAAAAGGAAATAGTGAAAATTTGAAATGATGGAGAAAATGGAAAGGAGACTATAAGGCAAATGTCATTGGGACAGTCTTCCAGAAGACTGGCAAAATCTGTGGTTTCTAGTAAGCAGCTATAGACCTCAGTTCAAAGCTAGTCAGCAAATGCTCTGGAATCCCCAATTTAGAGTACGGCCAGTCCAAGGGCTCAATTGTGCCTTTACGAAGTAGTTCGGCATTGGAGGAGGTGTAGACTGGCACAGCCTCAGCAGAATGAACTCACTGCTGTACCATATGGAGTCCAGCATCCCACCCCTTCACACCAGTATATACCTGCACCCCTGTGATAGGGTGTTCAATCCACACCAGCCCTGAAAGGGTTAAGGTGGCTCAGATAGGGCCAATTAACCTTATAGGCAGCACCTGCGGGAGAGTCAGGCTGGATTTATAAATTACTAATTGCTGAGAAAGCCCAGCCAGAAGAGAAGCTGGATGAGGTATAAAGCCAGGAAGTTTGCAGCAGAAAAGGGCCATGGGAAGAGAGTCTGGAGTTGCTCTCTGGGTACAGAGAAGTGGATAGGAGGAAAGCCAGGGATATCAAAAGCCCTGGGATCCTATCCCTGAAGGAAGGGATTAAATTGCAGGGAAGAAAGCCTGTGGAAGGCAAAGTAGGAAGAAATCCAGAGAAAGAACAGTGGGGGTTGAGACTGCAGACCTTGGCTGCTGATGATAGGGTCCCTCGGGCTGGAACCCAGAGTAACAGGTGGCCCCGGGTTCCCCTACCAGCCACTGGGAAAGTGGAACAGACCAGGATTTACAGAACATTACCTGAGACAGCACACTGGCAGATTGCCTGGTGGGACTTGGCTACCCCAGAAGGGAAAGACGCTATAGTGACATAACTAGAGGGCTGAGTGGCGAAGAGCGAGAACCCTGAGTCCTAGAGAGCAAGAGGGACCATGGGGCAAGCGAGCAACAGAAGGGAGTGCTAGACCAGATGAGCTGATCCCCAGACCCAGCTACGAGGAGGCGCTACAGCGGTGACTGAACCCTGTTACAATATATCTTCCTTTATCTCCACTGCCTGCCTACGTAAAGGCCTCACATTAGTTATGGGCTTTGGGCCATATTCAGCATTCCTTACGCAGGTAAAATTATCACTGAAGTCAACAGGAGTTTTCCCTGTGTCAGGAGACAGAAAGGAGTGCTGAATTGGTCCCATATTCAGTGAAAATGCCTTGAGAACATCTACTGATTCCACCTCTACAGAAGACAGATGTGTTTGA
The DNA here is from genome assembly GCF_028017835.1 of Emys orbicularis. Taxonomy (NCBI): domain Eukaryota; kingdom Metazoa; phylum Chordata; order Testudines; family Emydidae; genus Emys; species Emys orbicularis. Next base: position 40,674,979 of record NC_088690.1, read on the forward strand.
GCATATTTGGTAATTCTATTTTTTTCTCCTGTGCCATTAACAAATCTGCTCTTGCTGTCTGGTCTGAGAACAAAAAAGTAAAGGATGTTTGTGAAAGAAGTAATGGGCATCAAAGGAGATCATAGCAACAGAGAATACTCATTCAGTATGGCCTGGATAACTGATGTGTGCATTCATCCCAATCTCATGACAATAAAGCCCTTATACTATCCCATCATGTGTGCATATTAGCAAGCAGAGCATACTCTCATAATATTCTTGTGGCAGTTCATATGAAGAATGCTATATGAAGCTGAGCGCGCTGTAACAAATAAGAAGGAAATTCTGGTTCAGTACGTAAGCTTTTTGTATTTTCCACATTTGTGGAGGTGAATAAAGAGCTCTGCAGCAATGTCTGCTTAAGCAGCTGATGCATCCTAATTAGTGAAATGATAAATCAATTGTACTTGGAGCTAAAGAAGTAATTGTAAATAATTTAGATCAAAATAATATTTTTCATTAAAATTGACCATTTTATTTCTTTAGATTTCAGTGGGATTGTATTTCATAATGCAACATGCATAGAGTCCTTCTCCAATGTACAACATGTTTATAGAGATAGCCTTCAAGTAAGGAAACCCAAACAATTCTTGTTTTGTTATATGGTTTTCTGTGTATTTTTGTCTCAATCACTCTTCTACTTTTCTAAATTGTTAGCTTTCAAGTTCCTAGTGGGCCGGCACTAATACTTTTTCTGCCTTCTTACATGGCTCTCAGTGAGAGTGGCAAATATTATGTTGTTCCTCACATGTCTTCTTCAAAGCTGATAACAGAGTATTATGTTGCCTCACTATCTATTGTATACTTATGATCAGTTTGATGTTATTTAATGGGGAACAACCAGAAATAATCTCACCCTTACCACATGGAGAAAGAATTAAGCTGTCTGACATCTGCCCCCACTGAGTTTTAACGGATTTTTGCTTTCTATAAACAAAGTTAGGTACCAATAAAAAATTGCCTCTCACTTTTTCCTGCAATTTTCGGTATAAAGCAATGGAACTAACTATTAACTGACACTTTTTTTAAAGATCACAGTGAACTAAGCAGTTGTTCAATAGCCTGAAACAGTAGAACCAATGTACTTACAGTCTCACCCCGCTGTCCTGGGTGCCCCGGCAAGCCATCTTTCCCAGGTGGCCCCTGAAATTGCAAGCAAAATAAGTCAGAGGTTTCTCAGTCATCTCTAGCTCTGAAAAGAGTATACAATTAGCCCTAATAATCTCTATGATCTTTTCAGACTTTCAGGCCAGCCTTCAGAAAAGCTTGACTGCTTTGATAGCAACTTGATACAATTTTAATATTTTATTTTTCTGTTGACTCCTTAATTTATGTAAATTTGTCTGGATGGTGATTTTATGTGTGTATATGTGCATGCATGTTCAAAATGGATGTCTAACATTCCAAAATTCAAAGTCCCTACTTTCTGTCCTCTCATATCCTGAACTTCATCCCCGAGTTAATGAAAACCGTTTTAAAGATAAGCTTCTGGTGAGTTGTGGCTATGGCACTGTTTAACATAGGGCAGCATCAGAAAGATTGCAAAATGAGTAAGCTAAATAAATTGTGATGAAAAAAAATCACAGACCTGATTCTGCCACCCTGACTCTCACTGAGCACAGCCAGACTCCAAAGGCAGCACCATTGGTCTAGACTGTGCTCCCAAGATCCAGGCACAAAGGGCATGAATTTTCTCTTCCTGCACAGACATGGGTCAACTGACTTTGTGGCATCATTAGCACCCCTCCTTCTCCTGGACCAGAGATGGGTTATGCATGTGGGGAGCAGAATCCCAGTGGGCCTGCAAAAATAATCTAGGAAAGCTAACATGGACTAAGACTGTTACTGCTACCTTCCTGACAAAACTCCTTCCACAGTTAGGGACCTGAGAGTAGCCACAGCCATGCAGCCATGGGAGTCCTTTGGAGCCATACTGCCAAGATTCTGTGGGGAGCGGGGTGGGAAAGGCTGGGACTTCCCAGTTGGTATGGGAGCATGTGACCTCTGTGTGGGTAATCTCATCCTCCTGAGGATCCTCTTGGATCAATGTCTCTCATTCCAGCAATAAGAAAATAGAAGTGGAACTCTACTTGACCTTCTGTGCCTCTCCCATGGGTTTTACCAATCTGGTTTATTCATTACAGTAGGACTACTCACAGGGAAAGGTACTACAGAACAGAAGTATGAGACCATAGCAAATTAGGTCCTACATTTTTGAAAGGCTATAAACTAATCCTGGTCAATCAGGAATACATGACTAAACCAAAATTGTATCCAGTTTGTGCAATGTACTCCATTTAGTAATAGTCTGCCAGTAACAGACCATATAGTTTTATATTAATTTGAGAATTTTTTAGGCAGAAGGGAAAAGGGAGGAAGAGAGACCTCTAGTGGTGGCTAATCATCTCTGTGGATGGAGGAAAGAAATCAACAGACACATCAATTTCACTCTACACCCATCCTCTTAATATGCACAGCATACTAAGGCTTATCAGGATTACTCTGTATAGTGAATATCACATACTCTCTAAAACATGTTGTTCAGACAAAGTCTGGTGCTACACTGACAACCAAGTACAACAGTAATATAGGAAATGAAATACACTACACTGAAACCAGTGTCCTCTGTATTAATCAGATTGCAGGATTATGATTTTGTTTTCCCATTATACTACTTTTCAACCTTTTTTTCCTTGTTGTTCTATTATCAGTACTGCCCACTTTATATTTTGTTCTTTAAAATTGCTGAAAAAATTCAGTCCCCATTTTTACATTGGACCTTTATGGGCACCTGATAAAAATGCCATTAGGATTGTTAACCAGCTAATTCCAATAGATGACTCTGGCATACCTATCATTCTAAACCAAAGATTCTTTTGATCTCAGAATATCAAAGCCTTTCCACAGATTTTTGGCTGTATGCTTGGATAACTTATTCAAAAAAAATTCCATCAGGATCTGGAACAGAAAGTAACAGGGAGAGAGAAACTGGGTGTAAACTCAGTGTAGATATCTTTAGGATGAGCTTTGAGGAGCTAATTATGGGAAGTGATTTCATGTAAATGAGTTTTCTCCACTTCACAGCAGTCCAGTTCATTTGTCTTGTGTGCACGCACTGGAATAGAGATTTTTTTAAGCCTTCCATCAAATGAGATATAAGGCTAGGTCTGTTGCAAAAGTCTTGGATCACTAACGTTTCAAGGTACAATGCAGCTACCTAGCCAAGGTTCCCATTACTTTTTATACAAATAAATAAAATTTAAGAAGGACTTAAATGACAGGCCAAAACAGCTCCAGAATGAGCTATGTGTCAGAAATCTGCATTTTTAAACAATACATGTAAGAGGTGGATGGATTTACATGACAGATTTCAATGGCTAAAAGTATTCTTACTGATTAATCAATTTACACTGTGACATACCCTAAATATGTATTTATATATATAACAGTATAGAAAGCCTCTAAATAGTTATATGGTAACCCTTAGTGTGCCACATTTCTCATACATGATAGCTAAGATGTCTCTTCTTCCTTTCCTTTTAAAATAACCTACTTTTAAAAGAATATTTACATCGGCAAAAGACAGGGAACTCAGTCCTTCTCCCAGTGAATATCATACGGACTGCAACATTTACAAATAGAACAGACTCGGCCTTTACTTTGAATATCTGACTTCTTTGGTTTTATGTAACAGGCTTTATGGTACAGAAGCTTAGGGGAGGTTTTCCTGCTTGTAATCCTCATGCATTGAGGGACAGACTTGATTAATTATAATACAGCCCAACACCTCAGCTGCAAGCTCTAACACACTTGTTCATACATTGACTTCAAAAATTTTCTCTGCCAAATTTGCATAATTATTACATATACTTTAAAAAGATACTTACAGGAGGTCCCTTTGGTCCAGGGAATCCAACAGGTCCTTGAGGCCCTTGTGGTCCCTAATATGAAGATAAGCAAAAGGGTAAACTATATTCCAGATGCTATAATGTTGGACTGAAGAGTTTGCTTCAGTTACGTAACACAAACTCCATGGATGGACATGTGGATAAAGTGAGCTACATATTGCATGTGAATACTGTTAGCAGTTCAAAGTCCCACTAGAACACCTGTGTGGAACATACAAAATTAGGGCCCACTAATTAATAAGAAACACTGATTATTTTTCTATGAAGTTCAGTTCCAATAAGAGATGTGCAATTGTTCTTAACCTAAGTGCACTGCAGCTTTTTGTTACTCATATTGGTCAGTTCTCACACTCAGCAAGGTATTGTCAAAATCTGTAGGTACTGTCGAAATTACTCCTGCTGAATGGGAAGTATCTTAATGTCTGTGTCTCTCAAGAAAAAAATTCTTGCAAGAAAAAAACAGAGGAGCCATTTCTGAAAAGATTTTACTGTATGAGATTTTTTTGAAAGTTTTAAAGTAGTAAAATAAACAAGTAGCTCATATGATGGCTAGTTTTAGACGTTGTCATTGAAAATTAACCAAGACCTTGTCACTTTTACTGTAAGCATTTGCTGCTGATATGCTGAATGGGGCCTAGTATCAGATTATTTTAAGGCTCTGTCTGTGTTAGAGCACACACTATACAAAGAACTAAAAAAGGAGCATTCAGATCTTACTTTCTGTGGTCACACAGCAAAAATGTGTACCCTAGTAATACAGTGCAAGACTTGTCCTGCTCTACCTGGTATATGATGTGTGGTTTTACTAAGACATCATGTGTCAAAATGTTAGAAATTTAAAGCAAAAGTCCTGAAAAGAAAGATAATTCATAAGGGATGGTGATGTTAGCGTTCTGCTCCTGTGATAAAGCCCTGGCTGTCTCAGAGTTCCTTAAACCTCATTCATTGCAGACTGGGACGTCAGGAAATGCAGGCTTTGAGCCAAATTATGGCTGTCTCTCTTGCAGTGGGAGAAGTGTTATGTACGCGAGAGGGAAAGGGTTGTTTGTTCAGTAGCAGGCAAGATTTGCCCCTAAGTGAATCTGAGTCCTATTTAAAACTTGATTATCATTTATTAGTGAATGAGGCTCAACCAAATGGTTAACCAGAAAATGTTCAAAATATACATTTTTTCTGAGATTTTATAGCACTATCCACATTTTCTAGAGCATTATCTATAAATTGTACCTGTAACTCCAACCCCCACCCCTAAGTATGCTCCATATGGTACATTCCTTGATTCAACTGTCTGCATCACACCCAGAAACAAAAAAGGTAAGGAGAGTTGCTTACAAACCAGAAACTCTTAACAAAAATAGGACAACATTTGAGGAAAAATATTAAAAGTGGCTGATCCACTGTCCAAAACATGAAACAAATTGGTCCCTCTCTGGAATACGGTTAGAAGAACAGAACTCAATGGTTTATTTATTGCTAGTAGCACTTTCTTGGCCATAAATCCCTTTTCCCCTTTGATCCTCAAGCCACGAGGCTTTCTAATAAAAAGAAATTTGCATTTTTTAATTTCACGATATGAGTTGCAGATTTCAAGCCAGTAGGAGTATGTGAGAAGAATACTCTAGAATTCTAATATCACATTATTAAATGTACATTTCCTTGTGCCATTGTTTTTTAAAAGTTTTCTATAGAGGATAAATGTTTAATATTTACATGGCTAGCAGCTGGAATATTTCTAACCAGACAGAAATGGTCTTTTAAAGTTCCTCTCTTTTTTGGCTAACAACTCTCCCCTCTGTCATATGCCTCATTTTAGAGCACATGGCCACGGTACACAAGGGCCACTCTCAGATTAACTGCTTGTTGAGCTCCTGTGACACAGCATACCTTTGAGCTAATCCATTCCTCTCCATTGATGCTTTTTCTGCTTCCCCTCAGATCTGCCCATTGTCTTCTACCTTCTTGCCCACTCCCTACAACACTGCCTCCTAACTCCAAACCCCTTGACTCAGCCTTCCAGCTCCTTCTAGCGCTCTGCTTTCCAGCTCTCTGCAGCCTGTCTCCAGGCTCTGTGATGTGGAGAGATCTACAGTTTAGCCTGCTACTCCCACTCAACATTCCCTCCCCTACTCCAATCAATCCTTCCCCTACCCCAGATTTCCACTCCATCTGTTCCACACCCCTAACTGCCACACACTTCCCACTTCACCCACCTCTTCCCTCTGCCTCTCAACTGTGGTTCATTCCCCACCTACCCCTGTTCCACTCAGCTCCCTACCTTTCACCTGACACCCAGCGGTTCCCTGCCTCTTCCATCACCACCATCTCCAGGTCCCCAACTGTCACTCCAAACCTCACCTCCTGCTCTGTATTACCCCTACTCCAGTTACCACCCTTCAGCTCCACCAGCAGCTCAGCTGGACTCTGGGTGAGATTCTACTCCAGGGATTTTCAGTTAATGAAAAATCACAGGAAATTGATGAAAGGCTTATTAAATAGAATCTATATTTTACATGTAGCTGTAATGCATTTTTCTGCATATGTTGAATGGTTTTCCACCAGAAGTGCTGGCATACCTTTTGTGAGCAGAGATTTGACTTTTAACTTTCATAGAAATATACAGGCATGCACCTTCCATTGTAGGAGGAGATGTTGATTAAAAGCTGACACATTCTGTTTGCAATTATTAGGGAATGTTCACTATATTTGATTCAATGTTGGTTCCTGCAGACACTTAAGCTGTGAGAGCTTGAGATGTCTGTAAAACAGATTCTAAACAAAACACACTTCTACCGTCTCCTAATACTATTTCTATCATACATCCTTGGTCTCCAATCTTTAACTTTGCAGGTGTTGTTGGCCATTACTGCTTTTCAGACTTCTCACATGTTCCCAGCAAAGTTTGTTTGTTGTTGCTCTGCATCTGTTAGTGCATTCAGGTATCAATCCTGAACATGGAAATGTGGCAGATGATGTGGCTTATCATAACATGGGACAACACTAGGTTGCGTAAGAAACTACAGCTTGAGCACACTGGAATCAAACATTCTTGAGGTCAAAAGGGAAAAGTAATCTCAATTGGGAACTCAGTTGTTGGTTTTGTTTTGTTTTTTTAAAGGATACCATCCATGTGCTCTATATGGCTGTGTAAAAATAAGCCACAAATATGTTCGTGTGAAAATTGGGATGAAACAAAATGCAGTCATCCAAACTTTAGCTTCTCCAAGTAACCCAGTCAAAGGGCAGATTTACTTATCTGTAGGAGTTAAATTGCTTGTTCTGTGATTACAAATCAATTTTATAATTTTTCTATGTGCTACTGCATAGTATACAGACTCTGTTTGAGTGTGTATTGATTCAAATTTAATATCATGCAGTGGATTCTATTTTACCCAGCAGTAGGAGTTCTCAAGCATGTAATTAGGTGATTAGGACAAAAGAATCAGTTCCTGTCAATTTATTAGCTTTTAGAGGGATTGAGTACTTTTAAAAACCCATATACTAACAGCAACTCTGCTGAACGGGACATTTTTATTAACAGTGAGAATCTCATAAAGCTCAGAAATGTAATTTGGTTTGTTTGAATATGCACCCAAAAACCTGGATGGTGATCCCAACCTCATCCCAATGATCCCAATCTCTTAGGTATGCAAAACTGGGTGTCTGAGAGGAAAAACAAGCTTTCAAGGCTTCCTGCTTCTAGCTGGGCAGGAAGGACAGCAGTGTAAGAAAGTCCACCCTTGAGGTACAGTATGACAGTGCAATTGCTTCACATCCTAGCCAGAGAAGTTCAAAGACATGAGAAAGTGTGGAGAGAGGAGAAAGAGGAAAGAAAGAGATGCAGGAAATTAAGTGAGGAGGAAAAGCTATTCCAGACCTACCCTTTCACCTGGTGGGCCAGGAGGGCCATCGCTGCCTGCAGTGCCCTAGAAAATAAGAACAATTTGTTCAAAGGTGAAGCCTGATTTTCTTTGAGAAACAGTTTTGCAGCAAATAGCATCTGACAATTACCTTAGGGCCTGGTTTTCCTGTGGGACCTCGTGGGCCTCTTGATCCCCGTGGACCCTATGGATTTGAGATACAGATACAAATGATGATAGTCATACAGGACAGTGTGTCAGAGTCAGCCATGCATTTTTACAGTAGGTGTAAAACATCACAGAGGTGGCAATCACTAAGGGAATGCAAGTAATCGTTTTAAACAAACAAAAGGAAGTACATACCGTTGGTCCTCGCTGTCCCCTGGGACCTGGTTTGCCATGTAAACCCTGCCAATGAAAGTTCAAATCAATCATCTTAGCATGTGGCATTTGACTGTGAATGAAAGTTTTGCTGTTGATATGAGGCAGTGTGCAGCTCTCCTAGGACTAAATGCTCTTTTTCCTCCTTTCTGCTGTGCATTTTAATTTAAATAAACAGGTTTTTGCTAAAATTGACCATCTTGCTGGAATCACTGTGCATGTAGCTTTATTCATTGGCTTCTACGTTAGGGCTAGATTCTGCCCTTGGCACCAGAGCATGTTAATGTTGCTGCATGGCCCATTCACAGCCACTGGAGTCCCTGAGAGGAATTCTGGATAAGCCAGAATTTCTCCTTGCAGCTCCCTTGCAGCAGGCCCACTGCACCATACTGGGAGATGGTACATCACACTCCCTCTGGACAGCTCCACTGGCTAAGCAGGGAAATAGCACTGGCAATCATCTTTTTGTAGGAAGGAACAGGGACCATACTGCATAGTCCTTGTACAGAGCCAGCATTTTGGCCCTTAATATGTAGCTCCAATATATCTTTCATACGGAGAATCTATAGACCCCTTTCATGAGGTAGACTTTACGCTGGGATTGTAATGGATTCTAATGTGAAGAAGCTTTTAATTCAAGGAGCTATATTCTCCTGATAGAAAAAAGAAACACTGTGACTTTTACTTGTTAAAATCTAACCAGTGGAAATGGGATCTTCATATGAAGTTCTCATTTTAAAAGAATTACATGCATATTCTCACTGTTTCGTCATCATACAAGAGAACACTATTTTAGTACTAGAATACTACTCAGGTTGTAAGCTCTTTGGGTATGTCTACACAGCAAAGAAAAAACCCATGTCTGGTCCATGCCACCTGACTCAGGCTCGCGGGACTTGGGTTACGGGGTTGTTTCACTACTGTGTAGACTTCCGGGCTTGGGCTGGAGCCTAGGATCTGGGACCCTGTGAGGTAGAAAGGTCCTAGAGCCCAGGCTTCAGCCCATGACCAGAAGTCTACACAGCAGTGAAATAGCCCTGCAGCCTGAGCTTCACGAGCCCAAGTTAGCTGGCCCAGGCCAGACGCGGGTGTCTAGTTGCTGTGTAGACATACTCTTGGAGGGAGGGACTGTCTTTTCATTGTGTTTTACCACAATGAATTCCTGATCCATGGTTAGGTCTTTAGACTATACTACTATTGCTACTACCTGTCACAGATAAAAGCCAGTTATGCTGGCCCAATTCAGAAGTCCATGGTTAAATGCCTGGCTGAATTGAGGCTTTTTTTTTACATCTAATAACTTTATCTTTTCATATTTAAAAGTGTGTTCTTGTGCATGTTACAGGTTCAGGTTTCCTAATTTAGCCTCCTGATTGATGGTTCAGAACAATGTTTTTTAATACTGCTTTATCCAAAAAATAGGGTCTGAATGTGTTTTTTCTTTTTTTTTAAACATTCCTTGTTGGTCACAGTAAAAAAAGAACGGCCTTCAGCTCAGCTAAAACCCAGGGCCGACCGGGAGGGGGAGGGGGGAGCCGATACAAATTACCGGGGCCCGGCTTCCCCCCATCTTGTCGGCCCTGTTTAGCCGGTCCGCCCTTGCTGGAGGACCCGAAAAAAAATTTTCACCGGGGCCCGAACCCGCTCTTGGTGGCCCTGCTAAAACCATTCTTAAGGAAAAAAGCAAACTGAAAATGTAGTTGTTTCTCAAAATTTTCATATTTAAAGTGGTGAATCTGTGCTTTTGATTCCTTGCTGCTAAATAAAATTGATTGGTAGGCACAGTAATGATATTCTTTACTTCAATCTGACTTAATGTCTCACTGAGTTGTCATCTACGAGTTCCAAGTCATCCTTTCACTTCTGATAATGTTATCAGCTTTCTAACAACACGATCAGCCACATCTAGTTGAGCTTTACAGGCAGCAGTGCAGTGACCTTCTTCTTACCCCCCCCCCCTTTTTTTTTTCATTATAGTTGGAGATGCTGCATATTAGCTTCTCCCCATGTGCTTCAAAAAATGAAACAGCAAAATCTGACATTTTACTTCCACTTGATAAGTATATGTTCTTCATCCTGCTTGCGATAGTCTGATGAATCAGAATGCATAGAAAATCCAAGTTAAATTGCATGGTATCTAGATAATTCACAAGATAGGAAAATAGTTCTTGCCAGTGGTCTACCTAGTCCACTTTCAGTCCATCTTTCAGAAGATGAAAAACACTCCCTAATGGACAATTGAATAAGCTACCTGGTGAGAGAACTTCTATCTATCCCAGATACTGAGTGGTTATGTTAATGCCCTGAAGCATGAGGATTTATGTCTCATGTAGTTTGATCCTATTTTATGTAACTGCGGATGTTCAGTCTTATCCAGATAAAGGCCCAATGCTATAATATCTCAATGTTCTCTTGAAGCTTCTTGTCTTTACATATTTTAGCAGAGAGGTCCACAGGCTAATTAAGCATTGTGGGTTTTTTTAAAAGTATATCATACCCTTGCACCTTTCTCTCCATTGGCACCTGGGAATCCTGGGAAACCAGTGGAGCCCTGTATGAGAAATGAATGCAAATATCATCAAATATCTGTCACACCACCACAATACATCCAGTACTTAATCTAGAATTAAAAGCATATCACCAGATTGATGCAAAATGTACATTACAACTAGATCAATGGAAATAGTTTTTAAAGATGTCAGCTCTGGTGAATATCTAAAAATTAACTTACCATAATGCCTCAAGTCCTGAATGCATTAAAAACATCAACATAAGTAATAACATTATTTTTCATTAACATCAATAAGAAAGTGTTTGACAAATCTTTTCCAATTTTAGTTAACAGTGAGAAAGAAAAGTTCATTAACCATCACTAGAAATGATTTTATTAGATCATGACCAATGAAATAAATCTTGGGAACTTGCCTCTGCTGAATCAGAGTGGCAGAACTAAAATCATTTTCTTAATGCAGTATCAGTGCCGCACAAGAGCATTCTTGTGGGCCTTATTGTTCTTTGCTCAGCTATTTAAGAGGGCTGATTTGCACTTTTGTTTTCAAGTGGCTGTTACTGTGTGTTCACATTCACATTTCACAGACACATTATGACTAACATTAAAAACTCCAGTTCTATTCAAGTTAGGTAACTCAATAGAAAGCATCTGTTTTAGCAGAACTCCTCTTTACAGAGATCTGTAAATGCAGCACTGACGATCTAAGTGTGGTTGTGCAGTGGGATTGCATAAAGCCCAGAACATAACTTGGGCTGAGTTTCAGGAAAGAGTCTTGAGTCTGGGATGATACTGCTTGCTAAACCCTACCTACACCTTTTCCCCATCTCCCCTGACAAAGTCCACCATGCCTTCTGACTTCAATAGCAGTTGTATATATGTATTTATTTGAAGAATAGGTCCTACTATTTATTATGGACACCTTCTCTCTCATATATTTTCAGACACCCACGTCTATATTAAAATATATATAATACCCTAACAAGCTCTCAGATTAGCTTTAATACTGGAGGGTCTCTGCCAGGATTAGACAGTGTGCAGTTAGCAAAAAGCCCTGAGTTTCCTAGTCAGAAGAAATACTTTTTGATGAGATAACCAGTAATGCTTTTCACTTACATGGAGACCATACCTTTACCAACCCTGATCAGCAGGGATATTCTTCAAGGGAACAAGAGCTCTTCAAAAGAGCTTCTTGCTAAGTGATGCCCCTCTCTTATCTTTCAAATGAAAATGATACTTATTTTCCAGTGTTATGATCAGCATTGACAAAGTTGGTCGCTTTATTCATGAAAAGGTGGCCATTGGACAATCACATGCAGTTACTCTATGGAATGGTGTACACATAACAAATTTGGAGGTTATACGCTGTTGTGGTGCATGAAATTTAGGAAAGCAAATGGCTACTCACAGTAATTAACCATTAACCCTGTCCCTAGGAAGCGTTCACTGTGAAGGAAGAACCTAATATTCTACGGTTTACAGAGAGAACTTAGAAAATGTGGTGACCATCAGGAAAATATTTGTTAAACTTAGCTAATGAGCTACAAATGTCACCATTCCCTCCACCACAACAAAATGGTTACAAGGAGAACTGACAAGAGTCAACAAATACAGCTGTTTCCAGGAACTATTCCTTTCTCTCCCTGCCCCCCCATGTAATCCTTTACCCTTTCTACTTCTGTCATACCATTCTGAAGGATAGTGCTGGCTTGTCAGCTGCCTGTGCACTGATTTGCTAGGGGGGTGACCTGGGGTTAGAAAAGACCATTGACTTGACACAACTTACTTTCAAGTTATGGGAGATTAAAAATCACAGGCATGTTTGGTTTGGCCTGTCAGTAGGGTAGTACTGGCCATATTCTGCTCAGTTCCCTGCTGCGATAGCTCATCCATCTTTGTATGCACAACATGTTAGTGTGTTTTTTATTATTGGTTTAGCAACAGGTAAACAGCTAGCTAAACTGTAAATGGCCAGAGTGTAAGAAAGAACTGCTCCATTCTCTTTGTAGCATCAACTAATATTATTTTCTCTATTTTTGTTTTTAAGTTCTTCGTGGTTTCCTATTAATATACCTTATTTATGACAAGGCGTTCCATTTATCCACTAACTAAGTTGTCTTTGGGGGGTCAGACAACCCCAGTGCTGATGGTTTTAGTGAACAGAGAAAGAAATTTCTTGTTTGAATTGTTTTCACCGGTTGTGATTCAGTGTATAAAACCTGAAGAAAGTCTAATTTTGTATGAGGCCACAACTGTGCCCTTAAAAATGTGTGTTATCGTACAAGAGAGAAAAACTGTTCAGACATTAGTATGAAAGGCTTAGAATACTGTATATATTAAATATTTATAGCTAAGTATTGAAGTATTCCTGCAATCAAGCTGATGAGTACTAACTTTAAGAAAAATATAGTGAAATTATCTTATAATGGTACCTGTGCCTAAAAACTGCACACAGAAGCAAATTCATGCAAGGCAAATAAGTGGCAGAAAAAAATCACCTTGAACCATCTACTGACTATTGGGACAGGACTTCTTATTTCCTTTAGACAACCATTATAGATTATATGCACCTTTGATTCCATCATCCTTTTTAATGTTGATTTCAACAGGACTATGGGTAGAAAAACATGCTACCCAACATGCGTAAGGGTAGCCAAAGAACAGGTCCTGAGCGACTTGATGCATTGTAGCAGTCAATACCCTTTCTAATCTGGTTGACTAAACTTCATGGAATAGCCAACAGTGAGTATAATTTGAATTAATTTCAGTTTTAACTTAACTTAATTTAACTTAACAAAATTCCCAGTGACATCTATATTGGAAAATATCCACCAATTTTCTTTGAAGTGTACTTGTTTTTTGTTCTTAATACTGAATAATGTAAAACCTCTTTGATCTTAGACATTTCAAAAGAGAACAAAAAGGAAGACTGAAATCTCAGACATTTAGGTTAAAAGGCAGAAGCAAGAAAGGATCTCTTTATCAAGAGTATTCACCTTGAGAAACACTTTCCTTAGACTCCTAGGGTCTATTTTATTAACACGGAATATTCAGTGAATAAATACTCTTAAGAGAGTTTACTTAGCAGAAATATAGGGCCAAATTGTAGGCTACAGGCATAAAAAATACTTCAGTTAGTTATCCAGAAAGCGTTATCTCTGTCAAAAAAATCACTAGTTCAAATTTGGAAGTAAGAACAGATCCCAGAATTTAGACTAGAGCAGCGGTTTTCAAACTATGGGGTGGACCTCCCAAGGGAGGCGTGGGAATGTGTCAAGGGAGGCCCGAGCTGTGTGCTTTTTTTTTTACGAGCTCTGGCTGCCAATCCCAGGTGGCTGAGGCTCATATAGAAGGACCATGGATGGCGGTATATGTACTTGTGTGTGTGGGGGGCGGGGGGGAACTACTACAGACACAAAGAAGGGGGGCTGATCAAATAAGTTTGAGAATCACTGGCCTAGAGGAAAGCTCAATATTTTACTGAAATGACACTGAGTCCTGCTAAAGGGGTAAGAGTTTTTCATTTATTGTACTATGCATTCCCAGCTGGTCTCATCTTTGACATACCTCTGAAGGTATGATGTAGAGGGGGACTTCCACAGACAACAGGAAATGTCCCTGACATTTTTAACGTTCCCATTCCTGCCTAGTCTGAAAATGATTTTTAATAGGTCTTTCTAACGTTTGCTTAGTTTACACTGAGCCATTTCTCAAAGATATGTTAAACTGATCCTTTTAAAATGTAATTTACCATTATTAAATCTTTATAAATAATTTAGAAACAGAACCAGCTAACACAGATATTTTCTAATGACGACAGAGTCCAAATGATACTTGAAGGAGGGACAACTGCAAAAAAAAGAAACAAACAAAACAGGGAATTGTGGACAGAAGGTAGGGGATTAACCCAGGAGAAAGAACAAAGCTAAGCATTCTGGTTATATGAATGTCAAGCAACAGACATCAGTCCCTCTTAACAGAAGCAAAGGAAAAATATGGAAAAACTGTGAAAGACAATATTGTAAGAGTCCAACTCCTATCTTTCATGGTCACACACTTGGAAGTGTGTTGGAGATGTTAGATGGCTCTTTCTGTAGCTAGTGGAAGATGGCAGAAACATGGCAGTGAGAATCTAAGGACTATATCTGGGTCCTCAGACCATATTGCAAATTCCCATGAACATCAGCGTGAGTTCTGGGGGCAATATATGGCTTTTAGTCTTAAAGAAGCAGGAGTATCAGCAGTTGGCTCTTTTTCAACAGTCCATGATGTTTGTAATAGTATATTGCTGGCACAGATATAATGCAAGTAATATTGGTAGGGGCTTAAAAGTTGTATGGTTGAGGGAAGGGGAAAATAGGTCTATAACAGTTGTTCATTATGGACCACTAACACATTTTTTAACATAAATTAAAATTTTATGGTCAGAAAAGACAGAATGAGAAACAACTTGGGGTTTGGATGCTCGTGTCCTCCTTCCTTAAATATATGACTAACAGAACAGCTGCCGTTGTGGTTAATTTGTCCACAGCATATCCACTCTTGAGTGCCATAAATAAAACTAACTCATTTACCTTTGGACCTTGTCTTCCTGGATATCCTGGCAGTCCTGGAACCCCAAGTTTACCCTGAAATTTTAAAAAATATATATTGTTTCTAGTAGTTCTTAGTAGTTTAGTCATAACTTTATATAGAGTTTGTTTCCTTCCATAACAAATACAATCAAATATTTTATTAAATTTTTCTTCACACTTCACCTATTTCCCTCCTGAGAACAGGTAGATTGGCTTTGTTTCCAAAACCTCAGTTCCAAGAATAAAATCCTAATCTTGTTGAAATGGATGATGTTTTGCCGTTGACTTCAGTGAACCCAAGATTTCACCCAAACACTCTTCCAACACTGTAATGTAGTGACGGTGGCAACAAAACATTAACACATCCTTTAACACAAAAGGCAATTACCATAACAGGCCAATTAGTGCTCTTAATGTTGCACCACATCATGGCTAATGTGTTTTCTTTATCTATAATCTCCATGAAAGCCAATGGATATTTGAAGATCAAGCTCTACAGGTTGTCTTGAAGAGTTCTAAACTATCTCAGAAAACATCATTGAAAATCATACCCCAAGAATAATCCAATATCACATAATATGTGGTGTGTTTTGAGAAAGATGGCTCTCTTCCCAGTATCAGACAGGAAAATAGGCTGAGTAGATTGATGCTATTGATGTTACTAATTCTACTGCCTGAAGGTGGAAGCAGGGAACATTGCTGTGTCCAGATTTTGTAGTGTAGGTCCCATTCCATAGTCTTAGGTGATAAAACAAAGAATGTGTGCTAATTTGTCATTTTCAAAAATAAGGAATAGTTGTTTTGGTCTCTAAGGGCCAGAGCCACTAGAGAAGAATATGAGTATTGTAAACACTCTTCCAGTATTCCAGGCCATCACAATTTTGAAGTGTGGTCTCTACAGAAAAGATGTGAGAATGGAACATAATCTTGTACTCCAGCAATAATCTGGGATGCTAGAAAAAAGATATGGGGGAGCTCCTGCCTGGAAAGTGGCATTTGACAAAATAAATGCGTGTTCTTAAAAAAATAAAGCAGATGAATAAAGATGCAGAATATAACTCATGTTAGTGAAAGCTTGTTTGTGCCTGGCAGGAGATATTTTTAAAGAAGAATTCAGCCATTTATAAAGATAACCACACTGACAGTTATATTTCACATCAAAACCAGTTGAATGCATTAGAACTACTTAAGGTAGCATCCCCTAAAAGAAAAGTTTCACAGCGTAACATTGCATCACACCCTGATAAATTCAGTGGGAGTCTTGCTCCCGATTTTCAGTGGGAGCCAGAACCAAGCTGACTATTTGGAGTCTTTTTGGTGACGAGATCCTTGCTGCCCATTTGCTCTTTCTTCAGGATGCTCAGCGCTGGCATTATTATTTAAGCAAATTGAGCCCCTTCCTCCTTGGGTGTGGAGGGTTCCCTGGCAGCAGGGCCACATGAAAGTGGGGAACACAGAAGGAGCAAAGTGGTCTTCAGGATGTTGGGGAGTTGGACTGGGTTCGGCACCTTCTGCATAGTGGGGACCTCCCAGTGAGTGGCAGAGGACAGGGCATGGATTGCTGCTGTTACATGGATCTTCCTTTTTTCCCACCCTCATGTTGGTGTGGGAAGATGTTAGGGTCACAGAGACTATTCCAACCATTAGACTGCAGATGCCTTCACAGTGCAATTCTGCAGCCACCCCATGTCATGGAGAGCAGTGAGCACTCTTCCCCAATCCATCACATATTGGCCCAGCATCCAGGCTGGACATTTGACTCAGGATATGGAATATAAGGAGTTAGTATCCATACAAATGGGAATAATCTGGATCAAATATATTTCAGAGGCTCATCTAAACTAAGACAACAGTGATGCTAGCTCTTATAATTCTGTCACAAGTCTCCTGGTATTTGGTATTTTTCTTAAAGCTCCAGCTCCTGAAATCAAGAGGATTATGGGAAAATCTCAGCTTTCAATTGGGGAGGGGGGGCGAGTAACTCGCTAGACTTTGTGGAATAAAGGTGGGGAAAAAATGAATCCTTAAGGCTCAAAAACCAGAATACAAATTAACAGAACTCTAAATTTGTTATATTTTAAAATCTTATGAGTTTTTACCCCATCTCATGATTTTTTACTCATATTTTGAATGTTTGGAGATGGCTATACTGAAAATCTCTTTAAATGGTACATTCATTTGTAAATCTCATGACAACAATACACTTTCCTATGAGAATCCTAATATTTTCATGTTTTTGCAAGGTCAGATATGGTGTAGGAATAGCCTTTTTCATGGTATTTCAGTACTCTCAGTCCTGGCTGAAAACAGAAAATGCAGCATTCAGAAATTCTATGAAAGAAGCTAACTAAAGAATCAGTTATGGTTTGGGGAAAAGTTCCTATCAATTCTTGTTTTAATAGAAATTGTTCACTGATCCAGTTACAATTGAATACAAAGTGATATCCCAATCTGAATTGTGCTTCCATTCATCCAGGATAATAGTTCTAGCCTTCTTTTGTTATATGTTCTTTGATTCATGACCTTGTTATCAGCTGGCAGGGTATTTTGCAACATTTTGGGGAACATTAATTCATAAATAGCTCCCAGTAGTTAAATAAGACTGAAAATAACTCTTCTTGGAATGAGTCAACTGACTTTTAAGTTAAGTTATTTGATGACAGCTTATGAATGATCCAGTATCAAATCATAAATATAACTTTTCCTGAACTTCTAGCATGCCATGTAAATAAATCATTATGAACAGTAATGTTATGTTTATGACAAGAAGCAACTTATAATGAAAGAGGATTTCTTTCTATCTCTACTATCGCTAAAATATGTTCCTTCCTTTTTAGTTCCTTCTGCTGAAACTCTAGTCCATGATTCTGGTAATCTCTCTTAACATTGAGTATCTATATTGTCCTTTATATGTTTAAATACTGTATAGACTTTAAGTATTTTTATTAAATCTTTTGTCCTAAAAGATTAAGAGGAACTGATCACAGAAATGAAATGTAATGATAACTTAGATACAAGTGATCATGACATGATCACATTTATAACGTGCAAGCAAATAGAGTCCAGATCTCTCTCTCTCTCTCTCTCTCTCTCTCTCTCTCACACACACACACACACACACACACACACACACACACACACACACACACACACACACTACTTTAATAGGGCCAATTATGAGCCAGATCAGCTGTGAGGAGGAATTTAATCAGATAAATTGAATGATAAATTGTAATAATTTAAGAACACCTTACTATTTGCCCCCCCCAAAAGCCTCAGTCCGATACCTTAGGAAGAAGGCTTTGATGGTTTAAAAAAACTAACCAGGTTCAGAGGGGAAGTGAAGAGAGCTATAAAAATAATAACAAAGGGAAGAAAGTGGAAGCTTATATTAATAAATGTAAATCAGAAGTTAAGAATTGTAGAAAATTGGTAAGGGAAAGCAAAGGAACACAAGGAGAAATCAATGGGCAGCAGAATTAAGGTAAATAAGGAGGGTTTTTTTTTGTAATATATTCGGAACAAAAAGAATCCTGACAATGGTATAGGTCCATTACTGAATGGAAATGGTAGAATTATCAACAATAATGCAGAAAAAAACCCAGAAGTGTTCAATAAATATTTCTGTTTTATACCTGGATCAAAAACAGATGAAATAGTCTCATCATATGGTGATTATAACACTCTTTCTATTCCAAAAGTATCTCTGGAGGATGCTAAACAGCAGTTATTAAAGCTAGACATTTTTAAATCAGCAGGTCCAAGTAACTTGCATTAAGAGTTGTAAAAGAGCTGGCTGAGGAACTTGCTTGACCATTACTGTTGATTTTCAGTAAATCTTGGAGCACTGGGAAAGTTCCAGAAGAAAGCAAATGTCGTGCCAACTTTTTTAAAAGGGTAAATGGGATGATGTGGGTAATTATAGTACTGTCAACCTGGCATCAATACTAGGAAAGATAATAGAACAGATGATACAGGATTGATTAGTAAAGAATTAAAGGAGGATAAGGTAATTAACATAAGTCAAAATGGGTTTATAGAAAATAGATCCTATCAAACTAACTTCAGTTTTTTTATGAGATTACAAGTTTGGTTGATAAAAGTAATAGTTATTATAATATACTTAGACTTCTGTAAATTGACTTGGTACCATACAACATTCTGATTAAAAAAATAGAACAATATAAAATTAACATGACACACGTTAAATGGATTAAAAATTGGCTAAGTGATAGGTTTCAAAATGTAATTATAAATGGGTAATGGCCATCAAGCTGGTGAGTTTCCAGCAGACTCCCGAAGGGATCAGTTCTTGTCCCTATGCTATTTAATATTTTTATCAATGATCTGGAAAAAAAACATAAAACCATCACTGATAAAGTATGCAGATGACACAAAAGTGGGAGAGTAGTAAATAATGAATATGACAAGTCACTGATTCAGAACTATCTGGATCACTTGGTAAACTGGGAGCAAGAAAACAAAATGCATTTTAATATAGATAAATATAAACATCTAAGAACAAAGAACGTAGGCCATACTTACAGGATTGGGGGGGGCTCTATCCTGGGAAGCAGTGATGCTGAAAAAGATTTGGGGGTCATGATGGATAAACATGAGCTCCTAATGTAATCCTGTGGCCAAAAGAGCTAATGTGATCCTGGGATGCATAAACAGGGGAATCACAAGTAGGAGTAGAGAGGTTATTTTACCTCTGTATTGGCAACTGCTGCTGAAATACTGAGTCCAGTTTTGGGGCCCACAATTCAAGAAGGATGTTAGTAAATTGGAGTGGGTTCAAAGAAGAACCATGGGAATGATTAAAGGATTAGAAAATGTGTTATAGTGATAGATGCAAAGAGATCAATCTATTTATCTTAAGAAAGAGAAGATTAAGGGGTGACTTGATTACAGTCTATAACTATCTACATGGGGAACAAATATTTAATAATGGACCCTTCAATCTCACAGAAGGTGGCATAACATGATCCAAAGGCTGGAAGTTGAAGCTAGATAAATTCAGACTGGAAATAAGGCATACATTTTCAACCATGAGGGTAATTAACCATTGAAACAATTTACCAAGGGTTATGGTGGATTCTGCATCTCTGACAATTTTTAAGATTGGATGTTTTTCTAAAAGATAAATTCTAAGAATTATTTTGGGGAAGTTCTATGGACAATGTTATAGAGGAAGAACAGACTAGATGATCTCAAAGGGCACTATGAATCTAATCGTCACATCAGACCCATGAGGTTCCAAGGTTAAGTCCCATTACTTCCATTTTAAAGATAGAGAAACTGATACGGAAAGGTGATATGACTTTCTTAAGGCCATACTGAGGTAAAGCCAGAATTAAAATTAGTGTGGGTCAGAAAAACTTTGATGAAACAATTTTCCATCAGAAAATGCAGTTCTGTCAACTGAAACACGTCACACAATTGTGCTGATTTTGTCAAAATTTCATTTTCAGAAAAAAAGTTGTGTGTGGGGGGTAAGTTCTAACAATGTTGAAATGACCCATTTTGATATTTTTTTGAACAAAACATTTAGATGTTTGTTTTTGAAAGGGCTTTTCATTTTGATATTGTGTGTGTGTGTGTGTGTGTGCGTGTTATGTATATGTATGTGTATATGTATGTATGTGAATGTGTATATATATATATATATATATATATATAAAGTTAGAATCAAAACAAAACGTTTTGATTTTGTCAAAATGAAACACACAACCAATTGGACAGGAAATGAATGAAATGAGATTTTTCTTTTGTGGAGAATTCTGAAATTTTGGGGGTTTGTTCCAATTCAGAATGAAGTCAATGTTTGAAATCTCACAATCCTCTGTGAAACAATTTCTGTGCTCCACACAGCTCTAATTAAAACACTGCACCTCCTGATTCCATCCTATATTCTCATCCCCCTACTTCTCTTCTACCACAAGCTCCCTCATTTTTGGTCTCCTATGTGTTACCTCTCTCCTGGCCCAGGCTACCCAAAACACTGCACTGAAATGCCACTCTGACCTTTTACATACCATGCCTTCAATTCCCTTTTCCAGTGTCCTCTCTCTTTCTGTATCAGGTTCAAGATCATTATTCTCATTTTCAAGATTCTACATCACATGCCCTCCATACATCTTAGTCTTTGTCTTTCACTATGTTCTAATGCCCCACACTTTGTTCAGTCTTCCTTCTTAATAGCACCTTTCTCTCCTTCTGCCACTCCTGATTTTGTTTTTTGTCATGATACTCCTTATACTTAAAACAACTTATGTCTTCCCATTCACCATACAATTTCTGCTCCTTCAGATCTTCTCTGTAGCCTTTCAATGCCAAACTACTTTCCAGCACTGTCTCCATCCATTCTGGTGTCAAATTTTCTTTGTATTATATTTGTCTTTGTTAGATTAGACTGTAAACTCCTCAGGACAGGGCTTAGCTGTCTCATGTGCCAGGAAGTGTTATGCATTTCTATGTATAGCTACAAAATAATAATTTCCATTATTTGTGTAGTGTCTGAGATCACTCTAGTGGCTGCCCTCAGCAGCCATAATAACCTACCACTATCTGATAGCTAAAGGAGCTACTTTCAGCAGTACCGGCCTTTGGAGCTGAAGATCCTGGTTTGATCTCCATTATGAGACAATGTTTCTTTACATTAGCTGTTGGTTACTAACCTTTTCACCAGCCTGCCCAGCACCACCTGGGTCCCCTGTTGGACCTGCTCGACCTTTTGGACCTTCAGGGCCATCTTCTCCTCGTGGACCCAGTGGACCAACTTCACCCTAAAATTCAATATGCTATAAATACAGAGCCACTGCCTATGCTCATACCAATACACTGTTTGCAATAGCAGGACAGCTTAAGTTTTATTTTAAAACTTAACAATTACTTGAAAACTAATGTAAATGAAGATTAGGAACAAATATTAGTGCTTTTGTGCTAGTAACAGAATTCAAGTTGTGGGGGTTGTGCAGGCGTTGTGCATGGGGTTACTTAAACCCAGGCTAGGGGTGTGTATTAACACCACTTTTGGAGGATCGGTGTGGCCCCCTGTGAAATATGGTTACACCTTTTCCCCTGCACCAGCCAGAATCTGGCCCTGAAGGATTAATCTAGTACATTATACATGGAATGGAATTAGTGTGAAAATATGGATGCCTGGATAACTAAGTAGTCTGTTGGTAATGTTAGCTTAAAACCATGAAGTCTGAGGCCAAAAGCTCAGCTGGTGTAAACTAGTGAGCTCCACTGCGGTCAATAGAGTTATGCTGATTCCCACCATGTGAGGATCTGGCCCCAAATCTACATGTGTGCACTGTTTTTTAAAATTTAATTATAAATAAGTTTAAAGTGATATTCACAGGCTAACAGCTATAATTTCTAAGTACTATATTTTCCTATATAAATACTTACTCTGTCACCTTTAAGACCCATGTCACCTTTAAATCCTGGGAAACCATCTTCACCCTAAAGAAAGCACAACATATAGAAAAATATGTTCATTAAAAGAGAGACTTTTACAAATGGAATTAAAACATTAGGTAATCTGAGTGGATGAGTGTAATAAATGCACAGCAGCAGTAACTCCATTCAATTTAGAACTTCACATGCCTAATGATTTTAATATGGCAGTTACTATATCCAAAAATATATATATCTATGCAACTACACTGAATGATTTCTCATCTTGGGAAAAAGTTGTGAATAATGGAGAAGCTCTCTTAGGCTGGACATAAATTTCTGTATTTATTCTGAACTTCTTCATAGAAGACAATGATCTTCTGCATTAAATTCTATCCTTATATATTAAAGTTTGTATTCTGTTTATGCTTTCTACTGATAAGATCTTTATCCTTTTTCATAATTGGTTGATGGACTGACAATGCAACTAAACCTTAATATTGTTCTGTTCATTGGCAGAACTATTCATCCTTTTTATTTATTTATTTATTTTTACTAGTGGCCTAATAGCATCATAAAAGAAAGCAGATCCAAAGGATGGACTAATAAAGGAATAACCAACTCTTAAAGTTTAATGAAAGAAAGGTAAACAGATTCCTTACTGATCTAGTAACTCCTTTATAAAACTAAAAGTGGTCACACTGAACTTTAAAATACATGTCTTTATTCATGTAAACATACGTACACCCATGTTCACAGCATATGGTGCCACACAGAGCTAACAGAAACAATAGTGTCCACATAGAGTGGTCAAATGTAAAAGCATGAAAGGTGGCTCAATGGCTACATTCATTGGTTGATACAAACCTATATTCTGTGGGTAATTATAAGAAAATGATCAAGTCAGCATGGCAAAGGTAAACACGCTGACACTTTAAGGATGCGTTTGTACATGTGATTGAATCAGAACATGTTAAGATCCTAGTGGAGACTATTTATTTACAGATAGCTAATCTCCTCAAAGACATTATGTAGTTGTCCATGTTCCCATGAAAATAGACAACAGTGAGGAAAATTCTACTGTTACACTTGAGCACATGGATAGTGACTCCACTGACATCAGAAGAAATCAATGGAATTATTCCAGATTTGCACTAGTGTAATTGAGAGGAGTTTTTGGTCCGCTATCTCTACATCTCAGTCTTTGCACAACTACCATTCTGATATCAAGGCCATAGAAGATTCTGGCAAGTACATTTTTTAGGTGCTGTTCCTCATTGTTGGGGACGGAAGCTCTCTCTCTGCTGAATGAACTTGTAGAAAAGGGGTTCACTATAATGTTGATGTGCTTCAGGAGAAGAAGTATTGGTGATGTCAGTCTAGAATTAATGACAATGTGCTCCAGTTGTAGCTAATAAAACAGCAAGGGCATTGTACTCCATCCTCAACAGTTTGCACTCCTATATCTAGATACGTTTTCTCTTTTCCCATGCCAACCAGAGACATTTGGCATGGTCCACAAACCTAAAACCATAACATTATTTTTATTCCATTCAATATTTGAAGGAGAATTATTTCTATGACAAAAGTGTTTCCAGAGGTAAATGGATCAAGAGAAACATGCCATGATATGTCAGCGCTTTAATTTCCTTGCAAAACTTACAAGTATGGTCAAATTTCATTGTGCAAAAACCTTACAATCTTTTAAAAAACAGTATGAGGTGCAGTAGAAGGTCATGATTCATGGGAAAAAGACACTAGGAAAAGGTTTAGGTAACTGACAGATTGTCTGTGCTTTGGGTGATAGTGATAAAAGGGCCCATGAGGTCACTCTATAATCCAGACATTAAAATTCTAGAGTTACAAATACCTATTTATTAAAATGTAAAGAGAGGTGTTGATCAAGTAGAGCTCAGTGGTTTGAGCATTGGCCTGCTAAACCCAGGGTTGTGAGTTCAATCCTTGAGGGGGCCACTTAGGGATCTGGGGCAAAAATCAGTACTTGGTCCTGCTAGTGAAGGCAGGGGGCTGGACTCGATGACCTTTCAAGGTCCCTTCCAGTTCTAGGAGATAGGATATCTCCATTAATTTATTTTAGAGCATGAGAAAGCTAAAAAAAGCTTTAGTTATGAGCTACTCAATTATATCCATGGACAATAATGTTGTCCAAATAAATAAGGACACCTTGCATACCCATGAGGATTGAACACTGTGCCTATCACAGATCAAAAAGTTGCCAAATGAACTGAAACTCTTCAATCGTCACAGTGAGGTTCCAGCTACTGAGAGCTAGAGGAACTTGATTTTAGTTCAGCTTGGAGGTGAGAGTGAATCCATGAACTAATGCTCTATGGCCCTACTCTGGTTTTTTTTTTTTTGTTTGTTTGTTTGTTTTTTGTTACTTACAGAGTTCTATTCACAGTCTATTGGTCAATGCAGAGTCATAACTCCCTTGTCAACTTTGGGACCACATGAGATCAATAATGGTGTGCCAAATCAATCAATTGCTCTACCTTTGTCTTCTCATAATACTGTGCTTTTCATAGTAGTATTTGACTGTTCTAAATCAATAATGCCTATATGTAACAGACATATAAGCTCCACTACAGCACATGTCCTGGAGTCTAAGGGGTTTCTATGTATTTGGTACATCAGTCTCAATTTTGAGGTGTGCACTAATGTTTTGTGTCATACAGCAGCTACCATCAAACAACTGTTAGGATCATAGAGAGTACTAGGAGGTCTTTAATGTCATGAGGTCTTTAATGTCCTTAGTTTTTAAAGTCCTATTCAAAGAACACAATGAACTATTGAGCACTGTTTATCTTTATATCTATTTATTTGTGGAGATACAGCTATATCATTATTTATCAATATGGAAAAAATCTGTTAATTATTTATCCTGATTGCATGTTTGCTATATTTTGAATAAGAGCTCATGTTTATATAAGGCTTGGTCATATAGTGAAGAAAGTTATTATAATTGCAGAATTTCATGGGCAGCCCTGAAACAGCTAGCTGGGTTAATTAAACTGAGATTTATAAAAGCATGAAATTCCTTTCAGGGACTTGATCCTGCAGGCAGATCTCCAATACTGATGTCAAAGGCAGTTTTCAAGAGTGAATCTTCAGACTTGAAAATAAATGTACACTCTGTGGTAATAGAGCAATATGGCCAGATATGCCTGCGTGAGATGGTTGTTTGAACTGCAGTTCTGGGACAGACTGACTCTAAAACTTGTGCATCCATCCCCAGAAGGATCAGCCCAGTGCAAGGATTCTCCAGTGGGATAGAGTTAGCATAGAGGTTCTTATGCCACTCCTCCACTGCCTGCAGTTATAACACTGAAGAAAGGGGGTAGGGCTAGGATATCCCTACGACAATCCCTGGCTGGGGTTTTGGCCCCAAGAGGTCACTAGAAGCTAATGGAGGTTGCAGCAGCCAGAGTGTGCTCTAAGTTCACGCAGGGGGACTGGCCCTGAATATAGCAGCAGCAGCAGATTTGGGAGAATGCAAAGGTGACTTTTAATCACATTTGCACGTACATTCCCTATTTGTGCTGTGCACATTTTTGCCATAGCAAAGGATCTGGCCTATTGTCTGCATTTCAGACACCAGAAAGTCTAGAAGCCAATGGAAGGTTTGGGTGTATAAGAAATACAGAATCTAGTCTATAGTATGAATCACAGTAGTGAAAGTAGTAATTGTCACAAGTGTCTGGGTGTGACAAGCTTCTAGGGATCCACTATTGTCAGTGGGGGAAAGAGGGAAGGCTAATTCTCCACTGCCCTGCACCTTGTGTGTAGTCAGTTACACCTGTGCAAAGTGGGCGCAAATTGCTATTGCTCTGATCTGGTAGAATTTTACATACCTATCTCATAGAACTGGAAGGGACCCTGAAAGGTCATTGAGTCCAGCCCCCTGCTTTCACTAGCAGGACCAAGTACTGATTTTTGCCCCAGATCCCTAAGTGGCCCCCTCACAACCTTGGGTTTAGAAGGCCAATGCTCAAACCACTGAGCTATCCCTCCCCCCCTTTTTAGACAGATGTAAATAGCTATGCAAGGTGCAGGGCAGTGGAGATTCAGGCTTGGTACGTTCCCCTGGGATGGTGAAAAGTAACCACTGCTGTCTGGTAACAACACTGCTTGCGGTAAGGAAATAAAAGATGTAGCACTGAAAAAAGGAGACCCTTTTGTTTACTGGAACACAGAAAAACACTATTTTTTTAACAAAAGCAAGTCCAATTCTACGTTTACCTTTTCACCTTTGGAGCCCTTCAGACCACGGACACCATCAGCTCCCTGTAGAAAGCAATGAGAAATTGCCTCACTGTACATAACCAGAAAGTTTCAAATATTCAGATTAAAAAAAAAAAAAATGAATCATACCTTCACACCACGAGGACCAGGATAGCCAATTGGACCCTGAGGACCTGGAGGCCCCTAAAATACATTGGATTATAAAAACTCTGTATGTTAGTCAGTTAACAAATAGTTTTCTAAGTACGATCCACTTACCTTAACGATACCACAAGTAGTCTAAAGGAAGACATTGGAATAATCCTGGGCAGACAGGCTTTTCTGGCTGACTGCCCCCAAGAAAACTTGTGGGAATATCAAAGCGTTTTTCAGATTTTCTGTGGATCTATTTATGGTTTTGCTGTGGATTTATACTTTTGGACATTTCAAATGAAAGTGATGTGCTAAAAACATCAACTCAACATAAATAATCTGAAATTATGATAATTTTGAAAATATAAGGAGAACACACCAGTGTTAATGACGTCTGCACAGGCAGAAGCTACATGTTAGCTATAAAGACATAAGAGTATATCACTCTACTAGCCCTTCCCCATCATTTAAAAAAAAAATCTCACAAATTTACATTCTGTGCCATACTCTACTCTCATATAGGCATCTGCTATTCCCATATATACAGATCCTTCAGAATCTGACTCCTTTTTTCAGTGATTGCATTTTCATTAGAGTAATCAATCAATCAATCACGGTCTCTTTTAAAAAATCCCCAAAATTAACAGGGTCTGATTTTAAAAAAAAATGTCAACATTTAATTGATACTGACGGGGGATTTTTTGGCATTTATTGTTTCCTGAGGATTTTTTTAAATATATTTCACTAAACCTTTGCAAATATAAAATTAAGAGAGGATAAACCTTTGTTACTTTAGTAGTACATCCTGTTTCATAATCCTTCCTGGCCTCATAATAAAGAAAAAGGCCCTCAAACATGTAATAGATTGCAGAATAAGGGCCAGATACTGATACCCTGATTTATATTTATATTTATATTGTATAGTACTTTACTCCATTGTCTTCAGTAGGACTACTTGGGAAGTTGTGTGTTATTCAGCATGAGTAAGGGTTTCAGAATCTGGCCTTAACATGGCAGAGAGCTTTATAAACCCTTTAAATATTTCACTACAATGAAGAAATTATTTTCCACTGACTTCCTGTAAGTGACTGAAAAATCCATTGAATGTGTATGTTTTGATATACCCCCTAACTGAGCCTCTCAATAGTCCCAGCAAGTAGCATACACTATAAAACTGCAAACTCAAAGAAGTTGCAAGTTATGTGTCTGAAACATGTGCCAGTTTATGAAATCCTGAGTAGACATGAATAAATATAAAAAGAGTGCCCTGGTAAAGTAAAACTGCTTGTGGAGTTCACAGACTGGTACTCAATAAATATGGTTGTCAGCACACACATGCTGTGAATGGGTGATGCATTTTCTATCACTTATGTTCCCAATAGCTATAAGAGCAACAGATTACATGGTTGACAAATTTACTAAATAAACAAATAAATACAAATTGAATAGACATATGTTTATGGAAGTTTTGAAACTTACCAAAGCACCTTTCTCTCCAGACTGACCCTCTTTGCCAGGATGACCCTGATTACAGAAAGATAAATACAGTATTTGTTGGGAAATATGCTCTTTGTGAAAAACAATTCATTATACAAATAAATTGGTTTTAAATAATTGAACATCATCATGACCCCAAATCCAGCCCTGTTTCTGGACTACAGCATGAAAAATACACCTTTGATTTTGAGGAGAGATTTACTGTTTTAATATATAACTAGTTTACATAACAAAGAAATCTGGACAGTAGTTATATTGATGTGAATGTATTAAGCAACATTTTGATCAACTGCAGGAGTCTTTTAATCTAAGACACACTCAGATTTGATTACTATAGTATTTTGAAAGAGCCTACATGATACAACTTCATGCAGAAATCCCTAAAGCATATAAAAAGGTCACAAGAGTTGTCTGAGAGGCCCAGGGCCGTAGCAGCAAAGAACGTGGCCCCCTCCGAACGGTGGCCCCCTCCGAACATATGTCCGGGCGGGGCCCATTACAATGCAGAAACTGGAATGCGGTATTTATTTTGCCACTTTTAGGGGCCCCCTTCCTTGCGGGGCCCCCTCCGGTCGGAGGGTACGGAGGGCGCTCGCTACGCCTCTGGAGAGGCCTATAAAGAGATTGATCTAGTCTCATTTATAGCATTAATTAAA
Source organism: Emys orbicularis (assembly GCF_028017835.1). Classification (NCBI taxonomy): domain Eukaryota; kingdom Metazoa; phylum Chordata; order Testudines; family Emydidae; genus Emys; species Emys orbicularis. Next base: position 40,704,202 of record NC_088690.1, read on the forward strand.
TGCTTTTCCTTTAAATCATTGCTTACTTTTAAAATAAAACTTTTTGAGGGGTGCAGGCTGCTACTGTTTAAATTCTATATAATTATAGTTATATAAAACTCCCACTAGAAATGTAGCCCAAGTATTAAGCTTTTGTGGGTGTGTGTGTGTGAGAGAGAGAGAGAGGGAGATCACTCAAAAGATTAATTCCTCACTGCATTCCTAGTGGGAGACAGCATTGATTATATTTGATCTGTCATCAAAAATTACACTAAAGTTAAATTAAAAATGTTAATGGCAGATTACAGTATGAGGAAATCAACAAGTAACACTTTTTCTACTTTGTGTAGCTCCACTCTTATTTGAAGGGTATAGTAAATCTTTAGTTTTGCTGTGCATGTAGCCACTTCTTAAATATTAACTTCTTTGTGGTATTAACTTCCAAAAAGTGTTTTCAGTATGTCAAATCATATTTTAAAATACCTGCCAATCCTTAACTGATAAACTTCTGATTTTTATGTTTAGTTTGCTAGCTGGTAAAATGAATTTAAAATATGCTATTAATTAATGGTATATATATATATATATATATATATATATATATATATATATATAGCACTTATCTATCTATGCATTCTAGAATATTGATTAGAAGGATGAATATCAGATAGCTAGAAACAATTTATTGTCTTGCTCACCTCAAACAGCATTAGCAATTTTTTCAGTTTTACTCAAACAAATACATCTTGGTTTGAAAATCTGAACTAATCTTCAAGCAGATGATCTTATTGCGCACAAAGTTATAACTACTTACCCTGCATGGAAAGTCTGTGATCCTACAATGCTACCTCTGTCAGGGGTAATGCTTACCAAGAGCTTCAGTGACTTAAGCTGCCTGCCCTACCCTTCAACCAAAGAAACACATACACAAGGTAGGGAGATGACTGTCTAGGCAGATGGTGGGGTGCAGGCAGTGGTTCATGCACAAGCACGCACACACACATACACATGCAAACACATGACTACCTGTGCTTATTCATTCTTCACTGCATTTGTCTTTATTTCTGATTTTTATGTGTAACAAAATGTCGGTTTTCAAATACCAGTGATGTCTGTAAGGGCTGAGAGTTTTCAGAAGTGAGAAAAACTTGCACAAGTGGACAAAGATTCAAGTCTAACCAGAATCTCCAATAATGCCATAATATGCATTGCCAACAGTCTACCAGGAGTAGAGCAGGGCTGGGGAAAGGCAAAAGGAGCTGGGAAGCTCCAGCCTGGCAAATCCCCAGGTGGCGGGCCTTGCTAAAGGCAAAACAGGTACTGGGGTTGCAGAGGTGCAGCCTGGGGTTAGGCAGAGGCAGCTGGTCCAACCTCCTTGCCAATGATGAGTGGCCATGACAGACTTCAGTTTGCCCCAGTGAGCGGGGGTTGAGGGTTCCCCTGGGAGGGGAGACCCAGAGTGTGGGGGTACTGCTGGGGCAGAATCCTGAGGTACGCAGGTACCGGGGTCTGATAGGGACATGGGGCCAGCGGCAGGCGAGACACCGGCCTGCAGAGGGCGCTCCATATGATGGAAAAGAGCTAATTCCAAGACAACCAGTAGGAGGCACCGCACTGGTGAGTCTCGCTTCGCTACAATCCCCCATTTACACTGCCACATTGACATAAATGAAACAGTGGATCTGATCCACTGTATGTCTCTCTGGCTATTGGCTTATCATAGCATGTCAGTGCAGATGTTGCAATCATAATTGATTATCAAGGTACACATTTCTAAAGGGCTTCAGCAAATCTTAGCAGCCCCCTAACTTTAATAATGCCTCAAGTTCAAATAATACAGAGGTATACACAGGCTTTACAAGTTTGTTCCCAACTAAGAGGGCTGCTTCTTTTCTTCTTGTATTGCAATACATTGCATGCAGTGACCCAAAGCTGCATACTGATTTTTAACAGAATGTAGACATTCAAAAGACAAAATTACTTACAGAAGGCCCATCAGAACCAGCAAGTCCCGGAAGGCCAGGCTTGCCCTGTGGTCCCTAAAGACAACAAAAAGGAAACATTTTAGCAATGATATTAAACAAATATGTTGCTCAAGCTAAAATAGGTTGCAACAAACAAATTAACTATGAACAAAAAGAAATATGTTAAAACATACAAAGTGATGGGGAAAAAAAATAAAAGAAGAGCGTTCCAAAAGCTAGATCCAGAGACTTAGATTCTGATCTCCATTACACCAGTGTAAATCCATAACAATTCCAATGACTTCAAAAAAGTTACTCTCAATGCTCACTAGTGCAAATGAGAAAGGAACAGAGGAATTGCCATATGGCATCAGACCCATGGTCCATCTAGACCAGTATCCTGTCCAAGAAGGAAGGAGCAAGAAACCTCTCAGTTGACAGATACTGAATAATCTCTTTCTAATAGTTAGAGACGTAAGGCCTGAAGCATGAGGTTTTATCTCTCTTCCAAAATTTGTGTTATTAATATTATGACTCTGAATATTCTTGTTATCCATATAAACAGCTAATCCTTCTTTGAATCTTTCCAAGTTGTTGGGTTCAAACATACTGTGGCAATGTCCTAATTATGCATTGTGTGAAAAAAGTATTTCCTTTTGGATTCTCTTCTGGCTTTAAATATTTCAACTAGATATAGTTGGATATTGAAATACTTGCTCCACCTGAGTACCGGGCCGTACCTCAGAAATATCCATTTGTAATGTTAAACTAACTTGCCTTTTACCTAAAAAAGTGTGAGATTCCTATAACCATGTTAATCATCAAAATAGAACTGTCTGAAGTTAGATCAGAGAGTAGTAAGCAGCTGCTTTAGCATGAATGAGAAAAACTAAACAAAAGCTTAGGCACCTGGGAAGGAAATTAAATAGAAAGGACAGATGAGGGAGAAGGAATAACATGTTGTTTCCAGGGGTGGCTCTAGCTTTTTTGCTGCCCCAAGCAGGCTGCCTGTTGCCTGACTGCCACCCTCGCAGGGACCGGCAGGGCGCCCCCCACGGCTTGCCGCCCCAGGCATGCACTTGGAACGCTGGTGCCTGGAGCCGCCGCTGGTTGTTTCCCAGTTAAACTGAGGTGATGAAATGAGGAAAAATAACATCAGGAAAATAATGTTCATTTACAGAATTGTATGAAAAACTTCAGCATCAAAATACATTCAGCATCAGTTTTCAGATTCACCATAATTTTACCCAACTTTTCTTTTTGAAAATGTCTCCAAATACAATGAATATGCAAATTAGAAAGATGTAAAAATATGTTTATTTGGGTTTTAGATTCATAGATTCTAGAGCTGGAAGGGACCTCGAGAGGTCATCGAGTCCAGTCCCCTGCCCGCATGGCAGGACCAAATACTGTCTAGACCATCCCTGATAGACATTAATCTAACCTACTCTTAAATATCTCCAGAGATGGAGATTCCACAACCTCCCTAGGCAATTTATTCCAGTGTTTAACCACCCTGACAGTTAGGAACTTTTTCCTAATGTCCAACCTAAACCTCCCTTGCTGCAGTTTAAGCCCATTGCTTCTTGTTCTATCCTTAGAGGCTAAGATGAACAAGTTTTCTCCCTCCTCCTTATGACACCCTTTTAGATACCTGAAAACTGCTATCATGTCCCCTCTCAGTCTTCTCTTTTCCAAACTAAACAAACCCAATTCTTTCAGCCTTCCTTCATAGGTCATGTTCTCTAGACCTTTAATCATTCTTGTTGCTCTTCTCTGGACCCTCTCCAATTTCTCCACATCTTTCTTGAAATGTGGTGCCCAGAACTGGACACAATACTCCAGCTGAGGCCTAACCAGCGCAGAGCAGAGCGGAAGAATGACTTTTCATGTCTTGCTCACAACACACCTGTTAATGCATCCCAGAATCATGTTTGCTTTTTTGCAACAGCATCACACTGTTGATTCATATTTAGCTTGTGGTCCACTATAACCCCTAGATCCCTTTCTGCCGTACTCCTTCCTAGACAGTCTCTTCCCATTCTGTATGTGTGAAACTGATTGTTCCTTCCTAAGTGGAGCACTTTGCATTTGTCTTTATTAAACTTCATCCTGTTTACCTCAGACCATTTCTCCAATTTGTCCAGATCATTTTGAATTATGACCCTATTTTCCAAAGCAGTTGCAATCCCTCCCAGTTTGGTATCATCTGCAAACTTAATAAGCGTACTTTCTATACCAATATCTAAGTCGTTGATGAAGGTATTGAACAGAGCCGGTCCCAAAACAGACCCCTGTGGAACCCCACTTGTTATACCTTTCCACAGGATTGGGAACCATTAATAACTACTCTTTGAGTACGGTTATCCAGCTAGTTATGCACCCACCTTATAGTAGCCCCATCTAAGTTGTATTGCCCAGTTTATTGATAAGAATATCATGCGAGACCGTATCAAATGCCTGGTTGTAAGAGAGAAGATGATTGAGTAAAGTAGAGGCCATTGGAAAAATGCATTGTTGTTCACAAAGTATCATTGAGCAGATGAGAAATGAAAGGCACAAGGAGGAAAAACAAGGCAAAAATTACATTTAGAAATGGACCATAGCAGTTAGGATGGAGAGAATGTACCCATTGCACATATCAATCACCCCTAAAATGTATACACAAAGACACGAAAGGAACAAGTGGAGAAATATAATGTAGTGTTCACTATACAAAGTAATGTACAAAGAACAGAAAATGACAAAGGGTGAAATCCTGGCCCTACTGAAGTCCATGGCACACTCTCTTTGACTTAAAGGGGCCAGGATATCACCCAGAATCCAGAGAAGGCCAGAGGCAGTAGCATCTAAAGTTGCAAAGCAAGAACAATTTGAATGATGTAGGTGAGTCACAGAACCCAGGGATGAGAACTGGCTGTTCATTGGTTTGCACTGTTTCAAACACAAAAACAGAGCTACAATTGGAGGGTAAGTTGTGTGCATGGCAGGACAGAATGTGACTTTTTGGAAATGAAAGGTTTGCTGATGATCTTCAAAGAGTCATAAGAGATGTGTTTGATGTCTGTCCGTCAACCAAAAACCATGTTATGTAACTAGAAATTTTATTAGAACAAAAAAAAACCAGGTTGGGTCCTAGTCTCCAACCTAGACTCCAACCTAAGTCTACACCACATAAGAGCAGCAAAGCAAATTGGCAACATTCGTTCCTAAGGGTTTCAAGAATATGTAGCCCAAACAAAACGAAATGGTACTTTAATCACAAATCACATTATGAAAACCTATGTGAGTCACAGAATTAACCTGTAATGAACATCAACAGACCAAATTAAAATTAGTAACATCCAAGCCATCATCACCTAGGGCAATTTGCATTAGCTGGATAATGACAAATGCATCCTCTTTGTATTGGACATTTTTCTTATTTAGTACCATCATGGCATCACAGCATTCATCAACTGCAACACCTACAAAATCATCAGTGTCCTTATGGTCTTTGTCCTGGTCCGTGCCCAGTCTGTAGCTGTGTCCACTCTCAGTACACAGGCTTACCAAAGAGGAAGCAAGAGATCAAACAGGCATTCCTGTATTAGTGCCAGGCACTGACCTAAGGTTGCTAGGTTTCTAATTAGTCATCTGGGTATATTCTGGTATGCTGGCAGCAATATGATTGCTGCTGTTTTTTACATTCTCATACACTTATACCTCTGAGAAACTTTTCTCACATAAGTATCCCATTGATTTCACTTGGACTGCCCATGTAAGTAGAGTTACTCATGAGTTCCTTTTTAGGACTGGGCCCTCGAGAATGAGTAATCTTGATGGATTGGCTGTGCTGAATATATTGCATCAAAACAATGCAAACTTTTAAAGAAAATCTCCATCTATTAGTGTGAGGCCTGATCCTAAGAGAGAGGACACCTAAAATTTTGTTATTAAACTTTTGTGAGGGAAACCTATATTAGCATATTTAGATGGGGGAAATTTTTTATGTGAATGGGTTTGAGCATAGACAAGTAATGGTGTGACTGGGTTTGGACTGGGAAAGCTTTCAGTGTCGGAGGGAAAGGTTTCTATCAATATTTAAAATGTCACTGCTTGGTCCTCCAATATCAGAGATGCCAACGTGTAACATATTGGATTCATTTAAATATTTAGATGCAAGCAGGGGAAATTTTAGATGCCAGTATATTTTAGCAGAGAAAACTTTAGATGTTGGGGAGTTTCACATGGAAAACTTTAGAGGTGACTCTGGAAAGGGAAATCATTCTATGGGGGCAGGTTTGGGTGGAAAAACTTCCTTTTAATATTTTACTTGCCAGAACCTCCTCTCATAAAATTGACTTGTGCAAGGCAATTTGTACACAGAAAAGTTTCTAGGTGAGTAGTCTCCTGCAAACATTGCGTATAAAAGTTAATTTCCTGAGTGGCCTGCATTCTTCCTTCTCTCCAAGTGCCATTCCTCTCTTCTGGCACAACCAAGCCCAGAGTCCTTGGTCTGCAATCCCTCCCAGTAGGCCCAATTGGGGCAATTATTCTGAGATGCTCAGGAACAATTATGGAACTTACAGATATGGTGTTTCTAAGATGACTCTTGGTACATGTTGAGTGTGTAAGCACTACACGGACTGAGCAACAGAGAGTGTGTGTATGGTCTCAGGATGTCAAACTTACTTTTGCATAGGGCACCTGAGAGAGGAGAACATGCTCCCTTCAGCTCATGAAGTTTATACTGCACAAGCCAATATGCTCCGAAGTCTATCCAACATATAAAGCCTTATGTACGTAAGTGTTTAATTTACTGAAGTCATCTTCCTCTACAGGCCCCACACAAGTTGTAATTCTTGTGCTTGGCATTACACTCTCTGTGCTTCCACATGGGTAACAGAGACCCCAAAGGGAGTGGGAATGAGGCAGGGCATGGCCCTGTTCTTTCCACTCCTCACCAGGTCACTGAATGGGCCTAGGACACTGGCTGGAGTATGCTGCACCCAGGGCCGGCTCCAGGCACCAGCCAACCAAGCACGTGCTTGGGGCGGCACCTTGTAAGGGGCAGCTAATCTTGGGGTGGTGGGGTGGCGCTCGGGTTTTTTTTGTTTGTTTGTTTTGTTTCGGCGTGCAGCGCTTGGGGGTTTTTTTGTTTGTTTTTGGTTCGGCGGGGTGGCACTCGGGTTTTTTTTGTTTGTTTGTTTTTGGTTCGGTGGGGCGGCACTCGGGGCGGGGTTGTTTTTGTTTCGGCAGGGCGGCGCTCTTTTTTTTTTTTTTTTTTTGCTTGGGGCAGCAAAAAGTTAGAGCCGGCCTTGGCTGCACCTCTTGAAGAGGTGTAGCAGTGAACAAAGTTATCTTGCATTCTGGGGAGCTCCAATAGGATTTCTGTCCCTTGTGGTGGTCTGACTCCACCCTATTCCAAATGCAGGGTTATGTCTTTAAGGTATGTTTTTTTAAAAAATTCTTTGACTACAGCTGAAATGTAACACATTCCATATCAACTCAACTCTTGTCTCTATGATGTTTTGGGAGGGTACGTAGCCCGTAGAAATGTATATAATGCTGGGTAGATGCAAGATGGTTTCTATCCTGTAGGGAGAAACTAGCAGAAATAATGATGAAGATCGAAGGTTGGATTTTTTAATATGAAATGTGACACCTTTCACTGCTAAAGTACATTTATTTAAGAGATTTTATCTTTGGGATATCTACCTTCCCTTTTTTAACCCATGAACGAACATAACATTTCTACCTAGCAGTAAGTTACAATGTAACAAAGCTAACAAACTGGTTTGCCAGCTCATTTGCATTAATATTAAACTCAAAAACAGAAAAGACTACCAAGCCAAGAAAACTCAAAAAATAAGGTAAGTATATGGATAGGTTGGAAGCAAGCAAACTATTTCACACCTTTTTAGCCTATTTATCCTTGTAATCTCTATTGTAATGGCTAGTGAACCATCCCTTAAGTGAATCACTGTTGTGAAAAAGCCCATAAACAATATATTGTAGGTGTTACATATAAAAAATACAATTAGTTTACACCTCTAAGCTATCTGATATAGCTGTCAGGGATAAAGTATGAACAACTATGGGATAAAAGACTTAAAATCAGAGCAATTCCATGCAAGAACAGATGAGCATGCAAGGCCAGTTCTTGCAATTCTTACTCATGCAAAACTCCCATTGACTATAGTGGGAGTTTTGCTCAAATGTAGACTGCAGGATTGTTTCTACAAGAAATATATACAACTCAGGGGACGGGAAAAAGCTTTTTTACTTCACATAGCTGACCTGTACTTGGCACTTCAGAAGCAGAAAAATGGTCACGTTATATGAAAGAAACAAGTCAAGATAAAGTGGCAGAAACCATGTCTTATAGCCCTGAACCTCTGATAGCTGAAAGGTATGCTATGCATTCATGATGGACTGTGGAATGAATATGTTGTGGACACAGCCAGCTTCCGAGAATAACATTCTAGGGAAGACAGGCAGGTAGGAAGTCTGTGTATTGTTTCCTAAAATCCCCCTCAATCCCTCCCACTAAGAAGCTGAGATACTAGAGCACTAGGAAGATATTAAACCATGAATGAGAGGGAAACCAGAGTGGAATCAATTGGGGATCTAAAAGAAGAAAGGAGACAATTACTAGGAGTGTGAAATTTGAAACGGACATAATTAGAACTTGCAGCAGAATGTTACTGCTCAGGAAACACAAGGATAAACAAATAGGGCCTTATTCTGATCTAAATGATACCACAGCTACTCCACTGGAACTCCAGAGTTATGCCAATGTACCATCGGTGTAACTGAGATCAGAATCAGGCCCTCAGTTTAAAGAAAGAGGTAGATATTTTAAAAGTATAGGAGATGAGAGAGAATTTTATTTTATAGAAAATACATTTAAATTGGAAAAACTGTCTTTTTTTGTAGCCCAGCAGTCTGAGTCTATTTGTATTTAATCATGTACAGTTTAGTACTATGGGCCAAATTATGATCCTAGTAACATCAGCATGAATCAAGAGTAAATTCAGGAAGTTACATTAGTGAAAAAAATGGTGTAAATGAGAAGAGAGTTAGGCCCATATTGTTCATTACTTTACTTGGTGGTTTTAGGGAATTTTGCTATGTTTGAGATCGTAGGTATCCAATATCTAAACCAAAAGAAAAGCCCTTAACCACTTAACCAGAGGTTGTTACACAGATACACTGATTATGAAATACCAGAATAATCTTATAACTTACTTTTTCACCAGGAGCTCCAATAGGACCTTGTGGACCAGGAAGCCCCTATTAGAAAGAAGCCAGTGTGTGAGAAATCAGGGATAATAATATACATACATTTTCCCTATTAATCTGTTTAAACATAGCGGCAAATATAAAATATAAGTGTGTGTTTTTTTTAAACCAGTTAGATAAGGAGCTTTGTGTGAGCCTTTTGCACAGGCTACCATTCTGGCATCAAGTCTGTAACAGGATCCTATTCAGAACCCTCCTACAGGTGTGGCCGTTCCTGCTGGCATTCCAGGAACACTGAATGAGTCATTTTTCTTGCAAATGAAAAAGCCCTCTGCAAGCTTGCTTTAAAATTCTGCTCCCACTGTACTATGTACATTTTCAGCGTTATTTATAAAATCCTTCATGCTTTATCAGTCCTGCATATGAAAAGCTAACCCTATTCTAATCTGTATACATTAAACATTTATTTAAAGAAATGTAGTATAACCTGTGGGTTACTGAACACTTACTTGTGGACCTGGGATTCCTTGTTGACCAGGAGGTCCTGGTTCCCCTTGAGGACCCTACCATGCAAAAAATACAGAGGCATTAGGTTTGGGCTTCTGTGTTACAAATCTTCATTGTCAGGCCTAAAGAAATATAAGCACATCTCTGTGTTTTCCCTCTTTTAAATCTACCAACTAACTGTCTCTCTAGTCTGATTTTCAAGTTAATTTATATCACCAACATTTTATTAATGTGGGGCTAATTCCACCCATACTTACACCCTGAGAGCTGGAGTCTGAGGGCTGCAGGAGGTTAAATGAGGGCAGAATTTAGGATTGAGCAGATGGTACACAAGGCTGTTCTCTTCAATATAACATCGAGAGGAATCTGAATTTTAGATTAAACAGTGATGGAGGTAGGGAAGGGGAAGGACTTTTGACAATCCCAAACCTCTGCTTGTTTCCCTAATTATCTACCTACCAAGTTTCCTTTTGGACCTGGGGGGCCATCAACACCTGCAACACCCTGCAACAAGAACAAAAATAGAGGCAACACTGGGCGGAATTATTTTTTACTGGAAATTGCACATCTAAAATACCTCGCTCTTTATGCCATACGTACAGGTTGTCCTGGGGGACCGGGTGTGCCCCTGGGGCCCAGTAGTCCTCTTGGACCCTGAAGAGAAGATACAATTCATATTAAAAATGTAGGTGCAATTCCTCCTTACAAGCGGGTAGGCCGCAGGAGTAGGAGGGAGGGAGGCAGTACAGCCCGACAAAAGGATTCATACTACATGGGATCCTCCTGACCTCTGCCCTGTATCGAGAGCACACTATGGGTTGAAGGAACCTTTTGTTGAGTAGCTCTGTCTCTCATACCAGAGAAAGGTTGAAGGGGGAGATTTTCTCCCTGCCACTGCCTTGAACACTGGTGCAGCACCTTCCACAGTCACTTGAACTGGGTGCCGACTATTTATGTATTTAATGAAAACAAGGTGGTTTTAATGATTTCTGTCATGTTCTGTATTGCTGTGGAAAGTGCTGTCTTTCTTGGTAGTAAAATCTCTGCTAGATAGCTGAAAATTACTCATTTGGAGTCTTTCTCTTTATAATAAACAAATAGAAACTCTTCCACAAGAAGAAGGGTAGACCTGCTCCCACAAGCAATTGCACTGAAATCAATGGAACCATTCTTCTGAGGAGGGGGAGCAAAATTTGTTCCCTACCATTATTTTTAACTTTCCACAGTGTAAGTGCATTTTGTTTTTCATTATTTGTGTCATCAGACACTGTGGCTGAAGTAGACAGGCCTCATTCTCCTCTCTGTTTCTTCTTGTGTAAAGAGGATCCAAATTACTATCATTCTGACTCAGTAGCATTTTACACCCACTTTGTATCTGGAAAGGGCATATGTCAGATATTTAGGATAAAATTATCCTTTCTGAGCCAGGCCCTGGATCTCTTGCCTGCACTGCAGATCTCTGTTCTGCAGTGACAGCACCGGTGGAATTTCTACTGATATCAGTGGAATTCTTGGACATGTAACAATTGCGAAATATACAATAAAGAGAAGCAGTGTGGGCAAGGGAGGGGAATTTGGGTGAAATTTTGCAGCCACATATTCACAAAAAGCAGACTGTTGTGAAATATCCCTAGAGGTTTCAATAGGCTGATTATGTCCTCACTGTCCTCATGTAAATCAGGAGTACGTCCACTGAAGTCAGTGCAGTTACACCAGAGTAAATGAGATAAGGATCAGGTACAGTGATTCTGGAAGTTGTGTACGCTGGACTGAATTCATCCATGAATAATTCCAGTCATGTTAGTGGAGTTACACCCCAGAAGAATCTAGCCTATTGTTTACTCTCCATACAGAACTGCCACTTTTTTCCCTCTGGGAAAAGCTTAGTAGAAATGAATGAAAATCTTACAGTGATTTTGTTCTGCAAAACAGTCAGCATGCATACCAGAAATAGAATAGTAAAAAAGCTTCGCTTACAGCTTCACCTGGGAGACCTCTGGGTCCAACTTCTCCATCTTCTCCCTGTCATTATAAAAAGGAATAGAAGGTTTAGTGTGAAGAGTATATGTCACCGAAATATTCCTCTTCTGGGAGGACTTGCTTTAGATGTTATTGTATGTATTAGTGAGCTGAAGTTACTAGTAACATACTCTTGTTCCATCTTCACCGGGTGCACCAGGAGGTCCTTGTGGGCCACGATCTCCCTGTAGAATTAAGAAAGCCATATTAAAATAATGCAGGTTACAACTCTGGCTGCAAACAACAAGAGATGGGAAAGTGAAATACCGCTTTAGCTGCATAATGGTATGTCAGAACATCTTCACTGTAATAGCAAACAGGTACAAATCTACATGTTACTTGGCAGAAGTTTTCGTTTAGAGGTGGATCCAAAATCTTTTATCACATTAATGTGAGGAAGGATTAACATTTCAGAAATGTTCAATAATCATATCATCGTTACTGCATGTAAGGCTGGGTTCTGCCATCAGAACATAAGAATGGCCATACTGGGGCTTTTCAGGCGTACGTACACAGAGCCTTAGCAGATTTTGGACCGATGTAGTTCGGATTTATTTCTCATTTTTAAAGAAGGCTAGTGTGCTGCATAACTTAAACACAACTGATTGGGCTCTTTTTGGAGAGGGGATTTTTAATCAGTGATCTCCTTATAGGACTGAATAAAATTGTTCATGCTGAGTCTTCTAGCTTTAGCAGTGTTTCCAAGGTGCTGACCACAGCTGTGAATCCTAGAAAAGTTATATGGAATCACTCTTGAGTGTCTCTATTCTTTTTCTCCTTCAGAGTGCTGCTGGGGAGGTTTCGGTGATTGCTTATTTACCCCCAGGTGTCTCTTGTATAAGGGATGACAGGTGTTTATTCCACTGCCCTTCTGTTCAATGTGATTGTGGGGTCATTAAGAAAGATAGTGAGGTTCTATTAACTGCACCTTTGTTGCCTCAAAGCTGAGTTACGTTCTACATGCGGCTATGTCTTAACACTATTCAAAAACATTCGCTGGTGCAGACAGAATGCTGCTTCCTATGTGTTAAGCGATATTTATTGAAGGCAGCACATGACACTTGTAGTCCATCATCTGGCTTCTAATTCCTTTCTGGGTGCAATTTAACATATAGGTTTAAATCTATAAATCTTTCAGGTGGTTGGCTCTTGGTTTATCTGAGAGGCTACCTCTGTCTTCTTGTAATACTATGGCAGTCGAGATCATCTTAGGAGCTTGGGTTAACAATGTCCTGGTTTAATCATGATGGGGCCGGAGGTAGCTCATTATCAGTAAGGTGTCCTCAGCCTTCAAATTCTCTTCTTCCATTGGTCTGCTAACACAGAACAAGGTCTGAATGGATAGGATGGGCATGGTGAAAGTCTTTAATTTGGGGGATGTCTAAGATAGTTTTAGTTTTAGACTGTTTATTATTCTTTCACTTTTATATACATTTGATACACCTTTGGATAGGCATATTCTTCATCAGTCTAAATACTTAAATTGCATGCAAATTCATAGATTCATAGAGCTAATGCCAGAAGGGACCATTAGATGATGTAGTCTAACCTCTTTATATAATACAGGCCATAGAATTTCATCCAGTTACTCCTATAGTGAGCTCAGTAATTTGTGGTTGCCTAAAGCATATGTTTTCCAGAAAGACATCCGGTCTGGAAATTATAGTATGTGTTCCCAGTTCAAACATGACTAGGCATGAAAAGATTCCTAAAAAGAATATGCTAAAGGTTGGTGGTTTTTTTTTAAACAACATCAGTATTCTTGCAGATAAAATATAACTACAGGAGAAAAGGATTTATTTCTTTTTCCACTGTGCTTTTTTATTACAGGGAGTACAGAGGTGAATGTTTATGCAAACAGCTCCTTGCATTATGTCCTCTCACTACACATGAATCTGAATGGCTGCAGTTATCTGCTTTGGCTTTGAATGGTACTGCTTTCAGATTTGTCATACTTTCTAAATATTTAGAGGACTCCCATTTTAATATAAGTATTATAGTTATTCCCAAGCAATGGGATGGAAGACTTGAAAAGTCTTTCTTTATTTCTTTTTATTAACATTTTCAGATATTTTACATTTGTTTAGAAAATATGAATTTGATATCCATATTTCTGAATAAGAACAAAAAAGGTTGCTTTCACTATACAATTAAAGGTCATAAAGTTTGCCAACTCTGCTACGCCATATTAGAAAGCAAACATAGATCTCTTCACCCTAAGGGCTTGGCTACACTTGCGAGTTACAGCGCAATAAAGGAGCCCCGGGCGCACTAGCTCACTACCCGTCCACACTGGCAAGGCACGTAGAGCGCTCTGACTCTGCGTCTACAGCACTGCTGGTACTCCACCTCGGCGAGAGGAATAACGTTTGATGAGCCTTGACTACACCACCCGGGTGTCAGTGTGAACAAGGTGTTGCGTTACTGCACTCTGATCGGCCTCCGGAAATGTCCCATAATCCCCTTAAGTCAAGTGGCCACTCTTGTCATTGTTTTGAACTCGCCTAGGAATGCGGATATGGCCTTTGAAAGCTCTGTTTCTGACAGCCGGCTCCGAGACAAAGCAACCATTATTGTGGAATGCTGTGTGAGAGAGAGAGAGGCGGGGGGGGGGGGAGGTCTGCTGCTGTCTGAACTTACAATACAGCATGCTAACATGCTCTCAGCCCCCCAAAAACCCATGCTCTCTCCCCCCACATACACACAACACATTCCCTGTCACACTCCACCCCACCCCTCCCATTTTAAAAGCACGTTGCAGTCACTTGCATGCTTCAATAGCTGCCCATAATGTACCACTCCCAATGCCGTTGCAAGTGCCGCAAATGTGGCCACACCAGTGCACTTGAAGCTGTCAGTGTGAACAGATTGCAGTGCTTTTCCTACTGCACTCTCCGAAGACCGGTTTAACTCAAAGCGCTCTACATCTGCAAGTGTAGCCATGCCCTAAGTCAACTTTGGAAGAGTTGCTCAGTCTTCAGAGGACACATGAGAGATGCACAGTGATTAGATCAGTGATACTCAGTAGGTGGCCCGGGGCCCAAATGTGGCCCGCCAAAGCTTCCTGTGTGGCCTGCCAACTCACCTTAAAACAATGTTTATAATTAAATTCACGGACAATGATGCACTGCCTATCATTTGCCTATGCCTTCCTTAGTAACTTACTGGCAGTGCTTAATTTGTAATGAAAGAAGTGCCAGGGCTCAGCCCAAGCAAGCCCCAGCACAAATTAAGCAATGGTTGAGTGGCCAGAGAGTGGCGACTGCTGGCTGGGCACCCAGCTCTGAAGACAATGCCACCACCAGCAGCAGCACAGAAGTAAGGAGGGCAATACACCATACCACACCACCCTTACTTCTATGTTGCTGCTGGCGGCAGTGCTGCCTTCAGAGCTGGACAGCCGGAGAGCAGCAGTTGATGGCCGGGAGTCCAGAGGTGCCAGAGCTATGAACTGCCACGCCTAGAGGGGCTGGGGCTCAGGCACAAATTAAGCACTGCTTATTGGATCTTAAATTCTTGCGATAGGGTTGAGCTAGGACGCTGCCCATGTTTTTCATCAGTGATGGAAATTGAGCCAAAAGTAAATGCAAGTGGGAGTAAATTTTGCAAAGTTGACAGCAAAAACCGAGGTTTTAACCCACACTGGACAGTGGGTTTTCTATTTATTATGCCACCTCATTTAAACGCAAAACGTTTGTGTTTAATAATCCAAACCACTGTATCTATCTGTGAGGTCATCAACATGAGACGTCACTTTGAATCAAAGCATGGTAACTTCAACATGGCCTGTCCTCCTGGCAGTGTTGCAAGATGTGACAAAATTGAAAATCGGAAGTCTTTGTATCACACTTCAAATGTCATTCTCACAACATCAGCGACTGCAAAGGAAAAAGCAACAGCTACTTCTCTTTGAAAATGTTGGTAATAGCTAAAAAGAAAAAGCCTTTCCTGGATGCCTAGCTTGTGAAGGAGTGCACGTTGGAAATGCTGGAGGAGCTTTTTGCTGGAGATAAAAACAAAGATGACATTGTGAACTGTGTGAAGCAAGTTCCCCTGTCTGAGTCCAGAACAGTGCGAAGATTGGAGGTAATTTAGGAGGTTTATTTGTTAGCACTGATTTCTGATTTTAAAAATGCCAACATGTCTTTTGCAGTGGACGAATCAAGCAATTTAAGTGACACTGCCCAGCTATGACTGTTTGTTAGATTTTATGATAGTGAAATTTTCAAGGAAGAATTTTTGTGCTTAGTACCATTAGAAATCTACGCCACAGGAGAGAGAATTTTTGAAAAGTTAAAGGCTTTTTTGAAAAAATTGGTTTAGATCTGTAGAAAGTAAACTTGCTTGTTACAGACAGAGGTCCCTCTATGACAGGGAAAGAGAAGGGCTTTGCTTCACATTTGGAAGTGATACACCCTTCATTAAATACACTTCATTGCATCATTCACCAGACTGTCTTGTGCAGTAAATTGTCAGGGGACTTAAAAAAAACAATGGGTATTGTGATGAGATTAGTGAATGAGATACGTTCAACTTCTATCTTCCAACTTCATTTCTGAAAGCTCTTTTACAAGATGTTTCAGCCAAATACAGTGATCTGTTGCAGCATAATGACATTCACTGGTTAAGTAGGGGGCGTGTGATAGAGAGATATTGTGCGCTTCAAAAAGAAAGAATAGAATTTCTTTCAAACTACAAGACCAACATAGCTTGTGAGTTCCTGGAATTTACGAATGAAGTCCCCTCTATGTCACAGCTAGCTTTTCTGTGTGATACTACTGGTGACTTGAATTCCCTCAACTTGCAGCTCCAAGGCCGTGCAAGCAGTCTCAGGGATCTGTTTGGAAAAATGTGCGCCTTTCAGAGGAATCTTAAAATCTTTCAGACAGACTTAACAGAAAAGATATTGCACTTTACCACATTGTGTGTTGTTGCTACCAATGAAACTTGGATCAAAAATTTTAAAATGTGATTTGAGAATTTTAAAATTTCAAAGGATTTGCTTTTATTTGTTTGTGATCCGTTTGTTGGCCCTACTGATGAACTCTGCCCTTCTGAAGCCAAGAATATTCTTGATTCATAGACTCATAGACAATTGATGAAGGTGCCCTTCAATTAGAAATTGTAAGGCTCCAGAGCTCAGATATCTTGAAGACAAAAATTCAGAAAAATGGGACTTGTTGATTTCTGGACTCAATATGATGACCAGTTTCAGAATAGCCATAATCTAGCTATATATCTCTTAACGATGTTCAGATCAATGTACCTCTGCAAATCTGGGTTTTCTACTATGAACATTATAAAAAAACAACACCGCAATCATCTGACAGATGAGCATCTTCACCAGTGCATGTGCCTTGCCCTGACCGCCTATAAACCGCTCTTCACAAAGCTTGCCAGAGATTGTTGATGTCACCTCTCCCATTAGAGATTGCCACAAATCTGGGTAATAATATTGATTTATAAACTTTGTTAAAAGATAAAAACACTAATACTTACATTGCAATCAAGGTGTTTATTTATTGGCAGCTGAAGGTTTTTATTATTATTATTTTGTTAGCCTTCTGCACAAATGGCCCACCTCTTGACATAAAATTCTCAAATTGGCCTGTGGGTAGATCTAATTGAATATCACAGGACTAGATCTTAATGTCTGGTACCCTCTACTGGCCACCTACAGATCAACCCACATTTCAAATCTGCAAACAGCTGCTTGTTTTATTCTCTAGGAAGAAAGGGTTTGATGAAAAATGATTGAGAGAATTGTGAACTGTAGTAAAAGTAAGAGTTCCCTCTACACCACATACAAACAGGACTGAGGAGAACAACAACAAATATTACTACAACACACTACACTATAGGAATATGGGGAGTATTCAATGTCGCCCCAAGTTCCTGGGAAGTGTAGCTACTGCACTAGTCCTTTGAAGATTGCAGCATATACTTCCATCTGTGGTTCGCTAACTCCTCTCTCGAAGAGGGTGGAATCATTATCCTGCCTTCTTCTAGTTCCTTCTATCATGGCTAAGACTTACAAGAGAACTAGCAGGAGAACCACATTCAGGAGAGTACAGGGAACTGCAGTTGTGACTAGCGCTTGCAATAGGGATGCATTCCAAGAGGAAGACTTCTTCCACCACTGCTGTACAGGGCCAGACACAACCAAAATTAGCTCTCAGATCTGGTCTTTCTCCAAGTTCTGGAATGTTGATATTTGAAGTGTTTGGATTGATTCAGTCCTCGTCAATAAGCAATACAGCTTAGCATTGTAGGTATTCTTGATTGCTACTTTGTTTGAGCAAGCCTTTTTAATGGTGTTAAAAAAAATTACAAGTCAAGGATGTTGTTTTCCATGAACACGAACAAACAATTGCAAAACTTTCTGAATTAATCTGTGTTCAGAGCTGTTAAAGTCTGTGTATCCTCAAAGCAAGGGGGAAAGGATGGCCTGTTGTTGGGGCACTGCCCTAGTGGAAGGGAGACCCGGCTTCAATTCATTGCTGTGCCACAGACTTTTTGTGTGACTTCAATTCCCCATCTGCTCCTGGAGAGGAGAAGGCACCACTGGCATACAATCTGCCTATTGAAACATCATGACTACACTGGTCATGGGATACACACATCCTCAGCGTAGAACTTGTACACTGGTATATTGCAACTTTCTTCTAATAATCAACTTCAACCCATTCGGCAGCTGGAGTAAATCAGCTGAAGTAAATCAGCATATCTCCATTGACTTTAAGGAAACTACTTCAATTTACACCCATTGAGAATCTAGCCCAAATCTGAAAATATATTTAAATAAAAAATATGTATGTGGATCGTTAACTATAAATTCATGTTACTGGAATCCTTACATGAAATGCTTGTAAAAATACAATTCTGACACTATACTGCAACATGAAATTCTGACATGTTCTCTGACTTAACTCTCTCCATAGTCCTAAGTTATTTTTTTAAAATGAGGTGATGTTACTACTACCACCACTTTTTTATAAGCTTTCATATAAACATTCATATTTATCTTACCCTGTGACCTTTATCACCAGGTAGACCAGGAAGACCATCAAACCCTCTATCACCCTAGGAAAGAAAAAAATTAGAGACTTTGAAATTACTATTACACTTTGTAATATTCTTAGTAAATTACACCAGCTCACTGTGGGCTAAATTCTACCCATGGATATATGTGCACATCTCAACAAGTCATTTGGAGTTGAGCACATACATCTGAACATCAGAATTTGGCCCTGTGTGCATCAAAGCAGAGGAAGCTGCCATGCACCAGATTTTACACCCCACTGTAATTATGCCATTATAAATTTAACATCAAGACCAAGGGCTTGATTCTAGTCACACATTATACTGGTATAAATCAGAAGTAGCTCCGGTGTAGAAAACAGTTACAGCCATGTAAAAAAAAAAGCAGCCTAAGTGAGATCAGAATCAAGTCCAAAGAATCAAATTACTTAAATGTTACACTGCTGTCCATTACCATGAATTACCATATTTTTAAATGGATGATTCATGCTCAACTTTTGCTTCTTATCTGGTTGTCTGAAGCATCAATATTTTCATTGCAGAATCACTTTCTACATTGTTTTTATATTTGCAGTGTGGTGGAGGGCAGCTTAATGCCTATTTAAAATGTGCATCATCCATGCCATGATTGAAATACAACCTCAGATCTCGTACCTTTGAACCAGGTTCTCCTGGCATTCCTCTAGCGCCATCAGCTCCTGGACGACCCTGAAAACAATACAAACATTTGAAGATGCCAACAACTGACATCCAGAGTAATGAGAAAGTGTTAATTCATTTGGATTTCAATTTAATTTTTTACCAGATATATGATACTCACTCTTTTGCCAGGTTTCCCACTTGGACCAATGGAACCTTGAATACCTCGAGGACCCTGAATTTAAACAAAACAGTCTTTAAAATCATACTATATGTGGCAGCAAAAAGCTAGAACAGTTAGCTAAACAAAACTGCCAAACATCTCAGCTAAACAACAATTTAGGAATACAGTGTTAAATACCAAGATTGTGATTTTTCAAAGCTATCTAAGGGAGTTCCCACTTCCTATTAATTAGTGATGAAAATTGGGCATCCAAATCCCTTGAATGTCTTTGCAAATCTCAGTGTCATGGTTTACAAATCTTGTTTTAGCCATGTTAAAATTAAATTCACCTATATTTAATGAGAACTTATATTTACACAGCACATTTTATCCAGAGGGATTCCAAAGTATTTCACAGACTGCACACCGCATTCCGCTTTCACATGTGCATGTGATTCTCATTGAAGGCAGTTCTAGGTGTTTCTAAGGCAGCACTCTTGTCCAAAACTAATATGTACCTTGGGTGGAAAAGTCCGCTGAAAAAAGCCTCCGAATCAGTACCCAATAATTTAGGGCAATGCAGCCAAGTGGTCTGACCCTTTAAGGACCTGCAAAGCCAGGGAGTAGCAAACCCTGATCTAAGGAGAAGCCCAGCAGGCATGTGTTGGGAACCAGCTAAGCAGCAGCTAATGACTGGCTCTGATTCTCAGCTTGAAGACATGAGTGGTGACCTAGCTCTAGAAGGGGAGGAGGAGGGCTAGGAGAAACTAACAGTTTCCTTAGCAGCAGCAGAAGGCTGCAATGAGGCAGGCTGGCCCTGTGGTCTCCCTGAGGTTAAGGGAGTGCTGTGAACCTTGACGTACTGGAGGGGGCAGAGGACCCAGCCATATCAGTCCAGAACATGGCTGACTGTCCGAGCTTGTGGATAGCTTCACCCGACCACAAAAAGAAATAGAAAAAAAAAAACCTAACAAAGGACCACACTGGAAATGTAGGCAGGAAAAATGAAAGACTAATCGGCTATTTGTAATGTAATACTAGTGCCAAGGTGGAATTTAGGATAGTCACTTAATACATGATTAAATATGTGTACCCAAGTTGGCATTTGGCCAGGTGACAGGTGTTAGCACTCCAGACTTTTTAAAAAAAGGTCATAGTTTCTTTAATGGTCACAAGTGCTTATGACCTTTGTTTTGGATCTAAGTTTAAAGATTCCAACTGGCCAGTACTCTCTAACATCAAGCTGGGAGATAGATGCAATAATTACTAAGAAGGAAAGGGATCATCCATTGAGTCAACAACACCACTTCTTCCAGTGTCAGAGTTTTTCTTGGAAATTTCCTGTTTAATTACTAGTCACGTTAAACCCTGCTCAGTTTATGAGATTTGATCATATCACAGCCCAAGGTCATATGACTGCAGACATTGATGCTAATGGTACTTATGAGCATGTACAGTACAGAGCAGAGAAAAGAGCTTGCAGCACCAATTTTAAAACTGGTTTTCAAGAGATGACACTCTACATGTGATAACTGATCCTCTTTACAGAAAAGCAGCTTGTTACTTTCACATTTTAAAATGAACAATCTAGGTAACTGTTTCATTTGCTGCAGCGTTGTACATGAAAAACTATTCATCTTCAGTTACATGTAAAAAGCTGCATATGGGAATGTATTTTCATATGCTGAAAAGGTAATATACTTAAAAATGAAAGGATGTTGTATTGTACCTGGGGACCTGGGTCGCCACTTTCTCCTTTAATACCTTGTGAGCCAGGCCCGCCCTATGTAACAAATGCAAAATACAGTGAGTTTAGTTATCCAGCTTAAACTTTAACTGGATAAACTGTTAGCTAGTTCTAGAAATTAATTACAGAAAATAAAAGCTTTTTCATTAGCTATTATGAAACCATCCTATGCAATTACAGTACCTGAAAGATCATTTTGTAAAGGTCTGACAAACTTGGAGCCAAATCCTGGTCTCATCAAAGTAAATGTTAAAACTCCATTGACTTAAATGGGACCAGGCATTGACCATTGTGTTCTAAATTAATGTTTGCCAGGTAAATATCAGCTCAGTAAGAACATGAATCATTAAAACATGTCTGCTTCCTGCATCAAGGAGGAGACAGCAAGACCTGAAAGTGGATCTTTAGCACCCTTGTGCAACTGTAGAAATAAAGCACAATCTGACTGCCTGATCCAAACCTCATTGAAGTCAATAAGAGTCTTCCCATTGGTTACAATGATCTTCTGATCAGGCCCTTAAACATGTGACAAATCTGTATACCTATATTTCTACATTGTTATAGCATCAGACAGATAGACACAGAATACACTCCTTGCTTATTATTTACTCTGAAATTTTATCTCATAGTATTATTCTGGGGCTTAAAAACAGCACTATACCAGATCCTCAGCTGGAGTAAATCAGAGTAGCTAGGATCTGGCCCAACATTTTTCACAATCTGTTTGCCTTTTCCATTAATATTGGTTCCACTGAAAAACATACCAACATAATTCAAAAAGAGTAACCAACAGAGTATACAAATCACAAAGTGATTGGTGCATTTCTGACTGAATGCTTGACACCAAATATTGTGTACTTAATATTATACAAACTTTGCTGAGACCAGGGGTCTGATTCTCCTACTGAAATGAAGAGAAATTGCTCTAAGGTCCTGATCTAGTGCCAACTGAAGTCAGTGGATCAAGCCCTAAGTGAGGCAAGAACCAGGCCCTGAGTTGTTGCTTCCCACTAGGACAGGTGACTGTTAGCAAAGATTTCTCTGTATCAACCTAGTTTTTAAACAGTTTTAAATTTGCACAATCAATGGAAATGACCTTAGACAAAAAAAGGATAAATAATCTACTTTAATTAACACTGTGAATGCTAACACTTAATGTAACTACAACTCTGCTATGCTAAGAAAGTGCTTTTTAATAATACATTTAATATGATTCTTAATGTATTTAATTGGTGTTCTCACAATTAAATTAGCAAAATACATGACAGATTAAGGCCAAGACTTCCAGAAATGACTAGTGATTTTGGGAGCCTTGTTTTTTCATTGTTCACCTTGAGACTTGTTCAAGGGGCTTGATCTTTCAGAGGACAGGTGCTCAGCAATGTTTGAAAATTAGATCCTTTTTCAGATATTTCAAGGTGAGATATCTAAAATCTGAGGCACCCAAAATTACTAGTCACTTCTGGAAACCTTGGCCTAACATTTTGCCAGATCAGAAGAACTGGATTTCTAGAGCCTCCTGGTGGCTTAGTGGCAAAATAGCTATTAATGTGGTTCATTCTCTAGCCTTTCCATACAAAGAACCACCAATGCTTCTAATATGTAAACTGTTGGTGGTATGTAGCCAGGACTATCAGAAAATAGAACAATATACTAGCAATATTGCACCACTCTTTACAAATGGATTCAGTGTTACCACAGTTATATAATGGTAATGCCAGTATGTACTGAATGCAATCTTCTAGTCTCTTAATTTACACCAGTGGAAATAGGGTATCAGTTGGTTTGTTACCTGGCACCAATTTATTCTGATTTATTATAAATGTAATGGAATTTGCCTAACTGTGATCAACCAAAAGTCTGTGGGTCAAGTTCTCTGCTGACAGACAATGGCAATGCCATTGACTCTGGGAGAGTTATGCCACTGAAGAATTTGCCCCTCTGTATCTGTTTCAAAGTTACAATTAAAGCCCAATGATTTTAGCTGAAATTGTTTGTTTATATGTTTATTTTTATTGACTGGGACTCAGCTGAAACCACTCAGTTTTACCTAGATAGACAGAAAGTGCCAGTTCTTGGGACTGGCCTTTTGGGGTTCAGCATAACTTGGTGAGGAAGGGGTCCTTTGCAGCTACATGATGCTGGGGCCACAGGGTACCAAGCCACCCCAAGGTCCAATTTACAGCTGTGGCAAGATTACGCCAGCTGCCAGTAGTCTAAAGGGCCATTGCAGCGGCTAATCATCACTGGTGTATGAGAGCTCCCAGACAGAGCCCCATTCTCTCCATATATACCCTCATCACTATGTGCTGGGACATAGAGCCACTATGCCATTTTTATGCACCCTGGGATTTCCTTGTTCACAAAATGAATCCTTAGGGAGTGCAGTTAAGACAGCTTTTTGGCTACATTGTGCTACTAGAACAGTGGCTCTCCAACTTTTGTACTGGTGACCACTTTCACATAGCAAGCCTCTGAGTGCGACCCCCCCCTTATAAATCAAAAACACTTTTTTATATATTTAACACCATTATAAATGCTGGAGGCAAAGTGGGATTTGGAGTGGAGGTTGACAGCTCGCGACCCCCCGTGTAATAACCTCATGACCCTCTGAAGGGTCATGACCCCCAGTTTGAGAACCCCTGTACTAGAACAATATATGGCAGCAGTATTAGGGTTAAGAGCCTGGACTGTGGATTCTATAGAAGATAGATAAGATGTCATTGTCCATTTGCCCCTCCTACCTGCTGATCAATACTTCATCCAGTGAGCTATGAATTAGGGAGGGAGATGATGACAGGAGAGGGGAAAGGAGGTAGAAAGATGGGGCAGGGGAAGTGACTTAACAGTGATGTCACAATGTTACCACTCAACAATGAGCTGTTTCTGAGGGAGCACATAAAGGCAGTGAGGGGCCAAAAAAGATGGAGGAAAAGTGTTTGTACTCCTGATGTTACAATTATACCACCTCATGAATGTTTCATGGATACCTGTTCTACATTAATAACCTGCTTTGCTATTAAATAACATTAAGCATATTTTTGTATATATTTTACAACTAGATGTGTGTTTTATGTCATTACGAGAGCTAAACTTTCTCTTTGTACTGCAGTTCATCCACTGTTTTTCAAAGCACATTGTTAAAATACAGCAGTTAGCGATCACTATAATCACAAAACAGGCAAAATATCTGCCAACTTAGCCATGCCAACAAAGCAGACTAAATACTGCTTTCCAAACTAAGTGAATCCTTCCAAATTTGTATGCTATACTTACTCTAGAGAAAAACCCTACTGTCTGGCTCCAAGAGGATAAATATAATCACCTGAGATAATTTTAGAAAAGACTTGTTTTCTACAAAGCCTATAATCTTGGTTCCAGCAGTTATCATTTTACATTGTTGTTGCTATACTTAAATGGCTTTTTGAAACATGGTAAATGCTAAATTACAGCATTTTGTGGATTATTTGAGTCTACAATGTATCCCATTGCCTAAAAGAGGAAATTACAATTACAAGATTGGTCAGGTGATTTACAAAGTGCAGAGCCTCCTACCTGATTTTCCACTTTTCTCACATGTGCAATACTTTTAAAATGCTGTGTAGAGATAACAGTGGCAAATGTACTGGTGACCTAAGAACTATTTGATATGCTTGCTGTTAAAAAGCTGTGATTTTTGTTCCCTGAAGACTGGGTACTGAACTCAGAACATTTTTACAACCACACTGACAGTAATATCCTTCAAAATCATTCAATATTAGTCTGTGAGCCAAATTCAGCCCTGAAGTAAATAGACACAACTCTCTTAGAAGTCAATGGGAGTTGTGTCAATGTACAGTACTGACTTACTTTACCTACGATGAAAAGGTAAGATTATTCTGCAACATTCCCTTTCAGTTCCAAATATTTACCATAGTAAACACCCTGAATACTGAAAGGTGTGGTTATCTAACTGCACAGGCTTATTTAGTTATATAAGGCATTCACAAGTTTTAAAGTGTACTTTATCCATACATACAAAACATTAAATTAGCTTACAGGCTGAACTTCAGACCCCTCAAAAGAATATGGACTCAAATTCTGGCCTTAATTATACCAATGAAGTCCCCAGTCAAATCACTTTTATTGCATGGGTGTAAGTGAGGCAGAAATTTGGACCATGCCATTTTAATACTTGTGTATTCCATTTTTTATCCTTGTTTTGTTTAACATACCACAGGACCTGGCCTTCCAGTGAGTCCCATGGGACCAGGTGGCCCTCTCATAGCGATCTGTTAAAAAAATGAAAAAAATAAAAAAAAACATATTTCAAGGGGAAGCTACAAAAATTACATAATATTCATTGCATGGCCAGATTATTAGTAATTAATTCATGCTAGTGGCTGGTGACTAAGGTTAACTGCATGTTCATGAGTAGATGTTTATTTTGCTGAGCTTAGCAACTGGCAACCCATATTAAAAAGATTGTGTGTATTAAGCTGTCACAAGTGTGATGCATACAAAATATTACTCAGCAATTGTCAGTTACTGTTTACTAAATGAGACTATAACAGACTATGCATACAAATTTATACTAAGTTTGTCCTCCACTCCCATAAAATCAGTATATTTTCAGTAGGAATAAACCACTGGTAACCCTAAGAACTGGATGTCTGTCTTTGCAATTAAGAAGTGTTCTTCTATTGGACTAAAGAAGACGCTTTAGTATTTCATGCCACTCTCTTCTGTGCTATCCCACACTGATGATTGCTTCTATCTCTCAATTAAACCATTTGGACCACACAGCGAGAATGAAGCATGATGGTGTCACCATACATATACACATTCCAGAGGATATATTACACTTTCCAGAATTAATCAAGGGAAGACAGACAGTAAACTGATTTGGACAGTTCATCAACCTGTCATCCCAAATTCCTCCACAACTCTGGTCAGATGCTCTGCTGCTCTGCTGCCGTGGCAAACCTATGAAATCTGTTGTCTTCACTCCCACAGTTCTCATCTTAACATTCATGTGTGAATCAATGTCTCACGTGTGTGTGGGGGTGAATATGTGTGTGTTAATATATAATATTCACGACTTATTGAAACGTTATTTTTCATTTCTGCTTTCAGTACTTCACTCAAACGTCTATATCATCTGCATCTATCTCATGTTTTCTTTTTCTCTCCCCTGTATAACAGGCAACTTCACACAAGTCTCCTCAGTTTTTGCAGCTTTATTTTTATTCCAGTTTAACATTCTTACCCTCGCCTGCTGAAGAATAGCTTGGGCTTGAGCTTCTTGAGCTGAGATTGTTGGGCCCTTCTCACCATCTCCACCAAAGCGGAACTACAAATATCACACGAAGAAAAAGAATTCACAATTAGCCAAGTTAGAAATATACTTGTTCACTGCAACTACAGAAAGTGCTGCTTAGGGTATTGGGCCAGATTCTTTACTCCACTTTTAATCTGGTGTTGCTTCATTAAACTTCAACAGAGTGTAAAATAAGACCCACTGGTTCCAGTATGAATATTAAGTTACCATTAACAGAATTTGAGCCCAGTTCTGCTCCCATATAAATAAAAGGTAAAATTTCTGTTGATTTCACTGGAATCCTTTTATTTTCATTTATACAATGGGCCATTAAAATGCCACATAGGAAACCAGAATGGATTCCTGTTTTATGCCAAATTGTACTAACGATGAAATGCCACCAAAATCAACTAGTACCATGTAGCAAAAGCCAATACAACTTTAGTTAGTAGCAGGAGAAATGCAATTCAATTGATGTCAAGATTTGATATTAAAACAGTTTGATATCTGATGTGGAATAGTTTGTGTCCTTTCCTAAGTTCTCAACTTAAATGGATGTACACAAGGCTTCTAAATAAGAATTCAAATATTCTTATCTAGATAGATACAACTGATATTGTACATCACATAACATATAGAGAATATGTAAAGCAGTCTAATCAGTCTAATTTGTCTAATTATAGTAATTATACACTAATTAAAAAATATACTAATTATAGTAGATATAAATGTTAACTGGAAAATGGTTTATTTCACTATTCTCAATTCTCCAAATTTAGTGTGTCCTGAATGTGGTGATCAAATTACTTTGTGGTGCCAAAACATGGGACCAGATCAATCCCATCTTCTGTCAACTTCTGACTTTCTCCAAATTCAGTTAAATTGCCTTCTTAACAGAGCCAATTTTAGCATTTTTAGCCTGGTCATGAAACAATTTTTGCTGCTGCTCCAAGTATAAATGATGTCTCTCCACTGCAATCATATCATTATGCTGAAGGAATGGTTTGTGGAAGGGCCAGCAAGCTGATTCTATGGGGCACCTACAAATGAAGTGATCTTTTATTATTATTATTAATTATTATTATTTATTTATTGAAATGGGAAAAGGATCATCAAGATTCTGCCCCCAACACCCCTGCTTCCTGCTGCAGAAGTGGAGCCCCCTCTTTGTGTTGGTGTTCATGTAGAATTGTCAACATTTACAGTAATAACAATCATAATTAATTAATAATAATCAAGTTGGAGCTGCCCAAATTAGCCAGGGGCAGCTGGGGCCCATTAGCATGTCTGTGTGCATTCTGGTGAATTCAAGCACTATGTAAGATGATGGATACCTACACACCTCACAGGGGGAGCATTTGCCCATGTTACAGATGGAGAAGCTAACACTGAAACATTAAGTGATTTGATTAAGTCCTTGAGATAGTCACTGTTACTGCAAAGATTAGAATGCAATACTGCCTGGTTCTTTGTCCTCTGCTTAGTCCATTAGACCAGGGCAGGGCGCTGGAACAATTTGTATAGCGGGGTGCTGACAGCCATTGAACCAGATTGTAAACCCTGTATATAATGGAAACCACTTCAAGTCAGGGCGTGCTGCAGCACCTACGTTTCTCATGCTATTGGACAGAACCATTGTACTATGAGAATACACTGGCTGCTCAGCAGTGTTGTTAGTGAAGGTGCAGGAAGTAAATAGGAAGGAGCTTGTGGCAGTCAGCAGTGAGGGTGTCAGAAGTGTCCTGAGCAGTAATGATCCTCACAAATGCAAATTTATTTGTGTACCTTCCAAAATTAAGGGACGCATTTGATGGATCCAAGCCCTGAGTGCTATAGTGGGGACCATGAACAACCTGTGATGTTCAGGATAATTGCAGTGACATACTTTCAACTTTAATGACTGATTTATGTATTCAAGGCTATCTTTGCAAGGAAAAGGGCTAAAAACATTTTTTTAATAAAAGCTGAGATTACCCTTAATATTTAGAGGTCCCCTTTACAGTAAGAGGGTGTTATAAAATACATACTCCTATTGTATCTTACTTTTTTTGTTAGGCTTTTTAGACAGGGATAATTTTTAAGTAAACTCCCATTATCGGTGCAACTTCACTGGTGCTAGCAAGGGGGGACCATTGGTAGACAGGCCATCAGCATTTTTTTTCATCTATGTTCAGAGCAGGGTTAGATAACACAGTGGTAAAAACACCAGCCGTTGGTCTATACAAGCATACCAACTCTTCCTAGCAAGGCTGGAGCTACACCAGTGATACAGAAACAGTGAGAGGTTTCCCTGAAATCTTTGATGTAGATAGTCTATTGAATAATGCAGTCCAAGCTGTGCTTAAGGCACTTAGAAGACCTGATTTCAGTTCCTCGCTCCACCACAGACATCTGGTGTGGCATTGGTAAGTCACTCAGGACCAGATTTACACAGATCTAAAGATGCAGAGAGAGGTGCCTAGTGGGATTCA
Organism: Emys orbicularis; assembly: GCF_028017835.1. Taxonomy (NCBI): domain Eukaryota; kingdom Metazoa; phylum Chordata; order Testudines; family Emydidae; genus Emys; species Emys orbicularis. Next base: position 40,733,258 of record NC_088690.1, read on the forward strand.
CAAAAGTGTCTGAGCAGGTTGCCTATAGCTGATTTATTCCATCCTTGCCACACCTAGTAGAGCACACTGTTAAAAGTATGAAGTACCCTTCTCTGAAAGAGTGACTAGAGTTGGAAGAATAACTTGTGAATAATATTCCTGGGGAATAATGGTATTTTTATCAAATAATTATTAGTGAATAAATGTTTCCATCATTCTACTAATGATATATTAGCAGAACTATACTGCAGGTGCCAGCTCAAAAACAGCTCATTATAATAACTTTTCACCGATTGTTCTCCAAATAGAAAATAAACTTTCCACAAGCTTTCTTTCCTCATTCTTACTAACCAGTGATGTAATTCCCAGATATCCAGCAGCAACTACAACCAGTAAACACTTCTATCCATCACATCTTACCAACTGTACTTCACTGTATTTGCAATCTGTTTATTAATTCCTATGACGGTAGCTGCTGCACCTTATAATGATTTACATTGATATATTGCCGTTCACACCAGCATACTATACTAGCTTTGGGCTTGTGCCTGCTCCTGAATCCTGTGGAGTTTTGCTATGGACTCCAGTGGAAGCAGGATTGGGTTGAATATGTGTGCACACCAAAGGCCAATCTTGAAAGGTGCTGAGCATATTATGTCAATGAGACTTGAAGGCAGGAAGCATATATTGGCTTTGGCTTTCAGGTGTGCCACACCCAAATAATTTGAGACAAGTAGTGGAGAATAATACCATTGACAATTGAAAATTATAAAGGTATTTTAGCAGGCATAGTGCAATCACCCAGGTTTAAATTTGGCCAGGAAAACCAGGACTAACACTTTTTCTCTTGTGAAAATTAGCAAGTGATCTTCAAGGATCACAAATGTTCAGAACCTCTGCTGTACATCTCTTTCCAAAGACAGAACGTGCTGTAGAACAGGAGATTTATTTTGTCTTTTTAATTCATTCCCTTCTTTGGAAGCAAAAGCATTATTTAATATAAGTTTGACCACTCTGTAACCCTAACAGGACTTACCGGCAACATTAACATGGTACCTGGGGGACCAGGTAAACCATCAGCACCTGGAAGGCCAGAACGCCCTGATGGGCCCTGTGAAATCAAAAGGAAATGGAGATTAATTAAATGCATCTTGCTAGTTACAGGGCCACATGTATTCATTCTTGTAGGTTGTGAATACATTTCATATGTGTTTAAAAAAAACTATCTTAAGTGGCATAAGCTAAATTTCTAAACGAATCACTTTGTAATGCTAAAGAAGTAGGCTTTGATGCAGCACCAGGATATGCTAGTACAAATCTCTGCATTCATATGGAATTCTAGTGAAATGATTAGGACTTTACAAGGGTAGACCCCAGTGCAGAAACATGACCTTGATGTGTCTATTGTGAGAGCTGTTTCATGTAGAATTTTACTGATCACTTACAACTTTACAAGCAAAAGGAATATCACCCCAAGCAAGTTTATTATAATCATGTTAAGTTTCTGAGTTACTTTATCAGTTTAAATCCATAAGGATATATGGAATTATTAAATCTATAAGAATAAAGGTTGAAGAAAAATGCTTATGCCAGTCCATTTTCTACATGTAGAGTGTGTGGTATGATTTAGAATTCTAACAAAAATGTCAAATTACACAGTGAACAGTTGCTGTATTCTCAGTGCCTCCCAGAAACAAATATTTCATGAACATGCTAGACTTTTCAGTAAACTGTCACTGGTAAAGCTGAGTGACATTTATTTCATGTCTATTGCAATAGAAAATTTTCCTGAACTGAACGTATTTATGCTGTTTTAAAATTATACAAAAGGCCTGCGAAAACACTGAAGACTTAAGTAATGGTTGCATTAAATACATGACTTTAAAATGGGTTTTCTTAGATTATCATTTTAGGCATGACCACACCTTTTCTTTCAAGAACCATATCATGTAATGCTAGCTAATAAGCTCATTTGTCTTTGCACCATCAAAGATCACAATATGTCCAACATAGTTCAGACAGACAGTATCCATTGTGTCCATCATTTCAGTGAGGATTTTGTTATTGTATATCATCACCTTTATTCAGCTCTTCATTTCAGTGGTTTATTGTTCAAACATTTTGTTTAAATATCATTCAAATTTATATCAGAGATTTGTTACTGGATTTTTATGATTATTTAATTACATTTTAAAATCATTCACACCAAAATAAAACAGTGGGATTAGGGTTAAATAGATACTATAATCTTAGGGCTGGTCCACACTACCCGCCTGATTCGGCGGGTAGAGATCGATCTTCTGGGATCGATTTATCGCGTCTCATCTGGACGCGATAGATCGATCCCAGAAGCGCTCCCCCGTCGACTGCGGAACTCCTGCTCGCCGAGAGGAGGAAGCGCTGTCGACGGGGGAGCCTGCCTGCGCCGCGTAGACCCGAAGTAAGTAAATTTAGTTCGATCTAGGAAACGTCGACTTCAGCTACGCTATTCTCGTAGCTGAAGTTGCGTTTCCTAGATCGATCCCCCGCCCCAGTGTGGACCTGCCCTTAGAAATGCATCACAGGGACATTGCTTCTTTCTCCTGTGTTTTCACTATGTATTGCTACTTAAAAAGAAATATTGGCCCGATCCTCAGCTGGTGGAAACTGGTGCAGCTCCATGAACTACACTTTAGCTACCTCAATATACACTAGTTCAGCATCTGTCCCATTTAAATCTTACAATGATTAGAGCAAGATATACCATTAATAAACTGCATAATCCATATTTTGACTTACCCTCTCACCAGGGTCACCCGGAGGACCAGTGGGACCCTGTAAACCTGGGGGACCTGTAAGACCCTATAAAAAAACAGACCATAAATGGTTATGCTGAATGACTGATTGTATCAGTGTGTTCAACTATTGTCTACAAAAACTTATGTTTAAGACCACAAATGATTATCTCCAAATAATAAGGCAGATTTTTTTCTATATTAATGTATAGTCAGTTTTTCAAAATTCTGGGCACCCACAATTGGGCCAGATTTTCAAAAAAGTTCTCTGCACCCCAGTGTGCTCCCACTGAAAACACTTGAGCTGAGATCTTCTGTAAATCTTGCCCTATTCTACTGTGTTGAGTACATTCTACATGAGAAATTATCTCTGTTTTTAAATATGTCAGTTCATAAGTACCAAAGCACAATGAACACACTGAATGCACTAAAATGAAACTATAATTAAACTATGAAAACCAAACAAAATGAGAAAATATCCACTTACTGGAGGTCCTGCTGGTCCTGCTGGTCCTTCAACAAGCATCCCCTATAGAAAAAATGACACCAGACTCATTATCTTTTAGAGAAAGTGTACAAAGCAAAGAATAAATTACAATTGCAATAAAATTAGCAAGGAGTCTTATGACATTATAATCCTTATGTTTTCACTTCCATACCCATCTGTTTGTTCTCATCAAAGCACAACAAATCTTATCTCCATAACTACTAAGGTTAACATTTTCTCTCAGGGACTATAATTTGTACTTTTCAGTGCATCCATTGTAGTATATAAAATAATTGCACAGAAGTTTCCTAAATTACCCTAGGCAATGTCACACTTTCTGTGCTACCAATTTTCAAGAAAAAAAGCATTAGCAGAATAGGCACAATGGTAACTCATATATGCTGATTTAACATTATCCTGGTTTTGTTCCATTTTATGCAAGGACAGTTTTGCTGATGACTTCCGAGGTACAATTAGGAAGGAGATGAACTGTACCTTATAGTTCTCCAACTTTAAAAGTGGGGAAGACTTACAGGTCTTGACGATCTTGAATTACTTGCTTCATGGAGTTATATGCCTGCCTACACACACACACACACTTATGATATCATCCAGAACCTTCTCCTGAAACCATGCTTTTGGTATCAAACAGCTGCTCTGAGGATTTTGCTCCAAGAGGAAATTCAAAATGGAATATTGGTGAAGCCTCTATTACTATAGTAGAAGCTTTAAAAATATTGGGTTGGCTTCAGAAACTTCCTTTTTACACATAGACGTGGGAGTTTTTTTAGCATGGTATGCTGTATGCAGCCTGACTCACAACTGGTTTTTAAAAAAATACTGCTAGAGAATTTAAGTATAGCAGTGGGGAATGACAGTAGTTTATAAGAACCAGATATTTTCTGGGATAATGAAGTCTGAGCTTTTCCATATGTCATTGTCATTGCGTTTCATTCCTGACTTGCAACTCATTCTCTGTTACCGTCTTTTACCTTTTGTGACCAGTGACTTCTAGAAACACTAAGCTCTGTGATAGTTTTGTGATACAAACTGCCATTAAAAACTAATTAAAAATTACCACACTTATTTCCACTCCAGTCAAATATATGTTTGGAGAGCCATTCAGACTTCCAGGGGATTAAATGACAGTAGCACTCAGCTTCTGCTAGCCACTCTATAAAGTTAAGACAAGATATTGCAGTATTTTTTTAAAGCAGGTTTATAATATTCATCCAAACTACAATGCTACAACATAACTGTGTCTTAGTGTAAAAGCTGCTTCACTGCCTCCATTGCTATTCACAGCTGAGAGGCATTCTTTAGGCTGCTCCCTTACCATTGCTAATGTTCACAAATTTGAATGCAGGATAAATAAGCAGAGCATCAGTATGTTGCTTCATGATGGTGCTACATGACCCTGTGCTGCTGTTTTTATGTATTCATGTTACAACATCAAAAGCAAGTATTTCAGTAAACAAATATAGGGATTTTGTTGGTTGGTCTCATGATGTGTGGGACAGTAAGATGAAAACTAACAGGAACAATTCTTCTGAGGCTATTTATTTTATGTCCACAAGAAGGTTTGGTCTGTCTTAGGGACATCATAGTTGGCCCAGTATATGGCAGAAGGAGGTGTGTCTGTGGGGCTCTTCTTTATCATTTGTGTTGCTAGTCCACAGAATAATACTGGTGATAGCACTGGAGGAGATCACATATAATATCCTGACTTCCTAGCCATAGATGACATGGTTTGGCACAGAAATTATCTATGAAAATCCCATGGCACTTCATAAAAGAAAATCTCCACCCATGTACTTACAGGTTCGACCACAGCTGGTTCTCCCTTCTGTCCTTTTTCTCCATAAGCACCATGCCCAGTCACCTGCCAAATGGAAAAAAATGAAAATATACATTAGGCCTAAGAATCCTGTGCACTCTGAGAAGCACAGACACTCTGTTATTTAAAATTAAAGCTGGAGTGGATTTGTGCCGTGAAAAATGTATCACAAACACAAATCTTATCAAACAAAAGTGTTAAATACTAAAAAAAATAGGAAATCAGTGGAATAACATTAATTATCTAACTAATCCTGTAGCATCTATAGCAGTAAAATTCCCAATGACTTTTTCAGTGGGACTTTGCATGAGGACTGTAGGATTAGATCCTAAAACTGTGTGTGTGTGTGTGTGTGGTGGGGGGAGGATATTATTTTTAATAAGCTTATTTTTGGCATATCACACTACAGGTGATGTGATCGTACAGAGAATGGGAGCTTCAGAAGGTCTTGTAGAGTGGCTGTACACTAAATCAAATGACTTTGGGCAGTGGTTCTCAAACTTTTGTACTGGTGACCCCTTTCACACAGCAAGCCTCTGAGTACGCCCCCCCCCTTATAAATTAAAAACACTTTTAAATATATTTAGCACCATTATAAATGCTGGAGGCAAAGTGGGGCTTGGGGTGGAGGCTGACTGCTTGCGACCCCCAATGTAATAACCTTGTGACCCCCTGAGGGGTCACAACCCCCAGTTTGAGAACCCCTGACTTTGGGGATGGTTGACCCACTGTGCCAGGAGGAGGTGGGAAAATGTTCATGCTCCAAGGTTTGCAGCTGCAGAGGTGCTAGGGGTGTGTGTGAAGGCAAGAGGCTTTTGTAAAATAGCCTCTTGTCCCTCTAAGCATCCCCACATGCATCCTTACTGCTCTCTTTGTATCATACTGAGGCAGCGGAAGAAGCAGGACTAAATCTAGCCCTAGTGCTGCAGTTACTGTCTTGTGGAACTAAGAGATGGAGGGAAGGGATGAGAAAAGATGAGTTACTTGTTCTCCCACCTCCCCTGATTGTCATGGAGATAATTTCATTCCACTGGGCCCCAACTTGTCACAGGCCAGCAGCTGCATTTTGTAGTGGGGTCACCGCTCCTTGGGCCATACAGCCAGGCTAGATTTCTCAGGGCTCTCTTGTTACTCAGCCAAGAAGGAACCTGCTGTTCCAGCACTGGGATGTCATTTGCCATGCCCCTAATTTAATTTCTTGTTGTCCAAATGCCATATACAGCGTCAAGTTTAATAGGCAGCAGGTTTAAAACAAATACAAGGAAGTTCTTCTTCACACAGCGCACAGTCAACTTGTGGAACTCCTTACCTGAGGAGGTTGTGAAGGCTAGGACTATAACAGCGTTTAAAAGAGAACTGGATAAATTCATGGTGGTTAAGTCCATTAATGGCTATTAGCCAGGATGGGTAAGGAATGGTGTCCCTAGCCTCTGTTTGTCAGAGGATGGAGATGGATGACAGGAGAGAGATCACTTGATCATTGCCTGTTGGTCCACTCCCTCTGGAGCACCTGGCATTGGCCACTGTCGGTAGACAGGATACTGGGCTAGATGGACCTTTGGTCTGACCCGGTACGGCCGTTCTTATCTTCTTATGTAAGTCTAACAAGAGTCTGTGACTCCATGCCTTAAATGGGAAAAGGATCTGAGCGACCATGTAAGCATTATCCAGCTATCTCAAGGATGGCCAGCTTTCCCTCTGGAACATATGAATTAGCTTCTGTGATTTCAGACCTCTTTTCAGATTCAGCACAACAAAACGTGCTGGGCCCAGGTATATGTCCTCAAAGCAGCAGAAAATAAGAAACCAATAGGAAAATAAAAAACAAGCTAATGCCAAAATGCAGTTACGAACAGCACAAGCTGTAAACCAGAGACAGAGAGTACTAAGTTTTGTACAAGTCATCTGGTGGCACCTTAAAGACTAACAGATTTATTGTTGTTTTTGTAGATACAGACTAACATGGCTACCCCCTGATACTTGTACAAGTCATGGAATTTATGATTCTCCCCTTTGCCACTGCTCTCCCCCACCAAAAAAAAAAAATTATCTGTTATTAACTTGAAATTTTTTCAAGTTGGAAGCATAGATTTCTGCACTGTAGAAGTTTCCAATACAATTCTTGTCTTCATCCTTGCTGCTTCTTTTGATAGTCATAGACATCCAAGGACATCAACTCATAGATGATGTGCTCAAGTAATAGTCCTTTGCAGACTATGGCTCTCAAATGGTGTAAATTTGAAATGACTCCATTGATTTCAACAGAGTGACTCCAGATTTACATTGATGTAACTGAGAGCAGAATTTGGACATATGTTAAAATAATAAATTAATTTAACTTGTGACATAAATTACATATGATAAATGTAATTCTCCATTTATGCTAAATTTTTATGCTAAAATTTAGTCTACTTTTTTATTTATTTCTGCAAGCTAGGCCCTTTGAACCTTTTTCAACACCTTACAGATTGAACTTCTCCATTATGCTCCAGCTCCCTCGATCTTTTTCTGTCTTTTGCTTATGATCATTCTAGCTACAGAGTGCTGTATATGGCTCTCTCTAGATCTGTCAATACTCTACTGAATTAGCCAAAAGTTTCTCTGTACAGTGAAGTCTTGCAGTCCTTTCTCAAAGCAACTGACTGTGCTGTCTCCATAACATGGGAGTGCAGGTCACTAATCAAGTATCAAAGGGGTAGCCGTGTTAGTCTGGATCTGTAAAAGCAGCAAAGAGTCCTGTGGCACCTTATAGACTAACAGACGTATTGGAGCATGGGCATGCTTTTACAGGTCACTAATGTATATCTCTGTGGTGCGTTTCCATGACACTACAACACTGGTCCATTCCTGTATCACTTTGTGGATAATTTCACTTAAACTGAAATATTTTGGAACAAATTTTCAAAGAGTTGAGTTGTTTGCAATTGTATTTTGCAGTCAGAAATGCAGGCACAGATCTGAGTACTGGTGCCTCTAACAAACTGATTGTGGGTACAGATCAGATAATTAGAGGAAAAAGTACTCAGCTTTGCATCTGCCATTCTTGCATATGCCAAGAGCACCTGCAAAAAAAATGGAGGCTGTCTCAGTTCTTTGGAAACTTATCCCTTTAGCTTAAAGCTATGAGTCATTAGAAAGACACCAAAACTCTGATACGACAATATGACTTGGTAGGAAAGGGGGAGATTTTCAAAGTTCAGTAAGGAACTTGCCTCCCATTTACTGCCTATGGCAGCTGGATCACTAAATGCTTATTGTACCTTTGAAAATCTCACCCACAGTTAATGTTTGATATTGAGATGGTGTGAGATGGGTTTTGATTTTCATTAAATATTTATATTTGGATTGTAACAACTGCATCTTTTATAAGTTTATTTCTTATTAAAATTTACTGAAAGCTAAAAGGGACTAGAAAATAACCAGATGCAGATGCTTTTTAGATTAAGATACTATATAGCTACTTGATGCATTTAACCTGACCAGGTTTTAGCAATTGGGGTAATTAACCCCTTGTGCTGTTATTCATTACCTTAGGCCTTTAAATGGACACTTAATGAAATATTAAGCAATATTTCTTTAATTAAGCAATATTCTCCCACATAATACATTTGTTTTCAAAGAATGAAAAAGTACATTTTCTCAGTCATTGTTCTCTCACAGACATTACACAGAAGTACCACATACCATATAATCTCCTGCCATTGATTTTTGCACAAAACTGCCTTTGATGCAGAAAGATGTCAGGACATGGCCCATCAGCTTCAAAATGTCTGTGCCCATATCTTGAGTGTCATGTACTTCTACTTTGAGTACCAGTAAAAACATCACCATCTATCACTCCAGATACCACCAGTACTTGTAGTATCTTCTCATATGTGAACAGGATATATCATGGAACTGCAGACGGGCACATGTTGAGTTGTTAATGAAACACACCATATGTTGTTATATTTGGTTCAAACATGTGGTGTGTTTTTGTTTCTTTGTTTGTTTGTTTGTTTGTTTGGGGGGGGGGTTATTCTGTATTTGTGTTTTTCCTGGGCTGTTTTAATGCCCCAAAGAGCCATTTACGTAGATGTAAAAATTCACATTCTGATAAATTCCTTTAGGATAGCAACATTATTCTGGTCCTCAAATAGCTCCCCAATAAATGAAAAATAATGAGGACATATTTGCACAAACTATATTTATATAGACAGAGAAATAAAAAAATCAAACACCGCTGTCAATGATTGTACACATTTCTACTTGAAATCAATATCCTTTGTGATCACATAACACTTTAGTTCTGCTAAGAAAATTTTGATTTTAGAAAAATATATGCAAATGGTTTGGCAACTTTTAATGCTCTGATTCTGCAAACTTTACTCATGTGATTATGCTCCCTGAGATTTGTGAGATTACCTACATGAATAAGTGCTATTCATTATTAAAAAAAGGTTACAGAATCAGGATCCGAGATTTTTTTAAATTTCTTTTCTGCTGAATGGATATTTTCTTTGAATTTTACTCAGGCTCTGGACCAATATGTTTTTAAATAAGATATGGCACTGCAGAGCAACAAAATCAAGCAACAAATATGATAGTAAAATTAGGGGGTTGAAGTTTCAGAGAAGAATCACTCAATACTGTGTGACATTGAAAAGGAAGTGCTATGTTTCTCTATATATTTTTACCACTCTTTCCCCTTCCAGTAGGGCAGGGAAGCAAACATATACAGCTGTTTGGCCACACATTAGTAACACCAGTTAGACAGGGGACTTCACATTCTTTATCCATGATCCAAAGCCAAATATCTTGCCCAGCAACCAAGAAGAGAAGCTCTTACATGAATCCTACTCTCCATAAGTCTACATAATAATGTATCATTTACCGTATGGTATCAGTGAAAATAGCTCTATTCTCAGGGTATGGTCTCATTAACATTAAAGGGATTCATATGTAGGTATCATTAATGCTTATGGAGGTTAAGAGCAAAAATCATTTATAACAGCAGAATATACCTCAATTTTGAGACTACAGAAGAAGGGAGAGTTTTTTCTCATTCACTTTTACACTGCTCGTTAAGATGTTACTAGGTAGTGGTATTATTCATGATTTGGGAGTGGGGGGGGGGAGGTTGTGTGCTTAGCCTAGAAGTCTGCTAGGTGAGACTGGGAGTTTTCTAATGAGACTCTAGCCTGCCATTCTTTGATCCCTAATCCCGTTAGGATCCCTTGACAAGGGGGCAGGGCTAACTCAAGGAGAACCAGGGTTTAAAAAGCCATCTCCTAAGCAACCAGAGGAGCTAGCATACAGGAGCAGCAAACAGGGGAGTTTTGCGAGGGAGTTCTGCCTCAGTGTGTCACCATCTGTGTCAGGAGGATGATAAATCCAAACTAATATCACAGAGGCATTGATAAGATTTATTACAAATACAACTACCACTGCATGGTTGAGAGAGGAGCAAAGAAGCAGTAAATGGGACATAAAAGCCTGGACCTGAAGGTTAGTGGGGAGAAGCAATTTCATGGCATGCCCCCATCATTTCCTAGGTAAGCCCCTGTTTGAGTTTATGTGCGGAATACCAGGACAGGTACAGAGCAAACACTGTACTCAAAATGCTCTCCTTCTACTACATGCAGGGGCTACCCAATCAGACATCCAAATGGGAGTATTAGTTCCCTTTGCCTTTTGTACCCTCCTGGGAAAAATGGGCAGTTTGCTACACTGAAGGGAATGGTAAAGCCAATAGATACTAACCAAATGATTCTGTTTGGGGGAGAAGAGTCCCTATACAGCAGCAAAGAAGAGAAGGTCAACCCTGAGTATGATTCACAGGATCCACAGGATCATCCTGCTTTCCTATTGGATCCTCAGGAAACATGGAGTTGGCAGGCCATGAACCCAACCCTCTCTGCAAGACAATGGCTCTATTGCTTTTGAGGGAAGTATCAGCGAGCAACACTGCAGGGTTCTCCCACACGGGGTTCTGGCCTTTGCTTTCCCACTCTCATGGATTTTTTCACTGATGCAGAGCAGACACTCATACACAGTTAAACAACTATTTAGCATAATAAAGTATATTAGCTCAAAAACACTTATTTCATCATATAAAACTAATGAAAGTGATTATAATTCATGCACTTATACCCATAAGTAGGACTTCCATTGTTTTCCAGCTTTAGCACAACAAATAATAATTTCATTTGTTTCATGAGTTTTCCTTAGACATTCCAGAAGAGAAAACAAAAGGAGGTTCAGTAATGTAAATGAAAATAAAAGTTTAATCCAAAGCCCACTGAAGGTGATGGGGGTCTTCCCATTGCCTTCAATGGGCTTTGGATCAGGCTCTATATTCTCAAATAACTGACAGGAAAATCTAGACAATTATAAAAGAATTGCTAACTTCAATCAATCTAATACTACCATATTTTGCCTGGAACCAACTTACGCTTGTTTCTGTGATATCAGTCTCTGCTGGAACACCTGGACCAAACTCCTCATTAGTGGGATTGGTTGGTTTCTCTTCATATTCTTTATATTCATAAAAATCATATTCGCCTAATTCTCCATCTACCAGAAGATCAGATTCACTGAGGTCTACTCCTCTGCTTCCATATTCAGTATTCTCAGTTTTTTTATGTTCTGAATCATAATCCTCTCCAGTTAGGTATTCTTCAGCAAATACTTCTTCAACAGGATTATGCTATTCATATATGCAGCAAAGTTTCAGGGAATAGGAGGAATATGTGGGTTACTGTTAGTAAAGCAATGTATGCATTTGGAGACTGACAGTGATGACTTGTCTAAAAGAAGACAGAACAGTAGAAAAACAGCATGTTGTCTTTTAATTAGATTCTGAAGAACTGGGAAACCAGCCTTCCAAATTAATTAAAAGATCATTCTATGCACATGAGTATGTACAAGGAAATAATGCATTCATACACTTTATTGGCATTTTTTCCCCAAAACATTGAATCTATTACTGCATATGCAATACGCTGTGTGCATTTGCTTGCTCAATGTTACTTCTATGCCAAATACATCTAAGTTTCCTTGCTTGGTTTCACACGTTTAATGTCAAACATTTACGAATCATGTGGAGTACAATTAAACACATGCATCCCAATAAGCTGTAAACTAATTTAGACTTGCTTAAACAATATCATTCTAATTAGTAATGTGCAGGAAGTGCAAGCATTTCTTTAGTTATGTACAGCATTCTTGACTATCTTGTGTCAATAAATAATTGCCAAGCTAAATGTTTCAACTTTTTTCGCCCTTCTAATGATTTTGCAGCATATCTATCACTCACACAAGTCTTGGTTCACATCTTCCATAGCAGTTTATATTTATATATATTGGTTCAGTCTAGATTCCAACTGCAAAACTCATAGAAGATGAAGTTGAACATTTCTGAAAGCTTCCTTCCTCAATTATGAAAACAGTGTAAAACCAAGCAATCAACTTATAAGCACCAAAGCTTTTTAGACAGCATCTTATCTCAGATGTACAAAGCAAATTGAAAAAAAGACTATGGATTTTTTATAAGACTCTTGGAAGGAAGGTTTTGAAAGGATCAGGGCCAAAATATTGCATATATCAGCCGTATGTCCTGGAATATTACACAGAGGTGAACTGATTTGTCCTCAAACAGTTCATCTGAAATCATTAACAATATATTGGTACGATCATGATGGCATGGAAATAGATGGCAATTAAAACAGAAGGCCAGATTCTGATTTCATATCAATGTAACACCAGTGTAATTCCACTAACTACAATATAGTTATTTCTGATTTACATCAGTATAGATCATTTTTGGAAATCAAATACTTCTTTGCTTATATGTGAAGACCTGAGTTCAGAGTTCTGGGTCAAATTTTTCCTTTATGTAAAATACCTGCAGGCAGCTCCCACTGAAGAAAAATGTTGGCACTCTGAGTGGTTCTCACTACAATAATGACATTGCATTATTTGCTAAACCATTGTAAATAATGCCAGAAGTTTATCTACAGCTCCCTCCAATGTCTGATGTTGTTCATTTCATCAACTGTTGCAAAATAATCATGAAACCTTAGAATTCAGGTTTTGAAAGTAGAAAGTCCTGCTGTTCACATTTAATTTCTAAGATGAACAAGATGGAAGTAATTAAATCAATTTGCCTCTTTTCTTGTTCTTCATCAAGTTATTAAAATCTGTTGAACTGTTGGGCGGCTGTTTTCCAGTTCCAACCTGGAAAGAAGATGCTGAGCAATTTCAGCATTTCTTTTCATGTTCACATGGAATGAGCCATGATTGTAGCTTTAGGAAAAGAGTTAAGTAGTTTTGTACATCTTTTCAAGCACTACATGTTCATTCTGAAAGGATTATGTAAAAGAAAACCTTAAAAAAATGTCTTGACCATAATTAGCCAGCACGTTACTTAATGTTATTTTAAAATAATGAAATAACATTCAGGCTTTTGGCTGTGGCTGTCTAAAAGCATTCATTTTAGCAGGGTTTGTAATCATCATTTGATTTTTTTCATATACATAGCTCAAATATATAATTATTGACAAAAAATGAGCAAGGAATGTTCTGAATGAATATAGCCTTCACAGCATGCAAAAAAATTGTTTGTTCTTCTTTGTTCCTTGTTAAAGGAAATGATGGCTTTTAACTTGTTTCAATATGCTGCTCTTTGCATGAAGGAAAATATTTACTTTCAAAAATTTCAATTGGCTGAATATCAAAATAAGCAGTTTTAAGCAACAGCAGAGCAGTGGTTAGTTTCCCTCTTTGCTTTGGTTCAGTATTAAAATTGTAAAGGAGAACTTTCGGGGTCCAGCATATATTTTTCATATAGGGATTGATCCACCACAGCAGAGGTGCAGAATTTTGAGCATATAAGTGTAAGGTAAAAAGTGAAGAGCAGGATGGAGAGAACGGGAACCTGTTCCTGCTGTAAAGAGAGTAATGCTTTGCTACTCCTGCTGGGTAACAGGCAGAAGGCCCAAAAGGGCATGTAGCTAAGTGACTCATTTGTTGTCTGAGGATTTTACAGCATTTACTTGAGCAAACTAGAGCCAACTGGAGTTTTGCCCAAGAAAATACTGTAAGTTTTGAGCCTAGTTGTGCATTGTTTAAGTCCCATCAATGAAAGTTACCCAGAGGCACACAGGGAGAAGAGAAGTTTTCTCTTTCTTGTTCTTCCTTTTGTAAAAACAGAGAGTGATTGTGATGTGTTAGCTATTAAAACTTGATTTGTAGAGTATCTTTGCCTGTACTTTTCCCCAGTCCTCATTACCTCATTAGCTTCAGTTGTTTGCCTGGGAGCCTCAGTCTGGGAACCCTCTGAAATCCCATAGTCAGTTTCAGTCACGCTATACTCTTCTTGAAATTCATCAACAATATTGGCCTATGTTAAAAAGAAAATGCATTATTAAAAATGTAGAAAAAGGCAACGATTCAGCAGGAATCACTATTTAATCAGGTTATGGCATTAGCCGCAGATGTATTCATCTAGTGGGGTTAGGGCTATTTATGTCTCATGATCAGAGATCTTCCAGTCTTGGCCTGGGAAAGATCTTGATTATTTCTTTGCTACCTTTACCCCTAGTTTGCCTTTTGCTGCTGCCTGGTAACTTTTCTTCTTCTTGGATGCAAATTTTTCAGATTTTTTTGTTGTGGCCTTTGTGGGTTTGTTCTTTGAGTTGGTGGCCACTGTCCTCTTCTTCTTTTTGGCTTTGGCTTTCTTTTTCTGAAAAATGTGGTGAAAGATGGAATGGAAAAACATAAATAAAATGAAAAAGAAATGCAGAAAGCATGAATGAAGGAAAGGGAGGCAAAGGAAAAATGAATGCTGTAAGTCATGATGCCTTCCATTGCGAAGTGAAAACAAATGTTATGGATACACAGGAAAGGAGTGAGTGAAAGGAATATGATAAGTTTGATAAACAGATGACACAAAACGACAAACCACATGACAGAGGACAGCAGGACACCGCACAACAAATGGACCAGATTTTGTTACCTCTGTTTGTGCTATTGTCTCCTCGAATAGTGGGGGTCCGTCTGTTACTGTGTCAGACTCTTTATAATCTGCTTCCCCATACTCATAGTCATATTCGATTAAATCTTCAGTTGCGTACTACATTACAAATGGAAAAATATCAGGCATTTCTATGTTAGTGGCAGCAAACTATATTAGCAGTATTGGAAAGCATCTTAACCTTTACTTGGGAGTAAAGTTTAAGGGGATTAAGGCAGCATGAACAATTCAACATAGTTATTCATTGAAAAAGCACTCATTTGCAAGATTTCTTATTTTCTTTTTTATAATACAATTCAAAAGTAATGAAAAAGCAAGTACTGGTGACAGGAAAATGAGCTTCTTTATTGGGCTGCAAAGAATAGTCAACTATAATTTGGATTATGGGGAGTTCCCCACTGTCATTTAATGAAACCATATATTTATATGTCTCTCCAGATCTCTCTACCTGGATTCCTCTCCCTACATGCCCTCTGCAAAGAAGTAGCATATTTCCACAAACTGTGATTTCTAGAAATGGTGTTCCATTTCCATTACTGAATTGTCACGTCCTGAAGAATAACATCTGGAAAGGCTGGACTTCCTGAAAAGGTAACCAGAACAGCCATGACAGTGTCACTCCGTAAGTAGCCTGAATAGGAAAACAGCTAACTTCCTACTCGGGCAGTTTTGAGGGGTAAAGGCCTCTGACCTAACGCCTGCATGGATTTGCAGTGTGTGTGGGAAGGCACAAGTACACCTCCTTGACCCCTTCACATCTGGCAGCCATAGCTGCAGTCCCTGCACTTCTCTGAGACCGAATTCTGCAACTGGATAGTGCCGCTAGCAGCACTAGCCGTACCAAATATGACAGTGGAGTGGAAGATGAGCTGGTAAGTAACATAAATTTCGCACCTTTAAAGGGAGTGGCAATAGATATGCTCCTCTTCTATGCTGAGGAGCTCCTGGAGGCAGCGCAGCTCCACAGTGCTTTCGATGTCAGCGAGTGCCTTAAAGTCACAATTAAATTCAAAGACACGGAATCTTAACTAGTGTAAATTGTTGTAGCTCCATTGATTTAAATGAAGCTACAACAATTTACACCAGCTGAGAACTTGTCCCAAAGATTTTCAAAGAACAATTAGGTTTAGAATTAGCTCTTGTAGTGGTTTGACCATGAACCTAGGAGCCAAGAATTCCTGGCTCTACCACTAACTTACTGGGCCAGATCATCAGATATAATAGAGAGCCACTCAGCACAGCTGAGGAAAGAAGGCGGCTTCATTAAACTACCTTTGCATTCCTTTGTGCCTGGGATGGGTTTGCCCCATGCAGTAAATTAGAGCAGCCTCCAGGCTGCTAAAAATCCTGTGAGGTTGTAATGCCCCCTTAGGAACTGTTATACTGAATAGGGGCTACCAAAGTACAACATGCTCCAACCACACCTCCACTCCTCTCAATACTACCCTTATTTTAGAGAATCCGGAGTGGGTGACAGAGCTCGAGAACCCACAGTTGTCCAGTCAGGGCCACTTTCTGGTCTCTTTGCTTCACAAGAGCAGTACAAAGGGGATGGAGATGTAGCTAGGATCTGCCTAACTGTGTGGCCTTAGTCATGTCATTTAGGGGGAAACTTTCCAAGGCTTCCAATGAGAATTTGGCACCTCCCTGCACTTTGTACCTTTAAAATCTCTTTTCTACTCTTCCTGTGTCACAGTGTCCCCATCCGTAAAATGAGGAGAATATTCACCGATCTCAGTGGATTGCTGAGATTAATTAATTATATTTATAAAGGGCTTTAAAGATTTATAAAAATGTTAAATGCCATTGTCATTAAGGAATGTATTGAGACTTTAGGAGAAATTGTTGGCAGGACTAAAACTACAGACTCTGTGTTCCACAATAAGTTACATTATTTGGCCCAAGCTCCTGGTTTAACATCTTATGCTGGCCAGACAACTTGGTATAGTTATCTTTATTACTCCTGAAGACATTTTAATGAGAAGAAGATATAGACAATAGTATGGAACCGATCCTAAAAGGTCCTGAGCCCCTACAATCCCCTTTGACTTGGCTTTTGCCATTTTATCCCTGTCACAATCCTAACTATTCACTGGTGTTAAAACAAAATGCATGATGTTCTACTACAATCACCAATTTTGTTACTGATATCTATAAATTTTGAAATCAAAACTAACAGTCTCTTGCTTTTTCATTAAATGAAATTATTGTATTGATAGTTTGCATCTCGAAAAAGAAAATACAGATTTTCCTTAATAATTAGGCAATTTCTTACTTAATGGAATATATGGCGGTTTCAATACAGGGAAAAAACAAACACCTGTTATATATTTATATGATAGGTTGATAAGTATAATTGGAGCATATTTTTAATCTCACAAAACTATATTTCATATTTATGAATAGCACTTTTGAACATACAGCAGTGATTTAGTTAGGTCATGAATGTGACTTTAAACGGTTATAATCTGGTGTAGAAAGTCCTCTCTGTAGAACATTTTTGTCTTTTTAATCTGCCAATTTGTCAATGAGACTTGCATTAGCTCAGGTAAACCATGCTTTGATTGTCTCAAGTGAATGCATAGGTTAGGCAATCAGAATTTGACTTTATTTATATAGTACAGAACAGGCACCATTTTAGACTAATGCATGTAAAATATGTGTGCTTATTCTTCCCCAGTTGCCTTTGAGTTAGGGCCCAATCCTATTCCCAGCAAAATAAATGGAAAGACTTTAACTTTCAGAAGAGATTGCAGAAGTCTGCACATCCCAGAGATCAACCATGATGGCGCTACTTTTGTACAGACAAGAAAGTAATCAAAGGCAGTTGTTTTGGCTCCAGCAGCTCTGGAAACACAGCTAGACACAATGTGTTCCTAATGAAGAACAAAACTGATAATCAGAAAGGAAATTGTAGTTTGAAGTGTCTAGGAGGCAATTAACAACCACATAAAATAAAAAGAAATAAAAACTGCATCAAAAGAGCCCTTTAAAATATCAATGGAACATAAATCCATAAAATGGTTTGTTCATCTTCTGCCAGTGGGACCTTGACAACTGTACTGATATGGAAGGAAAAGGTTCTGTTTTCAAGGGAATATAAAACCTCAAACTCAGTCACCCCGACAGGCCAGCCAGAGAGAGAATCAATCATATACATTTAAGTGCTTCTGCAGCCAATAGAGGTACACCAGGGATGAACTATGTTAAATGGTATTCATCCAAAATCCAAGGGGACAGGTAAACAAAGATGTTTAAGGAAAGTAATATTTCATTAATGGGAATTTGAAAGAAAAACAAATACTACTGGGAGTGTGTTCATTTTAATAATTGTCCAGAGGAAATATATTAACTCTGAAATAAGTATCACAATGAAATAGAGAAGTAGTAAACAGTAGCATCGCAGTGAAATGGAAAGGTAGAAAGCAATAGCTCTCACTTCTGTATTCATTTTGCACTTTTAACAATTCAAATATAATTGTATTTTGCTTAGTATTATAATTAACATACAAATGTCAATATGATTGCGTTTCTGAAGGTAAAGCTATGCAGGCCTGTGCCAACTATGTGGTTAATAAAATTACAAGAGCGGGTTAGAGAACATTCTTCATAGGCCACAAACTCAAAAGAAATGTTGACTGGGGAAAAAAAAAATCTGTGCCAAGTATGTTAGTATAAAAAAAGGAGCGTGGTGAGTAAATTATAGATGGTGCCAGAGGCGCAGTTTGAAAAGCCAGACATTTATGAATGAGAACTAGAAAATCCACACACAAAAGCATGGATATGTGGAGGGCTCTGTTGCATCATGCACAATCAACTGGAAAATATTTTACTTTTTCAGATTTATGTTTTATTCCTTTCCACTAATGAAAATGAAACCTTCCTTAAATATGCTCTACTCTCAAAACAACAGAGCCACATTTGGTCTGCCATTGCTATGCAGGCTCGCAAACCAGAAAGTACATAGGTAGATGAGAAATGTGGGTGTAAATTTTCCTCCCTGGTGCAGATTAACCTCAAGCCCATGTAGATGCCTGTCTGTAGGCTTTTTGTGATATTACGGAGCTTCAGAAGGGCATTCTGGAGTGGGGGACACATGTCAGGAGATGTGGTCAACATGTGGCACACATTAAATTAGATTGTGTCTAGCCCTTATACAGAAAGGCTAGTGGGAGTATTCAATGACTCCACCCTTCTCGCCTTGCACACAACTGCTTCCCCTGTACAACTCTGGGGGTGCACACTACACAACCAGTGGATGGAAACATGCCTTCTCCCCACTACACAAAGTCAGCTACACCAAGAGTCACGGAGTGCACGATCTTAAAGGGGTGTGCCCCATCTTAAAGAGATGCTCTCTGAGGCACAATCCCTCCCTGTGCTCCCCCAGGAAAGTGTGTCTCTGCACCACCTCCTACTAAAGATGAACCTTAAAGATATGATCTCCCCACAGAATGCCCTTTGCCCACCAATGGAAACTACAACTCACTTAGCAAGAGATGACTGGTGCCAGCTGAGAGTAGAGGGGGCACAATTTAAAAGTTTCCCCCAACAGCTTGAGTCATGCCCCCCCCCCCAGGCGTGTCCCCCTTTTACCCTCAGTGGCCCCTCCCTGAAGCTCCCAGGTATTAGCTCCACGGGGAGAGACAGCAGCTCTCCTTGAAGCTCCCAGCTGTTTGCTGCTTCCTCTCCCCATGGCCACAGCTCCCAGCTTGCCAGCTACAGAGGCTGTCTTGCAGGGAGGGAGTGGGGCCAGCAAACCCTGGCAAAAATCTGGGGGGGCACATGACTCCCCACATGTCACCTGTCCTAATTTTAGGTGCCTCAATTTCTGAGTGTTCAGTTTCTGATACCTGGGGCCTGATTTTTATTTCCAACTAACATCAACTGGAGGTGTGGGTATACTGCATCTCTGGAAGATCTGGCACTATATGTCTCAATTTGGACCCCAGAAATCAAAGTATACTTAGTTAGTGGCTACCCTCGAAAATGCAGGCCCAAGTCCCCAGAATTTCATATTGCATTATCAGTGAAAGTCTGGGCAAAGGGATGTCCCCTCCAACTCTTTCTAAATGTAGTCAGATTTGTACTTAAATGTGTTTGTGATGAAAGCAATTTTCAAAGGTTTCATCCGAAAATTGAGAATTCCCTTTTGTCACATCCTACAAGTTTCACACTTGGTACCTATTGTTCCACCATTCTAGAAAAGCAGAAGTTACCCACACATAGATAGATCAGATACAGACGTAGCCTTCGGGTAATCTAGGCCTACGCTATTTAGGATTTATAAATTGTGATCTGTACCCTCAATTTCACCTGGGAGGTTACTGGCAGCCACCACAGAAAGTGAGCCAGAGATGTGATATGCTTTTGCTGGCACAGTTTAGTTAGATGGCAGGCAGCTGCCTTCTGGACCAATTGGAGCTTCTGAGTGGCTTTTGCAGATAATCCCAGAGAATGTCTATGGCAAAGGTCTAGCTTAGAGGGAATGAAGGTATGGATGACAAAAATGAAGACTGTACGTGAAAAGAAGGACAATAATTTTCTTTGCCAGCTATTCCGAAAGAAAGATATTTCTGGCCAGTGACGGAATCTAAGGGTCTAGAAGTATTAATGAATATTGATGATTGTGAGTCACTTTGACAATGGTCAGGCAAATACCCTCTATTTGTGTAGTGGTTATTAACTTCCCCAGATACAAAAAACACCTGTCACAGCTGAGCAATTCACTTCCGTGTTGTCCAGGTTGAGCTTTATCAAATGGCTTTCAACTCTGGGTGCACACTGGGAAGGCCTGTCAAGGGCTATATATGGGTCTGATGAAAAAGAAATATAGAGATGAGTTTCCTCAGCACACCGGCAACGATGGAGTTTATTCAGTCCCATATTAATCATTATCATTGTCTTCGCCAGTGATTTCACTTTGATACTGCAGAGAGGGTGGTAGTGATGTCTGAAGTGCAACTAGGACCGCCAAATGGGACAACAGTTGGAGCTCAGTACAATAGTAACAGACATTCCAAGCATAATGCAATTTTCTTTTGTTCTTTTCTCTTGCATGGTAAGACCACCAATAGTTACAGCAGAGCTATTCCTGTAATGACTATTGCATATGGGTGTTTTCATAGAAGTCCAATGAAGAATAAAACCTGCTGTTCCTTGATGGGACAAAATCTTTCCATTATGACCTCATGCTTTCTTTACCAGAGCAAGCAGGGTGATTATATTACACGACCAGATTGTCATGCAGCTTCAGTTAAATAAATGCACTGTTTTCTTCATCAAATGAATTTAAGGGGCACCAGAACAACAGCAGCAGGCAAGATAGATTCTGACTGTAGGAATGGCTTAAATATTCTGAGATGAACCTTACTTTAAAAATGGATTCTTCTGCTGTCCATCCAGAAATTACTTGGAAGTTTAAAAAATATTTCTATCAACTGTAAATTTTTGCAACTTTCATTTGTGAAGAAAAAAAAATACTACAACTAGTGACAGGGAACAATTAATAAAACCACCGCAAATAAGGCAGGAGCCAAATGAAAAATGAGAGAGAGGAATCCATATCATAGAACAAAATATTGTGATACGGTCAAATTGACATATCTCTAGAGAGTCAGTGAAGCCTTCTTGCTAGCTAAAGAGGAACAAAGATCTCTCTAAACAATTCAAGGAATATTAGAACTTTATAAAATGAAATAAAATAGTGAAGGGATGCCAAGCAAAATGAGAGAATTTTTAAAAATCCAACAGATACAAGCACAGGTGGCAGCAGTTGTCACCCCTAAGACAGATGGGAAAGTTCTAAATGTGATGTACCTAAAAGACAGTCTTTGCATCACATTGCCTAAGCAATGTGAATGGAGGAGATGAAGGTGCCATAAATAAGCAGATGACTATCAGTGGCTACCAAAATACTTACTACGTTTAAGTCTGTTGCCTTAAAAAAAAGTCTCCAAATTTTTGTTCAGAATTAGAAAGTTTGTTATCTCTACCACCTGCTAATTTAGTTAACTGTAGTTCTCCAAGTATGGATGAAGATCCTATGCTAGACATGAAAATTTGCCTCACCCTATTCCATGGAAAACCAGATTTTCTAATAATCAAAACAGAAAATAGACTAAAATAGGTAGAAAGAAGGTAGACTAAAATAACAAGGTAAAAAAGGATGCCTGGAGTCTTCAAGACAGCATGCATAGGTGCCATTTGCATCTTTGCTTCTATGCACATATCACTGAGAGCATACATTTCATTTCTTTAAAAAAACTCCATGAATTTGGGACAGGTCCAAAAGAAACAAAGCAGAGCTCCCTTTTGGGAACAATTTCTACAGCACAAGTCAGACAGTGAGATTCATTAGGCTGTGTAATAATCTTCCAAGGGAAGAAGTGAAACTCTCATAGCTGAGACCATTGAAGACTAGCCTGGACAATTCACTAGAAAATATACTACAGGGACCAATCCAACATTGAGGAGGATGGAATAGATGTCTGAATAGGTCTTTTTCTTCTCTAATTTCTGTAATGTGGCTGTGGCCAGTCTAATATGATTTAGCTGGAATTTAATTTAATACATTTTCATTTAGGACTTAGGGAAGATTTTGACAAAAGACAGAGGATGAGATTTTCAAAAGTGTTTATAAGGAAGTTAGGTTCCCAACTCACATTGAATTCCCAAGGGATTTGGGTGCCTAACTACCTTAGGCCCCCTTGAAAATACCAGGCAGAGATTTTTCTTTCTGGCCCTTTTACATAATCTGGTCCTAATATTGAATCTCTTCCTACCTGAAGTATAGACTCAGTATGAAGGAGGTTCTCTCAACAAACAGTAAAGTCATTCAGTTATGTGTGAAGTTTGCATCACTAATATAACACATGTCCTAGTTTGCTTGGTATCCTAAAGAAATGAGATCTTATTGGAAATTCTCTCCAAGGAGACTGGCATTATTTGGAATTTACTGCTAGAGTAAGTTAATCTTGTAACCCAATATAGGACTAAAACATGAAATCATATACAGCAGGTTTCGATGAAATGGAAAACTTAAAAAAAAACCCATATACACCAGAGAATGTGTCTTTAGTATAAATGGCTAATTTTTCATAGGTATGTCCACAAACACCCTTGTAATCTCTCTGAATAGATTGGGCCAGTAGCCCCCTACCATCTCACCATATTGTACAATCCAAATGTTCTGCTGACACTGCAATAATCACTAGACCCCTTCAGAAGGAGTGTAATGTTTGTTAGGCTTCTAAAGTGAGGGATGGGAAGTACAGAAACCTCCCCTCTCTTTTCCACTCCACCCTCACCTCCTACAGAAACGCTTTCCTCTCTTTTTCTTTGCTTTTCTCCCTTATTTTGTCTGCTCTCAATAGGTACGGATCCTCCCACCTCCCTAATCCCTCCAGTGAAAGCCAGAAGGGAGGTTCCACATAGCGACCTGAGAGTCTCATGGCCTACCTCTACCCCCAACATATTGTAGGCCCATTTTCTAAGATGTCTAGCCAGCACAGTATCAGCTTCATTTATTTCCCCCCC
The DNA here is from genome assembly GCF_028017835.1 of Emys orbicularis. NCBI lineage: Eukaryota > Metazoa > Chordata > Testudines > Emydidae > Emys > Emys orbicularis. Next base: position 40,756,888 of record NC_088690.1, read on the forward strand.
CCAAAAAGAGCCCTTATCTAATGTCACCAAATATGCTGTGAACTCTCAAAAACCCAACTTTCACCATCAAATATGGGCAGGAAACACAATGAGTGTATCTCAAGACAGAAGGATAAGGATACTTTCTGGTGGATATCAACAGTCCCAATAGTTTTATTAATGGTGGGCCTGAAGCAAGCTGATTTTCTGTTTCAAATGAGATCTAGTGACTCCCCTTTATTTAGAACTATTAAGAACCAAAGCCATCCACTTAGTATTCATTTGGTTATGGTCCATCTGGGAGATGCTGCTATGGACCCTCTTCATTTTGCATAATCAGGAAAAAAAATTCTGACAAAGGGGAAAACAGCTTCTGCACAGTTAGGGAAATTAACTTCTGTGTATACTTTATTGGCTTTATGACAACAGGCCATCACTCAATACTCACCAAGTCTAAAAGTAAAAGATCCCTAATCCGCCTACATGTTCCAAGGTACCAAAAACTGCCAAAAGCATGTAGGGTAATTATCCAAAAGATGGTTACAACAAACCAGCAGAAATTAATGTACACTTTATGAGCAGAAAAGAACAACCAATAGCAAAAAAACAGATTAATAGGGAGTATAGAGATTCCCATTCGTAAATCAGCAATTACAGTAATGTTTCCACATACAGAAACAGTAAATTTCAATTTGTCTGACATATAGTTTAGAACAAAACAAGAAAGAGTAAAATCAAAGTTTCAGCACATTTTATATGTTTTATCTCCAGAACAGTCTACCCTAAACGGCACACAGAAAGGCAGCCAGTCTCTGTGAACAGCAAAGTTTAGGAGATTTCAAGGGCACAGAAAAATAGTCACACCCGTTACACACTTAAAATACACCATATTTACCAATGTTTTTAGACACTGCAGTTATTTCCTGGACTAAGCATAGAGAAAACTGGTGATATCTTGGATACCGGTGTGATAACCATTGCCAAATGAAGATGTTTTAATGGTGACTCCTGTAAAGTAAGACTTCAGCTGGCACTTGCTAAAAAAGAAAAACTTTCCAAGTTGTGAAGAAAATAAATTGGGAAATTAACTATCCCTTTTCTAGCACCAAAACATTATGCAAGAACTGTGTGTGAAGATTCCAAAAGGTCAAGAAATTGATAAAAAAAAATACATCTTTAAACCCCAATTTTCTTCTGCTTTGTGCATTAATCCTGCTCCCCTCTCTCTTTTTTGCTTCTACTTTAAAACAGCATTAAAAAAAAACAGTCATTCAGATCAGCAACCAATAAATCTACAGATTAGAGCAGAGTCAAACTCTCAGGTTAGTTCATCTGAGACAAATTCAAAACTGATATTCCAAATCACTAGTTGTAAAAGAGCAAATGGTTCTTATGCTGTAGAGGTCACATAGTGGTCAAAAGTAAATTCTCAGGGTCAATTAAGGCCTACATCTTCTTAAAAGATATTTGCTCTTCAGACATTTCTTCCAGTGGTCTACAAATTCATCTGTATTCCCAGATTAAATCTTCCTGTTTATGGACAACTCAGGAGGTTTCAGAGAAGTGTTAGTGAAGAAATGTGTGGTATCAAATTGAATGAGCTTTAATTTTCTAGGTGCAACAGCACAAACTTCATTTACCCTATCCCCATTTTAGGTTCTCTTTCATGGAATACAGACATTTCCTCCAGTCTTTGTAGTTGATATTGGGGATATATTACAGTACTCTACAAGTGCACATTTTTGTCTATTTCTGCTCTGGTCAAAGTATCAATTCCTGTAATGATGTCCTGCAACATACTCCTGATAAATTCAAACAGGTCTGTCTCTTCTATATCTTCTAACAGTACATACATTAATTAGTTTTGGTCAATTTTCTGAATCTAGATTTAATCTAGGACTGAGGTCAGGCAAGAACTGTTGGTATGAAAGTCATTCAATCTCAACAATAGTATTGCTGACTTTCTATGATTATTTCAGATGCCCAATAGTCAGTGGCGGCTCTATGTTTTTTGCCGCCCCAAGCACGGCAGTCAGGCGGCCTTCAGCAGCACACCTGCAGGCGGTCCGCTGGTCATGCGGATTTGGCGGTGTTTCTGTGGGTGATCTGCCGGTCCCGCGCCTTCGGCGTACCCGTCGCCAAATTGCCACCGAAGCCGCAGGACCGGCGGACCTCCCACAGGCATGCCGCCGAATGTTGCCTGACTGCCGCCCTCACGGTGACCGGCACGCCGCCCCCTGCGGCTTGCCGCCCCACGCACGCGCTTGCTGCGCTGGTGCCTGGAGCCGCCCCTGCCAATAGTACATTTTAAAGGAATCCATTGACTTAATTGGGACTTTTCACGTGAGCAAAACTGCATGTCTGAGCTCTTGGTTGTCAGCTGGTTGACCATATGTCCTTTTTAGTCAATGGCAGGACTCCAGCACTAAATGGACAGCCAGAAGTGAAAATTTTCTTTAATTTTTTGAAGTTTCTGTCCCTTGAATTCACTTTACAACTTGAATGTCATGTTACCAGTTTCATTTTATGAACGTTACATTTTTTTTAGACATAGTGCAAAACCTCCAAGTACCCAGGAATGCTTGTTTATTTTATTTATTTTTAAATACCAAAGCGTGAATGAGAGGCCTTAACAAAAGCAAATGAACAAGACATCAAACTGTGAGGGCCTGATGCAAAGCCCACTGAAGTTACTAAAAGGACTCCCACTGACTTCAGTGGGCCTTGGACTGGGCCATAAATGCTGCATTAAGAGTTGAACAAGTTTAAAGGTCTCCACTCTGTGTTCAAGTGGAATAGTGCAAAACCATTTTAAATTGTATGATCCTTTCTCAATCTACTGGATTATGTTTGGCAATCAAAGGATACACTAAATACATATCTACTGTGTATGATCACAGATGTAACTATACATAAGTGTGCATTCGTGTCGGTATTACAGTTATAATAAAAGGGTTTATACATCTGTATAATCTACAAGTGAATACTATCTCCCAACAGCTGCTGCTGCTGCTTACCGCCTCCAACTTTTAGCTATGGCATACTATAAACATAATATTATGACTGCGGGCAATTAAAACAATAATTTTATATTCATTCATGATGGAGAGCATGCACATGCTACCCTGGGCACTGCTTCACATGGCAGATGTTACATCCCTTATAAATGATGTTTTATAATCTAATAATTCAGCAGCAGCCACACCCAGTAGGTATTCACACTCTAGATTTAGGCCTCGATTATACATGTGACTTCAGTAGGGCTCTTGTGGGTGCACGCAGGACACATGGCTGGACTGGAGACCTAGTTTCCACCTCTAGTAGCCTGAGCCAGGGGGAAAAAAGGCAACTTTGTGGGCCATGCTAGCCTTAGTAAGGAGCAGATTCTGCTTTGGAGGTTAGGGTGGTGGGGACACAGGACACTTTTCTATGGGAAAAACTGATCTACCACAGAAGCCTGCTCTAATAACTTAAAAAAACCCTAACTCCAGCTCTTCAAGGGGGGCTTTAGATAAGAGAAGAGTCTTGTAAATGAGCTCCCTGCTTTCTAGTAGCGCCTACAATTCTTCCTTCTCAGGAATGGGTTATTTCTTGGCCTGGAGAGGGAGCGGTGATGTTAGGTGATAATGTTGTTTTGCACATATCTGGCTTTTTTTTTTTTTTTTTTAGTTCAAAGCACAATTCCAATCTGCAAACACACTGAGGATTTGGAGGCCCCAAACTGTAATATGGTGTGTGACCTCTGATGACTCTTGGGAGGGAAGGGGGTTGTGTTGTCTAATTGTGTTTTTAATATGAATATCTTAATTAATTTAGTGTCAAAATGCATCCAGCTAGACTACGTCTGACAGAAGCCACTGGTGGGAGGTCAATACATTTAAAATGTTTATGTGCATGTTAAGGAATGAGACTGCAGGCAACTGTAGTGGCTGCCCCAAGAGAGCAACTCATTACACTGATACTTCTCAGTCACACACCCAGCTGTAAGGACATCACACTACTACCTCATTAGTCTACCAAGATACCCAATGCCTCCAGAGACCTAATGAACCAGAGTTTCAGCTGGTGTAGCTTCACTGAAGTCCAGGGAGCTATTCTGATTTACACCAGCAGAAGACCTGGCCCTTCATTTTTAATTTTCTTCTGGCCTACTCCTAGAAAGCACGCAATGCACAGAACTAATGTAGGTTTTTCACCAGGCATGGAAAGTGAAGCAGATTCACTGATGAAATTCATGAAGTTCATGAAGTAAAAAATCTCCCCCCACGTACCACACTTTTCATTTCTATTGCCAGTCCTCTGTTTTCTGCTATTTGTTGCTTTCTGCCCTCTAGAGAGAAACCGTCTTTCCCCCACCTATCACCTACAGAATATCAACAGGAGGCTTTCTTCTTCAAATAATAATAATAATAATAATAGTAATAATAATAAATTAATTAATAACAACACTAACTGAAATTGTTCCATACATGAGAAAAATCCTGAGTCACGACTGGCTGAAAACAGTCACAAACGGAATTAGTAAGTTTCTAACATTTACCTCCTCTAAGGTCAGTAACATTGTGGGTTGAAACAATGTTAACCAATCAGCTCTCATAAAAATGAGGGTATCTTGACTGGCCACTGCCAAGTTCAGTGAAAACTATTTACTCCTTTTAATTGAATGAGATCCCATATGCATTTTTTCCATCCTGATGGGATCATCAAAGTCTTTTTTTTCCCCCTGGACATCTAATTACATTTTTTTCTTCTGCTAGAATGTTAGTTTCAAGGGGAAAAACTGTTTCACTTTTCAACTCCTGGCTATAATGGAAAGCTTTCTAGACAAATCCTGAGACACATATTCAGAATGTATGTAACATACAGAGGCCCAGGCCCAGGCCCTCAGCTGGTGTAAACCAATGTAATAATCTTGGGTTCAGTGAAGCTATTCCAATTTACATTAGTGAGAATGGCCCACAATGACTACCCATTTCTGTGAATACTAACAGTTATTGCCTGTCAAGAAAATATGACCTAGACTGCTTTATCCTTGTCAGTGTCTACCAGTTAGAAGAGCTGGTTGAATAAATTATTGGAATTTTGTTTCAGCAGGAACTTTGTATATACACATGCATATACCTCCATTCATTGAAACTGCCACTGGAAGTTTTATGTACTCTAATTTACTCTGATTTTTCGCAAGTGCTGACTAGCATTCACAGCTTCCATTGACTTCATTGGCAGCTGAGGATATTCAGCACCTCTGAAAACCTGCTCATAGATGTACAAGGAGAAGAAAATAACTATAATTGAGTAAACAAAGATTTACTACTCAAACTGCTAAACCTTTTTTTTAAACGAACTTCATGATGCTGCATATTGTAACAAACACTCAGTTGAAACTTCTGTTGAATATGCTGGTGCTTAAATGCCATAGGCCTGTCTACACTAGCACTTATGTCGTCCAAACTTTTGTCTCTCAGGGGTGTGAAAATACCACACACACCCGGAGCGACATAAGTTTTGCTGGCATAAGAGCTGGTGTGCATAGCGCTATGTTGGTGGGAGACGCTACCACCACGCATTGAGCTGGTTTAATTATGTCGATGTGAGAGCTCTCTCCCGCCAGCATAAGGTGGCTACATGAGCGCTCTTCCAGTAGCACAGCTGTAACAGTACAGCTGTATCACTGTAGCCATGGCCATAGTGATAAGCACCTTGGAAATGCCAAAGATAAACAGGTATTGAGTAGTCACACATACACCCCCCTGTAACCTCCTCCCTTGCATTTTGTCTTTCTTCCTGCATGTCCAGGACAATGAATGCTCTTTAGCTGTAATTAAATGTTCCCCAGGTAATATGTATCCAGCACAACCACTAATGTGCAATAAATCTAGTAATACATGAGTGATTACTCACCTCATCAACTTGAGGTTCTTGAGCTTGAGGAGCATTGGGGACAGGGGAATCACAGTCTGGGCTATAATGCTCACAATAGTCATACGCTGCTCTGGGATCGGCTACAATCAACAGCTGCTGGATATCACCCTGCAGATCAGCATAAATAGATTAAATTAACAAAAACAAATATCATCATTGCAGGTCACAGTAGAAAACAGGAAGTGTAAAGCATATATCAGATGCTTCATTATATGCATCAAATAATATTTAAATAATCTATAGACGACTTAATTTAAATTTAGACTTTTTTGCCATTGACCTAAATGAGGCCAGGAGTGCATTCTAGAACTTTTTGAACAGCCATTCTGAAATCTTTTTTTTCCTCCACTTGTTTTTAATGTTTTGGTTATCCAGTCAGGGAGCAAAAACATGTCATCAAGGTGAAAGTCACACACTACTCATGGTAAAATAATCAAGGGAAACCATTTGTGAATAACTGATATGATGAAATATATCTGCATTTAATCCACTTACTGTATCAAAAAAAATTTATTGTCAACATAACACAGTTTTTTTGTAACTTCAAAGTTGAGGACATGTTCTTGAAATCTCATTTGCCTGTCAGTAAACACATTCAGCTCCCATAACTGTTAATGGGACTTATTAATGCATTTCAAAGGCAGAATAAAATTCCTATGATATCAGTAAAATCATTAAGAAATACATTCTCAACTTATTAGGAATTGATCTGCTTGTAACACCCTCAAGCAAATAAAGCTCTTCTTTATTGTTTTAATCTTATTTTTTTTTACACTTTGATTAATTCACAGTTGGTCCTGCCACTCCTCCCTCATTAGTCTTTATAGTCCAGTAATCTACCAAAGACAACAGATACACAGTAGCTATTCATGCTTAAGTTTTCTTGACTTAATTACATTTACAGTATTTGTACATATTGCTTCTGCTATTCTGAATGACAGCTTTACCAAATATTGTTGGTCAGATTGAAGAGCTACATAAATTTATATCAACTGGACTAGCTGTAAATCTCTGCTTGAACATTTTATCTATTTGGAAGTGAGGGGGCTGGGAAGATACAACTCCTGAGCTATCATTTTCATGCAGTTTTCATACTTGGTCGGTGGGAACAACTAGTCTAAATTCCTAGGATTTAATTCGGGGCACTTCCTACTGCCAGCATGAAGCTCAGCATGCAAGCGATCAGCACTGTAATTCCAAGAGTTTGTATCACAACTGTACTACAAAACGGAGAGTAAAGGAAAAAAAAAAAAAAAAAAGCTAAAATCAAACCCAATCATGGTCTCTTTCAATGAGAAATGGAACTACAGTAAGTGATATCTGAAAATACAATATGAAATGTATCATAACAAACGCTCTAACAGTTAACACAGAATGTTATTTTCTTATCTATCCCTGTGTATGATGTGTAAAAACAACATCATACCAGAAAAGACCCACTACTCTGGATAGCAAAAATAGCACTGCTGAGAGCCCCTGCAAGAATCATATGTTGATCATTTTTTAAGGCAAGCTTTCTGGTTTCCTAGTTTATTTCTTAATGTAGTGACACCATTTAAACTACTTAAAGAAAATCTGCCAACATGTCCACTGTAAAATCCTATTTTCATGGGTTTATTATTCAGGCACAAATATAATCTTGCTGAAACTTAGCATATGTTCTAGGCCAAATCCCATAAGTACAATTTTTTTCCTGAAATGGAATTTAGGGGTTTTTGGGTGGTTCTATTACTTGATATTTTTTAAACATGTACCTTAACAATAACATTTTATTCTATTTTTACAAAAATGAAAAAAAATCCCCTTACCAGTTTGCTTTTGCAAGTTAATAAATTAATAAAATATTGAAAATGCAAAATTTACAAAAGAGCTGTGAAAATTCACAATTATCTCAAAGCGTTCAAAGTGACTGTAAACCTCTTAATAGCTATTTTTTTAAAATTAACAGAAGTTGAAATTTTTCCATGTACATATTTTGGAGAAATTAACAACTTTATACACTATTGTTTCCATATAAAAGGAAAAGTTACAGAAAGCAATCCCCCCAAATCCTTCCAGCTCTGCTCGTAACTAAAAAAACCTTTGCTTTTCTAAAATATTTACCAAAGCATTTAATATATTCATACAATATTTGCCAAATTGTTTATCATATTATCTGAGCTGATATATTTAGTTAATTTGCAGTAACTGAATATGCACCTCAAATCTACATATAGTACTTGTTAATGCAAAAAGTTTTATTCAGTGAAACTGTAACTGTCTCGTATTGCATTTACTTCATAGGCTATCAGGTCAGTTGTCAGAATAATTCTATAAATATTGTTAGAAGTGTATTGATAGATACAACAGTCTAGCAAACAGACATGTGACCTCTCATCCAGCTCTGTCATTGACTCTGTAACATGATGTAGGATAAGACTCTTAATTTCCCTGTACCTCACTTTCCCTGTGTGTAGAATAGGTCTATTAATACTTTCTGATCTTTGTTAAGTACTTTGAGACCTACACATGAAAAGTACAATATATGTGCTAAATATTTATCATAATTATTCTTAAGGTAGACCTTAAAAGGTGCAACTTACTCCTGTGAGTGGCTGTGCATAGTAAGTGTATGACTAATGCCTGAAGCTCCAGTACTAAGTGTTCCTGGAAAGAGTAAACAGTTGTTCTTATACCCTGCTGTGCCTCCCCTTTCCCCCAGCCAGATCAATACTGAGTGAGTGAAGGGAAGGGGCAAGCTAGAGGGAGCAAGCAACCAAAGGAGTCAGTTTTGGTGGGGAGGAACCCAGATAGTTTGAGTTCTCTGAAGACCCTGGCCCTTATCCTGCTGGACTCCAAGCCACTCTGTTCCTTGGGTGAAAAAAAGGCAAAGACTATGAAGAATCCCCAGTTCAGATAGCCTGCTGTGGACTACCCAGCTGCTTGTGTTCTTGAGATGCACATGTAAATCAGCATCCACACTGTGGCAGCTGTTATGAGTACACCAGGGAATACCTCAGAAGCCACTGTTTATTTAGATCGATAGTTAAGTTTAAGCAAAGCCATTGGGATAAGACAGTCGGTCGGCTGGATTTTGCTTTGCACTGGATTTACACACTACAGAATTTTGGCACGGGACCATTGTGTAAGACTATACATTTATACAGAACAAAAAGCTCTTTGTTGTTATCATTTGGTTTAGATTGTTTAAAGATACTCCTGATCCACTGATTGCACTTTCCAGCACTGCCCATCTGCCAGGGATAGGTCCACATAAAAGGGGAGCTCAAAAACCGTTAGAGAGCATTCCCTTTCTACTCAGGCAGCTATGGCCACCATTCTGAGGTCTCAGGACCCAGTGGTCCAGCCAGCCAGGAATGTGGGAGGTGTCAATACATTGATTGATTTTCTGTTTGTTTTACTGAGAATTACCTTTTCCTTTTCTTTCCCTCTTTCCCCTCCCTTTGCCCCAATAAACATATTCCTTTTGTGCTAGGAGATAATGCTGTTTGTATTCTGATTGGCTTCTTGGCTTCTTAGAATACTTGTATAGTGTACTGAAATTGTCCTTGGAGGCAGGGTGACACCCTTTGTATATATATTATCACGAATGCTGGAAGCACTGTTCTGACACCACTGTTCTAGTTATTACTGAACAGACGGCACCACAGATTGGTCAACAATATCATCCCAACCTACGAGCTCAGGCTCCAAATGCACATTCAGCTGGTACTCCATCTGGCATCTACAATCTAAATGCCTTAATATTTTAGTAATCAGTCTTGGGTAATATTTTTATAGTCATTTATCTGACAAATATACATTCGTTTTCTGTTTAAGAATTATCCACAAAGAGACTTCGATTTTCACAAATGTATTCATTGATTGTAAATGTTTGTCTTTATGACAACATATTTCAGCCATGTGAACAATCTATAAGTATTCAATTTTCCTACACTTTCAAACCCAAGTCCTTAAAGTTTTTCTCCTAATGGCCTCATTTTCAGAAGTGCTGATTACCCAAAATTCTAGCTGAAGTTAATGTGAGCTGTGGGTCATTGACACTTTTGGAAATCAGACTCTATATCTGTACTTAAGCACCTAAATGATCCCTGTGTTGCGCTATCCCTGAATAAAATTTGCAGGACAAAAGATGAGTCTCATAGCAAAAAAATATGAGAGGGGGCACAAGAGAAAAGAGTTGCAGAAGTGGAAGGAAATGTACAAACCTCTTCCTTCAACAGGGAGGGCAGAGACTGGGCTGCATAGTGTTGTTGGTTGTATTTAAAAGGAGTTTAGATGAGCTAAAAAATCTAATGGAGGCCCAGAGGAAAGGTTGCAGACAGAGTTTACTGAGACAGACAATCTGATTACTATATGGTATTAAGGTTCTCATTCCATTTAACAGTTTGAGTGGCACTAAAGTCACAATTATGCAAAATTTCCTCACAATGTCAGCTCATTGCTTTAATTCAGGCAATCCTATCCATGAAAGGATGTACAGATGCTGTGCAAGGAGTTTTCCAAATCCAAAGGTTTGGTGAACCAGGTCTTCCTTCCCTCTTCCTACAGGATCTGATATTAGAGATGCGTAGGACGGTATAAAGACTGCTTTACTTTGGGTCAATGATGATAAACTTATATATAAGTTTTCAAACATTGTTTAGCAGGTAAATATCATTACCTCCATTATAGAGGTGAGAAAATTGAGGTCTAGGGAGGCTAAATAACATAGCCTAGGTCATATAGTAAGACTCCAGTTCAGCAAGGTACTTAAGCATGTACCCTACTTTAAGCACATGAATAGTTCCCTTGAACTGAATGGGATTACTGACGTGCTTAAAGTTAGGCATCAGTTTAAGTAGTTTGCTGAATTAGGACCTAAGTCAGTATCAGAACCAGTGCCTAAATCTCTATGTCAAGGTAAGTGATTCATTCATCTCCACTGACCCTCAACTGTATAGTGGGAATAGTGATGCTTACATGGCTGTGGACATCTTAATTCCTTTGTATTTGGGGATTTGGTTTATAATTAAAAGCACTGAATCTGATCCAAAGCCCACAGAAGTGTTCCAGTTAACTTCAGTGGTCTTTGACTCAAGCCCATAGTCACAGATTTTCAGATGGGGAACCTAAGATACAATTTGGTGAAATAACTAACTTGCCTGGATAGCATTATGATTTAGGGGATAAGACATAGTACTAATTGTCAACAGACCAGGATTCCAATCCTGATTCTGATAATGAATTGTTCTGTAAGCTGCGTAACGTCACTTAACCTCTCTAACCTCCATTTCCTTGTATGTGAAATAGGGATATTGATATTCACTTACTAACATTGTTTGTAATGTGATCAATAAGTGCACTTTATTATTAAAGTCAGTCACTGGTAAAGATGATAACGTAATAGAGAAGCTTCTTGTTGCCAGCCATTTGCTTAGTCCATGTGGCATTTGGGGGTCTCCTCCCCGTCCTAATTAAAGATAACCCAACACTTAGCAATTATTTCTTAGCATGACTAACTGGATGGTACCAGAAGCATAACAAAACTAGTGCCAGTCACCATATGAAGAGGACCTTAGAGAGAAACACCAGTATCTTCGGTTTTCATATACCGGTAAAGGTATAACAATTCCAAGGTGCCTTTTCAAACTGTTCATCTAGCAGTAGAATCTTCACTAAATCACTAGAAACCCTAAAGCTCTGGATACATGCCAACCTCCTCTAATTAGCTGTTTGACAGTAAAACCTTAGACTCCAAATAACAGCAGTCTAGACAGCCTGGATATTATTACTATAGAATTTAGAAAAACCTGCTGCAGAATTCATTTAATCTTCCTGCAAAAGCCTGAGGGACTGAAGAGTTCTGCTGGCCTTTAATATAATATTCCATATGCCAGGTCCATTGCATAATATTAACAGCAAGACGTTTTACTAAAAGCCTGCCAACTTTAAGCACTGTGAAAGCAATAAATTATGAAAGCAATAAATTGTGAAAGCAAAATTCTATACAGGCCCAAGTTTCCATAGAAATCAATGTCCTCTTGATGCTGAAACCCCATATTCACACTAGCATATTTTGAGCTTTAAGAAAAGATTTGTTATTTCAGAATAAAAAATTGTATATCTTTGCAACATGGAACAAAGCTGTCCTTAGATCCTACACACAATCGGCTACTCACACACATCCCAAGGAAACGTAGCCACCTCTAGATAGAATGCAGCAATTTCTTAGAGATGGACACCAATACTACTCAAGACAGGAAGTCAAGGATATCATATGTAATTGAAACTGCTGGGGGGAATTACTGTAGCCCAAACTAGAATTTGTTCTTTTGTCAGTGAGTTTTCAGGAATCCAATTTTATTTCTCATCCAAACATCTGCACCTCACACATTTCCCCATAAACAACATGATGCACTAAGTCAGTAATGACAGCCAAAAGAATAGTGCTATGTGCCCCTGTACTAACCACATCTTGTAGCACCATTCGTTTCTTTGGAGGTCTCCCTCCTGATCAGATCCAACCCTGAAACACATTCTATTATAAGAAGCAACACTGCATAATATACTTGTAATTTAGTGGCAGTTCCTCTTTCCAGGTCCCAGCCTGAGAAACAAATGAGCAGTAGTGATCTCAAAGGGCTGATGAAAAGAAGGCTCCTTCATTCATCCAGGATATAGAGCAGGAGTGGATATGCCCAGTGGATGCTAAACAACACTCAGAGCAGGAGTAGTCTCCCATACACCCACTGCTCAACAGACAAATGGATTAGGGTTGCCAACTTTCTAATCGCACAAAACTGAACCCCCTGCCCAGCCCCGTACCTCTCCCCTTCCCTGAGGCCCCTCCCCTGCCCCACCCCTTCTCCAAGGCCTTGCCCCCTCTTGTTCCATCCACCTTCCTCTGTTGCTCACTCTCCTCCACCCTCACTCACTTTCATTGAGTAAGGGCAGGGGGTTGGAGTGTGGAAAGGGGGGTGAGGGCTCTGGCTGGAGGTGTGGGCTTTGGGTGGGGCCAGGGATGAGGGGTTTGGGCTGTGGGCGAGAGCTCTGGGCTGGAGCAGGGGGTTGGGGTGAGGACTCCAGCTGGGGGTGCAGGCTCTGGAGTGGGGCCAGGGATGAGGGGTTTGGGGTGTAGAAGGGGGCTCAGGGCTGGGGCAAGATGTTGTGGGAGTGGGGGTGGGCTCCAGGAGGGAGTTTGGGTGTGAGAGAGGACTCCGGGCTGGGGCACGGGGTTGGGGTGCAGGAAGGGGTGAGAGGTCTCGGCGGCGCTTACCATAGCTCCCAGGAAGCGACTGCCAGGTCACTGCGGCCCCTAGGTGCCTGGGAGGCCAGGGAGGCTCCACACGCTGCCCTCGCACCCACAGGCGCCACCCCCGCAGCTCCCACTGGTCATGGTTCCCAGCCAATGAGAGTTATGGAGCTAGCCCTTGGGGTGGAGGCAGCGTACAGAGCCTCCCTGGCTGCCCATGTGCCTAGGGGCTGCAGTGACCTGGCGGCCACTTCCAGGAGACATGTGGAGCTAGGGCAAGCAGGGAGCCTGCCTTAGCCCCAGGCCCCCACTGCGCCGCCAACCGGACTTTTAATGTCCCAGTCAGCGGTGCCGACCAGAACTGCCAGGGTCCCTTTTCGACAGGGTGTTCCAGTCAAAAACCGAATGCCTGGCAACCCTAAAATGGTTACATGCAACTCAACATTCTACAGGAAGGCACCCCCTGCACCCCAGGTTTTTGTCAATATAATGTGTATGGTAATTTTTCTCCAACACCAAATGTGACAGTCAACTCAATATTGTGCAAGAATTCCCCATGGTTAAATAAGTAATCCCAGCTCACTGGCCCTTCACATTTATTTTTCTTGATTATATATGTAATATAGTCACTGGGGCACGGGGTTGGGATGCAGGAAGTTGCCTTTTTCCTGAGTCTTCAACATTTCACGGACAACAGTGTTAGTTTGTTTTTGTCCATCTCTAATTATTTTATTCTTCTAAAACTCTAGGGCTAGATCATGCCTTTGATGTATAGACTTAGGTGGGATGTGGAATGGAGCTGTATCACCCAGGGGAAACTCAAGAGAGGGACTATGACTCCGGCAGACTTTTTCTCTGAACTCTCTGATGTTCAGGGGACAGTGCAGGATACCTCATGGGATGTCTGGCCCCACTGTGTGAGTCAATATGGGGGTGGGAGGGCAAGGACATGATCATACTTCCTCCTCACTCCCTTTGGGGCAGTGTGTCCCACTGGCGGTCTATGGAGGCAGCACACCCTGTTCTTTCCTAAGCATGGGGACATGAGCATAGGGCAGGCAGGAAAAGATCTTGTGCTTCTCTGTTCCTACCCTATGTGCAAATGGGTCCAGAGATCATCTAGTCTTCAGAAAGATAACTGTATGCAAATTAATAATATGCAGTTAATATCCTTACTTTGCATTTAATAAGATAGTGTGCCTTTGACTTTGAAGATACCGTACTACCATGTTCCCTGCCTCACAAAACTGAAATATTTACAGCAAAGCTATATTAACCATGAGGGGAGGGTCTTTCTCTACAAAATCCACAGTGTACTGTTGCAGTGATCCTCTCTACTAAATGGTAGAGCTGAGATGTGGGCTGTGCTTCCTTGATACAATTATATGACAAACACCTGAAAACATTTTCTATTGCTATTTATCTTTGGAACTTCATTCACTGCACTTCTTAGAAAATCTGAAATTATCTATTACGCACAAGATCAAATGAGAGGATAATAAATCAGATCTGTAAAACTTACTGAGTTGATGTAACATGCAACACTATTGATGTCAAACTGTTAACAATACACTGAATTATAAACACTACAATACACTGAATGATACACTGTATGCACAGTTCTGGGCTTCCTGAGTAAATGCAAACTAATTCCAGATTCCTCAAAAATAAACTTGAACTCTAAGCAATTACCAGAAGTCTGGCTTTCTTTTTTTCTAAACAGAGGGGAGAAGGTATAGTCAAAGCAAAACATTTTTTCTTTGTCCATGGTTGTTTGAATTTGGAAATGTAACAAAACAAACAATAAAACCCTAATATCCCTCCAGTAATAAAAGGAAGAACAACAACAAAAAGCCACGTTGTAAGCTTTTGAAAAGAATGCTTCTTTTTATTAGATGCCTTTGAAATGGAAGATTTTTTTTTTTTTTTTTTTTTTTACTTTTTCTTTCATAAACTGAAAGCTAGCAGCATTTCCGGGTGTCTGTAGCATGAAGGTTGTTTCTAGACACTTGTGCCCAGAATCTATTACACATATTTTGCTTTATGTCCCATTTGTTTTCAAACATGAGTTATTCAGCTGTAAATGTAAACATCTGAAAGCTGATCCTTTTGACAGAATGCTATTTGATAAGGGTGACTTTGTAGAAAGTGTAACTGAGAAAACATACACAGACTAAATGTTGTTCTAGGAAACCCATCTGTAGGAATCAGAATGGGGGTTCAGTCAGAATTGGTATCTTCACATTCTCCTAGTTAAAATAAACTTAAGCTTCTAAGGGCTACACTGATTTTTGGCACAGTCCTGAGCAAGTGATGGTACATAAGCTGCAGAAACCCAGGAGTCAAGGAGGCTGTGACTCAGAAACACACTCTGTTTTCTTCTGATAGTAGTAATTTACTGCTGGTTTGTACCAGCATTAT
This sequence comes from Emys orbicularis, assembly GCF_028017835.1. Lineage (NCBI taxonomy): Eukaryota > Metazoa > Chordata > Testudines > Emydidae > Emys > Emys orbicularis. Next base: position 40,772,444 of record NC_088690.1, read on the forward strand.
ATTAATAACTCATCTCCACTGCACTGGCTCAGCTATTCTGGCCAGCCAGTGGGGGACAGAGCCAAGGCCTTCTGCATTTCATACCTACCTGCTCTGAATAGATAAGCAGGCAGGTAGCCTCATTTGCTCCTATGCAGCTGGACCCAACATCTGGGTACCCTGCACAGGATATATGAGGGATTCTGATTCCCCTGCATGGACTCAGTATAAATCACAATCTAGCCCCAATGTCCTCCCATTGGGATAAATTCACAGACACTTAGTTTTTCTTCGGATGCCTTCAGGATTAGGCCCACTTTTGTTTTAATTAAAATCAGGTTAAAATCCAGTATAAAACTCACTACCCTTTATTATCAAGGATTACATCCATAGGGCCCACCCCTGCAGAACCTCTGCAAGCAAAATTCCCATTGGCTTTAAACCAGAGTTTGATATGCTGCAGTATTAGGCCCATAGTTCTTTCCTATAACATAAGGATTTGATGCATGTTCTATCAATGTGAAATCTACGCATTTTGGGGGGGAAAAAATCTCTATAGGGAAATCTCTGCATAAAGACTGTGTTAGTTAATGACTTATTATAAAATACCTCTCATTCACACCAACTACACTAAATGAAGAGTGACAAATCCTTAAAGCTGGCAAAATATTAAAAGATCCCTGCTATTTACGAAATATTTAAACTACAGACATACTTCAGACATATTTCAGTATTTTTATATCAAAGCCATAAACCGGTTAATTGTTAATTGTTTCATTTCTTCTACAATACTCTGATTCTGCATGTAGGAATTGCCTTTTTTGTAGTAACTATTTCTGGAGTTTTGGTTTACAGAGCAATGCTTATCATGTTGTGTATTTGAAAACCCACAAAAGATTAGTTTTAAATGGCACATCAGAAACTTTTGTGCTACACTGTGCAATCCTTCTATGAATGAGCACTTACAAAATAGTCCCATTGAAGTCTATGGGTCTACCCAGTTGAGTAAGAGGGTCACAGTAGGCACCTTAGAAAAATGTTCTATTTAGAAAGTATTCTTCTTTGCTTCTTTTATTTAATAAGATACTTTCATGACAACAAGGTCTTTGTTTCTTAAGCATCTGTCTACTCCTGCTGCTTTAATCCCCACTTCAAGTCATTATCCTCTGTTTGTGACATCACAGTAATCTCAATAGTAATCAACGGCGAGGTCATAAAATATTGGTTTAGGACTTCAAGTGAAGAACAAGCAGCAGGGGCAGATGAACTTCTAAATTGCAAAGACCCTCATAATGAAACGAAAGTGGAGGCAAAGGCTTAAGACAATATGTTTCAAATTTCCTACGATGTATTGAACATTTTTTAAAACCAGTATTATTTTCTCAGTACAGCCCTGAAATTGCTGTTTACCTCTCCCTTTTAAAGTAAAAACAAAGACACAGTTTTCAATGAATTCATAAAAACTCCATCTATACAATATTTGCACTGGTCTGTTAAGCCATCCAAGAATACTATGTTTAGTATATTCATAGATTTTAAGGCCAGATGAAACCATTATGATCATCTGGAGTCACACCCTGCATAGCATAAACCAAAACATTTTCATCAAGTGGTCATGTATGCTAGGAATACAATTAAATTACAAAAGGATAGTGCCCAATCTTGGAACCCTCACTCGCAAAAGCAATCTTTACTCTAGAGAGCAGATGACCAGAATGGCATAGAATAAAAAAGTAAAATACATGAATACATAAGGATTAGTCACATAATTAAGAGTTGCAGTATTGTGCCTATAATTTGGAAAGAGATACTTTCAGGTGTATGTGTCTACCCAGAACAGAATCAAAAACCTGTCATCTCTAGCAAAAGGAAATTGCAAACTACACATTTCAAATGGATTGTGAGTTTAAAATTTCCAAACATACCATAACAAACAGCATGTTGTGATGGAAACAGACAGGGAGCCAAGATCAGAAGGGAAGAGCAAGAACAGCACAGAAGACAAAGGAGAGCAGTGGGAGCAGAAAGGGGGGTAAGACCTATGGTAAATGGCCAAGAAATCAAACAGCAGGAGAGCTGATTCCCAAATGCTATCAAATGACTGCTTTACATTTCTTTGAGCCATACGTTATAAAATAACATAGCTAGAAAAAAAAATCAACCACTTTATTATCCTATTTATTTACAGTGATACAAGTGTGTTTTCTAAAATGTTTCACAAAATAGCTACAGTCATTTCTTGGAGTTCTAAATGAATTCACCACATAGCAACCTGACTGAAAGAGGAATCCCCAGAGACACACCAAAGCCAAACTGAAGTGCCACCATTATGTCATGTTACAATATCTAGTTCTGGCAATGGTTTGTAAGTGTGTATACAAGCCTAAGCCATAGGGGTTTAGAAATGCCCTTTCAGAGGACATCAGTATACAGGATGTGCTCTAATGAGTCAAATCATTGATCCATCAAATCCTAAATCCTGCTGCTTGATGCCTAACAGGAAGTAAATTACTCTAATAGTGCAATTGGGCACTTGCGCAATGTTGTTTGTATAGGGTTAGGGTTAAAAGGGGACAACCCTTCTTGACCTCTGCAGTATTCAGGTCACTGAAGGCTAAAATTTGATTATCTTTATCTAAAGGCCTGTTATGGCAAGGTGCTGGGTGCCTGTGATGGGGTACCTACCCCACACAAGGCCTGAGCAGAGAGAAAGGGGCAATTAACCCTCTGACAAGCTGCACCTGGAGATGAGTCAGGGCTGATGAGCTTTTAATTGATGATGAAGCCCAGCTGGGCAAGGAGCAGACTAAGCTGTTATAAAACTAGGAAGTAGATTGTAAGAAAGGGGTTGTGGTGTGGAGGCCTGTAGTCATGCTATGGATTTAGAACAGGAAAAGAGGAAACTGGGGAAAAAATTGATGCCCTTGTTGGAGAAGTAGTCTGACAGAGACAAAGTAGGAAGCAGCTGGGAAACAGTACAAGGTTTGGAACAGTGCAAATCTTGTCTGCTGGTTTTAGGGTCCCTGGACTGGAACCCAGAGTAGTGGGTGGGCTAGGTTCCCCTACCAGCCACTGGGGAAGTGCAAAGACTGGGCAGTGGAGCAGAAGACTGCCTGAGACAGCTGTCCAATGGGATTTTGATACCCTGGAAGGGGAGGACTATAGTAACCTGTCAGGAGGGCCTTGCCACAAAAAGAGAGTACTTTAAATGATGAGAAAGGAGTAACCTTCTCTACAGGGAGAGAGAGCATGTGCAAGACTAGGGGAGAGAAACCAAAGGAGGGCGTGTCAGAGCAGGGGTGAGCTAATCTCCAGAAGAACCACAAGGAGGCATGCTAGCAAGGAGCAGCAAACCCTGTGTCAATGCTTATAGGATCAGGTCTTTAGCTTGCATAAGTAAAAATGTCATAAAATTACCCCCCGCCCTTAAATGAAGCTACACTGTTGACTTCTATGACCTCTTGTGGTAGTGAACTCCAAAGGATGACTGTATACTGTGAAGTATTTCCTCTCATATGCAAAGGAAAGCCTATTAGATTGTATATATACAAACTAATAAAGTCATCCTTGTTGTCATATTACAAAGCAGTTTAAAAAGGAGAAGCTACTTCCTTTGTACTACAGAATCCTAAACACCTACACTAAATACCATCTAACTCTTCACATTCTACAGCTAAATAAGCCTGGTTTTTTTTCTTGTGTCAGTGCATAGGGGAACATCTGTTTGGTGTGGGGGTGAGCATGCACTGTCTAGCACGAGTCCCCCATCTCCGACTGGTTTTTCTAGAATAAAAATCCACTGTACAGCTGGCCCAGAGCAGAGCTGATGGCAGCAGAGTTCTCTCCTGTAGCAAGTATTAATGGGATAGTCTCAAGAGTCTTTTTCCAGTCCTAACAGAAATACTGGAAGAACAGTATTTCTTACATTTTCTGGCATGTCCAGGTTCAGTCTCAGCCAGCATCTGAAGTGCAAGGCTCAGAAAATGAAATGAAATGTATCAAGGTATTTTAGCACCTTGAAGAAGGTTCCATTCAAATTTATATCTGGAAATAAGTAGATCTTTATTTTTTTCCAAAATGGCTTGCCCTTCAATGCTCAGGCATGACGCCATTCTTGCTCTCAGGACCCTTGAATGCCGTAGGGGATGAGAGTCTTCAAGTTGTAGAGCCCTCTGTAGACCAAATCCTTACAATGGCTTTTGCAGTTGCCTTCGAGCAAGCTGTTGCTTATAGAAATAGGGGAAGGAGGATGGATGATAAAAGAGGAAGCAAAAAGACACCCCCAAAAGAAGGGGTTTTAAGGGTGGAAACAAAGTGAGAACCTTTATCCTAAGCCAAATATTGTGAGGCACTATTTTACAAAAACGTACTGTAACTGATTCTCTTGGTTGAAGCCAGGGGAAATGGGCTACAACGTCATGTCATGTACCCTTGGGAAACTGAATCACTAAAAGAACGTGCATTTCTGCAACTGTGCTACAAACTGTAAAAATGTTGCTGTTCTCAGTGCTGAATATTTACATTCCAAAAAAAGGGTTTACAGACAGCTACACTATTTCTTTAATGAGTCATAATCAACTTCCTTCTTAGTTGATTAGGAAGTGGAACTGAAAGACTACTTTGCAAATTCAGGGTAAGAAATGTTGTTGAAAAGTCTAGATAACCATTGTTAGCCCCATGTTTATCATATTTTTGAACATGCACACTCCATGGAATAAAAAATACAGAAAAAAAATGGTTTAAGTGGTTGGCCCAAATTCTGATACATTACACCCACATATCTGCATTGAATTCAGGGAGTTGCATGAATGTATGTGAAAACAGAATGTATGTCTTTATTTTTGGTCTCCATATCTAGTCCTTAATTCCATGTAAATTAACATTTACAACATTAACTTTATTGCGCTGTGCAATACCTTTGTCACTGCACAGCCCTGTGTTAGAGTTGCTAACCAAGAGGTGACAGCTTGAGAGATTCACACACAGATTGTATTCTGTTTCTCTTCTTTTTTTTGAAAATGTCTTACTTGAAGGGATGGAGGGAGTTCAGCATAGAGCAACAAAGGGGAGGGAATGGAATGGAGGTGTTTGCATATCAGGAGAAATTGACACAACAGGGATTATTTATTTTTGAGATAAAATGGCTAAGTGGTGATATGATTGAAAAGCCAACAACCTTTGTGATTGAGAGTGCCAAGGGAAATTTTCAGTGAGACTATGATTTTTTGAGTGTTTGCAAGGGAATGTCTTAACCTTCCTTTGACACAAAAAACTTCTGGAAGTTTAAAATATAAAAATTTTAAAAATACATAGATAAAAGGTGGTAGCATTATAATCAAACAGCTCCAGAGATGTTAGGCCCCTGGCTTGCTTCAGTAAGCAAGCACAGATGACTTAACCAGACATTTCCCTGTTAGCAGCCACTCTATTTATTTTAAAAACAGATAAACATGATACTTGGCAACACTCTTCTGAAACATCAAAAGACTCTCCTTAGTCAATAACAGGTAAGACAAAGAGAGAAATACTGGGAGGTTTTGCAGACCACACACAAGCAGAGTGTCAATGGTACTGGGAATTAAAAGGCAATTTTTTTCACAAAATATGTAAGAATGAGCTTATGACTAGTGTATTATTTAAACTAAAATCTAAACTCACTTGTAAAACATCAAGAAAATAAGCTACAATCAAGTCATCTGCTTTCTTTTACAATGTGTCCCATTTTCTCATGCTGAATTCCTTTTATTTGCGTACATACTACTAAACATGATCATGGCAACTTAATAACATGGAGACAAATTGTGGGCCTCAGATTTTGACCCAAAAATGAGTAAAATAATAGTGCAAAGGAGTGCCCACAGCAGGACTCAAAAGAGCTTTCACAAGCCTGATGTAGCCACCAATGCAGATTATTGCCAGGCATATAAATAATCTGAGGAGAGGAGGTAACATGGTGACTACAGGTAGATCCATTTGCAGATGCTAGAAGACATGGCTCAACCTTCAGACCCATTAGCCCTGTCCCAGAATACTCCTCTTCAGAAGACAGTGGAGTGTGAACTCCCTGGGTTTTGAGGGAAGCAGAGTCATAGCACAATACCTTCATGCCACATTGCCTCTCCCAACTGTAGAGTCTCAGGCATACATGTTGCCTAAAAGCCTATGGGCCTAATCCTGGTTTTATCTGTCCTATGGTGAGCAACTCTGTATGTGAAAGGAGTTAACTATTTATCTGCTCCTGTATTCTATTCTCATTGTCCAGCTTTAATCAGTTTCAATTGGCAGAGAACAGAATTTAAAAAACAAAACCAAAAGAGGTTTATGACATCAACCTGTTAATCTCTTTTATGTAGTGATCCTGCCTAGAGAGACCTCATTATTAGGAGTCACACATTTCCTTAAACATATTCATTTCACCTTTTCCACTTCCTGACCTGTCAACAATAGAAACAGGTATACTCCCTTTTTGCTAAAGCATATTCTAGTTACTAGGAAAATGAATGACTAGAATGAACAATATAATCACCCGAGATATACAGAGTACCTTCAAGACATGTGCTCCTCACACCGCACCTCCTACATATTCCGCCCCGCCCCTCCAAAGTGGCTGGAATTCACCTTGCTGCCTATGCTTAGCCCAGAACATCAATTTGGAGAGAGAATGAGAGAGTTGGAATGATTCAGTATCCTGCATTGTACCAAATTTGCCTTATGAAGTTCCTAAAAGCTTCTATTTTAACTTTCATCAGGAACTCTGCTCACCACCAAATCATTTAACAGCAATTATTTAATGCTGGACTTTTACCTCAAAAACTTCTTCATCTAGAATCCTGGTTCCAAAGACGGTGATGCCGTTGGTGTCAACAATTGCTCTGTCATTCCTGTCGAGTGCTTTTGTGGTTTTCTTTTTACAGTCAACAATCATGGTAACACTTTTCTTCTCCACACTGATAGCTACCCGATGCCACCTAGCAAAAGAACACAGCTCTTCTGTAAACTGTTTTTAAAAATAGGCTTATAAATTCAGAGTTCCAAAGTAAGAAAAAAATATTACAAGTTGTAAGCCAATCAAAAATTACACCTACTACATAAAAATCTACACATCAGCATTCATTTTCTTTTCATATTTTATCTTCTCATTTTAAGATCTAACACTTCCTTTAGTGGTTTATTTTAGAAAGGGCTGTAAATAGCTAGCATATAAAATAAAAATAGAACAGGACTAAAAACTAAGTAAAATATAAGAACATAAGAACATAAGAATGGTCGTACTGGGTCAGACCAAAGGTCCATCCAGCCCAGTATCCCGTCTACTGACAGTGGCCAATGCCAGGTGGCCCAGAGGGAGTGAACCTAACAGATAATTCTCAAGTGATCTCTCTTCTGCCGTCCATCACCTCTGACAAACAGAGACTAGAGACACCATTTCTTACCCATCCTGGCTAATAGCCATTAATGGACTTAACCTCCATTAATTTATCCAGTTCTCTTTTAAACCCTGTTATAGTCCTAGCCTTCACAACCTCCTCAGGCAAGGAGTTCCACAAGTTGACTGTGCGCTGTGTGAAGAAGAACTTCCTTTTATTTGTTTTAATCCAGCTGCCATTAATTTCATTTGGTGGCCCCTACTTCTTAAATTATGGGAACAAGTAAATAACTTTTCTTTATTCACTTTCTCCACATCACTCATGATTTTATATACCTCTATTATACTCCCCATTAGTCTCCTCTTTTCCAAGCTGAAAAGTCCTAGCCTCTTTAATCTCTCCTCATATGGGACCCATTCCAAACCCCTAATCATTTTAGTTGCCCTTCTCTGAACCTTTTCTAATGCCAGTATATCTTTTTTGAGATGAGGAGACCACATCTGTACACAGTATTCGAGATGTGGGCGAACCATGGATTTATATAAGGGCAATAAGATATTCTCTGTCATATTCTCTATCCCCTTTTTAATGATTCCTAACATCCTGTTTGCTTTTTTGACTGCCGCTGCACACTGCATGGATGTCTTCAGAGAACTATCCATGATGACTCCAAGTTCTTTTTTAGCTAAATTAGCCCCCATCATATTGTATGTATAGTTGGGGTTATTTTTCCCAATGTGCATTACTTTACATTTATCCACATTACATTTCATTTGCCATTTTGTTGCCCTATCACTTAGGTTTGTGAGATCTTTTTGAAGTTCTTCACAGTCTGCTTTGGTCTTAACTATCTTGAGCAGTGTAGTATCATCTGCAAACTTTGCCACCTCACTTTTTACCCCTTTCTCCAGGTCATTTATGAATAAGTTGAATAGGATTGGTCCTAGGACTGACCCTTGGGGAACATCACTAGTTACCGCTCTCCACTCTGAAAATTTACCATTTATTCCTACCCTTTGTTCCCTGTCTTTTAACCAGTTCTCAGTCCATGAAAGGATCTTCCCTCTTATCCCATGACAACTTAATTTATGTAAGAGCCTTTGGTGAGGGACCTTGTCAAAGGCTTTCTGGAAATCTAAGTACACTATGTCCACTGGACCCCCCTTGTCCACATGTTTGTTGACCCCTTCAAAGAACTCTAATAGATTAGTAAGACATGATTTCCCTTTACAGAAACCATGTTGACTTTTGCCCAACAATTTATGTTCTTCTATGTGTCTGACAATTTTATTCTTTACGATTGTTTCAACTAATTTGCCCAGTACTGATGTTAGACTTACCAGTCTGTAATTGCTGGGATCACCTCTAGAGCCCTTTTTAAATATTGGCGTTACACTAGCTATCTTCCAGTCATTGGGTACAGAAGCCGATTTAAAGGACAGGTTACAAACCATAGTTAGTAGCTCAGCAATTTCACATTTGAGTTCTTTCAGAACTCTTGGATGAATGCCATCCGTGCATATGCTTGCACAGAACTGAATGGAGCAGCATTTAAGTCCCAGTCCAGCAAAACGCCTAAGTATGTACTTAACTTCAAGCACTTGTGGCCTGATCCAGCTCTCACTGAAGTCAAGGAAAAGATTCCCATGGATTTACATGAGTATGTATGTTGATGGATCAGAACCTTACTGCAATAGTAATGCATAAAACAGACATCTATAATAAATGGGTTAGGTAGTTCAAATGATTGAATATCTGACGTACTTACTAGAAAAGCAAAAGCCAATCAGCCGTTTGAAATTAATAAAATTGCATTTAGTATTTTATTTGTTTAAGTCAATCCATAATCCATGCAAGACAGCATAATTCATCATCCTGAAATTATATAACTAAGTAATTTGGGAATTCCCCCCCTCCCCCAAAGTTCTATATATGTAAAATTGCTGCAAGGAGATAGTTTGAGAGAGGGAGATAATTTCTTCTATGTGATACTTACAGATTTGTACTGTATCAAGCCCATACAATATTGTCTCCTGAAGTGCTGCTTTAGGCACAAGGAATCTGACACAAAGCCCACTGATGTCACTGGAAAGACTCCCATTGACTTTAATCGGTTTTGGATCAAGTCCAAGTTGCCTTTCTCTGAATTCTTGCCTGTATAAGAACTTCAGTGTGTTCAGATTAGAGCTAAATAAACTGTTTACAATACTTCATTAGATTAATTAACTCCCTTTCTGTTCATGAATGATCTGAGAACAGACTTTTTTGTGAATTTGTTTGTTATTCAAAATTATTTGAGGAAAGATTGAAATATATTTGCACGAGCCAATGGGTTGCTTATGAATGACACACTATTGTTAATGCTTTGCTAGTCACAATTCGCTCTTTGTACTCTATGATTGGTCACCTAAGTCACATGTCTGGCCTTCCTGTTTGGATGACTCCCAAATGTAGAAAGAACTTTCAAGATGAAGGCACAAACATTTCTAGCATTAATACTTGTGAAAATACTTATATGGACATATTTACAATTTTTGTCAACATTCTTTCAAAAGTCATTTTGTTTGCACAAATATTCACGAAGTGAATAAAAATGGGTTGTGAATACTGCCAAAGTGAATTACTTCTATTTGAAAGACATTCATTCATGAATAATTTTGCAGTATTTGACCAGCTCTAGTATATACTGCATGGCACTTTGTTATCACGACAAAAGACATGCATTAGTTTAGTGAGACTGTTTGCAATGACAAGCTAAATACCTGAATACCAGAGAATCTTTACATATGACATGGAATGAGCAAAGCACAGCATCTCTGATATGCAAAGGCAAGGAGAGTCAGAGAAAATATGTGCTGTTAGCGAGATGCAAGATGAGTACCAGAATTAAATAATCTTGGCTGGCATTTGCAGCCATGAAGGGTGTCCAAATCAGAGAGATGGCATGGGTCATTTTTAAAGGGCTTTTATATATCAAAGGGAACATCTTGAAGCAATGGAATCTTACTGGTTACCAGTACCACAGAGCCAGAACTGGAATTCTGTGTTCACTCTGGAACTCAGTTAAACATTATAATTTTAAAAGCAAATGGTTTAGCTGTCCTCAGGCTCACTTGATTATTTAGAGTTTTTTTAATTACATTTAAATTTTAAGACAAAGCATAGCTCATTGTTGCACTACGTTTTATGTGGGACAGTTGAGTCTGAAGCATAATATTGGCCAACCACCCCAAGGCCTGCAGGGGCCAAAAGCATGGAAGAGGTCACTCGCTCAGTCCCTGCAAGGGAAGGATTGCTTCACATCACTCTGCATCTATCTTTTGGTGAATTCAAAAGCAGTATCCACTCTCTGCAGGGAGCATGCATGCCAGCCCTTTAAACCAACTCTGAGTGAAGCTCATTTGATTTCTTCATTTTTATCAGAACCTCAGCACGTGGGGAGAAATTCTAGCTCTACTGAAGTCAACAGAAAAACATTAGTGGGGACAGGATTTTACCCCTTGTTTGTTATATAGAGAAACAAAATGAAAATGGCCTGCTGCTTCAGTTTTCCTGCTGCTGAGGGGAACACATATCAGTTTTTTGAGCCTTATGAAGCTGTATTGTGCAGTAACACGGAAGCTAGTACACAATTTAACTTTTCCTTTGGTCTTTCATATTATTCTTCAGTAACTTTATAACCCTTAGTCTTGACATTATATGTGAATTTATTTGTCCTCCAGCCTGCAACATTCTTTCCTTTCCAGTGTTTAACAAAAACTTCAATCTGTATATCTCTGAAAATGCAGCTGCCATTCCTGCACTGTAGCATAATAAATAAAAATACTTTTAAAAGGATGAATGTTCCTTTAATATAATTAGAGTTAGTGTCAGGGGCCTTTAAAAATAACAATAATGGTCATGAAAGGTGCCAAACTGACATTCCCAGAGCCTGAATTGTCTTTATCCAAATAACTGGTACAGCAGCTCAGCAGCAATGTAAGCTATGCCACATTGCCCTGCTAACATGCTTTCACTCTGACTCAGGGAACCTCCTCCTGGCACAGCAGGGTAAGACTGGGTTCTGGGTACGTATTTATGTAGGGGGGAGGCAAGTGAAGGTAACTTTGCACTGGCACTGTCCGTGGATGCTTGTTGAGCTGAGGGTGACTTCATGGGCCAAGAACAAGATGACTTCATAGCTTCATATTTGTTCACTTAAGTTTTTATTTCTATGAGCGCTCCCTTGCTCTTGAATTATGGGAAAGGGCAAATAGGAGCACAAAGCTGTACTTGTTTGTATTCTTGTATTCTGCAGGAAGCTGGAACTAAGGGCTTGTCTACATTACTCGCTGGATCAACGGGCAGCAATCAATCCAGCGGGGGTCAATTTATCGCGTCTACTCTAGACACAATAAATCGACCAAGCGCTCTCCCATCGACTCCGGTATTCCACCAGGGCAAGAGGTGCAGGCGGAGTCGACGGGAGAGTATCAGCCCGGGAGTAAGTAGATCTAAGTACGTTGACTTCAGCTACATTATTCACGTAGCTGAAGTTGCGTAATTTAGATTGATCCCCTCCCGCCCCAGTGTAGACCAGGCCTAAGTTCTCCTGCAAAGGGACCTTAGATTCTGTGGCACTGTAGTTCAGCCAGCTGACAATTCTGTAACTGATTCATTTAATTTTACAACTATACTATGTGAAGGAACATTAGTCCACACAGTAGTTCCTGTGTTGTTAATTTTTATATTAAACTTGATTTATTTTACACTTACTTTCCATCAGCAATGTTGACTGTCCTAAAAAGAGGATAATCTTCTGGGGCAGGTTTTCCATACTGATCTTCAAACAGGAAGACAGGGGATCTACCAACTTCCACACCTATTTGCTGAATACCCTGTTCATTGTAGACAGATAAAAGGAAGGACTGGATCCCCTTTTTAGGTTTTACTGTAATTAATATTGAAAAGTCTTGAGGAAAGTTTCCACCTGAGAAGAAAATGACAAATGTAGTCACAAATCTGAAAAAGATATAACCTTTTTGTAAACATCTATGCTTTATTATTAATTGAGAGGTTCTATTTTTCTGTTTTTCCTCCAAAATAAATGTGATAAAAATTCTGATTACAAGAAAATTTCTCTCTTCAAACCTTTGTCTTTATACTTTCTTGTCTTCCCATTCTCACTTTACTTCCCAAAAGTTTTACCTGAAGACAGCTTAAAAGCTTGAACTATAAAATCATTGTGCATTTATGTAGATGTAACACAATATATACAAGAGAGGTGGCAGTTCTGTATTAATTACTTTTCTATTCTTCATCTTCTTGAAAAAGGGAACAGAAATGACTCTAGTTTATAACTACACATTGTAATTTCAACAGACAAAAAGACAATTGATATTCTTGGAAATATGTTATCAGATACCTTGCATTTCCCAGTGGCCACTCTAATAGTTTAAACCATTTCGTTTATGTATATTCCATTGTTTCCAATATGCATCTTAAATAAGGGTCATATGCAGAGGGACCACACATGATTCCATACACCACTTATGTTATTAACACAAGGGTTAACTGAGGCTTATGTGGTCTATAAAGCCATATGCTGGGCCTCTGCCCTGAGATAAATTTAGTACTAACATTTTTATTTAACTGTGGTGCAGATGTTACTTATTAAATTATCTCAGAAATAACTTATTTAAAAACAAAACACATGCCTATTTGTATGTAACAGGAGGTTTGGGCAAAGAAAAAAGTTTTTATTTTAATTTGCTGCCTGACAATTTCTCTTTGAAGTACACGCCATAAGTCAATCATTGTTTTAACTTCTACAGCCTCAAGAATAAAGAGTGGATGGATACAACTTTTAAATGAGGGAATGACAAAGCCGGATGCATGTGATGAAAAAAGTGCCCTGAGTGTTGTGATCATTCTGAGGCTCCTTTTTTACTGAAAAACACCCTGCCCCATTTTTTCCACCATCCAAACAGAAAGCAAATGAGCTTTGTGCAAGAAATCTCTATGGAGGTTGATTGGTGGAATTCTCCCTAATCCAGAACCAGGCTCAGAGAACAATGATGTAGCCATTCTTCAGATGCTATTGTGGCCTTTCATAGCTGCTGCAACTCATTACAGAGCTTTTTAACCTATGGCTCACCAAAGTTTATCAACCAAGTCAGCATACCCTGGCACATCCCCAAGACTGCCCCCAACCACGCCTTGATATTGTTGTAGAAAGCCTCCGTGGAGCATTGTTCTACCGCTTTTCACTCGTGCAAGGGAGTCAGTGTTTGACCATATAGGCTTACTCACATTGAGGCAATCAGGATATGGAGCCTTGACACAGATGACAGAAATGTTATGAGATCAGCAGTTCTTGTGAAATTTCTATGCTTTATTTGCAAAATGTTAGTCATAAAGTTTAGGGCCAGGAGGTACCAGCAGATCCTCTAGTCTGACCTCCTGTATATCATAGGCCACCAACACCAGCCAGCACCTGCACACTAAATTCAACAACCCAAACTAGACCAAAGTACTACTGTCCACAGGAGACTAAACTATTGTGTCACAGGCAGAGACTGAAGTACACTAACGCCACAGGCCCCTGCAATGGCAGAGAAATGATTAGATGAGATATGCCCAGATAATCCCAGCAAGTGACCTGCACTCCGTGCTGCTGAAAAAGAAGCAAAAACCCCACGGTCACTGTCAATCTGACCGGGAGGAGGGGGGAGGAGGAGGGGAGGGATTCCTTTCCGACCTCACATATTATCAGTTAGACCCTAAGCACATGACCAAGAACTAGCAAGCTAAGCATGTGTGTATGTGTGTGTGTGTGTGTGTGTGTGTGTGTGAGAGAGAGAGAGAGAGATAGACTGTGCAGTGCCACCTCAGAGCACCAGCCCACCTCATCCAGTGTTACATCTCCAGACATAGCCATCTCTGATCCTTCAGAGGAAGGAGACAAAAACAGCATACACTGGAGGGGGGGAATCCTTTCCTGACCCCCTACAGATGACTGGCTGAAGCCCTGAAGCATGACCTTTAGGAATATAAGGGCTGGTCTACACTGGGGGAGGGATCGATCCAAGATACGCAACTTCAGCTACGCGAATAACGTAGCTGAAGTCGAAGTAGCTTGGATCGAATTACCTGGGGTCCACACGGCGCGGGATCGACGGCCGCGGCTCCCCCATCGACTGCACTACCGCCGCTCGCTCTGGTGGAGTTCCGGAGTCGACGGTGAGCGTGTTCGGGGATCGATATACCGCGTCTTAACGAGACGCGATATATCGATCCCGGATAAATCGATTGCTACCCGCCGATACGGCGGGTAGTGAAGACGTACCCTAAGACATAAACCAAAAGGGATCCCCAGGGCTGCTGAGCCCTGCCCCTCACATCCATAACTTTGTCTTGCATGAACAACTGCCTTATTTCAGTGCCATAGAATATGAAGCCTAGGTTAAACCTACTCCAAATACTGCCTCCTTGGTCCATGTCTACCCTAAATTAAAAAGTGTGGTAATAAATTCAAAGGTAGGCATTTGTGAGTTAGTTGACTCTGAGGTTTTTTTCCCCAATTTTGATGTTATAGTATTAGAACAGGTGTTCCAGGAACATTCCAGTTCTGGTAAAGCCCACTTATGTTAATAATCCAACATTTATAAATATTAATATTTTTAAAGGTCTTAATATAGGCTCAGTCATCTCAAATATGACAGGAAAGCTTTTAAGATTTATTTGAGAGGTTTAATGATACCTGAAAAATGAAATAAAATTAAAACACAAACATTGAGGAAAAAATACAGAAAAATGTTGAATTGTGTAAGAAACTTAGTAGATTTGTCTTGAGGTAAATCTGAATTAAATTATTTATTGAATTAAAAAGCAGAATGCACTTTACTTCATCTCAGCCAGAGGCACAACAAGCATGGAGAGCAGGCCAGTAAATTGGTTGTATATCAGATTTTAAAAAGACAGGTACAAAGACAGGTACCCTAAATAATTTAGAAAATAAGCTGCTCCTGTGTGTAATATTAATGAGACTATGGGATAAACATTATGTTTTGTATAAAAAAACCCTCAGAGTGATAACTCAAATCTGTAAAGAGTTATATGAAGGGCCTTGCATATTATATTATATGATTGCATATTAGAAACAAGTATTGTCTCTTAAAACAATATAAAACAATGGCATTTATATTAGATTTTAATTTGCAGGTTATTTTTAAGGATTTCTTGATTGCAGAGAGAAAATTTGTTGCATGTAATGCAATTTTTTTCTTCTATTAAGTACAAACTGCAGATTGAAAATCCATATAAATTATTAAAATAGTCTGGTTTATTTTCCTGAAATGGTGTTTTTCAGCTAAGAAGATCACTTTACTGTGTGAATTCCATCCTCTTTGATTAAGCACATGACCTATATATTTCTATAACTCACTCAGAAAATGTGCTTTCAAGAATTAAAAGGAGGGAGTATTGTTCCTGTAGTTAGAGGATGTTGTTGGTAGTCAGAATTCCTGAGTTATTTTACTATCTCTACCACTGCTTTGTTCAACTTTGAGCAAATTAGGCTATATTCATTGAACCATTCACTTCAACTTCAGGGGATATAACTGTGGGCAGAATATGGCCCTTAACCTTTTTGTATTGCAGTCTATAATTCCCTGAATATATATAAGAATGTTTACCTCCATCACAGGGAAGCAATAAAGCTCTGTATAACTGGAAATAATAGTTGTAGCACATGCCATAGCTAGCGTTGTATTCCATCTTCTACTCTAACCTTCACTTTTCACTTGCTCTTAACTTTCTCTAATTCCTTTTTAGCTGAATTTTTTGTTTTCAGCCCATAGGTAATTTAAAAAAATAAATAAATCTAATTAAAATGCTTTAGCCATTTCCGAGCATGAACAATATTCCTTTTCTTATATGTTCTGATAAGAATTTTGCCATTAGATAGAAACTTAAAAACTGGCTTTCTTTGTAGATCTCAACAAGTCTTTTTTTTTAATTAAAAAATCAAGAACAGTTTTTAAGAAAATCAGTTCAGAAGTTTTAAAAGTTTGAACACTGAACTCTAAGTTGGCATTTTGTAAAGGTGGATCTGATTTTTTTTTTTTAAGATTTATTCAAAATCAGAATGGGTTTATCATTTTGGGGCACTCTGATGCAGTATGCTTTCAAACAATCTATACTGCAGCTGCCAGATAGTTTAAGCAGCTCTAAATCTTTAGAGGTCTTAAACGGCATTAGCTGCTCTAAGGATTTAAAGTTGTTTAAACTGCTTAAACTACCTACAGATGTAGCAAGCTTAAGAAGATTAAATTTCTTTAATGGTTAAAAGTAGTTTTAAACCATTCAAGCCTGTCGGTGTCATTAAGTGTTTCAAGTGGTTTATTCAGCTTGTGGACTTTCAAATAAGGATGGCAGAGGTAAGGACAGCAGGGTTCAGGTGAACATAGTTAAGGGTGGCTAGGTTCATCTCTCCAAGCCAAATAGCTCTGGATTTCTGTCCATCTTTTTTTCCAGGCCCCTGCCTCCTCGATAAATTAAATGTGCCTTTTTCCCACCTCCCACCCCCCAAAAAAACCCCAGCAACAAAACTCTGGCACAAATTCAAAATTCAATTACACTGCATGCATTTAGTATTTACTAGTCTTGCTTTTCTTGTTAAACATCAACCTTAAAATATTGTAGTTTATCAGTGTAAACAATAAAACATACAAAATGTGCAATGTCATGAGAGAGATGTTGCCAACTGAAATTTCTGATTGCTTGGATTCTCAGACTTATCACTTGCATTAAGTCTAGATGTTTGCCTTTTTTAAATAGCAGTAATATTAATAGAACTAATAATACTACAAAAGAATAAGTACAGTATTATAGACAGAGTTGATGATTGCTTTCTTATCATATAGTATTCCTTTCACTGTTGGGAAAAGAATTCCCACCACTATATTACCACTAAGGGAATCCTTAGTGTTACATTTATTATACTGTCTGCACTAATAGTGCTTTGTGTGCTTTATATTCATCATATTTTAACTTTGTTAATAAAAGATTTTCAGAATATAATGGGAATCTATGAAGATTTGGGGCTTGATTTGGGATCTTATTCTTAATGGACTTGATCCATTGAAGTCAATAGGAAATTTTATGTTGATTTCAGTGGGCTTTGGATCGGATCTTTTAAAGCAAAGTTGTTAGTTTGACAACTATATATGAAATGACACTATATAGCATACCTTTTAATATTAGATTGAATAGATGACAGCAAAAGGAAAGAAAGAACAAATGATTGGGATGAAAGGAGGCCAAACAGATAACTTGAAAGGACCTGAACACCTGCCTTGTCTGAACTGTTAATCTGAAAGAGATGTTGAAAATGCTTAAGGCAGGTGGCACTAATTCATCTAGTCTGAGCATGTGCTTTTCAATCAGATAAGGCACTGTGGAAAAAACAAACTGTGGAAGCTTTTTGAGGAAAGTCACAAAAATGAGTAGCATTGTTTGCCTCAGTTCAGTGAGTTTTGTGTATTCTATACTATGATATGATATGATATAACCATGTGTTTAGTCTTGCACCGAAATTGTGAATGATAAGCAAATTGCTTCAGAGGGGAACCCAGTATCAGCATAATCAAATTAAGAATGTGAATCAAGCATTTCTTATTTATGACAAAGTATCACGCTTACATGCTTAGCTGAAATAGTTATCAAACTTTCTTGATTACTTTTAGATTTCTTGGGCAATTTGATTTAAACAGTAAGAATGGACTGGGCAAGTTTTAACAATGGCAACAATACAATGATTAGGAAAATCATTATCTTTTGTTGTGTTGTCATTCCTTGAAAATGTAAAAAAAAAATAACATGAGGTAATAAGACCGTACAAGAATATAATATCTTATATGATATTAATTGTATAATATATTTCAACTTGTGAGTTCAAAGCAGTCTACAAACATTATGTAATGAAGCTTCAATACCCTCCTGTGAGGCAGGTAAATATTATTACACTGATATTTACAAATGCGTGAGCTGAGGCACAGAGACATTAAATGACTCCTCCAAGGTCATGCAGTGAACTTCAATATTTAGCTGTTTGTCTCAGTGTCTCACAGTAGCTAAAAAGATACCCAAACCTAGAGATCAGCTATGATTGTGGATAAGGGGACACTGCAACATGTTCTTTGGCTTCATTAAAATGTTGGCTATTGGTTTGCTCACTTCTTAGTCCTGTTTAACATCTTTTTTTTTGTCTTTCCCCTATTATTATATTATAAATATATACACACCCACTGGGCACCCTGCTTCTGAAAATTTAACAAAATTCTCTGGGCTAACATGACACATAATGCACAGCGGTATTTGCACATGCTCTCTGAAAAAACACAGAAGGAATTTTTCCTTTTTTGTCATGGTAAGGGAATTCCAGACCTACTGGACGTTTTCCAAAGATCCCAGAATGAGTGAGCTCACTTCCCTTCCCTTCCCTGGACAAAGGTAGCAAGTTGACTATGCTCTGTGAGACTAATCATTGGGGTTGGGGGGCTCAGGAACAGTGGGTCTTATGGAGGGGTTGTCCCACCCAGCAGTGGGACGCAGCCTACAAGTACCTTCAAATACCGTGCATACCCCCTACCCCCCACCAGTCATGACAGAATGAAACACTGACATAATTCCTAGAATGCCATCTCGAAAATGCCACACACTAGAAAGGGTATCACATTGACACATAATCAGTGCTTTCTGGATCTGCCGTGGCATTGCTCACAAGAACTATGGACAGGAAGAAAATTATAGTAAATGGAGTGAAAATCATAGTAGATCTTTCTATGGTAAATGGTTAGATGGTGGTCCAGGCACATTCATTTTCACAGAAAGCATTCATTACACCACATCCCAAGACAAAATAAACAACTATGAGGAAATCCTCACCCCTTTTAAAGTCAATGGCAAGCCATCCACTCCGAATGCTTTACAAACATAGTGTTGTGTCCATAAGTTGTCTTAGGGCTCAGTTCATTAAGTACTGCCTACTGGACTCTTATAAATGTTTTCTTCTGGGTTCTTTATTCAAAAAGTGGGGAGCATGGTGTTTTTCCAAATAGATTATGCATTTTAAGCCAGTTTTTCCCCTCTCTCTTTAACTGACAATTTCCCCTTGCATGCCCCAGAAAGGAGAGTTCAAGAGGTGGAACAGCAGGGTGAAACTGAGTGCTCCATCCTAGTTCTAATCCAGAAATCCTGCAGAGGTTAGAAAGAAAAGCACCTAAATTGAGGCTGCCAAAGGCAATTTAAATTTACGTGCCAACAAACAACATAATGAACATATTTACTCTGGCATTCATGAACAAAATGAGCAGTTACTATTGTAGCTGCCAAATCTAATAGTTAGTCTACAGTGTCATTCATAAAATAAGTGCAAGTTAACACAGGAACTTTTCCCCCAAAGGAATGTCTGGACTCTGAGGCCTTGCTTTGGCAAAGAATGCCTATTCTGTGCTAATGGCTCTTAAAGGCCAATGATCCAATGTCCTTCCATGAGTTTTCAGTCACCAGCCCACTGTATTTGAAGGTTCATTAACAGTGTTGCTCTACCAGTAGTTCCTACCCATTTCATTTCTGCACAAGACATTTTTGGATCATATTGTCACTGTAATACTAACAATAAAAAGGGACTGATTAAAATGTTAGCTTTATCTCCATGGTGCAGCTGTAGTACTTTAATAAAATAACTGAAGAGTTTTGAAACTTTTTTTTAGGCTTATTAGTCAAGATACTGTCACCCCTACTTGTGTGGAGTAGCAATTTATTATGCTCATAATCCCATTGATTATGTTCAATGAACTATATCCTCAGCTGGATAGCTCCATTGCCTTCAGTGAAGCTCTGTCATTTTATACCAGCTGAGGAGATATAGTCTAATGTGAGGAAATGTGGAAGAATCTGCCCTAAATATGTTTTTTTTCTAAATTTCCTTTCATTTCCCCCCCTTGAAATAAAAAGAGATGAACTAATTCTTTAAATGATGATGCAAGATACACATGAAAGGTCTGATAGCAGTTTCTCTTCTACATGTCTCTATTGCTCTGAGAACATATTGATGTATTATTATTGCTTTCCGGATAATAAATACTTGAGGATCTATAAAAATCCCAGATGTTGACCACATCATTACTCTTTTAATAGACAAAACAAAAATATTTTCCTTGCCCATATTTCATGGGTGTGCTCACAAGCAAGCCCACTCAAAATCTGCTTTTATGTCATGGCATGAAGATTGAAAGTTGATATATATATGTTTAATAAACTGCAACACTTTCAATCAAGTGAAAAGAGTGGAAGCAAAATCATGGAATGAAATTTTGTTCCCCCCCCCCAAAAAAATAAAAATCCAAAGAAACTTTTTACATAATGTGCTTATTTCATGTCAGAGAAATCAGAGATGGGATGGAGTCACATTACCTGTTACCCACAACTAACCATGTGTAGTCCCCAAAATATCAAGCTACCCTTACATAATGTCAACCAGATGATACTTCTGGGAATGATTTTGCAACAACCAACCACAATCTGCATTTTTACCACTGCAATATAACTCCCAGAAGTGTTGCTTTTAAAATAGACCATTCCTAGCACAGAAGTAAGAAACTTCTCAATGCTGTCCACCTTATGGATCCATCACCAAATATTCATAAAATTCCCTCTGATAGAATGATGAGAAAACCAGATAAAATTACTTAGGTCTGTTCTGTCAGCAATACTCATGTTGCTCCCATTACCATCAATGCAAAGTATGAAGTCATAGCAATGGAAGAATTGGCCTTTTAGTCTAGGAACACAGCCAGTCATATATTTTCCTTCTAGCCAGTACACGTCAGTTATCATCCCACCTCAGAGGTTTGCCACTTAATCAAAGAAGCAACATTTGCTTTATTGTGCCGTTTGGTCCATTTCCTTTCCTTTCTATGCACGTGTAAATATGTTACCATACCACTATTTTTGTAATTACTGTTGCTGTAATATGACAACTGTAATTGTAGCCTGAATTCACCAATATGTTAAACCATACAGTTAATTTAATCTAGAATCTTTATGAAATGTTAATCATTCTGTCTATTAATTGGTGAAATATTCAATTCAGGTAAACACTCAAAAGTTCAGATGCTTATTTCAATCTCTAGCTAAACCTCTTGATTCTGAAAATTTGAGGGTAGAAATCTCACAAGAAACGTTTTCATTTTTTCAGTGCTTCTTTTCTGGTTGCAGTACAAACTTGTTCTCCTATGCCTGCTACTAAGTGTAACTATTGCCTCTTAAGATAACTGGATCCAATAGTTGTCTTTTGTAAATGTTCCGGATTAAGCAGTGACTTCCAAACACAGAAGCTGAGAGAGTTCATATGGTGAGGCACTTTATACACTGAGACAAGTTTAGTGACTAGTTAACAATATGTCTTGCAGTCCTTACTCAAACAAAATTCTCATTTAAGTCAATAGGTGTTTTGTGAGACTGATCTTCACAAAGGCAATGAAAAAAGAATTATTACAGTTTTATATAATATCAAGCAGTATTTCTCTATGTATGGCATTTGATGGCCTGATTCACTGATCTCTTACACCAGTGTAAATCCAAGGTAGATCCATTGCAGTTAATGGAGTCACACTAACATAAAACTGGTCCGAGAAGAATCAGGCCCTAAATATTTGGTATGTAATTTTTTAAAAACACTCTGTCTGTCCATTTGATTGGCTGCTTCCTGCATTTGTACATGAATGGAAAGCAGGGACATCTCATGATGCTACACTAGTTAATAGGAATGGGCTCTGTGCTGTGCTGCAACTAGCAGAAAAACACAGACAATAAGAAAACACATCAGGAAGCACAGATCGTGCAATCTCATGGTGGGGGAGCTTCCTTTGAATTGACGGGGGGAAAAGGTACTGGCCGCTTTAAGGGTCTCCCCCCTCAGGAACTGGAAGCAAGTGGCCAGGGCTGTCTCCAGCTTTTTTGCCGCCCCAAGCGGCGAAGAAAAAAAAAAGATAAAGCCGCGATCAGCGACACTTCAGCAGCAGCTCTACCGCCGCCGCTTCATTCTTCGATGGCAATTCAGCAGCCGGTCCTTCCCTCTGAGAGGGACTGAGGGACCCGCCACCGAATTGCCGCCGAAGACCTGGACGTGCCACCCCTAAGCACCTGCTTCCTGCGCTGGCGCCTGGAGCCGGCCCTGCAGGTGGCCAAGAAGAGTGTAAGGTATCACCCGGAGCTGATGACACTCAGGTAGGCCATTGACCTCTGCACACCTAGAGGAGCGTATATAAACCCTGCCCCTCCAAGCTGAGCCCACTCTCATGCCTGATTAGCATATACGAATTACTGTAGGTTAGTTCCAAGATGAGATAAATAAGATAGTAGTGGCCAAATTAAACCACATCCCTTGTATATTGTCTGTCTTTCTGCATGTCTGGGACAATAAGAAAACACAGCAGGAAGCTGACTTTCTGATAGACTCACCTGGGTACAGTTGCTTTGTTGGGGCACTGACTTGCGCATGTTTTGAAACTCTGTAAGCAACATCTGATCCTTTTGAATCTCTTCTGTTTGTGCAAAATCCTGTTGTTCTTGATATTCCTTCTGGTGATTTGTGAAATTCTAATGCTTTTAGCACATCAACTGGTTCAGCTGAAAAAGTAGCAAAAACAACAACAAAAAGAATTATTCATACTGCAACATTTCAAAAAGGAAATGAATTTCATTGCTATATGCAGGTGTCTAGTCATCAGAGTGGCTAGATCGTATTTTGTGTTATTGCAGGCTACTCTTACATTAGAGTATTATTTTAACAGGGTCATTCTCTCATCAAATATCTAGGAGCCCATCATATCCAGTGTAAGTTAGTTAAGATCAGATTTTTTTTTACACGTCACTTGCTAATTGAGATTTACTATTTCATAAATAATTTGGAAATTAGTGCTTACAACACAGATTCCTTTAACACATGAATTCTGATAAGTGGAAATGACTTAATAAGCATTTCATATATTGTACCAACACTTAGCTCCCAAACATAATCTTTTTTGACCCCTAATACAAATATACATTCTGACCACATGTGACTGAGGGTACAGCACCCTTCTCCAGAGGTTGGTAGGAAAAGGGCTAATTGTCTCCCCATCTAGCTAAAAGAAGCATCACAGGAATTTTACAGAGCTGGAGCAACTGTGGGGGATTAATTAATTCACCCTCTACCCTGCTGAACACACTAGAAGTGGGATGTTCTTTGGGGAGTTGGGGGTGCAGTTAGGCTGCAAGAGTCAAGGAGGAATGATTTCTAGAAAGAGGGCTGGGGAAAGTTAGCTGGTTGGGGCTCTCTTTTTTCTAGAATTTGACTGGACGAAACCACACTTCAGATCTTTATTTGGGATTTTCACTGTGGGTAGCCCTGTTGTAATGGTTTGGCTCTTAAAGGAGCAGGATTATGTTCACTATTGAGTCTTACAATAATGAACATCACAAAGATGTTTAATCTCCACACAGGCATGAAGAATCATCTCCTGCTCTGAACAGCTTGCCGTGCCACCTTATATTCATTCTTATGTATACAGTAACTGTTGCTCAGGCACCAATGTGTCATTGATCTATGAATACAAGCAGATTTTATTTTAGGCATAACAGGATGATGGCGGAAAATATTGTAAAATATGTCGTGATATTGTAAAATATGTCGAAGTCATACTGGGTAGCTCAGAAAAGGAGTAAATAGGCAGAGCCTGTTGTTTCTAGGACAATGGTTCACATTATTATTTATTATTATTGTGGTAGTGCCTAGGAGCCGCAGTCATGAACCAGGGCCCCATTATGCTAGGCACTGTACAAACATGGAGAAAAAGAGGATCCCGGGCGTTGGCCCTGCCCCAGAGGTCTGACATTCTAAATAATCTAAAACAATCCAATCAAGATTGCTGGTGACCTGTGGCTGCTGGCTGATGTGAAATAATTTTAAATTCTCACTCCAGGTCCTGGTAAATAAGTGTCCACATAACAAAAACACTCACAATTTGCACTCTTTGGCATCCTTGGTTACTGTTGCAGGGATGCCAAGGATTGAATGGCATGGAGACAGAACTACTTTCCCCTCAAAAGAGGCCCCTACAGAACAAATGTGGAAGTTGGGTGAGGCAGCTTACATCACATTGCCCATGCTGTACTGCTTCAGGGGAGAAATAGGGATGTCAAGCTGGGTCTCTTCATTTTACATATAATATATAGAGAAAAAGATAATTTCACTAATCGTTTTCCATTGGACCCAATTCTGCAGTCTCTAAGCAGGCAAAATTCTAACCACTTTCTGTAAAGGCAAGCTTTTAAAACTAAATTAAATTACTTCCACTGTTAAAGCTGAGCAAATTCTCAACACAAATGTATTTGGTGAATATATCCCTTCTTTCTCTTGTTCATGAACTGTGAACAGGCAGTAGTAATGCATGTATTCTCTATTGACTATTCATTTCATGAGTCCCCAAATATCAAGTGTGGGCCTGAAATTCAATGCTTGTGAATATTAATTTATTTGAATGAATGTTCACCAACAGCAAATAGAAAGGTTGAGAATACAGTAAAACTAAAATTCTAGTTAGAATCACTGAAATGTTTGTGAATATTTTTCCTCAGTTTGCTCAGCCATAGCCAGTGTTGTCTTCAGTTCTGATTTTGCTTCAGCTCAGCATTTCATAAATCATTCTATCAGTAACACGTGTGAGTGCATTTAAAACTAAAATAGTTCATTCTATTCAGCCAATTGCACTGCCAGCATGAAGTTAGATAATCAAAAGCAGTCAAGTGTGTGGTTAAATCTAACTCTGTAAAACTCCAACTCTGGACTTTCTAAAGTAAAAACGTTCCAAGATTTCCGTAATGAGATGACAAAGTATATGGCTCCTTCCATCTGGAGATACGTTTTCAGAAAAAAATACCAGTGAGCTTCTGCTACACTTACTTTAAATAATTCAACCTCTGATATTTTCCTCCTCCACCAAAATTACATTATTATAAAAAATAAATACAATATTGAATGTTTATCACAAGTTAATACATCCTAAAAGAATCCCTAAATGTACACCTGCTACAAATAAAAGATATCTATTCTACATTTTCCTAAAACTAAATTTAAACATTCTGAAAAGCTAAGTTTCAACATTAAATAATCAAAATCATTGCACAAAATCTAAAAATACCAGCTTTACCTTTGTAAACCTTGGCTTATGCCTTATAAAATCATTTTTATTAATTTCAATGAACATGATATATATTCACTGAACTGTCCCATTACTCATGTGGGAGACATGCCAATGCACTTCTACAACCATAAAAGGGTTGGCCAAACTGTTTCTTCAATAACTGATTGGTGTTTTTTGTAATGTACATAATGATTAGAGCTGGTAAAAATACTGTAGAATCAGTAAATATGAATATCATTCAAATTCCAAATGGCTGCTTAGTTCAACTAGTTTTGTGCCCCTTTTGCTGTTTGCAGACATTTCTACAGACTTCTTCCTCATTACTGTTTGGGTAATGGCTGTTTATTGAATATCTGAATTGGAATGTCAGCAAGACACAAAAAAAGAGCATTTATCGTTTGTTGTTCTGCTGCTTAAAAAGTGTCAGTCAGGGATCAGAGCGATATCAGGTGATATAGGTGATTGCTCACACACCACAAACAGCAGATAGACAAAACTGAATACTTTCCAAACAGCCCAGAAGATGAAATTTATTTCCACAAACTGTTAGTCAAATAATTTGCATAGCAAACATAGCAAGCTTGTTCACAACAATTTGCAAATAGGGAAACTTACTCAAAACAAATAATTTGGCCATCTGCAATAACGATATAGCTGTTTTACTAAATAACAGTTGACCATGAGTAACAAATTAACCTTATCTGTTTTATGACATATTTTGGGGTGACCACCACTTTGCTTGGCATAACAGAAAATACAAAAGCACCTGATTATTAAACTTTAAAAGAAATGGTGATCCAAAATGAGAAAAGGAAGTTCCCTGGTAAACCTACAAAGAAATGTATAAAACGTAGTGCCTTATTCATCTGGGCCTAGGTATCTGCAGGAGGAAATCTCTTTATAACGAATTTTGGGACCCTGTGCACTATGGAAATTGCTGAGGGGTGTAGGGGTACCTTCCTTAAACTAGTCACAGTTTGTGACGTACAAAACAATTGCCGCCCTAGACAAAACTTCAATGTACTGCCCCCTTTTCACTCTCTAGAACAGAGGTATTCAACCTGCAGGGAAATATCCCTTGCCTGGGGGGAGGAGGGCAAGAACGGACATCAGATTTTCTGGGTGAAGGATAGGGTGGTGTGGTAAGTGTTCTGATAGTTCAGAGGTTATGGTAGACATGTGTGGGCCCGGAGCCACGCTGCAGCACCACTCACTCAGGTTTGGCTCTGACACTTCTGTCATGATGGAGGAGAGGCCAAATTTGAGTGAATGAATTTTTAACCAGGCACACAGGGTCACAGTGCTACAGTCCTGCTCAGGTTTGGCCCGGCCACCCCTCCATCATGATAGAGGGATGGCGGGGCCAAATCTGAGTGAGTAGCATTACTACATGGCTCACGGGGGCGCAGTGCCACTCAGCTTATTGATTTGGGTTTTTCCCCAGTTGTTGAGAGCCTCCCTGAAGTGGGGCCCTATGCAAGTGCCCGAAGTGCACATTGGTTAATCTGGACCTGGCTGATATCATTCAACACTTGCCCATATGAGGAAGCCTGAGATACTAAGGACCCTCCAAGTTTCTATGTTGTTCAGTTTTGACTGATCTTAATTTTGCAGGACATTCTATTGCTTCAGTAGATATCAGCCTGTGATAGACCCTCTCACAAAAGCTTCCTTAAAGGGACTCTTGCTCAGTCTGACTCTGGGTGGTACTCTTCTGGTACAATTTCTCCAGCTGGCATTGAAATGAGACAAGGTTTTCACTAGCAATGGAGTGTATTTGAAATTCACCCCTGTCTGTTTACTTCTCCTAGGACAAAAAAAGCTAAAGAAAAATGCAAATAAATATTATGTCATATCACACTATTGCATCCAGGTAGTACATGGCTTCTGATTTGGTGTCTGGGGATGGGACTGTAAGAAAATACCAAACCATTAAAAGTGCATGCACAAATCACTGTTCAGATGCACAAAATGGGTGCCTGGGCCTCTTTGAAAAAACTATAATTGAGCATGCAAAATTTAAATACCACATCTGAAAATTTGGTTCTATGGTTGCTGTGGTAAACTGGCAAAATAAGTACAAACCTGTACAAGTCCCTGACCTTGCAAATGAAGCTGCTCACACAATGCCTTACAGCCACAAGGAGTCCCAATGGCTTCAATCGGACCCTACATGGACTAAGCAATCACATGCAGAAAGATCTGAACCCAAGGATGTCCTATTAGAACACAGCTTTAGATCTTAAGAGGCAAATCCTGCCCCCCTGAGGCCCAGATCACAATGGAAAAACAAGTTTCCATTGTGCTGGTTACCAGACAATGGAGAACCTAGCCAAAGAGATTCTGCTTCCCACTAAATATCATAATGCAGAGTTCTGCAGCACCTCTGTAGCATTCAAGGGGGTAGGATTTGGCACAAAGGGACTTATTCTCTCCAGATGTGTAACTTCCATGGATGTTATGCAGGAATAATGAGAGAAAAGTTTCATATTGTTGGATTTGCTGAGAGGACATGGAGGACTGTATTGTTTAAATTCCTTACGGGTGTATTGATTGTCAAAAACTATCATTTTACTTTCCTTAAAAACAATCTCAGTGTGTGAGCAAGGGTCATATGTTTCCGTCTACCTTCCATCCATCAGCTTTTTTCAGTTTGTTTGGAAGTTTTGACTAGTTAGCTGGAGACTAGGTGCCCAATATCCTAGGCTAAAGCACAAGAACCTTAATGGCATAGTGTCTTTAGAGCACAAACACCTCTGTATTTGACAGATTTAAATTTACAGGGGCAAATTCTGCTCTTAGTTACCAGAGTAAGTCTGAAGTAACGCCATTCAGTTAGTGAAGGTATTTAGATTTACAGTGGTGTAACTGAGAGCAGGATTTGGTCCACAGTATTCCATACTGAATGTAGCATTTAGGGCACACTTTGTTATCTTCCACTGCTTTTTAGGCTTGTTGCACACTGGACTAAACAAAAACCATGGAGTAAAATGAACCAGAATGGTACAAATATAAAAATATTAACAGCTTTGAGGAGCAACTGAATGTGCAGAACCATGTTCTGAGTAGGAATAAAAGATCAACTTCTCTGTTGGCGTAACTCCATTGAAGATTTTTTTGTGTGGGGAGGTTACACAAACGTAAACCAGTAACAACTAGAAGTCAGTGGAGTTACACCAGCGAAAAACTGGTGTGAGATCAGAATCAGGCCCAGAGACTTTAAATATTGAGGAAGATTTTACCATTTGTATTCAAGATGGCTGCTGAACTGGCATCTGGATTACTGCTGGAGATGCTCTTGATTAAGAGTGACTGCCCTGCACCTTTAAGCAGAGGGGTGTTTGACTGGATGACTGAAAAAAGGGAACGGTGCTTTATGGCTTGGAGGGGGGGGAGAAAAATGAAAACTGCTGCAAAAGGGATAGCGTGGTCGCTGACTCATCCCCTAGGAATGGAGGGGTTTAAAAGGTGCAGCCCTGGGCCTGGAGCCTCCCTTTTACATGGAGCAACCGCGGGTGGTCAGTCACCATTAATGTGCTGTCATTCCATTCCAGATGTGGGCAGACCAGCCATGGATGAGGTGGTGTCGATCAGTGGGCACAGGATTGTTTTGCTTATGTGAATAGGCGGACGTCCTAGTGGCCTTAAGGGTTGGCAACCGAGGTCCAGGATGGGGCAATACTGTGTTGACATGGAAGGAGAAGCATGTTATTGGGCCAGCTCATGCCACTGCTGTGTGCTGAGGGGCCCATCAGCAGTCACTGGCATGATGTGGCACACATTAGAGAACACTATTTAGGAATGTGTATAGGAGTTCAATTACTGCCCAGAACAAGAAGGTACTTGATGCAGATCCGTGTTGCCAGACATGCATTCACGCATGGTCTGGCTGAGAGCCGTGGAGCGCCACCTGGGTGGACAAGGCTCGGCAGATTCTAACAGGGGAGTGGCCAAATCTCTTGGGGTCTTAAGAGGCTCAGCAATTTGGTCACTCTGGGGCACCAAATTATTCAAGGAGTATGGGGTTCCCCCGTAAAACCTGGGAACCCATTTGTTTTGGCCAATTTAGAAGGAGGGGTAGTAAAAGATGTCTGGGAACCCAACTGGGCTGGGGGATAGGGGGGCACCTCCTTGTGGCGGATGTCCAGTGCAGGTACTCCATAGGAAAGGTATACAGTGACTGGATAAATGGCTTGGAAAAGGACTTTAAAAGAGGTGTTTGTTAAAGGAATGAACGGGGGGCGGTTGGGGACTCCTATGATTGGTACAGCAGGGAGTCAACCCCCCCATTCTTATAGCCCACCTTATCCCTTCTATGAAGGGGGGGGATGGTAAGGTCCCACAATGGATTTGCTGGAGTGACCTGGATGGAAAAGAGGAGGAGCTAACGGAAGCCCCCGAGGTATGGTAAGGTCGGAGAAATAAATTTGCTGGAGGGACTTGGATGAAAAAAAGAGGGGGGGGGCTGGTAAAAGCCCCCGGGTAATTATGGAAAACATAGGGTTACCTGCACTGTACACTTTTATCTGCCAGGTAGTCCCAGACATCTAATAATAAAGTTGCAGCATGATTAAACCCATGTCAAATATCTCCTGTCTTTCTTTCGGTATAGCCAGATAATCACACAACCCTCTGAATTTAAAGCAGAGTGATCTTATTAAAGGGTCATTAACACTGCAGCACATTTAGGGCAAAGAGAAATTTAAAGGATGTAATAGAACATATATGGAACAGAACTTTTATTTTATATGAAATACAATTGTCCCTTGAATTAAAGTGCCCTTTAGTGGATGTTAATTCACAGCCAGTGACTTGGCCATTTTATCATGCTGTCACTTTTTCAGCCTTCACAGAAATAGTTTTCTATGATAAATTTTCAATTCCTGGAAAAATTACATTATGTTTCTATTTATATTTTGGGCCAGAGTCACCAGTACCATCTGACTTTTCTGCACCACTCTGGTGAGACAAATGAGACATAAACTCAAATTAACCGGCCACTTAAACTTGGTTTCCAACAATTTTACATTGCCAGAGCAGCACAAAGTACGTGGAGTGTACAGGTGAATCTAGCCCTTTTGGGGGAAAAGAGATAGGAAGGGGTGGTTCCATTTTTTGGTCACCACTTCCAGCACTAGATTTCCCACAGATACAATGATTTTTAAAAAATGCACAGTGCCCTACTACTTCTTATGGATTAATAACCAGTATAATTTCATTTAAAAAATAAAGGGCATTTATACTTTGAAAAGTGACTTTGTAAAAATGACAATAGGATTCCATCTTTGGAGCAGACTCTGATCCCCTTACTCACAGAGAATAATATCTTGCCCTCCATTAACTTCTACACAACATGTGTATGGGGTTAAGAATCTGGCCTGTATTAATATAATTACTCCTTTGGAGCAAGATTCCGATACCTCTACTCATGTTGCATAGTATCTTATTCTGCAAGCAGTACCATTGATTTCAGTGGGACTATTCTAGGAGTTATGTACTACTCATTGTTGGTAATGGCAGCAGACCATGGGTCTTCATATTTAGTATTTTATAGTGCCATAAATATATACAGCACCTTACACACAAATATGAGAGCAACCTATTTTCCCCCACCTCCTTCTGCCCCAATATGTGGCCTACAGTCTCTGTTAACTTGTGTGGCTTTCCCCTTCTCACTGAGGAAACTCCATGTGTAGGAGGTGCCAGGGCAGGGTCAGTACAGGAATCATGCTGTCAAAGGGGTGTCAGAGTGCTGGGGGAGCCATGCAGCAATAAAGAAGCTCAGTTCCTCCATCCAGATGGCTTGTGCCTCTAGCTGATCCTCCAAGGGATCTGGAGCTTCACATTCATAGACTGGAAAAGGAGAAGGAAATTCACACACCCACACCCTGTCTGACAGGAGAATCTGAGGCATACTTGGTTAGTTTAAACCAATTGAACTCCATGCCCTTTGTGGGAATGCTCCCTGTAGGTGAACATAGAGCACTAAGTTAGACAAAAAACAACCAAAAAGGGGAGTGGTTGTAACAAAGTCATGAGAATTTACATTGTTGAAGTTTGGTGCGCTTTATGGAATTTCTGGATTTTTTTCAAGTTAAAGGCAAGAAGAGATGGCTATTACCTTTGAGTGGTGCTATATTAAATATTCTCAGTTTACAAGAATGTTATCTCTAACTGTGATTTCTGCAAACTCAATCTGGGATCAGAAAGACGGACTGTCTAGTTCATGCATAAGCAGCCATCATTAAGATTCTAAAACTATAAGAAAACCTAATTAACCCTCCCATGGTTGTGTATTTTCTGAAGGAGTAAAAAGTAACACAAATGTATTTTATTCTCTAACGTATGCAGATATTACTTTGGATTTACAAAGGGAGCAGATATTTTGAGTTAAGAAGGTGATAGTATCTGACTATAACCATGCTTTAAGACTAATTTTATTTTAGTAACTTAGCGGTCAAGAAAATTTCTGGATTTACAATGGTAGAGACTGGAATCTTCTTTCTAGTCACTGAACAACTGTAGCAGAGGCAACAGCAATGCAAGTTTCCAGGGATGAAAGGTTTTCGGTCTCTATGCCTATTCAGTATTTGGTCCCTTTGTTGCGGTGGCAAAAATGGTACAACTAGTGCTAGTTAAGGTGGTAGTTTTGTGATATGAGCCTTCCAAAAATTTCACAGAACCTATCAAATATATGCCATCCATCCTTGCCTACCAACCTGGGCTGTATTCAAAGTGGTAAGCTAGAGGTAAAAAGTTCCATGTCCAATGATCAGTAGCTTTTCCCATTAAACAATTACACATTTTTGAGTAATAGCTTCTGTGCTTTACATGAAAGTTGGAAAACTATTTTTAATCAGTTTAAAACAATAATATTTGGGCCAAGGATCTGTTGACTTTCAACCTAAAATGGATTTTTACTACAAAACGTAAGAAAAACCCTGACGGTCACATTCTTGGGTTCCACTATAATACTGAGAGAGAGATAAAATCATGTCACCATAGCAACTGAATAAGATTTGCTTGACTCAAGCTATCAGTAATAACTAAAGTAAGTGTAATGTGTCCTTAGTGGACCATGTACATATACATACCAATGGGATTGATCCTCAGTTGGCTAATGGAGCTGCACTGTTTTATACCAGCTGAGGTTCTGGCCCAATCATTCTGAGCAGTTAATATGTGTAAAAGCAGCAAAGAGTCCTGTGGACATGCATCCGAAGAAGTGGGTATTCACCCACGAAAGCTCATGCTCCAATACGTCTGTTAATCAATAAGGTGCCACAGGACTCTGCTGCTTTTACAGATCCAGACTAACACGGCTACCCCTTTGATAGTTAATATGTGTGTATCACATCCTTTACAACTAGGTAAATAAACCCCTTATCACCTCAACCCATTTTTTAACATTCATATCAACTACCTACACCAGGGGTCGGCAACGTTCGGCACGCGGCTCGCCAGGGTAAGCACCCTAGTGGGCCGGGCCAGTTTATTTACCTGCTGACGCAGCAGGTTCGGCCGATTGCGGCCCCCACTCACCGCGGTTCGCCGTCCCGGGCCAATGGGGGCGG
Organism: Emys orbicularis; assembly: GCF_028017835.1. Taxonomy (NCBI): domain Eukaryota; kingdom Metazoa; phylum Chordata; order Testudines; family Emydidae; genus Emys; species Emys orbicularis. Next base: position 40,805,594 of record NC_088690.1, read on the forward strand.
CGGGAAGCGGCGAGAGCCGAGGGATGTGCTGGCCGCGGCTTCCCGCCGCCCCCATTGGCCCGGGATGGCGAACCGCGGTGAGTGGGGGCCGCGATCGGTCGAACCTGCCGCGTCAGCAGGTAAATAAACTGGTCCGGCCTGCTAGGGTGCTTACCCTGGCGAGCCGTGTGCTGAACGTTGCCGACCCCTGACCTACACAATATCTTGGACAGTAATTTTGTCTGCTTTTGCTGCAAAACAAGAGATTGATCCAAGGTCAGAGCCTTGCTACTCCTGTCTAGAGAAAGACAATATAGAATACCTGGGCACTTCACTGTTGGGAATTATTATTTGAGGAAGAGTATATCTTCAATGTGCTGTGGTCTGATCCCTGCTCAAAAACACCTTTCTTCACTTTAACAGGCTTGTCAGTTACCAACCAGTACCTACCCCACCCCACCTTCCTGGGGATGGTCATTGAGAAGCTGGTTATAAGACAACTCCATCATCAGTGGATATTCTCCAATAATCTGGATCTTAGTCAATTGTGTTTCAGACCTGGATTTGGACAGTCTTCATGGTCAACAGTGACTCAAGGCAATGGACTGAGGTCAAATATCCATACTAATCCTATTAAATCCATCAGTAGCCCTCAATGCACTTGATTGAGGAACTGTTGCTTTCTTGACTGAGGATCCTGTGGCTGGGACAAAATTCCTTTTCAGTGGCTTTGATCATTCCTTTAAGAGACATCCCAGAAGCCTATGATGGGCAATTGTTCTTCTCACTTGTGAAGTCCCACAATGTTGATTTCCCACACACACACACATGGATCTTGCCACAGCCAAAGACCACTTAAAAGCTTCAGCTTGTGAAGAATTTGGTTATCCACATTTTAGGTAGGGCAAACTAATTTCAGCACATTGTAATCTGCCCCTTCGCTGCATTTTCAGATTCAATTAAAGGTGCTAGTGACTGAGCACTATAATGCTCTAGGATAGAGTTATGTTGAAGATTACCTCTTTCCTTATCCCATATCACCTCAGCTGCATAGAGAAGGAAGGGATGCCTGACAATAAGATGGTTGTAGTGGCAGCCCGCTGGATCGGGAATTCATTCTCATCAGAAATCTCACTGAGCCTGAACCTGACTATACTTAGATTAAAAATGTATCTCTTTGCTCAAGTGCCTAATAAAATATAGGTGTTGAAATCCTTTTAGCAATTAGTTTTTGGGCTGGTAAATCTTTAGCTCTGTTCTCTTCAGTTCTATGAGAGAATCAGACAATATACTCCCCATTTGGGGAAAAGTACTAGATCCTCATCACCTAAATTATGTATAAGGCTTCCACCTTTTAAATGGATGTAGTAATAACTGACAATAAACAATTTTACCAGGATTCAATTACTTTACATAGATACAAAAAGAAAAAAGAAAAAAAAAAGAAAAAAGAAAAAGGAGAGACAGGAAGCTGTACACTGAGTTGTCCAATATATTTTTGCAGTTTGTTGAACTTTTTTCTCTTTCATACAGAATGAACTATATTGGACAGATATTGATTTTCCTCTTGATTTTGCAGTTATTCATCAATAATGTCCTCACAATCAATGTTTAAGTACCAATTCATTAGAAATGCCCCATCCTAAATAGAGTGTAAGAGTTGGAGCCACTAAACACAGTAGGCCAGATTTGTCCCTGGAGTACACAAGAGATTAATTTGGCCCAATAATATTAGCTTCTGAAATGTTTTTTTTTTTTTTACTTTGTATTGTTCCTTAGTAAATACAGTTACATTATGTCGGCAAACCGTTCTGTTGGAATTATCTCAAAACTTCATTACAAACTGGAACTCAGAGTGTGGACTTACTAATCTTTTTCATTCCTACATTTAGTTTTTTTACAGTTTACTCTTGTTTTATTTGATTTTTAACCCTATTAAAAGGCTAGCTACCATTCAGCAGTGAGATTCTAACGGTCTAAAAACATCCACACCCGGTGAATATTGATGAAAAGTCTTCAGGTATTTATTATTTATGGCCAAGACTTTCAGAAATGGGTGCCTAAAGTTAGACACTTAGGTACATATTTAGGTTTCTAAATATGAGGTGCTGAGTGCTCAGTACTTTTTAAAATCACACTATTACTTAAAGACATAAGAGCCTAAATTTAGGGTCCTAGTTTTCTAAAATCTTGGCCTCTGTTTTTCAGCACCCGTCCAAGGTTCTAGGTGCTTATTACAATCTAATGGCAGTGTCCTATTATCTATGAAGTAAGTTAATGGCCCTAGGCCAGCTCCTATTGGGCACATATCCAAATAATAAAAACTACTATTACAATAGGTTCTATCTGGCACCAGTTTTGATCATCTCCTCAGAAAGGCCAAAGATTGAATGGGCCTGGAGTCTAAACTATCCTTTCTCTCATAGTGATTAATGAGACACATTGGTAGGGGAGAACAGGGTAACTTGAATTGTCGCTGCCCATGCTCTGTGTCTGTACAGTGCAGTCCAGAATAAGAGAGAAATGTGGGGGGCAGAAGAAAAACTGAAATGCCGATTGTATGAAAGCTTTTATACAGGTTTATTTTGGCTACCATTTTTCAAGCTCTGTTTTAAGCAGTTCTTCTTTTTGCATTACTTCTCAAAGATTATCAGCCTGTTCTCTAATTCTGTAAACATTTAGCAAACAGTTTAGTTTAATAGCAAAAACTGAACCTTCAATAACATGACAGACCCTAAGTAGCCAATAACTAGTTAATCAATGGGGGAGCATTTACTAACAGCTCTCGATTTTTATATGATTAGCTAGAGGTAGAGCATTTTCAATGGAAAGTCCTTGACTTTTGGATTCACGTCCCTCTCTGGTTGAACAGACTCTGAGTCTGTTGGCGTTTAGGGTACAGTTCAAAATGCATGTACTAGTACAGGCATTTGCCATATAAGGGTGGTTGCTGGTTTTGTAATGCAGTGACCCTATTCATCTTTTTTTATGTTGATATCGGAGTAGTTTTTAATGTTGTACATGCACCCAAGGACAATTGTGATGGGCAAACGAAACATAAACAGTAATTATTATTAATTCTTAGCATGTTTCATCTGCAGTACCAAACATAAACACTAATTATTATTATTATTATTATTATTATTATTATGTTTCATCTGCCCATCCCAAAGTGCTTTACAAAAGTGAATATTTAGGATTTGCCCTATTTCACAGACTCGGAAAATGAGGCACAGAGAGGTTAATTTTCAAGTTTTAGAATTGAAGTCTAAATTATGTAGTTGGAGAGGGTGTGCAACAACTCTGAAAATCAGTTTATCCTTATCTAGATGCCTAAATATGAATTTAAGAGATTAACTTTAGGCACCCAGGTTTGAGATTTTGACCCATGACTGCTACTTGTAGGTGAGAAATGTAATTCTTTTAATCACTACAGTTTTATTGCATTTTACCTTAAAGAGCATTCAGATAAAAATGCCAGAGGCTGATGGCATTTCCAGGAGGGGTAGGACACTGTTGTAGATCACTTCAATATTTGGTTGCATATGAAGAACAGATTATCCGGATGCATACAGGAATGCTTTAAATATTTACTTCACTAACAGGTGGGCTCTTTCAAAAGTACTCAGAACTGGCCTAACTCTGTTTCACAGAAGTCCAACACTGAGAATTCTACCACTGACTTCATCAGGAGCAGTTAGGCCATTGCAGAGCTCTCTTAATTCACTCAACATTCTTAAATTATAATTCAAAGAAAATGAAAGCACACTGTGAAGCTATTTGATTTATTTTAGGTGACCATCAACAAGTAATTGTCTCTTCTCAGAGCCCAAAAATGTAAAACACGTGTAGTAAAAACCCTACTCAGGTCTCACATTGAGGTCAATGTAAGAATTGCCTGTGTATAAACTGCAGGATCAGACCTTTAATGATGTTAGTTTGAAAGTATCAGTCATTTAGCTGAAATATTTCTGCAGGAATTAAGGAGTACCCTTTTAGGTTTTCATTACTGACCAAAATGGTCTAGACATGGAGTGTAACCTACATTTTTGAGGTTGAGGTTTCATTAATACTTCACATATTTTGCCTAAACAGTGGCTTCTTCATTATTTACAATAAGACCTTCTTTTAGACTAAGTATATTGGTTATTTCATATGATTAGCAGCATTCATTAAAACAGAGCATGCATTACCTCAATCTGATTCTGAGATTTCTTACGCTATTTTTATACTAGTGCAATATTGGGTCAGATGTTCAGCTGGTATAAATCTTTTTAATTCCACTGAAGTCTTATGCCAATTTGCAGTAATGAGGATTTGGCTCAATATTGATTCCACTGGAGCTACCCCTGGTTTACATCAGAGTATTGGTTGATTAAATCAAAATTTATTCTCACACTGTCTAAACATGATAAGGCCTCTTTTACTTGCTGAGCTATAAAGTTCTTTAGTAGAACTACTAGCTCATAGAGACAGTACCTTCAGACATGACATTCTGAGACCATCAAAACACAAATTAAATTCCTGGAATATCATTTCTCCATTACCATAATCTCATTACCATAATGCTGGCTCTGCTGAGCACCATTTTTTAGGTTAGAGGGTAACCTAAAAACGGTGATCAGCACAGCAAGAGACACAGTGTCCCTTTTCTTAATAAGAAATGTGGCTAATAGTTAAATATAAAAAATGAGAGATTGGGTCTTCTGAACCCAAATGTTTGTAGATACACAAAGGAGGTATTTCACTGAAAACTTTTTTAGCTTTCAAAAATATCCTGATTATAGACTACAGTCTTGAAGGTGGCATATTTGTACATTTTCAACTATATATATAGAAAATCTTTAGAAGAAAAGAACAGGCATCTAAGGGTCAGAACTTCAACTGGTGAAATTTGGAGTAGCTCCATTGAATTCAGTGTATCTACACCATTTGCAGGAACTGAGGATCTGCTTTTAAAAGTCCCACAGCTTGAGAACTTGATCCTACAACTAATGAAGTCAATGGCATAACTCCTCATGACTATAAGCCAAGCAAATCAGCCCCTAGTTTTGCATCTCACTGACATCAATGAAATGGGCTTTAGACCTTGAATAATAATCTTGTTCCAAAATTATAATTAACTATTTAGATTGCTAGAATATTTTTAGGATTTGTGTTGGGCCAAATCCTGCTCACCTTAAAGGTGGACATGTGGTGAGTAAGACTCAGTTTAATAATACTCTTCAAGTGAGCAAGATGACCAGCATTTGGCCCATATTATACAGTCATTATGAACTTAATTCAGTTGCAATCAACTTCAATGACAGCAAGATCAGGATCTGTACTTTTTATTGTTTTTATTATGCATCCTTCATTTTAACCTGGTAGCAAACAATATGCACTCCTAATACCGGTTCTGCCAAACAAAATTCTATTTCACATGCTGAATGCATTAACACTTTGACATATACAGAAATCCCTGGCCTAAAATTTACAAAGGTTTTTATGTCCCCTTACATGTGATAACGTGCTGAAAGAACTCAAATACTGCCACTTCCTGCTAGTATTTAAATAACGAGATCAACAATTAATGTATTACACTTATAGTTTGCAAAGATGGTATTTAAAACTTGGTACTCTAATTATAACTATTTACAAGATGCATCTGTGTTCATTTAATTTCAATAAATGCTAATTTTCCCATCTCTTCCATGTCCATCCAAAGGGCAAATCTTTATCACTTTGTGAGACTCTACTTTCTTAACACAAGAGATGTCTCCCAAGGTCCATTTCATTTATTTACACCCATTATCAACAAATAGTCAGCAGAACAATAAATTAACAAATGTTAAGAGAATTTCTTATGAAAAGAAGCAAAGAGCTCTAGTGAGAAAAGAAAAGCAACTTCTTAATCTTGTTGGCACATGGAAACCCTACTGTTCCTCACTATACAAAAAAATAATAATAATAATCTGTAAGAGGCATAATTGCTCCAGCACATTTTAGGTGCAACTTAAGTTCAGCAATAATGCCATGGTTCTTTTGTTATGCTTTACCTTTGTTGGAATTAAAGGTCCTATTGCTACAAATACTGCAGATGCCAATTTTACCAGTGGTTTTTTTGTTTGTTTGTTTGTTTGTTTTTTTAAACAAAGCCTTTTAATTTATCAGAAAACATCATACAGCCAAGAGCAGGTTTTTGTGTTAAGGAAGCTTTTTCTTTTTAGTGTAGAATATCAATTCAAACAATTGCTTCTAGATTAATACAGATATAACATTTTAGATATGTATCACTTGTGTGTGCTACGTTTGTGTGTTTATATATATTGGACTTGATAATATATTTTAAATAAGACAAAAATAAAGCTAGGAAATATGAAGTGTTTTTTTTGTTTTGTTTTTGTACTGCAGAGCTAGTAAAAAGACACAGCCTTTCAGGACTCTGTCAGGTCTCCTTGTAAATTAAATATAAAGCACTAGAGTCTGCAGAATCACAATACATACCAGTCATATTTCTTTGTCAGTTGCCTGTCTAAGACAAAGCCTTTAATTTAGAATTTCTGCAATATTTCTAAAGAAAAAACAGACATATTCATGCAGGGTCAGACAGCACATTCTGGGAAGATAGGACCATTTCACCTGCTGATCCCTGGGACTCAAACAAACTTTTCAGCTGGGACCACCAACAGTTATTCTTAACAATTCTTCCTATGGTTTGATCAACTTAACTCATTTTTTCAAGCTTGGAAATTTATTATCTCTTTACCCTTTGGAGGTTATGGTATTTTTAATAAGATGAAACTGGCTTTTACAAATATTTTACTATATTTTAAGTTAAAGGAGACATGAAAATTGTTCAATTTCACAATTGAGCATTAACACACAGCATGCCAGTCAACAGCACAGGGGAGCTATATCACTAATAAGCTGATCTGACCAGACATTTACAAGTTACTATTTGAAATCAATATTTTTGTATTGGTTAATAATAATTAGACATTAAACAGTTTTCTTTTGAGAAAGCTGAAGAGCTACATTTCCATTGAGACCCAATAGGCATTCAAAACTGAATTACATACTTTTAGGTGGGTATGGATATTAGAAAAAAGTCACCTTTTCCATTGTAATGGGCCCAATTCTCCACTCCTTATGCACCAAGAACTCCTGCTGGTTTCCAAGGAAGTTTGGGGAGCATTCTAATGGGATGACTGAAATAAAGCACCTACAATATATTCGAGCGAATACTCTGTTGTCCATGGATTTACTTAAACAGAAGTTCATATATTTATTTTCTTTATATAACTGACCAATCACATTTTCAATCAGAATTGTCCTGTACTCTGATGAATAGCAAGGTTTCCATTTACCAGAAAAGCTAACCAAAAAAAAAGTTGATTTTCTTTCATTTCTTGCTCATGAAATTTAAATCAGCATTACAATAGTGCATTGACTCCAGGACCTTACAAAAATTTATAGTGCTGAAGCCATGCCATTTTGACTAAATGAGTTTATTCATTCCAAATGCACTGCCAACACATTTGGTATTTAAAGGTGAGGGGGCTGGGGTGGGGGGAATCAAAGAAAGTCTTTTAAAAGTGTATTTTGTTTACTTGTACCAGGTTATAAAGCAAAAATATTTTCTAACAAGAGTTGCTGAGAAGTTAGTGGGCACTGAAGCGACAAAATATATTTCACAGTTTTCCCCATTCAGTTGCTTCTCATTTCTATGACTTTCTCTGCCTTAAGGTGGAGAACCTCAGGAGCCTAAAAAGGAATTCTCCAGCCTCATTCATACTGGGACAGGCACCTATCATTTTCCTTTATGGAAAAAAAAATTAAAGCAACTTGTAAGAAAAAGTCAAGACTCTTAGGAATTTTGTTGAGGTCTTTCTAAATAGAAGGAAATGTGTCTTCTTTAAAAAGTAATTACTATAAAGTTTAACACTTTATATGAATACATTGTGTAATTTGCTTTATAAACTGACAGTTTATGAGAAGCCCAATAAAATAAAAATCACAGGTCTAATCTTAATGTAGTTACAAAGATATGATTTATACTGCATTCTGATGAAACATTGCAATATATTCACTTTATCACATAATTTACAATGATGTGTCCAAAAGTTTTATTTCTATATTTTCTTTCCTCCTTTCAAGTGTCAGTCACTGAAGAGAGCATTTTAGTCTTAGACTTTAGCGAAGGTTATTTTCTTTTATCTTTGAAGTCTTTTAAATAACAGTGGAGCACATAAAAGACTATTCAGAAATAACTTAATACTTCATTTGGGAAATTAGTCCAGATCCAACTGCCACTAAAGTCAATGGAAAGACTCTTACTGACTTCAGTAACAGTTGGACTGAGCCCTAACCACACAGCTACCAGCAGTTTGTAAGCAAATGGCATACCCTGTTTCTGAACATTTGAACTACTGTGTTACTTGTCAAGCAGTTTTCAGGAAAACTTACAAACTGTGGAAATCTTAAGAGGCTCCCTGTCATTTTACATTTCTGATATTTCCTTGCTTCCTTAGAATGGAGAAAGAACTTTAAAAGTAATTCTTCACTCAGGTTTTATTTTAGTAAATCTATCAATTTCACAAATCTGTGCTCCTGTTATTGTTAAAGCTATTTCAGTAAATACCAAGTAGCTTGCGCTGAATTTTTATCAGTGCTTCTTGGGTTCAGATTTTCATTTAAAATCTAGATTCAACCCCAGAACTCAGTTTCTTTGTCTTCATAAACACCTTATGAAGTGAAGGCTGCAAAGAATCATCTCCAGCTCACATTCAATTGGCATATTAGGTTTAAAAAACAATCTACCCAGTCTTTGTCTTCAGTATCCCTCATTCAATAACTTCAGTTTCAATATAGTAATGAGTACCCAAACCCCTGCAGCTAGATGGGGGAGAGGGAACTTATCTTTGGTGTAACTCCACTGGAATCATTGGAATTGCAGCAAGGATGGATTTGGCCCCCTCCTCCCTAAACTGTAAATGAAACCAGCAGGGGGCAGAATTACTGATTGATCTGCCACAATTCAAGTGGTGACCAGGTACAAAATGCTGAATGGAAACTTTGATTATTCACCTTTCTGTGCTCCCCATCATAACTACTGTTGACTCAAAACGTGGAAAACGACACCACTGTTCTCTTCAAAAAACGGGCAAATCTCGTCACAAATAATGATATAAACATAACCAGGACTCTGTTCTGGGAGCATCAGCCCCCTAAGGCTGTGAGGCCCCCTAACAGCAAGGTTGCCACAAGAAGACCCTAATCCCTACTGCAGATTGCAGTGGGAAGAAGCGGCATTTCCACTCAGCTAGGAGTTCAAAGTCACTGGAGAATGCACAGCCAGGTTATATGTGTAGTTCCACATATATGCAAGCAGATCTTTTAAGGTCATAAGATCGGACTGTTCCTCTGGTTTCCAACTGAGGTCCCCAAACAGGACGCTTCTGGAACGGTTGTTGCTCCTCCTAACACTACCACGCATCTGTGCAGGAGCGCAGCTCTTGGAGTTGAGCACTGGGGGTATGCCCTGCGCGCCCCTCCCCTTCCCACCCACCCTCAGACATGTGAGCTCAGGGCCCTCCCTACCTTCTGAGCTCCCCCTCCCGAGGGCGAGGATTGCGGCTTCTCGCTCGTCTGCAAGCTCCCAGGAATTGCACCCTGCTAACCATGTCCACAGACACCTAACGGACCACTCATTCTTCCCCAAGGATGCGGGAAGGAATGGGGAGGGGGGGAGCCGCTTCTCGGTGCAAGGCTGAGGTGCTGAGCCTAGCTCCTGTCACTGATCTCCCTGCTGTGCCACGTAAGTGTCCTTAGCTCCCAAACCGATCGCCCGGTCAGTTACGGCTCTCCAACTGGGAGCTGCACACCCCACCTGGCAGGGCGCGCAGGGAGAGAGTTGTCGGGCTAGCAAAGGGCCCATTTAAAACAGATATTCTCTTCCCTGAGTTTTGGGGGAAAATTGCCAATTAAAAATCTTTGCAAAGAAAAATAGGGAAAGAAGAACTAAGAACTATTTGAAATCTTGAGATCCCCCTGCCCCATCTCCCCGCTCCTCGGAGGAGAGTGCAGAGACTTTTGTTACACTTTAGCCAAGACTTTGGGTGAACTTTATCAGGTTAATCACTTGGTACGTTCAATCGAGCTGAAAATCGCAGAAACATCTGTTGGTTTTAAAAATGGATTTCGTGGTGGGGGAAACACAGAGCTGTGTTCAAACCCGCTTTGCTTCGCCCCCTCCTCCCTTTCCGCAGTTACAAGAAAGAGGTCGATGTGGGGGTCTTTAAACCATCAGCACCTTAGAAAAGCGCCTCTATATCTGGTTGTGCAAAGAGGCTCCCAGCAGCGCTTAATACCCCGAGCTAACTCCTCACCCCATTATTTTCGCCTCCTCAGGACGGGGATCTAATTTGACAGGTCTTCCACTAAAACCTGGTGGCAGCATTGTCCTGCATTTCCCTCCCCAGCTAGGGAGGGGGGCTGGCTGGTAGCGCCCAGCTCCCGTCTCTTTCTTACCTCCTCTGACCTCTGCAGCCTGGAGAAGGAAAGTAAAAGTGATGAGTGTGGTTACAGTGGAGTCCCGGAGCCACCTTTTCGTTTTCCACCTTGTGGACCATCTCTGCATCTCCATGCTGGGCGCCCACAAGTGTGAACCGGACTCCGGGCGCCTTCAATTTATACCAGCTCCGTCCCTTCCACGGTATTCCCAGAGATGCTGCCTCTTATAGAGCCATCCGTGAACCACCAAAGGGGATTTCTTTTTGTCCCTCTCTTTGCTCCGTGCAGGCCCCCTCCGCTCCTTCCTCCCCCGGTGCCCTGCCTTCAGACTGCGGGGAGATGAGGGGCTTTAATCAAAATGCCAGGAGCACGGCATCCCCCTAAAGGCTCCATCCCGTCAGAGGGCTGGGCGAGAGGCACTCGGCAGCCACCCCCGGGAGCCCAAACTGACAAGCCAGCGGCAGGTCAGAAGCCAATCGCACGCCTCCTCCGGCAGCCCACAGACCGCCCTCCCTCGGCCCCGCAGGCTGGACCAGCCCCCCGAGCCGCTCAGCCAGGGCAGATCAATACTTGGGGAATGAAAGGAATTGCAGGAGCAGCCCGCAGGGAGCCTCCGTGCTCAGCAGCGCCCCGGCCAGTCCGCTCCGCAGCGGGCTCCAGCCTGCTCGCTCCCCGCTCTGGGAGCCGTGAGGCAGTGGCTCAGCCCGGACCTGCCGGAATCCGCTCCCCGAGCCAAGTGGGGGCAGAGGAGGGGCGGCTGGGACGGGGCAGAAAGCGCGAGAGGCGGGCGGGCGATGGGGCAGAATGGGAGGCAAGTGGGGGCAGGCAGGGGGTAGAAGAACGGGGCAGGAGGTCAGAGGATCACTGTGCCCTCTCTGGTTCCCACTGGTCTGCGCTGCTGAAGTTATAACCCAGCCTAGAGAACGATCGATGCCTAGATCGTCCCTGTCAGAAAAGGCGCTGCCTGCTACTAGAGCTGGTGCAGTGACACGTTTCCCCGCTCCCCACGAGCTGGACGCTTCCCGGCAGGGTTTGGGTATTTAAAAGAACTCCGGTGTGGCAAGGTTTAAGGAAGCAAAGGAAGGGGGGAACCAACAGAATGCAGAGCAGAGGCCTTGAAACGGGGAGGGGGGGGGGAAGGCTGCTGGCCCAACATTTAAAAGTCCATCTGTGACAAATTCCCTTTGTATATGGGTATTCCACATTATCCCATATTTACATGTCACTACAGCATAGTCAGTTTGCTCAGATTAGCCAAACCACTTAGGAATTCTATCTCACTGACTTTAAAGGCATTGGTTAATCTAAACTGACTTTTCTTTATTGATGGCTCTAGTCATATGTACATATGGGATTTGTAAAGTGTGTCTTTATTGGTATATTTATGCTTCAAAACAAGTTAATTTATCTTTTAAAATGAAAACTGTTTTAACAATCACATAATTTAATAATGGCTTCCAAGAAAATTATGTTTTACTAGGGAGAAAAAGCATGACAAGTTTAAAACAAAAGGGAGTAAATTTCAGAACTTAATAGCATTTTACCCTTTTATTTACTGTACTGTACATTTATCACAGAAAATGGCAATACTTATCTCCTTTGTAAAGTGCTTTGAGATCTACTAATGAAAAGCATTATATAACAGTAGGTATTATAGTATTTCACCATTTCATGCACAGATTTCAAAAAGGGTAGAATCATCTTCATTCATTTACAGCTAGGGAAACTGAGGCACAGATAGGTGAATTGACTGGCCCAAGGTCACTCAGCAGGCCAGTGTGAGAGCTAGGAATAATGCCCAGGTCTTCTGAGTCCTAATGTAGTGATCTATCTGCTGGGCCACACTGCCACTCTAACTGCTCAACTTCAATAAATAATGGCAGAGGCTTAAGGAGAGTTTCATTAAACACATACATTTGGCTAAATCCTACTTGCCTTTACTCTCAGTTAGTGAGTAAATGCACTCTGAATTTTAAAAGGTGACTTGTGAAGGAAAAAAATGGGTTTGCATCCCATTTTCTTTATGCAGAATAAATAAGGTATTACTTATTTTATTTTAAATTGGATGGGAGAGGTGTAGAAATTCCTGTTTTATATACCACATTTCCCTTAAAAGACTCAATGGAGAACTATTGGATTTATAACCGCCAAGAAATATATTTTAAAAAACTTGATTTTATCTGTCTTAGAGTGATAGCTATCAAGTACCAATTCTTCAATATGTAGCTCAGGGGAGGACTGCTATGCCCATGTGGAGACCTACTGAAGTCAAAAGATGAAAAATAACCAAACCAAAACAACAAAAACCTTGGAAATTCTAAAAACAAAATACTTGGTTTCAAAAACTGGTTAAGTTACAAAGTGCTAACAATGAACCTACTTATCTTATAAAATATGGCTACTTACAAGCAAGGAATTAATAACTATTACACTGCTCTACAGCCAAAATGCTTCTGAAATAAATGTAGTCAAACTTTACTAATTCTGGGTCACTGAGAACGAAAATGATGCTTAAAATTGTTGATTGGCTCTAGTTTTCAAGATATGCTATTGGGTCAGTATATACGACCCTTGACTTGGGAATGGCGGAGGATAAGTGAGTTATAAAGGGAAGGGATCGCAATTTAAACCAGAAATGACTAAAATACATCTTTGACTGGATCTATGAATAAATCTATGACTGGGTTTGGACAGTACTTGCTTTTTAGGCAAAACAATGAATGATGCAATCTGAAGCTGGTATTGCGTCATACATGATATCAATTGCATCATGTTATTCCTAGAAGTCATGGATGATGCAATCATAACGAAGCTTACATCACTCTGCTGAACAAATTGCTCTATATCAGCTCTAGAAATCATACAGTGTCATGCGCTCTTATTTGTCAGTGTTTGATTTAGCAAAGGGACACATTTCTGTTTAGCCAAAGTGAGCAGAGCTGCCTCGTACTTGTGTGAATAGTGCAGATAACTTCTGCTATGTTTGTGGTGAAGTGACTTTTGCATCACAAAAGCACAGTATAACCACTATGGTTAAGAAAGCCTATCACCTTTATTTTGGCTGCAAAATTGGAGATCAGGACAAGAGGTGGGCCCCACACATATGCTGCAACACTTGTGCAACAAATCTTCGCCAGTGATTGAACAGGCAAAGGAAATCTATGCCTTTTGCAGTGCCAATGATTTGGAGAGAGCCAACAGATCATACCAGCAATTGTTACTTCTGCATGGTGCCTCCAGTTGGGAAAGGTGTGTCAAAGAAGAAAAAGTGGACTGTGCATTATCCAAACATTCCATCAGCTATATGCCCAGTACCCTACGGAGAAGGACTGCCGGTTCCTGATGCACCATTCTCATGAGAATCATTCTCACTTGAGTCAGACAAGGAAGAGGAAGAGGATGAAACTTCTGGTCCTGAACCATCAATGTCACAGGACCCACATTTTCTCCCATCCTCCTCCTCTGAACCACACCTCATAACACAAGGTGAGCTGAATGACCTTGTCAGGGATTTGGAACTACCCAAGAGTAAGGCAGAGCTGTTGGGCTCCAGACTACAGCAGTGGAATCTCCTGGCAGGTGATGTTAGGGTTTCCATGTTCCGTGACCGTCAAAAGGATCTTGTCCCATTCTTCTTCATGGAAGGTGATCTTGTAGCCTGCAACAACATCAATGGTGTGATGGCAGCCCTCAACATCGTTCACGATCCAGATGAGTGGAGACTGTTCATTGATTCATCGAAGATGAGTCTTAAAGCTGTTTTACTGCATAATGGCAATGTTTTGCCATCAATTCCAGTTGGTCATGCAGTCCATATGAAGGAAACCTATGACAACATGAAACAACTTTTGAGGTGCATAAACTATGACCAACATCAGTGGCAGCTTTGTGGCGATTTGAAGGTTGTTGCTCGCTTGCTTGGTCTGCAGACTGGATACACAAAGTACTGCTGTTTTCTCTGCGAATGGGATAGTCGTGCAAGAGATTCCCACTACATCAAGAAAGATTGGCCACTCCGACAGTCATTGGAGCCTGGGAGGAAAAGTGTTCAGCATCCACCACTTGTTGAATCAAGGAAGATTTTGTTACCACCCTTACACATCAAGCTGGGTCTGATGAAGAACTTTGTCAAGGCCATTGACAAAACACAAGCAGCTTTCAAGTACCTCCGTGAAAAATTTCCAAGGTTAAGTGAAGCTAAGATAAAGGAAGGTGTCTTTGTTGGTCCTCAGATTCGTGAACTTCTTCGAGATGATGCATTTGACCATGCACTGTGTGGCAAGGAAAAGACAGCATGGAAAGCCTTCCAGTTAGTGGCGATAAATTTTCTCGGAAACAACAAGGCAGACAACTACAGGTTGTTGGTGGAAAACCTCCTCAAGGCATACAAAAGCCTTGGTTGCAACATGTCACTAAAGATACATTTTTTGCACTCTCATCTAGATTTTTTTCCACCGAACTGCGGAGCAGTGAGCGACGAGCACGGCGAGCGATTTCACCAGGACATTGCAACAATGGAGAAACGCTATCAGGGCAAATGAAGCCCATCAATGCTTGCAGACTATTCCTGGACAGTGACAAGAGATGCTCCATTTAATGAATACAAGAGACAAGCCAAGAAGCGCCAAGTAGACACTGAATAGGACTAAACTATGTACATAATCGTTTTTTGCCTTTTGTTTCATAAAATTTTTTATTTATATAACCCTTTTGCTGATTTTTAAAGTGTTACATAAACAGGACAGGTGAAATATTATCATGTAAAGCAACCATAAACACATGAAAAGACCTAGCTTTACAATTTATGATTAAAACTCTACTATCTACACAATATACATAGACATCAAATGTAAAAACTTAAATATCTTAGAAACAGTAGCCAATCAGTTGTTTTAATTGTCATATTTGAATTCAGCACATCAAAATACATAATAAATAGCACATTTTATCTCTGAAGCAGACGACTTCTCAAAAATTGTAGACCAGTGTTATATATTCAATTGTTTATTTATATTGCCCTCAGTGATGTGCTAGAACCTTCCTAGAATAGATAAGCATCAGTGACTTTTCAGTGGGTCCTGCTTCTCCCCTTTCCCATATCTGTGGGAGTTCTCAGGGGCCTTTGCCCTTCTCACTTTACATCCTATCTTTGGATGATCTCATCCACTTACATGGCTCCAAGTATCATCTCTATATTTATGATTTACAAATCTGTCTCTCTGTCAGCAACATTTCTCCTGCATCTAGTCCTACATTTCAGCTTGCCTCTGTGACATCCCTGCTTGGATGCCATGTTATCAGCTTAAGTCCTCTTCTTGTGTCCTCATACTGCTTCCCGCCACATCTGTGCATATTCAGTTGCCCAGTCATTGCACTCTGCCAGGTCACTGGAAGCTCATTCACATTCAAGCAGTGGGCATCACAGGAGATGCTTCATATTTTGAAGCTCTCTGCTGCAGTCACAGGTATTGGGGCGAGTGATGTAGCCCCACTTGATCATCGCATCTCTAAACCAGAGAGAGACAGAGAAACAGAAACATATTTCATAACCAGCATATTCATTTGATTTTTAAAAAAAAGTAATTAAAATTCTTTAACTATTTAAATTAAATAAAACATTCAAAATATTCTTTTTACTTTAGAATGGGTTAGCAGTTCCCAGTCAGTGAGTGGCACTTCTCAAATTTTGTTCTGTGTTGGACAACACCAGAGGAGAGATGGGAGGAGCCATTTCCTGTGTGTTTATCTTTCTTCCATCTAAAATTACAGGCCTTTTCCAAGAGCCTGAGGAAAGGCAAGGTACAATTTCCAACATGGTCATCTTCATCCCTTAGAAATTGTTTCCCCTGAGCCAGAAAGGAGAAGGAAGCATTTTTTATAGGAAAGCAAAAAATGATAGATACCTACAAAACCTGACAAGGAAGCCATTTCTGACAATACACCTGAGTTATTCTGGGCCATGTTTGCAGTGCTCACCTAGACAACCTGTATCAGCAATGCAAAGGCTTAAAGAATAATACATTCTCCATTTCCTTCATATAGTTATAATCCAGTAAAGTCAACAGAAAGACACCCATTGACTTCACTGGGCTCTGGATCAGGCCCTAGCAGAATGTTCCTTTTCTGATTTTTGTTCCCCACCCATAAGATCTTTACCAGGTGGGTAATTTACCAGATAAAATGCTGAGTGTCTGGCTTCCCAGACACAAAATGACCAGCAGTTGCTCAATCAAGTCACATATATAAACTCAAGAATGTTCTGAAAAGTTTTTCACAATTTAAATTCTTAAAACTATTACTCTCTTCTTGAAGTAAACAACCTCACCATTAGCAACTTCATTAAATGTCTGACTTGAATTTGCTGTTTGTTGTTGTTTTATTTGTGTCTTGTATTTTTTAGGTATAAGTAGTTAACATTTTAGTTACAATGTTGGCACCGGGAAAGAAAATGACTTTAATATATTTGACATTTTTTTAAAATTGGTGAATAAAAATATTTTAAATAATAGATAGACTTGGTAAGCCATCAAATAATTATTATTTAAAATGTTTAGGTAGCAAATCCCACTATTCAGAGGTTAATTCAGGATAAGCATAATAGTTCTGGATGTGAAAGAGGGAGTTAAAACATGAGAGCCTTTGAGAGAATAACCAAGTGAGAGACGCTTAATGTGCTATAAAAATGTTAAAGCAAAGTGTGATCCATACGTTATTCTGTGTATTTGTCCTTTCTGCTGGCTTTTTATGCCTTTTTACACATCAGGTTAAGATTATAGAGAAAAGAATGACTAGCATTCTGACATTCATTATGCTGTCCTTGATACATCAGCAGTGGCAGATTAGTTGATGTTTAAATGTTAGGAGTTGCTCTCTTTTATGTACACAGATGGGTCATTGTTGTATTTTTGGACAGTGGGGGGAGGGGTTAGAAAGTACTGAGAAGAGAATGTGTTTCCTTAGCCTAACCTAATTCACAAGAAGCCTGCAGTAGCAGTTTCACATTCTTGTGCCTCTAGACTCCTACAGTAGTTTACAGATATGTTGTTTTTCAGGAGTGTCATAATTCAGCAGAGTTTCCAAGACATATGAGAAAACTTAAATAAAATGCTGATCTGCAAGAGAGTTCGGGCAGGGCTGAAATACCCATCTACTTCAAACCAAAAGAAAAATATCCAAATTAAATTAATAGAGAAGACGGAGACTGAGGGATGCTGGCTTTTAAGCCATGAACATATCTGTTGCAACACTCACTTTTGTAGTATGATGAGTCTAGGTAGGTTCTTGGGAGTGGCCAGGAAAGAGTATCAGCATCTAACCACTGCCCTTTCTGTAAGTTTAATAATGCTCTTCTTCTTACAACTCTGCCTGCTTGCTACATTACTTATTGCCAATGAAATGGCCTCTTCTAGTAAGAGAGCAAGGTCTGCTTCTTGTGACATCCCATGGCCTTTTGATAACTTTCCTCTTGTGTTTTTTAAAGGAGAGGGATATTTTCACATACTCACACTCACACATATACACAAAACAAGGAATCTTAGTGTTATTGTATTACAGGGTATCCAGGTTATCCAATAATAGTTCTAGCTTTAGGTTATGTCATAGTTTTAAGTTATGAAGCAAATTACTTACTCTATTACTAAAAATGATTTATATTTGTGTATACAAAATTGTCACAAACTCCAGTGGCATATTGAAAAATATGCTTTCTTTTAAAAGAGAGAAACTTTTCTAATGAAAAGTTAACCAGTGACATCTACTTTCACACTCACTCCTAGTTATTTCTTTTCAGAAATACACACAAGACTGGGAATTGGAAGTCATAGTGCCACTGCAGCTTGCTGTCTGAAGATCGACGAGTCACAAAGACTCTCTGAGCTTCAGTTTCCCCATCTGTAAAAACTGTAATAATCATCATCATCAACTCCTATAAAGCACTTTCAGATCAGAGCTGTTCAAAAAGAAATAATCAAAACAAGTTTTCAGTGAAAAATTGCTTTTAGACTAAAATAAACATTTTCTTTTTGGTCTAATTTTTTTTTAAATTTTTCATTGAAAAGAAGATCCCCTTCTCTCCCTTCCCTC
The DNA here is from genome assembly GCF_028017835.1 of Emys orbicularis. NCBI lineage: Eukaryota > Metazoa > Chordata > Testudines > Emydidae > Emys > Emys orbicularis. The sequence continues at coordinate 40,824,149 of NC_088690.1, forward strand.
TCTTCCTGGTGAAAAAGTGTCCAAATCACAAAAATGCAATGAGCACTAATTGGCAACCTTATTGGCAGCCTCAGCAGACAGACTAAAGTTTCTAGAACAGTGTTGTGGCAGTCAGGGTCTGTTGAAGTGTGTGGAATACTGGGTAGTGCTAAAAATAAATGATCTAGCAACAAACTTCCTGATGGTTTGCCTGAAGAAGCAATGAAAATAATCATATTAACATAAAAGCTTGCCATTGTTAAAGAGCACAAGCTTTTCCTACACTCTATCCTTTGGTTTCAAGTCACAGATTTAGGCCCTAAGCCATTGCTTATTTAGGGGCTTGAATCTGCTCCCTTGCAAATTCATTAGAATTTCTGATTCATCCACCTTTGGTGATTATCCGTGGGATTTAATTTGAAAGTATGTTGAACACAATACAAGAAACATTACGCTTCGCATGTTGCCTCTTCAGTAGTCCTCTTTTTCCTCTGGGTGAATCCTGCCACCTTATTTGGTAGGACCATCCTTCTGGAACTGGGGGAGCAAGGCTGTACTGTTGTGTGTTGGTTAAAAGGGCCATCCTGCTGGCACAGGGCAGGTTGGTTCAGGGTTTGGCATCCACATAACAAAGGGGAGCATGCACTTCTTCTTTGAAAAAGCACAGGATGTGACCCTAATGCTAGTGAATGTTATGGATAGTACCATGTCTGCTAGCTGGCTATGGGCTTTGCAACCTCTAACTCTCAGACCACAGCTTAGGGCTGGGTTACATCGGCCAGCATGGAAGTGGGTCAGCCTTCCTAGCACTCGCTTGCACACTGATGTGGACTCGTTCCCTACTGCTATTCCCTATGCTTTCTTCCCCACTTAAGCACGCCCACAACAAAAGTCAGGATCTGTCTCCATGTCTTGCCCTATTGCAGTCATGTGGGGTTGAAGCTTGTAATACATCACAAACAGAATCAGCCACTAAAGCAACTTTCTCTGTTCATAATACTACAGCAGATAATTTTTACTATTTGAGATGAGCAAACTCATATTACCTAATTTAAAACCCACTGGAGTGTCATAGATTTAAATGCTGGATTCATACTCAGATTTTACTTGTGTTGTCTTCCACATAGAAAAGGCTGTATAAAAAGGAGCAGAGAAGGGAGAGAGAAAAAAATCCAGTTAAAGAACAATAAAAGATAAAAGGGTTTGATTTTCAAAAGTCAGTGGGGAATTTTCAATGTGACTTGTACTCCTAAGTCACTTAGTAGTAGTAAATATTTATATTTATATATAATCACACCCAAAGGCCAAGGGTCCCAATGTGCTGGGTGCTGTACAAACACAAAAAAGAAACAATCTTTGCAGTGGAGAGTTTACAATCTAAATGGATGGAAGGCAGGGAATATGGATACAACTGGGCTGTTTCTTTTTCTTTCTTGTCAGTTCCCTTCTTTTGAAATCAGTGACTTTTATAGCCTTCTTCCAAAACTCATGGTTATCCGCCAGGCTGTCATGCAAGTTGGTCTCTCTGATGTCCACTGATATCTGGTCCATGTACCAAGTCTTTGGTCTACCCTTTGGTTATTTTCCATCTATGACCATTGCAAGAGCCATCCTACCGATATAGCTCTGATGTCTCCACTGGATATGCCCATAGCAATGCAGCCAAGCTTCCCTCCACTTGTCTTCAATTGGAGCAACCTGCATTAGGCCTCTTACAATCTCATTTTGTTACCAATCATGGAGTGTTCAACTATTTGACCATCTCAACATCTTCATTTCTGTGTTGGAGAGCATACTGATTTCTTTTCTAATGGCTGGCCAAGTCTCTGTTCCATACATTAGGATGGGTCAAATTACAGTTTTACACACCCCACCGTTTAATTTTATTGACATTTTTGTCACAAAGAACAGGTCATCTCCTTCCATTTGCACCAAGCAGTTGCTATCCTCCTATGTTGCCAGGGCCTCCAGGGCTCACTGGGCCCTAACCAGCATCAACTCTATCTATCAGTGGAGTTGTTGAAATAAACCAAATATCTATTCTCACAGTATTTCCATCCTGATAAGCAGCAGGAAGTACCAGAAATCAGATAAGATTTCCATCCCAATTTCACAGACTCTAGAAATGTGGATAAACTTTTGAGTGATTATCTTGGCCAAACTTCCTAATCATTTGAGGTTCATCTATGGCTACTTATAATATGATATAATATAGCGTTATTGATACAGGAGCTTACCATTCTTTTCCTTTACATGTACCTTTGCAGGGATAAAACTATACCCAGGATCTTTGCCTTGAGTCTGCAGAACTCATATGAAGCTCATATTACTTTGACACCATAATTATACTTAATTCAAAAGCAGACAGAATATATTGTCCATTACTGTAATGTCTCCTAAAATACGACATATTAGGGATGACAGATCTCTCCCAAATTAACACTCCAGTTAAGTGAGACACCCAGATTTGAAGCAACAATTAAAAATTAGACAGAAATTGAGAAACTAAGGTGCTGCCATTATGTGCCAGAAATGTCAAGAATCTGTGTTTTGGGGTGCCCTTTCTAAAGCTATCCAACAAGTGCTATAAAAACTCTCCTTTAACTAAATATCTATACTGTGCTTTAGACATGACCGGCACTTAGTTTTTGGATTCAAAGTGATCTCTAATTGCGTGAGTTATTGCTGCCTTCATTGGTTTGCACTCAACATTTTCCAATATTAAACTTTCCTATGCTGTGAAATACTTTAGATATGATCAGGACTCTCAGCATAATTGCTAGATTATCTTGTTGTCAACAGCTAAGATTTCATCAATCATTTCTGCCCTTATTATCCTGTTCCTTAAACTATGGACCAGAAGCTAAACACCAAAACTCAATTTCACCCATGTCCTCTGGCAGGGTATAAACTCAGGTGTGCAGAGTGAAAAACCCAGTGCACCACTTATAGGCCCTGTTCATGTATTGCCTTATATGGCATGATATAGAGTGCACAGAGGTTACTGGTGGCCTACGCAACACACACAGAGGTACTGCAGGCATAAACTAATGGGTCTTCATTTGTGGCATCTGTATGGCACACTCACTATTTCCATATCACCCACAAATCCCAATCTCATGGAATTTTGGGAAAAGATGACAGGGATAGGATGAAGAGTGTGAGTAGCCAAAGGCATGTTAATTTATGCCTAAGGATAAGATTATATCATGGAGGTTATGGAAGTCTCAGATTTCATGACTTTCAGAGACTTCCATGACATTTTCTGATTCAGCCATGGGGTGGCCCTGAAGCCCGGGGGTGACAGGGTGCGGGGTGATGGCCTTGGAGCCCGCAAGCAATAGGTACTAAGTAAGAGGCATCCCTTCCTTACATCGTTTAATCCACTTATTTTAATTCATTAAAATATGTGAAGAGTAACAGCTTGATATTTGCCATAAAGTTCAGAAATAAAACTAGAGATGAGTCTAAAGGAAAACCATGGATTCAAACATCTTTGAATTTTGAAAGAAAATCTAAATCTGGATCCAAACTTTATAGCTGGGCCCTGTCTCTACGAGCAAAAATCCCGTGTCTATTGAACTCTGAAGCTGGCATAAGCTGAAGAGGAGAGTTTGGCATCCCATAAAACATAACTTGAAAAACATAACGAGAATGACAAAAGAATGAGCAAGAGCAGTGGAAGATCCTTGGTCCAATTCGACTGTTCCTTGGAAATATGTCTAGATTTATGGCCATGATATAGTTATATTAAAGAAACAGTATGTAGATTGCTATTTCATTCATTCCTTGTGACTTCAAAGCAATGCTCAGGATGAATGCTGTAAACATAGATCACAGTTGCTCAGCATTTTTCAATTAATTTTTTTTTAGGATTTTTTTTTATTTGAGTCAACATCAAGAAAGCTATCATCTTTGTTGAAAAAATGTGAAGCTAACACATGTGTACAAGGCAAGGCAGGTATCCAAGTCCTGCTGTCTACTAGGCAGACTGCCCAAACAATAAAATAATTAGTTTAATTTGTAGCAGGTTATATTGAAGCAAAGAGTGACAAGATCTACTTCAGTGACAGCAATACTGGAGGAATGAAAACAGCAAACTGAATAGAAAAAGTAAAAGACTCAAGAAATAAAATTTCTAAAAGATAGGACCAAATCTAGCTTAACCTACTCACATTATCAGTCCCACTGAAGTAGTAAAAATGGAAACTGCCTTTACATTTGGAGTCTCACTTAAGGAAATTTAAGTCCCATCATAGTTTTTCAAATCCTTTTATGAGACATATGGAAAGTTAGATTTATAAGCTCTTAACACTTAGAATTAAAGTACTATGGGGTAGATTCTCAGCTGGTATAAATTATAATAGCATTGACCTATGAGAATTTCAGTATATGAGAATCTGCCCTTAAGAAACAAGAATAGGTAAGAAATTAATAGTTCCAAAGATGTCTTTTAATTGTTTGATCTCTTTTCCTTTGATTTGAGAGCTACAATAACTTTATCATAGAACTCTCAAGAAAAATTCTCTACTTCTTCTACTGCAGTATTTTGAGGGCAGTGGTAGCAAAGGCTTTGTGCCAGTTTGTGCAACGCTTACTCACACTATATGCTACCTTACTTCACGAGTAGTCTCAGAAGTAAGCTCAAGGGTGGCAAAATCCAGCTCATAAAAGCAAGTTGCAAAATGTCCTAATTCTGTGGCATCTCTTTTCCATGTATGTCTGAGTATCTCCCAAAGTTCCTTTTTTCAACCCCCATTTTCTCCTTATTTTACTTTTTCATTTAAATGCATGCTTACAGTATTTTACAAGCTGTGTGAAAACTATCAAAACAAATTAGAGTGTAAGAACAAGAGCAGAGTCAGAACCTTTCATCATGTACACTGTAGCTATTTCTTGTTTAGTTGTATTTTGAAAGTGCCATGGATATGAGTGAAAAAAAATAAAAAGTCTCTTGGAATCTGATGCTGACTTCAGTGTGTGTATTGCCTGAGTAATGAATGCAGGATCAGGTTCCCAGTGGATAACCACTAAATGCTGATGATGAGTACATTAAAATAATCTAAACATTGTAAAATACAAATAAATAGTGTACGCTTTACAATATATTATTACACTTGATCAAAATATTTTTGGTAAAATTAAGGCTGAAGTATTATACCTTTATTATGATGATGTATTTCTTTATTTGTATTGTGGTAGTGTCATGGACCAGGCCCCATTGTGGTAGTTGCCATGCAAACACAGAATCCATCACCTTCTGGAGAAGTCAGCTTTTAGGCATTTATGTGGCATGCATAACATATATGTGTCACTTATGACCTGAAGGCTGCTATGATACTTTTATAACATATTAAAGGAGAATCTTCTGTGTCCCAGTTGATGCCTACTGTCTCCACTAAATAATGACAATTCTTCAAAGAGTATTTATGTGAATTCATCTAGTAAATCTGCACTAAATTACTGTCATGTATTAAAAAGATTATGGCTTACAAAATAATATTCTGATATTAACATTTGGGTTCCAAATAATATTGATTATTCAGTGGTATTGCCATCAACACCAGGCTGCTCACAGAGTCTACAAGCCCCACTAGAGGTGAATTTTAAGGGGCTGTCTCAACCATGTTATGGGCAACTGGTTTTTCAGAACTGGGAAATGTTGTGGCAATAGGGATTTAGCATCTGCTTTTAATTTGTAGTATGTAAAATAGTGTTTAGCTGTCTTTTCAAGAATCTTTCCAGATGATATACAATTCCCTAAGTATTTAAAACTCACCATTTCTTCTCTTCTATATCTTGCTGCCAGCTTTCCTTAGCTGTACTTTATTCCTTTCTGCATCTGCAGACCAGCTATGGACCTGATCCTGTAAACACATAATGCTTAATTTTAAGTACACATGTCATCCAATTGAAATCTATGTACTTGTAGGATCAGGTCCTATGTAATTACCATAAATAGCCCCCTTTTTGCAACTTTTAATCATGGACACTTTATTGTATTTTTTGCTTATTTATTTATTTGATAAGGTCACTTTCCTTGTCATAAACATGAGTTCCACATAGATTACTGCTAATTCTGTAAGTTGGGAAGTCAAAGAAAAATACTGGAGGTACTACAGCTTCGAGTTGTAGGGAAAAAAACAAAAAAAAAACAATGACAAACTAAAAAAGTTAATCTAAAGCAATCAAAGAGTTACATTCACTGGTGGATTTTTTGATTAAATGGATATTGTTTCAGTAGAGTAGGATCTTTTCCCCAGATCTGTGCATGGAGGGAACCCTCTGCATATGACTTCCCCTGCCATGTGAAGGGAGCCAACAGCTTTTGCAGCACCCTCTCACTCTCTTCTGCACCCTGAAGAGGGTGCTTAAATAGTGTGGTGTCTACACAAGTGGAAGAGCCACAGACTGGGTGGCTTGGGGGACATATGTTGTTCCTCTTTGGGCCCTGTAGCTATTCCCTAGAAAATATAATTCAGCCTTTCACAGAACCCTTTCCAGCTGGAAAGGATGACCCAAGCCCATGTTGATTAAAAATTCAAGGCTATATTTAGTATGTAGAATGGCAGGAAACACATGGGAGCTACAACTTTAGTGAAGAGTTCTCCAACTCAAACTATGGGCAAGGTAAACCCACATCCTTGCCTTATTTACTTATGTGAAATCATCACATCTATATAGGGCCAATCCCTGCCACATTGAACTCAATGGAATTTGCCACGGACTTCACTAGGAACAGAATTTAGCCAGTACTTCATATATATATTGGGCCAAATTCATATAACTGGGTACAACTATATTGATTTCAGTGGTTACAATTTGGCCTATTGCCTTTACAACCTAAACTGCATGTAAGATGAGTGTTACAGGAGAGATGCATTTTGACAGGAATGAGAATAATGATACATCTGACAGGCAGACGAAAATACCTAGGCATGTTACGCTTCATGGCAGACTTCACAAGCAGGAGAGTTGCTGACTTAGGAATTGCCTCTGGGTCTGTCACTCTGTTCGTCTCTGTTGGAGTTGATTTTTCTGAACTATTTTATCTCCCAGGCACCATTTCCCCTATGGCTTACCTTAGCCTGTGAGGAATTTGCATGCTCCTCTGCCCCCTCCCCCTCTTCTGAGTATGTTCTAGCGGAAATCCCTTAGGAGACTCTGAAGATGGGTTTTTATAATAAAAAGTAGTGGATGGCGGTGATGGCTTCTACCCATACCTTTGTTTGTTTGAGACATGAATTATCATGGCATGCATTCCTCCAAATTCTACTGCACAACTCAGATGGAAAACTTTTTTGTCTGTACTAAAAAAAGAAAAAAATCCATAAAAGCTACCCTGCAAAATGATGTTACTATTTATTTTATGTTAGCTGCACCGGTAATGTTAATCCCATTGTGAAACTTAATCAAATATTACATTGGGAAAGAGGAAGCTTTAAACAATAAAGAACATTTTTAAAACATGTGGTTGAGAGCACAATGGTATGCTGTCACATCAGATACTCATAAAATTGAGAGCACCTAGAAAGAGCAGACAATAAAAATGAGAATGAAAGAATGCACAGTGCAAAATCAAACATGTCAAGCCACTACAGTCTACTGACTTTCAGGCCTGACCACAAGTTTGCATTACCCACTTTTTCTGTTTAGTTTTCAGCTGTAGGAGCCAGAGGAATGGGCTGCAAGCAGAGAATGCTGCTTTCCGTTCAAAAGGATATTTTCCACCCCTCCCCAAAAACAAAATGGTGTGGTCTAAGAAACAGTGGCTGCTTTCTATGCTGAAGACAGCAGGATAGGAATTAGCTTGTTTCTGAAGGATTCCTTTTGAAAGAGGTTCATTCAGTGCTTCACTTCCTCCTGCATTGCAGAACTCGCCCACTTCAGAAAATGTGTACCTTATGCTTTCTTTAAAGTTCAGTTTATTACTTAGAAAGATTAAACTATGCGCACCGATATCCATCATGTGGTAGATAAATCAAATCCAATGTTTCCAAAAATGTATTGGAAAAAATAGCTTTAATAAAATCTCAAGTGCTAATAAAAATAGAGATCAAACAATCCCTATGTCTGATCCATAAAGGGAAAAAATAAAGCAAACAGTATTTCCTTTTAAGAAAAATTCTAATGGAGTCTGGTAACATCTGGCAGTGAGTTGGTAAAACTGACCTGTAAAGACCAGTTTACAGTAGCAGGTAAAGTTCACCCTGTACCTGACAAAAAGAAGTTTGGTGAAATATACCCTGGGGATTCCCGACTGCTAAAACTTTGTTGCACAAAGAAAAAGACATTATCACATACATCCACAAAATGTATTGAAGTAATGTTAAAGGAGTGATATATATTTACAAGTCCAAAGGAGTTCAGGAGCTCTGTTCAGTTATGTATACTGAAAGGGGGAAAGGACTGGGGCTTATGGGATGCCACACATGAGAGTTGTGAAGAACAAGGAGCAACTGACCATCATGATAGTCTGGAATCTATTTGAAAGAAACCAGCAGATCCAGCTTAGCACAGGCACAAAATTCCTGCCACACTTTTTAGATGAGCCACCTAAATTCCATGGTTTACTCTTTTTAAAGCTGCTGATCGATCTTGTAGTAACAGTCAAGAGATCTCTTTCATCCATGACTATGAGAAGAGTCTCCTCTGGAGCAACTAATTCTGTTTCTGTGTCAATCCAGATCTAAAGCCATCCATCTATTTGTCTGTCTCCCCATCACAATATATGTAGTGATATAATCCTGTGATGAATTGAGGAGCCATGTGATAAATTGCCAAGCCATGTGATAAATACAATTTATCATGCAACGTTGATGACTTCACCTGCATTCTGCTTTTTAGCCCATTTCCCAGAGGAATGCTGCTAACATTCCAAACTGTTTTTTTGTTCTGTTGTTGTTGTTGTTTTGTTTTAATGGCACAAGAATCTGCCACATGTGGAATTTCCTGCCAAATGTGGAATTTCTCCTCAAAATTATGCTCACTTGAAGCCGAGGATGGGCATTATTAAGTCCATGGCCAGTGTTAGGTTTGCAGTCAGATAACCCATTAGAGCTAGAAAAAAATCTATTAGAGCTGACGCCTTACAATGAGGAATGAGAGATTTATCCCTTTAGAAAAGGGGATTTATACTGGGTTAATAGGTCCAGAGATATCAAAACTGTAACATAAAACAGTTTAGTTAATTTTACAAGTTAATAATATTTTTAGTTATTATTTTCTTCTCCCTTCAAAGTTGTACAATTGGACCCATCAGACTAAGGCATCATGGCTTTGCAATCACAGAGTTATGAAAAATAGTATAAAAGTATTTTTAATCTCTCTCTCAAAAAAGTAGTATTTCTGTGCTATAGAAAGAACACAGATCTGGTGGGGGATAAAGTTTTTATCACAAGTTATTTAGCATGGCCTGCATAAGCCAATTGTGATTTCCCTTGTGATAAGTAATGCAGCCATCTCCCTTTCCTCACTCTCTACACATACCAATATATTTTTATCATATATACTGTGATATCTATGGCTGAAAAAGAAGATAGCAAAAGACAAGGTAGCAACCTCGACCACAAACCTCTTTGGGGACAAAATTAATTCAGACCATAAGGGCCTGATTTACACACAGATATTAGTTTTACACTGTTGTTACTGAAATGGAGTTAATCCTGATTTATATAGCTCAGAACCAGGCTGTACATTTTAAAAAAAATATTTTTGTGCTTGTTAACTTCCTTTCGTTTTCAACTATTCTATTTTTAATTTTAGAAGGAAGTAGGCAATAATTCTCTCATTAGAAGTGTGAACCTTGCCCATAATCCATACATCATTGTCAGTCAGCAATAGCTTCATCTGGAAATATTATGTCTCTTGCCAATATGTTATTAGGAATGACTGGCCTATTATTAACATAGCCCAAAATGGTTCCTTTATAACTGTTACAGTATGTTACTTCAACAAGAGCTATGATCCAGAGATAACTTGGATCTTCATATTTACATTTCAGGTTTACATATAGATCCTCTACTTAAAAACTCTCTCTGCCATGATGTTTACAAATAACTACCATCTGGCAATGGTCAGACAAGTGGCAAGTTGAGACTTCCATTCTTCTGCCAAATTCTTTTCACTTTTTAAGCTTTTTTCCCTACTTTTTCACTGGAAAAATGTAACAGAAGTGAAAATGAGAAAAACGATTTCTAATTTTTTAACTTTTCCCTTAATTTTTTTCCCAGTGGTAAATGGGGATAAAAGGCTAGGGGGGAAAAAAGAGAGAGAGTCTTTCCCATCCCCACCCCATTTAATCTTTATTTCTTTTTACTTCTTTCTCCTTTTCCAGTGAAGTTGGGGGGGGGGGAGAGATTTTTAGCAAAATACAGAATTGCCAACAAAAATGAAAAATTTCTGTGAAAATTTCCATTTTTGTCAAAAAGCCATTTTATTAACAAATTCACTGAAAAATGCCTGACTTCCTTATGTCTAATTCATGACATAAGGAAGAAATTTGCATACACTAATGGACATAGTTATCTTAGTTGGTTAACATTCTAGCTATTTTATTCTGAATTAAATAGCATTTAATTGTTGAATTAAAAGAGTTCTTAGAATTGTACATGTTTTTAGTATGGACAAGATCTAAGAGATTATTCGATGGGAATGGACATCTCAGGGATTTGCAGTGAGTTGCAGAGCAGTTCACTTCTAGGGCACCAGTATGTGAAATGAACATGAAAAAAATCTCAGATCAGCATCACAAAGAATAGCCCATACTTTACTGTGATTGGCACCATATTATACCTTTGTTAGTAACCTTAGAAGGCTAAGGATTGAATAGCATATAAACTGAGCTATTTAGATGTGGTCCCTCTTCATCAGTGATGAAGCATGTTGGTAGGAAGTATGGGAAAACTTACCTTGCCATTGTCCATCCTGTATCTGTTTTATTCTGTAGATAAAAAGTTCATTCTGGAATCTTTAAAGAGCACTACAAATGGTGATGTTTATGACTCTGGCATAATGTGGTAGTGTTTAATAACTTGACATTTTATATGAAATTTTTATTGTACATTTAGTTTCCATATCAAATGTCGATCAAGAAATGGGTGAGAAAATACTTAGTTTTGATTAATCAGATGCAGGTTACTGATTATCAAAATATTCTGACATCTTTGCGATATTATAAATTTTGAATGGGATTAGAAAATAAACAAATGCATGCTAGAAATACTATATTCATTGCCGCAGCCTGTTATTATTTACATATCTTCATGCTTGAGGTGGCAAATTAAGCAAAATGTTTCAATCACTCTAGATATTTGCACATTGTTCCATTATCTACGTGGAAAAAAAAGTAAAGATTATCAAAAGTGAAACCACAGTAGACCACATGCAATAACTCCTCTTTTCAGAAACTTTCTTTAGTACTTGATTGTATATGTTTTGCATGCTAAGCAAAGTAGGATTTTTTACAATCAACTATTTGTGTCTGCATTAGAGCAGCTATTCCCTATGGACTCTTACAATGATACTAAGAGAAAAAAAGGTGATTAAGAAAAGAGAAATTAAAGGAATCAGATTAGTAGACTCCTGCCTCAGTATTCTGTAGTGGTGAAAGCAAATGAAACAGTTGTTGAAGCTAAGCAGGTTTTGGTTAAAAGGAATAAGTAACCATTCCAATCTTACATTTGAATTAAGTGATAACAAGCAGGATGCTCAATAATCTGGTTCCTAAATGGATAAAAATCAAAGGCCTGGGTAGTTTATTAAAACAGAAGAACTAGATTACAGCAGAGGAAAACAGAGTACCCCGCTTAATATAATATGATTGTGGTACTAATAATATTTATTTGGGGCTAAATTGTGGCTTTGCCACAGGCCCTGAATAATGGATAGCACATAGATGTGCTGCTGCAGAAGGACACCTGGGACCATATTGTGACTCAGAGAGCCATATTATACACCCTGGTTCTCTTCTTGTTGCTGTCCTATACCTGGTGCAGATTACTTCCCTCTCCATGCCGGCTCAGCAGTGTCAGTCAGCACATTGGGCAAGGTTTAGCCAAGACTCCTTTCACCCCGCATGCCCAGGAAGCAGTTCCCCATGCTGTGACTCACAATACAGGTAACCTCCACAGAAGATTAAGGGGGTGCCTTATGGCCTCTTACTCACCTGTGCCATCACATAACACAGGTCACAACTGTGCCTGTCAATACAATAAGGTTTCCCCCTCGCCGTTCTAGCATTTTCCTCCCTAAGTCCCTATAATTGCTTTTTCACACTCCAACTACATTTATCACCGTATACAACTGAGGCTATGTATACACTACAAAGTTACATCGATGCACTGCCACTGCTGTAATTAAACTGCTGTTGCATGTCCACACTATGATCCTTGTGTTGGCGGAGCACATCCACAGTAGCAGCTCTTGCATCAACACAGAGAGCAGCGCATCGTGGGTAGCTATCCCACTGTGGAACTGGCCACAGGGTGTTTTGGGAAGTGTAGCGGGGTGCTTACCCCGCTCCTGCCCGGAGGGGTTAAAAACAGCCTGGGAGAGGGCTGTGGCTGGGGCAAGCAGCTCCAAGGCTGATTGGGGAAGGAGCCTCAGCTGGGGCCATGCCCCAATCAGGGCCCAGCTGGTCCTTATAAGAGGGCAGTGGGCCAGAAGCAGTCAGTCTGTCTCTGCCTCTAGGGAGGGAAGGGCCTGGCTGCTTAGGAGCTCACAGGCTACTTAGAGTGGTGCAGGGCTTGGGGAAGGCCAGAGCTGGGGAGCTCTGGCCTGGGAACCAGGGCCGGCTCTAGGCACCAGCTAAACAAGCTGGTGCTTGGGGCGGCACATTTTTAGGGGCGGCATGACCGGCGCCAGAATGCCGCCCCTAAAAATGTGCCCTGGCCGCCCTAGCCCACCTCCGCTGCTGCTGCCGCTCGCGCGCCGCTACTCGCCCTCCCTCCCAGGCTTGAGAGCCTGGGAGGGAGGGGGAGAAGCGGCGCCCGCGCCGCGGCCACTCAGAGTCTCCCCCTCCCTCCCAGGCTCTCAAACCTGGGAGGGAGGGGGAGATCCCGAGCGGCCGTTTCGCGCGCCGCTGCTCCCCCTCCCTCCCAGACTTGAGAGCCTGGGGGGAGGAGGCAGGGCTGGGGATTTGGGGAAGGGGCGGAGTTGAGGCCGGGCCGGGGGTGGGGGTAATTAAAAAACGGGGGGGGGGGGGGCGGCCAAAATTGTTTTTGCCTTGGGCGGCAAAAATCCTAAAGCCGGCCCTGCTGGGAACCCCCCAGGCTGTAGGCCTTGTTAAAGGCCCAGAAGGGTACTGGGGTTGCAGAGGGCAGCCCAGGGGTAGGCCAAGGCAGCAGGTCCAAACCCCCCTTGCCTGTGTTGAGTGGCTTGTACACTGAAGTCTGCCCCAAGGAACAGGGGCTAGACGGTGACTGGCAGTAGCCTGATACTGAGGCGAGGTGGGGATAGGGGGTTGGGGGTTCCCCTGAGTGGGGAAACCCAGATTGGGGGTTGCTGCAGTGGGCAGAACCCCTGTATAAAGGGCACCAGGGTCTGGGAGGGACACGGGGGCCAGCGGCAAGCGGTACACCGGCCTACAGAGGGCACTCCGGAGCTGGAAAAAGAGTTAATTCCCAGGAAACCAGCAGGAGGTGTCGCAGGGGTGAGTCTCACACTGCTACAGGAAGGGTTTGCAATGCCTTATGGGTCAGCTTCAGCATCACATGATGCAGGTTTCTCAATCCCATCATTCCATAGGCATCTGACTAGGTTTCCAGCCACTTTTCAACTGCCCTGGTACCTGCAAGACAGCCATCTGTGGCAGAAAGCATGGATCCTGTATTGCTCTTCAGTATTGTGCTGGCATTATGAACACAAGGCTAAAAGAAGAGCTCAATAGGAGGGGCTATTCACCACCCCCCCGAGCCCACCCCCTCCTTGTAGAAGCAGCATGTCTGCAGCTCTGCACCAGAGGCAACTATTTGCCTCCCTTGCTTTCTGCTATGCCTACCGCAGCTCTTTGAGTTTCCCATGGCACTACTGCATGTTCCTCTCATAGCCCTTCCCCTCCATGCCCCGAGCAAGTTCCTGCAGCTGTATTGGAGCTGTGCCTGCACAGCCTCCTCTCCCCACAGACCTAGGAGATCCGCCACCTCCTGGGTATTCTAGGCAGGAGTGCGTTTGTTATATCCTGAATGTCTGTGTGTAACTCAAGCCTGCCAGCTACACACTGGCTCTCACCAGCCTTGGTTATACTGCAGGGTGACCCCACACATCCTAGTCCCGGATCTTCACCCAGAAATGTATGTCCTGTACTGCCCAGCCCTTTCCTGAACAGTACAAATATATTAAGTCCATTATTACTTTCAGGGAATAATATGCCATTTTATTACCTTAAATAGTTACCCAGACACTTCCATTTAAACACACCAGAGTAGATAAAACAGTAAAACAAGTTTATTATCTACAAAGAGAGAGATTTTAAGTGAGTATAAGTAATGAGGCATAAAAGTCAGAAATGGTTACAAGAAAAATAAGATAAACACTTATTAGAATCTACTTATCTCACCTCATACTCCAGCAAATTACTGACCAAACTTTCAGGTCAGGACCCTTCCCCCAGAGTCCAATGGCTGTTTCCTTTTGTCTTCTCAGGTGCGGAGAATGAGATGGGAATGGAGACAGAGGGTCATGTCTCAGGGTGTTTGCCCCTGCTTTTTTATAGTTCCAGGCTTCCTCTTGAAAAAAATTTCCAGCTGAGAACCAAGAGACAAAAGAGTCCGTGTGGAAGGATGCTCCCTGCTGTGTTTTCCACCTGTTTGAGCTTTCTTTGTTTCTTTTCCTGCTATAGGCGCTGACTTCCCCTCTTTGCCATGGGTGCTCAACCTCCCACTCCGCCCCCGTCCCCGCCCCACTCCACCCCATCCATGAGGCCCCGCCCCAGCCCCACCTCTTCCCACCCCTTTCCCGCCCCCATTCCAACTCCTTCCCCAAAGCCCCGTCCTTGCCCCGCCACTTCCCCGCCTCCTCCCCTAAGCGCACCACATTCCCACTCCTTCCCCCCCCCAGAGTGTGCTAACTCTGCCAAACAGCTGTTTGGCGGTGGCCACATGGGAACCGCTGGGAGGTAGGTGGAGGAGTGGGGACATGGCGCGCTCAGGGGGGAGGAGGAGGTGGGACCGGGGGAGGGGAGCTTGGCTGCCAGTGGGTGCAGAGCACCCACTAATTTTTCCCTGAGGGTGCTCCAGCCCTAGAGCACCCACAGAGTCAGTGCCTATGCTTCCTGCTTGAAGACTCTCTTTACTGCTTTAAATACAAATTAAGGAAAGCACACATTCCTTTGTTTAGGACAGATCTGTTTGCAGAGGGCTGTGGGGCTTGGAACATGTGATCAGGGGAGTCTTATAACGTCATATTCAGTGTTGCCACCCATATTTTATCAGGACAATACTAACCAGCAGATTATGAGTGTTCCAATGATACCTTACAAGGCATACTTTTTACAAAGCTTATTAGGATAGTGTGTAGAGTATGAATACTGGGTATATTCCATCATATCTGTATCACACAATGTCATGGCTGATTCATAAACATTTTAAGTCAAATAAATGTACCCACCCTCTTCTTTCCATCTCCCAATATTTTTGCCGCTTCCTAGGGCCAAACTATAAAACTATAAATAAGCGTATAGATGCAAGTTATATGACTCAGTTTAACTGAATGCTTCAGCTCTTGTGTTAATTCATCTAATTGTTAAATGATTTTGGAAATGTTCGTACAATTCCAGCCATTGCATTGCACAAAAATAACAAGGGCCAGATTCTATAACTCTCACTCATGCTGAGTTACACTTTCACATGCAAGTAGTCACATTGACTTCAATGGAATCATTTGTGTGGGTAAGTGCTACTCCATGTATGAGTTGCAGAATCTGATTTTTTTTTTAAAGAAATAGTAACAATGAGTGACTGAGATAAGAAAACTTTAGTTTTATAAATCAGGGCAGATAGTTTGGGATTTGAAAGGGACATGGAACTAGGCAGAGAGAAGGAAAATTTTATTAACTGAAATACAAGAGTTTAGAATGGGCTACTATGAGGCAGTGAGATGCGAGGAGGAAGAAGGAAACTCTGTGACGAGGATGCCCGCCTGTAATGGGGCAGAGTTGCCATTTTATAGGGAATAGTTTGACAGTAAGTCTGCATTCTGGTTGGCTGGGAACCTGCTTTTGAGCAGAGTTGTTTATACTGTACTCGCTTTTAAAGAGAAACCATTTTTTATTTTAATACTGTTAATAAACTAGTACATAGACAATCATACCCGAGTGTGCAAGGTGAATGGGCATAACAACACATATCTGGGGGCCTTGAGGACCCCCCCCCAGAAGATTACAGAATCTACACACAGTTAATTAATTTAAGAAGAATTTGCTGCTGGGTCTAAATACTGGGTTTCCACCTTTTGAAACAAAAGCTCTGTTATGGAGCAAGAGAAACAGCTCCCCTAGCTCCAGGCAGCTGTGCTTGTTATACTCAGTCCAGACTGCCTTACAACCAATAATTGTTTTAGGGTATGTACAGTATCCTACTATTTTCCTAAGGATAATTGTATTTGACTATCCATTCACGTATACTGCAAGTATTACTGGAACCTAGGGGTGCCAAACATGGCAAGTAGATCATTACAGCACTTTGGTATCACTTATTTTACATAGCCAAAACAAGCATTACCGAGTTCCACAATTGTGGTTTACCAGACTTACCATTCAGTTGCAACATTTTAAGACTTATTATGGCATATTAAAAGAATGCAATTACTTAGATGCATGAGACCAAAATTATAGTGTTGCAATCATATCATCATGTACTGTTTCCTGGTTCTGCTTTACACTGTCATGAAAAGAAGAGATAGAAAAAACATAGATTAACCAAAAGAAATATTAAAACATCAGTAAAAATAATTCCTAGACATTTGGGATCTTGAGAAATCTGTAACATTTTGAGGAGAAACATTATGGGTATTTCATTAATATTGTATATATTTTCAAATGTTTTCTTTGAGAGAGTGTTTCTCTTTCTGGAATATCACACAGGATGTAATCAAGATATATTTATTTAACTACATGAAAAGTTTACAACATCTAGCATGAAAATCTAAAAGCAACCCCATTCAAAAGTATTCATTGAGGGTCCCACTTCTATTGGTTCCTGGAGGGTCCCATTCCAGGTAAGGCCATGGAAGATACACCAGACAATTGATGTAATTATGCTACATATTAAACTGGGGAGGCAAGATGTAGAAGGATATTTGCAGATATTTAACCCTTCTGTACCCCAATGCTGAACTGATTTTAAAAGAATTATAGGCAATTTAAAGTGGCCCAATCTATTATTTTACTGACCCAGCTCCAAGGCCATTGCAAGGTTTTATTCCTTTTTTAAGGATGGCCTGACTGTGAAAATGTAGGGCCTCCTAAAAATTCAGAATAGGATTTATGGAGGAGAGTGTCTGAAAAGCAACACAGTAATATAATATAGTTTACTGCTGCTGTTAATTTTATTAAAGGTTTCTTAGAAACCACAATAAAGAGCAACATGAGTCCACATATCAGCTTGCTGTGTTTTATTTAAAGCATGGACAGCGGAATGAGTTGGTAGTCATGGAAGAGCAAATACATTCCATTTCAAGCAAAGTTGTTGGTCTTTTACGCTTTTTCCTGCCACATGAAACACCTGCTGCAAGGTTCTTTTGTTATTTCTATAACAGCTCTTGGTATTTTGATGGTTTGTTCAGTAGGGGTGTCACCCAAGAAAACAACATGCTTGAGATGCAAACACATAGCCAATATTTGTAATTTCATATACAAAGATGATACATGGATATAAACAGGATAATAATATTAGCAGTCTATACATTTTCCATTGATACCTTACATGATATACTTTGTACAAGATCTATTGCAATTTTGTAACAAAGGTGACTATATTAGTGTAACTAGTTCAGGACCGGCTCCAGGGCTTTTGCCGCCCCAAGTGGCGAGAAAAAAAAAAAAGCCGCGATCGCAATTGCGATCGGCAGCACTTCGGCGGCAGCTCCACCATGCTGCTTTCTTCTTCGGCAGGAATTTGGTGGCAGGTACTTCCCTCCGAGAGGGACCCGCCGCCGAACAGCCCGACGTGCCGCCCCTTCCCCTTGGCCGCCCCAAGCACCTGCTTGCTGGGCTGGTGCCTGGAGCCGGCCTTGAATTAGTTATTTTCCTTTCTATACAGCAGAGGCATTGGTCTTTTACATTGTTCGTTGCTGTTCTTAACTTGCAACCAAGCATCCAGAGGTCAAAAGGCTTCACCATGGTTTCCCTGCACTTGTTCTGGGCGGCACCAAAAGCTTATTTTTGCCTTTACATACATTCCTTGCAGTCGTTATAGCATTAGATATACAGCAAGCAGCTCAGGCTCAGAAAAGTAAAGGGCAGGAGGAGTGTGAATAAAGAAATATAGGGCCTTATTCTCATTTACAAGGATGTCTGTTTACACCACTCTAGCAGTGTGAAGGGGCATTAGAGTCTGCAATTTACACAGGCATCTTTTGTCCCACTGGGGCTGTAGTGAAAATACCCACAAGGAAACTGTGTATTACTGAGAATAGAGCAAGATGACTCTGACAGTCAGCCAACCAGCACTCTATGGAGTTGTTAATGAGCCAATTAAGAAATTGTGTAAGATGAAAGAGTCACAGGTATGGGAATATTGACGTTAAATGAATAAGAGACACAAGAGTGAGATCAGCACGAGCTCAAATATTTCAGAACAAACCTCATAACAAGTGAGCTCAAGGGAATAGTTGCCCCTTGTTCAGAGCCGTTAACCTGGCAAGACTTCAGATACTGGGTATCTCCATTAGGAGGAGAAATTGATGATAGGAGTCAGGTATTTCTTGAGTGCAATCCAGTTTATTTATAAAGAATGTACACAAAATCCTGTTTCCCTGAACACAGTAGGAACAATAGAAAGCAGTTTCCTTGCTGAGAAATCCAAGTCTGCCTTTTCAGTGAGTACTGTGCCCAAAAGAAGCTCTGTTTCTTGGGTCCTGTGGCACCTTTAAGACTGTTAGTCTTAAAGGTGCCACAGGACCCTCTGTTGCTTTTTACAGATTCAGACTAACAGGGCTACCCCTCTGATACTTGACTCTGTTTCTTGGCTTCCTCATAAGGTCACACCCTGCTTCTCCCACTGTCCCCTGGCTTTCTCCTTGATTTCTTTTTCTTTTCACACTCACACAGAAATAGCTGCAGCCTTTATGCTTTTAGTCAGGCCTTGCTGGTTCATTCCTTGGGTGGGACCATCTATTGTTTCAGCTATCACCACACACAAAAATCATTTAATTGTTCCATCAATTAGCTGAAATGAAGTGGACATAGTACAGCCCTTGATTTTTAACAGGTCTGTGATTGACGCTGCCATTAACACCTTCCAACATAACAATATCAACACACCATGGAGGGAGTGGGATTGTGTAGTTTGGTCCAAAGTGATCACTTGCTATTAACATGCACTTAGGTTCCTAGGAGATTGCCACCCTAGAAATACCTAAGGTATACAGATAGACACAGAGACCCAGTTTCCCAAAGGTACTTAGGCATCTAAGTCTTGTTTTTGGGCATCACTGCAATCCACAAAATTCCCACTCAGCTGCTGCCTAACCCGGTAGTCATCTAAATTCACTCAACACCTAAGTTTTTGCAAAAAAAAAAGTTCCCGAGGTGCTTAAATTGCTGTCTTTGGGCATTCACACTGCTGCCTCACTCTAATCATCTGGAGGCATCCTCTGAGGTAAGTGGGGAAGTGGGATACCGGGAGGAAGCACAAGCAGGAGAGCGCAAGAGGGGAGGACTCCTGCTTCAGACTGAGACAGCAGGACGATCAGCGAGTTATCTTAAGTGCCTATACACAAATGCAAGAAGCTTGGGAAACAAGCAGGGGGAACTGGAAGTCAAGGAATTACGATGTGATTGGAATAACAGAGACTTGGTGGGATAACTCACAATACGGGACTACTGTCATGGATGGATATAAACTGTTCAGGAAGGACAGGCAGGACAGAAAAGGTGGGGGAGTTGCATTGTATGTAAGAGAGCAGTATGACTGCTCAGAGCTCTGGTATGAAACTGCAGAAAAACCTGAGAGTCTCTGGATTAAGTTTAGAAGTGTGAGCAACAAGGGTGATGTCGTGGTGGGAATCTGCTATAGACCACCAGACCAGGGGGATGAAGTGGACAAGGCGTTCTTCAGGCAACTAACAGAAGTTACTAGAGCGCAGGCCCTGGTTCTCACTGGAGACTTCAATGACCCTGATATCTGCTGGGAGAGCAGTACCACGGCGCACAGACAATCCAGGAAGTTTTGGGAAAGTGTAGGGGACAATTTCCTGGTGCAAGTGCTGGAGGAACCAACTAGGGGCAGTGCTCTTCTTGACCTGCTGCTCACAAACAGGGAAGAATTAGTAGAGGAAGCAAAAGTGGATGGGAACCTGGGAGGCAGTGACCATGAGATGGTTGAGTTCAGGATCATAACACAAGGAAGAAAGGAGAGCAGCAGAATACGGACCCTGGACTTCAGAAAAGCAGACTTTGACTCCTTCAGAGAACTGATGGGCAGGATCCCCTGGGAGAATAACCTGAGGGGGAAAAGAGTCCAGGAGAACTGGCTGTATTTTAAAGAATCCTTATTGAGGTTGCAGGAACAAACCATCCCAATGTGTAGAAAGAATAGTAAATATGGCAGGCAACCATACAGTGATTTTAACAGTGAAATCCTTGCTGATCTTAAACGCAAAAAAGAAGCGTACAAGGAGTGGAAGATTGGACAAATGACCAGGGAGGAGTATAAAAATACTGCTCAGGCATGCAGGAGTGAAATCAGGAAGGCCAAATCACACTTGGAGTTGCAGCTAGCAAGAGATGTTAAGAGTAACAAGAAGGGTTCCTTCAGGCATGTTAGCAACAAGAAGAAGGTCAAGGAAAGTGTGGGCCCCTTACTGAATGAGGGAGGCAACCTAATGACAGAGGATGTGGAAAAAGCTAATGTACTCAATGCTTTTTTTGCCTCTGTCTTCACAAACAAAGTCAGCTCCCAGACTATTGCACTGGGCAGCACAGCATGGGGAGGAGGTGGCTGGCCCTCTGTGGAGAAAGAAGTGGTTCAGTACTATTTAGAAAAGCTGGACGAGCACAAGTCCATGGGGCCGGATGCGCTGCATCCGAGGGTGCTAAAGGAGTTGGTGGATGTGATTGCAGAGCCATTGGCCATTATCTTTGAAAATTCATGGCAATCAGGGGAGGTCCTGGATGACTGAAAAAAGGCTAATGTAGTGCCCATTTTTGAAGAAGGAGGATCGGGGAACTGCAGTCCAGTCAGCCTCACCTCAGTCCGTGGAAAAATCATGGATCAGGTCCTCAAGGAATCAATTCTGAAGCACTTAGAGGAGAGGAAAGTGATCAGGAACAGTCAGCATGGATTCACCAAGGGCAAGTCATGCCTGACTAACCTAATTGCCTCCTATGACAAGATAACTGGGTCTGTGGATGAGGGGAAAGCAGTGGATGTGTTATTCCTTGACTTTAGAAAAGCTTTTGTTATGGTCTCCCACAGTATTCTTGCCGGCAAGTTAAAGAAGTATGGGCTGGATGAATGGACTATAAGGTGGATAGAAAGCTGGCTAGATCGTCGGGCTCAACGGATAGTGATCAATGGCTCCATGTCTAGTTGGCAGCCGGTACCAAGCGGAGTGCCCCAAGGGTCGGTCCTGGGGTCGGTTTTGTTCAATATCTTCATTAATGATCTGGAGGATGGCATGGACTGCACCCTCAGCAAGTTTGCAAATGACATTAAACTTGGAGGAGTGGTACATATGCTGCAGGGTAGGGATAGGATACAGAGAGACCTAGACAAATTAGAGGATTGGGCCAAAAGAAAACTGATGAGGTTCAACAAGGACAAGTGCAGAGTCCTGCACTTAGGACGGAAGAATCCCATGCACTGCTACAGACTAGGGACCGAATGGCTAGCCAGCAGTTCTGCAGAAAAGGACCTCGGGGTTACAGTGGACGAGAAGCTGGATATGAGTCAACAGTGTGCCCTTGTTGCCAAGAAGGCTAAGGGCATTTTGGGCTGTAAAAGTAGGGGCAGGGGTGAAAGTGAGCCGGTACAGGCCGGTACTCCGTACCGGTAAGAACCCACACCAGCCATATCCAGCCCACACTAAAGTGCTGCTGCAGCAGTGCTTTCATGTCCCTGCCCCTTTTGCCTCCCCTGTCGGCGGCCCTGCCGGTAGGGTCCTTACCGGCAGGGCCGCCAACGGGGGGGAGGGGGGGAGGGATGGGCAGCGACATTAAATGATGGTCCTTTGCTGTGGCGGTGCTTTAACGTCGCTGCTCCTTCCCCCCGTCAGCGGCCCTGCTGGTAGGGTCCATACCGGCAGGGCCGCCAACAGGGGAGGCAAAAGAGGCAGGGACATTAAAGCACTGCCACAGCAGCGCTTTAAGGATGGTCCTTTGCCACGGCAGCGCTTTAACGTTTCTGCGCCCCACCCCCCGGTCGGCGGGGGGTGCAGCAACATTAAAGTGCTGCTGCGGCAAAGGGCCCTGCAGCGCTTTAATGTCCCTGCCCCATTGGCCTCCACTCTCCCCCGCAGCCTCCAATGGGTGGGGGGGGGCAAAGGGAGCAGTTGCCCTGGGGCTGGTGATTTAAAAGGACCCGGGGCTCCGGACGCTGCTGCCGCTAGCCCTGGGCCCTTTAAATCAACACAGGAGCCTCGGGCAGCGTGGGCCAGGCAGCCTGAAAGGGCTGGTTGGGGGATGCTGACCCCCAGCCCCGCCCCTTCTGCCTGAGGCCCCGCCCCTTCCAGGGGCCGGAGCCACCCCTCCCCCCCATCCCGTACCACTAAGTGGCCTAACTTATTTTCACCCGAGTAGGGGCATTGCCTGCAAATTGAGGGACGTGATCATTCCCCTCTATTCAACATTGGTGAGGCCTCATCTGGAGTACTATGTCCAGTTTTGGGCCCTACACTACAAAAAGGATGTGGAAAAATTGGAAAGAGTCCAGCGGAGGGCAACAAAAATGATTAGGGGGCTGGAGCACATGACTTATGAGGAGAGGCTGAGGGAACTGGGATTATTTAGTCTGCAGAAGAGAAGAATGAGGTGGGATTTGATAGCTGCTTTCAACTACTTGAAAGGGGGTTCCAAAGAGGATGGATCTATACTGTTCTCAGTGGTAGCAGATGACAGAACAAGGAGTAATGGTCTCAAGTTGCAGTGGGGGAGGTTTAGGTTGGATATTAGGAAAAACTTTTTCACTAGGAGGGTGGTGAAGCACTGGAATGGGTTACCTAGGGAGGTGGTGGAATCTCCTTCCGTAGAGGTTTTTAAGGTCAAGCTTGACAAAGCCCTGGCTGGGATGATTTAGTTGGGGATTGGTCCTGCTTTGAGCAGGGGGTTGGACTAGATGACTTCCTGAGGTCCCTTCCAACCCTGATATTCTATGATTCTATGACATCTGTCTCCTGCCTAAGCTGCAGAGTGATCTACAAACCAGGGGATAGGCCTTCCTCCTCCTAAGTCACGTGCAGGACCTGATTTGGTAGGTGTGTACAGAAACTGCCTAACTCCACACAAAAGAGGTTGGGGTACCCCTCTCTCATAACTTTTAGCCCAATGATTAGTGCACTCACCTGGGATGTGGAAGATGAGCAGTTCAAGTTCTCCCTCTGCCTACTGAAGAGAAGGGATTTAAACATCGATCTGCTGCCTTGCAGCTGAGGGCCCTAACAACTGGGCTAGACAGTGATTCTCACTCTTTCTTTGACCCAATTAATATTTAATTAGTCAATTATTTAATTAAATGGGAACAACTTTAATAGGAGAGATTAAGGGATCCCCACATCAAAATATCCCATAACTCAATGGTTAAAGTCCTCAACTGAGTGATAGTAGCTCCTTTTTCAAATCCCTTCTCCTTATCAGGCAGAGTAGGGACTTGAACTGCTGGTCTTTCACATCCTGGATGAGTTCTGCTAACATGGGTTTTGTGGATTGTAGTGCTGTTCGTGTGATTTTCTAAGTGCCCTAAGGTTTGCTGTACACCTTTATAGTTACTTTTGGACTGGAGTAGTTTACTACATGCTTTTATATGTAGAAAGGAAAAGTGGAGGTTAGTTTACTGCTCACTTTTGTATGTATGTTTTTATGTATGTTTTCCAATGGGGAGGATATTTCACTGTGTGCTTTATACGGTATATAATTTTCTGTGGTAATTCTGGTATTTACATGGCTTTTCATTTTATGACATTGCTCTTGTAATCCTAGAAACAGCAAGAAACAATATTCAATATCATCCAATTTTTCTAAAGAAATATACATATCTATATACACTGCCTTGCAGGAGAGGAAACCCTGTTAGGCAGGATTGGTGACAAATCTTATAAGTATTGCCTGAGATTTATGACAGTATTTGAATTAATCTGAGTTGAATTTCACAAAAGTATGAATCAAACCCACTGGAAAAATTTGCCAAAGCTGTGTTACATTAACCCACCAGGTCCTCACAAATCTAGTAGAAACTAATTTTCCTTGACTCAGTGACTCTGGTCCAGATCCACAAAGGGACAGAAACATTACAGTAATAATGTGAGAACTTCAAAGAAATCAGTTCAGATAAGCATCCAAACGATTTTCTGAATATCTGAAGTATCCTATATTAAAGAAGCCGCCACCAACCATCAGATCTGACCATCCTCACACAATTGCTCTTCCTTCAACATGCCCATTGATTAGAGCTGGTCAGAAAAAGAAATCATGGAAAATTTAAACTTTTAATTGAAAAATCCAAAATCTTTCTGATTTGCAGTCAAATGGCAAACTATGTTTTTAGTTTTCCAACAAAACAATTTCAAGGAAAGCACACACTTGTCTTTAAAAAAAATATTATTTTCAAAAATCCAATTTTCCACTGGAGAAAAGGTTTCATGGAAAAATTTTGACCAGCCTCACCAATGATAGATCCTCCCCTGACAATTCCTTATCCTCTGATCCTACATCCTCTTCCACCTGGGGTTGTCTTCTTGTGAGAGGACTAGTGTTTTGCTACCTTCATTTGGAGTCTCTGGTGGAAAGTAGGCTGGCTATCACCTCTGGAATCTTTCTGGAGACATATCGCCTCCTTCTCTCTCACATAGTGCCTGCCAACAGTTGAGACTCTTAAGAAAGTGGCTGGTTTATTTCAAATTACTCTTTTTTGTTGCATTTTAAGTAATTTTAAATGTGTAGTGGTTTACTGTCTTTTGTAAATAGATGTAGTGATTAGAATACTTTTTTACAGTGTGCTGGAGTTTTCCTTTAACTACATCTGGCAGTAATAGACTAGATTCAGTAAGTTGGCAGTGCAACTATGAGACTTTTCAGAGAATCCAGGCCTCTTTTCATTATTAGACAATTGTGTTAATTCAATTTAAAAAGCAATGGAAAGTAAATGAGAATTAAATTCATAGAATAGATTAGTGCTTGTTGAAGATGTACAGAAATTTTAAGAAATAAATGTCAAATAATAAAAACAAATGAAGATTATTTTTTTCTTTTCAGGTAACTAATGACTTTGCTTCCTATGAAATCCCAAAAGTTGCAACCTCTGGGCCTCATTAAACAGAAATGACTTCCCACCGATCTAAGTGAAATTATATGCTTTATTTTCATTTTGGAAGATGGCCACCCAATGTGCCTTTTATTATTAACATACATAGCTAGCTACCAAAACACACCATGATTTTTCCATTAGCAACACAAAAGTGTGTCTGTGTTTAATAACTTAATATGTTCCAAAATTTTCACTTAAAGTTAGCAGCTGCCTGATCAGAACCTTGAGAGGGTGGAAAAAAGGAAGTGAACAATACAATATACAGCAAGGAACAAAATTAAGGAGTGATTTGGTTTTTCCTTTGTTTCTTTGTTTTGTCTAGTCTTCTGAGTGTAGGGAGCTTTTCTCTTTGAACTAAGTTAAATATAAGAGAATTTAGCAAAGTAATGACTGCATTCCCTTCAGTGCATTAAGCAGGGCATTTTCTTATTATACATCAGGAATCCTTATGAAAAAAGAAGAGGAAACATTTTTGAGCAAATTGAGAATTATCTTCATTACCCTATATATCACAAGCTAGATTGATATCAAATATACCCCAGGTCCTTCACCACAAAGCAATGGAGAAATGTACAACAGTGGATTCCAATACATATTCACTGTATGTCCCTCTAATGTTTGGATCCTTCGTCTAGGCACTGTACCTTTCATATGATAGGTAAAGTTGGGCAATTTTTTTTCCCATCTAAAACTTTTTTTCCACAAAAAATGGAGATTTAGCAACACCAAAATCTTTTGAAAATTCAAGTCAGCTTTGCCAAATTATTTTAGTAAAAATTCCAAAATAATTGAAATATTTCATTTTGACACTTTCAAAATGAAAGTTTTGATTTTTTGGTTCAAAATGAATTTTCATTTTAAAATTTCCTTCAATTTTAGTTTTAAAAATCAAAAATGTTTTTAAATGGTCAAAAACACAATGAAATTTTGTTGAAACAAAATATTTTCTTTAACACAACATGATTTTTTTTCCAACTTTTGGATTTTCCGAAAATTCTGACAAATTTTATTTTCAGTTTGACCAGAAACATTTTTTTTCAGGCATGCAAGCAAATAAAAACAAATCCATTATTTTGCACAGCTCTAATGGTGGATTATTTTCCATTTAATTACAACAACATGACAGGTCACAATGACAGCAAAAGTCTCTATTCTTAATAGATTTTTTTTCTCTGATCCCATTAATATTCTGGTTTCTCATTTCTAGAGTCCTTACTCTTTCAATGAATTCCTCTGATCTGTATTTGACCTGTATAACGCTACCATAAAAAGTAAGTTTTTTTATATACTTCTCAAACATATGCAATGAACAGCATCTGACCACTATAAAGCAAATTTCATATGTTATTATTCTAGAGGAATTTAGTTTAACCATACTATTACATACTGGTTTTTGTTTATGTGCTGTGTATCTGTGGATAAGGTTCATATGGCCTCGCTGACAGCTGTCAGGTACATTCTTTAATATAATGGGAAAGCAAAAGTAAAATACAATAGGTTGAATTCTCTGGTCTATCAAGATCAGATTGCACTATTTATGTGGTGTAAAGTGCATTTAAAGCAGCTGGAGGTTGCCCTGGACAATTACTCTAGAGAAATCTCCCTGTGTAGGAGGAATCTCTGTCAGCATAACACCTGCAGCACCAGAGTCACTGCCCAACTCTACAAACTCCTGCACCAGAAACTCCCCACTCTTAGCATAAGGGGAGGCAGAAGCATGTTAAGGGTAAGAGGGGAGGAGAGAGAGGTTGAGGGGGCATGTTGTGGTGGGAAGGGTATAGGTCAGGGGAGCAGAGGGGAGGGCATTTAGCAGAGCCTCATTCTGCCCAGCCTCATTCTCAATGGGTAAAAGAGGCTCCAGGCTGCTAGGAATCAGACATGCAGTGATCAGCTCCCTGTCATGCCCTCCCACAGCGCACCTCCATTGCACCCTGGAATAAAGCCCAGTACTGGCAGGTTTTTGTAAAGCTGATAGATTCCACCATCGCTAGATGATTATCAGTGAATAAGATGGAGAAACAGTAGCCTCAGAAACCCAAATGCACAGCATACATGGTTATTCTTACACCTCCTGCTCACTATGCAAGGAATCAGAGATCATCTCCCACAATGCTGCTGGCCCCACACCAGAAGTCAGTACAGTCTGAGTTTCATCGAGAGCCAGAAACACATAGTAAATATGAAGAACATAATGGAATAGCACATCAGAAACCATCCAGATTGCCAAAGCATGGCATACGGCCAAATCTTGCTCATCCTACCCACATAGCTAGTCTTACTGAAGTCAATGGAACTACTCATAGGAGTTTAAGGCAAGCAGGATTTGGCATTGTCTGTCATACATATGAACTGTGATTTTCAACATCAGCAAATGGGTTATTTTTATACCGTAAATCATAATACTAACAATAATTCTTAGCTCAATCTTCAGTGTACATGCTCTAGAATGTGATGTTCTGCTTATTGTATGTACCTATAATACATACACACACTTCAATTTATCAGTTATTACTACATTTATCAAACCATCTTCCAGCCATCATAGTCATCAACATTATTATTATTGATTTACCAGAGCCTAACTTAAGAAAGCATAAATTTCAGAATACAAACCCAATGCTTAAGGAAAAGAAAAAATAGTGAGAAAAGAAAAAGAGATAAAAGAAAAAGGCAGGTAGGAAATAATGAGAGAAACTCATCACTGATACTGTTCAGTTTTTCTAATTATAAAATATACTAATATAAAGCTAGTCCATCTATTCTTTTAATCAATAAATCGTTCTTCCTTAGAACCAAATCCTGCTTCTCTGCTCAAAGACAGAGGAAACATCAATTGAGCAGGAGATGTGGACGGGATTGGCTGGGATGCGACCCTTCCCTTCAGCCAGATGGCAGGATGCAAAGCATTAGTGCAGCTGCATTTTTATTACTATTATTTATTAATCATATGATTGTGCTGCCTAGGAGCCTCAGTTAAGGACCAGGACCCCATTGTGCTAGGCATTTTACAAACAGAACAAAAACAGTCCCTGCCCCCAAAGACCTTGCAATCTAAATATAAGCAAGAAACAACAGGTACACACAGATGGTGAAGTACATACAAGGAAACAATAGGACAACATTGGTCAGCATGATAGGCAGTAGTATCAACACACCAGCAACCCAACTGTTGACAGGGGTTTTTTTTGGTATTTTTTTTGGCCTCATGCCAAAGGAGAGTTTTAAGTCGGGATTTGAAGGAGGATAATGAGATAGTTATGCAGATGTTTACAGGGAACTTCTCCTAGGTGTGAGGGGCAGCATGGGAAAAAGCAAAAAGGTGGTTGTTTGAAAATTTAATAAGTGGGAGATGGAGGCTGACATCATGGGCTGATTGGAGCAGTAGACTTCTCTATGCCGAATGAAAGATGGTAGATAGGGTAGGTAGGTCATGAAGGGTCTTGAAAGTGAAGACAAGTAGATTAAGTTTGATACGATAGAGAAGAGGAGGCTGGTGGAGAGATACTGAGCTCCTCAGACCTGAAATTATCCCTTCTAGAATGCCTGGAAAACACCCACTGTCGGCAAGATCATAAACAAATAAATCAACAAGAATGAGAACAAATAAAATATGTTTTATCCTCCTGCACAGGGTGACTGGTGGCCCCTTTAAGAGAGAATGTGGTAGTTCATTTTTGGCTCATTAGCTGCCTCCCAGTAGGGCTGGATAGAGGACATCTGATCACTATAAAGAGCCAGACAGTGACAAACTCTTCTCCTCACGTTACAGAACTTCCAATAGTTTGGTTTAGTTGAGTTTTAAATGGAAGTTCTGAAGAGAAAGAAAGTTATTTTATCTGCACTTATTTAAGCATCTCTAATTTCACCTTTGTAACATAAAGTGCTACTTTCTTAGTCATGATTGATCCAATTCAGAATTTAAATTTTGATCTTTTCATCTCTTTTTGCCTTTTGGGTGGAGGGAGGATCATCAGCCCAAAATTACTTTCATCCTCACTAAAAGCTGTGAAATAGGAGTGGGAGATTTTGTTAGTAGTCCCGATATAACCTACTTTTTGCCAGTCTCAACAACCCCCTCTTCCCCACATCCCCCAAGATAATTTCATGGCTGGAAGAATGGATGAAAATTAATTCTTGCAGTTGTTTCTCATGGAAAAGTAATACTAACAACATTGTATTCAACACATACAGTAGCTGTAACCTATTCATCATCATGAGTAGCTGCTGGACCACTTGAACTTGTCATGTAAAACAAATTATGATTGTGTGGACGGAAGCAACATCCTATTCTGATTTCACTTATTGCTTATGGATTTCTACTTCCAATTGCCCAGCATGAGTATTATGTTTTGCGATTGAAGAATAACCTGGGGTTTTGTTGTTATTGAATTAAAACAAATCAATAATGCATTTTTCTTCTAAC
This sequence comes from Emys orbicularis, assembly GCF_028017835.1. Taxonomy (NCBI): domain Eukaryota; kingdom Metazoa; phylum Chordata; order Testudines; family Emydidae; genus Emys; species Emys orbicularis. The sequence goes on from NC_088690.1 coordinate 40,854,227, forward strand.
ATGCATGACTATATCACTTTCTATAATTATTTATATTTTTCAACTTTAACCATATTTTGAGCCCCATATGGAAAAAATAGCAAATAAATTATGTTAATACATATTTCCTTGGGAAATGAATTCAGACCATGAATAAATTATGCTGACTGATGGACATATGGCAAAGACATCTGCTTTCACTGCAAAACCTGATGTTCAAAGGAAAAGAAGACAAGATACTAAAACTAATATATTGAGATACTGTTTTATTTTTATTAGTGAAAAGTTTCCAATTACAAATAAAACATGCTGGCCTCACACATTTTAAATGAGCTTTCTCTTCAGGAGTGTGGATTTGTACTATGTAATGTGATTAATATTGCAGGATTAAAATATGAGCTGCATAACACACCCTTCTGCACATGATCAACAGCTGGAATTTATGAAACTCCACATTCCATGAAATATTGGTGGGCATGATGTCACTGCACCATTAGGCCAACAATGTAAGAGCAGCAGAGAAAAGAACACATATACACAAAGAAAGCATTTTAACACAGGAAAGTAGAATGATGATGTAAGTTATTGTACAAGTTGATGTCAGCCTATAGCAGAATATGACATGTCATACAATTAGCTGAATGTATTGTGGACAGTTCAGTGAAGTATTCTGCTCAATGTACATCCATGTTCAAAAAAAGGCAAGCAAAATGTTAGGATGCATAAGGAATGGGAAAGAGAATAATACAGAAAAATATTATCGTGCCATTATATCAATCAATGGAATGGCCTCACTGGAACATTGAGTGCCATGCAGCAACCCCGTCTCTAAAACATCATGCAGAATTGAAGGGAATTCAGAGATGAGCAACATGAATGATTAGGGACATGGAGAAGCTCTTGTATGAAGAGAGATTGAAGAGATTGTTTGCTTTAGAGAGGAGATGACTAAGGAGGGGGTGTGATAAACATTTATATCAAATAATGAATGACGCATGAACTGGAAAAGTGGCAAATTCAAAACTGATAAAAGGAATTACTTTTTCCGCACAATGCATAATTAGACTATGGACCTTAATGCTACATGATATCATTCAGGCCAAGAATTTAGCAAGAATCAGAGGGATTGGACATTTATATGGGAACAATAATATCCAGACCCATAGTAGATAGTGCTAACCAACATTTTAGGAAACCTCATACCTCAGGCTTTAAGCCAATATCTAATAGGGATTTGGATTTGGATGAGATTTTGGGCGGGGGGTGGCAGATTATCTCATATCTGGCTGCTCCTGGGTTTCCCACACCTTCCTCTGAAGCATCTGATGGATCTGGCAGAGACAGGATAGTGAACTAGATGCACTACGGGTCTGAATCAGTATAGTATTTCCTCTGCTCCTATGTTCATTGCATTGGCTGTGTGTATAGGGGTAAATTTGACCCTTCGTGCACTCGTGACACTTTGGGATGAATTTTTAGGATCTTTTTAATAGTCCTTATGCAATATTTAGAGAAGATATCTTATAACAGAAAGAAAGGAAATTTTTTTTTAAAAAGTAATTTAAAGTATCAATAAAACCAATATGGATTCAGATCTCGTTTGCAACCTGCACAATATATAATCAAATATAATACCATTTCTAACTTTAACATTTGCTATCCCCAAACTGCAGTGATAAATCTGGAGACAGAGTGAGTGTGAACAAATTCTAAAAAGTTGTGGAAAGCAGACAAGAATTTGATTATATAAGTATTACAGTTGATTGGGTCTTGTTCTAGGGAGAAAGAAAAAAAAAAAGTACTTTAGCTACAGGAAGTACTACTGCAGGACAACCATTTTACCTCTGGTGTTTTGTTTTGTTTTTTTAATGAAGACTATATAATCACCAACATACTAGTTATTGCAAGAACAAAACTGTATGTGGCTTAACTCGTATTGTCCCCATTGTAATTGGAGCCAATTTGTGAAGCCTGAAGAAGATAGCTAATTCATTCATGTGGCGTGTTTTGCTCACTGCCTATACCTCCTGATGTATGTAAAGACTGATGACACTAATAACATTCTGGCAAAAGATTTCCAAATCCATAGATGTTTCAGCCACTCAGTTAAACTATCTAATTCTTTAGATGCTGAATAGAGTAAGTAGTTCTGTCCATCAATTATAGCAGGAAGTGCCATCTATAAGTATTCATGGGTACAAACCATACAATGAGGAGAGACTGTTGTTTTAACTTGAGGGCAGTGAGACTTAATGGAATTCCTGTGCTAGATTTTGCAGCCCATGGACAATATGTGAGATCAGGGTAAACCAGGCAGAAAGCATTCAAATAAACCCTTTTTGTTAGTCCTGAGGCAAACTGACTAAGAAATTTTGACTTGTTTTGAAAAAGATGGAATTAACTCAGACGAGAATGTCCTCTAGTTAAAGCCATCTTTAAATGTTTAAGAAGAACATTTAAGTCTTGCTCTTTTATTATTCAGCCTTGGAACAATATAAAGAAATAACAGTAGATGCTGAAGTTTCAATCTAATGCTCCAGGAAATGCAATCTGATATGGAAGACAGAAATGGATTAGGATGACTTCTTCCTTCAGTATATGGAAGATGAAATTCAATGTTGATAAATGCAAAGTAATGCACATTGGAAAACATAATCCCAACTATACATACAAAAGAATGGGGTCTAAACTAGCTGTTACCACTCAAGAAAGAGACCTTGGACTCATTGTGGATAGTCCTCTGAAAACATCCGCTCAATGTTCAGTGGCAGACAAAAAAGCTAACAGAATGTTAAGACCCATTAGGAAAGAGATAGATAATAAGACAGAATATATCATGATGCCTCTATATAAATCCATAGTATGCCCACATCTTGAATATTGCATGCAGATTTGGTTGCCCCATTTCAAAAAAGCTATATTAGAATTGCAAAGCGTACAGAGAAGAGCAACAAAAATGATTAGGGGTATGGAACTGCTTCCATATGAGAAGAGATTTAAAAGACTGGGACTTTTCACCTTGAAAAAGAGATGACTAAGAGGGGATATGATAGAGCTTGATAAGTTTATGGAGGGGATGGTTTGATGGGATAACGTGATTTTAGTTAATAGGTCAATAACGTGCCATCGCTGGTAATTAGTAACAATGGTCAATGATGGGATATTAAAAGTTACTACAGAGAACTTTTTCCGGAGGGTCTGGCTGGAGAATCTTGCCCGCATGCTCGGGGTTCAGCTGATCGCCATAATTGGGGTCGGGAAGGAATTTTCCTCCAGGGTAAATTGGCAGAGGCCCTGGAGGCTTTTCGCCTTCCTCCGCAGCATGGGGCAGGGGTCGCTTGCTGGAGGATTCTCTGCGACTTGAAGTCTTTAAATCATGATTTGGGGACTTCAACAGCTAAGTCAAGGGAGAGAATTATCCCAGGAGTGGGTGGGTCAGCTTTTGTGGCCTGCATCATGCGGGAGGTCAGACTAGATGATCATAATGGTCCCTTCTGACCTTAAAGTCTATGAGTCTATGAGTCTATGAGGTCTATAAAATCTTGACTAGTGTGGAGAAAGTGAATAAGGAAATATTATTTGCTCCTTCACATAACACAAGAACCAGGGGTCATCCAATGAAATTAATAGGCAGCAGTTTTAAAGCAAACAAAATGAATTACTTCTTTACACAATGCACAGTCAACCCGTGGAACTCTTTGCCATGGGATGTTGTGAAGGCCAAAACTAGAACAGGTTTCAAAAGAGAACTAGATAAGTTCATGGAGGATCGGTCCATCAACAGCTATTAGACAGGATGATCAGGGATGCGATGTCATACTTTGAGTGTCCCTAGGCTCTGACTGCCAGAAGCTGGGAGTGGACAACAGGGGATGGATCATTCAATGATTGCCTGTACTGTTGATTCCCTCTGAAGCACCTGGCATTGGCCACTGTCAGAAGACAGGATACTGGGCTAGATGGACCATTGTTCTGACCCAGTATGACCATTCTTATGTTCTTATATAAGCACAGTTGTTCTTCTGAGCACCATTTCCAGCAAAAGTCAGCGTAAATAATTATGGAACTGTGAACTAGTTGTGTAAAAAAAGACGAATTGACCTGAATATCACCCAGAGTAACAAAATGTCTTGGAGCTTCTTGGAGTTTGAAAACACTTATATATAACCCTATCTATACAAACACACTTGTTACTGTGATATCTTAACACTTTACAAAAATTACAAAATACACAGTCTAGGAACACCCTAGCCCTCTGAGGTACACTTGACATGGACATCAGTTTACATGAGCATATCTATTGGACAAGCTTTATGGTTTGGCTGTCCTACCCTGTCACCCTAATTATCACCCAGTTAAGCAGACATCACATGCTATGAGTGTATCAGACAAGATTATTGAAAAGCTTCTATGGGTAACAGTTGGAATTTGGAAGAGTCAGTATGGATTTATGCCAGGAAGCAATACAATTGATACTATATATGCACTATGAATCCTAATGGAGAAGTTCAGAGAAAAAAGACTGCAACTGGGTATGGTCTTTGTCGACTTGGAGAAGGTGTAAGATCTTGTACCAAGAGAATTAGTTTGGTGACGTTTGCGAGACTTTCCAATAAACATTGGCCTGCATCAGGGGTCAATGCATGAGGGGTCAATGTTGAGCCCAGTTTTGTTTGTGGTTGTCATGGGGGTGGTAAGTGACAATATACAAAGAGAGATGATGATTTAGTAATACTTGCAGAAGATTGTGAGACCCTAATAACCAACTTTGAACAGTGGCAACACAGTTTTGAGCAGTCATGACTTGGAGTGAACGTTAGTAAGGCCTAGACTTTGATAACTAAAGAACAGGATATTACAAGTAGAGAGCTTAGAAAAGTGAAAGAATTTAAATGGTTGCTGGCAATGGTGCTCTCCTCAGTAATGCCCAGCATTGTGCCAAAGCTGCACAGTGCAAATGGCGGAAGCTGATCCTAGTTCTCTGTGAAAAAAGATGCCAACAAAGTTAAAAGGTAGATTGTATTAAACTGTAATTTGATCCATCCTAATGTACAGAACAGAGACTTGGCCAGCCACAAGGAAAGAAATATGTATGCTCTCCACTATGGACATGAAGATGTTGAGATGGTCAAATGGTTGGACTCTTCATGATAGGAAACAAAATGAGATTGTAAGGGGCCTAATGTGACATGACCAGCAGACACTAGAGAGTTATATAGGTAAGAGGGGCTTCACAATAATTGTGGATAGAAGGCAACCAAAGTGGAGGCCAAAAACTCAATACGTGGACTGGATATCAGTTCTTAGAGAGACTAATTTTCAAGACCAACAAGTGTCCTTCATGAGTTTTAGAAGAAGGCTTTAAAAGTTGCCAGCCTTGAATAGGGAAGTGTCAAGAAAGATTTTTACAAATCTTCTATCAGTTTAAAAATTAAATTTTCATACACCTTTACCCTTCCAGAAAAAGGAGTTATCTTGGTCCAAATTCCATTCTCAAGTGCAATGTTATAAATCTTGGGTATCCCTGTTACCTTCAGTGGCCCCATATGTCTATTCTTTGAATATTTCTGAGGTAATGAAGAAAATCTTGCAAGAAAGCCCCTTCTTTTGAGATTTATTAGTTTGTATTTCTTTATAGATTACTGCAAATTTACATGTGCTTTACAAACTTGTATTGTATTATATTCCTAACAGCAAGGAATTCCAGCCTGATTTTCAGATTAAAGGTTCTCAGATAATTTAAGATAAACTTTGAATAAGCATCTAGGAATTTGAATCAGACTTCCAAAACCACTGTGTCAAGTATCAGGGGGGTAGCCATGTTAGTCTGTATCTACAAAAACAACAAGGAGTCTGGTGGCACCTTAAAGGCTAACAGATTTATTTGGGCATAAGCTTTCGTGGGTAAAAACCTCACTTCTTCGGAAACCACTGTGGTTTGTCCATCACTGGAAATAATAATAAGAAACATCTTAAAACATTGCTCATTATAACAGCAGTGTTTATTTACAATACAAGTGCAGTCAGGAATGTTGTTACTGAATACTAAAGATGAATATGGAGAATGTTGAATTATTGTATTTTAAAGGTAAATGTGGATCCTTTAACACCCTGCAGCTGCCCCAGTAATAGAGCTTCTTAGACATATATTAGGGCATTGTGCACAAGGTCAGGTTAAAAACGACAGATTACAAAGTCTAGTTAATTCCTTGGACTGTGAACCTCATTGTGTGCCACAGCCCCCACGTTCCAGAGTGAGGCAGTGTTGCCTAGTGGGTAGAGAACTGTACTATGACTCAGGATACCTGAATTTTATTCCTGGCTCTTCCACTGGCCTGCTGGTGACCTTGGGCAAGACATTTCGCCTCTCTATGGCTTAGTTTCCTCACCTGTAAAATGGGAATAAAGTGAAATGACAAAGTGCTTTGATATCTTTGAATGAAAAACCACATTAAGAACCGGGGTGATGATGCAGATTGAGAACAGTTTATGGCCTCATATCACCATCACTTCCTTATGCCATTAAAATGAGACGGAGCGTGAGCTAGTGGATAGAACATTGGACTGGGAATCAGGATACCTTGGTTGTTCCCAGTTGTGTCACTGGTGGGCTGGGTGACCTTGGGCAAGTCACTCCTCCACTCTGTCCCTCAGTTTCCTCATCTGCAAAGTGGGGATAATGATACTGACCTCCTTTCTAAAACACTTTGAGATATATGGATGAAAAGAGCTGTGTAACAGCTTGGTATTATGTAGCCTCTGCTGCTGTAGTTACACTGATATTGTTACTCAAGTTAGCGTTGACTGAGCTAGATCAAAGCTAGCTTGGTACGGCTACATGTGCTTCAGTTAGTGTGCCCTCACTTTCCAGAGTGTGAGATAATTCAGAAAAAAAGACAGACATAGATTATTTATTGCTAAACATTCTTTTTTGCTACCAAAGATTTATTAGTTTTGCCTTCTTTCCCCACCCAAGGAATGATGACCAATGCTGAACTATGAATAGGATGGGTTACAGTAATATTTGGTAAGGAAATATATTGCCATTCTTAACAGATACATCAAGAAGCAAGCGACCCAGCACAAGAATGCTCTAGTATTTTTGCTACTGTTTTTGCTGAGTTGACTCACTGAGGTCTCACAAGACAGTCTATATCTTTGATATATCCAATCCTATACATTGCAAGTTGGGTTGGTAGAGTCTGTGAGAGAACATGTTTGAGCAGAATGAGCTTTTGGATACCATGTTGATGGGTGCTATATAAAAACTTAGGAGAGAGAAATAATTGAGAGAAGTGGGATAATAAACTTAGAATAGGAGAAGGATTTTATTTTTTTCCAAGCATGGACATTTGTAGATATTTTCTTTTTCCATTTTCAGCCTGCTATAAATCTCCTACCTGAGGACTATGTTTTTGAGACTAATTAAGACTTTTAATGTAGTGTTTGATTAATCATGATGGGAAATAGTAGAATAGAAAAATATCACTATGGACTTTAAGGTTTGTCAGTGTAATAACTGTCTATGGCCCTGCAAACATCATGTGCCTGACTTAATTCATGCGTGTGTGATAGACCCAGACCAGTTGGGAACAGCAGAGTAGCAGAAGGGAGATATACTAGTCACTGGATAAGTAGTTTTCTGTTCCCTGAGTGACCAGAGCAGGGGCTGCTCCAGGCTAATAGACCACCTGACTCCAATTAACCTGCTAAGAGTCAGGTGAGGCAGTTAAGCACCTGACTCTAATTAAGGCCCCTCTGATGCCATAAAAGGGCTCACTCCAGTCAAGCCAGGGGGAGCCAGGGAGCCAGAGGAGAGGAAGTGAGTGTGAGGAGCTGGGAGCAAGAGGCATAAGGAGCTGAGAGTGAGAGGGTGAGGGTGTGCTGCTGGAGGACTGAGGAGCAAGAGCGTTATCAGACACCAGGAGGAAGGTCCTGTGGTGAGAATAAGGAAGGTGTTTGGAGGAGGCCATGGGGAAGTAGCCCAGGGAGTTGTAGCTGTCATGTAGCTGTTACAGGAGGCACTATAGACAGCTGCAGTCCACAGGGCCCTGGGCTGGAACCCGGAGTAGAGGGCGGGCCCGGGTTCCCCCCATACCTCCCAACTCCTGATCAAACACAGGAGGAATTGACCTGGGCTATAGCTTCTACCAGAGGGGAAGGTCTCTGGACTGTTTCCTGACCCACAGAATGGATCTGTGAAGCGAGCAAATCCGCCAATAAGCGCAGGACCCACCAAGGTAGAGGAGGAACTTTGACACAACTGGTGTCAGGAGTGGGATTTGGTGTGCACAGCGCGGCGGAAGAAGGAGGGTGATTTTAAAAAAAAAAAAAAAGGGAGAGGGTTTATTTATTTTTTCACCACAATGTATGACATAGTGCGCGCACTGATACAAGCTACGCGCACTGATACAAGCTATGGCAGCCCAGCAGGAGGCTACCCATATCCAGGCAGCTGCCCAACAGGAGGCAGTGCGGCTGCAGCAAGAGACTAATCGCCTGCTGATGGACCAGGCTGCTCAAGACCGAGCTATGTTGCGAGAACTGGTAAGCCAGGTAAAGACCCTTACAGAGCTGAACCGTGGCCATGATGGGATGCGGCTCATACGGGCCAGCCATTGGCTGCAGAAAATGATGCGGGAGGATGATGTAGAGGCATACCTTCTGGCCTTTGAGAGGACAGCCCTACGGGAGGCCTGGCCTCGAGATCAGTGGTCTGGCATCCTTGCCCCATTCCTGTGTGGGGAGGCCCAGAAGGCCTACTATGATCTGCCTGAAGAGGCTGCAGCAGACTACCCCCAGCTGAAAGCAGAGATCCTGGCCAGATCTGGGGTAACGACTGCAGTGCGGGCCCAGCGGTATCATGAATGGAGGTACCAGGAAAACAAAACCCCGCAGTCCCAATTATATGACCTCATCCATCTAGCACGAAAGTGGTTGCAAACAGAGTCCCGGAATCCGGAAGAGATACTAGAGGTTCTGGTCATTGACCAATACCGCCAGACCTTCGCGCCTGGGTAAGCCAGAACGAACCCTGCACCTACGACGAGGTCGTCGCATTGGTAGAGAGGCGAAGGACGGCAAGGGAGCTGACCCGACCAGTTAAGGAAGAGGCACCCCGGGTTAAATTAGCAGCACCAAGCCCCAAAGCTCGGGTGACTGGGCCACCAAGAGGGCCCAGGTGGAAAAAGAGAGGGGCTGAAGGCCCACTAGAGGCCACAAAGAGTCGGAGCGCTGGGGGAGAAGAGGATCGGGATGTTAGACTGCCCAAACTAAGAGACCTGGGAATGCCTAGGGCTCCATACAGATGTTATGCCTGCGGGGAATGGGGACACATAGCTGCACAGTGTCCCAATGCTGAGGAGCCTATGCAGTGTAACCTGGGGAACTGGGCAGACCCATGCTCCCTAATCCACCTTGTGGGGGTCTCACTAACCCCACATATGTATACCAGACCAGTGAAACTAAATGGGGTAGAGACCACAGCACTGGTTGATTCGGGGAGTGCTATCACGCTTGTCTCGGGGAAGCTCGTGAAGCGTAGTCAGCTGCTGTCGGCTAAGCATACAGGGATAACCTGTGTCCATGGGACAGTTGGTTATTACCCTACCATCCCAGTAAAAATCGAGATTCAAGGGAACACTACTGAGGTAGCAGCAGGTGTAGTCCCTAAACTCCCATACCCGGTACTCATAGGGAGGGACTTCCCAGGGTTTGGAGACCTACTCCCAGTAAGGGGATTGGAGAAAGGGGGAAACCCTGAAGTTAGTGAGGCATCCACAGTAGCCTGTCAACCCCCAGTCTTCTCTGAAATATCCCCAGATTTGTTCTCCACTCCCAGACAGGTAGAAAGACAAAAAGGGAAAGGAGGGCAGCTAAGGCCTTGGGAACCTGAATACTGACCCAAAGCCAGAGGGTCGCTCTCGTAGGTAGGCGGACCCGAGCAGCTGAAAAGGAGGCCACCCAGGAGGGAGAAGCACCCGAGTCTGACCCTCACCCTAACACTTCTGAACCAGTAGAGGCAACAGAGACTGGCCCCCTACATCTCGGGCAGATTAGCTCCGGGAGAGGAAATTTTGGACGGGACCAGGCAGAAGACCCAAGGTACGACAACATTAGGAAGGAGGTGACTGAAATAGATGGGGTCCCCATGGAAGGGAAAACCCAGGGACCAGGACCCTACTTCATAATGAAGAAGGATCTCTTATACCGGGTTGCACCAGTACAGGGGCAGAAGGTACAGCAGATCCTAGTACCTCAAAAACACCAGAATGCTGTATTAAGTCTTGCCCATAGTCATCTTTTTGGGGGACATTTGGGGGTAGAGAAGACCCTGGCCAGGGTCCTACGACGGTTCTTCTGGCCCGGAGTACATGAAGAAGTGCGGAGGTACTGTGCGTCCTGCCCGGAGTGTCAGCTGCACAGTCCCCATCCCCACTTGAGGGCACCTTTAGTACCCCTTCCCATCATAGAGGTCCCCTTCGAGCGAATAGCCATGGACCTAGTGGGACCCCTGGAGAAGACAGCCTGGGGCCACCAATATATACTTGTCATTCTGGATTATGCTACTCGCTACCCAGAAGCCATCCCACTGCGAAACACGGCCTCTAAAACGATAGCTAAGGAGTTGGTGGGGATCTTTGCCCGAGTGGAGCTACCAAAGGAGATATTAACAGACCAAGGAACCCCATTTATGTCGAAGCTAATGAAGGACCTCTGTACGCTGCTCCATATACATACCCTGAGAACTTCAGTCTATCATCTGCAGACTGATGGGTTGGTAGAAAGGTTTAACCGAACCCTCAAGGCTATGATAAGGAAGGTGGTAAGTCGGGACAGGAAGGACTGGGACACCCTACTACCTTACCTTATGTTCGCTATCCGGGAGTTACCTCAGGCCTCAACTGGATTCTCCCCCTTTGAGCTGTTATATGGGCGCAACCCTCGAGGCATCCTGGACATAGCCAAGGAAATTTGGGAGGAGGAACCCAGTGAGGGGAAGAACATAATAGAGCATGTGCTACAGATGAGGGACCGGATAGCCCGGGTCACTCCCATAGTGAGGGAGCACCTAGAAAAGGCCCAAGAGGCCCAGCAAACCTACTACAATCGTGAAGCCAAGGTTCGTCAGTTTCAGCCTGGTGACCGAGTAATGGTACTGGTACCCACGGCCGAAAGTAAGCTGTTGGCCCAGTGGCAAGGGCCCTACGAAATAGTTGAACCCGTAGGGGAAGTAAATTACAAGGTGCGACAACCGGGACATCGAAAACTAGAACAGATATATCATGTCAACCTTCTGAAACCCTGGCATACCCGAGAGGCGTGCACAGTGGTTCGGGAAGACCTACACCCAGGGAACAAAAACCCTGGACAGGTGAGGGTGTCTCCCGATCTAACGACAGCCCAGAAGAAAGAGGTAACTGAGATGATTGCCCAATATCAAGATGAATTCTCGACAAAGCCGGGTCACACAACTGGGACATATCATCACATCGTCACGAACCCCGGGGCCAGAGTAACAATGATGCCCTACCGGGTGCCAGCAGCCAAAAGGGAGGAAATAAAAGTGGAAGTCAGGAAAATGCTGGAGATGGGGATCATTGAAGAATCTCACAGTCAGTGGTCCAGCCCAATAGTGTTGGTGCCCAAACCTGATGGCACCACGAGGTTCTGCAATGACTTCCAGCGACTAAATGAGATATCCCAATTTGATGCCTACCCTATACCCTGCATAGAATTAGTAGACCGCCTGGGGAATGCCCGTTACTTAACGACCCTAGACTTGACAAAGGGGTACTGGCAGATTCCCCTAGCTGAAGATGCAAAGGAGAAGACGGCGTTCTCTACACCAGAGGGTCTCTTCCAGTATACGGTCCTTCCTTTTGGACTACATGGGGCCCCAGCTACCTTTCAGCGCCTCATGGACAAGTTATTACGCCCCCATGCCAGCTATGCTGCGGCCTACTTGGATGACGTGGCGATTCATACCCCAGACTGGGAAACCCACTTAAAGAAGGTGGGGGCGGTCCTTGATACCTTCAGGCGAGCTGGCCTTACGGCAAACCCTGTTAAGTGTGCTGTGGGATTCACAGAGGCCAAATATCTTGGCTACGTGGTAGGAAAAGGTCTGGTGAAACCTCAACTGAACAAGTTAGAGGCCATCCAAAATTGGCCACGACCAAGTAGTAAGAAGCAGGTCCGAGCATTCCTAGGGGTGGTGGGGTATTACCGGCGTTTCATTCCCCATTTTGCCACAAGGACAAGTCCCCTAATGGACTTAGTGAAGGCCCATGGTCCGGATCCAGTCAGATGGTCCAACGCAGCAGAGAGGGCATTTGCAGACCTACGGACTGCCCTCTGCAGTAACCCCGTATTGATAGCCCCGGATTTCACCAAGGAATTCATCCTTCAGACAGATGCATCTGAGGTGGGGCTAGGGGCTGTCCTGTCGCAGATGGCTGGGGAAGAGGAACACCCAATTCTCTACCTCAGCAGGAAACTCCTTCCGAGAGAACAAAAATATGCAGTGGTAGAGAGAGAATGCCTCGCTGGAAAATGGGCCATGGAAACGCTGCGTTACTACCCGCTGGGGCGCAGATTTGTCCTCGTGACTGACCATGCCCCTCTTCAATGGATGCAATGGAACAAGGAAAAGAATACATGGGTAACCAGGTGGTTCTTATCCCTCCAACCTTTCCAGTTCCGCATACAGCACAGAGCAGGGAGTCGCCATGGCAACGCCGATGGCTTATCACATGTACACTGTCTGGCGTCCCAAGCTGCCCAACTCCTTGGTGTTGAGAAGGGGGGAGGGATATGTGATAGACCCAGACCAGTTGGGAACAGCAGAGTAGCAGAAGGGAGATATACTGGTCACTGGATAAGTAGTTTTCTGTTCCCTGAGTGACCAGAGCAGGGGCTGCTCCAGGCTAATAGACCACCTGACTCCAATTAACCTGCTAAGAGTCAGGTGAGGCAGTTAAGCACCTGACTCTAATTAAGGCCCCTCTGATGCAATAAAAGGGCTCACTCCAGTCAAGCCAGAGGGAGCCAGAGGAGAGGAAGTGAGTGTGAGGAGCTGGGAGCAAGAGGCACAAGGAGCTGAGAGTGAGAGGGTGTGCTGCTGGAGGACTGAGGAGCACGAGCGTTATCAGACACCAGGAGGAAGGTCCTGTGGTGAGAATAAGGAAGGTGTGTGGAGGAGGCCATGGGGAAGTAGCGCAGGGAATTGTAGCTGTCATGTAGATGTTACAGGAGGCACTATAGACAGCTGCAGTGCACAGGGCCCTGGCCTGGAACCTGGAGTAGAGGGCGGGCCCGGGTTCCCCCCATACCTCCCAACTCCTGATCAAACACAGGACTATAGCTTCTACCAGAGGGGAAGGTCTCTGGACTGTTTCCTGACCCACAGGATGGATCTGTGAAGCGGGCAAATCTGCCAATAAGCGCAGGACCCACCAAGGTAGAGGAGGAACTTTGTCACACGTGTTACTACACTGAAGTCAAGTGAAGTATCCCTATCAAACTCTTTTCTGATTCCTCTTCTGATTTTCTGTAAATCTGTTTTCACTATTATGAGGAATGATCCTGTAGTCCAGACTCCTGGGCATAGTCCCTTTAAAATCAATGTGGCTACTCACAGGAGAAATGGAGAACAGAATAGAGCCCATAGTAACTGATTTTATAGATTTTGTATGTATGGCAATACCTTTTCTGACAAATGACCAAATTAATTTAAAAAATGTTTAAAAACTGGTCAGTCCAAAAGGATTAAGAAATTTAGAAGTAGTCAGACTTGCCTGGCATGAATGCATTCCAAGCACACTCATAGACACAAGCAGTTTTATAAAGGTCATAAATGTCTACCTGCAGAGGAAAACAGAAAAATCTTAAGTGCCTTCCGAGGGTAAATTCAGATTATTTTTAGGTAGACACTAAAGCACAATAGGAAATATGCTGCCAAATCCCAGTCATTTGAACCAACAATGAAGATTTCAGTTCACGTAGAATATGACCCTTAGTCAGGTTCTCTGGCAAGAGCTGTTACCTGGCTAAGATTTGCTGTAAACAGGCATCAGACGTTCTTTGCAGATGTACTTCAAAATCCCTCGTGGCCCTACATAAAGAGAGCAGTAGATCTGTTTGTCTTGCAAAACCTTGGCAGGGGACTAAAAATTCTCAAACAGAACTAAATGAGACAGCAGAATTTTCCAGCCCTTCCAATTAACCCTTAGAGCACAAAAGACTACATAAGTTGGTGAAAAGCACACAAAGCACAGGGTCAGCCAGTCATGTCTCCTTCTAAGAGAAAATGTTACAGCTCAGTCACAGGATAACAGATATAATTATAATTATAATTGTGTGTGTGTGTGTGAGAGAGAGAGAGAGAGAGAGACCCACCATCCTGGGTTATGGGAGATCAATCTTCTTCCAGGAGATTTCCTGTTCATTTAGATATCCATATGTTATGAGGGAGATATGCTGCAGTCAAAGAAAATGAGAGAGAGAAAATGGGATAGATAGCTGAACTGATAAAAGGATGGATGGATGAGTTAGAACAAGAAAATTTGTTAGTCTCATTGCTAATGGAGTCTTGTTTATGCCTAATATGCCATACAAAGTGCTTCAGGATGGTTTTCATTCATCCATGTGTATCACTGTGGTTCATTTGATTGTATTCTTGCCCGTGAACCAGACAGTTTTGTTTTCAAGTCCTACATCAGGAATTTGGCATATATTCTGGTCAGTTTAATGCAATATGGTGGGGAGTCAACTGCACTAGTAGAGATTCTGTTCTTCAAGGAAAAGCATATCTGTTTCACGTACAAGATAAGGAACCTGTAGTGACTTTTAAAGAGAGCAAAAGATAATTGTTTCTACTGTTTAATAGGCAGCACGTTTAAAACAAATAAAAGGAAGTTCTTCGTCACGCAGCGCACAGTCAACTTGTGGAACTCCTTACCTGAGGAGGTTGTGAAGGCTAGGACTATAACAGCGTTTAAAAGAGAACTGGATACATTCATGGTGGTTAAGTCCATTAATGTCTATTAGCCAGGATGGGTAAGGAATGGTGTCCCTAGCCTCTGTTTGTCAGAGGATGGAGATGGATGGCAGGAGAGAGATCACTTGATCATTGCCTGTTAGGTTCACTCCCTCTGGGGCACCTGGCATTGGCCACTGTCGGTAGACAGCATACTGGGCTAGCTTGACCTTTGGTCTGACCCGGTACGGCCGTTCTTATGTTCTTATGTTATGTTATGTACTGGCCATCCTTACCTCTCTGGATATAACAGATTCTAGTGTCCAAATTGTATGTGAGCATTTCGCGAATGAATAATACTTACTCCATTTGACTACATAGTCACTGCATTACTAGTAGTACCAGACTGGTCTGCTCATTTAAGGGACTGTAGAGCCATGGAGAAGCACGTCCTGGCCTAAGGAGAAGCCAAGTGTTGGGAATCAGCAGATACAGCTAACCAGGAGTGACTCTCTGATTCCCAGCTAGGAGATATAAGTGAGGACCCACCCCTGCAAAATGGTGAGGTCTAAGAGACAAATGCTTCCCTATGCAGCAGCAGCAACAACAACTAGGAAAGGAAGCTCACCCTTCTGCCCCTCCATCCTGTGATCCACCTGTGGCTAGGAAAGGGCCACCATGACTCTTGTGCTACTGGAGGGAGAGGACCCTGCAGTATCTGTCCAGGGCAGGATTTTGTTACTTTTCTATTTTTGTTTTTGTTATTTTGTGGTTGTGTAGCAGAAGAATAAAAGAGCCTGCATAGAAGGCTAAAACAGAGTTGGGCAGGGCTGACTGTTTTGTCCCCAAGCTCGTGGACAGACCCACCAGACTACACTAGTATTTAACTCACTGCTTCATAAAACACTTGCAGATACATTGGGCAAGACAGAAACCATATAAAGCCTGTTCTGTTCATTCTCAAATGGAGAGTATCCCTGAAATCCTGCTAAAGTCAATGGAGTCATGTAGGTCTGTTCTAAAACTGAACATTCCATTTTCTTCACTATTTCTCCAAGTTTTGCCTTTGAGAAATTACATGACTCCTCACATTTTCACAGGTTCCCCCCTGTTTGCATATTTCTTTGGCTCTGGCTTTTGGATTTATACTTCACTGGCACATACCAACCAAGTGTCATGACATACAAAAAAGTCAAAACAAAACAAAAACCCAAGTTTGAACATAGTAGTAGCACATATTACATAAGTACCTCAATGTGTTAGGTGCTCTGTATACACAAAAGAAACATGGTCCCTCTCCCAAAGATTTCAACTTAGGAAGAATTTTACAGTCTAGAAAGAAGTAAACATGCAAGTTCAACTTTGAAAAAGACATTCCTGAACCCTTCAGTTTAAACAAGAGTATATAACTATGAGACTTGAATACGTCTCAGCAATCCCTCATTACAAGATTTGTCCTTCATCCAAATCTATGATTACGATCCAAACTTAGTTTTGTAAGAGACAGGTGTAAGATGCAAAATTTGTGTTTGAATCAAAAGCATGCTATAGTGCAGCGGTGTTCAGAGCTAGCGTTCCTGTTTGAAATACAGACCAACTGCAAAATTTGGATCTAGATCTGGGTTCATATTCCAATTTCCCCAGAGTTCAAGAATGTTTGAATCTGAGGTTTTGGTTCTGGTCCCTCTTAGTGTTATGTCATCACATTTCTATTATTGGGGGTTTGACTAGATGACCTTTGCAGTCCCTTCTAACCCAATGATTCTGTGATTCATTAGTTAGGTAAGAAACAATGCATCATGAAATTAATCTTACTAAAAAAAATTGAGTCTGTATCTCATCTCACTTATATGATGTTAATCAGGAGAACTCCGCTGAAGTCAAAGGTGTTATGCCAATGCAATATTGTAGTAAATGAGATTAGAATCAGGCCAATTATTTATAATAATTTAATAATGATTAGCTCTTGCATTCCACTTTTCCTCTTTAAAGCACTTTACAAATATTAGCTAATTAATGTTCACCACATCCTTGTGAGATAGATAAGTATTATTATCCCTAGTTTACAAAAAGACAGATTGATGCAGAGAAGTTCAGTGACTTCCCAATGGATGCAGAGGAAGATGATGTCAAACTGTAAAATTCTGTGGTTAGATCATGCCTCCCCCTCATTTATGCTAAATGAATGCATCCCATAGCATTTTTAATGTTTTGCTTTTCTATATTCTTTATGTCCTAGTTTTGGCTAATTGTTCTTTATTGTGTCTTGCATTTGTGTACTTGAAGGATGAAAAATTTGTTAACGCAGATCACATATCCTCATAGAATAGAATCTGTGAATGGTTATTTCTGTTGCTTTCTACAGATTTAAAAACACCTCAACAAAAGTGAAACATAAGTATTCATTTTGAAATTTTTTAAACTCACAAATTTCTTATCTATTTCTTAGGATTTTATCTCAGTGCTAAAAAACTAGCTGATTAAATCAGTTAGAAGGTGTTGTTTACCTGATGCTTGTCTTTCACACTCTATGGTTCTGTGTATGTATATATAGTATGCCTCTGTGCTTTTTCTATGGCTTTTATTACTACTGTATGCGCGTCACCTAATTTAAAACAGACTTGCTGCTGTTTTCAACTATAATATAGTTGTGGACTTAGTCTATGAGATTGAAATGACTGCTCAAAATGTGATATTGTGATGCTAGACATTCCAACCAGGCCGTCACAGACAGGAATGTGCATTTGTCTGGGCAAGCATTATAGACCTAGGGGTTCTTAGCTCTAATAATGACAGCATGTGTCTACTGAATTCCATTTTTTTTTTATTTCAACAGAAATGGACATTTTTAAAGCAAAGCAGCAACTGGATTATCATGGCTCTGTGACTGCACTGTAAACAGCTGAATTTCCCACTGTGCAAACAAAGGAAAAAGTCCTCAAAGCAATAGTGAAAACAAGAATAAAACATCCAAAGCATGGAAACCCCTGGAGGCCTGGTGTACTGTACAATTCAAGAGAGATCTCTAACTGTCCCTCATAAATTACACATCAGCTAGCAGGGGGTAACTCCTACTGAAATAACCTTTATGATGTCAGAAACTAAGAAAGCTCTCACCCCCCCACCCCCATCTACTTGTGATGTTTGATTGTCTCTGTCAGTAAAGTGTATGGAGTAAATCCCCAAATCTTTCTTTAAAAACTCTCTAAATTTAAAATTAAAGATTGTCTCTCCCAATTTCCAGCCCCACTTCCATTTCCTGATATAAAGCAGGAACTGGGATGTTTTGCTCTGACAGTGTCAAGCACAAGGCATCAGAGCAGCCACAGGAAGCTGACAGGTAGAGACCCACCTGCTAGGCTGAAACTCTGCCTGTGGGGAAGTAATATTTTCCTCTCCTCTCACTTTGTCTTCACTACCCGCCGATCCGGCGGGTAGCAATCGGTTTTTCGGGGATCGACTTACCGCGTCTAGTGAAGCTGCGGTAAAATCGATCCCTGATCGCTCTGCCGTCGACTCCGGAAATCCACCTCGGCAAGAGGCGGCAGCGGAGTCGGCGGCAGCGCGGCAGCGGTCGACTTTCCCGCGTCCTCACCGCCAGGTAAGCCGACCTAAAATACGCAACTTCAGCTACGGTATTCACGTTGCGTATCTTAGGTCGGACCCCTGCTGCAGTGTAGACCTAGCCTCAGGAACAAGTCTGGGGGGAGGGAGTTCCAGCTCTATGGTTAGAAGACAGACATGGAGAGGAGTCTACACTACGTGTTTAGGTCGACTTTAGCAGCGTTAAGTCGAATTAAGCCTGGACACGTTCACACGACGAAGCCCTTTCTTTCGACTTAAAGGGCCCTTTAAACCGGTTTCTTTACTCCACCTCCGACGAGGGGATTAGCGATAAAATCGGCCTTAGGGGGTCGGAATTGGGGTAGTGTGGACGGAATTCGACGTTATTGGCCTCCGGGAGCTATCCCACAGTGCTTCATTGTGACCGCTCTGGACAGCATTCTCAACTCAGATGCACTGGCCAGGTAGACAGGAAATGCCCCGCGAACGTTTGAATTTCATTTCCTGTTTGCTCAGCGTGGAGAGCACAGGTGACCACGCAGAGCTCATCAGCACAGGTAACCATGATGGAGTCCCAGGATCGCAAAAGAGCTCCAGCATGGACAGAATGGGAGGTATGGGATCTGCTCGCCATATGGGGAGATGAATCAGTGCTAGCTGAACTCCGAAGCAGTAAACGAAATGGCAAAATATTAGAAAAGGTCTCCAAGGCCATGAAGGACAGAGGCCATAACAGGGACGCACAGCAGTGCCGCGTGAAAATTAAGGAGCTAAGGCAAGCCTACCACAAAGCCAGAGAAGCAAACGGAAGGTCCGGGGCAGAGCCGCAAACATGCCGCTTCTACGCGGAGCTGCATGCCATTCTAGGGGGTGCAGCCACCACTACCCCAACCGTGTGCTATGACTCCCTCACTGGAGAAACACACAGGGAAGCGGGTTCGGGGTACGAGGAAGATGAGGATGGAGATAATGTAGATAGCTCACAGCAGCAAGGAAGCGGAGAAACCGGTTTCCCCAACAGCCAGGATATGTTTATCACCCTGGACCTGGAACCAGTAACCCCCGAACTCACCCAAGGCGTGCTCCCATCCCCTGAGGGCACACAGGGGACCTCTGGTGAGTGTACCTTTGTAAATATTACACATGGTTTAAAAGCAAGCGTGTTTAATGATTAATGATTAATTTGCCCTGGCAATTGCGGCCAGTACAGCTACTGGAAAAGTCTGTTAACGTGTATGGGGATGGAGCGGAAATCCTCCAGGGACATCTCCAGAAAACTCTCCTGGATGTACTCCCAAAGCCTTTGCAAAAGGTTTCTGGGGAGGGCTGCCTTATCCCGTCCGCCATGGTAGGACACTTTACCACGCCAGGCCAGTAGCACATAGTCTGGAATCATTGCATAACAAAGCATGGCAGCGTATGGTCCCGGTGTTTGCTGGCATGCAGACAACATCCATTCCTTATCGCTCTTTGTTATCCTCAGGAGAGTGATATCATTCACGGTCACCTGGTTGAAATGGGGCGATTTTATTAAGGGGATATTCAGAGGTGCCCGTTCCTGCTCTGCTGAACAGAAATATTCCCCGCTGTTAGCCACGCGGTGGGGGGGAGGGGTGAAGTGATCATCCCAGAGAATTGGGTGTGGGGGGGAGGGGAGTTAGTTGGGTTTGTGCTGCATGTTAACCCTGAAACCGCAGCCCCTCCTTTTACATTGCAAACCCATTTTAAATGGCCAACCCAACGGGTGCTTGGTATGGGAAATGAGAGCGCTACTGTTTGAAACCATTCCCACATGTTAAGAAGGTTAAAAAAGCCAAAAGACTGTGTCTTACCATGGCTGCCTGCAAGCCGAAATCTGTGGCCTGGCACTGCGTGAGTGATCTCTCACACCAAACCGGCAGGCCCTCAATATAAGAGGAAAAATGCGACCTTGTAATGAAAGCACATGTGCTGTGTAATGTGAACAGCAAAATTTAACGTGAAAGAGTGTACCCATTGTTCTCTAAAATGTGTCTTTTTTAACCACCTCTCCCTTCTCCTCCACCAGCTGCAAATGTTTCTCCTTCACAGAGACTAGTGAAGATTAGAAAGAGAAAACGGAGGACGCGGGATGACATGTTCACAGAGTTCCAGATGTCCTCCCACGCTGACAGAGCACAGCAGAATGCGTGGAGGCAGTCAATGACTGATTACAGAAAAGCACAATATGAACGAGAGGAGAGGCGGCGTGCTGAATCGCGGGATGAACAGAGCAAGTTGCGGGCTGAAGATGATAGGTGGCGTCAGCTTGCAGACAGAAGGCAAGAGTCGATGCTCCGGCTGCTGGAGCATCAAACTGATATGCTCCAGCGTATGGTTGAGCTGCAGGAAAGGCAGCAGGAGCAGAGACCGCCGCTACAGCCCCTGTGTAACCAACAGCCCTCCTCCCCAAGTTCCATAGCCTCCTCACCCAGACGCCCAAGAACACGGTGGGGGGGCCTCCGGCCACCCAGTCACTCCACCCCAGATGATTGCCCTAGCATCAGAAGGCTGGCCTTCAATAAGAGTTAAAGTTTTAAACTGCAGTGTGTCCTTTTCCTTCCCTCCTCCCCCACCCATCCCGGGCTACCTTTGCAATTATCCCCCTAGTTGTGTGATGAATTAATAAAGAGTGCATGAATGTGAAGTAACAATGACTTTATTGCCTCTGCAAGCGGTGCTCGAAGGGGGGAGGGGAGGGTGGGGTGGTTGGCTCACAGGGAAGTAGAGTGAACCGGGTGGGGGGGGGCGGAGGGTTCATCAAGGAGAAACAAACAGAAATTTCACACCGTAGCCTGGCCAGTCACAAAACTCGTTTTCAAAGCTTCTCTGATGCGCACCGCGCCCTGCTGTGCTCCTCTAACCGCCCTGGTGTCTGGCTGCGCGTAATCAGCGGCCAGGCGATTTGCCTCAACCTCCCACCCCGCCATAAATGTCTCCGCCTTACTCTCACAGATATTGTGGAGCGCACAGCAAGCAGCAATAACAATGGGGATATTATTTTCGCTAAGGTCTGAGCGAGTCAGTAAGCTGCGCCAGCGTGCTTTTAAACGTCCAAATGCACATTCCACCACCATTCGGCACTTGCTCAGCCTGTAGTTGAACAGGTCCTGACTCCTGTCCAGGCTGCCTGTGTACGGCTTCATGAGCCATGGCATTAAGGGGTAGGCTGGGTCCCCAAGTATCACGATAGGCATTTCAACATCCCCAACGGTTATTTTCTGGTCCGGGAAGAAAGTCCCTTCCTCCAGCTTTCGAAACAGAGCAGAGTGCCTGAATACGCGAGCATCATGTACCTTTCCCGGCCATCCCACGTTGATGTTGGTGAAACGTCCCTTGTGATCCACCAGGGCTTGCAGCAGCATTGAAAAGTACCCCTTGCGGTTTATGTACTCGGTGGCTTGGTGCTCTGGTGCCAAGATAGGGATATGGGTTCCATCTATGGCCCCACCACAGTTTGGGAATCCCATTGCAGCAAAGCCATCCACTATGGCCTGCACGTTTCCCAGAGTCACTACCCTTGATATCACCAGGTCTTTCATTGCCCTGGCAACTTGGATCACAGCAGCCCCCACAGTAGATTTGCCCACTCCAAATTGATTCCCGACTGACCGGTAGCTGTCTGGTGTTGCAAGCTTCCACAGGGCTATCGCCACTCGCTTCTCAACTGTGAGGGCTGCTCTCATCCTGGTATTCTGGCACTTCAGGGCAGGGGAAAGCAAGTCACAAAGTTCCATGAAAGTGCCCTTACGCATGCGAAAGTTTCGCAGCCACTGGGAATCGTCCCACACCTGCAGCACGATGCGGTCCCACCAGTCTGTGCTTGTTTCCCGGGCCCAGAATCGGCGTTCCATGCCATGAACCTGCCCCAGGAACACCATGATTTCCACATTGCTGGGGCCTGTGCCTTGTGAGAGGTCTATGTCCATGTCAATTTCCTCATCACTCTTGTCCCCGCGCTGCAATCGCCTCCTCGGCTGGTCCTGGTTTTGCTTTGGCATGTCCTGGCTCTGCATATACTCCAGGACAATGCGCGTGGTGTTCATAGTGCTCATAATTGCCGCGGTGATCTGAGCGGGCTCCATGATCCCAGTGCTAGCTATGGCGCCTGGTCTGAAAAAAGGCGCGAAACTAGTGTCTGACGGACCAGGGGAAGGAGGGAGGGAGGGAGGGGTGAGTGACGACATGGCGTACAGGTACAGGGAATTAAAATCAGCAAAGGTGGCTGTGCATCAGGGAGAAACACAAACAACTGTCACACAGAATGGCCCCCCCCAAAGACTGAACTCAAAACCCTGGGTTTAGCAGGCCGTTGATTTCACGGAGGGAGGGGGAAGCTAATGAATACAGAACAAATCTATTTTTTACATCTTAAGCTGGCAGCCGACGGTGCAGCATGACTGATAGCCACTGCAGTATGATGACGATGGATACCAGTCGTAATATACCATCTTCTAGCAAAAGGCAAGGGGCTGCTGCTGTGTAGCAATGCAGCCCCACATCTGCCAGCCCCACGTCTGCCAGCACCCAGATCGCCCTCGGCCTCTTCTGGGTGCTTAGCAGAAAATACTGGGCGCTTGGCAGAAAATAGCATACTACGACTGATAGCCATCATCATCAAGACAGTTCGATAGGACTGAGCATGTCTGCCCAGGTGCCCATGATTGACAGCCACTGCAGCACGATGACGACGGATACCAGTCATAATACCTTCTACCAAAAGGCAAGGGGCTGGTGCAATGCAGCCCTACGGCTGCCAGCCCCACGGCTATCAGTCATGCTGCACCGTCTACCGCCAAAAGGCAGTTAGCTGCTGCTGCTGTGTAGCAATGCAGTCCCACGTCTGCCGGCACCCAGATGACATATGGTGACGGTGAGCTGAGCTAAGCGGGCTCCATGCTTGCCGTGGTATGTTGTCTGCACAGGTAACCCAGGTAAAAAGGCGCGAATCTATTGTCTGCCGTTGCTCTGACGGAGGGGGAGGGGCCTGACGACATGTACCCAGAACCCCCCGTGACACTGTTTTGCATCATTCGGGCATTGGGATCTCAACCCAGAATTCCAATGGGTGGCGGAGACTGCGGGAACTGTGGGATAGCTACCCATAGTGCAATGCTCCGGAAGTCGACGCTAGCCTCGGTACTGTGGACGCGGTCCGCCGACTAGAGCACTTAGAGCATTTTATGTGGGCACACACACAATCGGCTGTATACAACCGATTTCTATAAAACCGGCTTCTATAAATTCGACCTAATTTCGTAGTGTAGACATACCCTAAGATCCTGCTACTTGCCTCGGGGTGTGGGCTGAGAGGTGCCAAGGCTGTTGGAAGTCCTTTGGGGGGAAAAAACACTTGTAAAAAGCTGGGCTTTGGAAGCAGAGAAACACCTTTTTCTGAGCAGCTCCTTCCCCTGCCTGTGGTAGCTGCAGAAGGCCCCACGTTGGCACTCCTATACAAAGATGCACATAAAAGCCTCCAGTTACCACTGCCAGGGACATGAGTAACTAAGCAAGGCCTTCTTCAGCCTCTGTGGGCAGTGGAAGGAGTGACTTCTTGAAGCAGAGCAGACTCTAATACGGGGAAAGGCATTTTCCCTGATATACCAGATAGCCTGCAGCAACTAACAAAAGTACTCGCAAAGGCACCAGCCCCTGGCTCATGCAATTCTCCCATTATCTTAAAGGGCTACAGACCCACTCCTCATCTCTATTCCCCAGCAAGCTGGTTGTTTGGGTTGGGAGGATATCACTTACCTATAGGCAGAGTTCCAGACTAAGAGCTGGGACTCTGCCTGTCAGCTTCCTGCCACTGTTCTGATGGACCCTGCTGCTTGTGACAATTTACCTAGACCATGCCTCAAGGCAGAAGGTGGAGTTGGAGCAGACACTCAAGAGAGTGGTGCTCTAATTCAAGAGTTACAATGTTATGTTATTACAACTTGGCATTGAGGGTGTCAGATAGGGAGTGAAAAATAGGTCTGGGGTACTGCCCTGATCAATCCTATAGAACAATGTAAGAGAAAGGACAAAAATAACACACTGATTTGGGTCCATTTGATCGCCAATGTAAAATTTATTTCCAATGTAATAAGTTTACTATGTGGTAAGTCATGAGCCTCACAAAATCCGGTAAGCTGATGGTTTACATCAGTTGTTCTCAACCTTTTCCATTCTAGTGCTCCCCCAGGGCTCCCATCCCATCTATCGAGAAATTAGACAGGATCCTCCTCCCAATTAACAGTATAGGAAGGGCAGGGTGGTCTCAACCCTCAGTAGAGCTTGTGAGCCTCATGTTAAAAACCCACGGTTTAGATAATACATCCACATTGACACAGATATATTGCCCATGGCCCTGACTCTCCTTTGGCCTGAGTTTATAATTCCTTGCATACATATTATTGCAGACCAACCCTCTCAGAAACATACCCCTATAGTGCAGACCCCCTGCAAAGGCTCATGCCTCTTGCCACTTTTCCACAATGAAACCACACCAGATCTGCTGCCTGGGGGAAGCCTGGCAGGCACAAAATTTGCCACCTTGTGAGGATTGCAACGTTAGGCTTTCAATAAAAAATAATTTGTAGAATGGATCTTTTCAGGTTAACAAATTGAAAACTCCTTCATGTCTGAATCTACTGTGTGTCAGATTTGTTTTGATAGCTTAATGGTGAAACTCAGTAGGCTATGTCAGGTTAACTATGCATTTAAGAAGTTTAACAATAGTTTAATGTTATCCAATAATTTTTGACAATGTTATTTGTTGTGTGTTTGTGTATTTGAGGACAAGGACAGGAGGTTGTTGCAAAACCTCTCAGTAAAGTTTTAGCTTAGTAAAGTGTTTTTGTTTGTTTGTTTGTTTGTTTTTTGCATTGGTCAGTAACTGATGGTTGTTTTAAAAGCACGCACTATGCAATAGATAATTCGTTAACTGTTTCTTGATAGTAACTAATTTTCCATTCTTGTGTCTTTTTGTTATATATGTCACACACAGATTTTAGCCCTAGTTTTTTAAGAAAAGTTGGATGTATAATTGGATGCCCAATAAATGCATTCATTTACCAGTACTGGTTATGCAAATCAAATCATTGCAAATATCCACAATTAGTGGGACACATACACACGTGTGTGTGTGTATAATCACAACCCTGAATATTTAACATTTACCAGTAGGCTATTTCATGATCTAACTGCAAATTTCCAAATTATAAGCTTTATAATAATCCTCCTTTTATTCCAGCCAAAATTATGTGTATAGTAGTTATTTTCAAGGCCACATTTTTCCACTGTGTTAGCTGCAGGAAAATAAAACTTTCTTGTAAGGTTATATATTTAGAGAAACTCTACAAAATTGTCCCGTATTAATAGATCCTAAGCATTCCTGGGAGGTGGCTCAGCACATTACCATGTAACTCTGCTGCCCTTGAAAAGGCATAATTTGATCTTCACAGTTTTTTTTTTAAAAATTCTCTGGTAGTTACAGAGAACAAGAGACCACAGTTCAGCTCCTCAAGCAGAGAGCTGGGCTGAGGACCACAACGGTGCTGACTTGTAAGTTTCGGAATGTCAATGAGAGAAGCAAAGGGCTTTTTTTCTTGGAAATTGGTTTCTCGGTGAAGAGCTGGCACATTGGTCATAGGAAAGTGGTCTCAGTGGGTTTAGGGCTTCTGTGGCAGAGCTGCCTGTCAGCATCAATGGATGCCTTTGTATAGGACAAAAGGAAAGGGGGAAGGAGGGGGAAGGAGTGAGCAGTTCACTGGTATGTGATCCAAGAGCAGTGATAGGCAAACTTCAAAAAGGATAAAGCTCGGGATCTTGACTCTACAAAAAAGAGCTAGAAATCCCATGAGAAAATACTTTCTTGAGAGATTTTCAGCACCCTGCCATCTGGTCCTGGATTGGTATACCTCTTAGTCAACCAAGAAGAAATAGTAGTTTAGGTCTTTTCCCAAAAGGATCCAAATTTTCTACAAGGAAAAGGATGCCTGAAGAGTTCAAAGGGAGACAGATGGACACTCTCTCATACTCTACATAGGGCTTCCCATCTGCAGATTCTGAGCAAGAGGAGGGATACCAAGGAGCCAGATGTTGATCTCAGCTACACCAGTGTAAATCCAGAGCAGCTCTCTGTGAAATCAATGGCGTTACCCAAGAGTCACATCACTGAACTTTGTCCCACAAAAGGTCCGTTTGGAGGAGAGTATCCTTTTAAAAACAAATTTTATTAACTACATTTCATGTTTGCTATAGCAAATTATATTCAATTTATCACTCAAATGAACATCAGTAGATGTTGTTTGTAGCTGTGCCTGTGCGCTACTTTTAAAAAAAAGGTTTTTGGTCTCAAGTTAATTTTGTACCTAACTGTGTAATAAATGTGATAATCTAAGGGCTTGTCTACACTTGAAATACAACAGTGGTACAGCTGTGCTGCTGTAGCGCTTCAGTGTAGACACTATCTACGCTGATGGGTGGGGTTCTCCCATTGGCATAGTTAGTCCACCTCACTGAGAGGCAGTAGCTAGGTCGGCGGAAGAATTTTTCCTTTGACCTACTGCTGTCTACACTGGGGTTAGGTTGGCTTAACTACTTCACTCAGAGGGTGTGGATTTTTCACATCTGTGAGTGATGTAAGTGGGTCGACATAACTTTTTAGAGTAGATCAGGCCTAAGAGCTTTTTGACCACATCATATTAAAGTCTATTAAACTGTTTGGAATAGTTAGATGATGTGGGGTCATCTCCTGGACAGATATTAACCAATCAAGAAACAGTGCCTTATGGGCAGACCTGTCTCACCCCATGTTCCTGAGAAATTCATATGGGTGAGTACTGAAAGGACATTGCACCTGAGGCTGTGTGACAGATACTGAATCACCCAGGAGAATAAATAAGCACAAGACCAAGTGGATAAACAAAAAGATAAAAAAGTCTTTATGGTGAAACAGAGTTAATGCAGAGAACTTCTACCAGGATGCTGTACACATGGTCTTCTTGCTCCATGAATAGCCCATGTACCTGACTACTGATTGAACAGATGTTACATACAAATCCAAATGATCAGGATGTAATATCTTCTGAACAAAGAGCTTAGCACACTGAACTCCGCTTCAATTTCAGTGACTTTTTGAAATCTTGTAACTGCTGGATTGAAGTAAATACCTTAATTTTATTTAGAGCTGATGGTAGGAATAGGCAAGTCTCCAGCAAGTGAGGCATGTGATTTATGGTGTTGAATTTCTCGTCCCCAATTTCTACTTCATTAAGCACAAATATTAAAAACAAACAGTTTCTAATGTTTTTTTCCATACTTTGTAGATTCATA
Source organism: Emys orbicularis (assembly GCF_028017835.1). Taxonomy (NCBI): domain Eukaryota; kingdom Metazoa; phylum Chordata; order Testudines; family Emydidae; genus Emys; species Emys orbicularis. The sequence goes on from NC_088690.1 coordinate 40,882,089, forward strand.
ACGTAACTGTAGCTGTCAGGAGAGCTGTATGTAAAGTATTTGCAAATGCAGCAAAAGCAATAAATTTTGACTTAGCCCTAGGTTGTTGGGGGTTTTTTATACCATTTTTGAGGAATGACATAGGAACTAAGGCTCCATGCAGGCAAAACCTTGTGATTGCGCTGAGCTCGTTGCAGGACTGGGCCTAAAATTGCATCCGCAATGGAGTTGATTCATCATGTTAGATACTATCCACTTCTTCAGTGATCCCACCTCTTACTATTCATCACTGATCTCTCACTTTCATGGTTATCTTAGAACATTTTTGTAGAAGAAACTATACTTTTTAAAGAGAAAGGTTCCTAAAAAGAGATGACCCCACAACTAAATCAAGCATCCAAAAACCCCTGTGTGTTGAACAAGTTTGGATATGCATCTAAACTTTGCTGCACAAACCTGGCTCTAGTTCTCAATAAATAATGGCTCCAGCATGAATAACTGTGCTTTTATGTAGAAGCATAGATTAATGAAGAGTTCACTAAATTACAAAACTAGAGCCAAATCTTGGCTGGAGAACCACACAGGCATATACTTGTGGAAAAGAGTAATTATAACTAATCCTGGTATGCACCTTTTAAAGACCTCAGTTCTGCCTAAACCCATGACATCTGGATAGTCAACACTGTGGATGCTGCAGGAGTGAAACAGATTAGCAGCAATACAGTGGCATTGTTTGGGCAAAGGGGATGATGTACGCATATGAAAAGCAGCAAAAGTCTATATGTCTCACATATCATGTGGCTGGTCTTGCGCATATGTGAATAAATTGCCAGAGAAGGAATAAATTGTATGACTAGGTGTGTCTGATGACTAAGCAATTTTGGGTGCCCCATTTCACTTATTTAGAGATAGCCATGCTGTCAGATAGAATCTGGACTTTAAATAATGCTGCTGTCAGTGCATACATTTGTAATATATTTGTAATGGGAATCGAGTATTTGGCTACAAATTATCACACTCAAACCATATTAAAAAGTAAAACCACTTTAAAAAGTCTAATTTAACCCGAAGTAATTCCTTACGCTCAAAAAACAACATAAACCTGTACAACACTAACCTGATTTCTTCATTAGTAGTTACCAAAACAATAAATATCAAAGACCTTTCAAGCAAGCTGCTTTAAATCAGGTTGACCTTTACTTCCCATTAGGCCTTCAGATGCTTTTGTTGTTTACACAACAGTAGACTAATGTTTTTGGACACCCAGTATCCACTTTGGCATGTCTGAAAAAACAGAAGCTGTAGTTTACTTGTGGTTTTACTGAGAAATGTACCATCATTGCAGCGGGCTAGTTATTTACTCTCATTCTAACACCATATAAGCAAAGTTGCCTATCAGGATGGTGTTAATTTTCTCTCAAAAGAAAAAAAGGAAAGAATAATATAAAAAAAACCTTTAGTTTTTATATCCACTATAAAGTTATGTCAATATTTTTGTTCATATTATGGAGGCATTCGTAGCAACTCCACAGTCATGGTTATATTGAGATTTATATTTAAAATGGGAATAAAATCCCTCTGTTTTACATGGTAATGGTGGAATTTAGTCTCCAAATGTAACCAGATAATTGTATATGGAACAACTGAATTTTAAGTGTAATTTTTTTTAGTAAAATATTTACTAATTTGGTCAATGGAAATATTTAATTGTGATCCCTTTTTGAAATTTGCCCTATTTTCCTCACATTTGTTTGCTAATCAATCACAATTATCGCAAATTCCAACTATAAACACATACAAGCCAAGCGACTCTGGTCTTCAAGGTTGTCAGCCTGCCTCCCTGCCTCTGGTTACACTCTTTACATAGAGCAGGGAAGGAGACTGGGTGGTGGCAGGCAGTATGGGAATGGGCTCTGGGCCCCCCATGAGACATGAGGAAGTATGTGGGGGTTAGCAGAGATGTACAGGTAGCCTGTGGAGGAAGAGGCTGTGTGTATGATGGGGTTCATAACTGTGCAGGGACATGGGATGTGGGGACTCAAGTGCCTGTGTATCATGGCATCAAGACTTCAAGAGCTCCCCCAGTGCTGATCCCTCACTGCCCAGTGCAGTGAGTCAGTGGCTCCCTGTGGAGCTCTTCAAACCTGGATGCTTCACTGCAAAGACACCCCCATTCTGGTCCACACACAGAACCCTGTTTTCCTTAGCTCGGGTATCCTAACTAAATCTCTCTTCCACCTCATAGTCCCCCACAACTCCAGTCAATCCCAATCACTACTAACTGTTCCTACCTCTCTATTTGCCCCCATGTACTGTTTATGCCCAATGCCCCCAAACACCTCCACTGGCTGCCTACCTCCAGAGGCAGAGGAGGTGAGTAAGGGTGAGTGGGATGAAGGGACATGGGAGAGACCAGGGATGTGTGCCCAGGTGATGAGAAAGGGAATTTTTCCAGGGGATGAGGCCTGGGATGTGGGAATTGTTCAGAATGGGAGATTGGGAAGGTGTGGGGGGACTTCACTGGTGGCAGCAGTGCTGTGGGGAGCTCTTCAAGGACAATTGCCTCAGTGAAGAGACTTCGCTCCTCCATCACTGCTGCCTCATCTCTCTGGTATACCAGGCACCAGTACTGGTCAAGGAGAGTGCCCCAAAGCATGAGCAAAAGGCCCCGTATTGCTTCCTGGCATGCTAGAAAGCCATGCCCAAAGAACAGAGAAAATAAATTATATTATAGCAGTTTAATCCATTCCCTACATCACTGTCAGAGGTGCTATATGGGATGTGCCTGTAGGAGCATGGGACTGTTACTAGTGATACTTTCAATTACCCCCAAATAAAATAATCCTGACAGCTAAGTGAAATGTTCTCTATGGAAACTGGAACATGAATTTTATACAATGGAAATTGGTTTGTCTCCTAGTTATAATGATTAGGATGAACAGGACAGAGGCTGACAGGAGAATGCCCATAAGTCTCTCTCTGGAAGACTCTTACTATTACCAAGAAGGGTTTTTTTTTTTTAATCTAGCAGTTTCTGATTTCTCTTATATTTTACAGGACATGGTGGTGATGGGGGATTTCAACTACCCAGACATCTGTTGGGAAAATAATTCTTCCGCTCTACTCCATGCTGATTAGGCCTCAGCTGGAGTATTGAGTCGAGTTCTGGGTGTCACAATTCAAAGATGTGGTCAAATTGGAGAAAGTCCAGCAAAGAGCAACAAAAAAGATTAAAGGTCTAGAAAACATAACCTATGAGGGAAGACTGAAAAAAAATGGGTTTATTCAGTATGGAGAAGAGAAGACTGAGGGGGGACATGATAACAGTTTTCAAGTACATAAAAGGTTAGTACAAGAAGGAGGGGGGTAAATTGTTCTTGTTAACCTCTGGGAATAGGACAAGAAGCAATGAGCTGAAATTGCAGCAATTGTGGTATAAGATGAACATTAGGAAAAACTTCCTAATGTCAGGGTAGTTACACACTGGAATAAATTGCCTAGGGAGATTGTGGAATCTCCGTCATTTGAGATTTTTAAGAGCAGGTTAGACAAACACCTGTCAGGGATGGTCTAGATAATACTTAGTCCTGCCAGGAGTGCAGGGAACTGGACTAGGTGACCTCTTGAGGTCCTTTCCTGTCCTACGATTCTATGATTCACAATACTTGTTACTCAACTCCTTGAATGAAACTGGATCTTGGTTAACTAACACAGACTGCTATATTGTGTCATTGTTTTTTAGGCAGAACTCCTGATTGATTTCAATATGAAGTTATGGTCAAAAAAGTTGGTTAATTTTGATTTTCTGCTCTTAGGAAACAGTGCATAAAGAATGGTAGAAGTTGTGTTTGTGGGGGGTGGGTTTATTTTATTTTTTATTGCCATCATATGAACAAAATTAACATGGGGAGAGAAGAAAAATGACAGAAAAGGAGGAGAATAGAGCCAAAACCATAATGTCCATACTGGCTCAAACCAATGGTCCATCTAGCCCAGTACCATGTGGCCAGTGCCAGGTACTTCAGAAGGAATGAATAGAACAGGTGATCCATCCCTGTCAACCAGTCCCAGCTTCTGGGAGTCAGAGGTTTAGGGATACCCAGAGCAAGGGGTTGTGTCCTTGACCAACTTGGCTAATAACCACTGATAGACCTGTCCTCCATGAGCTTATCTAATGCTTTTTTGAACTCAGTTAAACTTTTGGCCATCACAACATCCCTGGCAATGGGTTCCACAGATTGATTGTGTGTTGTGTGAAGAAGTACTTCCCTTTGTTTGTTTTAAACCTGCTGCCTATTAATTTCATTGGCAGACCTCTGTTTTTTGTGTTATATGACGGGATAAATAGCACTTCCCTCTTCACTTTCTCCACAACACTCAGGTTTGTATGGACCTCTATCATATCTCCACCTAATCATCTCTTTTCTAAGATGATCAGTCCCACTCTTTCTAATCTCTCCTCATATAGAAGCTGTTCCATACCCCCTAATAATTTTTGTTGCCCTTCTTTTCACCTTTTCCAATTGTAATATAACTCCTTTGAGATGAGACGACCAGAACTGAATTCAGCATTCAAGGTGTGGGCGTACCATGGGATTTATACAGTGGCATTTTGATATTTCTGTCTTTTTATTTCTCTTTCCTAATGGTTAACATTCTGTTAGCTTTTTCACTCCTATTCCACATTAAGCAGATGTTTTCAGAGACCTATCCATGACGACTCTAAGATGTCTTTCTTTAGTTGTAACAGCTAATTTAGACCTCATCATTTTTAAGTATAGTTGGGATCTTTTTTTCCAATATGCATTACTTTGCACTTATCAACACTGAATTTCATCATTTTGTTGCCCAGTCACCCAGCTTTGTGAGATCCCTTTGTAACTCTTTGCAGCCAGCTCTGGTCTTAACTATCTTGAGAAATTTTGTATTGTCTGCACATTTTGCCACCTCACTGTCCACCCTCTTTCCCAGGTCATTTATGAATATGTTGAAAGCACTGGTCTCAGTACAGATCCTTGGGGGACCCTGCTATTTACTTCTCTCCATTGTGAAAATTGACCATTGATTCCTATCTTTTGTTTCCTATCTTTTAGCCAGTTACTGATCCATTAGAGGACCTTCCCTATTATCTGATGACTTCTTACTTTGCTTAAGAGCTTTTGATGAGGACCTTGTCAAAGGCTTTCTGAAAATCTACCTACACTATATTCACTGCATCTCCCTTGTCCACATGCTTGTTTGCACCCTCAAAGGATTCTAATAGATTGGTGAGGTGTGATTTCCCTTTACAAAAGCGGTGTTGACTCTTCCCCAACATATCATGTTCATTTATGTGTCTGATAATTCTGTTCTTTACTATAGTTTCAACCAATTTGCCTGATACTGAAATTAGGCTTACCAGACTGTTATTGTCAGTATCATCTCTGGAACCTTTTTTTTAAATTAGCATTACATTAGCTTTTCTCCAGTCATCTGTTACAAAGACTGATTTAAGTGATAGGTTATAGACCACAGTAGGTAGTTCTGCAATTTCATATTTGAGTTCCTTCAGAACTCTTGGGTGATTTCTATCTGGTCCTGATGACCTACTACTATTTAATTTATTGGTTTGTTCCAAAACTTCATGTATTGACACTTCAATCTGGGAAAGTTTCTCAGATTTGTTGCCTAAAAAGAATGGCTCAGGTATGGGAATCACCCTTACATCCTCTGCAGTGAAGGTCAATGCAAAGAATTCATTTAGCTCCTCCACAACAGCCTTGTCTTCCTTGAGTGCTCCTTTAGCAAACAAAGCTTCTAATAGCAGTCTGCTTGCCCTTCGTCTATTTGTTATTTTTATAACACTTTTCTTTGGTTGCATTTCTTTTTTATGATAATGGCGGCAGTAGTTTATAGGGAGATAAAGATACCCCTCTAGTGCCAATAAGTGGACATGGAGTTACTATGGATTTTGGAATTCACTCTTGGCATTTCTCTTGGTTGGGGATTGTGCTAGTCTGGTTTCAGTTTTAAGAACATATGAGCTGACATACAGGAACTGACCATCTGTCCTGGTATCCTGTCTGATTGTGACCAGTGCCAGATGCTTCAGAGGAAAGTGAAAAATCTGCATCATGCACCTAACTGAATCTTTAACAATAATATGGAGCAATTTTTACCTGAAAATCATCCTCACCCTCATAAGACTATTCTAATTATTACTATGGTATGTCTACACTACGGAGAGTATAAGGGAACAGCTATATTGGCATAACTATGCCAGCATAGCCCCCATAGTGTAGGCACAGCCTACACTGATAGAATGGGGTTTTCTGTCCGTGTATGAAAACCATCTCCCCAAACAAAGTTATCTATACTGAAGACTTCTTCCATTGCTATAGCTGTGTCTACAGTGGGGTTTTTGTTGGCACAGCTATGTCGGTCAAGGGGGTGTTTTTTCACATCCCAACTGACGTAGCTGTGACAATATAACTTTTCAGTGTAGATCAGCCTGAAACTATGGTAGGCATGTCTGAAACACTGAAGGAGGACAGACAGACAAAAGGCAAGTAAACAGAGGTTGGCTGAAAGGAAAAGGAAAGGAAACAGGAACAGCAATAGGAAATTATATACTTTATATACACTCAACTTGACTCACTGTAAAATTAAAGTTTTGTATGTTGTGAAAATCAAGGGTAATATTTAAAATTAGACATATATATTCTTTTACCTTTGTTTTTAGAATATGAAATTTACAAATAGAAGGAAATAAAAAAAAATCTAGTTAACAAATGGATTGGGGAAAATTTCTTCTTTAAATCTTAAGAAGTTATTGCCATAGATGGTAGTATGGTCACTAAAATAGATGTTGAGTAAAATTTTCAAAAATATCAAGGTAATTTAGAAGCCTAAGTCCCATTTTCAAAAGTGCCTAAGTCTCCTTGTAAATCAATGTGATTTAGACTCCTAAGGGCCTAAGTCACGTTTGAAAATAGAATTTAGGGTCCTAAGTCACTTTACTTTTAAAAAAAATTCCAATTGCTATTTGGAGGGGGTTATATGGTAAATTCAGAATGCAGAAAATGTTTGATTTATAACCACAGAATATCTATTCAAGAATATTACCATACATTTTTCTTTGTTTTGTATTATTCTTCGGTTAGTCCAATTAAGTGGAAAGATGTTTTCTCTAGAGCCTGTGGCATACAGTAGTTATTCAGCTAACTATTGGCATATGTTCTTGAAATGCCTGCCCAAAAGATGACCTGTAGACTAAACAGAATCTGTGGAATCTGTTGCTCTTCTTGGATGAACTGAAGAATTCATGTTTAAAAAAAAAAAAAAAAACAGGTAGCAGTACTAGTCTTTTTTACTTTGCTTACACCCCCCCCCCCTCCCCACATTTAAGCAACCAAACTTTACTAAACAGTTTTCTCTTAATGGGCTGTGAGATGTGATTGTCTCGAGCAGCCTCTGTTTATAGTACATTCAGCAATCTGCAGCCCTAGACAAAACTACAGTGTTCCATCCCGGTCCTCATAGATCTAGGCAGATCTGGCCTGGCAGTCCTTTTATCATGATGGAGAGGCAGCCAGGCCAAATTTAAATGAGTGGTGTTGCAGCTGGGCCGACGGAGTCACAATGCCATTCTAACTGGATTCGGCAGTCCCTCTGTTATGACACAGGGATGTCCAGGCCAAATCTGCTGACCTAGGCAGCTTCCTTGTTCACCTGTAGCTAGACTGGCCCCCAACTGTATATAGACCATAGGACTCCTAGGACTCCTAGGACCTGATTTTTAAAGAGACTTCAGGCTGCCCTCTGATTTTGCACCAACAATTAATTCCACCCACAAAAGTGTCCTCATAATTAATTGTGAGTGCAAATGCTAGCATTTAAGCATCTAACTACCCACAAATCAGATAGTGAGCCCCATATTTAATTACAGGTACAATGTATAACATGTATAAAATTGTGCTTGGAAAATTAATGACTTGATTTTGAAAACTAGCCATTGCTGTCTTACTTCCTAAGGTCAATGTTCACTTTTTATATTTATAAATTAGGCAATAACTGGTCAGGAAAATGGACCAAGCCACAAATATTCCACAGCCAAGTACTGCAGCTTTCTATTGTATTAACTGAATTGTGTTCTTTAATAGTCTAATTAAATGTAGAACATGCAGGATTTTTACACAAATGCTATTTTATATCACACTAAAACATGAGGGAGATTTCACAGTCTTAATGAGGACACCTGAAATCTAGGAAACTTCATGTAGTGCAGTATTTGGCAATTCACGTATTTAGTGGTGCTAATGGCAGGAAACACCCCACACCTGACAATTGAGAATTTGTTTCCAGGTATAAATCATCCAAATGAAAAACAGCACAATCTGGGCCACTGCATGGTAGATACAGAGACTGGCAAATAAATACATTTGATTTGTTTTATTTAAAAAAAGTTTGGCCACATTTACAAGTCTAAAAAGGAATTTGAAACCAGTGAGAAATTGTTGAACAATTGTTGAACAGTACAGAAGTCAGGGAGGCTTAATTATTACTGATCTCAGATATCATAGATATGGAATATCATGTAAAAAATCTAAGGGCTCCATCATGGGTGGTATGCAGCTAAATAAGGACCAAAATTTTGCTCTCAGACAATGGAAATTGTCTATATGCACACAATAGGATTTTGTCATGGTTTTAATGTAAAACCATCATAATGTATGATGTAACACATGCGTGATCATTTTCTCAGTGAAACTTTACAAGCAAGAATAACAAAAAATATTGTCCACCAGAACAAACTTTATGCCCAGCTCTCTGCTTTTGAGTCCCTAATATAGTCATTTTTTTCTACTCATTTTTCCTGCCACCACACACTATTCTGCCTTTACAGTCATAGTCAAAATTTACACCAATATCTGCTACAGCTGTAGCGATATATTCAGATTAGAGTCTATATTTACTCTTTAGAATGCCATTCATTCTACATTCCTTGTACTAATACTTTCTAGGCAGCTAGTAGCAATCAGTAGGAGTGTAAAATATTTGGGATGAAACTGAAACCTTCTAAAAATTCAAGGTTTTTTCTGCATTTCATGATTAACTTGGAAATCGATCAAATCAAGCTAAAGTATGTAAATATTTTCAGCAGGAATGGGATGATAGTTTAGTGAGAATAAAGTTGAGTGGTCCATTTTTGAGCCAAAAGGATCTGATTCCAAGTAAGAAGGTGCTATTATCTAGCAATGATGGCTTTTGCATAGACAGCATTAACACACATGCATTTTGATGAAAAATAATCTCTAATTCATTGTAATCTGGGTGATTTCTAATCAGATTGGCAATTTTAATACAGTGCCATGGATAAAAAAATATGACTGGCACAGCTATAGTAACAATGTTGTCATCTGTAGTGAAATTTCAATCTGAATAAACACAGAAGGAGCTTAACTGCTTTGTAACAGTCATATTAAAAATAGAGCATATACATATACTAACAGACTTCTCTACTATTCTCTTATGACAACAGCAATTTTACACGTCCCTATACTGGATCTCAGTTCAGAGGAAGGGCTGATAGAAGTAGAGGATGGGTGTGAGGATCCACAGGCCTGGAACCCAGGTCTGCTGAGTCCCAAGCAGCTGTCATACCTACACCACCATTCAACAGATCTGATGGTGTAGGAGACAACAACCTTAGGAACCCTGAGGGCTCAGGCTTCACTGGCTGCCCAGCCCACAGAAGCCCTAATCGGTGGTGTTTACTGAGCTCTCATTTGGCATAGGCATGCTATTTAAGCCTGGAGGAAACACCCGGAGACTCTCCGTATGCAACTAGGAGGCTTGTTGGCTTGCTTCTGTAAACAGACCCTGTGTTCCTGATACCTTGCCTCATCCCTAGGTTCCAGGTCCCCTGCCCAGCTCCTAGTCCTTCACTCTGTCTCTGATCCACTACCCCTGCCTCAGCAGAGCTGTTTGGCTTCTGACCCAGCACAGCTCATTAACTATGACCTGACCCTTTGGCATGACACCAAAGCAGACTGTGGCTTCCAGCCAGGAGGGGCTTCCAACCCACAGTTGGGATCCTGACAATGACATATGAGACACAAGAGGTAGATGGTTCTTTCTATCCAATCTTCCTTTTTCTTAATTCCCAGATTACCCTTTCTGAGACCTCAGATATCCCCTTGTTTGAATGGCACCTCTCTATACTTTTCCTCTGTAAGGTCTACATTAGTCTGTTGTCTATAGCACACTGCCTTAGCAAGGCTCTGGAGGCACTGTGCCTAAGGAAGGCATAACATCTCTGGGAACACTAGTTGCTCTCAACCTGACGAATAGCCCCTTGCAGATATTCTCTTTTGTTTCCTCTTAGTTCTGGTAATACTAGAACCCAGACTCAAAATTACCTGCCAGTCCCAGTGGCAGCCTTCCTTCTTCGAAGAACCAATGTAATAGGTGTTCAGTTCTGCAATGAGAGAAGAAATTGTGCGAAATGATGTGGCTCCACTGCACAGAACTTACATAAGAATTTAAAATATGTTATTTCTTTAAAGCTCTGCTAGAATCTACATAATTAATTTAGACAGATGGAATGAGATTTTTTTCAGTGCTGGTTACTTTTGACAAACTGAATAGCTGAGCTCAATGCCTTTCAAAGGTGTCCACTCCCTTAACAGACCAGAGTAGCCACGACAATGGAATATTTTCTGAAAGAGGAAATGGCACCTTTTGTGGGACAAGCAAGTGTGGGCAGGCCGGTTCCTTGGGCTGGGCTCAATCTGCTCAAAAAGTGTTAGAAAGCAGCAGAGAATCTGTAAAATGGGAGGGCTCAAGCCTGAGAGCAGTTTGAAGAACTATTTTAAAAGAGGCCATCCACCTTATTGGAAGCCTCTTCCAAAGAACCACTCCTTGAAGACAAAGTATCCACCGTTTTCATGGGATTGTATTCAAATAGACCCTGATGTGCTCAGGCTATATCTACTCTATGCTGCAATATGGATTACAGGGGTGTGAATTTCAGAGTGCACCAAAATGTTGCGCTGTAACTGCCCCATGTGGACACTGCTGGCATGAACTAAAAGGTTCCTAGTTCAGGTCAACATAGTCCTCTTTTAAACAGGAATGTGTTAATACAAACTAGGCATTTCTTAGTTTGTGCCAGCAATGTCCACATGGAGTAGTTACAGTGCAACATTTGGTGCGTTCTGCAGTTCACACCCCTGTAGCCCATACTGTGGCACAGTGTAGACAAGCTCTTAGTTAGTTACCTAAAACATGGTTCTAACTTGTCACTTACAGCCTATGTAAATACCTCCAGAAAGTTCTCCAAAATATGGTGTGTCTTTGCTGAGTGAAACGTGAAATGAATCTCTGCCAAAGATGTGTGCTGTGCCACTAAGGAAATTAGAAACAAGTAGGATCTGGCTGTGTGCATAATATGGGACGTGTGGAAAATTGCCATCCGCATCTGTTCATAACACTTAGTCTTCGATGTTAATGGCAGTAAAACCAGAGGAAAGTGCTTGGAAGAAATACAGTATGACACAAATCAGAATTGTTTTTAAGCTTTGAAAGTAAATTGGCTGCTGTGTGATCTTTGTTAACTCCAAAGATTTAAAATGCAGTTTGAAAGGGTGCTTTTCAAAACCGCAGAGGGCTGTGATGCCAGATCATGGCTCATCATACATGCCTACGTAGGATTAAGAGGACATAAAATGTCCCTCTTTCTTCCCTGCTCCAGCTACCCACATCATGCCATCTAATAAAACCCACACTGGCCAGCCTAATCAAATCAAAACTTACTAAAAACTAAAACAGTAAAAGGGGATGAAATTCTGTTCCTTGCAAGTACAAGTATCCTCAAAACCTTAATTTGTGTGACTATGTGATACCATTTCTCGCTGTGTCATCTCATGTCATATTTAAATGAGGGCCAAATCCATTTTCCAGTAAAGCCAATAGAAAGATTCCCATTAACTTTAATGGGAGCTGGATTGTGTATCTGGAGTGTAACTCTTTTGGACAGGGATCCTGCAGTCTTTAAATCAAGACTGGGTGCCTAAAAAAGATACTGTAACTCAAACAGAAGTTCTGGGCGAGATGTAGAAATTACTGGCTAGGCTCTATGGTCTGTGTTATACAGGAGGTCAGACTAGATGTTCATTGTGACTCTGACAGACCAGGTGCCAGCTCTTGCCAAAGCTTTAGGCCTCAGCTGAGCACTGACAAATTCATTGCTGGAAACCTGTCTGTTTCCTCTGTATGTTAGTATGGTTAATATGGGTATTGAACTTGAACTGTGTTTTGTGTTTAGACCTTATGAAATGCTTCTAAATTGCTGCAAGCATTAATCTCACTTAAAAGATCTTTATCCTATTGTAGAAGGGTTCGGCTGCAGCTCGTCCCTCCCCGGGGCAGCGGGGAACCACACCGCCTCGCTACGTCCGTCCGGTTACGTTGGGGAACTAGTCTGGCCGCGGGATCTCATGCCATGGTAGAGACAAAACAAACAGGTACTCCGGCCTGGTTGGCAGGCAGTAGTGAGTCCCACGCTCAGGTCCTCGGACGGGGCGGAGCAAACCGTTAAACAACAAGCCCAGGCCCTGGGTCAGGGCAGGGCAGTACAGAGTCAATGGCTCAGGCCCTCAGGCAGGGGCTGAACAAACGGGTAAGCAACAGGCCCAGATCCTGGCTCTGAAGGGCCTGGGAGAGGGGGAGACTGCCACCCACACCTTGGGTGGCGGGGGGATGCAGGCCCACCCACTCCACTGCATCCCAGCCCGGGGCCCTAGCAGTGGCAGATGGGCTGCTGCTGTGTCAGTGGGGATCCTGGCCGCAACACACTGACATAGGCTCTGTCAGTGCTGCAGCCAGACTAGGGTCAGCTGCCCCCGGGCTACTTCCTACCTCCCCCTCTAGAGGTACCTGCATCCGGACAGTGTCCTCCAAGGGATCAAACACCATGGGCTCCTCCAGGTAACCAGCAAGTGGTAGGCTTGGCAGCTCCTCTGGGTAACTGGCGATGGGCAGGCTTAACAGCTTCTCCGGGGCCTGGTTGGCATCAGACTCGGCTGGTCTGGCCAGTCCTCGGGTCGGCCGCCAATTGCCGAGGTCTCCCAACCAGGAGCTAGGCCACAGGCGTCTGGCTTCTCTGGCAGCTGGGTCTCTAGTGAGCTCTGGGGTTGGGCGTTTGTACTTTCTGTCCTGCGCCTTGATTTCTGGGGGGCGGGCGCAGGCCCCACCGGCTCCGCCCACTTTGTCGGCTGGAGGGGATTGTCCCTCCCTGGGGCGGCGGGGAACCACACCGCCTCGCTACACCTATGTTAAAAGGTAATATTTAGATTTTTGCTTTATAACTGTAAAAGTGTTCCCCCTGAAACTATCACTCTGTCAGAAGGGATTGCCTACTGCTCATTCAGAAGGCTATCAAAACTAAATGGGCCATTGTGGAACAGCACCCCCATAAAGAGGTGACATTCAAAATGACTTGTCCCATCAGATTGAATTCTAGACGAAGGAAATAAAGATAGTGAACAAGAAAATTTTTCATCTCTCTTTTGCTGTGGTTTTGGAACCATAGACGGTAACTCACTTGTGTATGTATGTTTTCCTGCTTTAACCTGTAAATAACGCTCTCATTTCATTTTCCTACTTAATAAATCCTTAGTTAGTTTACTATAGGATTGGTTACAAGTATTGTCATTGTTGTGTGATCTTGAGGTACCGATTGACCTGGGGTAAATGACTGGTCCAACCAGCGGACCAAATTCGGTGATGAATTCTGGTCACATGCCACCTAAGGCACGTTGCGCTTACACTAAGAAGTGACTGGTCTCTTCGGACAGGAAGCAACCTTAATCTTTTGTGATCTTTGGTGTGTAGCAACCAACTATCACTAAGGCCAGCTTACCTGGGTGGCAAGATAGACTGGAATTCCCAAGGGGACTGTCTGTGATGCCATGGTAAGACAGTTTTAGTGCTTCAGGAGTTCACACTTGTTACTGGGTTGGTGAAATCTAATTATAGAACATACCACCAGTTTGGAGTGTCTGTCCTGCCTTTTGACAGTCTGCCCTGAGATAAGCTTTCATGTTCGTGAACCACTCCTGACCGTGTGACACTCATAATGGTCCTTTCTGGCCTCAAAATCTGGGAATATTAGTTTATTCTCTTTGCAAATTATTTTGTGCAACAAAGGGACTATATTCGATAACAACAATAATTCATGAATAACATTTATTAATTGTTAGTTGTACACTTGCTCTGTCTCAAGGCTTGTTTTATTAAATGGTGTTGAGGGCAAAAGGACTAGAAGAGATATTAGATTAAGGGATCTAAAGAACTTGGTAGAATCTTACATATTCTAATAAATTTCTCCATCTAATACATTTCTCCATCTGTAGTGGCAAATTAATAGTCTGCATAAATAGACTCTAAAAAAAATAAACCCTAAATTGTTGAAACCACAATTTTAGATTTTATGCTGATAATCTATGGAGACTGGATGAAGGAACTATTCTACTGTTGTTTTTAGATCACAGAAATATTTTTCCATGTGAGACAAATCAAATCCATCTGAGACCAATTTTGCAGAGGGACTACTGGCTCAGGCAAAAGGAGGCCACCTTTTCCCTTTCCTGAGAGCAGTGTTATCTAGGAATGGGCAAAAAAGATGAAATTCACATTTGGAGATTCTAAAATGTAAGTGATATTTAGATCCCTCAGGCTGATTATCACTCAAGCTGATTATCACTGAAGAACAACTTCCCCTGCAATAAATCAGGGACTCTAGTCCTTTCTCCACAGACAACCTGGGTTCCTATTTATTTTTGTTACTCTTCTAACTGGGTCAGTTAGCTTTCTGTCTTTGGTATCTTCAGGGTATGTACGATTGACTGTACTTACCACCTTCTGTGTCTGGTGGGCAGCAGTAAGGCCTACTGCACCCACAATACTTAGTAAGCATCTTCAGAAAGATTGGAGATCTGTCTCTATCTTGTGTACTTATATGGCCCTCATTACTATAGGAACTGAGCATATCACAATTACTAATGTGGTTATTCTCATAACAACCCTGTGAGAGAGGGAGGTGAGGCTATGATAGCTGAAAGTGGCTACAACAACTTTCTTTCAGTCAGGAAGCCTGATGGAAGCTGATGGATCACTAAGAGTGGGTGGCATTAGCTGATGTAGGGGCAGGTGGAGTGAGTTGATTGAGCATATCACCTTGGTAACTTCCATTAGTTGGACTGTGCTCTTAGGGCTCCTGACTGAAATTAAAATGGCCCTTCCCTAGCAGAAACCCCAAAGAGGGGACGGTCATGTGTATATCACACCTTTGGGAACATTAGGCTAGAATGGGACATGAGAGGAGAGTTATACCCTTCTGCATGAGAAGGAGTGTATTTGTCCCACCATGTTCATACTGCAGTATCATTCTGTAAACAAGTTCTTGTGACTTTAACATCTCTATTTGGCTCCTGATCTTGGAGCAGTTAAGATTAGTTGCAAAATCTGATTTTTAGGATCATTCTTCATTGAGATTTTCATACCCAAATGGTAGATTGTAAATTATATGAATCTAATAGGCTAAAAGAAAGGGAAACACCAGCCTCAGGGAGTTTGAGAAAGCTCACATCTTCAGCAGGCAGCTCTGATATAGACACGTGAATATTTGAAATTATTTTGAACACATTGTTATTAAAGACCAGATTGTGTCCCATCTTGTGCAGCAACATAAGGTTGTAAGGTGTATAATGTGCCCCCTATTATATTGTGCTGGCTAATCATACCGCTGTTCACAATGTAGGAGAGAAAGCAGGTCCCCCTCCAATGGGTGGGAAATGGGTGGTGCCTTGGCTCTGCCTCCCAAGTGTGCCTAGCAGTGTAGCTGTCCCATGCTGTCAAGGCTGAATCCCCACTCTGGCACTTCAAGTGCAGAAGGTGGGGGCCCGCAAGGATTTTAAAAATTAATACTTGCCACTCCAGGCTTGTATTAAACTCCCAAGGTTACAGCTTTTCTCTGACCTTGGCTTGGTAAACGCTGCCACCACCCAAATGCAAAAAGACCCCTTGGATCCAGGAAGGAGCACTTGGGAATTCCTCCCTGTGGGGTACCCTCAAGCCCTTTCACCCCCTCTCCAGGGAAGAGCTGAGAAGCAAACAAAGGAAATTTGCTGTTGCCACCAGCAAATCAAAGAGTATAGGCACAAACCTCTTAGGACAACAATAATCCAAATCCTGTTCTTAAAAAAGGTAAATTGTATTAAAAACAAAAAGAAAGAAAATACATCTGGAACTTAGGCTTTTGCTAGATTTTAAAAGAGCAAATCCAAAATTAAGCACCCAAAATAGCTTTCTTGGGGGTTCAGCTTAAAGGTTACAAGCAAACAAAAGCATCTGGGGTTAGCACAGAGGAGATCTACAAGCCAAAATAAAGAAATAACCCTGATCGCATTTATCTAAACATTCCCTATTCAAATGATTCCATCTAGGTATGGAAGATAATTTTTCATACCTGGTTCAAACCTTACACAGCATTCCTGCTCTGTGTCCCTGCATCCCAGAGAGCACAACAGACAAAGGGAAAGTTTCTTTCCAAATTTTAAAAAGTTCTAGCCTTCCCATTGGCTCTTTTGGTCAGGTGCCCACTTTTTTTTCTTTACCCGTGGGACTTTTTAACCCTTTATAGATAAAGCAAGTAGAGAAAAGCTACCAAGAGGGATTTTACAGCTAACTGGCTGGCTGGGTGTCCATCAAAGGGAGCTACCCCCTCCCCTTTATTTATCACACATGCGTTGGCTGAGGTTCACTTTGACAGCTATAGAACCTGAGTCCAGGTAGTTTACGCCCTCCATGGAGCAGTGGAGAGACCATGAGGGAGACTGTGGGTCATTTTCATCCTCAGCTCCTCCAAGAGATGTGCAGCAATACACTGCCCTTTGCTCAGTGCAGACTAATTCATAATCTAACCAAGGGGTAGGCAACCTATGGCACGCGTGCCGAAGGCGGCACACGAGCTGATTATCAGTGGCACTCACACTGCCCGGGTCCTGGCCACCAGTCTGGGGGAGTCCTGCATTTTAATTTAATTTTAAATGAAGCTTCTTAAACATTTTAAAAACCTTATTTACTTTACATACAACAATAGTTTAGTTATATATTATAGACTTATAGAAAGAGACCTTCTAAAAATGTTAAAATGTATTACTGGCACGCGAAACCTTAAATTAGAGTGAATAAATGAAGACTCGGCACACCACTTCTGAAAGGTTGCCGACCCCTGATCTAGCCCTAAATAAATACTCCTATTATTCTTTGTACTATTTTATTGGTCTCAACTTGTTTGCTCTTAAAGACAGAGAGACTGGGATATGCATGGAAAATCTGAACTTGTGGGCTTGGGAGAAGGTGGAAGGGCATTTTGAATAAGACATTTGGGTCCTATTTGTTGAACTTTTTGGGTTTTTTTCCAGAGAACACCAGACAGTCTGATCGTTTTCTCAGATGTGAACTGGATTAGAACTGGGTAAAGTTAAAATTAAAAAAAAGTCTAACCTGCTTGATTCACTTTTTTTGTCTGCTTATTGAAAGGATGATTTAGTTGGGAATTGGTCCTGCTTTGAGCAGGGGGTTGGACTAGATGACCTCCTGAGGTCCCTTACAACCCTGATATTCTATTATTCTATGATTCTATGAAAGGGAACAATTCAAAAGGAAGCAGAACTCTAAAAGATGTGTGAAACATAAAGATAAAGGTAAACCATGGGTTTGTATCTTCTAAGAACAATGTGAGACAATTTCATTCATAATTTTGAAACAAGACTCCAATATATGTTGTGCTCAGGGAAAAGTCTGTAAAAGGATCTGCAAACGTTATTTATGAAAAATTTAGAGCTATAATGTGGGACAATTCTTTTCCTTTTGGTTGAAGAAAAAATGTCCATAGCAAAGTGGGGTGAGTTGTCTTAATTAGGGTACATCTACACAGGGATAAAAGCCCAGCAGCATGGCCATGGCTTGGGCCGAGGGGCTAAAAATTGCTGTGTAAACATTGGGGCTCAAGCTAGAACCAGCTCTGGGATCCTCCACCCTCACAGAATCCCAGAGCTCAGGCTCCAGCCTGAGCCTGAATGTCTACACAGCAATTTTTCAACCCTTGCCCCTTGAGTACAAGTCAGCTGATCCAGGCCAGCCGTGAGGTTTTTTATCCCCATGTAGACATACCAACATCTCCAAACATTCTAAGGGTATCCTCAATGTGAGGAGAAGGAGGCTAGAAACTGCCGGGAGTTGGAGGGTCTGGAGAACTGGAGGAAGGAAAACACACAGGGAGACAGGGAGAAGGAGTAGTCTGGAAAGAACAGGTTCTATTTCTGTGCACTTTGGCAACTTCAAAGGCAAAGAAATAAATTGGATTTAGTGGATGAGAGGTATGCTCAGCTGAACATGATGAGATTCTTAAAATCCTTCATCAAAACCTCTCCGTTTTATATACAAGTGAGATGGATGCACAGAATGGAAGATAGGTCACTCAGGTGTTCTGAACTGTGCAGTACCAGCCATCGTTTTGAATTTCCTGGATTTCTAATAGGACCAGTCAAATGAAATAATATATTATTACTCTGATAACAACATTCACTAAAGGGTGGGCCAGATACTTGGTGCAGGTGAAGTTCCCTTTGTATTACTCCAGCGCTTAAAGCTGCTGCCAGGGGATTCCAATGATGCTGTAAAGATGGAGTATCAGGGGCTAGAATCCAACACATGCTGACAATTCTCAGCTGGCAGAATGAACACAGACTCCTTGTACCTCCCCATTGCAGCTGCCAGGGCCGGCTCCAGGCACCATCTCAGCAAGCAGGTGCTTGGGACGGCCAACGGAGAGGGGCGGCACGTCCGGCTCTTCGGCAGCAATTTGGCGGCGGGTCCCTCAGTCCCTCTCGGAGCAAAGGACCTGCCGCCGAATTGCCGCCGAGGAAGTGCCGCAGATCGCGATCGCTTTTTTTTTTTTTTTTTGCTGCTTGGAGCGGCAAAAACCCTGGAGCCGGCCCTGGCAGCTGCTCTGAGTATGAGGCTGCTGCAGCTAACAACTTAGCTCAAGAGCTGGTCAATTACCACAGAAAATTATTCAAAGAAACTATTAAATGGTGAATGCTGATAAAATTACTTGAATAACGTATTCTACAAATTGTATCCAACCAGCCTTATTTTGCAACATTGTCAAAAGTACACAAATTACAAAAATATAGTATATTCTTAAGGGGTTTTTACCTTTAAATAAATGGTAGATATTTATATCCTTTACCTATTTAAACTACAGTTTTTCATCTGGGAGATCCAGGCGGTATTAATAGCTGCATAACTGCAAGTGTGTGATTTAACAGCTTCAGACTGATGTCCTCAACGAGTTGTGGCAGGCCAAAAATACAACAGAGAACAATTCACAACTCTGTACTTTGGATGAGAAATTGTAGGATATAGAGGTGGCAAAATACAGACTACAACTTATACTTTAAGGCAGTGGCTCTCAAACTTTTTTACTGGTGACCCCTTTCACATAGCAAGCCTCTGAGTGTGACCTCCCTTATCAATTAAAAACACTTTTTTATATATTTTACACCATTATAAATGCTGGAGGCAAAGCGGGGTTTGGGGTGGAGGCTGACAGCTCATGAGCCCCCATGTAATAACCTCACAACCCCCTGAGGGGTCCTGACCCCCAGTTGAGAACCCTTGCTTTAAGGAGCCTATCCAGTGTCCTCCTCTGTAGTCAAAGAGGGCACCAAGGCAGTAGAACTAGTGGGCTTGCTGTGCACACCCTTATAAAGAGCAGAGGTAGGAAGTATGCAAGGGAAATGTGAATGTGATGCTCTCCTCAGGGCACCCAGAACTACAAGCCACTGTGTTACCCCCTGCCTTAATAAGAGTAAGCTTTACTGGATATTAGATTGTGTCAGCTCCATCTGCCTCACCAGCAAACTCCTAGAGACTCTGCCAGTTTTTTACCTTGCCTTGCAGGTAACCATCAGTGAACCCCAGTTCCCAAGTTCCCCAGAGACATCTCACTGCTGTGTCCAGTTCCTCTCATGGACACTCACAGAAATTGTTAAGTTTGCTGCTTCCAAAGAGACAGTGTGCACACCAGCCTGTTAGGTTAGCTGGGGACTCATTCTATACTTCAATATAACAGCACTGAGATGGTTTGTGGTAAAAATCTGTGTAGGGCAGGTTTGGTTTACACACTGCCTCCCAAATACATTTAAAGAACATATTTCCAGCATACATACATAACATTTTGTATACAACCTGTACATGCGTCACACAATGAATTTTCGGGATCAGTGTGACTGCAGTTTACAAGGTATACTTTACATGACACCTCTTAGATATCTTTTATGACAACAGTGTGTTTGGGGGTATGGAGTGTGTCACACCTGATATGAGTTACTGTAGGGTGGGCCTTCTGCCAGTTGGCACTGAGGGGCTCTCAGGGTCACATGGGGGTCAGAGGATCCATCATTATGCAGATCCACCCATCCTCCTCACTGTGGGGAATGGATGAAGAACCAATTAAGGCTACTGAAACCAAGGGAATAGCCCCACGGGTTATCCACAGCCTGTGAGCAGGGAAAGGATTCCTTACCTACTCCACTGTCTCCCTGCATCTTCCCAGTGCCTAGCCCAGCTTCTTTGCTTAACTCAGTATCTAAATGAACAAATACAGACAGTTAAGGAAAATGTAATATACTAAGGTCTCTGTTTCATTCCAATTTTAATTCCACTATTCCATATGAAACTGGAAAATTGCATTGGAACAGACTGGAAGGCATTAAGCTTTAACTGACAGGAAATAACCACTTGAACTCAAGACCTGAGAGGAGAGAGCCATAAATTGCCTCAGATCAGGAACCATTTTCTCTACCAGCTACAAAGAGAGAGACTTCATCCTCAGCCACATGGAAAGACCTTTCATCCAATCTATGAAATCTTCTCTCTGTGCCTATCACAAATGGGGTTGATACAAACTGAGGCATTTTTAAATTCAATTAATAGGGAAACCCTTCCATAACTAAAGTAATCTGGTTTGGTTGAAGCTACTGATTGGATATAGGGGTTGTGAGAGCCCAGTAGATTGGGTGGATGTTGTGGCTTTCCTTTTCCTTGGTCATTCCCCCTCAGCTCAACCCAGAATAGGAGTGGCATAGGAGCCACCATGCTGGAATGGGGGAGCTGGTTTAGCCAGCTTTGTGCTGCTTTGTCCAGAAAAACAGCTCAGGCCACCATTTGTCTCAAGGTATTTCTTTTTGAACCCTGGAGTGCAGGGAGCAAGCTCAAAACTCAAAAAAGGTAAAAGCAAGTCTATCCCTATATTGCTGCTGCTGTGGTATAATTTCATTTGTTTTCCCTACTCTAAGTTTAGATCAAATCCAACCTGCCTAAGAAGGAGTACTGCAGAAAGGGATCTTGGAATCATAGTGGACCACAAGCTAAATATGAATCACCAGTGTAACACTGTTGCAAAAAAGGCGAACATCGTTCTAGGATGTATTAGCAGGAGTGTTGGGAGCTGGGAGCTGTGGGCAGCTGTGCAAATGTAAACAAATGGTCTGGTGGCCTGCCAGCGGATTACCCTTGACAGGCCACATGCGGCCTGCAGGCCACAGGTTGCCCACCACTGGTCTAGATAATACTTAGTCCTGCCATGAGTGCAGGGGACTGGACTAGGGGTATGTCTACACTACGAGAGTAGTTCGATTTTACTTAAATCAAATATGTGGAATCAATATTACAAAGTCCAACATGTGTATCCACACTAAGGACAGTAATTCGACTTTGTGAGTCCACACTAGCGGGGCAAGCATCGACATTGGAAGCGGTGCACTGTGGGCAGCTATCCCACAGTTCCCGCAGTCCCCGCTGCCCATTGGAATTCTGGGTCGAGCCCCCAATGCCTTCTGGGGAAAAAAATGTGTCGAGGGTGGTTTTGGGTAACTGTCGTCATCCAACCGTCACTCCCGCCCTCCCTCCCTGAAAGCGCCGGCGGGCAATCAGTTCGTGCACTTTTCTGGTGACTGACAGCGCAGACGCCACAGCACTGCGAGCATGGAGCCCGCTGCGACCATCGCTGCAGTTATGGCCGTTGTCAACACCTTATCATCCACCTTTTCCAGAGGCAGATGCTGAGAAATCGGGCGAGGAGGCTACGGCAGCGCGGTGAGGACATGAAGTCTGAGAGTGGCACAGACCTGTCACAAAGCACGGGACCCCGCGCCGTGGACATCATGGTGGCAATGGGTCATGTTGATGCTGTGGAACGGCGATTCTGGGCCCGGGAAACAAGCACGGACTGGTGGGACCGCATAGTGCTGCAGGTCTGCGATGAATCACAGTGGCTGCGAAACTTTCGCATGCGGAAGGGAACTTTCCTGGAACTTTGTGAGTTGCTGTCCCCTGCCCTGAAACGCAAGGACACCCGGATGCGAGCAGCCCTGAGTGTCCAGAAGCGAGTGGCCATAGCCCTCTGGAAGCTTGCAACGCCAGACAGCTACCGGTCAGTCGCGAACCACTTTAGTGTGGGCAAATCTACCATGGGGGTTGCTGTGATGCAAGTAGCCAACGCAATCGTTGAGGTACTGCTGTCAAAGGTAGTGACCCTGGGAAACGTGGAGGTCATCATAGATGGCTTCGCCGCGATGGGATTCCCAAACTGCGGTGGGGCTATAGATGGAACTCACATCCCTATCCTGGGACCGGACCACCAGGCCAGCCAGTACATTAACCGAAAGGGCTACTTTTCAATGGTGCTGCAAGCACTGGTGCACCATAGGGGACGTTTTACAAACATCAACGTTGGATGGACGGGCAAGGTTCATGACGCTCGTGTTTTCAGGATCTCTGGTCTGTTTAGATGGCTGCAGGAAGGTATTTACTTCCCGGACCACAAAATAACTCTTGGGGATGTGGAGATGCCTATAGTCATCCTCGGGGACCCAGCCTACCCGCTAATGCCCTGGCTCATGAAGCCCTATACAGGCGCCCTGGACAGTGAAAAAGAACTCTTCAACTACCGGCTGAGCAAGTGCAGAATGGTGGTGGAGTGTGCTTTTGGACGTCTCAAGGGGAGATGGAGAAGCTTACTGACTCGCTCTGATCTCAGCGAAACCAATATCCCCATTGTTATTGCAGCTTGCTGTGTGCTCCACAATCTCTGTGAGAGCAAGGGGGAGACCTTTATGGCGGGGTGGGAGGTTGAGGCAAATAGCCTGGCTGCTGATTACGCCCAGCCAGCCAGCCGTGCGATTAGAAGAGCCCAGCGGGACGCGCTGTGCATCCGGGAGGCTTTGAAAGCTAGGTTCCACAGTGAGCAGGGTAACCTGTGACTATTAAGTTTGTTTACAGAGAAGCTGAACCTGCCCACGTTTCCTTACACAGTGAATGTTCACTATCCTCTCCAGTCACATACCCCGTTCCCCCCGTTCCCCCCCTTCCAACACACGTTTAAAAATAAAATCACTGGAAATTTGTTAATGAACACAGTTTTCTTTATTACTGTTTTCGCGGTAAAGTGTTGAAACTGGGACGCAGACTGTGGTGGGGAGCAGGTGTAGTGTAGTGATGCAAAGGACGCTTCTAAACTCGAGGAATGACAGGCTCCTGCTCCTAGAGTGGTTCACACTGGTGGACTGGTTGTTTCAACGGAGCCTGCCACCCCTCCTGTTCAGGACTCTGTGTGTGGGGGCTATGTGACTTTGTGGCAGGGGGAGGACGGTTACAGATCCCCTGCTGCGTGGCTCTGTGATCCAGGTTAAGGACCGCTGCATAAGATCTCTAACCGCCCTCCCCCACCACAAAGTCACATAGCCCCCCCCACACACACACACACAGAACATGAAAACCACCTCCCAGACTGACCAGGGTGCCTAGTGACTGCAATGTGTGTGTGACCTGCTGCTGAACCTGCCCCCGCGTCTGTACCCTGGTAAAGGTGACTGTCCTGTTCAATTACCAACCCCCTTCCCCCCCTTCAAACAGACTCTCCTCTAAAAGAACATGATGGAAACAGTAATTAACAGAAATGTATTTTTTATTAGCAACTACACATGAAACTGGGGGATGAAACTGGGACGGGGGCTTGGGTGAGGCGGGAAGGAAAGGACTTATCAAATTTTGGGGAATGACAGACTTCTGGTACTTGAGCGGTCTGCAGGGGTGGAGTGAGAGTTTTCACGGACTCTGCCACCCCTCCTTCTTGGGACTTTGGGTGAGGGGGGTATGGGACTTTGTGGCGGGGGAGGGCGGTTACAGATAGACTGCAGCGGGGCTCTGTACTCCTGCCTCCGGTCCTGCAGAACATCAACAAGGCGCCGGAGCGTGTCCGTTTGCTCCCTCATTAGTCCAAGCAGCGTTTGACTCGCCTGCTAGTCTTCCTGCCGCCACCTCTCCTCCCGTTCAATGTGTGATCGATGGATTTGGGACATGTTCTCCCTCCACTGTGTCTGCTGGGCTGCCTCGGCTCGGGAGCAGCCCATAAGTTCCGAGAACATGTCGTCCCATGTCCTTTTCTTTCTACGCCTAATCTGCGCTAGCCTCTGGGAGTGTGATGCCAAGGTAGGTCGGGAGACAGTTGCAGCTGTGGGATGGGAAAAAGGGAGTGAATTCCTCAGAAAGATAAATTTTGTTGTGAACAAAGAACATAGTCTTTCTCTGTGAACAAGACCATGCACAGCACCTATCGCATGCGCACTCAGGACAAGGTCGAATTTTCGGCCTTCGCATTCAGTGCCTGGGGTCTTGCAGTGCAGATCTGACAAGCGGGGCAGGACAGCGGAATTTGGTAGCAGTCTGACATGGTAAGCCGTAGACTTGTGGCTGCTTAAAACTTTAATAATAGCACTGGCCTCCTTTCACGTTCAAAGCAATGCTCCTAGCGTTGGCCAGTTCCTGCTGCCAGCAATCCGGCAAGCATGAACTCTGCCCCTGTCCCACCCCCTCGCGGCTGTCCCAGGGAAAGATCCCTGTATGCTGCCCCTCTCCCGCCTCCACCGTGTGGCTGTAAACCGCCGGTTACAGTTCTGTAAAGGAACAGGCAAGCAGTCCCAATACTAACATTCCCCTACCTAATTCAAAGCAGGTCATCATGAGCGACATCACTCTGATTAGGATTTCAGAGACCGAGAAAGAACGGATGCTTTGTGAAAGCCTGCAAAGACCAGGGCCGTATGCCGCCATGCTCTGCAAGGCAATGATCCCGGAGTACTTGCTGATAGCCTGGCGCGGAAACGTTTCCTACTACGGAGGACACAATAAGGCCGCTCTCCCAAGGAACCTCATGCAAAGGCTTTCCAATTACCTCCAGGAGAGCTTCATGGAGATGTCCCATGAGGATTTCAGCTCTATCCCCGGACATATAGACCGAATTTTACTGTTGCTGCACTGGCAAGGACTAAACAGTAGAGTGCCTAGGGCAAACCAATCATGATAAACCGGACATTGTTAGATCTTTTTGCAGTAGTTGCACTGCCAAGGACTGAAACGTTAAGCACCTAGGGCAAACAAATCATGAAAAACACACTGTTAATATTAATGTTCTGTTCAAAATAAATGTTTACATGTTTAAAACACTTACCGACTGATCCTTCCCCTGATTCTGGGTCCGGGTTAACGCCTGGGGACGGTTGGTAGGGAATCTCTGTAAGGGTGATGAAGAGATCCTGGCTGTCGGGGAAATCAGCGTTGTAAGCGCTGTCAACTGCTTCGTCCTCCTCATCTCCTTCCTCATCTTCCCCGTCCGCTAACATCTCCAAGGAACCGGCCGTCGACAATATCCCATCCTCAGAGTCCACGGTCACTGGTGGGGTAGTGGTGGCGGCCGCACCTAGGATGGAATGCAGTGCCTCGTAGAAACGGCATGTCTGGGGCTGGGATCCGGAGCGTCAGTTTGCCTCTTTGGTCTTCTGGTAGTCTTGTCTCAGCTCCTTGATTTTCACGCGGCACTGCGTTGCATCCCGGCTGTATCCTCTCTCTGTCATGGCTTTTGAGATCTTCTCGTAGATCTTTGCGTTCCGTTTTTCGATCGCAGCTCCGAAAGCACGGACTCATCGCCCCACACAGCGATCAGATCCAAGACTTCCCGATCAGTCCATGCTGGGGCCCTCTTTCTATTCTGAGATTGCATGGCCATCTCTGGAGAGCTCTGCATCGTTGCCAGTGCTGCTCAGCTCGCCACGATGTCCAAACAGGAAATGAGATTCAAACTGCCCAGACAGGAAAAGGAATTCAAATTTTCCCGGGGCTTTTCCTATGTGGCTGGTCAGAGCATCCGAGCTCGGACTGCTGTCCAGAGCGTCAACAGAGTGGTGCACTGTGGGATAGCTCCCGGAGCTATTACCGTCGATTTCCATCCACACCTAGCCTAATTTGACATGGCCATGTCGAATTTAGCGCTACTCCCCTCGTTGGGGAGGAGTACAGAAGTCGAATTTAAGAGACCTCTATGTCGAACTAAATAGCTTCGTGGTGTGGACGGGTGCAGAGTTAATTTGATTTAACGCTGCTAAATTCGACATAACCTCCTAGTGTAGACCAGGCCTAGATGACCTCTTGAGGTCCCTTCCAGACCTATGATTCTATGATCATTACCTAAGTCTCCATAAAAACGTTAAATACATGAAACACTGATAATTACTTTGATTTAAAAAAAACACCCTGAGAATTTAAATTAAATTTTGTAAATTAACAAATATTTGTGAAACTTTAATTTTAAAAAATGTCCCACAACTCTAGCTTTTATCTTTCCCCCCCCCCCCCCCCCCCACCAGGCTTTGTATTACTTTTATGGAAATTGTGTGATACTTTGGCTCCTCTCCTTACAGGAATTAACCCTTGATTTTTGAAGTCTAGTTTTCTAGTCAATATGTCAATAACTGCCAACGTAGCTTTTTTTTGCTGAAAAAGCCTTAGTAGGTAATAACTCTTAATCTACTATCAGCCTGTTCTTTCCTGCTTAGAGAATATGGTTTCATTATATTTAATGAAAGGTAAGTAGGATGCTGTAGTAGGGTGTCTTGCCCCTAGGGCTGGAAAGCTGGGCATTAGTCAACCCTGATTACTAAAGGATTCACCTGTGCTGTGTTATCATCCTTGATGGGACCTGGGGATTCAGGAAACTGTAGCAAAGGCTACAGAATGAGGAAAAGTCTTCTCCAGGGAAGACTCTGAGACCAGGGGAGTTGTCCCAGCTAGGAGCCTACTAAGACAGGAGCAAGATCCTGATATTAGGGGTTAGAAATCAGAGCCAGAAGATAGAGCTCTAGCCAAGTAAAGCCTGGGAATGGTGATAGAACTGGGACCCAGCTTTGGAAATAGGGGTTGTGGGCTCCCTACTTAAGGGAAGAGAGCCAATGAATAGCTATTGGGGCCTGGAGAGTCAGTTTGTACCCAGATGACTATGTCTGAGCAGATGTATGGCTTAGACTGTTCCTCCCTTAATTTTAAGCTGGTTTAGGGCCCCCCATTTTCTTAAACAGTTGTTGTAAATGTTATTAGGGACATGGATTATTCAATTGCTGCTGTTAAATGTTCACTTATATTACATTCTATGTCTACAGCCTGTACTAGATGATTGATTACAGCTTTTGATAACTTTTACCCAGCACTGAACATGACTGTTCTTTAGTGGATTTCAGGGCTGCCCAGAGGGGGGGACAAGTGGGGCAATTTGCCCCCGGCCCTGCAGGGGCCCCCACGAGAGTTTTTCGGGGGCCCTGGAGCGGGGTCCTTCACTCGCTCTGGGGCCCCCAGAAAACTCTCGTGGTGCCCGGGCCCCCAGAGCTTCTTCCGCTCCGGGTCTTCAGCGGCAGTTCGGCGGTGGGGGGCCCTTCCGCTCCGGACTCGCCGCCAAAGTGCCCTGAAGACCCGTGGCGGGGGGTCCTTCCTCCCCGGGACCCGCCGCCAAAGACCCCAGGCCCCCTGAATCCTCTGGGCGGCCCTGGTGGATTTTTTCTAATTTTATTTACCTTATGGCAATGTGATTATCCAAGTTAATAATCAGTCATCATATCAGGCTGAAACATCTGTGGCTTCAGTAGATTGTTTTCAGGCTACTTTATTTTTTATCTTCATATTCAGTACAATTAGTTAGATCATGTAATTGTTCCTGTTGTCAAGGTTCTCCAGTTTTATATCTCTGTTTATTAGATATTAGAACATATTTGAAAAATATCACAGCTCTTTCTGTGATCTACAAAAATAGTTGTTGAGTACTCATTGCATGTCAGATAAAATCAAGTTTGTTTTTCCCTGTGGAGTCCCAGATGTTCCCAATAACCTTTATACAAAGTTTGGTGCGATTCCACTCAATCCTGTGCAGATTGTTTATCCATAATCTTGGTCGTTTTATGGCTCCATCACCAAACTTTATTAGCATTTTTAAAATGTAGTTAAACCTGTTTATTATTATTATTGGTCTCCTTTCTTCATAGTGATTTTTCCCTACCGCACCTGTGATGGGTTGCCCCCCTTAGGATGACACCTGATGTGCTGAGATACCACTGAACCCATGTGTTCTGCCCGCCTGGGAACCCTTTTTACCTGTCTTGCTGAGCCAGGCTATTAAGCCTCCTCCAGCACACACACAGGCAGGGCCACACCCAACTGCAGAATGGTACAGACACTGAGATCAGCTCTGGGAAGACTCAGCTTAAGGGTCTTGCCCCAGCACTCAGGTGTCCACCTCCCTTGGAGTGCAGACCCAAAGCTATATTCTGAAATCCACCTCCTTCCTCAATGTGGAGGAAGGTATGCACAGCCTCTTACCCCCCTCCCCGAATTAGAAATTACAGAAACTGGGTTTAATAATAAACAAAACAAATTTTATTCACTATAAAAGGCCTATTTTAACTGGTTAAAGGGGTAGCAAACAGAACAAAGCAGATTACTAAGCAAATAAAACAAAACACGCATACTAAGCTTGTTTCGCTAAAGAAATGGATTACAAATAATAATTTCTCACCCTAAATATGGTCACAGGTAGATTACAGAAAGTCTTGAAAGGCAGCTGCACTGGCCTGCAGCTTGAGACTTCAGGTATTTCTATTCACAGACCGGTCACCCTCGCAGCCTGGGTTCAACCCTTCTCCCCTCAGTTCAGTTCTTGCTTCCAGGTGTTTTTCAGTGTCTCTTTGGGTGGGGAGGTAGAGGAGAACCCCGATGATGTCACTCCCCTGCCTTATATAGCTCTTGTGTATGGCAGGACCCCTTTGTCTCCCAGGGAAGAACATTGGCATTCCAAGGGGTGGCTCCAGTACCAGGTGACTCAGACCCATGTCTCTGCAGGACTGTGGCAGCCATTACTCGTAGGTTGTCTGGAGCGTCCACAGGAAGACTAAGCTCTTTCACAGTCAATTGTCTCTGCTATGGGCCATTAGCCCTGTTTGGCTTTTCCATTGTTGTACCTGAAGCACTGGTTGGAGGGGTGACACACAAAGTAACACATTTGAAATATAGATACATAGTCAATATTCCTAACTTCAGATACAAAAATGATTCAGGCATACAAATTGGATAATCGCATTCAGTGAATCATAACCTTTCCAATGATATTTTACATGAGCCATCTTGCATAAAGTCAAGTGTCAGAGGGGTAGCTGTGTTAGTCTGGATCTGTAAAAGCAGCAAAGAGTCCTGTGGCACTTTATAGACTAACAGACGTATTGGAGCATGAGCTTTCGTGGGTGAATACCCACTTCTTCTTGCATCCGAAGAAGTGGGTATTCACCCACGAAAGCTCATGCTCCAATACGTCTGTTAGTCTATAAGGTGCCACAGGACTCTTTGCTGCTTGCATAAAGTATATCTCAGTTATGTCATATTCATAACATAAGCATATTTTCATATTTTCTGTCTATTTTTCATTGTCTTCCAGTTCATTGGTAAACTAATTATTACTACTACTGAGAGATAAGATGGGTGAGGTAATATCTTTTATTGACCAACTTCTGTTGGTGAGAGAGAGAAGCTTTCGAGTTTACTCTTCTTCTGACCTGAAGAAGAGCTCTGTGTAAGCTTGAAAGCTTGTCTCTCTCACCAACAGAAGTTAGTCCAATAAAAAGATATTACCTCACCTACCTTCTGTCTCTCATATCCTGGGATGGACACAGTAACAACACTACTGCATATGAATACTACTAACATTTTTGACTGAAATTCTGTTATTGCCATGAAAAAATATCTTATATACATTCCATATCTATTTTGATTTTATAATACAGTTTTAAAAACTGTTTAAAATAGCTGCCAGGATTTCATCCTAGGTCCCTTTAGAATTGTTCTTACTGTTAATTACTATGGGTGGGATTTTCAAAATTGCCTAAGTGACTTAAGAGGACTAGAATTGAATGAAACTTGGGCTCCTAAGTAACTTAGGTTCTTTTGAAAATCCCACTCTGTATAAAGAAAAGGAATCTCCAGGTATACTTCTGTAATCTGATTTTACTTGTTCATTAGTAATTGTCACTGTGCTACAGTTGTAACATGGATTTTTCACTAGCTGCAGAGTGGAGAATAAACTGGAAGCATTATGCTATACAGTGGAGGTGTGAGGGGGAATAAATGCTTTCTGGGTTATGTCAAAAATCAATAGCATATAATTACCAGCCAACATAAAGAAGAGGTTTCCCCTGATCTATATCTAGCTGTAAAATTCTGACTTCTGTCTGGAAATTCCATTTTATTATGTAATGTATTGGAGCAAAACAGCAAATATAGAGCCAAGACACAAGTGCTACAATAAGTGGAATTTTCATGACTGAAAACCACTGTGGTAGCTTTCAACTGCTTTAAATAAATCAGAGAATAAAAATGTATAAACTAAAATCTAGTAGTTAAATCTGTATTTCCATAGTTTTATTGTTTGGTTATTTTCAACAAAACTTTGGAGTGTAAGGTTCTTTGTTGCAACACACATTCATTAAGATAGGCAAAACACATATTGCCTTATTTGCTTCTTCATTTTTCCCATAATAATATACATAAGGATTTAAAAATTCCAGGAATGAAGGAAGGTTATTCATCCCATCAAGTATGTTCTAGTCATTTTGTGAGTATGGCAAGCCAGGAAAACACCCAATTTACTTCTCATAATGCATTATAATATGTATGCTATAGAAGCAGTTAGTGACAAAATACGTATGAAGACTGAACCCATTATATCTGCTTTGCTAACAAGTACTGTATGTGTGTTGGTGAGGATGTCATATAATTAAGTCAGTATGCAGTAAAGGTACAGATTTCAGTAAACATTCACTTTCTTGGTCTATTATGGGGCAAAAAATTAAGCAAAAAATCAAGGAACCGTGATATGGAACACAACTGAAAATGGGAAAGTCACAGACAGATGAGATGTGTACCATAGGAACATAAAATATTCAGACTGTATGTGCATGTGTGGAGGGAATGGAGGTCTGAAATAAATTTAAAAGGCAAAGAAATTTCATGTGTGCTATGCTACTTCAGCTGGCTAACTGCTGGTAACAAGCCACTGATGCATGTGCAGGAATTTTACTGAAAACTTATTTAAATAACCAAACAGAAGTTTAAGATGAAATTTTTGGGAAACACAAAGCTTTAAAAACTTGCTTTACAAATTCAATGCTTTCACTATATAAACATTCACGTTACAGCTTTCAAACTTTCACAATTCAGTGCCAGACTCAGGAATTGGAAATTGGCCTAAATGTTTCACCCTGTGTTTAGAGAATCCCTGATCCAGTTTTGGGATAATCATCTCAACTAATAAATCAGAACGAACAGTAGGAGAAGAGAAACTGACAAATGCTGAGAGGTGAATTTAAGAAGTGTGTGAGAAAGGAACCAGTTATGTAAAACTGTCTAAAAAATATCCTCTAATAAAAATAGAAACTCATGTGAGAGAAGTGTCAAAGTTGAGAAATTACATATGTAAAAGACAGGAAAGTCAAATCTTATGGTTCCTACAGCAGTGTGAATTTGGCCAAATTGTACAAATGTATATTTTATGGTCTACTGTTTAAGTCATTAAATCTAGGTGAGAAGAAGAAGAGAAAAGGGAAGGGTCATGAAAGTCACATGTATAGTCCCATTGATTTCAGTGGGGCTCTGCATGGGCACAGCAGCCTGTCCATGTGGATCACAGGGCAGAAGCAGCATCTTGGAGATGTATACACAGTATATAAAACAGGTCATTCTGGTTTTACGTGCCCATTTTATGAATAGTTCATCCAGACACCAGTGTAATTCTTATTGAAAGTCATATCAGTACCTAGAAAAATTACTCATTGGGCGGGGTTGCTGACTCATGAATTTATTGCATTTCATGATATTTGTTGTTTCTCTTAAAGCCCCCCGCCTACTAGAGTCAAGAGATTGCTGAAGAATCTCAATCTTAATTTTTTTAAAGTGAGTTGTTAACCTTCATGATTGTAGAGTAAAGCTTGAAGACATGAAACAAGTGCAGCCTAGGGGCTCAGAAAGCAGAAGACAAATTAAAACACCTACAAAATGTATTATAACAACAAATCATGATTTTGGGGGCCTGACTTACAGGTTTTGAATCCTTAGGGTTGGCAATACTTAATTAATGTGATTTATTTATTTATTTTTGTGGTAAGAAGTATCACAATATCTGGATGGTGCGTGCACTCCACAGAGTATGTCCTCTAGAGAATGGTACTGGAGCAGTTCTGAGAAGTCTGCACTTCATCCAAATGCTGGTTTCCTCTACTGGGTTGAGGCTGGACTAGGATTCTTTTGGACCCCTCATTCCCTGCTCTATGCACAGGGTTGGGAATGGCCAAGTCTTTGTGAGAGGGCCCAAGGTTGGTTACATTCCTACCTCTGCCCCACATAAGTGTCTGCAAATGGGAAAATAACGCATCATTTGAATTTAGATGATAATCATAGCTGGTGGTCCTAATAATCAAATTACTAAATATGAGCATGATTTGTTCTGTCATGCCGCACCCAACCCAATCAATCCTAGAATTTAGGGCCTGCTCCTGCTCCCTTTGAAGATAATGGCTAAATGACAATTGATTTAGATGGGGTAATACTGGGTCCTTACTCCTTTTCTGGAGGACTCCCCTCCTTTCAACAGACATTGGGACTCTTCACCCCACTTCAACTCATCTTCTGAGCGGCCCAGTGAACTAATAGACAAATTTCTCATACAATAAAAGTACTTTACTGGCTCAATGTGCCCTCTTCCCCAGAGTTAAAGATTAGTCTAGTATCTGGGATCAGAAGAGTAGTCTCTCTGCTGCTGAAAAATGGAGGGCAGAAGGTAATCCATAAACTCCCTTTAAAATGTCTTCAGGAGAAATACCTACCTTGCCTCCTCTCTTGAAGATGTGGGAAAGGGCAATAGAATATATGATCATTCCTTGAAGAGTCCTGCAGGAGGCAAAGGGCAGCCAGCATCCCCCAAGATGTCAATAGGAAGTAGGGAACCTGACCCAGATTAAGAACTTGGAGAGAAATATAGAAGGGAAAGGATTCTTTGTGGGGCGGAAGCTCGCAGGAGAGGATATAGGTTGTCTGTCTTTCTTTCTTGTTTTGTAACTCTGTAGTATTAAATAACTTACCATGTGAATGAAGGTATAAATGCAGTGTCTTTCTTTGCTGGCTGGCCATCAATTTCTATAAATTAGACAAGGAAAATTCCTAGCATCATAATGAAATTGTCCTGTTTTTTTTATGTAGTGTCAAGACGGTATTTGGGTAATATACTTAAAACTAAATTATAAAATGAAGTCCTTTTATAAAACCAGATGCCAATGGGTCAGAGAGAAGAGGTTTGTTATTTGGGATACATTGCAATAGAGATGCTGTTTCTTTAGAGAAGCTATTCCTTATGGGATATGATTCCTTTGTTGTTTGCAGCGATGTTATAGCCATGTTGGTCCCAGGATATTAGGGACAAGGTGGGAGAGATCATATATTTTATTGGACCAACTTCTGTTGGTGAAATAGACAAGCTTTCAAGCTTATCCTGAAAACTTTTTGCTTTCACGAGCAGATGTTAATCCTTTAAAAGATATGACCTCATCCACCTTGTCTCTCTCACAGGTCAGATATAAAGCCTGATCTTCCACAATAGGTAAGTGTTGCAGACCAAGAAGTATTCATAGACAGGTTCAGAATGGAAACATTGATCTTTGCTAACAATATTTTTTCTTGTGTATTCACTGTGGGTGAAATTCATTCCAGTACAGAGAGATTGGGCAAGGTCTTCCACACCATTTAAACCCTAGATTAAGATCTTTTTGTTGTGTTTGGGAGGGTTTGTTGTTGTAGTTGTTTGTCTATTTTGCCTTCTCCAACAATGAATTAAGTTTATTATTAAGTCACAGACTTTTATATTCCTGTACTTTACAGAATAAAATGGATAGAAGATTTCTGAGGGTGGGAGGTTGAATCAACTCTAATACTTTTTGTAGGGATCAAGTTGAGAGGAAAAACAAATGTTGCTATTCTCCCAAGTTCCTCCTATGATGACACAAAAATGAGACAGCAAAATAAGATGCCACTGAAAGTGTATAGGTAATGATCCACACAGTATAATTATCCAATTTCTGCTTGTTTGCTTTGATAATAGTAATATAGCATGAACCTTTACATTGCAACTATTAGACTTCAAAGAACACCCAACTGAGATGAATTGGAGAAGTTCTGGCATCTCTTGAAGCTAATCTTTCAGGCTTCTTACAGATCGGGCTCTGGAGGACGAGATGACCACATAAATGTTTTAACTTGCTGAATCACTGCAAACTTACCCTTAATTTATTAAATCTTTATGTGAGTGCATAGTGTTAGATGATGATAGTGGATATTAATGAAGAAATAAAGAACAGTACAGTAGCTTCACCACAGGGCTGATCATGTACCATTGTCAGAATAGTTTCTGCTGTTGCTACTATGGTCACAGTTCATACTTATGGTAGCTCTCATTGAGCTAGCGCAAGTATGTGTACGGGAACTGGGAATCACACCCCTAGTTCTTACTGTGGCTGTAGCCTTAGAGAGCCTTCAGGTTCTTTTCTTAACACTATAATCTATTTTTTTTAAAAAACATTTTAATATTTAAAACAAAGAACTGGCATCAGAACCGTTTTAAATAATGTGCAACATACATTTATTTGATTTCCATGTTCGGAGCTACATAGGAAAAGTTATTTCCAATCCACATCCCTAAATCCAGCTATTTCTTGGTATTTTAGTGTTTCTCACTATTTGACTTTTAATGAAGGACTTTGCTCTTCAGGCAGCTGATAAAAACTTCATTCAAAACAGATTTAATCATCTGTGATGGAGAACTCATATTGAAATATTATGTACAAAATATGTTTTGCTTCAAAATACCGTCTAATGAATACGGACTTGTCTATAAACAGAAAATGAACCAATTTAACTTAAATCAGTTTAAAATCACATCTTTAGTAAAACCAGTGTAAGTTTGTGTGTAGCCCATCCCTAGGTTCTGTTTGTTTGTTTGTTGGGGTTTTTGAGTCTGTATTTTTTTCGTATGATTTAGTAGTTTTTTAGCATGATCTGCCAACTTTTTTTTTTCATTTAGGGCTGCTTCCAGAACCCAAGGAAGTCAATGGAGATTTCTGCTGACATCAGTGGGAATTGAATCAAGCCCTCGGAGGGAAACTCACTTATTTTGGGATTCTGTTTACTGATTCCATTACACTAATAGGACTAGAAAGAATAGTTGGCTGTAAAGCTCACCTCTTAATGCCTGATTCACTTAGGTTTTATTAAACCGAGACAAATCAAAGATTAAAAGTCTCTGGAGTTTTAAACGGTGTCATTCTGACAGATGCTGTTTCTTCTGTTTATCTTTTGTACTGT
The DNA here is from genome assembly GCF_028017835.1 of Emys orbicularis. Taxonomy (NCBI): domain Eukaryota; kingdom Metazoa; phylum Chordata; order Testudines; family Emydidae; genus Emys; species Emys orbicularis. The sequence continues at coordinate 40,917,951 of NC_088690.1, forward strand.
AGGGCAAGAGCTCTTTTTGTTGTGGTTGTTGTTGATAATCCATTAGGCAAAACCAAAATAGCTATGCTTGAAAACATAGTAATTTTTAGCCCTTCACTTTGATAGGATACCAATATTAATTTTAACTTGTAGTTTGGGCTAACAATTATGCATAATTATGTTCCACATTACAAAGGATATTGAGATCAGGCCCTTGTTTATGAAGCATTATAGTCTTACAATCTAAAACGTAGTAGTCATATTCTCTGATAAAGTGGCAATTTTTCTGAGCAGGCACAGAAATGGCTGACATTAATACCAAATTTGTCAATTAGTTTAATTACATGTTTGAATCACTTTTTTTTTTTTGCATTTAAAATGAAACATCAGAAGGACTTCGTACATGTGCAGTAATCACTGACATTACCTAAAATGTATTTATGTAAGTGAATGATATATAATAAATCTGTATCTTATACTAGTTATAGTAACAAGTCCACATGAACTATTTTGATCTACTGGGCAATTTATACACATTTTACAAATATGTTTTTCCTGCCCTGGAATCCAGTGGGAAGGAAGGAAGAAAGAGTAAGAGACCTAATTCCATCCTATACAAACTTCTAAATCTGCAACTGGAACTTGGAACCCTCAAATTCTCCAGCCACAAGCTCAGTGCCTAATTTGTGCCGGGACTTGCCAGAGCTGAGCCCTGGCACCTGTAGGCTTGGCAGGTGATAGCCTCAGCACTTCTGGGCAGTGCTTAATTTCTGCCGGGGCTTGCTGCATCACTTACCAGTCCCAGTGTGGGCAGCAGGAGATTCATGCTGGCCACAGAACGCCCTTTCTGCACTGGGGCTGCAACCACTTTGCCCATGGGTTCCAGTGCCGCTGCTTCGCCTGCTCCCCTGCACAAGACCAGCACCACACAGAGCTGGCCCAATGCCCAGGGCAGAGACTCCCCAGTGCAGGCAGTGAGGAAAGAGGTGAGGCATCAGGGACTGGGGAGGTGACTGTACAGCTGGGGTGCAGTGTGGGGCAGGAGGAGCTGGGCAGAAGGGAAGCTCTGGGAGGCAGCCCCAGTGCCGTGGTTATTTTGACTTTGTGCTCTAGTCTGTTATTTTCCTGGTTCCCTGCCTACCTAAAACTTGTTAGCCTATTTTGTTTCTCAAGGTAAATCAGAATGAGTTAATCATATGGACAGAAAAGAACCACCTCAAATTACTTTGATTTGCCTCTCTCTTCTGCTCATATTCCTTTCATTAGTAAATCAGCTAAACAGGTAAAATGCTAGAGACACCAGATGACTAAATAAACTTAAGTCTCTGTCCCTATGTCAGCATTAATTTGCTAAGAAATACAGTATGACAATCCGTTTCCAAACCATCTGGACCATCTCAACCATTTACTGAGCTTCTTTTGATGGGGGAGAAGGATTGTCATACGCTATATTGACGTAATGAGAGGAAGGATGTAGTTCTTAGACTCTAAAACTCCCTATGGTGTTGCAATTGTATTCTCTCAAACTTCTTGAAAACTGTGTTCCCCTAGCAAAAAAACTTGCATGCTGAGGAAGTGTTTCTAAAAGAGCCATATGTGACTCCACAGCTGTAGGCTGCTGACCTCTTTCTTAATGGGACAGAGATTCCCACTGGTATGAGATCTGATGTTTTTTCAGCTTCACCTTCTGAGAGAAGGAAGAAGTGTGGTGCAGAAAACAGACGTTGAGAGGAGAGGCTATTCTAAAATTCTGCCTCTGTACACGGAACACCACTAGAATGTGTAACAACAAGATGGGTTACAATGCACACTTTCAGCAAAGATGTTCAGGCATGATTTTCCAAATATTTAGAAAGCAAGGTTTTTGTGCAACATCCCAGCAAATTAAATAGTCATACTGTCTGGGGGGAGAACGTTACAGTATTCAAATGCTAATATTTGCCCTGCGTTGGAGAAAAGAAAAGGTCATTAACTGGGGATGTGGGGAGAGCCACATTAGACCTTCAACTGTGAGGAACAACATTTTATTTTTTAAAGGGAATTAAAACCGAAGACATGTAAAATAACTATTCAGAATAAAGGAGTCAGGTGAGATGACTTTACTATCAGAAATATCCTTTCTTTTGCAAGTTAGGGATTAAATGTTAATTATGCCACTCATTAACCCAAACATAAAATGGGAATTAACGTGCCATCCTTGAATGATAAAGCAAACTTTAGGAGCGGGATATTTTAGACATGTGAGTAATATTGAATCCCATCCACTTCCATGTGCTAGGGGAACCAAACTGAACAGATGTAGATGTGGGAGGAACAGATGTAGCCTATGTTCCATGTTTTTCGACACAAAAGTGGCTTGTACTCTCTCCCCCTTCTGGACACTGTCAAATGGACACACTGGACAGCTCTGGATCTAGAGGGTGGGGAAAAGAGAATGTGTAGGTTTAAGGGTGTCTGTCAATGCTCTCCTGGATTATCTCATTCCAAACCTGAAGGGAAAACACTAGCAAGCTACTGCAGACACTTATATTCCTTCTCAACACCAGGGGCTGCCACCACTCCAGAGTCTCCCAATTAGGGAGTTGCTGTCAGCATGGCTTCTGCAAAAGCTGTGCTGTCCAAGGACTGTAGCATGTAAGATGCTTGGGGAGTGAGGAGACTATCTTGAGGAGTCAAAGAGCTTCTCCTGCTTCCAAAGGAATACACTGAGATCCACAAATAAGAAGGTTGGAGCTCCGGTCTCTTCTGCTGGTAGTATGGGAGTAGGGGGTGAAGCCCACTCTCCCAGTAGTGGAATAATTGTAAAGGAGAACAAGGCCCAATATCATTAATTCAGTGTAAATTGTTATTTACAATACAGACTATGGTTCCCTTCCCAGCTTATACTCACACTGAAACAAATAAGGCCTTGTCTACACTGGCAAGTTTCTGCACAGTAAAGCAAGTTTTCGTGTTCTTTTTCAGTGTTTAGTGCCTTTGGTACACTAAGAAGTTGCTCAAATTAATTTCATCCATATGCTTTGTAGTTGTAGCGCCAATGTAGCTTGAATGAATTCCATTTGGAGTGGATTGCCCATCTAACAGAGACAATAAAAGTCAGAAATAAATGTTTGCTTATTGGCACCCCTGGCAAAAGTCTCAATTCATTTAAAAATCTAAGTCAATATCCTTCATCTTATTGAGAAAACATAGCTATATTTTTATGCCCTCTATAAAATGTTTGGCTGATAAAATATTTGCCCAATGGATTTATGCAAATAGACCTTTTGTTTAATATTGTCATTTTAATTATACTTAGCTAGCAGCTGCATTGGATTTTTTTTCCTTAAAATTTCCTTAACACAAGAAGCCTGCAGGTTTAAATGACCATTTGTGCTTATGCACTTTCTTCTGGTTATTGTCTTTTCTGAATGTGGGAGATTAACAGCTTGAAGAATCCAAATCTAGTGTAAAATTCCTCATTGACTGGCATGTGAATACCAGTATCAATGTTAACTGACAATAGACACCTCTGTATTTCTGTGTTTGTTTATATTGTGTTACAGGAGCTCCAAGAGGCCCCATTGTGCTAGGCACAATAGTGAGAGGCAACCTCTACTACAAAGAGCTTTCAGTTCATATAAACAAGACGGATAAATGGAAGAAAGGGAAACAGCGACTTAACAAGGACTTGACCGAGGCCACGCAGCAGGTCAGCAGCAGAGTCAGGAATAGAATGCAGGTCACCTGACTCCCAGCCCAGTGCCCTAAACACCTGCCGCTTCTGCCTTCCAGCTACCTAAACCTACCAGCAAAGGACTAAACTAGGAACAGTACTCCCTATCCACAAACTCCTCCTACTGAAATCAGTGGGACTAGCTGTATAGTAAGCTATTACTAGTGGAGTAGCAGTGTCAGGACCTCAGTAATATAAGCATGTCTGTGCCAGTTATTCTGGGGGCTTTACAAATGAACTAAGAGTGTCTTGTTAAGTGATGGTCACATAAACACCACCCTATACCGGAAACCTACTGACCACTATACTTACCTACATGCCTCCAGCTTTCATCTAGACCACAACACATGATCCATTGTCTACAGCCAAGCTCTAAGATACAACCACATTTGCTCCAATCCCTCAGACAGAGACAAACACCTACAGGATCTCTATCAAGTGTTCTTAAAACTACAATACCCACCTGGTGAAGTGAAGAAACAGATTGACAGAGCTAGAAGGGTACCCAGAAGTCACCTGCTACAGGACAGGCCCAACAAAGAAAGTAACAGAACACCACTAGCCGTCACTTACAGCCCCCAACTAAAACCTCTCCAGTGCATCATCAAGGATCTACAACCTATCCTGAAGGATGATTCTCACTCTCACAGACCTTGGGAGACAGGCCAGTCCTTGCTTACAGACAGCCCCCCAACCTGAAGCAAATACTCGCCAGCAACTACACACCACACAACAAAAACACTAACCCAGGAACCTATTCCTGCAACAAACCCCATTGCCAACTCTGTCCGCATATCTATTCAAGGGACACCATCATAGGACCTAACCACATCAGACACACCATCAGGGGCTCGTTCACCTGCACATCTACGAATGTGATATATGCCATCATGTGACAGCAATGCCCCTCTGCCATGTACATTGGTCAAACCGGACAGTCTCTGTGCAAAAGAATAAATGGACACAAATCAGACATCAAGAATTGTAACATTCAAAAACCAATCAAGTAGGAGAACACTTCAATCTCCCTGGACACTCAATAACAGATTTAAAAGTGGCAATTCTTCAACGAAAAAACTTCGAAAACAGACTCCAATGAGAAACTGCAGAAGTGGAATTAATTTGCAAACTGGACACCATCAAATTAGGCCTTAATAAAGACTGGGAGTGGATGTGTCACTACAAGAAGTAATTTTCCCTTGGCTTATACTCACACCTTCTTGTCAGCTGTTGGAAATAGGCAATGTCCACCTTGATTGCACTGGCCTCGTTAGCACTACAAAAGTAATTTTCCTTCCCTTAATATTTGCCCATTCTTGTCAACTGTTGAGAATAGGCCACTTCCACCTTAATTGAATTGGCTTGTTAGCGCTAACCCCACACTTGGTAAGGCAACTCCCATCTTTTCATGTGCTATAATATATATTCTGCTTACTGTATTTTTCACTCCATGCATCTGATGAAGTGGGTTTTAGCCCACGAAAGCTTATGCCCAAATAAATTTGTTAGTCTCTAAGGGTATGTCTTCACTACCAGCCAGATCGGCGGGCAGTGATCGATCCAGCGGGGATCAATTTACCACGTCTAGTCTAGATGCGATAAATCGATCCGCGAGCGCTCTCCCGTCGACTCCTGTACTCCAGCTCGGCGAAAGGTGCAGGCAGAGTCGACGGGGGAGTGGCAGCAGTCGACTCACCGTAGTGAAGACACCACGGTAAATAGATCTAAGTACGTCAACTTCAGCTACGTTATTCACGTAGCTGAAGTTGCGTAACTTAGATCGATCCTCCATCCCACCCCACCCCAGTGTAGACCAGGCTCAGGTGCCACAAGGACTCTTCATTGTTTTTGCTGATACACACTAACATGACTACCACTCTAAATCTTGTTTGCAGAGCTTGGGTCTGCATTTTCCAGGTTATTGCCGCTCTAGATTTCATTTCCAGCCTTCTTTATTTGGCTCGGCTATTTAGCCTAAAACAGTTTGCACTTGATCATTCTGCTGCTATAACCATTGACAAGGACTCTAATGGGACTGGAAACCACAGAGAGGTTAGATGTTTTATTAGTATGGGAGATGTGCTGCAGGAATGCGATGTCAGCTCTACTGTTCACAAGCTCCCCCACTTCTTGTCTTAATGACTACCCAAGTTTCCTGTTTGGCCAAGAGGAACATCTTCCAGCAGAACAAACAGGAGATTTCTTACATTAGAGGCACACTGAAATGTTAGGCACCCTAACTACCTAAAAATAATGTATAGTTGCATGTCAAGTTTTTTACTCTAATTTCACTGGGTACTTGCCAGTTCTCTTTAGCCTCATTTATCATATTTTATTCAGGGAGCTATATTATAATAGCAGGAATTATTAATGGATGATTTTGTGGGTATGCATTGCTTTAAGACTTTGTAAATCAGAAGAGGGCTAATTAACTTCTTGGGCTGAAAATTAAAGGATGGGTGAAGTCGTTAAAATTCCTGCTGTCTTTCATTCTGGGATGTGGAATAACCTAAATATTGAATCGCTAATATCTTTACCTTTTGTTCTTTATGAGCAGAAAATAACATTTTTATCCAGGAGCATAATAGTCTTTCTGAGGTTAAGGTCATTCAACTCAGTCCAAATAGGAAAAAGAAAGCTGGGCCTACAAATCATCTGGAAACAACATTAAAGGCAGACATATTCTGTGTGCAGGGTTTTCTGAAAGATCTGTGCATTAAACAAAAAGCATTCTTCTGATATATTACTGTCCTGTTTAGCAGATGACTCTGGGGTACTTCTGCAATAATACCTAGCTCCTGGATGTCCACCAATGGCTAAATATTTATGTCTCTTCTCTTGGTTTGAAACTTTAGCCCTGGGGTTCTCCAGTAATTACACAAATTGATCTACAGCATGTCTGTATGATTGCCCTGTTCAATTTTGGGAGATCTAAATGCAGCAAGTCAATTTATGAAAATACCATACACAACAAAATGTGGTTTCTTGGTATCCTTCTGCTGCAGACAGTTGAACCATTTCCATTCTTCTCTTGACTATAACAAGAGAATATTTTTCTACTGTACTTCTAGGCTCCCAAATCCAAACCACTTTAGTTGTATCATCAAGAAATCCCAACTCTCATACACTTTTATAATATTTTTATTTTGTTATGTTTAATTTTTTCTCTTCTATGAAATTTGTCTTTTCTAATACTTGTATTTAGTCTGGCAAACAGTCCTCTCACTACCTCTGCAAGTGCTATCAATTTTGCTCCTGAGCTTCACCATAGCTGGCCATGTCTGAAGACTGAATAGGGCAATTTTATGATTATCAGCCAGCATCAGTTTCAAATTGTCAGTTCTCATACTGGTTCAATAGCATAGTTAAATCAAATTATTTTGTAATGTGTTGCATTTTTATCTCTTCTTTATTCTCTATCTCATACACGTTACTGTTTTAAACATTGTTTGTCGTGTTTTTCATGCACCTTTGAACACTCCATTCAGAGATGGCTGCATTTCAGGGGTTAGTAAGTAATTCATACACACACAGTACAACCCTAATTAGTCAAAGATCTTTGAGGACACCCAAAATCCTAGGACAACAGAGGCTTTAAAATCAAGAGAATTGGCCAATTGTAATTGAAAGCTGTACCCCATCTCCTTCCACCCTAGAGTCAAGACTTCAAAGCCTGCTGGCTTCATTCTCCAGTTTGAAAGCATGCCGGTTTGCTATAGGGCAGAAGCTGCATTCTGGATGCCCCATCTGTAGAACGTAGTCAAAAAGATGCCATCAGCAGGTTCCATTTTTCTCTGAGTCCAGAATGTATTAAGGGTGTGTCTACTAGTTTTAAAAAAGCACATATGCAATCTTGAAGGATTTACCCCTCCCTAATTTTGGCTGTAGTCAACTCTCCTTCAATAGAGCTTTGTGTTTCTTATTTCAGGAACGCAACCATGAATTCTGGGTGCTAATTTAAAGGGCTAGTGAAGATGGACTAATTTAATTCTCTTCAATTCTGACTTCCATGATTTCATTGTATGGTAAATATCACAAATCTAGATTTTAGTTTTTCTCTAGTGTTTCACCTCTCCATACTATGACCCTCTACCTTTGGAATCTTAATTTCCTTCCTATTCCCTTTGCTTTCAATTTTACACTCAGGACTGTATCCAATTCAGTATTATATTTCCATCAGGAAGGAAGGAAAAAATTTCACAGATTAAACATTCCATGGAAATATATTTTCTTATGTCCTGTGTGGCTATGTTTCTACAAGTTATCCTAAATAGTTTTCATAGTTTTAACTGCCATATAATATCTGTACCATTATCATTGGTGCATGAATATTTTTAGACTATCCCATTTTTCCCTAATGCATGTAGCTATTCTATGATTTTTAAATCACATACCTGGCCTTATTTTATTGTTGTTATACTACAGCCTTTAAAAGGGCTGTGCAGAATATACAAGACTGAGGAGCTTGCTCTGGAAAATTATACTTGATACACAGTAAATAAATAAAACCACAACTTCAGGGCCTTATAATGTAGACATTATAGCAGTAGCCTTCAGAATTATTTTTTTTATATCACAGCCCCTTGAACAGGGATTGTTAGCACATTTTTGCTGAACGATACTAAAATCAGCTTTCAAATACACCTGCAAACTATTGTACATCTTTCTTAGGACAGGCTTGGCCAACCTTTTATGACATGCAGGCTGCACAGTGAGTGAAGGTGTCTTTGTCCTACGTCTATTCCTTCTTCTGTCAGATGGACTCTTCTGCATCAGCCACTCACATTTTGTTTGTGTCATTCCCTTTATTAACACTTTATTATTTCTTCTTTGTCCCAACCCTGCACTCTTGACTGTTTATGCTTTGTCCAGTTTTATCTGCTGTGGAGAGAGCAGCACAAAGAAGAGTTTTGATTGTAGGTACTGAATACTATATTGAGTCACACTTTGGCCACTGAAGTTTAGCAGCAGCAGCAGCATGGTCCTAATATATCTGAATTTGTTGCTTGTATGCATTAATGCTTCATAAAAACGGCTGGGAAGAGTTTTGAATTTACTTCTTACCTGACAGGTCAGTTGGTTTCCTGTGTTGCCTGCACATAGATGTGGTGGTTATTTTTTTATGACCTTCCCAGTCACAGACTTCAGCCGAAAAGAGATGAGTCGAATCCTCTCTCAATAGAACATATCCCACACTCTCCCAAATGTACTACTCTCTCCCAAGTTTTGGAAGACAAAAAATATTCTGCTTATGCCTACAATTTGAAGGATATATATGGGACTTGTAAGATGGCACTGTGGCAAATATTGAAGCAGGATTTATTGTGAAAATGTTTTATAACAGAGAGAAATAAAAAAAGAGTTAAAGCCATTGAAAAGACAACTTAAAACAAGTTGGTGACAAGATAGTTGGCATACCAGTGACTTTAAGGGCACCTGTGCATTACAAAAATGACCAGGTCAGGAAATCCAAATACAACACACAGTTAAACTCTGTAAACTAGCAGCACCTTAACAATTTGCCGTAAGTGGGTTAAGCACTGGTTATGTCCAAGGCCTTAGACCAACCAGTGTGACCTGGTTAAAGTATGCTTACATCCAGATTTAAAGCATATTTTGTAATTAAGTTGAGGGACAACCATGCTGAATCTGGGTCCTTGGATTTGATTGCTTTTTTTGTGCAGATGGGCCCTAAAATGGGGAGTCATTGATGATTCTTATTTTTATCACTTCTGTAAAAGTTTGACAAGATTTACGTAGTCACCCATACCTGCATAACTTCATAAGATAAAATGGGTGAATTAAACAAAGAAAATCATGATTTTGCTCTAACTACACAGGGTAAGCAACCATAGATTATAACATGTTTTAGCTGGCTAATGTGAATAGCTCCAAAATGTATTTTAACTGGTTTAAAAATAGTTTTTGCACCAGGTAGGATCCTAAAGCAAAGCATTTTAGTTTTTTAACCCAGTTAGCTTGACTGGTTCGTTGCCATGATTGTAATCCTCTTTCTGTGGCTGGCTAATATGAAATCCTTTTCTTTGGTTAAGAGACAATATGGAATGATAGTATAAGCTATCTTGAGGCACAATTCAACTGCTCATTGGACCACCTAAGCTCTACTTAACAAAGTTAGAATTGTGTTCTGATTGGCCCACATTAGCTTTTTGGCTCAGTAAAAGAAGTGAAGTGCCTTCAACAAACTGCTGCACCTGAAGTGAATCCTTGTCCATTAAACTCCATGGAAAAACTCCCATTGACTTCAATAGGGGCAGAATTTCACCTCATGTAAGGAGAGGAAAAGGATTCCTTCTAGGGGTAAGACAAAAAAGCAGTTTGCACTGCCTTAATGGAACACCATGGTAATACCAAAGATTACTTGTAATAGCATTTTAAATGAAAATTATTTATACTGAAATTAAGTTTTGACTGTCTAGAGAAACTATGACTGACCGTCTCATAAATTTTGATTGGTATAAAGATTGGTTGGCAGACTGACTTACTGGTGACTAGTAGAAGTCCTCTATTAAAGATCTACAATTCTACATTTGTAATAAAAATCATCTCCCCAGAACAGTACAAATTTACCACTCTGATTTGAGCTACAGCAATACTTCTCAGTAAGTTTTAACATTCTTTGTTTCCTTCATTCACTTAAATATTAAGTACTGTCATATCAACACCTTTTTAATTGTTTGGAATTTCTTATTTATCTTTGCATTCTATATGGATTAGTGCACTTTTAAAATTAAATTACAATGATTAAACCAATATGAACTTGATATTATATCTTCTCCAGTGTTCTCACAAAAAAAATATTTTTGACAGCACATTGATTACAACTATAAGAGGAAACAAACAGTAACAGCAATTTGCCAGAGCATGACGCTGTAGTAATGATTGTATGATCACTACAGACCATACTTTGCCATTTATTTTGCTCATAAAATAGATGAAAACCAAACAAGGCTGGTGCTTGTGATGTGTAAAATAGCTAATAGTGAGTTTCTTTGAGGCAGCTAATACCTATAGACTAGAATCCTGCATAGATTATTATATCATTCTACCAATGAATATGTTTACATTTTCAATCGGTGAAAATGGTTTCTCAGCTTTACCTACTGCATGATGTTTCTTATGTCAAATTCACCATGTTCATGTTTGGAGTGGCTGCTTTAGCAGAAAGTGACTTTCCAAGCAATGGTTATTGGGCCTTGCATTGGTGGCATTCTTTCTCATAAATATTGGACCATCAAGGAGACACTGGTGGATTCATTTTCTTTGAGCTAGAAATATATATAACATTAGTATTTACCTCAGCAATGTCAGCAGTCATCATATCACTCATTAGCTAAAACAGAAACTATCTGGTGATCTATTTGACTATAACTATGTTTATCTTCTTGCTGAGTCCTAAGTTAAATTAATTTTAATTGTCCTCTTATTGCTTCAGAGTTCAAATGCATATGTCGTACAAGAAATACAAAGGGAGGAGAAAAATATGAGGACTGAATTCTTGCATTACTGAAATGTACATAGTGACTGGGATTTTCAAAAGAGTTAGGTACCCCACTTCCATAGACCTGCATCCCTAATGACAATTACTGTCTACTAAACAGTATCTGTAACTTTCACTCTATGCATCCGAAGAAGTGAGGTTTTTACCCACGAAAGCTTATGCCCAAATAAATCTGTTAGTCTTTAAGGTGCCACCAGACTCCTTGTTGTTTTTGTCTACTAAAGTCAGTTAAAGCTCCGATCCAAGTGAAATCACTACACCAGTAGAAAAATCCTCCCCCATCATGTCTCAGTCTGTACCCTCTGTTATTCAGGTTCAGTTTTGAACAGAATGCATTTCATTATACATTTTAATGGGGGATCTTGAACTATGGGAAACTAATGCTAAGTCTTCTTGAAGCTCTCTCTATACACACACAAGGCCAAATTTAGTTGAATTGTATCTAGGTCTGAATATTTTATACTAGCCCATGAGACACTTGTAGATTGTGTATCTTCGTGGCTTTTGGATACTTGATATATAGCTGATGAAAGTCATCATAAATATGCAAAAAAAAAAACCTGTTAAAAATATTGCCTCTATGAGCAATACTGAAGTTTATTGGAATAATGTAAGCACTGTCTTTATTCTAACCCTTAGTGTCTCCGCCTGAAAACACCATGATGAAAAAAGTATCAATCCATGTGCTGTCTGAATCTTTTTCTTAGGCTTAATTTTTGCCATTGATTTCAATGGGGCCAGGATTTCACCCTAATGGGCAAATCGTGTCCTATGCTTTACTGGGCCACTAGGGGGAGAAGAAGGCACAGGGAGTCTCTTTCCCTTCCCGTGTTTAAATAGCAGGAGAGTTGCCCTAATACTCAGGAGATTGTTTAAAAGTGTCACAGCATCATGTGGTTCGTACCACCAAGAACTGTGCTCTGCTAGTTAGGATTCCTGGCTAGTCCTCTAACTAGCTAATGTGTTTTCTGCAATAAGCAACACTTATTAGTTGGACGTGCACTCTGCCCCTTTTTAGAATAGGAGGAGAATGAGTCTAGCAGCATGTTCCCTCCAGCCTGCTGTGAGATATCCTGCCCTATCCAGTCCTAGATGTTCAGCAAGATGTTACCTTTCTGATGAGGTTCCTTCAGAAAAGGGCAAGATTTTGCTCTACTTGGGACAAAATGCAGGCTTCTTTAACTTCTCATGAGGATAAGGTAGGAGAACATTTGGAAAGGTTTGATGGCCTGAACTCATGTGGAAGGGGCAGAAATTAGTCCTGGGAGGTGAGATCACATGATGTAATGAGGCTGAGGTAAAAAGAAAATGTAAATGTGCTACAACAAGGTAGAAAGAAGTCTGGGGGAAATTGAGAATGTGATGGAATTTCCCCAAAATCCTGGGACACCCTCTTATTGTGGAAGGAATTGGTCCAGTGAAATCCCTACAGCCCTTGCAGAACACTGACTTTGAGGAAGACACCTTTTTATGGGAACATGCTATATCATATAATGAAGAAAGTATCAAATGCGACCAAAAGTGGGAGTACTTTCAACTAAAGGTATTTAGACTAACCATCGCCTTTGTGCCTTTCTCACACACTCATCTCCAAGACTACTTCTTTAGTCCTCCTCATATAAATGTAACCTAATAAAAAAATAGTATGTTGAAGACCTATGCAAAACTTTGCCATTCAAACATACTTTTTTTCATTATGTTTGCTTATATTGCAAACATTTTATGGCAGGGTCCTTGTCTTCATATTAGCCCATCAAGTGGCGAGAACATTGTTGACACTATAGAAATTAAAATTAAATAATTACTGCTGTCATCATAAATACTTGATAATACCCCTTTTTGAATTAGGTGACTGGAACATAGCTCTTAAAGCTCTCAAATATCATGGAAACACAATCTTGATTTTACCGGCAGAGCATGTTTGGAAATAGATATTGTCAGGCATAAAGGGCAAAATGTGCATAATCCAATTTCAAGACAAAATCAGGGTATGACAAGATGCGCTGACTGTGGTGTTTCTTGGCAGTAGTGTTTCCTTATGTGCCTTATATGGATTTATGCTGAATTTACCAGTCCCTTTAGGCATTCAGGCAAAAAGGAAGGAGCCAAAACCTGGGAATATTAATGCTAATACCATCCAAGATGACCGTCTGGTCTTTAATCACTGATATGGATGGGAACTGCTTGCTCTTTTAAAGCAGTTGTTCATTGTAAACAATCTGAATCTTGCCTCATGTGAATCTAAATACATATGCATATTTAGCATTGCAGGTTTCATCAGTGCCCACAAAAAATCCCCTCTAAAAATCAGACCCTTCAGAAGAATCCATTTCTCTGAGACACATTTATTATGACTGGATTTGACATTTTCAGTTACGAGTGGCACTGGCAGTTGGCAGTGAGTTTCAGAAGGGGGGTGTTCTTGGAAAATTTGTTGTACATGTCACAGAAGAAGTTTCAATGGTTGGCACAATATAGAACTTAAGAAGAAGACTGAAAGAATCTAGAATGTTTCTTTTATCTCACTGCTGCAATATCCTGGATGAACCTGACAGGATTAAGTTAAACTTTATTGAATTGAGTTTTTAATATCTTTGGAGTCCATTATAGTAAATGAATGGATTTTGTATTCTTGCGAACAATGGATTGTGTGCATTTCCCTGGGAAGGGTAAATACAGCTCCTTCAGGAACTGAGAACAAATAGGGGGTGATAAGTCAAAGTCACTCAGGTTGTAACATCTCCAGAGAAGTGCCTGATGAGGTTAGCATCAAGTAGTTCAATCTGGATTCTCCAGGAACAAACAGACTAAGAAAGGGTTTTTGAATAAATAGCCTCATGGTAAACTGACTCATGGCCATCTTTCTGATCCAGCAAATGGACAGGACCTTAGGTTCAAGGGAGCCCTAAGCCTTAGGGAAGAGTTGGAAAATCTTTGGCCCATACAGGCCTCATAAGACTTAGCTTCAGCTCAGCACATGCCCCTGTGGTAAACTTGTGACCACCCTGTGTGGGGTTTAGAAGACTAATCACCAACCAGAGCCCTTGTTGGAGTAAGGGGGTGATCTTTGGTAAGCTTATTAACATGCATGTAGATTCTTTTGTAGCTTTTAATATGTTTTCTCTGTAATGCTATTACCTTAAGAATAAATATGCTTGCTTAGAAAGAACTGTGTGGTAATTACACTGTGTACTGTCTCTGAGGAGAGAAGCAAAGCAAGCCTGCTTAGTCAGTCTGTCTTTTTCTGGAAATATCACAATATAGTCAGGGGACTATGTAGCCTGGAAATACCCCAGTCAGAAGGGAGAGAGTGCATCTTCACCCAAGAGAGGCAATGGCTGAGGAACCAGAAACCTAGGGGGGGAGCCCTTGCTTGGCCACAGAGGTAGAATACAGATGTTGCCCTGAACTGTGACACACCCCACAGAAGAAGTCTGAATGACTGACACAATAGCTGAACATAGACCCTTGTAAGAAGACTGGCAGAATCTAGAATGTTTTTCTTTTCTCTCACTGCTGATCAGTAGGGAAATGTTAAGACATGGCAAAGAAACTTTTGGTGGTACAATAATTTGTTCTTTGTGGGCTAACCCTTTCTCTCTTCACACTCAGAAAATCTTATTTTATGATCGTGTTGATGTTGGCACCAGGAAAGCCAGAATTTTTGACCTCTCCAATAAGAATGTATATCATGATTCATTATGCATGAGCTGATTCCAAGCCTCTTTTTAAAAAAAAAATGTTTGTGGGAAGAAAAATTAATAAAAGCAGACATGGGAGAAATATGTGCATTGGTACTATTGCATTCTTTATGATTCTGCAGCATGTCTTTTTAATCTACTGTAGTGTCAAACTAATGTGGTAAAGACATATGCAATTACAAATAAAGACAAATCAGAAAATTAGAAAAATGCAAATACAAGACTCTTCTCTTCCAAAAGCCTCATCTTTGTGGGCTCTCACCAAATGATCCCCTGTAGATGCAAGGTTCTGTAAGTCTCCTGGCTCCCCAGCAGTACTGTCTGTTCTCTGTAATCTAGAACTGTGCTTGCTTCCCTCACAGGTACAACCTCCTAAAGCTGGTTCAGCTTTATGCAGAAGTCCTTCCCTTATCTTTGCCAGTAACAATGCTCCTAACAGGCATAACCAGGATGGTAGGGGATATAGTGCACATAAAGGGCTGACCTGTGTTCTGGCTTGCACTGCTATGCAGGGCACAACTATATGCCCTGTGAGGTTGCCCATACCATGGGTAGTGGCACAGAGGGAGAATGTACATTCTGCAGAGCTGCTTTGTCTCCTCTCCCTCTGAGCAGATGGGCAGGAGCGGGGAATGTGCAGAACTTAGTCTCCACCTCCAAAACCCCAGCTACCAAAGCTGTGCTGGCATTCCAGGGGATGTGTGCTGGGCCACATATGGGCTTGGCACAGAGTACTTTCCCCTCTAAGCAAGTAGGAGCCTGCGAAGAGAGTCACAAAAACACACTATATGTTGCCTACGGTTCATACCAAAGCCAAGATTCAGTCCAAAGACTGAAGAAATAATTTCTTTCCATCCAGTTTGACCGCTTTGAAGTTTTCAGGGGTACCTTTGAATGCTCACACACATGCAATATATTTCCACTCTGCAGATATGTTTAAATCACACTGGGAGAAAGCTGGGACTGTAAGCTGTTTAGGGCAAGGACTGTCTTTTTGTTCTGTGTTTGGCCAATACCTAGCACAATGGTCTCCTCACCCATGACTGGGGCTCCTAGACACTACCAAAATACAAATAAATTCTAATAAAGGCAGGGAGTGCTGTCCTTCACAACTTTACTCACATGAGCACTCCTCAAAGATGCTAATCATCCTAGTGCAGATGGCTGGACTATATATGCCACTGAGGATTTACAGGGTGAATCCTTTGAAGTTTACACTTCTTACAGTTCAGACTTCTACAGTACATTTGGATTACCGTGCCAGTGAAATCACCAGTAAACATTTTTCAATGGTATGCACATGGTATATATTTGTCTATTTATAATGGGTCCAATTCTGTCATCCTTACTATATGCTGAGCTCTACTTTACTCCTCAAGTAGCCCATTGATTTCATGGTACGTCTCATGCAGAAAGGGACTAAATGTGAATAAGGGAGGCAGAAAATAGCAGCTTAATTAGCCATTTTATTGTTTTATCAAGCAATAATATTGGAGTAGAAAGCTCAATTCTTAAAAGCTGCCAATATCCATCTTTTAGACACTTGGAAGGATTTTCCTTCTGAAACTCTGGCCTGTAATTCAGCCCCGTTCTTGCTGTTTGAAGGTGCAATCAATACAGAGAACTATTACAAGGAGAATAAATCCAGTCTCTTATGTATTTTGGCTTACTTTGAAGAAAAATAAATAATCCTTCAGAATATAGCTCAGCAAGCTTGGCTCATGCAAAACAGGTGTCCCCCTTCTGCTCACTGAGATTCATTCAGAATAGCATAGAATTTTTTAATGCCCTTCCACCTACAACTCTTGCACAAAATATCAGATTGGGAAATATTTTTGTACAGGGTTGGACAAGGTTCTGAAATGTTTCATATATCCAGCTCTAAACCAGGGGTGTCTAGATACTTGCTGCTGTTTAGGATACTTAGTTATATCATACAGTGTACCCTGTGTAGTATTTGTCACTGTGGTCACATATGAAACATGAAAGACCTCTTCTGAATCAACAACAGAAGCTCCGCTTTGTCGTAAAATGGAGGAATTCTAACACCGCTTCAGAAATCACCTCCCCTTTTTGTGGTTAATTACAGTTCCATGGCAGCCATTTTAAGTTTTATTTGGCTGAGAGGCCATTTTATATGTATGGTGGAAATTCACATAGCTCTTCACCATGCCAGTATTTAAATTGGAAAAAAGAAGTACTGAAACACTAAAAAAATAATTGAAGCATGCCAGGTTGTAACTTACTTGGATGAGTGCTTACTCATGTGAGTAGTCCCCTTGATTTAAATGAGACTATTTGCTTGAATAAGAGCTCACTAGAGTGAGTAAAGGCTCCACAATCTGTCCTTAAATATCTTTTACAAATCTTTAAAAATTCTATTTAATGAAAGAGCTAGTGGTTTCAGAAAGAAAATTTAGTGGGAGGGGACAGATTAGATGTGCTGAACAGCTATCTCTTGCCAGCTTAGGAACTACTTGTCAAGTAAGATATCACTTAAAAGTCTAGATTCTCAAAGGTACTTTGGCTCCTCGTTTCCATTGAAATCAGCAGAAATTAGGAGCCTAAGTTTCTTTGAGGTTCAGGGTCAAAGTGAATAACGGTATCAGAATTGGTCCCAGTCCCCCATTACAGTAGAGGGTGGATGAGGTTCTGTGGCCTACAATGTGCAGGAGGTCAGACAAGATGATCATAATGGTCCCATCTGGCCTTAAAGGCTGAGTCTATGCGTAAGCACTTACTCATATACCTAAATTTAAGCATATGAATAACTTTAGTTAAACTGATGGGACTATTCACGTACTTTTAGCATGTGTTTAAAAGAGTTAAAGGGGTTCATTACCTCCATTGCTGTTGATAGAAAATACATCACCATAGTATTGACTGACACATTTTGAGAAACAGCCTAGCATGGGTGCTGGTTGCTGAACTGATGCAAAATTGTGAAATAACAGTGATATAAAAGGATGACTTTTAATCCCTCCTTCAACATGAAACTAAGTGGCAGAAGTAAATAGCATTGTATATATAACAAGAACTTGCAACCATACATCAAGGCACTGAGACTTAGAATGTGGGTGGATTTTTCAGTTTCTGCTCTGTGAAACATTCTTGATAATATAAAAATATTTTTCAAATTTGATATAATTTTGGCAAATTTTTGAGCAGCCCAATCTAGCTACACATTACAATACACAGCTACTATTACTTATTTTTTCTTTATATATAATTACCTGTATTTAATGAGGTATGTAAGTGTCTTAGCAGAGGGAAATAAGTCTGCTACTGTCCAGTATCAGACTATCTTCTCTTATCTTTCATTTAGGTTCCATTTCAGGAAAGCATCTCTATCCAAAATAGCACTTAAGTATATGCTTAACTTTAAGCACATGCTTAAGTCCCATTGAAGTCAAGTTAAGGATGTGCTTAAGAGCTTTCTCAAACCATGGTCTTGGGCCATTCCCTGAACCAAAGACAGAATCAGTTCACTTCCAAAAGAATTGAAGACTTTGCTATCCTAATTTGGAAAGGGGAAAGAATGACTGTCTTGTTGCTGAAAAAATAAAAGGGCAGATTTGGGGTATCTGCACACAAGAAGACAGAGCACATAAAGTTTCTCGTTGGGACCGTGCATGAATTCCAGTTATCTCCTAGTGGAAAGCACAGAGTAGGAAGTATGTATTTTATTGTGGGAGAAATTTTAGGGAGTGTGAAGCGTATGGGTAAGAGGGGGAAGTATTCAAAGAAAAGGACCCTTACAAGTAGAGGAAAGGAAGAGCCAGCACACATGTCTCAGGGAGATAGTATGGGGAGAAAGAATGTGTTATGCAGTTTGAGCAAGGTAAAAAGAACCTGCCAATGGTGGTGTAAATGCTGTAATGAAGTAATCACACATCAAATAAACCCTTTTGCCCTTCAGGAGGGCAGTGCAACAGCCACAGGATGTTCTAGGACATCTCTTTTCCAAGTTGGAATTTTCAGCCAGATGAGTGATTCAATTGGCTGAGCATTCAAAGGTACTTTATAAATGCATTCAATATTGAGACCGAAATATTCAACAAGCTTAGGACTTTTATGACTCAAAACACTTCAAGAAAAGTGCGTGTGTGTGTGTGAGAGAGAGAGAGATTTTTCCTTTACTACATTTGAATTGTTTTCCTTCCTCCTCTAAACCAACACCTACAACTCCCGCTCTCTACCAAAGGCCAAGACTAACATCCTGCATAGGTGGCTCTGTTAATAGCTCAAGCCACCAGCTCCATTACTATCAGACAGGTGGTGTGTATATAGTAAAATGCTGGCATGTTGTGGAAGTATGTGAATTTTTAGAACTGCTTCAGCCCATCACTAATCACGTTGTTTATAATTAGGACAAATTACAGGGAACATTATTGTTGGTTTACAGTAATTAGAGACTTGTCACAATAAACAAAGAGAGTTTGTGGTAACATTACTAGGGAGGGAGAGCCAATGCAGAGACACATCATTCCTATTTATCCCTTGGGATCCTCAAGGTTAGGGGCTGGGCCCCAGAGCATTTTCAATAGGAATATGGAGGGGAGGGCATGGAAAAAATGGGAAGATATTTGTGAGAAGTATGTAATAGAGATTTACAACTCCTCTTTGTCCCTCCCATGTAGAAATGATCCAACTCAATGGGATTACTCTTGGAATAAGGTACAACTCACCTTAGAGTGACCAGATGTCCTGATTTTATGGGGACAGTCCTGATATTTGGGACTTTATCTTATATAGGTGCCTATTACCCGCCACACAACCTATCCAGATTTTTCACTCTTGCTATCTGGTCACCTTACCATAAGTTCAGGTGGCAGAATCAGTCCCATAATAATTAGGGCTTGTCAAACAGCATTCCTTTAAACAAAATTATTATTTATTATTCATTTAATTTGTGTTGCAGTAGCAATTCGGGCCTTGGTCAGTGGGTGCCCAGTGATGTGTTAGACACAGTACAAACACAGAAGAAAAATGGCCCTGCCCCTGAGCTTGCAATTTAAGTATAAGACATGGATGAATTTATAGGCTTTTGCAAATATTGTATAATAATAATACTCATGAGTAGCCCTATTGAAGTCAGTGAGACTTTTCATGTGAGTCAGAATCATATTTTTACACACTGCATATATTTCAATATTATAAAATATAGTTTTGTAAATATATATTATGTGTGAACATCTATTTATAAATATATTTCTTCTCTGCATGGCAAATCCTGCCTTCCTTTTTCAGATGAATTCAGTGAGTTTTCCCTGAATAAGAACTCATTAACAAATGAAGGATGTGGCCCAAAATGTATTTGTTAAAATAGCCGGAAGTTGTATACTTATTGAAATATAATTCTGTAATTTTCTGTCTAAGGTGACATGCTATCCTGTATATGTACAGCTGTTTCCAGTGCATATCACAATTGCATCCTGATCCTTGACTGAGGTCTGTATACACTACAGTAATATTATTGCTATTATTACCTGTATGTCATACAGCAACAACTTCAAGTCCTACTATATATATTTTTCTAGTATCCCTATTCCGTAAGGGTATGTTTATAAATAATGGGGCAACAGGGATGAATCTGGCCCACTACTGTATATACATTGACTTCCATAGAAATTCTCTGTCTTCTGAAGGATTGGACTCTATTTACTAGGGCTAGTAGTTTAGTCTCTGTATGTAGACATCCATCTTTAGAAACAGTAGTGTTAGCAAAATTGCTCAACATGAGAAGAATTATGATACAGTGGTTTGAATGAGATAGAGATGACAATTTCCTGTCATTGCTATAAAATCAACCACCTCACTATCCAATACATCTTCTGCTCTTTTTAGGTCATTCTAGACTGTAACTTAAATAGATTCAAATAGAGTAGTTGTGGAATTGGGCTCCTTGCATACAAACAGTTTCTACTCTGATTTTTTTCCCCTTAGGCAATTTTTTAAGGGGGTTGGGACTGTAGTTGGCCTTCAATTCAAATAGGTCAACATCTGTTGTGACTCTTTCTAAGCGTATGTATATATTTCAGTGGGTGTTTCCATGCGTTGGAGTATATTATTATATTTTATTTTCTATCATAATCATCCCTCTCTCTTTCTCCATATGATGAGCACGCCTTTCTCCCAGTTTAACATTTGTTCTTTCATTAAACCCACAAATGACTAACCAAAGGATAACTGTATATTCATCCTGGCAAACCCAGTGCTCTTTTCAGGAGTGCCATGCTTTTGCTTTAGAATACCATATCATGAAATCCCATTTTGTTGAGGGATTAATGCACTGTATAAAAAAAGGGTATATGACAATCAGCAAGTGTTGGTCAGGAATTTTCTGTTGGAATGATTTGCTGACTGAAAATGCAGTTTCTGCCAAGTTGAAATTTTCCATAAGAAAACTTTTATTTTGCTGAAAAATTTCAATTTTTTTCCATTAGGAAAACTGAGTCAGTTCATCCCAAATCAGAATATTTTGTTGTTGTTGTTTTTATCTGACTTGAAATACATAATTTTGAATCAGTTCAATAAAACATCTAACAGCACATTGCCTTATGGGAGTTGCAATTCAGAGCTCAATTGTCTCCTTTGGGCTTGGCTCCCTGGAGGACTATAGTGCAATGTGGATTTGCTTCTGACTGAGCTGTTGGGTGTACCATTTGAGTCATGTGACTCTGGGTGCAGTATGGGAGACACACTCAGTCCAAGGAATCAGCCCATAGGGGAGAATGGGGGCATCAGGAAACATGTTATGGTTCTGAACTAGTTATCCCTAAATTATTCTGGGGCAGGGCAAAACTTGTGGGAAAGAATTTGAGAAATATACATAGCAGTTGCTCAAGAAAATCAGGATCATGGATGATTTTATACTTAAGAGAAATATACCATATAAATCCTACTATACATGTTAATAATTGTGTATTCTGAAACAAGAGCTTCCAGTAAGTTTTGTTCCATCTGTGTGCCATTTTTCCCAAGCTTCATTTTAAATTTAATTTGATGTAAATCTGAATAAAAATATATACCAAAATGGTATGATGCACTGAAGATTAACAAAAGAAGAACAATATATCATAGATTAGTCTATTTAAAAAATTGATACTTTTTCATAGGTCTTAGATGTGCATACACCCACTCTATTCTTCTCACCGTTCAGCTTAGCTAGCTACAGAATTAGCTAGCAACAACCTTATATCATGATGTATTTGGTCTAAATTTTATAAAGCTCAACTTATGTTACTGGGGAGTCTGTTTAAATTGCTTTGCAGGCTCATTTAAACAAAAACAAATTCCACAAAAATACAAAATGTCATCCATACTTTTTAGGTATATAACTAGAAATATGTCTTCTCTTTGAAGGCCTGAACCAAAGCTGATGGAATTTGATGGAAAAACTCCCATTGACTCATTGGGCTTTGGATCAAAGATCTCAAGGGAAATCCCAGGAGTGCTCTTTTGTTTTTGTTTTTCTTTTGGTTTATCTGACGATCCTAGTCACTGTGCCATTGCTAGAGACCCAGCCCTTGCCAGAGACTCAACTCTTGCCACATCACAAATGCCTTTCACTTCCTAAGTAAAGCAGCCTGACCTATTTATTTAACAACAACGAATGGTTATTTTGAAATAAATAAAACCACAAGAGCTCTAATCTGCTGCACTGACACATGTCCGGTCCTCTTGTTTGCTTCCATCACACTAGTACTAGGTTGCACAGCTGGGATATAACTCAGGTAATTACAAGCTAGAGCATGATTTTATTTTAAACTGGACACAAGAAAAACATTTGTGGTTAGGTAGAGGTTTCAAGTTAGAATAAAAATAGTACCATATCTTTAATTGCAGCAACTTGCAATAACTAACCTTTACTGCATGTAAAGGATCACTTCCTTTTATCAGGCTTAATATTTAGCAACCAATAATTTAATGCCTAAATTGCCATGCTAAGCAGAAATCTTTGATCTGAAGATACTCATAATTATACATTTCTATTTTGCAGGAAAATGTTACATGCCAACAAACACACCTGCAGAAATTATACAAAAACGACAGTGCACAGATGCGAGCCACATCTTCAACTAATGCCTATGAAGCATGCAGTAAGGTGAAATTAAATTTTCAAATGTACCTGCAAATATTTTCATGCAAGAGAGGCAGCTCTTGCAAATGGACATAAGGGATTTTTGGCATACCCAGTAATGAATTACACATACAAAATAGTGTACCAATAGCCAGTGCAGCCAGTGGATCCAGATTTCTGCCATGTGACAGATGTATAATCTTAGGTAACTCTGAGAATAGTCTTGAGATTGGGACAATGAAATAAAGTTAATTCTTTACCTGCACTCCTGTGTATGATACCTTTTATTATATGATGTTTGAAGATCGCTAAATCTTTGGAAAAAAATTGAGCAATTGAATCCGTCTGGAAAGGAACCTGGCAAAGAACTGGAGGAATGGTTGCCGCACTTCCAAATGTCCCCCACTTAGGAAAACCACACAAGACTGTGACTTGGGAAAGACACAATTTATCTACAAGAATCCACATGCAACATTAATCTGTTACAGATCTGCATAGCAAAAATAAGTAGTTGTGAATTTGAACTGTTAATTGATAGACTAATTAGAAGGAGCAGGTGGGATTTTTAGTAGCACAACTCCCTTGAAAGAGCCCCTTCGACTGCTTCGTGTTCTGCCCTGCCCAGTGGGTCAGAGCCCTGGGACTGCTTCTTGCTCTGCCCTGCCCAGGGGCCTAGAGCCCTGGGACTAATTCCCCATTGAGCCTTGTTGCCTTTATAGATATGCTTTAGCAAGGGGCGTGGCCTCTCTCCAAGACTGATGGGGAGGGAAGGCCACAGACCCTTACATGGTATTACTGATAACCTGGTCAAAACGAGGTTATTGTAAATGGACTTCATTTTGTTTTTTTCAGGGCTAAAGCATCCCCTTATGCTTCCTAATTGAAAGTTTTAACAAACAGTGATAGAATAGAAGAGAATCTAGTCAAAAATGTATATCAGTCATAAAAAGAGAATACAAGGATAAACAAGTGGTGGAGACCAGATTTGTTTACAACAAAAGTAACACATTGGGATTGTAATGTCATGTATGCAAAAAAAATCCCAAGCATTTTTCAAGAATGTGTTATTACCAGCATGAACTGCAAAGGAACACAAGTAAAATAAATTAATGAACATATACGGTACACTTCCTTTTAGCCAAATGGCCTGGGGGACATCCAAAGCTTTTGGATAACAAGGCATTTGGCTAAATGGAAGTGCTATAAACTTACACAGAGCTACAAAGGGGACACATGGTAGATTTGGATAACGAGAATAACAGGAATTTGGATAAGTGAAATATATTGTGCTACTGATGATGCAAAAATATCATTCTTTGTTGGAGCTCTTATTACTTTTATAAAGCAGCATTTCACAGTAGATTGGTTTATGGCACTGGAAATAAAGGAACAAAAATTCAGTTTCAGAACAGATATTGGAGCTGAGCACAATGTAAACACAGCAAACATCTAAAAATATATTAGAAACTCTGCAATGTTAAAATTGAAAACTAAGCTTATTTCACATAGTGGGCACAAACGCATGTCTGAACAGCCATTCAGTAGAGGTTCAAATAGTGGAACAGGAAGTCCCATGTATCCTTGGGTTGAAAAACAGTTTGTAAGTGCAGATGATCAAATAGCTATACAAGCTGTCTACAGAACAGGATGCGAAAGATATTGTAATGAATCTGATGACATGTTTAAAAGACAGGGATAGTGATGGTTTAATATGCCACATTAATGTAGATCCCAGTGTACCACTAAAACCACATGCATCCACTAACAGTGACAAATATAAGTTATAAAAAAAGATGAATTGCACCAGATGGTAATATTAGATGCTATTGAGCAAAGGCTGAATTAACAATATGGTCCCCATGGTAAAAACTAAACAATGGCCCACTAAAACATTTGAACAAGGCCATCAAATGTGAATGCTACACCAGAAGAATACTTGAGAAGGGCATGCCTTGATTAGTGCAAAACTTTATCTTCAACACCTCTTTTGGTGGATTTACGTGGAAATAATTGGTAATGATCTGTTGATTTGGGTCTAAAATAATCAACAATGAAATGTAAGACTATGACATTCTACAGTGTGCTAATGGAAGTAACCTTGAAGTTATCTATCTTAGGGTTCTAGACTGATGCCCATTGCAGAGATCTGAGTACCTTTCATGCAAAATCAATAACAATAGCAATAGACAACAGAGGGTCCTGTGGCACCTTTAAGACTAACAGATGTATTGGAGCATAAGCTTTCGTGGGTGAATGCCCACTTCGTCAGATGCATCAGCAAAAGCAATAGAGGACTTCATAGAGTATCTGTCCCTTTTCCATTTTTAGCGTAAAAATTCTATTTGGGGTATTCTTGTTTAATGTCTGTTTGTTCATTCATTGTAAATCGAGGGGGGAAATGCCAGATTGTGCTGAAGGAGAACTTGTATTGTAGGATTCATTAACAACAAAGGAGTTCAACCAGCCCCAAATAAGGTGGAGGCCATTGCACATATTGATGGGCCTCCCAAATAAGGAAACATTAACAGTGATTCATCGGCCTGTTAACATATCTAAACAAATTCATCCCTTATTTGTCTCAATTAAGTGCTCCTCTCAGACTGTTCTTTGAGGACAGTACAGAATGACCCTGGGGTGACTGGAAAAGAAAAGTTTTTGGGAATTAAAAAAAGGTGCACAGAAGCACCAGATTTGAAATATTTTGAAATTAGTAAACAGCCTGAGATCTCAGTAGGTGCATCTACAGAGCAGCTGAGACAGTGCTTCCCAGCATGGGTAGACAGACACGCAGTAGTAGCAAGCTCCGCTCAACCTACTGTGCTAAAAATAGCAGTGTGGCCATGGCTGCATGACCGGTGGCATAGACTAGTTGCCCAAATACAGTCTCACCCAGCCCTTTCTCAAGCTGCCACCATGGACACACTACTGTTTAGTGCACTAGCTTGAGCAGAACTTGCACATGTCTGTCTACCGGTGTTAGGAAGCACACTCCGAGTTGTCGTGTAGACAGTGAATGCGTGATCAGATGGTTTGGGGACTATCCTTCTGCAAGGCTGCCCAGTCATATATGTTTACAAAGCATTGACTGAAACGCAACAGTCTGTGCTCAGACTGGTGGGAAAATGTAGGCAAGAACAATCAAAGAGATAAGGCTTATGTGAAAATGTTGTTGCCCACTTTGTTGTTGTTTGCAGGAGTTTTTAGAATACTTTCAGTCACAAAATTAGCTGACATGTTCCTAACATAGCCACAAGCTTCCAAACTGCCCTGTGTAGGGATATACGGTACCAGAAATTTTCTAAATCTGTTAAGTCTGTCTCAGTCCCCATGCTTTCACTCTGGGGTTACCATTTTCTGCATCCTTTTTGTCTTCAGCAGATTCAGCTACTTTGCAGTCAGTTCCTCTGCTTTGACCATTTATACTGGTCAGAGGCCAAAAGAATTCTAAGCACTGACTCAGTAATACCCTAGCTAATATTTTCACAGTTGGATAAACTGTGCTTCATGAAAACATCCATAGTTCCTAGCATAAATACTCTGATTTTCTGTTTCAACCAGATCCTATTTATTCCTTTACTCTGTCCTGGATGCCTGTGGCTCATGTGTTATGCAGACATTTACTATCCACAGTGTCTTTTTGATAACCCAAAATAAATCAGATTATACAGCAGAGGGTCACTGCTCAATGTCTATGTCAATGGATGTGAAGGGAATGAGATTTACAGACTAGAATTTACCACTGTCACAGGTGAAAGGGATTTACTAATACATTTATATATTTTGATTTATTTAGATACAAAACAATTTAAAAAGACACTGTTCAAAGCCCAAGGTGCGCTAACACACATTAACAATACTATCAAATCCCAGGAGCATTAAAGTAATCATTTTAACAGGAACTCAGTCAGCTAGCCACCTACAAAAATTCTATTCCACTACTTGACTATTATGGGAAGAAAACCCTCAGCCTTCTCCAAAAACTCTCTCCAATAGGTGTCTTTTGCAGCATACCCAAAAGGTTGCCACGTTAAGGGGAACAAGCTCCAGCACCTGGGAGCCTTCACAGAGACATCCTGCCAGTGGCCCCTTCTCATTTACAAGAGGATCCAGCTCAAGCACCTCTACTGTCACAGCTCTGGTAATATAGCATAGGGAGAGATCCAATCCCACATATAAGGCAACTATTTAAACTCTGCCTGGAGACTAATGGGCAGCTGTTGCAAATCCTGTAGCAATGAGGTCTTATACTCCCAGCAAGATATCCCACTCAGTAAGTGAGTTGCTGTGTTCTGCACCAATTTCAGCCTCTGAATGGTTGTAAGGTGTATCACCATTTGGAGCACATCGTGATGATCTAATCTTGAGGTAACAAGAGCATGGATAATGATGGGAAGAGCTGCATCTGAAAGGAAGGTCACCTCCTAGCCAGACGCAGGTGGTAAAAAAGTGACTGTTATAATGCAATTCTAAACCAGGTGCTGGGGGTAGTCTAGAATCACCCCTAAGTTGCAAATCCTGGTAACTAATGGCAGACATACTCTCTCCATCTAAGGGATTGATGTTACCTCTGTCATCAGCTCCAGCTGCTTCCCCGAACTACCATCATCTCAGTCTTGTCTGAGTTGTGCCTCAGCCACTTTACTCTCATCCATGTCCCATTTTCAACTACACAGAGGTAGAGGCACTGAACCTCATCTTCTGAGCTGGACAAGGTAGAGATATACAGTTAGGTGTCACCAGCCTACCAAAAGCACTGCACTCCATGCCTCCTTACTAACTTTTGTAACGGTCCCAGGTGCACATTGAACAGGAGAGGTGACAGAATGGCACCTTGTGGAACCCCACAGTCTTCAGGAAGAAGAGTAAATACTGGAGTGTGGATTGTGGGGTGACTTGTCATGGGGTTTTTAGGACTAGATGCACGGGGTATGAAAGATGGACTACGGACTCTCTTGTGATTATTTGAACTACGTTTTGGTGATAAACCATTATGATGGACTAGAGCAGGGGTAGGCAACCTATGGCAAGTGTGCCGAAGGCGGCACCCAAGAAGATTTTCAGTGGCACTCACACTGCCTGGGTCCTGGCCACCAGTCTGGGGGGCTCTGCATTTTAATTTAATTTTAAATGAAGCTTCTTTACTTTACATACAACAATAGTTTAGTTATATATTATAGACTTATAGAAAGAGACCTTCTTAAAACGTTAAAATGTATTACTGGCACGCAAAACCTTAAATTAGAGTGATTAAATGAAGACGCGGCACACCACTTCTGAAAGGTTGCCGACCCCTGGACTAGAGGATAAGCAGTATGGAGTTACTGGGAATTCTGAAGAAGGGAAACTGAGGCAGGTGTATGTGTTTGTGCTTCAGTCTGTCACAGGAAAACACAGCAGGTGAGGATACCCTATGACAAATATATTGTAAGCTAATACTTCTAATCAGCTCTGCCAGCTCCATGTGAACTCCAGGCTTTCTTTCTGTTCCTTTTCCCTGAAATAAACTCTACCAGCACCCCCTCAGTAATTTTATTCATAAAAGGGTACATTTTGCAGAAGGCCTAAGATACAACTTCTTTTTGGAAGGCCCAGTTTGTAACTACAAATTTGAGCCCCGTTTCGTAACCTGTAAAAGGAATCTATTTTAGCTATGACTCATTTCACCTTCAATTAGTTAGCTGGAGATGCAAGTAGTCCATTATGCACCCTTAGTTGAATTACAGGGGTCAACTCCTGATCCCACTAAGTTCAGTGAGTCAGAATTTCACATCAGATGTAAAAAATATAGATGAAAAATCTGTTGCAAATTGGACCTGCAAATGGAAGGTAGTCTTTTTCAAAATTCATAATAAAAATGAAAGCACTCTTTAGGTGAAAACTGTTAAGTGAAGGGATTTATCTGATGCTATATTTCTGTCTTAAACCTTTTTCGCTATGTTTTGCTAAATGTCCAAGTGCTTACAATTAATTGTCTTGTTATAGGAACCCACATATAATATTGCAGTAGATTTCAGGACTGTTGCATTATAAACAGATACTGTTCCCTAAGCAAATAGTCTGCCATACCCAAGAATGAACTGAATCTAAGTTGTTCTAAAATGGTAAACACAATGGTTAAAAATATTATTACAAGAAAATTTGCACACTAAATGCTGTTCGATCCATTTACATTCTGTGAAGAGAGAACTCGGATTAACAAAAGGATCGGTGTTAGTATATATGAAATAATGTTGCTTGATATTTGTCCTAGGAGTTGCTCATTAATCTTCATGTTGATTAAAGATCTTGCTTGAGTAAGCAATCAAATAAATAGACTCATAGACTCATAGACTTTAAGGTCAGAAGGGACCAATATATAAATAAATAAAAGCACCAAAAACCTATTTGAAGCAAAATATATACACATTTCTTCAAAAAAAGATCATTGCCAAAGTTTAGAAAATGAAATCTTCCCTTCCTTCTGGCTACAAGCCTATGCATTTTTTAAATTTTCTTTACAAAGGCTACATCTTCATTTTATAAAAAAGTAAATCATCACTGAGACAACCAGATCCCTCAGGGTAAAGGTAGGCGTGTAGTCACAAATTTCAAGAGAAAAGGAAAAAAGTATGTGTCATAAATTTTAGCATAGCTAGCACTTTTGGCAATAGAAATGGGGTCTATAGCTAGTGAGCTTTGTGAGAGGGTTTTTTTTTTTTTAATTTTCTACTACAATAGTAATTTTTGTTGCCTACTCTGCTTGTCATCTTGAATCCCCAACATAATAAGACCTGCATGCATGAGCAGGTTAGCTGGAACAAGCTTCTCATTTTTAAAGTCCTTTTCCATGTAATATTTTTTTCTCAAAGTATTCGATGCATAATCCCAGTTACACACCCAAACTCTCTCTTAAACTAGTTTCCCAGAGTTCATTTTGTAAGGTTGTTTGCTTATGTTTGTGGGGTGCCATGACTTTACATCATTTAACTTAAGGGTAAGATTTTGCAAAATCATTAATTTACTGAAGTTTTATTAAACCAAGGTTTGTTGCAGCAGGGCATACACATTCATAGATATGACTGTGATGACCCAAAGAACTGTGCAAAGTGCTCATAGGGTGTGAAGGAAAAACACTAAGCATCAAAATAGAAAAGCAGACAGGTATAAAGAAGATGGTATTTGATAGCAGAGAGCTCTTTAACCTAGAAAAGGCATAACAAGACCAATGTTTGGAAGTGGCAGCCATACAAATTCAAACAGAATGTAAGGTACCGGTTTATAACACTGAGGTCAGTTGACCATTAGAACAGCTTATTAAGGGACTGTCCATTACTTGGAGTCTTTAAACCAAGACTGGCTGTTTTTCTATCGTCTTGTCTACTCTTGCAGCTGTGAGCAAGGTACACGCTGCAGTGAAAGGCAGGTTGTGTCCACATTGCAGTGTGTAGCTATGTGACAGTGAAAGGCTCTGGGAAGGGGGAGGCAGCGGGGAAAGGCTCTGGCATTGGGGAGCTGCTGGAGCCTTTTCCCACTGCTCTCCCCTGACAGAACCTTGCTCTGCTGCTGGAAACTTTCACTGCAGCAGGGAAAGGCTCTGGCAGCCAGGGCTGGCTCCAGGCACCAGCTTAACAAGCAGGTGCTTGGGGCGGCCAAGGGAGAGGGGCGGCACCTGCAGCAATTCGGGGGCGGCAGGTCCCTCACTCCCTGTAGGAGCGAAGGACCTGCCGCTGAACTGCCACTGCCAATCGCGGCTTTTTTTTTTTTTTTTTTTTTTGCTTGGGGCGGCAGAAATGCTGGAGCCAGCCCTGCTGGCAGCAGGACACCACCCTGCTATAAAAAGACATGGGAGGCACTGCTTGGGCATGTAGAGTATATACCTCAGGATTCTGGTGTGTCTGTACTCTACTCGCCTAAGCAGTGCCTCACCCTCTGCACCACTATTTATACCCATGCTAGCTGGGTGAGCAGTGCCTGTACTCTACACCCAGCTCTAAGTGTAGACATACCTCAAGAGATAAGGTCTTGTTCAACTTCAGTTTGTTGCAGCAGTTACTGGATGAAATTCTATGGCCTGTTATGCAGGAAGTCAGACTACATGGTTGTAATGGTCCCTTCTGGCCTCAAAAATCTAGGAATCTATTGATATCTAGATTAACACTGGAAGTCAGGTCAGCTAGATGCCTGCACACATAGAGACCTGACATACAACACATGATTCTGAAGTAGCCAGAGATAAATAAATGTGGCTTGGATGATGAAGCCAGGTAAATTATAAAGTGAAATCTGAACTTAGTTTTCAAAGAACTAAAGAAAGGAAAATAACATTTCACAGAGGTTATAACAAACTTTGAGGTCCATACACTGTCAAGGACTAAGAATACACTGTTTAAAGTTAGTTGGGAATTTTCTGTCAGAATGGCTTGCCAACAGAAAATGCACTTATCACAAAACGAAAATTATCTGTGGGAAAATCTCAATTTTTGCTGGAAATCTTTGATTTTCTTTGGGGAAAATTGAAATGACAGCTCCCTGGCTGCCAGCCTGGAAGGCTCTCCCCACTTTCACGTTTCGCCTGCAGGGGGAAAGCAAAATGACAAAAGCCTTCCAGAGAGGCAGCCAGAGAGCCACAGCCAGGCTGGTGATAAAGAAGGGAGGCTGAGAGCCCCTGTTTTCCAGCAACTGGGCTGGAGGGGGTGGCAGGGAGCCTGGGCAATCAGCCTCTGGCAATCTGCCTAGAACTCTGTTCTGAATTTCACGTTCTGCCTGCATGGAGAAAGTGAAATTAACAAGCATCTTCCAGGCACCAAACTGAGAAGCCAAAAAATTACGTTTTGGTTTCTCCTGAAATGGGATTTCCAGAAAAATTCTTTCCCACAAAAATATTTGCCTCTGTGTCTTTTTCTCCTGAATCTGGAGGGAGGGGGCGCGGAATCTAAATGCAAAATTTTTCACATGCAGAGATTTCTATTTCCGGCCAGTTCTAATATTGTTCTCTAACTTTCTAAAATGATATAATCTTCATCACAAGACTCTTCTGAACTAATTTTAGAAGATGCTTAATGGATTATCTTGGCCATAAATAGAAAGATCTACATTATGTTTTTAGGCACAGCCTTGAGCAAGGGGTCGTGCATAAGCTGCACCACTCCAGGACTAGCTCTGGGAAGTAGTGGAACTGAGTTTTCTTGAAATGGGTGAGCACTACTGTGGCACTCAATGCCTTCCAGTGTTCTGGGGGTGGAGTGCCTCTACACTGTTCCTTGCTATGACCATGATCCAAAACTCCCTGAAGTCAATGCAAAGATTCTCAGTGCCCTCAATGGTCTTTAGATCAGGGCCTATAATTTCCATACTTAAAACACTGTCCAGACCTTATTTATTTTACTTTTCTGTTAATATTCCCCTCAAAGATCAAACTGTGCCTTTGCAACTGTCCAACATCCTTAATGTAAGCCTAAGTCCTTTAGGCACAACTGAGTCAATTAATCATCAACCTTCTTTCTGAAATAACAACCTGTTTATTTTAAATAACACAATAAACAGCAAGACATTTCATAAACTTTAACAACATAAAAATAAGATTGTCCAAAGAAACTGTTTGGAAATGTTATACATTTAAGATCATAGAAATAAACTATAATTGCTGGTATTGAGATAATAGCTTAGACACGTTTTTGTGGTTGGGACATGAATGAAGTTTTAGTATGAAAAGGTTGAGCATAGTGTTTTGGGTTTTTAGAAATGATATGCTGCAAAAATGTAGGTATTATATTTCCATCCCATTCTTTTTATATATCCCTAAGCTTTTCCATTCAAGAACAGTAATTCTATAACAAAAAAAGAAAAATACATGGCAAAAACTGACAAGCTGTACATTCTTCACAAGAGATGGATTTTGCTGATGTCCTTTGCTTTTGCTATATAGCTACATGTGGCAAATGGTAATTTCTTATTACATAAAATAGAATAGACTCTGGTGCTACAATTCATCCCAGTGACAGGAAACAGCAGTGGAAGCCCTCCATTCATTAACTGTGTCATGTTAAAAATTCAATTTAATTAGAGTTGTATCACTGCTAAAATATTTCTGTGCCTGCTATCTCATACAAACATGATGGCTCAGCTGCTTTGGGGAGAGTGTGTAAGGTCAAGGCACCACTCACTCCCTTCTATGCCAGTCCATTCCAATTCCCTTTCCTCTCTGCCCAGTTCTTGCTTGTTAGCACAGTGGCATACAGGTCCTGCTGCTCCCCTGCCCCCTGTATCCACAGAAGAGAAGTGGGGAGCCTGCATAGTGACCTGAGGCATGGGGTATCTTTCTACCCCTTCTGTTCTTGCATGACCATGCAAATCAGGCCACCATCTGGCCCTAAATGCTCCTCATTATATCTGCTTACAGGATATTGCATAGGATTACGCAAAACAAACAAGAGTGCAACAAATTGAGTATGAGCTTGAGCAAAAACATATGATGGCCAAAAAGTCTAATGGGATTGTGTGCTGGTAACATCCTATCATATATTAGGAATGTCACAGTCCATGTCTATATGGTACTGGTGACACAGACTCAGATACCTTAATACCAGAGAGAATATTGGAGAGACTTCAGAGAAGAGCAACAAAAGATGTTAGCCATCGATCAGGTTTAGGGTTTTGTACGGGCACCCATCTCTAAAGCATGTGAGTTTCTTCTGTAATAAAGAGGCCAAAGCAAGTTCCCTAGTGAATTTTGTGGTATCTTCAGCTCTTCTTCCTTCTCTGGTTAAGGGAATCTCTGTTTGAGGTTCTCTGTTCTTTGGTTGGGACATAATGGGTGGTGATTGTGATGCTATGTGAACATTAATAGACTGACCTAAACAACAGACTGGAAAGTGAGACATATAAGAAAGTTAAAATAGTATAGCTTAGCCATATGTCCCTAATGGGGAAAATGATAACTATTTGAACATTAACTGAAGGGTGTATACACCTGCACCTTGCTTACAGTAGAAAACTTAGTACAGGAGAAGTGCAGCTGCACCGATGGTAGCAGCAGTGTGAGTGCTAGTGTAGACACAGCTCAAGCATTTTTACCATTGTCTCATAAAAACCTGCTATGACTCATATTAAAAACACCTGAATCCTGTACACACTAGTGTTACTGGCACCCTGACTGGGTGCTGCTAGAATACAGGGACTAATTTTTCCAGTGTAGATGCACCCCTGGATGAGAGGGATGGTTTAGGACTAATAGGATGAAGTTAAGGTCTTGTCGACTGGGGAATAGTTTCTCAAGGGAAATGGTAGGGTCACCATTGCATGAGTCCATTGCTTGTTTGCAAATGGACTAGATAAGGTGCTAGAAAATACATTGTAAAGGACAATTGTGCATTGATGGAATGGTGGACTAAATAACCTGTGAAGTCTTTTCCATCTCTAATTTCAAGGATTCTTTGACTCCCCGTCTTTTCTTTTCTTTTTTTAATTAAAAGCAGCCCAGATTCCAAGCAGGAATAACTGGGCATTACCTAAAATCTTCCACCACATATCCTATGTAACTAGTATTTTGCTTTTATTTGAAATTTGATAGCACAATACTATTTATTTCTGCATAACTACCTTCTCCAGCAATCACATGGTAGATATATAATCTGGTTTCAATGGGAACTGCCCAAGCTAGGCATGTTAGATAAAACGTTGGCGTTTCTATAGTGTACTATTAATGGCAGGCAATTTCTCAGATTGGAATACTTCCATCAGCATAACATCTGTGCTCAGAGCAGCAGCTGGACTATGTATGTTATCAGCATACAGTAGTATAGCACAGGCAGAGCTTTGCTCATGCAAATCTATTTGGAAAGTCCGTTCACTAAATGTATCACTCTGAGTGAGGTCTTTTGTTGAAAAATGCTTCCAGCTACTATGAGTGTATTCACTAAAATTCTTTCATATGTCAGGGACATAGCTGGATCCCATCCATTAGCGGTTGGAAACTGAATAATATATTGCAACTGTCAGATAGCAAGGCTCTGAGTGCAATAAACTTTTTTTATACAGATAGATCCAAACTGTAAATTGGCAGTGAAATCATCAACAGGTTGACCCCCAAAATACCCTTCATGAGGTGTTTAATACAGTAGCTATGGTATGAAAAGTATTGTATCTCAAACTATACGGTAAATAGAAATGTAAACAACAATGTTTCTCAGTTAAAAATACTGAGCCAGATTGTGAGTTTAAGACATCATGAAAGGGAAGAGAAGGAACCATGCAGCAGTGAGAATCCCCGGAGACTGAAGGAATTCTTGATGAGCCAGATAGAGGGAGGAGGCTGGCGGATCAGCAGTTTGAAGGTGCATATAGAAACACAGGCTCTGCACCCCTTTAACAGACCACATTATGCACTAGCCCTCTGCACAGCTTTCACTCTGGGGTAGAGTTTATTAATGGCCACAACTATTCCTCTATCAAGCCTTCTTTTAATGGAGGACAGAAGGAATTTATAAATAGTAGATTTTGTAGTCTTTGTTTTACTAAGAGTTTCAAGGCGAGATAAGAGTTCTGTCTGTTTTGGAATAGAGCCATACGCAAGGTTTATTTGCTTCAGTTCAAAACTGAACTGTAAATACAGCCAGTGCTTCTTGTTACCCAGATTATACAACACACAAACCCTTGTGAAGGGTAGGGATGTCCCTTGATGAAATAATTAATATAGCCCTTTCAATTAATACAGGCCACACACTCTTGTTTATATGTAACATTAGATTGTCCTATAGCGTTGCATGAAAGTTCTAACATTGTAAGATTGGAATTCAGTATAAATGTAAAGGTGAGATCTTCAGCTGGTATACATCTGAGAAGCATTGGCTTCAACAGAGTTACATAAATTTACACCAACGAAAGATCTTGCTCAGTCTGTAAAACCTTGAGGAAAGGAAGAAAAACCAAAAGGTCCAACAGCATAAAAATGGAAGAAATTGTAAACTGTTGTAAAAATAAGGCATTTGATACTTTTTCATGACAGCCAAAACTTTATTATTTTTTCACCATATAAATGTATTGTTGAGGCACAAACCCAAACTAATCAACTATGAGGACAAAGAGGTGGGTGATACAACCCAAATTTATTTATTTAGGGTGAGAATGTAATACCCAGCTTCACACTTGTACTCCATGTAAAATGCCACTGAAGTCAGTGGAACTGTTCCTGTAATACCAAACATGAATCTTACAATACCCATGTAAGTAGTCAGTTTAGAATATGGTAGTAAATAATCCCCATTTGCTTCCCTGAAATAGTTCAGGAATGGAAGATACTTTCCCTTAAAAGAAAAATCTTTGTTTTTTGCTAAACAAATGGTGAGTTGTGCTGTTAGAAAGTGGCTCCTCATGAGGAAGAGACACACTGAACACATTTTCTTTTAGGCTTTTTAAATTCTCTGTCCAGTTTTATTCCAAGTTGGCAGACTGTGTTCTAATGGAAAATGCACAAAATGTGTTTTCTCCATTGTTATATAGATCATCTCTGAAACACTGTATGTTCTGGGACAGGACCACATGGAGTGGAAAATGGAGTTGCCTGGAATTATTAATTTTTTTTTAAAAAGTGATCATATAAATAATATTTCTTATGGATAGAAAAGTAAAACTTCTGTGTACTGTGAACAGGGTCTGGATCTTCCACTTACAGAGTGAGTAAAGTACTCACAATTCTTCCATGATATCTTCCATTACAATTTCAAGAGTAGTTAGTATGCAAAAACTCATTAAAACAAATCTCTGAAGGATAAAGGTCTTGAATGTGTAAAACACCTGTGTAACAAAGATGTCACTGTTGCTTTGAATTCTGGGCTCATAGAGACTTGACTATAAGTAACTATAATGTAGTACTTCTACTTGTACTGCAGGCTAATGGCAACTTGGCCTTTTCAAAACACTGTCACCATAATGTTATATGTATCTCACCAAGATTAATTTTGAGGATATAGGCAGTGTTGCTGTAGCCATGTTGGTCCCAGGGTATTAGTGAGACAAGGTGGGTGAGGTAATATCTTTTCTCAGACCAAATTCTCAAGATAAGAAAGACAAGCTTTTTAAGGCTATAGAAAGGCAGAACTAGCACACTGGTTGATTTTCCAACATGCTGATAACCTATGAACATCACTGTTTCATCAATGGTCCATATATTATGTGGTGACAAGGGCATGCTAGTCAGTTTTCTTCCAATCAGGCATCTCTCTTCTGTGCATGACTTTAGCAAACTGTGAAAATGCTGGATGCATAGAGCAGTCCCTTTGTATTGAATTAATGTGATCTTGGGTAGTTATCTTGATTTCACTCTATGGCACCCATTTATAAATCTTTCATCAATTCCATTTTTCAAGACTGAGTCTTGCTCTCTCAGACATGGACATGTGTTGAATTTTGGTTGACAACACATTCTTTGTAGACTTAATTTCCAGATTTTTTGTTACATTTGAATCTGTCTTTACAATGGAACAAACTTACATGACCACTTCATCTGCTGTATTTGTTAGTAACAGTGAGCGCAAAGAACATTTGAACACAACTCCTCAATTTTCACTTTGGATTCCGACTTTTGTTTACAGTGTGTCTGTTAGTTTTCTTATACATCCTATATCTTACAATATGATAAGTAGCTTTATCCTTCTGGGGAAATGATACACTTTAGTTTTGTCTGTACACTTCTGTACTCTACTTTTGGTGACATGTAGAGAACATATCCATGTAGCCCCCTCTAAAAACAAGACAGACCTGAAGGGTATGGGTATGTATGCGAGTACATAGCCTACATGCTCTCTACTGACTCAAGCCCTGCCTCCCCATCTAGGCTGCTATTTTTAACAGTGTTGTGTCCTGCTGCTGGAGACTTTCCCATCCACAAGAAAAAAAACCTCTCCTAGCAGGAAAAGGCTCTGGCAGCAAGGAAAAACTCTGCCACTGGAACCCATCCCCATCACAGGGAAAGACACTCCGGCAGGAGGTAAGGCTCCAGTGATGGGAAGGCAGACTTTCCTAGATGCCGCCCCGCTTTCAAACCCTTTTCTCACTGCAGTGACAGACTCCTGCAGCAGAGAGCTGCTGAAGCTTTTCTCCACTGACTTTCTCCTGCCAGAACCTTTCACTGGTGTGTAGCTACACACTGCAGTGTGGACACAGCCTGCTTTTCACTGAGGCATGTAGCTACATGTACCCTAACCACTGCCGCCAATGATATGTAGTGTAGATACAGCCTAAGAGAGAATCTCTGGCTTCCCCGAATGAATATAAGTATAGTACATGAGTTCTTATGGGCACCTTTCTACCAGGCCTCTAATAAATTTCTCCATTGCACCAACAGTTCTACTACCAAAATGCACAGAGTTCCTCCGAGATTGTGTATCCAATTAAAAAAAGTTGTACATATTTTCTAGTCTCCACCCAACTGCAGCAAGAAATGGCTTTCTTTTCCAGAAGCATTATTTAAAGATGTGGCGGTTAGGGGGGGCGTTCATAGAATCATAGAAATGTAGGACTGGACTGGACGGGACCTTGAGAAGTCATCAAGTCCAGCCCCCTGCAGTGTGGCAGGACCAAGTAAACTGGATATCACAGCCTGCCTCAGTGAAATCATTTTTTGACACCTGTGTTGGTGATGTATCCTTCTTTCTTCCAGAGGCCAGGTGTGACACATCAGTCTTCGACTTGCTGTTTCTGAAAGGGTAAACACATCTTACAGTTAGGAAGTGTGGGTATTAGATCTGTTCAGATAAAGTCAAATGATTATTTGTCAAACAAAGACAAATGACTTTGAAACAGAGGAAAGGTGTTTAGGAAGGAATTCCATGCATGATTAACAAAACCTTAAAGACACAGTACTGTGTACAATAAGAAATTAGGCCACGATAATGTTGAATTCTACTCAAGAGAATATTGATGTGAATGAAGATATATATATGTTACATTTCTGATTCCATTCTTCAATGTACATTACAATGGAGCCTATCCACTGGCACTGCACCATTGGAAGATCCCTTTATACTGGGCTCTCCTCGGCCCAGCTGTATCTGCTTTATGGCTAGAATCTGTGCACTTACATTGGCCCCTGCTCCTCCCACTGACTTTGGTAGTGCAGGCTTAGGTCCTTGGTAAGCATTTATTTACTCATAGAGCTGGGCAGGAAACAGTTTTCCTGTCCTAGGAAAACTTTCCAAGATTTCAACAACAACAACAAAAATCCTGTCCCAAATAAGAACAAACAGTCAAAATCTCAAGTTTTCATAAACCAACAATCCAACAAAATTAAGTTGAGGTCAAGCAAAACATTTCATTTTGATTTTTACTTTTTTTTTTTTTTTTTTTTAACTATAAATAGCTTATATTTTGCAATAAGTGTTTTTTTTTTCAAATGAGAAAATGGGACATTTTGGAAATTTAGATTTTTTTTCCAAATTTTTATCAAAACAAGAAACTTGTCAAAGTCAGTTCTTTTCCACAAAAAGTTCTGGTTTTGGCAAATTGGAATTTTTTGATGAAAAAACATTTAAACAAAAAATCCCTAACCAGTTCTACTGACTCAGACATAAGGAGTCTGACTGAGGTCAAATTATTAAATAATCAATTTGTAAACACCTAGAGGGTAATAAGATTTTAAGTAATAGTCAGCATGGATTTGAAATGAACGAATCATGCCAAACCAACCTAATTCCCTTCTTTGACAGGACTACCAGCATAGAGGCTAAGAGGTAAGCTGTAACTGTGATATATCTTGATTTTAGTAAGGCTTTTGACACAATCCCACATCTCATAAACAAGCTAGGGAAATATGTTCTAGATGAATTTACTATATGATGGATGCATAATTGGTTAAAATACAATACTCAAAGAGTAGTTAGTTATTAATGGTTTGCTTTCAGACTGGGAGGGTATATCTATTAAGGTCCTGTAGACATCAGTACTGGGTCCAGTAATATTCAATATTTTCACTGATGACGTGGATAATGGAGTGAAAATATGTTTATTTGCAGATGATACCAAGCTAAGAGGAAAGGATTAGAATTCAAAATGACCTCGACAAATTAGAGAATTAGTCTGAAGTCAAAAAGATTAAAGTCAATAAAGACAAGTACAAAGTACTACACTTAGGAAGGAAAAATCAAATGTGCAACTAAAAAATGGGGAATAACTGGTTAGGTGGTTGTACTGCTGAATGGATTTGGGGCTTATAGTGGATCACACATTGAATGAGAGTCACCAATATGATGCAATAGCAAAAAAGGCTAATATAATTCTGGGATGTATTAACAGGAGTGTCATATGGTAAATAAGGGAGGTAATTGTTGCACTCGGCACTAGTGAGGCCTCAGCTGGAATACTGTGTCCAGTTCTGGACACCACACTTTCGGAAAGATGTGAATGAATTGGAGAGAGTCCAGAGGAGAGCAACGAAAATGATGATAAAAGTTTGGAAAACTTGACCTACGAGGAAAGCTTTGAAAAAATGGAACATATTTAGTCTTGAAAAATGAAGACTTAGGAAGACCTGATAAGTCTTCAAATATGTTAAGGGCCATTACAAAGAAGATGATGATCAATTATTCTCCATGTCCACTGAAGGTAGGACAAGAA
Organism: Emys orbicularis; assembly: GCF_028017835.1. Classification (NCBI taxonomy): domain Eukaryota; kingdom Metazoa; phylum Chordata; order Testudines; family Emydidae; genus Emys; species Emys orbicularis. The sequence goes on from NC_088690.1 coordinate 40,958,537, forward strand.
GCAATGTGCTTAACCTGCAGCAAGGGAGATTTAGGTTAGATATTAGAAAGGTGGGGTTTTTTCCCTTAAGGGTAGTTAAGTTCTGGAATACGCTTCCAAGGGAGGTTATGAAATCACCATCACTGGAGATTTTTAACAGGTTGGACAAACACCTGTCAGAGACGGTCTATGTCAGTGGTTTTCAACCTGTGGTCTGTGGATGCCTGGTGATCCGCAAAATATGTCTAAGATGCCCAAAAGGGTCCATACCTCCATTGGAAATTTTTTAGGGGTCCACAAATGAAAAAAGGTTGAAAACCACTGGTTTAGGTTTATTCAGTCCTGCATCAGCACAAGGAGCTGGACTTGATGACCTTTCAAAGTCCCCTCCTGCCCAACATTTCTATAATTCTCTAACTCAACATAACAGGAGACACTCACCAGCTTGGGTCATGGGTGACACTTTCAGAATTGTCCATTAATTATCTTATCAATTATAATTTTTATCATTATACAATTAATAAATAATAATTAAGCACATAGACACTCCAGTCATGGACCAGCACCCGATTGTTTGTGCTGTGAATCATTTTAGGGATTTCAGAAAAGGATTAGTCTAAGTCAAGAACTTTCATTTCTCTCAGGCTTTATTTAGAAAGTTTAGGTTTGGACTAGGAACTTGCCTCTTTGCCATTAATTTCAATAAGGGATTCACTAGTTTTACCTCACTGGTCTCTGCCAGTCTCAGCAAAGTCCACTGTAGCCATAATGAAAATTATATGCTGAAGTGGTAAATTTAAAATCTTTGTGTATTATATTTAATATTTACCACAGCAAGTTTTATTATTTATTAATCTGATCAGACATTGATGTCCATTTAATGGTGGCTTTATTTTCTTTCATATACCACCATGTAATACTTTGCATTTACTTATTTGATTGCTAGTGATAATTTTTTATTTACTACTTCCATAAAAGTAGTAAATTTATTTGCTTTTTATAACAGAGTGAAATATTTTGGTATTCCTTACAGTATTGCTGAGTGTGAAATTGTGCAGCAGTAAAGGGGATCAAAAAATGCTTAATTCATAAAATTTGTGCATTTTTTTCATAGAACTTTGCAGATGTTCTTTTCTGCTGTGGCTTTTCACTTGGCTGTTCCCATTCTTTGTTCTCAGATTTAAAGTTTAAATATTGAGAAATGAATGACGGCTGCAGTAAGAATTTACAAATGTATCATGGGTTCCAATTTTTTTCCACAATGTTTTGGAAAATGTCAGGATGTCTCAATTACCTTCTTACATGTTTTCTTCATAACGTATTACCATAAACATATTCTTGTCAAGCATCCTCCAAAAATCTGAAGAAAAAAACTCTTTGATAAAATCCAAAATAAAGGCTATTCGAGAATTCTGGGCCACTGAAAATGGGCAGTAAAATATTTGGGGGAAAGACGCATATCTTTATATCTTTATATAGTTGCTACTTTATGAAAATATTGTCACATTGTGCTCTTAGTTATCTCTGTTTATTACCAATGACATATCATATAATTTAATGAGCTACTGAATTGTGACATATGTTCAGATTAGATATTCCTATACTGCCAAATTTTCTGGCCCCCTCTGCAGGCATGCAAGCCCAAAGCAGAATGGAAATGTCATGTTTCTTCTGCAGCGGGAACAGCCAGGAAACAGAGAGCCCCCCACCCACACACCCTGCATGCCATAAAGCTGTGATACATGGTCACACTCTGTACAGGACCATAGAAGGGTGTTGATGGATGGGATGGAGCAATGTCAGGAATCTGGCCCCTGGATACAAGCACAGCACAGATCTGTTGGCCCCAAGCCCTGGTGGGGAAATGTAGGGACATAGGAATTGCCTCACTGCATCAGACCTGCTGCCCAATATCTTTTCTCCAAGATTGGCCAGCACCAGATACTTTAGCAGAAAGTGTAAGAAACCCCACAATAGGCAGATATGAGAGAATCTGCCCCTAGAAAAGTCTCCTCCCAAGAGTTAGAGGTTGGTTGAAACCCTGAAGCATGAGGGTTTATATTCCTTCCAGAGCTTTTTCTGCATTGTTTTTAGCATTTACTGTTATGGCTCTGGGGGAAGAGAAGCAGCTGAATGCCATGGCTACACTTTCCAATAGCCCACAGTACTGGCTGCTGATTAACTTCACTAAACTACAAAATGGTGCTGTCTCTAACAGACAAGATGTAACCCTCAGTGGCTGCCTCTCATTGAACAACTGTGTTTGGATTATTCTCACCCCCAGATGGACTGGCTTGCATTTATCCAGATTGAACGTGTTTGTTGGTAACAATATCAGCGTTGTGTGCGTTAAAACTATTTGGTATTTGTCAGGGCAGTAATTAGGACCAGATGGCCAATGTGCTTACAGCACTGATATTCACCATTAAGATAACTACATAAAATAATGTGACATCCAACTTCATCCTCTATTTAGTTTACACTCTCAGTTCACCTCTTGCACCTATAGACTTAGGCTCAGACACACATATTTTTCCTCCCTCAGGAGAGAGGCTAGCTAACTGAGTAAGGTGAGCTCTAGAACTTGGAATAGACAAGAATCACGAACATATCAATATAACATTAGTCACTACTCATTATTTATTAGTATTTATCTTGATTACTGAGTTCTACAAACATTAAAATTTACATTAGCAAGAAGAGGAATAAAATATAATAAATAGCTAACTGCATTACAAGAAGGCCTGGCAAGGTATTATTTTGTTCTCAGAAAGTCATGTCCTGTAGAAAGTCATGGTAGAATTACAAAAACGTACAGAGCTCATAGTATATTCAAGACTCTTAGTTTTTTCTCTCACAAAAATATCCCCCTGTGCTGGCTGTATTAGCCACAGGCTCTTACCAAGTTGTCATTTTTGTCCAGAAGGTGGTCTACGTTGATTACTATTAACAACTATCCCTTTACTCCTATCATTTTGAGAGTATAAAAATTCTTATGAGCTCTCTCTAGCAATGGTTTGTTCTTCCCAAAGTTTACAAACACAGTTAAATTCTGCCCTAGCTTATAAACCTATGACTCCCCAGAGGAAATCCAATGGCGTTACGTGCAGATAAGTGAATCTGACCTATTGACTTGCGGGGAGGGTGCGACTTACATTTCTGAAACAGTTAAAAGTGAATCTTCATTCTTTGAAACTAGTTTTTCAGAACTTGATTAGTATTTTGAGTGTATCCAGGGAATATCTTAAAACCAAGCTCTCAGTGAGAAGCAGTGGTAGTATATCAAGGTTTGTGTTCTGGTATATTTTCAGCAACCTATATCCTATAGACTCCCCTCCTTTTGCTGGTATGTAAATGGGTCTGGAGTGCAGTGCAGAAAGGCTTGTAGCATTAGATTTCTTCTTCACCTCCAACCCTGGAGCTGTGGGTGGCCTCTCCAAGTGAACTAAATGCAATTGGATGTTCCATATGAACTCAGGAGCATAGCCAGTGAGAGGTTGGGATAAGCCTGGGTGTAGCTGCTTTCAGCAACATGTTCCCCTACAAAATGTAATTTAATGTATTTGTTGCAACATTATGTTTCACCAGTTTTACTCCAGTCAAGGAAGTGCATGAGGTGGGCAAATTCACAGCTAAGGCAAAGGGATCATTGGCATATTACTCATCAGTGGCCACTATATCCGTCAAAGGTGAATGTGTTATGTGCTATGTGCCTTTATTCTGGCATAAGATTTGAAGTAATTGCTCCCCTTCTGAGTACTTTGCATAGAAGGGAGTGATATGGCTCAATGTTCTTAACTCTTGGCCCAGGTTATTGTTCTCTTTCTTGCTACTCTTTTTTCCCACAACATTGGGCTGCTGCGCATTTTTGGCTCTCGTAAGTTTCAGTTCATGATTTATTAAAGCCATTGCTGTTTCCTGAATACTCCTAGATTCCTCTCAGAGGAAAGTTCTGACATGTCCTCACAAAGACAACTGGGAGCTAATTAATCCTGCTTCACTAAAACCAAACTGCAAGTACAAAATGTAAGCTTTGTTCACCACAAGTAGATAAATATCTTTTGCATTGGAAAGATTATAATCAGACACTAATCGTCGGCCAGATGTGTGATCATACCAAAGGGAAAAGTGCCTTTCCCCCCCGCCACACACACAAGTAGTAATAGCCTCTGATATGTCTACCCCACGATACCTTATTATACTTCTCGCAAGCCAATCAAACATTAGGAGGACTATTCCCTATATGCAGGAATAGTTTAGGTAATTCCAAATTTTAGTATTAATATTTTTTTCTGGTAGGACTTGCAGTATATTAGGCACTGCAAATAAAGAAAGGAAGCAACAGTCCCAGTGATCAGGCAAACAAATGTTGGAGGAAAGGGGCTCAGCAAACAAGTAAAGTCGCCCTACAGGGATTGACCATGTCTTGGTGATACAATGTTTTGTTAATGCATTTTTTTAATTAGAAAAAATATCCCCCAATTTCTCCTCTACCTTCCCATCCTAAGTCAATTAATTTGTTGTAGGTGTCACAGTAGGGGTGAGTCACTGAGGAAAGTGCCCTAATGGATCAGCTCAAGCAAGGCATTCCTATGAAAGGCAGCATAGAAGAAAGTATGGATAGCGGTGGGAAAAGTGGACACACACTGTGTTGAGGCTGCCAGAACATAGGGGCTGGGAAAGAGGGCAAGATGAAAGGAGACCGGGTTGGATAGGTGGGGAGCAGGGGGAATAATGCAGGGCTTTGAAGGCAAGAATAAGAAACTTTAACTGGATGTGGAGAAAGAAGAACCAGTGTGGGGAGAGCCAGTACAGAAATTCATGAAATAATGCTACTGGCATCCTGCTTTCCGCTGCGTGAGTTATTGTATGTTATTAATCCTATCATTTGTAAAGGTACTAAAGTGTTTTTTATCACTGATTTACACCTAATTCCAATTAATGCAGTGGAAGTTAAGCACACATGTTGACAGCAGAATTAGATAGCTTAAACTGAGCATGTATATAAACTATTAGGGACATAAAACCGATAATTTCAATCTGCATATACTGTATCTGAATTGAGGGAGGCAATGGAGTGTCATGAGGGGCAGAGCAAACAGCCTGGTGATAGGCGTGATAAAAGTAGACAGATAAATAGTGGAGCTGGTTGAAAGTTTTCTGTTGAAACTTTTTTCTTTTTTTTCCAAATCAAAATGTTCTGTGAAAATTTTTATTTGATTCAAAATTGCCTGGTTCTTATGAAAAACTGAAAAAAAAAAAAAAAACCTTTTCAGATTTTTACTGATAAAACCCCCAGAAAAATTCTGCATTTTTCTTCATTTACAATTTTCCAGTGAGGTCCCATAGATTGATATATAACACTACTTACTTTGCTTTCTAGGGTACTAAATATTCCTGTTACATCTGTCAGAATCACAATAGTGAGACATGCAAAATACTTTTCATCTTTAACAATGAACTTTGTAATGTTAGTTTTCTATCTTAACATTAATAATTATAGGACCTGATGCTTCTCTCACATTTGTACACTGATGTAAATCTGTTGGTTGCTATTAAGTTAGTCCTGATTTATATTGATGTAGATACGGGCAGAATTACTTTAATGCATCATTGTTTTATCCATATGTAGAACTGACAGAGCCAGCTGTTAAGAGTAAAGCAATATCAGTGGCCAGAGTCATGTAACTGTGTGTGTGTGTGTGTGTGTGTGTGTGTGTGTGTGTGTGTGTGTGTGTGTGTGTGTGTGTGTGTGTGTGTGTGTGTGTGTGTGTGTGTGTGTGTGAAATACTCAAACTATGTTGCATGACTCTGGCCCTTGATATTGCTTTAGACTTAGCACCGGACTCTCTCTATGCTACTGAATCACCTTATTTTGCACCTATACTAATAGATTAGTATTACAGACTCTCTAACTACAACAGAAAAAAATCAAAATTCGACAAACATTTGCTACCTGAAGCTGTACTAGGCAGCTCTGACTGCTTTCCAGACCTGGTACACACTAAAGTTCCATAGAAATGAATAGGTCTATTCATATGTGAGAAGGAGAGGGGAAAGAGCTGTGCAAACCTTTACAAGAGTTCTCAGTCCATTTATAGATCTCCTACAATAGTCACTAGTTGTATTTCTAGAGAGCAAGCCTCGCTATCCTAATTGTTACAATTCTTTGTCCCTTTGTTAATGATTTCCCCTTTATGTTCTTTATGCATTTATCTGGTTTTCTTTTCAAATGTCTCCCATACCAAAACAAAATGCACTGCCAGCATACCACAAGAGACGTTAAAAAATGGACCCTATCCTCCAAACTCTTCCGCAGATGAGGAATTTTACTCCTGAGTCATTCCATGAAAGTAAATGGGACAAACTGTGTGAGTAAAATTACCCTTGTAAATGTTCGCAGGCTCACACCCCATGCTTGAAATAGTGTGACATGATTCTCACTCACACAGCAGTTCATTCAGTAGAAAGTGTTGTAGCTTCCATTTAATGCTGCTCCAGACGGATATTTGCAAAGAGGGAGGATGTATTTTGTACCACTAAGACCATAAAGCTAAAAAAGAGCAACAAAAGCTCAGCAATGGCACTGAGAAGAGTGGTTCTAAGATATCAACTTAGAAAAAAGAAGCTATCACTGGCATTTGTAAATTTCAACAGTGTGAAATTTTATCATCTCTATTTGCAGATTGGCATTTGGCATCCTTTTGGTAAATTTGAATGCATTTATCCTATTGGAAATTCATCGGTTAACAGAAAAAACATATCTTTCTACTTCGATTTTTCCATTTTCACAAAAATGTAAGTGAAAACTGAAAGATGTTGCAACATTTTTTTTGTAAATGTGACTGTTACACATATATCTGATATGGTGAAACTGTAGGTGCATCCAATAAAAAATTATCACAAAGACTATGCACTATCTTAAAATCACAACTAGAGAAATGACTAATATGATTGGTGTGCAATTTTCTATACAAGGTTTTCTGGCTGTGACCCAAATACATATCCTGTTCTCTGGCTCCATTGGTCACATCCTGCGAGCTTTACCTTCATATGCAAAAAGTAACAAGTGTTGACCCCATACTGACTACGAATAGCGCTGATTGGAATCTTCTCTAGTTATCAATGGGAGCTGGGTAAAGAAGAGGGGAGTATTAAGTATTGCTAAACAGCAGTCCCTCTCTCCTGATAAACAGTATTGACAGACTCTAAAGGGAGTCCAGTCCAGTTGCCTTGGCCAAAAGAACCGAGCTCTGGAAATTAGGGTTTGGAGGGTGAGGAAAAATGGGACAATCATTGGATCCTATCTAGGAGGCAGAGAGTAGATCTCACAGGGAGGAAAAAGTTAAAAAAAAAGTTGTTTCCAGTGTTAGTCCTTGATTAAATCTATTCCTCTATTTGATGTAAAAGTATTCACAATTTAAATTAACTCTAAGAAAACAGATGATAAATGGCATTGGAGATTTTCAGAGGAACAGTACAATTAAGGAATCTCAGATTCACTATTTACCAGCTGATATGTGGTGTCTAATCATTGCCCCACCTTGGCTAAAATGAAATGTGATAACATTACTGAGGAAATGTTTGTCATCTTGATTTTATTATATCTGAGTGTGTGTGTTTAATGTGTAAAGTAATTAAGATGTATGTTTCCCCATTGGCATTTTTAAGGGCAGTAATTAGGTCAAATAATAGAATCATAGACGATCAGGGTTGGAAGAGACCTCAGAAGGTCAGCTAGTACAACCACCTGCTCAAAGCAGGACCAACCCGAACTAAATCATCCCAGACAGGGCTTTGTCAAGCCTGACCTTAAAAACCTCCAAGGATGGAAATTCCACCATCTCCCTAGGTAACCCATTCCAGTGCTTCACCACCCTTTTAGTGAAATAGTGTTTCCTAATATCCAACCTAGACCTCCCCCACTGCAACTTGAGACCATTGCTCCTTGTTCTGTTATCTGCCAACACTGAGAACAGCCTAGCTCCATCCTCTTTGGAACCCCCCCCCCCCCCTTCAGGTAGTTGAAGGCTGCTATCAAATCTCCCCTCACTCTTCTCTGCTGCAGAGATATAAATAAGCCCAGTTCCCCCAGCCCCTCCTCATAAGTCATGTGCCCCGGCCCCCTAATCATTTTGGTTGCCCTCTGCTGGGCTCTCTCCAATTTGTCCAATTTCTGTATTGGGGGGAACAAAACTGGACGCAGTACTCCAGATGAGCCTTCACCAGTGCCGAATAGAGGGGAATAATCACCTCCCTCGATCTGCTGGCAATGCTCCTACTAATGCAGCCCAATATGCCATTAGCCTTTCTTGGCAACAAGAGCACACTGTTGACTCATACACAGCTTCTCGTCCAGTGTAATCCCCGGGTCCTTTTCTGCAGAACTGCCGCTTAGCCAGTTGGTCCCCAGTCTGTAGCAGTACATGGGATTCTTCCATCCTAAGTGCAGGACTCTGCACTTGTCCTTGTTGAACCTCATCAGATTTCTTTTGGCCCAATCCTCCAATTTGTCTAGGTCACTCTGGACCCTATCCCTACCCTCCAGCATATCTACCTCTCCCCACAGCTTAGTGTCATCCTCGAACTTGCTGAGGGTGCAATCCATCCCATCATCCATATCATTAATGAAGATGTTGAACAAAGCCAGGCCCCAGGACCGATCCCCCAGGGGCACTCTGCTTGATACTGGCTGCCAACTAGACATCAATCCATTGATCACTACCCGTTGAGCCTGAAAATCTAGCCAGCTTTCTATCCACTTTATAGTCCATTCATCCAATCCATACTTCTTTAACTTGCTGGCAAAAATATTGTGGGAGACCGTATCAAAAGCTTTGCTAAAGTCAAGGTATATCACGTCCACCACTTTCCCCATATCCACAGAGCCAGTTATCTCATCATAGAAGGCAATCAGGTTGGTCAGGCATGACTTGCCCATAGTGAATCCATGTTGACTGTTCCTGATCACCTTCCTCTCCTCCAAGTGCTTCAAAATCGATTCCTTGAGGACCTGCTCCATGATTTTTCCAGGGACTGAGGCGAGGCTGATCAGTCTGTAATTCCCTGGATTCTCCTTCTTCCCTTTTTTAAAGATGGGCACTACATTTGCCTTTTTCCAATAGTCCGGGAGCTCCCTGGATCGCCACGAGTTTTCAAAGATAATGGCCAATGGCTCTGCAATCACATCCGCCAACTCCTTCAGCACCCTTGGATGGCCAATATAGTGATAGCACTTAACTATGAAGATGGATAAATGCTAAAGTAAAGAGAGATCTCACTTACACCAGTGTAAATCCAGAGTACACAAGGATCCATCCCAGTAAATTAGATCCAAATCTGGACAACTTAATGAGTCTTGTGATGTGGTATATGAACGCTTTACTAGGCAGGAGCCCCCTGTAAACCCCCCCTCCCCATCACAGGGTTAAGGAACACTTATGGGCTAAAGGGACCTCACCCCCATGCCCTTTCCAAGCATGCTCAGACTGGAGGAGGGTTCAAATCCAGCCACGCAGTTCAGTCTGGGGCTGGCAAGCCCGGGAGCAGAACACGCCGTGGGGGCTCCTAGGGAGAACTGGAGTAGAGCCAGCACAGAGCTGGTGAACAGATGAAGCCACAGAACCCAATGGTGGAGACACGGACCAGAATAGGAAATGGGAGCCAAAAGTGGTACCCAACATTTCCTTTACCGGTTATGGTGCTATAGCAGTTTCTGTCAGGGAATACCTACGTGCCCACAAGGCACAGTGAAAGATTTTTTTTTCTTTTTGAGGAATTTCTCAATCTACCCTGACACCCATGTAGGATATAATCTGTAACCAAACTACATGACTCAAAAATATCATTCATGCAGGAAGCAGCTTAAAAATTATGTGGGAGTCCTTTTGGTGTAAACTACTTTCCATAATGTCATGATTCCTTATTTCTTATGTAAATAATTTTCAGCAATAATAGTAAAAGGACACCATATTTGTATGGAATGTTTGTAATTTGAGGGGGGCTAAAGTGAGTGATATCCTTCAATATAAGGGACACTTGAGAGGCATGCTTTTGAAAAGGTTTAAGCCTCTTTAGTTAAAGCTACAGCTCTTATTTTCTCAGTCAAATTTCTCATTCTCCTATTACTGCTGTATATTAATTATTTTCACATTATGATTTTGAATAGAGTGCTCTACTTCTAGTAATTGTGGAGTCAAGCAGCATGATTAAAATCTCACATGAGTCTGAAACTGATGTAACAGTACTGGCATCAGGGGAGTTACTCCTGTTTTACATTGGGGTGAGAACAGGATAATCCCCAATGCTGTACTGCAGGCCTAATACCCCAAAAATGTGTTCATGCAAGTTGTCCCAATGAACTAAACTAAAAACTACTTGCATTAATAAAGATTTGTAAGATTGAACCTTATGGATGTGCTTGAAAGAAAGAAGGGGGGGGGTATGAAATGTTGCTAGTATATTTTGCATTTTTGTTTTGTGTAGCCAGTTTGAGTCTCCTCCATGACCAGTTTTGCTTTTTGTGAGATAGCTGTTTTTGCTGTGAAATGTGAAATCTTAAAAAGCTTCATTGTTTTTATGAACAAAAGAGGTATCATTGAAATGAATTCTAGTATGTTATAACATATTAGAATCATTTTTTGAATGGAAACGAAGCACTCATAATTCATCAGGTTTTTCATTAAAAGGAAATGTGAAACTCTCATGCCATTGAGAATATTTGGCACAGCATTACTCTGAACCTTTGGAGGGTTCACTCATCTCTAGGTGAAGTGTCATTTGTGGAAGTAATGTATTGTGGGCCTGATCCAAAGCCCACTGAAATCAGTGGATTTTTGCAAATGTTACGGTACTATCAAAACAGATACCTAGCAAGTGGCCAAATAATAGAAAGTTTATGCCAAGTGTGATGCTGTATGATTGAAATATGACCATATATGACCTTGATACCTTGTTGTTATACAGTTGCAACAAATCTTGTACAAAGTATGTCATGTAAGGTGTCATTGGAAAAGTTATGATTTGCTAAATGAGATTATCCTGTTTAAATCCATGTATCATCACTGCATCTGAAGTTATGAATATTGGCTATATGTGGATGATTTAGTTGGGGATTGGTCCTGCTTTGAGCAGGGGGTTGGACTAGATGACCTCCTGACGTCCCTTCCAACCCTGATATTCTGATTCTATGATTCTATTATTTGTTTCTCAAATGTGTTTGTTCTTGGGGTAACACCCACAAGGAGGTTAAAACCAATCTAGCCAGCCAATTGTGAATGGACTATTCAAGCTTGATGGCACATTAAGGATACTTCGCTCTAACAATGGGCCATAAAAGAAACTCATTTCACCCAGATAGCTCTTCCTGTGGAGGGACGCTTCAGGCTCCAAGGAGCCAATGGCTATTCCCCTGTGAGTCATGTAAGGACATGTGACATGCTCAAATGACCCTGGACTCCATCTTGTGCCAGTAACTTTCCACAAACTGAGCTGTGAGCTGTGTTTGAGCCAGTACATTTCCAAGCCTTTGAGATGTCTCTATTTTGCCTCTTTTCTGCCCTGTTTGTCTGGACTGTGGATTTACAGCCAAAAGGAGCATATTGAACTATGGACTGAGGACCTTCCAATCTTTTGGAAGTTACCAGAGAGACTTTGCAAGCCAGCAGTCTATACCATCACTTCTACAAACCTGACATAAGAACTTTGCAGTTGTTATGTATATGATGTATTAACCATTTTTAACTCTCATCTCTTCTTTTATTAATAAACCTTTATATTTTAGTTGCTAAAGGATTGGCAAGAGTGTGATTATTGGGTAAGATCAAAGTTATATATTAACCTGGCTAAGTGGCTGATCTCTTGAGATTAGAATGGCCCTATATGGGATGAAATTGGTTTTCCGTAACCACTCATGTCTGGGTGGTGAGATAAAGACTGGAATGCCTGAGACTGACTTCTTGTTAACCTATGTGGCGAGACAGAAGTTTGCTTTTGTTACTAGCTTGGTATAATCTAATGATAGAATAACCACCAGTTTGGGGTGAATCAACCCTTTTTGTCAGCAATTTTTCCTGAACATGGTATTCTGAGCTGTGACCCACTAAGGCACAGTGACACCAAGTTACCGGGTCCTTCCATATTTGGGTAGACTTAAATTTTTATGAGGCTACACCTATGACCAAAGACATGAAATCTTCTTCTAACTTTATTGGAACATATGGAGTGAAATCCTGTTCCCATAGAAGTCAATGGTTGTATTCCCACTAACATCACTGGGGCCAGGATTTCACCCATGGTCACTATTCATTATATTTCACACAAACTTTCTTTAATTTATAGCCTGTATGTTTTCACTCGAAATAGATTTAATTCTTATTACTTTAGAGAGTTAGATTCCTAATATAATGTCATAAGATCATATTTTTAAAAAAATAGTTTCAGTATGTGTGAAACATACAATTTGATGCTATAAAAACAAGTTAATCTTATTTCTTAGAGTACATATTTTTATTAAGCAGTAATGTGAGGCTAGGGGCTAAATAAATTCCTTTAACAAGCTCTTCCATGTTCTGTCTCTTGAAGCCAACAAAACATAGGTATGAACTGCACACTTATGTAATTTTAAAAGACTTTTAGATGGAATCTTTGAAAAAATAAAATCTCTGATTCTCTCTCTGTCCTCTGTATTTCTCTTGGATTTAGGTCTAGCCAGAAGAGAGATTTTTACATAATGGAATTCAGTGGAATTAAAGAGTCTCTTATGTAATATATTTCAGGTATCAAGTGTCAGCAATAGACTTTCCATGAATTATGACTAAGTCTAGAAAAGATTTGTTTCATTTAGGTTTAAAAAAAAAGCTATCAAAGGCTAGGCAGATGAGATGAATGATGTAATTCAAACTCATTATCACATGTAATTCTTAGTTCTTTCAATGTGCTTGAAGAATCTTAAAAATGTGCTACTGAATAAACATAACTGATGAAGCAATATACTATTCTATAGACATGAAAAGTCTCAAGATAAAGGAAAATGAGGAAGTTGGGTTCATGAAAGATGAAAATTAACGAAGAACAAAGCATTTAAATAAATAAATAAATAAACTGTTTAATATTGAATTGATAATATAGTCCCCAGTTCTGCCTGGTACTTACCAATAGCACTACTCATTTGCTTAAAGTTATCCATGTGCTTAAGTACCTGGCAGAATCAGGGTCATACTGCTGAATGGCAAAAGATGATACTCTTATTATTTTTAATATTATTAATATTGTAGGAACCCTAAGCAAATCATACCCTCATCATGCGAGGTGCGGTGTAAACAGAGTAAAATTACAGTCCCAGTCCTAATAAGTATATTATTAAAAAACTTGAAGGGATAACACTGTTCAGTGCTTACGCTGAAATATTTGAACAACGAAAACTATAAAGCAATGGTAAGAAGAAATCCTTCATTATCAGCATCTTGCTTCAAAATGGTACTGATGAGTATACTTGATTCAAGCTGTCACTATATGGAAAAGGAAATGATAAAAAGGGGCAAAAATAATTGTGCATGTTGAGTGTATGTTGCTTGAATGTTAATACCTTCAAGAGCTGAAACTATACATGTGTCGTTTCAGGGTATAATTGCTTAACATTATGCTTCCTTTACCATAAATGGTACTTTGCTCTGTTGCATTCCAGTCCACCATGGTAACACTTAACTTTTTCCATAAGTAGCTTAAAAATACAGCTACCAAATGTGCACATATTGGTAAAATGTATTTTACATTTGAGCAGAATCCTCTGAGCTGCAAAGAACAGAAAGCTGATTTTAAAAGTCTGTTTCCACTCAAGGATTCCAACCTTTCATTTAGCAAAGCCTTCTGGGAATACTTTTTCCTGGTCTGCATTCCAGTAGCTTTTTTATTTCCTGTAGCTGTGGCAAAAGCAGTAATAGCAAGTCTAAAGAATGGAACAGGTTACCTTATAATATATGTACCATATGGTTCTGTAGCCTTCTTTCCTCATGTGTTTGGAAATGATTGTAGAGGATAATAGTGACTATGTTCACTAATTGCTGTCCCATGTGCAAGATCCATATCGATGAACTGGGTTAAGTGATGAAGAATTTACACTTTAAAAAAAATCTTTTAGATCTTTATATGGTCAAAGCTGATTAATTGCAAATATTTAGAAAACTTTGGCTTCCACTGCACTGTCTTTTGGATCAGCATCAACTCCATACAGTAGGTATCTGCTTTGCATTATGTATTGCTTGGGTTTGTTTTTTTTCAAATCTGCTTTGCTAAAAAAAATGACACATTTTGCTCTCACCAACTTTTCCACAGTGCATAGAGATACAGCGCCTGATTATCCAAGCAGGATGAGAAATAAACTGAGAGGAGAAGCTATTCGTTTATAGAAGCAGAGGCAAATTGCCCTTGTCAAGGCAGCAGCAGCAGAGCTGCTACCATTGTGGAACCATCCTTTATGAAATATTATGGAACACAATGTTTATTAGCTGAATTTGCATTTGTGTTATTGAGAGGAAGAAATAGTTTACATGTTAATCAAAATTGTACATCTTGAAAATATTGTCTCCCATTAACTTGGAAGCATAGACAAATATTGTTCTGTTCCTGGATCCAATGTATATTATTTGTAAGCATGATTACAATGTCTTACTAAATGGGAATTTCTCCTACACCCTACTAGAAGATAATTAAAATATTTAAATTATCAGAGGATTTATTGTTACTATGTCAAGGAATCCCTGAATAGTCATATATTTGCTTCTTTATGAAAATAACTTTACAGAATATCCTGCAAAGTAATAACAAATTATTTCCAATGCTGAGTACGTAATGAGAATAAGTATTCCCTCTTAAAATGGAAGTGATTTTTATTCATTGTTCCCTTAAAGGAATTTTCTTTTCCCCCTGCTGCAAGTTACACTGGGGTGTTACTGTTTGCAGTATGCATGGTATATTTCTGAGTTTCTTGCTTTTTATAGATAGTTCATCTGAGACAGTAGCTGTGGAAAGATGGCTTTAACCTGTTTAGAGTCCTATACAGCTAGACTGTAGAAGAAATGTTTGCACACAATTGTTAAACCCAGCACAAAAACAGGACCAATAATAGGGACAAAGTTGAGAAGAGTTTTTCCCATAGACTGTGTAAAGCTGAATGGGGGACTAAGGGGTGGATCAAAAATGAAATTGTGTAGCTAAGAAGGGGAATGTGTGGAATAGTCTTGTATTTATTTTAAAAGTCAGCAGTGATGAAAAGAGGAAAAAGTGGGTTTGAGGTAGCAGGTGCGATAGGGTAGAAGGTTTGTCTGAGTCCTGGGTGAAGAACTTTTTTGTTTTTAATTTAAAGCTAGAACATGGATAATGAGGCTTAGGGGTGGAATCATGAAACAAAATGAACTGTTGCATTTACAACACATCTGTAATCTAGACATGCTGCCAAAGAAACCCACAACCGCTGATGTGCAAAAGAACAAGTCAGCCTTTTAGGGCTAGCACAATGTTCATTAGTTGAAGAACGAGAAATTGTGTATCTGGAAAGTGGTGGGAGGAGGTGTAATGATTCCATGGCTGCATAAACTCCACAGTTAACAGCTGTACACCACACCATAGCTCTATGTGAAGGCTGACTGTGAAATCCATGCTAATAGCCTCTGCTTCAAATATACAGGCTCTTACCACTTGACCTAAAGGAGAATCTCCATGCTCTGTCACTTCTGTCCTCATTAGAGGTTGGTCACTAGGTGGTGACATAATCACAAGGCTGATACTTCATCCAGTAGAGGGCAGGGATACACTTACACAATTATTGTTATTCATATAGTGTCTCCAAATGGCCTAGACCCTTTACATACAAATAATATGATAGGTGCTGCCCCAACAAATGTATAGGCAGTACTAAATAGGCAACACAGACAAAAGGGGATTGTACGAAGAGATTTAAATAAAACAGTATATATTGTTTAATGGTGAATTTTTTTTACCCTAATTCTGTCTTTTTTTGTGAGTATTTTTATTAATGTTCATAAAGAAACAAATAAAATATACAAAAAGGTAAATGACTTACGGCATGTATGTTTTACTAAATACCACACATTTCACAGGATAGCCAATAAAATTATCCAATTATACAACATTACAATTTGTCAAAACTGCAAGCCCAGACAACACAAAATCAGTCACTATTATATAGATCATAACATGTTAGAGTGGGGGTAATAATAATAATAAAAATACATACACAAATAGGCAAAAAGGGAAAGGGGGAAAAGCAGAGAGGTTAGGTGGAATGGAATTATGGCATTATTTGAGCTATTTCAGCATTCTTTATCCAAATGTTTCAAAAAACAGGTCCAAATTTCTTCAAATTCATATAATTGCTCTCTCTGTCAATAAGTTATTCTTTCTTTCTCTGCTAACTCACATAAGTCCAATTACCACTGCTCTATTCTGGGCACCAGCCTACTCCTCCATTTTTTGTGCTTGGTACTCATTGCAGCCCTCAAGCTCATAAGTCTTTTTGGTTGTTAAGCCCAGCCCATATCTAGGATATGATTTTCAGCTGGTTTGTTTGCTATTTTCAGTCTTGTGTCCACATCTTTCCACAGCTGCCTGACTGTTGGACAGCCTCATAGCATTTGCATCAGGGTTTCTCTTTCTTTATTATATCACCAACAAACTTTGGAAGACAAGGCAGCCATCTTGTACAACATCTGTGGTATCCAATATATTTTGAATAGAATCTTTTGCTATATCAGCCATAGCCTGAGATCCACAAAAATCTTTTTAACATTCCATAATATGCTCTGCCATTGAGGTTCTTTTAAGGGCTGTGACAACTCAGTTTCTCATGTTTTCATAGAACTCCAAATCAATGGAGTTCCTCTTCATTAGTAAAGCATACCTAGTGAGCATGGGCCTGGGAAGTTTTTGAAGCATTTCCAAGTTCGCCTGTAGTTCTGGGCATCTGAACCAAACTGATACATTAGCAAGTGTTTTAGTGGTAAGTACTGCCACTTGGGTGAGAGTAGCAGATTATGGCATTGCTTTAATGTTAGAAAAGAGACAAAGCCCTGATCCTTGACTAATTGGGAAATACATATGATGCCATTGCATCCAGGTCTTCCAAATTATATTTTCTTCTGCAGTTTATATGTCTGTGTTACCCCACGTAGATGCTTTTGCATGATGGCGAGGATGAAATTGGTACCTTGTGGCTAGGATAGCCCAGACCCTTCATGCAACCACCACTGTAGGCATCTTTTTTTTCTCCATCAGATAAAAAGAGGAACTGAGCAGACCCAATTTCAATTTCCACCTATGTAGTATATGGGTGTAAGAATGCTGGAACCAATCTGACATCTGTGACATGATAAAGCCATAACAGTGATATTGTAAGTCTTGGAGCTCGGCCCTACCTTGGCTTTAGGGAGCTCGAGTTTTTAAAGTAATAGTCATGGATCTTGACCAGGGCCCCATGGAAAGGCTCTAATAATGTTATTAAGTTTTTTCTAAAATAAGATGGGGTGGGAGATATATACACGTAGGCATAGAATACAGAGGATCCTAAGCAGAATATACATTTTTATTTCTCCCACCTCAGGCTCTGGGAGAAAGGATGCCACTTATTTTCCTCACTAGTTATTTGTAAGAGTACAGAGTCTAAATTTATCTTCACTAGTTTGTTAATATTTCTTGCTACTTTTATACCTGGGTACTTGATTGCATCATTTTGCCTAAAGACATTTCATTGAGAAAAAAAGCCCCACAGTATAACCAGGAGATATCCAATAGTTCTAATTTTTCCCAATTTATTTTGTAGCCAAGTATTGCTCTACATTTTTTGAATGATTGATAGGAGGGCTGGACGAGTGGCTTCTGGTTGGGATATATACTAAAGCAGGGCTTTGGAGCGGAGCCCAGAGCTGGAGCACGGAGCAGCTCCAGAGCAGTGGAGCTGCAGGTTTTTGCCTGGAGCTGGAGCGGAGCCGGAGCACAGCTCCGAAGCCCTGTAACTGAAGGGCATCATCTGAATATACCATCCATTTATTCTGCATTGAACCTTGTTGTATGCCTTGGATATTTGAATGAGACCATATAGTTATTGCCAGGGGCTCAAGAGCCAAATCAAAAAGTAATGGAGACAGCAGACACCCTTGCCTGATATCCCAGAAGAAGCTGAAGTTATCTGAGGTCACATTGTTGGTTGTAATGTGAGAGGTTGGGTGAAACTATCACAGTTTTAACTATGCATGTCAGGGGCCAGAGGAGCAAGGAGAAGCAGCTGGCCTGTTCCCTAACTAGATGTGCAGCTAAGGTTGGCCCCCACAATAGATCAGTGGCTGTTCAATGCTGACGACGTTTGTAGCTGACCTTACCCTGTTCCTGGCTCCAGCCTTGTTTCTGAACCTGCTTCTGTTTGCTCCCGACCCTATTCCCCTCTGGCTTTGATTCTTGGCTCTGCCTCTGGCTTACAAGTCTGGTTTGCCCTCCAACTCTGGCATTTGCCTTTGTTCCCTCCAGTACTGACCCTTGGCTTATTCCTGGACTCTGTCCCCTGGACCCAGGTCTAACTGGCAAGCTGAAATCTCATTTCAACCACTAGGACTGACTACCCATAGCCTGGTCAGCTACAATGGGTCCAAATCCTGTTGTTAGTTGTGTGTTGTTTTATTAACATGCTCCTGATTGGGACAGAATGGCCTCTTTCTTTAAGAGCTTCCCTCTCTCACCCCTTCTGTTTTTTTCCTTTTATGTTTGGGGTTTTCTTGTGGGATGGGAGTGCATGTGTGTGTAAGGGAGAGAGTGAACAAAGCATGAACAGTAATATATTCTTCCTTTTTTTGTTTTTCCACTTCAGTATTCTCTTTTTCTATCCTAGAAAAAGGACAAATAGGCAAACGCATAAACCCGAGTAAAAGCTACTGCTGCTCATTGCCAGGCTACTAATGGCTGGAAAGGCCAGTTTAGGCAAGTCTTTCTGGATGCACAGGTGAAGCAGGTTAGCAAATGAGGGCACATGAGCCGCAAGAAACAGTATAAAAAACCAAAGATCCCAAGAAAAGGGGGCTGGTCAGAGAAGGTCTAGTTTTGAGATAGCTTGGTCATATTGTTGTGGGTTAAAATCCTTATGTTGTGTGGGTTTTTTGTGTTTGTTTGTTTGGGTTTCTTTTGTTCTTACCCTAAGATAGTGGAGGGTTAATTACATTCAGCTTCTTTTAACTTCTTTTAACTGGAACACCTGCTTTCTTTATAAAGCTGATTCAGTTTTTTGGTCTATATAGGACACTAGCTCTAGATTGTAGCACGCCAGTCATGTACAGTATAACATGGATATCAATGCTACAGACGCTGTTTCAGTTTTGAGAAAATGCATTAGTGGCACATGATGCAATTGAATTTCAGCTTAAGGAAACATTATCCTGTCAAGTATTGAACTAATCATTGGTATAAACTATGGTAGATGGATAACTAACAAACTTCACACACTACAGCCATCTAGTAAGCTCAATATAGGTAGGTGTTCAACCATCAGTGTGCACAGTGGCACTGTAGTCTACAGTAGATGTTATCATATGGGGTTGAGTGGTAGTGTCTGCAGGTAGGAAATTGTTTGAGTATTAAGCCCACTGCAGTCTAGCCTGGACCTGTGCACGAGCTCAATGTCTGTTAGTCCCCAGAGTTGATATCCTGGGCGTATAGATATCCTCCTGGGGATTCATCCATTCCAATGACCCCATATCATGAGAAATCACAACACTAACAAGTACACTGTGTTCTATAATATCCATATGGATTCCAAAGGGACAGGAGATTAACCAGGTTGGAAAGCCCTGGTGATTCAGGCCAGGGTTCTAGGCAATGAAGCAGGGGTAAACCAACATGATGATGACATTAGCCCAGCTGGGAGCATGTTAGGGGAAGTGAAAGTAA
Organism: Emys orbicularis; assembly: GCF_028017835.1. Classification (NCBI taxonomy): domain Eukaryota; kingdom Metazoa; phylum Chordata; order Testudines; family Emydidae; genus Emys; species Emys orbicularis. The sequence continues at coordinate 40,978,460 of NC_088690.1, forward strand.
GAGTGAGGGGATGGGAATGGCTGAGCCTCTTGACAGGAGAGGCTCTGCTCTTCGCTGAGGAAATGTTTCTAATTTCAGTGTAAGCCTGTTTTCTTGGGTTTAAAAACTACTTGCTTTTAGATTCTCTTGATTTAAAAGCTTTACTTTATCTCTACCCTGAAGATGGCTGGAATCCAAAGACTGTTTGTTTTACTTTCCCTCTTCAGAAGAAAAGCGGGGTTCAAAGATAATGATTTTTTTTGCTACCTGTAAAGGCTTTCTCTTTCTTCTGGTTCAGAAGAGGAAAAGGACTTTGTTTTCAACCTGTTTTTAAGCTTTACTGTTGTGCCCAAACAGGGAAAGAAGCAGAAACTTCATCCTACTGAAGGATAGAAAGTAGGGTTGTCAATTAATCACAGTTAACTCATGCGATTAACTCAAAAAAATTAATCGCAGTTTTAATCACACTGTTAAACAATAGAATACCAATTGAAATGTATTAAATATTTTGGATGTTTTTCTACATTTTCAAATATATTGATTTCAATTACAACACTGAATACAAAGCGTACATTGCTCACTTTATATTATTTTTGATTACAAGTATTTGAACTGTAAAAATTATAAAGAGAAGAAATAGTATTTTTCAATTCATCTCATACAAGTACTGTAGTGCAATCTCTTTATCATGAAAGTGCAACTTACAAATGTAGATTTTGTTGTTGTTGTTGTTACATAACTGCACTCAACAAAACATTGTAAAACTTTAGAGCCTACGAGTCCACTCAGTCCTACTTCTTGTTTAGCCAGTTCTCAGACAAACAAGTTTGTTTACATTTACGGGAGATAATATTGCCCACTTCTTAGTCACAATGTCACCATAAAGTGAGAACAGGTGTTCTCATGGGACTTCTGTAGCCGGAATTGCAAGGTATTTAGGTGCCAGCAGGACCGGCTCCAGCGTTTTTTGCCGCCCCAAGTGGCAAAAAGAAAAAAGAAGCCGCGATCGACTTCATTCTTCGGCGGCAGGTCCTTCCCTCTGAGAGGGACTGAGGGACCTGCCGCCAAATTGCCGCCGAAGAGCCGGACGTGCCACCCCTCTCCATTGGCCGCCCCAAGCACCTGCTTGCTGCGCTGGTGCCGGGAGCCGGCCCTGGGTGCCAGATATGCTAAACATTTGTATGTCCCTTCATGGTTTGGTCACCATTCTAGAAGACATGCTTCTATGCTGATGATGCTCGTTAAAAAAAAATGCATCAATTAAAGTTTGTGAATGAACTCCTGGAGGGAGAATTGTATGTCTCCGGCTCTGTTTTACTCACATTCTGCCATATATTTCATGTTATAGTAGTCTCGGATGATGACTCAGCACATGTTGTTCATTTTAAAAACACTTTTGCTCTAGATTTGACAAAACACAAAGAAGGTACCAATGTGAGATTTCTAAAGACAGCTACAGTCTCAACCTCAGGTTTAAGAATCTGAAGTGCCTTACAAAATCTGAGAGGGATGAGGTGTGGAGCATGCTTTCAGAAGTCTTAAATGAGCAACACTCTGATGCAGAAACTACAGAACCTGAACCACCAAAAGAGAAAATAAACCTTCTGTTGGCAGCATCTGACTCAGACGATGAAAATGAACATGTGTCAGTCCGCACTGCTTTGGATTGTTATTGAGCAGAACCTGTCATCAGCATGGATGCATGTCCTGTGGAATGGTATTTGAAGCATGAAGGGACATATGAACCTTTAGCACATCTGGCATGTAAATATCTTGCGACACCGGCTACAACAGTGCCATGCAAACACCTGTTCTCACTTTCAGGTGACATTGTGAACAAGAAGCTGGCAGCATTATCTCCTGCAAATGTAAACAAACTTGTTTGTCTGAGCGATTGGCTGAACAAGAAGTATGAGTGGACTTGTAGGCTCTAAAGATTTACATTGTTTTATTTTTTTGTACATAATTCTACGCTTGTAAGTTCAACTTTCATGATAAAGAGATTGCGATACGGTACTTGTAGTAGGTGAATTCAAAAAAACTATTTCTTTTGATTTTTACAATGCAAATATTTGTAATAAAAAATAAAAATGAAGTGAGCACTGCACACTTCGTATTCTGTGTTGTAATTTAAATCAATATATTTGAAAATGTAGAAAAAATCCAAAAATATTTAAATAAATGGTATTCTATTATTGTTAAACAGTGCAATTAATCACAATTAATTTGTTTTAATCACTTGTCAGCACAAGTAGGAAGTAGTATTTGGAGATAGGAAAGTTTGGGGTGTAAACCCATACTGCTGGTTCAAATTCATGGGTTTGAAAAAAACTCTAAAATACACAGTGGATTGGAGTTCTCATTTCCCATCCCTTAGCCATAATGGGAGGACTGACACTTCTAAGATGCCTGTGAGGAAGCACAAGATGGCAACAGTTGTTGTTCACATTGTTTATGCTCAGTAATATATAGGATATGGTTTAATATTCTTTCACAACACTTACATATACAATCAATAATTGCCCTTTTTGATACTGAGGCCGATATGTGAATGGAGCCAGAGGTTATCACTGCCTGCGTAAGTATAACACAATGCCATCTTGTACCAAGATCTGCAAGTTGCCTTTCTGCTGCTCCAATGCAAAACAGGGACTTGAGCTTCCCTAAAAGTGCAGCTAAGGATTTATTTGACATAGGTAAATTGCCCTGTGGTGTAAAGTTTTTTTTATTGATGCCTGTTACTCATTTCCTCCTCACACAACCTATTTACAGGGCATTCAGTGCTAGGAATGGCCCTGGAAAGGGGATGTGAGGGAATGGGGGCAGAACACATTGCACTCTGGTGATCCTGGGCTAATGAAAGAGTCCTTGGGGGACTGTCGCAGACAAGGGAAGTTTGAGTAGTCCTGAGCCACGGTCGCCTCTCCTCCCCACTCCGCTACACAAAGTGTGAGCATAGCTGAGGATCAAGCTCAATTTGTGGACCATTCATGTAATTACATCAGTTTTGGAATAGTTTGCTATAGGGAATCCCACTGTTCAATAAGTTAGCATGGCAAAATTCAATGTTTATAATTTTGATGGATAATGTTTGTTTTTAATTTTTTATCTATTTAAATCTTCACATTTGGGGGCAATCAACAGCAGGAAAGATAATTATTTAATGACAGTAGACATTAAGATTCACTAAGTTAAAGCTTTATAAGTATTAAAATGCAAATTGTCAACCTCACTTTTCAGAATATAAAAAGTAAATATCCTTAGAGTTTAAGTTCTCAGGCCGCATTTTTCTTTCTTTGCCTATCTGTAAATTTCAGTTGTTATAGATGGAAATATTTTTCATTCGTTTGTGTGTACAGTGAAATCAACATTTACTGATAAAAATCTAATCCTTCCAAGCCTATCAACAAAGGACTAGTTTGGCAATTGCTTGGTAACTCTTCTTTAATACATTTCTATCTCCAATTGCCAAGGTATGTCTGAGATGTATCCTTTGTATCATTGTGTGGTAGGAGGGAGCACATTCATAACCCAAGTATGTATTCCTTGTATCAATTCACATGCAAAAACACTGACTGAAGTTGCATGTGTTAATTGGCAATGACAGTAAGGTCACTTCAGTTGAAGATTCTATGTGTACTTGGGCATAGAAGGCTATAACTCTTCCAGTAGGCCACTTGTTGAGCATCTCAGCTGTGGGCACATACTGTAAACTTGTGTTTTGACATTATTTTCACACAGCTGAGTGGAAAGCCGTGGCTTGTGAACACCCATTTTTCAAGGGCATTGTGAGTACATGGATTCAAAGATTTTTACCTGACAATTTCCATACACTACTCTCCTGGTCTCTAACACCCTCTTTCTGTTTTTGTGGTTTATAAAGTCATTATTCTTTTGAAAGTCAGAACAATTTAAATGGATGCTGCAGTTTGAAAAAGCAACTTACTGGAATTACTCTGCATTGGAACTGCATGACCAGAATATCTGTTTTAAGTTATGTGGCAATGAAGGTCTAAGAAAAATGTTTGGCTTTAAATGCCTTTTTAATTCCTTCCAAAGACATCTATTGAAATGAAACATCTTGTTTTCAGTTTTGCACCACTCTGTCCCACTCCTGAGTGACGCAAAGGGAGGAGAGACAGGTCACGTTCCCCTTTCCTGAGGATTCTCATAGCATAGGGGATTCTTCAGTGGTGTAGATGTAGAATAACCAGCTCCTATGTGTCCTACCCAATGTCCCCAGAATAAAGGGTGTATTGGAGGCATGTTATGGCAGGAAGGAAGAGTAGATGGATCAAGCTGACTGCCAGTCTCATGGGTACCATTGCCAGCTGGTCCAGGTTCGAGCAGTTTGTAGATTGCTCTAGTCTGTCCCAGGACAAGGAATAGGACAGAAAATCAGGTAGTCTAGTCAGCTTTCTGCTTCACTGACACACTAACCCTCAGTGTTTTTGTATTATAAGTACCCTTAAGGCATGGCTGCTGGTGTTGCTGTTATAACACAGCATGTTTTAATAGTGTTAATTTAATATTGAGAGAGGCCATGATAGGTCTAGGTGCTCAGCACCTCTCCCTCCCACTGAACTCATGTGAGACAGCTCAGCTGAGATTAGTCCTGAGTTGTCAATTTTCATCTGGAATTCAGTCCCAAATTCTTCAACTAAATATCTCCGGCTTCATAGGATTCAAGTAATATAACCGCACTGCAATTATGTAGAAGTTATGTGTAACTAAAAATGACAACTCACGATATTTCTTGAGTGAACTCATTGGTCAGACTTCAGTAGTCGGAAGGTTTTTTGTAGCTTTGAAAAGAATTCAAGAGAATTCTCTTCTAAACACTCTTCAAATGCAATTTAATATATAAATACCAGACAGACAGCATGTCATACTTCCTCATGGTTCAGAAGCAGAAGGAATTATAGCCTAGAATTCATTTACAGACATCTGTAAAACACATTGCTATGGAATGACAATGGAGGTGATCCATAACTTGAGGTGGGTGCTTGTTCTTCGGGAAGGACCTTGTTATGAAATACAGATATGGTGACACACAACATTGCTTGTTGGTAAGTATGCTCCAGGCAGTCTAAAAACACTATAGTACTGTGCCCCAGACATGGGGTTTCTGTTACTGGTCAACACAGTGTGATTTATGAAGATCTCTTGTGATTAGGCACCACTCAGTAAATAGAATAGCAAGTGAGGGGGGGGAAACTGAGTTAACTTTCCTCTTTGACTGCAATCAACAAACCACATATGTGTTTATTTCCAGTAACTATTTAGTTACAAAGGTATCAGCTTTCAGCACATTTCTTCATTGGGTCTAGCTGTTTAACTGGTGGTCATTTAGACCACCCATTAAAACTACAGTCAATTATTTTCTGGAGGAAATGTCATTTTTATTCAGTGAATTAAAAGACTTATGTAAGTGAAAACATGTGTATCTATTTATTGTATGTATGAATGACAAAATTATTCTCTAACACAGTACACAGTAAACATTTTAATCTGTTTTTAAACAATGCTGCAGCACAGCATCTACTCATCCAGGGATGGGCGGTTCAGCGTTCCTGGCCAATGGGAGCTGCGGGAAGCAGTGCGGGTCGCAGGTTGCCCACCACTGTTAATTCATCAGTGACTTTAAAAACAAAACAATGTATTTCCTGTTAATTATAACTGCCAGTGTCAATTTCAGGAATATCTCAATTAACTCTGTATCCTAGACTCTGCTTAGGATCCTATCCCACAATGATCCCACTTCTATGCTTGTGGGACAGTATTGGGGCCTTAATCAGCACCCTCAAAATATTGGGACAATCTCCAGTTAGCAGATTCAGCACAGTGTGTTTCTCTAACTATAACAGATACTTGACATATATAGCTTATTTAAATAACATTTCTGGTGTAGTCTGCAAGCACAGTCCTACTTTTAGCATATGTGAATTGGCATTTGCAACACGCATTCTTCTGTTTAGTCCTTTGACATTTCAGAGAGAAAAGCGCCTGTAGTTAAAACACTGGATGGGGAATTGGGAGATGTGGGTTCAGTTCCCAACATTATTGAAGACTTACCTGTGATCATGGGTAAGTCACTTAATTCCTCTGCACTTCAGTTCCCCATCTGTCTTTGTCCCATCCGTTGTCTTGTCTATTTAGATTGTGAGCTCTTCAGGACAGGGACAGTTTCTTACTATGTGTATGTTCAGTACCTTGACACAACGGAGTCTTGATTTCTTTAGGGAGAACCATAACCCAAATATTAATAAATAGAAAATAGGAGGGGGGTGTATGTACCTGCTAATCCAGTCACCCTTGCTTTGTTAAAACCATAGTTTTTAAACACTGTAATATTCTTGGTGGTTTTAATTTTATTTTTGAAATAGAATATCATATGTGTAGATCATTTTATAAGCCTCTGCTAGATACCTGAGACATTAATTCAATTGCCTTATTTCTGTCTGGAATATGTCAGTTTAAAGGACTTCATAGATTTATCAATTATAAAACCAGAAGGGTCCCCTAGAATCATCTAGTCTGACCTCAAGTATAGCATAGGTCCTCTCTGAATTAATTTCAGTTTGAACTAGAGAATATCTTAGAAAAAACATCCAATCTTGATTTATAAATTCAGTTATGGAGAATCTTCCACAATTTTTGGAAAATTGTACCAATGGTTAATTACCTTACTGCTTTAAAAAATGCCTTATTTCTAGTCTGAATTTGTCTAGTTTCATCTTCTAGCCACTGGATCTTGTTATTTTGTCTGCTAGATTGAAAAGACCCCATGTCAAATTTCTGTTCCCCATCTAGGTACCTTCAGGCTGTGATCAAGTCACCTTTAAACCTTCTTTGCTGTCCAATCCTTTAATCATTTTTTGTTGTCCAATCCTTTAATTATTCTTGTGACTCTTCTCTGAACCCTCTCCAATATATCAACAACCTTCAACTAGAGACACCTGAACTGGACACCGTATTCCAGTGCAGTCACACCAGTGCCAGATACAGAATTAATACAACCTCCCTACTCCTACTCAAGATTCCCCTTTTTATACATCTAAAGTTCACATTAGCCATTGGGCCACAGCATTGCACTCAGAGCTCATGTTCAGCTGATTTATGACTTCAGAGTCACTGCTTCCCAGGAAAGTTTTGTGGCCCCCCATCCCCCATCAAAATATGGCCTACTTTCTTTGTTCTTAGATGTATAACTTTACATTCGACTGTATTAAAAATTTATATTATTTGCTTGTGCCCAGCTTACAAAGCAATCCAGATTGCTCTAGATCAGTGAAGTGTTCTTTTCATCTACCACTCCCCTCATCTTTGTCATCTCCAAATTTCATCAGTAATTATTTTTGTTTTCTTCCAGGTGATTGATTAAAGTGTCAAATAGCATAAGGAACCAAGAACTGATCTCTGCTAGACACACTAGACACACACACACACACACACGCCCTGCCCCTTGATGATGATTCCCTCTTTACAATTGCATTTTGGGATCTATCCGTTAGCTCTTTTTAATCCATTTAATATGTGCTATGTTGATAAAGGGCTTGTCTACATGGTGGGGTAATGTGCCCTCTGGAGGTGTGTTGTACATTGGTTATTCCATGTATATCACACTTTAATGTTGTGCTGTTTCAAACATTAGAAGAATACGGTGTGCTACAGAATCTCTTGTGTGCACCAGCAGGGTCTACATGGATCAATTAATACACAGCATGTTAGTGTGTCTTAGAAATTACACCTTATAGTCCGCATTGCTGCTCCATGTAGAGAAACCCTGAGTATCATTCTAGTTCCTTAATCAAAATATTGTACATTACCAGGTCAAATGCCTTATACAAGTCAAAGTATATTACAGCACTACTATTACCTTTATCAACTAAACCTGTAGTCTCACTAAAAGTCATTAGTTTGACAAGATCTGGTTTTCATAAACCCATGTTGATTTGCATTAATTATATCACTCTTGTCTAATTTGTTTAGTGATTGAATCTCTTATCAGCTGCTCTGTTTTGCCTTTCATTTTTCATCAAGTTGGATCCATCCTGTCAAAGAAATATTCTGGTATGAGCAACACTGCACACTGTAGGGACTTTGCCCTAGATATCTTGCTGAGACTAAATTTCATATTACAGTTTTAATGAGGGCAGAACTCCTTCAAAATGGAAGACTTGTTTATTTTGGTTAATTATGTATGTCAGAGTGACTAGTAATTCTGATCTTACCTACACAATGCTGGAACCTTAACATTTCACATGTTCAGTGGGGTTTTTCCTTCCCTAGTGGGTGAATTCCATTTCATAATAAATAATTGTAAAGGGGAAGTGGTCCTCTAGCAAGACATGTTAAATATTAAGGACCCAGGGCTGTACTACTTTTATCACCTCAGTGTTGTCTCTTCCTCAAAGCAAGATAGAAATACCTTACATCTGTTGCTGTGCACGCTGCTACAGTCCACCTTCTTCCTCAATAATAATCAGTTAAGTACTTGAGGTGGTCAAGAGATTCTATTACTTGTTAGTCCCAGCCAGCAGCCAAATGCCAGAATTTAAACAAACTAAAAACCCAGCACTAAAACTAAAAACAAACTGTATTAGCTGTCCCCAAAAGATGTCCCTTACTCAGGGTTATGGTATTGATCTCTCAGAGGCATTTTACCTTCCAGAACATGTACTACCTCTCAGAAGGGTGCAGCATGCTCCCCCTGTGTCTGGTCGGTGCTGTATTTGATGGAGGGGAGGGTCTCTAGCCTTGCCTACTTGGGATAGGGGGGTTTTGCCCCTGAGAGCACTGAATGGAGCAGTCCTTGTGTTCTAGATTCCTTAAGGATTGTAAATGCCTGGGTCCAGTGTGGAGTGAAGGCTTCTTGCACCTTTCCAGCCTCCTTTGGTCACCCATGCAATAGAGAGCTGTAAGTATAGGTCCATAATCAATTCAGTTCCACAGTCCTGTCATAGAGAAAACATCCATTAACTTTAAGACCGCCAGACTGTTCCCATTGTCATTTTGCTGGGCAATGCTCCCACATCTGAATAACTCTAACTTCTAGAAGGGGGCGAGGGAGGAAATGTGATGTAGATGCTTATTAATCATAAAGGTTGATTGTCCTATGTTGTAGGAAAAAAGCACACACAAGTAAACTTTTTGTAATTTAGTTGTGCCCTGTTGTCCTTGGTTTGGGAAATAGTCTCTCTATATATCTGCTGTCCTTCAATACAGAGCCAGTAAACTTCTCAAGCAGATATTGACGTGAGTGTATGGTACATAGGAGGAAAAATGGAGTGTGTGTGTTGGGGGGTATATACAATAGGAAATCAATTTCTTTGGCAAGCTTAAAAGCAAAACAATGTACCCTAAAAATAAAAAAGAAAGAAACTAAAGGTAAACTGGTTAAAATTGCATGTGCTGGTATGTTTCTATGTTACTTATCAAGCACCCTAGGTAGGCATAGACTACCAATGAATGCTTAGAAGGATAAAATAGAATAAAATACAGCAAAAGCTTATACATGGCGTCCAGAAAATACAGATCTAAAAACGTAGAGTAATGCACTGCAGTGTATCATGAAGTCACTTTGAATTTATAAACATAATGTAATCCCACATACTAAGAGCCTTAGAGGCATTAAAGCAGTCATATGTTTTAAATATTTTGTTAATATTTTGTAAAATTAGAAACTGCTTATTTAACATATAGGATAATTCTCTCCAGATTGTTCTGTAGTTTTCCTAACATTTTGGCCATACACATCCCTGTATATTCTTTCATGAAACTCAAAAGTTTTAAAAAGTACAAATTAAAAGTTTTCCAAATGTTCTTTCCAAACAAATTTGATACCTAACAAAAAAAAAAAAACATTACCAGAAACTGACATGATGTTTCCTTTGATTCGTAAGGGCTGATTTAAAGCCCATTTGAAGTCAATAGAGGTTTTTCCATTGACTTCACTGGGCTTTGTACTAGACTCTCAGTGAATAAGCACTGCAGCCAAGTGGCAAAGGAAATGACATTTTTAGCAAAATCAACTACTGTATGACACTGTGGAAATGTAGATCCAGAGATTTCTGGGTTTTATTCAGACCTTGTACACTTAATGATGGAATATTTCCCTCATAATATTGTTTGCTGAAATTCTTCTAACAATTTTCTTAGTATCTGGCTCCTGAAATAGCATCTAAAGTTAGTGCCTAGAATCCGATGGATACTGTATGGTTAAAACATTTTCTATATAAGGTTGATACAGACTTGTATCCACTTTTTTTTTTTTTTCCAATCTCAAAATAACTATAATTCTTAGTCTTTGATGTAACCTATAGAAACTTTAAACCATAAGGAATGCAAACTTATACATAAGATTCAACTGCTGTCGTGCCTTGTGATATTTCCTATTTTAAGGTTCAGCATGAAAATTATTTGACTTTTTTCTAATTTAGAAAAATCAATTTTTCTGTCCTGATAATGCACGCTCCTCTTGTGAGCAAACTGTTAATTCTGATTCTGCTTCCAAAGCAGTAATATATAAAAGCAGACTGTTTGGCTTTAACAGGTACAATAGCAGTTGAATTTGCTTATGATTTAATGTTTCTAGGGGTTACATCAAAGCCTATAAACTATTTTTTTTTTAAGACCCAAATAAATTAGTGAATAAACCCATTTCCAAATTCAGACAAAGTTCCGGTCACTTTCTTATCAAATCCTAAATAAACAATCAGTGATTCTGTGAGCACTGTGATGAATCCACCAATTGACCTGCCCCCACCCCCAATTCCAGCTGTTAAAAGGACCCAGCACATTCAATTATCTCAATCCAGACCAACAGGCTGCAGTAAAAGCCTTTGTGGATTTTGATGATGAAATCTCTTCTCACCAAATGGACAGAAAAATAAAAATGTTGATTCTGGCAACTGAGTGTATCTAATCTATGATCTTTCAGTCAATAGACTAGACAGGATCAAAAGTGGTCATGCTGGCCAATCAAAAACTGCTTTGATGTCCTCTACAGAGCTTCCTCTTTGGAGGTCTTCAGAGAGGAAACTGCTTTATGCTTTTTTTAACATTGTTTTTCAATAAAAACTATGCGTATTAGAATAAGTACTGAAATCCTGTAGTGTTTGGTCCACAACCAAACAAGTTGTAATCCTGAGGACTTTGTCTAACCTAAAAATTTCAGATGCAAATAAACACTGACAGCCCTGAGAATAGAAGAGATGAAAAAAGAAGACAATTTCACAGAATCCACCCTAAGATCAGAGGTGAAATTATCTATATAAAGAGAATAAAAAAAGATGCATGTCCACAATGAATTTGGGGTAGGAAAGTCAGAAGCATAGTAATGAGAAGCATTAGCAATATCCACAGCAAGATGTTAACAGAAGGAAAATTCAAACTTGAAGTCAAATCAATTCTAAGTTGGCTGGCAATCTCCTTTACAAAGATCTTATGGACAAAGGAAAGATGTCATAAGAGTTATAAAATCTGGATAGGTACTCAACAATGAAAATAATTAAAGGTAATTTCTTGTCAGCTGGATCAAGTAGCTAGCTAACAAAGTAGGAGGCAAGAGTGAGATGAAGTAGTGATGGCTTTGAGGGAGGTTGCTACAATGGGGTCTACTGCTGCCATCTACATAACCCGCTCTGAGTATGTTGATGGTGATTCAGGAGAAGGGCCGGTTCCGTAAGTGGACTTCCCCAGCTGCTTTCAGTGAAGTTGCAGTGCTGGTGACCTCTCTCCAAAATCCTGATTTCCCAGCAGCCTGCCCTCAAATGTTTGGTATTCTTCAGTTTTTTGGGGTTTTTTAATGCTTTTCTTTCTCTACACTCTTTTAATAACTACAGCCTTTTGGTAAGATTTTTAACCCTTAAATTACTAATAACAAACTAGTTTTCAGGAGCAGCAAATGTGGGGAGTTTTGCAAGAGAATTCTCCGGGTGGAGGAGTGACTGTGACCCTTGGGGTGAGTTTGTCTGCTAGTGTATGTGTTGTGTGCTTGCTTGCCATGAGTTTGCTTGATTGAAGTTTATAGCGTGGTCTGTTTTCGGGCTGTCTGCTGAGCCAAGTGGCCAGCTAGGCTAGACTCAGAGTTTACTAACAAGGCTCTAGCCTGCTAATATTTGATTCCTAATCCATTTAGGATCTCTTGAGAAGGGGCAGGGCTAATTCAAGGAGAACTGGGGTTTAAAAAGCCAGCTCCAAAGCAACCAGCAGAGCTAGCAAATGGGAGTCTTATGAGGGAGTTCAGAGAAGGAGTGAGAGAGGCAGATATACCCAACAAATGTACTCTAAACTTAGGTCAATAGCCCCCACAAAACACAAGAAAAAAAACCCTGCAAAAGTAAAAATGTAATCAGAACTCCAGTTTATTATACTAAATGCTGCATGTATGATTAGCTGCCTTGTGGCGTTTGTGTGCATTTGGTGCAAGCAGCTCGTAGCCCTCAGACTGAGTACAGGCTCTTGAGACCAGAGTGGCTAAACTGGAGGAGCTCAGGGAGACAGAGATTCATGGAGGAGATTTTCAGGGACACAGTAGACTGCACCCCCACCCCCGTCTGACAGCCTCTCTTCTGTTGAGGAGGATGCAAGTCTCAGGGAGGAAGAACATCAAGCTGGAGCAGAGGGAAATGATCCCATAGTTGGGACCCTCCTTCCAAGTGATGTGATACGGAATTCTCTCTCACTGAGGATACCCATCTCGGGGAGGGGACCCCAGTTATTAGGAACAGACAGTGTTAATGGGGAATTCAATTATTAGAAATATCGATAGTTGGGTTTGTGATGACTGGGAGAACTGCATGATTAATTGCCTGTTGGGTGAGACAGTGGCAGATCTTTTGAGACACGCAATGCTGGGGAGGATCCAGTTGTTATATGTGCACGTACCAATGATACAGGGAAAGGAAGGAGAGAGGCCCTAGAGGCCAAATTTAGGCTGCTAGGTAAGAGTTTAAAGTCCAGGACCTCCATGATTGCATTTTCTGAAATGCTTCTAGTGCCATGCACAGGGCCAGTTAGATAGGCAGAACTGCAGGGTCTCGATGCATGGATGAGATGATGGTTTTGGGAGGAGGGATTTAGGTTATTGGGAAAGGAGAAGTCTATACAGTAAGGATGGGCTTCACCTAAACTGAAACCAAAACAGATTGCTGGCCTATAAAATTAAAAAGGTCATAGAGGAATTTTTAAGCTAAGGGCTGAGAGAAAGCTGACAGATGCAGAGCAGTTCACAGTTTGGACAGAGACATCCCTTAGGGAGACCTTATTAAAGGGGAGGATAGAAGCTGATAAAATACAAGTAGGAACTTAAGAGAAACAGTAAAATGAGTCCCCTTCAATTACATCATATGAAGGCAAGCAACTAAATATTGAAAAATTTTATAAATGCTTGTATACAAATGCAAGAAGTTTTAAATACTAAGATGGGTGAACTTGAGTGCCTGGTATTAAATAAAAATATTGATAAAATAGGCATCACAGAAACTGGTGGAATTATGATAGTCAGTGGGACACAGTAATTCCAGAGTACAAAATATATAGGAATGACAGAGTAGATTGTGCTGATGGAGGAGTGACACGATATGTGAAAGAAAGGAATAGTTAAATAAAGGAAAAATCTGAAAAACCTGAAATGAATCACAGTACTATGTAATCTCTCTCTGACTCATAATTCCACACTTGAATAATAAGAGTATAAAAGTAGAAATATACTACCAACCAGCTGATCAGGATGGTGATGGTGACTGTGAAATACTCAGGAAGACTGTAAAGATTACAAAAACAGAAAACCCAATAATAATGGAGGATTTCAACTATCCCCATGGTTGACTGGGTACATGTCACCTCAGGATGGGATGCAGCAATAAAATTTCTAGGCACCATTAAGGACTGCTGCTTTGAGTAGCTAGTCCTGTAACCCACAAGGGAAGAGACAGTTCTTGATTTAGTCCTAAGTCAGCATAGTATCTGGTCCAAGAGGTGAATATATCTGAACCTCTTGGTAACAGTGACTATAATGTAATTAAAGTAAATAACCTTGAATGGGGGAAAATATCAA